>NC_141562.1:32897734-35420234 GCF_036417535.1 Chlamydotis macqueenii | reverse complement strand
ATGAATAAAAATTCTTTATAGCTCTCTTCCTCTCCTTGCCCTCCCTGTTCCTCTCTCCTCTTTCTAGAGAGAGGTCACATTGCCATTTCAGATCATTCTCCAAACGGCTTCATTTCTCGTACCTCTGGTTGAAAAGCCAGTTACTGCTGTTTGGCTTTTGCAGACTTGTAAAAGAGATTAACGACTGATGCACCAAATAGGTCCCTTCCTACAGCAAGAGTTTTGTCCGAGTGAGAAGTAAAGGCGAGAGCATGTCGTACATTCGTGAAATTCCTTCAAAGGAAACATCTGTGAATTTCTTCTTTCACCCAGGAACGCTCAATTACTGGAGTGACTGACGGTCAGCAGTAAATCGTTACTGAATGCGATTAGCAATCGTCCTCAGATCCAGGGAGAGGAAGGCAGCAAAGAGCTGATTGCTGAGGATCAGAATTGTTCAGATAAGAGGATGGAAGTGCTAGTGGGACATGCAGTCCCAGTCCCGTTTTCAGAGGAAGACCCAGCTCACACCACCACCAGCGTCATGCCTAAAAGGGCACAGCCACAGCTTCTGCCTTGAATCCCATCTGGGTATGAGACCTTGAGACTAAGTGACAAAGTAGGAAGGTAAAAATTGTAGAAGTGGCGTTTTTCAGGGCATTCTGCAGCGAGATAACATTCCTGACATATGAAGTCTTGGTTATTGTGCTAACTTTCTAAAAGAAACCCAAAACACCAAAGGCCTCATACCGTGCTCTTCTCATGCTCAGTCCTACTCACCTGTTCTGTACCAGATTCACAAAGGCAGTGGCAGCACCCAGCAGATCTTCTGAAAGACCTCAGGTGCAGTCACAATTTTGGAGGAGTCTTCCTAAAATATTCCAGGAGTCTTAAAGGGAACTGAAGACATGCTGCAAGAGAGAGCTTCAAATTCAAAAGTATCCTTTTTTTTTTTTTCCCCCATTATAATTCCTATAGCCTCAGCTCCAGCTTTGCTGAACATAATCCCATCATCAAAACAAAGCAACCTCCTGTTTAAAAATGTTTTAAAATGTCAGGAATGGTTAAATTACATCTTGATTTGTTCTGTGCTGCCGGGAACGGAGGTCACCCTTGTCTAGCTGGCAGCAAATCTGGAGGCTTGTTGCCTGCAGAGACTCTCCAGCTCCTGAGTTTGGTGGCTGGGACCCCGGGCTGCCTTCTGCTCCCTCTAAGGAGATGGAGCTGTGCCGGTGGCCTGGTGTTCCCATGGGGGCACAGAGCCACCACACTGGGATCCTGTGTCACGTGTTATGGCCAGCTCAGTCCCGGGCTGGATGGAGACGGCTGACAGACAGATCTCTGCCTCCTCTCCGATCTGCCATTCAGATCTACTCGCCAACTGGCTGAAAGCCATTATTCCCCTAACTGTTGCTTATTTTTAAGTAATACAGCTGCTCTGCACAATCCTAACCACCTTTTTGATTGTTCATTAGGGACCTGCAATACTCCTGGTTTATTCCATTTAAGCCTGGATTTAACTAACAGTAGTTATGTGCCCCATCACCTCTTCATTATTCGACTGAATTGCTTCCTAAGGACCAAATCATGCAGAGTCTCGCAGTTTCTGCAAGGCGCCGGGCACCCTCTCTTCTCATCCATTTCACTTAAGCCGCCACTTTCAATGGAAATTGATGGCACACTCGGGCTGGATGAGTCCTGAGCTCCCGTTCAGATTCTGCATTCAAAATCTTCATTTGCGGCAAACAATGGTGCACGTGACTCCGGTTAATGCAAGTTAATGTCTGCACGACCATCAAGGAATGAAGGCGTAATAAAGGATCAATAATCGCAATGATCTAAGTAACAGTTCTGAAATATTTAACTGGAGGCAACAATTAAGGTTCTTTTAGATGTTGCAAACGCAAAGCCTGTGGTCTTGAATCCGAGTCAAGTGCTTACCCTTAATGATTGTAGGAGTTTCCCTAAATGAGGCCTCCCCTCACTCAGGCTCAGCTACCTACAGAGCCAGCAGAGGAACAAACGCTTCAAAAATTGCGTGAAATCACAATGAACTTTTCTCCTTTGCCAGCTTCTCGACACTTTTAAACAATGCTAAACTAAGGATAAAATTTATAATTTAACTCGCCCGATAGCAAGCCATTAAATGATTCCCAAGGAAATTTTGGATCGAGTGAACTTGTGCTTTATAAAGCATAAGGACCTGCCAGCATTCCTCAGCTGATGGGGGCTGAAATGTTATTGGCTTTTTGGCTTTATTCTTCTGAATGATATTCAGATTTTGGAAGTGAAGAAGAATATTTGCATGCTGGTAGCCTGAATTCCACTGAGATACAAATCTCTGTCTCTTTGAGAATGATAAAAGAAGTCAGGCAGAGTATTGTATACCATCTTGCATTAAGAAAAACTCGAAGGTTTAAGGCCATCAGTATTTAAATCCAAGGACAGATGAGACATTTAAATTTTAGTAGCACTCAGTTATATAGCTGACATAGAGAAATGGCTGCAATCCTTTTTATCAGGCTGGAGAACAGGCATTAAATGACAAAATATTAGTCAGGCCATAGATCCACGAAACCTATAAGTTCTGCAGCAGCTTCATTAAATCTGTTTTTTATCAGAGGGGAGAGAAGGGTCTGGTATAACATTGCCAGTATTTGAGGCATTAGGCTTTTAGAGGATGGCTGCCAGATACTTCATCCATCTGTCTATTTTCATATTTATTGTTTTACCAATCACTTTATTCATCCATCTGTTCATCTGTGTAAACCCATTTTTTTAAATTTTAATTTTTATTTATAGACTGACCTTAATAAACTCTCCTCAAGTACCGCGTGTTTATCACTGTCACGGATGAAAACGTTATTAATGACAGGAGGGCTGAGCGGGGAAGACGACTGCCCTTTAAATTCCTTTTCAGCTGACTGGACCGCAGCAACTCAGCTGGGTGGAGGTGGCTCGATCGATAAGGTCGGAGTTCAGTCACTGGTCCCATCTCCTCTATCATCCCCATCACTGCCAGCTAACGATGCCTGCGGGTGGAGCGGGGGCACTCGGCTACGTTTATGAATTGCCTCGCTCTGTAGCGAAGGCTTTTCTGCCCTGTAGGAAAAGCTGTGGGTCGCTCGGGATATTTATTTTGAAATGTATTCAAAGGAAGACACGGATGTCAATACAAGAAGAGCAGCCCGGTGTGTTTAGAGTAAATAGCGCTGGCTGGCTTGTAGCGCAGCGCTGGCACGGGGGCTTTCAGCTCTTCCAGAGAAATTCTGATTAAACGTAAATAAGGGATGCGCCGGTCGCTAAATGCTTTCCACATCACACGAAGGAATGAGAGGTGAGTTAGTTTTCAGCACACAGTCACTCGCAGTGTGCTTTCTATCCAACTACTTAAACTGCCTTAATTGCCAGGAAGCCGGGGCCGATAACCACACCGCTGCAGACGCCTCTGTATTTGTCTGCAACGGCCAGGGCTTCGATTCCTCCACCTGGTCTGGGCAGCAATAGGTGTATTTCTTTTTGCAGGTGCATAACTCCTAACACAGTTCAGAAAATGCCATTTATTACTACTAATCATCCAGCAACATGGATGATTGTTACACTGAAAATAGAAGGTGGTAAGAGGATCTCGAAGTACCTCAAAATTACACACCTACAGATGAAGGGCAGTTCAAATTCATGATAGGTAATCGTCACAAGGCGGCTATAAGTGCTTTACGAGTTCGCTTAGTTGACATAAGGTCTAACCTTGCCGCAAAAATACATTTTTATTCTGCTGACTTAAAGCAGGTTTGAAAAATACTCTCCAGGATAACTCAACCCTCCCTTTTTATCTTTGCTTGGCCTAGGTGCCGTTTGCGACAGAGTTTTGCCATGAAAGATGTAGCTGTGAGGCTGGGGACATTCCCCTCATGGCTTCATCTCACCTCCCGGCTCATTAGAAGTCTTGGATTCCTGCCTGGGATTTTATTTTGACATCGGGGGTGTAAATCAAGTCATAAACATATTTAAACTAATGTTGTTGAAAATCTGTACTTCTGACAGTGAAATGAGCAACAAAAAGTGCATATAATATTTGGTGACATGTAATTTTAACTTCATCCAGTCTCTTTGCTTTTGAGACATTGTTACCTGCAGGATAAGGCAATAAAATAAGGATGTACAAGAATGTGTCAAATGTAGGGCTTCCCTAAATTACACTCTGAGGCACAGATTAATACATTTAATACATTCCAGTCATGAGTGAAGTACTTATAGCAGAACAACTGCTCCTTCAGTGATATCATTCACTGGAATGAACTACAGCTAACAGTGACAGGCTGGAAAAATGCCCCCACTTTTCAAACTGTACAAATGGCATTTGGACACAGTAACTCAAAACTGGACACTTCATTTCAAGTTTAAAGCTAGTGGTCCAGTCAAAAGCTATTACTCCATCTTCTTTATTTGTAGTCCATGCTTTTGTGCTCTTTAAGAATCAAATAAATACTGGTGTAATGGTTAGCAACTGCCAGTTCAACGAAAAATACTGCTAAATTCACCAATAAGTCTTTTTTCTACACACACAAATTTATGACATAAGAACTGAACCTATTCCTGTTACAATGTCTGGATAGTTTTTTAATGTAGAGGGAGACTCACTTTAGTGATAAGAGCTTAAACCTCAACTACTTTTTCCTTCTTTCTGGATCATACATCTAGATAGAGAAGAGCGTGAAACAAACGACTGGTGCGTGTAAGCCAAGGTGCACTGAGCTGGCCCGTTCTCAGCTCCATCAATTTGGCAGAAGCAAGTGATCGCGGTAGCTGTGCAGCCTCTTGCACCAACTACTCTTTCCTTTTTGCATTTGCACTGAGATTATTTAAAAGCCAAGAGATTACTTGCACTGAGATTATTTAAAAGCAGATGCAAGATCTGTCCCCTCCTCTGTTTTAAGTACTTGATGGAGAAGGCAGGGAGACTGAGCTGGATACGAGCTCATCAGATGCCTCCTCCTTGTCACTTCTGTACAATCCTCTTTGGTTCACTGTTTGCAAGTCCCTCTCCCTCGAAGGGACGTCCTGAGTCTCCCACCCTGCCCCATTGCTGGCCGTATAATAATTAGACCCTGGTTTGTGGTCACCACAGACGTCCTGCTACCACGTGTGCCTGTGCGAAGGGAGGGAGCAGCGCTACGCTTTGACGGAGGAAGAATTTGTACAGAAACAGGAGGTTGCCCATGGAACGGGGCTGTTAGCTTTCCGTTCATTGCAGCACCACGTGCAGGCTTTGAGACTTGAGTTTGCAGTTCCTGCTTTGATCTGCCTGTACAAAATAAGTGATGCTGGCTACTCCATAGCAATCAGCACGTGCATCATATCCCCAGAGAAATCTCTCCTGCATCCCCACACAGCTACCACACTAGGGGCTATGGAGGTGTCTGTGAATTAATGTGTATTCCAGACAATGTCTATGCTAAAAAAAAAAAAAAAAAAAAGCATTATTAGGTGTCACATCACACTTGGAAGAATGCTTACAGATCTAGGGGTTAGGCTAGTAATTGTGCTAAACTTCTGAAACTGGCTGATGCGAGACCTAAGCAGAGATGGCGTGATGAAGGGATAAATATTCGTGCTGTCCAAGTGCCACGTCGTCTCTCCAGCCAGGCTTTTTACAGCGTGCTGCATTAAATGCGACACTAAAACAAGAACCTAACACCCACTGCAGGGAACAACGGATTACTTTCTAAAAGGAGAAAAACTCACAGCCTAACACTTCTTCAGAAAAGTACACAAATGTTTCCCCAAACTCACGAGGTTACTTTCAACTTGTTTGGAGGAACTAAACCACAAGTAATTCTGGATTTTCTCAATATATTGGTTTTGTTCTCCTGCATCCCCAGGCAGTGATTATAATCCTGTTCCTTTTTGTCGCTGATATAAGACTGAAAAATATGGGGCTGTTCTCAGGTTTCTTTCCCACCAGTGCAGGCTCTGGAGTGGTCCCATCATCAGAAGACCCATGGTATCTGAAACACTCCAGAAAAAGTATCTGGAAACAGAAATTATTTTAATTTCCATAGAAAGGACTTAGATTTTCTTTTATTTGGTTTCTTAAAGATACTGGCACTGAGATGAACGAGGATTTTATGATGTTCTGTGTAATTTCATTTGGTGTCATAATTACATCTTGATTAATTCTATCCACACGGAAAATTCTGAGGGTTTTTTTTTTTTTTATCTGCAGGGTATATTTTAAAGATTCTGTATTAACTGCAAGTGATGTGAATTGGGAAGAACTGTGATAGTCCGCAAACAGAGCACGGTTAGTACCTGAGAAGGGATAAATGACTGATACAGCAGTGGCGGGATTGTCCCCCTGATCGCTGCATTGACATTATGGGAATACAAACAGCCTGGAAGCCATTGTGCAGAAAAAAAAGTAGGCTGCTGATACACATACCTCTGCCATCTCACTTCTTCCGCCACTGGCACCGAACACAACACTCCTGTTACTATCTTTCCTTCTCGGAGAGAAGCTCCTTACGCTTTGCTGCATGAGAGATCAGAGCTCAGCAGCCCCAACGGGACACGCTTCCCACGCAGCGTCACTCACTTTTGAAACGACAGGCTGGAGGACTGGGACTCTTGTAGATTTTCTAAAATAATTTAAGATTATTTTAATCCTTTGACCATGGCCAACTCTCACCACTTTTTGACATTTAGTTGCTATTCTAAAAAAGTTAAATTTTAATTTCCTAAACATGCAGACTTGTAAGTTGATCTTGTGAGTTCGCAGCCCCAAGGTATGAGAAACCACACAGGCTGTAGGAGGTAGCTTCTACCTGCCCGTGCAAGTGTGCTGCAATGCAGTCCCCAGAGCTGGCAAAGTCTGCCCTTACTGAAAGCACTCGCAACCTTTTCCTGGGAGTTTCCACACGGCCTTCATCCCCTAGTGATTTGTATGAGAACAAGAGACCGGACGACCTTGCATGATGAGTCCCAAGGAAGAGGAAGGGCTGTGGATACTCAGAAAAATCCTCACAATTAATATTCATTTGAAAGATAGAAGTGGTATCTCTTTTCCTTCCCTTCCCTGCCATTCTCTCTTGTGAAATAGCTTCACAGTGAGGAACCTATTATTGGCCACTGCACATCATTAATTTTAGAATCATTTCTCTTCTGCTGCATCTTACGGTCCTACGTTACACTGCATAATAGTGTCATCCCGGCATAGGAAGCACTGCCTGTTGCAAGCGTAATGCTACAGAACAGAGTTACTCAGTCTAAGAGAGACCTAAACTAGACATCACAGAGCGGTGCCGGGGTGGAGCTGACATACAGATATGCAGTCATCAAAATACATCGTGGGTGAAGAGATGTTGCTTTATGTAGAGGGACTGGGAGCACAGGCAATAGCTGTGAAGCTTGGGAGATTTCTCGGCTGTGTCCTCCTTAGAAATCCAAATTTCAAGAGTATAAAGCAACCGTATTAAGATATAGTTCACTGTATTTTAAATCTATCCAGGGGCCTCAATACCTCATATCGTTGATTGGCTTATGACAAAGAACACATCTAGTTTTACCCGTTTCAGCACCAGTGAATAGACCTCACTGTGTGTTGATGTGTTGACTGCACTGAAGGCTTGGCCACGGGAAGAGTTCACACATGCCAGGGTCTGTGGCCTGGCCAGGCAGAGCTTAAGGTGGCAGAGAGGACTCCATTCAAAGCTGAAGCCTAGACTAACTGAACCGAGGCCTGCAGTGAGTATTATTAACACGAAACAGGGCTTTGGGTCCAGCCTGGCAGAGAGCCATGCTGAGCACACACCACCATTCACTACAGCTGCAGGACCAATTCTTACACGACTGATCTGACTTTACTCACAGGAACAAAGTGTTTTCACTACAGCAAGCAAGAGGATGCAGGGCTAGGGATGCTTTTTTACCAGTACATTGCTTCTGCTCACTAATTTTTCTTAAAAATAATCTAGACACTGGTTTACATGAGTCCACAACCAGTTCTAACCCAACTTACAATTCAATCCATATCGCAGAATTTTACCTGTGGCCAAGTACTAATTCAAAATTTTACCAATGTCTGCCTGCTTTTCCATGGAATAATAGCAAAATGTGTTTCCAGTTCTGATTTTGACTCATTAAATCCTGTTGACAAAATAATTTGTTTTAAGAATTAAATGAAATCCTTTTCAGAAGAACTCACCTCAAGGTGCACACATGGCAAGGAGCTCTCAAATATGTAATTCGTGGAAAACTCAACACGTTAGGAGACCTGATACTCCTACTGCAGCGCCTGTGCAGAATACGGAGCACGGAGTAAACTGACAAAATAATTGGATTATACATGCACAATTCAGACTTTCGGTTACTGGGTGCTTTCTTGCTCCTGGTTTCCACAGAAAAGTCAGTTTTTTGTTCCTTAAGTCCTTGTACTGCTTATTTACATATGAAAAGGTAAGTTTATAAAAGAGCTTTCCTATTTTACTACATCTAATAGTTAATAATTTAAATCTGCAGCCATTATCATCATATAGATTGACACAAATGGCATATGGATCATTCTGGGGATGAGGGTTAGTTTCTTTTAAGAGAGAATTGTTTTAGTTTTTGCAGGAAATTAATCAGGGGAATGGGCTTTGTGGAGCATGGAGCAAATCTAATCTGTTCTTTGTTCAAATTTGCCTTGCTCCAATTCCTAGCAATTGTAGACAACATGCTCTTTTGTTCGGGAGCCACTTGTTACATGCATAATTAGAGACTGCAGTAGCTGTGTTTAAAGAAAAACTGTTTTCCAATGTAATGTGTGATCTTGATAATAGTATTTTCATCAAAGGTAGCAATTACATTCATTAAGCTGGGACTGGCAAGGCAGCAAGGAAATTAAGTGGAAGGTGAATAAAAAGCTCCCCGTTTCTTTTTAAAATCTCTGTCTCTTTATAAGTTGAAATGCACCATGTTGAGCTGCAAACTGGAAAATACATACTGAATATAAAAAAAAAAAAGAAAGAAAGAAAAAAATAAAGTCCTCCTTAACCTTTCTGAATAATGATCCAGAAGATATCCTAGGGACACCTACTATAGATGCACTTTTCAAATTAAAGGGCTTTATTCTACATTAATTTCTTATGCAAGTTTTAAACGAGCTCAACATATGATTCAGGTCTTTAAAGGCTCCAGGGCTCTCTAGGATTAATTCACTGTTCTTTTCACACATAAATTAATTGTTTTGTGTTCTCAAAAACGGCAAACAGCACATAAATCAACCAGTTTAGAAAAGATGCAAGGCTGGTACCTTTTGCAAATCACTGAAGTTTGCTATTTACACTTACAGTATGTAACTTTTAAAGGAAAAGCTGGAAAAGTAGGACGTATGTTGTTAATTCTAAGTGGATTTCTTGAGTGCATAACTCATTTTAGCAATCTGATTCCTTGAAAGACAAAAGTTGTGGAGCACTGAAAAGCCATTCTTCCAGCACCCTAATTATATTTTTCCAGTTAATAATTCAATTACATATCACTAATGCTATTTGCAAACATTCCCACATAAAAATAGCTAGTTGTGGTGTGTTGTGTTTTTTTTTTTTTGTCCATCCTCCCCCTTTTTGCCTTAAGCCTTGTAAAAGTGAGATTTGCAGATGGAAAAATGTGAAAATCTACAGACATGAGCCCTGCAGCCCCAGGAGGGCTGTGCTCAGTCCGTGGGCTCCCCCAGGCACTCCTGCTCAGCGCACGCACAGGAATCTCATTTTTTTTTACTCCAAAATGTAATATTCCCCTTTTCCCAGGCACTGTATCGCAGGCTGAGAAGCGGGGAAAGAAGGTCCATCCCTTCATACCTGTGCGGACAGCCAGGGCAGCGCACCACTGCAGAGAAGTGGTTACTTCAGATGAGGGCTGAGCCCTAATTTGGCATGCAGGCAAAATACCCCCCACTTCAGGGATCTCAGCAGGTGTCAACCAAAGCAGACGACATTGCAGCAAGTGCGGCAAGTCTAATTTACAAGCACTTACAGCAGGGCAGGTACCGAGAAGCAGGCGATGGCAGGTACCATGCTCCCTCCTGAACAGGGATGTCCCAGCACGCTCTGATCTCGAGGCAAGAGAGAAAAAACGAAGCCAGAACCTGGTTATTCGTAACTTCAAAAATAACTGTTTCTCCCTCTGCTCTTCCCAGAAATAGAATATGAAACCACAGTGTCTTCGCCAAATTGGAATTTGCATAGTTCTGCGAAGCATTTCCTTCAGTTAGGAATGATTTAATTATTCTTCACTTCCTCTTCTAGAAATCATTCCTGGATAATGAGGTTAGCATAGAGCAGATATGTTTCAGTCAAGAAATAGATGTAATTCAGTGCCAGAAGGCTTTTACAGTTTAAAAAAAAAAAAAAAAAGATTTTTGGACACTTCTAAATAGAAGCAGCAGTATAGAGAAGGCTGGCTATTAAATTACAATAGCCTGAGACACCAGATCACTGGGTGCTTTAACCCAGTGCTGTGTCAGCACCCTGAAGAATTAAAGGACAACCACAACTCTCTTCTGGCCCAGATTCTTACACAAGGGTAACAATGCACATTTTAAATAATTATTAAATAATGACAAGCTATATTACCTCCAGAGAATTGTTTATCTCTGCAAATTGAATCACTGAAGTCGAAGCACAGTAGAGCTAAAATACTTCTAGCATAAGATGGAAGACCTACTGCTGCACCTTACTTTGGACCTTGGAAACTGTGAATCCTGCATGGCAGTCAAATATATTTTATGAAAAATAGCTTGCTAAGTCTAGCTTTTATTATTCAAGCAACCATCAAAACAACCTGCCATATCAATCAAATGTAGACATTGCCGCAATTACACGGAGCAAATGATTTTCTCTTGAAAGCTTGGTTGGACAGACATTGAGAAGACCAAAGTACTTCGGAATTTAAGAAGAGAGCATAACAGCTTGTGTTTGATAAAAATCATACAATGGAACATACGGAATTTTTCTCTGAACATGGGGAAAACAAGACTATGAACATAAATACAGCCTTCATATCATATAACCATCTTCTAGTACATAATAGGGAGTCATAAAACATTTTCAAAGTTCAGAAACTACCTGAGCTGAAAAAAGTGCTTTGCCTCAATTCTTATGGGAACAATTGGAGCAAATGCTGCATTTGGTGTGTAAACATCCTCCATCTCAGCAACAGAATGTCTAACATTTTCTTTCCTAAAACAAACAGCATCAGCTTTTGCACTAAAACACATTTTCTCCATACCAACTCTATCTTCAATAGCTTCACTAACAAAACAAGTCCTGTGGAGCTTTTCAGTATTTACCTACATTTCCAGAACCTTAACTTTAATTTCTGAATTATTCCTCGATTATTTTTAGGTCAGTTTAGCAGAGTTGACAAAAAAAAAAAAAAAAAAAAAGGAAAACATTGTGTTTATTGTGTTTATAACTTAGCATCATTTCAAAGTTGTTTTTTTCACTGCAGCTGGCCTTTTAGTCGGCGTTGGGTGCATGATACAGCAACTCCATAAACAAAGTTATATCGGCTAATACTTTTCAGCATCAATAACGTTTGCAGCTTCTGGGACTCTCAACCTTTCACGCTCTCTGCTCTTTGTATCTCTACAGATAAAAAAAAAATATCCAGAGAAGCTAGCGTCTTTCTAAAATGTAATTATCATGTCTTTATGTACTATCTAAACAAAGGCAGAAAAACTCAGCAGCACAGTATCAAATTAAAATTGGATGACTGCTCTGGTTATATTGAAAAATTTGCATTTAATTTGCATACTTAAGATGCAAATTAGTGAATAGAAAAAATCTTGCAGCATGTCCTAGAAAATAATTTAGGCCAAAAATATCCAAGAAACTTACACCAAACTTAACCAGATAAAAAAGATGATCAGAAAAATTATTCTGTTCATCTGACAGGTGGGTCATGTTTAAAAATCTTGGCTGAATGTTCTTAAGAGAAGGCAGGAAACAACCCCTCAACCAGGAGAACATCAGCTCTGGGTGTGTGTATCAGAGCTTCTAGTGCCCTACGAAGTAGAGACCCAACCAGAGTCCTTCTGCAGGCTCCAAAATCGAAACTTTTCAAAACCAAACCAGGCAAACTTACCGGGCTCAGAGGGGCACAGGATACAAACTCAACTCAAGATGAACCCATCATATTGCAGCTCAGCTCTTCCCTTCGTTCTCTCTACACTAGGAAAGAAAGTCATCTCATAGCTGGCAAACATTAAGACATTTCTTCATCTGCCAACTTGTGTTTGGCTCCAAACCAAACAAGCAGTAACACACCGTTTCAGCTCTTCCCACCGATGAGCACTTTCCCTCGTGACCCTCCAGCCATCGTTACAGATGAAGTGAAGCTCATTTTAAGTCCTGCTAATGCTGGCAAGTTAACTTCTCTCCTATGTTAAACATACCCAAAGCAGTGAGTTTTTAAAACTGTCACAAATTGTGACAACGGTTTATGCAACACTTCAGATGGACTGTAGACCTCCAGGTCTGGCTGGTTAAAGAACAGAATTTACTTTTCAGTCCATACATGCTAATTTCCTGGTTAGGTGACCTACAAATAACAAGCTTACAATGTGGAAGTTGGGGATTTATTGCTGCGTTTTAGGTTTTCCTGTTGCTATTCAAATTTATTTTTTTTTTAGGGAGTGGTTACAGCTTGTAATAGCTTTCCTTTCTGCAGAGATCCCTGCAAAATGTTGGATGAACATATGCTTCTGCACATTCAGAAGTCCTCATTGTGTAAATTACATAAACCCAGTTCTGAAAGTGCTGGTTACTTGGCTGTCGAGAAGCAGCTCTCTGTCAGGCACGGAGCGCTTTTTCTTTAGGATCTTCACTGAGGTCACCTTGACATTTCTTTATAGGTATAGTCTTCCAATACTAGTAGCTCTACAGCTAGTAAGACACACAGAGGAAGAATAGTTTCAGAAAGATGTAAATGATCTTGAAAGAGCATACAAAAATGCTATTGCTGCCTGTTGAGACTGTACATCTTTTTGATTTGTATTTTCAAGTATTTTATCTGAAAAAAGGTTGCATTGTGCATTGCATGTTCTTTTGAACATTAATATACCAATACAAATCAACATGCGAATGCTTTGAATGCTCTGATCTATGAAACAAGCTGTTAGATAACACACTGGTTAGTTCTGGTCACCTAATGTATTAGACAGTTATTGCACATGAACAGAATATTTTTAGAGGATAATAAACGCCAAGATTTCAAAGCAGCTTAATAACGTCTCTAGTATCAGATAATGAGAAATTCCCTCAATGCCGCTAAGTTGGACTTTGTTAATTATAGCAACTGATCTTACAACTGGCATATTTAACTGAAATAATGACTGTAATTCCTATTTGTTAGCCTGGAATTCTGGATTCACTATGCATTGGTGTTTGACTGTCTCTGGTGTGGGCTCAGGAAGAACTCTTGCTTCCTCTCATCTGCACGTACAGCTGACCACGCTATGTAGCTCCAGGCAGCCAAATGCAGAAGAGTAAGACTGATAACCATGTCCCCACCAGGAGCTAGACCAAGGAGTTACACTTCAGAGAAGCCAACTAGTTGCCAAACGCTCTGCAATGACTGTATTTTGATAAAACATAAAATGACAAATAGTGAAAATTCTTTAGGAACTGTACAATACACATTCATCTGCCCATCAGCTCTCACTTGATTTGTGCCTCCACCAACAGTTTGGAAAGTGATAACAGAACAGGTAAATATTTATGACGTATTTGTGGTAGCTGTTAACCACTTTAATGTAATTCTCTAGGAGAACATCTATCACATTGGTACACTGAATTTGAGGAATTCAGTTGAGGGTTGAAGAAAAACATTTCTTCAGCTTTTGTGTATGCAATAAGCCGGCTCAGGAAAGTCAGACAGCTGATTGCAAAGCAGATTGTTTCAAATTGAGCTTAGCTTGGTAGAGAGAATTTGAAATGTGTCTCTCACCAAAAGATTTCCAAATGGAAATGCAATAACGCGTTAATTAGAAAATTCTTTACATAGCAAAAGGCTCCCAATGAACAATTACTTTCTATTTCACACAAGCCTTTTCTAACGCAATCTTTATACAGGGAAAAGAAAATATGGAAGAAAGAACAACAGCATAGAAAACATCATATAAAATGTTGTATTTGAGTATTTCCCAAGTAGTGATTATATCTTTCTCTGGAAATCTGCCTCAGGCCTTTAGCACAAACTAGAATAAAACTAAAGAAATCTGACAGATTATATAGTCATTCTCTCCTAGTACAAGAATTGCAAAATCTGGGGAAAATGTTAAATGACAGATTATTAGAGAACCATCACCTGATATACAAGATTAGCATTGTATCAAGTCAAATATAAAATTCAGGCACTTTTTAATACATTCTCAAGGTAGGTCTTTTCTTCTAACCAGGGAAGCCCAGATGCAACGTTTAGTACTGAAGATGCTGTTCCAGGGCAACAGGAGTTTGATCGACTGGGCTGACTAAGGGCAGATAAAGGGAAAACTCACGAATATGGTGTATAAAGCTGCTGTCATTAGCACAGAAAGCCTCACGGCGTTCACAACACCAGCTCTGCAGCCCTACGCTTGGTGTAGCCAGCCACCATCAAGTCCTGCGCCCACAGTGGCAAACGGAGAAATGCACTCTATGACAATCCATAAATGCCTGTCCCAAACTGAACAGGGGGTGGGGAGTGCAGGCAGCTCTTCGCAGCTCCTGGAAAACAGCACAGCACATCTTATAACTAAATTAATGTCTGTGCTAGTGCAGCGATGGAATCAGAGTTAAGGGAGTGAAACAAGTTAACTCTTCCCAGAGTCAGCGACCAGAACAGCCAATGCTCTCCACAGCGGTACGTGCCCTTTTAAAACAACAGTGAAAGCAACGCAGTGGCTGGAATTCATTTGTGCGCATGTTCCTCCACAGAATCTTGCAGGAAAAAAATCAAACAGAATACATACATTGCTTTAAAATGTTACTGTGTACAGAATACAGCATATAGAACCAAGACGTGAAATATTTACAGTTCTAACATTAGTTAAAGGCTTGACCTTGCTTTTTGGAGAAGAACTGTTAGGTAGATGACGAGGCTGTTCAGGTTGTTTCCTGGACTACAGCATCTGCGTTCAGACTGTAGGAAATTACATTATTTTGATTTTTTTTCCTGATTATTTTTTCAAATGGATCTCTGACACAGTTCTACACAAAGAGACAGTCCTTTTACATAATCCTGGATATCCAGCCCTTAACAGTCCTTCAAAGAGCTTTGCACTTTCCTCCATAAAGGGTTTGCTTTTAGCACTATATTAAGTCAATTAAGTATTGTCACTCACTTCCTAGCCTCACACAAAACTGCAGAAGCCAAGCTACGGTAGTATCTCAAACTAGCAGACCTATTAAACAGTATGAATCAAAACCTGATCTCTGCTGACACGTGTTAGCAAAGCAGCCTAAACTTCAGCAGCTAAGGACTGCCTCACTTTAGCACAACTCATCACCTTAACCAACATTAAAATGATCGTAAAAATTCATGCTTGAGTTAGACCTGCAGATAGACTATGTTGGGCAGAATAACTGTAGTTAACTGTTACGGTGTCTGTAGTACTAATTCTAGTCTAACAATCTCTCCAGCCATTTCAACTCAGCTGAAAGAAAGCCTACAAACAACCTGAAATGCATTAAAGATTATGATGATGATAATAATAATATTAATAATAATGCTAGAAGAAAACTTCAGAAATCACCTAGCCTCCCCTCCTACTCTCACATTTTTGAAAAATCTCAAAGCTGTTGATCATACCGATACAGAAGGGACTTTTTTATTGGCATAAGGATAACTACCACATTAATTCTCTGTCTATCAGCAGGCAAAGCGTGTATGCGGGGAGAGTGATTCACCAAAGTAGTTACTTCTTTTTGAAGCTGACAGCAAGTCAGAAAACTTTTTGTGCTTTTCCTCCTTCTTTGTTTCTTTGAATAAGGCACTGCAGCCTGCTTGTTTTACAAAACCATACTCATTAAGTGTCATTTACTCTGGATTTGCTAGAAAAGCCTTTGGGAGCCTCGGACGGTTACATTTTAAGCTCCATTCAAAGTGAATCATCAGTGACTAGCAAGCTTTAAAAATGAGATTCCTCTAAGTTGCAAAAGCCAAAACCAGAAAATCAATCCTTCCCTCCCAAAACCACTTGAAACAAATTGCTAATTACGGCAATTATAATAATTTTTCACGTTAAGCTTTCCGTATCTTGATTCTTACTTAATTAGTTCTCCAGCACTGAAGAGGTTTCTGCAGTAAATAAAATGTCTAACTTTAAAGTAAACAGAGAGGGATAAAAAAAGCAAATATTTCTCAACACCCCCCTCTCTTTCTCTCTGTTTCAAAAGGAGAAACACTTTGCTGTTTTTGTAGAGAACCACTAACTTCCATGAGGGAGTTTTCTAAGCTGCAAATTAACAGTCCCTCCCTAACTCCCAGGAAGGCTCTGAGGATGACAGTTTGTGAAATGCACTGAAGACAGAAAGGCCACTGTAAGGTAGTATCGCAGCATTCCCATTACCTAGCTTGTATCTCTGTCTTCTGCAGAACTACCAGAGCTTTTTTAACCCCATTTCACAAAGATTTCAACTCAACCTTTTATGAAAGGAGACCTATAAATAGCCTCTTAGATTAAAACCCTTAACCGCTGAGAAGGCTGGAAAGGGAGGTAGGTATTATCCACCTTTCAGTACTACAAATTGGGGCTGGAAGGGCTTAATTACCAAGATATACTTAAGAACACACTAAGGGCTGCTATAAAAATTACTCCAATTACAGCAGCTCCACAGACATCGCTCCACCTGGGAGAGAGGAAACCATCACTTCTGTCTCTTTCCACATACCTCTCCTGTACCCCATGCTAATAAAGGGCATCACGAGCAAACAGCAGCTTCACGCCATGCAACAGCTCTGCTGGATGTGTAGAGTTCCTTCTCCCAGCTGGCTTAACAGAACCTATCACACCAGGCAAGCGAAAGATTTGGCTTCTTTTCTTTTCACTTTGAAATCTCAAAATGGAGATACACTATTTGCACAACCTAAGGCCGCAAAATAATTTCAGCCAATGTACTAGCTTAGAAGTTCCTCAAGCAGAAAGAGATACTTTTACCCCATGATTCGCATTTGAACATGGAATTAACGATTTCACATGAGTTACACACTCACTGTCCTGAAATTCATGGTTTCCCTTACGATTTTGTCTGTGATGATGTATTCTTATTTATGATTTTTATAATTACAAATAAATGTGTAATTCACAATGAATGTTCAGGAAGATAATTTCCGTTAATAGTCCTTATGGTTTCAGTACTCCTGTGCTAAGTTTTTTGCAATGGTGCTCAACTGGATATTTGAAGTGCCTTCATATATTGTACCTGAAATCAGAATAAAATAAATTAGAAGACTGTAAAACCACAGTGAGCATATGAATCAAGACAAAGATATTGTTCTAACAGTTCAGTTAGAACATTTACAATTATGAAGTGAAGCTTTACTGAGCAAGTTCTAGAAACAGATTGTTATTTACACAAATGTTCATATTTTATTATCTGCAACAATTAAAACACTCCTCTGCTGGTACAACATAACGACAAAGAGGTTTTCCTGAAAAGCAATTCCTAAATAACGACCAAAAATTAAGTATTTACAAATGCTGTCAGCAATAAAAGTCAAAGGGTAATATTGTTAGAAATGCCAAGCTGTTAGGTCCAAGGATTACACTGGTAAACAAGGAAGTCTTGCAAATAAAGCTCCACACAGATTCAGATCTTAGAGCCAAAGAAAGTATTTTCAATTTTTTTGAACTGAAATTTTCTTAATAGAATGCGACACAACGTGTGTGCCTGTATTTTATTGGTATCTAATTAAACATTTCAACTAGCCTTACATACATGGATATTTATACCTAAAGTTTTACCTTCTCATATCTGAGCCTTTGAATCAGTGTTGATTACAGTTTCAGGGAAAAAAATAATCTTTAAAAAATGGCCATTCATCCCCAAACTTTAATATTACTAATGCTACAAGAAGTACTTGTTAAGAAACCATCACTCACCTATCTTGCAGTCACGATAGTATTTTTCTATTGGATAATTTTTTGTGAATCCAACACCACCCATCCATTCAATACATTTACTAGTTGTCAGTGTTGCAACCTACGAAAATAGTTTCAGAGTTACAAGTTCAGGATACAACTTAATGCGGGTGGTACTAAATTGTATTTCTTTATAGCTATTTAAAATAAAAACAAACTAGCAACTAAAACAAGTGGGAAGAGGAAGGACTGATATTTTTGTATTCATCTTATTTATGGAAGTTATTTTAGAATAAAAATTACATTTTTCTAAATCAGAGGACATAAAGAATTCACTAACCATTACTGCAATAGTTCATATGCTGCACTATGAAAAAGACAATTACAATTAAAAGCAATTACAAAGAGGCAGAAGTAATCCAGTCTGCACCACATTAAGACTCGCAGTTGCGACCAGGAGAGTTGAAATGGTCACAAATGAAGCCTCACCAGGCCATTTCTCCAGCCACAGAAAGAGAATTCAGAGAAAATGAAATCTCTCTAGATGAGTGAAAATACTAATTCACTTTCTTTTTTAATGTTGTTGCTTGTTTTTCAAAATTTTATCTAGGGGTGTGAGCGGTTTATTCTTTGGTAGCCTACTTTACACTCCATATGTGGACAGAGAATGAGAAACAAGACAAATGTACATCCCCAGGTTTCACAGCAACACATGAATTAAGTTATATATTCAGTAACAGAAGAAACTTTTAAACAGCAGTGAAATAAATCCACTGAATAAAGAAACTGTGAGTCACCTCAGCAGCGTAGTATTTGGCCATGCTGGCCTCCTTTATGAATGGCCTTCCTGTTTCCACAAGACGGGCTGCGTTGTACGTCAGCAACCTCGCTGCCTCCAACTGCGTGGCCACCTGAGCTATCTGATGGTGCAGCCCCTGTAATAAGCACGCCACAAGTCAGACAGAACCAGTATCTAGTGCTCAACTGGAATTTCTAGCAAGAACCGTTCTTTTCACCAAGGAACACACCTATAATCTAAAATTAAAATCCAAATCTAGATAGACCAGTAATTCTGTACATCTCTGCATCAAAGTCAGAAAAACTCTGGGCCAACAAAGTCCTTTTAACAGCTGCACTCCCATTTTCTCCTTCCCTCTTCTTGGATCCAGGAGTACCGGGGAATTTCTTGCCTGGCTGTCTGGACAGGAGGGTTCAGCAGGAACCTGTTTGCACCCATGAATATCAAGGAAAATTCCAGCCAAATCGTAACGTCGTCCTCAGCACCAAAAAGACACCAGCAGGTCAAAGCTGTATTTTTATTTTGCAGTTGTCTATCAAGAACATTCATATATTAACAAGTCTAGTTCCATGATGAGCTTAACCAAGGAAGACTTGAAAAAGGTACCTCTTAAATAAAGTGGAGAACTAGCAAGGCAACACCTATTTCTTCCCATGTCCCATAGGCATGAGACAAGAGTTAGGAGCAGCATAAAAATATAGAGGACATGACCGATGAATGAATTCAAGGGGAAGGAAAAAGGTGATGGAGGTCACCTCTAAATGGTAGGTATTACAGAAAAATAGGTTTATTTAAGGAGACCCAAACATTATGATGATTAAAAATGAACATTTAGTTGTCTAACTTGCTCCTAAAACACAATGAGATCTTTTATCTTATTAGAACTCTAACGCTGCTCCCTCAAATTTGAAAAAAATATATATGCAGGTCAAAATAACAAAATGATTTGGCAATTATAAATTCCATTTCCCATTCAAAAGACGCAGTTCCAGTAATTTCCTAGATATCTGTGGGTGCTTCCTAAAATTTGTTTAAATTATGAGTAGTACTAATGTTCTTTCCCTTCACTCGAGACGTAGGTTTCTTTTAACAAGAAAATTACTACAGTAATTACAATTATATATCTTCCTTATTAAACTATACATCATTTTTGCAACAAAGAGTCTTTTTCGTTTTAAGATACAGATATTATCATGAAAACTAAATGTCTTTCTATAACACAGGAAATCTAATAATTCAATCAGTTTTTCTCATCTTTTTATAATTTCTAGTGCCTCCAGAAAAAGGCCTTCCCCTACACCTCATGAAAGGGTAACAAAACTCAAACACATTCAACATACCGCGATATTAAAATCAGAAGAGGAAGGAGGTCCATATATATTATTTTCAAAGGCAGTGAATATACTATCAAGCAAAGAGAGCTATGTTAATGTTCTGAAGTTTTAAATGATTTATACAGTACTTGCAAAGGCGCATAGCACTGAATTTATACATTTTACGTGGCAAATGAATGTTCATCCAAAATTATTTTGAAAAATTATCTCAAATATTGATAAGTAGAGACATGACATAAGGTGGAGCACAGATTATGCAAATCAGATTACTCACTTTACTGATTTCATCTACTGTGGTAACTACTACTTTCTTGGAGGAAACTTCCCATGTGTTCATTAACAAGTACCTGGAAATCAAACACGCTTTTCCCAAACTGGACTCTCTCCTTTGTATAGGGAATTGTATGGTCAAAACACCCCTGTGCCAGTCCTAACATCTGTAAGAAACAAGACATACTGAGGTGAGTTAAGAGTTTAAAAAAAAAAAAAAGTGTGAAAAAACTAATTTTTGAACAAAACTTATGGGTCAACTATGGTTGTGCAAATACTAAATGTTTCTGGGAAAATTCTTAATTACATGGGAAAATTACTGTAAAATAAAGATCTATAGATCTATATTACACTATTACAGGGAAAATAATTTGAATGATTATCCAAAGCTGTTTTCATAATAAAAATAATTTCTCATTTTATAGAAGACACTAGACTGTCAGAATTAGCAATTTATTTCTGAAGTTAGAAAATTAGTATAGTGGAAGGAGAGAGAGTATTTGTTCCAGCATTTTCTAGAAAAAACGCAACTCAACAGAACAATTTTAGGAGACCCATTGTCTTTTCACATACTCTCTTCACTCAGCAGCAAACACAGCAAAACACAATTGTTATCTTGGAGAATAACATCGAGAAAAACTACATATGAACGTTTATAAAGCAGTAATTCACATCTACCTTAGCGTCTGATTTGTTCGCCTAAAGAAACATTAGGAAATCTGGAAAGTAAACTAGTTTTACATTTAACTACCAAATTTTGAGAAGTGTATTCCATTCCAAACAAGACAGTAAAGGAAGGACCTCGCCTATCATATATCTTGGAATACATAGCTATCAGTAAAGATCAGTTGGTTTAATTAGGTAACTACCATCCATCTGAACGCATTCTTTCTACCTAGTTTCTTTCCTAGGAAAAACAAAGGTAGGAAATTAGATTAGGGGAAGCATCAAACAAGGGGAAAAAAAAAAAAGGGGGCACGAATGGCATGAAGAACTATCAAAAAGCAAGGTAAAAGTATACGGTAAAATTGGAATCTCATAAACTTTTCTAAGTCTCGACAGGATACTACAACGCTGCAGTCAGCTGTCCCATCAAGCAACTTATGTCAAACTACTTTTAACGACATACAATAGCGTATGGGTATTTTTGGATAGACCCCCATATTAAGCTGAAAGCCAAGGGCCCCAGATAAAAGCATGACTGACCTAGGTTCAAACTCCTTAATCATTTAAGATTCTAAAGAAACCCCACAATACATAGGAAAATGAGCGTGTGGGAAAAGAACGTAAGAAAATAATACAGTCTGCTGCTAATTGGCTGTGTTACCAGATTTGATGCCTTCTTACATCAACTCATATGGATGAGCCAAGTATATCAACTTCAGCACCTGTAACAATATATGGAGCTACCTTGCACTAAAACTATCTGAGACTGTTTTTCAGAGCCACAACTACGTCTTAGAAGGCGTTCATTATCTTTTAAAACTATTACTACTGCAAAACTACACTCAATACTACAGGGCTTTAGAACTGCTGTTCTTGTCCATTCAAGTACATTTCTCTTTATTTGAAGGTGCCAAGGAAGTTGTAACTAAGATATAACAACTACCTGACCTTAACTTTTAATTAGGTTGTAAGTATAACTTGGAGTAATTAAGAGTAAAATCCAGACTGCGTATTTTACTGCTAGAATCTCTATATTATTTATATCTCTGGGAACAACAGGGCCCACAGCTCTAGTTTTTAAATGCCGTATCAGACAAGGTTTAATCACAGATAATATTTAGAAATTATGGAAAAGCCAACCCATTTAGCAGCACAGTACACTGCCATGTGGAAAGCCTACATTTCATGAGGACTATTACTTCTGGTTTGTTTGCAAACCAGGTCAAAAGATAAGGGAGACTGGTAGTACAGCCATATTACACCCTATACAGCACAACTACATTCACAACAGAAACAAAGAAACAATTACTTTCAAAAGAAAAAAAAATAGAAAAACTTCTCATAAGTCATTTTATTATACAGCTGAACCTGATTTCCACTGAAATCAGCAGCAACCTGAGATTCAAACTGAGTTTACAGCAAAACACAACACTGAAATAACTCCAACTTCAGCAACTATTTTCCCCTTGCACTTGCCATCAGGTGCAATGTTCAAGCATAACAATGAACTAGGACACTCCTGCTACACACACAAAAAACCCATAATTATTTTAAAAATAAGTTGACTTTTAAAAAAAAGTTGTTGGGAAAACACCAGCTAGCACAAGGTCACATTTGGCAATCCCATACAATCACAGTTGGAAGCATTAATAAAAAATTACATTTCAGTGTGTTATATTTTCCAAAGTTCGTTTTCTTTGTAAAATAAATTTGCATAACGGAAGATAAAAATGTTGATATATTTCAGTAGCAATAAGTTAACACCAAAGACAAACTAATTGCCATTTAATGTTTTCTAAATCTATTGCTTATCTCATTGAAGGAGAATTTTGCCATTTACAGTTGTTCCAGTATTTTACTGTAACTTAGATACAGGAAGAGTGACATCTAGTGGTAGTTTCGGTTTTAATAAAGTATTTTCTAAATCATTCTTATCGGCTTTAAATATGTTGTAAATTTCGATCCAAATTCAAAGTGGTTTTATATATATATACACATATACATAGTGGTTGTATTCAGTATTAAACAAAATCACCCACCTGTGCAGCAATACCTATTCTGCCGGTATTTAGCATTCCAATTGCATACTTGTAGCCTTGTCCAACCTGTCCCAGGATATTGGTCGCAGGAACCTAAAGAATAAAACCACTCAATTATTCCTGTTCTATTCTGCTTTGCAATTCCTAACATGGTTCACAAGTGAATGAGTGTATATGTTTTATTTAATGTTCCTCATAAGTGAAGGCATCAAACATAAACCAGACATTTGATTCCTGTTTGATTAGAACATTCTCTCATATATGTGATTATAAACTGATGATTGAGTAAAACTGTACCAAAATTTAAGAAACCTAACCCCCCTCAAGACTTTTGTGGAAGAACAGGGAGAAAAAGTTAAAATATGCCAAACAATCAGTATGTCTAAGGAAAAAAAAAACTGGGAATTTAGTTAACATTCTTTCCTTAGATGTGGTAAAGTTCCAATTACACACAAATTATGCTTCAACAGCTAAACAACTTATATTACCTTAACATTGTCAAATGTTACTGGGCAGGTAGAAGATGCTCTGATTCCAAGCTTGTCCTCCTTCTTCCCTACATGTAGTCCCTCTGTGTTGCGATCCACTATGAAGCAAGTAATTCCCCTGTATCCCTAGGATGAATTTAAGAAGTAATCAACAACTGCTTTTTATACTAATATCACCAAATGGTGGTCTAAATATCGCATTCTAATACTGAAATTTCACACCTGCTTAATATTATATTACCAAATAAACCACTGGTAACATCTGTTCCCTCTATGCCTGCTAATTGTGGTTTAGCAAAGGCCAGAGATACCTATTAAAAAATTCCACGCGGAAAATACAATCAGAACAACCTTAAAAGTTCTCTTGACAAGACAGGGGACTAGTATGATGTAAATGAAACAGAGAGAACTGTAGTGCCTGTTCATACTGGAAATCACTGGGAAAGCAAGTTATTGCTGTGCAGTGAAGTTATTGCTTGCTGTTGGAACATGTCGCGGTCCTAAAATGGACTAAGCTAACATCCAGAACTGGTGCACACATTCTCCTGGTGATGCCAGCTTGCAGAACATGGATTTCACTGTCTCTTCACTTTAGGAAGGCAGTGAAAATATACTTAATAAAGTACTCTGAAATCATTATGATGGTTGTTATCAAAATGCTCAAAGAGTTGATTTGGTATTCAGATCATGATTTGGATGGGACACTAAATAATGCATGTGACAACACATAGATTGTATACCCTATCTAAATTCTGGCATCTCCTATGTATAGCCTTATAATCTTCACACCTTTGACGTCTTAAACTAGATTCCTGAAGTATAGAATGGTGATTCCTGATAGCTGTCACTTTCTCTCTTTCCCTCTGTATAATTCTTCTGTATAAGAAAGAGATACTGGAAGAAGTCTAAAAAATAAATAAAAGTTTTAAACAATAGTTTTGGATTTGATTATTACTCTACCATATTGTCCAGTACATTTTAAAGCCTGCAGTTGACTTTTCTGAATCTACTACCTATATCCACATTGGTGACAAAACATGAAACACACATATTCAGTTATGTATTTCTTTTAGCTGAACATACTTTGCTGTTGTATTCCTGTTTGTTTTCCAGTGCATGTAGCCTAAGCTCTATTTGGCCTTTTAATAACAGCAACTTTTCAGTTAAGTCAGAAGGGCTGGAAAGACTCAGACTACCTGTTCTTCTGTTACTCAGAATAAACCAACGCATGCTGTGCTCTTCATCTTTGCAATTACGATTCTGACATTTTTATTTTCCCCGGTGGGAGGAATTTATTAAATTGCTCAGCAAGTTCTCAATTTTTGTTGGGAAATATTTTTAAAGGTTTACTGTCAGCTAGGAAAAAGTTTGAAGAATATTAACCTTTAACATCAGATTATTAATATAAAATCCATAGTTAGACATACATATCAGCTGCCACTGAAACGCAACTATTCTTTAGCAACTTACTAAGGACGGATCTGTGTTTGCCATCACAAAAAAAACTCCTGCGTGTTCGGCAAAGCTAATCCACATTTTTGAACCATTGATAATATAGTAGTCTCCTTTCTTTTCAGCTCGAGTCTTCAAAGAAAAAGCATCACTGCCAGATCCAGCCTCCGAAAGACAGAAACCGCCTATCTGTCAATTGAAGGAAGGGCACAACATATAACAAATTCTGCAAGGGAAATAATTATAAACAAGCACAAGTCTCTTAAATTAAAACATTTTAAACTATTCCATCAAATTAACTAAGATTCAGCTATGGAGATTAAGAATAGAAACACTATGTAATTACATATCTCCCAAAGTCAACTGCCTTGAAGTTCTTTTTCACAGTAAATTAAATTTTAATGAAACTAATAAGCACCTTTCCACTTTTACCTCTCAGCTACTGATGACAGGATGTATCTATATCACCACAGATCTAACCAGTGTTGCAAAGTTCACAGATATTTTTCAATGCTGCAGTCACTCATTTAGTTACTGAAAAAACCCACCCCGCTAACATTACTTAACTATTAAAAATTATATTACAGTTTAGTAAAGTGAGACTTTGACTTACTGTATCTTTAGCAACTCTGGGCAAGTAAGTTCTCTTTTGTTCTTCTGTTCCATATGTGGTAAACAACTTATTTGTTAGTGTATTTTGGAGTTCACATAGAAGAGCTACAGCTGGATCAACTTTGGCCAATTCTTCTACCACCAGTATGACTGAAAAAAATGAAGCTCCAGTTCCTCCAAATTCTTCCCCAAGTTCAATACTCATCAGCTGAAATGTAAACGATGCAGATATATCAATCTGTTAGTTCTTATCAACAACCTGTTAGAACAAGCTGATACTTAACAGATTAAAATAAAAACCACAGAATGTATTTCCAGATCCTTCCTCAAAGACCTGTGTTCCTTCAATATCCTGAACAAACTAACAATTCTTCACAGAAGTTGACAGTCAATTCGTGCAAGAAATAATTAACATGTGCAGTATACAGGCCAATCATCACCCTAATTTGATTACATTTTCCAGAACAATTGCAATCTCAACAGAAGTCTAATATTTGGAGTTATTACCATATAAAATGACATTCTAAACACAGACAAGCTTTAAGTTTCATAGCAGGAAAGGCTAAAATTGAAGACAGCAATGAACAACAGGATATTTGCAACACAAAAGGTCCTTGTGGTTGGCCACTAAGGACATACAGGACTCCTGATACCCTTTTCCAGTAATGCTTATCAGAATCATGGCAGTTCTAGCATTCTATGCAATTATGCTGATAGAATTTAGGAAAAAAAAAAAAAAAGGGTGGGGGGAAGAAGATGACAAGGAACTCAAAGATAAGATGAAGAATGTGATATGGGAGAGGGGGAGATGGAAAGACTATTAAAGTAAGAGATGGAGAGTGATAATGCATAAAAAAAGAAGAGAAAGTTGCCTTGCTGTTGATAAATCCAAAATTTTCAATGATTCATTAGTTCATTTGAATTATATCCCTCAATTTTTTAATCTAAAAACCTGAAAAGTGCACCGCTAGAGTCATAAAATGATGTCACTTTCTGAATAAAAAATTAAGTAAAAGTGTGCAGACCCCTTGTTCAAACAATCCCTGTATTACAGAGTCTTCCATTTTCGAATTCTCATCCATTTTTTGCACCAAAGGTGCAACTCGTTCCTGAGCAAATTTTGTCACTGTAATGAAGAGAAGAAAGAAAGGGTGTAAGTATTCTAACGCTCTCCTTGAAGATCAATATAACAGTAATGTGGTACTTCTGACAGGTTATGCATGTATTCCCTGACTCTCCCAGATAGGTTCATAAAAAGGACAAAAAGTTGCCCAAGTCAAACAAGGTGATGTGCCACAAGGCTCAATTAGAATTGCTTTCTGAACTCAGCTACAACTCTGTAAAGTGAAATAAATACTTCCTAAATACTCAGAAACTTTGAAAGCACTTACATAACATTGGCTAATGAAAAAAAATATAGAAAATATTTCAAATACATCCCTTATTTGGTTAGCTGTATTGTCTTTCCTTATAAATTAAACTGGCAGTTTGGAAAGATGGTCTCAGGCTTTAATGCATGTTAATTTGAGTGCACAAAATCCTGTAAGACTGTTTCTCTTTAATTGGAGCCTTTTTTAAGCTCTCTCCCAGATGCACAGGTCCTCGCTCTTTCACCTTTACTCTGAGGATCCCTTCTGAAACATGGTCTTCTTCATGCAGGCCCGGCTGCATTGCAGCATCACCATTCTGTATTTACTTGAAATCTCTGAAAACTGACTGGAGCAGTTAACTAGCTGAACTAAACACTTCAGAAATGGCAAAAATCAATGCCAGGCAACTTCAGTCCAGCAAGAACAACAGTTTTAAACAGTAAATATTTATTTATGCAGAGTAAACTGCACTGTGGTATGTGGAACTGTGCTATGGGAGCATAGCAAAAGAACATGATACTTTTCTGTTGTGAACTAAAGCAGTTTTAAAATTAAGCACAATCCTACACGGCAATCTCAACATTTAACTAGAATTAAATACTGAGAATACATTTTTTAAGCTAAAATTTCCCTTCTAGTTAGACATTTCTGAATTTTAATTATACAGATAATAGGTACCCATATTTTTCAGCATTGTCTCCTCTTCGGTGAATGTCTGAAGCGGAGCACAGACAACTCCATCACTGGCTACATTTGGCATAAGTTGCGATTTGGAGGACCTAAAGACACATGGAGAAGCCCTCCAAGGAGCCAAGTATGCTGGCAAATTCCTCTTCAGCTGTTGACAATAAATATAGAACATCAAAACAGTTACTAGAATTTGTATTTGTAGTCTGACAGCAATACACAATTTTACCCAGTGTTTTATTCAGTAATTGAATAGGAAATACAATTTACATTCAATGTCTAGTGTGAAGGTTTTTGAGAAGACATAACCTCCCCTCCCGTGTCCTGAAAGAAAATGTCCTTTAATTCGTCTTCTTTTAAACCCAATCAGACAATTTTCTTTCTAGAAGTTTGCTAACACAATGTTATTATACAAAGTATTCACAGATGTTAATTTTAGTCAATTTAGCAGCAAATAAACCCTGCTGACAGTATTTATTTTTATAGATGATTTTGCAAGTCTGCTGCAATATTCATAGTAGTAAGCATATATTTTTATAGAATTAATATCTTCATTAACTAATATGATAAGAGTAAATGTGAAACAGACACACAAATGTTTTTTACAGAAGGTCAGTCAACTTTAATGATAGACTTAGCTTTCTCCCTGGTTTTCTAGGGACCAGCAACTCTTGTTTCTAAAGCAATCTGATAGCAGTTCATCTGGATTATTGGTATTTTGCTGTGAAAGGGCATAACTTTTAACAGCACTGTGGATTTTTATATTTAGACTGAGTTCTTATCCACCACTTAATGACTTTCAGAATGAGCACGCATTTCATAGACAAAGCTCTGGCATTTGGATGCTTCTGTATAGTTTATTTCTAAATAGTTAGTTTAAATGCTATAGTTAGTATGCTGATAGTACTACGTAACTAATAATTAATGTGTCTTCTTTGGTTGATTTATTTTAAAAGTACAGGAAGGAACTAAAACTGAGTCATTCATGTTTAACCTCTCCCTATTAATCCATAATATACAACAATTTCAAATGATATCAAGAAGCATTGTTTATTCAACCAAGAGGGCAGAGGTATTATAGTGTTTTACTACTGGGGGAATGGTGTTAGGCATATGCAGCAAAGGTCACAAAAATGAACAGAACAGACAGTGCCTTTTGGGAGGAAGCTATACATAGTGATTATCAGGTGGGTGGACATAGAAAATGTAATTTGTTTTGTACCTTGGAGAACTATAAAATACTTACTCAAGTAGAAAACAGCAGGCTTTAGAAAGGAACACGTTTGGTTTGAAAGTTAATGTACTTCCTAACCATACGATTATTTATTTGGATTTTTTTTTAAAGTTAGCATAATGAATATGATCTGGCTGAAAAAGTAACAGGCTAACAGTAGTTAAACTGCTGCAAAATGTATTCCTGAAAAGCAGTATTCAAAAAAGAAGCACAGTTCGACTAACTGATCTCAAAAGAAGCAAGACAGAAAAATGGCTTTGCTCTCATAGCTCCTAAAACCCAACTTATTCTGTGGCTAACATCTACAGATCAGATCTTTGCTACAGATATCCATCACCATTGCTGTGTCAGTCTAAAGTGCGGAGGTATTAATGTCTTACCAAGACAACCACTGACAGAAACTCCCAGTAGACACAGCTGTGCCATAAAAATAACATATATACGAGCATACGCCTGCCAACGTACACTTTTGCCAGCACGTGCTCTTAGCCCCACAGCAAGCAGACTGACAACTGTGCTGTAACCAGACTGCTATTCAGCTCACAGAACGCAGGACAACTGTGCAGTGCACACTGTGACAGTCATATTCCTCAAAAAATGGCAGAAACTTTGGGGTCAGGAAGTAAAAATTCCTTTGATCCTTCTAACAATTCATTCTCTTTCATGTTGGCTTTCAACAGCTGTCATCTCCCTGGCTGAAGAACTGATGTAAAACAGATCTACGGATTCCTTTTGTCTTAGAGATAAGATGCATAAGTCTATTACAGTAAGGAAACTCCAACTTTAGCACAATCAGTCATGCATGGAAAAAAAAAATAAGATACGGTAATACAGAAAACAAATACTGCTGCGGAAATTCAGTGTTCATTCACATTCAACACTCCTGGTCACATAACACAAATACTAACCAGCGGGGCTGATTCATGTATACAAAGTTTGGATAATCAGCAACACTTTCAAATGAAGACTATGTTACTGGAGTCACTACAGGTCTTCACAGAAAACCAAAATATAAGTTGCTTTAATAGAGATAAAATCCAAGGCAACCATGTTCTGGAAGCTGTCAGTCAGGACTGGATCATTCGCAGAGCATCCAGCTGGGTCACTCAACACACAGATGTGTAAGATTATTAAACACCCACCCGCATAAATCCATATTCTTAGCAAGGTTTGAGAAGGAAAAACCTAAGTACACACACACACACATATTTAACACAGTATGCTTCCTGAGTGGTTACAGGATTACAAATCACACACGCCTCCTACTTCTTCTGCTACTTTATTTCCAAGTACAAAGAAAAGAGCATTTTCCTTTCATGGTGGCATAACCAAAGACGAATCACTGAAAATATTTCACCAGCGCAGACCAAGAGCTGTCAGGAAAAATGCACAGTGCTCTTTTAAGAATACAAGATTTTTTTAAAAGCTGCAAGCCAGTACTGTTGAAACAGCAACAGGCAGTACTCTGGGATTACCTCTACTTTCATTTGATAACACCTGACACTTGGATGGACAATTATTGACCATGCAGGTAAACACATCACTAAACCCATGGACTCTGCCCTGTCCAGAGTGAGAAGCACACATTTTGTAGACTAAAAAACACACAGATTTTTCCCACGTGCTTTTATGAAAATGGGAAGCTGGACAAACTTGATTAAAAGCAGCTCAGCAAGGTCAAGCACAAGTGTGCAGGGCTGTATTGGCTGAGGCGGCCCGCCAACAGCCTGGCTAGCAAGCAGAAGTTTCGAAACACAGTAAACAGCTCAGTGTTTGTTGCGGTCATTGTAGCAGGCCTGCTCTTGGCAACAATGCCAAAGTTTTTGAGAAAGTTAGTACCTGGGGGAACTGTCCTTTCATTCACTTCCCCTCCCTCTCCCTTAGCAGAAACCACCCCAGGCTTTCCCTCCTCAGAGCTTTGCCTTGGAGGCTCTTCCACTGCCACCAACTCACTGGAGAGTGGCAGAGAAAGGTGTCCTACGGCAGCAGGAGAAACAAAAGCAACCCTGAATATACGAATGCAGACATAGCTTGATAAACACTTGTTTGACACCTGGTTGAAATGGTGCTACAGGACAAAAGGAATATTTACAACACAGTTACATTAAAAAGTCTTAAAACTAGTAGGCTGGTCCCAAGGGATGGGACCTACACGGACAACGCCCACATGCAGAGCAGCAACCCACAAGTGCTATGTATTTCACTCCAGAGTAATACCACGGTGTACAAGTTTTTTGTTTTGACTTAACATTTAGATTTTAAAAAATCAAGTCATTACATTATGGTTTACATTTTTATTCTTACAAGTCATGCAGTCATATAGCATTGCTAACTTTCAGATAGTTACTTAAGTGCATGTACATTATTCAAATGCTTTGACACTGCTTCCTTGGTTTTTTTCCCCTTTTTCTCTAGGTAAGGAAATGATATACGGTGCTACAAGATTCAGACTGTTTGCCCTACTAAACAGACATATCTGAAAATTGGTTTCTGGGTTGCTGACAACTGATTTTTCTGTTTATCTCAATTCTTACCTCCACCTCAGCTCTTTAAAGATCAGCTCTTTGGCTTTCCTTCCTTTTCAATCTAAAATAAGATTTTAATGCTGGTGGACCTGGCAGCAGCACTAAGAGATAAATAAAAAAAAGGCCAAACCAATATATTTTCCTAAGCTCACTTTGCTTTCCTTGATGATTTCCAGTCTTGTACCTGTCCTAGCTGGCTTCCAGACAGCTCCTATTTCTCAGCAGAGAAGTTCCATCACAGGAAGCCTGCTTGCCCTCATTTATGGGGCTGGTTTTTTTTTTTATTTCAGTTGTCACAACAGACCCACAAGCTGCCCTGAGAAGGTCTCAGGCCGGCACGTCTTCTCTTTCTGCACAGTAAAACAGTGTGCGTGGCACAAACCCAGTTTTCCTGCTTGCTTCCTTTGTCTTTTGATAACCCCTACAGTGCCACAAATCTTCTGTCTGTTCAGGGAAGTAAATGAGACGTCAAAGCACCTCTGCTGCTAGAACTGTGCTGCCTTCCCACAGCCGCGGGCTGCTCCCACCACCAGCCGTTTCACAAGACTTGCAAGGATTTTTCCCAGTAAGAAGTGACCCAATACCACTCCTCAAAAAAAAACCCGCAAGGCAGAAGGAGCAGAGGCCTTTCCAAACCCACCCTCACCCCCTGCACTGGGACCGGCCGAGCAGACCCCGCACCCGGGAGCTCCCAGCCGGAGCCCCCCTCGCCCCCAACAGGCCCCGGCAAAGGCGGGCGGAAGGCGGCTCGCCCTTCCCACAGGCGGGGCCGAGGAGCCGCGTAACGGACACGCGTGGGCCTCCCCGGTAGGATCGGCGCCCCCACCCCGCTCAGCCTCCCCGCTTCACCTTGGCGCCGCTGCGCAGCCAACCTCCCGCCGCCGCCGCCATCTTGGCGCCCGCCGCGGCCCCGTCCCCGCCCCCGCCACACCCCCCAGCCCGGCGCGGTCTCGCGAGGCTGCGGTGGGCCGGGCCGGGCCGGGCCGTGCCGCGGGAGGCACAACAAACATGGCGGCGGCGGCAGCGGGGACGGGTGGCGGCCGGCGTGCGGGGTGGTGGCGGTGAGTAGCGGCCTCTCCCCTCCACCCCTCGCCCTGAGGGGCGCCCGGCGGCAGCGCGGCGCGCACCCCCCCCCGCCCCCACCCGGGACGGCGGGAGCAACAGGCGTGACAGGTCTCCCGGGGGCCGCGGGGGTCCCCGCTGCGGCCTCCCGTTGATGTGAGGGGGACCAGGCGGCGGGAGGAGCCGTGCTACCCCGCCGGGGGCCGGGCCAGCCAGCGCAGCCCCTCGGCTTCTCCCTTGTTTTGAAGCCGGGAGATGGAGAGGGCGGGACGACCCCCAGGTTTAGGCGGAGGTCTGCCGTGGCCGCGTCCCTTCCTGCCCACGCGTGAAGGCGGCGTGGGTCGGAGAAAGGTGAAGGAAACACGGGAGTTGTTCGTAAAGGGGCTGGCGGAGCAAGCGGTGGTTTTCCGTGGCTGATGACAGGTCGCCCGGCGAGGCCCCTGCCCACGGGCAGAACTCCTTGAGAAGGAGCAGGAAGCGTTCGGGACCTTTCTTCCCTCGTTATGTTAATTTTAAGTCATTTGTGCTGGAAAAAAATGAGACTGGGGGAGAGATCCGCCCCCTCCCCCCCCCCTTTTTTTTTTTCTTGATTCCTTGAAAGAAAGTGGGATGTCATCACACACTATGTGTGATCATAGTCATATTATTTTATTCTTGTGTAATTACTACAGTGTAACTTCTTACTGTGTATATTAAACTGTTGGTTTTACTGTGTCTGAATTATTTTCTTTAGCAGAATTCTTTAGGTAAAATACTTATCGTGCCTCCCATCCTGTAACACTGCTTAGACAATAAACTTAGTACACACCAGCACTGTAACTAACGTTAAATTCGACGGTTTTGTGGCTGTGTGGAAAATCAATAACCAGTATTCTACCCATCAGTGTGGAGAAGATGTAGTCGTCTATGCAGAAAATGTCCTGTATAGGTAGAACTTGGGGAACATCTGGTGTGATCAGCCCATTCAAGTGTGTGAAACGCGAGCTGGTCTGCTCAGGTTTCCAATAATGAGAATTGCATTTACTAGTTTGCGGTAGTGACATAGCAAACATCTGATCTGTATCATTCTTCCCTGAAAAGGAGAACTGCGGGTTGTACATATTTTGCCAAAAAAGGTTGGACCTGATGGTCTGACCTGGTATTCTATGATTGTATAAAAAAACCCACATAAGATCACAAGAGGTTCTTTTGTGCCTACAAATATAGAGGCTTGAGGTGGTGCTGAAATTCTGGCAACTTACCTACGTTAACATAAAAAAAAAAAAAAAGAAGGGTGAAAGTTTTAAAATTAAATCGGTGAGGTAGAGAGAGGAAGTTTTATGCAGTTGATCCTCAGAATTATGTCTTTTCCCCAATCAGTTTTTTAAATATTTGTGTAATTTAAAAAATTAAATTTCATTAGAAAAATCATCAATCAAATAAGTTTTTGTGCCTTACATGAAGTGATACATAGATTCTTTTGCGAAAATGTGGACCTTTAGCATTGTTTCATGTTGAACCGTTCAGCATTTAGAATGGTTTAGTTTTAAAATGTTATTTCTTCATATTATAATTTGGTGAAAGTTACCCTGGTCAGTACTCTTCATTACATTGTCCTGTATTTTTCCTTTGTATCTTTTATTAATATCCTCATATCTTTGTTTTATTGCAGGAGACACCAACAAATGGAACACAAATTAACTTAAGCCTCCATGAGGCTGATGACATCTGAAAGAGGGTAGGGAAAATTGATACATAAAGATGTGTTCGAAAGTAACGTAATGACGATTATAATGATAATAGGTGAGCACACTTAAACATGATGTGAAAGGATGTGCTCGTCTGGATGCCAGAAATGAACTAATGCATGTAAATAACTGTGAAAATACAGGAAAATGTGTTTAAATGTGGTCTTAAACTCAGGACTTGAGTTTTTGTAGGTCGCCTAATGTTTTGTTTAGTAGCTATTGGAAAACAAAGAGATACTCTTATTGAAAATGTAGCGTTATAAATTATTTCTGATTATAATCTGCAGGAACAATAGTGTAGCTGACTTATTGCTCTCTTTCCAACTGAATCCTAAGTTCTGTCTTCACAAATTCATTGCAAATTGAGACTCTAGAGGTATGTCATTTACAGTCCCAGAAAAGAACACGATGAGTGACTTCTAGTGAATATTTTTATTATTTCAATGCAAAATAATAAAATAGATTGAGACACTTAGAACAGGAAACTAAAATTTTGGGAGAACTATGAAATAATGCTTTTTATAAGACTTCTTTCCATCTTTACTAATCAGTGACATTCAGTTGGTTTCCCAACATTACAGTTGCCGTAACTGACTTACCCAACTCTGGGATTTTTTGGAGCCATATATTCACCAGAGAAACTACGCAAACTGTCAGTGAGATGGAAGTGGCTTTCAGTGAGACACATGAAGGCGTGAATGCAGTCTTTGAAGAGTTTTTGCTAGAAGTGTAATTGTTTTATTAAAACTTAGAGCAGTAGAGTGTTGGAACCTGTCTTTCAAAACCTATGTATTTTTTCAAGTTTCTTTCTTAAAACTCATGGATGTTGGGCAGAATAATGGACTTCCATTTCCTTTTTTTTCCTTCCAAGGAAAGTGGAGAAGCTGTGCTCTGTGCTTTCTATCTGAACTGTTGGGTGTACATTTTGGAGCATGTTTGCTGCTTAGCAGGGAACTAAAGTTCAGGTATGATCCATTTAAAAAAAAAAAAAAGGCAAGTTGATTTTGATTATCTCATTTTATCCAATTTGATATTGTCCTTATGTTACTATTGTGTAACTTATCTTATGATTTCCCCAGTAATATGTATTTGCTGATCTTTAATGAGTTAAAAATTCTAAAAATAATGTTCTTATGGTTGTGAATTTGTGCATTGAGTCATGCTGTATGAGAAAACTATTCCTTCACATAGAAAACTCCAAAAACCCAAACTTGTTTGAATGCATTCAAATTCACTGACACTTGTGATTTGAAAATCTTTTTCCTTCTAGGCACAAGTGGTTGTAAACATAAAGAGTGAATATGGGTGAAAAGAAGCCAGAACCTTTGGACTTTGTAAAAGATTTTCAGGAATACCTTACACAGCAGACTCACCATGTAAATATGATTTCTGGATCAGTTAGTGGAGACAAGGAAGCAGAGACTCTTCAGGGAGGTAAGCTGATTTCAGCGTGTCGTGGTTTAACCCCAGCCAGCAACTAAGCACCACACAGCTACTCGCTCACTCTCCCGTGGTGGCATGGGGGAGAAAAGCGGAAAAGTGAGAAAACTCATGGGTTGAGATAAAGACAGCTTAATAAGTAAAGCAAAAGCCACGCATGCAAGCAAAGCAAAACAAGGGATTCATTCACTCCTTCCTATCGGCAGGCAGGTGTTCAGCCATCTCCAGGAAAGCAGGGTTCCATCACACACAGCGGTTACTTGGGAAGACAAACACCATCACTTTGAGCGTCCCCCCTTCTTCCTTCTTCCCACAGCTTTGTATGCTGACCCTGGTGTCGTATGCTATGGGATGTTCCTTCAATCAGCTGGGGCCAGCTGTCCCCATCCACCTTCTTGTGCCTCCCCCCAGCCTACTCACTGGTGGAGTGCTGTGAGAATCAGAAAAGGCCTTGGCTCTGTGTAAGCACAGCTCAGCAATAATGAAAACATCTTTGTATAATCAACACTGTTTTCAGCACAAATCCAAAACATAGCCCCATAGTAGCTGCTATGAAGAAAATTAACTCTGTCCCAGCCAAAACCAGCACAGTGCTATCAGATTTATTTTTTTTTAAACTGAACTGTTTACGTTCCACATAATTAAGCAGACTACTATGATTGCATGGAAGTATTTTTGCTAGTGGTTTTCACATCACACAGGATGTGTACGTACCTTGGTTTTAAGCAGGGTTTTTTCATGTAGTTCTGTATATTTAAAGACCAAGGGCATAAAGAGGCAAAAGATATTTGGCATGTTCTCACAGCACGATAGGTAGTATCCCACTGATTCTTGAGTGAAATCTCTGTTGCATTATTCACAGCTGGGACAGAAGGTGATCAGAATGGTCTGGATCATCCTTCTGTTGAAGTTTCACTGGATGAAAACTCAGGAATGTTAGTGGATGGGTTTGAAAGGACATTTGATGGAAAGTTAAAGTGTCGATACTGCAACTATGCCAGCAAAGGAACGGCACGGCTCATAGAGCATATCAGAATTCATACAGGTATGAAATATTCTGCAGCACTTCGCTGTGAGGCATTGTGGTATTAACTCAATGTTATGATTTGCATGTAAGGACTTAGCATCTTCAAGCAGTGTGATAGTTCTTAGAGTTACTCAACAATTAGAACAATTTTTAATAGAATATTTTTTGAAGGTGTACCATGTAGCTGTTTAAATTATGCTAATTCCTACTGACACTTATTATTGCAGACTACTGAATTTGAAGTAACTATATATGGGAGTAAGGTTTAGCATGAAAGCATCGGTGTAAATTGGAGGACCCTAAATGTAACTTTTAGTTTTTCTTTGCTAATCAGAAAAATGAAAAACGTACGTGCTGCCACATGGAGATTTATAGGGGCTTTTCTTCCTCTGTTGTTGAGCTATGAACGTATTCCTGTTTTGTACATTTTAGATGTGGAAGTACAAAACATAGTAATAAGAATTAAGTTTTCTTGTTGTTAGAGTATTCAAACGTGAAGGGATATAATCAAATAAGTTATTAATAGCAGTAATGAGAAGAGAAGTACTTACTGTGGCTTGCTGAAGAGCATTTGCTGCTGTCGGGCTTATAAAGCTGAAAAGCAAAACTCGCAATAAAGGTTAGAATATCCTAAACTTGATGCAATTGTCTCCAACCTCTTAGCAAATGAGAGAAAACAAATGAAAAGTCCTTGTGAAGTCTGACTTTGGTGCCTGCTGAGTATATTACACGATACAGAAGACTTTATGGCTGTTAACTAGAGTAATAAGAAAAAAAAATTGTGTTCTGCAAATAATGGAAGTTTTTGCAAGTTTCCAGTTTGGTATGGACTGTTCCAATACTTTTAAGTGTGGGTCTTGGTTAGCTGGCATTCTGGGACTCACTTTGAAGGAAATGCGTTGTTGCAACTTGGATATAATTGTAGATCTCTTCAGGTATGGTTACTGTCAGCCAGGTTCTCACTTTGCTGTGCACTGTTGCTTCTGTACAGTAACTCCTGGGATATGTTTTGGGGAAGTCAGTGCTCCTTGCACTCGCCCTGCAGTGTTGGCTTGTTTCAACAGGGCGTAGTGGGATAGAAAATGACAACCAACTAGAAATCAAAGAGTTCTGAGGTTCAGACTCTGAAGGTCTTGCAAATTCTTCTCTTGTGCTACCGTGAGCTGCCTCTGTGTGTAGCTGTTGCTGTTTTCAGATCCCCAGTGGAAATTCTGTGTAGTTCCAATAGTGGATAAAATACAGTGGCCTATGTGCCTGCATTTGACACAATTAATGCCATGGCTTGCTACAGATCTGCAAAGCAGCAGAGTGTTTTGGAGCATATTTTTGGTCTAATTTTTCATAAAGCAGTTACAGCTTCGCCTACCATTTGCCTCATATGGTATGTGGACAGCAAGAGATGTTTTTCTTTTAACAGCTTTACTCTGTGCAGTGCTATTTCTGAGCTTGTGAAGTGCGGGGCAGGTAGTGGGAGAAACCGTACTGCAGACTTAGGCAGTTCATTTTTAAATGAACTGTTACTTCTTGATGCAGAAGTAACATCAACTTTAAAATTTCATGTCTTTTCAGTAGCATATAGCTATTGCCATCTAAAAACTTGCATTTCCCAGCCCACATTTGCTTCTGGCCAGTTGTCAATGTGAGCAGATGGACTGCTAGAGCTCCGATGGGAAACATAAATTGCTACTAGAAGATGTTGGTATTGTGTATTCGCTGATTCTTGAGAGGTTTTTGATGGCTTTCATGTGCGTAGGGTTTCTCAAACAGAAAGACTGAAAGAGTGCATTGTTACTTAATATCAAATTTCATAAATTTTAGACATACTAGAGAGCAAAAAAAAAAATTAAATCTTCCTTCTTTAAGTATCAAAATGGGGGTATTGGTCTAGTGTCAGCATTCCCTCTCTTACTCTAGGAAGTTGCCTACCTTTTGTATGCTCTGAGATCTTAGGTTAACATTTCTTTTGTGTTTTCAGAATGCTTTCTTATCCTGCTGCTACTTTAGGGAGTGGAGGCCACTAAGTGGCTAGAGGTAGCAGAACAATACCTGCTGCGGATTATGAGCATTTTGACAAGGTTATAGCATAATAGATGTAAAAGCAAGAAAGAATCCAACCAAAAATTGGGATGCTGAGAAAAGTCCTGAAAAATCTCTGACCCAGTGGCCATTATTCAGAAGCAAACGTTCCACGAGCTACAGGAATTTGTTTTTTAGAGCAAAGCATAATACTTTGGGTGTGTGCCTTTACTAAAATTTTGAGTTGTTTCTTGTGGTTGTAGTGTGTGATATTGTTAGCGTTATACCTCTCAGAGGAACGGAGCTTTACAGGTGGGATGACTGTTGTCTCAGTGCTGCTGCGGGTATTTCTGTTATCAGAGGGTATATGCATGACTCATTTGATCAAATAAAATTTCACAAAGGTGCTAGGAAAAGGTAGCCAAATCGAAGGCACACATCACTCTACTGCAAAATCACGCAGCCTGAATGATTTCTGTTTCAGAAAGCTAGCTAGCAGGAAGAGGGGGTTAGTGGGGGTGTCAGCCTGCTGTCTATCAAAGAGCTTCAGCAGTTTGGACACACCTTCACACAGTGAAGGCTTTATAGCCAGATTACTGGTTCAAATATGTCCGATGCCTAATGAAATACCAGTAACTGCACAATGATAGCAGTTCATTTCCCTACACCAATCTGTTCAGTTTTATAATACAAGAATCTCAGGCTGCCAGAGGCCTTTTTCTGTATAGTTTTCCCTTTGCCTCTTTACAATGTATTTCATATCCTTAATTTTAATACAGCACTGCGTGGTGTCCAGATGGTAACATCATTTTGCCATTACCTTAATGGCTCCTCAGAAAGCCCCACTTTGTTTCTTTGTATAGAGACAGGGGACTTCAGAACAAGGAAAGGATTTGGTTTGGTTTGGTTTTCTTGTTTTTTTTCACTTTAAGGGTGAGGAGATTCAAGACCTGAGTGTAGTTTTGCTCAGAAGTGTGGTGGGGAAGTGTGACAGAGGGCCAAGAGATGGATTGCATGAGCTGTGAAGGCTCAGAATGACTGAATCGGCGTCAAAATAGGGAAGGGATTGCTGACTAGTAGCCTCAGAGCAATGTAAGTAAACACATGATGGGTCCTGGATAATATGCAAGTGCACTGAGGTGTCTGCCAAAGTAATTATGACCCAGGCATGATCATGCAACCATTATTAAGTGCAACTTACTGCAGAATTAACTTCACGCTGAGTCTGACAGCAGTGTAATTAGTAGTTCACCAGCTGTGTTGTATTAAGGGCGTGCAACATGGGATGCAAATCTTTGTCTCTGTGTAACTACTTTAGAATGAAATAAACCCATTCATGTTGACAAGTTCTTTGCGAATGCAGGGAGTTTGTCAGTCTTTATAGATCATTGTTTGTACCAAATCTCCAGATCTTTACACACACACATATATATACGTATATCTGAATACGTATATATGCTTATGGAGGAATCATGGTTTCAGTTGGTGCAAATCAGGTACTTGGAGGTAGCACAAAAATTACTTTCAGTCCTCTTGAAGAGTCAGTGATGTAAGAAAAAAAAAAAAAAAAGAAAAAAAAAATTCTGTTCAGTATCCCAGGTTGTGATTCCAAAGTGTGTGGGAGGCTCAACATGGGAAGGGCTTTCTGTATCAGTCACATGCTGTCTTCTAGGGCCTGTACAGTGCTTGCAGAGTAAGAGTGGCCCTCGCTGCATTCGAATCTCTGGCTTTTACACTTGTTCTAGATCCATTTTGAAAGCCACTAAACAAATGTATTGCCCTGTATTTAAAATAGTAGAAAATGCGTCCAAAAAACCATAAAGGATGAAGAGAAGGAGCCCGCTAACATTTTTTTTTTGAGTTTGTCATGCTGTGTGGCAAGAGAATCAGTTGCACAACAGTGATTTAGAAATTGACCTGGCATTCTAGATAGGAAAATAAGATAATGCTTCATTTCATTGCCTGAACGTGCATCAGATCCTTCAGGCATTTCTAACATTGCAGACCTGGATCTAAAAACTCCTAAAAAATCGGTCTATGAAAGGAAAATCAAAAGTCCCAAAGGATTATGTTCCAAATGTGTTGGCCTGTAACTGTGTTTGAAAGTTTTGTAAGTACTTTTAAAAGTGTTAATGCAAATAGCTCTAAATGTAACTTAATAGAAGAATGAAGTTCTACCTATCAGAAAGGAATACCTGACTATCAGGTCTGAGAGAGCACCCAGCTGTTCAGGGATTAGCTGGCTTTTGTTTTCTTTAGTAACTCTCTGGCTACAGGATCCTTTATCTGAATAGTCAGGTTATCTGTTGTGCTAATTCTGGTCATATTTTTTTTTCTTATGCTTACTATCACTTAGGTGAGGCAGAGATGTCTAAATTTACTCTTCCACCGAATATCCAGCTAAACACAAGGCTAGCAGTGACTCTGAAGCTGAACTGTTTGATTAGCAGCTTCCAGTTAGCTACTTTCTGTTCCATGAAAAGCCTTCTTCAAGCACTCTAAGATGCTATAGTATAATCTATTTTCATTTTCCAGGTGAGAAGCCTCACAGGTGCCATTTGTGTCCCTTTGCATCAGCTTACGAACGTCATCTGGAAGCTCACATGCGATCGCATACTGGTGAAAAACCATACAAATGTGAATTGTGTTCCTTTCGCTGCAGTGACAGGAGCAACTTATCTCATCACCGCAGACGCAAACATAAAATGGTGCCTATCAAGGGTACAAGGTCTTCCCTGAGCAGCAAGAAAATGTGGGGAGTCTTGCAGAAGAAGACCAGCAATTTGGGGTACAGCAGAAGAGCATTAATTAATTTGAGTCCACCTTCCATGGTGGTTCAGAAACCAGACTACCTTAATGATTTCACTCATGAAATCCCAAATATCCAGACTGAAGCATATGAGAGCATGACAAAAACAACCCAGAACAGTGGGTTGCCAAGAGATCCACAGGACCTGATGGTAGATAATCCTTTAAACCAGCTCTCTACGTTAGCCGGACAGTTATCTAGCTTGCCGCCTGAAAACCAAAATCCCGCCTCTCCTGACGTTGTTTCCTGTCAAGATGAAAAGCCTTTCATGATACAGCAGCCTGCTGCACCTGCAGTAGTTTCAGCTGTGTCAGCAAATATTCCTCAAAGTTCATCTCCAACCAGCCCAGACCCTCGGCCTGCACACAGTCAAAGGAACTATAGTCCTGTGGCAGGTCCCAGCAGTGACCGCAGCGCCCACACCAGTACTCCCAGCATAAGTAACAGTCAACCAAGTACTCCAGCTCCAACCCTTCCGGTTCAGGACCCTCAGCTTCTGCATCACTGCCAACACTGTGACATGTATTTTGCAGACAATATCCTTTATACTATTCACATGGGATGTCACGGATTTGAAAATCCTTTTCAGTGCAACATATGTGGGTGTAAGTGTAAAAATAAGTATGACTTTGCTTGCCATTTTGCAAGAGGCCAACATAGTCAACACTGACTGAGAACGTGCTTTCGTTTAGTTTTTTAACATATTACAGTCTATTTTTCCTACTTGCTGAAGGAAAGCTTGCACATTTCCATAAGGAATCTTCGCGTTAATCAGTTTGACAGAGGATGCAAATTCATTTCTATGTTGTCGTAAAACTTGCCAGGGAAATTTTGTATAAGATGTGGTTGTTATTTTATATGTAGCCTTTCAAAAAAAACAGAGTGCGCTATAAGAATTGGAATGCATTTACATGCTTTGGTTGCTAAACTTAAGTTGCTTGCGCTTAATCCCAACGAACATTCTACAAACGTAGAAGCAGAGCATGTGTCCTGAAACGTAGGATGCAATTACCAGACTGTTTACTGGGCAAGACAAAATAGATTAACCTTAAAATATGAGAGGTTAATGCAGTATGGTTACTTTGGGGACATACTTATCCTTAAAAATGTAGCTACTCCAATCTGGAAAAACAAACAGAAGCAACTTTCACATGCAAATTCAATTTAATGTAAAACTGGTTAAGGTTAATAATAAGTTTTTGCTTGGTATAGTCTAAACTCTTCGTTCTAGGGCTGAAACACTAATTTTACTATTATTTTTAAAACTCGTCACAAAACTAGAAGATAACGGGTTATTGTGAATGAAACTCTGGTAGGAAAAAAGTTAAAAGCTTGTCATTCACTAGTTATACAAAAGAAAATTGAAATCTGAGACCTTATTTTAAACTACACTTAGCAAAATTTTACATGTTGTTCCTTTTAAAAGGAGGTAATTTTTAAACACCCTGTAGAACTAATATATATTCTGTGAGATTTTTAACTGCCTTAAACTGATTTGTACAGATGTTTAAAATTTGCACAATTAGCCTTCTGTATTGCTGATAGAAGTTCTAATAGAAACAAAGAAGAGGTTTATTAACGAAAAATCATTTGTCTGGTTTTATCTCGGGCCAAGATACAACTGAGAGGTTGCCTGTATGTTTGAAAGTTGTATAATCTAGTTCCTTGTAAACTTCAGCTAACTTGGAAGTCGGTTTGTCTTGTCCTTTCCCCGGATTTGTTGTCCTTTTGCTGTGCTAGCAATCAGGGGCAGGGCTTCTGGGTTTTCTGAACTGTTCACGTAGTAGGCAAAGGCATCTGGCTGACTGAAGTCATTGTGATTAATAATGGTAGGTGGCAAATGGTAACTAAAGATGTACGTGAAGTCCATTGCACATGTTTGTTTTTTTTTTTTCATACCGTACATCTTACTTTAGAAGCACCTAGGCTAACGGACCGGCACTTTAATATAAACCTAAATAAAACATCCTAGCAAAATTAATAAAAACTCTTAATATGCTACACACAGGAATTTGTAATGTTTCAGAAAAGTGAAGAACTGTTACTTTTCCCATATTTGGACATGCACTTTTACCTTAGTTTGATTTACTTGAGGCAAATTAAAGCTTCCCTTATATATTCCCCTTTTACTATCAGCAAAATATGGCAGCAAATATGTTTTGTTAAAAGCAGGAAGATTTGAATAACGTCCTGCAAATCCGAGGTTGGAATCTGAATAGCAAATGTTTGGCTTATTCAAATTTATATTGTTACGGGAGCTAAAGCTTCCTGAAGCCAATGGAAAAAATTATAACGGCTTCACTGTAAGATCAATGCAGGAAAAAAACCACCCTTCTGACAATTTTAACTTTAGAAGTAATTTTAACTTCAATGAATTAGAAATTTGGGAACAGAGTATATTTCTCTCTAATTTACCTACTTTTGAGTATTCTGTGCTTAAGTAACCATCTGGAGGAACTGGATTCTTGGCTGCATGTAGTTTTGTAGTAATTAGGTCAAAAATATAGAATCATAGAATGGTTTGGGTTGGAAGGGCCCTTCAAAGGCCACCCAGTGCTTCAGAGTACCCCGGGAAGGTTGAACAGCAGTTTCAGGACCAGGTTGGACGGGGCTTTGAGCAACCTGATCTAGGTGGAGGAGTCCCTCCCCAGGGCAGGGGGGCTGGAACTGGGTGGTCTTTAATGTCCCTTCCAACCCAAACCGTTCTATGATCTGTTGAACAACGACCAAAATATTTTTCCTTCCTTTCTTGTGCACACTCTTGTTTGCAGAGGGGTTTCTTAGGGGGCAGCAGGCTTTGGTGTTCATCCTTTGGTTCCACAAGCAGAGCTGTGGGGTGCGTCCCTGCTGACTACCTCGCCCTTCACGGAGGGTTACCCTCTGGGCTAGGATTCTTCATTTTTCAACATAATTCTGTGTGTTCAGCTGTGCCAAACAGTACCCTGACTATGTCTATTTTATTCTGTCTACAGAGGAGGTTTGGAAGGTGTATTTTCATACTAGGTTTTCATAATTTTGTACATATTATTCGCTATAATTTAAAGACCAGGATTAGTACTGGAAAATTGGTTTAGAGTGTGATCCTGATGATTCCCTTGCGCAAGCAGGCCTTACTCAGAGTTAAGAGGGATCCTTGTCAGGAATTGCAGGATCGAGTCCTCGGTTAGTAGGCTTTTCATATTGAGTTCTCCACACGCTACACTGCACTAACTTGGGCTTTTTTAGTTGTTTTTTTTTTTTTTTTTAAACCCAAATCCTTATATTTACAAGGTGGTGATGAGTATTTTAACTTGTATTAACAGTGAAGTTTGGGAACGAGCTGAAATTTTTCCATAGCTTCACTCTGTTAAGTTCTGTAGTTGCAAAACATTAACTTTGTGAGGTTTTTGTTTTTATTGTAAGAGACTATTTTATAGATGTGTTGACATTTTTAACATGCACTATTTATAGTACTCTTAACGCAGACTTACTGAGACTGAATATTCCAATCAACATGCAAATACTAGACTGAAGATCTTGGCAGATTATCTCAGTTAATACTTAAACCAACTGTGAAGCAGCTAATAGGGAAAAATAGTTTTAGGTGAAGAGGATTTTGATGTAAAATGTTGATTGGCATTTAACATAAAAGTCAGTGCTGGAAGACATGTTCCAATGATCTTTCCTAGCAAAGTGATCTGTCGCTGTTTGTTTTGTTCCAGAATGCTTGGGGGGGGTTTGCTTGTTTGGTTTTTGTTTCTTTTTGACGAAGGGAATGTAATTTAGAAGTCTTCACTGGCAAGTTTTCTATTAATTTTAAGCTTCTCTGAAAATCTACAGCAAATGGATGTTCTGCTGCAGGAAATTTATTCCCTGCTGAAGCGTTTTTCATTGAGCAATCTTTGTGTATGTGCTTCTACGTACCTGCTTTGTTAATAATATGTATTTCAGTGTAAAGAGCATATTTTGTATGCAAAAAAGAAACCTGTTAGAGTTGTAAAATAAATTTTATTGTGTAGTGAATGTTTTCAGATGACAAGGTTAATTCTGAAATAACTCAACTATATCTGGTGTAGTTCATGTTGTGAAGCTTTGCTTTTGTAAGATATGAATAAAATAACACTTTCTAATTAAGTCTGGTGTTAATTCTTCTTAATTACATATACTTTGACAGCTGGAACTGGTGAATTGCTCATGACCAGCTATGGTCTAGATACGGTACGGAAGGTAAGCAGGAAACGATGTATTTGTGTTTCAGTCTGCTTAAGGTGAAAATGCTTCATTTTTGTGCTGAACCAGGACACTCTTTTACTTCTTTCCACTGTTAATGTGGCACATTTGGTCATCTTCCAAATTCTTTGTTTCCTCAAGTGCGTATTTCCTTATCAAGAGTACTCTTGTATGGCTGAAGTCAGAGTTTTTATTGTGGTAAGGTGGCTGTCACAGCACATGGAACTTCTGTGTATGTTGTTAGCAACTCTGAGGCAGCGCCAAACGTTAAATTCCTTTGGACACTGGAGTTAATCCTACATGTGTGCGTACGTGCATGCAACTCTCAAGACCTTAATTTAACTGCATCTCAAATTTCTTGTTCTTTGCAAAGTTTCTGTCAGAGAAACAGGCAGAGAAGCCAAGAGCCTGATCTAAAAAAGGGACCTGGGAAACCGAAGCAGGACTTGGATTAAACTTAAGTGCTGACATCCTGACTTTGGATGCTGTAGTTCATTGTCAAACCACTTCATGCTTGAAGTGCTAAACTCCATCTCGCTACTTGTTTTTATATCTTCCCAGGCATGGATTCTCTAGAAACACTCAGCTACCTGTTTGACAGAGCAGAGGAGGTCATCATCCACAGTGCTCTTGAAAACCTCAGCTGGAGGAGGCTCTGAGAAAGCTGATCCTGCCTAAAGTTAGTCTTGCTTTACACAGGAAACAGGACTAGACAACTTCTAGGCCTTCCTCCCAGGCTAACTTTTTCTGTGATGCCAAGAAATTTAAAATCTAAGGACGATTTGTTGTTGGCTTGATCTTCAAAGTCAAACACAGTGCAGTAGACCATATTTCTGTCCCATAATAGAGGGACAGGAATCAGAGGTGGCACAAGTTTCCAGAAAAGGAAGCTCTATCTCTCAAATATTTTCAGCAGTGCTGCTGAAACAGTATTGCATTTGAAATACTCTGGACTCTCAAAAAAACATTGATATACTCTATGTCATTATTTTAAAATGTATTTATTAACTACATTAGTTGCTTCATGTTGGAATGAAGAAGTTACACTTGTAGCAGGGTCAAAATACTGATTTTGTATGCAAATCTGTTTTTTCAAATGATTTCCTTGCCGCAAGTCTTCCAAAAACTCCATTTTGAGTTTGTTGAGTTCTTCTGCCAGGCTCTTCATCTCACTTGGGAGCACATTTTTACCTAAAAGAAAATTAAAACCGAGCTTTTAACTTCATGTTTAAAGACAAGATTTGCAGACTTTGACTCACATTCTACAAATAACTTTGACCAGACTTCTGGTCAGGCGATTGCCTCAGTCGCACCTGCAGAGTTGGGACTCCGTTTAACAATTTACGCTGAGGGAATTTCTTCGGTTTAGCCTTATCTAGCACCTAGAATATGCTACACTTACCTTTTGCATCCTTCATTGTCCGAGAGATGATGCGCCTGCATATCTGGTCAGCCTGATGGACAGTACTAGCGGCACAGATTGCTCGATCCGCTTCCTATGCGGGGTGACCAACAGAAAGGAAGAATATGTGCAAACACGTTAGATTTTATTTAGACTGTCATAAACTTTTGAAGTGTTCTTTGAAAAAAGTAACACGTTGGCGGCACAGTGACGGGCACAGCACGTATCTGCTCCTTTGAATGTGGAGGCAGGTATGCCAGAGACACGTGTGTGACATTAGGAAGTGAAGATTATTTTCCTCCTCCAAAATCTTTTTACTACTCTAGAACATATAACAGTATTCTTAAAGTAGTTCAGTTGTTTAACTTAAGGTGACAGAAGTACCCATTTCTGGCCCCAACCATTCTATGATTTCAAACAGGATTAACTTTTCTGTGTGTGCTTTTGCAATCAAGAACTGCAGGAGCTGTTTCTCAGTTTCTGTCTGTTCACTGTTCTGCATCCAGTTCAGGAATCACTCACTCATTCACCCTCAGCTGAGAAGACAAGCTACCTTTTGCTCGGTGTTTTCCTCATTTTGTTTCACTGGATTTTCCAAAGCAGTGGCCAGCAAACTAATTATTTGCTCACTAAGAAAACAAAACAGTAAACCACATGAATCAAACAGTTTCACTGAAGCTTTTTCTTTCATTTTGTAATGACACATCACAGAAAAAAGGGCAAGTTTTCAGTTAAATTTATGAGGCAATCAATGAAATCATCTTTATAGACCAAGTTAGATGAAAACCAACTACAGCAAATTATTTCAAGACTGAATGTTTTGGCCAATTTACACAAATTTTCAACAACAGTTTAGCAGCGCAGTAAGGTTCAATGTTAAGTCTCCAAGAATGGTGGCTGTGAGTTCCATGTGTGTAATTGACTGTCTTCCCAAAATCACCACATGGCATACTTTTCACACGCTGTTTAGATGTGGTAAAAAATTCCACCCGCCTGTTTATGAAAACAGTACTTAGTGAAAACCCTAGCAATCAATCCAGCAGCATACTTATCCTCCAAATTGCAATCACAACTGTTCAGAATGAGGCTGTTCTGTTCCCAAGCGTTTTTCTTGACATCTGGCATTTCTATCTTTCTTGCCATTAAATGTATTATCTGGTCAGGTAACGGATGACTTCTTAGACGGTTTCTCTGCAAGCAGCATTCCAGTGGGCACTCTAAAAATAACTGGCAGAAGCTCAAGGAATCTAAAAGGACATAAACAGATTATTTCACCTTTAAACTGTTCAAGTAAAAATTTCTGAGAGCAACACACACGAGAAAGGCTTTGTATGAATGAGGAGCTTCTACACTAGTGCTGAGCCTGGAAAGAATATGCACCAAAAAAAAAAAAAATACAAACTCTTTTACACTCAAGGCTGCTCAAGTGGTAATTTCTGAGATCAACGTACATAAGAAAGGCTTTAAGTGACCTATCTATTTCTAGTAATACAGTAATAAACTTGAGTTGATGCTTACTATACTGCAGGAATCCAGCAATTAAGAATGTTCTGCAAGAGCACTTGAAGAAAAGCAGTTGAAGTGCTCTGAATTTCCTACAGAGCTGGAAACGTTCTTACGCATAGGAATAAAGAGTAATTACATTTGCGAGCCAGCTGGTACACCTCGTATCTCATGCTCCGGTAATAAAAATTGTCGTCCAGGATCAGGTAGAGCGGCCCAGCGGCGGCTGCCTGTGTCCAGTAGTGGCCAGTTCCGGCCTGACCGTCGGCAGCGTACAGCCCCTGTCCGCGGCAGCAGGCCAGGAAGCGTTCCCAGGCGGGCCGGGCGGCGACGGGCGGGGGAGCGGGCGGCGGGGCCCCGGTGAGCAGCGCCCGCAGGAATCCCTCCAGGCACTGCAGCAGCTCCCGCCGGCTCCGCTTCCAGCCGGGCTGCTGCGGAGGAAAGGCCGCGGCGGGGTCAAGGCCCGCGCACACACGCACCGCCCCAGCTCCGCTCCCCAGGGTCCCCTCGCCCTGCCCAGGCCCCGCCGCGGCGGGACCGGGACCAGGACCGGGACCGGTACCGGCAGCTGGGCAGTTAAGCCGCGCACGGGCGACCTAGCCGCGCTGCCTAGCAACGGCCCCCGCGCGACCGGTGACGCGCCTGAGCGACGCGCCACAGCTGGCCAATGAGAGCAGAGAGCGCGCAGCGGGGAGGAGGGGAGCCGTACTGACCAATGGGGGCGGCCCTTCCGGCCCCGCCCCCGAGTCGGGAGGCCCGATGGCCTCCGGCGGGATGAGGTCGTCGTAGGTGAGGAGAGCGCAGGCCCAGCCCGGGCGCTGCAGCAGGCGGCGGCGCAGGGCGCGGGCCAGGGTGGATTTGCCGGCCGCCGGCAGCCCGCACAGCACGCACAGCCCCACCCGGGCGCCCCCGCCGCCCGCCTGCTCCGCCGCCAGCGCCACCGCCATTTACTACCGCGGCCCGCCCGCCATCGGCCGCCGCTCTGCGCATGCGCGGGGCCGCCGCCGCACGAGGCCCCCTGGCGGGCGGGGCGCGGAGCTCGCGAGGGCGGTCGGGCCGTGTGCCCGAAGGAACCGGTTTTACTCAGTTTTATTTTGATAATAAATTCGAGTCGTACATTTCAGCGAACCTCGGAGGGTCAGGCGGCTGAGCGATCCCGGGTCCGCTCAGTGGCCGTTTTTGTTACGATCATAAAATCAGGATGCTCCAAGATGATCTATTGTAAATTACAGTAAGGTAATATTACACTTTTAATAAGGTCTAAATTACAGGAATATTTAATAATAACAATTTAAAATTCTGGGGAATTAAGGAAGATGACTCTTCTGGGGAAGAGACTCCTTGTCAGTGTAGATTTTTGTCAGCCATGTGTTGGGTTCTTTTGTCCGGCTCTTTGCTGCGATGGCCATCTAAGGGATTAGGAATATCTTCTTGGCAATGCAGCGTCATAATTTATTCACTCTTTTTGCTCGTTCCTGTTCCCAAAGTTTGCCTGTGAGCACGGTCAGTGTGTGATTTACTCTCCGATGGATCGGTCAGTATTCACAGCCAGTGAGTTTTTCCTCACCGTAGCAGCTGCTTTTCCATTAGTTGACAAACTGTGTAACTTCATGCACTTCCTTCCAAATTGGTATTGTTTTCTAATGATCCCATTTAGAATGACGACAGTTATCTGTTGCTTTTGTAGTGGAATCTGTTTCTAGCAAAAATCTCAAGCTGTAATAATCAGTAAACATTAGAACACTTAAGTTGTCTAATGTATCTCCTGAGACAGCACGTTTTCTATAACGACAGAGATGGTTTGTTTCTGTCAGAGTCAGAGAGATTATTTACAGTGTTTCCTTCCGTTGCTAGTGTCGCTATATGAGGTACTTTTATAAACCACCTGAACTGGAAAGTTAGGCAGCTAGTGGGAGGTGGGATCTGGATCCCAGCTTTGGTACGGTTGTACCGAAGAAGAGGCTCAGAGCAGGGCACAAGAACCGTCCGCGAGCCTGGCATGCGGCTACGGCTGCGTTCCGCAGGTGCCAAGGGGGTCCCCGGCAGCTCACTGCTGAGAGGACACGCCAGGAGGTAGACACACCGCAGATTTCTCGAGAGGTCACTCTACGTTCTCATTTTCACAGCAGCGTACGACTCAAGGTGAATAAATTATGTCCGTAAATAACTGAGTTCACTTCTCTTCAGCCTGCAAGTAAGGCTACACTTCAGAAGAGTCTTGTTCTCTGATGCTGTTATTGATTGAATCTAAAAAGAGTTGAAATTCAGGATTCTGATTTACAAAAAACCCAAGAGGTGAGGTAGAAGAGGTACAAATACAGCCAGCGGCAATTAGCAAAATAATGGAATGTTACAAAATCTGTGTTTGGCGCCTCTTGGCGTTAAGTCTTTTCCAGAGGTATGTGCTTTCAGAAGGTGTTTTGGCTGCACAAGGAGAGGACTAGAGGATTGCAATCTTTACTTTTTTCCAGACTAGTTAATTGTCAGAATTGGTTGAGGGTCCCCAAGAAACTTTTCAGACAGCTGGTCTAGGTGGGACTGCAGGTTGTGGAGGTCCTGAAGGAACTGCAGGAAACTGGGTTTGTACTGGGTGCCTGAAGTGTGGAAAACACATGTAGTGGAGTATTTAATGACTTGAGACAACTGGTTCTTTACCATTTTTAAGCAGTTGCTAGCATTTTTACATATATTTAACTCTCTGCTCCTCCCTCTCCCTTTTCCTCTCCCTCTCCCTAGTAGCATTTACATGTGCCGTTATGCTGTTTTCTGTACAAGCAATAAAACAGCATTTCTCCTTCAAGCATTTACTCTGTTTTATCTTATATGATGCTGCATGAAAAATCCTTCTAGGCAGGACATGAGACATTAAGAACTTCACTCACAATGATACAGCGATGTAAATGTAGCAAACATGAAGTGAAGAAGGTTTTAAATAGTACAAACCTTGGGCCAGGAAAATGTGATATGGTAAAAAGATCAGGACTTGATGTCGCAGGCTGGAAAAGATGTTGCAGGAAATCAAGTTAACAAAAACCACAGATTTCAAAGTGTGGGTAATTATTCAGTATGAAGCTAGTGGTATTTCAGAAACTAATTTTCATTTCCTGTTCATTTCATTTCCATGACATTCTTCATGTTCTCTTGCAACATTTTGTTTTGATACTTTTTATTTTGTTTTTTTTTTCAGAACTAGATCCACAGCCTGGCTAAGCGGTTCTCTGGTATTTGGCCGCAGAATTCAGTTCAATCTTCTGCTGCTTTGCTAAGTAGCATCCTGTTTGATCCCGCACTACTCACAGCCTGTGTTGACAGGGCAGGCAATGAAGCTCACACTTACCCAAAGAGAAATCCTGTATAACACATTATTTTAAATACTTGGAAATTCAGATGGTTTCAATGTATCAAAAAAGCCACAAAGTCATCAGTTACTACATTAGAGAAAAGGCACTGTGTAATTTGGATTACTCCAAATAATGCAAGTATGCATCTGTCTTACCTGGTGATTTCTTGTGTTATCACTTGGTCTGTTATTTTGCTTTGGTTGCTGCACGTTGTTATCCCTGAAATAAAAACCACATCATCAGGCAGATCCCCAGTTGGTTTATCCACCTTTGGGGATGCAGCGTTTTTCAAGGGATGAAGCTACAGCTCAGCGATCTGGATTCTGTTTCTGACTCCACCCCGTTCTGGCCTTTGCAAATAATTTCAATGTGCCATGCCCCTGTGTCCATGCAATACAATTATCGATAGCAATTAGGAAAGTGCAATGTATTTTGGGGAAAAATGCTTGAGAACTGACAACTGGAGCATCTGGATTAAGCTACCTAATAACAGGGTACTCACTATTAAATTACCCACTACTACTAATAGCAGGGAAGTATTTTCTTTTAGGAGGTATGAAATTCTTTTTATAGATAAAGCATCTATTTGGCTTGCTAAATGAATCTGGAGCATGCTCTCACGTGTTGAAATACACATTTATAGTAAGTGAAATACCTGTGTTGATTTCTATGTTTCCTGCAAAACTTTCTTCTTATTGCATCACGCTTAATTACTGCTAACACAGTAACGATCACTATTGGCAACACAAGGAGGAAAAAAATAAGCAGACCATCCCGAAGTGATGTATCTAGAGAAAAAGAATTGAAGTAATATAAGATAGTAATCTTGTTTAACCTCATATTAAAGCATTTTTTTTCTGCTAAAAACACCCTTCTGTTGCAAAACGTACAATCTTCAAATTATTATAGATTAGAACTAGTAACTCCACTGACATTTATAAAATGCTATCATCACAAAAGTAGGATTTGGCCTTATGTTATTACAAGTTCTTTCTGCCTTACCCACCCCATGTTGTATGATACACAAACTTTTTCCTTTTCCATATATTTTTTCAAGAAGTCTAAAGCAGACAAATTCATTTTGTATTTCCTTAGCCACAGTTGATCTGCATGTCCTCTTTGTCTTCCTAAGCTATTAATAAATACAAACCATTTTGCGTGGCCTCTCAGTGTGAAGGCCAGCAGTATCTACTCCATTTTCCTGTTGCAGAATTTCATGGCTCTTACATGAGCCAACTGCTGCTTGCTGCATGCACCTCCTTAACCCCTCTCATTTCTCTGAGACCCTTGCCATACATAAAGGCTGCTGGTTTCATTCTCAAGCTATAGCCTTCCTCTATTATATCCATTTTATCAGAACCCTGTTTTAAATACCTAAGTAAATATCTAACTATGTTAAAAGTGTAACAGTAATTCTAAGCAACTGATGTATTGCTTTTTATCTCAGACAAACTAGAGGTTAAATTCTCCCTTTGACCAGCTTCCTTGATGTCAGCAAACATACACATCAGATAATAATGTTTGTTCTTCAAGTCAGTCCATGATTCAGTGTTCCATGCAGTAGAAGAAAAAACAGTTGAAAAGAGACTGAAAACCCCTCTGTTATTAGTAGATTACTTTATCAGACACTGGCGGTAGAATGAAGGCCAGTTGCAGCATCTCACCTATGTGAGCTGGACCACTGTCAACACTGCCGCCGTAGCCTGACCGGTTACAGAACGGAGGCGCCCATCCAGAGTTGCAGTGGCAGTTCCCGTTGTTGTTACACACCTACAGTCAGTACAACAGGGATTAGTTAAACAAACAACACCTTTCTGGAAGTGGCCACATTCAACCTCCAGTATATGTTTGCAGTTCCCCATTAAGAACTGCATGTGGAAACAAGAAATAGTGCATAGTATTGCATAGAAATACATGAAATATTAACTGGGGATAAGCTCTGCCCCTCCGTAAGATCCCAAAATGTGGAGTGATAATGATACCACAAGTTCATCCTCTGTAGAAGTTAACCTTTGCTTTGTTATTTGCCTGCAAGAGATTACAGTCCGAATAACTTCTCAGTTTTACAACCTTTGGACTCCATTTTGTTTTTTCACAAAGACTTATATAAATCAGGAATGTCAGTCCTCCTTAAAGGAACATTTTCCTTTCACAACTTGACAGCTCAGTAATATTAGAAAATTCCCTAGGGAGATTCAGAAGAAATGTTAGTGCTAAGAGGTTTACAGTATACTGGTAACATGAATTACAGATTAAAAAGCGGACTTAATTTTTAATACAGATCAGAAAAAAAGCAAAGCCATCTGGCTGGCTATTGCTTTTGTGCAGAGATTGTGCACCTATCTCTGTCTTTGAGAAACAGGGCATGAAAACACCACCTACTCACCCCATTATCATTACACTTCTGCTTTACGTCGCAGCTGTAGCCCAGATGACTTGCATCAACACATTCAAAATCTACACAGGCCTGGAAAAAGTAATTAACGTCTTTTGAACACACAACTTCAAAAAAATCCCATCCTTTTATAAATACACTATATATTAATAAATATGTTTATATATAAATGTATATGTTTACAGGTCTACAGCTTTTACTTAAATGTCAAGAAAAAGGTCTGATAGGACTTTCAGTACTCCACAATTTTATAACTGTATTTGTCTCAGTTTTTCTTAAGTCTGTGGATGCATTTTGATGGAGTAATTTGAATAACTGATAATGTAGTTCACTGATTTGTAGCATCCCAGTTTTTGAAGAGCTAATTAATTGTATATGTATATCTCAGAAAGTAGATTTTTAATTATATTATGGCATACAAGTAAGAGAGGTATGTAATTTTTTTTTAAGTTATGAACTTTCTAGTTAGTGTGATATATTCTGTAGTGCTGCTGTGATTCATCTTACCTTCTTTTCTCCGCAGGCTGTTCCATCATGAACTTGAGCAGGATCAGGGACATCTGATCCTAAGTCAAAGTCAGAAGACCAGCATAAAACTCCAGATGCGTTATTGACAACACTCCAAGCAGGAAGATTTTGAAGACTAACAGATGTGCACAGGAGCTTGCCACACAGGCTGTGCCTGTATTGAAGGAATGACACTCAGAAACAAGGTGAACAGAAAAAAACCAGTATCAGTGCACATACATCATCCAGTCAAACTTTTTAGCTTGCATTTCAAGGAAATATTATTTTAAGTCTCATGCTCTGAGAGTTTGTAACATAATATATTCACATTGAAAATTTTAGGGTTAGCTTTTATTTGCTGTTGACTTACTGAACGGGACATTTCTTGTACACTCCACCTCTCATTCCACAGTTTCCAAACCTATCTCCTTTAATATTTGCTTTTTCAAAGCATACATCTGGTGCTTTTCGTGCCCCTGTACCAAAAATAGTGAATCTTAGTTAAGCCACTAGAGTGTCATAAAAATATGAGAGAGAAAAATCTGAAATGTCTATTAAGAGACTACAAGTCTTTTTACATTAAATTATAAACATACCTTTTCCATATATAGATTCACATTGTGAATCAAAACTCTGGCATACTCCATAGTAGCAATATGCCTTCATGTTGTCGCAAGGGTAACCATTCATGATATAAACGTCGTCTGGGCAGTAGGCATTGCTTCCATTGCAGTATTCAGGTAGATCACAGAAATTCGTTTTTGATCTGCACTCTGCTCCTGCCACTTTAAACTAGAACCAGAGAGGAATGCCACCCTACTTTTATTTTGCAAGAGCAGAAGTTCCAACATGAAACAATGACAACTAAGAACCTATTGTGATTTCAAGCAAGGCAAAATAGTTTTTCAGATCAATATCCAATGAATATCCAAAACTTCCCCTAGCTTCATATGGCATAGCTATAAAGTTTATGAGCTGAGCCTGCAGAGGACTAGGGTAGATCATACAAATGCATGCACAAGTACAAATTAAAAAGCAACCAACTATCAAAAACTTTGGAGAAGCTTGGTGTTGCATAGTGGAGATCACTGCTAGTGAGTCTCCAGTTTGCATCCTACGGGAGATAACACAGAGATGAAATTCCATTTCTAAGCTACTGGCCAGGAGTTGTTAGACACAAATTCTCTGCTAACATGCTCTCTGCTGATGAATGTAGTTTGATAATGTGAAAATATGTCAAGAGTACTATGATAGCTCTTTTCAAACATTAAAAAATACTAGCAATTAGTATCAATTTAGCTTAATAAAACATAGCCTACCTTGCAATTTTTGCAGCACAGTCCTTGAGCGCATTGCGATCCTGGTGTGAGTTTGCAGGTTGCAGCGTCACAACAAGGGTTGGTACAGTCCTGGGACAAGGGGACACAATGTTTTTTACCTCACTGTATAGCTAGGAAAGTACATCATCAAACCAAGTGCACGGACTAACCAAACTTTAAATACACTGTCTTTCTTGCATTTCTGAGCTTGACAGCCTTCTGCTCTAACAGAAACCAGCATACAGTTTGGCTGTATTTTTTTCCTACAAGTCATCAGAAAAACATCTGTTCTGATCTGTTGTGGCACAGGGGTATAGGACACCTTTACACTTCAAATGGGCACTAAAAGAAGCAGAACACTTCGGTTTTTAGGTAATACTTCTTATCACCCCTTCTCCCATCTTATTTTTCCACTACACTAGCAGTCTGATGTAGAGAAATACTGGTATCTTTCTTAGAAGAAGACCTATACAGTGGGACCTGGGTTTGCTAACAGCCTTTTGATTTATTTGTGTCTTTTTTGAGAAACGAGTCAACATATCCCATTCATTGAGGGACATTTTGACAATGCAAATATGACCAACAAAAGTAATTTTGTGGTGGGCCAAGCTTAAGGGTTACAGTTAGGAAACCTGTGAGTACTTTATAGATGAGTAGTCTCTTTGATGTAACAGAAATATCCACGTTGCTATAACGAGCACAAAAACCAATGGCATTGCCACCTACTCTGCACTGAAATGCACTTCTTTCTTAAGGATTGGGTCAAAGTTCTTTGAAGTCTTGTAGCCCTTGACTGAGTTCATATCAAAGTCAAAGTATAATTTTGGGCTTTTTCTAAAATGTATCTTCATATTGCTTCCAAAAATGTAAATTTACAAGGAAAACGCCTCAGATAGTAATACAAGGCCAGTATTAAACAACTAATATAATATAATATAATATAATATAATATAATATAATATAATATAATATAATATAATATAATATAATATACAACAAGTATCCAGTTGAACTGCATTCATTACCTGCGGTTTGCCACAGTCGCATTCTTCATTGTTATCGACCACGTTATTACCACAGACAGGTTCTTTGTAAACATTACTTGTTTTGGGAGGATTTCTAAGGCAGTTTCCTCCTCCACTTAAAATAAGGTTCTCAAAATCATCAGCACTGCAGGTGCTGAAATTCCTGGATCCACTGGAAAGCATAATATTTTTTTTTATATAAATATTTTGCTTACAGGGAAAAACACTCAAGCACTTAAAATACTATCAATCTATAATAAATATTGTGTTTCATAATGTTAGGAGATCATAATATACTTCATTTTTACTTTATTTTGCATTACAGTACAGTACTAGAAGTTAAAAATGCTATGTATAACATAAATGCAAATACTTTCAGAAGCAAAAGAGACCATCAGGTTTTCCATTCTGGTGTCCTATGTAAAACAGACCTTAGAAATTCCTCATCTGTACTGAGTCTAAAAACGCTTGATTAAAAAATACTTTCAGAAAGCCATTCACCTTAACTTGGAGTCCCTAAGAACTCAGGAATGCATCTTCTCATAGTAATTCAATCCAGTGTTCAATTACCCTGATTTATTAATGCAAATGTGGATAGATAAAATAATATTATAATTTTCTCTTAAGGGGAAAGCCAAAGAAGAAATGAACTGAGAGAAACATAGGCCAAGAGGTTTTGTTTAAATTAGCTGTTAAGAGAATCTGTGCGAAGGATGCATATTTGCACAAACCCAGTGGAATACATATAAAGCATTCTCAGCAGGGTGAAAAAAAAACCCCAGCAACACACTATCATTAAAAAAAAATTAAGAAAATCCAAGTAAGTTTTTAGGAATGCTACAAATAAAGAATGATTAGATCAGAAAACAAATAACACTTCAAATAAATTAAAATTATGGAAAGATAAATAACAATTATTAAAATAAAATAACTGGAAATCTTACTTATCTATGCTGTGCATAATATAGGATGCAGGACACCTTTGATCGTCATGTTTCATTCCGAGATTATGCCCCAATTCATGTGCAACTACTGTAGCATGACGTAACATATTGTTATGATTCAACTAATAAAGAGAATCAGTGTTAAAAAAAAAGTGAAACTAAAGAAAATACTGTGTTTCTACCTAGTGATTTATTCAAGCCACAAAGCTCTTGAAGGCTATGAAGACCAAATTGTACCAAATTGTGTTGCAAAGTGAAAGCAGCAAGAACAGACAATTTGTCACTGTTTATTTTCAGGTAGTCAGATTCTGCCACTCTTTCTATTCCTTCCATTAGGATCATATTCTGAATAATAACACAGTTAATCCAGCATGACACTGATTTCAATGGAGTCTTCAATGACAAACGTGCTATTAAAAACCAGAATATGCTTCTGGAATTGCCCACGATGTTGTGGCATCCATACTGTAAAGACAGGAACCTCTGGAGATACTGCTTCTGCCCCAAGGGTGAAGGAGAAAAAAATAGTTTCTTACGAATTTTGCCAAATTTAAAATTTTTGCCTTATTGTGGGGAATTCCAGACACCTGAGAATATAGTGCATCGTGTTCACTGTCTGTTCATGTAAAGAGTCAAAAAATACACATTATTTTGTAGCTGCATTCTCATCCCAAAACCACTGTAGTTATGAACTTTAATGGTAAGAGGATGGGCTTTTCTTATGCAAGCTTGAGTCAGATTAATTACAAAAGGTGATAAAAAATTATTTCAGGACTACATCAGCCAAGTGGGCTGGAAGCGATGAAAACAGAAATTGGGAAATGCTTCCCCCCCCCGCCACCTCCAAATTAGTAGTCTAATAATATGCATAATTATTTACATAAGAAACCCCATGAAGGCCCCATGAAAGAAACCATACAACTCCAAATCTGGTCTCCAAGACTGGGGTGACCTGACCAAATAGGTCAGCAAAGTGCACATTATTTATTAGGATGTTCTATAAGGTACCTGTGTGGAAGCAACATCTGGCAATAGCTGTATCTACAGCTCTGGGTTTTGTAAATGCACAGGGGAAAGCCTTCAATCGTTCAGGTACCTCTTTGTCCTTCTAGCAGCGTATCTGATAGTTTGGCAGCTCCTGTGCTATTTTCTTCCATTAACCACAACATTATATACTTACAGTGCTGATTGACCCTCCCTGGACTGGTGAGCAGACGGTACCCACAAAAGCCATTCCAATGGATCCACCGTAAGCGCTTCTCCCTCTGCAACAACAGCAGTTTGAAGGTGGTGTTGAAAGAGGGGCTGAAAGTTCACAGTTTCTACTAAAAGGCACTGATGAATTTGAAGCAAATATTGCAAGACAAAATTTGGCCTTCTTCATGTCAATAAAAAATTTATTACCATACCAGCATTTCACTGTAATTAATAATGAATATCTGAATAATATAGCTTGAAAACAATGATCAGTCACCTAAGTCTGCTGTGTCAATGCTTCTGAGTTCGCAGAATCAAAGAGTGGTTGAGGTTGGAAGGGACCTCTGGAGGTCGTCTGGTCCAACCCCCCTGCTCAAGCAGGACCACCTAGAGTTGGTGAACTATAAAGAATTCATTGCAGTTCCTTGTTGTTTTTCCAGGTTAAAACAGTTTGGAAGTTGAGTGAATTTTACTCCAGTTACATTTTCATTTATATACAAACCCCAAATCATATACATTAACAATACTATCAGCGTGGGTAGGTTTTCCATTGAGTGAAAACTTACATTATGAGATGGCCAGCATCATTTCTTGATCGTGTAAGAAGATCTTTCTGTCTCCAAGAAACGAATCTACTCAGTACATCTCCGGCTGAACCATCCATTACAGCTATGTGGTTTGTATCTGTCCAGATCTCTAATCCAACCAAAACAATCTGGATGTTTAATGGTCTATACATCTGAAAAAAACATAATGATCATTACTGTCCATCAGTCTGTTTCAACTGAATTATGAAAGATTACATTACTACTGCTGAGTAAACCAGAAGCTGAACATAGTGACTAGGACATAATTTTAGTTTCTTTGAAACTAAGTATAAAATACTTCTATTTAGAATATAAAATATTTATAAATTATAAACTAAATATAAAATAATTATACATGTAATATAAAACTAAATAAGGAAAGAATATATGACTGAAGGCATTCTACTTCGTGAAGGTACCTAAATGTATCTTTCAGTTGGAGAAGTTCTGTAGAAGACCATGTTCATTCACTTCCTTAGCTAATTGTCTTGAGGAGAAACTGGGAACAGATGATCAGAGCGCTTATGGAATTGTTCACAACACTGACAGTTTGCTTAATAAAAAACCACAAGCATGAGAAATACTGTTCCTGGAAATGTAAAATGTGCTGAAGACCTCACATTCCTGGAGCAGTCAAAGTCTGGGAGCACACAGAAGTGGTTTAAAAACGTCTTACATTTCTCCCCCTGCTTGCAAATCTACAAGGCTTGTGCATAGATTCATGATGTGCCTTAAATGTGTTACAAATCACTGTATAGCATCCAAATACAGTTTCAGAACTGTGATAGCTGTTCTTTTGAAACCTGTGATAAAGTAGAAATTACTGAATCTAGGCTACTTATCTGACCTACCCCATCAACATAATTAATCAGCTCAACTGTTTCCTTTTGCACCGCAGCAGGATCAGATTCCTTCAGCAAAAACTGTAAAACACCATGTGAGAATGTCAGAGAAACAATTAATGAATTAATAAAATGTATTTAGCATTGGATGAAGTCATTACCCTGTTGTTATCCACAACAATAAATAATTCCACATAGCTTTTCTGTGGCAAGACAGCTCGCTTCTTCTGCAAATTAGAAAGAACAATAAGTTAATATAGTAACTAATAAGTTCAAGGTTTTTAAATTATGTTTCTTATTATTTTAATTTCATGTATTTATAAAGCAAAGATGCATTTTTTAATGTGGCCTCAAAAGTAAATTTGCCTTAGATTTCCACATAATATCTGCATGTCAGTAATTCACATCTGGTCAGACACTGGGATGCATGAGCTGAGTGACAGCTTCGTACCCACGACTGTCTTGGGCAGAGCTCTGCCCTTCCCCTAAAAGATTGCTTCAAGCTATGTTAAATTCCCTTTGTGCTGTTCTTCTGTTTCAGGACTTCCTTAGCTTTACTCCCACCAGTTTGGGATCCATGAAAATGAAGGCAACAAGGAAGTGGCCTGCCAGGCCAAACCGACCTGCAGCAATACCATGCCAGAGCAAGAGCTCTGGAGACCCTTGGTTGCTGGAAAAGACTGAGGAGATGGCTTGGACTGCAGCTCTCAAGAGAAACAGAAAGGTATTTACCCTCAGAAGCTTTTCCCTGCTGGAGGTACTGTTTGATAAAAATGCATATTTCACGGAGTGCTTCACAAACATCTCATGATGAGGGCTGCCATTCAGCACATCACATTGGAAGGGGATATCCTGCGTATCTTCTAACTGATAAAACACGTGTTCAAATGTGCTGGATGTGTTGAGCGGCTCCATTCCATACCATTTGCCACCAATGTAGAGAATTCCTCTAATAATCATAAAAGAATGAAAAATTATTCCACAATTTTTTCTCTTGTGGTTATGACTAGGTGAGTGAATGAACTACAATTGTTCATACCACTATGTGGAAATAAATTATTATCTTAATTTATCTTAGTATAGAGGGTAAGTTCAAATGCCCAGAAGGATCTCAATAGACAAACCAGATCTTCTTTAAAGTTCTCGATTGTACTTCAAGTGTGGGCTCCTTGCATCAGTTAGCAGGGAAGCCGAATTGTTTCTAAATGAGCCTGGATTGTGGATACAGAGCTGATGCAGAGGTCTCTTTCAGTCCTTATCTCTAGTCTCACTCCCAGCCCCATGCAGCTAAAGTAATATAGCATTTTAGAAAAAGGTATCTTACAAGACAGAAAGAAAGGCTAAAAGCAATCACCAGGGTGTTCATGAGGGCAACAGCAGCATTGCACTGCTGAGTGCAGCCAAGTGTAAAGATTTTGCATTTGTCCATGGCTCAGAAACACCTGGTGCATGCCTGTTTGCTGAACAAGAATCTTTCAGAAGCTATTATCTTGTTCTCCAGAATCTCAAAACTATATTTAGAAAAACAATTCTCTAGTTAATATCTTGTGAAAGAACATCCTCAAAAATGTGAGTTCAAGGTAACTAAAGAATTTGAATCTGCATAAGTTTGTAGAACAGGCAAAAAGAAATATCTGTTCTGCTTAGTGAGATCCAGCGTTACCTGAAATACCACTATGTTGACCACTTCATGCCTCCTTTAAAGGAATGCCAGGAAACGTCATTATTCACTGTGATAGTATACATGAAAGATAGGTGAGTGAACTTTATCCCATTTGCCTCTTTCTGCTTATCAAAAAGACATCAAACTGAATGAGACCACTACAACTGACAAGTATATCCAAAGCTCAATGAAGGAGGGGAGAATGGACACGCTCTGTTTTGAATATCTGCACAATTTGCTGTAACGTGCCATCTCATTTTGCCAACTCATATTGAATGATTCTGTGGGAAGAACGCCACCATCTTTTATGCGTTAATCTTGCCCCTTTATGTTTCTCAAGTGAATGTACTTTTGCTGTGTATAAAACAACAACAAAAAAAGTTTAAATTTGATCAAAACTTTTTACAGAAATGGTTTGTCTTTTGAAACATGCCCATTCATAAGACAGACTTGTTCACAGTAGTGTGTTAAGTTAGAATCATAGAATCATAGAATGGTTGGGGTTGGAAGGGACCTTTCAAGGCCATCCAGTCCAACTCCCCTGCAAGAAGCAGGGACATCTCCAACCAGATCAGGTTGCTCACAGCCCCGTCCAACCTGGCCTGGAATGTTTCAGGGATGGGGCACCATCACCTCTCTGGGCAACTTGGGCCAGTGTTCCACCACCCTCAGTGTAAAAAATTTTCTCCTAATGTCTAATCTGAATCTACCTCCCTCTATCTTAAAACCATTACCCCTCGGCCTATCACAACAGGCCCTGCTAAAGAGTTTCTCCCTGTCTTTCTTATAAGCCCCCTTTAGGTACTGTAAGGCCGCTATAAGGTCTCCCTGGAGCCTTCTTCAGGCTGAACAGCCCCAGCTCTCTCAGCCTGTCCTCACAGGAGAGGTGCTCCAGCCCTCTGATCATCTTTGTGGCCTCCTCTGGACTCGCTCCAACTGGTCCATGTCCTTCTGATGTTGGGGGCTCCAGAGCTGGACGCAGAACTTCAGGTGGGGTCTCACAAGAGTGGAGTAGAGAGGCAGAATCGTCTCCCTCGACCTGCTGGCCACGCTTCTTTTGATATAGCCCAGGATGTGGTTGGCTTTCTGTGCTGCAAGCGCACATTGCTGGCTCATGTTGAGCTTCTCGTCCACCAGCACTCTCAAGTCCTTCTTGGTAGGGCTGTTCTCAATCCATTCCCCACCCATCCTATATTTGTGCCTGGGATTACCCCGACCCATGTGCAGGACCTTGCGCTTGGCCTGGTTGAACTTCATAAAGTTTGCACGGGCCCACCTCTCCAGCCTGTGAAAGTCCTTCTGGATGGCATCCCTTCCCTCCTGCGTGCTGACCACACCACACAGCTTGGTGGTGTTGGCGAACATGCTGTTCAGTAAAAGCTTTATCAGATAGCATTTCTTCTACAAAGGTATCTCTGGTCAAGACACTCTCATCAAGCAAGAGAGGTCTCAGTTCATGCCCCTTTTCTGCCTATATTTGGATTATGCTCTCTCTCATGTTACCCTTTTCTGTGAAGGAATTTTGGGAAAGGGGAAAAAGTGGTAGTTGAGGGAAGCTATAAAACTTCTAAAGAGCTTCAGCTTCATCGAAAGGTGAAATTTAAAAAACTTGCAAGATAGTATGGAGTCTTCTCTCTAGCAGCATGATGAACAGCAACTGTTTTTCTACTGTTTTACCTTGGTAGCACAATTAATTATCCTGAAATAAAAGGCAAGACGTAATACCTAAGGCCATCGCATGTGCTAAGAGCGAGCATTGAGTCAGCAATTCCTTCAACAGTGCCATGATAATAACAGTGTGTCTGAAATGCAACAAAACCACATAATTAATGACAAAATAAGGCTGTTGCCTTCAAATGCGAACTTATTTTCTAACTAGCCTTTTTATTTGCATGACACTAAGGCTGGCTGTTACAAATTTGCAGAGTTCTCTATTCTAAAAGTAATCCCAGCCTTCTTTGAGTAAAATGTTACTGGACATGAGTAACTACAATAACATTTTCTTCCTTGGTTTTAGAAAGCAACCAGCTTTTTAGTTTAACCCATCACCAACTTTTAGCGAAATCTTTTAATCTACATTGCTCATCCTGTTCTTAAACAGACTCCTTGCAAAGGCTGATCTGAGAAGATCTCCCATGCACAAAGCACCCAATCAAGTCTCACTGAGCTCACACGCAGTTGAAAGTTGAAATTAAATGCAAAAGCATTTGTGAGGCTTGTTTGATTCAGGACCTCAAAACTATAGAGTTTTTATGCTGCCATTGTAGCTTTAATTGCATACTGTGCAAAGGTGACCTAATCAGGCAGCTCAAATTCCGTCTTGGCATAATCTCCTGGCATCTCCTTTCACTCTGTGGAAAACAGTGATGCTGTATCACCATAAACGGCCCACTCCCTCCTAAGACATAAAACCTTAGGTTTTGTATCAGTGGTAACTGTTAAATAGAAATGCTACAAATGTGAAAATTCACAAAAGGTTCTTTCCCAGCAAATATATTTTTCTTCTCTAGATACTTTATGCGCATCACTTGCATTTTCCCTTCCATCGCTAAAAATGTAACCAATTTTCACTGTCCTATTACAGAGATATGAAGACACTCAGAATTAATGGTTGTGCATTTGCTTTTGCTTTGAAAATACGTTTAGATGCAAATACATCCTTGTTGTCATCCTCAGTGCTATCAAATTGTTAATATGGCCTTCAATTCATATAGCTTGGCTTCCCTGGTCTGAGGAAACTCTGACACAAAAGAGGAATTTTATTATACACAGTACCTCGGTTTTGGATTGTGTTGCCTTCGGTTTCCCATCTTCCCCATATGTATATAGCATAAAGTCTTCACTAACAAGCTTTCTGGAAACAAAAGTAAAATACTGCTCTTTTAACAGTCTAGAAAGCAAGGAGTCAGTAATCCTAGTAAGTACTACATTCTGTTAGCAGTACTTTCATGCTAAATTATTATTAAAATCCACAGATGTGAAACATAATACCTTAAAATGAGCTGCATTGTTTGGAAAGTAAGTTACTTTGAAATATTTTAACTAATATATCTATAGAGTAGGATCTGAGCAGACTGTGTTGCACCAGGGCCTGGACTATTACAAGCTCAGGAATGAGGAACCACAGTAACAGACAAATTTCTTCAATTACAACATGGCTAATAACCCTCACCCCTGCTAATAAAAGGCTAATGTTGAACTGAATTCTCATTTTCCATAAGGAGTTTCTGAAATGTACTATCTTGTGCTGCAAATAAAAAATTAATCAAAATAAATTTATTCACAACGAGAGAAAATATTATTCCATTTGCAAGCTAGTACCATAACAGAGACACTATTTAACAGAGTAATTTTGTAATTACTACAATCTACCATTTAAAAGGTTTCTTCTGATTTTTTTTTTCAGTATAAAAATATTTGTCTATCTGCAACTAACTCCGAAGATGGTATGATTCCTTAGAGCACCCTATCACATACTTATTTTTCTTCAGTTTTAGGAGATATGTCCCATTTCTGGTTTTAACTGAGTAAGAAAGGTTGTCATCTGAATGCTCCTGAAAACAGAACAGAAGACATCACTTAATTAGGTGATTTTCTACTTAGTTGTGTCAGTTTCATGTTTTGTTTGAGAAGAGAGGTCCAAGTATCTACCAAAACATAGATTCCTGTAACCCTCATGACTTCTCTATTTCAAAGTCTCAGCAGCACACTCTGCATTCTTTCGTATGGAAGGTTTAAATTCTATTGATCTATAAAGACTATCTAGAAGACAGAAGGGAACAGCCCACGTATGCACTCTTTGCCCCATTACCACATCATATTTCGTGACACTCCTTATGTTAATCATCGGCAGCCGGATGACCGACTCGCAGATTCTTCCTTCCCCAGTTGGTTTGCACAAAGATGACTAATGCTATTTCCTTAAGTTACTTCAGTAATGGAACTTCATATCTAGCACAAAGGTAAGTCACCTCAGAACTGAAGAATTAAGGCTCCGATCTTTCTCTTTTACCTCACTCACTTAAGCTGTGCGACTCTGCGGGACCATTTCTACAAAGTAAGCATCAGCCCTTTAGGTGCTACATGGTTGAAATCCTCTGGTTATCCAAAGATGAGGTACAATAAGCAAAAGAACATGTACAGCATGGATGCTAGTTCACGTTCGAGTTCAACATCTCATCTGACTTGGAGGAAATGGAAGTATTCTTCATGATCCTTCTCACTTCTGTCTTACAAGGCTGTTAACAAGACTAGAAGTTTGAAAGGTGCTAAATTAGAGTGCCATCACCGACCTTTCTGGCAACAAATTTACCCAACACTAGTTGAAAACACTAAGAATCTGAAGAGATAGTGTAGGGCACATTTCTTCACAAAAATAATCTATATATACCATACATTGTGTGTGTGTGTAATATAGGACAGTATTGTGAAAAACAGCAACATCAGAAGAAAAAATCAGATAGAATAACAAACCTTGTGAAAAAATGGGTCATGTTTCTCTCTGCCTGTCAGACTTCGAGGAATAATTATTTCTAATGTAGGAAGTCTGGGTGTCTGTTCAGAAGATACACCTAAAAATAAAGTTTGACATTTCTAAAGAATCAGAAAGGATAAGTAAGACATTGTGTTGGCATCTGCACAGCGGTGACTGACAAAAGACCATTCTGAACTGGCCTTAAATGGAGCATGAGTAATTTCATCAGTACAGGGCCCACCTGCCCATGCTCACTTTGGTCTGTTCCGTCTCTCCCAGAGCTCTTGGATTACGCTGGGAAAGTCGCAGAAATTGACATTTTCATTCATGGCCAAGTTACTCTTCATTGCTGAGCATTTAAACTAAATATACGTGGCCTCATTCTCTGCAGAAATGCTGTTTTGAATGTATTCAAGGTTACTGACACCACCGCCCCAAACACAACTGATGTAAAGTTCTAAAACCTGTAAATTCAAGCAGAAGTTTTCTTAAACAAGGTGTCCAAAACTGGCTGGCAATCTTGGCTTTAACTCTTGGTCTTAGTTCAAGGCCAAGGTTGGATGGGGCTTTGAGTGACCTGGTCTAGTGGAAGGTGTCCTTGCACATGGCAAAGGGCTTGGAACTTGATCTTTAAGGTCTCTTCCAACACAAACCATTCCATGATTCTATGATTCTAAACTGGGATAACAGCTATTTTTTTTTTCTCATTCCTCCATAAAGACAATATAGAACCAAATTAGTTATTGTTTGAAAAAAAAAATCTCTCAACCAATGTGACAGTAACATAATAGAGAATCCCAAGAACAAGAAAAATAATTTAAAAAAACCCCTTCCTGTATTCAGTGCATACTTTGGTAGTGATGAAGAAACAGTTTAGGAATAGTCAAACTGATTTTTAAAAAGTAACTTCAGATTAAAGCTAGGGTCTTCTGGAGCACACAAAGAAAAGCTATCAAATGACTTAAATACAATCTTAATTCTCACCTATTCGGGATTATTAACTTTGTAGCTTTGTCTATCATTTTTGAAACATTTTTTCTTCCATGACCTACCTAACTGCACTTTTAACCTGATGTACCACAGAAAATGTATGCAACTACCTTTTCTGTCCACCTATCTGTCCCTTCACAGTAATTTTTTAACTAGCTGGCCAGTTAAAATCAACTGTGGAAGAGATACTAACATCTCCAATAGAATTAAGCTCCTTCAAGGCTTGTGAAATCTCCTCATTGGTGCCAGGAAGACCCTGCTGATCTGTAAATCTACAGCAAGGCTCTCTAGGAGCGGCTGACGGACGTGTAGCGCAATCATTTTGAATGGTGGATCCAACTTTGCTGGGATGTTTCAGAACTTGCTAGACAGAGAATTGGAGAATATTGTATCTCCAGAGAATAAATTCAGTCCCTAAATATTCTGGGAAATGTTCTTTACTGGTTACAGAGCCATTTGCTGTGGTCTCACCTTCTAGCTACTGTTAGGTCCTGCACTTGCTCATCCTCTTGTTCACATCTCTACTTCTTTCTGTCCTTTCCTTGGTTAAACCAACTCCCCCTCCAGCCCTCTCCCTCCATTTAAACCCCCTTACTCCTATTCCTTTCCTCATTGCCTTGAATGAGGAATACTTACAGTTGTGCTCTGAATGTAATTCTGCCACGTGCTGCATGCATGATCTTGGTTCACCACGCTGCCCGCTGCCATTGCCTAAAGCTGCATTTTGTTTGCTCCAGTGACAGTCAAACCGTTGTAAAAGGTTTGTAGCCTTTTACATTATATCAGAATTATCTCCAGAACATCACGCTAATACAGGAAGCTAAAGATAAGAAGTCTGCTGAGTATCTGGTTTCAGGTAAATGGTTTTATTAAGAAAAAAAAAAATCTCCAGTGATTTTTTTTAAAATTGGCTGACCTGGAATTCATCTTCCTTTGTCTTGTGTGCTTATCAGTCTGGTTTGAGTGTTCACTTTGGTCAACAGAGACACAAACATTGCTTTTAAACAGTTTACAGAATCAACAATAACATGGGTTTTAATTACAAAAGTGTTCGTTTTTCTTTATTAAGGAAACAAATAGATTTCTTCTCATTTATAATAGCACAAAGTTACCCTCAGCCTCCTACACTTCTGTGAAAGGAATTCATAATTGCAAAGAAGCCACAGAATCACCCATTCAAAGCAAGGAGGAGGATTCTTCAGTGTAATGATGATCTCTAACTCCTAGATAACATCAGGATTTTTAACAGGTAGGTGAAGCTAGCATATGTTTAAGATTAAAGACTGCCATTGCAATCAAAATGTGGAAGTTGCAAACAAGTCTACAAAGAATATCGGCACTCAATTTTTATTTCTGGCTTTGCTCTTAATCTTCAATAATTTTATTATCTAAATCACAAAATCCATTCCCTTTCATGACTTAAGTGTATGCTGAACTAACAGTGGAAATGCCGTTCTAACAATTTAAATTTTGACACCTAAAACCAGGAAACCATCTTTAATGCACGTCATAAAAATACCACTTTCTAAGAAATATCTCAGGTGTTACATCTGAATTGAAAACCTGAAGCCAGATCATAAATGGAAATGAGTTAATGACTCATACTAACTAAAACAAAACTGTAGGAATTTCCCTCATATCTCTGAGGACTGAAATCTTTTTTTTTCCAGTCTTTACTGTTGATGAGAGTGACAGTAACTGCAGTTGTCACAACCAGCATCCTGTACGGAAGATGATGTATTTACATACCTGCTACCTTCTGGAGAAACAAAACACAAAGAGCTCAACTGCAAAAAGCTTCAACCTGTAATCTTTTCCAGATAATTTTTTTCTTGAATAAGATTTTCTTAATTGGCAGGTCAGCTAACAGCCTAGTACCTGAGGAGAGCGGTGACTCGATTTGAAAGGTGTGCATGGTTACGATTAGTACCAGAGAGTCCAAGAAGAATTTGAGAAAGTTTCTGAATACGTAACAAAAACCAAAAGCTTACCTTTCATCCAAAAAGTTTTTCCAGTTAAAGTTAGTCCAAAAGTGAACAAAAATAGGCTGTGTTTTAACATGACTAGATTTCCCCAATAGACTACTACAGTATCGGAGCAGATACTGCGTGCCTGGCTCTCAGCTGCTCTCCGCGGGAGGACTAGAAGAACAAGAACTGTCTGCTCCAAAGGTAAACAACAGTAAAAGCACTCCGATACTTCATCTCTGCTAAGGAAACGGGAAGTAAAAATTTAATCCATTAGGCTTGCAAAAAAACTGGTTAGACAGCTTAACGCAAACAAAAAGCAGATCGTTTTTAAATGCTGATTGGAGCAAGAGCACCAACCCATACCAGGATCAAACTGGTTTATTCTAAAGGACTTTGACACCCCAGTAAGATAATATGAGATCAGAAACATCAGATATTACTGCCAAGGGATACAATGTTTAGGATGGTTATACTGGCTATTGTCAGTATAAAACAATCCACTCTCTGAAATTTCAGCTTGGTCTTTGTTTTCCATTTTTTTTCATCTTTAAAAATATCAAAACCACAATGCATATAAACACACAAAAATCCCACAAATACATGGAAATTCCCCAAACTGGGATTTTACCCACTCCCTTCTACGTTAATGATCATTCTTCTCACCAAAAGTCTGTAATTTTGTGCAGGTCATCGCTCTTCCAGGATCAGAATAATCTTCTGAGGTGTCATCCAACCACATGGTCACCAAAAGCAGAAAATAAATGTTTCTAAAACTGGACAAATTTGCAACACGTTTCAGAACCATCAAGCACATTTAGAAACTCCAAAAGGAGACTGAGACAACAGTTTTCATGCTAAAACATTTACATTCATTAATTTTAATTAATTCATTAATTAAAACAGAGCAAATTCATTTTTTCCATTGCTAGTAAATCACATAAAACAATGGCTTAAGTGAAAAAAAAGCAAATATGCCAACTGCATTTGTAATATTAGCTTGTACAAAGCCTACTCAAGTCCATCTTCCTATTTTAAGACCCAATTAACGTTCCCCAGTGGAGCATCAAGCAGAAGAACTCAATATCCACGTTCCCTGGGTTCACGCCGGTGTCGCAGCACCAGGAGCAGCTTTCCTCGACTCCAGAAGCTGGGATCCTACTGAAAATTAAATGAACCCAATCTTTTATTTATAGGCGCTTTCCTATGCGGTATGCCATTAGCATGCAACTCAGAAGATCTGAGTTGTGTTGCTCCAAATTTTGTTGTTATGAAGTGTCGTAGCACAGACACGCTTTTAAGGCTTTTCCATCTCACCAAGAGAGCTTTATTTTACTAGAAAAAGGCCTAATACTGGCGCTTGCCCACGCTGTGGGTGTTATTTCGAGCCTCTACTCCCCTCGCTGTCAGCCCTCGCTCCCTACGGCCGGGGAGGGGATCTCTTCAGCCGCCACCCCTGAGGGCCGAGGCGGGGTAGAGCTCGTTGCTCCCGCAGGACAGGCTCGGGGTGAACGGGGACGGGACACCCGTTGGCGGCCCCCGGCTGCACGACCCCGTCCGGCCGCAGGCCCTGGGCGACGGCGGGGCCTCCGGAAAGCTTCCCGCCGGCCCACCCGCGCATGCGCACAGCCCCCTGCCCCGCCGCCTGTGCGCAGGCGCCTTCGCCCCCAGGGCCGCCGGTGACGGTTGGCGGTTCCGTCCCAGGCCCGGCTCGGTTCCGCCCGTGGGGTTGCGATGGCGAGCGGCTGCGCGGCCGAGGAGGAGGAGGAGGAGGAGGAAGAAGAAGAGGCGGCGGCCGCCGACGACCCGCCCGGTGGCCCGCGGGAGCTGTGCTGTGTGACGGCGGCGTGCTCCTGGTCCTGCGCGCCGCCGGACGGCCTGGCCCGGGCGCTGTGCCTGCGGCGGGGCTCGGGCGGCGGCGAGGACAGGTGAGGGTGGCGGAGGAGGGGACCGCGCCGCCCCGCTGGGTCTTTCCTCGGCCGGCTGCGGCCAGGCGGGCGGTGTGAGACGGGGCTGGGCGAGGGGGCGGGAGCGGGAGCGGGGCTGGCGGGGCAACGCGATCCGTGGCGCTTCCCCTCCTGCGCAGCACCGAGGCCGTCGTCGTGGAGCGGCGGGCGGGCGGCGGCAGCGAGGAGCCCTGCGTGCTGCACCTGGAGTGCCGGCCTGCCGGCGCCGGGGAGATGGTCTCCGTCGATATCCTGAGCCAGGCCCGGAACATGGAGGTGTACGTGGGAGAGGAGTACTGCGGGACCGGCCGGGGACAGAGCCTGGGCGCCGCGCGGCCGCCGGGGTGAGTGGCCGGGGGGTGCCTGGAGCCGGGGGGGGGGGGGAGGGGGTGTTTGCTTCAAACTCCATTTGGCCCTTCCCTTACTGACGACGTCGTTCTCTGTGTACCTGTAAGGTGCACCTGGTAAAGACCTGGTATCTGCACCGTCAAAGCCACCCAGTTTGGCCTTACTTGAAGGGCTGTGCAAAACCGGTGGATGAGCGTAGGCACTGCAGTTGCCTGGGATAACTGCGGTGAACTTGCGGTTACCGATGTCTTGCACAAATGCTGCCTCATTGATAGCAGTCTGCAGTTCTGCTAGTTACCTTTTTGTTCTTTTGTAGTTAGTGAAACGTTTAATTCAGTAAGCTATAAAGTGGTGCTCTGAAATTCTGTTGTGTAAGACTACAGAAAGAGTTAGGACAGGTGCAGCTTTTCTGCGTCGTTGAATCTTTCTGGACAACGGATCTGCTTGTCTCTTCAGCAGATATCTCTTAGCTGATACTTACCAAAAGATCTCTTCTCTTTGATATGTAGTCATCTCACACTTTTAAGAACAAGAGAGAAAATAAGGAAAGAAGGACTTTTTTTCCCCTTCAATACTTCCTTCCATGCTTTGCCAGGGGAATTAAAGCACGGATAAGATTTAATACAAGTTGAGTATAAGCATTAAAACTGCTGTACAACATTGGAAATATGTTCCAGGCAGTCTTGTTGCTTATCTAAATACTTAACGATATAGAGTATTTCTACTAAAGGAAAAAAAAGTACTTTATAAAGTGATGTTACAGCTCATTTATTTTATTTTTCTAGTGAAACTGAAAAGGTTACATTGTACAAAAAGTACCTTAAGTTCGAATGCCCTGCAGCCTCCTGTAGAATTAAGGTAGGGAGTTGAACATAATTGTTTGGGTTTTTTTTTGTCTTTTTAATAATTTAATTCACTAAACTGCATTGCTCTTAGTCAAATTATTGTTTTTATACACTTCATCACTTCATGTAATCACTTAAAAATCTGCTAGATGATACTTTGTCTTAATATCAGAGTTCTTTTACATTTGTATCACTGTTTTATTTTTATGAAGACTTAATATTTACATGAGAGAGATTATATTCTCCTAGAGGAAAAAACTTCATAAACCAGATAAACTGCAGATAATCAACAATCACTTTGTAATTAGAACTGTTAACTGTGATGCGGTTAAAGAACCTTATGAAAATCTATATGGCCACTGCTCTTAAGTGCTTAGAAGATCAAGGCCTGATTTATCTGGCCCAGTCAGAATTTTCTGAGGAGGAGTAATAGCAAGGAGAAATCGGCTTAATTTCCCTGGAAAGAGTTCAGCATTGTTTTTTCCCCAGGACTCAGAGTAGTGCATTGTTCTGTACATACAAGGAAACCAAGAAACTATTTTTTTTTCCTAACCAAAATATTTTTTTTCCTTCTTGCAATAGCTGCTCTCCTTTGGTGAGAAACAAAGAATACTCATCAGTAAAATAATTGTACAAGTGAAAACAGTATCTGCAAAGCTAGCAACTGATTTTCCTTCACTAAGCTCAAGCATAGATCTAGACAGAGTGCAAACGATAATGGAATCTATGGGATCTAAGCTGTCTCCAGGTGCTCAGCAACTCATGGACATGGTCCGATGTCAGCAGAAAGTAAGTCACCCTGCTTTCCGTAAACGTAAATAGTACTACTCTGTCATCTTACCTACTGTAACAGTTAAGCATGTTCTAAACTGATTGGGTGAAAAAAAATTTGGATTTTTTTTTTTTTTTAAATCACATCAGTAGAATGTTGTAATTATTAAGATTTATAAAGTATCTATTGTATTATTATTGTATAATTTCCAGTGTATTTTAATACTTAATCATATTTTTTTTTTCTTCTCATCAGAACAGTTTACCTCTTGGAGACAAACTTAATTGGATCTTTGGGAAAAATTCAGACTCTGGAGGTGACCATGCAATAGATGGATTGCGCATTCAGACATCACTAGATCAGTCAGCTGGTGAACCTTTGCCTGCTAAAAATCATTTAACAAGTCAAGCAGTATATGGAGGATTAAAAATAAGTCATGATCCAAGCACACAGATACCTGAAAGAGGGAGTACTTCCGATTCTGAAGGACTTACTACCCAGCAAAATATAGTTGACCTCAGAAATTATTTCAAAGTGATGGGATCTCTGCATATGCAGGAACAAGCGAGCGAAACCCCAAAAGTAGCTAATCCACAGCTGCTTCTTCCTTTTCTCCAAAACTTATGTAGTCAGGTAAATCATCTTCGGCTAAAAGATGGCGATAGGTGTTTTGGTAGAAATGCAGTGATGAAAGAGGAAGGCGTTCAGTGTGATGGGTAAGTTAAGTTTGGTACACTTATTAAAGTAGTAGTTTGACTGTATTCATTGGCAGGTTTAAAAAAATAAAGAAAATGCATAATGTAAGCATTTTATTCTCATTAGCAGCAGTAGTGACTCTTAAAATACGTGGTTTTGAAGGCTGTGTGGCAGTGAACGTCATTACAATTAACTTTTCACATAAGCTGCTTGAATATAGGAGTTTTTCAGAAGAAATCCAACATTGTTTGTTGTTACTAAACTCTGTGTCTTTTGGCTCCATTTCACTTTTTATGATTTCAAAAATGTATGGTCCTTCTGCAATTTCATATGAATGTAGTTTGTCTTTCTTATCTGTTACTACATTTTCATTTTGACCTTCTGTCTCCTAAATTATCTTCCTTTTTTCACACTATGTGCCACAGTCTTTCTACTGTACTTAGTGTATCACATCCCACTGATCTTTCCTGTCCCTTCTCATTTCTTGGCATTTACAGTGCAAACGTCCTACTAGTAGTGGCAGTGCACCCAGTTTGATACCGTTTCCACTGTTGTTCCTTAGGTGAGATGTTGGAATGTTGCCTAGGAATCAGAGTTCTAATAGAGTCTGAGTATCTCCTGCTCCTGGAAAAGTGCAGTATTCTTAAAGAAGGCAGATGCAAAAATAAAGCATTGCATAGTTTGCATAACACCTGAAACACTAGCTCAGAAGAATAAAGCCTGCCAAACTGACAGAATTTGTACTCTTTTAGTATGCTGTTGAGTCGTGTGGCTTTTGTTAGATGTAACTAAGCTGTCTAATGCATAATTGAGCCTTTGAAAAATAAGGTTGAAAGAAGATGCTATCCGCCCTAGCAAGTTTACAGAAATTTCTGAAATTTAAAATATAAGGTATTTTACTTGTGCTAAAACCGTAGTATTACCCAGAGTTTATTGTCTAATAACTGAGGTTTTACATTCAAAAGAAATTCCAGTGCCCAGATCTCTCTCATGCCTCTTGTCATTAAGAAATAGGTTATACTTATTCTTATGTTTGCTCTTTTCACAGACTAGAACAACAACCTATTTGCTCCTATTTGGAAAATATCATCTCAAAAAATATGGATCTGATGGAGAAAAAACTAATGGACTATATTGATCACCAAATCCAGGCTCTTCAGACACATATAGATAATAAAATGGTTCTCTTAATGGACTTGGTTCAGAACTCAAAGCCAAACAAAATTTTACAAACGCGCTGTGATTCTAGCGAGGGGTTCTCAAATGGAGAAAGGTAGATCTGTATAGATACAGGACTTCAACGTAAGTACTTTAAGGGCAATTATACTTTACAAAGCGTAATGTTTATGGAGATGTGACTGTAAAGAAACTCAGTGTTGTTGACCTGCATTTTGTTACTGTAATTCTGTCCACTATTGTACACAAGTTGTTAGTTTTTTGAAAGATCTTAAGAATGTGTGGGTTTTTTTTTCCTAAATGTAAGAATTTTTTGGTGCCCTTTGTGGCTTATTTATTTAAAGAGCACTGCTAAAAGCCATGTAAAATACAGTTTCCCAGTTTGACCGATGGAGAAGTACTCTAAATAAACTGAGTTATGGTTTATCTTTTTACCTACATGTAATCAGTTCACCTTTTTATTGTCTTCATTTTTGATGTGTGACATTTTACTAGTAGAACAGAATGTAGTTGCTTTGTGCTTTTGGTTTATTTTAATGGCACTCCTCTTGAAGATGTTTATTACTCCATCTATAAGAAGAAGCGTAGTGCTGGTGTTGCCTAATGTAGACTGTTTAAGGAGTCAGGTTTAAAGAGACAGGCTAAACTGGGTTCTTTGAAAGCCCAGTGGCTGTACAGGCACCAGAGTCGGGAATCTAGGCTCTGAAGTGATACCTAAAAGAAGAGTGTTCTTCTGCTTTTTCCCTCCTAAATTAATTGAGCCTTGCAGGAACAACTGAAGTGAATATTTACCTAGCAGATTTACTTATCTGTGTTTCATTATCCTAAGAAATATAGGTACTTCATCTGTGGTTCCTCTCAAGGGGACCTGGTTGCCAGATAGAAGGTGCTGGGGCAGGTAGGTTCTGCTGCATTTCATGAACCTTGGGCCGGAGGAGTAGCCTTATCGCAGGCAAGCGATATGTGCTTTTCACAGTCAGGCCAATTTAACCAGCTTATCAAAATTTAACCCATCTCTTTCCCTGAGATGATTGCTGTACTTCTGTACAATTCTGCAATTGACAAGATATTTTTCTCTATTATGTACTGAAAACTATTAATTTCCATTTTTTTTTTTCACTAAGTCATTCTGAGTAGGGCAATTTAACATTGAAGTGCAGAAACACTTTCTTGGCTCAAAGTGATATCATTTGAACAGATATTGAAAGAAAAAGGATGAAGCAAATGCTTTTAGTGAAGTAAATTTAGATATACAGTTTTTATAGTTCTAATCTGCAGTAATAAAACCTGACATTTGGAAAGATTCTAACAGTTTATAGGTATTGCAGAGATTATATCTCAGTACATGTACAATATTTTTTCCAAATATTTTTGAGTTCCTATTTAAGGTAATTGCTCAGACATTACTGCTTACAAGGGATGCTTATCCTTTGATTTATGTCCCTCTGTGAGCTCAGAAAGCAGCAGTGTGATGTGTGCATCTGTAAGGCAGGTTAACCTTCCTTAAATGCTCAGTATTTGGGCTGTTTGGTACAATGGGGAGAACTGGAAGAACTGTGAGAGGGAAACAAAGTCTTGATGAGAAAAATCAGACAGCTGATCCAATTACTCTTTGTCACTGAGTGTATTTATGGAAGTTTAGCATTTTACAAATCTGCAATATAGATCCAAAAGATCTGAAATTAAGGAACAAAAGTTACAGTTAGGATTAAAATATGTTTAGATTTACACCACCTAGTATAATGTATTTTTAGAAATTAGTAGCAGATGTGCAACACACTGATTGCATATGTAAGGGATCAACATAATGTTGTGGTTTGAAGAAGCATTATTTGGGCTGTTATTATTTGGGGTCGATAATAATAGCGACTGTCTCACTTGTGCTTCTTTTGCCTCTTCTCAGATAGCCATAGCCATGGTAGTACTGGAAAGGATAATTGTATCTGCTGCATTCTAACACTTTGCACTGTAGGCAAACTCTTCGATATACGGGACCTCTGAACTTGAACTGGACAATCCTGTTGCTTGGTGAATAGTAGTTCCTACAGATTGGGTCCCTTACACACCTGGGGGAAGAAGAAGGGGAAAAATCACATATAATTGTCATACAAATATTGTGACGTGGTCACTAAGCCATTTGTTTCGTTGGTTACAAGAAACTCCTTCAGAAATTTCTAACTGTGATTCATTCAATTCACAGCACAGATGCTTCATCCTTCTCTAAATTTTGTATATAATTTGTGAAACGCCTTCTGACAATTTATATTCCTCTCTAGCAGAGTATTGTGATGAATTAAACATAAAAAACCAACTAACAAAATATGGTTTTGTCCTAATAGGTAGTTCATTTAAAATCCTACTGCTTCTCGCAAGCAGGTAACTCAAATGTGTTTCAGGACTGTGTATCTTTGGTGCATGTATTTTTTGTTGTCCATATGAAGTCAATCGCATGTGAGGAATTGTTTTGAAATGGTTCTTGAGATACTTCTCCTTACTCTTTTCTGACTAAATCAGATGCAACAGTCGTAAAGTCACGAGGATTTGGAGAGACCACACACGTGGCTGTAAACAGCATCAGATTTGGCTCTGTGCTGTAGAGGGTAGCACAAACAAGCAAATCCTGGTTTGGCTGAACACAGTATGATGAAGCCCTCACCAAATTTGAAAAAGATGGTGCATCACAAAAAGCAAACTTGACATTAAGTCATCTAGATGGAGTTTTCTGGTATGGGGACTCTGTAATATGAGGTATCGTCTGGGCACTGGCGTTCCTGTGTGTTTTGCAGTCAAGGTTTGGCCAAGAGAATTTGTATTTCTACTGTAGATGGTGCCAGAAGTGGATCTTTCTGCTATATTGGAATAGGTCATGGCTTGATGTGCTTTAAGTTTTGATCTGCAAAGTATGGCTGAAATCTTTTCCTGAATGTCTCTAGAAAGTCAGGCAAGCTCAGGATGACAGGGCTCAGCTGTCTGTGATGGGAGGATCACAAGCCACCTGAGGTGGCCCAACCGCAGGTCCCAGCTGAAGTCATTGTCTAGTTGTGAGAAAGTCTGCAGAGCTACGTGAGATAGGAGAGGTGAAATTGCTGATGAATCAATGACTCTTGATTTGCGTTCAGTTAGTAGCTCAAGGACTGAAGAGGGAAAACGCCAACATGGAGAGGCAGAAAGTCTTTGAGGGGAAAAAAACCCCATGGAGAATGGCAGCTGAGCACAGTGGATAGTCTGTTTCAAGGAGCCATGGAGGAAGACCAGCCCTTCCCTGCCTGACTGTTGCCTGGCCAGCAAAGGCTCGTTGGGAGTCTCCTCGGTGTGGTGAGCACGCTAACGCCAAGCCTGTGAAATCTTGCTCTCCATTGTATGCTGGAGTGAATGCACCATCGCTTTGTATGTCGCAGCTGTACGTAACACCTTGCAAAGTCTCTTTGGGCACATTTTGCCGTGCAAAGTGACCTGATGAGGGAGGGTCATGAAAGGGAAATGGAGTGGGGAACATTCATAATCTCATACATTTTGGAGTAATGAACTTTTAGAAACATAATTTTGTTGTGTTCTTAATATAACGTTCGTCTATGCTGTGGATGTTCCATGTCAACTTCCCAAGTCTTGGCATTCACAAAGCCATGGGATGGCATCATCCGGTAGCAATCTTTAAAAATATTTTTGCCACTTTTTTTTCCATAAATTATTTTGATAATGTCTTCACATGTGACACCCATACGTCGCTAGCAGCCTTCTTGTGCCACAGCCTTTGCATGGCATGTGAAACATGGCATAGGCGTCGATCCCCGGCCTGCGTAGGGGGTTCTCAGGTGTCTGTTCCCTGCGCAGTAGCCTCTAGCATTGGTGTAGGGTCTTCTGCTGGTCATTGTTATGAAAATTCCCTTCCCTAACTCTTACATCAATCAGTCTTTAGAAGATTAAAGTGTATTAACTGTGTTAATGTATGTTAATTCACATTATAAGCTGTAACATAGTGAGGTAGTAGAATTCTACTGGAGATCAGTAGTGTGGGTGTGAGTGATTAGTCAAATCATGTTGTGCCTGAACATTTGCAGGGTGTAAGAACCCAGTGTAAAACCACGTTCAGGATGCCCAGTTTGGTTGGGACACCTCATATGCATGAACAAATATTTACCCTTGTAATTTTATACTTTGCATCCCAGGCCTCCTCGGTTGGCAAACGCCTGTTAAGAATCTTAGTAACATCAGCCGCATGTATGGAGGCAGATAAGAAAAGTTTTCTGGAGAAGAAGAAATTCAATGTTAATAAACCATATATAGCATAGAGTAAAATGCAGCGTGTATTAAATACAGTACGTTGCCGCCATACCTGGAAATAGCGGCTGAGCTGAGAGGAAGTGAATTTCTCTTTCTGTGATGTTAAAAGCTCGTTGCTCCCTCCTACACCTAACCCTGAGGTTACACAAGTTAGCGCTGTCCGTTCGGTCTCTCGTGGGAAGAGGGTGAGCTCATTGCGGTAATGAGCTGTTTCTTTGCTTGTGAGCTCTTCAGACCACACGGATGCTGACTGGCCAGCAAACTGACAGGCTATGGGCTGGTGTTTTAAATGTTTTTTTTTTTTTTTCCATAAACCGTGCAGAAATAGGCCAGCTCATCCACTTGATGCTTACCACCACGGACGGCTCGGCTGCCAGCCCCTCTCTCAGTGGCGTGCGGTCCCTGGGTAAGCTGTGGCATCCCCAGCCACTCCCACTTTCCCCTTTCTTCTGCACTCAGGCACCTCTGCCATTAAAGTGCCAGGCTTTCCCAACTCATGTCCCTTACCCAGTATATACTACACTTGGGAAGGGAAGTCATTAAAAAGAAGAAAGAATGAGAATTCCTTACCTGGGCTTGTGGTTGCTGCATTTGTTTTGGGACGGGCTTTTAATGAAAAAGAAAGAAAAACCAAAAAGTGAGACTGGATGAGAAAAATGTGTGCTTTTATGTAGTCAATTAATATACATTGTAATCAGCTGCATGCATTAAGACTGGGAAATGTTAGTGGCAACAGCTCTGAGGAATGGAGTTGTCATGGACAAAGGGCTCATATTAGGAAAGTGTACAGGCTTGAATAATAAAGGTGACATATTACCAGCATTAATGGGAACAAAATTTAATTCCGTTTGTTCCTTGATGTAGGCAGGTGTCCCATGCTCGAGTGCATGCTTTGTATTTCAGTTTCCTGTATGTTCTCAACACACACGTGTGTGTGTTGAGTGTTGAGGGCACTGAGTGCCCTTTACCAGTGTGCAGGTGATAGGACAAGACTTTGAAAGGAAACCTTAGCCTGCTATCTAAGCATCTGAGGCAGTATATTTCCAATTAGTGAGCTGAACTTGCAAATCAAATTTTTCAGAATGTAATTCCCATTGTAGAAAACTAAGGTTCAAACCAAATACCACGGAATATGTTAGAAAGACTCCCACTGACTCAACTTCCAGGGGGGATATAGCTTTGAAAGGGCAGGGAGGCTGGTTTTGTAGGAGTGAGATGATCTGGAGCAAATCTCAGTTTATACTGATGTAGTGTGTCTGCCCCAGCAGTTTTTCCTTCCCTAGTACTTTAATTAGTACAGGTATTTCTCCCATATCATACCAACAGCATTTTCCATTCCTTGATTTGTATGGAAGCCACAGGAATGATCCCCAAAGTTAAATACTAGGTCCATGAGATTACACACACAGCGGAGACAGGGAGCCATGCCAGCACATCGTCAGATCACAGCATTGATAGAGAACTAAGGCTGTAAACCAGAGCGCTGCTGTGTTACTTACAAGTGGTGATGGGTGCTGCTTCAGGAGTTGGAGAGGCTGAGAGAGTGGATGAGTTTGTTACTGTGAGAAGAGAAAAATATGGAATTAAACATTGTCTATGTTTTGAATACATTGATGACTCATATCAAAAGTACTAAACTGTTCACTGCAATTCAAGAAATGACCAAAATTAAATACCTGGTGTTTCAGCTGTCGTGGACTCAGCTGGGACTGTCAAAGAGAAAGTAAAAGCCATGCTTCAGTAACTGTTCTGTTACGGTGTGAGCAAAGCAAGGACTGCTAATGGGGAGGGAATCAGTTTACTCCCAGGATCAAGCATTAGACCAGTTCTACTACAGCTGAAGTCACGCAAAACTGCGGGTTCAGGTGTTGTGTTTTCTGCAGGGGCTGATCCGAGGCATGAGAGAAAACAAAGGTGCAGGTTAGCTGCTGTCCCAGCACTGGGTAGGCGTGAGGTACCCGACCCACAGGAGACCTGCAGGTCTCCTTCGATCAGCGATCAGCCACAGCACCTGGAGGATGCTGCCGCTGCCCAGGGCAGACGTTGGCAGAGCGCCCGGAGCGTGAGCAGCCTCAGTGGGCGGAAAACACATTCCTGTGCAGGCTGCACAGGCCCCCAACACCCTTCTGACCTGCCGCCTGGAAGGGCTCTGGAAACCCGGGGGATGTTTGCTAAACAGCAGTTTGGATGCTGCTGCCTTGGCGGGCGTTGAATTTGGTTGTTCTTGTGGGAAGCACAGCCTGGTTTGTGCAGCCGTGTGGATGCAGCTTTGGGGAGTGCAGGAAGGCTGGCTTTGTTGGAGTGGGATAGTGGAGTGCAAGTCTGGATTTGTACCGGTGTGGTGTATCTGTCCCAGCAGTTTCCCCTCCCCTTAGTGCTTTCATCAGTGTAGGTATTTCTCCTGTACCGATACCAAGCCCCTTTCCCTCCTTTATTGTGTGTGGAAGCCAAGGGAGAGGCGATCAGGGTTGTCCCTAGGCTAATGGTTAAATCCATGAGATCATACACACAGTGGAGACAGGGAGCCAGTCCGTACATGCTCAGAACTTGGGCAGACAACTCAGCATGCAAGCCAGACTAAAGCTGTATTACTTACCAGTGGTAACGTCTGCTGGTTCAGACGTAGGAGAGTCTACTACAGTGAGAAAGAAAAGATGAAATTAAATATTGTCAGCATTTTAAATACATTGATGACTCGCATGAAAAATACTGAACTGTTCACCACAATTCAAGAAATGACCAAAATTAAATACCTGGTGTTTCAATCGTCGTGGATTCGGCTGGGACTGTCAAAGAGAAAGTAAAAGCCATGCTTCAGTAACTGTTCCGTTATGGTGTGAGCAAAGCAAGGACTACTAATGGGGGGGGGAATCAGTTTGGATAAATCCATGGGATACACACAGTGGAGACAGGGAGCCAGTCAATACCTGATCAGAACTTGGGCAGACAACTCAGCATGCAAGCCAGACTAAAGCTGTATTACTTACCAGTGGTAACGTCTGCTGGTTCAGATGCAGGAGAGTCTACTACAGTGAGAAAGAAAAGATGAAATTAAATATTGTCAGCATTTTAAATACATTGATTACTCACATGAAAAATACTGAACTGTTCACCACAATTCAAGAAATGACCAAAATTAAATACCTGGTGTTTCAATCGTCGTGGACTCGGTTGGGTCTGTCAAAGAGAAAGTAAATCCATGCTTCAGTAACTGTTCCGTTACGGTGTGAGCAAAGCAAGGACTGCTAATGGTGGGGGGAATCAGTTTGGATAAATCCATGGGATACACACAGTTGAGACAGGGAGCCAGTCAATACCTGATCAGAACTTGGGCAGACAACTCAGCGAGTAAGCCAGAGTAAAGCTGTGTTACTTACCAGTGGTAACGTCTGCTGGTTCAGACGCAGGAGAGGCTGCTACCGTGTGAAAGAAAAGATGAAATTAAATACTGTCAGCTTTTTAAATGGATATTTTTGCCCTAAGATCCACAACAGCAGCCTTGGCCACTTGCAATATCATATGAAGCCATGTGAGTAACCAGAAAGCACTTGGCTACACGGCTGAGTATTGCTGCGTACGGCTGTGAGCATACATTCTGCAGTGATGCAGCTGGTGCAATGGCACACGTCGCCTCTGGAAAACCCGATAGCGAGACCTGGAGCTTGAGCATGGAAAGAAATAATGCATCAGCTGGTGGTATTTCCGCCACCCTTGAGGGTGGATGGAAACCAGGTGTATGATTGTGTGTATCTCCACAGAGGCAAAAGAGCTCAGTGCGACAGGAGACCTCTGTCCACCGATCCCACCAGGAGTTCGTGTTCACCTGGAATTCTTCAGGGCTAACAATGAGGTAAGAGCTCTCTCACCTCTGAGAAAGCAGGAATTTCGGCTCAGCATTGCTAAAGTCTGCTGTGGGTAAAGTTGTATTTGACTAAACCTGAGATAAATAAATGAACACTGAAGTACTTCATACCTGTTGCTTTAGGTGTGCTGTACTCCAGAGGGACTGTCAGGAGAGAAAATAAACATCAGAAGAAGGAAGAGAGATCCTTCCCTATAGGATCTCTTGGACAGAAACTTCTGAGTCCACAAAGATGCAGTGGTCTGCCAGCCTACACTGATGTCTAGTATCAGACACGCCACATTTATCTAGTGCCAGAACCGCAATCAAAACAATCTCCTCCTGCATCCTCTGCTGGCAGGAATTTTAAAAATTTTCCTCAATAAACTTCACATAAGTTTCCTCACATAAACTTCTATGATTCTATAAATATGATGTGGATCTTTGAAAATGAGTATAAATTAATAAAGAGAAGAAAATATGTTTATAACACTGCAATTCTGACACAAGCACTTTGAGGCTTTTGGGCAAATAGTCTCTGTCCCAGAAGCAGAATCCAGGCTGGTCTGCCAAAACCTAGGGATGATCTCTGGAAGAAAATACCTATAGCTCTGCTCTTCCCTCTCTGCTTCTCCCAGACCCAGGTAGAGTAATCCCTTGTTGGAAGGGTGTGTGAGCCGAGTGCCCCTGGCCCTCCTTCTTGGCTCTCTTCAGCTTCCCTTCTCCCTGCGTGGCCGCTGCCAAGGGTCCTCGTTCCAGCCTTGTGCCAAGCTCCTTTCACCCCTAACCAGCTTGCGGGCACGGCTTAGGAAGCTTAATTCACATGAAATAAAATGGAAAAGTACCTTGAGTACCTTGACAGATAACACCAGCATCTTCCTTGTGGTAGCAGTCGTGTGTGCCCAGCCTCCTGTGAGAGCACTGCTCCAGGGAGGACTCGTCCCCTCCGCACTCCACTTCATCCAGGACGATCTCTCCTGTGCCTTCCCCGAAAAAGGCCTCACTTTTGGCTGAGATGGCATCTCCGCAGCCCAGCTGCCTGCACACAACCGTGGCATCGTTCATGTCCCAGCCATCATCGCAGATGGTTGCCCAGCTCCCATTGTGAAAGACTTCGAGGCGCCCTGAGCACTCGTCCTGTCCGTTCACCAGTCGCAGGGACATGTCTTGGAAAAGCAGAGGGAAACGCATGGACACTCAGCAGGCTCAGAAATGGGCTTTCCAGGTGCGTTTATCAAATAGCAAAAACCAACTTGTGTTGTGCAGAAAGCAGTAAAACCATGAAGTTAATCCTTTTGTGACAAGCCACATTGTGTCAGTTCATCGGCTGTCATAAATCCTTATTCTCACAGTGTGCCATTTACACTTGGGAGTAAACTTAAAGATTTTTTTTTCTCTTTCAGACTCTGCTGTGTGTGTCTGTAGCTAACGTAACCATTCCTATTGCTGCCGTTATTCTTTAACAGCAAAACTCTTAGATGAGCCTCAAATATCTCAGAAACTTATCTTACATGAGTTTACTTTCTTTGAAATTTTTACTTATAAAATTTTTGCCTTCCTACCAGTGCTTAAATCACTATATAAAATTTATCCGCTGTTAAAGCTTTGTAAGACCAATCTAGGAAGAACTCACCAGCTGGAGTGGGCTCTGTTGTAACCGAGGGAGTAACAGGCTCTAGGAAAGGAAACAGAAAAGTGGAGTCCTAGTTTTGCTACAGACTACTGCTTAATAAATGAAAAAAGTAAAAAAAAAGAAAGCAGTAGCAATACAGAGCAACTCACTCATCTCTGGAAGTGTCATCAGCAAAAGGGAGAAGGCTGCAAACTCTTTTTAAAGTGTCAGGTATTAATGGTTGCAGTTACCTTGCAGGTGTAACCTTTAACCGTTTTAGGTGTGGGACACACTCACCAAAGAGACACGTGGTTGCTTGGGTCGTGTGTTCAGCTCCACTCGAGGTCTTTACTAAAAAACATAACTCTATTAAAAATTTGCTTTGATTTTTCCCCAGGGAAAGATATCCCCAGGATAAGGTGTAAACCAGCATTTTTTTTGTGCCAGGTCTCATCCACAGCCCCTTTCAGCTAGGAGTTTGACCTCGGTCATTTCAGGCTCTCGTAGCGTGCCTGCCACGTGGATGAGCTTTGTCCGTGGACCACCACTTGCCATGGCACCGGCCACACAGAGGCTGCAGTGACTTGGGCTCTCCAGCTCCACACGTGTTTCCAGTCAGAATACGGAATTGCTGGAAAACTGGGAATTGATTTGGAAAAAACCTAGAGGAAGTTACTAAAAATGATTTCCTACTAAATACAAGCAAAGGAAATTTGATTTACTAGTCATAGTTCATAATTTATGGGAAGTCAGGACTAGGAGGACTGAAATATAATAGTGATGATGTAAAATTATGGTTCAAATAGTAATGCATAAAGCAGCCAGGTAATAGAGTAGGAAATGGGATGAGATAAGATTGACAATGATATTCCAGCTAACCAAAGGATTTGAGAATTAAAATTAAAAATTAAAATACTAGCTTATATGAATAAACCGCATGAGTTAACAAAATAAAAAAATGTGCAAAAACACAGCAATCCTCATAGGTCTTGGTTTCATGCCTGAAACAATTCCACTGATGGAAACAAGTTATGGATCAAAATCTTAGCTGCAGGCCAGCTTGCATTGCTCATGAAACGAGAGCTTAGGAGAGATGCGCTAGCGTACCTGCGCAAATGACGCTGGCATCCTCTTTATGTTGGCAGTTATGGACACCGATCCCTCTGTGGGAGCACTCCCACAGGTTGTCTTCATCCCCGGTGCACTGCACCTCATCGAGGAGGATGTGCCCAGAGCCTGGACCAAAGTGGGCTTCAGGCACCGCTAGCAGAGCCTCTCCGCACCCCAGCCTCCTGCACACCACCTCGGCGTCCGCCAGCTCCCAGGCGTCGTCGCAGACCGTTCCCCAGCTGCCGTTGTAATAGAGTTCAACGCGGCCCGAGCAGCTGCTGTCACCGTCTGCCAGTCGCAGGGACAGAGCAGGGGTATCTGCTGCGGAGAAAGAGCCCCTGTCACGCGTCAGCGGTGTTTACCCGAAGTGGTGGCACAGCCCATCTTCAGGCCAAGTACCACCCCAGTGAATTCAGGAGCAGGTAGCCCCTGGTGTAGTCGTTCTGACAAAGGATCCTCCCCTGAGTTGCAGTTCTGTTGTAGGACAGATATTATAGATGCTGAAACCCATCTTTCTACATGTGGTACCCAATGGGCATGGACGTAGCCCTCTTCCACAGTGTGCTGATCTCTGGGGAAAATGATCCTCACCCGTGCAGATAGCTGCCACCTCTCCCCACTTTGTGCAACAGAGGGAAGGTTTTCTGCTTTTTCTTTACCATCGTTCTCATCTGTACTGGAGTGCCGTCTAGAGGATGAACACAAATACCCACAGCCAACCTTTTCCTGGGATACCTTGCAATCTAAGGGATGTGGTTTGGGTTTGTTTTTTTTTTTGCTTTTTTTCTTCCTTTAAGTAATGCCTGGTTCAGCTTCTTTTCCCATCCTTGCTAACCCTCTGGCATAACAGATGGCTGGCACAGCAGCACTTCCCCAGAATAGTAGCAGAGCTGTTTCTACAGACCAGGCTCATTTCTGAGAGCTGGGTACTTACTGCGTACTCCACACATTTATCTCACTTTCAGAAGGAAAGGCTTTTAGAGATCTGAAGTTCCAAATTAGTTTTGTGGGCCTGGAGTGTATTTTTCTTTCAGAGAAAGAAATCAGAGACACTGCTGACAACGTAATTGAGTTCCTCCTAGTTTGTGGCCACCATAAACTGCACAAGTATGCACACCTGTCTTACTTATGTCTTACTCCTTCGTGGGTCAGTGATAATGAGGTTTTCATTGTGGGATATTTTGCTGTTGCCTGGCAGCCCTTTGTAACCAGCTAATGTACATCCATTTGGAACGAGGGCCATGTTTCCTAGGACTGTCTTTCTCTTTAATTCCTTTTTGCTGACCATGATCAAAGCTCCTCCCATCTGAGTACCATGCTTGTCATTTACTTCTGCAAAAGCTGGCTGTACAGAAATGCCAGCAGCAACGTGCTTGGCTCGCTTCCCAAGATCTAGGTCTAAACTTCAAGACTGCCAAATGTGATTTCAGTGAGAAAAAAAAGATAATTGAGACAAAAGATAATTAACCTGTTGATCCAGACATTGATATTCACCAGCAATGGTGTTAAATAAAAAGTTTAAGAACTGGAACTTCCTATTCCAGATAGGAATGATGAGAAAGAGGCAGATTAAAATTGTGTATCTAGATCCAGATCTTGATTTAAATTACAGGCAGGAATAAGTTTGCTGTGATTCAGCTGACATAAAAAAATAGCCTTATTGGGAAGGAGGCATCTTTCCTCTTAACGTTTCTACGTAAGTGTAGTATTTCATTAATCTGAAATAGGAACATCAATCTTAAATTTCTGGGAGCACTTTTTCAGAAAATAAGGACTGATTAAGTAACAGTCCCAAGAATCTTTAATGTATTCTTATGGAGGTGCCTCCAGGCAGCTGAACGACAACTTTTTACTTCCAGCAAATTAATAAAAGAGTCATTATTTATATTTCTTAAAAGTCGATGGTTTGTGCTTAGTTAAGTGTAGAATATAATCAAAGGAACCAGTGAGCACTTAGTTTTCCGGAGATTTAACACAAACAACAGTTTGCCTGCAATATGTACAAATGAAAGGAATGAGATTATTAGTTAGAGATACAGAGGAGCCCTTTCTTTCCCTTCAGCCGTTGAACAGCATCCCTGTTACACACCGTGTGTGTAAATAAGATGATTTTTTTTCCTCAGATACTTGGTTGAGTAGATGTAGGCAAAGCACTTAATAGTTGCCAGCACATAGTTCTATAGTAATTCTTAGGAAACCATATATACACCACGTATTAGGTTCCTGAAACCTGCATAGTAGTTAACAGATCACTCATTTAAGAAATTAATGTTCAATTTCTGAAAGCCCAGCAAATAAAAGTAAATCTTGAGGGACCACATTCATTTCTCAGTTTCATGGATGTGTGCAAAGAAGCGCAAAATTCTTTCGTTCAGCTGGAACAGAGCCCAGTCTGTATAAGTAAGGCAAGCAGCAAAATCTGATCAAAGCTCTGTAAAATATTCTTCAAAGTAGGAAAGTTTTCGTTTCTATCCTTTTGAAAGGGAAATGACTGGCAGAAGAAAGGTAGAAAAACACTGACTGAAATTTGTCCTTCACTGTGCTGAAGATTTGTCTGTTCATTTCTAAGACAACATTTGTAGAAATTGGGGTGGATAGATCCTGGATCTTGGACATGAAAATATTGTTTGAAACCAGATTAATGGGTGGAGCAGTAAGCAAATCTGTATCACACTTTCTAGTGCTCCTGCCACTGGCATCAAGTCACGGCTCTGAACTCCTAACGGCATAGGTAAGGCTGTAGAAGACAAGCAGTGTTAAAAAAGGGTTGTAAAGAGAGGAGTTATCGGTTGCCTTGGTAATTGCTTATCACGTTATGCAACATCTTGGACTAACAGATGGCGTGGGTGTTAAACAGCCAGCCAGAGCTCCCGTGCCGTAATGAGATCCTCAGCCCTTGCTGCTGGAACTGGGACGCCGCAGACGGAGTGGCAGAAGGAAAGGCAAGATCCGCACGCTCTCTGGAGGTCAGGATGAGAATTCAGAATGGTCTTCATAAACTGAGTAAATGTCAGAAATCAGCAAGCTGAAATCCAATAAAGAGAGGTGGAATGGGCTGCTCATTGGAAAGGGAAAACCGATGCACAAAGGCAAAGTAATTCTTTCAGCTGGCACTGAAGGAGCATGGAAAATCTGGAAGTTGGTAATGTTAATGCTACCGCGAGCCAGTTCAGTTTCAGCCTTCCTCTCCGAGTGATGCGTGGGAGCTACTTATTCTCCTTGGTGCTAAAGAGACCTCAGCTGCTCGGCTGGTGATTGCACATTTAAGAAAGAGAGAGATAATGGGGAAGAATGAATCAGGAATGTAATAAGCTTGAAAATCATGAGCTCAGAGAAAAGCTTTAAAGAGCTGAATTTGGTTTATGTGGGCAGTGTCTTTCACCATTCTGAAGAGGGCTTTGAAGAGGATGGCCACCAGTTCTTCTGCTCCCTGGAGTCTGCTGGGAGCTAAAACAGCAACTGTAGGCACTACAGAAAATCTCCATCAGTAAAAGAACTTTGAGTATAGTGTCCGACAAAATCTTTTTTGTGTCTTGAAAATATCTGTTGGGTTCAGAGACAAAGTACAGATCTGGAGATTTGCATAGAGGTTTGAAGCCTACTGGTGCTATCAATTTCTGCTTCATTAGAAGAGGAGGTAGGACAGCATGTGATGGATAGGAAGGTCTCAGCTCAGCTGATGGCTGGTGCAAAATGGCCCTGTCTGGTGAAATTCTGGTTTTAAGATTTTTTTAATACCTAAGAAATAATTTCATAGATTCATTAAAGCAGCTCATTCATTAAAAACCTTCAAAGTGTCTTACAAAATGGATGCCAGAACAAGAGTTGGCCCACAAAGAGAATGGGGAAGAGGTGGGACATATGCAGACACACCGCAGCGTGCTCAGCACTGAAGAATGGATAGACCAAAGCTCTGTGTAAGTTGATTTCCCCTCTGCAACGGGGACCACTAAGAGGTGCTGAGGAGTGCATGAATGGGGCAAGCGTAGAAGGTATGCCTAGGATTGTCTCCTAGCCACCTGTCTGCACCTCAGAGACTTTCTGAGCCCCTAATGGTGCCTTGTGTGGTGATGCAGGACAGCGAAATTTTTGCTCCTAAACAATGCAAGGTGCACAGGTTGTATCTGAGTGTTTCTTACCTTCGCTCAGCGTAGATAGTGATGCTGGAGTCGTTAATGGCTCAGTACTGTCTGTGGCTGGGGCAGATGCGATTAAGTCATCCGTTTCTGTGACAAAATAATCTGTTGAAGCTTTGAGGAAAAAAACAACAGGAACAATGAATAATAATGACCAAACATAAATATGAACCAGAATGAAATTTTTGGTTAAAACAATCTGGATTTGTCATTTTGCTAGAGATGTGTGATAATACAGGAAGCTCTGTTTCAGAGAACAATCATGAACTTACCCATTGTACTTCTGCCAGAGCTTCTATCACCACATAATACCATAATAAAGAAATATTTAAAATTTGTATTTTTAAGTTTCTTAGCTACTGGAGAATGAAGCAGTGTGTTCTTAGCTCTCTTCATTGCATACATTTTCCATATATTATGGCTTTCCCTTAGCTCACTTAGACTCAAAACTGAATTTGCAAGTGTAACTTTGTCTCTGTAAGCTGTGCGTAGGATTCTTGGTGTAGATACTGCCTCAGCCTCTGCATTTATTGATGTGGATGCAAAGTGGGAACACAGGAATGTTGAAGGGACCATTAAAGAGTTGAGGAAATACATCACTGGAGAGAAACATCAGTCTCCTTGGTGAGAGACTCCAACAGGGAGGAGTGGGAAAGTATAGAGAACCGGCTTCTGTACTGTGTCAAGTGGTGGCATCTCCACCTTTAGGACTGGGAAAGAACTGTCAAATATTATTGAATCTTTAAGGTGAAGATACCGCAGTCTGATTTAGTCATTGATAGTCTCCACTGTAAAATATCTGCTTTAGCCCAGAAAAAAGCACTCATATTTGGGCACTTTTGCTGATACCTAAATTATGCAAAATGTACAAGCAGCTCAAAGCCTCAAACTGTTCATAATTGCATATCTCCCCAACTTTGACAGCCCAATATTTCAGAAATGAAGGTTTCAGAAGCTGGATTCTTTCTTCACTGAGATGATTAATTAGCAGTTGACTGATAAACTTTATACAGTTGTAATCCTACCAATGTAATCTATTTTAAGCAAACTTTATTATTATTAGATTTTATAGCCTAGTGTCTGTTTTTACCTTCGGCAGCTGTGGAAAGGATTTCTGGAGCTGAGGTACCACCATCTCCTGTAAATGGGGTGGGTGAAATGGGTGATTCTGCAGTACTTTCAGAGTCTATGAGAAGAAGGAAGAACAGCAGAAAGGAGAGGGAGAGAGCATTCAGGTAAGACTGGATGACTGAAATTAGCTCTTGATGAATTTAATTGTTGTAAGGGGCTTGTTCCTTCACAGAGATGTTTGATTTGTGGTTCTCTGTTACGAATATTTTACAGATTTACGTGGTCACATCTTAATCCAGCTGAAAAACCCAAATTAACAGAATATTTGTTTTACAGAGCACTTGCAAAATGGCTATTCTTACCTTTATAAACTGTGGTTGGGATTGCAGGAGCTGATGTGGCATTTTCCTCTGTGTCAATAGTGGACGCAGAAGGCCAAGAGAAAGTCAGGGAAATAAAAAGAAGAGGAGAGACTGTCAGCAATTAGGTGTGAGCATGTGAACTGAAATCTTGATGAAATTAGATTTGGGCTTTGCGGGATATTGAGTCGAGGCATAGCACTTTATTTTTGCTGAAAAAAAAGACTTTCACCATCATTTAATATTTAATAATGAAGATAGTAGCTATTTCTGAGTGCGTTCTTTTACTGCTAGTGACGCAATAGTCACTTGGAAAGCTGTAAAGTGGCCGTTGTTACAGGAAATAAAGCATGAGATTTGCCTTGTGCTTTGGAAGTGACTTTCAGCACGCAAGTGTGCCTCACCTTCGTTGGTAATTGTCAAGGTCCCTGGAGCAGATGGTGTGTCAGTCCCTGCTGTGGCTGAGCTGGGTGCAGGGGAGGCATCTGTGGAGGTGGGGAAATACGTTATTAAGCAGAAACACCACCATGTACAAGAAAGGTATTTCAAGGATGTGTGAAATCATTAATACTCCAGGCTTCATGGAAAAAAAAGTCAGTTCCTCGGACTTTAACTTTTGGTAATGGGGCTCAGAACATCTTCCCACTAGCAATTGTAAGTGAACTTGGGAGACTGATGCAACTGGTGCGCCTCTCAGCAGAGTATAACCACACCTTATTTCCACTCTATCTTTGCACTAACTTAAGAACCAGGAAAAATTAAGCAAGGTTATTAAAAGAATTGAAGGTGAAGAGAACGTCCAGGTCAGAGTGCCTCAGATGAACCAGTTGTAAAGATCTCACCATACATACATGCAGTCTTGATAACTGTATATGCCGGTAGAATTACTCACATGCGTATTTTGCCTCCAGCTCCATTTTCCTATGAAAATGAAGATGTTGGCCATTGGCTCTTCCAAGGCTAATTACATGCAGAGTAATTAAATATTTTTACTGAATTCCCGGTGTTCCTGTCTGCTCTAAACAAATTGCGTATATTATGCAAAGTTTCCGCACGTGACATTTGCAGTTTGTTTTTTTTTCCCTTGCCTTTGCCAAGAGGAGTCTGGAGCTCTGTTGATGCAGAAATGGTAGTTTGGGGATTCGTTGAGGATGCTGGAAGTTAGAGGAAATAAATTATTAGAGAACTGTAACAGTGATCATGAGAACTCAGACATTGGTGAAACAATTTAAACATCAGGTCTTGTGCAGTGCTGGGTTAATGCACCAAACTTTAACTTCTTGGTAGCGTGAGTGACATTTCTGTTGATTAATGAACTTCAGAGATACTTGCCAGTGGTGCCATCAGTGCAGAAATGGATGCACAGAGTATGCAGCAAGAGTTCAGGACTACTGCAATGTGGTTTTGCAGGTTCAGGTCTTGAGGATAAATAATTTTGGGAACCAGTCTTTCACCTCTGGGCTACATATGGTCAAAAACTGCATTTTAGTGCTCTCTTCTTTGTGGCTGTGTATTATGAAGAGCATTAATGATTAACTCAGCACTTGAAAATGCCAGGAAACATGAGTAATGTCCATACTTTAAGGTTTCCAGGGTGCTATCACGATTTCAGGAACAGTAAAAAACTAGGAGTCAGAAACTTAGACCTGGAGTGTTAAGACTCACCTTATGTTTTCCCTAATTAGTAGTAGATAAGTGGCAAATACAGTTCCTATGAGCAATGCAACAAATAGAAATAATGTTACTGTGGATGAATAAATAGTAATTTGGAGCATGAACCTTTCTAGAATACTGTCTGCCAAGAAGTTGTAATCACGTGATTTTTGCATTAAAAATTAGTCTCTAAGCATTTGGTGAGACTGTGAGGAGTTAATGGACTTAGGTCTCAAGAGCCTTACCTGTCGGTGCAACCGTGGAGTGTGCCGATTCTGTGAACGTGGAAAAAAAAAGCAAAAATTTGCTTTTATTGTGCAGTTATTTGTATTGCTTCAAAATAGGCTTCTTCTAGCTATGCAGTCTTTGATTTCAGTTATGTTTATGCCAGGGGTGTTAATTTTTATTTTCACTTCAGACGTGCCTGGTTCACATCTGGATGTGCTTCTATTGCCTCTTAACTGGTTGTCTTTCTCATCTCAGGAATGGCCTGTAATCAGATGTTGAGTAAAGCGGTCCTGAACTACCTTCTTATACTCAGTGCTTGCTGTTACTGATCTTGGTGTTTTGTCCAGGATGTCCTTTTGTTCCTCGGTCGTGCAGACCAGCCTAAATACAAGTAGCCCCCACATTTAAACAGTTCAGCTCTAGTCTGATTTCTAAGCTCTGCTCTGATGTTTCTTGCATTTATGGTCAACAGGAAAATCGAAAGAGATTTTTAAGAGCGCGTAACATCTTTTTTTTTTTACCTGAACAGATGACGCTGACATCCTCCTGGTGCCCGCAGTTATGTGCGCTCCAGCCGCCGTGCTGACAGTCCCAAAGGTGAGATTCGGTTCCTTTACACTGCACATCGTCCAGGTGGATGTCTGCTCTCCCAGGGCCAAAGTAAGACCATCCCAAGACAGAAACAACGTGACCGCAACCAAGTTGTCTGCATACGACGCTGCCACTGTTCACACTGAAGTGATCGTCGCAGACTGTCCCCCATTTGCCATCGTGGTAAATTTCAACCCTCCCGGCGCATCGGTCCCCTCCAGATGCCAGTCGCAGTTGTGGCTCTTCTGAAAGCGAAAATCTACAGGTAAACATCTCAATTTGTTTATTCCTGGGATGTCTAAACTTCTTACATCTAAGCTTGCATCCCCATCTGTGCAGGGATGGGCTGCCCAGTGTTTCTGCATCCCCAGTATCCAGGGCTTACTGGGGAACACCTACAGCGTTCAAAGCGGTACAGGGCGGGGAGCTGAACAGCGGAGCCCGGATCAGTGGGGTTAATTGAGCCCTGTTCACATGGCTCTGCTGCGTACAGGGACCTGATCTATCATGGGAGGTTATCGTTGGCTGTGCTGGTGAGATAACCAGCTCACCCAGAGCTGGCTCTTGTAACTCTACCAGTATGCAAGGAACATTGACACTCAGGAGCATGTTAAACCCTCTTACCTTTGGGTTTAAATTTGTCTTTTATCCATTTTACAAATTTATTCCACAGTAAGTTTTCACCTCCGGTTGCTGAGTCTCCCGATGAGCTCCACCAGGTACCACTCGCTGTGGCAGATAAGAAAACACATTAGCATTGACATAATGTATCACAATTCTATGTATATTTTAAGTTTTGCTGTGAGATGGTACCCGGTATGTGTTGATACAGAGTTAGATACAGTAAGTGTGGTGTGTTTTCAGAGTAATCCTGCGGTTTGTCCCTGTGTCTGGAAGGACATGCTCATTTCCTTATAGTTCAGTGGAGGATGACCGGAGAGGACCTTATTTCATGGCAGCACAAAGAGCAAAGGGATCAAACCCCAGAAATCCTCCTGTACATCCTTCACCTCCAGCTAAGATCTTCATGGGGGTCCCAACTTTGCCTAACTCCATAGTGAAGAATATACTATATACAGCTAAAGGTGTTTAATAATGTATGTTTGATTAACCAGACCATGGCATCATGGTTCAGATAGCAGGGGGTGCAATGGTCTTCCAAAACAGGATACAAACATGTAGTGTGATCCTGTGCTTCTGATAATCTGTAGTTTTAGCCACACAAATACCTTTGAAAATCTACACATATTCACTGAAAGAAAAAAAGGATTTAGGCTGCCAGGAATTAACGCAGTGCTTTCAGATGGCAGCTTTTGAAAATAATGTCCTTGCACTTTCGGAATTAGCGTGCTCTGAAGAGCTGTGCCTGATTCAATCGGTAAAATCAGGAGGAATTTCATTTTGGGAATTTTTTTCTTCTTTTCAAACTGGTGTTTATTCTTCAGACACTCACTTTCACAGACTTTTACTCTTGTGACTATATCAGTGATAGTAAGGCCTTGGGTTTGCAAGACAGGATCCTAAGTGATTTATCCAGTCAAAGTTAATCCAGCCTACAACAGGTCAATCAAAGACAAAAGTGAACCTCTAGAATAAGAACAAAGATTATAGGGTTGCTGAAGTGCTGGGATTTGACCACCTTCTTGAAATGCAACTGAATCCTCTTTGATGCTGAACTTCCCTCTGGGCTGCCTTTGCTCTTGTCTTACAAATAATTCAATATAGCCAAGCGCTTAATCTGCACTCTATGAAATTATGTCTTTTTGTAAGTGATCGACAAGACTTTATTCGTGGTGCTCCTGCTGACAATTAAAGATCAAAGTATCTCATTCAAACTAGCAAGATTATAAAGAAAGTTTAGGGTTATTTTTCCTTGAAATTTGCAGGAACATGGCACTGCAGTAAAAGTGTATTTCCATCCCGGTCTGGCAGGCTGCTGTGTGTTTCTTTTTCTCTCTCTTAATTTTTAAATTTACAGTATAGAAGAGTTTAAATGCAAAACTAGAGTATTAGAAGAACTTTTGGAGAACAATTTCCCCAAACTCTTCCACTCACAGAAGAGAAATGAAGAAAATACTCTTCAGCCTTCTTTAGCCTATAATCTTCATAGGTTATATTTGGAAATATATTTGGAAATATAACCTATGCATTTGGTCTGAATCTTTGAATTAGAACGCAAAGTAAACCATCAATTTTATGATGCAAAGCTTCTCAGCAAGTTCTCTAGGAGACTCTTTGCCACCACTTCCTCACAAGCCAGCCTGTATTAGTAACTAACTCTGTCTGTAACATTTCCCTGCAAACATGAAAAAATTTTAGACACAGTACCTGGTTCAGATAGAAGAGTAGCACTTAACAGAAGCAACCAGGTGAGACTCACTTGAGGGTCCATTTTCATTGTGGTTGTCTGTTCTAACCCAAGGCAATTTCAGAATTTATACAAAATCAGTTCTGGTTTACACCAACGGTGTGTGCTGTGCAATTTGATCTTTCTTCCTGAACTTCCAGATCAATGCCAAGGAAGTGATTTACTGAATATTTTCATTGCACAGGGTACATCCAGACATCCGGATAAGTAGATCCAGATCACAGTGCTGTTCCGGACTGGCTACCGAGATCTTCCCAAACACTCCCTGGGCACCTTTGTGTCCATGTATTGATGATATGGTTGTTCCAGGAAGCAGTGATTTACTTTTGGAGATTAGGCTGTTTGGTAAGGATTCTCATACCACCAACCAGTTAAGTTGTTTTCCAACTTATAACCTACTAAACCTATACAGCTGGAAAAGTTTTGCCTCTAGCAAAACCATAAATCCAGCAGGATCTGTCCTGCCGCACAGTTTTCTCCCTGACATGAGGTGGTGGTCTTAGCACCACTGTGGTCTCTGATATGCCAAAGGATGCCTCCAGCTCTACCTGGGAGCTGGCAGGGAGAAGATGGCTCCCAGCTAGAGAGAGGAAGAAATCAAAGCTAAAGTTTTGTAGCTGATTTAAAAGTGAAGATAAATTCTTTCTTTCCATTAATGTGTTTTTTTTTCATTATTTTCTTAACACGGTATGATGTGTGGTATCTATCTAGATATCCATGTTCTCGATATCCATCACAATACCTTCTTGAGCAAAACCAGCCGTGTCAAGTATCTAAACTCCTAGTTCTGCGTGTGGATTATTTCAATTCAGTGTGATTTCCTGAAGTAACTAAGTGGGTTTATGGTAGATCCTTATCAATATATTTCTATCCAAATAGCTCTAAGCCGGGCCTGAACAGTACAGTATGTACCAGTTTTCTTTCCTGACAGCAATTAAGCTATTTTATACAAACATTTTTCATTTTTGAATAAAAAAGAAATTTTAGAAACAGTCCAAAACTCCAGCTGAAATCTCAGGAAGATTTTATTCTCAAAACAAAGACAAGCAAATTCTTTATATCTTGTTATTTGACCCAGTTCTAAGTGCTCTGGATTTAAAGATTTGGATCTGAATGTCACGTGGAAGGCACAGAAGTCTGATATGCATGTGCCATTTCAGTGCACTTCACATCCATCTTATAATAAACCTATTTCTTCTTTAGCTGCTGCTGGACTTTCAATAATATTCTCTCTAGGAAGTGTGGAGTCCTGTAGAGAGAGATAATGTGTCAGTCTGGTGACTCAGCCAAACAACGTGCCCAGCAGTAAAGCTAATTGTCCGAGAAATCCCATGCAGCTGGACCATGGGTGTGAATGGGGAGTGGGGCCATAATTTGCGTTATCTAGTTGTAGGCACCTAATCTGTTTGTAAACTAAGCTCTTAATCAGTGGCGTTTCGGTGCAACTCTATTTGGAGCCTAGGTGTAGGGGTGGGAAAATATGGGGAACGTGGCTTCATGCAAATATGAAGAGGCATCAAGATTTGCTTTTTCAGCATTCCTCAGTTTCTTTCATAAAACAGCTCCCACAGAAGCCATTAGTTCCTGTGAACATGTGGCGGGCTGAGGGCTGTGCCGCCTGGCTCTTGCCTCGCCTTAGGCTGTTTTACACCCTGTCTAAGAAGTAATGGTGGTAGGGGTGAATGCTAGCAGGGGCAGAAGTTTTGTACAGCTAATCTGTAATGACAGGTGACAAAAAATGACCAGCTTCCCCATTAAACACTGCAGCTCCCGTCAGGGACAGTGAGGGCACCGTTAAAGAGGAGGTGGGAAGTCTTCAGTCCAAAGCTAAGCAAGCAGACTAATCCTGTGTGGCAGGAACCGGCAGTGATGACAGCAGGGCTGACCTTTGTGGTCCTGGAACAGCAAAGCTGTTTCCCAGAACATCTTCTTAAGGAATATCTATCAAAATGCACTCATAGAAAACAAACGGCGTTTGTCTGAGGTGAAATAGTTCGGTGCTGGAGGTTGGGTGTTAAGCTTTCCTCATGGAGTGACGTTTTGGTGCACAGGCAAAACTGCCCCTCCCTGGAAATAGCTTTTTCCAGCTTTTTTTAAACTACATATGAATTTCAGTTTGTGAAATTGGAACACACAGAGGTACATTTATTTGTATATGTGACACATTCTCCCTCATGCTGAGGGGCAAGTTCTCCATGCTGCTCTGCAGCTCCGACTGGGGAACTTTTCCAGCATTAGCAAATAAAAGTAAGCTCACCAAAGGCGTTTAAACAGCTAATTTTCACGGAAACCTGTCGCGTTATAATTTCCATGAGGATTTGGGTCTAACATGGTTTGAGGGGCTAAAAGCAACGAGGAGATGCAAAGCTGCTCTGGAGGCTCCTGCCACTGGAGGGCAGCGGGGCACTGTCCTTGGGGAGGGAGCGCCTCTGGATGGGTGGTCGGACACCACCGTGCTCCCGTGGGGTCCACAAAGGGGCCTCCACTTCACCGAATACCTTTAAAAGTATGCAGAGGTGAAAACAAACGCGTGCGTAAGAGACAGCTACGAACAGCAGGGCAGTTGTTTCTGTCTGCTGTTGGAGGAGATGTCTCTGCCCAAATGGAGATCAGGAGAAACTCTGGCCCACGTCAGGCACCCATCTATTTCATCTTCCCTTGCAGTTCTTCACTCGTGATCACTTAATGAGGTTGTAAACCATGACACCTGATAGCTCTTCTGTCTAATATTTGTAAAGAATTGCACTGAAATACCTTTGAAGGAATAAACTAGTGCTGACTGCCTTTCTCCCGTGTGTGTGTTTCTTATACAAATCCCTATCTGTATGTCTTCTTCCCTGAAAAAAAAGAAAATACTAGTGGGTGTGAACCCACAAAATGGTGGGTTCCCTGCAGAAACAGACCTGGCGTCTCTCAGCTAGTGGGGCTGATGGACCGCTGTGCCAAAACGTGGATCTCCACACAAGTGAACTCATCTGCTCCTTCAGGGCTGGCCTGGGGAGAGATGGGAAATATTTCAGGTGGTGAAACACCACTGGAAAGGGCCTGCTTAGCTGTTTAGAAAATACTGTATTTTGAAGCATGATGAAAAAAAAGTTTTGGTTAAATGTAGTAAGGACAAGTAAAAACATTTATTTTGGAAATGTCACTGTTTCATCAGTTTTATCTTTTGTGTCTAAAAGCAGAGAAGAACAACCAACTTCAGAGGAACTTTTGAGGCCTTCAAGATGTACATGTAAATGAAGGTTCTGTATTTTTTCTACTTTGAAAAAAAAACTAGGAATGAACATGGGCGTAAAATAATATATTGTCAGTGAGTGGCAAGGTGGAAAAGATGCAACAGGAAAAGTGAGCAAGCAGAGAAGCCAAAGGCTGCCTTTTTTTCTGCTTTCCCAGCCCAAATCCCTGCCGTTTCAGGAGCAGTAGGAATTACCTTCCAAGTGCTGTCCTTGCTCTTGAGTACACACGTATCTCCGCACGCCTGAGGTTAGCAGGCGACCGAGTGCAGTGTGTGTGGAACAAAGGACGATGGAAAGCCGTTGTGTGGCTTTGTGGTGTGATTTCCATCTGGAAATGCAGTATTCTGCTGAGGGTTGGAGACTCTGGGTGTGTGGCCGGTTGCTTGCTCCCACTAAGGCCCATGACATTGTGTATTTACTGCTGCTGTTACCCTTGCAGTCTATATGAAGCTGTCTAGTGCCCTAATATTTGTTGCTTAGCTGTCCAGACATATTCTCAATTATAATTACAGTGGATATTATCTCAGTTCTTTCTCTTTCCATCTCTTTCTCTGCCAGCCATCCCACTAAATTTAGTGCTGATAAGTTATGAAGTGAAAGGTGTTTTTGCACACTGAGGAATGTATGGAGAAGAGGTGAAGTAAATCACATCCTAGGTAATGTAACCTTCAGACAGGTTCCCTGAAATTTGTGGTGAATTTATTGGTAAAGCAAAGTGGAAACTTCACATGCGGAGCCACCTTCTGTGGACAAAACCGAGAATTGTGTGGTGGGTCTGGATTCCCAGTCCCAGAGGAGAATTGCCTTGCGACAAGGATGTCACCATCCAGCCTCTGGAAGCCCCAATCCACCCCTGTGAATCCTGGTAGGGAAAACCTTTGTCGGAGATGAAGGCCATGCCGGTGTGAGTGGGTATCCGTGATCTTGGCTCTGCAGCTCTGCAGCTCGACAGCTCATTTCATCCTGTTACCCAGCTACGGCGGTCTGTCAACACAGGTTGCTTATCTTGGCGTGCGCTGCATTCCTGCAGCTTTTCCTGCTTTTCACCTTCACATGGACAATGGTATAGTCTTCATAAAGAGGTTTTCTCAGCTTCTAGCAAATCCCTTCGATCTCAGCAGGTGTCATGGGTAGGGGTCACACAGAGTACCACCGGCACCTGTGACTGTCTCCAGCACCCTTTAAGCATTTGTTATGATGAAAATGGGGGTGGCCTTCTAGCGCATTCGGGATGCCAGGGAGTGAAGTGTGACTAATACCGCCTTTAAATGTCTTTTACCTAGATTTTGATAGTAAAATCTATGCAGTAAGAACAGAGACTAATGATCGAAGCCCACAGTCTAACTAGACGCTAACTTTGTCAAAGTTTGGTTCACTCAAAACATAAGATCCATTTATGAAAGCTACATTTGTATTTAGAGCTTTATCTTCTGAGCATCTGGGGAGACGGTAACGATTTCTCAGGATTTTGATTCAGAGACAGCTCTACATAAGAATAATCGATGCATTGCTGATTAAAAAGTGCACAGGGACAACACAAAATTCACCATGTAAATGGTCAAACCCCAACCCAAACAGCTCCCAAATTAAAGCCATTAAAGCTCAAATCGCAGAAGAGGAGAGAGGAGTACCCTGAGACGGTATTTCCACTGATTTTGATTAATTCACTCTTTCTGATATTCCTTCTCATGAGTAGTGTTCATTTAAGGAAAAAAGTCATTAGGGAAATTCACAAATGCTTCTCTGGAGAAAACACTGTGACCGTGTGAAACTCAAGGATTTTTAGTGCAATATTAGAGCTCTAGGAAGGACTTCAGCAGGACCCTTGCATGGTTCCTGCCGTCCCTCAGCCTCAGCGGCACCTCTGAGGGAGCAAAGAGAGGTTTGGCACTTTGATTTTCCTCAGGAAATTGATGTGGCAATGCTCTGAGTCTTGATTCATAAGGTAGCTGTTATTGAATATACTAGATGCAGGTGCAAAGCTGCATCAAATTTTGATACTGGATTTACTGGAAATAATAATTATAAACACGTAAGGCTGTGCAGACACACATGCAATAGGTACGGGAGCTACCACCAAGGAGTGCTTCAGTGGGACATCTTGGAGTGGCACCTTCTCCTGCCCCATGCACCCGTCTGCCCCGGGGAACAGCGCTGCGTGGTGGTGATGAGTGTGAGAGGTTGACAAGACATGGCTGTGTTCTCCACAGGAACTGTGTGAAAAAGCAGATATACGATTTAATTGTGACATTTTGGGCAACTAATGCAGTTAGGTTCTTGGTGTGGAAAAAAGGAAGATCAGTAGTAACCGATGTCACATGATGGAAGCATTTATTACTCATTTATGGTATCTTCTAACTACATCAGTCAATATAGAATCACAGAATGGTTTGGGTTAGAAGAGACCTTTCAAGGCCGTCCAGTCCAACCCCCCTGCAAGGAGCAGGGACATCTCCAACCAGATCAGGTTGCTCAGAGCCCCATCCAACCTGGCCTGGAATATTTCCAGGGATGGGCCATCCACCTGGGCCAGTGCTCCACCACCCTCAGTGTAAAAAATTTCTTCTTCTTGAGCTGACAAATAGATATGAGGTTCAAACATGTTAGGCCTCAAATACTGCATAGAAACGAAGCAAGAAATTATTTTGCATCATGGGTTCAACTCCTAATGATTTTTCAGCTACACTTTGAAGTGTATCTTATGGGAAATCCTTGACATTAAAAAGTAAAGCTTATGCTAGGGAAAACTGTTTAAAGATAGAAATAATAAGTTATGAAGTTGAAATGACCAAGTATTTCAGTTCCCACAGAAGCTGTGAGAGGAGGAAATAGACAAAACACACATTTTAGCAATCACAGTTCTTGTAAAATTAACTGTATTTTTAGAACATAATACTTCACCCTTCTTTGCAAAATGTATTTTTGTTTCAAAAAGTCTTCAACAAGTGGTTAATTAAGCTCTTTGTAACACATGTGTTCTGAAGATGACAAAAATGATGAGACATGTGATTATGAGCCGACTTTCCCTGCTAGCAGCTTGAAAATCAGTGGAGAACACCGTAAGCCTTCGCAACTTTTTAACCATCTGACAGATATTTTAAAAAGTTGCTAGGGTTAAATTTGGGTATTCTATGATTCTAAGTCTGAGCATGGCACTTCCCTCTTCAGGGGGATCTGACCCAGCCCGGGTTCCATCTTGTTGCTTCCTGCCCCTGGGCTGCAAAAGGGTTGTGACTCGAAACCTTTGGCTTTGGTTTATCCTGATTATCTCACTCAAATAAATAGTTTGCAGGCACTCAATAGAAGCTTTGTCGAGGTCAGGCGTGTGGGATTAGGACCTTAAGTTCATGAAAAGTCTCCTGTGTGAAAGCTTGTTGGTTCTACAAGGGCAGAATGTGCCTCGGGATGGCTTTTTGATGCCTCCCATGGTCTTGCTAGTAAGCAAATAGAATTGGTTAATACAGATCACAGGTGATTAAAACAGTGTGACGGTAATATAAAAGTATCGGAGGGACTCTGAGTGATACTGATTAAAATATTTTAAAAGTTTTTTAATCTTAGTAATCTTTTGAATCTTTGGAAGTTTACGATGACAAATATTGATTTAAAAAAAAAATTAAGGAAATTCTCTGTGCAGGAAAGAACTTTGTAACTGGCAAGAGAGCCACAATGCTATTGAGAACATTTCTCAATGTTTTTGAGAAACTCTAGAAAACTGGGATTTTTCTAATTTAGGGGAGCATTTTTCAATGGGACAAAATTAAAAATTAGTTGTGACTCTTCTTGATAAAGCAAAGATATTAGCAAATGGGATTGGCATCGTGGTGGCAGTCACAGTTATCTCTATACCACTCCCTGTAAGAACATTCCCACAGGTGGTTCTCATTCCCTCTGCACTGCAGATCATCCATGACAATATTTCTTAGGCTATGAGTAAAGATGATGTCTCCTGAAGATGATAGAGCATGTCCACAAGCCTGCTGGTTACAGACAACTTCTGTCTTGCTTATATCCTTGGAATCATCACAAATGGTCTCCCAAGTTCCTTTGCCAAATATCTGGACCTGGCCTTCACACTGCTCCCATCCTTTCACCAACCTCACTGATATTTCCTTGAAAGAGAAAAGATAATGGAAGTAGGTCCAGAGCAGGTTGTTCCAGGTCATGTCTAGGAGAGTGTTGAGTACCTCCAAGGATGGAGATCTCATAGCTTCTCTGGGTCCCTGTTCCAGTGTTTGACCATCTCATGGTAAAAAAAAAAAAAAAAAAAAAAAATTTCTTTTATATCAAGGTGGAATTTCCCAAGTTCTGCCTTGTGCCTGTTGCCTCTTGTCCTGTTGCTGTGCACCTCTGAGAAAAGACTGGCTCCATCTTTTCTGCACCCTCACCATAGGTAAGGCAATGATGGCACTCTTCACACTCTTAAGACTGACCAAGCTTGAGTCCATCAGCATCTTCTTGTACGTCTCGTACTCCAGCCCCCTGAGTAAATGTTCAAACCAGCTTCATCCAGGATGCCCTTGCCTCTCTTGTACTGGGAAGCCACACTCTCGTACTGGATGTGGTGCTACAGATCTGTCTCACCAGTGCTGACTAGAGAGGAAGGATCACCTCTTTTGACCCTCTGGCAGTGATCAAAGGGCGCATTGTTGGCTCATGGTCAGCTTGTCCACGAGGAACACCAGATCCTTTCCTGCAGTGCTGTTTTCTATCCAGCTGGCTCTCCGCCTGTACTGCTGCACTTCATGGTCTGAGCTGACGGTTACTGTCAAAGATATTTTTTGCTAAAGAGGAATGAAGGTGGTAGAAAGCAGGTTGTAAGATAGACTTCCATGCTATTCCCATCTCACCAGATACGTATGAGCACCCATTTTCAAGCTGCTTAGATGTTCCTTCTCTTCAGAGTCCCTGGGACAAAGCCGTGCTCGTGAAGAGAGCGATATTCCTGGATGATTCAGGCTCTGCAGGACAGCATCCACAGCAGTACTACTCTGAGTGACCGTTAGGCGCAAACTTCCGTGTGACTCTGTATATACAAAGTCAAGCCTAATTTATCCAGACCTGACATTTAGATGGGTGTAATTTGGGGAAGTTCTTGGCTTTATTCTCTGTTAAGCAGTAACAGAATAGAAAAGCTGGTCATCTGTTTGATACCTGGGCTCCACTGGTGTATTATTAAATAAAATTAGTTAGTTATCATTATGTATTTTTTCCTACAATGCATTAAAATACAATACAATACATGTGTTTTCTACATTACATTAAAATAAATTAAAATATTTGGTGGCAGCTTCAGTTCTCAAGCCAGCTAAACACCCAGGATGTCTACCAGTTTGAGTGGGCTTGGGTACAGGTTACAAAATTTCCCAGTATTGATTTTAGAGGAGAACACAAGAGACGTCCTCCATGCAGCAGTAGCATCCAAACATCGGTCAGCACGGGACTCATGTTAGCTGGGTTCCCTGTGACGGTGATAAAATGTTTCAGAATTTATAAGGATGTGGATTTAAAGGGGTGTGCTCTGCAGTTTGACCAGGCTTTCTTTTTTTTTTTTTTTAAGTTAGTGATTTAATACAATGGGGATTTTTAATTTTTAAAAAGATTATCTCAATTTCTTTTGGCAAGAAAGTTTTTTTTTTCTAATAGCTAGATTTTTTTTTATTACCTTAATTATTGTTTGAAGCCTTTCTCTTCTGCGGGACCAGGGATGAAACCCTCCCCTTGACACATCCGATGGCTGGCTCGGTGGGCTGAGAGGGTTGCAGGGATTTGCAGCACCTCCAGCCCTCACCTGCTTGTGCTGTCCAGAAGCCCGGACAGAGTGAGCCCCAGCAAGGAGAGCCCTGTCTGGGGAACCTCTCAGGGCAGGGGTGTGATGAGTTGGCTGAGGTCTCAGCCCCATGCTCCCACAGCTCACACAGCACCTGCTGCTGCAAGTGTTGCCCGGGCAATGGACAGCCTTATCTGGTAGGAAATAATTTTTTTTTTTTTCAAAATGCAATGCCAGAAACCCCTCAACACTGTACAACAGTCTGTATTTCAAACAGTTAATTTTCAGCTTGATCTGCAAGTGTCGTTCCAGCTGTCGTATTTCACAGCCTTGGGGAAGCATCTCATGTGACACCCGATTAATCCCTGCGCTGTTGGCAGAGAGTAGCCCACTTGTCTTCCTCAACAATACATTCCTTAGAGAAATCCAGTGAACTTTAATGAAACAAAGAAGGCTTGTTCCGCACTGGCAAGGCTCAGCTCAAGTGTTTACTCTACATGCACAGTGTGCAGCTCTCAAATGCACGCTGCCCAAGCTGCTCAGGAGCTTGAAAATAAATTGGAGCAACAGGTTTCGGTCACCCTCCTGCAACTGGGCTTCATGGTTGGCATTCTGAGCCTGTGACTAGGGATGGCAGGGTCCAGCATTTTGGAAGGAAGGCCTGGCTTGTCTACATTAACATAAATTCGTGCTCCCTGCCAACTGTTTGGATGGGAGAACAGAGACCTCAGATCAACATAACTCCATTGTCATTGTATCTCATGCAAAATGCTCTGCTCAAATCCAGGATTAACAATGGAAGATGGTGGTAACTAATGCCAAAAGCTTCAGAAACACCTCAACAGCCCCAGCTGAACCTGTGTATAAAGCTTTCTAACTGAGTAACTTCAGCAAATGAGGAGCCCTCAAGTCAGGGTCCTTCTGAGCTACGAGCTGGTCAGGCACAGAAGAAAACTGAGTCTTTGTGTGGAGTACCTAATTTTAGTTGCTGCCTAAATTAGAGAGTGATAAGCAGAGGTGATGAAGGAGATAAGGCAAAGAATAACAAGACCTTGACATGCACTGGGAAGTTATCTGCATGGTAGGAGCAGGGATGAGAATGAAGGAAAAGAAGCAGGAAGAAAAGAAATGAGTCCAGAGGAGGCCATGAAGATGATCAGAGGGCTGGAGCACCTCTCCTGCCAAGACAGGCTGAGAGAGTTGGGGCTGTTCAGCCTGGAGAAGAGGAGGCTCCAGGGAAACCTTAAAGCGGCCTTACAGTGCCTAAAGGGGGCTACAGGAAAGATGGGGAAAGACTGTTCAGTAGGGCCTGTTGCGATAGGATGAGGGGTAATGGTTTTAAAATAGAGAGAGGTGAATCCAGACTGGTGTCCTGGTTCTGGCTAGGACAGAGCTCATTTTCACCTGGGCTGGGGGAGGAGCTGGAGCTGGTGGCCCCTGTGGCTGGGGACACAGTTGGGACAGGTTACTCATTACCCAACAGCTGGGATATTTTACCCAAATTGGCCCAGGGGCTGTTCCATCCCATGGGACTCCTGCTCAGGGTATAAAGTGGGGATGGGGCTGGGGGGCAGGTTTGGCTGCTGGGGAGGGAGCTGGGCCTCAGGATCCACTGTGGGCTCTTGCACTGTAAGTTTTGCTTTCTTTATCAGTTCTCTTCCCTGTCCCACTGCAGGGGAACGGTGAGGGAGGAGTGAGCAGCTGTGTGGTATTTTAGCTGCTGAGTAGGGCTAAACTGTGGCAGGCTGGATATGAGGAAGAAATGTTTTACGCTGAGGGTGGTGGAGCACTGGCCCAGGTTGCCCAGAGAGGTGGTGGATGCCCCATCCCTGGAAATGTTCCAGGGCAGGTTGAACGGGGCTCTGAGCAACCTGATCTGGTTGGAGATGTTCCTTGCAGGGGGTTGGACTGGATGGGCTTTAAAGGTCCCTTCCCACCCAAACCATCCTATGGTTCTATGAAATGAAAAAATCACACAGAAAAATCATAAGGCACTCATTTCATCTTCATTCAAGTAGATGGGTTTCAGCCTCCAAGGCTACAAAACAGTGTTCATCTGACTGCAACTGTTCAAATCCCAGGCTTTATCTGTTTTATTTAGTCACTCACACACCTACAGAGAACTTCCTTAGACCCAACAGGTTTGCATGACTGTATCTGAGGACAACATACGGCCCTTGCAGTCTTCATGTAGAAAGAGGAGGAGAGAGAGAAGCCATCTCTCTGAAACTATAGTTTCTGAATACCAAAAAAAAAAAACCAACCAAACAAAAAAACCTCCCCCCCCCCAAAAAAAAAAAACCAAACAAACAAAAAAAAGAAGACAACAGTCACTCAACCTTGGTATATTCTTTAGAACAGTAGTAGTGCAATTAATTTCTACATTGCAACCTATGACTAATCCACTTATTTCAGAAAGATCAATGAGAATTCTGCTTGGATGGGTACCAGGTGATTCAGGGCAAAAGAGGTGATCCAAGTTTTTTTTCTAAGAAATGAAAACAAACCTTACTCCCAGTGACCCAGCTGGGCTAATGAGAAGTTTCGTCAGCTAGACATGACTTATTAAAATATGCTTTTTTTGTGTCCTAGTTCTTCAGCCTGAGACAGAAAATCTCTGAAAATATGTAAGCTGCTTGTGAGAATTGCAATATCTCCTTATTTTTTTTTCCCAGCTAGCTATAAACTGCCTAAAAAAGAGGGAAAAAAATTAAATTTAAAAACCCCATAAAAATACCAAAATAAGGAAAACCAAATAAATAAGGAAAACATCTTTCCTTGTAACAGAAATTGTGTAAAAAAATTGTGCTTGGGTTCAGGGATGCTGGGCAGCAAAGAACTGCAATTCTTTTTGTCTTGAACTTGTCACCAACACAGGGCAGTGGTGGGTCAGCCTCAAGAAGTGCCTTTGCTCTTTCCTCTGAGTTTATTAAGCGTGGTGGACAATTCAGCAACCCCGCTGAGTCGCTGGCTGTGTGATTTCCTGTTCAAGGTGGATTCTAGTGCAATCCTGTTGAAGAAGCTTGCCTGTGGTTGGTGAGTCTAACGGAGTTGTTAAAAAATTGTCAGTCAAGTGAAAGTGATTTCCAGAGTATATTCATTTAGCTGTTTAATTGGACACCTAAGTCAGAACTGTGAGCAGAAGTTTATGCTCAGCTGCTTAATTCAGCTTCATGTCAATGAATATCCGTGGGATTCTATGGCAAGGAGTGGGGAGAAAGTAATAAAAACAGGAAAAAATAGTGTTTCTTACCAATACTCCACAAACCAAATCAGCTGTTCTTTAAGTCTTAATCTACGAAACATGGGTATTTGTTGTTAACAACTGGAAAATGAATCTACTTGTGAGGTATGGGATCCAGAAAAAAAATAATGTTTGTTTATACCCAATTATAAATATTTTAATAGTATGTTCCTGGGAAGGAGGACTATAGAGTTGAATTATCTGTCTCATATTCCAGTATTAGAACAGAAAGATAAACAGGACACCAAAGCACAGGAAATTCAACATGCAAGCAAACAATAACTTTGTTTCTGAGCTTTGCTTTAACCCAAACATTGGCCAAATAGAATCATTAGGGTTGGCAGGGCCCTTTAAAGCCCATCCAGTCCAGCCTGCCTGCAAGGAGCAGGGACATCTCCAACCAGATCAGGTTGCTCAGAGCCCCGTCCAACCTGGCCTGGAATGTTTCTAGGGATGGGGCACCCACCACCTCTCTGGGCAACCTGGGCCAGCGTTCCACCACCCTCATCGTAAAAAAAATCTTTTCCTTATATCTAGTCTAAATATTTCTTTTAGTTTAAAAGTGTTATCCCTTGAACTATCATAACAGACCCTACCAAAATGTTGTCTCTACTGAGATAGGTTGTATGGCAGCACAGGGAACAGCACAGTGGCAGGAACCCATGGAGTCCATACAATTTTTTTTTTTTTTCCAGAAGACGTGTATGTATTTGAAACCAAATTGCTATGTATCCATTATCTTTCCATGAAAAAAAAACCTTCTTAAGTGCCGCTTCAGGGGACTTCTTCAGGGATGTGCAGTTTTGTCGGAGTTATGAACACTTGCAGCTACATAATCTGGATACACGTGGTGTAATTCAGTCATTGTTCTCTCCCAACTCTGCTCGCGCTACATAGGTTGGTACTTTCAATGGATTTTAGCATGAATTTGCAAACAACATGTTTAGTTGGTGCTGAGGTTGTTGGTTGAGTACATACTACTGAGTGGCCAAGTGCATACTACATGGTTGAGTAGCGACAGACACACTGGGAAGAAATTAAATAATCTAATAGCAAATTCAGACAGGTAGTCAAAGTAAAAACCTGCCAGGTGATGGCTGGTGAGTCTTCTCTGAGGGTGGAAGAGCTGACAGCGACAAGCCTAACTGCAGCCTGCTGCACGCTCATTTTGAAAGAGCAAAGGCAGCGGCCACCACGTGCTCCTGGTTCTTGACATCCTGGCGTTTGCAGGCACCAGGCTTCACTATGTAGTTGGCATAACATTGATCCCATTCAAAATGAATAAACAACAACAATAAAAAAAAAAGAAAACAAAAAAGCCAAATAAACAATTTTAGTTTACATTTTGGCTTTAATTCTCTGTATTTTCAACTAGGACATGAAAGGCAAAAATCTCAGACCTTGCTTTTCATGTTTTCATGCACTGTTGGTAAATGTTTGTGTGGGATTTGGCTGTTTGCATTTCCAGCATATTTCAGCCTGATTTATGAATGCGCACCACACACTCCGAAAGGTTGGGTAGGTCCTGAGAAGCCAAATCCTCACAACCACAAAGCATACAACCATGGGGGCGGGGGGGGGAGAAATTAAATAATTTTATTGTGATCAGCAACCAAAAGTATTAAAAATTGAACAGAACTCTTCCTTCTCAAAAGGAGACAAAAGGTCTTTCAACATTTAAATGAAATTTCAGTGAGACTTGAAAAGTCTCCTGACTGAGATTCGATCTTTTGGATGAGATTTATGGTTTTGCCTGGTTTAAGATATATGTCAGCTGGAAGCCTTTCAATTGGGAGTTCCAGAAGGATTTGACAAGCCTTTAGATCAAATTGTGTGAATCAGCCGTAAATACTGCAAACAAACCACCCTCTACAACTCAGTGTCTTTTGAATTTGGATTTATTTAATCTAGAGAAGTGAAAACTTAATGGAAAAAAAAATCAATCTTCAAACAGGTAAAACCAGATATTTTTTCTAACTTTGCATGTGCAGAAAGAAAAAGGACTAGTTTGTGCCTTTTCAAGCCTGCACCAAGATATTTAGAAATTTCCTATGTAGTATTTCAGAAGCAGGAGCTCAGTCCATCACTTGGAGAAATTTTAATCTAACAGATCACTCTTCAACACAGTAAAGCATTATTTGGTATTTTAATCAGAGACATTAATTTGAAAGCCAAAACAGACATTGCTTTGCAAACATTCCTTCCTTTGATTTTTAAATTACACTGCTCACGTAACAGGTTACTTTAGCTGGGAAATCTCTACATTTTATAAATAAAAATAGATCTGTTACTGTTTCAACAAAAAATTTAACTTTAAAAGTAATGCTCAAAATAAGTAAAATATTGTATGGCCACAACTCCAGATGCCTGGTAAGATCAATTTTTACATTTCTTTTCCAGACATAACCTATTACTTCTCTTCAAATGAAATCTTCCTCCCTTTTAATACAACTTGAAATATGTATTGGTTCCTCATTCATATTTTCTCTCCAGGTCACAAAATTTCGAGGTGTTAGATAAATAGTTTTAGAAGGATGTGAGAAGAGAATTAGAGGAGAAAAATGATAAAATGATTGTACCAAACAACTCATGAAATGAATGTTGAAATTATTTCTTAAGTATTTAGTAGGTGTTAGGATTACAAAGTTATTTCAAAACATTGTAACAGACTAGGATTCGTTGTAGATAGAGTTATCACAGCTTCTTACAAACGGCAAATATGTGACTGTCTACAACGAAGCAGTTTGTGACGTTTACCCTGTACCCACTAAGCAGATGCTGTTGACCCTTCATCTCACATTATCCCCTGCGAAAGTGGTTTCTTCAGCATGGGTCTCACAAGAAAACCAGCAAGAACGAAGACGACACCGGCCAGGATGGCGACAGCAACAACCAGTGGCGGGAGGGCGTTATCGGCAGCAGCGGGAACCGTCTGGGGAGGAGACACAGCAGAGTCCAGCCCTGCGAGTGAAGGTGAGGGGATTGATCTCAGTAAATTAAAGATCAAGGCACAAAGAGCAGCTGCATTAAAGGGTTCCTAGGTCAGAGTCAGAAATTAGCCAACTTCTTACAGATTTGTTGCTTTAACTATTTGAACAGGCAGAGATGACAACTAGGCAAACTTCATAAGCAGAAGACAACTGAGGGAACTAAATGTTTCTCAGGAAGGCTGGGAGTTTGCTCCCAGCTGGCTGTTATGTTACACAATCAGACTGGAGCTAATTAGTTCAATGGAGTTATAGCACTAAAATGGGTTAGATGCTACCTCTCCTTTGGGACAGCCAAAGCCGTTGTGCTCTTCATACATGCAGGTGAAAACGGGGTTTGAAAGAAGAGATGTGTAGACATTTGTGTCAGCCAAACAATCCCTTTGTTTCGATGGAGAAGTCAGCAAAAGTGAATTTCGGTGAGAGATGTCAAAACCTCAGAGCTATGGCTTCTCTTGAAGCCCTAAGCAGTCTTAGAGTAAATACGAGAGAGATTTATTTGACTTTACCAGCATTCCTACTCTGAGCACCCCCTTCTCGAAGCCGAAGTGGCCCAACAACCACGTCCACTCTTTCCTCAGCAGAACTCGTGTCTCTCCTGGACCTGCGGACGCAGCCCCGGTAGCAGCGGGAGGAGTAGTCACCGAGCCGGCACACCACCAGCTCGCACCGCAGGTAGACTGACGTGTGGCGGCTGATGAACTCAAAGGCGTTAAACTTGAACCGGGCAAAGTGGCTGTAGGGGGAGTAATATGTGGCATAGGAAGAATCTTTGACACACCTAGAAAGAAACAACAATGAGAATTAGTCTTCACAGATACACACATGTACATTCCTGCAAAAATACAGTAGAGTAAAACAAAATTATATAATAGCCAGGAGCTAAGAACACAACAGGGTAAAAATGCAGCTTTTATAGCATAGACTTGTAAAATATGGACTTATTTAAGTCTTATTTAAGTCTTATGAAGCAGCTAGAGTATTTGCAACTCTTTTTTTTTCTTTTCTTTTTTTTTTTTTTTCCTCCCTCCAAGACCAGGAGACTGCAAGTGGTGAATAGGGGAGAACAGACCCTTACTAATGTCTGTGCTATACCAGGTATTAAAAAAGTAGTCTAATGCTTGACTTGGCTTTACTAAAACATTTAATGCCTAGGATGACAGATTCCTGCTGCCAGTTTTCACTATCTCATCTCATCTACCTCACTCCCGCTACTTTGAATTTTGCATATGGGACAGGATGAAGTAAGTGAAACTAAATATTAGTAAGGTTTAAATGTCATGTCTTATTTCCAGGCTTATACTGTAAAAATAAAAATTAAACAATAATAATAAAAAAAAAACAACAAAAAGACCCAGACTTCTTTTAACAATCTGTTGGAAATGAGATCTCAACCTATTCAGATTGGCTCTATTCTTTCAAATAAATACAGGAAGGGTGTTACAGCTATACTTCTAATGACTTGAAAAAGCTCTTACCCATTCTTGATTATATCATAGGTCACAGTGTTAAAATCGTGACGATCAGGTGATGCCACGCATGTGTCCACAAACACGATAAGATTTGGGTCAGAGCTATGAAGACAAGCTTGAAGGTACAAATTTTGGTTCAAATCAATGTAGTACGGGGAATCATGCACTTGCTGTGAGAATGATGAGGAATCGTAGAAAGTGATGTTCATGTCGTATCTTCCAAACTGGTTTTCGTCCACATCTACAGTATCCTCAGCGACATACATTATCTGCATCCATGTGTTCTGCAGCATTTTGCAACTGACATGTAAGTGAAGGTTCTTCTTCCTCTTGATTATGTACCCAGAAGATGCAACTTTGATCATGTTGGAATAGTTGATCGTATCGTTGTTCTCCTGTTTAACGTGTGATTGAGATGAGGAATAGCATTTTTGTCACCTTCTATGTTCTAAGCTTTGATAGAGTAATATGCAATTTGAAAACATGTGTTCACCTTATACCCTTTAAAACAAGATATTGGGCTTTTCTGCTCACATATTGTGAATAAACTTGCTGAAGGATGTAATTAAGCAGAAATCAGTGGAGAAAAACTCTTTGTTAAATCCAAGGTAGAGCCAGCTTGATGAACATTTGTATGAAACACCAGTTGTGTAGTACACAGTCACCCCAAACCTGCATGAGGTTACCAGACTACACCTACTTTAAATTACGGAAAGTTCATATAACCTCCTCCCATGCTTTGCTCCCTATAAACTTATTTCTGTTAAGCACAGGGATTCCCTAAGGTGTGGAAAGCTAAAGCACTAAAAGCCTCCAGGTCTCTTTGGTTGGCTTCTTAGCACTGTGGACAACAATGGACCTTTTCATGACTTTTCAAAGTGGGTCCTGCGATTCAGTGTGCACAACAGTGATCGTACCTCTCGTGTCGTCCCGCAGCCATTGTAGGGAATGTTGAATATAATCTCACGTGATGTGATCATTGGTGTACAGCCATTGTCGTTCAGGGTGACCATTTGCGCCGAGTAGCCTTGAGACTGGAGATAGTCTCTGCTAACCACTGCATGCATGTAGTCCGGCAGGCACAGAAGGGCTGGTAGAAGACGATACAACATATTAGTGACTTCAGGAATTTGTTCATGGTTAAAGGTTGTAATTGAACAAAATGTTGTTTATTTCTCAATTCAGAAGGTAGGCAGTTCACATACCAACCCATCATATTTCACGTGTAATTTCATTCCCCTAACATCTTTAAATATACACAAATATTTATTTTGCAAACAAAAGCAATAAGCAGGTTTGTCCATTGAGAAACACCAACCAGGAACTTACTGGTGTTGTGATCTGCTGGAACGGAGGAGTAGTGAGCCTGAAACCCCCTGAAGGTGTATCTGGAGTTGCTGTGAAAGCGAACGGTCATCAAGTTTGAAGAGGATATGTAGGTGGGAAAGGAACCAGAACAAAGTCTCCCAAGAAGTGGAGAGGAGCGTGGAGGCCCGTCATAGACCTCAATGTAGTCATCCTGGCATCTGTCGCTTTGCATCCTGGTCAACAAATGACAGCGCCTTGTCAAATGAATTTCAGAAACTCTACTTTAACTGCTTAACACACGATAAAATCTATCATCACTCAAAGTTTTCCCAGCAGAGGTTTTATTCGTACAGTAATTCAGATTTTGTTCTGGTCTTCCAGCTGCTGAATGCTAATTAAAGTATCTTTAAAATTGTGCCAGTTGCCTGTTCCAAATAAGTTTTTAAACTTCTCAAGTAAGTTTTGACTTTGTTATTTGCCCAAGGAATCAATGTTTTACTTACGCAATATCTCTAAATGTGAGCATAACACGGAAATTGTTCACTACTTGTATTTCCCACACACAGTCAGCGTTGTTTGGATAACTTCCAGGGTAGAAGGGACTCTGCAGCATCCCAGAAGAGTTTGAAATTGAGCCACCGCAAAAATAAGGTGCTGCAGAAGGAAATGGAAGAAAATTTACTTACAGGAACCTCTACAAAATTCTACTTGAACTGTGTGTGTCTCATCTGCAGATCTGCTGACTGCAGGTGATGTTCTGTATGACTCAAATCAAAACAAATATTTGTTTTTGCTTTAGGTTTACTTTCATGTCGGACTTGGGGTTCCCTGTCACATCCATGGTGTCAGACCACCCTCTTCAGGCTGCTCTGGTTACACCTTGATGCTTTCTGCTCTGATCTTCTCTCTGCAGTCGAGGTCTGATGCTGGGAGGTGTCATGACAGTCAAAATGGAAGCACCTTCCTGGACAGACAGCATCCCCTTGGTTACTCTGCTGCTTTTCTTTATTCCCCTAAGGACTTTGGAGGATAAATAAGTCTCAAATCTTCTAGGAAACTCTGTAATTTTATGGTCTCAGACTGAAATAAGCACTACAGGCCAAGTCATGTCATTTCTCTACAAGCATAGCTGCAAAAACCTTTCATGTTCCTGCCAGTGTGATATTACCATAGAAACAAAAATAAAATTTAAAACAGCCCAACAGGGAGACAGCCCACAAATAAAAAAGGTGAGAAGAGGTACAGAAGAGCATTACCTGATGGAGGTGTCGGGGTGGCCAGAGCAGCTGTGGATGTGGAGGAAGAAGAGCCACAAGTCAGACGTGTGGCACCATGTCGTAGTTCAGCCCCGATCGGACCAGACTACACAGTCTCTCTCTCACTCCCCCCACCCTCCGAGAGAACAGGGAGAGAAAATATAAGGCCCCCCCCTCACTAACAAAACCACGACACACCAGGAAAGGTGCTGGGACATGGACATGGCCCCACCGTGGGACGTAAGGCACCATGATGGGGATTGTGGTGAAGAAGGGGTAGGGACAAAGGGGACCATGAGCACCACAGGAGAGCAGGTGGCCTCTGCTGCCCACACACCTGCACAGATGACGCTGGCATCCTCTATGTGCCTGCAGTTGTGCACACCCCAGCCGCTGTTCCTGCACAACTGGAGGGAGGGCTCGTCCCCGCGGCACTGCACGTCATCCAGGAAGATGCTCCCAGAGCCGAGGCCAAAGCGTGCGCTGCCCGGGGCGGCTATGGGCTGTCCGCAGCCCAGCTGCCGGCACACCACCTGGGCATCACTCAGGTCCCACGAGTCATCGCACACCGTTCCCCAGCTGCTGCCGTTGTACAGCTCCACGCGACCTTCACAGCCGTTCCTCCCGCCGACCAGCCGTAGGGGGGCACCTGGGGTGAGGCACGTGGCACCAGGTCAGGGTCCCACCAGCCTGGCACCCGTGGTCCACACCTCCTGAGCTCTTTGAGGGATTTGGCCTCAGTACCTGAGAGCTGGGGTGGTGCCGACCCAAGGGGAGCAGGGGAGGGCAGTGGCTGAGCAAAGACCCCTGTCAGGTGGAAGGCAGATACAGCTGCCCAGGGACCTGGTGGGGGAATCTGCGGGAGATGCCTGGGTGCAGAGGTGCTTGAAGCATGGGAACATTTTTAGAAAAACCCTTTGAACGCCTCCAGCATGGCCCATACCCTGAGGGGGACTGCTCATCAACCCTGCAGATGTCAGGGGAAGAGGGGAGCAGCAGTCTTGCACCAGACAGGCACAGGTCAGCACATCCCCACCTCCTCTCCTGTCATGACAGGCTGGGGCTCACTGCAAGGGTGGGATCAGACCTGCTGGTGGTCATGAATTACCTGCTGAGGACGGCTGCTGGGCAGGAGGGGTTGGCTGTGCAGCTGCGAGGAAGAAGAGAGAGTGAATGAGAGGGCAGTGAGTGCAGTAGCCATGTGGCCATGGCCGTGGCCATGGCAAAGCAAGGTTGGAGAATGATGGGTGAGGAGGGCATGGAGCTCTGTCCTGCCATCCCCCCTCCAGACAGCAGCCTGACCTGTCCCAAGTGCTGTCCCATCCTCCCCAGGCCATGATCCCTCAATCCTGCTCATTGCCAGCATCATGGCTTTTGCATGACATGTGCTTCGAGCAGCAGGTAGAAGAAGCCCCCAGCCTCACCGCTCTGCCGTGGCTCTGCTGAGGGAGGTAAGGATGGCTTCTTCCAAGGGAGGGCACTGAAACCCATCTGACAGGATCTACGAAAGAGCTGGTGGCCTCTGCTGCCCACACACCTGCACAGATGACGCTGGCATCCTCTATGTGCCTGCAGTTGTGCACACCCCAGCCGCTGTTCCTGCACAACTGGAGGGAGGGCTCGTCCCCGCGGCACTGCACGTCATCCAGGAAGATGCTCCCAGAGCCGAGGCCAAAGCGTGCGCTGCCCGGGGCGGCTATGGGCTGTCCGCAGCCCAGCTGCCGGCACACCACCTGGGCATCACTCAGGTCCCACGAGTCATCGCACACCGTTCCCCAGCTGCTGCTGTTGTACAGCTCCACGCGACCCTCACAGCCGTTCCTCCCGCCGACCAGCCGTAGGGGGGCACCTGGGGTGAGGCATGTGGCACCAGGTCAGGGTCCCACCAGCCTGGCACCCGTGGTCCACACCTCCTGAGCTCTTTGAGGGATTTGGCCTCAGTACCCGAGAGCTGGGGTGGTGCCGACCCAAGGGGAGCAAGGGAGGGCAGTGGCTGAGCAAAGACCCCTGTCAGGTGGAAGGCAGATACATTTTTAGAAAAACCCTTTGAACGCCTCCAGCATGGCCCATACCCTGAGGGGGACTGCTCATCAACCCTGCAGATGTCAGGGGAAGAGGGGAGCAGCAGTCTTGCACCAGACAGGCACAGGCCAGCACATCCCCACCTCCTCTCCTCTCATGACAGGCTGGGGCTCACTGCAAGGGTGGGATCAGAGGTGGTGTCATGAATTACCTGCTGAGGACGGCCACTGGGCAGGAGGGGTTGGCTGTGCAGCTGCGAGGAAGAAGAGAGAGTGAATGAGAGGGCAGCAAGTGCAGCAGGCTCGTGGCCATGGCCATGGCAAAGCAAGGTTGGAGAATGATGGGTGAGGAGGGCATGGAGCTCTGTCCTGCCACCTCTCCCTCCAGACACCAGCCTGACGTGTCCCCAGTGCTGTCCCATCCTCAATCCTGCTCATTGCCAGCATCATGGCTTTTGCATGACATGTGCTTCGAGCAGCAGGTAGAAGAAGCCCCCAGCCTGACCACTCTGCCCCGGCTTTGCCAAGGAAGGTAAGGATGGCTTCTTCCAAGGGAGGGCACTGAAACCCATCTGACAGGATCTACGGAAGAGCTGGTGGCCTCTGCTGCCCACACACCTGCACAGATGACGCTGGCATCCTCTATGTGCCTGCAGTTGTGCACACCCCAGCCGCTGTTCCTGCACATCTGGAGGGAGGGCTCGTCCCCGCGGCACTGCACGTCATCCAGGAAGATGCTCCCAGAGCCGAGGCCAAAGCGTGCGCTGCCCGGGGCGGCTATGGGCTGTCCGCAGCCCAGCTGCCGGCACACCACCTGGGCATCACTCAGGTCCCACGAGTCATCGCACACCGTTCCCCAGCTGCTGCCGTTGTACAGCTCCACGCGACCCTCACAGCCGTTCCTCCCACCAACCAGCCGTAGGGGGGCACCTGGGGTGAGGCACATGGCATTGGGTTAGGTTCCCTCCAGCCTGGCACCCTGCTGTCCCTAGACGAGCCACTACAGCAGGGATCCCATGTGGCTGCTGCAAGGCAAGGGATGGGTCTGATGGGCATGAATTACCTGTTGAGTATGGCCAGTCTGTGGCGGGCACAAGAGCTATGGATGTAAGTAGGAATTTAGTGTTAATGAAAAAGGCTTTGAACACGGTCAGTGTATGTCATGCACCCTAAATTAGCCCATCTTCAAGGGCTAATGGAAACTGTCCTATGGCAGTTCACATCATGTGGAGGTGTTTAAATTAAATTGAAATGACCATCGTGGCTTCTCTGTTTCCCCCTGGGCAGGAACCACATACCCATGGATGTCTAAAACTTACAAAACATTTGATGCAGCAGCTCTCTCTTTTCCAGTCACATCCCAAATTCTAGAGCATGTCTATGAAATTGCTATGGTGAAGGCAGAATGATCCCCTGTTGTAATTCCCCCAGTTGCAGTGAGAGAAAATCCCTCCCCAAACAGTTTCCTTCACCAGCAGCGGCTACTGAGGTCCTGGCCTCAAGACTCAGTCCCTCAGTTTGCCAGCTCTTCTCCAAGCTCTGCTTCCATCCTCACTGTGGACTTGGTGCCAGGCATGGCCTAACTGGAGTGGCCCAGGGATGGGAGACTCCCTCCAGTGCAATCAGGTTTGGGAAGGGAGATCAAGGGCACTGAGGAGATCAATGAGTGACTGATCATCAGTCAATGGATGGAGTTACCTGGTGTGCTCTCCTCTTCTGTGGTAGCCATGGGTGCTGTGGCGCTCGTCCCTGCTGGGAAGAACATCTCTGTCATGGGGATTGTTGATGCTCTGGTCGGCTCTGCTGGGGAGGACATCTCTGCTAGGGAGGTCATTAGTGCTGTGGTGGTCGTCTCCTCTAGGAAGGTTGTCTCTGCTATGGGGGTCGTTGGCGCTATGGAGGTTGTCTCCACTAGGGACATCTCCTCTATGGGGGTTGTTAATGCTGTGGCAGTGGTAGTCGTCTCCACTCGGGAGGTCATCTCCTCTATGGTGGTCGTCTCCTCTATGAAGGTTGTCTCCAGTGTGGAGGTTGTTGGCAGTGTGGACGTCGTCGGCAGTGTAGCAGTCTCTCCTGCGAATATGGAAAGAAAACACCACCCACATGGGGACATACTTGTGCAACGAGTCCATCTGTGTGTTAGCTCCAAGTCCAGTTCCTCAAGAATGAAGCAAAATCATGACAAATTACTCAACGGCATACTCCATCTTGACTATCAAGACAATCTGAGAGAGTTGGCGTTGTTCAGCTTGGAGAAGAGAAGGCTCCAGGGAGGCCTTCCAGTACCTAAGGGGGGCTTATGAGAAAGCTGGAGAGGGACATTTGACAAGGGCGGGTAGTGGCAGGACAAGGGGCTTTAAACTGAAAAAGGATAGGTTTAGATTAGATAACTGGAAGAGGGTAGGTTTAGGTTAGATATAAGGAAGAAATTCTTCACTATGAGGGTGGTGAGGCACTGGCACAGGTTGCCCAGAGAAGCTGTGGATGCCCCATCCCTGGAAGTGTTCAAGGCCAGGTTGGACAGGGCTTTCAGTGATCTGGTCTGGTTGGAGATGTCCCTGCCTAGGGAAGCGGGGGGGGTTGGAATTTGATGACCCTCAAGGTCCCTTCCAACCCAGACTATTCTATGATTCTGTGACTGGGGTCAATGGAGAGAATGGAGGTGGGTTAACAGCCAGTTGAAAATTTTTCTTGAAAGTGGTGTTTCCAGACAGAACAGCAGGGAAACGTACTGATGCGGCACCTGCTCCCAATCGCAGGACACTACGGCCCAGGTGCAGCTGGAGACTCTCCTCTACAGGCTCCTACCATGGGGTCAGGAGCTGTAGGGTTGCTGGCAGCAGCAGGGTTTGGACCTGTCACCATCGTGGACCCCCTTCTGCAGAGGGCATCCCCAGGAGCAGCCTGGGCAGTGGTCTTGGGGCAGTGCTTGGTACAAGGCCAAGAGTGGATCAAGCTGGAATGAATTACCTGTTGAATATGGCCAGTCTGTTGTAGGCACTGGAGCTGTGAATGCAAGGAAGAAACAAATGGCATTTGAAAAGACACTGAACACAGCACGCTTATGGTAACAGAGGTATCAGAGCAAGTTTTGTTGTTTTCTTCTAAGTGCAAAGCACTGATGGAGCTAGCATTTTCTTCTAGCATGTATTCAGCTCTCTAGACTCTTCCTCTTTGAGGAAATGTGAAAAACTGCAATATATATATATATATTAAAAATAGCTGCACAACCTGTTGTCGTCAGCCATATCTCAGTTCATGATGATCTGCCGGTAATACAGGAGAAAAATAACATACAAATAACATACAAATGCTTAATGCATACCTTTGCTTAAAAAAAACAAGGGGAAAGTAAAATCAGAAAACATCAAGGTGACAGAGAACTCAAAATAGATGGATTTTTGTAAAGGAAAAGAATATTAATGAAACTAAACTTGAAGAAAAACTTGAAAAATACAGAAATAATACAAAATAATTTGTCAGCTATGGAAGTTTGGGTTGTGCCCGTGAAATTATTATTACCCATAATGACTTCATTAAGGCTTGCAATAAGATGAGCTTCACCTAATTCCATTCCTCCCTGATGAACGTTGACTGTCAGACACAGCTTTACCTCTAATTTTGACTTGTTTCCTTGTTCTTTTTGTCACTGCTAGGTGATTAGATGGAATAAAAGTTCTGCCTATTGCAATGCATCCAATCCTTGGGTTTTTAATTGCTTTGCATGGCGTGAGCAAGCTCAGTTTGTATACTACTCTAGTGAGAAAAACATGAGTCCACGCTGGCTCAGCAGGATCAGTGGAGTGAAAAGACAGGGTTGTTGCAAAATCAGACTCAGCAGTGTGCCCTTCCACGGACAAAAAAGTCTTTGTAATAAAGTAGAGAGAAAGATTAGACATATATCTTGTGTATCTGGTATAACTTTCCACCACGTCTTGAATGAAAGAAATATTATCTCAGGAGGAGACTATCTGCATAACGCCATGCTGACACATTGTATATTGAGTGCAATTTATAGCAAAAGTATTTAGAAAAGAAAAAGGTGACAGCACCTGAACAGACAACTCCAGCATCTTCATAGTGGGCACAGTTGTGTATCCCCCATCCAGCGTGATCACATTGCACCAAGGAGAATTCGTTTCCGCTGCACTTCACGTTGTCCAGCAGGATGTCGCCCGAGCCTTGCCCAAAGTACGCGCTTCCCGGGGCCGCAACGGCCTGGCCGCATCCCAGCTGCCTGCACACAACCTGGGCGTCGGCAAGGTCCCAGAAATCATCGCACACTGTCCCCCGCCGTCCGTTGTAATAGAGCTCCACGCGACCTTCACACGTGTGCCTTCCGTTCACCAGCTGGAGAAAGGTCGCTTTGGGAGAGAGGGAATTGAATGCAAACACAGTCAGACAGAGGAGTTGGAAGTGAACTTAAGAAGCCATCTACTCTGTCCTCTTGCCCCAGAGTTCCCAGTAGGTGCCTGCCTAGCCCAATAGGCCCAATAGTCCCAGCATAATAGGAAAGCAGAGGAGAGAAAATCAATTTCAGTATCTGAATGAAATCTAAGTAAAACTGTCTCAAGAAAATATCACTAAGTTTTTTTTTTTTTACTTTGTTAACAGGAAGAAAATGGCATGTTTTAAGAACACATTTCATGTTTATGTATTTCTTTTATTCATTGTTGTTAAAATGTTTTATAATAAAGAACAAGGAGACATCACAACTTGCATTGAATCCTATGGGAATTTAGGATGTGCAGCACAGCTTTCCTGCCCTCCGCCTGTGCCTTACACACAGGCGTGCAGCACTTCTACGCGATGCACAAAGCCTCTGCTGAGCTGGGTGGACGTGGCGAAAGCAGAGCAGCAGCTCAAGCAGATCTCCGAGGCTTCAGGGACACTGCAAAGTGCAGCTTGGACAGCCAGGACCATGGCTTTGTCCTAAACATGTGTTGATGTGGCTGCTACAGTGCTGCCGTGTAAAAATTAGCACGCGGATAAATTGCACTTCCTGGGATATTATGCACTATTGAGAGACAACAAGCAGTGCACTACTTTACTTAAAATAATGTCAGAATTAGGCCAAATGAATCCTTCAGAAAAACTACAGAATTTTAGAGAAAACAATGGCCATTTAAAAATTTTCTCCCTGATTTATGCAACTTAACTAGAATTTCTCTTCTTCCTCTAAAATTTTTAAGAGAATTTTAGGGACCTAGAGTCCACACATCATAACCAAATCCTTTAATTTTTAAGAGTAATTTTAGTTGAAGGATTCCACTAAGTGTTCAATAGCGTGGACAGTGGTTTCAATGGGGTTATAAAAATTTCGGTAGGAATACAGTGGCTTTATTTCTTATATGCCAGTAAAATGTAATTAGAGTTTGAAATAAATAAATATCTAATAACCAATCATGTATACATCTGATCACTGCATTCATTCAGGAAAAATCCACCTGCTTTCCAGTTTGAGTTAGCTTGTTCAGACATTCTGCAGTGAACAGTAGGAAAATCCTGATTTTTAGAGATCCATTTTTGGTGAAGAAGTTTATTAAAGACTCTACCACTAACTGTAAGTGAGCAAACAACTGTCGTAACTTAAGATGTGCAGTATTTACACTTTGGAAATCAAAACACGCATGCTGCACTTTGCATTTCTGCCAAATACATGTTTAGCTTCCTATTAAACACTGAAGAAGTCATCCAAAGCAAAACAAAGCTAAGAAGTTAACAGCTCCAGGATTTCTTCACTGCATCTAATTCTTTGTTGTTGGACTAGATGAAGAGTCAAGACAGTGTCCAATTGATAATTTTGCCTATTTGTATGCATTTATCTGGCAGTTCAAAGGGAGAAGCTACAAAAGTGCCCCTTGGCTTATATCTTATTTGGTCTTTTAAAAATATCTACTTGGTCATGCACATTTTTGAACGACACTCAGGATTTTTGAGAAGTGAAACAGCAAACCTGGCAAAAAGTCAGAGTGGAATAGGAAACTAAAGCCGAGCTAAACCAGTTTTGTTTGCTTTTGTTCAGGGTTTGTCATCGCTGTGAGAGCATAACCATCAGCTGGGCATGTAATTAGAGAGGTTGCGTCCTGCCTCACACTTTGAAGGTGTCAAAAAGACAAAAGCCCATGATTATACAAACACAGAACTTTCTCTGACCCAGAAGACGTGGGCAACGGCTGGGGGAGGAAGCCAAGAGCAGAGAGAACTGGAGCAGCAATACTAAGATGGTTGATCACCAGGCAAGCAGAGGACAGGTGAAGAAAACTGGATGATGTGGATGATGGCAATATAAATGATCTTAATGATGCTTAAATAACTAGTTGCAAAAATTATTTGCAATTGTTCTAGGGTATACGTAGAAGTATTTAGCTCAAAGGTACCAAAGTCACTTAGGAGACACAAAATAATCACATAAGGAAAAGTCAATGGCCAAAAAAAAGGTGAACTAAAGGCGTTTCATGTCTTTCACTACTTTTAGATGTCCCTCATTTACCCACAGTGCTAGATTATGAAAACTAACTTATTGTTATATTTCATTAAATGGTACATAGGATCAAGAAGAATAAAAAATACAAGCAACATTAAATGTATAGCATATGTTTGTGTGCATATATTCTGGAATAAACATACATTTGAAAAAAATAAATACTTTCATAATTCTTAGATAAAATTTCTGGAACTGGAACAATGACTCATACTCACAGCCACAAGTATCGCAATAATACAAGGCACTAAGACAAGTCCTGCCCTCTGGCAGCAAAATGAACTCCACTAAATGTTTTAAATCACTCTTATTCGCTATAATGATTAGTTCATAATTTTAGTAGAACAAAACCATGCTATTTCCTTTATCTAATTTCCCCTTTAATATTTTGCCCAAATCAATACCGGTATGAAAGTGATTTCTATTCATGGAATCAACAGAGAGAACCCCAATCAGTCTCTATAATTTTTTAATGTGCCCTGGAACAAGTTTGAGTTCTTTACCTGATTTGGCCTCCAGAACTGCTGGACCCAACAAGAGCAGCCATGTCAAAATCATTGCAGTACCCATCTCATCAGGTGCTGCTGATGAAAAGGACTGTCAGAATATATAGCGTGTTTCTGAAGGGGAGTGGCTCTATAGTTTTCTCTTTCTACAGGAGAACAATAAAACAACCACAGTCCTATGACCTCAAACAAAAATATGTTTGATTTTTTACTTAAGATTTTGTAACTTCCTGGGTTTTGTAGAAAGATAATATCTCAAGGGTAACATTTTCCATTGCCTGGAAGGAAATATTTTTGCTACTATAGGATTCACAATCATCTCCTTGTACAAAGAAAATGAGTTCCTATCTAAAGACACCTTTCAATTCTGGCTGATGGATCTCAGTATTTTCCTTTGATGGGGAGATTCTTCGGCAGGTCTGGGGAAGGTAGTGGAATACTGAAGCTTAAATGGGTTTCCTCCAGCAAAGTAATAAAATAACTTCATAACTTTGTTCCAGCTGGTGAGGCAAGTCTCCCCGGGGTGCCATGAATTTCTCACATGTTTGGCATACTCAAGTAAAATAAGATAAGATCTGGTGGCCCATACTGTTCAGGTATGACTGGGGAGGGGTCTCTGAATATAACCCACTGGAACTGTGGCTGTTGCTGAATGCAACATGAAGATAGTAGAGACACTTCTGTCCTATTAAAATTGCTAGCTCCACCATGCCATCAATTCCTCTTCCACCAGCAACAGAGCCAACAACAAGAAGGTTAAGGTAGGAGGTGGCTGCAGCCTCTTGGTGAATGTAGGAGCTACTGGAGAGGTAATGTGGTGGAGACATGAGGAAAGGAGAGGAGGCAATCAGTAGTCCTGGGCTGAGGAGCTCAGGACTTGAAGAGGAGGAGCTCCTTGCTTGAGGAGAGGAGCTCAGGCCACAGCGTGTAAATGGTAACTGTGCCTGAACACATGGGTAGTTTGCTCCAGATAGTTAAGGAGAGAGACCAAGCCAAGCCTTGTAAGCAAATCACTATGAGATACCCAAAGAACCTTGCAGTTGAAGTCAACACCTCCAGCCCCAACATGAACCCGCTCCTCTTAAGTTCAAGGCAAAACTCTATTCACTGATAGACTCTTAGGTTGCAAGAAAATGTCAAGAGAAGCAGGGTCAGCTCATAATTTTTGGTGAAAATTGTGCAGAAAAAAAAGTTAAGTAAATTACATAGATTGCAATTTTATTATAAGTTTTCCTTTCATCCTTTAAACCATCAAATGAGGGAAAAAAGTTCAGATTTCTATTAAGAGTCTTTTTAATATATTTCTTATTTAGTTTTGCATAGTGACAGTCACAACTGTGTCATTCTTTAAAGAATGTATCCAAAGCTTTTCCACAACATGAAATAGTGCTTAATTCTCATTCATCACTGTCTTGACAGAATGGTTGCTTTCCTACATTTCTGTGTTTTAGTCATTTAACAAGAAAAGGCTGAAGACCAACTAACACTGAAGAGCCAGAATACTGTTGTTCATCTGATTCCTATCTCTACAGCCATCACAGCTTGGATGGCATTACCAGGTGTGAAAATTTGTGGTGCAGTTGTTGTCATATACAAATTAATTGCCTTTGAGGGCAGTCATCAAGGATGAAGACTAAAGTCCAGGAGCTCAAGAGAAAAATGACTTAGAAGGTCTTTCCACAAAAGCCAGCATTATTGGAATGCAAGAAGGAAGTGCAAAACACAAGAGGTCAAAGAGAACGTTGGAAGCCTTGAACGTGAACGTTAAGAAGAGTAAATATGTTTCTTCTTTATACAAACAATCACATTCGCACATGAATGAGGAAATGTACAAAACACCTAGTATTCACTATTCATATTCTTCTGGTTTTGACATCTTGGCAAGAAGCAGAAAAAAATCCAGTATATTTGACTGACCAATCAAACACTGCAAGCAGTGAAGCAAGAGTAAGTGATAGATAGCAATTCTTCTCCATACTCTTGTAATAATTGAAAAGGGTGTGGAGGTAGGGGAACACGAAAGTGATTCCCAGATGGTTCAAGTGAAGAAAAACATGTCAAACTGCCCATGTAAATGAACAACACCGATTAATTAACTCTTCCGTACATTTTTCACTAATCAATTCTTTACTAAAAACTTCAAAGATCTAGATATTTCTGGAGATCTTGATTATCAGACAATCTTCACAGTAGGAATAGATAAGTGTTATGTTCAGATGAACTTGGATTAATTTGAATTAATTAATTAATGCAAATACCATACAGCACATGTGTTCATCCTTCCCATTGGCTGGGTAAGTCTCTTGCAGTAATACAGTTTTGCTCTGTAGGACTCCTTCTGGCAGCCTAAAATGTTTCTCAGCACATTACTCTGTGAAAGAAGCTCCACTGAGTTTTGAAAACACTTCATCTTCTGCTGGCTGGTGTTAGGAGACTTCTACAGACGTAATGGCTTTTCTGAGGTCCAAATGAAAGCCATTGAAAGGACACAGAAGATTAATCAGGTTTCACCTGTGACTGTAAGGAAGCACCTACATTGGAATGAGGGTATCCACAGACCTCTGCACAAAGAAGCAATAGTTTGAGTCCATGTGTTATGATATAGTGAGGCAGCTTAGTCTAATTTATGGGGTTCCTTGATGGCCTCTTGGGCTCTGTTGTGTGTGTCATGTGAAGCATGTCATTGCAATTCAATTTGCATTTATTTAATGGTGAGGATGCAAGTGGATCAGAACAGTCTACTGCTGGGAGTCAAATCCATGTTATTTACTGGTAGAGGCTTTCTTGAATGCGGTGTGACAGGAGGCGGGAAGGAAGTTTCTTGGCAGACAGACCATTCACCAGGCACATGTACTTTAGGGCATAACCCTTTCCTCATCACCAAATCCACTTTTCTTGAATCCTGCATTTCTATAATACTTGTGGATCAAGGAAGGTGACAGGAAAAAAAGGAGGATCATTCTGAAACACCAACTGCTTGAACAGTTTAGCGACATTTTCTACAGTAACATTTACTATGGAAACCACTGAACTTGGTACTTCTACCCTGCATTCTGATACAACCATCTGAGACCCTTGGCACAGACATAGTATGGAAAGACTCAGCTCTGAACAGTACAGGCATGTTGCAGATTGAAGGCACCAACATCCTAGGTCTAGGATCTTTCTGCTTGTCTGATCACAAAAAAAAAAATCAGCTACAAGGAGAAGTAGAAGTGCCATCAAGCTATACCCTGAAAAATGGTGGGGTAGCAACACCACAGCAGCAAGGCCACAGCAGGATTAGGGGCAGGAGGGAAAACAGCAGGTCTGGAAAGAGCAGAGGGAAGGTCCTCTTCTAGAGAGATAGGAAAGCCCAGGTCCAGGAAAGTCTTCATTATGCTGAGCCAGTCATTGGATTCCTCTAAGCCTGGGCAACCTCTGGTCCACACAACAGGACTAGACGAAAGGCAGATCAGCCTCCTGGATTGCTCTGCCCTTCAAAGCTGGCTGTAGGCAGAGAGGAGGTGAGGACCCTCCTCAATCCTTGCTCCTCATGTGCGGACAACAAAATTCACTTTCACTCTTTGTGGGCAATGTCAATCCCTGCCTGTATGGTCCCTTCTCCACAGCATGGAGAGGTGACGAGAGGCCTGCCTGGGGTCACCAGGAAAAGGCACCTTGCAGGAGGAAATGGTACAGGCTATAACGACGACTCCCGTCAGAGCTGCCCGCATCCTCCTCGCCAGGTCAGGATGTCGCCCTAGAGTACAGCTCACCTTCCTTGCACGTCACTACTTCTTTTCCAGCTCACTTCACACATAGTATGTTACACTGTTCCCAACGAACTTTCCTCTTGCATAGCTGGCTAGAAAACAGGAAAGTCTGAAGAAGAGCATTTCTCAATCAAATACTAGTGACCTTTCCACCTGTAGTAAGTAGCTTCTTCCAAACAGATTCTTCCTTTATTATTGTTTCTATTCTGTTTTCGCATGGGGACAGGAGACAGGTCACACTTCCTTACGGCAACTTACGTACATTCTCCCCCTCCCATTACACGTGTAGGAATGCGTAAGAACAAGAGCAGAAATCATCACTTTGTCAAAAGCCACGTTCTCCAGCCTGATAATGCGTTAGTTGGGAGTTCAGACAGGTAGACAGTGTGTTCGCAAGTACACAAAAAGAAGTATTGCTCAAAAACTGTTTTCTTTCCTGCTTTTTTTAATTACACACATACATAGCAGATTTTATTCTATTCATCCTCTCTACAAAATCTTATAAATGAACTACATTTTCTCAAAGAAACATGTAATTGTGAAGAATCATATCTCTCAGAAGAAGGAACGCTGTACAGGAGCAGTTCTTTATGTGCAGCCCCCATGTGTTTTTGCTTATGGCTTATTATTGAGGTATTTATACTGTAAAGAAACATTTTTTTCTTGGACTGCTTTCCAGAGTATCTTGTGGTGCTACACGGTTGTTTTATCTGCATATCAGCAATGGCAAAATAAGTCAGTTCTTCTTTCTCAAGCTGCCTAAATCAATCTTCTCAAACACTCAACCAGGAGCTCAACTGAGATGCTCTGAAGTGTCCAGGATTGAAGCCGGTGACTTATTTGGATGTTGGGGTGGAAGAATCAACATTTCTTTAGACCTTAGGTGTGTGTGAACTTCAGGATTTTAAAGCCAGGCTCCTTCATACGTTCAGTTCACAACAACACCGGGTTTTATCTTAGTACAGTACATTCTTCAAACAAGATCTTGGAATAGCCAAGTAAGAGTTACCCTCTACACAGATTGCAAAACCAAATCATGAAGCAGATGACTGGTGAAAATATCAGCACCTTCCACCTGCAAGCCTTGGATTGTCTCTCACATTGTCTGGTATCAGACGGGTTCCTGGATTTTACGCTTGAAAAGAAATCCTCCCACAGTGAGAACAGCAGCTGCCAGCACCACGACGGTCACAGCCAGAGGAACGTGGGAGCTGGTGGCAGGCACTGGGCTCTGAGAGTCCCCTTTCACTTGGATGTCAGAGGCCAGCTCTGTGCATAAAAGAGAAAGAGAGAGGCTTACATTTGTTTTCCTGAGCTAGTTAACCTCAAAGGTAATTAGGCAACTTGAATTAAAATGCTGCAGTCTGGATCCGATCAGAAACCAAATTGCGTTATTGCACATTGTTCCGCAAATGATCCTGTGGCCGTGCCAAACAAGTAAAGATTATGGCAAGAAATGAAAGAGCAACTAAGAATTTGCAATGATTACACTCCAAGACCATAAAATGCTGCGTTTTGATAGTAGAAAGAGCAGCTACAGGGTAATGGGAAACAACATTTCCAGGAGGACCTACAGATTGCTTGCTAATAAAAAAGACACATGCCAATCAGGCACAGCCAGCTTTGAAAAATTAATGTAAATTCTGCAGGGAGATGAGTTACATCTTATCTCTCTTCCCAGAGAATGAGTCAATTGCCATTTGGCCTGTGCAGAACAAATAATGGATCTAAGCTATGACAGAAAGGAAATAGCTTGTAAACGTGATAAAAATAATGATTAAAAAATTCCCTTAAGAATTATAGCAGAGTTATGAATAAACCAGCAAAGGCATGTTTCAGGGCTGGATTTCATGTCTGAACTGACACGCAAACATACAGTCATATAGAGAATCTTAACGTTATTTAAGATTTCTAAACTTACCAGCGTTCCTGTTCTCAGCGTGATCTTCCCAAAGCTGGACAGGTCCAACAACCACGTTCACTTTTTCCTGGGAAGAATCTGCGTTCCTCTTGAACCTACTAACACAGCCTTGATAGCAGCGGGAAGAGTAGTCGTTGTGCCTGCACACCGCCAGTTCACACTGCAGGTAGACGGACGGGTAGCGATTAACAAAGGAAAAAGCGTTAAACGCAAACCGAGCAACACTTCTGTATGGTGAGTAGTAGGAAGTGTAGGTAGGATCCTTAACACACCTGGAAAGACACAAAACGAACAGATTACCTATTGTGCCTAGAGCCACTATTACACTACTTTTGTGCAAAACATTTTGAATTTAAATAGAAAAACAGAAGACAAGTGTAGAAGAGAACTCAAAAAGATTTTTTAAAAAATGCGTTTTTATCAAGAACAGAATTTAAGAGACAACAATAAGTAAAAGTGGCAGCGATTTCTACCACAATAATGTACACAGCACAGAAATTCTGTAGCTCAACAAATTTTGTGTAAACATGGATAGCTGAAAAATAACTAGCAGTTCTGCTGCTGTCAGTGTTTCAGGGACAGGTGAAGACCTGGGTTGCATTTGCAAACAGGATTACCTGATCGCAAAGAGGCCCCTGCAGGTTGTTGCAGGAGAAGGGCCCCCTTTTTACTTTGGAGGGACAAAATTAATTCTAATATACATCTTTTTCTTTTGGCAATAAACATGCTCTTTAGTCCTTCGATGTTTGCAGGGTACCTTACTTGAGGAATCGTTGCACCTGACAGAGATCTTCAAATGTTTCACAGAGCAGGTTGCTAGAGCAACTTTTCCATCAACGAGTTTCACTTCCTGACAATTACTAGCCTTAGAAGTTACCTAACTGAGATACTAGTCATTCTGGTTTAATTTGACCACTATGGAAAAGGATCACAACAATTCACCCACAATTTCAAAGGCGTCATTAATTATCCCTGGGATAATTATCCTAATTGTCCCTGCTCCTTGCAGGGAGGTTGGACTAGATGACCTTTAAAGGTCCCTTCCAAACCTAACTAGTCTATGGTTCTATGATCTTTGTATCTCAAAAAATTTCCACTCTGCTCATTTCCCTAATAAAGACCCCAAGCATTTTGAGTCCTCTCATTGCTAGTATATTTTACACTGCAGTGATATCCCAACACATCTGAAATTTTTGAGTTTATATTCAGTAAATACATTTGCTTTTGATACAGTTCCATGTCACATGAATCAAAATTAAGTGGCAAATGATCAGAATCTATTTTCCCCATCTCCCTGTTGAGTGTCCCGCTCACAAAGGTTGACAGTTCTTCTGTGTCCTGCTTAATGAATATGTGATTTTAGAGATAAAATAAAAAGAAAGCCCAACAAAACGGAAACCTTAAGATTCACGTAAAGCGTAAAAGGGAGGACCTTCACTCAGCAGGCAGGAGGCACTGTGTCACTTCATTAGCCTGTCACAAGCCTGACTTCCAGCTTAGCAGTGGGTTACTGCACCGCTCAGGTTACTGATGTGAACCCCTTCCCAGGAGGCAGAGAGACCACCCAGCACAGAAGGGAAATAAACTAGCATGAGCCTTTCATTCTTGGAACAAACCGGGACAACGAGAGCCACACTTTTACGCTTAGCTCCCTGTCGGTTTTGCATTAATTTCAAGAGGTCACAGCTTTTCCATTTCAAATCAAAAGGTGTATCTTGTATCAAATTAAGAAAAATGGTTTAGTTTTAGAATAGCAAGAAAAGTCTAAGGACTTCTTTTTGAACAGGCTGCTTTGTATTCTAGTTATGATACTGCAAAACTCTAATTCTGATGTACGGAAATGTAGCGCCATTGACACCCCTACATTTCATGCATCTATTTAAGACCTCAGTTTCCACGCTGCCTCCTTGAGTGAAATCTCAGTGCTTGGCTGCAACTTATGCATGGTATTGTTTTGTCATATTATATTTTGCTCAGGCTTTGCCAAATGGTCTTTCTTAGAAGGGTATTTGTATTGAGAATTACAACAAACGTACACTGACCCTAATCCACCTCTTTCATAAATGAAGCTCTTTCAGAACTATGCATAGAGATACTTTTAAAATAATTCCTTAGAAATTTCTTACCCATTTCTGATCAATTCATAGGTCAGTGTTTTAAAGTTAGTAGGATCAGGTGATGCCACACATGTGTCCACAAACACCACCAGATTTGGGTCAGAGCTGTGAAGAGAAGCTTGAAGGAACAAAACCTGATTCAGGTCAACGTAGTACGGAAAGTCATGCACTGGCCACAGGAAGGATGAGGAATTGTAGAATGTCAAGTTCACATCGTATCTGCCATACTGGGTTTCACTGACATTAATGATGTCATCGGCAATGTACATTACTTGCACCCAGGTGTTCTGGAGCATTTTGCAGTTGATGTGCAACTGAAGGTCCTTTTGCCTCTTGATGATGTCACCAGAAGCAGGCACTTTTATCACATTGGAGTAGGTGATCGTTTCATTGTTGCCCTATATGACACATTAGATGAGCACAAAATTATCACATGTAGTCACGTTCCCAGTGTGTACTATGAACTTCTATATGTGCCAGGTCCTAATATTAGTCAGAAAGAACTTGTCATACTCAAAATATTCAAGCATCCTGGATGGGATTGTTCACTTAACTCTCTCCTATACTTTGTTCTCTAGAAAATCACTCTGAAATAGATGCAGGGATCACCTAAACCCTGAGAAGGATAAGTAGGAATGTTTAACAGACCTTAGCCTCCAGAAACACATGCTTCTTCTCTGTGTTTTGAATACTTGTGGTCTACAACACTCTTTGCAATTCATGAAAATTTTCCAAATCTCTGTTAAGCTCCATGCCCAGACTTGGAGTGCTCTCCAAAATATGTTGACACCAACCTGTCTACGTGTACCACAGCCATTGTATGGAACGTTGAATATAACCTCAGTCGATGTAACTGTTGGTCTACAATAAGAGTCAGACAAGCTGATGTTCCACACCGAGTAGCCCTGTGACTGGAGGTAGTATCTGTCTACGACTGCACGCATGTAGGTCGGCAAGCACACAAGGGCTAGGGGAGAAAAGATGAATTATTAGTGACTTCACATACCTGATAATGCTTGCATGTTACTACTTCAACAAATGGAATAGCTGCTGCCATTTAGGGGAAAGAATTAATAAGCCAAATCACTTATTTTTACACCTTAGACTTAGATACGAATAAGCAATAGACTCTGACAAACTTCAGCCAATTTTCAGTTACTCTCCCAACAAAAACATGTAGCTTACAGTAGGCTTTTGCTGAGACCTGGAGCCTGTATCACCACTCACACAAAAATGCTAAGTGGGAGCTTTCCCTGAATACTATTGTATTCAAATATACTCCAAAAGCTATTGTGGAATGTGCAGAGCTAAACATGCACATTGGCCTGCAGAAACACTACTTGGGTGGGAAGGGATCCTGAAGCCATCTCCATGATGGTTCACTGAGACCATTACATGAAAAGCAATGATCCCAGGGAGAGTTTGGCCTTTGGTAGAGATATCTGATGACAGGGACCTACTTACTGGTAGCAACAGCCTCAGGTAAAGCAACTAGAAGGACAACAGAACCAAATGTGATGGCCATTGTTTGTGCCTGGGGAGGTTGTGAATGCACATAAACTTCCCCGCTAGGACTGCAGGACAATACTGGAACAGGTCACCCAGAGAAGTGGCTTTGAAGATTTAATCCTTTGAATGTTTCTAGAGACTCAGCTAGACAAAATCATAATGGACCTGATCTGGTGTTGGCAATAGCTCTGCTTTGAGTAGTTGGACTAGGAAGCCCCTAAAGGTCCTTTCTAATAAATATTTCTATGACTCTGTGAAAATCCATCCACAAAAGTAGAAAAAAATATATATAAATAATGATGTGATAAGAACAATTATGGATTTAGACTGGACATCGTAAAAAACATCTAAGGACAATTAACTTGATACTTGAATATTTTTTCAAAAAGGAAAAATAATTATTGTCTGAAAGTAATCAGTCAATAACCAGTTAAGAAATTGAAACAGGAATGCCATCTATGTGGGATTTCTTCAACAACTTTAACAAACACTTATTTAGCAAATAAAATCAGGGTATAAAATCTTCTGAGCAAAGAAAACATTGCAAACACAATGAAAACTTACTGGTGTTCTGATCTGCTGGAAAGGACTGATACTCAGCATGAAACCCTCTATTGGAATATCTAGAGTCACTGTGAAATCTGACAGTCATAAAGTTTGAGGATGATGTGTATGTGAGATCAGAACCGGAACAAATTATTCCAAGCAGAGGAGAAGTATTGGGTGGTCCATCATAGATCTCAATATAGTCATTTTGGCATCCGCCTTGCAACCTGAAGAAGAAACAAGAATATGTAATAAAATGTATTGGGTAAACACTGTTTTTTAACTGCTGAACAAAATATAAACTAAAGATATTGCACTCACACAATTTTCATGTAATATTTATAATTCACTTATAAGCGTGGGAAATGTGCTTGGGCAGTGTCATTGTAGTTGAGATTTGGGACCCATTTATTGCCCAAGGAGGGCGTGCTTTACTTATCATAGGATCATAGAACGGTTTGGGTTGGAAGGGACCTTCAAGAGTCATCCAGTCCAACCCCCCTGCAAGGAGCAGGGACATCTCCAACCAGATCAGGTTGCTCAGAGCCCCGTTCAACCTGGCCTTGAATGTTTCCAGGGATGGGGCACCACCACTTCTCTGGGCAACCTGGGCCAGTGTTCCACCACCCTCACTGTAAAAAAATTTTTCATAATATCTAATCTAAATCGACCTCCCTCTATTTTAAAACCATTTCCCCTTGTCCTGTCACAACAGGCCCTACTAAAGAGTTTCTCCCCATCTTTCCTGTAGGCTCCCTTAAGGTACCGGAAGACTGCAATAAGGTCTCCCTGGAGCCTCTTGTTCTCCAGGCTGAATAGCCCGAACTCACTCAAAAGAAAAAAACTTACCAAATACTTTCAAACGTCAGCATAATGCGGAAATTATTCATCACTTGTATTTGCCACAAACAATCTGCATTATCTGGATAATTCAAAGGATAAGAAGGACTTTGAAGTGTTCCGGAGGAATTAAAAAGTAAGCCACCACAAACATATTTTGTAGCTGAAAAGAAAAAAAAAAAAAAAAAAGAAAATACAATATAAATGTGAAACATTTGACTTACTTATGAGCAAATGAAAATTCATTTTACGTATACAGGCCATAGCAACAGGAGGTTAAATCTCCAGAGAAATGGAATGGTTGTGCTCTTCTCACTCAGCCTACAAATAAGATGATCTCTTCAGAGAACAATGTTTCTCCCTTGCTATTGTGTGTTTGGTAGCCTTAAGGCACACATGTGTATGAGAAAAGGCAAGACGTGCTGGCCAAATAACATAAAAATTGGAGAAGAAAGAAAATATTTCACACAAAATTGAATACAGTCTGAAAGCCACCCTCTGCAAAATAATCAGAGATACATTAAAGACCAGCACGTCGGATGTAACAGTATGGATAAGGATTTTTTTCAAAAAGTATTAAAATGTGCAAATAATAAAACCTATAAAGTCTAAGTAATACACATTCAAATTAATGTATCAAAAAGATGAAAAAGCAGACATACGTGGCATAGCTGAAGGTGGAGTGGAAAAAGTGGTTGTGGCATCTGTTGGGAAGGAAGAGAAAGAGAAAGTGAGGCCATTGTGGATGGATGAAGGAGCATGGCTGGGTTTTCTCCCAGCACTGGGGATGTTGGTGCCACCCTGAGAGGTGGACCATGGAGAGTGCGGGGGTCTCAGTAGGGTGGTCTTCCATGGTGGGAGCAAGGACAAAGACAACCTGTCAACGCATCTCCAAGACATACTGAAATTTGCCACCAAGGGCCACTTTTTGAAGGCAGGCCAGTGTTTAGGAAGGGAAAGCAGCGGTACCTGAGCAGATAACACCAGCATCTTCACTGTGGGCACAGTTGTGGACGCCCCAGCCCCTGTGGCTGCACTGGAAGAGGGAGGACTCACTCCCTGTGCAGTACACATCGTCCAGGTAGATATTGCCAGTGCCTTGTCCAAAGTAGGCACTTGATGGTGCAGAAACAGCAACACCGCATCCCAGCTGCCTGCACACGACCATGGCGTCGTTCAGGTCCCAGTTGTCATCACAGACGGTGCCCCGGCCCCCAGAGTGGTAAATCTCTACGCGCCCCTCACACCGGTTCCTGCCATTCACCAGGCTCAGGGAGGCACCTTGGAAAGAAGGAGACGTGGAAAACATGGGAAAACTGGTTAGCACGTAGGCACCTTCTCTCATTCAGGCACAGGCAACACTCTGCGAGTCGCAGGCCAGCAGGACCGTCACCCTCAGCTTCGGTAGGCTGTGCATTTCCCTGGCTCTGCTCTCCCATGGAGAAGACCAAAGCCAGCCTATCAGTCAGCAACTGGTAGCGGCAGAAGAAGTGGGCAGAAAAAGCCCAAGAAATTGAGACCCACCTGGAGGAATGGATGCTGTCGGCATGGCTTGGGTGGTGGTTGTGGCAGCTGTTGGTAAGGAAGAGAAAGAAGCAAGTGAGGATATTTTGGATGGAGGAAGGAGCACGGCTGGGTTTTCTCCCAGCACTAGGGATGTTGGTGCCACCCTGAGAGGTGGACCATGGAGAGCGCGGGGATCTCAGTAGGGTGGTCTTCCATGGTGGGAGCAAGGACAAAGACAACCTGTCAACGCATCTCCAAGACATACTGAAAAGTTGCCACCAAGGGCCACTTCTTGAAGGCACGCCAGTGTTTAGGAAGGAAAAGCAGCAGTACCTGAGCAGATAACACCAGCATCTTCACTGTGGCCACAGTTGTGGACGCCCCAGCCCCTGTGGCTGCACTGGAAGAGGGAGGACTCATTCCCTGTGCAGTACACATCGTCCAGGTAGATATTGCCAGTGCCTTGTCCAAAGTAGGCACTTGATGGTGCAGAAAGAGCAACACCGCATCCCAGCTGCCTGCACACGACCATGGCATCGTTCAGGTCCCAGCTGTCATCACAGACGGTGCCCCGGCCCCCAGAGTGGTAAATCTCTACGCGCCCCTCACACCGGTTCCTGCCATTCACCAGGCTCAGGGAGGCACCTTGGAAAGAAGGAGACGTGGAAAACATGGGAAAACTGGTTAGCACGTAGGCACCTTCTCTCATTCAGGCACAGGCAACACTCTGCGAGTCGCAGGCCAGCAGGACCGTCACCCTCAGCTTCGGTAGGCTGTGCATTTCCCTGGCTCTGCTCTCCCATGGAGAAGACCAAAGCCAGCCTATCAGTCAGCAACTGGTAGCGGCAGAAGAAGTGGGCAGAAAAAGCCCAAGAAATTGAGACCCACCTGGAGGAATGGATGCTGTTGGCATGGCTTGGGTGGTGGTTGTGGCATCTGTTGGGAAGGAAGAGAAAGAAGCAAGTGAGGATATTTTGGATGGAGGAAGGAGCACGGCTGGGTTTTCTCCCAGCACTAGGGATGTTGGTGCCACCCTGAGAGGTGGACCATGGAGAGCGCGGGGATCTCAGTAGGGTGGTCTTCCATGGTGGGAGCAAGGACAAAGACAACCTGTCAACGCATCTCCAAGACATACTGAAAAGTTGCCACCAAGGGCCACTTTTTGAAGGCACGCCAGTGTTTAGGAAGGAAAAGCAGCAGTACCTGAGCAGATAACACCAGCATCTTCACTGTGGGCACAGTTGTGGACGCCCCAGCCCCTGTGGCTGCACTGGAAGAGGGAGGACTCATTCCCTGTGCAGTACACATCGTCCAGGTAGATATTGCCAGTGCCTTGTCCAAAGTAGGCACTTGATGGTGCAGAAACAGCAACACCGCATCCCAGCTGCCTGCACACGACCATGGCATCGTTCAGGTCCCAGCTGTCATCACAGACGGTGCCCCGGCCCCCAGAGTGGTAAATCTCTACGCGCCCCTCACACCGGTTCCTGCCATTCACCAGGCTCAGGGAGGCACCTTGGAAAGAAGGAGACACGGAAAACATGGGAAACATGGTTAGCACGTAGGCACCTTCTCTCATTCGGGCACAGGCAACACTCTGCGAGTTGCAGGCCAGCAGGACCGTCACCCTCGGCTTCGGTAGGCTGTGCATTTCCCTGGCTCTGCTCTCCCATGGAGAAGACGAAAGCCAGCCTATGAGTCAGCAACTGGTAGCGGCAGAAGAAGTGGGCAGAAAAAGCCCAAGAAATTGAGACCCACCTGGAGGAATGGATGCTGTCGGCATGGCTTGGGTGGTGGTTGTGGCATCTGTTGGGAAGGAAGAGAAAGAAGCAAGTGAGGATATTTTGGATGGAGGAAGGAGCACGGCTGGGTTTTCTCCCAGCACTAGGGATGTTGGTGCCACCCTGAGAGGTGGACCATGGAGAGCGCGGGGGTCTCAGTAGGGTGGTCTTCCATGGTGGGAGCAAGGACAAAGACAACCTGTCAACGCATCTCCAAGACATACTGAAAAGTTGCCACCAAGGGCCACTTCTTGAAGGCACGCCAGTGTTTAGGAAGGAAAAGCAGCAGTACCTGAGCAGATAACACCAGCATCTTCACTGTGGCCACAGTTGTGGACGCCCCAGCCCCTGTGGCTGCACTGGAAGAGGGAGGACTCATTCCCTGTGCAGTACACATCGTCCAGGTAGATATTGCCAGTGCCCTGTCCAAAGTAGGCACTTGATGGTGCAGAAACAGCAACACCACATCCCAGCTGCCTGCACACGACCATGGCGTCGTTCAGGTCCCAGCTGTCATCACAGACGGTGCCCCGGCCCCCAGAGTGGTAAATCTCTACGCGCCCCTCACACCGGTTCCTGCCATTCACCAGGCTCAGGGAGGCACCTTGGAAAGAAGGAGACACGGAAAACATGGGAAAACTGGTTAGCACGTAGGCACCTTCTCTCATTCGGGCACAGGCAACACTCTGCGAGTTGCAGGCCAGCAGGACCGTCACCCTCGGCTTCGTTAGGCTGTGCATTTCCCTGGCTCTGCTCTCCCATGGAGAAGACGAAAGCCAGCCTATGAGTCAGCAACTGGTAGCGGCAGAAGAAGTGGGCAGAAAAAGCCCAAGAAATTGAGACCCACCTGGAGGAATGGATGCTGTTGGCATGGCTTGGGTGGTGTTTGTGGCATCTGTTGGGAAGGAAGAGAAAGAAGCAAGTGAGGATATTTTGGATGGAGGAAGGAGCACGGCTGGTTTTCTCCCAGCACTAGGGATGTTGGTGCCACCCTGAGAGATGGACCATGGAGAGCGCGGGGGTCTCAGTAGGGTGGTCTTCCATGGTGGGAGCAAGGACAAAGACAACCTGTCAACGCATCTCCAAGACATACTAAAAAGTTGCCACCAAGGGCCACTTTTTGAAGGCAGGCCAGTGTTTAGGAAGGAAAAGCAGTAGTACCTGAGCAGATAACACCAGCATCTTCACTGTGGGCACAGTTGTGGACGCCCCAGCCCCTGTGGCTGCACTGGAAGAGGGAGGACTCACTCCCTGTGCAGTACACATCGTCCAGGTAGATATTGCCAGTGCCTTGTCCAAAGTAGGCACTTGATGGTGCAGAAAGAGCAACACCGCATCCCAGCTGCCTGCACACGACCATGGCGTCGTTCAGGTCCCAGCTGTCATCACAGACGGTGCCCCGGCCCCCAGAGTGGTAAATCTCTACGCGCCCCTCACACCGGTTCCTGCCATTCACCAGGCTCAGGGAGGCACCTTGGAAAGAAGGAGACGTGGAAAACATGGGAAAACTGGTTAGCACGTAGGGACCTTCTCTCATTCAGGCACAGGCAACACTCTGCGAGTTGCAGGCCAGCAGGACCGTCACCCTCGGCTTCGTTAGGCTGTGCATTTCCCTGGCTCTGCTCTCCCATGGAGAAGACGAAAGCCAGCCTATGAGTCAGCAACTGGTAGCGGCAGAAGAAGTGGGCAGAAAAAGCCCAAGAAATTGAGACCCACCTGGAGGAATGGATGCTGTCGGCATGGCTTGGGTGGTGATTGTATCGTCTGTTGGGAAGGAAGAGAAAGAAAAAGTGAAGCCATTGTGGATGATGAAGGAGCACGGCTGGGTTTTCTCAATTCAGGCAAAGGCTACACTCTGCGAGTTGCAGGCCAGCAGGACCGTCACCCTCGGCTTCAGTAGGCTGTGCATTTCCCTGCCTCAGCTCTCCCATGGAGAAGACGAAAGCCAGCCTATGAGTCAGCAACTGGTAGCGGCAGAAGAAGTGGGCAGAAAAAGCCCAAGAAATTGAGACCCACCTGGAGGAATGGATGCTGTTGGCATGGCTTGGGTGGTGTTTGTGGCATCTGTTGGGAAGGAAGAGAAAGAAGCAAGTGAGGATATTTTGGATGGATGAAAGAGCACGGCTGGGTTTTCTCCCAGCACTAGGGATGTTGGTGCCACCCTGAGAGGTGGACCATGGAGAGCGCGGGGGTCTCAGTAGGGTGGTCTTCCATGGTGGGAGCAAGGACAAAGACAACCTGTCAACGCATCTCCAAGACATACTGAAAAGTTGCCACCAAGGGCCACTTTTTGAAGGCAGGCCAGTGTTTAGGAAGGAAAAGCAGTAGTACCTGAGCAGATAACACCAGCATCTTCACTGTGGGCACAGTTGTGGACGCCCCAGCCCCTGTGGCTGCACTGGAAGAGGGAGGACTCACTCCCTGTGCAGTACACATCGTCCAGGTAGATATTGCCAGTGCCTTGTCCAAAGTAGGCACTTGATGGTGCAGAAACAGCAACACCGCATCCCAGCTGCCTGCACACGACCATGGCGTCGTTCAGGTCCCAGCTGTCATCACAGACGGTGCCCCGGCCCCCAGAGTGGTAAATCTCTACGCGCCCCTCACACCGGTTCCTGCCATTCACCAGGCTCAGGGAGGCACCTTGGAAAGAAGGAGACACGGAAAACATGGGAAACATGGTTAGCACGTAGGCACCTTCTCTCATTCGGGCACAGGCAACACTCTGCGAGTTGCAGGCCAGCAGGACCGTCACCCTCGGCTTCGGTAGGCTGTGCATTTCCCTGGCTCTGCTCTCCCATGGAGAAGACGAAAGCCAGCCTATGAGTCAGCAACTGGTAGCGGCAGAAGAAGTGGGCAGAAAAAGCCCAAGAAATTGAGACCCACCTGGAGGAATGGATGCTGTCGGCATGGCTTGGGTGGTGGTTGTGGCATCTGTTGGGAAGGAAGAGAAAGAAGCAAGTGAGGATATTTTGGATGGAGGAAGGAGCACGGCTGGGTTTTCTCCCAGCACTAGGGATGTTGGTGCCACCCTGAGAGGTGGACCATGGAGAGCGCGGGGGTCTCAGTGGAGTGGTCTTCCATGGTGGGAGCAAGGACAAAGACAACCTGTCAACGCATCTCCAAGACATACTGAAAAGTTGCCACCAAGGGCCACTTTTTGAAGGCAGGCCAGTGTTTAGGAAGGAAAAGCAGCAGTACCTGAGCAGATAACACCAGCATCTTCACTGTGGGCACAGTTGTGGACGCCCCAGCCCCTGTGGCTGCACTGGAAGAGGGAGGACTCATTCCCTGTGCAGTACACATCGTCCAGGTAGATATTGCCAGTGCCTTGTCCAAAGTAGGCACTTGATGGTGCAGAAACAGCAACACCGCATCCCAGCTGCCTGCACACGACCATGGCATCGTTCAGGTCCCAGCTGTCATCACAGACGGTGCCCCGGCCCCCAGAGTGGTAAATCTCTACGCGCCCCTCACACCGGTTCCTGCCATTCACCAGGCTCAGGGAGGCACCTTGGAAAGAAGGAGACACGGAAAACATGGGAAACATGGTTAGCACGTAGGCACCTTCTCTCATTCGGGCACAGGCAACACTCTGCGAGTTGCAGGCCAGCAGGACCGTCACCCTCGGCTTCGGTAGGCTGTGCATTTCCCTGGCTCTGCTCTCCCATGGAGAAGACGAAAGCCAGCCTATGAGTCAGCAACTGGTAGCGGCAGAAGAAGTGGGCAGAAAAAGCCCAAGAAATTGAGACCCACCTGGAGGAATGGATGCTGTCGGCATGGCTTGGGTGGTGGTTGTGGCATCTGTTGGGAAGGAAGAGAAAGAAGCAAGTGAGGATATTTTGGATGGAGGAAGGAGCACGGCTGGGTTTTCTCCCAGCACTAGGGATGTTGGTGCCACCCTGAGAGGTGGACCATGGAGAGCGCGGGGGTCTCAGTAGGGTGGTCTTCCATGGTGGGAGCAAGGACAAAGACAACCTGTCAACGCATCTCCAAGACATACTGAAAAGTTGCCACCAAGGGCCACTTCTTGAAGGCACGCCAGTGTTTAGGAAGGAAAAGCAGTGGTACCTGAGCAGATAACACCAGCATCTTCACTGTGGCCACAGTTGTGGACGCCCCAGCCCCTGTGGCTGCACTGGAAGAGGGAGGACTCATTCCCTGTGCAGTACACATCGTCCAGGTAGATATTGCCAGTGCCCTGTCCAAAGTAGGCACTTGATGGTGCAGAAACAGCAACACCGCATCCCAGCTGCCTGCACACGACCATGGCGTCGTTCAGGTCCCAGCTGTCATCACAGACGGTGCCCCGGCCCCCAGAGTGGTAAATCTCTACGCGCCCCTCACACCGGTTCCTGCCATTCACCAGGCTCAGGGAGGCACCTTGGAAAGAAGGAGACACGGAAAACATGGGAAAACTGGTTAGCACGTAGGCACCTTCTCTCATTCGGGCACAGGCAACACTCTGCGAGTTGCAGGCCAGCAGGACCGTCACCCTCGGCTTCGTTAGGCTGTGCATTTCCCTGGCTCTGCTCTCCCATGGAGAAGACGAAAGCCAGCCTATGAGTCAGCAACTGGTAGCGGCAGAAGAAGTGGGCAGAAAAAGCCCAAGAAATTGAGACCCACCTGGAGGAATGGATGCTGTTGGCATGGCTTGGGTGGTGTTTGTGGCATCTGTTGGGAAGGAAGAGAAAGAAGCAAGTGAGGATATTTTGGATGGAGGAAGGAGCACGGCTGGTTTTCTCCCAGCACTAGGGATGTTGGTGCCACCCTGAGAGGTGGACCATGGAGAGCGCGGGGGTCTCAGTAGGGTGGTCTTCCATGGTGGGAGCAAGGACAAAGACAACCTGTCAACGCATCTCCAAGACATACTAAAAAGTTGCCACCAAGGGCCACTTTTTGAAGGCAGGCCAGTGTTTAGGAAGGAAAAGCAGTAGTACCTGAGCAGATAACACCAGCATCTTCACTGTGGCCACAGTTGTGGACGCCCCAGCCCCTGTGGCTGCACTGGAAGAGGGAGGACTCACTCCCTGTGCAGTACACATCGTCCAGGTAGATATTGCCAGTGCCTTGTCCAAAGTAGGCACTTGATGGTGCAGAAAGAGCAACACCGCATCCCAGCTGCCTGCACACGACCATGGCGTCGTTCAGGTCCCAGCTGTCATCACAGACGGTGCCCCGGCCCCCAGAGTGGTAAATCTCTACGCGCCCCTCACACCGGTTCCTGCCATTCACCAGGCTCAGGGAGGCACCTTGGAAAGAAGGAGACGTGGAAAACATGGGAAAACTGGTTAGCACGTAGGGACCTTCTCTCATTCAGGCACAGGCAACACTCTGCGAGTTGCAGGCCAGCAGGACCGTCACCCTCGGCTTCGTTAGGCTGTGCATTTCCCTGGCTCTGCTCTCCCATGGAGAAGACGAAAGCCAGCCTATGAGTCAGCAACTGGTAGCGGCAGAAGAAGTGGGCAGAAAAAGCCCAAGAAATTGAGACCCACCTGGAGGAATGGATGCTGTCGGCATGGCTTGGGTGGTGATTGTATCGTCTGTTGGGAAGGAAGAGAAAGAAAAAGTGAAGCCATTGTGGATGATGAAGGAGCACGGCTGGGTTTTCTCAATTCAGGCAAAGGCTACACTCTGCGAGTTGCAGGCCAGCAGGACCGTCACCCTCGGCTTCAGTAGGCTGTGCATTTCCCTGCCTCAGCTCTCCCATGGAGAAGACGAAAGCCAGCCTATGAGTCAGCAACTGGTAGCGGCAGAAGAAGTGGGCAGAAAAAGCCCAAGAAATTGAGACCCACCTGGAGGAATGGATGCTGTTGGCATGGCTTGGGTGGTGGTTGTGGCATCTGTTGGGAAGGAAGAGAAAGAAGCAAGTGAGGATATTTTGGATGGATGAAAGAGCACGGCTGGGTTTTCTCCCAGCACTAGGGATGTTGGTGCCACCCTGAGAGGTGGACCATGGAGAGCGCGGGGGTCTCAGTAGGGTGGTCTTCCATGGTGGGAGCAAGGACAAAGACAACCTGTCAACGCATCTCCAAGACATACTGAAAAGTTGCCACCAAGGGCCACTTTTTGAAGGCAGGCCAGTGTTTAGGAAGGAAAAGCAGTAGTACCTGAGCAGATAACACCAGCATCTTCACTGTGGGCACAGTTGTGGACGCCCCAGCCCCTGTGGCTGCACTGGAAGAGGGAGGACTCACTCCCTGTGCAGTACACATCGTCCAGGTAGATATTGCCAGTGCCTTGTCCAAAGTAGGCACTTGATGGTGCAGAAACAGCAACACCGCATCCCAGCTGCCTGCACACGACCATGGCGTCGTTCAGGTCCCAGCTGTCATCACAGACGGTGCCCCGGCCCCCAGAGTGGTAAATCTCTACGCGCCCCTCACACCGGTTCCTGCCATTCACCAGGCTCAGGGAGGCACCTTGGAAAGAAGGAGACACGGAAAACATGGGAAACATGGTTAGCACGTAGGCACCTTCTCTCATTCGGGCACAGGCAACACTCTGCGAGTTGCAGGCCAGCAGGACCGTCACCCTCGGCTTCGGTAGGCTGTGCATTTCCCTGGCTCTGCTCTCCCATGGAGAAGACGAAAGCCAGCCTATGAGTCAGCAACTGGTAGCGGCAGAAGAAGTGGGCAGAAAAAGCCCAAGAAATTGAGACCCACCTGGAGGAATGGATGCTGTCGGCATGGCTTGGGTGGTGGTTGTGGCATCTGTTGGGAAGGAAGAGAAAGAAGCAAGTGAGGATATTTTGGATGGAGGAAGGAGCACGGCTGGGTTTTCTCCCAGCACTAGGGATGTTGGTGCCACCCTGAGAGGTGGACCATGGAGAGCGCGGGGGTCTCAGTGGAGTGGTCTTCCATGGTGGGAGCAAGGACAAAGACAACCTGTCAACGCATCTCCAAGACATACTGAAAAGTTGCCACCAAGGGCCACTTTTTGAAGGCACGCCAGTGTTTAGGAAGGAAAAGCAGCAGTACCTGAGCAGATAACACCAGCATCTTCACTGTGGGCACAGTTGTGGACGCCCCAGCCCCTGTGGCTGCACTGGAAGAGGGAGGACTCATTCCCTGTGCAGTACACATCGTCCAGGTAGATATTGCCAGTGCCCTGTCCAAAGTAGGCACTTGATGGTGCAGAAACAGCAACACCACATCCCAGCTGCCTGCACACGACCATGGCGTCGTTCAGGTCCCAGCTGTCATCACAGACGGTGCCCCGGCCCCCAGAGTGGTAAATCTCTACGCGCCCCTCACACCGGTTCCTGCCATTCACCAGGCTCAGGGAGGCACCTTGGAAAGAAGGAGACACGGAAAACATGGGAAAACTGGTTAGCACATAGGCACCTTCTCTCATTCGGGCACAGGCAACACTCTGCGAGTTGCAGGCCAGCAGGACCGTCACCATCGGCTTCGGTAGGCTGTGCATTTCCCTGGCTCTGCTCTCCCATGGAGAAGACGAAAGCCAGCCTATGAGTCAGCAACTGGTAGCGGCAGAAGAAGTGGGCAGAAAAAGCCCAAGAAATTGAGACCCACCTGGAGGAATGGATGCTGTCGGCATGGCTTGGGTGGTGGTTGTGGCATCTGTTGGGAAGGAAGAGAAAGAAGCAAGTGAGGATATTTTGGATGGAGGAAGGAGCACGGCTGGGTTTTCTCCCAGCACTAGGGATGTTGGTGCCACCCTGAGAGGTGGACCATGGAGAGCGCGGGGGTCTCAGTAGGGTGGTCTTCCATGGTGGGAGCAAGGACAAAGACAACCTGTCAACGCATCTCCAAGACATACTGAAAAGTTGCCACCAAGGGCCACTTCTTGAAGGCACGCCAGTGTTTAGGAAGGAAAAGCAGTGGTACCTGAGCAGATAACACCAGCATCTTCACTGTGGCCACAGTTGTGGACGCCCCAGCCCCTGTGGCTGCACTGGAAGAGGGAGGACTCATTCCCTGTGCAGTACACATCGTCCAGGTAGATATTGCCAGTGCCCTGTCCAAAGTAGGCACTTGATGGTGCAGAAACAGCAACACCGCATCCCAGCTGCCTGCACACGACCATGGCGTCGTTCAGGTCCCAGCTGTCATCACAGACGGTGCCCCGGCCCCCAGAGTGGTAAATCTCTACGCGCCCCTCACACCGGTTCCTGCCATTCACCAGGCTCAGGGAGGCACCTTGGAAAGAAGGAGACGTGGAAAACATGGGAAAACTGGTTAGCACGTAGGGACCTTCTCTCATTCAGGCACAGGCAACACTCTGCGAGTTGCAGGCCAGCAGGACCGTCACCCTCGGCTTCGTTAGGTTGTGCATTTCCCTGGCTCTGCTCTCCCATGGAGAAGACGAAAGCCAGCCTATGAGTCAGCAACTGGTAGCGGCAGAAGAAGTGGGCAGAAAAAGCCCAAGAAATTGAGACCCACCTGGAGGAATGGATGCTGTCGGCATGGTTTGGGTGGTGGTTGTATCGTCTGTTGGGAAGGAAGAGAAAGAAAAAGTGAAGCCATTGTGGATGATGAAGGAGCACGGCTGGGTTTTCTCAATTCAGGCAAAGGCTACACTCTGCGAGTCGCAGGCCAGCAGGACCGTCACCCTCGGCTTCGTTAGGCTGTGCATTTCCCTGGCTCTGCTCTCCCATGGAGAAGACGAAAGCCAGCCTATGAGTCAGCAACTGGTAGCGGCAGAAGAAGTGGGCAGAAAAAGCCCAAGAAATTGAGACCCACCTGGAGGAATGGATGCTGTTGGCATGGCTTGGGTGGTGGTTGTGGCATCTGTTGGGAAGGAAGAGAAAGAAGCAAGTGAGGATATTTTGGATGGAGGAAGGAGCACGGCTGGGTTTTCTCCCAGCACTAGGGATGTTGGTGCCACCCTGAGAGGTGGACCATGGAGAGCGCGGGGATCTCAGTAGGGTGGTCTTCCATGGTGGGAGCAAGGACAAAGACAACCTGTCAACGCATCTCCAAGACATACTGAAAAGTTGCCACCAAGGGCCACTTTTTGAAGGCAGGCCAGTGTTTAGGAAGGAAAAGCAGCAGTACCTGAGCAGATAACACCAGCATCTTCACTGTGGGCACAGTTGTGGACGCCCCAGCCCCTGTGGCTGCACTGGAAGAGGGAGGACTCATTCCCTGTGCAGTACACATCGTCCAGGTAGATATTGCCAGTGCCCTGTCCAAAGTAGGCACTTGATGGTGCAGAAACAGCAACACCACATCCCAGCTGCCTGCACACGACCATGGCGTCGTTCAGGTCCCAGCTGTCATCACAGACGGTGCCCCGGCCCCCAGAGTGGTAAATCTCTACGCGCCCCTCACACCGGTTCCTGCCATTCACCAGGCTCAGGGAGGCACCTTGGAAAGAAGGAGACACGGAAAACATGGGAAAACTGGTTAGCACATAGGCACCTTCTCTCATTCGGGCACAGGCAACACTCTGCGAGTTGCAGGCCAGCAGGACCGTCACCCTCGGCTTCGGTAGGCTGTGCATTTCCCTGGCTCTGCTCTCCCATGGAGAAGACGAAAGCCAGCCTATGAGTCAGCAACTGGTAGCGGCAGAAGAAGTGGGCAGAAAAAGCCCAAGAAATTGAGACCCACCTGGAGGAATGGATGCTGTCGGCATGGCTTGGGTGGTGGTTGTGGCATCTGTTGGGAAGGAAGAGAAAGAAGCAAGTGAGGATATTTTGGATGGAGGAAGGAGCACGGCTGGGTTTTCTCCCAGCACTAGGGATGTTGGTGCCACCCTGAGAGGTGGACCATGGAGAGCGCGGGGATCTCAGTAGGGTGGTCTTCCATGGTGGGAGCAAGGACAAAGACAACCTGTCAACGCATCTCCAAGACATACTGAAAAGTTGCCACCAAGGGCCACTTCTTGAAGGCACGCCAGTGTTTAGGAAGGAAAAGCAGTGGTACCTGAGCAGATAACACCAGCATCTTCACTGTGGCCACAGTTGTGGACGCCCCAGCCCCTGTGGCTGCACTGGAAGAGGGAGGACTCATTCCCTGTGCAGTACACATCGTCCAGGTAGATATTGCCAGTGCCCTGTCCAAAGTAGGCACTTGATGGTGCAGAAACAGCAACACCGCATCCCAGCTGCCTGCACACAACCATGGCGTCGTTCAGGTCCCAGCTGTCATCACAGACGGTGCCCCGGCCCCCAGAGTGGTAAATCTCTACGCGCCCCTCACACCGGTTCCTGCCATTCACCAGGCTCAGGGAGGCACCTTGGAAAGAAGGAGACACGGAAAACATGGGAAAACTGGTTAGCACGTAGGCACCTTCTCTCATTCGGGCACAGGCAACACTCTGCGAGTTGCAGGCCAGCAGGACCGTCACCCTCGGCTTCGGTAGGCTGTGCATTTCCCTGGCTCTGCTCTCCCATGGAGAAGACGAAAGCCAGCCTATGAGTCAGCAACTGGTAGCGGCAGAAGAAGTGGGCAGAAAAAGCCCAAGAAATTGAGACCCACCTGGAGGAATGGATGCTGTTGGCATGGCTTGGGTGGTGGTTGTGGCATCTGTTGGGAAGGAAGAGAAAGAAGCAAGTGAGGATATTTTGGATGGAGGAAGGAGCACGGCTGGTTTTCTCCCAGCACTAGGGATGTTGGTGCCACCCTGAGAGGTGGACCATGGAGAGCGCGGGGATCTCAGTAGGGTGGTCTTCCATGGTGGGAGCAAGGACAAAGACAACCTGTCAACGCATCTCCAAGACATACTAAAAAGTTGCCACCAAGGGCCACTTTTTGAAGGCAGGCCAGTGTTTAGGAAGGAAAAGCAGTAGTACCTGAGCAGATAACACCAGCATCTTCACTGTGGCCACAGTTGTGGACGCCCCAGCCCCTGTGGCTGCACTGAAAGAGGGAGGACTCACTCCCTGTGCAGTACACATCGTCCAGGTAGATATTGCCAGTGCCTTGTCCAAAGTAGGCACTTGATGGTGCAGAAAGAGCAACACCGCATCCCAGCTGCCTGCACACGACCATGGCGTCGTTCAGGTCCCAGCTGTCATCACAGACGGTGCCCCGGCCCCCAGAGTGGTAAATCTCTACGCGCCCCTCACACCGGTTCCTGCCATTCACCAGGCTCAGGGAGGCACCTTGGAAAGAAGGAGACGTGGAAAACATGGGAAAACTGGTTAGCACGTAGGGACCTTCTCTCATTCAGGCACAGGCAACACTCTGCGAGTTGCAGGCCAGCAGGACCGTCACCCTCGGCTTCGTTAGGTTGTGCATTTCCCTGGCTCTGCTCTCCCATGGAGAAGACGAAAGCCAGCCTATGAGTCAGCAACTGGTAGCGGCAGAAGAAGTGGGCAGAAAAAGCCCAAGAAATTGAGACCCACCTGGAGGAATGGATGCTGTCGGCATGGTTTGGGTGGTGGTTGTATCGTCTGTTGGGAAGGAAGAGAAAGAAAAAGTGAAGCCATTGTGGATGATGAAGGAGCACGGCTGGGTTTTCTCAATTCAGGCAAAGGCTACACTCTGCGAGTCGCAGGCCAGCAGGACCGTCACCCTCGGCTTCGTTAGGCTGTGCATTTCCCTGGCTATGCTCTCCCATGGAGAAGACGAAAGCCAGCCTATGAGTCAGCAACTGGTAGCGGCAGAAGAAGTGGGCAGAAAAAGCCCAAGAAATTGAGACCCACCTGGAGGAATGGATGCTGTTGGCATGGCTTGGGTGGTGGTTGTGGCATCTGTTGGGAAGGAAGAGAAAGAAGCAAGTGAGGATATTTTGGATGGAGGAAGGAGCACGGCTGGGTTTTCTCCCAGTACTAGGGATGTTGGTGCCACCCTGAGAGGTGGACCATGGAGAGCGCGGGGATCTCAGTAGGGTGGTCTTCCATGGTGGGAGCAAGGACAAAGACAACCTGTCAACGCATCTCCAAGACATACTGAAAAGTTGCCACCAAGGGCCACTTTTTGAAGGCACGCCAGTGTTTAGGAAGGAAAAGCAGCAGTACCTGAGCAGATAACACCAGCATCTTCACTGTGGGCACAGTTGTGGACGCCCCAGCCCCTGTGGCTGCACTGGAAGAGGGAGGACTCATTCCCTGTGCAGTACACATCGTCCAGGTAGATATTGCCAGTGCCTTGTCCAAAGTAGGCACTTGATGGTGCAGAAACAGCAACACCGCATCCCAGGTGCCTGCACACGACCATGGCATCGTTCAGGTCCCAGCTGTCATCACAGACGGTGCCCCGGCCCCCAGAGTGGTAAATCTCTACGCGCCCCTCACACCGGTTCCTGCCATTCACCAGGCTCAGGGAGGCACCTTGGAAAGAAGGAGACGTGGAAAACATGGGAAAACTGGTTAGCACGTAGGCAACTTCTCTCATTCGGGCACAGGCAACACTCTGCGAGTTGCAGGCCAGCAGGACCGTCACCCTCGGCTTCGTTAGGCTGTGCATTTCCCTGGCTCTGCTCTCCCATGGAGAAGACGAAAGCCAGCCTATGAGTCAGCAACTGGTAGCGGCAGAAGAAGTGGGCAGAAAAAGCCCAAGAAATTGAGACCCACCTGGAGGAATGGATGCTGTCGGCATGGCTTGGGTGGTGATTGTATCGTCTGTTGGGAAGGAAGAAAATGAAAAAGTGAAGCCATTGTAGATGGTGAAGGAGCATTTCTGGGTTTTCTCAATTAAGGCAAAGGCCACACTCTGCGAGTGCAGGCCAGCAGGACCGTCACACTCAGCTTCGTTAGGCTGTGCATTTCCCTGGCTCTGTTCTCCCATGGAGAAGATGAAAGCCAGCCTATGAGTCAGCAAGTGGTAGCGGCAGAAGAAGTGGGCAGAAAAAGGCCAAGAAATTGAGACCAACCTAGAAGAATGGATTCCGTCGTGGTTTCGGTGGCGGTTGTGTCATCTGTTGGGATGGAAGAGAAAGAGAAAGTGAAGCCATTGTGGATGGTTAAGGAGCTTGGCTGGGTTTTCTCAATTCAGGCACAGGCAACACTCTGCGAGTTGCAGTCCAGCAGGATCGTCACCCTCGGCTTCGTTAGGCTGTGCATTTCCCTGGCTCTGCTCTGCCATGGAGCAGACCAATGCCAACCTATGAGCCAGCAACTGGTAGCGGCAGAAGTGGGCAGAAAAAGCATAAAAAATTGAGACCCACCTGGAGGAATGGATGCTGTCAGCATTGCTTGGTTGCTGGTGGTGGTGTCTGTTGGGAAGGAAGAGACAGAAAAAGTGAAGCCATTTTGGATGAAGAAGGAGCATGGCTGGGTTTTTCTCAACACAGGCAAAGGTAACACTCTGCGAGTTGCAGGCCAGCAGGACCGTCACCCTCGGCTTCGTTCGGCTTTACATTTCCCTGTCTCTGCTCTGCCATGGAGCAGACCAATGCCAACCTATGAGCCAGCAACTGGTAGCGGCAGAAGAAATGGGCAGAAAAAGCCCAAGAAATTGAGACCCACCTGGAGGAATGGATGCCGTCATTGTGGTTGGGATGATGGCTTTGTCGTCTGTTGGGAAGTAAGAGAAAGAGAAAGTGAGGCCATTGTGGATGGATGAAGGAGCATGGCTGGGTTTTCTCCCAGCACTAGGGATGTTGGTGCCACCCTGAGAGGTGGACCATGGAGAGCCCGGGTGTCTCAGTGGAGTGGTCTTCCATGGTGGGAGCAAGGACAAAGACAACCTGTCAACGCATCTCCAAGACATACTGAAAAGTTGCCACCAAGGGCCACTTTTTGAAGGCAGGCCAGTGTTCAGGAAGGAAAAGCAGTAGTACCTGAGCAGATAACACCAGCATCTTCACTGTGGCCGCAGTTGTGGATGCCCCAGCCCCTGTGGCTGCACTGGAAGAGGGAGGACTCACTCCCTGTGCAGTACACATCGTCCAGGTAGATATTGCCAGTGCCTTGTCCAAAGTAGGCACTTGATGGTGCAGAAACAGCAACACCGCATCCCAGCTGCCTGCACACGACCATGGCGTCGTTCAGGTCCCAGCTGTCATCACAGACGGTGCCCCGGCCCCCAGAGTAGGAAACCTCTACGCGCCCCTCACACCGGTTCCTGCCATTCACCAGGCTCAGGGAGGCACCTTGGAAAGGAGGAGACATGGAAAACATGGGAAACATGGTTAGCACGTAGGCACCTTCTCTCATTTGGGCACAGGCAACACTCTGCGAGTTGCAGGCCAGCAGGACCGTCACCCTCGGCTTCAGTAGGCTGTGCATTTCCCTGGCTCTGCTCTCCCATGGAGAAGACCAAAGCCAGCCTATGAGTCAGCAACTGGTAGCGGCAGAAGAAGTGGGCAGAAAAAGCCCAAGAAATTGAGACCCACCTGGAGGAATGGATGCCGTCGTGGCTTGGGTGGTGGTTGTGGCAGCTGTTGGGTAGGAAGAGAAAGAGAAAGTGAGGCCATTGTGGATGGATGAAGGAGCATGGCTGGGTTTTCTCCCAGCACTAGGGATGTTGGTGCCACCCTGAGAGGTGGACCATGGAGAGCGCAGGGGTCTCAGTGGAGTGGTCTTCCATGGTGGGAGCAAGGACAAAGACAACCTGTCAACGCATCTCCAAGATATACTGAAAATTTGCCACCAAGGGCCACTTTTTGAAGGCACGCTGTGTTTAGGAAGGAAAAGCAGTAGTACCTGAGCAGATAACACCAGCATCTTCACTGTGGGCACAGTTGTGGACGCCCCAGCCCCTGTGGCTGCACTGGAAGAGGGAGGACTCACTCCCTGTGCAGTACACATCATCCAGGTAGATATTGCCAGTGCCTTGTCCAAAGTAGGCACTTGATGGTGCAGAAACAGCAACACCGCATCCCAGCTGCCTGCACACGACCATGGCGTCGTTCAGGTCCCAGCTGTCATCACAGACGGTGCCCCGGCCCCCAGAGTAGGAAACCTCTACGCGCCCCTCACACCGGTTCCTGCCATTCACCAGGCTCAGGGAGGCACCTTGGAAAGGAGGAGACATGGAAAACATGGGAAAACTGATTAGCACGTAGGCACCTTCTCTCATTCGGGCACAGGCAACACTCTGCGAGTTGCAGGCCAGCAGGACCGTCACCCTCGGCTTTGGTAGGCTGTGCATTTCCCTGGCTCTGCTCTCCCGTGGAGAAGACCAAGGCCAGCCTATGAGTCAGCAACTGGTAGCGGCAGAAGAAGTGGGCAGAAAAAGCCCAAGAAATTGAGACCCACCTGGAGGAATGGATGCCGTCGTGGCTTGGGTGGTGGTTGTGGCAGCTGTTGGGAAGGAAGAGAAAGAGAAAGTGAGGCCATTGTGGATGGATGAAGGAGCATGGCTGGGTTTTCTCCCAGCACTAGGGATGTTGGTGCCACCCTGAGAGGTGGACCATGGAGAGCGCGGGGGTCTCAGTAGGGTGGTCTTCCATGGTGGGAGCAAGGACAAAGACAACCTGTCAACGCATCTCCAAGACATACTGAAATTTGCCACCAAGGGCCCTTTTTGAAGGCAGGCCAGTGTTTAGGAAGGGAAAGCAGTGGTACCTGAGCAGATAACACCAGCATCTTCACTGTGGCCACAGTTGTGGACGCCCCAGCCCCTGTGGCTGCACTGGAAGAGGGAGGACTCACTCCCTGTGCAGTACACATCGTCCAGGTAGATATTGCCAGTGCCTTGTCCAAAGTAGGCACTTGATGGTGCAGAAAGAGCAACACCGCATCCCAGCTGCCTGCACACGACCATGGCGTCGTTCAGGTCCCAGCTGTCATCACAGACGGTGCCCCGGCCCCCAGAGTAGGAAACCTCTACGCGCCCCTCACACCGGTTCCTGCCATTCACCAGGCTCAGGGAGGCACCTTGGAAAGGAGGAGACATGGAAAACATGGGAAAACTGATTAGCACGTAGGCACCTTCTCTCTTTCGGGCACAGGCAACACTCTGGGAGTTGCAGGCCGGCAGGACCGTCACCCTCGGCTTCGGTAGGCTGTGCATTTCCCTGGCTCTGCTCTCCCATGGAGAAGACCAAGGCCAGCCTATGAGTCAGCAACTGGTAGCGGCAGAAGAAGTGGGCAGAAAAAGCCCAAGAAATTGAGACCCACCTGGAGGAATGGATGCCGTCGTGGCTTGGGTGGTGGTTGTGGCAGCTGTTGGGAAGGAAGAGAAAGAGAAAGTGAGGCCATTGTGGATGGATGAAGGAGCATGGCTGGGTTTTCTCCCAGCACTAGGGATGTTGCTGCCACCCTGAGAGGTGGACCATGGAGAGCGCGGGGGTCTCAGTGGAGTGGTCTTCCATGGTGGGAGCAAGGACAAAGACAACCTGTCAACGCATCTCCAAGACATACTGAAATTTGCCACCAAGGGCCCTTTTTGAAGGCAGGCCAGTGTTTAGGAAGGGAAAGCAGTGGTACCTGAGCAGATAACACCAGCATCTTCACTGTGGCCACAGTTGTGGACGCCCCAGCCCCTGTGGCTGCACTGGAAGAGGGAGGACTCACTCCCTGTGCAGTACACATCGTCCAGGTAGATATTGCCAGTGCCTTGTCCAAAGTAGGCACTTGATGGTGCAGAAACAGCAACACCGCATCCCAGCTGCCTGCACACGACCATGGCGTCGTTCAGGTCCCAGCTGTCATCACAGACGGTGCCCCGGCCCCCAGAGTAGGAAACCTCTACGCGCCCCTCACACCGGTTCCTGCCATTCACCAGGCTCAGGGAGGCACCTTGGAAAGGAGGAGACATGGAAAACATGGGAAAACTGATTAGCACGTAGGCACCTTCTCTCTTTCGGGCACAGGCAACACTCTGCGAGTTGCAGGCCAGCAGGACCGTCACCCTCGGCTTCGGTAGGCTGTGCATTTCCCTGGCTCTGCTCTCCCATGGAGAAGACCAAGGCCAGCCTATGAGTCAGCAACTGGTAGCGGCAGAAGAAGTGGGCAGAAAAAGCCCAAGAAATTGAGACCCACCTGGAGGAATGGATGCCGTCGTGGCTTGGGTGGTGGTTGTGGCAGCTGTTGGGAAGGAAGAGAAAGAGAAAGTGAGGCCATTGTGGATGGATGAAGGAGCATGGCTGGGTTTTCTCCCAGCACTAGGGATGTTGGTGCCACCCTGAGAGGTGGACCATGGAGAGCGCGGGGGTCTCAGTGGAGTGGTCTTCCATGGTGGGAGCAAGGACAAAGACAACCTGTCAACGCATCTCCAAGACATACTGAAATTTGCCACCAAGGGCCCTTTTTGAAGGCAGGCCAGTGTTTAGGAAGGGAAAGCAGTGGTACCTGAGCAGATAACACCAGCATCTTCACTGTGGGCACAGTTGTGGACGCCCCAGCCCCTGTGGCTGCACTGGAAGAGGGAGGACTCACTCCCTGTGCAGTACACATCATCCAGGTAGATATTGCCAGTGCCTTGTCCAAAGTAGGCACTTGATGGTGCAGAAACAGCAACACCGCATCCCAGCTGCCTGCACACGACCATGGCGTCGTTCAGGTCCCAGCTGTCATCACAGACGGTGCCCCGGCCCCCAGAGTAGGAAACCTCTACGCGCCCCTCACACCGGTTCCTGCCATTCACCAGGCTCAGGGAGGCACCTTGGAAAGGAGGAGACATGGAAAACATGGGAAAACTGATTAGCACGTAGGCACCTTCTCTCATTCGGGCACAGGCAACACTCTGCGAGTTGCAGGCCAGCAGGACCGTCACCCTCGGCTTTGGTAGGCTGTGCATTTCCCTGGCTCTGCTCTCCCATGGAGAAGACCAAGGCCAGCCTATGAGTCAGCAACTGGTAGCGGCAGAAGAAGTGGGCAGAAAAAGCCCAAGAAATTGAGACCCACCTGGAGGAATGGATGCCGTCGTGGCTTGGGTGGTGGTTGTGGCAGCTGTTGGGAAGGAAGAGAAAGAGAAAGTGAGGCCATTGTGGATGGATGAAGGAGCATGGCTGGGTTTTCTCCCAGCACTAGGGATGTTGGTGCCACCCTGAGAGGTGGACCATGGAGAGCGCGGGGGTCTCAGTAGGGTGGTCTTCCATGGTGGGAGCAAGGACAAAGACAACCTGTCAACGCATCTCCAAGACATACTGAAATTTGCCACCAAGGGCCCTTTTTGAAGGCAGGCCAGTGTTTAGGAAGGGAAAGCAGTGGTACCTGAGCAGATAACACCAGCATCTTCACTGTGGCCACAGTTGTGGACGCCCCAGCCCCTGTGGCTGCACTGGAAGAGGGAGGACTCACTCCCTGTGCAGTACACATCGTCCAGGTAGATATTGCCAGTGCCTTGTCCAAAGTAGGCACTTGATGGTGCAGAAAGAGCAACACCGCATCCCAGCTGCCTGCACACGACCATGGCGTCGTTCAGGTCCCAGCTGTCATCACAGACGGTGCCCCGGCCCCCAGAGTAGGAAACCTCTACGCGCCCCTCACACCGGTTCCTGCCATTCACCAGGCTCAGGGAGGCACCTTGGAAAGGAGGAGACATGGAAAACATGGGAAAACTGATTAGCACGTAGGCACCTTCTCTCTTTCGGGCACAGGCAACACTCTGCGAGTTGCAGGCCGGCAGGACCGTCACCCTCGGCTTCGGTAGGCTGTGCATTTCCCTGGCTCTGCTCTCCCATGGAGAAGACCAAGGCCAGCCTATGAGTCAGCAACTGGTAGCGGCAGAAGAAGTGGGCAGAAAAAGCCCAAGAAATTGAGACCCACCTGGAGGAATGGATGCCGTCGTGGCTTGGGTGGTGGTTGTGGCAGCTGTTGGGAAGGAAGAGAAAGAGAAAGTGAGGCCATTGTGGATGGATGAAGGAGCATGGCTGGGTTTTCTCCCAGCACTAGGGATGTTGGTGCCACCCTGAGAGGTGGACCATGGAGAGCGCGGGGGTCTCAGTGGAGTGGTCTTCCATGGTGGGAGCAAGGACAAAGACAACCTGTCAATGCATCTCCAAGACATACTGAAATTTGCCACCAAGGGCCCTTTTTGAAGGCAGGCCAGTGTTTAGGAAGGGAAAGCAGTGGTACCTGAGCAGATAACACCAGCATCTTCACTGTGGCCACAGTTGTGGACGCCCCAGCCCCTGTGGCTGCACTGGAAGAGGGAGGACTCACTCCCTGTGCAGTACACATCGTCCAGGTAGATATTGCCAGTGCCTTGTCCAAAGTAGGCACTTGATGGTGCAGAAACAGCAACACCGCATCCCAGCTGCCTGCACACGACCATGGCATCGTTCAGGTCCCAGCTGTCATCACAGACGGTGCCCCGGCCCCCAGAGTAGTAAACCTCTACGCGCCCCTCACACCGGTTCCTGCCATTCACCAGGCTCAGGGAGGCACCTTGGAAAGGAGGAGACATGGAAAACATGGGAAAACTGATTAGCACGTAGGCACCTTCTCTCATTCGGGCACAGGCAACACTCTGCGAGTTGCAGGCCAGCAGGACCGTCACCCTCGGCTTCGGTAGGCTGTGCATTTCCCTGGCTCTGCTCTCCCATGGAGAAGACCAAGGCCAGCCTATGAGTCAGCAACTGGTAGCGGCAGAAGAAGTGGGCAGAAAAAGCCCAAGAAATTGAGACCCACCTGGAGGAATGGATGCCGTCGTGGCTTGGGTGGTGGTTGTGGCAGCTGTTGGGAAGGAAGAGAAAGAGAAAGTGAGGCCATTGTGGATGGATGAAGGAGCATGGCTGGGTTTTCTCCCAGCACTAGGGATGTTGGTGCCACCCTGAGAGGTGGACCATGGAGAGCGCGGGGGTCTCAGTGGAGTGGTCTTCCATGGTGGGAGCAAGGACAAAGACAACCTGTCAACGCATCTCCAAGACATACTGAAATTTGCCACCAAGGGCCCTTTTTGAAGGCAGGCCAGTGTTTAGGAAGGGAAAGCAGTGGTACCTGAGCAGATAACACCAGCATCTTCACTGTGGCCACAGTTGTGGACGCCCCAGCCCCTGTGGCTGCACTGGAAGAGGGAGGACTCACTCCCTGTGCAGTACACATCGTCCAGGTAGATATTGCCAGTGCCTTGTCCAAAGTAGGCACTTGATGGTGCAGAAAGAGCAACACCGCATCCCAGCTGCCTGCACACGACCATGGCGTCGTTCAGGTCCCAGCTGTCATCACAGACGGTGCCCCGGCCCCCAGAGTAGGAAACCTCTACGCGCCCCTCACACCGGTTCCTGCCATTCACCAGGCTCAGGGAGGCACCTTGGAAAGGAGGAGACATGGAAAACATGGGAAAACTGATTAGCACGTAGGCACCTTCTCTCTTTCGGGCACAGGCAACACTCTGCGAGTCGCAGGCCAGCAGGACCGTCACCCTCGGCTTCGTTAGGCTGTGCATTTCCCTGGCTCTGCTCTCCCATGGAGAAGACCAAGGCCAGCCTATGAGTCAGCAACTGGTAGCGGCAGAAGAAGTGGGCAGAAAAAGCCCAAGAAATTGAGACCCACCTGGAGGAATGGATGCCGTCGTGGCTTGGGTGGTGGTTGTGGCAGCTGTTGGGAAGGAAGAGAAAGAGAAAGTGAGGCCATTGTGGATGGATGAAGGAGCATGGCTGGGTTTTCTCCCAGCACTAGGGATGTTGGTGCCACCCTGAGAGGTGGACCATGGAGAGCGCGGGGGTCTCAGTGGAGTGGTCTTCCATGGTGGGAGCAAGGACAAAGACAACCTGTCAACGCATCTCCAAGACATACTGAAATTTGCCACCAAGGGCCCTTTTTGAAGGCAGGCCAGTGTTTAGGAAGGGAAAGCAGTGGTACCTGAGCAGATAACACCAGCATCTTCACTGTGGCCACAGTTGTGGACGCCCCAGCCCCTGTGGCTGCACTGGAAGAGGGAGGACTCACTCCCTGTGCAGTACACATCGTCCAGGTAGATATTGCCAGTGCCTTGTCCAAAGTAGGCACTTGATGGTGCAGAAACAGCAACACCGCATCCCAGCTGCCTGCACACGACCATGGCATCGTTCAGGTCCCAGCTGTCATCACAGACGGTGCCCCGGCCCCCAGAGTAGTAAACCTCTACGCGCCCCTCACACCGGTTCCTGCCATTCACCAGGCTCAGGGAGGCACCTTGGAAAGGAGGAGACATGGAAAACATGGGAAAACTGATTAGCACGTAGGCACCTTCTCTCATTCGGGCACAGGCAACACTCTGCGAGTTGCAGGCCAGCAGGACCGTCACCCTCGGCTTCGGTAGGCTGTGCATTTCCCTGGCTCTGCTCTCCCATGGAGAAGACCAAGGCCAGCCTATGAGTCAGCAACTGGTAGCGGCAGAAGAAGTGGGCAGAAAAAGCCCAAGAAATTGAGACCCACCTGGAGGAATGGATGCCGTCGTGGCTTGGGTGGTGGTTGTGGCAGCTGTTGGGAAGGAAGAGAAAGAGAAAGTGAGGCCATTGTGGATGGATGAAGGAGCATGGCTGGGTTTTCTCCCAGCACTAGGGATGTTGGTGCCACCCTGAGAGGTGGACCATGGAGAGCGCGGGGGTCTCAGTGGAGTGGTCTTCCATGGTGGGAGCAAGGACAAAGACAACCTGTCAACGCATCTCCAAGACATACTGAAATTTGCCACCAAGGGCCCTTTTTGAAGGCAGGCCAGTGTTTAGGAAGGGAAAGCAGTGGTACCTGAGCAGATAACACCAGCATCTTCACTGTGGCCACAGTTGTGGACGCCCCAGCCCCTGTGGCTGCACTGGAAGAGGGAGGACTCACTCCCTGTGCAGTACACATCGTCCAGGTAGATATTGCCAGTGCCTTGTCCAAAGTAGGCACTTGATGGTGCAGAAACAGCAACACCGCATCGCAGCTGCCTGCACACGACCATGGCGTCGTTCAGGTCCCAGCTGTCATCACAGACGGTGCCCCGGCCCCCAGAGTAGGAAACCTCTACGCGCCCCTCACACCGGTTCCTGCCATTCACCAGGCTCAGGGAGGCACCTTGGAAAGGAGGAGACATGGAAAACATGGGAAAACTGATTAGCACGTAGGCACCTTCTCTCATTCGGGCACAGGCAACACTCTGCGAGTTGCAGGCCAGCAGGACCATCACCCTCGGCTTCGTTAGGCTGTGCATTTCCCTGGCTCTGCTCTCCCATGGAGAAGACCAAGGCCAGCCTATGAGTCAGCAACTGGTAGCGGCAGAAGAAGTGGGCAGAAAAAGCCCAAGAAATTGAGACCCACCTGGAGGAATGGATGCCGTCATTGTGACTGGGGTTGTGGTTGTGGCATCTGTTGGTAAGGAAGAGAAAGAAAATGTGTGGTCATTGTGGATGAATGAAGGAGAATGGCTGTTTTTTCTCCCAGCACTCGTAATGTTGGTGCTGCTATGTCAGGTGGACCATGGAGATCTTGAAAGCATTGGTCAAGTGCTCTTCCATGGTGGGAGCTAGGGAAAAGATAGTCATTCATCGTATCTTCATATCATGTTTCCTTGAAATAAGTGTTAATTTTTTGTTTTCCCAGAGAGGTTGTAGATATCCTGTCCCTCGCGGGTATATTCAAGGTCAGTTTGTTGAGGTCATTAAGCCATCTTCTAACTGAAAGTTTGTCTTCTACTCCAGGAATGTTGGAGTAGATATCCTTTATAGGTCCCTTCTACACCAACTGTTCTATCATTCTATGATTCGATCATTCTTATTATAAATAGTTCCTTTCAGTGAGTGATTAAATTTGATGATGGAAGTGATAAAGAAATCCAGACAAAGTATGTTTTCACTAGAGAAGTGCATCTTTTGGGACACATTGCTGTCCACCTTGGAGCTTTGCTCTCTCCAGGTTTGCTTGTCTCACACCTGTTAACCGCAAGGGCATGACTCGCAGCCCTGCCCTGCCCTGGGCTGTGTGGTTCACAGCACCATGCTCCTACCTGTCCCACCTGCCACCAGGAAGCTTCAGAGCCCCAAGCTGGGATGTTAACTACTACATCCCACAAGTAACGCAGAGATAGAAAACGTGAGAAGCCCAGACATTGGAGACATTGTCTTGGTGGCATTTTGGGTCATGATATCTATAACTGTTAAGGGAAGAAGAGAAAGAAGCACGTGAGGAAATTTTTATCTCAACGAAACTACGAAGATTACCTCTCCCACATCCATAAATTTCACTTTAATTTCACAAATTAAAAATAAAACTGTTTTGAGGAACTTGTTTCTAAGGAGACATGCTCATTCCACATGATGACTGGTACAATAGCAGGCTGAGTCTCACAGCTTTGGACAAGACAGACAAGAGAGGTGTGGTGAAGATTTGTTGAAAAAAGAGTTTTAAGAAAAGGATGCATTGCATATTTTGGCCACTAATATGCATCCACTTAGGATGTAGAGGCATCTCTTCCTTTTCCACATTAGTAATAAATTTTTAAAACTTCTTTATTAATCTGCTAAGGATCAAACTCAATTGAATGTGCCTTTTAATATACTATTAAAAGACAGGTGAGATGGCAGTGCTGCACCATAGGGTTCATCTACATGAAAGAACATCTTACAAGCATCGTGCAAGCATCACAGCGAGGTGTGATCTGATATACTAAAACTGCAGTGCAAGGTCTCTGGGAAATGAGAGGTAATTAGTGGTGTTCCACCAGCGCTAGATAGCCTCCCAAAATTATCTTTTCTTTTAGTAAAGGCTGTAGACAGAGACAACTGAGGGCAAATCTCTCATCCAGCAAACTGATTTTTCATATATGCAAGTTTGAATTAACATTCTGTCAGCCTAAAGAGAATAATTTTGATTTTTGACTGAGATTTGAATTTTCCATGGTAATTCTTGGTGTGTGTTTGCTAGCAATAACAAACAGAAGGTGCAGGGAGCTAAACAACCAAGCACTGCACAGAGCTACTCTCATAATGACAAAAAGAAACAATAAAAGTTTACAGAAAGACATGATTGGGTGGGAGTAATGTACAGTATTTGTGGTATATCCTTGAATCTGCGCTTTTAATTTACAATAACCACAGTATTTTTAGATGTTGAAACATGTTGCTTGCTTGCAATTGTTTTTTTTTTTCTGTGAACTTAAATGCATAACGAAAAACATGTAAAACAAATATAAAGAAAACACGCATCAGGTATTCATTTAATGTCTAATAGGAAAAATATATTCATTATTGTAATATGAAAATAAAGTAGTGACATGCTTAGCCATTGTCTGCTGCCTGACACAGCATTTTAGAAGTGTTGTGTTTATTTCTCTAGCCTTTTCTATTTTAAGTAGCACACACAAAATACTTGAAAATTCCCACACATTCAAAAAGTGACTTTATACAGCGAGACAGATATCAGAATTTAATGTAAAATTAACAGCAGTGATCACTGCATGAACTCCTCTTTCACTTCCAGGCTGGGTCGTGTAAACTCTATGGGGCTTCATGATTAAAATACGTATTCTTGTAGCAAGGAAAAGTTTTGGGAAAGCCAGAGTAATTTTCAGTAGGCGATGGTTCACGCGTTCTTCAAAATTGCACACCTTGATTTAAAACAAACAGAAAACCCGGTGCCCCCTTCAAAGCTCCCCAAGTGAAGTGCTTTTATTTCTGTTTTCTATTGTTATAATTAAAGCACTTTGTACTGTCTTTTGGAAAGCAGTGGGCAAAATGTGCAACACACTCTACACCCTTCATGTCCCCAAGGATGTGATGGATGTTGTTTTTTTATTTATAGCTGCAAAGAACAGCCAACAGAGAGGTGTGTCCTGCTCAGAAGAAATTCCTAGCAGCAGCAGAACTCTTCAGATCTTCCTTGAAGGAGGAGTGAGAGTTATGCCTTTTTTTTTTTTTTTTCCTTGCTGTCACAAGTGCGTGAGCCTGAATTACAGCAGGGAAGTTGCTGTGCCAAGGTCAAATGAGAGAGTGGCAGACGGGGTCCAATTCAAGAGGTGCCTGCTGGCAATAGTAAATCCAAGAATTCGTCCCTGTAAAATATCAGTAGTATTCAGAAAGTCCTCAACAATATTAAATATTGATTTCTGGCAAAACCCAGCCTGCCTGAACACTGTGCTGGTTTGCACGTGTGAATGTGCAGACTGGATTGTTACAGGCTGCTGGTTTTTATTCCATGGCCTTGAAAGTCTCAAGGGTGCAACCCTGAGCGAAACGCACACCTCTGGGACTTCCAGATACCGCACAGGATAGAAACTATGTCTTAATACTGTGCTTCCATTAAATTATATAAAGTTAAATAAGTATTGGGTGGTTCCAAGTGCATCTGCAAGGCTGAATTTGAAGATTTTTAAAGCAAATATGCATTGCAGCCAAAGAAACTGTATTTCCTCTTCATTCCATACTGAAAACCACAGATTTGTAGAAACAAAGTCTCTCAGTAGTATTGTTATGGTAGAATTTTTTTTTAATGATTTGGTTTAAGCTATGCTCCAAGACACTATTGCAAAACAGAGCAATATTAATTTGATTACACTAAATTTACTTCACAATGAATAATAGTTAATCATTATATCAATTGGTTCATATTTTTAGTAAGACAACATGATGCTATCTAATTTCAGTCTGCCTGTCTTCTAATCTTTGCACAAAATTTATACTAGCATGTGAGTTACATGTATTGAACCAATGTAGAGGAGTAAGACATTCTCTTTTTCCTACCTTTTTTTTTTTTGGAAGAATATTCCTTAAAGATTTAAAGTGGTTTACCTGAAATAGAATCCTGGAGTGCTATATTTAAGAGGAATAACCACAGCAAGTTCTTGGCGGTACCCATCTTGTCAAGAAATGCCAATAGAGCAGAGCATCAGTATTTATACTCTGCACCTGTAAAAGGGTGAAGCTCCAAAGGTCAGTCTGGCCCATGTTATATCTGATTTCTTATGCAATATTTTTATGACTACCTGATCTTTACGGAACGATTATATATGAACGGTAAGGTTTCCATTTCCCGGATAATTTGTAATACTGTCCTTATTACAAATTATCTTACGTTTTTTGCAGGCCCAGCATTACCTTTGGAATCTGACTGGTGAATCTACGTGTTTCTTTGCCTCCACCATCCCAATTTTATTTACTTACTGCTTGTAGTTAATCATTTAATTAGGCAGACTGCAACACATTGCAAAGTGAGGCAGCAAATTCATAGCATAGGACTTACTTTCTGGTAAGTCCTTCAGTAGAGACCCTTGGTCTCATAAATGTTTGTATTTTTAGAATAATAGAATCACAGAATGGTTTGGGTTGGAAGGGACCTTTAAAAACCAGCCAGTCCAACCCCCCTGCAAGGAGCAGGTACATCTCCAACCAGATCAGGTTGCTCAGAGCCCCGTCCAACCTGGCCTTGAACGTTTCCAGGGATGGGGCATCCACCACATCTCTGGGCAACCTGGGCCAGTGTTCCACCACCCTCAGTGTAAAAATTTTTTTCCTTAAGTATAATCTAAATCTACCCTCTTTCAGTTTAAAACCATTACCCCTTGTCCTGTTGCAGCAGGCCCTGCTACAAAGTCTGTCCTTGTCTTTCTTGCAGGCCCCCCTTTAGGCACTGGAAGGCCGCTCTAAGGTCTCCCTGGAGCCTCCTCTTCTCCAGGCTGAACAGCCCCAGCTCTCTCAGCCTGTCCTCATAGGATAGGTGCTCCAGCCCTCTGATCATCTTTGTGGGCTCCTTTGGACCCTCTCCAACACGTCCACGTCCTTCTTATGCTGGGCGCTCCAGAGCTGGACATAGTACTCTAGGTGGGGTCTCACCAGAGTGGAGTAGAGCCAGAATCACCTCCCTCGACCTGCTGGCCATGCTGCTTTTGATGCAATCAGGATGTGGTTGGCTTTTTGGGCTGCAAGTGCAGATTATAGGCTCATGTTGAGCCTCTCGTCCACCAGCACTCCCAAGTCCTTCTCCTCAGGGCTGCTCTCCATCCATTCTCCGTCCAGCCTGTGTTTGTGCCTGGGATTACCCCAACCTGTGTGCAGGACCTTGCACTTGGCCTTGCAGAACTTCATGAAGTTTATACGGGCCCACCTCCCCAGCCTGTCAAGGTCCCTCTGGATGTCATCTTTTGACAGTTTCCACTTGAGATTACAGGCTTGTTTCCCTGCTGCAGCAGGGAATGGGATTATGTCAGGTATCAAAAGTAAATTAATGCCAGCTATTTGTAACATACCTTAAGTGGACCTCATCTTGGGGTCCACTTTATCAATGCTTTATCAATGTCTTCCCTTTATCTGCTGCTATGCCCCTTAGCTGGATTTGCCAACAAGCCTTCCTTCAATCCTTCAAATCACAAAGTGTGTAAAAAAGTAAAAGAAGTATGGCTTGAAGTAAAGTCAAAAGTCCTGTTGAAGTGATTTCCTCAGCTGATCTATGTGAAGTCTTAATGGAGTTATAGGTTACTTAGGACAAACATAGCTCATAATCTGATAATGTGTTCACTGGAGTCACTATATTGCACGTCCACGATTTCTCCTCATCTGATGAGGAGAAATATATGCCAGCTAGAAAGAGGCCAATTACTGGTCTAATATTCTACCCGTTACACTTCAACCAGGCTGTACATATCTATCTGTTTTGACTATCATAGAAATGGCAACCAAACCGCAATAATTGATGTAACTCACGATTCCTGCTGGTATATTCCAATGTTTTGCCTGCAGAAAGGCACAGCTTGGGTCTAGAGACAAAGATGCTAAGGAGTCCTCTTTCTGCAGAGGTTCACAGTGCTAGAATAGAAGAAGGAAAGACAAAAGGTCTGAGTCCAGAAACAGAATCAGAAGCTGTCAAAGCAGTCACTGAGAAGAGCAAACAAACTGGAGGACAATGGTAAATACAACTGATTGTATTCATATGTTAATAGAGAAATGCAAGCCTGAACATTGCTATTCATAGCTCTACGGCTTCTGACTTCCTGAAGAAAGCAAAAATAATACCATGTGTTCAGTGGAGTGATCACACACTGTGATTGGGAAGCGGCTATGGGGTCATAATCCTGCCTCTAAATTCTTGAAAAATAAGACCTTTTTACAGACCAAGGAGTCCAGGTAGCTGGAAAATGGTTTTGCAGAAAAGGACCTGGGGGTCCTGGTGAACAAATTGACCATGAGCCAGCACCGTGCCCTTACAGCAAAGATGGCCACTCCTCATACAAGGAGAGGTCCAGAAAAGAGAAGGCACAGGGGAATCTCATCAATGTGTATGGATACCTGATGGGATGCAGTAAAGTCAGAGCCAGACTCTTCTCAGTGGTGCCTGGTGTCAGGATAAGAGGCAATGGACATGAATCGAAGTACAGTAAATTCCATTTAAACATAAGAAAAAATAATTTCACTGTAAGGGTGGTCAAGCAGTGGAACAGGTTGCCCAGAAATGTTATAGGTTCTTCCATTCTTTGAGATAGTCAAGACCAACTGGACACAGTCCTGAGCAACCTACTTTCCCTGACCCTACTTTCAGCAAGAGGATGAACTACAGGATCTCCAGATCATCCAGCCTTAGCTAGTTTTTGACATCATGAACAGAAAATTTATGGATTACTTCAAGGATATTCAAGAGCAGAGGAAGACTAAATGTGCTATTGTTAAATTTATCCACAACAATTAAATCTGCTAGCATGAGTCTGTAACTTGACTGTCAGAGTTCTTGCCAGCCCTCACCGGTTCCAACTTCCTGGTGCATTTCTGACTTTTCCAGTAAATGTTCTTTAACTTATATGAGGTCCTACGTCTTCAGGTCTGATAACATGCAGCTTTGATTTGCAGCTGCTAAAATGCTGGTGTCCTCTGTACAAACTACACCTTAGATTATCTCCCCTTTCTATTGCACATACTGATATCAAAGAAGCAGGAAGTTTGCTGCAAAATAAAGAACCATAAAAAACTGTCAATAAACTGATGTATGAGGCTGCATTCCTGATAGCATATCAGCAACTCGTTGCTGTTCTCACATCAGTAGGAAATCAAAACTATTGCCTCTGCTCTTGACCCTGTATCACTGAGACAGAATACATGGGATCGAATTTGTCTGACCATAATACAAACCTAAAGAAGTTTGCCTAAGAAAATCAGCCTCAGTTAGCTCATGAGATCTTCTATCAGAGGTCAGCTATTCGCTGAAACAATTCTTCACTAAATTATACCGTTATATTTGGATTAAAGAAAAAAAATGTCGTCTTTTCTATGCAATTTAAATTAAAAAAATGCAGGTCTAAGCTATCAAAGATTGAAATTTTCCGACATGGTTGTCATTTTTAGTGACACTTAGAGCTGTTAAAGACTGCAGAATGTTTTGCTGTCTCCCTTAATCAATCATTTTCTTTCAGTTTGAGAAAGAAAAAAATTAAAAGATTTTACTTACTGTAAGATTCTGGGTTCTGGATCCATGGACTGGTTTTCTACCATGTGCTTCTTGCAGGTGTGAGATTGAACACATCAGTCTTCACACTGATCCTTTGTATCTGCCTGGGAATGTTCTGCAGGACTTAAGTCCTTAGATGTGTACCCATCCATCTCATGTGGTACACAGGTGGGTAATATCCCACCAGGAGAACACTGAAGTTCAGTTGTAAGTCTAAGAAAGTAGCAAAAAAAAAAAAAAAAAAAAAGAAAAAGAAAAAATCAGAAATATTACAAAGAGCAATATACAGCGAAATAAATAATCTTTATGCTTTCTGTACCTAGGTCTAATATTTGGATAGCGTCCTGGCTGGGTAGGCTTTCATATCCACCCAGCAATCTGGAAAAGCTACAGACATTTTGAATTGAGAATTTGCAGCAACATCCAATTTCTCATCTGTTCTCCATTTTGAACCGATTCTTTCTCTCTATGGCATAAAAGTCAATAGCCAATTCTTAGCTTGTATGTAAGATCATAGTGACCTCTGGTTGTCCACACATTTGCATTTGAAATCTGGGTATCTGCCCCTGTCTGGCATGCATAGTTGAGTACATGCCCTTAATCATTTTATAGAGATGTTTACATTTATTAAAATACATATATGTACCAAAAGATTATAATATATTCTGCTAAATTTGTAAGTACCTTTCTATAAAGATTTCAAGCAGTGCATTACCAGCTCCAGTGGCAGACCACACCATTTGACTTGGTCGTGCCTAAACCAACAACCCAATCTTACCTCTTTTACTGTCCCTAGCAATTACCTCCTTATTTTAATAGCCCCCCCACTTCATCCTACTTTCACCTCTTTTACAGTTTTACTGCATTTGCTTTCACATTGCCCTCTCCTCTGTTTGATTTAAATTCTTCTGTAGATCTCCAGTCTTCTGATCTCTGATTTCTATGCACTGCTCTCCCTGTACCTTCCCTATTGGGCCTGGAAAAAGCAGGAAAAAGCATGGACGAGGAGGCTAGCAACACCTAGCTAACAGCTGAGGAGAATTTCAGAGTCCTTATAGTTAATTACTGACATGTAATTAATAAGTTTTCGGACACTTGTGTTCTGTGAGCTTCCCTGCACTAACTGCAAGTTTCAAGGAACTTCTTACATTTGCAGACCCTGGACAGCCAGGATCCAACAAAGATGATTTGGGAACATGTAGCATTGCTGCCTTACAGGGATATGCCTGGGATCTGGGACGTACAAGTAGTCTTCAGGGGTGCCGGACAACCTGCAAGCTACTCTCCCGTTGTACGAACAGATCTGCACTTCTCATGACATGATACGCATGCGTCTTGGTCACATAATGAACGAAGGTCCTCAACAGTCAGAACAGCCTACATTTGAAGGGTCTTTGGAAAAGAGAGTGAGTACAACCTCGGTGAATGCTTCTTTTCAGCCATATCTGCTCCTGTTTTACACTAACTTATAGCTGCATCCTTTATATCTGATCCTCAAGTCTAGCTTTTGCATTTCAGTCTTTTTTTATAGTCGTCTATTCAAACCATACATAGTTCCTTGAAGCATTTTTAGTTGAGTGATTTTTAGTCTTCAAGTAATGCCAGTTTCCTTTCTAAGCTTTGCTAAGATAAAATATACCAGACATGGGGGAGCCTGAGGCAGCTGGCTACTGAAAGAGAACGTTTGAACCCAGAAGACAACTTGGCTCCAAGACTTCCAATTCTCTTCAACGTTACCTTCTGTTCACCTTCATGCCCTGACCTTGCCTTCCAACCAGAAGGACCAGCAGGAAGGAAATGATGCTGCTAGTTGCCAAAGGGAATTGCTCAAGGAAGGTAATCACTTCACGTGAAAAAATACCCAAATGCAGGAAAAGGCACTTGCTCGCAAAAAAAGTCAGCAGACATGATGTACTACAGGCGTGTGTTGTGTGATTTGTGTATAAACCCAAGGAAAGCATATAGGGAAGTAATACGCATTTCTTTCTGTGTGAAAGGTTATGCCAATAGAAGACAACAGCAATAGAAGTCAGTCATTCAGCAGTTTCATGGTGATTGCTTCTCAGCACCGATCCACTTATAACGGGTTGCTAAACCTTTATGCTGCTTTACAGCTGATACAAACTGATAAACAGCCAAGTCCTCCTACAGAAAGCTATAAGCGACCTGTGCAAACCATTTTGTTTAAATGCTTTCAACCATTCCAGCTCCTTTCAGGAATGTGTTTCCATGTCTAGTCTTAGCTAGCTTCCATATTTTTCCCTTTGTTCTCACAGCTTGACAACGATAGCATATTTCTAAAGCTTTCAAGGACTCTGTGAACTTTGAAAATGTGTTTAAAACTAATTCTCTTGCCACAATACGGTATCTTTGTCAAGGACTTTCTATTCATCCAATAAACTTGCCAGAACATGTCATAATCCAAAAAATAATCTTAAAGAAATTCTCCTGATTAAACATAGGAATGCAAAGAAAAATATTAATTAAGTTACTTTTAAATTAATCAATTTTATTTACTTGGAATGTTATTGGATGAAAACAGTAAGTGTTGTTAAGTTTTTGATATGTATGGAGTTTAAGGAAATTCAAAATCTAATAGAGTAGGAATTCCTTTTTGTGACCTAACTGTGGTACTGAATCCCAGTCCCATGTTTCATCATACTTGTGTTTCAAGTATATGGATGTGCAGAGAAACACCTGTGGTTCTAAGGGAGTGAAAAAACATGCTGAAGTTACTTAATGCCCTTAGTCCTAAAGAAGCCAACAGAACTAAAGGTCTTGATTCCCAGAGATCAAAGTCTACAGTGATAACCAGCGCTGGTTTTGATGATTTCCCCACTCAGCCCAGCTCATGCAAGGTCTTCCCTAAGATTTCTGAACTGGTAGCCTGGGCAGCAGATGTCTATGTTGTGCAGCTTACTGCTGTATCTCTCAGGAATTTTACCTTCTTTCAGAGGTTAAAAAGCAGAAGAAACAAAGGACAAGTCAGGATTACTGCTTTTTGGTTTTCTCTGCTCAAGGTCTCAAGCATTTATACCTTTCAAGCAAGCTCTGGAAGGACACCTGGAAACCCTCATGTCCTTGTGCATTATGAACTTCAGCAGGACCACCAGTTTTTTTTTTTTTTCCAAAACAACAAACTCTACCACATAGACAGAGTTGTATGAGAAAGTTGTACAAACATACCTCAAAAAACTGTATTATCATGGATAATGGGAAGTTCCACAAAGAAATTTGCCTCCTGGCCTAAAGCCCAGCCAAAACACAAACTCCTTGCCAACACTCCTCTTCCTACAAACTCCATGCAATTGGCATTTTTTGGTAAGTGTTGACCAAAATGTGCTATTGAGGGGGCTGTTTATAGCTGTTACTAATCAATACACAAATCCCGCGTGTTTGTGTAAAATTGTTAGTGATTTACAGAGTCTTATCCTAACAGAATAATGACTGTTCAAACTTCCCACAGCTCTATTCTCAGTACTATCTTTTCAAAGTTGGATTTCCTACCAACAACATCCATCTCTTCCGAAGGAGAGCTTGTACATTTCCTGACCTTGTAATACAACTGTGGAAGGTTAGGAAGACCACTTGCACGGGTCACACATTGTCATTCACATTTCAGAGGAGATATTTAAACCTGGCAACATGTAGATAAGGTGACTGTTATGGAACATAGCAAGTCTTACGCATCTAGAAATAAATTTTGAAAAATTAGGATTTATAAATACATTTCATAATAAATGACTTGTATTGAACTTTCCACTTTCTGTGGAAAACTTGGCTATATCTAAATCTCTTGCAAGAAATTGATCTGAAATTAAAAGATACTTTAACCTAAAGCACATGTTTGGCTCCAGATCCTTCAAGTGTCAATCATCAACAAAGATAAATACTACATCTAGTTACATAATATGTAATTCTCAATAAAAAGCTAGATCCTTTCAGATCTTTGGTTAGTGCAAGGAAGAAATGCAATGAAAACTGTTAAGAAATACCAAGAAATATGATAGATGCAAACATCAATATATTTCTACTTTAAATTACAAACCAAGGTTGTATGCCGAAGTGGTAAGTTTGCCTAAATATTTGGATTTTTTTTCCTGTAGCATTTTGACTTAGGAATGTGTACTTTTAATAGTTAAAATGTGCACCAAAGAAGGAAATTCCAATTAAAAAACAATGTCTTCATATCTCCAGTCTAATACCCGGTCCAACATGACCTAGATTTCTGAGTCGTATGTTTTATTTCCCCTGAGTCACAAATGCAGCAAGGTAGCGTGCAAAGTTCAGTATGTTCCCTCTCTTTTCATCTCCTTTTTTTTTTCCTACCTAACTAGGCAAATAATTTCTGTCAGTGTGCTTTTTATAAATGGATGGGCAATGAGAAATACAAATACACCTCACCTGTTCCTCTCCCTACTCCCCATTACTAGGCACTGTGTAACAATTTGTAGACAGGGAAAAGAAGTTAGTGAATTCTGCCACAGTAGGTGAAGTCAATTTTACACATATATTGCTGTGTTACGTAGTGCACTATGTACTGGAATTTAACTGGGAGCCAAGATAGATCTTTAAAATACTAGAATGAGCAACAAAACTTTGCAAATGTTTAACTAAGCTGTGTGCATAACTTTTCTGTTGTGAGAGTCTCCCAAAATCTTTGGGAATTATTGAGGTAGTTAAATGTTTGCCTTAATCTCTGCAAGATCAAGCATCCGATACACTTCTCAGAATCTATTATGACGATATTTGCTGAAATGCTTACTACTCAATTGATGCCCTCTGTTTATAAATTTCACAACCAGGGTGCATACTGAGGGCAACATACCCCAACCTCCACATTGGAAAACTCCCAAAGGCCAAACCAGACTGAGCTACACCTTTCTATAGCACCTGGCACAACTTGGGCATGACCATAGAATCATAGAATCATAGAATAGAATCATAGAATAGTTAGAGTTGGAAGGGACCTTCAACGGTCGTCTAGTCCAACCCCCCTGCAAGAAGCAGGGACATCCCTGACTAGATCAGGTTGCTCAGAGCCCCATCCAGCCTGGCCTTGAACGATTCCAGGGATGGGGCATCCACCACCTCTCTGGGCAACCTGTTCCAGTGCTCTACAACTCTCATTGTAAAAAATTTTTTTCTCATATCTAATCTAAACCTACCTCCTTCTAATTTAAACCCATTACCCCTTGTTCTATCACAACAGGCCCTACTGAACAGCTTCTCCCCATCTTTCCTGTAGGCCCCCTTGAGGTATTGGAAGACCGCTATCAGGTCTCCCCGGAGCCTCCTCTTCTCCAGGCTGAACAGCCCCAACTCTCTCAGCCTGTCCTCATAGGAGAGGTGCTCCAGCCCTCTGATCATCTTTGTGGCCCTCCTCTGGACCCTTTCCAACTGGTCCATGTCTTTCTTGTGTTGGGGACTCCAGAACTGGACGCAGTACTCCAGGTGGGGTCAATGCTTAGCAATGCTAAGCAACAGATTTTGTTCTTTAGCATGAAAAGAAAACACAGGAATGCTCTTGGGTAGTCTGGGCAAGTGATGAGATCTCCAAGCTGTGCTTGCCATTATATAAATAACAAACAGTTAAGCGTTAGTATAAAGAAGAGAGCTTAGAAGTTGGCCGTAGCACAAAGCACGGCCAGGCACCGACCACATGAACTGACTGCCCAAGTGCTCACAGCCTGTTGAAAAGGCTAGGCAAGGCTTAACTATCTAAACCCAGTCCATTCAGACTTTGCAAACATATCTTTGTTAGACAAGAGGAATTTTGTATTGGTCTATTTGTCTTAGAAAAAAAAAAAAGAGGGAAAGGTAGTGGAGATGCTTTAAAGTGAGGTGTTATAAAATATCTTCTCATGGCTTTCACTGACAGTCAGTTCTATTAGATTGATTGTAAGCTCAACAACTGTGGTCCAAGAACAGTGCAGATCTATAGAAATGTTAAAAATACTCTAAAACAATTCTACATTGTGTTTGCAAGTTATCTGTTACAAGAATCTCATACATCTCATCCCCTGTATGACTTATATTTTTCTTTCCTGAGGATTTCATGGTTCTGCAACTGCCTTCGGCTTTGGTGTTCACTGTTTCACGTGAATACAATAACACAATGAATGTACTCTGTCTTGTCATAGGGATGCATGAGTCATCCCTTAAAAAAGAAAGACAATAGCCATTGACTTATTCCATTGTGCCCTTTGTAGCTGCCACTCTACAGTGCAGGAAGCTTGGTGTAGTTTTGAAGCAAGAGGCTGAGCTAAGAATAGTAACAATTCAGGCTTTTACTGAACTGACAAAACGCCTTGAAAGAGAATAAATCTAACACAAGTCTTTTCAAATGAGAATTAGCAGAGCACTTAAGGAAAAATATTATCTGAAAAAATGCAAGACCATATGTTAGTTATTAACAATTATTAATTGTATTTACTAAGAGCACTTTAATAACTATACCTTTTGACATAAAACTCAAGATTTGATATATGGATGGAGGAGACTCACCGTACATGACCAAGAAACGTTGGGGAAAGCTTCAGACCTTAGTGCGAACATGACAGTGATGCTCATATATTTTCTATTAATTCACCAGTATTTAATAAGGGGGGAAATTATGGGGACCTTTGGGGTTTTGCTGCAATGACATAGGTTGTAGTTTCAGGATAATAGAAATTTATTATAGCCCTTTAGCTACTCCACATACTTTGTCCTTAAACACGGCGTACTTGCGAATCATTAAACTTTCATCCAGTTCGGTCCTCAATCTACACTATCTTTTAGCCTTCCTTTTCTTCAGGAACCTCCCACAGAAAAACTTCCTCCGGCTGTATGCAATTACGCTATCACAGTGGTAATGTCAAAAGGCATTGATGGCTGAACCAGGATTTTTCCCTTGGGAAGTCTTGTTCCTTATTCCAAGACAAGAGGCTGTAACAGTACCTCGGTTTGCCCATTCACAGCTCCAGTTACACGTGAGCAGGTTAGCCTTGCTTTCTCCGGTATCCTAAACTTTTAAATGTTGCAATAAAGGCACCAAAGGTCTGTTGACTCAGGTGGAGCTGCCCAGAGAGCAGCCATTGAAGTCCATTTCCACCTACCTGACCCACAGTCTGGGGCCAGCCTTGATGACACAAAATCCAGCGCTAAGGATGAAAATGCACTTTCCAGAGACATGAGAGCAAAGCTGCTCTGCAACGAGGGCTCCAATGAGGTGTGCTCTGATGCCAACAGCATCATACTCTGCCTCTGCTGTGCCCCATCTCGTACCGTGGTCACCCAGCTCATGCAAGCAGCCACAGGCAGGGGACAAGAAAGCACAGCACTTCTTCCAGGCACCAACTTCTTCAAAGATCTTTCCAGAAGATGCCTACAGATGGCCCAGCACATGAGGATTTCCCAGTGTTTCAGTCCAGCACGTACTATCTGTAATATTTATTGCTGTTTGGGAAAACAGGAAGAGAAGACTTGCAGTTGGCTGATGGCTGATGGAGTTTGGCTTCTGGAAGTTGCAGCTGGATAGCCAAGAGTGATGCTGTGTCAGTTTATACAGTGGTTTGTTCCTCTCAGATCCCAGGGATGACCAGGTGTTATGTGCAATGGTTACCTGATGGGACAAATGGTTCTAGGTCACCTCTGGCCCAGCAGAACTCTGCCATGCCCTGAGGAGGAGGCAGGGGTGTTGCAGCCTGGAGCAGGAGGGTTGAAGCCAGGCATTCTTGGAGCAGCATCCTTTTTGCCGTCCTGCAACAGCCAAGATGTTTGTGCCACACAGTGCTCCAGGAAGGCACTATTGGCCCGGGTGATATTCACTTGATGCTGCTGCTAGTTGTCTTTTTCTCCTGCAGAAATGCAAGCAGACAAGTTAACACATTTGCCTGATAAGAAGCAGAGCTACGGTATTACCTAAAACAGTTGTATGGACTTCGTTTGACCTTACTTTTTGGCAAAGAAAAAAACAAAAAACCCCACCCCAGAACTAGACATGGGACTTTTGAGTTGTTTTCCAGGATTGCTTTTGGCTGACAGTGAAGTACTAGGTTAGCCTGTAACACTAATTATACCATCATGGTAACAGCATAATAAGGATTTGTATGAATTTTACAGAGGTGTCTGGCTTAGGCAGTAAGTCTTAGACATAAGCTGTTATGCAAGGCTGATCTCACAGCAGATCTGGACCACAAGAAAAGATTGTCTGGGATTTTTCCAGAACCTTGGTATGTGAGGTTCCCATGTTCTTGCAGGAGAAGCCCATATATAAACAACATACTGCTTGGAAAAGTTCTTTATTACAGATGATGCTTTTCAAGACAGCAAAACTTAAAATTCAAATGCAGAGATGCTTACAGGAATCATGACAGTAATATTGCACTAGGAACATTGTCTTCCTGATTTTGTAGTCAGATAATTTATATTGGAAATCACCCATAATTGAAAATAGCTCAAATAGCTCATTTTCTCAACAAGACAGACCTCCCTAAAGGACTAGACACAAAATACTCAGACATTATGTATGAGGATCCACGTGCTATTGGAAGAATATTTTTTCTCTTTCAGTTGTGTGTGATTGTCTAGGTATTTTTAGCTGCACAAAATCTCTGCACTATGGAAAGGAAGGACTCTTGGTCTTAATTTACATCTGAAAAAATGGGAAACAAACTTGCTTCTGGTGTGGAGTAAGAACTGGCTATCTGGGTTCCCCACAACCGAGGCTGTATTTGTCACTAGCAGAGTCAAGATATCCTTCTTGAGAGGAGGAAGCTGATGCTTCACACACTGTGTTAAGATTTGAGAGGCTAATATTGCAGGTGGCAACTAATTTGGGGGTTGTTATCAGGCTGCAAACTTTCCCTGGCGTTCTGGCTTCCTTCAATGCTGAGTTCTTATGTCAAGCCCACCTCTTTCCATGAGATAAGCCATCATCACAGAAAGTCGTTCATGCTTGGATTTTAATCTTGAATTGCCAACAAAATTACTCAATGCAAGGAAATTACTCAGTTCTTCAAATTACTCAACCAATGTTATCAGCTGCAGGTGTTTACCAAGGCCTACATGATCTAGTACGGAATTGGTTTCATCACTTTATGTTTCAGAAAAAAAAACAAAACCAACAAGAGTGAAAAGCAACAGCCAGGGGCCTGGTAGAAATAAAAAATGGTGCACGAGAAACAGGAGCAAGAGCTGGATTCGTGTTCTACTGGATGACAAAAAAGTCCATCTCTGAGAAGGATGAGAGGACCTGGTTACAATTGATCCCTCACCCGGAAGATTACGAAAGAAAAAATAATGGCATTCTAGTTCTGGTTTAAAAATCAAACACTTCCTTGCACTCTAATTTATCCAGGGTACTCTAGATACACATCAAACAAGGATTATATTAGTAGAGCTTGTTTATAGAACTTAAACCACAAAGCATTTCAGTTTTACTGTTAAGAAAACAAACAACAAACAAAAATCTTAGAGACAGCAATTGTCTGGGAAGCTTTCATCCTGACTTCTCCAACACAGCAGCTACAAACTCACCACCAAACTTCTGAATTAGCATTTTTATTATGTGCCGACAAAGACAACTAATGTGAGGGTCACAATGAGGGTTGTAGAACACTGGCCCAGGTTGCCCAGAGAGGTGGTTGATGTTTCCCATCCCTGGAAACATTCCAGGCCAGGTTGGATGGGGCTCTGAGCAACCCGATCTGGTTGGAGATGTCCCTGCTCCTTGCAGGGGGGTTGGACTGGATAACCTTTGAAGGTCCCTTCCAACTCTAACCATTCTATGATTCTATGATTTTATGAAGTGAGATTAACAGGCATGAGTCCCTAAGCACATTCCTAACATTTATTGTAGAGCTGCTGGCAATCCAGCAGCACCTTAGGTTCATTCAGAATTAAGTTGGCGTTTAAAGATGCTATCTGCCAAAGGAGACAAAGTTTTATTCAAAATCAGGTACATTCTCATTCTCAGCACCAGTTTCCTGAAGCTGTATTGGGCCAGCAACAACAGTCACGCTTTCGTGGCCAGAGCTTGCCTCTCTCTTGGACCTGGTAATGCAACCTTGGTAGCATCTGGAAGAGTAGTCATATGCCCTGCACACTGCTAGCTCACACTGCAGGTAAACCAATGGACTGCTATGAACAAACTGGAAAGCATTGAATTTAAACCGGACGATGTGTTTGTAGGGTGAATAATATGTAGAATAGGTAGAATCTCGAACACACCTAGAAAGAAACCAAAAAAGCTTTCATGAACATACACTGCAATCATCTACATACAATATAACACCTAATATGAAAGTTCCTTTTAAACATGATTAAAACGGTTCGGGAACCTGTAATTAGGAAAAGCAAGATGCCCTTCTTTGGCAGCATTGAGCCATGTTACCTCCCCCAGCCTGTCACGTGTCTAGATAACTCGTGTTTTTGTGTTTTTCTGAAGGTGAGTAATCCTTATCTGAGATATGTCATTTTTAATTTTCTAATAATAAAAATCCACAGTGAACTGGCTATAGCCATTTAGTCTGTCATTCTAAGCTATATTTTATTCTATTTAATTTTATATTTTGAGTCAATCCATCCTCTTTCCCGCAATAAACCCCAAATGCCCATGTTCCTTAATTAGTTAGGAGCTGACATTAATGTATGCTGTACTCACATTATTCCATTAAAAAAAAAAAAGAAAAAGAAAAGAGATACAAGAGTTCAAAAGCAGTTCTATCTGTAAGTGTAATGCATACGAACTTACCCGTTCCGGATTATATCATAGGTTACTGTTGTAACGTTGTGGGGAGTGGGAGATGCCACACATGTGTCCAAAAATAACACCAGGTTTGGATCAGAGCTGTGAAGGTAAGCTTCAAGGAACAAATTCTGGTTGATATCAACATAGTATGGTGAGTCATACACTGGCCGTGAGAAGGACGCAGAATGATAAAATGTGAGGTTTACATCGTATCTGCTGTACTGAGTTTCATTGACTTCAAAATTGTCCTCCGCAATATACATTATTTGTGCCCATGTGTTCTGGAGCATTTTGCAGTTGATATGCAGGTGCAGATTTTTATTTCTTGTGATTATAGTACCAGAAGAAGATCCTCTAATAACGTTGGAATAGGTTATTGTATTGTTGTTTCCCTGTTTGGCATAGAAAATAAAATGCAAAATTAATTCATACAGTCAGGTTCCTGTTATGCATTCTAAACTTTGCCGTATCCTTACAGCAATGTGCACAGTAAATGCATTATTTCCCAGAAAGTCTGCCATGGAGAAGTCTGAACCTAGTGATTTCTGTTCTCAAGGCAAGAGTGTGCAATCTACCTGTAATATTCAGTGCCTACAACGTGGGCCTAGAAAACTACTTGCATTAAGTGCAGACATAACTGAATTAAATACAACCTGTACAATGCTTTGAACATTAAATGCCTGAAGGCTTGGGTTCAGCACGGTATTTAAGCTGAAATCTGGCTTAAAACATGATTGGTCATATTTAGGAAAAGCTTTGAGACCTTTTTAACCACCACACTCAGCTTGGGACCTTGAAAATGCCAAGTATTTGCTTCCTTCCACACTTTATTCCTTAGGAGATCAATAACAGGCTATAAGTGATTGCTATAGGAAATAAGGAAATACGAACACTAACGAACCTTATCCCTCAGGAGATGCAGCCCATAATTACCAGGACTCTTCCCGTCCCTGCATATCCCAGTATAGCTTTCATTTTGTGCTGATTTTCAAAATTCTTCAGCTTAAATTTTTACACACTCACAGCATTCGCACCTTTTATTAAAACATGGAGTCCTACCTCTCTCACTGTGCCGCAGCGAGTGTACGGGATGTTAAATACGATGTAACTGGAGGTGATGTTGGGTTTGCAGAAGGGGTCATTTAAGGTGAGATTCCAAGCCATGTAGCCTTGCTGTTGAAGGTAGTGTCTGCTCACAACGACATGCATGTAGTCTGGCAAACACAGCAGTGCTAGCGGGCGGCAAAGAAAACGCATTACAAGCTCAAGGCAGTGACTGAAAAAGGTTATAAGTTGTAATGTAAATAAACAACATTTTTTTTGCAGAAGCAGTTGATACTGCAGAAGGGGTTCAGGACCCAAACCATATACTTGCATCTCTGCAGATCTGATTTAAAATAACAAGAAATGGGTGATTCATGGAAGTGGTACAACAACATTAACAATCGGTGAATTAGCAAGTAACTGGGAAGCAGGTTTCTGCTTTAAACATGAACTTACATGTTTTCTGATCTGCTGGAGTGAAATGATAATCAGCCTGAAACCCTCTGTACGTGTGCCGAGAGTTACTGTAAAATCGAACAGTCAGCAGGTTTGAGGAAGATGTGTATGTGCGTAAAGAACCAGAACAAAATTTCCCGAGGAGAGGAGAGGTCTGGAATGGCCCATCATATACTTCCACAAAGTCAGACAGGCATCTGCCACCTTCCATCCTGGGGAGCAAACATGATTATTTAGTTAAATACTTCATTATTATTAATTTTTTTAAATTTCCTTTCTTTTTAAAATTCAGATTAACTGCTCAAAGCAAAAGAGTACATTTTACTGACATGACTATCAAATATTTGGAACAGAAATTACAGACTCCAATTTCTGTCTTACTAGATGCCAGCCACATTTTTGACTAAATAAAGAAAAACTGATATATTGTTCATCTTGGATGTACTAAAAGCTTTGAAAAAGACCCTTGAATTCAAGCAGCTGTCTGCTTCATACGTCCAAGATGTCAATCCCATACATTCATCTTCCCATGTAATAGTGTCGTGGTTTTGTTTAGTGAGGGGGGGCCTAAGGTGGTAGCTTCTGTAGGAAACTGCTAGAAGTCGCTCCCCTTTGTTCAGGGGACTTGGCCAGGCCTAGGGCGGACCCACTGCTGGCCAAGGCCGAGCCGATTGGTAGCAGAATGTCCCGTGATATCGCCTCTGCGATAACGTATTTAAGAATGGGAAAACAGAGAAAAAGAGAGAGAGGAGAGAAGATGTGAAGAAGCTGAGCGGGGGCAGAGGCGCAGAGGGGGAGGCGCGAGCCTCATGGGCCTTGCAGGCCTCACCCTCTGGCCTCTCGCCAGGCAGCCGACTGGGCCCGACTCGGTCCAGCCCGGCTGCAAGAAGTGGAGAGGAGATGAGAAGTGAATAAGATGTAAAAAAAAGATCCTGAGAGACATCTACCAGCCTGTTGTGAGGAACGGCTGCAGATGCCAAGGTCAGTTCAGAAGGAGGGGGAGGAGTAATGCGACTCCTGGCCAAGATTCCCCTGCAGCCTGTGGTGACGACCATGGTGGAGCAGGTTGTCCCCCTGCAGCCCATGGAGGCCCACGGAGGAGCAGAGATCCACTTGGAGCCCGTGAAGGACCCCGTACCGGGGGAGGTGGATGCCTGAAGGCAGCTGTGGCCCGTGGAGGGCCCGCTGGGACAGCTGTTCTGGAGAAACTGAACTCCGTGGAAGAGATCATCCACGCCGGAGCAGTTCCACGAAGGACTGTGGCCCGTGGGAGGGACCCCACAATGGAGCAGGGGAGGAATGTGAGGAGTTCTTCCCCCGACCATGAAGCAGCGGCGTAAAACAACGTATGATGAACTGACTGCAAACCCCATTCCCTCTTCCCCCCTGTGCCGCTCGGGGGGGGAAGGTAGTAGAGATAATGTTAAGCTTGGGAAGAGGGAGGGGTGGGGGGAGGTTATCTTGTTTTCGGTCTCATTATCCTGCTGTTTGTAGTAATAAATGAATAGTTTTCCCCAAGTTGAGTCTGTTTTGCCCGTGACGGTAACTTTAAGGATTTCTCCCTGTCCTTATCTCAAACCTCGAGCCGTTTTTCCTTATATTTTCTCTCCCTGTTCTCTCGGAAGGTGGGGGGAGTGAGAGAGAGACTGCGTAGTCTGGTCCGATTGGGGCTGAACTACGACAAATAGATTTTTACTTACTGAACATCTCTAAATGTGAGTGTGACACGGAAGTTGCTCTGTGCTTCTATTTCCCAAACACAGTTGGCATTGTTCGGATAATTTCTGGGGTAAAATGGGCTCTGCAATGTACCAGATGGAGAGGAAAGCAAGCCTCCACAAGAATAATCTTCTGCAGAGAAAAAGATGAGAAGAAAAACACATGTATACACCATTTAAAGTTACTTTTGGAATATGTCTATGTAGAATGTGTAACTCTAAAATTTAGAAGCAGTGACTTCTATCAGCTTCAGCAGGGGATTGGACCAGATGTCCTCAAGAAGTCTCTTCCAGCCCCAGCCATTTTGAGATTCTGTGGTCCATAACTAGGCACAGGAACTAGTCAGACCCCTCAACCCCTCCAAATCTACCTGAGGTCGATAACAGGGTGGGCATCAGGCTGGAGCTATCTGGTGCTGCAGGGAGAGAGCAGGAGGTGAGCAGGAAGCATTTTGCTTATTAGCAACCATCTGGGTGTCACCTTTCCCCAGAAGGGCCCCACATTGACCACCTCTATTTGTGTGGCAGGTGCCTCTGTGGCTGTATCTCAGTCTTCCCCCTCCATTCCAACAGCCCTGAGTGCAGCTCATGTTAAGCATGTGCAAAAGCTCCTATCAGCAGAGGCTTGAATGTCTTTGCTAATCATCGTGATGACGGGACAGAGGGGACCCTGAGCAAGCTTGCTGAAAAAACCAAAAGGAGAGAAGTAGCTGATCCATCAGAGGGTGCTGCTGCCATCCAAAGGGACCTGGACAGGCTGGAGAAATGGGCCAACAGAAAACTCATTCAGTTGAACAAGGAGAGCTGTCAAATCCTGCTCCCAGGTAAGAACAACCCAAGGACCACTACATGCTGTGGGCCGCCCAGCCAGGTGACAGCTATTGAGAAAAGACGCTAAGGGTTCTGATGGACCCCCAGCTCAACACGAGCCAGCAATGGTTTAGCAAGGGGGTATTGGACTAGATGGCATCCAGAGGTTCCTTCCAACAACAGCCACACTCTGATTCTGTGATGCTGAGCAAGGGCAAGAGATAACCAGACCCCTCAAACCTTCCAGACCTACCTGGCGTTGACGACACGGGAGGGGTGAACCTGGAGCTACCTGGCACTGCAGGGAGAAAACAGCAAGTGAGATAGCAGCATTTTCCTCAAGACAAAGAGCCCGGGGGGAGTCAGCCCTCCCCAAAGGGAGCCCTGGGACACACAAACCCAAGATGTGCACTGGGCACTGTAACTTGGTGGGACCGAGCAAGACCAACCTCAGCCATCCCGTGATTGTGGGATCCTGAGCGGGGGCAGGAGATCACCACACCCCTCAAACCCTCCAGGCCCCACCTCAGATCAGCGATACAACAGGAGCTGAGCTGGAGCAACCTTGTGCTGCAGGCAGAGAGCAGCAGCCACGCTTGCTCCTCAACTGCTCCTCAGCTGCAGAAAGGAGTTCACTGCACTGCGTGTGGACCCATCAGCCCCTTTTATGTCGGGAAACAAGTAGGAACCATGAGCAGGAACATTGGCCTCTGCAGCTGCAGCAATGAGCATGCCACAAACAAGCAACTCCTCTGCCTGCCATAAAGGCCAGGAAATCAGGAATGGTTCAGCAGCAGCAGTGGCAGAGGTGGAGAAAGCCCTGTCCCTGCCCGTCAGGCAAAGAAAGAGCATTGTGGCAGCAGTCTGGTGGCAGACCCCACCAAAAAGAGGCCCCTGAGCCAAAACGCCTGTCAGTGGGAGCACAGGCTCTGGAGGTGTCAGGAGCCATCAGAAGGCCCTTGAGGAAGAGTTGGTGCTTCTGGCCTGGCAACGAGTAAAGGACGGCTCTGCTCTTACCCGTGGTGCTGCTGGAGGCAGGAAACGAGTAGTAGTAGGCCTGGAAACCCCTGCGCGTGATGCTGCCGTCACTGCGAAACAGGACGGTCAGCTGGTGCCCGGACGACTGGAAGACGCGACCGTCGTTCCTGCAAACGGTCCCGAGGAGCGGGCCCGCAGGGGACCCGCCGTCGTACACCTCAATGGCGTCAAACTGGCAGCTGGTGCCTTCCAGCCTGCGGAGGGAGAGCAGGGGCTGTCTGCACCGCGCGCTGTGCCACCTCCCAGCACCAGCACCGGCACGAGCTGTGGGGCTCAACCAAACCAACCCCGCTGCCAGCCTCGTCCCGGGAGTCGCAAAGAGACACCAAGGCCTCGCAATGGCGACAAAGCCCTCTTTGCATCCACAGCCAGCACTGGGCACCCTGCGCACACCACAGCTGCCACCCTGCCACACTCACTCGACATTCAAAAACTGGAGCTCCACTCTGCGATCCAGCTCCCGCAGCCGTATGCGCCACACGCAGTGGGCATTGTTGGGGTAGGAGTTGGGGTAGCCGGGGCTCTGGAATGAGCCGGATGAATCCTGAAGCAAGCCGCCGCAGGGGCCAGGCTCTGAGGAAAGGAGAAGAGCAGGGGATGGGCAGAGAACTCTTGAAATCCCATTGTCAGAAGCCGTCAGAAAAGGCACGGCCACCAGCAAGGAGGCTCTGCCACAGCCCCAGAGAGATCCCTCACGTGGCTGCATTCCAAACCTCATCCCTGCTTTCCCCCAGCCCAGAGTGCAGGTTACGCTGGTCACAGGCTGTAAACCCTAACAGCAGAGCCTGGCCATCGTGTGGGACACGTGAGACTGGAGATAAGCAGATCCCTCAATCCCTCCAGACCTAAATGTGGTCAACGACATTGGGAGAGTTCAGCTGGAGCTGCTTGCTGCTGTAGGGACAGAGCAGCAGGCGAGCCAGCAGCATTTTGCCCAAGAGGAACAAGCTGCTGGGAGTCACCCCGCTCCAAGAGACAGGCTCTTCCCAGTGGTGCCCAGTGATGGGACAAGCGGCCAAGGGCACAAACTGAAACAGAGTAGGTTCCCTCTGAAGGACAGGAAAGGCTTTTTCACTGTGAGAGTGACTGAGCATGGGCACAGGTTGCCCAGAGAACTGGTGGACTCTCCATCCTTGGGGAGAGGCAAGAACCGTCTGGACATGGTTTGGGCAGCCAGGTACAGGCGACCCAGCTTTAGCCGAGGGGTAGAACAAGATGATGGTCAGATGTCTCTTCCAACACCAACTGGAATTGTGATTTTGTGATCCATAACTGGGGGCAGGAGCTAGTCAGACCCCTCAACCCCTCCCGACATACCTGCGGTTGATGACATGGGGGAAGTCGTGCTGGAGATACCTGGTAATGCAGGGAGAGAGCATCAGGTGAGCCAGCAGTGTTTTTCCCAAGAGGAACATGCTGCTGGGAGTCACACCTCTCCAAAGGGAACTCCACGATAAGGAAACCCAGAACTCACAGGCAGCACCCACAGCACTGAGCTAGGCAGCTGCAGCACCAACTGCCCCACCACTTGCTCAAGGGCATTACCACTGCGGCACCACGAAGACCATCCCCACACCTCTCCACGGAAGAAGTGGCTGCTCAGTGCCTAAGGATCCCAAGCAATCCTGCATTGCCCTGAGCATCTAGGGTATTAGCCAGGGTCTGTAAGTGCAGCCAGTGTTTGGGTCTTGTGCTCTGATGGACACAGAGCATCGCAGAGGTAGAGCACCGCAAGGAGGAGAGGCATGTAAAGAGAAATCTCAGGTTACCTGTTGTGGGTGGCACGGTGAGTCCCGAGTCTGGAAGGAGAAAAGCAGAGGGCGTGAGGCACTCGGAGCCCTTGGCTGCCCTCGCAGCTCATGCTATAACCTCAAGCCCCTCCTCGCACCCTGCTCTGCGCAGGAACCGTCACCCAGAAACCAGAGCTCCCATGCACAGGCTGCAAGGGCAGGCATGGTGCTCCCTCTGAAACAGGAGCCTCTGTGACACGGACATGCACCCACCAGCCCCTGCTGCTCTGCCTGGCCAGCCTTCTCCCAACCTCACACAAACTCCACGTGGGATTTCCTCTGGAACACACCACCGGAACGCAAACACCCACCTGAGCATATGACAGAAGCATCCCCGTGATAACAGCCAGAGTACGACTCCCTGTAAGGGCACTGCCACAAGTAATCTTCAGAGCCCACACAATTCACCTCCGTCAGCATGTACGGGTGCCAGTCGCTCGAAGGGAAATAGTGCATCACACCAAGAGGGGAGCCGCACTCCAGCTGCCTGCACACCACCTGAGCGTCTTGCATGTCCCACCGGTACCCACACACTTTCACCCAGCCTCCAAAATAGAAGATTTCCACGTTGCCTGCACATCTGTTTGGCCCAGCGCTCAGCCGCAGCAACAGCTCTTGGGGAGAAACAAAAGCCCTGGTCAGGCCAGCAGTGCTCTACTTTCAGTCAGTGACCTTTGATGGGACAGCGCAGGCTCCCACATCGTCCCCGGGCACAGCTGATCCCCGACACCCAGCGGCATCCACCCACAGCACAGCACAGGGGAAGCAGCCCCGTCTCAGGCTCCCACGCTGGGGGATGGAGGGGCTGGGGGAGCAGCAGGCATGCACATGCCCGATCCTGGGACCAGGATGAGGGCCTGGCAGGCAGACTCACCATCAGCAATGACTGGAACTGCAGAGGAGAACAAGCAGAAAAAAAACACATGGAGAGGAAGCGTATTAGGAGAAATCCTGGGGGAGACTTCAACGTGCTTTACTCTTTCCCCAGTGAGTCAAATCAAGTTCCCAGGGAGAGCGCAAGCCACAGAAAATTGCGTGCTTGCTGGTAAGAATGCTGGCTGCCAGGAGGCTGAGCAATCCCTGAAATCCGGGCTCCTAAATAACCATGTCCTTGCGCACACTCCTGGCCCCACCAAAAACCAAACACAGGAGGCTTTTGGTCTGCGAGCTCCACCTTACACGTTGCATCAATGTCAGAGGTTTCCACGCAATTTATGCACTCCCTTACTCATCACCCATGGCCAGCAGTATTTCTATGTCATAAACATTTCTCCAGTCACTCATACGATTAACCGTTACCAAGCACGGGGTTTACGTTCTGAATAACATCACACAACTACTTCTCAGAGGATCACACAAGGCATGTCCCAACAGCACAACGGCAGTCAACTTCAGAAGCCGCGTTTCACACCTGAATTAGGCCTGGCACGTAAAGGGGAAAACCAGTACTAAACCCCACTTACAAGTCGAGGTCGTTGTGGCTGGGCTCGGTGTAGTCGTTGGGCTCATTGTAGACGTGGCGGCTAGAGGAAAATAAATACCCACTGTGAGATCCAACATTAAGCAAAGCAAGATAACACTGAAACACAACGACAGAGATTCCGCAGCCCAAGCTCTGCCAAGAAGAGCCTTTCCCCACCGCAAACGTGTGCAGGAGGGGAAGACAGCTCAAACTATGCAGAGGATGAGACTCTCAGAGAAGAGACACAAGATGTCAAATCCCCGCACATTGTGGTAGCACATGGCCATAAGGCACTGGTTTACAGAGGACCCAAAACTCAGGAACAGTGTGTAGTAACCGTCCCCCAGTGCCACACATCGGCAGCGACCCATCCACCCCTCCAGGCTTACGTGGAGTCGACGACGTGGGGGCAGGGAAGCTGGAGCTATCTGGCACTGCAGGGAGAGAGCAGTGAGTAAGACAGCAGCATTTTTCCAAACACAAAGAGCCTGGGGGAGTCAGCCCTCCCCAAAGGGAGCCCTGGGACACACAAACCCAAGATGTGCACTGGGCACTGTAACTTGGTGGGACCGAGCAAGACCAACCTCAGCCATCCCGTGATTGTGGGATCCTGAGCGGGGGCAGGAGATCACCACACCCCTCAAACCCTCCAGGCCCCACCTCAGATCAGCGATACAACAGGAGCTGAGCTGGAGCAACCTTGTGCTGCAGGCAGAGAGCAGCAGCCACGCTCGCTCCTCAACTGCTCCTCAGCTGCAGAAAGGAGTTCACTGCACTGCGTGTGGACCCATCAGCCCCTTTTATGTTGGGAAACAAGTAGGAACCATGAGCAGGAACATTGGCCTCTGCAGCCGCAGCAATGAGCATGCCACAAACAAGCAACTCCTCTGCCTGCCATAAAGGCCAGGAAATCAGGAATGGTTCAGCAGCAGCAGTGGCAGAGGTGGAGAAAGCCCTGTCCCTGCCCGTCAGGCAAAGAAAGAGCATTGTGGCAGCAGTCTGGTGGCACACCCCACCAAAAAGAGGCCCCTGAGCCAAAACGCCTGTCAGTGGGAGCACAGGCTCTGGAGGTGTCAGGAGCCATCAGAAGGCCCTTGAGGAAGAGTTGGTGCTTCTGGCCTGGCAACGAGTAAAGGACGGCTCTGCTCTTACCCGTGGTGCTGCTGGAGGCAGGAAACGAGTAGTAGTAGGCCTGGAAACCCCTGCGCGTGATGCTGCCGTCACTGCGAAACAGGACGGTCAGCTGGTGCCCGGACGACTGGAAGACGCGACCGTCGTTCCTGCAAACGGTCCCGAGGAGCGGGCCCCCAGGGGACCCGCCGTCGTACACCTCAATGGCGTCAAACTGGCAGTTGGTGCCTTCCAGCCTGCGGAGGGAGAGCAGGGGCTGTCTGCACCGCGCGCTGTGCCACCTCCCAGCACCAGCACCGGCACGAGCTGTGGGGCTCAACCAAACCAACCCCGCTGCCAGCCTCGTCCCGGGAGTCGCAAAGAGACACCAAGGCCTCATGATGGTGACAAAGCCCTCCTTGCATCCACAGCCAGCACCGGGCACCCTGCGCACACCACAGCTGCCACCCTGCCACACTCACTCGACATTCAAAAACTGGAGCTCCACTCTGCGATCCAGCTCCTGCAGCCGTATGCGCCACACGCAGTGGGCATTGTTGGGGTAGGAGTTGGGGTAGCCGGGGCTCTGGAATGAGCCGGATGAATCCTGAAGCAAGCCGCCGCAGGGGCCAGGCTCTGAGGAAAGGAGAAGAGCAGGGGATGGGCAGAGAACTCTTGAAATCCCATTGTCAGAAGCCGTCAGAAAAGGCATGGCCACCAGCAAGGAGGCTCTGCCACAGCCCCAGAGAGATCCCTCACGTGGCTGCATTCCAAACCTCATCCCTGCTTTCCCCCAGCCCAGAGTGCAGGTTACGCTGGTCACAGGCTGTAAACCCTAACAGCAGAGCCTGGCCATCGTGTGGGACACGTGAGACTGGAGATAAGCAGATCCCTCAATCCCTCCAGACCTAAATGTGGTCAACGACATTGGGAGAGTTCAGCTGGAGCTGCTTGCTGCTGTAGGGACAGAGCAGCAGGCGAGCCAGCAGCATTTTGCCCAAGAGGAACAAGCTGCTGGGAGTCACCCCGCTCCAAGAGACAGGCTCTTCCCAGTGGTGCCCAGTGATGGGACAAGCGGCCAAGGGCACAAACTGAAACAGAGTAGGTTCCCTCTGAAGGACAGGAAAGACTTTTTCACTGTGAGAGTGACTGAGCATGGGCACAGGTTGCCCAGAGAACTGGTGGACTCTCCGTCCTTGGGGAGAGGCAAGAACCGTCTGGACATGGTTTGGGCAGCCAGCTACAGGCGACCCAGCTTTAGCCGAGGGGTAGAACAAGATGATGGTCAGATGTCTCTTCCAACACCAACTGGAATTGTGATTTTGTGATCCATAACTGGGGGCAGGAGCTAGTCAGACCCCTCAACCCCTCCCGACATACCTGCGGTTGATGACATGGGGGAAGTCGTGCTGGAGATACCTGGTAATGCAGGGAGAGAGCATCAGGTGAGCCAGCAGTGTTTTTCCCAAGAGGAACATGCTGCTGGGAGTCACACCTCTCCAAAGGGAACTCCACGATAAGGAAACCCAGAACTCACAGGCAGCACCCACAGCACTGAGCTAGGCAGCTGCAGCACCAACTGCCCCACCACTTGCTCAAGGGCATTACCACTGCGGCACCACGAAGACCATCCCCACACCTCTCCACGGAAGAAGTGGCTGCTCAGTGCCTAAGGATCCCAAGCAATCCTGCATTGCCCTGAGCATCTAGGGTATTAGCCAGGGTCTGTAAGTGCAGCCAGTGTTTGGGTCTTGTGCTCTGATGGACACAGAGCATCGCAGAGGCAGAGCACCCCAAGGAGGAGAGGCATGTAAAGAGAAATCTCTGGTTACCTGTTGTGGGTGGCACGGTGAGTCCCGAGTCTGGAAGGAGAAAAGCAGAGGGCGTGAGGCACTCGGAGCCCTTGGCTGCCCTCGCAGCTCATGCTATAACCTCAAGCCCCTCCTCGCACCCTGCTCTGCGCAGGAACCGTCACCCAGAAACCAGAGCTCCCATGCACAGGCTGCAAGGGCAGGCATGGTGCTCCCTCTGAAACAGGAGCCTCTGTGACACGGACATGCACCCACCAGCCCCTGCTGCTCTGCCTGGCCAGCCTTCTCCCAACCTCACACAAACTCCACGTGGGATTTCCTCTGGAACACACCACCGGAACGCAAATACCCACCTGAGCATATGACAGAAGCATCCCCGTGATAACAGCCAGAGTACGACTCCCTGTAAGGGCACTGCCACAGGTAATCTTCAGAGCCCACACAATTCACCTCCGTCAGCATGTACGGGTGCCAGTCGCTCGAAGGGAAATAGTGCATCACACCAAGAGGGGAGCCGCACTCCAGCTGCCTGCACACCACCTGAGCGTCTTGCATGTCCCACCGGTACCCACACACTTTCACCCAGCCTCCAAAATAGAAGATTTCCACGTTGCCTGCACATCTGTTTGGCCCAGCGCTCAGCCGCAGCAACAGCTCTTGGGGAGAAACAAAAGCCCTGGTCAGGCCAGCAGTGCTCTACTTTCAGTCAGTGACCTTTGATGGGACAGCGCAGGCTCCCACATCGTCCCCGGGCACAGCTGATCCCCGACACCCAGCGGCATCCACCCACAGAACAGCACAGGGGAAGCAGCCCCGTCTCAGGCTCCCACGCTGGGGGATGGAGCGGCTGGGGGAGCAGCAGGCATGCACATGCCCGATCCTGGGACCAGGATGAGGGCCTGGCAGGCAGACTCACCATCAGCAGTGACTGGAACTGCAGAGGAGAACAAGCAGAAAAAAAAACACATGGAGAGGAAGCGTATTAGGAGAAATCGTGGGGGAGACTTCAACGTGCTTTACTCTTTCCCCAGTGAGTCAAATCAAGTTCCCAGGGAGAGCGCAAGCCACAGAAAATTGCGTGCTTGCTGGTAAGGATGCTGGCTGCCAGGAGCCTGAGCAATCCCTGAAATCCAGGCTCCTAAATAACCATGTCCTTGCGCACACTCCTGGCCCCACCAAAAACCAAACACAGGAGGCTTTTGGTCTGCGAGCTCCACCTTACACGTTGCATCAATGTCAGAGGTTTCCACGCAATTTATGCACTCCCTTACTCATCACCCATGGCCAGCAGTATTTCTATGTCATAAACATTTCTCCAGTCACTCATACGATTAACCGTTACCAAGCACGGGGTTTACGTTCTGAATAACATCACACAACTACTTCTCAGAGGATCACACAAGGGATGTCCCAACAGCACAACGGCAGTCAACTTCAGAAGCCGCGTTTCACGCCTGAATTAGGCCTGGCACGTAAAGGGGAAAACCAGTACTAAACCCCACTTACAAGTCGAGGTCGTTGTGGCTGGGCTCGGTGTAGTCGTTGGGCTCATTGTAGACGTGGCGGCTAGAGGAAAATAAATACCCACTGTGAGATCCAACATTAAGCAAAGCAAGATAACACTGAAACACAACGACAGAGATTCCGCGGCCCAAGCTCTGCCAAGAAGAGCCTTTCCCCACCACAAACGTGTGCAGGAGGGGAAGACAGCTCAAACTATGCAGAGGATGAGACTCTCAGAGAAGAGACACAAGATGTCAAATCCCCGCACATTGTGGTAGCACATGGCCATAAGGCACTGGTTTACAGAGGACCCAAAACTCAGGAACAGTGTGTAGTAACCGTCCCCCAGTGCCACACATCGGCAGCGACCCATCCACCCCTCCAGGCTTACGTGGAGTCGACGACGTGGGGGCAGGGAAGCTGGAGCTATCTGGCACTGCAGGGAGAGAGCAGTGAGTAAGACAGCAGCATTTTTCCAAACACAAAGAGCCTGGGGGAGTCAGCCCTCCCCAAAGCAAGCCCTGGGACACACAAACCCAAGATGTGCACTGGGCACTGTAACTTGGTGGGACCAAGCAAGACCAACCTCGACCATCCCGTGATTGTGGGATCCTGAGCGGGGGCAGGAGATCACCACACCCCTCAAACCCTCCAGGCCCCACCTCAGATCAGCGATACAACAGGAGCTGAGCTGGAGCAACCTTGTGCTGCAGGCAGAGAGCAGCAGCCACGCTCGCTCCTCAACTGCAGAAAGGAGTTCAATGCACTGCGTGTGGACCCATCAGCCCCTTTTATGTTGGGAAACAAGTAGGAACCATGAGCAGGAACATTGGCCTCTGCAGCTGCAGCAATGAGCATGCCACAAACAAGCAACTCCTCTGCCTGCCATAAAGGCCAGGAAAACCGAGAATGGTTCAGCAGCAGCAGTGGCAGAGGTGGAGAAAGCCCTGTCCCTGCCTGTCAGGCAAAGAAAGAGCATTGTGGCAGCAGTCTGGTGGCAGACCCCACCAAAAAGAGGCCCCTGAGCCAAAACGCCTGTCAGTGGGAGCACAGGCTCTGGAGGTGTCAGGAGCCATCAGAAGGCCCTTGAGGAAGAGTTGGTGCTTCTGGCCTGGCAACGAGTAAAGGACGGCTCTGCTCTTACCCGTGGTGCTGCTGGAGGCAGGAAACGAGTAGTAGTAGGCCTGGAAACCCCTGCGCGTGATGCTGCCGTCACTGCGAAACAGGACGGTCAGCTGGTGCCCGGACGACTGGAAGACGCGACCGTCGTTCCTGCAAACGGTCCCGAGGAGCGGGCCCCCAGGGGACCCGCCGTCGTACACCTCAATGGCGTCAAACTGGCAGTTGGTGCCTTCCAGCCTGCGGAGGGAGAGCAGGGGCTGTCTGCACCGCGCGCTGTGCCACCTCCCAGCACCAGCACCGGCACGAGCTGTGGGGCTCAACCAAACCAACCCCGCTGCCAGCCTCGTCCCGGGAGTCGCAAAGAGACACCAAGGCCTCATGATGGTGACAAAGCCCTCCTTGCATCCACAGCCAGCACCGGGCACCCTGCGCACACCACAGCTGCCACCCTGCCACACTCACTCGACATTCAAAAACTGGAGCTCCACTCTGCGATCCAGCTCCCGCAGCCGTATGCGCCACACGCAGTGGGCATTGTTGGGGTAGGAGTTGGGGTAGCCGGGGCTCTGGAATGAGCCGGATGAATCCTGAAGCAAGCCGCCGCAGGGGCCAGGCTCTGAGGAAAGGAGAAGAGCAGGGGATGGGCAGAGAACTCTTGAAATCCCATTGTCAGAAGCCGTCAGAAAAGGCATGGCCACCAGCAAGGAGGCTCTGCCACAGCCCCAGAGAGATCCCTCACGTGGCTGCATTCCAAACCTCATCCCTGCTTTCCCCCAGCCCAGAGTGCAGGTTACGCTGGTCACAGGCTGTAAACCCTAACAGCAGAGCCTGGCCATCGTGTGGGACACGTGAGACTGGAGATAAGCAGATCCCTCAATCCCTCCAGACCTAAATGTGGTCAACGACATTGGGAGAGTTCAGCTGGAGCTGCTTGCTGCTGTAGGGACAGAGCAGCAGGCGAGCCAGCAGCATTTTGCCCAAGAGGAACAAGCTGCTGGGAGTCACCCCGCTCCAAGAGACAGGCTCTTCCCAGTGGTGCCCAGTGATGGGACAAGCGGCCAAGGGCACAAACTGAAACAGAGTAGGTTCCCTCTGAAGGACAGGAAAGACTTTTTCAGTGACTCAGTCATTGTGAGAGTGACTGAGCATGGGCACAGGTTGCCCAGAGAACTGGTGGACTCTCCGTCCTTGGGGAGAGGCAAGAACCGTCTGGACATGGTTTGGGCAGCCAGCTACAGGCGACCCAGCTTTAGCCGAGGGGTAGAACAAGATGATGGTCAGATGTCTCTTCCAACACCAACTGGAATTGTGATTTTGTGATCCATAACTGGGGGCAGGAGCTAGTCAGACCCCTCAACCCCTCCCGACATACCTGCGGTTGATGACATGGGGGAAGTCGTGCTGGAGATACCTGGTAATGCAGGGAGAGAGCATCAGGTGAGCCAGCAGTGTTTTTCCCAAGAGGAACATGCTGCTGGGAGTCACACCTCTCCAAAGGGAACTCCACAATAAGGAAACCCAGAACTCACAGGCAGCACCCACAGCACTGAGCTAGGCAGCTGCAGCACCAACTGCCCCACCACTTGCTCAAGGGCATTACCACTGCGGCACCACGAAGACCATCCCCACACCTCTCCACGGAAGAAGTGGCTGCTCAGTGCCTAAGGATCCCAAGCAATCCTGCATTGCCCTGAGCATCTAGGGTATTAGCCAGGGTCTGTAAGTGCAGCCAGTGTTTGGGTCTTGTGCTCTGATGGACACAGAGCATCGCAGAGGCAGAGCACCCCAAGGAGAAGAGGCATGTAAAGAGAAATCTCAGGTTACCTGTTGTGGGTGGCACGGTGAGTCCCGAGTCTGGAAGGAGAAAAGCAGAGGGCGTGAGGCACTCGGAGCCCTTGGCTGCCCTGGCAGCTCATGCTATAACCTCAAGCCCCTCCTCGCACCCTGCTCTGCGCAGGAACCGTCACCCAGAAACCAGAGCTCCCATGCACAGGCTGCAAGGGCAGGCATGGTGCTCCCTCTGAAACAGGAGCCTCTGTGACACGGACATGCACCCACCAGCCCCTGCTGCTCTGCCTGGCCAGCCTTCTCCCAACCTCACACAAACTCCACGTGGGATTTCCTCTGGAACACACCACCGGAACGCAAATACCCACCTGAGCATATGACAGAAGCATCCCCGTGATAACAGCCAGAGTACGACTCCCTGTAAGGGCACTGCCACAGGTAATCTTCAGAGCCCACACAATTCACCTCCCTCGGCATGTACGGGTGCCAGTCGCTCGAAGGGAAATAGTGCATCACACCAAGAGGGGAGCCGCACTCCAGCTGCCTGCACACCACCTGAGCGTCTTGCATGTCCCACCGGTACCCACACACTTTCACCCAGCCTCCAAAATAGAAGATTTCCACGTTGCCTGCACATCTGTTTGGCCCAGCGCTCAGCCGCAGCAACAGCTCTTGGGGAGAAACAAAAGCCCTGGTCAGGCCAGCAGTGCTCTACTTCCAGTCAGTGACCTTTGATGGGACAGCGCAGGCTCCCACATCGTCCCCGGGCACAGCTGATCCCCGACACCCAGCGGCACCCACCCACAGCACAGCACAGGGGAAGCAGCCCCGTCTCAGGCTCCCACGCTGGGGGATGGAGGGGCTGGGGGAGCAGCAGGCATGCACATGCCCGATCCTGGGACCAGGATGAGGGCCTGGCAGGCAGACTCACCATCAGCAATGACTGGAACTGCAGAGGAGAACAAGCAGAAAAAAAACACATGGAGAGGAAGCGTATTAGGAGAAATCCTGGGGGAGACTTCAACGTGCTTTACTCTTTCCCCAGTGAGTCAAATCAAGTTCCCAGGGAGAGCGCAAGCCACAGAAAATTGCGTGCTTGCTGGTAAGGATGCTGGCTGCCAGGAGGCTGAGCAATCCCTGAAATCCGGGCTCCTAAATAACCATGTCCTTGCGCACACTCCTGGCCCCACCAAAAACCAAACACAGGAGGCTTTTGGTCTGCGAGCTCCACCTTACACGTTGCATCAATGTCAGAGGTTTCCACGCAATTTATGCACTCCCTTACTCATCACCCATGGCCAGCAGTATTTCTATGTCACAAACATTTCTCCAGTCACTCATACGATTAACCGTTACCAAGCACGGGGTTTACGTTCTGAATAACATCACACAACTACTTCTCAGAGGATCACACAAGGCATGTCCCAACAGCACAACGGCAGTCAACTTCAGAAGCCGCGTTTCACGCCTGAATTAGGCCTGGCACGTAAAGGGGAAAACCAGTACTAAACCCCACTTACAAGTCGAGGTCGTTGTGGCTGGGCTCGGTGTAGTCGTTGGGCTCATTGTAGACGTGGCGGCTAGAGGAAAATAAATACCCACTGTGAGATCCAACATTAAGCAAAGCAAGATAACACTGAAACACAACGACAGAGATTCCGCAGCCCAAGCTCTGCCAAGAAGAGCCTTTCCCCACCGCAAACGTGTGCAGGAGGGGAAGACAGCTCAAACTATGCAGAGGATGAGACTCTCAGAGAAGAGACACAAGATGTCAAATCCCCGCACATTGTGGTAGCACATGGCCATAAGGCACTGGTTTACAGAGGACCCAAAACTCAGGAACAGTGTGTAGTAACCGTCCCCCAGTGCCACACATCGGCAGCGACCCATCCACCCCTCCAGGCTTACGTGGAGTCGACGACGTGGGGGCAGGGAAGCTGGAGCTATCTGGCACTGCAGGGAGAGAGCAGTGAGTAAGACAGCAGCATTTTTCCAAACACAAAGAGCCTGGGGGAGTCAGCCCTCCCCAAAGGGAGCCCTGGGACACACAAACCCAAGATGTGCACTGGGCACTGTAACTTGGTGGGACCGAGCAAGACCAACCTCAGCCATCCCGTGATTGTGGGATCCTGAGCGGGGGCAGGAGATCACCACACCCCTCAAACCCTCCAGGCCCCACCTCAGATCAGCGATACAACAGGAGCTGAGCTGGAGCAACCTTGTGCTGCAGGCAGAGAGCAGCAGCCACGCTCGCTCCTCAACTGCTCCTCAGCTGCAGAAAGGAGTTCACTGCACTGCGTGTGGACCCATCAGCCCCTTTTATGTTGGGAAACAAGTAGGAACCATGAGCAGGAACATTGGCCTCTGCAGCTGCAGCAATGAGCATGCCACAAACAAGCAACTCCTCTGCCTGCCATAAAGGCCAGGAAAACCGAGAATGGTTCAGCAGCAGCAGTGGCAGAGGTGGAGAAAGCCCTGTCCCTGCCCGTCAGGCAAAGAAAGAGCATTGTGGCAGCAGTCTGGTGGCAGACCCCACCAAAAAGAGGCCCCTGAGCCAAAACGCCTGTCAGTGGGAGCACAGGCTCTGGAGGTGTCAGGAGCCATCAGAAGGCCCTTGAGGAAGAGTTGGTGCTTCTGGCCTGGCAACGAGTAAAGGACGGCTCTGCTCTTACCCGTGGTGCTGCTGGAGGCAGGAAACGAGTAGTAGTAGGCCTGGAAACCCCTGCGCGTGATGCTGCCGTCACTGCGAAACAGGACGGTCAGCTGGTGCCCGGACGACTGGAAGACACGACCGTCGTTCCTGCAAACGGTCCCGAGGAGCGGGCCCCCAGGGGACCCGCCGTCGTACACCTCAATGGCGTCAAACTGGCAGTTGGTGCCTTCCAGCCTGCGGAGGGAGAGCAGGGGCTGTCTGCACCGCGCGCTGTGCCACCTCCCAGCACCAGCACCGGCACGAGCTGTGGGGCTCAACCAAACCAACCCCGCTGCCAGCCTCGTCCCGGGAGTCGCAAAGAGACACCAAGGCCTCATGATGGTGACAAAGCCCTCCTTGCATCCACAACCAGCACCGGGCACCCTGCGCACACCACAGCTGCCACCCTGCCACACTCACTCGACATTCAAAAACTGGAGCTCCACTCTGCGATCCAGCTCCCGCAGCCGTATGCGCCACACGCAGTGGGCATTGTTGGGGTAGGAGTTGGGGTAGCCGGGGCTCTGGAATGAGCCGGATGAATCCTGAAGCAAGCCGCCGCAGGAGCCAGGCTCTGAGGAAAGGAGAAGAGCAGGGGATGGGCAGAGAACTCTTGAAATCCCATTGTCAGAAGCCGTCAGAAAAGGCATGGCCACCAGCAAGGAGGCTCTGCCACAGCCCCAGAGAGATCCCTCACGTGGCTGCATTCCAAACCTCATCCCTGGTTTCCCCAGCCCAGAGTGCAGGTTACGCTGGTCACAGGCTGTAAACCCTAACAGCAGAGCCTGGCCATCATGTGGGACACGTGAGACTGGAGATAAGCAGATCCCTCAATCCCTCCAGACCTAAATGTGGTCAACGACATTGGGAGAGTTCAGCTGGAGCTGCTTGCTGCTGTAGGGACAGAGCAGCAGGCGAGCCAGCAGCATTTTGCCCAAGAGGAACAAGCTGCTGGGAGTCACCCCGCTCCAAGAGACAGGCTCTTCCCAGTGGTGCCCAGTGATGGGACAAGCGGCCAAGGGCACAAACTGAAACAGAGTAGGTTCCCTCTGAAGGACAGGAAAGACTTTTTCACTGTGAGAGTGACTGAGCATGGGTACAGGTTGCCCAGAGAACTGGTGGACTCTCCGTCCTTGGGGAGAGGCAAGAAACGTCTGGACATGGTTTGGGCAGCCAGCTACAGACGACCCAGCTTTAGCCGAGGGGTAGAACAAGATGATGGTCAGATGTCTCTTCCAACACCAACTGGAATTGTGATTTTGTGATCCATAACTGGGGGCAGGAGCTAGTCAGACCCCTCAACCCCTCCCGACATACCTGCGGTTGATGACATGGGGGAAGTCGTGCTGGAGATACCTGGTAATGCAGGGAGAGAGCATCAGGTGAGCCAGCAGTGTTTTTCCCAAGAGGAACATGCTGCTGGGAGTCACACCTCTCCAAAGGGAACTCCACAATAAGGAAACCCAGAACTCACAGGCAGCACCCACAGCACTGAGCTAGGCAGCTGCAGCACCAACTGCCCCACCACTTGCTCAAGGGCATTACCACTGCGGCACCACGAAGACCATCCCCACGCCTCTCCACGGAAGAAGTGGCTGCTCAGTGCCTAAGGATCCCAAGCAATCCTGCATTGCCCTGAGCATCTAGGGTATTAGCCAGGGTCTGTAAGTGCAGCCAGTGTTTGGGTCTTGTGCTCTGATGGACACAGAGCATCGCAGAGGTAGAGCACCGCAAGGAGGAGAGGCATGTAAAGAGAAATCTCAGGTTACCTGTTGTGGGTGGCACGGTGAGTCCCGAGTCTGGAAGGAGAAAAGCAGAGGGCGTGAGGCACTCGGAGCCCTTGGCTGCCCTGGCAGCTCATGCTATAACCTCAAGCCCCTCCTCGCACCCTGCTCTGCGCAGGAACCGTCACCCAGAAACCAGAGCTCCCATGCACAGGCTGCAAGGGCAGGCATGGTGCTCCCTCTGAAACAGGAGCCTCTGTGACACGGACATGCACCCACCAGCCCCTGCTGCTCTGCCTGGCCAGCCTTCTCCCAACCTCACACAAACTCCACGTGGGATTTCCTCTGGAACACACCACCGGAACGCAAATACCCACCTGAGCATATGACAGAAGCATCCCCGTGATAACAGCCAGAGTACGACTCCCTGTAAGGGCACTGCCACAGGTAATCTTCAGAGCCCACACAATTCACCTCCCTCGGCATGTACGGGTGCCAGTCGCTCGAAGGGAAATAGTGCATCACACCAAGAGGGGAGCCGCACTCCAGCTGCCTGCACACCACCTGAGCGTCTTGCATGTCCCACCGGTACCCACACACTTTCACCCAGCCTCCAAAATAGAAGATTTCCACGTTGCCTGCACATCTGTTTGGCCCAGCGCTCAGCCGCAGCAACAGCTCTTGGGGAGAAACAAAAGCCCTGGTCAGGCCAGCAGTGCTCTACTTCCAGTCAGTGACCTTTGATGGGACAGCGCAGGCTCCCACATCGTCCCCGGGCACAGCTGATCCCCGACACCCAGCGGCATCCACCCACAGCACAGCACAGGGGAAGCAGCCCCGTCTCAGGCTCCCACGCTGGGGGATGGAGGGGCTGGGGGAGCAGCAGGCATGCACATGCCCGATCCTGGGACCAGGATGAGGGCCTGGCAGGCAGACTCACCATCAGCAGTGACTGGAACTGCAGAGGAGAACAAGCAGAAAAAAAACACATGGAGAGGAAGCGTATTAGGAGAAATCCTGGGGGAGACTTCAACGTGCTTTACTCTTTCCCCAGTGAGTCAAATCAAGTTCCCAGGGAGAGCGCAAGCCACAGAAAATCGCGTGCTTGCTGGTAAGGATGCTGGCTGCCAGGAGGCTGAGCAATCCCTGAAATCCGGGCTCCTAAATAACCATGTCCTTGCGCACACTCCTGGCCCCACCAAAAACCAAACACAGGAGGCTTTTGGTCTGCGAGCTCCACCTTACACGTTGCATCAATGTCAGAGGTTTCCACGCAATTTATGCATTCCCTTACTCATCACCCATGGCCAGCAGTATTTCTATGTCATAAACATTTCTCCAGTCACTCATACGATTAACCGTTACCAAGCACGGGGTTTACGTTCTGAATAACATCACACAACTACTTCTCAGAGGATCACACAAGGCATGTCCCAACAGCACAACGGCAGTCAACTTCAGAAGCCGCGTTTCATGCCTGAATTAGGCCTGGCACATAAAGGGGAAAACCAGTACTAAACCCCACTTACAAGTCGAGGTCGTTGTGGCTGGGCTCGGTGTAGTCGTTGGGCTCATTGTAGACGTGGCGGCTAGAGGAAAATAAATACCCACTGTGAGATCCAACATTAAGCAAAGCAAGATAACACTGAAACACAACGACAGAGATTCCGCAGCCCAAGCTCTGCCAAGAAGAGCCTTTCCCCACCGCAAACGTGTGCAGGAGGGGAAGACAGCTCAAACTATGCAGAGGATGAGACTCTCAGAGAAGAGACACAAGATGTCAAATCCCCGCACATTGTGGTAGCACATGGCCATAAGGCACTGGTTTACAGAGGACCCAAAACTCAGGAACAGTGTGTAGTAACCGTCCCCCAGTGCCACACATCGGCAGCGACCCATCCACCCCTCCAGGCTTACGTGGAGTCGACGACGTGGGGGCAGGGAAGCTGGAGCTATCTGGCACTGCAGGGAGAGAGCAGTGAGTAAGACAGCAGCATTTTTCCAAACACAAAGAGCCTGGGGGAGTCAGCCCTCCCCAAAGGAAGCCCTGGGACACACAAACCCAAGATGTGCACTGGGCACTGTAACTTGGTGGGACCGAGCAAGACCAACCTCAACCATCCCGTGATTGTGGGATCCTGAGCGGGGACAGGAGATCACCACACCCCTCAAACCCTCCAGGCCCCACCTCAGATCAGCGATACAACAGGAGCTGAGCTGGAGCAACCTTGTGCTGCAGGCAGAGAGCAGCAGCCACGCTCGCTCCTCAACTGCTCCTCAGCTGCAGAAAGGAGTTCACTGCACTGCGTGTGGACCCATCAGCCCCTTTTATGTTGGGAAACAAGTAGGAACCATGAGCAGGAACATTGGCCTCTGCAGCTGCAGCAATGAGCATGCCACAAACAAGCAACTCCTCTGCCTGCCATAAAGGCCAGGAAAATCGAGAATGGTTCAGCAGCAGCAGTGGCAGAGGTGGAGAAAGCCCTGTCCCTGCCCGTCAGGCAAAGGAAGAGCATTGTGGCAGCAGTCTGGTGGCAGACCCCACCAAAAAGAGGCCCCTGAGCCAAAACGCCTGTCAGTGGGAGCACAGGCTCTGGAGGTGTCAGGAGCCATCAGAAGGCCCTTGAGGAAGAGTTGGTGCTTCTGGCCTGGCAACGAGTAAAGGACGGCTCTGCTCTTACCCGTGGTGCTGCTGGAGGCAGGAAACGAGTAGTAGTAGGCCTGGAAACCCCTGCGCGTGATGCTGCCGTCACTGCGAAACAGGACGGTCAGCTGGTGCCCGGACGACTGGAAGACGCGACCGTCGTTCCTGCAAACGGTCCCGAGGAGCGGGCCCCCAGGGGACCCGCCGTCGTACACCTCAATGGCGTCAAACTGGCAGTTGGTGCCTTCCAGCCTGCGGAGGGAGAGCAGGGGCTGTCTGCACCGCGCGCTGTGCCACCTCCCAGCACCAGCACCGGCACGAGCTGTGGGGCTCAACCAAACCAACCCCGCTGCCAGCCTCGTCCCGGGAGTCGCAAAGAGACACCAAGGCCTCATGATGGTGACAAAGCCCTCCTTGCATCCACAACCAGCACCGGGCACCCTGCGCACACCACAGCTGCCACCCTGCCACACTCACTCGACATTCAAAAACTGGAGCTCCACTCTGCGATCCAGCTCCCGCAGCCGTATGCGCCACACGCAGTGGGCATTGTTGGGGTAGGAGTTGGGGTAGCCGGGGCTCTGGAATGAGCCGGATGAATCCTGAAGCAAGCCGCCGCAGGGGCCAGGCTCTGAGGAAAGGAGAAGAGCAGGGGATGGGCAGAGAACTCTTGAAATCCCATTGTCAGAAGCCGTCAGAAAAGGCATGGCCACCAGCAAGGAGGCTCTGCCACAGCCCCAGAGAGATCCCTCACGTGGCTGCATTCCAAACCTCATCCCTGCTTTCCCCCAGCCCAGAGTGCAGGTTACGCTGGTCACAGGCTGTAAACCCTAACAGCAGAGCCTGGCCATCGTGTGGGACACGTGAGACTGGAGATAAGCAGATCCCTCAATCCCTCCAGACCTAAATGTGGTCAACGACATTGGGAGAGTTCAGCTGGAGCTGCTTGCTGCTGTAGGGACAGAGCAGCAGGCGAGCCAGCAGCATTTTGCCCAAGAGGAACAAGCTGCTGGGAGTCACCCCGCTCCAAGAGACAGGCTCTTCCCAGTGGTGCCCAGTGATGGGACAAGCGGCCAAGGGCACAAACTGAAACAGAGTAGGTTCCCTCTGAAGGACAGGAAAGACTTTTTCAGTGACTCAGTCATTGTGAGAGTGACTGAGCATGGGCACAGGTTGCCCAGAGAACTGGTGGACTCTCCGTCCTTGGGGAGAGGCAAGAACCGTCTGGACATGGTTTGGGCAGCCAGGTACAGGCGACCCAGCTTTAGCCGAGGGGTAGAACAAGATGATGGTCAGATGTCTCTTCCAACACCAACTGGAATTGTGATTTTGTGATCCATAACTGGGGGCAGGAGCTAGTCAGACCCCTCAACCCCTCCCGACATACCTGCGGTTGATGACATGGGGGAAGTCGTGCTGGAGATACCTGGTAATGCAGGGAGAGAGCATCAGGTGAGCCAGCAGTGTTTTTCCCAAGAGGAACATGCTGCTGGGAGTCACACCTCTCCAAAGGGAACTCCACAATAAGGAAACCCAGAACTCACAGGCAGCACCCACAGCACTGAGCTAGGCAGCTGCAGCACCAACTGCCCCACCACTTGCTCAAGGGCATTACCACTGCGGCACCACGAAGACCATCCCCACACCTCTCCACGGAAGAAGTGGCTGCTCAGTGCCTAAGGATCCCAAGCAATCCTGCATTGCCCTGAGCATCTAGGGTATTAGCCAGGGTCTGTAAGTGCAGCCAGTGTTTGGGTCTTGTGCTCTGATGGACACAGAGCATCGCAGAGGCAGAGCACCCCAAGGAGAAGAGGCATGTAAAGAGAAATCTCAGGTTACCTGTTGTGGGTGGCACGGTGAGTCCCGAGTCTGGAAGGAGAAAAGCAGAGGGCGTGAGGCACTCGGAGCCCTTGGCTGCCCTGGCAGCTCATGCTATAACCTCAAGCCCCTCCTCGCACCCTGCTCTGCGCAGGAACCGTCACCCAGAAACCAGAGCTCCCATGCACAGGCTGCAAGGGCAGGCATGGTGCTCCCTCTGAAACAGGAGCCTCTGTGACACGGACATGCACCCACCAGCCCCTGCTGCTCTGCCTGGCCAGCCTTCTCCCAACCTCACACAAACTCTACGTGGGATTTCCTCTGGAACACACCACCGGAACGCAAATACCCACCTGAGCATATGACAGAAGCATCCCCGTGATAACAGCCAGAGTACGACTCCCTGTAAGGGCACTGCCACAGGTAATCTTCAGAGCCCACACAATTCACCTCCCTCGGCATGTACGGGTGCCAGTCGCTCGAAGGGAAATAGTGCATCACACCAAGAGGGGAGCCGCACTCCAGCTGCCTGCACACCACCTGAGCGTCTTGCATGTCCCACCGGTACCCACACACTTTCACCCAGCCTCCAAAATAGAAGATTTCCACGTTGCCTGCACATCTGTTTGGCCCAGCGCTCAGCCGCAGCAACAGCTCTTGGGGAGAAACAAAAGCCCTGGTCAGGCCAGCAGTGCTCTACTTCCAGTCAGTGACCTTTGATGGGACAGCGCAGGCTCCCACATCGTCCCCGGGCACAGCTGATCCCCGACACCCAGCGGCACCCACCCACAGCACAGCACAGGGGAAGCAGCCCCGTCTCAGGCTCCCACGCTGGGGGATGGAGGGGCTGGGGGAGCAGCAGGCATGCACATGCCCGATCCTGGGACCAGGATGAGGGCCTGGCAGGCAGACTCACCATCAGCAATGACTGGAACTGCAGAGGAGAACAAGCAGAAAAAAAACACATGGAGAGGAAGCGTATTAGGAGAAATCCTGGGGGAGACTTCAACGTGCTTTACTCTTTCCCCAGTGAGTCAAATCAAGTTCCCAGGGAGAGCGCAAGCCACAGAAAATTGCGTGCTTGCTGGTAAGGATGCTGGCTGCCAGGAGGCTGAGCAATCCCTGAAATCCGGGCTCCTAAATAACCATGTCCTTGCGCACACTCCTGGCCCCACCAAAAACCAAACACAGGAGGCTTTTGGTCTGCGAGCTCCACCTTACACGTTGCATCAATGTCAGAGGTTTCCACGCAATTTATGCACTCCCTTACTCATCACCCATGGCCAGCAGTATTTCTATGTCACAAACATTTCTCCAGTCACTCATACGATTAACCGTTACCAAGCACGGGGTTTACGTTCTGAATAACATCACACAACTACTTCTCAGAGGATCACACAAGGCATGTCCCAACAGCACAACGGCAGTCAACTTCAGAAGCCGCGTTTCACGCCTGAATTAGGCCTGGCACGTAAAGGGGAAAACCAGTACTAAACCCCACTTACAAGTCGAGGTCGTTGTGGCTGGGCTCGGTGTAGTCGTTGGGCTCATTGTAGACGTGGCGGCTAGAGGAAAATAAATACCCACTGTGAGATCCAACATTAAGCAAAGCAAGATAACACTGAAACACAACGACAGAGATTCCGCAGCCCAAGCTCTGCCAAGAAGAGCCTTTCCCCACCGCAAACGTGTGCAGGAGGGGAAGACAGCTCAAACTATGCAGAGGATGAGACTCTCAGAGAAGAGACACAAGATGTCAAATCCCCGCACATTGTGGTAGCACATGGCCATAAGGCACTGGTTTACAGAGGACCCAAAACTCAGGAACAGTGTGTAGTAACCGTCCCCCAGTGCCACACATCGGCAGCGACCCATCCACCCCTCCAGGCTTACGTGGAGTCGACGACGTGGGGGCAGGGAAGCTGGAGCTATCTGGCACTGCAGGGAGAGAGCAGTGAGTAAGACAGCAGCATTTTTCCAAACACAAAGAGCCTGGGGGAGTCAGCCCTCCCCAAAGGGAGCCCTGGGACACACAAACCCAAGATGTGCACTGGGCACTGTAACTTGGTGGGACCGAGCAAGACCAACCTCAGCCATCCCGTGATTGTGGGATCCTGAGCGGGGGCAGGAGATCACCACACCCCTCAAACCCTCCAGGCCCCACCTCAGATCAGCGATACAACAGGAGCTGAGCTGGAGCAACCTTGTGCTGCAGGCAGAGAGCAGCAGCCACGCTCGCTCCTCAACTGCTCCTCAGCTGCAGAAAGGAGTTCACTGCACTGCGTGTGGACCCATCAGCCCCTTTTATGTTGGGAAACAAGTAGGAACCATGAGCAGGAACATTGGCCTCTGCAGCTGCAGCAATGAGCATGCCACAAACAAGCAACTCCTCTGCCTGCCATAAAGGCCAGGAAAACCGAGAATGGTTCAGCAGCAGCAGTGGCAGAGGTGGAGAAAGCCCTGTCCCTGCCCGTCAGGCAAAGAAAGAGCATTGTGGCAGCAGTCTGGTGGCAGACCCCACCAAAAAGAGGCCCCTGAGCCAAAACGCCTGTCAGTGGGAGCACAGGCTCTGGAGGTGTCAGGAGCCATCAGAAGGCCCTTGAGGAAGAGTTGGTGCTTCTGGCCTGGCAACGAGTAAAGGACGGCTCTGCTCTTACCCGTGGTGCTGCTGGAGGCAGGAAACGAGTAGTAGTAGGCCTGGAAACCCCTGCGCGTGATGCTGCCGTCACTGCGAAACAGGACGGTCAGCTGGTGCCCGGACGACTGGAAGACACGACCGTCGTTCCTGCAAACGGTCCCGAGGAGCGGGCCCCCAGGGGACCCGCCGTCGTACACCTCAATGGCGTCAAACTGGCAGTTGGTGCCTTCCAGCCTGCGGAGGGAGAGCAGGGGCTGTCTGCACCGCGCGCTGTGCCACCTCCCAGCACCAGCACCGGCACGAGCTGTGGGGCTCAACCAAACCAACCCCGCTGCCAGCCTCGTCCCGGGAGTCGCAAAGAGACACCAAGGCCTCATGATGGTGACAAAGCCCTCCTTGCATCCACAACCAGCACCGGGCACCCTGCGCACACCACAGCTGCCACCCTGCCACACTCACTCGACATTCAAAAACTGGAGCTCCACTCTGCGATCCAGCTCCCGCAGCCGTATGCGCCACACGCAGTGGGCATTGTTGGGGTAGGAGTTGGGGTAGCCGGGGCTCTGGAATGAGCCGGATGAATCCTGAAGCAAGCCGCCGCAGGAGCCAGGCTCTGAGGAAAGGAGAAGAGCAGGGGATGGGCAGAGAACTCTTGAAATCCCATTGTCAGAAGCCGTCAGAAAAGGCATGGCCACCAGCAAGGAGGCTCTGCCACAGCCCCAGAGAGATCCCTCACGTGGCTGCATTCCAAACCTCATCCCTGGTTTCCCCAGCCCAGAGTGCAGGTTACGCTGGTCACAGGCTGTAAACCCTAACAGCAGAGCCTGGCCATCATGTGGGACACGTGAGACTGGAGATAAGCAGATCCCTCAATCCCTCCAGACCTAAATGTGGTCAACGACATTGGGAGAGTTCAGCTGGAGCTGCTTGCTGCTGTAGGGACAGAGCAGCAGGCGAGCCAGCAGCATTTTGCCCAAGAGGAACAAGCTGCTGGGAGTCACCCCGCTCCAAGAGACAGGCTCTTCCCAGTGGTGCCCAGTGATGGGACAAGCGGCCAAGGGCACAAACTGAAACAGAGTAGGTTCCCTCTGAAGGACAGGAAAGACTTTTTCACTGTGAGAGTGACTGAGCATGGGTACAGGTTGCCCAGAGAACTGGTGGACTCTCCGTCCTTGGGGAGAGGCAAGAAACGTCTGGACATGGTTTGGGCAGCCAGCTACAGACGACCCAGCTTTAGCCGAGGGGTAGAACAAGATGATGGTCAGATGTCTCTTCCAACACCAACTGGAATTGTGATTTTGTGATCCATAACTGGGGGCAGGAGCTAGTCAGACCCCTCAACCCCTCCCGACATACCTGCGGTTGATGACATGGGGGAAGTCGTGCTGGAGATACCTGGTAATGCAGGGAGAGAGCATCAGGTGAGCCAGCAGTGTTTTTCCCAAGAGGAACATGCTGCTGGGAGTCACACCTCTCCAAAGGGAACTCCACAATAAGGAAACCCAGAACTCACAGGCAGCACCCACAGCACTGAGCTAGGCAGCTGCAGCACCAACTGCCCCACCACTTGCTCAAGGGCATTACCACTGCGGCACCACGAAGACCATCCCCACGCCTCTCCACGGAAGAAGTGGCTGCTCAGTGCCTAAGGATCCCAAGCAATCCTGCATTGCCCTGAGCATCTAGGGTATTAGCCAGGGTCTGTAAGTGCAGCCAGTGTTTGGGTCTTGTGCTCTGATGGACACAGAGCATCGCAGAGGTAGAGCACCGCAAGGAGGAGAGGCATGTAAAGAGAAATCTCAGGTTACCTGTTGTGGGTGGCACGGTGAGTCCCGAGTCTGGAAGGAGAAAAGCAGAGGGCGTGAGGCACTCGGAGCCCTTGGCTGCCCTGGCAGCTCATGCTATAACCTCAAGCCCCTCCTCGCACCCTGCTCTGCGCAGGAACCGTCACCCAGAAACCAGAGCTCCCATGCACAGGCTGCAAGGGCAGGCATGGTGCTCCCTCTGAAACAGGAGCCTCTGTGACACGGACATGCACCCACCAGCCCCTGCTGCTCTGCCTGGCCAGCCTTCTCCCAACCTCACACAAACTCCACGTGGGATTTCCTCTGGAACACACCACCGGAACGCAAATACCCACCTGAGCATATGACAGAAGCATCCCCGTGATAACAGCCAGAGTACGACTCCCTGTAAGGGCACTGCCACAGGTAATCTTCAGAGCCCACACAATTCACCTCCCTCGGCATGTACGGGTGCCAGTCGCTCGAAGGGAAATAGTGCATCACACCAAGAGGGGAGCCGCACTCCAGCTGCCTGCACACCACCTGAGCGTCTTGCATGTCCCACCGGTACCCACACACTTTCACCCAGCCTCCAAAATAGAAGATTTCCACGTTGCCTGCACATCTGTTTGGCCCAGCGCTCAGCCGCAGCAACAGCTCTTGGGGAGAAACAAAAGCCCTGGTCAGGCCAGCAGTGCTCTACTTCCAGTCAGTGACCTTTGATGGGACAGCGCAGGCTCCCACATCATCCCCGGGCACAGCTGATCCCCGACACCCAGCGGCATCCACCCACAGCACAGCACAGGGGAAGCAGCCCCGTCTCAGGCTCCCACGCTGGGGGATGGAGGGGCTGGGGGAGCAGCAGGCATGCACATGCCCGATCCTGGGACCAGGATGAGGGCCTGGCAGGCAGACTCACCATCAGCAGTGACTGGAACTGCAGAGGAGAACAAGCAGAAAAAAAACACATGGAGAGGAAGCGTATTAGGAGAAATCCTGGGGGAGACTTCAACGTGCTTTACTCTTTCCCCAGTGAGTCAAATCAAGTTCCCAGGGAGAGCGCAAGCCACAGAAAATCGCGTGCTTGCTGGTAAGGATGCTGGCTGCCAGGAGGCTGAGCAATCCCTGAAATCCGGGCTCCTAAATAACCATGTCCTTGCGCACACTCCTGGCCCCACCAAAAACCAAACACAGGAGGCTTTTGGTCTGCGAGCTCCACCTTACACGTTGCATCAATGTCAGAGGTTTCCACGCAATTTATGCATTCCCTTACTCATCACCCATGGCCAGCAGTATTTCTATGTCATAAACATTTCTCCAGTCACTCATACGATTAACCGTTACCAAGCACGGGGTTTACGTTCTGAATAACATCACACAACTACTTCTCAGAGGATCACACAAGGCATGTCCCAACAGCACAACGGCAGTCAACTTCAGAAGCCGCGTTTCATGCCTGAATTAGGCCTGGCACATAAAGGGGAAAACCAGTACTAAACCCCACTTACAAGTCGAGGTCGTTGTGGCTGGGCTCGGTGTAGTCGTTGGGCTCATTGTAGACGTGGCGGCTAGAGGAAAATAAATACCCACTGTGAGATCCAACATTAAGCAAAGCAAGATAACACTGAAACACAACGACAGAGATTCCGCAGCCCAAGCTCTGCCAAGAAGAGCCTTTCCCCACCGCAAACGTGTGCAGGAGGGGAAGACAGCTCAAACTATGCAGAGGATGAGACTCTCAGAGAAGAGACACAAGATGTCAAATCCCCGCACATTGTGGTAGCACATGGCCATAAGGCACTGGTTTACAGAGGACCCAAAACTCAGGAACAGTGTGTAGTAACCGTCCCCCAGTGCCACACATCGGCAGCGACCCATCCACCCCTCCAGGCTTACGTGGAGTCGACGACGTGGGGGCAGGGAAGCTGGAGCTATCTGGCACTGCAGGGAGAGAGCAGTGAGTAAGACAGCAGCATTTTTCCAAACACAAAGAGCCTGGGGGAGTCAGCCCTCCCCAAAGGAAGCCCTGGGACACACAAACCCAAGATGTGCACTGGGCACTGTAACTTGGTGGGACCGAGCAAGACCAACCTCAACCATCCCGTGATTGTGGGATCCTGAGCGGGGACAGGAGATCACCACACCCCTCAAACCCTCCAGGCCCCACCTCAGATCAGCGATACAACAGGAGCTGAGCTGGAGCAACCTTGTGCTGCAGGCAGAGAGCAGCAGCCACGCTCGCTCCTCAACTGCTCCTCAGCTGCAGAAAGGAGTTCACTGCACTGCGTGTGGACCCATCAGCCCCTTTTATGTTGGGAAACAAGTAGGAACCATGAGCAGGAACATTGGCCTCTGCAGCTGCAGCAATGAGCATGCCACAAACAAGCAACTCCTCTGCCTGCCATAAAGGCCAGGAAAATCGAGAATGGTTCAGCAGCAGCAGTGGCAGAGGTGGAGAAAGCCCTGTCCCTGCCCGTCAGGCAAAGAAAGAGCATTGTGGCAGCAGTCTGGTGGCAGACCCCACCAAAAAGAGGCCCCTGAGCCAAAACGCCTGTCAGTGGGAGCACGGGCTCTGGAGGTGTCAGGAGCCATCAGAAGGCCCTTGAGGAAGAGTTGGTGCTTCTGGCCTGGCAACGAGTAAAGGACGGCTCTGCTCTTACCCGTGGTGCTGCTGGAGGCAGGAAACGAGTAGTAGTAGGCCTGGAAACCCCTGCGCGTGATGCTGCCGTCACTGCGAAACAGGACGGTCAGCTGGTGCCCGGACGACTGGAAGACGCGACCGTCGTTCCTGCAAACGGTCCCGAGGAGCGGGCCCCCAGGGGACCTGCCGTCGTACACCTCAATGGCGTCAAACTGGCAGTTGGTGCCTTCCAGCCTGCGGAGGGAGAGCAGGGGCTGTCTGCACCGTGCGCTGTGCCACCTCCCGGCACCAGCACCGGCACGAGCTGTGGGGCTCAACCAAACCAACCCCGCTGCCAGCCTCGTCCCGGGAGTCGCAAAGAGACACCAAGGCCTCGCAATGGTGACAAAGCCCTCCTTGCATCCACAGCCAGCACCGGGCACCCTGCGCACACCACAGCTGCCACCCTGCCACACTCACTCGACATTCAAAAACTGGAGCTCCACTCTGCGATCCAGCTCCCGCAGCCGTATGCGCCACACGCAGTGGGCATTGTTGGGGTAGGAGTTGGGGTAGCCGGGGCTCTGGAATGAGCCGGATGAATCCTGAAGCAAGCCGCCGCAGGGGCCAGGCTCTGAGGAAAGGAGAAGAGCAGGGGATGGGCAGAGAACTCTTGAAATCCCATTGTCAGAAGCCGTCAGAAAAGGCATGGCCACCAGCAAGGAGGCTCTGCCACAGCCCCAGAGAGATCCCTCACGTGGCTGCATTCCAAACCTCATCCCTGCTTTCCCCCAGCCCAGAGTGCAGGTTACGCTGGTCACAGGCTGTAAACCCTAACAGCAGAGCCTGGCCATCGTGTGGGACACGGGAGACTGGAGATAAGCAGATCCCTCAATCCCTCCAGACCTAAATGTGGTCAACGACATTGGGAGAGTTCAGCTGGAGCTGCTTGCTGCTGTAGGGACAGAGCAGCAGGCGAGCCAGCAGCATTTTGCCCAAGAGGAACAAGCTGCTGGGAGTCACCCCGCTCCAAGAGACAGGCTCTTCCCAGTGGTGCCCAGTGATGGGACAAGCGGCCAAGGGCACAAACTGAAACAGAGTAGGTTCCCTCTGAAGGACAGGAAAGACTTTTTCACTGTGAGAGTGACTGAGCATGGGCACAGGTTGCCCAGAGAACTGGTGGACTCTCCATCCTTGGGGAGAGGCAAGAACCATCTGGACATGGTTTGGGCAGCCAGCCACAGGAGATCCAGCTTTAGCCGAGCGGTAGAACAAGATTTACTCTACAAGTCCCTTCCAACCTCAGCCATCTGGTTATTCTTTCATTCTGTCATCTTCAGCAACAGCTCTTGGAGAGAGCAGTGCTCTGGTTTCAGGCAGTGACCTTTGACGGGAGATCTTAGGCTCCCACGTCCTCCCCAGGCACAGCTGCTCCCCGACACCCAGCGGCATCCACCCACAGCACTGCACGGGCATACCAGCCCCTTCTCAGGCTCCCACACTGCGGGATGGAGAGGCTGGAGCAGCAGCAGTCATTCACGTCCCCGTGCCTGGGGCTGCGGCGAGGTCCCTGGCAAACTCACCATCATCTGTGACTGGGACTGCAGCGGAGAACAAACAAAAAAAACACACGGAGAGGAAGTGTATTAGGAGAAATCCCATGGGAGACTTCAGTGCGCTTTATTTTTTTCCCCAGTGAGTCAAGTCAAGCCCCCAGTGAGGGGCACAAGTGATGGAAGATCACTTTCTTCCTAGCAAGGATGCTGGCTGCTGAAGGGCAGAGCCATCCCCGAATAACTTTGCTCTTACACACACTCCCGTGCCTCAGCAAAAAGCAAACACATGAGCTTTTGCATCATACAAATTACTTTCCACAAATAAGTATGATGGTAAAAACATAAAGCTGTCGCTATCATATAAAGTAAAAATCTGATAAATTCTACTTACAAATAGTGGCCTCGCTTGCTGTTGAGGCAGCTGTACTTCTTTCTTCTAGAGAAGAAAAAAACCCAAAGCTTACATGATGCTACATGGGGAGTTCAACAAGAAAAACATAATTTGAAACTTCTTCAAACACCATTCAAGCCTCAAGCAATTTGTGGCTGATGAACTTTAGATCCAAGAGGTTTCTATTTTAGTAGACCTCAGCTGTTTTTTCCTCCATTAATCATCAAATCTCTTCGTGAGCCCACCAAAACCTGTTAACTGGCCCAGTTTTTCACTGTGAGAGTGACTGAGCACGGGAACAGGTTGCCCAGAGAACTGGTGGACTCTCCATCCTTGGAGAGCCGAGTGCCATCTGGACCCGGTTTGGGCAGCCAGCCACAGGAGACCCAGCTTTAGCCGAGCGGTAGAACAAGATTTACTCTACAAGTCCCTTCCAACCTCAGCCATCTGGTTATTCTTTCATTCTGTCATCTTCAGCAACAGCTCTTGGAGAGAGCAGTGCTCTGGTTTCAGGCAGTGACCTTTGACGGGAGATCTTAGGCTCCCACGTCCTCCCCAGGCACAGCTGCTCCCCGACACCCAGCGGCATCCACCCACAGCACTGCACGGGCATGGCAGCCCCTTCTCAGGCTCCCACGCTGCGGGATGGAGAGGCTGGAGCAGCAGCAGTCATTCACGTCCCCGTGCCTGGGGCTGCGGCGAGGTCCCTGGCAAACTCACCATCATCTGTGACTGGGACTGCAGCGGAGAACAAACAAAAAAAACACACGGAGAGGAAGTGTATTAGGAGAAATCCCATGGGAGACTTCAGTGCGCTTTATTTTTTTCCCCAGTGAGTCAAGTCAAGCCCCCAGTGAGGGGCACAAGTGATGGAAGATCACTTTCTTCCTAGCAAGGATGCTGGCTGCTGAAGGGCAGAGCCATCCCCGAATAACTTTGCTCTTGCACACACTCCCGTGCCTCAGCAAAAAGCAAACACATGAGCTTTTGCATCATACAAATTACTTTCCACAAATAAGTATGATGGTAAAAACATAAAGCTGTCGCTATCATATAAAGTAAAAATCTGATAAATTCTACTTACAAATAGTGGCCTCGCTTGCTGTTGGGGCAGCTGTACTTGTTTCTTCTAGAGAAGAAAAAAAAACCCAAAACTTACATGATGCCACATCGGGAGTTCAACAAGAAAAACATAATTTGAAATGTCTTCAAGCACCATTCAAGCCTCAAGCAATTTGTGGCTGATGAACTTTAGATCCAAGAGGTTTCTATTTTAGTAGACCTCAGCTGTTTTTTCCTCCATTAATCATCAAATCTCCTCGTGAGCCCACCAAAACCTGTTAACTGGCCCAGAGAGTGCCAGGTGCCCTTGAAGTGAGGAGTCTCTCTTTGCTGGCTTTGAACAAGGACCTGTTGGTTTCACTTGATCTGATCAGAAGGTGATGGCTCTCCTTCTTGCAGGAGAATAGGTTGTGAACTGTCTCCTCCTCCCTTTCTCCATACCAAGAACAACAAGGCTACCCCAAAAATCTTAAGAGAAATGAAGATGACGGAAAACTACCTGGGGAGGTGGTCAGAGCAGGGCCAGTGAGGAAAGGAGGCTGCACAGCCCATTACCTTCCTTCACTTTGCACAGCTGCAGACAACGAGTAGGTCGTATTCCCACCACATCTAAGCCACTCTTGTTTCCTCCCCCTTTCAACACCACTGGTTTTATCCATTCCTTGCTGCTAAGTCCAGCTGGTGTCACAAACTCTGTGTCAGAGAAGAGCTTTCCCTGCTAAGGCTCCCGTACAGGACAGTTGGTGGAAAGCCCTTGAGGTGACACCAACAGATGGAAGGTGTCCTGTGGGACAGGACTCTGGCAGGCTGAGGAAGATGATCTCCTTCCTACTGTTTCCTTTCATCTATCACAGAGAGTTAAGTTTTCTGAGACAGGGCTTTATGGGGTTGTTCAAACCCCGGGGGAAGGAGAGTGTATAGACCACCATCACCCTTCTGCATCAGGGCTGGCAGCTATCCCAATGTCCTCAGAGGATTATGGAAGGTTTTTCTGAGAATTGTTTCATTTGAGTTCAGCTACACTTTTAGATAATTGTATGTCCTTGTTACGAGAATATGCATTTTATATACTGGAATATTTGGAAAAGTCAAGCAGTTATCAACTAAATACTAACTAATAGATGAGTAAACATTAAAATCTACATGGATGAAGACTATTATTCACATCTCTGGTCACACATACCAGTAAAAGTCAACAATCACGTCCAAAAACATATCTGTGAGTAAAGTCATCAAGCCCCCACCAATTAAGTTAGCAGGTACTCATTAAATGTAATTTTTTTTCTATTTGTGTGTAGTTTTCATATTAGACTAAAATCTCACCTTTAGGAAAAAAATATAATTAACAGATAAATGTTTAAAAGTATTTAAAATAGGTCAGTTTGTCTGTTTAAAAACTGCTTTCAAAACACAAACGGAGTTGTTTCAGTGTTTCCCTTCTTTTAATAATTGTAGTTACTGAGACAAAGCTGATTTCCGTATTGCCTTAATCACAGTGTCACTATATTACTTTGTAAGAATCGCAGGTTTGGAAAAGATGAGCTGAGGGGTCTGGTAAGATGAGAGTGAGTGCAGCTGAGCATGGAAAAATGAGGCCATAGGATCAGGTGCCAGCACCAACCCTATAAACCAAAATGAATGAGGGCATCTCAGAGGGGTGGTGAGTCCTGCTGTACGGAGTGTAGGCCACTGAAAGACGGTCTACAAACCTGTAATCAGTTAAAATTTGTCTGTTCAAACCACGGACAAATTTCCTGTGTGCTTTCAGATACTCAGAAACTGCTGCATTTATACAGCCTCTGTTTTTCACACGGCATTGTTATCCTCAAGGTTTGAGCCCAGACACTGATTTGTTTAAGCTCTTTGTTGCAGCGGTGACCTGCGTTCTTTCTCAGAGAAGTGTGACACGTACATACAATTAGATGCTGCATTTCAAGTGCGTGCATGCGCTGTCGTACAGAGTCTGCATGGGTACACTTCAGTCCAGTCTGGTGGACACTGAATCCCTGACTATACCGGTAGGTTGGCTACATTGGCTATGACTGGACTAGAAAAGTTTTCAAATGCAAGCATCAGCTTGGAGAGAATATTTAGCAATGGCAACTCTATAAAAAAACATACATTTTTATAAAACTTTTAAGTTACCTGTTGTTAGAAACCATTGTTCTGTAGAAGCTGCTGATGTCCAGACATTGTCGTCACAAGCAATTAGAAAAAAAAAATATTGAAAGAACACGACATGAATTAAGTAATGTGGATGGAAAGTTTGCATGCATAGGATCCCCTGGTGACCCTGCCAAAGCGATGGCTACTGATTTACAAGGGAACGGATCAGGTACAACTGGTGTTGGGGATCAAAATCCTGCTCCATGGACAGCCTGAGAGGTGGGAATATGCCTTCACTGACTAATATCACACAGAATCATAGAATCGTTAGGGTTGGAAGGAACCTTCAAAAGTCATCTAGCCCAACCTCCCTGCAAGGAGCAGGGACATCTTCAACCAGATCAGGTTGCTCAGAGCCCCATCCAACCTGGCCTGGAATATGACATGGTCTGTAATGTTGGCCCTTAAACATGGACTTTATGTATTTAAAGTGATTTCTGGAAGATCATAACAAGGACACCTGTCATTTATTCAGTGAGTAGGGAACTTCCCAACACGTCCCACCACACTGCTCCTCACACATGCAAGGCTTTACATCTAAATTAATTAAGTATTAAACATTAACTCAGTACTTTCCAGCTCAATATCAACATTCCAGCTGAGTTTACGATATCACTAGGTGCACCTCAAATATTTAGGGAGGGAGTAAATAATAAGATCATTAAAAACCTGAGCTCAGAAGCAGCCCTGAATGGTTATTTCTTTCCATTGTGTATGAGGGTGTGTGGGGGAATACAGAAAGGGAAAGTGAATTTTTGCTTTTGGTTCATTATCCCACGTCAAGTTAATGGAGAACTTTGCATCTGAAAGAGGGAGGGATGGAAAGACAGTAGCTGTGGCAAACACATCTGATCTTTTCCCGTTCCCCGCTCCTGCACAAGGAAAGCAACAGCAGCTGCTTAAAAAGAAATGCCTTCATTCTCACAGCACCATGCTCAGCCAGGTGACCCTCACCTGAAAAAGGGGAAAGTCTTTTTTGAACACGGGAAGACCATTTTACCCTGTTTGAAGCATCCTCCCTCCCATCAGACCCACCGATATCTGCATCGGTCCCCACAGGGATGCAAGTGGCTGGGCAGATCACTGCGTCCGCAACCAAACCACATTACACTCGTAACAGGAATTAGACTATGGGAAATTAGAACAGTATAAAATTACAGTAATTGCTATTGTATTCTAACAATTACAGTAATAATAGGAACATGGACAGGTGCCATACTTGTTTTGTCTAGGGCACTCTTGTTAAACACCACTGTGTTAGTCGTAACAATATACTTAATCAAATACAAAACACATGGGTCAAAGAGCACCTCAAACTATTTAAAATAAACATGCATTTCATCCAGAAAATAGGTATCAGTCTTTAAATTTGTCCCCCCAACACAAAGATTCAGAGAAGTATACAATTGGCTTTACAGTATATTCATCTGATTTCCCTTTACTAATCTCTTTTCAAAAAATGATGAGAACAACTTAGATTAATCAAGCAGTTTCAAGAAAATTAATTATGCATTAATGGGTATAATGATCTATTTGCTGAGCTCGTAGGTTTGACCTGCTCATGGTTTTCAAAAGAGCTAAGCCATGCTGCCAAATCCTCTTTGACTCTTAAATCTCAGCATTATCCTGATGTGAAATGTAGCCATGAAGGTGATGATAAGCAAGACTCTTTACCTGCATCCACCTGAATTTGAAGACTTATCATTATCATCCACGACAAGATCATGGTGGCAGCCATCTCCGTGGAGCTCCTGATACAGGAGGGCACCGGCATTTATAGGCAGAGACGCTGAAGGGCGTAGCTCAGCAGCCCAATCTGTCCCTTCATTAAGTCAACACCAAACACATTGTCTCAGCTCTTTCACTTCCCTAAGTTTCATGACTATATGTTTGATTTGTTATCCATTATTTATAGCTTCCTGGTTCTACAAGAAGACAACACCTGACACCTTCCTCAGAGAAATCAGAGACCAAAAGTGATTGCAATACCTGCTGCTTTTCCAGCCTAGCCCTCTTTCAGCTGTGAAGTTCTGTTGCTGTCACAAATGTAACATGTCCCTTTCTCAGGGCTGAATCTTATCCAAGCCACAATTGCTTTTTAAGTCTGTGTTGCAGATCCTTCCTTTTAGAGACTGCAGATGTGGAAGGGTAAGAGTGTGGTGGCAAACCGTCAAGGGGCTTATGGAGGCTCTTCTGGCTGGCCTGGACTTCCTTGAGGAGACACACCACCAGCTGCTGGGAGGGCTTCACCCAGAGACAACCACTATGTCTACAGCCCCTTAAAATTGTTGCTAAGCTACAGTTTCAGGAACTGTTAAATACACATAACTTACCATCACGTCTTTCTCAAATACTAGCTACACATCCGTTAACTTTCTAGAGGGAGAAGAGTTTGGAACTGGGATGCTGAGCTTCCCTGAATTCCCCTAGATTATTTTTATGAGTATTTCTGTCCTAACAGACATCACATAAGGCTGAGAGAGCTGGGGCTGTTCAGCCCGGAGAAGAGGAGGCTCCGGGGAGGCCTTAAAGCGGCCTTACAGTGCTTAAAGGGGGCTACAGGAAAGATGGGGAGAGGCTGTTCAGCAGGGCCTGTTGTGACAGGACGAGGGGAAATGGTTTTAAAATAGAGGGAGGTCGATTTAGATTAGACATTAGGAAAAATTTTTACGCTGAGGGCTGTAGAACACTGGCCCAGGTTGCCCAGAGAGGTGGTGGATGCCCCATCCCTGGAAACATTCCAGGCCAGGCTGGACGGGGCTCTGAGCAACCTGATCTGGTTGGAGATGTCCCTGCTCCTTGCAGGGGGGTTGGACTGGATGGCCTTTGAAGGTCCCTTCCCACCCAAACCATTCTATGATTCTAAAAGTGCAGCAGAAAGTGAGTACATTCATCCCTAATCTCCCTTCAGCATGCTTTATCTTTACTAGGGTAGCAAGATTACATTTAAGCTCTGCAAGCCATCTGCTACAAAACTGAAACCATCAAATTAATCTTCCAAATGTTGTCACAAACTCAAGTAGTCACAAATTCAGTGGTCACACACCAATCACTGTTAAACTGCACAAACTTTCCCAGAGAATGAGGCATTTAAGTACAGAAAATAAGGGAAAAATAATCCTAGGTTCTCTATTTTTTCAGCTCTTAAGAACTGATTCCTTGACACAGTCCTTCATTACTGATTGGTAAACTTATTAATTCTCAGAACTGTGTTTCTTGAGCCTCATGAAACACGCAACACAACTGTCCTGGCCCTGGGCAGCCAGCACCCAAACTCAACCCGATACAGCAGAGGAAAGTCAGAAGATCAAAAGAAAAAGGGAAGCACAAACTCCATAGTGGGAAGGGGAAAAAATAAAAGGTTACTTTGTTAGATGTGCAAACAGCTCATTGACTCTGTAAACACAGGTAGTCTTCTCTTATCATCGTTTTGCAAGCCAGATGGAAGAAATGGTGTTTCGGAGGGACTGAAGGAAGTAAGGGAGGTGGCTGGGTAAACAGGTTGAGGCAGCTGTTGCATACCTGGAGAGATGAAAGAAAAGCGAAAACAAATTTAAAACATTGGAAACTCAATGAAAGGTGTTAATATGTGAATGGAAAAGGACAGCACGTGAGACAACTCCGAAGATTAAGTCTGAGGCAAACTCAGGGTGGCTGGTCCACAGAGGCCTCGAGAGGTTGCAATGGCAAGCATTGCTGAATGGCCATCCTACTTGAGGACTGGCATTCACTGCTCAAAGCCCAGTGTCTCAGTTCTTCTGTCCCTGGATAAAAAGAAAACAAGTGTGATGGATTGACCTTGACCAGCCGCAAGGTGCTCATCCAGCCCCTCTCTCATTCCTCCTCCTCAACAAGGCAGGAGGAGAAAAGAATGTGGAAAAGCTCATGGGTTGAGACAAGGTCAGGGAAATTACTTACCCATTATTGTCACAGGGAAAACAGAACTCAACTTAGGGAAAAAATAATTTAATTTATTGCTAATTAAAATAGATTTGGATAGTAAGAAACATAGACAAATTAAAACAACACCTCCTCTACTCCCCATTTTCCCAGGCTCAGCTCCATTCTTTCACTCCTGACTCCCGTGCCTCCCTGCTCCCTGGGCAGCACAGAGGGAAATGGGGGGCTGTGCTCAGTCCATAGTAGTTTGTCTCTACCGCTCTCTCTTCTTCACTCTTTTCCCCTGCTTCCTTCCCATGGGCTCCAGTCCTTCAGGATCAGCCTGCTCCAGTGTCAGCTCCTTCAGGAATTGTCCCCTTGCTCCAGCAAAGGGCCCTCCACGGGCTGCAGGGCAATCTCCACAAAAAATTCAAAGAGTCAGTGGCAAAACCAATGCTTTGGTCTTGACCTGTCTTTTGCACAAAATGACCTTTCTTCCTACCAGGTGGGATGGCTGATGGGGTGGGGGGGGTTGGGGGGGGACGCGAGTGTTGGTTGACTCGTGGCTCATTTCATCAGAACTGGAACTTGGTGAGTGTGTACAACCATTAGCTTCAGTTTGGATCTGTACTTGCTTTAAAAGTCAACTATGTGATGAAATGTTTGTCTTTTGGGTGGGAGAAAGGATGCACGTTGTTCACACTTTTTTAGTAATTATTATTTTTCTGTTAGTTCCCATTAACTCCTTTAAATTTAACTGATACCATAATTTCTATTGCAGTATCAAATGGTGCTTCCTTAGCACTTCTGAAAATTGGAGACAAAAAAGGCTCATCACAACTTCAGGTTAAAGTCAGCAAACAATTTCATTTAAGCAAAATGCTAAAGTGCAAAAAATGTCCGTTCTGTACCTGTCGTAACAAAATATTTCAAATAAAATTATTGGAAACTGACCCAATCTATTTTTTAAAGCTTGAAGAACCTAAGAGCGAAGCAACACTGTTCCTTTGAGGCAGTGTAAGATCACAACTGAAAAAAATTAATATTCACCAGCTCTCCTGTTATTGAACTGCTTGCCCATACCTGGAAGCGATATGGAACTGTTGAGGAAGAGGAAGCCTGGGATTATCTGGGAAAGCTGCTATGCAGATGGTGATGAAAAACACAAAACTTGTGCCTAGTCTCCATTTTGTGTTCCCGTTGGTCATCCCTCATCTGCTTCCAGCTCCCTTCCCTCTCCCGGACCTCCACAAACTCCAGCCCACCCCAGTTAATGAACACCAACCTCTTCTTCACACCCAAGTGAGGTAACACAAGCTCAGTGCCACATTTGAATGCCACCAGATCTCTTTACCAACGGTCTGTGTGAGATAACAGAAACCAAATGCTTCTCCCTTACAATGAGGGGACATCTTGCAGAGCAGGAACTGTTTGATCCCTGTTTACTTTCTGGCAACAAGCACCCAATATATCACAGAGCATGTCAGAGCACGAGATACTCCTTATATGAACACACACTCTTCACTCCTTAAATCAACACTCGCAGACCTGCAGCTGGTAAAGGCAGATAAAGGATCAATGGCAAAGGAAAAATAAACGAAAAATATAATCTCAGAGAATATTCTTGTCACTATGCAGCCTCAATACCTAAGGTTTACATAAACAGTTATTGGAACAGAGACAATAACGAGACCAAGGTTTGCACACTTCTAAGCAGCCTTTACCCACTGCTAAAAAGCTGCTCCTTACCCTGCAATTCTTTGTGTCTGGCACCACGCAAGCAGAAGCACGGAGATCTCTCCTACCCTGGCCAACTGAGAGTCAGGTGTTTAGACTGGTTCTCTGGGGTGAGACGGATGGATTGAACCCTTTCTCACCTTGGGCATCTCCTTGCTGAACAGACTAACGCTTAACCCATTTTAAGATGGGAACCACCCATGGCCAGAAAGGAAATGGCTTCTACTTTCCTATCTGCAAGTAGCCTCATCCAGTCACAGCACGTACAGCACTCGCCTGAGATGATCTGCCGTTTCAGACCCTTTAGGCAGGTGCTAAATGTCTGAGTCCTAATAATGAAATTTAAGTGCCTTCAAAGTTCGTGGCAACTGATATAGCAAGAGATGGGGAAGGGCAGTTCAGCTTCCATCCCTCCAAGATCTCCCTTGAATCTTGCCTTAAGCTTGTTGAAGAAACTTACTCTAAAACTCAAAAAAAAAAAAAAAAACAAACCAAAAAAAACCCAGAGGAAGTTGAAAAAGGGGCACAGTGACTTGCAGGAGGAGGATGGGTCTGAAACTGTCTTATTGTTCACTGAACACAGAAAGGAAAATAATTAGTAGAATGATCCATTAAACCATAACCCCATAAAAATTCACTGAAAAGTAAAAATGTTACCATAAACTTAAGGGTAACGAGACAGATTTGACAGATGTCACAGCTGGAAAATTTATGTCTTGTTGCAACAAAGAACTCCAAAACCAAAGTTGGTGCTAAAGTTCACAACCTGTCATGGATTGCTTCATTTCCAGAAACGACAAAACATTTTGTTTTGTCATCAAATAAAGTTTCACACCGCTTTTCCACAAATATTGACAATGTTCCCACATCGTTTATGCAGTGGGAGAGAAAGTAACAATGCTGTGTATTATTAACTCGTACTTTTGCCTATACCACTTGGCCAACTTCCTAAACAATCCATCCCACCTACTTCGGAACTTAGAGCAACAGTTTCATTAATTCAGTTGGGCTGGGCTGGTCTCTGCTGGTTCTAAACTTAGCAGTTACTTCTCCTTTTTGCAGTCTGATTTGTAACTGCACCAAATACTTCTGCCATCCTGACTAAATAAGCCCGCAGCCAGACAAAAGTCAAAGCCAAGGGTATCTCGATTGCAAAGGAGAGAGGCTGTGTCCATAAAGACATTTAAAAGAAAATTTAAAAAAGGAAACCACAAAAATATGCTTCATGATAGGAACAACAGCACAAACACGACTGAATTCTGCAGTTGTGTCCTCCTTTGTTATTGTAACGTGTTTTCCAAAATACCACAGAGTACTTCGCAAGTGTCCTCCAGCCTCCTGAGTACTCAGAGCAGTATTTGGAGGAAAAAATGGACTTCCAACACCAAATGCTAGAAATTTGGACATTTAACGCTGCTTCCTGGGACTCTCCCGCTCACACAGGCCCAAGCACTTACCAGAGCCATGAGTGACGAATAGCACCCGAATGCAGGTCCCTGTGCTGAAGGACCAGCCCCTGGCCATGGCCCTGGCCTGGCACCAAGGCTCTTGGTGGAGGCAGCCCTGGCTCTCCTTACCCCTTTCACAGGAGGTTTGGGATCAGACTAAAGAACTTCCTCTGCCTTGGCTTTCTGTGCCACTTCCCATTCTTTGCTCCTCAGAATCACTGAAGAGTCTGGGAATAATTATCTGTGGCCATTGTTTTAAATAAATAGACTCTATGTGTCTGCTGAAGCAGACTCTCTGGGAAGCATGATTTCCCTGCTGTGACTGAGGGTTGGCAAAGGTCTGATTCAGAAACAGAAAATCCCCTAAAGCAGATCTCAACCTGATTCCCTGCAGGGCAGCAGCTGTGAGAATTGCAGCCCCTATTTTATAAAAAACACACAGGCAGTGTACCGCAATAATGAGGTGGCAGGCAAAACTCAGAGGCAAGATCCTCCCAGAAAACCATGTTTCTTATCAACACCTAAAGTCCTTTGCATAGGAGGAAACTCCCAGGTGGTGCCACCCGACTTGTGTCACCAGCCATCTGCCTCGTATCATGCTGAAGGACCTCACTTTCAATGACACTTGCAACAGCAGGGCACCTTCTCCAAGTTCTCATTCAAGGTCTACCACAGGATGGCTCAAACAACATAAAAAGAAGAAAAAAAGTCATAATATGATGCATTTTTGTAAATACAAGGCTATCCAATTCCTGCAAAGCCCACCCCAGACTGTACATCTTGTTGCTTTCTGAGCAGTGCTCACTTCCACAGAAGAACCTATCAATGCTTGACTTGGACATCAGCTCATCTTAGAAAGATTGCATTAATCCTTCTGATTTGTTGATGCCTGGGAGAAATGCAGGCAAAGAAAACAGACTTAAGAAAATGAATCGCCATAAACCAAATTTTAATGTGAGCATCCTGATATCCAGGAGCTAAGCTCTTCTGAAAGACTTGATTCTTATTCGAAGGTTAAATGTTAAATGTAAATGTTTAGTAGTTTGCTGGAATTGTTTTTCTGCAATGACTGCAAGTTTCAGGTTTTAGTAGTAGCAGCATAGTAAACATAGTATAAGATGCAGGTGTAATTTTGACCAAAGGAGTTTGCACGGGCAATTGTCATATTTGAACGTGATCATGAATGGTTGATTCTAAATCATAGGATTCACAGTTACATAAAACAAGTCAATAATAGCATGTTATACTTTTTTGATAGTTGTATGAAAGTTAAACAAATATTTCCGTACAGTAACATGTATCATGACATCTGGATCAAGATGATAGAATAAATAACCCTTTCCATTTCAGCAACAAAGCTTCTACCACATGATTTTTATTAAAGCAAGTCTCGCTCTTCTGTGATAAAGATGGGAAAGTACACATTGCCTTGTTCAAGCTTCAGTTTATCTGAGGGCCAACAACTGCACGGTAGAGCTGCAGCTGCAGGAGAAAGCCCGTTTTGTATGAAGATTTTCTAATACAGGAGATTGTGTGTGATGCTCTAACTTGTGAGGGAAACAGCTGGAAAGAAGAGAGAGACAGAGCTCCAAGAGAGCAGTTCAATTAGCACGGCCTGCAGAAGTACCTAAGAGCAGACAGCCTACTGAGAAAGAAAACTGTCATAGAATCACAGGGTGGTTAGGGTTGGAAGGGCCCTTTCAAGGCCATCCAGTCCAACCCCCCCGCAAGGAGCAGGGACATCTCCAACCAGATCAGGTTGCTCAGAACCCCGTCCAACCTGGCCTGGAATGTTTCCAGGGATGGGGCATCCACCACCTCTCTGGGCAACCCTGTTCCAGTGTGCCACCACCCCTCAGTGTAAAAAATTTTTTCCTAATACCTAATCTAAATCTACCTCCCTCTATTTTAAAAGAGGGAACATAAAGTAAGTCTAGTTGGACGGGACTAACAGTTGGTGGACACAGTGCCACAGATACACAGCACACAGGAGTGCTGCCAGCCAGCACCGCAGCTCCTGGAGAGGGGAATCAGGTGCCAAAACCAGGCTGCAATTTCAAACCCTCACAGATCAAAGCCAGAGTTAAAGAATAAATATTATTCTATACAACACCACTCCACAGCTAGCCACAGGTAAACGAATTGTGAGTCTCCACCAAGCTGCCAGGAGGTGCGGCGGAACAGTAGGGCTGCAAGTGATGCCCTCTGGCAAGGCTGGGCACTTCAAGAAGGGTTTGGATCAACGCAAAAGAGCCCAGTAATAATGGGGAGAGGTATAGAAAATGTGACTTGAGATAAAAAGAGATTAAAATAATTGCCAAGGATGATTGTCCTCTGTCTTCAGAGGAAAAAAGCCCCACAGGGATGCACCAACAGCCTTCAGATACACCAGAGGTTGCTAGAAGGGGAAGCAGGTGACACGCGATGTCCATGCCTACAGCAGACAGGGTAAGTGCCCCATCCCTGGAAACATTCCAGGCCAGGTTGGCCGGGGCTCTAAGCAACCTGATGTTGTTGGAGATGTCCCTGCTTCTTGCTGGGGGGTTGGAATGGATGGCCTTGAAAGGTCCCTTCCAACCCAAACCCATTCTATGATTCTAAGTAGTAAAGCATTTCAGTAACAGCTTGAAAGATGATTCAGTATCAGGAAAAAACCTAACTGTACAGCTGATGGGAGTTGCCAAATTCATGGAAACCTCAGCCAGGCTTGATTCGAGCTCAAATGACTGCACAAGAGATACACCACCTCTCAAACTGGGTATGCCATGGAGATCGTACGTGTGGGTGCAGGGATATCCCCAGCGACTTTGTCAGGCAATGCTCCTGAAGCTGTTCTGCTGTCCACTGAGGACCGAGCTGGGGACATGAGGCTCCAAATGAGATGGAATGGGAGGTATTTAAAACCGCTCCCACTTCCTGCCTTGAGCTGCGGCAGGAGCAGAGCTGCAGTATCCAGCATTTCCAGTAACAAATCAAATGACACGATGAACATCTGCGGCGTGGGATTGGATTTGATCTTGCTGTTTGGTTCCTCCAGGACAGGAACAGTGTTAAGCAGAGAGCTTTGGCAGACTGGTTTTTAATTTTTTTAAAAAATGACTCTGCTCTTGAGGCAATAAAGCAATTTGAGCAGAGGAAGCCCTTGTGCGTGGCGGCAGGGTTTGCAGTGGCCCGCAGTGCTGGCAGGAGGCCGTTGCGCAGGCTGGATCCGATCCCGGGAGAGCTCTTCCTTCTGCGCACCACTTCGGCCTTCTTTTGGGAAGGGCTTTTTTCATTACACAAACCAAAAAAAAACCCCACTTAGCTGAGGATAAATAAAAGCAAAACTAATTGACTGCAAGAAAGAAGATGCATGTCATAGCTTCGCTATAGTATTGTCCTTTACATAACACGCCTGTATAAGTAACATTTACCTGGGTGTAGCGCCATTTCAATAAATATTCATCTCCCAGTAACCATGCTGGTGAAATGCAGCGTTCTGTCGCCAACTCCTCTTCAAAAGGAAGGGCTCCTTTCAAGATCCCAGCCTCCAACTCAAACGGGACGTGCCCTTCTCAAGCACAGATGAGGACGAACGCCACTGCTCACTTTCACAAGCGGCAGAGGCAACGCTGGGATCGCGCTGCCATGACTCCATTCAGCGATTCAAATTGCGCTTGACCTCTCAGCCTCCCCTGGCCTTGCTGGTACCTTTTTTTCAAGCAGGATACTGTCTCTGACCATGCTTTCTAATTCAGATGTGAGCAAATATGTCAGACAGGATATAAGGAAAAATTTTTTATGCTGAGGGTGGTGGAACACTGGCACAGGTTGCCCAGAGAGGTGGTGGATGCCCTATCTCTGGAAGTGTTCAAGGCCGGGTTAGATGGGGCTCTGAGCAACCTGATCTGGTTGAGACTTCCCTGATCCTTGCAGAGGGGTTGCACTGTTTTATTACAGGCTTCTTTTAAACCAGACTGGCAGCTAGAGCTTCTTTTCTGTTTTATTTGCCTGTTTCTGGTTGACTCACAGATTGCGTTTTTTTTTTTTTCCTGTAACAGCAAAGCTGTACAGGATTTTAAACCAGCCACAGCATCCTGAAACTTTCTAGGTTTCCAATGCAGACTGTCAACTCTCCTTTCTTGCCAGGCACATGAACTTACCCCGTTTTTTTTCTTTGCCCCCCGTTTGTCTTTTACCGAGATGGAGACAAACTACTCTTCCCTTGCCAGATCTGCCCACTCCCTCAGAAAGTTGGAACCAACCCTGTTGTCAGAACTTGCAGCTCTTCTTTCCAAACAGACGCTCTGTTCAGGCTTCCATGGACTCTGCTTTTCCCCCTGCACCTTCTCCTGTTGTGAGAGGTCCTCCCTGCTCAGCACTGCTGCGCACAGCTTCAGCGCTTGATGATCACAATGCAACATCCCTTGGACACAGCATGTGTGGCTTCCACAGAGGACCGTGTTGAGTTTTTAGCTTCAATTCGCCCTCTCGTGGACTTACCTGACCACAGGTTCTTTAAAAACCCTGTTTCTCCTGGAGATGAGCCCCATGGGCTGCTGCTCCTCGCTCAGCTTTTGTGGGCTTTGAGAAACGGGAGCAGCCAGGCAGACGCAGCCAGACCCCACCACAGGGACTCCACTAAATCACAGCTTTCTCAATCAGTAACACCCCACACCTGCATTTTCCTCTGCAGAGTGGTGATCAGAACCACTGGCTCTGTTCCAGAGGGGAAAGCAAGGCTGTGCTTCCACTGGAAGCAGCCAAAGCCCACGAACAGGAGACAGAAGAAATGTGGCAACCCCATGTGTGTCCTCAGCCCCAGGAACTCAATAGGGGCAAGCAGGATGAGGCAGAACTTAGCTTGTCTTTGAATACAAAATCCTTTCTGTACTTTAAAAAAGTTAACTGACATAGCTTTCCATAACCACTTTTCATCTCACTCTGCTTCAAAAAATTTCTGTTTATCAGTCATTGATGGGAAGCTGCTGCGTGGAAGAGCCAGACCACTTGAGGACGCCTGTGCCATGAGCCCAGCACCAACAGGTCCCGAGAAACCAAGCAGCTGCCACCACACAGTGCCCTCAGCCCGCAGAGAGCTCTGGCACAGCCCATTTCCCTCAGACATTCACGCTGCAAACCTTCTGAAAATCACTGTGCTCCCTGCATAAACACTGAACAGAAAAGGAATGAAAAGAACAAATATTTAATTTTCCTCTCCAGCGTGTTATGCGGTATTTCCAAGCTACTCAAGCTAATTCTTTACCAAATTCAGTAATTTTGACTCCCATGCTTCAGCTCTGACTCATTCTGTCTAATCAATTCCTAATTATGACCCACTTCCTCAGAGAGTTGATGGGGACAGATACTGCAGTACCACGGCTCCCAAACAGAACCATGAAAACTGGGGGAGGACTTGCCAGAAAATGCAGGTAGATAAAACTGACGAGCTGCTCTGGTTTTAGCAGCAATTTTGCACAATAAATAACATTTAACAAATCAAGTTATTGCATATTTACAGAGTAACAGTGCAAAGAGGCTGAACTGGCTGAAATCCTGGGGCCCAGTGGCTCCAGCCCTCACTTCCCAGAATCTTGTACAAAAGAGAACGGAGTTTGGGTGTTGAGGGGAACAAACAGATGGTGTGTCAGACATCTGTACAGCACAGCTGGACACACAGCACAGGATGTAGACATACAGCGTACACACATGAAGAATGTAAAATCACCAAAGCTTTCCGCTACGCATTTCTACGAAGTCAAGAACAACGCTGACCTTCCCATCGTGCGTAATGCTACCAACCCCTTCACCTCCAGATAACATTATCCAGCGCTGGTTGATTTTTGGGATCTGGGTGGGAGGTTATTGAGCTGAGGTTCGCATCCTAAATCCCAGGGTACAGCAAGATGAGGCAGGGCTTTAGCCACCACTTCTCTGCCTGGCTCCTTCCCATCTCGGAGGAATGTTTCTGTCTCTCCGTGCGAAGAAAGCCTCACAACAGCTTGCTGACATTTAACTTCAAAGTCTGACTTAAAGCCAGCCCAGGGTGGAATTTCAGCTTCCTTTCACTGACAGCCATCAGCAGTGATCATGGGGAGGGACTGAGGGCAAGGGGAGGGGGGGAAACAAGTAAAGGATGCCAAGTCACGTCCTTATTTTCTGGGTGGAAGAGGAACAGTGGGAAATAATATGGGAATTCAGGAATAGCAGGAATAATCTCCAATATAATGCAATCAAGGAGATCCCTGGAACCTCAAGTGAACGTTTCTTTATTCTCGCTCCATGGATGAAAAGGACAATAAGAACATGTATATAATGTAATGCCCTACTAGATACGTATGTCTCTAATTTGGAAAGATGTAGCTTTAAAAATCATCTTCAGCTTCCTTAACATAAATACAAAACATTTATGTGGGGGCAGGGGGCAAAGAAAAAAAAAAAAGTCATCTGGTATTGAAACACAGGACTTTACTGCTTGGCATATAAGCCATGGAAAGCAGACAATTGTTAGTCATGATCATTTCTTTTACAGCCCAAGACATTTCCCTCATGGAACAAGTGAACTGGCTTTTCAAAACCTCCTCCGAGTGCAGCCACATGTAGCCATCTACTTGGCATCACATACGCAGCAATTCCAGTTTCCATCTCAGACATTCCAGCATACTGAAAATCAAGCCAGAATGTCCCATTTCCCTGATTTAGTGTCCAACACTCGCTAAAATTTCCAGGAAACTGATATTTATACGAGCTGTGCCAAAGCTATGCTGAACAAAGTATTTTCAGTTGCCCTTTGGAAAGAACTGTGCGTTGAAGCAACAAAGAATGAAAATTATTCCACATCTATAACCCAATAATACATCAAAAATACAGGCTAATTAATTGTATTAAAGACAAACTTTGTTTCTGTGTCTCCGCTTATCTGTAATATTAAATACTTACAACATTTAGAGACAATTTTAACTGCAAGAAACCATCTGGGTAGCCGCACACATGGTTGGATACTGGAGGAGTAAATTCTAAACATTTTTCAGGATATGCATGTGGGTCTGGATATCAGACACAAAGAAATCAATTATAAATAAATAAAAAAGATACATCAGAAAACCACTTTCAAATACATGATGCAGAATGAGTGGCTGCAGTAAGAGAGCATCTCACACCCCACCAGATGGAGCTGTGGGCTTTGACTACACAGCCTAGAAACCAGGTCAAACATTTCGCTAATCCCAGTGGCGCAGGAAAACCATTTACAGAAGTCAAGCTCGTTTGCCTCTTTCCTACTGCACACGCAAACCCGAGCCGTCGTCCTGCGGCATTTGTGCCTCACGGCAGTATCTACGTAAAGCACAGGCACAACGATGGGCTGTGCCAGCTGTCACTGCAGGGATGTCATCGGTAAGCCCAAAGTAGCTAACTAGAAACAAAGCAAAAAAAAAAAAAATTTAACGGCATATTAAGAGATCACAACAACAAACAACAGGAACAAAAAGAACCAACCAGCTCTGTAAATTATGCAACCACTTGTTTTGAAATAAAAAGGCAGATGAAAAATAACTTCTGTTTTAAATACCATTTCCTGGCTTTGGGGCTTTAGCTCATTTTTTGCTAGTTGGTCCAGTAGCAGAGGAGGTAGGTGATTTTTTTTAATTAATTTTTGCTGAGAGCTGAATGTCACCACACTATGCACTCACATGGATGGTCTGCAAAATACAATACCACTTCAAAAGCAAGCTGAAACATTAATCAGCATCAGTAACACGAACTTGCAGTGCAAATATACTACAAAGCAACTCTGCAAAATCATTCTACTTTGCATCTTCCATGCTAGAAAGTATTGCAGACCTTCTGCGCTTGGCACCATACTACCTTGGCAGATTTTCAGACGTGTGATTTACCACCGTGACAGAATAAGTAAATCAGTAATGAGGTGTTCAGTCGTGTCAGGTGTCAACACACTGCATGCCTGTGAATTTACAGCGATCCAGGTGAGTAAGGGCAGGCACTGGCACTTGGGGCTACAGAAGCTCCCCAAATTGGAATAAGCTGGCTGAAACAGAACTGAAACACAGCTGGTGAGAGGATTTCTTGCTGTAATTGCATGGAATACAGTGCTTTCCTTAAAAATCATAAACTGTCAGCTACCCAGCCAAAGAGTTTTACTAAGAATCAATTTCAAAAGAAGAGCATTTTTAGGACTGACAGTCACCAAAACTTGTCTGTAGCCCTTGGATTTATTCTCCGAGATACACGTTTCGATAGAGAAAAGGAAAGGCTGCTGAGCCTATTGTTTACCCATGAGTAATTACACTGTAATTTTATTTAGTTGATTGTTCTCCTTCACAGTGAGACAATCCCATTCCCTACCCAAGCTTCAAGGGCATCCATCAATATAAGTATAAAGATTAATCTCTATATTAGAGGAATGTCCAATTATCCCAGTCAAGACCAGGTCCTACCATACACACATTGGTGGTGATGTAATTAAAACAATAAGGAAAATGCATTAACATCTGGAAGACAGGCGATCCGCGACAGCCAATATGACAAATCTGAGCCAGCCATGCCAAGAAGAGCAGATGCACAAGGGTGCAAATACAAGCGCATACTGAAAAGTGCTTCGGTTTATGACGATAAAAAGGAGACCATCAGGACATCCTTTCAGGCAGATGTGCTGTTCAAAGAAAAACACTCCACAAGGGGAATGAACCACTCATTAGAAGCAGTACTGTTGAATTATTTTAATAACACTAGGAAAATATAGTATTAAAATTCTGCACGGGGTCCTCGGAGGGTTATTTCGGTCGGGATTTCTTTGTGTTTATAAACCAAACTTTTTTTCCCAATTGTGTTTCCTTTTAAACCAACTACTCCTTTACAACGGTATTTCCAGTTAAAACACAGCTAACCTATAAATACCTGAATACCACAGCACACATTGTGCGCGTGGGTTGTGTTTAAATCTTAGCAGAAAGAACGGCAGATCTATTCAACAAAGGGAAGCAAACGTCGATTTGTTAAGCGGGGAATGTAATAGCCAGTAAAGAATACATTGCATACATGATACAGAAGGAAAAAAATTATCGTCTGGAGTATGTGAAATTACACGGATTTTGCACCTTAAACCTATTAGAAGTTACTCTGTTGGCCAATACTAATCCACTGAATAAGCAGAATGTTGGTCAGAAGTCTAACGTGTCCTGTACCAGCACAGAGAGAATATAAGCAGTCCAACGCTGTTAAAAGAAAACATGAAATCCAGCTCATGTTTCTGGTTAGGGATCGATTTCTTCAGGAACTACTGTTAACATAACATCTTCGTTGCCCCTGCGTACAACCATGTTCAACGTACTGTCCTTTTTAATAATGTCACTGACATCACTGGCTGAGCTTATCGACTGTCCATTGATGCTTATAATCACATCGTTGTCCTTCAGGCCACCACTGAAAATACAAAGCAGCAATGTATTAGTATAATTGCCATTTTATTCTCTTTACAATATTAAAAAAAAAAAAAAGATGGCTGGATTTGTCCTATTTCCCACCCAACGGCAGTTGCACAGGGACACAGCGGGCACACAAAAAGCAATCAGAATTTATGAAGCGGTGAAGATTAAAACACAACGCAGCGACCTCAGAAATCAGATGGATGTTCGAGTTTGATGAATCCCCCATTTCACTGTCTTTAAAGGAATTCACTATTGCAAACAGTGCAGTAATTCTGTAACAAGGATCCCAGATGCTGATTCGGTAGAAGAGACAGTGGCGTATTTTTCTTTTAAAATAATTGCAACAAGGCACTCATTTTAGAGTGGAAATTTTCCAAGCTTTTATTCATGTACGCACAGCAAAGCAACCCGAGTGGACTGTGCGTTAACACGTGAGAAATTTCAGTCCTGGACCACGCTGTTCTCCACGCACAGTTTACTGGCAGCGCCTTCACCCTAACCTTTGTGTTTTGAACTGAAGCGGAGTAACACATGCAGCGACGTACCCCAGTTACCAAAAATGTGTGTGTGCCCTTCTGCTTGCCCGCCTGCCTGTAGCCCCCAGAATCCCTTCTCCTGACCTCAGCACCGTATGCAAACCGAAAACAAAACCCTCCCGACTCAAAGCAAGACAGGGCAGAACTGGAGCCGGCACCACGAGGCGCCCCTGCCCGGGGCTGTGGGTCTGTCGCTGAGCTGCCTGAGACTGCTGCCGGGACCGAGAAATGGGGTGGTGAGGGATAACCATCGACCACAACGTCTTGCTCGGTCTTGCACAACGATCTGGCTCCAAGTTATGGAAATATTAACCAAGTAACCAGATCAGACATGATTCAGCCCTTCAGCATAATCCTTTCTTCACAAAACCACAGAGCAGTCATCGGCCTCTTCCGCCTGCAGAGAACGCCTTACATGAGTGTCTCCTGCTTGCAGGACGCCTTGGCCAATGTTTCCAGCAACTCTGGTTGCCTACCAAAGGCACGGCTTAAAACATTTTCATGGGAGAAACCATTTGGATTATCTTGGTCCCTCGTGCAGCCTCTCCTCTCAACTCCTAACAGGACAGGTCGCTGCAGAACTGCTCTGATCCCCTATCCAGCACGTCTACAAAACACACACTGGAGAAGAAACCAGCAGAATGGGGAAACGCATAAGCAAGGGGATTAGAGTAGGGAAGACAGAGCAAACATGGGTGGCATTTTGATTGCCAGGTCAGCCATCGGATGAAGCATCCTGATTTGAGTGTGCCTTCAAGTTACGAGGCTACATTGCCTCACATTTCCTCTACCTCTCTTATTTCCTTCTCTCACTCTCTGCTATTATCCATCCTCCTGTCGTGATCTTTGCACCTTCAGTTTAGACCTGCATGTCAAGGCAGTAAGTTCAGTCCCAGACTGAAGCAGCCACGTTATTCCTACATTAACTGCAGTTTACTTTCAGATCACAGCTACATCAGTATTCTGCATGAACAGCGCTGCCATACAAAGCAGCAATAATGCAGAAGCAAGACAGACAGCTAACACTGTATATCTTACAGTACCACCCAAACTGTAACAAAAAGACATCATTCAACCATCCTTGCAGTCTCCGTAAGAGACAAGATACGCTTGCTCCAAGCTTCTTTCTGCCTACATGCCTTTGGTGCTTCATACACCTCTTTCTGGCCACAAAGTTTTACTCTTCTCTTAAATGATCTCTAGTTTCAGAAAATGAATAAAGTTTCCTATTTCCTACTCTGGAAAAACCAAATGCTGAAGGGAAAGTGTCTCCAGCAAGAGCCCGTCAGATCTGTGCCAGTGACCACAGACTAGATGCCAGGCATCTCATGAAGTGTGGAACAACCAGCAGGTGAGGTTCTGAGCAAAGATGAAGAAAGAGATCAGTTGGCCAAAACCAAAAGCTCTTCCCGGTAGCGTGACTCTTGACAAAGCTCTCGCATGGAAGAGGATCTCATGCCAAGAGAAGATTTCACCCCAGGCACTAGGTGAGCTGGTGGGTTTGCCCAGCACTGAGACAGACACGTCTTCACAAGGTGGAAGCAAAGCTGCTCCCTCGCTCTCTTACAGCAGTGACCAACGGAGCTGTGGGGAGCACGCACAAGCAAACGGCTTTATTCAGCACTGGCACCCGTACAACAGATGCCTTGGAAGCAACTGCTGAGAAAAATGAAAATTGAGTTTTCACGCCCACTGAATCCTTGCCCTTTCGGCTGGGAACGCTGACAGGGCTTCGCTGCAATACCCTGATATGTTCGCAATATTGCCCATCAGGGACCGGACTGAAACCACAAACTGATTTTCAGCAGACAACCTAATAGCTATCAGATGGTCGTAATTTTGTCAATTTAGCATAATCATGATAACCAGTTAAGCAGGGAACACTCTCTCCATCATTAGCCCCTTAAGTCAGTGGCAGTGGTTTTCAGAAAAAAGTAGTTCAACTTACGCTTCAGCTGGTGTTTCTGGAATTACTTCAATAACGTAAGCCCCAGAGACAACATCAGGAAAGTCTTTATGGCGATCCTTCAGCTCTCTAGCTTTGCTGGAAAATGAAAAAACAGCAACAAAAATATTTCAACAAGATGGGGAAAAAAAAAATCATGCATTTTTACTTAGTTAACTCACTTAACATTCACAAGCTGAGGTATTTTACACATGTTGATGTGACACATCACAATCTGTTTTAACCCTTAAAATTATTTCAAGAATTATGACACTTTTTGCATGCATACAGCTTTTTAATGCCTATTTCTGATAAAGGCAGTCATTTCAGTAGATACAGAGGATTAGAGTTCAAACATTTCAAAACTTGGTCATTACTTTAGAACCAGCTGATCCTGAACACCTAAAAAAAACCCTTCAGTTTTCATTGCTTTGTTATACCTCTGACCCTGCAGATGAGAAAACTTCTGCTTATTTCCACAGATGTATCATCTGCTCACTAGTCTTTTTTTCTGGTTTGAGTACAAATAGAATCACAGAATGGTTTGGGTTGGAAGGGTCCTTCAAAGCCCATCCAGTCCAACCCCCCTGCAAGGAGCAGGGACATCTCCAACCACATCAGGTTGCTCACAGCCCCGTCCAACCTGGCCTGGAATGTTTCCAGGGATGGGGCATCAACCACCTCTCTGGGCAACCTAACAAGCAAGTCTACAAAAAAGCTTCATTTTACATTAAGCAAATTAATGAAAATAACTTCACAGAAATGGAAATACGTATGTAGCTGCTGTAATTCTTGAAAACACTCCGTCCTCTTTTCTCCTTGACCTACACGACAGCATGGGACAGATGGAAACAACACTAATAGCACCCCAGGACAAGTTAATGATCGCTAGCTATTCTCTTCCAAAGCATTAAGGAAAACAAAAAGCCAGGGAGTTGTTAAAAAACTAGCTTAAGCAAGAGCCTACAGGAAAGTTCAACCACGCATGTAGCAGATGCAGAGAAAAAGGCACCAAAAATTGGCTGCAAGTTGTCACCAGCACCTACACGCTGCTGGTTCACCCTCCCGCTTGTTTCTGCAGGTCACAAACTTGATCCAAATGCACACAGTGACCACACCTCAGAAAGGTGAGGAACCACCACTTTTACTTACCTAGGAGATAGGGACATCATTCGTATGCCGATGTATTTCTTTTTGGTTATAGCTTTTCCTACAAAAAGGAAAACAGGTCTTGATCAACTGCTCTTGCCAAAGGAGCCCCAAAGGCTGTTGACTTTCCGGTTTATTACTATTTTCATGTTTTTCTCTTTCAAAGCAGTGAAGTACAGTACCTTTAGCTTGCCTGTCATGGGATTCAGTTAGGAACTTTTTGATTTTATCTGATGGGATAGCAAACGAGATCCCTGCTGTAACTTTTAATGTGTTGATTCCTATGACTTCACCATCCTGGAGAAATAAGAAACTGTTATGAGCAAATGTGAAATATATTGAAGTGAAATGGATTATTTCTTCCAAGCAATCACAAAGAAATTCACACAACATATTCCATGGCTGGTTTTCAATTTTCTAAAAGGTTTCTTTAAGTGTAATTTCTCTGAATTGATAAAAAAAATATTCTACAATTTCGGAGAGTTGATGTAGATATTCATACTGCCACTATCAGAAGAGAGATCAGAACTGGGCAGCTCTGCTGCTTGCAGCAGACGAGCAGCACATTCCACAGCCAATTTCGGACTGTTTATTTCAGCAGGCACCTCACGAAGCGTGGTGCTGACTGGTTCTGAGCAAATATTGCATAATAACATAAAGAAAAATGACAGTTCATCAAAACCAAAAGCATTTCCTGATAATGTGACTCCGAGAGAGATAAAACACCTTTGCTGTCAGCTGATGAATCAAATACTTCTGAAATCTCAGCAGCTTCCTTCCCTGATCTCTCCTAAATAAAAACTATCCAGCTACAATTTTTTAAAGGCAGGTTACTGGTGCTGAAATTGTACTGTGGGTCTGGTGAAAAAAATTGCCAAATCACCAAGGCAGAAAGCCGGACTTTCTCTTTCCTCCACTTTGTGCCGTCTCTCTTCGTGGACCACTGCCTCTCCTCCGCTCGACCCCACATGCCCCCGTCTGAGAGCTCTCACACAGCAGTTGGGTTTTGCAACCTGCTTCAGTTGCTCTCCCTTATCCACAGCTGCTGCAAGTTCCAGCTCCAACTACGTTTTACAATATCGGCAAATAATCCCTAATATCCTGATAAATGCGTGGGTTTGTCAAGCTCTTCAGCGTGATCCAAAACAAAAGGGTAGATATGTTTCTGAAACATTAAATTGATTTTCAGTATGCAAAAATTATTGCTAGCTACATGGTATACAGTGAGGGCAAATGCCTCAACTTTAAAACGTGGTTTTTTACTTTTTGCAAGGTATGGGAGGGGGGAAAAAAAAAAAAAAGGGTATTACACTTGCTCAAAACAATGCAAACCATAAACACCTTAAATATTGAAATTCAAGTGTATCTTGTGATTTACCAACGTAAGCACAGACAAGCGATTGGTAAGAACCATGTGAATTTTGTGTAGTCAGGTAGATATCAAAAGCTCTGAATCACATTTCTGGTGTGGGGTTTTGTTTGTTTGTTGGTTTGTGTGGGGTTTTTTTTGTTTTGTTTTTAAATTAAAAAGCAAAAGTAATAAGCTTGACACTAAGCAAACTTAAAAGAAACTCTTACCAGATTTACTAGGGGTCCTCCAGAGTTTCCATACTGAAAATAAACATATGGCAAGAACATGTTTTAATATCTAGCTCTTGGTTCATGGCAAGCAAAACACAAAATACATTTTTGAAATATTTCTGCAGTAATCTTTTCATTGTCTGTTGAACATGTGCAACAGAACAGTCTTAACATCCAAACCCATTAATTACACTTAACATCACTCCTTCTAGCTGAGCTTTGCAAAGGCTTGTTTCTTCTCTTGCCAGAGCAAGTTAAGAAAGCCAAGGTATTTCTTTTGTTTTAATAGTACCACACTAGTCACTTAGAAGATTTTAAGACAGCTCTGGGAGCTGTTAGTGAAGATTTCTTACAAGGCCAACAGTAGAAGTACAAAAACTATTGTTTTGCCTTATGCAGAAGCAAACTTGAATCCTTACACTAAGTTTGGCTCCTTTTTAGAGAACACGATGGATTTTGAAAAAATATTTGTTTGCCAGAGAATATTGCCTCCTCCCTTGTAATTTGTAAGAATTCTGAAGTGAAGGCAGATACTGTACTTGGTGTGGTTCCTTGGGGAACTTTTAAATAACAATCAAGCGCTGCTGCACTGCAGATGTCCATATTTACATGGATAAAAGAAAAGCCAACTATACTGGCTGTTCTGAAGAACTGTATCACTGGTGAAACTTTCAAAGCAACTATTCAAGAAACCTAAGAGTTCAAGAGGACAAGGTTCAGAGCGGGACCTACATTGATGATGGCATCTGTCTGAATATAGTCCATATCGGAGTTGCGGAGCCCCAGCTCCTTCCCTCCGCGCTGAGTGGTACTAACAATCCCCGTAGTCACCGTGTTCTGAAGGGAAAATGGACTTCCAATCGCGACCACAAATTCTCCTGGCCTCAAGTCTGCAGACTGACCAAGCAGAAGAACTGGCAATTTACCCTACAAATAAATTTAAAAAAAAAAAAAAATTAAGAAAAATTCAGATGTTGTTAAGGCACTAGTACATTAGTAGAACAAATTCTACAGAAATATGAATACAATAATAAAGCAGAGGAAAAAAGAGAGGCTTTTGTTATTTGGGGATTCCGCTCAACCTGTTTTCTTTGAGCATTTCACGTGGCTCTGTACAGAAATATCGCAATGAACTTCGGCTCTAAAGGGTGGGCTCTTCAGACTGTAGCAGTACTTCTTCCACAACAGGTACCCATTAAATAAAATACAATTAGAAGACTAAAGGAATATTTATGCTCTGCTGTACAAAGCAAACATCTGATGATACTAGAACTGAGCTGTTTCCAACAGTTTCTTGAAATAATTAGCCAACAGCTGCTGGTTAAAGTAAGATATTGTTTAAGAGTGAACAGTAGAGTCAGGAAAGCAACAGTCGAACTGTATCAAACATTCATATGTATAGCTAAAAGCATTTTATATTCTCATAAGACACCAGATAGTGTTTAATCTTTCTTTTTCTTCAATGCAGTATCTCTTCTAAAGAATTATATTTCCTCCTATATACACTGATGTCTTCTTCTGAAGAAGAATCCTATTATATTTTCCTTTCAAGTCTTATCTCTAAAGATATTAACTACCATGTTATTGGAGACATTCCCACTAAGACACAAAACATTCTTAAAATCCAGCATCAAGAGAGATCACTGCAATTTACAGTAATTTAAAAAAAAAAAAAAAAAAAAAAGAGGGAAGGTTGGATCCACACACTCTTGCCAATGCAATGGATCAAGGGAACCGAGTATATTTCTCCAAGACATGTTGTATCTGCACAGGAACTGAACTGGCTGGAAAACAGATGATTCAAACTGGACCAATAACCCCTCCACAGCAATCAGAAAACAGCTGGGAATTTCTTAAGGCCTCCTACTCACCAACTAATTAAGAGTGTTCTGCAAGAGGTCATATTTCAAATAAATACTTTGCCTTCATTTATCATCTGCCTGTAAAATACATATTGAGCTCCATTTCTCCTTTGCTTCACATTTTTAAAAATCAGCCTCTACCCTTTCAGTAATGTTAAACTTTTTTACTCCTTTTATCTTTAATCCGCTGTCTAAATGATCCTGAACCTCTGCAGGTATTTAACTGCATATTTAACCATGTCCCTAGGCTATTTCTATTTGCATCAATGCACCTGGACATGTATAAATTTCAACTTAAGGATTTGGAGGATTAGGAGGTTACTGAACCTGAAATCAAAACAGAAGAAGTCTGAAGGGATTCATCTTTTGCTTTGCAAATCTAACTTTAACACAGCTTTCCGCCAAGCTCATCTCGCTTCAGTTCCTTCCTTTGCTCAAAAAACCTGCCCCCAAAAGCAAAAAGGCAGTAGTATAAACTTTAAAAACAGGCCAGTGATTCTAGAGGCAGTGGAAGTCCCACCTAGAGATTAATTTAAACCAATTTCCAAGGAGCGGGTAACACACTTACTTTATTAAAAAACAAAGTACCTTCAAGGTATTCTTGAGCTGCCTATCTAAAATGGCAGTACAAATTGGCTTAATACCTCTTCTTGTAAATAATTCCTTCTAGAAAAGTTGTAAAGGTGCTTTTTTCATCCTATACCTGCTCCAAAGCACACACATTTATGTGCCTACACTTGATGGGATCATAAAGCTGTATATTCTGGGCTCACATAGCAAAGAAACACAGCAGTACTCCGTATGACCTCATTATTTGTACAGATCCCCAAGTCAGTGATCCGTTTGTTTCAGAAGTCAATAGAAGCTGAATCATCACTAAATTTTGGCAAAAGGGGAAAATATTACGTGTTTAAATTGGAAAACAAGGGCTAGCTCTTTAGGGAGCAGTTTGAATGGCTGTATTAGTAAGCCACTCCTAGGGACAAAAATCCACTAACATAAACCAACCCAAATGTCCACCACTTTATATTTTCCACCTAGAGTTTTATTTCAAATGTCCTAGGAGATACACAATGTCCGTAAATAAGAAAGTAAAAAATGAACTACCATCACTATATGCCCCTGCAAATACAGAAGTTATGGTTTTAATATTTAGTAAGCCTGGTCCTGTATCCTTTGTAACAATTCCACCAGCAAAATTTTACTCAGATGAACAGATTGTTTCAATAAAACTCATTGCCAAATCCCAGACAGGATAAGATGCTCTATGGAAACTTATCCTTTAGTCTCCAGACAGCAAGAAAATAATTAACCAACTGCTTGTCAAACAGAATCAGTTGGAAAAGCAGCAAAACAGGCAACACAGTAAGGAGAAAAACTTTACCTTTCTAATTATCTTTCAGAGGAAAGTTTTCACAACCAGCGGTGCCCCACTATTAAATAATTATCCGTGGTACCTGCCAGTGCCACAGCCATAGATAAACCCACCCAAGGCCGTGGCTTAATTCTGAGAAGGATTCCACAGCCATACCCAGTTTCCCCATGGTATTTCCAGCGCGGCAGACAAGCAACAGCATCCCAAGGCAACGCTGCTGAGCAGTTCATCATCTCAGACCACAGCCCTGACTCCAAGGGACCTCTCCAGGACAGCGGGGAAGAGGCAGCTACGATTAGCTGTGCTGGGAAGCACGCAGTGTATGAAACACAAACAGCCCCATATGGGTATTGTTTGGATAGAGGGAGCACCCTGGCCCTTCCTTCTCTCACCAGATGCTATTCAGCTTACGTAGCACGTGTTTTCAAGATGTCATTGTCAAGAAGAGCATCTCTTTTTGGCACTGCTTTTCCTTATTAAAAAAAACAAAACAAAACACAACAACACAAAAAGTGGCTTTTGTTTGTATCCCAGTGCACTGAAAACAGATCCTTCCTAAAGAAAGAGGACACTTATTAGCAAATGAAAGATAAGCAACAGAAATATTTTTTCTCATTAACAGAAAAAAAAAGATTGCTAGTGTACAAAGTTAAAGATTTATACAACGTTCCTGAGTTATAAAAACAATCACAAAGCCAAAATCACATTTGGCAGCAGAAAGAGAAAACATGAACAATCTCTGACTAATACAATTACTTTGTGCTGAGTTTTCAAGCCTGTGCCTTAACTCGCTAGGCTCCAGTTCAAAGTCTAACGGATTGGCTGTGGGTCATCCGTGTGATTCAAAATGCCTTCTGGAAAGAGTTTGGCTAACCTTTCCTTTGCTAGGAACAAAAAATTGATTGCAAAAATCGCCTTGCTCTGCACATATTATGAAACATAGCTTTGGAAAACGTGTACTCTGTTCAGTACTTTTCTAGAAGAGACAGAACCTTAGGTACAAATACACTATCTCAAAATAACTACAAATACAACTAATGTATGTGATTTGTCATATTCTGTTAGCCAACAGAATTAATTTTTACCTGTTACATCCCCCATGCCGTGGGGAGGGGATGGGAGGACCACCCACACGGGTATCTATCAACTTCAACAACAAGAAGGACGCTGAGTACGCTTAAAAAACGTCTCCAAGGTCTGGAAGTCTACATGGTAAATAAAAGTCAGTGGGGTTCGCGTACTACTTGAAATGCTGTTCCTTATAATCCCACAGCGTGGTGCAGAGGACAGTAACCACATTGCAAGTAAATACTTTCATTAGTGCCTCTACAAGAATTGCCATGAAGAATTTACGATGAATACACGCATTGTCGAGGCTTTAAATTTGTGAGTTTTCCCTCTAAAAGATGCTTAAAAGTAACATTGCCACATTCAGAACTAAACTTTCCATCATCAAACAAACCCCAAGTATTTATTTAAATTGTAGGGGAGGTTTTGAAGTGAAATCAGTAAAAAACCAATCAAAATCCTCTTGCCTAGGATGTTGAGTCAGTCCTTGTAAAGCAAGTTTAAGTCCTTGGGTTCTAGGGTCCTTAATGACTATACTTAAAAAATGGGCACTCTTCAATTTTTACACAACGTCTGATGGTCATCAGGATGACGTAAGTACTGTTGCAACTCGTGATTCTCTTGGGTTAACTATAGATTTGCCACAACAGTTAATTAAAATCCCAGGCAAACGAGCATGCCTTGCAGCACAATGAGCAGGGAGGCAGAAATACCCAGCACCTAAACCCAGCTTTCCCACTGACTCACAGCATGCCCTGGGGCGACACATACAGCTTCTCTTTTCCTCCTCCCTCCATTTTTCATTTGATGAAGCCTTGGGGCTCTGCTGAGATCCGTGTTTACTCAATAAAACAAATCTGCAAGCAGGTATTCTGCAAGTACACAGAAATAGGACTAAACATGCAAAACCATAAGTGGCACATGACTCACTGTTTACACCCAGCCAGAGAAAGAGTCATTAATTAGTGTTAATATTTTAAGCCTTTCTCATCCCAAAGGGCTTCAGACATTTTTTATATATGGGTTTGACTCAAACCCTGGATAAACATAACTCCCACAAAACGGAGAGCTGCACGTCACCACAAGAAACAGCTTCACCCAGCGAGAAGATGCAGCTATCCCATGGATGGGAGGCAGCCGTTTGGCACAGGAGACTGGGACAAGTACAGAAGAACATCATCATCAACCAGGAGACAGACGCTCATCTGATGTACATCAGCATCATAATTTGAATCAGGTAAAATAAGTGGAGCCTTGACAAGTCAGCTCTGAGACTAAAAGAAGAGGCAGCAAGTAACCAGCACCGGGCACAGCCAGTGCCATAGAGGAATAAAACCCAGGAGACAGACGGCCGTAACCAGTTAGGTGTTTTGGCTGAAACTTTATCATCCATTAAATAAGTGAATCCGTCTCTATGTTGGCACAGGAGGCAAGTAAATGCCTTCTCTGTTCTGTACTCCCCTTCATTTGTGGAAGGAAGATCACAAGTGTGCAGGAAGCAGTTTGCAGTTCAATAAACTGATGAAGAGAAGACAAATGTTCTGAGTTCAATTTGTGTTAAATAGTGACAGACTTCCTTCATGCTTTTTATTTTTAGGCGGAAAAGAAACAGATGCTTGTATGGTAGGCTAATTCAGCTGTAAATAACTCTGGCAAAACATGTAACTTCCCTGGGAACTGCATTTTCGTTCTCATTAATGAAACTAACTTTCAGAATATGTTATGGCAAAATAAAAACACAGGCCATGAGCATATAAAAATGTAGAGCATCATCTACAATCTAGAAACTGCTTGACAAAACGCCAAAGAAAATGAAAAACCCAAGCTGAATGCATTACAAGCCTCTGAAAGTATTTCATCTATAGTTAGAAACACAAAACTGAGTCTCCTTATCTAAATATGGAGCATGGGAAGCTTGCAGGAAAAAAAAAGAAAAAAGGACGAATTGCTGTTTTGCTATGTCACTAGGATTTCAATTACCTGGCAAGATATTGCTGTTCTTCCTTAAAATAAAATACTCTGGTGCTGGTAAAAACACCCCAGATGTGCGTGAGCATTTTGCTGTGCAGGGAGCTGGACCAGCACATCATCCCTGCAGCAAGGGCTACTAGGAGCTGAAGATGGCAGGAAATCACTGCTGCCTAAACCGATGAATAAACCAGAGTTAACATGCAAGCTTTTTTACAAGCTATTTCATTTCTATGGGTCCTGAAGACTTCTGGAACCAATATGTAGGCTTCCTCAGGCTCTCTAGAGGAAGCAACGTAACATCCAGCGACAGATTTCAAAGTAAAATAGCATTTTAGAAAAGCCACTTACATCTGGTATTCAAGTAGTTTGGTTTTTTAAAATGTGGACTATTAAAATATTGATACATAAACAGGAAGCTTTCCTGCTTCCTCCAGTTTGTACACACAGGGGAAAGAAAGCAAATCCCCCCTGACCACCAAGATACAAACACTGCATTGCCTCACAAAACCACCGAAGGAACGAGGGCAGAAGGTCTTGTTGATTTAGAAGTGTCAGACTAAGTGGATATTACTAAGACGCAGGAAAAACCTTACGCAAAAGGGCTGAAATACCACCGCAAACTAGAGATCGGTCACAAATCCACCACTGCTGTATCACGCAGATGCCAAATCCTGCCTGGGATGCAGAAGGCAGTAACTGGTCACACTGAGGAATAAAAATCAATTTTTCTAGGGACGTTTTAAAAATATTGCATGTTCATATCCACATCGTCTGCAACTGCACTGTTTCTTTCTAGTACTGCTGTCTCCTCAAAGCTGTTTGCATTTGGAAGGATATTTATATTGCACTCATGTTTACGCACTTGACTCCAATCTTACTTCCTACTTTCAACACTTCGGCAAACGGCTGTGTCTCAGTATAGACACAAGAAATACAGTTTCTCTCTTCTACAGACTGTAAAAATAAGCGTATTTTAGGATTAGAAGAACAACACCAAGATTTCTGATTTCTGTTCCTCATTGACTACAGCATGTTTTTCCATGGAGAAGAATTTAATCGGGGAAACGGTTCATCCTTACTGGTGCCCAGACTTTACCACTCTCTTTCATTTCCTATTGCACTCAGCAAAGCCAAATTAGTTCTAGTAATGCCTTTGGCCAGATGTTCACACCTTAAAGAAAAACAGCATGCAGGCTGCTGCAAAGTCTTAACAGTTTTAGGAATATCAGCTGACAGCCTAAACTCATACTTCAAGCCCAGCTCTGTTCCTGACCACAAAGGCATTCTTCACCCTTCAGATCCTGCCTTAACACGCCACAGAAAAACAGAATAAAACAATAATTCTGCATCTTTGATGTCACCTTCAAATAATTTATTTAAAAAGAACTTCTTCATGTCTTCAGAAAAATTCTTAAGGATGGTTTTCATGCCATATCCAGACTTTCAAAGGGTTATTTGTACCATCACATTGACTTCTCTAGTCATCGAATACATTTCAACTTCAACAAATTACCTCTGTGATTTTAAAAAGCATTTTATGAACGTGGATGACTGCAAGGCATTTCAGCACAAAAAGGAAAGTCCAAACGCTGCACTTGAATGCTTATACAAAAACGTCACATGACAGTTCAGTCTGAAAATCAGCTTCTCAGCTGACTGCATTTCCATTTTTTACTTTTTGCAAAGACTTAAAATTTTGTGTTTCTAATTCTCCAAATGCAAAGCATCATCTGTCCTGCAAACAGAGATGCCTCAGGCCTCATCTTGGACTGCCACGTCACCAGAGTTTGCTGGAAAACTGGTCTCCCATCCCAGAAAAGACAAGCAATATAAGAAATTCTCCCCAGGTCTTCTCAAAATAATCCTGAGACGCAAGTGGGTTGTACCACTGACAGACACTTACCGAGGGTACGTCAGACCTAAGTTTATATCCATACTCTATCTAATTTAGAGCAGAGATGTGAAATTTGATCTCCTGCTACCCAGACAGATGTGCAAAGTTGACATTAAGCGAGGAAGACAGCTGAGCAAGAGCACAGCCTCCAGTCAGTAGACACTTAGTGAAGTTTCATTAAAATCAACCATTTTTCTCATAGACAACTGAATATTAATGGATCAATCCCTCCCCTCTCAATCTCCAAAAAGAAAAATGTGGCTGATTTGGCTCTAGATGGCTCTAAACCAGCAAAAGTTTACTACCTTAAAGAATCTGCAAATATATAAGTGAATTAGTCTGCAATGCTGATGTGCCATTTGCAAAACAAGGTCACAACTACATTCAAAAATGAAACTGATGGAAGAAAATTATAACTATCATTTAATTACACAGCAGTAATTTTAAAAAAAAAAAAAAAAAGAGTATCTGCTATCTTGCGAGCCATAACTAGAATCACCAATTCCAGTCCCGTTCAGCAGTGGTTTCCACTACAGACAGCTCATCTGGCTGCATTCTCTTTTTTCCCAAGTTGCTTCCAGTCTTCCAGGTTCTCCCTTCCCGCAAGCACCTTACCAGGGATATTTTGGAGCCATGTCTTTAGGGTATCAAATAACATAAAACTCTTAAGTCTGCTCTCTTCTTAAGTCTTCAAAACAATCTGTCACATCAGTTCAATGTCTTCTTTCTTTGACTCACCAGTTTTTCTTCTCTGAAGCTCACCTTCCTGTTGCTTGAAGTCCTCTCCTCCTCCCCACCATTTCCTGCTCTACTTTCCCAACCATGTTGTGCTTCCAATTTTAAATCACTATTCCAGATGCCCTGCACTCCCTGCCCTACCCTACTCAGCCTAATGCTGCCAGTTCTCATCCTTGGGATCTTTCCCCTTGCTTTGTTACTGGAGATCTGGTTTTGCTTACTTTAATATAAAAAAAAAAGAAAACAAATGATTGGTAAATGTGTAAATAGGTTATCTCAGAACAATACAGGAAAAAAACAACATGGCAAAAAACATTCTTGATATTGTTTTTTTTTTTTTCCATGTTGTTGTTAAAAAGCTTTTAAATAAGAAAAAAGAAAGAGCTTTTAAATGACAAAGGTGGCAAGGGAGCAGCAGGAGCACTTCATATCTTAAGTCATCCAAGATTTCTGTATTAGACGTCTGATTTAGTCATGAACTCTGGCACAAACACTTTTGACCTCACTGGGGAACAGGTCTGAACTAAAACAACACTGCAAGACCTACACATTTTTCAGTCATGTGTTTCAAATGAATCGTTCTCGCCTGTTAAATTTGGAGGTCATTAACTGACAGCCCAAACAAGGGAAACCAACACCAGCAGCACCCCGAGCAATCACATGCAACTAGTTGTATCTACATCACACAGTATTTCGACACAATATTCCACTTCCACTATGCTGTTGACATGTGCAGAACCTCATGACAGCTTTTCTGCTGTTGCAGGAGGCAGAATAGTGCTGACGGTCGTATGTTTGATACGGAGGAAGACTATGGATGGCAAGTTGCATTCCTACTTGTTCAGAAAACCACTTGCAGTGTAAGAGCATCTTTCCAAACTAGCTTTAATTTGCATGTTCAAGATGCTTCCCAAGATATTTTCCATTTCAGTACCTATGTCAGCGTCATACAGCCCTTCAGAGGCACAAACGCATTCTCTAAAAGCAATCTGTGACTTCACTACAGGCACACAAGAAAGACTAACACGTCCCTCTACCAACCGCAATGGAAAAACCTTCATTTCTTCTCAGAGGGAGAGAGTCACATTAGCCAACGTGCATGCAAACCTGCCAGTAAACAATGCTGCTGGTTTTTATTTTGAGGATGCATACTAAAGTGCTATGCGCTTCCTTGTATTACACTGAGGTGATAAAATTAACCACTACCAACCACAAACTTGGCTTTTAAAAATGTGCTTCCACCTAGCTCAAATATTCTCTGTAACTCAGACCACTAAACTACTAACCTTTCCTTCAAACATGAAAATGAGCAACAGCTTTTGCAAATGAGAATATTAATTTAAAAGGAATGAAATGCGTCTTGCTCTAACAACTCACCTGAGAATCTATTTTAATTAGTGCAATGTCAGCTTTTTCATCTACATCTTTAATTTTAGCTTCATATGTTTCACCGTTCTTCAGCTCCACCTTCACTCGGTTTTTGTTGGTGACGACATGGGCATTTGTCACTATCAGTCCGTCTTCTGAGACGATGAACCCTGAACCACTGGCAACAGGAATCTCCCTCTTCGAATAAGGAAGTCTAAAAGACATGGGAAATAAACAGTTATCGCTGCAAGAAGTTGAAAGATCACAAATCACTCCAAGTAATACACAGTCAAAAAGAGTGTGGTGCTTTTTAATGCTTTAGGATATCTGCTGTTACTTACTATCATTAAGAAGATAATACACATGCATTAGTTTAACTTGGTTTTTTTTTGCCAGGGCTCTTAAATTATCTTTAATTCTTAAGCATGACAAATATTTATCACCTCAAAAACATCTTTGCTATTACATAGCATCAATCAACATTTCTGGCACACTGGCAGCTGTTTTCAAGAACACAAAAATCAAAACTGGGCATCTTGTTTACTTGCGAAATAATTCAATGTGAACCACCGCAGGAGCTATCTTCTCCACCACATCTGCAATAAAGTTGTATTTGTGCCGCAGGCTATTAGGATGTTCTTGGCCTGAAATAGAAACAGAAAACATGTCATGAGTTCTTCAAGTGACAGGAGAAGGGTCATTGCAAAACACCTGAATTATAAAAAGCTCCAACTGGATATCTTTCCCCTCCTTGAAAGTCATCTGCAGCATAACCCTTGCCCCCAGACTTCCCTTCTGCCTCTCTGCGCAGAAGAGGCAGCACGCTTTATCCTCAGGACAAACGGATCCACGAAACCTTCTTGTTTCAGGCACACATAATTGGGCCACGGGGCAGCAGATCTGCTGCTCCAAGCGTGGCTGTAGCTGCAGCCCGCGGTTCAGCCCGTCCCACCGCTGGCAGATCCCAGGGATGAGGCACTGGAGGAGCACAGGGTTTAGTCCATGTCTGCGCTGCCCTGCTCCTCCCTTGGTGAAAGGCATCTTGCACTTAGATGCCTCCATTACTACTGTCACCTCTTTTCTTTTCTGGATGGTCTATTTAGCTTGTATGGTCTTCTCAGATTTAACAAACGGGCTCTGTTCCTCTGCCAAAATACGCCTTCTTAGCAGTTTTTGATGTCCCATGCTGCTGCCTTTGTAAAATGCCGAGGACAACAAGGTCCTAACCCCAGTTTAAGCAGCTGCTGTGAAAGTTCAACTTGGGTAAGGGGTTTGGGCTGCTTCTCCCACCCGTGTCCCCACACAGCTTGAAGCACCAGCCTCTGCCTGGAACCTAAACGCAGATGCACGTCACACACGCTCCACATAACCATACCCAAGGCACCCTTTACACTGCAACCGCCTGTGGGCCATCGACTCCATGGAGGAGTGGATCCCATGGACTTTGGAGTTACTGACCCACCCTCAAGGCTGTAAAATAGATAGGGACACAAAAACAATGGGACCACAAAGCTCTGCATTCCTGGGCAGTGCCGTAACACAAAAGCGCATGGTCACTGAGTATACAAGCGAGGTCAGTGGGATTTTCAAAAGCAACTGGATACCAAACTCCCATTGTGGCCAACAAAAAGCTGTCTGCACCAGCAGATGTCTAAAAATCTCTGGAAAAACCTCACAATTCTGACACAGTTTCCCCTTCTGAAGTCATTTTGGGGCAAAACTTTTTTAAAAAATTGTGAGCAACTAAGCATTTGGAACACCCCAGTTATTTTGTATTTCCCTTGTGGCAAGAAACACCAAATGTTTTCATTAGCCTTCCCGTTTTATCTGATGCAGCCATCTCACGTTATAAAGGCACAATCCAAATCTGCAGTTGACTTTCAGCAGAGTATTAATGTGCCGGGCTCCCATCCGCCCTTGCCATTTGGCTTCTAAATCCGTCCAGAGATTAAAGCCGTAAGCAGCTTGCGGGTGCTCTAAGTGCCTGTGACGGTGTAACGGGATGATTTATTTGCGGAATTGCAGAAGGAGACACAGGACTATCCTATCAAATCATCCAAATACCGATACCTGAAACGACCTTCACTATCTGAAAACCAGAGTGGAAAACTATGCCAATTTTAAAGTACATACTGCAGGCAAAAACCCACGGAAGCGTTCAGAGGAATGATCTGGGAACAAAACACTGCTGCTTTTAATACTAACCAGATACTGGTTCGATTCAGGGGTGAACAACATGTTTCAGGTGACCTACCGATGCCAACTAGCATACACTGCCCTCCTGAGAGGGCTGGATGCTCAACCCAAACACTATCCAGTCACTCAAGAACATGTTTTTTCCCATTTATATCCCGTGAAGCATCTCAAGGGCTTTTAAGCGCAATCAGTCATGAAAAGCAGCCCCAGCAGCCACCACATAATCCGCTACGCAGTTTCAGATCACAGTTTGGAGATGTTAATCTGCTTTATGAAGTAGGAATGTTGATCAGGAAACTTGTGTTCTCACCTACTGTTTTCCTCAAAAGTATTCTGTGCTTTCTCTGATTTACATAAGCTGTTTTCCCTGGATTTTAATGCCAGAAAGGCAAAAGGGCTTGCTGATTGACAAATATAAATGTACCAAAGGATTTGTGTTCTCTTTATTAGAAATATTCGGTATTAAATGAACCACGTCATCACTACAAAGCCGACAATTATAATGAGAGTGCTTTGGAAAATGGGTAGGAGAATGAGAACTGCAGTTTGGAAGTATTCACTCCCATTAAATATGAGCTTTGACAGATTATCAGATTAGATTAATGCGATGTTGGGATAAAACGCCGCAGGGCACTACCGTATCCATCAATACGCTTTTTGATCACTGCTTATAAAATGATTTAATCTCCGTTACAACGCCGCAGACATTCAAAGGTCACATCCTGCCCTTGACAACGAGAGCTCCCACGGATGAGGGAACTGCACAGGAAACACACAGCTTTTTTTATGCCTTCAAGCTTTTTTGCATTCAGCTATTCAAGAAGAGAAAGGATGCCTGAGCCGTACATGGCGAGACTACTAATACCCCATCGCAGAGCTGCCTTCACTTTGATTGGAGGCAACAAATGCCAAGGTTTCAGAAGTGACCGTATTTTGCATATAATCCACCTCCTCGCACAGTCCCAAACTAAAACTGCACAGTTAAAAGGTCAAAATCCCACACTCTGAAAAAGTTAGATAATAAATACTGATTCATGGCATACTGACCTAAAAAGCTTACAGCAGCTTGCCACGCCTGCCTGTTGCTTATGCATTAGGAATTCTTGCAATTGTGTAACACAGTTTTGCAACAGCTCTTGAACGACTGCCCGCTTAAATGGAAAACATACCTTTTCAAAGCAAATAAACAAAAGCCAAAGCACCGTTCCGATTAATTCATTGATGAGTGCTAACAAAAGCAATTCCTATCAACTGGTCTTTGCTACAAGGTGACGACATAAAATCTGAAGGCTATAGTAAAAGTATTAACATGTCAAAAATTTCTTTTATTGCTGAGAAAAAGTATCATGGTGGGAAAAAAATTGAGCCCAAACCGGACACGTGCATTTGCCCATTACGCACACACTTAATGCTCACCATAGCTAACGGCTCTTTGGGATTACTGAGCAATGCACGAGGGAGTCAAGAGATGCACTTATCTTTCCCATAAGCAACAACAGCCACGTAAAAGCTTACCTTAAATTTGAATCACCAGCAGGCACACACTACATAGAAGCCTAAATTGCCATCGAAATGCTAATAGTACAAACCGAATATGAGCAGATGCTTATTCCTCAACAATTATACGGTAGTTTCCAGCCATCACCAGCCACTGCAGAAGACAGCAGTGAAATTAAGTTTACGGTTGGACTCGACTGTCTTAAAGGTCTTTTCAAACCTGAATGATTCTATGAAATGCAGAACTTCTCAGAAGCTACCTTCCTTTCTAACACATTTTTCCAGCTATACTGATAGTTAAGGGTTTTGGCAGAAAACACAGTTTTAGGAGTGAAATGGGTATCACGCAACATCCTCCAACTTTTTAGGTTTAAAGAGCTGGAGACTGCAGCGGTTCAGCGGACTGTGCTTGACTATTAAGCAACAAAAAAGCAATAGTTTGATCAGTGATATGATTTTCATTATTTAATCCTCACCTAACCTCAACATCCATCCTGACTTACAGGCAGCCCACAAGCAGGTGGGTAGCTCTTTAATTCCACACTTAAACTGGTCCCCAAAATGTAGATTTCCAAGTTTAAAACTGCTTCCTTGGTATAACCAGTGTTGGATCCATGTGAATAATGTTTCTCCAATTTTCTGGCTTTTTGTTCATTTGTTTTTTTTTTTTTAAACCACACCCTTCTGGAGTTTTGTTCTTAACAGAGTCTTTTCATTGTGTTTTGGTTTTGTGTTTGGGCTTGGGGTTTTTTGTTATTTTTTTTTTAAACGTTGAGAAGTGGGCTTGAATACAGCTCTAGTTCCTAAATACCTGCAAGCTTTGATGTTCAGATCTCTGCAGACTGTTCTATTTATATGCTTGATTATTTATCTTTTGTAATGTTTTTATTGAACTACTGCACAATGCCCTCGAGCATGGTTAAGAAACCTTTATTAATGACATCATGATGACCATTGTTGTTCATTCAGTTAATGATCAAAAACTGATTTAATAAAACATAAACAGGTTACAGTATGAAAAATTCCCAAGGCAACTAACTCTGCAAAGACTTCAAAGGTATGCTGGCTGTCAGCCCTTGAAAGAAAATAAAAATCTCTGCCAACTGACACTAATAGGGCTAATATCAATAAACAAACTGCTAGGAGGCAAGACAGAATACCAAGCCATGGAAAAAAAGCACATCTAAGTGTAAATAACTGAAATAATTTGGTTTCATAAAGATGAGCCAGAAAGCATATTAAGATCGAGGTTCTGATTAGGTCTTTACTCAAAGTGGCATCGATGCTTTAATGCTTACAACTCATAGATGCTGCTTTTGGTAATATTTTGAGGTAAACTGAAAGGATACTTTGGAGATAAACTCAAAGTAACAGGGGAGAGGTTATCTGCTGTTCTGGAAGGTCTTCTCTCAGTGTAGGTCCACCTCGCATGAGAACAGGTCTTCACACAAAGCTTCAGGCACATATCAGTCAGAAATGGATCTTTGTCCCATCCAGTTTTGATGTTTTTCCCCTTTCAGACCAGGGGTTCTGCTCTCACTCATCAGGACCAGCTCAGCTTGCTGCCCATTCTCTTTTGTACCCTCTGTCGCTAGCCTGTGCTAAGGCATCCTCAAGATTCCTGTGTCTCCTTTTCCACTGTCTGAAGATAGAAACAACCCAATTATCTCATTCAATTGGACTTCTTATCTTAGATTCAGGGAGGGGGGGAAAAAAGGCACACCCCAGCAAACACCAGCAAGACTCTCGCTCCCACCCTCACTTGGTGTGACCACCTCAGATATCCTCATGTCCTAAGTCAAAAAGCTCAGATTCGGTCTGGAATCGAGCCTTCAATTTCTTTAAAAACAGCAAGAAGCTTTCATTCCCATTAAGATTTTAAAAAACCCCAAACTTCCCCGAAACAGTAATCATCTAAGGCAGCTGTAACTATCAGTATTTGTAATTTTATAACTGTTAAAGAAGATCCTCATATGCAAATTGCAGGGAGGGTGGAGCACCGTCTCCTGGTCCATCATTAAAGATGCTTCATATTGGAAAACTGCAACGCCCCTGCCCTTCCAGGGGAGCCAAATCACCATCTCCCTTGGTTTTGCTCCATCCTTGCACCCGAGCAGCAGCATGCTCAGCCGGGAGGGCTGTTTCACCCCCGCCCCGTTCATCAGACCCAGTGTTACCATCTCAGTTGGTGGGGTCCATGGTCTGCTAACATCAGGCTGGTGCCAGCGGAAGAAAATGGGGCTGGGATCCAGGGATCTAGACTTAATCTATCTTTCCCCGTTAACGCCATAATGTCATAAAATGCTATCAGAGCCACCACAAGCTGCCGAAGTTTATGGGCTAATTAAATGTATTAAACTACCCAGGTTGCTGAAAATAGATGATTACTTCCTCCTGCACTTGCTGCTCGCTTAACCTTCTATTCAGATACACAATCCCAGGTGTATACGCACGCCAGGGTTTGAAATAAAAGCCTGGGTTTGGATTTCTCTGCAGGACGAAATCAGAAGGGCTTAAGCACTCACAAAACCTCTGGACTGGCAGAATTGGTGACTCCGAACACAAACCACAAGACTGAAGTTTTACTTGGAGGACTTCCACCCTCTCAAATAGAACGGCAACCGCTGGTGTTTGTACAGACTCCCATTCATGTCATATAGGAAAACCTTAAACCTCAGACGCTGCTATGGAAACGAAAACTGCAGCAAATGTGCTTAGCTCACACTGAAAATGGTGATATCAGCAAGCTCCGCTGGAGAGACACAAGGAAAAAGTGATGTATGGGAATCTGCGGTCACTCTTTTTTTTTTTTTTTTAAATTACGTAAAAATGCAAGCCTAAATATTCCACTTCCTATTCAAGGATAAATTGTGTAATACATCAAAAAAGTATATTACGCAATGAAAACACTAGGAAAATAAGAAACATCACTCTACGTATCGTAGACGATTTGCTTAAGAACAACTTTCAGATCAACGGAGGCAATTTTGAGAATTCTAAACAACAGCACCGTGCTAATAAAGCTACTATTACATCAGTTATTTTTCCCCTGTGTAATCCAAAGAGAACCCAAAGCCACTTCACGGATTTCTGACAATGAAAACTGTATTACTGTGATATCCCTAAAAGCAACAATATTTTCAGAGTGCTAAATAACAGAGAGATTTCAAGCATTTTATTCTACCAAATAGCAAACTGCAAAACTCTGGTATTCACTTTAAGCATTTCCTGCAGCAAGAACCACTGCAAGATTAAAGTGAGGATTTAAAGTAAAATTGCTTTTTGGCATAAATTCAAACTTGCAAAGGGAGAATAAAGTCCTTTTTCATCATCATAATATTTAGATGATCAATTCCTTCTTGGCAACCTTTAACGTCTCCATCATATGCACCAGAGATCTTGCAAACAACAGGCTTTGAATTTTGTATTTTCCCTGCTAATCCAAAAGCCTGAAACCATTAATTTTAATCACCAATTTTAAACAAATGAAAAAAAAAAAAGAAAAACTGCCAAGTTAAACAAAACAGGGACTCTACACCAAGTTCATAGAACAAAAGAGCTCTCAAATTAATGATAACACAAAACAGTTTTCAGATCAGTGTGTGGTCGCTTACATAACGCAGCACTTTTGAGGACAAAAAGGAAGGTGATTAAATTGCATACTTTAATTTATATTCTCAAGAACAAAAGCTGACTTTATTGATTTTCAGGGAAAAGGGTGTGAAAGAGCAGACAAAGCCCACCAAGCAGGAGGATGTTGCTGGCGCAGAGGCTGCTCAATCTCTGCGTGCATCCTCTTCCCAGCTACTGACCACTGATTAACGCTTACCTTGATCAGAGTTTAAGAGGGTAAGTTATCGAAAATGCAAATGTATGAATAAGTAAAAGCAGCTACTGATAGCACATGAAGGATCAGGCTACATGAAGAGAACGACACATACAGAGCTCTTCCACATCTATAAAACAAGAAGATAAAAAATAGTATTTGAAGACAATGAAATTGTAAAGAACAGAGTCTTCAGAGAACTTTGGTCCAATCTCTTTGGTCCAGCTTCTCTCCAAGTATGAAACAGACCTCTTTGCTATCCAGTCTCAACATAATTCAAGATTTTCTTGCCACTAAAAACAGTCAATGGGCAACATCTTCGGGCAATGTGCCTACAGCTTTCTTGCAGGACGTTCCTATGTAACTTCAGATACAAAACCTAACATTTTAGCCAGACGGGAACTGTTCCTACCACTTGTCTGCGAGGCAGAATAAGTAGTAAGTGAATCAGAGTATCTTCTGTTGCAACTCAACTATTGAATTGCTAGACAAATGTAAAATGGTTGGAATATTGTACTGAAGGAGGATCTTGGTCTAAGCGGTGTTACTCAGTCTCTGTGCAACCTGTGAGAAGTAATTTGAATCCTCAGTGCCTTACATTCATCTTTAAAATTGGCATAACCCCTCATGGCAACAGTTTCAGGCTTTAGCAACCCTTGCAGAACCTCACAGGGAGAAAATATGTATACAAAAACTCTCAGAAATGCCAGAAATAACCCAAGTGCACTGGCTGCCTCTGCAAAAAAGTCTCACAATTTCAGCAGAAGTGAGCAAAAGCAATAGACTTTCAAGTTGATGAGGCTAAAAAGCAATTCGGTGTGAGCAGGAAGGGCAGGCATCCAGAGCTGAGCGACAGCTCCATCTAACACAACAGGAAACTGCGATTCCTTCTGTAAACACCAGCGGTGAGGTGGGAGGAAACCCAACTTCTGCATAAACAGCCAGGCTGGAGCCCCGGGCTGGCGGAACGCAGCCCTGCGAGGAGGAACGCGCTGTTCCCGGAGCAGCATTGCCATATTAATACAATGCCGAGTCCGGGCTCATCAGAGGAGATGACAAATTAATCGCGACTCAGCAGCCCGCTGACGAAGACGCACGGCTTTGGGTGGCCACGTCAGCAGCGCTCCCCGTGCTTGCGATGCTCTGCACGGGTCTGTGCGGGGGATGAGGAGGGAAGGCAGGGTGCAGGCAGATGTGTGGCCACACAAAGAAAAAAAAAGGTGAAGAGCAATTCAGGACAAGGGAAAGAGTGCTGAGCTCGAAAACACCATTAATGTTAGCCCTGTCTGAACTGGAAACATTAAGAAATGTAAGTCAGGTAGTTATGGAAAAGAGTCTGCTTGACTTCCTGCACAGATGAAAAGAATATTTCAGTCAACAGGTTAAAGCAGACGCGGTATTCTCTTCTCTGCAGAAGGCTGAAAATATAACAGATGAGTCAGGAATAATTTCTCCTTTCCTTTTTCCAGCCCTGCTCAGTTTACGGCCCTTCCAGCTCAGGTCATCACCCTGCTTCACCCCCCAGCTCCACGCATCCCAGGTGGAAAACCAGCAAAACATCCCCAGAGTGCCTGTTAGCTAACAACGACGTGGTAATCCCTATACCCCACGCGTAACCAACAGCTGGCTGATCTTGAAAATTCCTCTTAACATTATAAAACCATTAAGGTCTCATTATAAGTACGTGAGAAACTTTTGCACTGCATCTTTAGAAGAAATCCCTGCTCAAGAGAGACTTAGTTTCAACTTCCAGGAACCCTGGTATGAAGACACTAGGGAATAAAACCAAGTTCTTGTTTTCATACTTTTAAAATATTTTTTTTTTCTCTAATGAGAAACCTAAAAAAAGCCTCTTAAGCTGCAAGCCTAAAAAAAGCCTCCTAAGATGCTGCTTCTCTGCAGCTGGAGAAAGCATTGATTTCACCACTTGGCTGTGGCGGGACTCACCTTACAGTGACATGAAAGTGATCTAGAGATCAAATCTGTAGAAGAAACCTCAAAACAATAATAAAACACACACCCCTCCTAGTCTGATGCTTCATAATTGCACAACACATAAATCCAGCATAACTATATCATAAAAGCCACAATATCTACCCATTGAACAAAGCCCTTTCAGAACCATCCAGAATTGTTTTAATGTAGGCATCAGAAATCAATGAGTGTATGGGAAACGAGCCTGGAGTAACGGGGATGGTATCCCTGCCATCCTGTTTTGAGCATCACTGAAAGGAGGTGGCACTGCCACTGGTGAGCTCACCACAGCGCCCTGCTCCGCTGTGCATACAGTTTCTCCTTAAAGGTTAAAAGAAGACCAAGTTTCCATTTCACTCTCTCAAATATGCACATTTTACAATATTTAGAGTCCTAACTGTTATATTCACTCCTCCCCTTTTAACACTAACTGCTTACATAGCGGCTTTTTTATCCGTACATCTATTCTGCTTTATTTTATGGATCATCTGAATATTTTTTGGTGTTTTATTTGTAAGTGGTCTCTGCTCGCCCACTTTTACTGTCCGAACAGAAAAGAAAACAAGGGTAAGCCAAGCTTTACCTTCATAGACAGAGGTCTACATATTGAAATGGGCAGATAGGCCAAACAGTGCATATGTTGTCCTGGAAAAAGGAATTAATCACCCCTTTACCACCACCAGTGTTGAAGTCAGAGATTCCTGGGGGGCTGTGTTTATTTTGGGGGTGGGACGGTGGGAGGGGAGAGAGCTGTTTGGGTTTCTCTTCCTTCTTAGTGCTCGGCCCACTCATTTCTTTCCTTCTCCAAAATGATTTTCTGGAGACGCAGATTGACAGATCATCGATGCTGCTTGCAGACCGAAGACAAAACTGCAGTCTGCAAGTTTAAGAAATGGAGTAATGGAAAAGAAAAGTCATGGAAAATGGAGCGGCAATGCTGGCAAGGGGCAGAAAAATGAGCAGGGACTCATAAAAGTTCACTTTGCTCTCAGCTCCGCTACTGGCGTACTGGCCGACCTCGAGCAAAGCTCTTCATCTTCCCCTGCCCTAGATTCGCTATCTGTAAAACGGCGTAACGACACCGGCCTCTGGAAAACCGCTGCGAGCTTCTCCTAATGCTCTGCTATAGAAACTATTCCAAACTTTAGACCATTAGATAACTTCTGTGCATGGTTACTAGATTTAATATGCATTATCTGTCAGTTTGTCAGGGAAAAATACGTGCAAATCCAATTGCCATCAGAAACATGAAGTGTTTTTTTTTTTTAATTTGATGAGCTCCACCTCATCCATATTTCTGGTAACAAGCCCGTAAAACTGGACATAGGAACTATTCACTGCATTCTGTATCTCCCACCTCACCAAAAAGGCAGCTTTACAAGAGCAGGGAAAGAAGACTGAGAAGCCCTCATAGAATTTAATGGGAAAGTGATGGACAAAAGAAGGAGGCTGGGTTAAGTACGTGTATGCGGTGTGTGTCCGCATATGTACGCACACATTTCTGTCCTCAGAAACTAGCTCCTGGCAGAGTACTCACAATGAATTGCACAACCCAGATGGCTTCCAGCCTCGTGCTTTGTCTTATCAGTGCACCAGGGCATCTGATATTAACCCAGAAATTCAAGAGCTACCCTGTATGGCTGCCTAATTCATCTCCAGTCACTAAAATACGACGGACAACATCTTCTCAATTCACTAACCTTTAAAATTACTAGTCACCTCTGTCCTGTCTTGCAAGTTTAAGATACTACAAGTCTTCTGTTGCCTACAAGATAAAAGGTGAACGTCTTCAGTTAGTACAGGATCAATGCATTATTTTATAGCCCTTCGATATAAGGGAGTTGAGACTTATTTTTTAGTTATATTCTTCTCTTTGAGGCAGGCAAATCAATTTGGGAATAGATGACAAAAGGCAAAATAATTTTTTTTTTTTTCCCCTACATCTTGAACACAGCCTCCAAAATTATACTAGATATTCACTTGGGCCCAGTTTCAAATGCTGTGGGACTTACTGCCAAGTCCAGCCAGAAATCCTAGAGGCCCCAGGAATTTATGGGAGTGAGGAGTAACTTTATTTACAACAAAAGTTAAGCTCCACAGTACCCTAGTTTCTATTTCTAACGTTGCTTTCTTTCACTCCAAGCACACGTAAATTCACATTTGAAAAAATATTTTCCAGCTTCTCCTATTTCTTGGACGGCAGAGTCTTTAACTGCTCAGGATACGCTGCCTCCACCACATCCAGACTTTGCCTAATGAGACTCCTACTGCTTACTCATGGCTTTAAGTATTCCTGTCCAGTCCACAGGTACCTTTAAATTTCAAAGCCCAGAAGATGAAAGGATTGAATCTTTCCTTGTTCCAAATCTGTATTTACCGACTTGATCGTTTGAAGTCTTGAGACTACAGAATTACTGCCGGCTCCCCGGGAAGGAAATGTAGATGTGGAGGGGGGAAAAGGTGAGCTTCTTCAGACAAACCACTTCTTACAGTTCCCTCCTCTCTGAGCTGAATATTTGGCTTTGGAAAAGTTGTTTAATTCCACACTTGGGAATTGGTTCTCTTCTGGAAATACGTTGCTATTTATTTCCATTGCCTTCAGCTGCCTCTTCCCTCCCTCTCCTTCTCTTGCTGCTGCAAAAGAGACCGAGGAAAGTCAGAAGATAATGACTTTCAGACCACCCAAACACAGCAACTGAGGGAGATGAAGGCAGATTTAAAAAAAAATAACAAAACTGGAGTGCTTATTTGAGCATCCAGTTCCTTAACGCCCGGTCCTCCCAGGTCATTTTTAATAGGCTCGACACGCGCCAAGCAACCTGCAGAGCTCTCTCACCACTTCTCCAGCATGCTAACCATGATGTGTCCCTTATTATCTTTTGGGAAACAGCCGACAGGCGAGTTCATAACAACAATATCAACTTTCCTCTCAATAAATATCTGGCTTATCTGGCTTGCTTCCTGACCTTCCCAGATTTCTCAGCGGAGTTTTTCTTCCTGCCCTGATTATCCGTTCCTGCCAGGCTTAGCGCTGCCAGTCCGTTGGCTCTATCCGTACTACAGGCAGAGGAGTTCAGGCAGGTCCATCCACTGCTCTTTCTCATCCTTTGCTGCATGGATCTCATTCTTATGCTATTTTTAAAGCACTCAGAATTCATGACAAATGCTTTATTGACCGTGGAGGTCCTTTTCTGCTGCCAGATAATTAGAGTCACTTGGATGCAATTTTTCCTGGTACATTTCAAAACACAAAGTCAGCCGCTTTGCAAGAAACTGGGTTTGAGTGATGGATTTCACTACCCCCTCCCCATCTCAAACTATGAAATGATAATGTGATGAAAAGAAACAGCAAAGCCTGTATCTGTTAGCGATACACACCCTTCCAGAACCAAGAGTTACTCTTACCTCCACCCTTCCCCAAAGCAAGCAGCAATGACCTGCTCAATCCAAACCAGAAAGAAGAGCACACATCATACTCCAGATGGGACATCATGGTGTGAGCACGCTTGTGACAGAGAAGCCTGCGACAGATGCTAGCATGCTGAGGAGTGCTAAGGTTACTGGGATACCACATTAGACATAGTAAGTCTAAGAAAAATACAAAAACCCCAAAATCTGGTTCAAAAAGGGGCAGAGGAAAATTAGGAATTGAAAGCAACCACGAGGAACTTCCTTCTTCTTACTCTGGTTAAAGGTGAAAAGACAAATCCAGTTTAATTTTACAGTGCAGAGAGCACAACGTGGAGAGAAGGGCACGATCCTAAAACGCCTGCCAGCATTTGCTGGGAGGAGAGAGGAGGGGAAGGAAGACTGGTTTAAGTTGCCTGTTGAACATCCCAAGCCGCCTTCCCTTGGTCAGCAGGAGGAATTTAAGAGCACCAAAAACATATTTGCAGAAGAAAAAGAAAACATCCTTCCAGCACGACGAACCTCTTAAGGCACAACATTGAGGTCTTGTTGCACCGACCTCACTCCGCGAAGCAGGGCGGTATTTACAGGGTCACGGTTTCTGCTCAGAGGATGTTCATCTCTTCGCGCCTTTGTATTTTCATCGGTACCAGCACACGCCGCACTGCCCCACACGCACTGAGCATCTACAGCAGTGCTTTGCAGGCCTGAACACCCTCTGTCAACATCTCTGATGTCCTTCACAGAAAGGGAAGATTTTTTTTTTGTGAGAGCTGCAGCCCAGGCTGGTACAGAAACGGCTTGCCCTCGTGTCCAGCAGTTTTGACAGGAAAAGCAGGGCTACATCATCTGCTGGAGGCAGAGGGAAGATCAGCCCAGGACACCCCGGTTACGCTGCCTGTGGCCGCGCCGCAGGAGGGGAGAGCTGGGAAGGGTGAATTGCCCCAGACAGGGACACAGCACTAATGAAAGGGGTCGAATGGCCTCCGCACAGCAAGTCACCCTGCTCACTGCCTGCCCCACCTGACTTGAGGGGAGGTGAGCTCAGGCCGGGCGCGCTTCAGCCCTGCTCCCATCCCATGCACTCGCTGTAGCAGTTTAACCAACGTATTTCCTGGCTGAAAGCCACAGCTGGGCTGTCCTCTGTCCCCTCACTGCTCCGGGGGTTTTCCTCCAGCTTTTTAAGATTCACAGTTCCCACTTCACATAGGAAAACATCCATCTTACGCACACACAGACCCACAGCAACCTTCTCCTGCTTCTCCTGCATCCTCCCATAAACCCATCTGGTATTGAACAGATGCACTGAGTATCACTGAAGGACAAAAGCAGCACCACAAGTGCACTGTAGTAGATGAAAATTGAAAAAGACAAAGTTTTACTTTACTTTATGCAATATACACAATATTGGCCAACTACTAAAGTGATGTGAAACTTAACAGGGAAAAAAAGTGCTTTCCAAACACTTTCTCTACATCCCCATTCCCCCGTTTCCCTGGGCCACTGCACTGTAATCACCAAATTATTTATATAGATATGTTACTGTGAAAGCATGAAAATACTTCACCAGAGATAACTCCATCTCTAGGTAGCAAAAGCACTCTTGAAACCAAACTCAAAATGAAATAAAAAATTAACAGGTCTAAGGAGTCACATATTATGCAAAGGTTTTTCAAAACAGCACTTCAACCTGCCTCCAAGGAACAATACTTTGCAGCCTGCTCTCCATTTCTTTTTATTTTAGGTTCTTTAAATAAAAAAAAAAAAAGCTCCACTTGCAAAGTTTGCTCTGGACTAGGGATAAACATGTGCTACTGGTCGGTTTCTCTAGCACCTTCCTTTTGTCCCTAGTGATACAGAAAGCAAGCGTCGCTCCAACCAGAGATGCAACAGGGCAGAACGATTGTCTGGACATACACATGACCTTCTCCTGCAGCGGGGCTTTCCTATACGAGATCTATACGCAGCCTGTGCATTTTCTGTACAACCTACCGGAGGCTCAAACACAGCCCGCATTCTGCAAACGTTCAGCAGAAAAGTCTGAGAAAACAACATTGGTTGCATGAATTGGGAAGAAAAAAAAAAAAAAAATCACAAGGCATTATGTTATACAGGAGATCAGGAAGCCGTAGCGTGAAAGCTTTAATTGTCTCCAGTGTCAGCAAATGCCAGCAGCGTTCCATAGAGCACAACGCGGCTTTGAAACTGAGGGGAAAATCAGCGCTACAAGAATTTAATTGTATTACTACAAAAGCTTTAAGTTTGATCTGTAACGCAGGCCCAGTGTTTTGCCCAAGCTGAACATACAGTGGCTATACATCAGAATATCTTCTGCTGGAGGGCGATGGCTAAATATAGAAAGAAAAGTGTTTTTAAACAAAGAAGTGAAGAAATGGTACAACCTATACCAAAAAAAAAAATCAATCCTCAGTGAAACGGCACTGAATTACCAAAAGGTGACTCCCACTTCAGAAATAAAGGCTTATTCCATGCAAATTTTTCTGTATTACACACTAAATATGCCGGATGCCTTGGGAGGAACACGCAGCCTTAGCTCACAAGGTTTAAGCCAGCCGGCTTAAAGATGCGAAGATCATCCCGTGTTTATTCCCAGCATGGTTTTGCCTCGCTGTGTCACATCCTGCACTCATCGTTCCTACAAGACCGAACGCTTCTGGCCCTTCAGTCCAGCAATTCCATCTGCAGAGCCGCAGTTTCATAACCCAGCAACGTGCCTTTACATGGTTTACAAGTAATCAGCGTCCGTCCTGCAGCTCCGAGCGCTCAAGCTACATCAGATTCAACTCAAATAACAACTAAACGATGATAATGGTGAGGGAAGAATGCTACTGGTTATATTTTTACTTCTCAATGGCCATTCTCATCCTCCCAAAAAAAAAAAAAAAATTCCAACAAATAAATCAAGCTCTAAAGTCAGCTTAGCGCACTGTTTGGTTACAGGCATCCTCCCAAATTATTAATAATAATCAGAGCGCATCTGTCAGAAGGGGCGAAGCGCCACGTTCATTCCCTGCGATCGCATTTTAACAGCTCCCGCATTCCTGGCTTTATTTCCCTGGATGTTTCTTTGCGACAAGGTGCCTGGATTGGAGCGCTGGCAAGGATTTCGCCCAACTTTGCCAGAGCCATGCAGTCGGGACTCGGGTCCCCATCCACTCCTGGAGTTTTGCGACCGGTTTTCCCTCAAATTTCAGCCCAGCATCCCTTTTCTGGGAAGGAGGCAGGGAAGGGCGAGGGAGGTGGTATTTAAAGTTGGAGACAGGAGGGTTTGTTTTGAAGTTAGATATAGCTTTTTTTGGGTTTAAAGGTGGAGATGGCGGGGGGGGTGATGAAGTTAGATACAGCTTTTTGGCTTAAAGTTGGAGATCGGGTTTTTTGGTTCGAAGTTGAAGATCGGGATTTTGGTTTGAAGTTGGAGATAGGAATTTTTTGGTTTTTTTTAGTTTAAAGTTGGAGAAAGTTTTTTTTGGTTTTTTTTTTTATCCCCTGACGCTTGGCAGACGAGGACAAACCCCGCGTCCTCGCTGTATTTTCTCACCGAACCCGCACCGGGCGCGGAGCCCAGCCCCTTTTCTCTGCCCCCGACTCACACCGCCGCTGCCCTTCTCCCCCGGCCCGACCACCCCCCCCCCAGCCCTCTCTACAAGCCGGGACAGGGCCCGAGGGACGCGAGTCCCACCCGGGCGGAGGCCGATGGGTCCGAACCGCAGAGCCGGGCCCCCTCGCAGCACCTCACTCCCTTACCCTGCCCGCAGGCCCCGCGCTGGATGGCGATGATGGGCGGCTGGCGGAGGCGCTCGGCCCGGCGGCTGGCGGCCCGCAGCTGGCAGGGGCTGGCGTAGGTGACGGCGTCGCTACCGCAAACGGGTTCGGTGCTGGAGCAGCGGCAGCGCCCGGAGCCCGCCCGCCTGCGTACGGTGGCCGAGGCGGGAGGGCCGCCGCCGGCCGGCACCACGCACTCCAGGCCCTCACCGCAGGGCGGGCCGCCCTCCCCGCCGCCGCAGGGCTCGCCCTCCTCCGCCCCGCAGACTCGGCAACAACCGCAACCGTCCAGCACGGCCCCGCCGGGGCAGGAAGCGGGCAGCGGCGGGCAGCGAGACCGGTCGCAGCGCTCCGGGCAGATGGGCGACGGGGCGGTGGCGGCGGCGGGCAGCAGGGCCGCCAGCAACAGGCTCCAGCCCCACAGCGGCATCGCGGCGAGGGAGAGGGGAGCGGAGCCGTGGGGCGCTGAGCCCGGGCGGGCGGGCGGGAGGATTTAAGCGGCGGCGGGGCGGGGCGGTGGCGGCGGGGGTAACACCCCCCTCCCCCGCCTCCCCTCGGGCAATAACACCCCCCCGCACCCCCCCACGCCGCCGTGTCGTTTTGGGATAAATTTAACTATTCCGCTCGGGTGAGACCCCCACCTGCAGCGCTGCGTCCAGCTCTGGAGCCCCCAACATCAGAAGGACGTGGACCTGTTGGAGCGAGGCCAGAGGCAGCCACGAAGATGATGAGAGGGCTGGAGCACCTCTGCTGCAAGGACAGGCTGCTCAACCTGGAGAAGAGGAGGCTCCAGGGAGACCTTAGAGCGGCCTTACAGTGCATAAAGGGGGCTACAGGAAAGGTGGGACGGGACTTTTGACAGGGGGAGGTAGTGGTAGGACAAGGGATAATGGCTTTAAACTCAAAGAGGGGAGGTTTAGATTAGACATGAGGAAGAAATTCTTCACTGTGAGGGTGGTGAGGCACTGGCCCAGGTTGCCCAGAGAAGCTGTGGATGCCCCATCCCTGGAAGTGTTCAAGGCCAAGTTGGATGGGGCTCTGAGCGACCTGGTCTGGTCCCCCCCAGGGCAGGGGGGGTTGAAACTCGATTTTTAACATCCCTTCCAACCCAAACCGTTCCATGATTCTATGATTTAAGTTAACAGAGCTGTTAAAACTTGGTGTTGGAAGGCGCGGCACCAAAAACCTGACAGACAAATTAAGAACTGTGGAAAGGCTGATAACATGCTCCTGCCAACAAGGAGGGGTGGAGTTGAGCACTCTTCCCCACTTAAGGAATTACGGGAAAGGCAATCTAAACCAAGTGTCCATTACATTTCTATCTGATAAGGAGATGAGTGGAAGAGCAGATGCCGAGGGCAGGGCCACCAGCTGGTCCCCTGGTCGAAAAAGTAAAGGGATACATGCAAATATATGCAAATATCCGGGAATGCCAAGTATTCCCGCATGCATCGGCCTGGGAAGTTCCCAGCTCTGGCAGGACTTGGGAGGCGAACCCCTCCTCTGGTACCCAAAGGCACAGGGAATCAGTGCCGGGAATCGCTACTGCTCACTCACCTGAGATTTCAGATTCCTCAGGGCAAGGTGGATACCGGCAATTAGCAGAGAAGGTTAATCAACAAAAAGAAAAAAAAAAAAGAAAAAAAAAAAAAAAAAGCCGTTTTGCCTCATCCCACAAGCAGGGTGATCCGATTTATCTGGCAGCTGTGCAACTGCCAGAACTGATGGGCAGAGGCCTCTTAGCCATATGTCAGTTAGCACATACAAGGTAGTTTGAAGGGCAGTTTGAATATACACAAGTCCCTTCTGAGGGAAAATACATCATTTCCAAAGCTCGTAGGGAAACGTACAACAAGAACTAATAGCTCAAAATTGAGCACAGCCATTTTTTTAATTACGAGCCAATTTAAAACTTTTGAACAGACTACCAATCTGTAATTATTTAAGTGTGTCTTGGTCAGCCACCCGGTGACCAAGGACCTAATGAACTTTCCAAACCATTAGGCAAGATGAAATGCTGCTGTTAGATGAGCTGCGACTAAGAAATTGAGGATGCCACAACTACATTAATACCAAAGAATACACTATCCTATGAAATCCTACGAAAAGTGCAATAATCTTTAACAACCAGCCACCTGACCATGTGGAAGCAGCATCCCAAGTGTCAGAATTCAAACCTGATTGCTTCAAGGAACATTATGAAATCTTATAAAATTGTGACCACAAAACCACACGTGCAAAACTTAACTGCTTGGTTACTGCCTGAAGGTGGGAAGCTGCATAGACTCCAACGTTCCCAAAAAAAGCTCCAATACGAACCGCTTGCATCCGCTGTTCTCCAATCACTTCTACACTGTGCAAGAAAAGATATTTCAGGAGAAATACTTGATTTCAGAAGCGACCCAAGTTAGTAAAGTAGTAATCTCAAACAATTCACAGCAAAACCTCCTTCGTATTAAAATCACTATAGTGTTAAAAAGCCCAAGAAAAACTTTGAAAGTGTTTACAAGTTTAAATATTTTTAAATGTATAAACTTATATATAAATATGGACATGAGTAAAATATACTATCCATACCTGGTATGCATATCATGGTAAAGTGTTTCCAAATTATTATTTGTCCATTGGTTACTTTTAATAAGCTTCAGGGTTGGGTGGTTTTTTCGTCCACCTTTACTCTGAAATAAATACAAGTCTGTAAAGAAAGATGGTTTTAGTAGTAAAATATGAAAAATACAGGTTCAAAAGAGTTCATATAAGATCCTATTTGAAAGCAGGAGCAAAATATTCAAAGATGAATCAGTGAATTACTGTGGGTTTAGTCCTACCCCGCCCAGAAGGGCTATCTGCTTTTCTATCACATTGCCTTTCTCAGGTAACTTACAGTAGCTGTTTGAAGCCCTTGGAGCCTTATCTCTGTAGTGAAGAAGGAAAAAAAAAAGATACATGCAGTGGGAAAGCTCCTTGTTCAGTCAGCTTCTCTCCACGGGTGTTTGTGTCTTTTTTAGCTTGGCATTCTTTGATATCCGCCACTCTAGGGAGCAAAGGCAAGGCACGAAGGGAGGCTCAAAGTACGTTAACAAAAGCCCCGCTGGCAGAAAGGCACTTGGAATAGCAGTAGTTCAGTAAGTCAATATCCTGCTTCAAATCCTAAATAAAGTGAATCCATCCTTGCCCCAGGAAAGGAGTAATTGATCAATGAAAGTATAGCATGTTTACTTAACTGTTCAGCTTAACTGTTTGCAAATCTTAAGCTAAATATTTAACTACTTCAAGAACTACCACAAGTTTATAGTGTTCTCACACACACATTTGAAACATCAATTGAGCATATTTATCTTTTCCATGATGTGTAATTCTTTTTTCCCACTGTTCAGCCAGCAATATCAGACTCAAGCTCTTTTACAGACTACTAAAGAACCAAAATACACTAGCCAATATTTTTTCTTCAGTAAATAGTGCAGGAAAGGGAAGTACATTTCTTGATAGACAATCAAAGGTTAAACACTGCAAAGGCAATAAAATATATCCCAAGGTCTTATGTGAAAACCATTAATTAGCAGTTTACTTTCAAATAAGTGGTCTAGTATTGAGGACCTTCTGCTGTTAAACCAGGAAAGGATGTGAATCTTAATCTGAGTATTAAAATGTAATTTTTTTTTATAATAGGAATTTTATAGGTTTCACATGAGTGCACACATAACTGAAAATAAACATCTCATTTTCCAGAATAAGTGGGATTTTAATAACTTAGTTTGGAGGAGGCATCTGGGCACACATGGAAAGGGTGTAAAGCAAGAAGTACAGGGGGGGGGGGGGGGGGCGGGGAAGTACGCCTGGCAGGAAAGAAAGGGGTTAACAGTATAGTCTGGGGCTACTGGGGCTAGAAGGTTCCTGGCCAGAAAGGAGGACACGGGAAGTTTGAGATGACCAGAATGCTTGTAATCTGAGCAAATTCTCAGAATTTGCTTGGACTCTGCAGAAAGCTTTTCTAGGTTTATTATGACCGCGTTATCATTTTGCTTCATTCATTAATGGCTTTCTCCCAGATTTTCTGTGGGAAAAATGTATGCTATCCTGCATACTTTTGGCCTGGATGTAACACCCCTATCCACACCCCACCAAAACCCAAGACGTCTCTACTTTGTAGAGATTCTCTATTTTGTTAAACCAAGAGTTAGTTAAATTAAAAAAAAAAAAAAAGCTTTTTAAAAACATAAGCTGGATTCATTGCTACATACAGAAAAAATGCTGGTACTTTGAAAGAGAATGGCCAATAACCAGGGAATTTAAAACTACATATTCTTTTCCAGATGTGAATTCAGCCCCAGTGCTTGACAAGCATAGCTGTTGGCATAGTTTACAAAATAAATGAACAATAAGCCTCACAGGAAACCCAGCAATCTGCCCCAAGAAAAAAAATTGCTAATCCAAACAAATTAGATATGTATTTGTTTACATGTGGTTTTTTTTCCTCTTTGGTGTCAGAGAGCAACATTACAACCAGGAGTACAAGTCTTACACTACAGACAGACTGTAAAACAAGTGTTGAAACTTCATAAATTACTTAACTTACAGAAAACACATGCGCTGCTATGAAAACACGCAGTTGACACCTACCTGTTGAGAGCAGAGATTACTTAGGTGCCCTGATGTCCTCAGCTGTCATTAGGAGAATGGTGGCAATGGGAATGGAGTGCAACAGAGTGGTTTAAATTCTTAAAGGATGTGTTCACTATGCATATTGATATGCAAAATTACAGGCGTTTTAAATGTAAATCCCTAGTTACAGTGTCAAAGGTACCACTTTGAAGAGCACTATTCAGCTGCTAGTACACCACTGCATAGTGCTTTTACAAACGAGCACCAGATTCTTTTTCTCAGAGAGGCAGGTCGCACAGAAAATCTGATGTGAAAAACCAAGGCAGACGTTTGGGACGTGATTCAGTTACAGAGTAGGACTCACACTTAACTTTTCCAGAGTAGCCTTCATTACTTCCATGGAAGATCTCAGAAGTACTTTAGCAGCATACCGGCTTGGAGTCTCATGTAGTTCTGTAGATTGCGGTCCAAAATAGAGATGAATATTAAGACATTAAATAAAAATGATAAAAGGTAAAAATATACATAGCACAGAGTGCTTCAATTTTGTTTAATTTCATTTTCATTTTTAGATTAAAAATACCCTGTCCCAGTTTCCAGTTCTTTGTCTCCTGACTCTTCCACCTCAAAAAAAAAAAAACAAACCAAAAAACAAAACCCAAAGAAATCTGGCTAAGAACAGTAATATTTTGGTCCCACAACTTCAGAGTGTACCTTTTTGGTGTGTTCATTAATTTCACCTTCCATTCTAATATGGACTTCCTAGAAAGCCTGAAAAAGTTATCCTTTGAATACCAACATTTTCTACTAACACAGCTACTTTCTACTACTACTGATTTTTTTTATAGCAGGAGAGACTGTGATGCCGTATCCACTTTTAACTCATTTCTACAGAGAATTTTGACTTCTGAACCCAGCTCAATATATAATTGCAAAACCTCAAAGTTTGAAAAGCCAGAAAGTAAAATTGATTAAAATGGCAGCCCAGGTAGCAAGGAGAAAGAATGACGTTTTGAACTGGTTAGATCCCCCCTTCAATCTGCTGCCCTGATTACTCTGGTGGACCTCCCAACTCCTATCTTTGTGTTGCGTTACTTTGCCTACCAAAAGCAGCAGAGATGCTTGCCTTCCAGTCCATTAGTTGAAGAGACTGTACTCCATTAAGACATTTTAAAGGTCCTTCTGACCAGCTGTATCACCCTAGATGTTTCCTGGGTACGTTCCAGAATTTTTAAAATGCAGTGATCAAACGTCAACTAGCTCATCTCAAGACCTCTTAGTACAGAAACTCACTACCTTACACTGCTAGACACACCCATGTCTTTGAAACAATAATTAATGTTTTGAGCATGCACATTTTACACAATTATCTAACATACCTATATACTTGCTTTTCATTACGTATCAGTCCTTTAACACCGATATATTTCATTTTCATTAGTGCTGTGGTTTGAGTTTTGCGGCTTTGGAGAATCTGCCTCTTAATACAACAAAGCTTTGTATTGAAGTAGCTTCAGGAGCTACTTCAACTTTTTTTTTTTTTACACTATTCTCTGATTGCCTGTAATTGCTTTCCACAGTCAGTAGCATCATGAGAAGCCTCACACTTTCATTATTCACTGGACAAGTTAGCAGGTTATTCACTGTTTCCTATAACATCATAGCTTCCTCAGGAGTAAACTGGTATTGTAAACAAGAGCTGCAGGGAGAAAAAGGGATGTTTTGTTTTATCTTCAACCCATTTGCTGCCATTGCTATTCAAAGCTTACAAGGCATAAGAGTTTTAAGAAAAAAAAAAAAAACAACCAAAAACCAAGACTTCTGAGTAGTCCAGGGACTTCACAACTTGAACTTAAAAATGGATTTTTAAGATTCAGAAATACATTAAAAAGTAAACGCTCGATGCAGATAAATTTTAAAGCTAGAGCATGACCTCTAGGTGGTGCTGACATCCTGTTATTCCAGGACGTTAAGGCATATGCCAGTTTATTAAACTGCATTCTGGACCGCTAACCTTTGCAGTTACCTTCAGGCACATGGACTGCAGATTTAAGTTAAATTTTTGTAAGTTTCTTCTTGTAATATGGTGGGTCTGAATCTATAAAGAATAATTCTATCCCCTCTTTAGTAAAGGGGCAACAGCAAGTACATGGCAAATGAAAACGTGCAAGACAGCACAGAGTAAGATACAGCACCCAAGTCATTTCAGGGACCACAGTTCAGGTCTCAACAGGCTGTGAAAAATAACTTAAAGATTTCATGAAAATAATTAGAGGATAAATATTGAAAACTAAACAGCAGAGATGCATGCAATAAGATAGATGATCTAGAAATGGTATTTTCAGCTCCTTTAAATGAGTTTGAGTTGCAGCCAGTAATTGCATTTTATCCAGACATTCATTTCTAGGAAGAATAAATGGTATCGCTGTACCTGGACTAGTATCTAACTTGGAATACGAAGGAATCACTGAAACATCAACTCTATACAGCTGCAATCAAGCTGCTTTTGGAACTTAGCGATGTTGTGATTAAAGCTGAAAATGTCTAGTTTAAATGAAGAGAGGCTAATCAGAGGTACAAACTGGAATCTGCGTAACTGTGTACAGCCTATATAAAATCCCTTATTCAATTACCGTTCTTTATCTGAAGTGTGCATACTGTTGAGACACACCGATTAACTGTGCCGCTTGACAAACGGGAAAAATGGACTTGAGAAATGCAGTCACTCATGTGTGGTACCGTACTGTCTACTGTGCAGATAGTGACATGCTTTCAGATGTCATATAGGTGCTCTTATTTCAGGAACGCTTTTTGGAAAAATAATTTGTTACACAACAGTATAAAGCCAGAGCAAAAAAAAAAAACACGTTACATTTTGTTGTCCTGTTGGGTCTTCTTTTCCCTTTCAGATGGTACCCGGGTGCTTCCAAATGGTTAACGTGACATTGCTATGCATCATCTCTTCCCTTCCATTGGTTAAAAAGAAATCTGATCAGCCTCCCTTGTGTAACATGTAAAACTTCCACAGAAGAAACTGAGAACAGTAAAAGAAAACCAGCTCATTCTGTTAGATTTCTTCCTTAGGCTACACAACTTGATCAGATTTGAAGAATTAAAAAGACATTACAACTGGATTAAGAGATATTCTGACCTTTTATATGCTAAAAAGGAATATATTGTTCTGATAAAATATTTAACATGATGCAAGGAAACTCAGTCAGATGTTACTTTAAGTTACCCAAACTGATTTATTGACAATTTAAATGTGATGTATTTACAGCACTTTCTAAAATAATTTAACAATTTTCATAGATTTATAAAAGTACTGATAAATAGGAGACCCTGACAGTTACCAACCACAAATATTTCCCTATGCTACTGAACTACAACAGTAGTTCTTATCTTTTTCTGTTTTTTTTTTTTCTTTTCTTTTTTCCTCTTTTTATAAGTCCCATAATGGAGCTGCTTTACCTCTACCCAATGTGTAAAATTGCCAATACCAAAATATAATAAAATGAACATGCAGTGTGAAAGCTGTACCAGAGCAAGTGATTTCGGATGTTAGACTACAGTAAAAAATATTTCAATGCAAAGTGAAATAGAGAATGTACTTGTGAAAAAATAAGCTTTTTAAAGAGCTATTGTTTTATCTTTATAGAAGTTAAAACCTACAATACTAGTTCAGACATTTACAGTAACTTCCAATTCTGTGCTAGTTTTCACAGATATCTAAAGAGTCAAACAAAACCAGTAATTTACAAACACCACTGCCTTAAGACAATGGTTAGTTAGCTTATGGATTAAAAAAAAAAAAAAGAAGGTGCTGATATAATTTAAGGTTTTGAAATTACATTATATTTCATTCTTATATGACACCAATTATTCTACCCTTGGATCAACAAATTATTGTGGTGAAGCCATCCATATCTCTCAAGCAGGAAGTCAGTTTGGAAGTTGGAGAGAAGATGGACTGGTATGATATCTGTCTTAGGTTCCAGTAGACAAAAAAAAAGTATCATAAAGCTGGACAATCTGAATCACAATAAGCAGCAGCGTGAGATATTTGTGGGGTTTTGATTAAAGCAAAGATTTTTCAAAAACGATGACGAGTACACAATCTAACCCAATACTTGAAATGTAATGGTTCTTTTCATTTGCATCACTGAAGCCCCATAACACAGTGCACACAAACAACAACCTCATTTTTTACAAACATATATTGCACAGCTAGTAGGTGCAATACCAGAACACTGGTACCCCTAGCACAAGTTTGCTATTTTAAATAGCTGTTTTCAACTATGCTATTCAGAACAACTCCGAGCCGATGTTCAAAACCATCAAGAATGGCTTGTATACATACCTAATCCAAAAGCGTTTCCACAATGTGAGAAAAAACACAGGCACTTAAGATTATTAGTGCACCAAAAGTTATAGGCCACAATTGCATGAGTATGAACAGTTCAGTACCAATAACGACAAAACTAAGTGAGGAGGTCTTCCACTGATCAAATACAGAAGCAAGAACCATTCACAAAGCACTGACAGGAAAACCATTCTCAAAACATCAATCAAACAATACATTTAGACATTTAAGAAAAATATTTGCTGCAAAGCCTAATGTAACACAACATAAACGCTACTTGGTTCAAAAGATCTAAAGTGTCCAAATTCCAAAGTCCAATTTCTCTTCTCCCTCCTCCAAAACACCATTCCATGCAGTCCATTAAAATCCAAGTGTGCAAAAAGTTAAAACCCACCTTTAGGAGTGCATCAAAAATAGGCTGACTATTCAAAATATTATTTTAGTGGAAATTTTACAGCACCATATTTAGAATTCCAAGGGAGTTCAGAATTCTCGTTCTGACAACCCATCAGTTGATACTGTTGATCCTAAAGAACAGAAGAAACATTTCGTGCATTTCCTGGTATCTGAAAGTCATGGAGAGAAACAGCTTTCATCTACACCTAAAATCTTACTGTAGTTCAAAATTAAATTAAGTAATCACAGTTGTTGGCAATAAGTTCTCCACAATATAGCATTAGTTGTAAATTTAATAAGTTTGCCAGATTAGGAATGAAAAGTTGTTGGTACTTTGCTTACTTGCAGAAGTACTTTTTTGGTTTTGTCTTTTGGGTTTTATTTGTTTTTTCTTCTAAAACTGTGCAGTTTGGCCCCTCCCTAGTAAGTGATTTACTATCAGGCTTTCAGAAAACGCATAAGGTCCATTTCTGACCCTCAGCTGAAAGGCAATATACAAACACATTATATATACACATGTGTGCACAGAAACACACACACACATATATATATATATATAAAAAATCAGTGTTCCGGTTTTTTGTTCTTATTTCCTATAATTTTCTTTGGTTAAAAGTCCGAACAAGGAAATTAGAGGACCGAACAAATGGATCATTCTCCAAACACTTCCATCACTACACATCACTAACTGGAAGGCTTGCGTCATCCAGATCCACAAGGCCAGGATCCTGTTCCTGAGTGCCATTTTTACTTCGGGGTTCCGAGAGGCCCCGTTCAGTCACTTTGGAAGCTGATTCTCTTGGAGCGACAACCTGGATCTTGTAGCTCCCTGGCTTGGTCTTGGTAAAAGATTCGTGAAATCCTCGCTTCTCCAAGGCAGGGTATTTGGTGTGAGGGTTTGGGACCAGAGGGCTGCCGTGAGCGGCTGTGGAATGTGAGGTGGCTGGGGCTGGGACGGCAGAACGGAGAGCATGGTAGGGTTCGGAAGAAGACTCGGTATGCTCCTGGAAAAGAAGAGCACACGTCAGATGAAGTCATTGACGTCGTGTTGGAAAGATGCAGTTTCAGATTTCACTCTCAGAAAAAAAATCAAGACGGAAAATACACAAAGCGAAGCATCAGCCACAGCAGCAGGAGGTAGGTGCTTTCTCAAGGCAGTGTATTATTAAATGTGAGCTTACAGCAGTATGTGACAGCAACATCGGCTTCTTCAAGTGAAGAAATTCAATTTCTCAAATTAACCTCAGCAGCTCTTTAGACTTTATAATATAGCCCAGCAAACTGAGGCTTCTTGTTTTGCTAAGATGTTAAGTAACCTTTTAAAGATACACGCATTAAAGGCCATTGAGAGTGATATCTTTCTGAGAGAAAAATGTATTCAGGCACTGATATCCTAAATCCTGAAGTAATGGACATTTTACTGTTCCCTCTTCTTGGGGTACCAATCTCACCAATTTGTTCCAGGGAGCAAACAAAAATAGCAACTATTTTATGCTATCAAGGCAGTGTAAAAATTTCCAAAGTTAATGGACCTAGAAAAGAAGCTGATCTTTAAGCTATTCCTTCTAATTGTCAAGTTATTTTCTTGTGTTTATTATTGTTAACTGCCAGTCTGTTTACATAACTCTACTAGATTGATACTGTGAAAATAATCTTCCACTATTTACTTACTGATAGAAACAAGTTCCCAGACTACCTAGGAATGATTTAGATGTCTAAAGCACAGGCACAGAGTGCCATTTTAGATGTCCTAGGATGTCCTGCCTGACCTATTGCTGTATCTCCAGAAGAAAAAAAATGCCTCAGGTTCTGCATCATATCTATCAGCTCTGTAAGGACGTCTCATATACCTAGGGGTAGCTAAACCAGCGCAGGATACAGCGTTAAATGGTATGATGTGCGATGATGCAGGGAGCACTTCACTCTGCCTGCACCAAGAGCTGCAGCTGCTGCCATTTCTGCCATCACCAGTGTTAGTACATGAAGTCATGAAATCTGCAAACCCTTGTGTGTGTACACAAACCGAGGCATTTTTCAAGTACATTTGTTAGCAAAAAAAACCCCATCACAGATGTGTGTCCAAGATGCAAATATATGTTCTAAATTAAATACTTTCTTTTTCACAGCAGTTTTCCAAGTTCCTTTTAGAATGCTATGACATGAATACATAAACGTAATCATAATGGATCCTGCCAAGTACTAATGAATTTTTTTCTAGAAATTAAATAATATTACTGGGTCAAGGAGCTTTGTAACTTTTTCTGGACTTCAGTTTCTGTGTCCAATATCCGTGAAGTATTTAGCATTATTTACATTGCCTTATTTCATACCTGACCTCATACTCCACTTTAAGAAAACATTTGCTTTAGGAGAACATATGATTCAGTGATTTATCTGCTATTCTTCTTACTAATAATTTTAGTTCAACAAATAGGACAAAAGTAAAGGATATTTGGACAAGATCTCGATAATAAACGTTTTGCTAAATTGAACTGAAGGATACTCAGATTTTACTACCCACACTGACTGTAACTTCACAGTTAAGAGACTATGCTGCTGCATTATTCCTAAGGTATACTGCTTTGAACAGTGTACAGATTATACATGATAATGCTTCTATGTTTGAACTAATAATTTCATGCAGAGACTTATAAGCCATGCAAATCAGGCTACGATATTATCCTTCCAATTACTGGCGTTATAACGTGCATTTTTTTGTGTGCACGCATCTGTATTAGTTTGTGGGTAGCTTAAATTTAATTTTGCTTTTGCGCAGTTTTAAAAAATGTAAAGTAAAATGGAAATATGAACTCTCATGCAAATTAGTTTTAATACTTTCCTATTAAAATGACATCACATAACTTACGTTCAAATACATAGTATGCTTTGAAACATAAATACACGTTTTGCCATTTAAAATTTCCAATTATTTTAAAAGTAAGAAAAAAGTGCAAACCTGTGAGTGAATGATATAATTTATGAGTTAGTTTTCAGTAATGGTAATGACAACAGGTAGCATTATTTTTAACTTTTTTATAGTGCAAATTAGTCTCCTAGCCCTCTGTTAAGAAGGCAAGTTTACATGAGAGCCCACATACGTGCTGCATTCACCAGTTCTTGATGTATACCTCTGTATACAAGGATTCGACAGCCTTCTGGCCTGCCGCATCTGGAACACAGTGCAAAGCTAAGATTAGAGTAACCTATACTTGGGGAAAGAAGAGAAGAGAGGGAAAAAGAAAGAAGTGATGCAGACAGTAACAGGTAAGATTGCTCAGCCCCAAAAAAAAAAAAAAAAATCCATAAAGAAAAGTTATGTGCATATTTTCATTCCCCCAAAAAGAAATAAAATTTATGACAGGAAGGTTTATTTAAAAGCACGAAGCAGCTTCCAGCTGCAAAAAATAATCAAGATACTATTAGACTGAGTTAACAGAAACAGAATATCAATGCAAATGTGCAGTCAAAAGCCAGATTTAAATTATTAGATTTAAAATTATGGGGGTAATGATATATTCAGCTCATTACAAAACATCCCACAGCAAGAAAGTGAAAACCATAGCATGCAACATCTGAACTGTAAAGTATTCCATCTGTTAAATCTGGACATACTTGGGGACACTGTGACACTACTGTAACTTTCACTACTTACAAGTTAACATACTTTGTACTGAACCTCTAATATAAATGCAACTATGTATGGAATGCTGGCATCCACATGGCTTCACAAATATTAAGATTTGTCACCGTGCCTCAGTTCAGTAAAGCTGGATGGTGTTCATACCATAAGTTTCCAACAGCAAACACTAATTCATGCAAGCAGAGATCTCTTAGAGAAGTTACTTTAAATGTGAATCTGTATCTGCATATACAGTAAATTATCAACAATAGAAAATGACTATTTAGTAGTGAGAGTTGTTAAAAACAAATCAGGATATTGTCATTTGATTGCAAAATTCAGCAATTAGCAGAAACACCTCGCAGGAATTGGGAAGTTTCAATTTTACTTCCAAACTCGTAGCAGCATAGTGTCAAAGATCATATTGAACTCTGAACACTTTTTCCAGGTTAGCACTTGCATCATCTATGTATTCAAGACAAGACAATGCACATAAAGTTGCATACACCTAAGACTAAGATAAGTGCTGGATTAAAACTGCAAAATATTTTATGCCAGTCTGTATGAACGTTCATGCAAAGATGCCACCTTACTACAGGACAGGACAGAGAATAGGTGAAAGGAAAAACACAACTAGAGCTTCAAGTGCACAAGTGAGCATCAGCTAATCACATTTTCTCTGACGTTCAGAATAACGTACGGAAGCTGCTGATCTTCCAGGTCCTCGCTGTGCTACAATGGCCCCAGAAATTGCCTTTATCCAACTGTGCATGTCTTCTGGACTGTCCGCCTGGATCAAACAATATGTGTTATATTTAACATATCCACTCTCAACTTTCCCAATGTCCTGACCATCTGCATTAAAATGACAGCCTGACCCTACTTTAGTAGTCTTACTTAAAGCCATAGGGATTTCCATCTCTTAACCTAGACATTTTTTACTATCTTACCCTGAATTTACTATTACATGTATACAGTTATATAAAATAGTGAGCAAGAAATACGTATTTTTATACTATTTGCATACCCTAGGCTCATTTTTTTTACTTTCAGCAAACAAAAAAATTAGAAGTGCCCACAGAAATTCTTACAGGAGATCTGCTGACCTCTTTTAGCATACTTTGGCCAATGACATAACTTCTGTACTTTTCAGTCACCGTTGCACTTTACTTCTATGAGGTATTTATGGAAAAGTTACAGTAAAATACAAATCAGTCCCCATTGAGAGTCAGCTGTACATTTACTTAGAACAACAATTCAGCAATGATGAAACAGAGTAACAGTGAATACCAAGGGTGTACATATCTGGCGTAAAGACAGATAAAAAGCCAAAGCCTTCTCCTAATTACGTTGCAACTTTATTAAACTAGCACATCCAGCCAGCAAGAAACATCTGCAACATGTCACTTAATTATGTTGAGCTACAGGACAGCTCATAACTCAGCATCTGGCACCACTGCCGGTATTAGGCTATACAAGCCTTTCCGATCCTACAAGAGAAAGTCAGTACTACAAGAATCCCATTCCCACAGAGCTGGGAAAAAGTCTTTGTGACTTGCATTATAACCAAACATTTACAAGATAGCATGGTAAGGATGCAGTGAATCAAGTGCATATGGATACACATTACCAAATTGGTAGTGACATCTAAATGTTGCTGCGCTTTAGTAGATATTTTAATCTGGCAACTAACTTGAATCTGAGAACTCAATTACTACACGTAAAAACTCATTACTTCCAAATAAAAGATATAAAATATTGAGTTGAGCCTACAGAATCTGAAGACTCAAATGCCAACAAAATCACACTAGGATTTATTATTTATTGCTTTCATACACTTCCAACATAACAGTTGCTGTTACGTGGAATATTTCTTATATTCATCTTTCTGAAACATAATGAAGACCACATTCCCTCCAAAAATCATGGCATGGTTAAATACAACTTAAAAAGCAAAACAGCAGTGCTTCTTTGCTTTGACTATGGCAGTCTCATGGTTTTGGTCAAAGTTTAAAAGAGAAATTACCTGTACATAAAAGGTTCGAGAAGTTGTGACAATTTCAAAGAGATTGTCTCTCATCATTATATCACTGTAAATGAAACACAGAAAAATACTTCAACAGCAAGTACAACTTTCTGGCTTAAAAAGACTCTAGAAGGTGCAGAGAACCCAAGTATTTGTTGTCTGAAGACCTTTGTCTTTCGTTATCACTCCACTGTTGTTTTTTTTGGTAAATAACAAGTAGAAAGAGAAAACCAGCATCTCTCACTTATTTTAGTCCTAAGACTCTTTAGCTCATCAGTGGCATGCATGCTATTATATATCTTTTTAATTGGAACTTTCAAAATCATATTACGTTAAGTTTAAATACAGTTATTGTTCTAGTCAGATTTCTGTAAAGTTTCACATTTATATTTTGTTGTGTCTTTGCAAAGTATGGGTCCTAAACAGTAGTCTACTTAAAAAAAAAAAAAATTAGATGAGTGTCCTCATCTAAATTAAGACACTTAACATATGGTAATGTCCTCTAAAGGTTCAGAGATTATATAAGCAGGCTAGAGACTCCTAGAAGTGCTGCCTCAAATCAGACAGCACCCATGCACCTCTAACTCATGACTGCCTGATATTCCTTTGTTCCACTCTTGTCCAGTGTATTTACACTCCACTGGATGTTACAAGTTTGAAACACACAGTAATGTAGAACCCTCAAAAACAATTTTATGCACAAAATTACCTGCTGTGCTATAAATAAAAAGTAACACACATGCATACATCAACTGAACTTATTAAAAAGTTCTCCTTTGTTTCCAGCAAGCAGTGTAGCCATGACAAAGCCGTGTACTACATCCCATGCAACCGCATCAGTGCTTCTCTCCTCACCTTTGTTTGCATTCTTGAACTTTATGGACCTCCTTAAGTGGTATAACCCTGAGAGGTTCCTTTTCCTGAAAAAAAGGCAAAAATATTCCAGTAAAGTATATCTAACAACTAGAATATAGTCAGAAAGCCCGAGGCCAGGACAATTGACAGACTTACATAAATGAGACTTTCAAGGCAGTCACTTATGCGAAAGGTGATGTTAACCAGAATTTAATTTGCTTTTTTAAAGTATTAAACCAACCACGACATTTGCAGCAAAGAGGATGACAAATCAAGAAGCAAAAAACCCAAAAACATTTATTAGTCTTATCATAACGGAGACAACCACCCCATTCCCTTCCCCTAATCAGATCAGAAAACTGAATCTGGCCTCAAGCAGCTTATTTCAGTAAAACCGTGATTATATTCATTTGCTATGAAATGCTACAATACAAGATGCTTTGTTAGTTGTACTGCATGACATGGCTTTAAATAAGATTAACTGTATCCTACACTCAATACAACTAAAAAGAATACAAAGAAATCAATCATATCAAAACCTGAAAAGAGCAAGTATTCTTAAAGCATATGAAAACTCTGTTACCATAACAGAAGTGTTACAATTCTGTCAAAGTTTCACACAACAGGAAAAAAAGGTGAGAACCTTCAAACAGAAATACTTTCAGTTTTGCCATGACAACGTAATGTCATACATACTATTATTTCCCTCTAGTTGTTGCAGTAAAACACAAACAAACAACAACTTATTTTACCTCCTAATGTGCTTTCTTTAAGCAAGGTTACAATGGACTACTTCAGCTGGCTTCAGCTTATAGACAAAACAAAAGCTGTCAGCTCTGGAATGACTATTTTCTCTACAATTTCTATTACACTGAGTTTAAACTTCAATGTTTTCAGTTATTTTGCCCCTCTTCCCCTTCCTGGTCTTTGTTGGTTCATTCATCCATTACAACAGAGTTTTCACAGTAATACATCAAATGTGATCTGCAAAATCGTCCCTGGAATAGACACACCTCTTGCAGGGAAGACCTCAGCTCAGAAATTATAATTTTCTGAGTCTGATATTGCCTGTATTCCATCATATTCCACCTGAAGACTGACATGGGCTCTTCCTCAAACTGGAAAGAGGAGATCCTTCAGGCGGGGGCAAGGGGCTGGTCGTGACACCAAACCACCACAACGAAAAAAGTCTCCAGATTTTTCACCTACACATTTTCCAATTAAAAAACTACAACCATATTTTTTCTACATTTTTGAGAGCAGAGAACTCAGATCTGTATCTACAGATGCACAACAGCAGCACTTCAAGATATCCAGTAAGGCATTTGAAGGCGAGCAGGCTGGCTGTCAAGACAAACTAACTTCAAGAGCAAGCCACACGTGACTGAATACTGCAGCTCTTGGGAGGCGAAGTCCAATAGAAAGAAGTTTTCCAGCATTAGAAGTCTGATGCTACACCAGCTGAATACCACCTCCATGTCACAGCCACCTTAACCACAAATGTGTGACAAACAACCGCTATTGAACTTTTTTCCCATCTTTGTATTACTCTCATCAGAAACAGGAGGTTATTAGGGAAATGGAGATCCCATATGCTGCTGCAAGACATCATTCACTACTTGAAATCTTCAGAAGAGAGCACTTTATCCTTTTGTGTTTGTAGGACATAAATAAAAGTCTGACAGATGGATACATGGTTAAGTTGTTGCAGGTGTTTTCTGCGCTCTGTGAAAGTTTTGCTCTTTCCAGTACAGATTAAATGTCTCTCCAACATGTATGTTTCAGACAACGCAGATCTTAATTGTTTAAAAAACTGTATGAAACATGATTATTATGATTAGGTTTCCTAGACATGGAATTCTTTGATTAACATCCAACAAAAGGACGCTATATTTTCTATCTATTCAGTACATACTTCCCTGAAAAGAAGAAGGATGAGTCTCTTAAAATAAGAAAAAACTAATTTCAGTAAAAATTTTGAAGTGGCATCTACTTCCCTGCTGTCTGACAGCTGGTGAGCCCAGTACTTTCCTCAAACTTCATCAAGGGGATATTAGCCTGAAGAACAGAGGACACTATAAGATTTTATATTGTTCAAAATAGTTAAACTGGAAAGGAGCGTGACGAAACACTAAAAGCGTAGGCATTTCTACCCTCTTTCTAATATACTCTTACCCAATACAATTCTTCACCAAATTGGAATTTGCTTGTGAGCAATCTGCACACAGATTATTTTTTTAATAAAAAGAGGATTTATTACAGGCAATGAGGCAGAATTATGTTATGCTAACATTTTAACAAATATTTCCATGCAAGATCGAACTTCTGCTACTGTTGTATGCTCCCTCATTAAAAGTAAAGCAAAAGCTCTCTTCAGAAACAGCCTGAAATTTGCGTTCTTGACACTTTACATCTTACAGTTGCCCTGTAAACTCTATTTTTCTTAATCTGTAATACTCTACATCTCAGACTTCATTCCCTACCTACAGATGTTCTCATGTTTGTTAAGTGTGGGATTCCTTTTTGGGGAAAACAGACTGTCTCCATTATCAGCCACTTCATTTTTAAACAAAGCCTGAAGGCACTTAACATTTGGTCAAAATTAGTCAAAAGGCTGGAGAGGGATGAGTGAGAAAAAGATGATGAAACAATAAAAAAACAACTCTGGAAGCACTGCTTCTGAACAGCAGAGTTCTTTACCTGTCTTGGGTGCCATGGTGAAATGTGTGTGAGAAAAGGTCACATCATTTGTATGATAAAACATCCCATAATTCTAATGTTAAATTAAGAATTGCAAGATTACATTTTTATTTCTCCACATAACGATCAGCTGTTTCAAAAATACAATTAATTATACAAAAGTACAAGGGGAAATAAGATACTAATACAAAAAGAGTGATCATAGAATACACCCTATTACTGTTCTTCAGTGCCCTACAGACAGGTTCCCAAACAGAAGATCAAAGTCCAAGTTAACAACCATCCTATTAAGTTTTTTGTTCTTCCCAAGGATGAAAAGTTATCACAGCACAGAGTTAAGAGCTGCAGGAGTAGCACAGCACGTTTTTTCAAATACAAGCATATTTCTTTAGATTTTCTTGCAACTGTCACTGGAAAATAAGGCACATTTGGAAACCTACCAGTTCAGACTTGAAATATCCTATTGTGTTTTCATCTAACTGAAAGTATCTTCTCTTCCAGTTCTTCATCTGTTAAAGGAAAATAAATATTTGTATATTTTAAATATCAATTACAAATATAAATGTTATATATTATTTATGTACTCAACTATATTTATAATTCATATTTATATGATCTTTATCTTTAGCCATCCTCAATATTGTCAGCAGTGCTAAAGTTACTGGTAATTATGTCTTTTTTTTTCAAACCATCTACTTGATAAGTACAACTGCCACCTTTGGACCTCCGTTCTTGATTAATGAAAGACACTGATCTCAAATACTTACCACTGCTCCTTGTTTTACACAGTAGCCAGCTTTGATAATAGCATTATCCGGGGGATGCTTAGCAGTAAAATAAGGAAGGTGACTTTGTGACCTTTTCAAATAATTCCTATCACCACCTTCACTGCACTCACTGATTTCTTCTTTCTAGAAAAAAGCAGGAAAGTTCAGAATACTCTCAGTTTTTTTCTAAAGGTCAAAGAATAACTATACTAGTTATAATAGGAAATAGTTGTATCATCCCATGGTCAGAAATCCCATTTCCGATTTGTTTGAAAGGATAAAATTTTCCAGCTGATCTAGATACAACTAATGAGACTCTCCACGGGCTCTGGTTGAGTATTTGCAGGCTCCGTGGAGAAGCTTCAGTAAGAAAGTGCTGAGTATTCTCAAACAATATTGACAGACACTGAATGAAGAATGTTACAGACCTACAAGATATATGCGTGCATTTAGTGCTATGACTTAAGGGCAAAACACTAGAGGTGGCTAAAGCAAAAGAAAAGCTGTTTCTAGGGCCATAAGACACATCAGAATTCACCAACTTTTTTAATGCAGTTCAGGTGTATACATGTCATTTACATGATATTAATCCAATCTCTAACTACTTTCAGCTCAGGAAACTTCCAGAAACAGATACAGGTCTGTATCTTTAACACTGCATAGCTTCTTTTTCCGTGAGCTTGTCCAGTCTCTCAAACTTGGGAAAGTTTCTTGCATCCATGCCATCTTTTGGCAAGGAGTACCTTACGTTTTATTGCTCACGGAAATAACTCCCCTTAGTTTCACCTGGTTACACCATTAGCTTTGTTTAAAAGCCCATAGCTCTCATAGTGGAAAATAAAGTTTGCATCATCCACTTCTGCCAATCATGATTTTGTAGAGCTCTTACTTACATCATACTGTAGTTATTTCTCTTGCACAGGGAAGAGTACAAGCCTACTCAATTGTTCCTCATATGGAGATTATTCCACACCATTCTTACAATCTTTCTCTGAACCTTTCCAGTTTTAGTTTTAAGATGAGAACAAAACTAGACATGGTAATCAAGGTCTGGTCAAAGACAGGATTTATACAGCAACAAAGATGTTTTTTGTTTTGCCCCTTATTCTTTTTCTAGTGATATCTAATATTTGTTGTTTTTCCTTCCACTGTTACCGTAACACTGAGATGTTTTCTTAGTGCAACTGTAACTCTTACCTCTCACTCAAGTGGAAATGGTTATTTCACAATCTAGTATTTTCTATTAAAACTAAGATAGTTTTTTTCCCAGAATCCCTTACATTACATTTATTTTCACTCAGTTTCACTTGCTGAGGTTATGTGTTCACACAGGTTATTTCATAAGCCCTTCTGCAATAGTTTCATGTGCTGTCATCCCCATTACCTCTAATAACATAGTGCATTAATCAACTGACAATCACCTCCTTTTTTACCCACTTTTCCTGACAGTCAACAACACTGAAGTTTTGTCCATTTAGCATCAGCACTTAATTTCACAGACAAAAAGATATTTTCAGTTTACCAATATCTGCGATATAAAATATATTGTGATATATAACCTATTCTCAAGCTATGTTGAACAAAGCCTCCTCTATCAAACAACAGCCTACTTGTTTTAAGGGTATTACCTGTGTAGGCGTAATGATCGGGACACCGCCAACAATTTCTGTCCTGTAAGACACTTGCTTCTTTCCTCCCGGGCTTTCGGCTTGACGATTTGCATTATCCATTTGACACAGAGGATCAGACTGCTTTGGTACCTGGAAGTGGAACATGATCATTAACATTAGAAGTTTTATGAAGACCTGAAAAAAACCCCTAATCATTATTCATGTATTTTTAATTTGTCTTCAGCACAATTTAACAAATGATCTCTAATTGCAAAAGGCTAGAAATAGCTTACAAAAAAATTTGTTGCAATGGCTATGCTTTAGTTCTCAGAAGAAAACTGGTGCCAATAAAGACATGTCACCAGGTGTTCTGAAATCTAAAAATCAACTCCCAGCTTTGCCACAAATGCTATACTTGATCTTCAAGAAGCACCGCTAATTTGTGGAACAACTGGTTCATTATTTTTCACTTCCTTTCAATTCTTGTAATAAGTGCTTTAGACTGGAGACACCCCATTGCCTGTAGAGCTACCACAGTAAGGCCATAAACACAGTGCTACCGTATTTAAGACTTTTGTTGAACAGGATGCCTGACCAGTATGACATTTGAACTCACATTACTACTACTACTTGGCATGAAGATGTGTACACTGCCTCCATTAATCCTACAAATATTGCTAAATTTTGTGCCAAACTACTCTACCTACCTGTTTTGAACTATCATTAAGTATTAGATAATTCTCTCAAATGTGGAATTAAAACAATCAAAACACCACAGCAAATTAATTTCCCCAGTGTCTTAATCTAAAATGTTTACATAAAATTTCTGATTTTGTGCAAGAAGTAAATATCTGGCACCCAAGAAATGCACTAACAATTGGATACTTAAGAAATACAAACTTTTGACACCAGGTACGTGTATGTGTATCTCTTCATTGCTTGCAAATGTCTTCTGGATATTTCAGTTAATATTAAATGCGTATGGTTAAATTATTAAAAACAATCAAACGCTGTAATGAAAAAGATAACCGCATTTTTGTCCAATTTCCAAAGCGAAAGGCAAAATAAACTCGAGTTTAGGGAGAGTTCTGTACTGTTCCTCCAAGTCTTGGAAAGTCAAGCTCAGACTTGCTTGTAGAGATGAAAAGACTACTCTAGCATAAAACCTGGAGGCAAAGGTTACACTTAAGCACCTTGAGACAGTCACCATTTGAACTGAACCACTTACTGTGATTTTGGTAGCTTTGTTCAGAACGTTTACCCATTCAACTAGGTCCTGCTGATCATTGGCTTGTAGAAAGTATTTTCTCATCCCTGCATTCATAACTGTTAAAAACCATTATGAAAAGTTAACGACACTGAAATTTAAGAGCAAACTTAACATCATCATAAAAATATTTTATTTCAGATGGAAAATCCTGTTAAGTATTTAAGCTGTCTGCTGCATTTCTTTTTAGAAAGTCATCTTTACATAGATACACTTCACAGGCTTGCTTTTTCTAAAAAAAAAAACCAACAAAAAAAAACCCCAAAAAACACAAACCTATTTTTTAATTTTTTTTTCTTAAAGCTTTCTACTTGAAAGAGTATCATACAGAATTTGTTAAATTATTTTTGTTACGTAGAAATAAAGCCTTGAATTTTATCAGAATTTTCTACAGCTTCATTTCCCTTTTCTCATTTTCCCTAAGCAACAAAGTTTTATACTTGGGGACTTCCACAATTTCTCCTTTTAATCCTCTGACTAGTATCTGTTATCCTTTGCAACAAACTCATTAACATGACTATGACCACTGTGTTGGGGTTTTTTTGTTGTTGTTTTGTTTGTTTTTTTTTAATTTGTAGAAAAGTCAGTATTGATTACTAAGTATATGATGCTCAGGATCAAACAACTTTAAAATTGCCAGAACGTAAAGCTTTATTTACTTTAGTGACCTGTCACAGAAAGCATATTTTTAGGCAGTTTATATTTCTACCTGGCAACACTTACCATATCTTTACACAAAAAGGACAAAAATATTTTTGTGTAACAGTAAAGTCACAGCTAGTTTTCTCACAAACTCTAAGAATTTACCTTGAAATTAGTTTTAAGGTGAACGATGACTAAAACCTTCCCAGAACTCTGAAGGATTGCAGCTAAATCCTGAACAGATTTCACTGCTCTACCTATAACATTTGTTCAGGTCATCGCTAACACCAAACACATGCCAGGAACAGACACTTTTTACTCTTTTATCACCTTTCTCCCAAAAAGTGGATGGTTTGAAGTAAACATTATTAGATGCAAATATGAATTCAAAATACAGAACAGTATGAGTTGACTGAAATAACAACGCTTGGTATTTAAATAAAAAGAAAATAAAAGTCAATTTTTCCTCTAAAAATATAAAAATCGCTTTAATACATCAGAAATATTAAAAGCTTTCAGCCAGCATCTTCAACCTTTTTAGAGCTGGCCCACTGACAACAACAACTTTACAGCTGATGAAGACGAACACGTCCACGCGTGCATGTGCAGAGGAATCTGTAGATGGCACTGAATTGACACGCTAGGTGTTAGTCTAGAACCGCTGATGCCTTGCACACAAGGTTGATTTATCAAGTGTTTCACGAGCTCCAACACAGAGACTGCACAAGTCCAGTGGAGCTGCCTTCTCCGGGCCTGTACAGCACTGCACATGGCCAAGGACACCTTCACTAACTATCATAAAACCTTCAGGCATTTTCAGCACCTTCCCCTGAGATAAAACTCGTACACGAATGCAGCCATAAAGATTGGTTATTCATAAACAGAGCAGAGGCTGATTCCAGTCTCTACACGTACTTTTGTGAATGCCAGTTGCTTGACAATAAAAATTCTGGAATTACAGTAAGTTCTGGACAAAATACTTACAAGAAAAACGTAAAAAAAAAGACCATAAGGGGCTTTTATGATTATCTAAAGCTTTACTCAAGTTTAAACAAGTATCAATAAACCTAGAAGGTACCCCAAGCAAATTTTTTCTTCCGTGAAGCAATAGAGGCTGAAACTTAACGTAAAAGCATTTGCTGACAGTATTTTTAGATCAAATAAACTATGTTAGCAGTAATACAGATTAAAATAGTTAAATTACTTGTCTTCATAGCTGACCTGTGTGCCATGTTTCTGAAAACAACCATCATTTTTTTATTTGCTTATTAATGCTCCTAAAATTTCAAACATCTGAAAAACAGCTCTCATCTATGTGCTGCAATATAAAAAACCACAAAACCCCTTTAAGGAAGAAGCCAACATTTCCCTCGTCCTAAAGAAGACCTAGTGAATACAAGCTATTTTAAAAATACACTACCAGCTGTATCTAGTAACTGAATTGCAGAACATCATCTTTGTTTCAGATTTCTGAAGAATGCACTCGATGCACATGTCACATGCAAGAACTTACCAAAACAGAATTCTGCCTTTGGCCTTAGCTTAGTTGCATCGCTAACCTAGTAGGGAAATTAAGACTATAAATATCATTGTGCATGCAAAATATATATCAGAGATCACAGTTTGGTTTTTTTTTTAATCTTTCAAGTGGCTAAATTTGAAGATTAGCAGAATAGCAAGCTTGTTACTTACAAAGATATAAAATATAAAAAAAAATACTATATGAAATTCAGTTCAAGATATGCAACCTATGGTAAGAAGACAGCTTAAGTCGTACATTGATGTTCCTTAAGTTTAAGGATTCATTACCAGACAAATGTTGAAATCTGAAAACAAAACTTCTACTTGCGTTTTGAAGTTCTATATCTCAACTGAACTAAAAATTCAAGGACATTTCATAATGTTAAAGATATCAGTTGTACTTTGGTTTATTAACATAAAAAGAATAATGGTCACTTTTCTTCAGGAGTCTCTAAAGTGTTGCGGTGTTGGGGAGGAGCAAAAGAGTGTCCTGTTTTGAGAGAGGCATTGCCATTTTTAGATTTTAGAGTACTTCTATCAAGGGAGGGGGAGAAGGCAAAACAGTCTCTCACGTCAAAACCGTTTTTTTTTGGCCAGAACCAAACCCGCATGTACTGCATAACTAGAAGAATTGTGGAGAGTTAGACACAGCCCCTGCACAGGAGGCACACTTAGAGTGACAACTGCTAGGTTTGGGGCAGAGTAAGCATACAAGGAGGAAGCCAGGAAGGACATAAGCAGGTCTCCAAAGATATTTCTGTGCTCATGATATAACCAGCATAATGATACCTTGCACAAGAACAAAAAAAAAAAAAAAAAAAAAAAACCAAAAAACCACACCACACCAAGGAAGGTGGGAAGATGCAGTATGACAACAAGAAAAGCAAAGGAAGGATGAGAAATGAGCAGAAAGACAAGAGGAGGTCAGTTGTTTTTCTCCACGTATTTGTTAATGCAGTATCTGCTACAAATTTATCCATGGAGACTTACTTAGTTCACAGTTTTGGAAGTTTGGAAGTGAGTGTATACAGAGTGTCACGAACTAAGCATTTTCTAGAAATTTTTCTGTTCTGTCTAATAAAGATCATTATTACTTGCAGACTCTCACATCCAAAGACTTATCTTCCACTTCATAAATGGCTGTCTTTTCTCCAAGACTAACTGGAATTCAAATACAAAGAACTGAAACATACAGTTCAGATACATTAATTCTATGCAGCACAAAACTGCCCTTTGAAATCACAAAACAAACCTAGACAACACGGTAATTAGTTGGTTCTTATTTTAACCCAATAGTACTGAAGCGTTTGTAATGCTTCTCTAAAATTCCAGAGTAGCGCACAAACAAAAAGCTTCCAATGCGTTATGTAAGATGCTTTTAAAATTGTCTAAATTTGAGGCCTTCAGAAGCGGCCCCTGGTAGTTATCACCAAAATTGAGCAACAAGTGTCTTACATATCTTACCTTTGAAATATAGGTAAGTTTGATGACTCCAACAGGTGGAGATCCAGAAGGAAGATTCTGAAATAAATCGTGTTGCAAAGTGAAACTAGTTTATTCTCATATCACAATCAGTGTTTACGCATAAAAAGTAAATAACTCAATCCCATAAACAAAAAGAAAATCCTACGTGGTTTTATAGACAATACACAATGTATGCTTGAAACAGGATCTAAACTACTTGTGTATTATACACACATCTGTTAATCAACTAAAAACAGAAAGACTGCTAGAAACAATACAAATAGTAATTGTTTCAGACGTTTATGTATTTTACTAGAGGAAAAAGGATTCTTGCAGGTCTGCATCCAGGAAATCCAGAAAGAATACTTTTTCCTTAACAGATGTTGGCGTCATATATTTTGACCAGGGCAGGCGGAAGGGACAAGAAGTGACATTCATCTATTATGTCAGATACTTCAAAGGTATTTTCCAAAATTGATTGAAAAATCATATTCTTATCATTTGATATTAAAGTTATTACAGGGAAATACCTTGATACTTCCTAAAGTTGCCGTTAAGCCTAAGTATATTTACAATCCAGTGTTGTTTTTACATCCCTGCCTAGCACACTAGCCTTAACATTTACATTATATTCACAACCAGCTAGTAGCCTACAAATACAACAGTTAAAGAACTGAGAATTGCAAACCACGGTTAACTTCCTAGTTTTATTCCTTTATATATTGTTTTCCTTATACTTTTTTCCATTACAATTTTTACTCTCAGAATGGCCCTTTATGTTACAGTGCCGTTCTTCCCAGTACAGGCCTCCCTGGAGACCACGAGAATGCTACTGCATCTGCTCGCTGATCCTTTCCCCAGCTAAAGAGCTCTTCACTATTCCGTAGCGCCTTTGGAACTTCTGCATCGCAAAGAGCGGCCTAATGCTACCCAGAGTCAGAAAGATAGACAAATAATTGATTTATACTCCATTCATATTTCAAAGGTAAGAAGTAGGTTAGGTTTACTATAGTCTGGTAACACTGAAATTTAACAAAAGTCTTCCCATTCTGCCCAAATAAATAAATTTAAGTTTTACTTTATCAGAATTATTTTGATCACAGCATACCCATTTTATAATCTTTATATTAGGACAACAACATGTGGTTAATGGTGGTCTTAATATTATTCCTTTGAACAGCTGAACTGACTTTCACAGATACAAACAAAGCACTTCTATCAGCAAAGGGCCCAGAGAAGTTCTGCGCACACCGCAGGCTCATCCTATATGAAGGGTTTCATCACTTCAAGGATTAAGAATGGTCTCCACACAGCGGGTCTATAAGAACTCTGTTGTTCTTCAAAATTAAAGCAGCGGAAGAAAATCAAGAAGCTTCAACTTGCCTCTTGTAAGATACCCTTTCACTGCTCCCTGAGTGGCAATATTAAAAAAAAAAAAAAAAAAAAAAGAAAGCCTAAACTAAAAACTAAGTATGCCCTGCAAATACCATTCGTCAAACTTCTGAAGAATTGCAATTTCTACATCATTTCAAGTTTTTGCCCACATGTCCTGGTTATATCACAGGAGAAACTGAAAAAAAGATTTGCTTCATATCACTCATTGACATCAAATATTTGAAGCCTCTCTTATTTTCAGAAATTTTTTCTTTTTTCTCCTCAGTAAGAACCGCTAAATTCTTCAGTCACAAGTCACATTCATCGAGCTGCACACTGTTGTGGTTTTGGTTTTTTTTTTCTTGTTGATTCCTTTGAACAATGGACTTGTACTGCATTTTAACTCTGATCTTCCTGGCAGAACGGTTCACGAATATTCTTCTGGCAGACAGTTGTGAGCTGACCTAGATCCTATGCTTTCACTGCCTCTGTACCCAAACCCGAAGCATTTGTCTGTTCTCCCCTACGCTAGGAAACACACTGATGTGTATACATTGTAAAAGGAGCTTTTATATCAAGGATGCTGTCCATTGTGACAGACACAAGCTCTCCTCATTCATGCCGTATTGAAACTGCAAGCATCATTAGAAATTGCTTTTCAGTGACTGATTCTGTTTAAGTAAAGTAATACGAAACAGCTAACTGATCCAGCCCATGCAAGGAAAAGTAGAGACTTCCACATCAGGCTAGAGGTGATTTAAGAGACCTGTGTAGTGAAACTCGTATGAGATTCAGCTCATCTGGTTACATTATACAGCGCTACCTACTGCCTGTGAGAACTGGTAATGCACGCTCAAGACACTTAACAGAAAATAAATATAGTACATCGCAATTAAAAAATAATTACTCATCTATATGTGGGATCAAATTCAGATTCCCATCTGATCCCTAAATCTCCTAGCAATCCTTAGATTCCATATGTTGGCAATTCACTCACATTCAAGTTGTTTTTAATGTTTTGCTACTAAGTGCAATTGGTCACTTTTAAAATAGAAATACAAACTATATTTTTTCTTTAACAGACTGCACATATTAGCAAAGAAGAAACACTGATTTACAATTATTTCACTTACATAACTATTTTTTTCCCCTTACCTTCCAGGTCCGTAAGCTAATATTAATTTGTTAAAAATTAAGTAATTTTTTTTTTTAACATCTAAAAAAACAAGTTATAGAAGCCAGGAAACTATTGCCAAGAACATCTCACCTGTGGGTTATCCATGTACCACACCAGACTGTCTTCTCGTGTGTCCAGAATAAAGTACCGCCGCAGAAATTTCCCACTATTCTCATTTTCTTCAATATCTAGGAAACCACAAATGCGATTCTGACGATCCACATAAGGCATTGCTGACCCTGAACATCACACTGCAGAACAAAAAGCACAGGAATTAAGCAAAGTTCCTTGTTACTAATTTTAAGACTGTTCAGTGCCTGCCCATGACATTTTCAGTAGTTTCATCTAGTAGCTTTTAGAAGTTTCTACGGAAGAACAAGTGAAGCGTAGCTGTCTCCCCCCACTACCACTAAATTTTTAGGCAGGTCTTTCTTACTTCTTTGAAGCGTATACCTAGGGTATCTAATACCCTAAGCGCAAAGATACAAGTGGTAAATAGCAGATAAGTATCAAGACTAGCTTTTAAACGATCACTAAAGAATAAGTAAAGGTTCTCCTTCACAACTTGCACAAGCTGAGATAATGTTAGGTTTACATTTCCTTCTTTGACATTGCCTTTCATGGTCAAGAAAGGATCTTTGTCATCAGCTCTACCGTTCAATATGCTTTTTCGTATTTTGCTATAAGCAAATTCATGGCTGTCTTACTGCAGGCTATTGCATCATTTTTTTCTTGCTTCCTTTTATTTCACAGGACATAAGAGTCAGCCTTGTAAGACCAAAGATAAATTTGCATACTCATCTAAAAATGGCAATAAATTAACATTCAAATATGATAAAAATAGGTTGATGCTGACCTTTCCCAGAGCAAGAAAGAAACAACTCAGTCCTCTTTACATTGTTACAACACTTAGAACCAGAACATATCAAAAAATATTAACGTGAGTCACAGAAGCCTTAAGCACTTCACGCCTTTCATAATATCTTCGCGCTTTCCCTGTGTAATATGGAAGTGTCTTTTAAACATTTCTTGAAATTGTTTACCATTACTATTTCCTTGCTTAAAGTTATTTGATTTAACTATAGTTACATACACACAATGAGGCGGACACCTCATCGCTATCTGTAGTAGCTATTGATACACCACTGTAAAACAATATACATGGTTAAGCACATTTTAAAGTGTTTATTTGGAGGAATCAGATAAACAGACAAGCATACCTTTATTTTGGGGGATCAGATATACAAACAAGTAGATGTTTGCTTGCATTTACAGCTGTCATTTTATATGACTAATTAGAACACTAGTCAAATTGTGCTTCAATCACTTTGAGAAACAGGTTTTTTTAAAATCTATAATTGCGATTTTGATGCCATACTTGAAGAATTTCTAGTATACAGTTTAAAGCCATTTAACTCAACCAGTAAAATAACCAGCTGGTTTTGTGCCCAACGCCAAACTAATCCTCTGCTGCGAAATCAAGTCTGATACATTAAGTTTGGCATCAGGGACCAGGTCTAACAATTTCAGTTCAGTAGTATTCGCAAAAAGTTGAAGAGACAGCAATATCAACGTGACTATAACCTATTAAAAATAGTGGATTTTTTTTTTTTTAATACAAGTGATTAAATTCTAAAGTTCAATGTATTTTTGGGTATAACAAAGTTAACACACTTTTGTTTGAGATGCAAGACATTTTCTATATAGTTACACAGGTTTAAGCGTCTTCCATTAAGTGCCTGAGTGATTTGGTTTTCCTTCTACTTCCAAAAGGTAAAAGAGCCTCCACATTTAAGGTATGTAACAATGGGTTAAATCTTCAAAGGCACAGGTTTGTTCTTCAGTAAAGTAACAAAATTTACTAAAGCTATCTGAATGCTATTGGTGTGTTCCTCACAATTCAAGTATCACAGACCTAAGACAAGTTCTGTAACCAAGTTAGAGTTACAAGGAACAGCAAAAACACTCGAGCACTGTAAGACAGTGTCATAATCTAATGAACATTCACAGTAACTCACACGCTGGCTCCTGGGATCACTTCACACTGAAGCAACATCTCACTGTGAACACATCCGTAGCTAGGGGTAAGTTTAAGGGTAGCTGCTCTCAAAATTATACCTCTAAGCTGGCAGAACTTGGCATCACACGTTGCTGTCATTTAAATGAATATAAAAATTATAACTTCTCAGTGTTGTCCAAAATTGTGCCAGGTGGTCCCTCAGCAAAAAAACACAGCATTTCCAGGACATCATTTCAGCTTAACATCAACAGTTTACGAAGCCCAGAAAAGCCTTGTGCCTAAAAAAAGCAAATATTGGTGGCTGGTTTCCTGTCTGAGTAGGCTTAAGCTGCGTTCTCTGCAGATGTGAAGAAAATGAAACAAGGAAAACTTGGTTTTGAAACAAGATACCAATTGATTAAGAACCCTTGAATAAAACCAACCGAATCTTAAAGCATCTATCTTTCAAAAAATCTTTATGAAGAACAAAAAGAGGATAGTCATAATGCACCATTATGAGCACACAATTAGCTAAAGTTGAACTGCTCCAGTATTTGACCTTTTTCCCCAGGGCAAAAGATAAAATTCAGAAGCTTTATTTTATTTGTCAATAAACTAATTTTCACAGAAAAAAACCCTACATTCATACAAATTTTCTATTTCAAAGGACAACTAGCTGATTTCAGCATACAAAATGATATATTTGCAGTTTCTTTGCCCTCTGATGAAAACACAGGACAAATAATCATTAATTTAAAAACCTGATTTGTATAACTGCTGTTTTCTTCAGATTAGTTCGAAATTCCTTACAAGATTACTGACATCTACCAGATTCATGCTCTTAAAAGATAAGAGATAAAAAAAAAAAATCCTCAATTTTATTATAAAATTGAAATGAAACATTAAATCATGCAATTGTTTTCCAGCTTTACAAGTCTGCTTCCATCATATTAAACCTTGGCAAGATTCCACTGTAAATTAATACCAATTCTATTCAGCTTTCATTAACAAACCACAATTTGTATTGCACATTAAAAAAAAAAAAATCAATTTGTGCCCTTCTGCCTGTTACTGAAGCAACTGAACACACATCACAAAACCACCACTACAACACCCTTCCTGGCAACTCCAGACAGACCAAAAAAAGCAAGAAAGACAGAATTACCACATTATTTCTAAAGATTCATAATGTTGGAGTTCTGTAATTCCTTTTAATACCTCAGTAAGAAATCTGGCTGGAAGACCATCAGCCTAACAATCCACCAGAACTTCCACTTAAATGTGTCTTCAGAATACAGATCCTGTCTTACACAGGTAGGATTTATTTTTACTGAAATTATTATTTCAGGTGATTATAAAACAAAAATGTCCAAGTCTGTGTACATTCTACAGCTGCTACTAAACCCACACTTCGTTATTTTCTGCAGCAGAATCTGCAGCACAGAACAGTATAACAACTCTTCCGCCCACTTTTAGAATCAAATATTGCAAAAAGAAAAGCTGAAAGCATCAAACCTGTAACAGATTACATACAACTTCATTTTATTTTGCCTTCCCTCCTCAGAGTTGGCGGGGCAGGGGAGGGAGCAGAGAGGGGTCAACGACAGTGCTACTTCAGAAAAAATATCCCTGTGGCCCATTTCCTCTTGGTTCGCGCCATAATCCACCAGAAGGGAAAATATTTTTGAAAAACCATTTTGTGGTATATATTGACACTCATATCTAAGAATTCAGAAAACTCACAGCTCCTTAAAATTCCTTCTTGGAGGGCCACATTATAAACCAAACAGGAGGTCTTACTTATTTTTTAAGTCCTACATCCCTCTTTCCAGTGGCAGCATACTAATTTAAGTAGGTACATACCTCATCAGCCCAGCTTCTCTCAGATTTCCCCTTGGGTATGCCATACACCAACATTCCTCAACATTTATATCACAAACTGAAGGCTGTCTGGCCTCCTGGGCACCGCTATAAATAAAAAATTACAGATCACCTTCTCCCGGTCCATAACTGTAAATGCATGACTGCACAACTAGAACCTGCAGAGACACACAAGTATCTCATTTTCAACATTTATAACAGTCTGCTTAAACTCTTCTACATTAATTTCTAATTTTAGTTTCACATCAGCACCTGTTCTTGAGTTCACCCCCATTGTAGTTCAGTTGCAGCCTCCACATCTTCAAGTACAAAGTCCACACAAGACTACGAAAGCGGGACACAAGGTAACATTTCTACGGCCCAGTCTCTCCTTTGACAGCTAATGCTTGGTTTCCACAAGCAGGCATAAACCACGGATTGCTAGCTTACGACGGAAAGTGGAACTTCGTACGAATAAAAAGGCCACGCAACAGGCTTTGCACTATTCACATTAGAGTTTAATTAAGAAATACAGCAAAATGAGCATGTTCCTTAATATATTTTAGCCTTATTTTACATGTGTTTTCCTCCAGCTTTGTGTATTACTTTATTATTATTTTTATTTATTGAATTTAGACTAACACCTCTATTTCCTGCTGTATTAGCGTACAGACATTTTGAACTTCGGATTTGACTTACCACAGGACATGACTTGGGGTTCTTTTTCTATTAGCTGAGAAGATTAAGAAACATACATTGCCTACTTACTCATCTCTATGAAATGATGAACAGCATTTGTAAAACGACACTTGATAAATATAAAATGATGCCATGAGTCATGCCCATCCCTCCTCCCCACCCCCCTTTTTAAGCTCTACTATTTACACTAGCTCCATCACCGCAAAGGGAAGGTAAGCAGCATCCCCAGCAATCTTCGAGGGACAGCTTAATTACTGAGTGCTCTTGGCTTTTGCCTAGGCAATTACTATCAGCTTCCTGCTGTAAATCAGCTACTCCTCAGCTGGTCATCTCTTTTACTGGCCATTTACTCCATTTACTGACTCCCAAGGGTAAGGGATGAGTTCAGACTGTCCTGCTTATATCTTGAAGAACACAGCAATGAATCATAGAATCATAGAATGGTTTGGGTTGGAAGGGACCTTCAAAGGTCATTTAGTCCAACCCCCCTGCAAGGAGCAGGGACATCCCTGACTAGATCAGGTTGCTCAGAGCCTCATCCAGCCTTCCTTCTTGCATACATCCAGGACAACAAAGAGGAGTAGGAGGAAAACCCCAACCCTGAGACAACCAGCTCAGAATAGCCTCTGAAAATAAGTCAGATAAATCATCCACAGTAGTTGTTCAAACTTCTTTATTTTCAACTGCTTGAAAACCTTCCAGTAGAGGTGGAACATTATTTAGATAATTTAAACTGAGAGACAATGGCTCTGCTCATCTTTCACAAACCCCTTAAAGGCACAATTTTCTAAGTACCCAAAACATGACAGAAAAACACTAATCCAGGAGGTGGAGAGATGACTTGGGTACAATTCTGATGACAACAGCAGATTATTTAGGACTGACTGTTTTAAAATGACAGGCTGAGCACTTCTATTTCCCAAAGATGCTTCACAGATTCGTTTTTGTTCTGGAAGGCACAACAGACATTGCATGCTTCTGTTAAACAGAGAAGACATAACTTTGACTTCCTACAAGCATATGAAACTATTAGCAACATTTTAACTACGTCTACAAATGAGAACTGGAAGTCTCCAGGATATGCTGCCCTCTAAATTTAGATTCCCTCTCTGAAGTGGTCAAGAAGAAGGAAAAAAGCAGCTGCAAAAGGCCAGCAATCATTTGGAAGAGAATTCCTAAGCATAAGTTAATCTTCAAAATTAAAAAACCTGAAACACCCATGGCATTGACCTCGCCTATCTCTGATCAAACTATGAGGCATATCAAACAATGCATCCCTCCCCCAGTACATAATCCAACTTCCAACCAGGCCACAATATAGAAGACTCATCGTTTGCACTGATGAATCATCTAATAAAACCCGCAGTCTTATCTTGCACTTAAGTCTTACTCTGTCATCGTTCTGTCTTCAAAATGCATCTGACCTGCTGTTGTTAAATTAGGGTAAGCCAACTATTCCCTTTTCCAGTGGACCTCAGCAAGTGAAATTACTATAATTTTATCCCGTACTATCTACTATTAGTGCTTTCAACATCCACATATAACCAACATTTATTAAAATATGCATTTTACAACAGAAATGCATCAAAGCATACAGTTTGATATACCTTCAGTACAGACTGAACCCAGCAAAACCTGCAACACCTCAAGACCTCAAGGTCTAACAATAATATGCCAATGAGAAACAGTTGGCTTAAACGGAAGCAAGAAACAACCGAGATGAAGTTAATCACAAAAGATGCCCAGACACACTGCTCACCAGAAAGCTGCAATCATTCACCACGGACAACGACATCAATACACGCACAAGCTCTTCATCTTCAGGCTAAACTGCAGTAATGTCACCTTTGCCTAGGTAAAAATTTCAGTATGTTTTAGGGGAAGATAAGAGTCTTAAGCAAAATGTTCTGATGCTACCAGAATCCACCATCTGCTGGTCTATTTCAAATACTGACCTGCAAGTTCCACATCAGAACAGACTGGTACTTCCTCAAAAATTTTTTGCAAGAATTTCTGTTAAGTGATGTTTCATGCTCTTAATTTAACTACTTTCCTGCATTTTAAGGTATTTGCAATAGCAGGCAAAGGCTTTGGGATATGATGAAACGAAGAAATGCACTGCACAGCACGCAAAATTCCTCTCTATCACTGATCTCTTACACAAAAAGCCTCACCTATTAACAGTTTTTACCTAGCTAAAACAAGTATTTTAATTGTCCCTCTAAATGCACTGAGCTATCGCAAACAAAAGGAAGCATCCTGAGCAATGAGGCCATTATAAGACACTCTTGAAATGTACCTATTGCTTCTGAGAGATGACTAGCCTAGAAAGCAATAAAATAGCAGAGTTAAAAGACAGTGAAAGAATACATTCAGTAACAAAGGTTTTACAAGTCAGAAGTACAGTTTTCATCACTTCATGTTAAGTCTAGGTAATACAAAGTTACTCAAAATGAGATGTAACCACGGATGAATACAACAGAGGAAAACAAAATATAGTTACACTAATTCACTTGGACTTATCTCATACAATCCACACAGCAAATTTTTAAAAGGTTATTAATTTCAGTTACAGACTAGTTAAAATGCTTAATAATGCAGGTTCAGAATTTATTATTATTTACAAATATTTTTAATGTTATTATGGGCCTTTTCAATTTTTAAGATAAGTGCTGTATGTAAAACTCCAAATATGACAAATTAGGTCCTTGTTCTTGAAAACGCTTACATGCAACATTCTACAGAAATTGTTCCATTCATGACAACAAAACCAAATTAAAAATTAAGCAGAGAATAAGCACGTAACTTATTAGGATTACTTATTACTACTAGTTACTCATTAGTAAAAGCCCTGTTTAATTTCTCTTACTGGTAACAGTTTCATCCAGGCTAACCGCTCTGAGAACTCAGATTCCACATGCTGCCAGCTGTTTCAAATTCAACCCAAACTTGTCTTCAAATATGAAAAGGCAAGAGTCTCAAAAGCATCCCAATGACTTTGAAGCACAAAGATCATCTGCATCAAACTAAAAATCCTAATGAAGCTTGCTTGACTTGAGAAAGTTCAATCTGAGAAGAAAGTGCAGCTGGTTAAATAAAAGTTTGCCATTTTTGAGCCAGTGTTACTGATTTTCACTCTGAATCCTGGGTACAAACTCACCAGCACAAACATAGACCTTCTTCCTGTGAAGTATGTAAAAAAAAAAATCAAAAGGCCAGCTGGTTAGGAAATTAACAAGTTGAAAAGATCTTCGGTTTTCAGAGCACTCTCACATTGTTAAAGAAATAGCAGCATGTACATAAAAGTGTGTTCAATTCATTTGGAAAGTACTACTTAAAAAAAATTATCTGCCTCAGCAGCACCAATCGCTGCACTGGGTAGAAGCCAAAAGAGGGAACCTTAAGAGAGAATTCATTCACTAGCAAAATATTACCTGTTACATACCGATCCAAAGGCAAGCTCCAAATTTAAAAGCAGGAATATCATACTCAGACTAACTCCACTGAAGTGTACATTTTTAAGACGCTCTAAAGCCAGCTCTGAATAGCTGAACACCTGCAAACTGTCATTTCACATGGCATATGTCTGCTAGCAGCACAGCATGCTACAGGCCATCTGAACACAAGTTTAAGACCAAGTTTAACAATTTCATCTACAGTGAGCTCAGAACAAAGCCACCAAGCATATTTTTTAACACTTAGAACTCCAAACTGTGGAGTCTAACAAGGACTGACTTTTCACTTCATTTAAAGTATCAAATAATGAACAGAACACTATCGGATGAATATTTGACCTATTTTTAAAATGTAAAAGGATTTAATGAACCCAAAGCACACAAAGCAAGTGACTGATAATCAAACTTGATGTTCTAGATCTAATTTAGCAAATGCAATGCAGAACAAAAAAAAAATGCAATGGTTCATTGGTATTTTGTGAAGGAAAAATTGTCGCCAGTAAGATTTCACCTCACTGTTATTTTAATACTGTGGGAATTCACGGTATAGACCACATTTGGTTCATTGCATAAGCCACTGTGTGGGCCAAAAGTCCCGCTGCTGTGAAGACTAGGTATCTCCTCCAGAATCCAGCTTACTTATCAATCATATTCATACTATACAAGGATTGAGAGCAATTAGGACTAATCTCACGGCTCTTTAGTAAGCACAGGTTTAGCGCGAGTTCTTTAGGAAGAATAAGCCTTTGTCTGTCTCATGTAAGTGAACCAACACTCAGCTACAGAACGCATGCCAGCTCCTGTTTACCATGGTGGGAGGAGGAAATTAAGCTCCCATGAAATGGCAAAGTTTCCAGGTCATTATCTTCCCCCTCCTGCTTTTTTATACTACTTAAGTTAAGAAGAAATAATTAAACACAGAGATAAATCCTGTAAAATAAACGCTTATCTGCAAGGATAGGTTTTGTAGCAGAGTGCCAGCCCGCTAACGCTCACTTGAAGCACATACTTCACTGTAACTTCTCACTCAATCCATTTCCAAGCACCCTTCCCTCCTTGGAAGCAAGCCGTCAGCCCAAGGAATTGTCCTCACATTGGGGTCAGCCCATACCTGGTTGCTGACCTTCTCCCTTACCCTTCTTCCAATACGTGCAATGGCACAAATACCAGTTCACAGGACAGCTGCTGTTCTGCACCGACACTGGTGTTTCTCAAAGCGTAAATTACAATGCAGATGGAGGATTACAACGCTCCACCTACAGAGTAACCCCAATACTCCCAGGAAGTCACCAGGCTCCTGGCACTTTGCAGGATCGCTGCCTGACCTATACACAACCAGATGGAAATACTCCAGGAGAACCACAAGTCCTGTGTATGTGCAACAACGTGCCTGGAAATCCTGAACTTCCCATGCGTATGCCACAGACAGGTTTTCAACATGCTGTATCACAGCCTTCCCCCAAGAAAGGGACAAACAGACCTCCCTAAGAAATCCTGCTTCTCCACCCAAAAATCAGGGTACTAGTACAAATTAGCAAGATAGTATAAATAAATTACAGCACCTACAGTGAACTGGATTTAAGGGGGAAAAGAAAAGGTTAATAAGAAAAAAAAAAAAAGTAACCAAAGACCGAGGTCTTGAATAAGCAGGAACACTGAGTAAGTCCTGAATAAGCAAGAACATCCTTTAAGCACTGCTACCTAACTTTGCAGCACCACTGCACATACAGGCACCGAGTCTACTAGCTGTAGAAACAGCTTGCCAGATAAATTATTAGCACAGCTCAACTTTCCATTTGTTAGTCTAAGCCTCCCTAAAGAGTTAACCAATATTATTTAGCAACATCTTTTGAAGTGCAGTTTTAAGAGGACTGCTCACTCTTACAACAAACCTGACATGTAACTGTTCTAGTGCTTAACAGAAGAACACTTAATTAAGTCACTAGTCTGAACAAGTTCAAACACATTTTCTTGGACATGGGATGTAAATGTGGTGGGTACCAAAGCACCCATGAAAAACATACACATCAAAACAATTACTTATTAAACTAATGAATTTATCACCTATCACTCTGTACAGAGAAACTGTTTCTGGGAGTGCCGACAAGGAAAACACATTTGCAAAGCTTGACACTTGCTGTCTAGCCTACATTTTCAGTTTACAGCAATGACAATACCATCTTATATTTCCACCAGAAGGCTTTTCAATCCAAAATACTTTTGGCTCTATGAAGTTACTAAAGACACTGCTCTGTAGAAGTGGCTGCAAATTCTTTCCTATCTTGGCTATCCTTTTTCAACCTTTTTCACATGAAAAGTCAATAAATCAGGCCGAATTTAAGAAATTCTGCCTATCATGCCAGCAGAATAAATGAAGAAAAATTGATAGCTAAAATATTTGGATGTAATGGTTAGCTAGAATGAAAAGCATTTTCCAAAGAGAACAGTCCACAGAAAAACAGAGACAGCTTTGCTCTTGTTCCCTGAGTGGCAGAACCATAATAGAAAAGATTTGCCTAGTTCATTCAGGTATCTTAAGCATTGTTTTTATACTTTATTAAACAAAGCAATGTAGTGCTCCTTAAAGTTTTAAGGACTCGCTTTCTCTGTTTTTAACTGATCCAAGAGTTTTCCAGTTAAAACTTCCCAGCCTCCCTCCTTATTTTTCCGATTTTACTCCTGCCTGGAGCTTACCCCCAGCTTTTAACTTGGGCAGTCTCTTCGACCTCTCCCTCCCAGCACAACGGAGCTACATGCCCCCATGTTACCACCGCACCTGAACACATCGAAACCTGACTGACATACCCTTGTAACACTTCTGCGACGCACAGAGCTGCTACTGCTCTGCAGTTTCAGTATGAGAACAGAGGGACAGAGAAGCAGCTTGTCCCAGGCCACACAGGAAGCTTTTGGCAACACAGTGAGCTGAACCTGTTTCCCAAGTCCCAGAGCGGCAACCTCACCATTGAACCACCTTTCTTCTACATAAAATACCTGAAACTATTCAGATTTTCAAGGCAAAGGCATATGTTCAAACCTGAAAACTGTTTAAACTGTTGAATGCCACAAATGTCTACCAGACCTGCAACTCCCTGCTCGTACAGATAACATCTGTTAAAAGTAAGTAAGTGGCTCATGTAGTTCTGCACCAGAAAGCTTAATAAGTTCCTTCTCCAAGATTAAAGAAACACCTACACATTCTAGATACTTCTGCAAGTCCCTGGAGGGAGAAAACGCTGCTTAGTGCTGAGACAATGAACCAAGCTTCCTTCCTCAACAGCAACAAAACCCTGCTGCTTTACCTAGCACTAACAGGAAAGTGTTATTTATAGAATTGAGCCATATACGAATACGTATCGAAGTGTTTTTCAGAGTTAGGCCACAGCATGTAGCAAGATGACCTTAGACACAAATTTTCAAAGTCCTAATTTGAGAGATCAGTGCAGGAGTAGAAATAATTCTGGAACAGCTCAGCCACATCTCCCATTCCAATTAATTTCATTAAAGTGTAGCTTCAAAACCTGAACTTTAACCACACTTCAACTCTGCTCTCTTCAGCAGTTAATGTTTTTAAAGTAGATACATTATTTCTACATGTTAGATAAGCTCACTAGAATTTTGATATTTATATTTCTTACGTAATTTTACAAAGCATTGAGAGCAATGCTTCTAGCCATGTCTTGTTGCATTCAGGCTCAAAACCAAAAGAATACACGTACTGACTGCTGTACTTCGTGTATCATTTGTTACCTAGTGACATCTACAGCACTTGCTCTGCTTTGTAAAAGTGTTTTATGCTAAAGCCAGCTACCTAAATTCTCATATTTTAGCGCTGAAGTAAGTTACTATCCTGTATTTTAATGCAATTATACAACTGCACAAAGATTCATTTGGCTCCAAACTCCAGCAAGTATTTTCTAAGAATGTGTCTATTGTTCATAATTACCAGGGGGGAAAAAAAAAAAAAACTTGAAAGAAAGATACAGGCTCTTGTATCAGGAGCCATTGTTTAGAGAAACACTGACTACAGCTGGATACAAGAAAGCGTACGCCACGGCATGCAGTGAAACTTCTCACTTCCCAGTGCTGCTGGTTTGCTGCATTCTGAAGGAATTACATTTACTACGATAACTGCCAGCTTAAATAACCAGGAACATTTAGTAATAAAGACATCAATGGAATTCTAAATCTACTAAAATAGATTAAGAATTTTGCAGGCCTGGCAGTTTGGGCTACGTCCAACAGTACACTGCAGACTGTATTACAAGTAGAGATCTGTTCACATTTCAGTAATGTCCTCGAGTTCTTTCTAATCTGTTACAGTCAACAAAAACTGACTTTTGCACTTCCTCTCTTCTACACTAGCACTCTGACATACAGTCAGCCTTTATTACTCCTGCTGGTATAGCTTCCTTGCCTTCTGAAATATGCCACAACTACTTAGAAAAAAAAAAAAAAAGGCCTTTTCCTGCGCTCAGGTCTTTTCCTCATATACACATCTTCCTTATTCCCCACGTGTGTGTCTGTCTTTTCTCCGTCACTGAGCTCCTACTCCTGAGGAAGAATAAGGACAGGGGAAGAGAAGGAGGAAAAGCATCAAGATGCTTCCTATTTTCTTCACACACTGGTTCTTCTTTGCCTATTCTCTAATTTATATGAGAGCATCTGCTCCTCTGAAACATTTAAACACGGCAGTACAGCTGTCACTGACATCTTTTTCTTTATTTCTGCCCTTGAAATGCACAGCTATGCAATGGAACATAAGGTCAACTGTAGTTACAAAACAAAGAAATAGCTGAAGAAAATAGATTTCATCTTTACAATTTAGTAACTCAAAATTAAATTTTCTATGCTAACAAAATAAAATTGCAATGTTTAATAACTGCAAAAAGAACATAAAAGTTTGACACAAAGTTTTACTTTTTATGCAAAGCTGTCTCCCGCAGTCTAGTATTCACTGATATCTAGGATACACAAACTCCCATGTATTGTCTCTTGAATTATCACTTTCTGCAGCATCAGTGCTTATTTGTTCTTGAATTAAAAGGCTCTCCTCCAAATATCAACCAGGCTGAGGAACTCTCTCTGCGATGAGAGATTTCAGCCCACTTTTAACACTTACTCATGTGACAAACAGGAAAACAGCACTTCTACACTTCTCTGCTTTACATACCTGACAGTTTTATGTATTGTTACTTGTGTGACTCTCTCAAGTAAAAATAAAAACCAGCAGTAGGAGACAAGACTGCAGGGACCTAAAAGGCAAGTCCACTGTTCAAAACCCTCTGTTAAGACTTACTAGAATGCAGCAAGTGTCCTGGGAATTTATCCAACATGAAGCCCCATGAGAACAAATGATAAAACTTAAAGAAGTCTTCCTATACGTGACTGGATGTACAGACCTTCTCAAGGACTACTGAATTTGCTTTAAAGTTGCACCTGTGACTCAGCTGTGAAATAAACTGATACAAGACTTCATAACATTTCATAACGACTTTCAAACCAAAAGGATTAAAAAACCCCATCCTTAAAAGTGCATTCATTAAGACAGAGTAACTCATCGCAGAGCAACCAGCCAAAGTCGCCATGCACAGCTCCATCTCAGTAGACTGTGTTTGTGCTGCATCATAATGAACACAGCCCAAGTACAAAAAGGAAGTGGACAAATCAAAGAGAGAGAGGAAAAAAAAAAACAAAAAACAAAAACCAAAAAACACTAAACCCTGCTAGATTCAACACTGAGAAGCTGGCACCTCATAGGCCCAAACTGTATGATCATATATGGCCTGGTCTTCCAGGGTCACGTACGGGATTGGGTAACAGGAAAAGAACCGAAAATGTATCTTGTCAGACATTATGGCCTCTTTTAGTAAAGTAAGCAGTTTGTCAGGAGGTAACAAAGAAGCCGATGCCATCCAGCTTACTCTATGCAGGGATGCTTAGCAGCCCCTTTAAAAGTACTATGCTTTTGTAAGCAGGAGGAACCCAGATCTTAATAATCTAAAAAATATTATTGTCCCTCTCCACTTAGATAAGCAACACCGTTCTGCTCATGCCTAATTCATAATGCTCAGCCTAACAAATTAATAACTAAACTGTTACCCTACTTGCAGATAAACTGTTCTCTTTGCTTGCTTTTAACTAACACAGTGAAAATTAGACATACAATTTTAAAGAAACAGGTCTCAAAAGAGGAGCCTGTTCCCCAAAGAGAAATTGCTGTCCTCTCGATGTTACTCCACAAACATTTTGTGTAATACTATAATGCCTCTTATGAAGGTTATGCACCAGTTACACCTGAGGGAACTGCTCAATACACACAGTATTTATATCTATGTAAAGTTAAGAGCATGTCAAATGCACATCTAGAATTGCACATGTGCAAAAAGCTGCCAATACGACAGAATTAGTTACAGTTTAACATTCATTTATAGTCAAGTTATCCACCTGAAGACACTTTGCTTCAGAAAATAACCAGCCCAGGTTACAACTAGGCTAGAACACAACTCAGAGGTGCAGGCTTGCACTGCTGGCACAGGCAACAGCCTTCCAAAACAGCCCTCTGCAGAACTAAAGCCTTCGAAAACTAAAAACAAGCTAACCCCTAAATGCTAGCTGTCCCAGTTGCGCTCAGCTCTCCTAGAAGCCGCAGCTTGACATGTCAATACCAAAGGTGAGGACGCAGCAAGGAAGGCCCAGCTCGGCAGCTGAGCAGGCGGGGAGCCCACACCCTCCCAAGCACCATCACTGCAGGGCTCTGCCCAGATAAGATCGCTCCTTCCCATCATGCTCAAAGATCGAAGTTGAGAAGAAGAGAGAATAAGAAGAAGAAGAAGAAGAAGAAAAAAAAATGTTACGGGCAATGAGATCATCCTCTTACCTCTGGGGATGTGACAGAGCCCGGACTGCTTTACCCGGGCAGTTTTGCCACGGCCTCCTGTACAAGTGCCCCCGAGGTGAGACGTGGGGAGAGCCCCACGCCAAGGCGGTGGCTTGGAGGGAAAACGAAGAGAAAGGAGAGGGAGGAGGGAAGAGAAAGGCACGAAGCGGTTACGATCGAGGAGCCACACAAAGGCAGAGGCGTCGAGGGACCAGGACAGTGCCCTGCCCGGTCCAACACCGGGCACGCACGGAAGGAAGAGCAGCAACCGGGCGCCTTCCCCACGGGGCCGGCCCGGCCGCTCGCAGCCCCCCGGCCCCGCCTCAGCGCCCCCGCCCCGGGCCGAGGCACTTACTGGAGTCCAGGGCAGTCCGGGAACCTCCGTGAGGAGAGCCGGGCCGCTCGGGGGACCTGCGGCCGCCTGCCGCGCTCCCCTCCCGACCCGGCCCGGCTCAGCGCGGCGGGCGGCCCGTTCGCCTCCCGCCCCCTCCGAGGAAACTTCACCGCCACCGACCGCGGCGACACCGCCGAGGCCCCCGCCCCGCTGCGCGCATGCGCCGCAGCCCCACCTCCTGGGCGGAGCGGCGCCGCGGGGCCTTCTGGGATATGTAGTGCGGCGGGAAGGGGGCGCAATGACTGACGGGAGTTGTAGTTCCGCGGCGCCGCGGCCTGGTGATCATGCATGTGGCATTGCTTGTAGGAGTTATCTACAGTCTTTGTTTTCTGAGCCTGCAATTACTTTGATTTTAGTATTAAATGGAGAAGGACTCAAAGGAAAGTAATTAGCAGTTTGAGCAGGTGGAGACTCTTCCCCTGCGCTTCCCACAGAAGGGCTCTTTGTTCAGGCTCTACCTCAAAGCTGTTTAAAGCCATCAGTTACTATGGGCCCAGTGGTGAATAACAATTTCCAATAATGATATTTAACCGATTTTAATTATAGAATCATTATGGCTGGAAAATACCTCTAAGATCATCAAGTCCAACCGTCAACCCAACACCACCATGCCTACTGAACCGTGCCCCATGTACACATTTTTTTTAACACCTCCAGGGATCGTGAAACGGGAATTAATGGGAATTGTCTTCTAAGCATATACTGTATTTGTGCTAAAATACTTAGTGTTTTCCAAAATAGCAACAGATATTTTTTTTTTCCCTATCTCAAAGGCGTGATCTCTCTAGAAATGGAAATCATTTGAACTCAGCCATTGCATGTAAATACATCTTTGTTTCAAGCCGGTGTTTAACAATTGCACTTCACAGTGAAACAAAAGCTGCAAACAGAGCACAACAATAATGGCTGAAGTCAGCCGCAAACAATGCCCTACCATTCCCATGGCAACTTTTTCCTATCAAACCCCGGCAAGGTCACACACTCAGCAGCTGCACAAGCCAGAAGCTTTTCAATCTGGACTCCATTCACAATTATTCGTACAGTTTTTTGATGATTTTCTCTCAACAATGTTTTACTGGAGTTAATGTAAGATAATTAACAGCAGCCAGCACCATGTCCCTCCCCTGCTTAGGACCCGAGTTGACATTTCTGGTGCTGATAGAACCACCGTGACTGTGGCAGCTCATGGAACAACTGCAGGATGTAGCCTGCCATGGCACTACGCGTGGAAGAGCCCTTTGCAAAGATGACAGCCCCTTTTTGCAGTCAAAAAGCCCTGCAATCAAAAGCCATTTTCATAACGCACATGCAGGAGGTGGCAGAATGAAAACCATGGCAGTCTACAGTCTGATATGCTTTAACTTTCAAATATTTTCTCCAGCCTCCCACAAAAGGTTTGAATAACTATGCGTTGTGGTAACAGGAGTCAAGAAGGAAAAAAAAAAAGATTATTACTTTTAAAAGGGGGCATATATTTTATTTGAATTGAGTAGCAAACCTCATATTGTAGTTTACTGTAGCTTCCATCATGGAAGACTACTGCAACTTTCCTTTTGAGATGGCCTAATTCTTCCCATGTTTGCAATTTAGTGAGGAGTCAAACATATATACAGAACTATCTTTACTGAAGCTCAGATACAAACTTTGTAAAATAGCCAAAATCTGCACGTTGCACTGTTCACAAAAGTATATTCAATAAATATGCATGAGGGGAACCAAAAGATGAAGAGCTCAGCCACTGACCAGTGTGAGATGGAGAAGTCAGCTGCCACCGGTGCAGCTTTTTCCCCATGAATTACGCAGACAGTGCAGATGAGCCCAACAGGGTGTGTCTCCACGCTGAAACATTTAGGTATCAATCTTAGATGCCCAAGACAATCTTATGTTTATAGAAACACAAATATAGTTATCTCTAATGTGCCTTTTTAAAGCAAAACTTACTTTCGCTAGGGGGCTGCTCATAGTACTAGTGTTATGACATTGTACTGGTACACCAGCTACTTAAAGCTCAGCTCAGCTCACTGGCTTCGAAGGAATTCAGTATTTTCAGTATTCCTTTCTGTGGAGTGTGCAAATTTAACAACTGAAAGAAATTGTGGTGACAAAGAGATAAACTTCAGATCTGAAGTGATTAGATCACGCAGACACTTTCCCAGTCTTCTGCAATACAAAGTAGGTGTGCAAAGATTACAGAGGACAGATCCTACTTTTTCCCTACCCTGCAATGTTCTAAAAATTGTCAAGAATAAAGTGTGCACTAGCTTCTGCCCCATGTGATGCCACCGACTTCAATTTAGAAATTGGCTCGGAGCCCAGTATATTCCAGCAGAATTATGAGACAGGCACTTATTTCCTCTCCAGTTGTCTCTATTCATAGTTTTCAAAAGTTGGCAGGTATTCTCACCACAGCCTTCATGCCTGGGAAAAAATATTGGCAGGCCCCTTCTGTACCGATCCTTTACTCAGGAGCTGCTTGCCATTCTCGTCACTGGAACGGGTAAGAGAGTTTGGACATCAGTTCCTGCTGGGATTCCAGTTACTCAAAATGCAGTCCGTAATAAATAACATTTGGTGGGTGACCTGCAGCAATACACATCTTTAAGAACGTCTGTTTATTTCACAACTTATGGAAACTCCCAGTAGAACATACACGTATAACAGTAACCCCAAAAGGAGTAATACTTATCTCTCTATATATGCATATACAGACATGCAGATATAAGTATACATATCACATATATATCCTGTATATATAAAATAACGCCTTGCGTGTTCTGGCAATGCAGCAGAAATATTCCACAATTCCAAAATATCCCAATCCTTAACTTTTCTAATTGTATTTTCATGATGGATAATTTTATCCAGCAGAGGAAGTTCAGAAGGTTTCTACATGCAGAGAAATAAATGACTACGAACAAAACCTCACTTCATTGCTCCAAATAAATTAATTCTGCTTTAGACAAAATGGTTTTGTTAAAACTAACAGTTACGTTACAGTGAAAAACAGGAAAAAGCCTGGCCAGTGCATTAGCAAGTGTAGAGCAAAATGCTCTCACTATATTTTTTTTTTGTGGGTTCATTACTGCAAATTCCATCCACATGCAGTATGCCTCCTGCGCACTAAGAGGGGCATTACTGAACTCAGTGGGACTACTTTTCTTAGAGGCCATCATCAGGCGAGGTCGTTACGCTGCTGACACCTTCAGTGTTAGCAAGCAAGGAAAGGTAGTATTATCAGGTAGTATTTATTACCTACTTAAATTATTTACCATAATGTAGAGATCGACGGAAGTTCTCCAAGGTTCCTGTCAGTATGACCTGGAGAAGAACCTCCCTTCCTACCTCAGGGTTGCCAGTCGCTGTGACTCAAACACGTGAGCAAGATGGACTCTAGGATACGAGGTCATCTTCTCCACCTTGGGACTACGCCCTTGTTCACCCCAGTTATGGGCAGCTTCTGAAGCCTGAGAAGATAACACCACTGATCCCCGAGCTATCACTAGCTAACGGGCAGTGAAGGAAAAATGTCCCCTGGGTCTTTGCAGGCAATTAGCTAAAGCAGTGAAGGAGGTTTCCCTGCAGTCATTGCCTTACAGCAAAACTCTGTGTGATGGGCACCGTGAGGGCAACGCAGACACGCCTCATCCCTACCTGCCTCCCAGGGGAAGGAGCAGAAGCATTAAAATCCCTGCACGCATAAGCAGAGAGTTTAATTCAGAAGCTGCTTCAAAGCCTATTTACAATACGCATTTTAAAACCTCTAAGTGAGAGCCAAAACTTAATCTCTTCTGATACAATTATGTTGACAGAGCTTGGAAATTTACTATCACAAGGAGGTTGAATTCATTCAGCTTCAGCTTCCACTTGCTGGATCTTGTTATTAATTTGATACTGAGGTGGAAAAGCACCCTGATGGATCTGCTGTCTATAAGAACTGATATACAGGGATGAAGTAACTTCTCAGCCTTTTGAGTTAAGTACTCTATTTCCCTGAAAGTCATATTTAAACACCTTGAGTTCATTAGCACTAGGAGTTACAGTTGTTTTCCTCATTCCTATGTGCATAATATTACACTAAAATATATATGATAATTCTTCAGGTGCTACCAAACTCTGCATTTCTAATTTTCTTCCTTAATTTTTAAATATAAAGTTTATTACTGAAAAACAAAAAGCCCCTTTTTCCTCCTTATTCTATTTCAGCCCAGAGCCCTTCCACTTAAAAAAAAATCTTTAAAATATAGTGTCTCTGAAAGAAAAGTTTGATTTTTTTTTTTTTTTCAGTTGGAGACTATCTCTTTCATTCCAAAGCTGAAAAGACGAGAGCTTAATCTTCGTCAGAAAAGGGCGTATTCTGCACTGAAATATATGCAAACCGCCCGGAGGGCTTTCAGCTTGCATGGCTGTTGCAGTCACTTACTCAGCTCAGGACAGTGCTTTCCTTCTTACCATCCTTGGGCTCAGGCATACCCTAGAGAAAGCCAGCACACGAGGCTATAATGGTATTGGGGTGATGGCAGAACATCAAGATGTGCAAGTTTGCCTTCTGGCAGTGTCACAGATGTGATGCTGGGCAGCTCGCAGCCTCCCTGTGCCTTTCCTTCAGCAGATCTCCTTCACCGGGTGCTGGTTAGCAATATAAACCTTCTCTTGTGAAGAGTTTGAGGTGTGCACGTGCAATAGTGCAAATGTGATTTTGTACTAGAAAAAGTGATACTCTGTTGGAGGACACAGCATGTGAGGTGGAGGTAATGAGATAAACTATTTTATTTATTAAATTTTTCACTATGCACTGTATTCCAGAGATCATTTACATTTATATTAGGTAGTACAGCATGGAGCAAAGCATGGTTGAAGCTGCTCTCATTTGTACTTTTGCCTGGAACCATATCATTATACTTCGCTATAACAACTCAGAGTCTCAGAGTGACAGTCACAGACCACGATGGGTGGAAGAATGAAAGCTCTCATTCAATAGCAAGATCTCAAAGTACTTTGCAACGCCCTGCCCCTGGCACACCCTTCTGACTTAGCTGTGGCTAATACTTGCCGTGCTGGGGAATCCCTCGGTGATGGCACTCTGGGTTTCTCCACCCAGTTGTGCCAGGCGGCAGGTCAAGGCAGTTTGTCGGGGGCAGGAGTCCCACCGCTGGTGCCACCAGCCCTCGACCCCTCTCGTCAGTGCCCACCCATGGATGTGCTCCTCCAGCGTGGAGCAGCCCCCACTGGGATGCCCACAGAAGTGGCAGAGCCTTAGACCAAGGTTTTTAATAGGAAGAACAGCTCTGCAGGTGGAGATCCAAGCAGCAGCATCTAAAAATGTACTATTTAACAACAGAGGAGTAACTACAGGAGCCCCCCATACAAGATGAAAAGTGCCTCAGCCCCATGACACAGAGCACAGCACCAGCACAAGCTCATTTGATAATTTCAGATGGGGTCAACATTCTTCGCAGCTTACTTTTACCCTGCCAGGTATCACCTGGCACTCTGCAGCTGGCACGGTGGCAGCATTAAAGCCGAAAGCTGGCGTGAGCTCCAGAGCACACAGCCCACACAGCCTAATCCTCACCCAGTCTGTGCTGGTGAGGGATGCGGAGCTCAGTCAGGAGCCCCTCTCTAGCGAGGCTCTGTCCTGCTCTTGGGGCAGCTGGAGTGGAGCCACCCTTTGACATCTCTGGGGCTGAACTGGGCACCTGGGTCACCTCTGCACACACCCAAATAAACATTAGCCCTGCTCAGAAGCAAGCGTCGAGAGAAAGGGTAGTCTGGCTTCTTGCAGCGGGGCAGGTCAAGGCACCGCAGGAGCCGTTCTTCGGGAGCAAAACTCAGCGTTGCCTCAGCGAGGAGGAAACAGCCCTTTCTGGTTCAAGACTGATGTGCCAGTTTCGTAAGCCTTAAGGATATATGCTCGAAACGTGTTTTACTTTGTAAAAGCAAAGAGCTTTCTTGTTTTTTGTATAGTCAGGAAACAGTTTGCAGGGCTGAGAAGCAACAGGTATTGGTGGCCATTAAAAATGTAGAAGAATGCAAGCGTATGGAGACTCTGGTTAACAAATAACATTGAAACTTTGAAGCTCATAAAATAAAAGGATTGAAGCAATTATTAAAGATTTATTAAAAGATAAGGATGTCTCTATAAAATCCACCATATTGCCTTGCACAACTTCAAACAGATGATAACAAAAATAACAACTCTGCGCCTACATTTAAAAAGGAGAATAGAAACATTGGCTACCGTTTCAGAGTGTCTAGATGGAATGCACAAATCTTGGAATGCTCAGATTTAGAAAATGTGTGAAATTATGAGTTTCTGGTGACATTCCCAAATTCCAGCTTTTTAACCCCCTTAGCGTCCCCTTCCCAGGTTGTTCCTGTTTTACATCTCCTTTAGAAAAATATTTTCTCATGTCTCAGGTTGGTTTCTGACCAGAAAACCTGAGCTCACTTCAGCCCTAGTCACTCCTGGTAACTTATTTGTTGTCCTTCTGGGACAATCCCCATTTTTCCTACCTTGTTGCTTCTGAGGAGCTCCCAGTATCTCCCAGCATGATTTGCTCCCTTTGTGTCATCCTGCAAACTTTGCTGCCATCAGTAATGTCACTTTTTATTCACATTGGAGGAAAGATTAAAACTGACCATCTGGATTAAAGCTGCGAGAAATTTGGTCCCGAACCCAACCAAATTTCGGTGTTTGTAACTTCCAGCTGCTCTGATTTTTAATATAGGAAGCCAAAGTCGTTGTGCCCATTACGCAATGGGTTACTGGTGTAAACCGATTGTGAATATTTTGTCATCAAAAGCGACCCAACTCAGGTCTTACCAACTTAAAATACTTACGTTCTTATTCCATTCTCTCTAGGATTTACACTTTTATTGAAGTCAGTGCAAGAATAAGGCTTTTTAGTATGCTCTTACGGTAACACATGCAGTTATGACATTGTCCATAAAATCCTTTGTGGCACCTACCCAGAACTGATAACTGCTGATGGGAGAGACCTGGAGCCAGAGCCAGAGCCAGAGCCTGCTCTGGCCACGTTCAGCAGGAAAATGGGGTTTTGCACCGAGGCAGCAGTCCCTGTGCCTGGGGCACAGCGAGTACCCCCACTGGGTAGAGAGGCAATCATGGCCTCTCCTTCTTGGCCCCCAAGGATGCTTTAGGAAATAATAATTTTTCTCTGGAGCCCTTTTTCTAAGCCCAGTTGCCATCAACGAGTACACCCAGGACTGAACTTGAACTGCTGCTGAACAGTATGTCCCTGCTCCTTGCAGGGGGTTGGACTAGATGACCTTTGAAGGTCCCTTCCAACCCTAACCATTCTATGATTCTGTGATTCTATGACAATGCGCCCAACACCACTCCAGATACTGCTCTAGCTCATCTGGCTTTTCAGCATTTCCTTTCTCTCTCCAGATTTTCCACTCCTGCTAAAACCAGCTCCGCAGGTTGTGGCAATAGCTTCAAGGAGTTGTGTAAACAGCAGCATTGCCAGGTCATCTGCGCCTCTGCTCAGCTGGCGACAATGCTGGCGTCTCTGCTCCCTGCAATCTGTCATCCTCAAGGAGACAGATGTTGACAGCCCTTCCCATGCTGAATGCTACCTTTGCCGTCAAGCTACCGCGCTCATCCAGCCGTAATTTATCTAAGTCAGCCAGGTGGCTTTGTATTTCAAAGGTAGAAACCCTGTTTCCATGCTATGTGGATTGGATTTTTGTTTCTTCTGATATCTGGAATGGCACCATTTCCAGAAGGTGTATTGGGCTGCTCTGTGACATCTTAGGATTTTTTATTATTCTGTAGACAGCTGGGCTATGAAGTGCATCAGTCTTTTTTTTTTTTTTTGATGACTGAGTGCAATTCTGATATTCATGATGAAAAGATGACTGGTTCTGTCACCCTTGTTTGGTCTTGGGGAAGAGAAAAGTGACTTATCCTTTGGATCATTTGGTAGGCTCTTTGCACCTTAGAAACATTTGAAAGCAACTGTAATGGCATGAGCCATGTGTCTGACTGGGAATGACTTCACTACCATGAAAATACCTCTGTAGATGTTAAATAATGTCTTGTGAACCACTAACACAAGGATGAGTTAAGATTAGAAAGCAGTAAGGAAGAGCTGATGCAGAGGAAAAAAGATAAAATAAATATTTGATGGCAATTAAGATGTCTATCTTTATTTTACAGAGATTAATTGAATTATAGTTTTGTTTAAAGCATCTGTCAGTTTGTTAAAAGCAATAAGAACCCAATAGAAGTATCTTATGGTCCTGTTCTGAATTAATTATTAATCAGCAAGAGTAATCAAAATCATTAAATAAATTTGACTCTCTCCATTAAAAGCATAGCAGCGTGGTTCGCAGTGGCAGACCATGGCCAGACCTGACACTTCCAAGGGAAAAAAAGGTGGGCAAAATAGAGCAGCTGTTTTTTTTTTTTGTGGGACACGCTGGGAGAGAGCAGAGGTGAACCCATGCTGAGGGGCAGCCCCGAGCTGAGATTTGAGAAAACAGCAACCATAGCTGCCGGAGACCGGGGAATTTCAGCGTTGTTTCTCCTGGGCGAAGGCTGGGAGCAGGGTATGGAGCTGGCGCTTTGATCTGCGGGAGGGCCAGTACTCTCAACGATGGGCACCAGTCTGGACTGGAGCCTGTCTGCTGGGGAAGCATCCTCCTCCTTTGAGGTTAGACAGCTGACGAAGCGCCAACCGCCCCTGGCTCCTGTGCCCTTAATTTGAGTTGTGTAAATGAAGAGACTCCTGTGAAAGCTATAAAACTGAGAAATCAAGGACCGGCGGGCTATGATAGGAAGCCAATTTAATCGAGAGAATGCAAGAGCCGCGATAAGGAAGAACAAAGGACAAAAAGAAAAAAGGCAGAAATCATGGCTAACAATTATATGACTAACCCACTCGCTCCTCTGCAGCGATTAAACATTAAACTCCCACAAGCTAAGTAAACAACAAAAATTCACCTCTGAATTCCCCCAAGGCTTTGTCTTCGTAGCAAGGCCTGAACTTGAGGGACGAGCGCAGCCGCATCCTCCGCCGAGCTCCCTCCGCCCTGAAGCTGCTGTGTGTAACAGGCTGTCTGTAACGGGGTGTCTGTAACGGGGTGTCTGTAACGGGGTGTCTGTAACGGGGGTGTCGGTAACGGGGGTGTCTCTGGCCAGGCTGGCCTCAGCTTGGGGTGCCAAGCAGCTGTGCCTATAGCTCCCATACCATCCCTGTAGCTGCAGCACGTGTCAGAGCCTCTGTGCCTCTGCAGGGCAAGGGGCTCCACCTTATCTGCAGGGGTTCTGCCCAAAGAGGCAAAATGGTATCTCTTTTTTCTCCTACAAAAGAATAATTTGGGTTTCCCTCTCCTTAGCTGTTATAAGCCCACTCGCTTGTTCTCCTTTGGCTTCCTTTTTTTCAGCAGGCAGATCCCAGGCGCATGCAAGTTGCCTGTAGCCTGAAATTTGGCTTTTGCTACTTATTGCCAGCACTACTTCAATTATTCTAACTTCAGAAAGCTGCATGATATTTTAAATCATCCCAGATTACAAAGCAAGGAACTGAATTTACTTTTACAGAGCAGCCTTGCCAAAACAAAGACCGCAAAAGTGGTTCTCCCATAGGTGGACTCAACCACCACTTTATCAAAGAAAGGAACGGAGCAGCTGGCTTCCCACGCGGCTCCCGACCCGGCTCCAGCTCCTGTCCCCAGCTTCCCTCGGGAATGCAGCACAAGCACGCACAGGCATGCCGGAGCGAGCAGCACGCAAACAAATCTTCCTTTCCAGGGTCCCACAACGTGCTTGCTTAACGAAAAGCTCTGCTTTCCACCTCTGCTTTGGTCTGCCGCCTGTGTTTGCGGTAAAGGCTGTAAATGGGGTCAGCAGAAGTTGCTTAGATTGTGATTCAGTTGTTTTTTTTTTTCTGTGGACAGCAATGAATCACTGCAAGGAGGGTAAGGGGTGGATTACTGGCAGGGAAGGCTCTGAGGTGGTGTTATCCCAAAGGTGGGTGACTGGGGGCAGCTGGAGAAAGGGGATTGAAAGTCCCCAGCCAGTTGCTGGTAATAGAGGCTGTCCCACTGGAGCACCTCCACTGCTGTCTGAGCAGCGGTGCGGCAGTCAGATACCCAGGAAAGTCTGGGGCCATGGTGAGACTGTGGAAAAACTACAATACAACCCCAAGTCACTACTTTTAGGTGTGCAGAGCAGGTAAACAAACATGCCCTGGCTGCACATTTGTTCACAAATACCCTGGCTTTGTTAAATCGCCACGATAAATCCAGACACGTGAAAGGTCAGACGTGCAAAAAGGTTTTCTCTTTGCAAAATCTGAAAATAACCCGCTCCTGAAGCTCACCTCTGAACACCATCACTTGGAAGGGAACAAGACACCTGAAATCAAAATTAGAAATAAGTTAGCGTGTTTATTTCTTCAAAGCTATGGCCAAACAGACCCATGTGGCACTTGCAGTCTACACTACTGATATAAATGGGGCTGTAGCGTAATGGGACTTTTCTTCAGCAGAACTAAAGGCAGGGCGAGGCGATTGCACTGATCAAGTTATCATGTCTAGCAAGTTAATTCAGCCACATGAAAGACTACCTTAAAATATCTATTTTCGTATGTTTACAATAGGTTATGGGCTGGTTGCAACAGCAGAATGTGAAGGAATGAGAAGTGGCAGATAAAGCTCAACTGCTTGAACAAATGTGTGAGTAAAAATGTAGAACTCTAAGGGAGTCAGCTGAACATGGGAAAAGGGAATGGAAATGGTAAAATAGGAGAGGAAAGGAAGAGAACAGGGAGAAGGAAAAAAAAAGAAAGCTTGGAGTAGACATAAAAACAGAGGAGATTACCAGGAAGAAAACAAAACCAAATGGAGAGTGGGTTGTCTCCTTTCAGATGGTGACGGTGAAATGAAAAAGCCTCACTAGAACCTAAAGCGTTCACTTCAGTTCATCTCCCCGGGAGAGCCTCGTAAAACCAGCATGACATACCCAAAGATACGGAAAACAGAGAGTACCGCCGCTGTGTAATCTGTTTTCTTTCATTTGATGGAGGTCATGGCTTTGATATTTTCCACCAGACTGGCCCGATTTGGGTGTCGGGCTGTTTGTTTGTTTACAAATAGAGAAATGTCTCTGACATCTGTCTGCATTCTCCTAGCAGCTACCTCATGCAACTTCCCACTCTTGCCCACAGACCTTTCTTGGAAGATTACTTTAGTTTGTGTTCATTAAAAGACTCTTTAGCTGAACTCACGTAACACAACACCAAAATGACAAAATTGCAACCAGTGAAAACTGTCTTAGCCTTTACGTAATGTTTTGCTAATTTTAACAAACAGGTTGAGTGGTAGGAACCAGTGGCAACGCTGAAGAGCCGTGAAGAGATTACACAGTCACATGTTTCTGGAAACGTCTAGATTTCTAGAAATACAGATGAAATCATAACGAGATCAGAGTGCAGCTGTGCAGAAGAGGCAACTCTTTTTTCACCTCCATCGTCAGGCCAAAATTAGTCCAACATTGGCTGGAGAAGTGATGTGGTCGCTTGGCTTTACAGCAGCTACAGCAGAAACCTGTGAAACGGTCCCAAGCTGGGGCTGGGACTGGATATTGACGAGTCCCCTGAGCCCTTGGAGCAGCTCCTGGCTCATCCCCGTGTGCATCCTGCAGCAGGGTCAACCTGCAGCTCAACTCCTGGAGCATCCATTGGGGCTGCCTGGTGCCACTGCAAGAAGCAAAATTAATTTGGGAAATACACAGAAACCACAAGGTCAAAGCCCTGAGTGGAAATTTTGCAAAGAAACAAGTTGTTCTCTGTGTGGCCAAGTAAGCAAGCTTACGGATTTGTGTATGACCCTTATTCCCACCCACTGCGGGGCTTCCGCTCCTTCCCATGTCCTCCTGGCCATCCCCTGGGGCGGCCAGGGCTGCAGGCAGCTGCCCAGCAGGCAGGACCACAGCCAAGGACCACGTGTCCTCTCCACCAGCATCCTGACACACGGCTCTCCTCCCTAGCCCCTGTCAACTTTTATCCTATGAGCAGGGATGTCATTATCTTTGGGATTTGTTAGGCTCTTGCAAATCTGATTTTAATTAACCAGCAGGTTCTGAATTATGACAAAATGTATTTTAGCTCTAAATCTGCTTTAACATTGGCTTCTGTGTAAAAATACGTGAAAAATGATGTATGTGAGCTTGGGAGCTTACTACCTGTACGATTTATCTACTGATGGCTATCCCTAAATGTTTTATGTTTCCTACAATTTGTCAGTGTTATAATTGTACAACTAATTGAACAGGGGTTTTACTGAACTACCTCTAGGATCAGTTTACACTTAAATACTCAGCCAACTGTTAACTGATAAAGCTTTTACAGAAATTATTGCTTTAAATTTCCTTACAAAATTGTGATTTAGCGCAAGCACACTGCCATTTTTTTTGGCAAGCATGAAATAAACTTTATGCTGTAGAAATGTGCACATGATCTTTGGCAAACTGTTTTCCTGACCTCAGAATTACTACGAAACATGTATTTTAAATACTGAGAATCTTGACAGTAAATGTATTTACAGGAATGAAAGCCTGAGCAGAATGATAAATGAATCTGGCTTAATGAGAAATAAACAGTGACCTATTCATAGTTGTTTCAAAAAAGCAAGAATTTTGCAGATGTTGTTAGGTCAAGTTATATAAAAAGACAGCTTATAACAAGCAGAATGTGTGTGCTAAAGTCAAGGGAATTCTTCACAGACACATGTTTTTCCCATAGCTACGTGACTTTATTCCCCAGTGGCGTGGCTTCATTTTGATACATGCTCCTTTTCATCTCTGACCATTGCACCATCCCCTTGGTGGTGGGGTTGCTGGAGAGCACAGTGAGAACATGGGAAACTGAAGTTTAGGCTTAAATCCCTTAAGACATCCCAATCCATATTCATGGGAGGGATGCCCAGTGCCAAGCAAAACCCTCCCCGGGAACCTGTGCGATGGCCGGCACGGAGCAATTGCTGCAACATCTGGATTTTAGGCAAGGTCAAACATTATTCTGATGCATCCATCAGTGCCCTCATGGGTGCCCCCTCCCTGTGTGCGGGAAACGCTTGCTCGGAAGGCAGCTCCCGCTCCCACGAGCAAGGCTTCGCCTGCCTGGAAAAACAATTTTGAGAGCCCTGTGTCTGGAGTCCAGCGGGAGTAAAGAGCTCATCCAGAGTGACAGGAAGTAAAAAAACTCATCCAGAGTGATGGGGGAGCCAGGCAAAAGGCTGCAGTCCAACAAGCAGTGGAGCTGCGGTAGAGCCGAGATGAGCTTTTGAAGTGCTCAGGAGATGACCCAGATTTTCATTCAAAAACCCTGATTGTAGAGTGTCCACACTGGAGCCCAGAACACCAGAACCTGTTCACTGGCTTGGAGCCCAACACATGCTCCATTAAACCACATTTCATTTATTCTAAATAAATAATCGGCATCCTTTATGGCACCATAATGTATCTCAGGTAGCATCTCTGCTGTTATCGAAGTAAAAAGAGAAGGGAAAGAGATTGATGGAGACAGGTGGCTGCAGAAGAAGTCGGATCTGCAGGGACCAGAGGCTGCCAAGAGTTGTGCACTAAAATTGAAAGTGTAGAAGTGGGGTAGGAGGAAGGGACATCGGCTGGAGGGTGAGAGAGGGCACAGAGTAGCATGTAAACTCACGGATTTACAAAAACTGTTGCACAAGTTGTCTAGATTATGCTCATTCATGGTTTTTGTGAAGTTAGAGCCCACTTGGAAAATATTATTCAACCAAAAATAAATTAGAAAATGTGTGGATCTGCAGGAAAGCTGAGATGTGAACACCCCCAAACTTTCTCTTCGTATAATCTAGAGCCAGGTTTTGTCATCTGAGCCCATACCTTAATACAGAGGAAATTGCCAATTTTCAGCAAGAACTTACAGGTAATCAAAACGAGCTGTTGATCAAATTTGCCTTTCAAATCAGCGTGACATGAGGAGTGGCTATAGTTCTTTATTTTCACTCTGTGACAAACATGATAGTGGACCAAGCTGATGGCTCCCACTTCACCAACCCCATCAGGTGCTAAAATCAGTTCTTCAAGTGAGGAAACGCTAGGAGTGACTGACTCAGGGAGGTGGAAGAAGACGAGCATGTGTCGCATGGCTTGGAACGGATGGTAACGGTGCTTTAGCACCAACATCCAAACCCAAACCAGGATCTGTATCGGAGGAACAGATGTAATTTATTAGTAATTTAAAATTCTAAGATGACTTCTCACCAAGTATTTAATTCGGTAAAATAGTTGCAATCTCATTGCTTTGAACTTTGAGCAAAAAGCCAGTTTCTTTTCAGATGAGGAAGAGACTTTGGCACTTCTAGGCACTCTAGGCACTTTGTTTTTCTTGCCGTGAAGCAGACAGTATAATCTGTACCTGAAATCTGAGTTTTGCAGGCAAGGTGAAAAGAAACACATTTGACTTCTGAGTAACTATTCAAACCTCCTGACATAGAGGCACACAAAGGAACCACAGACGATGTCTTTTAAATAACTTTTTTTTTTTGCAAAAGCTACACAAGCGATTCACAAGTCTTCACAGGAACTTGGTATTTTGTTGGGGAGCATAAACTTTTCTAATACTGTTAATGTTCTTAAGCTCTTTCTTGTCTGGTGGTTAGACCACAGGTCTACAAGTCATAACACAGGGGTACCGTTCCTGCTCTTATTAGCCTTCTGTCTTACCTCAAACAAGACACTTAAATCGTTCAATTTCTCTGAATCTTCAGCTCTAAAACTGTAAAATATTTACCCATCTCTATTCTTCAACTGAAGTAACATTTGCAGAGCACTTTGGGTTGTCAGAGGAGAGATGTTATTTATTAGTGTAATTTCTGATTTCAGTTACGCCCACGCGGCCTGCTTCTTCATGTGGAGCAGCGTCATTTCTTTGACTTCCTTTCTCTGAAAAGGCTTGGTGTTATCTGCGTTAGGAAGCATGATTAAGGAAAGAAGTATGCTTCTTTTTAATTTTTTTTTTACAGATATCTGCTTAGCATGTGCTTTTCCTTTCACAGAAGTAATTTTATTTTTTCTAAGCTGAGAACCTTGCTTCAGTGCATTACGTTCCTGAGATAACCAATTAGGATTTTCCATGAGGACTTGAGTCCATGTGCCATCAACGTTTTCTTTGAAGTGCTAAGCATCTACTTTTGACACCAATTTCAGCCAAAATTAAGGGAGTCAAATACTCCAGAATTGAACCTTGGGTGGAACAGTTCTTGTGGAGGCTGTATACATGTTCAGGCATCCCTTGTAGAAAGCACTGGTGTTGATGCATGAAGTATTTCATTTCCAGAATCTGTGCTTCTCAACCCTCTAGCTAACCACGACCCTTGGAACACTCTGCAGCTTCCGGAAAGAGCCAAGTTGGTCTTGGTCATATGGAGATGTGAGGATCAACAGGCAAAGGCTGAAAAAGTCGAGCAAAAAACCCATGTGGGCAGTGTGCTGAATAAGCTTTTTAAACTGCTGGACGTCCTTGTAGGGTTTTGGTATCTTACGTGCTGACAGGCCCTTGTACATGCCTGCTAACGGCAAAGGCATTATATTTGTCAGCAACTGAACAACAAAACTGGAGACAGCATTTTTTTCATTGACTCAGTAGGTGTTGCAACAAGCCTGATGTTTCTCTGGTGCTCCATGTCTGCCATCATGTTTTAAAATTCATGGACTATGCCTATTTTTTGGGTTTTTTTTATATGTCACAACAGAGTCCAAGCTCTTTTACATGCAGTAAGCATTTACTTGCCACAAATACCACATCAGCGTTTAGACACAGCAAGAATAACTGCGGTAGAGTTCATCCTTTTCCAGATGCCTTTTGCAAGAGGATCTTGTCACTCCAGATTTTGGGTGAGCTGATCAGTACTGGTCTGTGCGTCTGACTCTCTGAGGAGGCAATTAATAAAATTCAGGTAAAAATCTGTAATGCCTATCGGAAAACCAAGAGCTAAATATTGTTTGTGTCAACTGGTAATTGCAATTGAGGTTGGGAGACTGTAGCTCCTGGTTACATGCGGCTTTTTTTCAGGTATAAACATAAATAAAGTACCCCAGGTGTTTTCAGCAGGAGTAAAAATACTGACTCCCATGCCAAAGTTTGCACAACACACGTGATTTCCCTAACACTTTTGCTGTTAGCTCAAATTCATGGGACGCTGTCGAGTTTTCACCCAGCATCATGGGGTTCTGAAAAATTGCTACATTCAGGTTGAAGAAGAATGTGTTTCTGTGAAAAGTAAAGGGATTCCCTGCCAGCAACGCTGGGAAACATGTCAGAGAGGACCAGGCAAACACTTTCTCTGCTGTGCTGAATGAGATGCACGTTCCAAACCCAGACACCTCCCCGGTGTTCCAGTGCTCATACTACACCCAGACTTGGTCCTGCAAAGGCCAATTATTAAACGTTTGGGTAAGAAGGAGGTCAATTTTGGTTTAAAATGTATCTCCTCCACGCTGCTTTGGTGTTCAGTTCTGAAGGCACCTTTGGAACATCTCCTGTGCCAGCCCAGCCCTGTAAGCACAGCGTTTGTCTCGCTGAGGGTTGGGACTGAGCCTGGTAAATACCAGCAGCTCTGGAAACCCCCGAGCAGCAGCAGGCTGCCCGCACAACCTATGTGCTGCAAAAAACCCGATATTCCCCACCACCACCAATATTATTAATCGGCCCACGGTTTGCTCAGACAGGAAATTGTTACTGACCACTTTAATTTTACTAAACAAATGAAACCACCCCATTACTCATTCAAATCTAATAAACCGCAGAACACAGAGGAGGAAGTGAGCACTTTAAAATGGCTTGGAGAAAAGTTCTCACTTTGTTTTGCCATTTAATTAAAGCCAGGCTCTTTACAGGAAAGGGGGTAATTAAATGGCAACAACACGTACTATGATAATCTTCTCCATCCGCGTCTCAACATGCAACTTTCTACCGAAGGCAGAGGGACATTTCATGCTGTTCTTTACATTTCCAGAGTCTTACCTGCTCCTTGGGAAGAAAAAAAAATAGAAAATACATTGAGTACCAGGATGGATCTCTTCTGTCATGCCCTGTTGGGTGATATAGGGCTTCATTAGAAAGGGGCTGATGAAATAACTTTCCTGACACTTAATGTCTGCAGACATTCAGAAGGTGACTTTCTGAAGATGACCCCTGCAAAACATCTGAAAACAGATATTTTATCAACGCCCTGGCATTTCCTGATCATCAAGTGTTTAAAATATCAATAAAATATCATTGCAGTTTTAATATTTGCAGTTCTAACACTAGTTTAATATGTGATATGATTTGTATGCATATGTAAATATTGTCTTTGCAGTCAGAAGCCAGAAAAAGCATGAACATACTTGCACCACAGAGAGCGACTGCTGTAATTGTTTGGCTTTCTTCTCAACATCAAATTACTGCTTTAAATGAAGGTAGCTTCACAAACAGGCAGAAACAGCATTTTTGCTATGGGAATTCTTACTCCAGCATAAAAGCTGTATGATGAAGCTTCATCCTTTAACGGCTTCTACCTGAAAGAAAAGTTCATAAATGGGAATTATTCCTTTAGGGTGATTTGGCTCCTAAAAGATAATTAAAAAAGAAAAACACTGGTCCCAGAAAATCTCAATAATAAGGGTAAATATCACAAAGAAACTAACATGCAACATGTTTTTGTAGCACTGCAAAAGGCTTTTTCAAGTACAGAAGAGTTTGTTCCTGTCTGTACAACACGTGCTCTTTTGGACTGTTGGCGTTTGGCTCCTTCATGCTCAGGGAGGCGGACAGGGTTTGCTGGAAGGTCCTTGCCAACTTGGAACTGGAGCAAAACCGCTCTTGCCTGGTTTGCTTGTAGACGTTTGATCTACTGCAGCCTTAATCCAATGCACACAAGAGGAAAGTCAACAGGAAGATGTATAACTTACAGTGTGTGTTAAAGAAGCACCTATACTTAGTGAAATCCCCTTTCCATCACCACCAAAATGCACTGGTGTCTGATAAGAGAAATAATTTTTGTGACCATGCAATCAGGTCCAAGCATGGACTGTGTTATCTGCACGGTGCTGGCATGGAGCCAGCCCCTCTTCCCTTCCCCATCACAGATGCGCGACAAAATGGGATGCAATCTGCTCTGCTTTCCAGTCTTCAAAATATTCTCCCTACCATTTTAGTTAGTCTTACTTAAATTGTTTTGCTGTTTGGAAGGAGTTACAGATTTGACATCCTAGAAAACAGCTGTCATTTTTACAGGAAAAAAGAATGTGATTCATAATTTTCCAGAAATATGCACATTACACATGTAGCATATTGGCACCTTCTGAAAAACACACTAAATCTTGAAATTTGTACCACATTGTTTCTGTTTCTCAGCTTTACGTACCTGCTCAAACACCATACCTAATCTCACAGCTTGCAAGGAAAAATCGTTGTGGTCTCTTGTGCCATCACCATTCTCTGGCTCAAAGGCAAGCGGTTGCACCTTATGAAGAAAATGATACAAAATGGTGTCATTTTGTAATAGCATTTCCAGTGGCACAGAGGACTATGGAAGATCCAAGGAGATGGAGTATCGGGAGCTGTAGTATAGATGTTTTTGCTAAGCCAGAACATGCAAAAGAAATTCATAGTGCAATTCTGATTCAGTGTTTCTTTTCACTAATCACCTTCTGCTTGTTTGTTGTTTTTTTTTCTTTCCTTTTTAAAAGCAGCATCCTCAGCTTGCCTCATCAGGAGCCATGGGGTGAAATACTGGGATGAAACCAGACTGTTGTGACGAGGGTCCTGAGGGAGGTCGGCAAGAAATGCAATGGAAAGGAGTCATGGCCAAGATGACGCTCAGCTCCATCTTCCATCTTGTCATTTTGAGAGGTGAACTTGCACACATTGTACAGAGTGGAAAAAAAAATAATGGATACTTGAAAAAAATATTAATAATTAAACACAGTGAGTGTTTTGTCAGATGTCAGTGAGCACACTCAGTCTCAGAAGGAATAGCTGGATGTTTTGAATAATGCACTCTTCAAAATCCTCCAGAAAGTATAAAAAATATTTATGAAGTGTAGGTAAGGATAACAGTAGTCTATCCACTAAGCTAAAAAGGTCTTTCTTTCCATTCTCTACTTTTTAGCATCCTTTACAGGGTACCTAATATCCCACCAAAGCTATTTTATACATGCAACAGGGAAGTAAAAGCTTTGCCGTTCAGAAGTTGTTTCTGACACTCTTTGTCTGGCTCAAATCCGACCACGATTTCAAGGCACTTTGTAAGAATGCAATACAAAAAGCAGTAATCTGAGTTTCAAGGAATAACCTGCAACATTTTCCATTTCTATTCTGGAAAGGATTCTTCCATCTCAGTACACGGTGATGTCTGGCTGGGACCCTGCCAGCCAAGGCACTGGGAAGAAGTTAATCTCCTGCAAGCCCTCCAGCTGCAAGAGTGCAGGGGGGCCAGTTTGGCTTCCACAGCCACCTGTCCAGCTCGATGCCACCCAACACGTGTTCCTACGCACGGTGTTATTAAGACAGTGGTATTTCCTGCTCTGAAGCTATACATTCCTATCACTTCCTCTGAAATAACAACTTTGGCGTAAGTAAACAGCAGCCTTCAAAGGGAGATTCCACCGCGGAGCCATTCAACCTGGTTTGCCGCAGCTCTGAAAGTCCTTGAGCACTCAAGTGCCACCAAAGCTGTTCCTCACCAGTTTTTCCCTACAGATCCCCACCCAGTCATGCTTCTGGCAGAGAGGGACGGGGGAAGCCCCGGCCAGGGCTGGTTTCCCCCTGGGCACGCTTTTTTTTGCCACCCCTGTGCTGCAGGAGGCTTCAGGAGTACAAGTTCCCTGCGAGTGCTCCCCAGCAGCGCAGGTAGCAGACTCACCAACGAAAATCCTTCATTATCCAAGTGCTGAGGGTCCTCTTCCTCTCCCGGCACCTCACTGGCAGTTATAAAAAGTGATGGTATAGCCTTGTTAAACAAAAAAACCTCACCAAGCCCCCAACTTACAGAACATTTTAAGAATCCTTTCCAGTGTACCTCATCCTTCGTGTTTGCTTAAACTACTGTTCCAACAGTTTGTCTTTGCTTAAGCAACTAGATTTATATCCTGGACCAGTAAATAAACCTGTAACTGTATGCTTTCCTAGAGTTACTTCTGCTCTGAATATTGCAAAATAAAACAAGTAGGAAAAAATTACACATATACAAAGAAAACTGGTATCTTTAATAAAAAAGATCAGAAATTAGAGATCTTGTTTGAGGTATGCAAGCAGACACACAGTCAGTCATGGCTGCTTAGCTCTAGGATTTAGGTTTATAAGCGTCCCTCAAAATGATGTCCAATCAAAAATGTTAGGGTAGATGATAAAATATGAATCCAGAAAGCCTGTGGGTTAGATTTTACTGAGCTTTGGCTGGAGTTGCTGGATTGAGAAGCTCTGTCTCCTCTGGCTTAGACATGACATAGCAGAACTTGTCATTTTTCATCTGTTCTGGAATGTAATTTTGCAATAAATACTGATTCTAACTGCTAGGTGCGAAGGATTTTTTAAAAATAAACTTTTACATTGTCCACCTGTGTTCAGAGTAGGTAAGAGTTTGGAAGGAAGGTCCCCTCCTGCCCAGGAGAGAGGTACCGACGGGAGCTGAGCTGCACACAGACCTGGTACTGGCACTTCAAATCTTTCCATCTGAAAATAGGAGCCACTAAGGTTTAAATCACAAACACACGATAAAATGTACTTGAAACGAGTCCATGTAAACGAAGGGATTGAAAAACAGCTATGTATCTCTGTCTGATTTCCCTTTCCAGGAAGGAACATCTCTTGGGTAATCTAAAAACAAAACAAAGTAGCAGAAAACTTTACTTAACCTCAAGCTAATTTCCTATCCGGACTAAATTTAGCTGTTCAGATTTTGTTTGGTGTACGTGCCTCCCGACGTACTGACTTTCAGAGGGACGTTTGCCATTTGCCTAAAGCAACTGGTGTAGCACTCTGGTTAAAACTGGCTGATTTAATTTCACATCTTAGCTTTAATTTTTAACACAAAATGTCACTTTATGTTTAGAGAAGGCAGTGCTGGAGGGGCAGGAGGAGTCTGGTAGAGTTGCTCGCTGAATTTTGCTCACTGGAAAAGCCCAACCACCCACACAGCGAACAGCTGCTGGGAACTGCCGTCCAGTGGCTTCTGCCTCTCAAAGAGCGGGCGAGGGAGAGAGCAAGAGGATAAAAACATTATCATAAAAGCTTCTCCACGCTTATTTTGAAACAGACAGTCATTAATTCAAGGAAGATCAAGTCAGGGACCAGCCCAAAACACTTAGATTATTTTTCCATGAGTCAAGAGTTATACTCAAAACAAAAATTAGCTTACAAATACTAAGGCCACGCTGGTGCACTAAGCGTTTCCCAGCACAGGTCACTGCTGCCAGCCTCCTGCTACAGAAAAAAAAAAAAATCTGGAAAGTTTTTAAAACTTTACTTGTTCTGTCTCTGTCTTAAACCTTTAATTTTAAGGCCAGAAATTATTTGCAATGCTGTCAGCCCAAGGTATATAAGTTCTGGAAGGAGCATAAAAGAGTAAAAAGTACTTTTAGAAACTCTCTAAAATTTGAGAGCAAGTAGTTATTCTGAACGTAAGGATTTGGGGAAGTTGAAGGCCACAACAAAGTTGTTCTTCTCATACCTAACTGAGAATCGCATCATCTTTGCAGTGTGTGTCCTTCTAGGGTAAGGAGATATCAGGTTACCCATCTATCACCAAAACTGTGACTAAGTAGTATTTGCTGCTCACCTCAGTCCAGTGGTACGGGAGGAAAAAGAGGAAGAGAAGAAAAGAAACCATTTTTAAGCAAATGAATTTTCTTTTTTTTAAATTGTAGCAACTTGTACAAGTGCAAAATAACACCTTTATTAAAGTGCTGCTTGAAGTCAATGTTAGAACAAACACGGTCTTTGATACTGTGCAAGTAAGATGACTGAAGAAGAATGACAAATGCGTCAACAGACTGGCTAGAAAAGGTAATTTCAAGCTACATTTGTGCACCACATCCCCCCCAGGATCCACTGCGCCCCCCTGCCACAGCCCCCTGCCCAGGCTCAGCCCTCATGCACAGGGAGCTTCTGTGGCTGCTCGGCTTTCCAGCCCTGCTTCCACAGTCCCTGTTTTGTTACAAACCAGAATCTGAATGTCTGAAATGAAATAAAAAGCTTTGCGTGCTTCTAAATCCAGTGGGACAGGCTGCAGCCGTCTTTTTCTGTTGCGCTGGAAGGAGCAGCACCTGGCACAGGCACAGTGGTACTGGGCATCTTGCTCTTGACAGATCAGTCTTTTTTTCTTGTTTTTTTTTTTTCTTTCTTGTTTGTGGGCAGAAAAAAAAAGTAAAATTCAAAGTCAAATTGCATAAACCACTCTTTTAAATTGGACCTTTATGTTCTTCATGAAAGGTATATTTAAGATTTTGCTAGTCCCACTGACAAATTGTAGCAGCCTGCGATATAAAGGAAAAGAAAGCTGTACTGCATGTAACGCCAACTATTTATCCTCCTGTAATCATTAACGCTCTTTGCTAAGTCCATAGCTGATTCACTTCAATTTTTTTGTTGGAGTGAGAACATAGGGCCCTGTCTGATTTACAGACCCATGTAGCCTCTGTTAGATGAATGGTACTGCGAGATGCAAGCCAAGGATGAAGATGGTTTAAGATTGTTTCTACTCTTACAGCAGTAGCCTCTCTTGCTGTCTCTGGCATTAACAAATAAACACAATTACAGGCAGGGCAAGAAGAAGCAGCTGGTTAGTAGTAGGAAACAAAGTTGTAAATAATTAAAACAACTAGCTCTAGGAAGGAAAAAAAGTAAAAAATTGTTTTACTGTAATATTTTTCATCAGGGTGGCACCGAAATCAGGCAGAGATCTGTGAAAGCTGATTCAGGATTGGTTTTCAGAGTTAAGTGCAGGTGATGTCAACAACAGTTAAAAAAAGCTCTGAATAAAACATAACTAAACTTTTGTTGAGTAATTATTAATAGGAAGCACACGATTCAAGATAAAGAAGTCCTCATCAGCTGGCAGAATGTGGATCACAGTAATGCTGAAGGTATCAATCCAAGGGGTTTAGGTGGCGCTCAGCACAAAAATAAATGTATTTTCCCTGCTATTTCCCCAAATAGTTGTGAGTGGAGCAAATCAACATCCGCAGAAGGCAGGAGAAAAAAAGTCTGTTTCTGATGCAGCTTTCCATATGTTTTCAATCAGAATTTTCCATATGCTGCCTTTTGCTGATGCATTTTAAAGCGATGTAGATGCTCTGATTGCAAAGAAACAAAATGTATTTATGGGTCAGCTGAACACCGACACTGCCGCAAGCTTCTGAAGTAAATGACAGAGAAAGATTAATAATTTGCTTCTCCAAGTAGCTGTGTATTCGTGGGTCCTGGAAACACAGGTACTATTTTGCAAAGGGATCATTACAAATGAGAAACAACCTGTAACTCCATCATATCTGCTCCCCCACTGTTGTGAGAGGTCACAGTTGGCTGGGCCCCATTGTAGCTCAGCTCAGAAAGTGGTAAAGGAACTTAGAAGTTGGTTTTCCCACCCAAAAAAAAAAAAAAAAAAAAAGGAAAGGAAAAAGAACAATCGTACACCACTTCCATTTTCTGAAGAGGAAATGGTGATTTGTCTCAGCCATGCTGTTGCCTGGGAATTCAGCAGCCTTTGGTTACAAAGGAGTTAAACAGCAAGTTCACTTGAACTCTGGAAGAAAATGTGTTGTTTGAATTGCTGCTTTCCAGGGGAAATAAGCATTAATGCTTCATAGCACCTTTCCTCTTTGAGGTGCACTGTGTCTCTGGCTTGGCTGGTTTTTATTGAATCCCACCTCAGCCCTCACACCAATAATGTGCCACACCTGAAAGATGCAGCCACACTGGAAAATCTCAGCCTAAGAAAAACAAGTAAGAAATGGACTGAAAGGCTCTGAAATTCAGTTCCCTGAGCAGATGTGAACTCCAAGGCACAAATTAATTACATTATGTGGACTAGTTCATCCAGTGAATAGTGGTGGAAACCCAGATGAGTATCTAGCAAACACGTTTTTCACTATGACCTTTTAAAATACAGTGTCGCTGGAGAAGCCCCAGATCCTCTTTTTCTTTTGCTCTGAACCAGCCCCTCCAAACCATACTGCTAGGTTTCACTCCAGGTTTCATCTCCAAACACAAATCTGTTCTGTCACCTCAGCATGAAATTCTGTATAATAGCTGTGCTTTTGATGAGTCTTTGTCATATTTACCCTTTTCAACCCCAGAACTCTTGTACCTCTGACAATGGGTGATGGGACATGTGTTAAAGATGACCCTGTCCCTCTGGACAGTGTTGCCTCTCCTCGTGTAGTTATCACTAGAAGTAAGGAAAGTTAGACACAAAGGCACATTAACACATGACAATGAGTTAAGAATACCGCAAAAGGGCACTACTTCAGCCTTAGATCAGCCTCACATAAATCAGCCCAATGATCAGCAGTTCCATGATACTACTATTTCTTTTTCACGTGACGCTTGTTCCCCTGCAGAGGATGGACCTGTTTTGGGCACGAATCAGGCTTGTTTAGGAAAAGAGGCTGGGTTGCCTGTAACACCAGGGGGGAATTAATCAATTCCACACATAGTCACCAGTTATTCGTGGTGTATTTTCTGGAGACCTCTGATTCAGAGCTCCAGAGCTGTTAATAACTTGTAAGTGGGGTCAGTTAAAGTTGTGTGTCAAATAAATGAAATGCTGCACACCTTTAAATCCTCTGAAAGAGCCCCAAGACGGAGGCAGAAGCTGATCAGAGAAAGTGGGCATTACTGGTGTTCATTTATCTCTGTTCTTGTTCCCCAAGGGGGGAATTTAGAGGAGTTGAATCTTCACACCTCAAATCAGTATGAAGGTCCATTATTAATAAACATCTGTGATATTCACTGGGCAAGACTGAGATGAGAACCATCATAAATCTGATGGCGACATTAAGCATCATTATTTCAAAAAAGTGTTTAAACAGCGCATTGCAAGATGCAGGAGGCAATAAGAAGACAACAGAACATGCAGACACCTCATTTTTGAACATTTTCCTACTCTTAAACAGAGGTGCGATGACAAAAATGGTTAATTATTTATTATAAGCCATATGCAAAAATGCCCTGGATTAAGATTGCATAGGAAGTTTTAATCATGTCATTTCATTGTTTTTGTGGACCTGACTTTGGCATCCAGTAGCATTCTGCCTTGTAATGTGCATCCTGTGCTTACAGAGCATTTGGTTGTAGCCAACTGTTGGCTTTACAAAGAAAATTGTGTGAAAAGTCTGTATTTTTCACTGCATTAACAATGAACAAAACCCCAGCTCGCAGTAGCGATCTATATACTGTTCTACACATCATTTGTGTTCTGAAAAGGAAGAGGAACGGGGCCAGGCTCCTTCAGAAATGAGACAGAAATGCTATTGACATCTCGTTTCCTGTGCAGGAGCTTGCGAGAGCTTCAGTCTCTGCAGTCCTACGTTGGGTTTTGAGTGATGTCATGGTTTGTAAGATCTGCTACATCTTCCAGAAATCACTCATGATGAAAAAGACTAAATATGTGTCTGCTTTTAATTAGCGAAAGAACCTTGATGTGGCTGAAGCAGCTTGAGCTGAGGACAATCCCTTTGAATGAGGAGCAGAGATCACCTCACCTTTACTCCTGCTGAAGAGTGGGAGGGAAGTTCCAGGATATCTCTGCAGCTAGAACAGCCTCAACATGTCTGGTAATTAAGAGATCATCCCTGATGTGTCCAATGATGGTCAACAGGCCCCGATCTCCTTGCCACAAGCAGCACAGCATATGCCCAGTTGGACATCAAACCCTTCTGAAGTAATTGTTTAAAGTAGTCGCAGCCAAGCAGAAACAGGAAAATGTTAGATGCTGTTTGTGTGCTGGTTTTACACATCACCCTTCAGACTCATTAATCAAAGTCCCAAAATGGTGAGGTGGCTTACAATGTTGTTGTAGTTTGTAAACTCTTTAGTGAGGCCTGTTTTAATAGGACAAGGAGTAACAGTTTTAATACAGAAGGAAGCAGATTCAGACTGGACAAAAAGAAAAATTTTTTACACTGAGGGTGGTGGAACACTCTCCCAGGTTGCCCAGAGAGGCGATGGATGCCCCATCCCTGGAAACATTCCAGGCCATGTTGGACAGGGCTCTGAGCAACCTGATCTGGTTGGAGATGTCCCTGCTCCTTGCAGGGGGGTTGGACTGGATGGGCTTTAAAGGTCCCTTCCAACCCAAACCGGTCTGTGATTCTAAATTATAGTTTAGGGGCTCTGGCTTTCTGGAATTTGAGATATTTTAGGGTGGTACATGCTGATTTAGCTGCAGGGGGTGGGACTTTTAAACTCATTCTTCCTGTCAACTAAAAATCATGGGCCTTGTGAAAAACTTGCAGGTCAGCAATATGTGCATATTGGGTGGCTTTTATGGGAGAGGAGGTCATTGATAGCTTCTGCTTTCCTCTCTCTGTTTGCATGGAGCATAGAAAGGCAATCTTATCATTACATGGCTGCAAGAACATGAGTCAAATGAGAAATGCCAGTTGCACTGTAAAAACCCATCTTCAAATCCAGAAGCTGTCCTGCGAGAACAAAACAGATAATGTTCACTTCAACCAAGAGAAATCAATCGGAACAATATTTTAGTATGGGTTTGTTTTTTTGGGTTTGTTTTTTTTTTAATATATTGTGGGCTCTTCTGGGAATTTAATTTCCTCATCTCCTCTTCCTCCTCCTCCCCTCCCACCTGAAGTGATGGCCACCATAAAAGAGACTTCTTGATCCCAGATGTGTTCCATTTCCTGCAGTAAAAATTAAAACCATTGCACTGTTCATAAAGATCTGCCAAGGATGGAGATGCACCACTTAAGAACTTTCTGCAACTGCTTTAGTTTGAAATGAATAAATCAGTAGGATTTGATGAGCTAGCCAGCATTTTCTAATTTGTTTCCACTGGCAAAAGTGCTGCAGTGAGTTTCATCCAAACAAATTTGGTGGCAGCATCTGCTTTATAATGACCTAAATGTCTAAATCTAATTTTAGAAAGTGACTTGCAAAGGGTTCAAACAAGGCTTTCAGAGCTTGTCCAGATTTTATTTTCACTCCTTTAAGTGAAGAGCCGATTCATGGTGCTTACGTAGTCGCTATTGATTTATGGATCCATGATAGGGTCCTAAGCTGAGCAGAGCTGTGACCCATAAGCAGTTGTGCATGGGGCAAGACCCTCACATGTTCTGAGAAGCACATCAGCGCTGTTCGTGATGGAGGTGGAGGAGGGTCAGCCCCTGAAAGCCACAAATGGTTTGACATACCAAGAGGCAAGCCTGTAGGGAGAAATAATGTGTTTCAATACTCCACCTGACAGCGTTGAAGAAAAAAGGAGAAGTCTTGGTGTTCAGCAAACCTTCAGCGGTTGTGTGAATCAAGAAATCCCGTCTCTGGGCAGGCTGTGATTGCATTTGATCCCAGGACTGACCTTTCCAGGTACATTGCAAATATCCTTGGTACAGGCAGCAGTGGTTAGGCTTCACCTTCTTGGCTTACAGGAGGATTTGGGTGGCTTGGGCTGGGCTGCCTTCTGGACCTGCCTGTTGGGCTGGAGCTCAGGCCAATAGCACTGCCGGAATTGTCTGGCAACTGGAAATAGTTATAATCCGCCTGGAGTTAATACTAAACTACCCTTAAAAATCCTGCTAACGAGAAGGCCTCTGCATGTCCCTCCAATTCCCAACCTTTTTGCTGGGGCCCTTCCAACTGTCCCCGACAGAAGAGGGTTGTGGGGCGCTGCCTCGGGCTATTGCATCAGGTTTTGGTTGCCAGGTTTTGGTCTGATTTAGGTTTCTGAACTTCAGTGGGCTTTAGTGCCCAGGACTGCTCTGTTTATATATATCTGTGTGATTTTTACACCCAGGCTATAAAAGTGTTTAAAAAGTGCCTTATTATGTTGTATCATACACACATAAAAGAATAGAAAAGCATAAACAATACCATGTTTCTGTAAGCCATATGAGAAAATATATGCTTGAAGTGTATTTTAAACAACTAAGATAACATTCCAAAATAGAATTAATCACATTAATAATACTGATAAAATGTAAAATTAATGTCAAAAAATATAAGAGATTGTTACTGTATATGATGTAAAGAAACTATTAAAGAGCATGTTTGGTGTCCTGAGTTACATGTAGCTTTGGCCTTATGTTTTAGGGATTTTATTGTATGATTTTTCTTTTAAATTTAGTGGTAAAAACACATCTCAGGTCAAAATAGTAAATAATGAATCACCCCAAATTCAGCTCATTTCCTATCTCTCACTGAAAAAAATGTTGATTCCAGGCATGGGAGCAGAACTTGGAGCCAAACAGTAATTTCTTTATGGTGTGCATGACTCATAGGAAAGAATGCCTCATGGGGATAGCAGGAGAAAAAACTCAGTAAAAAAAAAAAAAAAAAACAACCCATAAGTAAATTCACTTTAAAGAAACAGGCCATCAAAAGGGGAAAAGGTCCGAAAAGGCCCTCAGCCATTTTTGCATTGCTCCTGTGGTCTTCACAGTGTCCTCCAGCTCCTCTGCCCTAACATGCTGTGGCTCTTCCCTAGGAGCTCCCCAGGCAGCTGCCCAGGCAGGGTGGGTCAGCACCCCAGAGAGCAAAGGTGTGTGGCACCCCGGGACAGCTCAAGGGCCAGCCTAAGCCCATCAACTGGATAAATAAGCCAAAATCAGAGTTATTAATTATTTTCAAGCCATCTTACGAGACACTGAGAATCAATGTCTTCTTAACGCATGTCTGTAGGTTGCTGTGAACGACGCCTCTGCATCCCATATCCTGCGAGCTGACCCTGCAAGTCACATGGCAGTGATCCATGGTGCAAGGTACGGTGCAGAGTCAGCAGACACCCTCTTTTTTTTTTTTTTTAAATATCCAATACCTTATTAGTAACTTTACTTAAGTGTCTCTTTTGCATTACTTTCTCCTTATTCACAAATGTGAATAAAAGCAGTTTATCCTCCTCCTTAAGCCGCTTTGACATCTCTTGACGAGCCTTTAATTATTACAAATATTACCTGCCCTCTCTGGGAAGTGTCTCCTCCCTCAGGCAGATTTATTCAGCAGGGTAAATCGATACTCATCAAGCATATTTCGTGAATGCTGATTGTGAAATGAAGCAGAATTTCAGCTCTGCTTTCAGCAGTGATATCTCATCTGATTTCCATTTTTTCTTTTGCAGAGTGCTAATGGATGATTAATTTCAGCAAGCATTGCTACGTACATTTACATAATTATTTATGAGTAATTAAAACATCTTGCCTCCTGTTCCAGAGTCAATATCACATGGCCAGGAATACAAAACTAGACAATGATGCAACATTAAAATGTAGGGTAGCTTATTTCTGTGGGGTAATGTCACACATTTAAAGCTATGCTTAGGACCAATTCATTTCAGTCTGTGAAGACTAGGGAAATTATTTGTATTATCTCAGTACAGATCATTACTGTCTCCCGTGCATTTTAGGAGCTTTCAAAAAAAAAAAACACGATTCAGATTCCAGCAAGATATAATTTGAGGCCTCGGGGTAATTTCCTGGTCAGCACCTTTCCTTCATAGGGATGCTACAGCAAATGAACTATACGTTTATACACTAAAATTGCTATAATAAATAAAAAACGTTTCTCTGGTTCTGCATGAGCACTTAACAGATGAAGTAAAAATGTACACTTTGGAACAGTTCCTTATTTAAGAGTTAAATCCTGATGATGTAGTATTACAAAAATCATGTAGCATTACAAAATTAAAATTCATATTTCAAAAAAAGCTTTTATTGGAATTGATTTAATTTCTTTCCACTCAAATTCACTTCCTTACCTGCTGAAATACAGTAGAACTGTTTCATGAGCTGGAATTATCTGGACAGTTGGATTTATCCCTAGAAAGATCCAACAGGGAGTTGTTCTCAGTAGGTGAAATTCGTGGAGTATAAATAACCTGCAGGAAGAAAAGATTTGTTAATAACAGATTGGCATAAATTATTTATTCCATATTACTATGTCAGGGAGAGTTCAGCCCCAAGCCACTCTCTCCAACCATGATACATTTGGAAGCACTAGGAGGGGAGTCATAGACTGGACTTCTGCAAATATCTGGGAAATCGTAAGACTGTATATCCAGAGTGACCTTTGCCCTGGAAGATGTACTACAGATCAAAGCATCTCTTGCCACACGTTTGATGGGTCCAGGGTAAGGTCTAAATAAACTAAAATTCGCTTGCTGTTGGACACAAAGCTCTCCATTCCCGAGTAGGTGAGAGCCAAGTGCTTTCCTGGTTTTGGGTTGTCTTATTTTTACTTGGCTTCAGAGGTGAAAACTGCCTGCTAGAAGACACTGAAAGAGCAAGGAGAATGAACCTTTCATTTCTGAAAGCATTGCTATAGTGTCACTTGTACCATCCCCTTGGTGCCCATGGCAGCACCAGCAACTCATTGACTGCTCTCCTGCATTAGAGCTTTTAGAGGGGTAAAATACTTGAGTCTTGAGTCCAGAAGCCTATTTCGTTGTATGTCCTTATCAAAATGATAAATACAATAGATTTCTACTGTAGCTTTGTAACTACTAGACAGATACTGGCCTTCCTAGCTTATTAAATTGTGTTTTCCTTCAACATAAGAAATAATTTCTCTTTCTATAGAGGCTGCCTGACTAATAGGGAGAAGAGTGGCAGATGATTTCTGTGTTAGAAGACAAAGGAAGACAGTTGGAATGAGAACTGCACCATGACTTGTCACAGGGCTTGAGGATTTTGGATCAGCCAGGGAGGCCAAACAGCCTGGAGGAAGAGTGCAGGCTTTGGGTGATGTGTTTTGGCATCAGAAGAATACCGGGAACTGCAGAAGAAAGGTTCTGAAACAAGCTCAGGCTGCAGGAGATGAAATGCTATGAGCTTTGTAGCCCATATCCAGCACTAACTCGAGAGGTGGAAACTGTGGATCTCATGTGAGTGAGCAGATTTTCTAAGCGAGCAGTTTCAAGTCAGAAGGTAGAAAGTATCCCTGGCCGACCGTAAGGAAACCAAACCTCACCAGAGAAAATGTACACATCAGAGACTGCTCGAAAGGTGAGTGCGTGTGTGGAGGAACCCAGAGGCCACGAGTGTTTGTGATGACAGTTGGTGTAAAGCAAAAAGTACTCATTTTTCAGTGGAAAAGGTGACGTCAGGGTGAGTTACATCAGAAGCTGGAAAAGCACACTTTGTAGTGGAGAAGCCTAACAGGAACAGCCATGTATTTCTGGTTTTGCTTAAGACGTGACATTCAAATTGGAAAATTTGATCTGGGAAGGAAAAGACAATTAGTGTAACTGGTAACTAACACCATGAAAGCCTCAAAGAAATGGTAACCTCTGCAAATAAAGGATCAGGTGGTGCACAGCAAGTTATAGATAGCAATATAGATGTTGGGTCCTTCTGAGTTAGATCTGTACTGTATTTGCCCACAATTACAGTACCCCATGCTTGATGCCTCCGGTGGGGTGCAGGACTGCAGGAGACCCACACTGCTAATTACAGCAAAGAAACGCAGCGGCTGGTAAATGACAAACGTGCACGGGTAAAGGAGCTAACTCTGTTTTAGCATCAGCCTTCGCTCGGGTATTACCGAGGATGCTGTATTATATTTTTGATAAAGTTTTACAGCCTACACTTTCATTTCAAGTTAATTAACATTAATGAGAATTTTACATGGATTAGGGGGTGGCTCTTGTTTACCAGAACATCAGCTGTGTTTATCAAGACTATTCTCATTTTACTGACTTTCAGATCCTCATTAACTATTAAAACCAGGAACCTGGAGGGAAAAAGCCCTTCATCACATTTATCCTAAGTCAGTGTTTGTGATGAGTGGGTTATGGCACTCTGTAATCATTGCTAACTTTCATTAAATACAAGTTTTCTTCTTACTAGAAGAGAATTAACCAGATGGGATTTTGTTAGAGAGAAACTACACTTAATATCAAAAGACAGCACTGCAGTGGAAACAAAAGCCAGGGAGGTTAGACTGTCAATATTTTGAACCTTCTTACAAATCTACAGACTGTTTCATTTTAAAAGGGCAGCAACAACAAATCTTCCAGAAAGTTTGCTTTCATGTTCTCATGCCCATCCTCATTTCTTTGGTGTTTGTTTGTTTTAAAATGCTCCACTCCACTGGTGGCCGTAGTATGCTACGTTACAAAACAGTGTTTCCAGACATGGAAGAATGTTTACAAATCTGTGGGGAAAGATTTAGCTATCTTTTAAAAATAGGCTATTTATGTATCTGAGTGTAAAAGACTGATGTTCAGTTCAGAGCCCATCAGCCTTCCCTCTGCTCTGGGTCACTGTGGTCATGTTTACAGGATCTGGAACTATTTTTTTTATGGTTGCCCCTGTAGCTGGAAGACAGGACCATGAACTTCAGAGCCTTCGTAACAAGTAAACTCTTAAAGATGCCAGTATCACATAGAATAGTTGCAGGAGTTTGAAACAGATATTATTAACACAGGTAAAGAGGTTTTTTTAATATTCTTTTTAGGTAAGATGTTACAATGAGTGCAGTGTACACATTCTTACTCTGAGCCCACTTCATTACATCTGTCTTACAGATCAATCTGGTTTTTGGCCATTCAACAATTTATTTGCCTGATTTCACTTTATTGCACTGGCATAAAGAAGTAGTCATCTGTGTAAGTGAAAACTAGGGCATAACTGGTCCAGACACCAGCCTGAGGTCTCTGCAGAAAGCAGGAATTCTGAAAAGGAGCAGGACAAAGCTCACAAGCCAGTACTCACCCCGCGGGGAAAGGCTGCTGTGTGTTTGCAGCACTGCTCCAGCACTCCCCGACTGCATCCACAGATAAATGTCACCCTTTCTGTCCGAGGGCTGGGGGCTGAAGCAAGAACAAATGTCTAGCAGATCCAATATTTGCACACAGGGAGATCCAGCAAGGGATATGTAAGAAAAACAAACCTGCAGGCACCTGGTTTGGGAAACATCCTCCTAAGAAGCATGGAAACCTATAGACGTGTTCTAGGATTTTTGTGTAGAAAATGCAACTTGTGGGAAACTAGCTCCCAAGTTCAGCCCAGGTTCATACTGGAGACTCAGCCCTGTGCTTAACATTTGTCAGGCACCAAGCACACTGAGGCTCTGCTGTGCCTGGCTCATCTCAGGCTCGCGATGGCTGCAGTCATCACAAGGGTGATGTGTGTTCAGCAGAGGGTTGCTTTTGCAGGATGCTGTAGAAATAGACAGTGCATGATTTATTCAAAGGAAGCATTCACCTGGAGTACTGCATCCAGCTCTGGAGCCCTCAGTACAGGAAAGACGCGGGCCTGTTGGTCCGGAGGAGGCCACGAAGATGATCAGAGGGCTGGAGCAGCTCTCCTGTGAGGACAGGCTGAGAGAGCTGGGGCTGTTCAGCCTGGAGAAGAGGAGGCTCCAGGGAGACCTGAGAGCTTCCTTTAAGCAGTGCCTAAAGGGGGCTTACAAAGAAGACAGGGACAAACTTGTTAGTAGGGCTTGTTATGATAGGACAAGGGATAACTGTTTTAAAGACAAAGATAAATTTCGACTAGCTATAAGGAAGACATTTTTTATACTGAGGGTGGTGGCACATGGGCCCAGGTTGCCCAGAGAGGTGGTGGGTGCCCCATCCCTGGAAACATTCAAGGGCAGGCTGGCCGGGGCTCTGAGCAACCTGATCTGGTTGGAGATGTCCCTGCTTCTTGCAGGGGGGTTGGACTGGATGGCCTTTAAAGGTCTCTTCCAACTCAAACTGCTTGATGGTTACTTTTGAAGACACTAGAATAATGTCACACTTAAAGAAGGGGGACCTACAAGCCAGTTGGACCTGAGGGATGAAACACTCAAGACCTTAAATATTGGGGCAGTTTCCCTAGTCAGGTCTGGCAAGGAAGCTGAGGAAGAGGGTTCATTTTATGCCATTTCCCGAGCTGCGCTGTGTTTGCGGGTTAAAGGCACGGCCCCGGGCCGCCATTTTCTCGGTGGATGCCGGCTCCCACCTGGCGGCGGGCGCGGGAAATGCCCGGGCCTCGCCGGGCCGCGCTGCCAGCACCGCCCAGCTCCCGCAGCGGGAGTGCAGTGAACGGAATTTTATCCTCAAGTCGATTTAAACACATTAAATTCAAACTCCGCAGAAAAGACATTCAGCGACTGAAAAAAAATCTCGCCCCATACAGACATAAATTGATGGGCAAATTATTCAGCATCTTAAATTTGGGTAGATGCCATCATTGACAGATTTCAAGCTCGATTTTTGTCAAGTAACGGAATACAAAGACACATACAGTGATGTTATATGCAAGTCAATGCATGCAAAAGACTTCCCCAAGAGCTTTGGGGTGTCTAACAGCAATCCAAACGTTTCAGAGCCAGTCCCAAATTTTGTCACCTTGTCGCCTCCCACCCCAAGGAGCCTTCCCCAGCCTCAGCCATGTCTGTCTCACACAGCCAGCAGCTGCAGACACAGCTGAGGAAACTTCATGACATACTCATGTTTGTGATATACAGGAAAAACATAAACATATTTAAAGCATATAAAAAGAAATGTTTCTATTTTGCAATCAGAAGTCAAGAGATGAGAGTTAAAAAGGTAACTTTAATAGTTAAATTGGAATGGGGGTGGGCTCTGGTTGCTTAGAGCTGTTTGTCAATAAAACATTCTCTGGCATTTTCTTTGCGGAAACCTCAAAAGCTCTTTCCACATTAACGGTCTCCAGAATGGGTGTTAAGTTTCCTATTATTGTCAGCAAAGCATGGGAAGCCTAGTGCCCTGCGTGGGAGCCAGATGCCAGGCCAAGCACGGGCAACAGCTGAGGAACAGTTGAGAAGTGCCCAAGCACTGTTGCCAATTGGGAGAAAGAAGGAATTCCTGAGGGAAAAAAAAAAGTTTTCAGAAGGCATTTGAAGATTATTTGGAGTGACAGGAGAATGAATAAGTGATGGCTCCATTGTTTTAGTATATGGAGGAAAAAGAAAAGGGGAAAAATGTTTTAGTGAGTCTGAAGAGACCAGAGTGACTGGGGATAAACAAGAGAGGAGCTAAGGAGAGGGAAAAAACACAGCACTCCATGACAAGATGACTGCTGAAGCCCTCCAGAATTCTAGGGAAAATAGAGAAAAAGGGGAAAAGAGGGTGTTTGAGAAGGTCTGAGCTTGAAGTGAGGTGCTGGCCTGAAGGGTTTCCAGATCTTCAGATGAAATGTGCTTTAGCTGTTGTATAATGTTGTTTCTAAAAAATGGTGTTACATTCTCAGGAGCAAATATATGGCCCCTTGTAAAAAAAAAAATCTGTCTGATTTTGATGTCATCAGAATTTATTTCACCAATTTAATATTCATCAGAGTGAAAAGGTAACATGTATACTTCAGTTCCTCACCGTGTTGGGTGGTATCAGTGGGTATCTGCATTTATAAATAAATCCCTTGCCTTTTATCTATGTTCCTCCTCAAGGACTAATTTGTTTCTACATTATTTGAGCATGAAAGCTCCTCCAATACTCCTCCTGTTTGGAGAACATCAGGCAGCTGTGAAGTAATTTAATGAACTGGAAAGAAGTGATTGCTGATGATCCTAATCAGTTAGTTCTCTATTGCTGTTTGGTACCTTGCTCCATCAAAGGAACAAATCGTCAATGCACAAATTAAGTGCAATTTAAGGACACTTAAACATTAACAGAATGGGGCTGTGGATGAAATTGTAGGGGCTATGACTCTTGATTTTCAAAATTCCTGTCAACCATTGCAATTGTTGTCATTATTTTGGATGTGCAGAAATGAGATTTCCAAACCAGACAGCTGAAAAAGTCAAATCAAGCAAAAACAGATATGTGAAGGGAAGACACTAATAATCTCTGCCTGTAGAAGAAGTTTATTTGCTTGTTGCTTGCCAAGAGGTTTTGTACTCTGACAACTCAAGATAGATATAAAATTTTAAATATTTATACCTAATCTTCCAGTTTAAATAGCAAACTAAAAGGGCTTGTTTCATGCCCACGATCAGTATTTGATTTTGTGTGCTGCAGCAAGGAGGAGAATTTTTTTGCCGTTTTCTCACTCTGGAGATGCTCTGGGTGAGGCTTGCCTGCTGACAGACACAGAAAATAAACCCCTGAAAAGAAAAGTAAAGTAAGGCCTGGGTTACAGGTCAAAATGCCATTCAGTCATCAAGGTCACTACTGTGAGCAAACAGTGGTACAGAGGTGCTAGCGAAATTCAAGTACCAGCAACCTAATGTGCATCTTAGGGATAGCGATGTCTAAATAACATCATGTGTGTGATGGTGACCAAATTTGCAGCCTCCTGGCTGCGTTTCAGTTGGAAGAAATGTGTCAACTCAAGTATTATATAAATACAGTTTATACTCACTTAAGAAATTTTGCAGATAGCCTAATGATAAGCTATGCAAAAAATAGGCTCATTCTCAATCTAGCTGAGGTTTTACAATAAGCTGGGGGCCTGAAGCTTTGGCTGAATCCAGTCATTAGATTCAGTGTGCAGAGGAGCGTTTCCACTGATAACTTCACACTACAGAGCAGCTCATCCCCTACCTTATAGTGAGATAATTACTGCAGCTTGAGAGAGCTTGACAATATGCAAATTTTCCTTCTGCTACTGTTTTTTGGTTTTTTTTTTTTTAATTAAAAAAAACGTTCTCACTGCTCAGGAAGATCCCCAGCTTTCAGAAACAAGAAATTGCATCCCTGCTGTCAGGCCATGAGATGCTGAGAGGAACACACGCTATGGCAGGGATAGACTGCTTTGATTCCTAGGCTAGATTTACCAGCGTTACAGATCTGTATTGTATCATCGCATATATAAAGTGATCTGCTTTGGCTATCTTGAGAGAACAGCTTGGCTGCAGAACCAGAGCTATTGCTAGGGAATTGGTCCAGCCACAAGCATTTCAGGGATGCTGAGCAGCAAATGAACGGCTAGCACAGCTCCTGCTGCCTGCCAGACCTGTCACAGTGATGGGTAAGTGGAAACTGGTTATTGCTGCCATAAATGTCCCTCTGTGGCATTTTTTTTTAATGTGTATGTTGTTCCCTTGCCATCGGTGAAATCATTTGGCTTTTCATGTGTTAACACATTGCTTTGTGTATCCTGCTATTTTTAAAGGCAATTAAGAAGCTGAGTGATATCACACAGCATGCTCCCAAGGGTCTCTACTAATCAAGGTGGTTACCTTCAGCTAGCTGTAGCAGTTTTGATTCCACAGAGATATGCAGTTTTAGTTCAACGCATTTGAACTATATTTTGCAGTATGAAATACTACAAAGCAAAGAGCTCTTCCCAAGAACTTCCTCAGTTCACCAGAGCCAGCCTGGCTGAAAGCTGTTTTCATTTCATCGTGTCTTGAAGCTGTGATCAGCCTGCAAGGGCTGCAGCTTCTGTACCACCCTCCTCCTGCCCAGCCCTATTTCTTCTGGGTTTTTGTCACAGCCTAGTGATGAGGATTAGCAAATCAAACACGCAGCTAACACCTCAGGGGTTTTTTTAGCGTACCCTGTCCTTCTGTAGGTGTGAGAAGCAGGGCTGCTCCCATTTCACTTAAAAATAGTATAGTGGGCAAGAGCGGGTCTTTGACATGATTCGCAGCCAATACTCCAGAATAAGGGGCGTCACGACCCGCCACAGCTAAACCTCCACCAAAACTATGCTTGAATGGGCCTTCCCAGACCACTGTGAGCTTTGTTACGTATGGTGATTCCTTTGTATGGATGTCTGTGTTAACAGTGCAAATAAAATAGTGTAGGGAAGCCTATGGAGGAATAGCTTTTATGGGTGGTCCTTCCCTCTCTCTCTTGTCCCCAGCCTTGCTTTGGTCCCCCTTGAACTGCTTCAAGAAATTAAGAATCAAGCTGACCATTTTGGTTGCTTAGGATTTTTTTTTCCGCTTTTTACGGAGGTAGTTTTCTGATGTGTTATCACCCTGCTGCAGAAGAGCAGAAATGCAGCAGCAGGAGTAAGGCTGATGGCAGAAGAAAACAGAGTGCAGTTTCTAAGGAATATCTTCTCTCAGGTCACCATTTCTAACTTGGACCAGCATCTTCTGTGATCTTCTGTGTGTGAGTGTCATGGTTTGGCCCCACTGAGCAGCCACACACTGGCTCACTCGCTCAGTCCCCCTCACTGCCTCCCTAGTGAGACAGGGAGGAGAATCAGGAAAGAAAAGAAGGCAAAACTCATGGGTTGGGATTAAAACAGTTTAAGGAAACAACAGAGGAAAACAGAGGTGGAAAACAAAACCAATAACAGAAAATACTTAAGCACATAACTTACCATGCAATAGCTGATGGTGGATCCTGAGGCCCAGCTCCCTTCCCAGCAGCCAAACCTGCCCCCCAGCCCCATCCCCACTTTATACCCTGAGCAGGAGTCCCATGGGATGGAACAGCTCCTGGGCCAATTTGGGTAAAATATCCCAGCTGTTGGGTAATGAGTAACCTATCCCAGCTGTGTCCCCAGCCACAGGGGCCACCAGCTCCAGCTCCTCCCCCAGCCCAGGTGAAAATGAGCTCTGTCCTCGCCAGAACCAGGACAGTGGGCAAAAAGAGACCCCTTGGATGGGGTTTCTGGGTATATAGAGAAGAAAAAAAAGAAGAAAAAAAAAAAAGAGGAGGAAAACTGAAGAATTTTCACATCTGCAGAAGGATTTATGTGCCTGTTTCTTTTTCTATTTTCTTAGCTGGCCTCAGTAAACACTTCCACCTCCCCCCAAACCTTCCCTCACCTCTGCCTTTAGTTTGTCACCGCTGCAAGAGCATTATCCAAAGCTAAACATACTTGTACCATTTTTTTCTATTGTTAATTTCTATTGTTTCCATGTAATTTTTGTATTTTTACACAAATAGCAAAACCATCAGATGTGTTTGTGCTACCTGTCCAGCGTGCCATCCTCTTTTGGAGGCCCCGGTGGTACACACATCAGAGGAGCTCATCCTGTATGTCCCAGCCCCGACGTCAAACCTGCCTGGAGACACCGGTGTGCCTCAGCTAAGGGGCAGGTTTTCTGTTGGCTGAGTGGAAGTACCTTGATTAGGTGACACCCTAAGGAGTTTCTCTACGCAGCAAAGAAATGAGGGTGACTTTACTGCAGAAAGAATAAAGAATGAGTGCACTGATGCTCAACAAAAACTCCATAAATAAGCCCCTGGTTTGGCACTGCAGCCTCTTTAGACTTTTCATGCAGAGTCTAATCCAATTTAAAATGCATCCAAATTCCCAGCAGCAACCGGCAGGAAAGCGGGACAAAGCTGACATCCAGACGGCCAGCTCTGAGACAGGGCTGAGACACCTGAGGGTCGGTGTCTGTCTGCAGGCGCCTCGCTTCAACCAGGGCAAATTTCCAATGGCAGCAACGTTGCTAAACCTTGTCCTAATTTCAGCCATCGGCTCCCATCCCATTTCCTCTGCCTGACTGGGACCTGTGGCCACCTTGACGTCAGTTTCCCAGTTACGAAAATCACATGAATGAAGATGCTTCTGTAGTTGCTGGGCAAATCTAGAGCAAAATTGTTAAAAAAAAAAAAAAGGGAAAAAAAAGAGAGAGAACTATTTTAGGCGCTGAGGCTGACTCTGTATTTCTCGAGACCAAAGCAGCCCACAGGCCATCTGTCTCCTGGAGAACTGGTGTCTGAGACTGGGCACAGAAAGATCCTCAAGCACACCATGCCTTAGAAATCAGCTCCAAGAAGGGGAGGGCTGTTTTATTTGCTGGCTCGGGCCACCTCGTTCTTGGGCTAGTAATCCTCTCCTCATCCTCCTGATGAGAGCCAGCGGAAAGAGAGGTCACCAGGATTTGCCCCAAATAGCTCGGGTTCTCAGTGTGGTCTGGAGCCAGAGTTTGGATAAGCATAAAAAGCTTTGGATAAGCCATGTTAAAGTAAAGGTCGGATGAGATCACTAGCGTGCCTGATCATTTATGAGCAAAGTATTACTTTCAGTTTCCACAGGGATCCTGATTTTTGGGCGGGTAGAAGATGGCTTTTTCAGGGACTGCTTCTCTCTAATGTTAACAGGAGGTGTTAAATCAAATTTTTCTTTTTTTTCCCCTACCTGTCATCATCCTCAGAAGAGTCTCATCAAGGCCAGCTCTGAAAGTCTTACAGGCTTGCACAGTTCCTAAAATATCACAACTGAAATAGCCAGCAATTTGGTGAAACCAACATGACTGCAAAACTGCCCTCATTTCAAGAGCAATGCACCTGAAAATTACACAGATTTTTTTTTTTTATGCACATGTCCATCTCGGGGCTTGGATTTTGACCCCACAGCTGTGCTGGGATTCAGAAGTAAGACCTACTCCATCTAGAAAAAACCGACAGAGCCGAGCTGCATCAGGAAGATGCTTTAGCAGAAGCTCCTCCCTGTCCTAAACCTTGGGGAGAACCCACCAAACCAACCCAGGCACAAACCGTTCGTTTTCATCTCTGCACAAACATCACCAGATGCAAAGCAGCCTGGAAGATCTCTCCTCTCCTCTTCATGAGCTGCTCCTACAATTGATTACAGGAATGCCAATAAACCTGCTGCCAAGGCCCCGCGGGCACAGCCCTGCTCGGATGACTTTCCCATGAACGTTTTTCCTGGCTCGGTTAACTGCCCCACTCATGGATTTGCTGCATCCTGGTAACCAATTTTCTCTTTCCAGAGTCATATTCATTGAAACTGCATATTTAATAAACCCAGACATGTTTATCCAATATTAGGAGTCATAGCTGGCTGGGAGAATGTGGAAACCGAAGTGCTGGAGACTGCCAGATACTCATAAGCACTTTTAATGATAGAGTGCAAGAGAAACGTCCAAAAAGACAGCTCCCAAAAGTAAAGCGTAACCCTTAGAAGGACTCAACGAGGGGAGAGAAGCTCACCAGCTGCTCTTACCTGCCCACATCCAGCTGGTGGTGGCAGCTTTCACAGTGCAGCGAAACACAGAGGCGAGACCGAAAAAAGCACTGATGCCGTTTGATGCTGCAAAGGTGCTTATTTCTCTTCCATGGCAGTGAATTGCCTTAAAAGTGTGTCTGAGCCCCTGGGCCTGCAGCCCCAGCAAGCCTTGATGCTCACAACTGACTGTAATTTAAATGGATCCCACTTTAAACACAGCTTCTGGGTTTCTGGCATGCCGGCCAGTTTTTCTCCGGAGCTGGCTTGCATAGGCCTTAGCCATTACGTCTTCAAACGTTCAGCACAAATTAAAATAGAGCAAAGCCTGTCATGCTGATACTGAAATTAGCACTCATCGTAGAGCTGGGAAACACAATTTAGACATTATTATGCTATTAGAATTTTAATTCCATTGACATGTATATATGAGAACTTAAAATTAATAAATACACTCTTTTGGATATTTTCTTTTCGTTTGACAAAAGTTCTCCAAAAGATGCAGAAGAGGGTAAGAACAAGTCGCTAAAGGGAGACAAAGAACATCCTCCAGACCGCAAAAGCTCTGTGAAGGCTGGGAGAGCACGGGAGCAAAACCATGCCTCTAAAATTTGCCTTTGAGCAAAATCAGGCTCCGACCTCGCTGAAGAGATGCCAGCCAGTCTGAGCTCCAGGGCCAGTTCTGCAAACACTGACATTTTTTTCCCTGAAAATCAGAAAATCAGAAATGGAGGGTGACCAGAATTGCTTAAAATAAGATGACAGATGTCTCAAACGAAGGTGGTAGGTATCAGTGACTGCATTTGAACACCAGCCTTAATTTTTTTGGCCAAGTCTCTGCCGGTGTTCAAACACCTCCCCTCCTTGAGTGTTCAAAGTGAAAAATGAAAAAACATTTTGGTGAGGCAGGAAGGGCAGGAAGCCTTTAGAAAAGGGAAATGACTTCAAGTGAGAAATTCCCCTTCACCTTTTGAACATTATGTCATACTTACAAGTCCTTTGAGCTAGCAGCTAAAAGGGCAGATTTTGAAAGAAATGTCGCCTGTGGGGCTAAATCAGTTTGCGGGAAAAGGTGTAAGAAATTTCAGTAATAGTGTACTCCGTCATCGGTTACTGATGTCAAGCACAGAACAGAGGGTGGGTGACTACAAAATGCTCAGCATCTCCTCCCACTCTCCTTCCTCTGCCTGAGTTTTGTTCCCAAAAAATGCATTACCTCTCTCCCTTTTAAACCTGTCCCTATGGCAACACATAGACCTGTCTTGACGCAGACATGCTAGAACTTTGACAGCCCCTTCTTTTTGTGACACTTCTTGTGGTAACATCCCGAGATTGTCAGAGAGACAACGTGAGATCGCCTGTATCCAAGATACCATTTGGGTGATTTTTTACTGAGAACTTGTTTTTGCAGTCTTTTGCTCTTCTAGCTCTTGAACTCTCAGTCAGTACATCATGACTGCAATTTTATCTGAAATGTGCTGCAAAATCTATTTACCTTTATCAGCAAAATTCCTCAAATGAGACGGTTTTGACAAGATCTACTTTCCATAAAGCCACGCTGCCAAGTACCACACGCTGCTCCTGTGGTTCTTTCTGAACTGGATCCCACATGAGCTCTTCCCTTGTTTTGTTCAGATGCTAACAGAGTTTCCTTGTGCCTACGCCGCCAACACGATGGATTTCTAGCTATGCTCCATACATACCGTTACTGGGATTAACGCTGTTATCATTTTTTGTCACTCGGTTGGGAGTAAATATGCTACATGGAAGCACGTCATAAATTTAGCAATTTAAAATACCGCATGCGCTGCTGGCTTTGGATGATAAGAGGGAGTGTATGTGTATGCAGGGTGATAACCTTGAGCTCCATGAATTGCAGTCAGGACTTCTGATTTCTAACGCAGAAAACTCCTCCCCAAGGGCAGTAACAGCCACAGCCGACAGCTCTGGGTTGTGTCCCAAACATCTGTGGGGTCCAGAAAGGTTGAGGCCCTTTGGAGCGATGCTCACAATGAAATCTGTCACAGTTGGGCTTTTGTTGCACATAAAGACATGACGGCACAAGGTACCCGAGTGGTCTTTGTTTCCATCCCTGCTGAACAGAGCCACACGACTAACATTTCACATGAAAACAAGGCTAAAAAAGAAACTGTGGTCTGTGACACCGAGATGTACTTAAAACTTCTCTCATAAATAGCACAGCCGGTATTGAGGTAATCTCTGACCTAGATTTTAGAGCTCACAAGCTTCCAGAATTGTTTATTCCTTACTAAGAACAAGAGACAACTTGGTACCTTGCTGTCGCTGTGGGCAGAGTCAGGTGTGGATGAATATTGACACAAATTAAGTCGTGTATTTTCCTGTCTGCTCTTCGAGAAAGCGCAGGGGCGCTTTGCTCAGATGTGCCTCCTGGTAGCTCCCCAAAGGCTCCCGTTGTATTTGAGAGAACTGGGAAAATAAGGAAACACTCTCTGTACTGCCAAAACCAAGAGAATATAAATGGAAATTATTATTTGGGGCCATCTCTAAGTCCTACAAGCTATAGTTATAATTGAGAATTTCTCTCACTTATAAATCAGAAATTACGAATCTCTTGCTTTGGAGATCCCTTCTTGAAGGTGAGAGGCCAGCATTAAACTCAAACCCAGCACTTACCCAACTGCTCCACTACACAGATCCAACAGAGGAAAAGCAAGTCCTATCGCTTTTAGTTGCAGCAGAGTGCATTTCATCGTCAGCTTCTGCTCCTTTTGTCCCAGCTGTCTGTCAACATCAAGGAAGACAGAAAGAGTAATGCCACTGCGCTGGGAATGACGAGTGGGTTTTGAGCCTCCAGAACAACCAAGCTAAAGACAATCACTTTCTATTTTACGTAATTGCCACAGTCATGGCAATGGAAATTTTAGAATATTTTCAGTAGATTTTTTAAAATATTCCTTCTATTTTGTTCCATTTTTTTTTCTGTGCTTCTCTTCCTGTTAATGTTTATGCCAAGAACCACTGTGAAACCTCTCTGCTATCTCCAATCCATAAATACGGTTTATCTAGATAAATACATGCACGCACACGTCAGGTTCACAATTAGGCAGGAAAAATGTCAGACCCGTAAAAAGCAAAACACAGCCCGTTACATGCTGGGTGGCAGAATCAAATGGAGGCGGTGGGAGGCTGGGAGCTGCCTGAAGATCCAAGCCCTGGCTGCCGTCAGGAATGCCAGATGGTGTTTGTCAAGAGGACAGAGCCTTACCTTCTTATTTTATCATGGCAACATCACAGTAAGACAGCCATCAACAGTCACTATTTTATCTAACAGATTTAAGAAGTACAGCCCACAGCAAAAAGGCAGAACTCCGGCTGCAAAACAGACAGCCAGATGCAACCGGCAATCCCAAGGAAAAGATGCAGCTTTGTTTATCGAGAGACATTGTCAGCCGTTGCATATATTTTATTTTCTCATGAAGGAAATGCACTGAGCATGTACAGAGATTACATTCAACACAGATTTATCATTACAGAGCAATCAGAAAATAAAGACAGCCAATACACATTTCCTGCAGCAGAACAGACTGAAGGAACCGATTGAAGCTGAGAATGAAATGCAAAATACTTAAACCTACCTGAGTGATTTTTACACAGGTGAGATATTTAAGCCTAAATTACAATTCTCAGCCAAGATCCATCGCATTGTTCCAATCTTTAACAGCTTTCTCAGACTTGTGCATTGCAACTAAGCATCGACCTGACCCGCCTTGTCTGAGAGCCCATTTGAACAAAACCCCAGAAGAACAGTCCCCGGCTGGAGCTACAGTCTGCGTGAGATGATGCGGGATCCAGAGGAAAGGGTACAATGAAACAAGGAGACGGTTTGGTCTGTGTGACAGGCAACAGCTACAAGGCAGGTTGGGGTTATACCCTACTTGAGGTTTCAGTGATTATTTCACTTGAAAAAGCTCTCTAGAGTTTGCAACCTTAATACCATTTTTGTAAATGTGCAGAATTCTATGACACACTGCCTGGAATTGATTTTTCAAAGAATTATAGGGAAAAAGAAGTCACAACACAAATCTAGTGGAAAAATGACTTTGCCACGTATTTTGTGAGTTCCATAAACTTGATGACCAAATCTTTTTCCAAATGGGCAACTAAAACTTGGAACTTGAAAGAACACCTCTACTTCAGTGACACCAGCTGGACTTTGAGCCAGCCCTATGCATGTTGAGCGCTGGAGATTAGACCAGATCCTCACAGCTGGACATTAAAATCTACAAATAGCACTCATCTGCCTCTCTGAGTTTTGAATCACAGGAGGCACCACCCTGCTCTCCAACAGGCCCAAGACCCTGCTTAGTGCGTTACGTCACTTCTCCTCTTGCATAACCACTTTCAGCATAACCACTTTGAAGGACCGGCTGGCTGCTAGCTAGTGATGCACAACGCCTTCTACAACGGGGCCCATTCGGGATCACTTACTTTGTAAGACTGCAATGAATGGGATTATTAAAAATGTTGATTTAGTTCCTTACATCTGTAAAGATCTCCAAGTAATTTCATTCACTTTGCAAAATGAAAAGGATATATAAACCACCACAGATCAACTCAACCACGTCACTGAAGGGGGAGATACATACTCTTACTCTCAAAGAATGAAGTTTAGGACAGTAAAGAATTAACTACATAGCTGAAACTGCAAGAAGAATTTGAATAAACAAAAATATTACTACTCAAGTTATGATTTCCCTACAAGACTGGGATCAACCACTTGTTTCCAAAACCAGCAGTAGAGAGAGAACGAGCTGATCTGTGGAGGGAGCTTACCAGTTTAAAACAACTTCCAAGCTCTTTTTTTTTTTTTTTTTTTCTTCTTTTTCCAGTGTTGAAGTAAGATTCTCAAAGGATCAGAAAAGAGACGACTGGACCTTCTTTTCCCAGGAAATTTACATAATATAACTCCATGCATTGTTCTCTAAATGACCTTGCCGTAGCAGTTTGTATTAATACTAAATCATTTTTATTTCAAGTTTTCTGGCTTTTGTCCAGTTTGCAAATATTCCCTGAAAGGCTAATTTGCTTGCTAGAATTTTCAGTCACTTTGTGCTTGCTTTTGAATGTCTGCCAACAGCATTTGGAAGATACTGGTCTTTTACCCTACTACAAGGCTACTTGCAGCTAAGATTTCTCCTGCTTTTTTAATGTACTGTCTAAATTGTAGGAAAACGTTACGTATTCGCACAATCAGCCCCTTAGGATAAACAAGAAGAGGGCGGTGTTTCTTACATATAGGTCAAGACATATTTAGCGATGGAACCGTCTTTATCTGAACATCTCTCAGGTCTGCCTACTGCTTTTTGCCTACCGAGAAATACGGTACATGGAGGAACATGATTAGGAAATATCATCATCCCTTTCTAAGAAGGCAGACTTGTTGCTTCAGGACACTCTTTTTTTTCCCCGCCTCATGTCAGCTTCAGCAAGTGCCACAGAAATGTAAAGATGAGGAGAGAGATGTAGCTCACGGAGGTGGTGACTCTGGAAGCCAGGCTTTTAACATTGCAGTTGTTTGAGTAGCAGCAGTGAACGCTCACTCCAGGCGCTCTGGATCCATCCCTCCTTGCCCGCTCGCAGAAGGACCTGAACGAGCAGGACTTCATAACGCCACCTAGAACAGAGCCACACTGAACCCGAAGGGACCCGCGCGTTCACCGTCACCCGCTCCCGTCTGCATCCCCTTGGCATGAACCCGACCGTCCAACACTGAGTGACAACACGAGGTTTGGCTGCTCCTTATAAGTACATGAACACAATTGCGTCAGATTACAGCACACTAACAAGCTCCCACTTAAGTCAAATTATTGTAATTTATCTTAGATGAAACTGATGCAGCTTAAATATCTCTCCAGGTGCTCAAGGGCAGTGCCTCATTAGCTTATTTCCCTTCCTAATTTCCAGGTAAGCCATTTAACTTAAAAATGACAGACGTAAGTAAGAAGTGGGCAATAGTTAAAACGCTTTTTTACAGCGGTCAGGTAGCATGGGTACGGCTCCTCACGGCACACTGACAAATCACACTCCGTGGGATTTTGCATTACGTTGCTGCTAAACCAATAAAATTAGGGATTGAAATTTATTAATAGGGTTTATTTTAAGAGGAAACATTTACCTTTGTGCCTAGCTTACTGTACACTTTTCTCTTTCCAACGCTGATTACTTATTTCTATTATTAAAAACTTAATGAGTCTGAACGGTTTGTGACTACTCACTTGCTTGTCCTCTAATGACCGCACACGCGTCGGAATGCCCCGGGCATTGCTGAGTCCCTTGCCTGTTACAGTCTTCATCGCTAGAACCAACACAGGTGTAACACTGCAGGGCTTCACCTGGCATTAAGGAAAAAAAAAGATCACTTGTAACAGTAGCGTTTAGAGTTTACAACAAATATTTGAAAATATCAATGACACAGTCTTTCTGTTTGAAGCATATGCAAAAAATTGCAAAGAGGTTTTAAAAAAAAATCTAAAGATTCTGCAAATCCTAACAATTTTCCTATGTTAGAAGTGGTCCAGATAATGATTTTAAAGAAAAAAAAATAGTCATACATTATTTAGTTTTTACAACTTGGATTTAAAATAATCCAAGAACATCTGGTGTTCTGTAATTGCATCCACATCTTCTTGTAACATTTTCAGAGCAGAGTCCACTGTAACAAGTTGGAGTATCACGGTTTTTTCTCCCCCTCCATCATGATCTTTGGTCTACAGTACCATGAAAAAGTACATTGCAAACACAGAAAATCTTACTATGAGCCATATTTCATTTTCTCCTAAAGCATCAGTTCAGCTGGAAGGCATGGCAGCCTATCTTAAGAGTTTTGGTTTTGTTTAAACGTTACAACCGCAACTCAATCCTCTTTCTTTTCCATGGTTCAAACTACATGGTATTTTCAGAGGCAAGCACGAATTTGAAATATATTTCAAATACTATATTTCAAACTTGCACAGCAGAAGGCACACCTGCTGTCCACAGGAAGATGTGCACTGAAATGTCAGTATACATATTTATGTTGACATTGCATGGCAGAGGTGAAATTCTGTGCTGCTGACCACATACACAAAATAACCTGAAACCAAACAAACCCAGGAGAGAAGCCCAGAACAGCAAAGAGGCTCAGCCATGCCTGAAGTAGGAAATGAAAAAGAAATTAAAAAAGGAAAGAAAAGGGAGTTGACTTACTTTTGAGTACAAAAAGGGAGCTGACGAGAACCAGGCTCAAGACTGTCCACATCGTGGAGATCCAAGAGACGTACCATGAGCCAAAGAAAGCAGTTTGTTTGCTATTAAAGCCTTAATGCTTATCTTACATACTTAATCCTCCGCAGAGGATAACCGATGGGATAAAGAGGTGTGCGAGAATGCTGCTTATCTAGCTTATTCTGGTTGTGCTTCTAATCACACGTACTCCATCTCCACAAACCTGGCAGGTAAATTCTTCCAGTAGCAGGCAGAAGAAAATGTATTCACCTTTCAGCGAGAGATACGCTTAAAAACCACGATCCCATCGCTGTATGTCACAGCCTCCAGCGCGTGCAAACAGTTTCGATACATTTGCCTGCGGGATTTGCTGAATCAGGGTCAGAGCATTAAACATTTTGGAGGATTATGTCTATGCTTGAGACCTGAGTGGTCCAAATCTAGCATCCATAACATATTTATTTATAGAGGTATCGACACAGACATGCGCACGTAAGCTGTATATTCTTCTGACCCACCGAGAGCTCCAAGCCGTGGCCCATGAAGCGCTTTCTGTGAAGGAATTCACCAGTACGAGCTGCTGCATCTGGCGCTGCGCATGAAGTAAGTGAAGTACATAAAACAGAGCCATGCTTATCTTCAACTTTCAACGAAAAAATTTATTTACAATAGAGAATTTCATTTAAGTGACATGCATTTTCTTTTTTTTTTTTTAAAGTTTTAATTTTATTTTACAAATCAGCAAATGCAGATAAAGTTTACACTCCTTAAGGCAAGAGTCCCCATGCAAGTAATACATGTTTATATTAAATCCAAAAGACATCCAACATGGGAACTCATGTACAAAGGGAAGGCTAGGATCAGCAATTTGTAATTTCTTAGAGAACTTGACAATCTCCCTGATACAGGAACTTTGAGATCAACTTGCTATGAATTATACTATGAAAATGCAAACAATAGCAAGAAATTCTGATAGTCATCTTAGTACTGCATACAATTAAATCAACTTTATTTAGAAAGAAAATACAGTAGTGCATACGAAAAAGTGAAAATATAACCTGTCCACATAAATGTATGGACATCAGTGTGCCAATGGTCATATTGCACTCAATATCGAAGTCCAGAAATTTGGTTAAAAGTTAGCTTTTCCCCATTTTGGCAATCAGTTCATCACAAATCTTTGTTAATTCTTCTATCTCTTTATTCTGGAAAATAAAAGGCAATATTAGGTATTACAAAAAATATTGCAGCATTGGGTATTTTTTTAAAAATTATCCAACCTTTGGGAGAAGTGTGGGACAATTAAGTTTCCTCCCCAAAACCGAGAACAGAATATCTATACCTATAGAGAAATAAATAGATTATTTCCACACACAGCTCCTCCCACTTCAACAAATACAATTCAGCACTAAAGCAGACAGCTTTACAGCAGCCATTCCTAGCACAGGATAATAACACACAGTGTGTTTCTAGGATGCACTTTCACAGCACTATTTTCCAGGCTTTCCTACACTTTTGCCCCAAGTCGTACAGATTTTCTCTATGTTAACGGTGGAGGCACCTAAGCTCACATCAGAACCACAGCTAAAACAAAAAATGGAAACAAAAGAACGAAAGAAGAACTAAAACAAGGAAGATGTTAAACCTGAGAACCGAAGCAAACCAAGGGCCCTGCTTGGTGCACACCGAGCTTTGTCAGAGCCTGAATCAGCCCCCAGCGCTGGCGGGTGGCAGAGATCCAGCCTGGCAGATGGGTCCATGTGCCTGATCTGCCCGGTGCGCGCAGATGATTTTGTTATAAGGTTTGGGCAACACTGCTCTCCTGGCGCCAGGGAGCTGCCGGGCCAGCTGGTCGTGAGGAGCAAGACAGGTCCTTGGGCAGAGCTTGGTGCGGCCTGAGCTCCAGAGGAGAGCTGGATGCAGCCACTCTGGGCAAGTTTCACTTAACTTTGGGTCATCGGGTTGACTTCGGCATTAAAAGAGCTGAATTGCTATTTACCTTTTGTTCCAGTGTTCTCTCCAATGCGTCCACTTTCAGCTGCTCTTTACGAAGGCTGGCCTGATACGCTGCTTGCTCTTGCTGAGCCTTGCCTCTTACTTGTGCAATTTCAGCATTGGCTCTAGAAAAACACAGATTTTTGTCATGTCAGGTTCTCTACAGGAAGGGACAATGGGTACCAAAGCACGGACTGCTTGTTAACAGATGGGTGGTGAGGGCAGGGCTACTTTCTGCACGTCTTTGAAAGTATTCTGAAACCAAAAGAGGATTTTCCTGACTCCCTCTCTTTCTCAGCAGAGGCTGCAAAGTCTTTTCTTAATGTCTGTGTCGTTCCCTTCACGCTTCTCTCAGATACCCATGCTGGGGTCACAAATACCACTTAGGTGGAGGTGTTTTACGGCAATTTCTAAACCTGATCTCCAGTTCTTACAGACTAGACTCACAGCTGGGACAACAGCTGGGAAGCAAACACAAGTCTTACTTTGTTTTAAGCATTGATCAATCCCAGTGAGATTTTGGAAACATCTCTTGGGTCTAGAGGACTGTAGTATGAGGCCTGAATGCAATCCCTAGAACGGCTTAATTGATCATTACATGGAAACGTAAGAAAAAAAAATAAACCAGAGCTTTCTCTCTTAAGCCTCAATCTAATGTTCACTCCTTAACGGTGGCTTAAGGAGCTACTGTCCACACTGATCTGGTGCGATCTTTCGTGCAACTGTTCCTCGTCGCCCTCAGCAGCTGATCCAGCTTAGATAACCAGTGTTACTAGGGAGAGGTGGCCCGACCGATTCTGCGCTGCAACAGCTCTGTCCTGCTCTGCCAACTGACACAGGGGCAGTAATACAGCACGGGGCAGCAGTAAATCTCGGGGCAGGAATGCTAGCTGCAGGTGCACATATTTGAGCGCAGCCCTCCACACATGCACCTTGCATTTGGGATGCAAGGTCCAGCCACAGGAACCTTCCTGCAGCATGAACTGAAAAGAGATGTCTACAGTCAATTACCTGTCCAGTTTTTCCTCAGCATGAATTTTGAGTGCTTGATACCTCTGCTCTTCCTTCTTTACTCGCGATAAATATTCCTGCGCACATTTCTTTAACACTTCTTCATTCTTAAATGAAAAGATTACATTAAATTTAATCCAAGAGATTGAAGGGTAGGACAGGCACCTATTTGCAGCAGTCACATTTAGAAAATTTAAGGGCTGCAGTCTAACATTGACGCTCCCGCACAGAGGCCGTCTGAAGCAATATCGCACAATGCACAAAGCTTTACAGTTCTGTCTGCATTTGATGCACCTGGCTGCAATCTTTCATCTGAGGATTCCGTTTCATCGCGCACCACAGACACAGCCTCTGCCCTGAGGAGTTCACATCCTACGTTTTAACAGAACACGCAGCCCAGAAGCCAGCCCTGACACGTGCTGAAGTCCCGCAGTGACGTGACATCTATTGAAACCGCAGTGTCACAGATGGGAGCACGTCACTCTTGTGCAAAATTTTCATCTTTTTTTAAGCCAAAAAGCAAGCACAAATGAGGGTTCATGTTCCCCCCAACCCTGGCACACTGCAGTCTGATGTAGGACATCAGATGTAACGGAAAACAAAGACGTGACTTCTGTTCAGCGGCACTGGTGTACGTGAGAGCCTGCTCAGCTTTGCTCATTAAAGGAGGGGACTTTAACACGACTCACCTTCCGAAACCCCTCCAATACTTCTTTCATTTTTTCATATCTCCTGAAAAGATCTGCCAGTGATTTCTCCACTGAGTTCAGATCTGCCAAAGCTTGCTCCTTCTCCACTATCAGCTGCTGAACTGTGTGATGGGAGACAGATTTCTCTCTCTGTTCATCCTCTGTTAGAAAGAAGAGAGAGGGAGGAAAAAAAAACAATTTTCAGGAGGGTAAGAGTAGTCAGAACACTGATTTCACTATCACCTACAGTTTCTACTGTGCTGTGCTCTACATTGCATATCAGTAAGTTTGTGGGATCCAGAAAAGATATTTTTATATGTAGATACAATCCTGTTTTGGAAAAAGGCTGCTAAATACAGTGACATTTAAATATTTTAAGGCTGGGGAAAAATGTGAATTTATCTCTGTACTGATGATTTATTTCACTCTGAACTCAGCTGTTGCCATGGAAAAGGCAGGTGTTGGATTTCCCTGGTCTGCCTGAAGACGCACTAGCTGAAGGAAAGGACATTTATGCACATTACTAGCACTGGCAAGAAATTCTTTGCTTTTGTCGATACGTGCTTGTCATCTCGTGGCATCTCTTCTAATCTCATACGAACAGGGCACTTTTTGTTTAATGGAATTCAAGTCAAATTCTTCCTTTGCAAAAAAACAGTGTTTTGCAAACTCTCATTCTTAGGATTCCTGTATCAAGTGCCAGAAATCTAACATTAGACACTTTCTAAGTTCTGGTCTGCAGAAAACATTTTCCAGGCTTTTCCCGCATATAGTCAAATTTGAGGCAGGGATGGTGGGAAGAACACAACGGGAATCCAAATCCATATGGAACAGAAATTTTCAGAAGAATCAACCTAGTAATAAACTGGAATACCTGCATAACATTGGAAGAAAAGCTCTGGCATTGTTTTCCAAAATGCTTAATTGTTTGCTTCATATCCTAAAATACGATTCCTGTGTCTATGTTTTAAGGGCTACTTGGAATGATACTGAAATGAAAACCAACCTGCAAAACACAGCAGTTTTATATTTCTGTTTTCCTTTGTCTATGATGGGAACTAAAATAAGGTAAGAAGTTCTCCCATGGAAAAAGCACGGGGCATTTCAGAATCTACAACTTTTCATTCAGGTCTTTATATTTTGAAATCTAAAGAACTAAACAAGAGTTTATTTTTTTACTTGAATAGAAGTCTTCAAGTGAATTAAGTATTTCATAGTGCTGGTCAGCTCTGAAATGTCAAAGTTGATACTGCCAGTTCCCAAACTGAGATTAATCTCTTCCTTTTGCATATTCAATCCTTTATACACTTTTTGGCTAGCCTAACTAAGCCCAGGCCATGCATCAGCTCCTCTTGGCTATGTTCTGTGCTACTCTGCACAACCCCTGACAACATCTTGCTGTGGCAGAGCCTGACCTGAGCTTATTTTGCTCTACGCAACGCAGAAGATCAAAAGAACCAGAGCAGCTCTCAGGACCTGCACTGAGTTTGCAGCACTGGAAGCTGCAACACCTTTATTTTACCGGTGAACAAACACCTTTGATATGGCAGAACGGAGAAACCCAGTGCCCTGTGACGCCACATCACTTGGATAACATTTAACATTTCATTAAAAATAAAGTTTCTTTTCTATTTTGCCTTCTTAAAGACACTCTGTGATCATCTGTAATGCCAAAATGAATGCATTCTCAAGTAAAAGGAGAAAACCATTTGTCATTCTTTTTTATTTTTCTAAATCTGAGAAGATGTCACCTTGTGTTCCAGCACAAGATTTGTTTAACCACGCCGGAGATTGCACGCTGTCTACCTTAACTCCAAAACACTTGGCAGGATCCTGTGCTTTGGCAAAACCTCCGCTGTGACAACTCCATGCAGGGGAAGGGATCCATTTGCATGATCACCTAACGCACTTAAAGGTATTTAATGTCACAACTGTACTTCTTCTGAGACTGCTGTCTGCGGTATTTCAGCAACTTCCTTCTTGTTTTCTAGGGCAATCTGGAAAGGTGGTAACTCATGACTCACTCCCTCACGGCTACCAAGCAATTCCCGTTCCTCCCAGAGCATCGCGGTGCCTTCCTCTCTCCTCAGCCGGACCAGCTCCCTCAAACTCATCCCCATCCCCACTTCAGCTTGCGCACGGGGACTGGGGGCAAGTGGTATCCGATGCTCCCTTTCTCCCCCACCTTCTGCTATGTGCTACAGGTGTCCATGGATTGGGGAGTGGGCTGAGGCCCTCATTAAACTCCAAAGGGAAAACAGGAATTTATACTGGGGGAGTGACATAGAAATGGAAAAGAGGGAACGTTTCCAGTGAGCTTTAGGAAAGGGGCATCTGCTTATCTCAGATGACAGTTAAGATACATTCAAAACCAAAGTGGCTAAGTACTCCAGAAAACAGAAACCGGCATCTGGCTGGAGGGGGACCGGAAGATCTATGAAATATTTTCTAAAACTACGATTTAGCTTTAATGGAAAAGCTGCTTAGTGGAACTGCGCTGATAACAGTCTGCCAGTCAAATCTTCGTTAAGCAGTTACAGCTTTTATTTCTAAAGATATTTATGAGGTTATGCAATTAAAATATTTTAATTAAGTGGTTTCCATGCCTGCAACACACACTGGCCACGGCTCACCAACACTAACAACAGCACGCTTGGGACTAACGCTGTCATTACTGAATGGGAATGCAGCAAACAGAAAACAAAAGCAAAAGAAACTAAAAATGCAAAATGCTGGTGTGAAAGTTGGTGAAAGGCTTTACTTACCAGGCTTGCCTGTTTTGTTTTTGCAAGCAAATAGCAAGAAGCAACAAAAACGGAAGCAAAACAGAAAAATCAGGAATTGTTAGGAAAGCAGAAAGTAATGCAACAACCTGTAATGCACAAAGCATAACATCTATTTGCTTTTCATAATGAGAATTTAATTATGTATTAAACATACAAATATAAGGATACATTTTTAACAGAAAAAAACCCCAACATTACACATCCATCAATAAAGAGGAAATCTGGGACAGGGATTTTGGAAGGGAACTGTGGACGGCTGTGATGAAGGTGCGTGTGGGACGGGGCGCAGTGAACACCGGGGTTACGCGGGCTGCGTTCGTACGGCTGTCAGCGCCACGCAGTCGTGAGCCACAAAACTTGGGCAACAGTCAGCAAAGCAGTAGCACAAGCAGCAGGCTGGCCTGGTTCTTTTTTCTCCCCTCCCTCCTCAATAAACAAGAATGTGTTAGGGGCTGAGGCAAGTGTAAAAGAAAAAGAAAAAAAATTGAAGTGCCAGTAAAAACATATGCTAAAAGACACTAACGGGGATCTACGCACTGACAGCTTGCAAGCTCTGGCCGCACAGAGCGTGGCACGAAATTAATTGCATAAGCTGCTGGGTAACACTGGGTTCTGTATGTATGTGACAGCAACCACTGACCTGCCACAGCCCTTGAAATCAAAGGCAATTACTGTTTGCAACGTGTGTTTTCAGGGCTTTTGTAGGCAAACACACTCAGTCCCATAGTGTTAATGCGGACGGAGCGGGAGATATCAACCACACTGAGTGTTCATTAAAGGGATTTGTGAAATTGGTTCACTTGTAATGCCCTGCTAACAGGGCTGCATAAATAGCTCAGAAGGGTTAAATCATAAACAGAAGGAGCACGGGCATTTCTTTTGTTAAATCCGTTATTGTGGTAACAGCTCAGTGATGTACATGCAAACAGCACACAGACAATAATTTTCCTCCGCAACGTGGCACTAGGGTGAGCGAGTTCCTTTATCAAGAGACAGTAATTTACGACAAATGACAGGAGAAAGTGGGACAATTAGATGTAAAATTTACATTAAATGCAGGGAGAGAAAGCCTCGCATTTAACGCATTACCACGCTGCAGAATTTGCATACTGCTCTAATTAACACATGCCTTCTGTGTCACGGTTGTTTCAGTTCCTTCGCAAATGGACAGCACATTACATTATTTATAGGCATAGCTCTTAAAAACTTCCCACAGATCATTTCAAAGACTCTGACTGATACTCTGAATTTGAAGTGTAAAGATCTTCTATCTCCTCAGTGGTCAACGGCCTGATGCTTTAATTATCCTTGATTTCTTTGGAACATGAGAAAATGGCAATTGTATAATCTATTATGCACACCATGGCCCTGCCTTTGCCTTAGGACTGATAGCTTCTTGTTGCAGTGCGGTGTCACAATTTGAATTTTTTTTTTAAAAAAAATCTGTTTCTCAAAAATACAAATTGCATTTGTTATCAAAAAGAAACTTCTGTTGCTAACTATATGCATATGCTTGGGAAAAAAATGACAGGTCTTGTGTTTCTACATATGGTTCAGGGACAAAGCCACACCAGAGTATGTTGAGTGTAAATCAAAAGGAATTAAGTTCTTTGCATAACCTGGTCATTCCTGTTCCAACACTTGCATGATGAGAACGACAGATGTTATGTCAGAAGGCAGGCAAATTTGCTCAGTTGTACATACAAAAGGCAATGGAGGCATAACACCATAGAGAATGAAGCCAGGCATAGTATTACTATGGATTATTTATTATTAAATATTTTATAATTTATTTTATTATTATAATCTCATGTATCTATTTATTTATGTATAGGCCCATTTTTCCCTCACTTGAAAGGAGGCTGGAGTGTCTCCCAGCGTCTGAGAAATGCAGGAAGGCAGCAAAAGCACCAGACGTTGAACTACTTCCCCTCAGCTCTCTTTGGGCAAAAATAAGCAAATTCGCCACAAACATATGTAAACGCAACTCAAGCATTACTTAAAAAAAACCCCAACAATTTAAACACAAAAAAACAATTGTGTGAGCAGAAATTTTTGGGTCACACAATACTGACTGTATATGAGGGGACTGCCAATTTTAAAATGGGCAGAACAATACGATATGTTGACGGCTGTGATAAAAATCCTGCCCTGTTACAACCCTGCTGGAAAGATGCAGGTATGCCTGCTGTGGTCCTGGCACACTGCACTCTCTGTGCCAGTTCTCTTAGGGGGAGTAGGAGGAATAATTTCTTTTTGTTTTCCAATAAAGACAGCGTAAATAGGCTGGATTATTATGACTCCCTGCTGGCAGATACCATTAGCTGGGCTAGCCTTTCTCCTGCATCTCACAGCCCAGATTTAACTCCAAGGCCGTTCCTAATAGCTTTTAATAATATTTCACAGTTCTCTGCTGCTTCACTTGAGGTTGGTCCTCACTTTGGTCCTGCTTTCTCACCAGCCACTGCTTCTTTGCCTGCTCTTTCCAGCAATTTTGGCCGTAGAGAAACCATGACTCCACTCAGCTATTCACCCTTCTACGAGACGGCTCAAGCTGAAGCAGTACAGGGCAGCACAAGCCACTGGCGCTTTCTATAGCCAGACTACAAAAAAGAGCTCTGGAAATCTTACGAGGAGGCTTTAAAATCACATCCCAGGGGCCAGGCCTCCTGTTCCAAGGAAGCACACAAGTCCTGCAACCTTTGGTTTTGAAATGCTAGTGCATTTGGTGTTTTTCATTTGTGGGTCATGCTGTTAACAAAGGTGTTTTCTAATTATTGTGAGGCAAAACATGTCATAATTTAGACCTTAAAGGAGACCCCTATGTCATTAAATAACTGGGGAGGTGGATTGGCCACTCATAATCTCTCAGCTGGGATTGGAGTTAATCTAGGTTTTGGTCTGACCAATGCACTTAGCACAGATAATCCCTGTTGTTGTAAAGAGCTAAGTTTGGTATCTCTCATTAAACAGTTGGGAGCAGATGACTAAAACGTTTTTAGGTCACTGAAAGTCTCTCCCGGAGATATCCATGAATTCTGGGCAAAGCATTTGAACATGTCTCCTATGGGACAGCTTGCTTTGATGCAGAAGAAGCCCTGACCTTTCTGTATTACCTGGACTGCCTCGGGGGCTACTTTCTGTAAAACAAAGCGCTGGCTTTTCATCACAAGCCGGCAGCACGTGCTGGCGTCCTCAGATGCCTTCGCAATTCCCAGCAGCATCAGCAGGAGTAGCTAGCATCAAAATGAAGCCCACAGACTTCAACCATGTTTCTAGGCTCTCTTCAGAAAATCAGAGTGGAGGACAGCAACTTTCAGAGTAGAAACACCTACCTATCATCTGAGCAATCGTCTTCTCATATTCTGAAACTATTTTCCTATAAGAGGGGAAAAAAAAGAAAAGCTTTTGGCAAACATCATAATTGCTAATGCTTACTTAGAAAATAATGCTCATCAATAACTGAACTGCGGTACTTTAAAAGATACAGAACTCCATCACACTTTTACACGCTCCTTATTACATAAGTAATGAATAAAACTGACAGTTTAAACATTGCACCTGATCTTTAATTCTCCATGTAAATCAAAATAGGTGGGGGAGGGAAAAGGATTGCTTTGAAACAAATTCCATGATTTGAAACATGCCCACATTACCAATCATGATTTAAATATAAACATAGTCACATTGGTCTAATTCAGGAGTTACAAAGAGTCTGGTTTTTCCATTACTTTCTCCCCTCTTCTCCATATTTGTGTTTGCTTATTTTTAATGTAAACATTAAATAAAGTTATAACTGGTAGCAAGTAAACCTAGCAGGAGTATAGTTGGCCCAGATGCAAAATAAATCTAATCTTCCACTCTCCAGATGTGACTAAATGAGCCATTAGCACTTAAGAGAACAAGACCAAAATATTCAATTATGTAGCACAAAACCCATCGTGTCCTATTTCCCAAATCTGTTTTTGAAACAGAGGTGGCAAAATGTTACTTTAAAGACTATTTGATTTCCTATACTCATGGCAGGCTTTGAATTTCCTTCTTGAAAAGAGGTTAGCCAAAATAAGCAGATTAAATGTGATTTAGAAAGATGATCCATGCCTTCCCAGAGCCAAATAAAGCTAATGAAATGAGACTAGCTTGATCTGTGCTTTGATTCATGAGCCACGTAGGACTGTCTACGAAAACCAAAATTACCCCACACTTCATCTGAGGTGGACATTCAAAATAGCTCACTGGTATGTGAATAGGTCTCTTTTGAAGTCTTAGCTCGCTTTCACTTGCTCCATTCTAGGGAATTTTGCTGCAGTTGGTGAGGCTACAGAAAGGATGTGGCAAAATCTTGAGATAAAAGTCACTAAGGAAAGGAAAAACTTGCAGAGACTCCAGTACTGCGTGTCTCAAATCTGAATCACAAGCAGAGCCCAGAAACCCCTGAGTGGGCCACTTGCCCCAAAGGTCAGTAGCCTCTCACTTGCCCTGGTCCTGCAGAGCACTTGGCAGAGCAGGGGCTGTACAGCTGCGCACCCCACTGACCTCGCTCGGGCTTCACGTAGAAAAATTTTTGGTACTGGGGCCGGAGCCCATCTCTGCACAGCTTACCGTGCCTCCAGCCACGGCCTCCACTGGGATCTGCTCAGATGCTGCTTTCCCTGCTGTCAGTCCTGCTATTTTAAGTGGCTTTTTTCTTTTTTTTTTTTTTCAGCCACACTTTTGAGGGCAAAGATAGCTGCAAGGGTTTTCCCCTAAAAGGAAAGGGTTGGTTTCATGTCCAAAGACGATTACCTCAAGAGCCTACTGTAAGCAATAAGGACTTAAAAGACATGTTGTGTCCTTGTAACACCAGGCACCTTTAGGAAATTTTATCATCCTAGAAAATGAAGCCAAGGACCCAGGGCAACAAATACGACATTAAACCACATCATTCCTCCCTCTGATGGCACCTTACTGAGGCATTATCAATCACACCTCCAAATAACCAGATTTAAATGTTTCTTGACTGCCTCTGGTTGTAGCCTTGGATTATGGTACAGCCCACCCTGGTTTAGCTCTTCAACAGTTATTGCATTATTGCAACTTCTCATCTTGGCTACTGTTCTCTGGAGTGGAATTTCCTCCAGTCTGACGTTTTTCTGGGAACTTAGCTGAACTCAGGATATTCCAGGCAGAGTGTGCAGGACAGGTAAAAGAGCATTGCTTCTCCTTCTGTGGAAAGTGATGATTTTCTGCTTACAGGTCCAGATAATCCCTTCACTCCTTGCTTATCATTCTGGCATATCCAATTGCTGCATCTCTAGTTTACCATGTGGACTGTTTCAACATTTAATATTCCAAAAGAAATCTTTCTTTCTGCACACATACATATTTTATAATTTTGTGACAAGATTAGTCAGGGTTTTTTTATCACCCATATGTTCTAGGGATGTGCCTGTGGGAAATTTGCCTTAGTATGTTTTTTTAAAACTAAATTTTATTGAGGGTGTAGACACACAAGTAAATTACTGTGAGGAAGATGAAGGTACAGATCTACAGTGTGCCAGCTGCTCTGTGTCACCCCCTGCTCTCCTTCCTCTAAGGAATAAGCAACCTCTGTCAGTGCCTGTTTGCAGCTGGCACGCGCGTACACCCAGGCAGTTTCTGGAGAATAGACCAAGTACTGCACTTGAGTGTGTGATGAATCCTGCGACATTCCTGACACAACTCCTAATTTTCTCCATTTCTTGTTTTGCTTCCTCAGTTTGACTGCTTGCAGCAGCTCCTTTCCATTTTGCCTCATTATGTGTTTGAGGGCTCTGCCAGGGTTTTGTCCCTTTTCCCAAGCAAAGTGCAAGAGCGGTGAGAGAACTCAGCTGGGCACTGAGAGATGGTTTTCTGAAAGAAATAAAGTGGCTGCCCTTGCCTTGTGCAGATGCTTCTCTTAAGACGCTTTGGCTCAAAGCCCTGTGCTGCCGCTATTCAAATGTGCCATGTGCGACTCCTGGCATCCGTGCTAGCGTCTGCCGAGTTCTGCATCACAGTTCCCTTCTACTCTTACTCCCTAAGTACAGTTTTCCTGGACAAAAACAGGGATTGCATATGCAGGACATCACTTGATACAGCTCATTGGCTTTAGCTTTACACCACCGAGACATGTCATTTTGGGAAGGTAGAAGATAATAGGCTTTAAAGACCCCATGAAATATTTTTATCCATTCTCTTTTGCAGTGGATGACTTTCTCAGGTTCAGACTGAAGAGCAGGACAAGCTCATTAGTATGTCGTTCTTATGGTATTAACCCTGTAAAAAGGAAAGGCTGAAACTTTCAGCTGACTAAATGGGAAGCAGTAGTGATTCTTCGAGCAACATCACTCACATCATCCACTACAGTGACTGTGCTGTCACCCTTGCAAGTGGTAGGACCTGGGCTGGGAAGGAAGGCCAAACCAGTTATGTTCCAGTACACAGATGTAATGTTTTTATACTGGCAACTGGGGTTTTGTTTACTGGTGTTAAACATTTTACAGTAATGTCTTAGAGGGAGCCTGTACTACTCACACCTATCCACAAACCTTTGCATTCTTTCTTCTGTTGGCAAACCTATTCCCAGAGAGTGAATTTTAAATCAGCACGTGCGTACCTCTGCCAGCTCTGCAGGCAGACTCATTCGGTCAGGCAACAGAAACACCACTATGCAATCCACGGGAGAACTCACAGCGCAAACTGGAAGCAATCCTTCCCTTATATTAAGCTAGATTAAGACCTCTCTTATCTCAGTATTCTGAGGATGTAAATAAAATCAGCAGCATAGAAGTTTTCAAAGATTACTCTCAACACAGGTGCCCACCATGCAGAGCAAAGACAACGTATCAGTTTAGGACCAAACCAAAGCCTGCAGTTAAAAATAACGAAACAAATTCTGCTAACCAAAGCAGTTGTACAATCGTGGTACTCTGCGTCCTGTCCACAGGCTGAAAGGGAACTCTGTCAGTGTGATTAGTGACAAGTTAATAACCCACCTCATTTCCATCACTTCCCTTCTGCTTTCTTCATATTTCTCTTTCCACTCAGACACTTCTCTTTCCTTGGCCACAATCTGAAACAAAGAAAGCAAAGGGAAAAAAAACCAGTAAAACCAAGTGATCCATTAAAGAGGAAATTAAATAATTACACAATATTTGATTTGATATCGAAATCTAATTAACAGAGGTATAGTTTTCAAGTGCATAACGGATTCAAATATAAGCATCCCCAGGGATTTCTTTTTCAGACTGCAAGGTGCAATTAAAAAAGTTCAGATGTGAAATCATACTCAAGATTTGGAAAACTAACTTATGAAAGCAGACACTTCTCAAGAAATACTGTATTACACTACATTGTGTCCGATTCACCTGGTGCCAAACCTGAAATAATTCTGTACATGGGTTTGGGACGTGGTCCCCTGGTTTGTCCTCCAAGGGGGTTCTACTGCTTCTGCATGCATGTTTAGGGCTGCCTGTCCATGAAATTTTACACCCAAAGGACTGTGTTCCTTGTGCTCCTTTCATTCACACAATCTATCATAATGTTTGGAAAAATCTAACACTAGATTGTACCTGTTTTTAACTGTTGTTATCAGCCAGACTAATCTGATATGTAGCTTTGTAAAATACATAACTTTATTCCTATTTCTAGCACCTTACAGTTTTTATATAATTACATAGCAATGTCAAGACGCACAGAGTACACCTGAGGTTAAAAAACAAGAAATATTTATTTTCATATAATGCCTGCTTTTCACTCACATCAAAAAAAAGTTAAACTTACAATGTAGTGCCTTTTGCTTTGGTAGCCTCTAGCGTGGCTTCAGCATGGCTGAGGGTGGTTTCAAGAACAGAACAAGTGTTCATAATATGAATCATTTGGGAGAAAACAGGAAAGAAGGAAACCACAAGGGGCACATATTTCCTTTTCCAAATTCTGAAGAAAATTACCTCTGCTCTGGCGAGTCGTAGCGCGGAGTCTAAGTCTTGCTGGGGGTAGAGAAGACCTGTGGTGCTTTCTGCATCCGAGGCGCCGATCCGGGAGTACAGTGCACTTTTAGAGATGGAAACATCTGCTGGGATAGCAGGTTCTCTCTGTGTGTTTGTTTTTTTAAATACAAAGAAACGAACCATTAAATACGTGTTTAGCTCATATGCTTTCTGGGTGTGGTGCTAGGCACCAGAGTCCTGAGCTAGGACTAGAATCCTGTGCACTACTAAATTATAACAGCAATAACACTGACAGGGAACTTTGAATTTAGCAATCATAAAATATATATTTAAGATCCATAGTAAGCACCAAGACAGCTGTATTACCCTTACAGGGAGAAAATAAAGACAGCACTTTTCCACCAATATTTTAAGGCTCTATATTAGAAAATTTACAACTTTCTGATGCAGAAATTTCATCAAAACATCCACAAGAAATGCAAGTCAGCACGGGAAATTAGAACTGGAGGCAAGTGGAATTCTGCTTCCACAAAAATAGATCAAGAATCCAGCAGCAAGACGACAGCTCACTTTCTTACATCTGACCTGCCAACACACCCTATCACAAACGATATTTCATAAAAAGTGTGAATATCACACAGAATCATCAAATACACAGGTGATGTTGCTGCCCCACTGGAATTCAGCATGCGATTAGTACGTTAAATGAGGTTTTATTTGCAGCTGCCGATTTTGCTCATGTCAGAGGCCCAGATTAACTCGGGAGGAGAGCAGCATGTGAAATGAGGAAGAGAGCAAGAAAGAGGTGTGTGACACGGAGATGCAATGTCTTGCAAACAACACTCCAGGTACAAACAATTCAAGTTACAGTGCATGAAAATCAAGGAGATTAGAAAAGACAGTTAGGAAGATGCTAAACAAGAACACCCCCCCCCCCCACTTTTAGCCACCATCCGTTGCAACCCCCTGGGAGCAGACCCCTCTGCAGCAGAGGCATGGCCAGCACTGTACGTATGGCCCGGTGTCCCCTACATCTCGCCTGGCATCTCGCTGTCACTCAGCTGACATGCACGTGCTGGGTACTGCCTCTGGCGGTCTGGGAAACAAAATGGGCTTTCTGTCAGCTGCTGCTGGGTCACAAAATAATTTTGGGCATGGATATAACCATACTCCTATTGCTGGAGTTTAATGTTGCACTCCTCTGTTAAATACACATGAAACTGGGCAAAGGAATCAGGGTTACTGGGGATGGGGAGGAGAGGGGCAGACAGTACAGACACTACGGCCATCACCGAAACACTGCTTCCTTACAACACTACACTAAAACAGGCTGGAGAATCAAAATGTCACAAAAAATTAAAATAAACTTTAGTTTAAAAGAGAAAATCCTCATAGGAACCAAACAGGGTAGCAAGTTAATGGTAAGAGGCATCTTTACAAGCTCTGTTATGCTTCCAGGCTGCAGCGCAGAGAAAGGGGATCCCCTCCACCCATTCAGTGCTGGGACCCCCACAACTACTCTGCACAGGTGCAGGCTACATCGTCCTCGGGGTAATTCTGCGAGACAGAGCCACAGCAGCTCCACTTCATGGGCTGAGGACCTGCTCTGGTCCTCGCATTGCCCAGAGCGGTCCCAGGGGAGTCCCACGTCAGGCAGCATCGTGGGGGAAGATGGGCTTAGCCCTGGCCAGGGACCTGCTCTTGCACTTACCAAGTATTTTGCTTTCTCTTTCTATGAAATATTTCCACCAAAAGAAGTTTCGAAGGAAAGCTCGTGTATCAGTGTATGGCTGAAATTCCTTGAATTTCTGTGACCTAAGAAGGTACTTCATGTGGTACAGAACACTCAGACTGACTCCTCCAGCGGAGAGGACACAAATACCCAGAAATCCCTCCCTCACTGTGTACGTATACGCATGTTACTTGCTAAGCAAGTGTCAAACCTGCATTTTAAAATATGGAATGTTTATTTTTTTTATTTAACCTGCAGATTCAGTAGCAGAATTTTTCAGTGGGCTCTCATGACAATTAGAATTCCCTCTATGACAATGCTAGATGTAGCCACAGAGGGAGCTGGACCATGGCCCACAGTTTGTGCAGGTGGGGAGGAAAGTCAGGTTGATCAATGCCTTTCTCCATCCACTGATGGAAATGGATGTTCACATACAGCTTTCCATACGGCACTTCCTTGAGCTGAAAAAGGCGTAACACATTTTTCCACTTTCTTGTAACCTTTGTGCATAAAGCAATATATTCTGTTCTTCAAGTTCACTAATGCTGTACCTTAGGCTTTAGGCTTTATCTGCAATAATTAAGAGCAGTAATCAAGATTTTTTAAATGAATTTTTAACATAAAAGAGAGGAAAATATTTTATATTATTGTAAAAGATAGTTGGGGTTTTTTAGTTGGTTTTGGTTTTTTTTTGTTTTGTTTTGTGTTTGTTTTTTTTTTTAATAGCAGAGTCACATTCTACTGCCTGAAATACAGAAATGTGAAAGTGAGTAGGTAATGTCTGAATCTAAGTTCAGTCCTCCTCTCCACCACATGCTCTTGTTTCAACACAGTTAAAGGAAATTTTGTCAGATGCTATTCCATAAACCATTCACTTGCTTGCAGTTTTTGCACAGCCTAGAATAATAGAAAGGATCCAAACCAGCTGCTAACTTTGTTGCAATCCCTTCTGAGTTCTCACATCACACCTTATTGAAGAATCCATACGAAAAATTACATACAACGCTCACTCCAGATAAACGCAGGACTAGATGTTCTGGATATCACATCTGCAGACAACATGAAGAAACCGCACCAGAAACTTTAAAAGACTAGACAAGAAAATTTAATTAGAGCAAGAATAAGCTAAGCAGTACTTACAAAACACCATACTGCATCTTTAGAAGAGACTCTCACTAATTTGCTCTGTGTTTTTGGTTCATTTTTAAACACGGGAGTCAACTGACTGTTACTTCTACATTTATGGAGCAGGCCATCCCTTCTCCTTTTCACTACATTTAACCACAAACACACAAAATCACGATCAGTGCCAACACAATTAGGAGGTGCAACCTCAAATCCAGTGCATTCTCCTACCTGAGCAAAAAGCACCACAAGATCTATCAAAATTACACAGCCTGTATTCTTGAAAGGATTTCCCAACTACTATGCAGGAAAAAAATACATCTGGGACACTAACAGACATCTGTGTAAATGCATAAATACAAAACCACATGGTGCTGTCCACAGATCTGAGGAAAGGTAAAACAGCCAATAAATGAGACTACTGCTGGCTCAACTCCGTATCCTAACTTCAAAAAAACGTACTTTGGTTCCTCCTGAAACACAAGGCAAGAAAAATGGAGAGATAAAAAGAGCCATTAGATCATCAAAGCTGCCCTCAAAAGAAAGGCCATCCTGAAGATCAATCTGTTGAACTGTATGTACCGTATTTCAAAAGCCTCCTGCAGCTTAATTTGCTGGATCTCATGAAGAGATTGTTGGAAAACATTAATTGTGGGAAAAGAAATACAAATTTCCTCAAGCTCATACAAAAACGTGTCCAAGTAACTGCTAGGATGATAACAATTTTTAAATAAAAAAGAAGTATAGCATTTAAAACATACTTATGCATATTTTTCATATAGTGCTCAACATATCACTAATGTAATTTTGTTTTCTCTAGTTCTCGCTTGCATTTGTGTAAATGGTACAAAATAATAGTACTAGTAACATGCAAAACAATTAAAATTTAAAAAAACTGTTGTAAAAACTCTTGGAATTTAACCATTGAGCAGGAGCAATCAATACAAGTCTTCACGGTTTTATTTCAAAAGCCAATTTTACACAGCTCCTAACCGATGTACAAGTCAGTAACTGTTACTTGGTGCCTCCAAATATTCCTATCCTGAGAAAATAATACAACCTGACCAACAGGATGATGATATTACCCAAAATAACTCTCTCAATGCTTTAAGTTCGACACCTAACTGCTGAGAAAGTAAGCAGTTAATTGGGGTATTAATAAGCGTAGGGATTTGGAAGTCACTGAACCTCGCACAGAAAGATTAGAGTCTGCAGGGGAATTACTACTAAATGTAGGTCAATGCAATCTTAGTGTAAATATTTGCAAGCCCAACACATTTCCTCTTCTCTTCCCACCATCTTTTACAGAAATCAGGGATCTGACCAGAAAGGGAATAAATACCCATTGATTAACCAGTTGCAGTTACCTTGCCTCAAGAAGGTCAAAGTGAAAGAAAGGAGAAAAAGGCACTACAATGAAAATGAAAACTAGTTTTTATCATGCTGTTTAGGGGAATATGTATTTAGCCCTGCTGAAAATTAGCCCGCCCTTTACAAGCATTCAAATCCTACTTGGGTGCGTATCAAATGACCTGCTCTTTTAACTAATTGATGTGTGTGCAGACAGGTCAGTGGAGGCAGAACAAGACCTATTTCTCCTTGCAAATATATTGAAAAGCAAGTAAAATCCAAGCGTAAGTTCTCTGCTTGTAAGGTTTCACTAGAAAAAATGGTATCTCTGAAGGAAATTCTTTTCCCTCACTACCATGAGAGGCCTCCAAAGCTGCGATGCACTAATCCCATTTGTGCCGATGCCTTTCCTTTCAGTTCCTCTCCTTTCCTTGGATCTTATCTCAACACCCAACTCCACATCGCCTCAGCATCTGTAGGGTGGTAGACACAAATCCTGTGGGCTTTCTGTTCAAGTTGCATCCATAAAAAAACGGCCACACGACATCCTAATGGAGACTGTCTAACAGAGAAGCGTTTGTTCATCTCAACACTGGAAGACTGAAATCTTTGGCAATGCAAAAGCAGATGACCAGTCCTGCTGTTGTTGAAGTCTGTAACAAGAAGTTTGGGAGTGGCCAAATAACTTCCCTCTGTCTGAGAGCAACAAACTGCACATCCTTATTCTCTGTCCTAGTACTAGCAGAAAATCCTTGTATTTAGTCTTTATTTTAGGTGACCTAACTTCCCATAACAAGTGCTTGTGTCTTTACTTAGCACCCTATTCTTGTTACCCATCCTGTAATGGTTTAGCAAATGTTAAATGTAATTATACAATATTACAAAAAGAACTGAGGCCAGCCAACCAGAAGGGAATTCTGCCAGTTAGTGTTCAAATGTAAGTCACTGCAGTCCTCTGGTGGATCCTGTTATACATAATCCAGGCCACCAGCCACTGCAGGTCACAAGAGTTGTCATCACAGGCTAATTTAACACAAGCAACCTCCCACTGAAATAGCAAAGTTATGCAAGGCCAAATGTCCTTCCCAACCCAACATGACACCCACAGTACTCAGCTAAAAGCATCCCTAGGACTGGACCAACATGGGGCTTTATGAACACCAAAATGCAAACAATTCTGTCAGAGGGGAGAGTTTCACTTATTTTTCTCTCCTCATCTCTGCTTATTGTTTTCGCTATCTTTGTTATGCAGATTAATGGCATTTCCTAAAAAAATCACATGAAATCCATTCCCCATTTCTAAGGAGTTCATAAACTTGTTCTAGATAAAAGAAATGTTGTAATGATTTTAAAAAGCATCTTTAAAATATAACTCCACATAATCAAACACATACTATAACATTTTTGCAGCTCAGAATCTTCCCTGGGTAACACAGAAGAATTCACAAACGTATGAACCTATTCCTTTCAGTCTAAAATAATACAAGCTGTGAGTTTCTGAGTCGCTGGCCGGTAGTAAAAATGCAAATGTCTAACAGAAGTTTTTTGTGTAACCCGTGAAGAGCACCTAGGTATTATTACGTGTTTCATCTCGAGTGTTTCCTGGTGCGGGAGAGTCTGACTGCTACATATTACAGCAAAGCGCTGGGAGGACAAGGAGGTAGAGAGAGAATGAGGAGGTAGAGAGGATCTAGAGAGGATCCCACCTCACCCTCTTCTGACAGTCGCCACTCAGGGCCACAGAGCAAGGGGACCCAGTCTCACACAGGATGGTACTCGCACAGGAAAATGGTATTTATTTTTTGCTGCTTTTTGTTCCTAATTAGAAGGTTAAACTTGGTTTCTAATGAAGACGACCACACATTTTTCTTGATTAAATAAAAGGTTACAGCCACATACTTTAAAACACCCATAAATCTGCAAGGAGTGAGTTTACTTCAGTAAGTGTATGTGCACCATGGAAACAGCTGGCTCACAGACTATTTAAGGTAAGCAAAATGAATCAAACACAATCACTATTTTTTCATAAAAGTACAGCTAATCTAAATAAAAAATCTTTACTTTTATGAACTAGCTATTTTATGACTGATCTTTAAAGCACCAAGAAATTCTATCCTATAACCAGCCCAAACGATGTTATGATGGAATGAACTCAAGATGATCTGAGATCGGGCAAAAGACTTCCCACTGACTTATTCATGGACAGTACAGATCACTGGAGAAGAACATGTCAGAAGCATGTTCTCCCCATTTGGAATAAAATGTCTCACTGCAGCAGGACACCGCCATCTCATCAGCATCCCATTCAGCTGATACCACCTCCCAGGAAAGCTGCTAACATTTCTGGCTTCACTTTTTTGTTAAAAGTACCATGAGGGGCATCATAAATCGGCTGTGTGACTGGCTAACCACCGAACCCGGCGCATCAGAGCGAGCTTTTCCATCCCGCTGCCAAACACAGTGAGGACCACGTGCATCCCCAGAGCAGTGCAAAGTACCGCTCTGAGGCAGAACCAGCCAGCACAACACTGAAGTAGCAATTAAAAAAAAAGGTTAAATCTTTATGTATAAAGACACATTGTGTTGGGAGGCCTTTTTTCCTTGGCAGCTCTATATCCCTTCCAACCCTTCCTTCAGATGCCTGAAGGCAGGGTTGATTGAATTTCTCACTTCTAAACTCAGGGTCAAGGTCTCTGACTTCAAGCTGAAAATACCAATAAAAGGCAAAATGTCCCTACAGTCAAAATCTATAGCATCTTTATAAGAAGTGGGTTTGGTATTGTTTTGCCACCAAACATTTTAGGACAAACGTTGCTGCAGATAAATGACAAATGGCCACCTGGATTGCAGAATCTGTCTCCTGCGAAAGGTACCTCCCTGCTTCTTCCCTTCAAATTTGCCTTTTGTTAATCTGGATGTAGCGGTACTCTGTAAGTGGAGCGGGTGACAGCATTTCTGTGTGCAGTACTGCTTTCAGCATGCTCTTTGGTGTCACACTGAGGTGTGCACAGCTTAGCACTGCACTCTGGGAGCCTTAGTTACCTTGTTAAAGAAAAAGCAGCACTCGGTTTCTCAGTCTGTGCACACTCACACACACATGGCAGGCACAAAACGGATACCTCTGAGCAGAAAGAAGACAGGGTAATCTGCCTGGCTAACTTCAGTGCTTCTATCCTCATTGCAGCAAACTCTAACTCCTCCTGTCAAGTGTTTGGTTGTGAGCAATCCACAGAAAAAAATGTATTAAGAACATAGCAAAAATGTTTAACCCATTCAAAAATCGAATGTTATATTTTAACATATAATTGTGGCAATTCCTGGGTGACAAACTTATCCCATATTCCTTTCATGACCAGAACATGGATACAAAACTCTAGTTTTCGGTTAGTTTTGAGGTAGCTATACAGACAAACAATTTTTATTAGAGGGAAATGATGAACAAAGCTTTGGGTAAAATAAATGTTTTCCAAAGCTAAAGCTGTTTTTCACATACTCCTCTCCTTTTGTTTTCATTTCTGTGAATTTATGCCAGCTGCCGCTCTCAACTCAATCTTTGCTGTTTTAAAATTTCACTATAAATATTCTAGAAAATATGTCCTGGCATAGAGAACCGGTCTGCAGATCAATTTGCTTTTCCTAGAAGAAGCCATGCCAAATTCTGCATTAGACAGATTACTAGCAAAATAAAGTCTAATTTTCATTTTAGCAGAATTAGAGCCGGAATCTCTGAAAATGAATCTACGCATACAGACCTACTAAGGCCAGGTGTCAAGACAACTCTCCACACATCAAGCTCTGTGTTCAAGCTTATAAAATTTGCTTTATAAAGACTCCTGCAAAAAATACACATCAGTGGTACAGGATAGTTGAAAGTGCTGATGAAATTTAAGTTTATACATTATATGAATTAAAATAAAATATCTCTGGTCCTTAAGTTCCTGAAAGGCCCAAGTTACTTTGGAAAGAATCAAGTCATTATTTTGCTTCTTTCCCACCTCCCCTCCAAGCCTCCTCCCACCCCTTTCAGATGAGGCAAAGCATTCCTCTGCCTGTGCATAGACAAACTTACAGAAAAGTGACATTTATATTTCTGCTACGAACCTGAAGTTTCTGAGCAAATACTGGGGGGTTCTTCTCTGCTAAGTCAGGATCTAGATATTCAGGCTGATCACATATTGAGGTTTTCTTAGATATCCTACTGAGGAGAGCATCAGCAGAAACAAAGGAGTCTTCAGGAGATGTCTGAAGGGTAAGGAGGATATAGAATAAGTAACAGAGATTTTGCCCAAGCAGTTGAGGCCAAAAGCAACATACCTGTCTGCAAATCTTTGATTCCCAGTAATTTCATGCCCCACTGAAGACTACTTTTGAATACAAGATTCACAGGTGTAACAGACAAACATCAAGAACAATTCCTAATTTAAAAGCTGAGTAAATTTTCCAAGACTAACATGAAGTAATATCAGGACCCCTAAAGCAATGGCTCTCAAACCACGGACCACAGCCTACTCTTGATACTTCTACAATAGTTTTCAAACAGTTACCACAGGTTCTGTTCATATAACAGCTTATGTTCAGTTCAGCCATCTCTAAGGCAGTTCAAAAGCTTTGAAGACCACCAAAACTGAGAGGAACCTCAGCAAGACTCTTTTTGGAGTCTTTACAAAGTCTTTCACTGCTTACCGGGGATAAATTAAGTTATGTTCACAATTATAACATGATCAGGAAAAATACACAGTATAAGGGTGAACAGAATTAGAATGGCAAAAGAAAAGACCTCTGGGATTTGAGTAGCCAAGACTCTTTGCAGTGAGAAAAGTACTCAAGCTCATAAAAAATATTTTGTGAGATGTTATCAACAGTATCGTTAATATAAATTAAGCATAGTATTAAAGTGAGTAGCTTCTTATTTTGACTCCTCAGTAAATATATCATCATAGAGCTTAGCATGCCTAGTGCTGTAGGCATTTGTGAAACAAGTTTGCCTGGAAAAGTGGAGGCTCTGAGGGAACTTTCATGAATTTGAGAACCAATGCTCTAAAGTCTTCATGCAGTGGAGGTTCGAAGCAAGGAACGGCTCACCACTAATTCAAATCCAACCCAGAGAAGCCACTGCAAAAAGTGATTTAACTGGAAGCTGTAAAGAATTCTATTGATCAAAAAAGTGAACTTTACATTATCATATCAGATGACAAGAATACAGTTAACAGTTTATATGAAAATGTGAAAAGGGCACCTGCTCTTTACCAAAAATTTTTAATTCCACAGTATATACAACAGAACAAATCATGTCTCTATGTTTATATAATCTCCATTACTTTATATATAAAATATTTCCTCAAATGTTTGGTTAAAGCACAGTGTAAAAAGGCCTGTGTGAGAAAAAAGTACTTTGAAGTACCAACTTGGCAAACGTTATCACAAGAGCATGTTAAGCTGTGGTAACAATTCAGAAAATTCTTCTGAATTCCATCCGTTCCGCCAGTTCCATCAACCTACCGCCATCATTTGCGTCATACCACATCCTGCTACCAAGATCTTTAAGCAACAAGTTGAGTTTCACTCTACTTGTGAGATCCACCTTTGCTACCTCTTATACAACATGAGAAATTTCTGCAGCAAAACGATTCCCAAACTCTTATCATAAATTACTTACTATTTCAATGGCCTCTGGAGTTGTTCCTAGGGTCATGGGCTCCAGGTCTTTCTGCTTTGACTTGTCAGGTGACTGTAAGTGTGCCTCTTGGCTGGCAGGTAGGACTCGGGAAGCTGGATGCTGTATTTTCATTCCAGAGGATTGCTGGGCTTCGGGGTCTTCAAAACTTGACCTGGAAAAAGATTGTGTACATGCTTTCAGGGTAGAGCACAAGGCCCTTACAATTCTGCTTCTGGTAACAGCTAAGGAAGTCCTCTTCATTGCTTCCATGTGTATACATACATATACACACACACATTGTTTCAACTCAACTTTATATCATTATATCTCATAACAACCTGCAATATCCTTTCAAAGCAATGCACCAGAGTAATCTAAATAAAACCAGTTCCATCAGAAACATTATGCACATTCCTTAAATACCTCTTACTTGCCTTTTTACCCCTTTCTTGTTGTGACCTACATCTTTCCCAACAAAAAAACTTCTACTAACAAGAACAGATGTCCTTAACAAGCAAAATTTTTGGAAGCAAATACAACCCCCCACATCCTGTTCTTATGAACTAGACTCCTTGTTCAGAAAACATATCTAGGAAAGGCCAAGTGAAAAGTTACAATTAGGAGATGTCTAGATTTACATGAAAATGACCTCAATATGTGCGAAAAAAACCCTGGAAGTAAGAAGCCATTGTCTAGTGAAACAGTTGCCACTGTGACTCTATTCAGTGAGAATATGAAGGAGAAATATACGTCCTTATTCCTTCCCGTTATAAAACTTCTGTATCTTTGCCCTCTATTCTCTATCGTATGTGTACACAGATGGAAATCTATTTTTAAACAAAAAACTCGGCAACACAGAGGCAGGGGGAGGAAGAATTGCCTGTGTACGTGCTATGATGGTAACTCATTCCCCTGCCATCCTTTTCCATTGCTGAATTTGCTTGCGGTGACATACCCTGAGCACGGTGTTGTGGAATCAGAGAGTCTGATAGGAGGTGATTTGACTGGGCTCTCCTGCTGGGCATCAAACATTAGGTATAAAGATTGTTTCTTCGGGGTGCTATCATCCTGCTGGCAACAGGAAAAGAAAGGCTTGTTAAGCAACTCAACCATTCTCCACGAAAGCTAATTCAGGTCAGTGAAGCCTTAAGTGACCAAATGATTTGACAGACAACTAATAATAGGCTGTAATACAGCCCATGCCAACCGGTACTGAAATAATCCCTTGAAGGAAGAAACCATTAAAGAACAAAACCTAAACAGTTCACTCTTTGTAATGGCTCTTCTTCTCCCACTTTGGGGATAATCATATTTCTGGTCCTGTCAGGCAGGAGGCATCTCTTGACTGAAGTGTTACTAAAATATTCATTGAAGCTTCTCATCACTTTAAGCACCTGACATACACGCTTGATTTTTCTAACTTCCCCTGTGGATATAGCCCCACTGGATCTAGTCAAGCTATCAGTTCTATGAATTAAATAGAAGTAAGGCAATACAACTGATAATGTATAGTACTGCACTCAAAATTTCCCATTTATTCTGTATTCTCTCCTGATTCCTTCCATCTTCTTGAAAGTTTTACCCTGAGTTTCTTAAAATAGTTCAATAACTGGTAGAGACAGCTCTGTACTCTACACTGCTGGAAATACTGATTTGCTTTTAATCTCTAGAAAGAACTGCTATGAAGCTAGCTTAAAAATAAAATAATAAAATGGAATGAGATCTACAGGATACAGGACAGCAAAGCACATGCAATTCACCCCAGTTGTGCCAATTTAAAGGAACTGGTTTTGCAAATCTGCTGCAGGCACTTTATAATTAATTTAAGGGATAGTGAGGCTGATGGCATTATCAGGATAGTATATTATTACAAGGGAATGCAAATGAATGAAACGGAAGGGAGAACTTACAGGCACCGAGGAGCCTATTTTCTCCATATATTCTATTTCATATGAGTTGCCATATTCCAGTTCTGCAACAGAAAAAAAAGAAAAGAGCCATTAAATACATGCCATGAAATGATTTCTGCAGAAGTAAATGAGATCTCTTCTCATTTACAAGGGCCACTCCCATTCTCCTCAATAGTTTTCTATGAGGCATTAAAAACAGAATATACAGAGAGAAAACAGAAGGAGCACTGCTTTTCATTGATTTTTAACAATGAACCTGTGACACATTTCAGGCAAATTAATGTGTGTTAAAAATTTCAGCTCTATCAATTTGCTGAAGATTCTGCCCCAGGGGCCAGAATATTAACAAAGTTTCAGAGTGCTTTTAGAGCACAGATAATTTTCCCTATCATGTTATCTCACCACGGAAAATACATTTTTCAATAATCAGTAATGCTGATACTAGTTTCCTTTAATGTATGCTAAAACCTTTTAAGAGCAGTTGAGAAATGAAGCAATTTCTCTTTCTTAATGTTTATCAAACAGGTTTTAAATTAGAAGGACTACTGTGGTATCACTTAAGATAAAAAGATACATAAAATACCTGTATGCTCACTGAACTGGGGGTAACACAACATTTTCACATTTTAGTTACAGAGGAAAAGCCTAAGGCAGGAAAATTTACAAAGAACTCTAAATTTAAATCCTAATAAAAATTTAAATCTTTACTGTTTCTCTACTTCTAATCTCTTAATTACACTGGAGGGAATAACCAGTATTTCTTTCCAATCCATGGTCACCCAGGAGCCGACACGGAGGCAGACAGATAAAACACAGCAAAATGGAAAAGGGAGCATACCTTCCTGCCTCCAAATAAAAGCAAAGACTTTGTTCAATGACACCTTAATTTAAAAATTAAAAACATAATTAATTTGTCCTAATGCTGTATTTTACTGTTTCCATGAGTTAATTCAATAAAACATCTGTATAATTTATTTTCCATTATAGATAAGCTCTATTGAATGGCACACTAGCATTTACATTATGATAAAAGTATGTGCTAAAATTCTTCTACATTTGAGCAGCTTTTGAAAAGTAGGGCTTGTATCGGGAAGACAGTAACTGTCATTAAAATGTTTGTTCTTTAAAAACAAACCAACCCTAAAGATGATCTCTTACTTCTTTTGTAAAAAAAAAGTTCCAAAGGGTACAATGTGAGTTTACAATGCTGAAAATTTTTGAATAATAAAAAGCACTGCAGAGTACAAGCACCGTAATTCCACAAGTCTACGTATTTTGTCAAACAACCACTGAAGAGGAACAGCCACAAACTCTCAGTACCTGACATGTGGGAGATATTAACAGTAAAACGTCTAAGTGAAGAGAATGCTATCATAGCAGGCTCCTCACATTTAAATTCCTAGCATCATATGTTTTTAACCGTAATAGGGATCCAGGCAAGATGGACAACCTGCCAGTATCAGATACAAGCTTCTTCCTAGTGAAAGCAAAACCAAAAATGAAACGATGAGATTCAAACAACCTACTAGATGCAAAATTGCAGGAGAAAGCATGAAATACCAGATAACAGGGTCCAGTGTTCAGTAACTGCCTTTCTCTATTTCACTTATCTTACGTAGCCTGGTGAGGTGCGTAGCCAGTGTTCACGGGGCAGCTCTACGACCCCAGCGAGCAGCCAGCGAGCGAGCGTACAAGCGCGCTCACGGGCAGGAGATGTACCGGCACTGTCCTCTGCTGGCACAGCTGGCAGCGATCTTCCATCTGCCCGCGGCTTCGCAATTGCAACCCAAACTGACTTTTGGGACAACACATATTCAACTTTACTGATTTAAAAAAGGCAGGACACAGACGGAAACACTTCAACTAGAAAGATAAGGAATAACATGGCTCACTAAAGGCAGTTTGTTTTGTCTCATTGCTCTCAGAAGTTTCCTGCAAAATTAGAGTCTATATCCTCTCCTAGGTAAGATATCATCTGCCCTCCAAAATTATATGTTCCGGTTATCTCTATATATTCCAAATTACAAGTGCCCAGGATATCCCATGAAGCAAGACAATTCTCTTTTAGAAATACATACAACAGACTTACTAAGTGATGTCCTCCAACTCCTCCCACAAATAGCTGTAAGATTACATCAGAATTATCTGCTAATAATTACTGCTTATTTCTGGTCCGTGAAACACGAAAAATGGCAGCAGTTATAAGCGGCGCGCGCAACAGATGAGAGCTGGATGTATGGGCTGACTCAGTAGTTGGGCTGTTATCTGTACAAAAGCCGTGTTAGGTTACAGGATAACACTCATCCTGGTATCTGGGAGGGGTTAAAATATTCGCACTGAGAAACAGCCTGGAATTACTCAAAAATTTCTCAAAGTCGCAGGAGCAAGACTGTCAAGGGAAAAAAATTATTATTTTTAAGAGATCTGTAAAGCGGAAGCGTTGTTGATTATAATTAGCATGTAATCTGAAACTCAACTATACCATGGAGTACACGAGACAAGACAATTAGCATTTAATTAGGAGCTTTACTCACTTTCTTCTACCCACTTTGATAACTAAAATGATTGCCTTAGAGTATCTCTCACTATTCTTTTGTTCCATTCCCTTCCATTTAATTTCCATTTTCCCAGATTTAGGGGGCTTATTTTCTAAGAAGTACTTCTTTCAAGTTGTTTTTTTTTTTTTAATACAAACGAAGTGAAGCCGGTGTCTAAGATTTGTAATTTGATAATAAAGTCAAATGGATTTATCCAGACTGAAATACTTATCTGTACAGAAGACTCAATATATTTCCAAAAAGCGCAGGCCACGCAAACATATAAGCACATGCACATGAACACGTGCAGTTCCATTAAAACCACTGTGATTATTCGTGCCTTTTAATGTCAAACACATTTGACCTAAAAGCTTAGCAGTTCCTAATTAGGCCAAAACTCTGCAGACTCAGTCTAAAATGGCATAAAGTAGCTTTAATGGTAGATTGGGACATGGTTGAAAGGTCAGGGAAAAAAAAAAATTCTGATCAAGAAGAAAAAGTTTAAGCCAAGTTAAACTCATACATTCGTCCCACCCACAAAGCTGAAAATCTGCGCTTGCAGCAGATGTTGCAAAGCAGTATTCCCTCTGGTAACCCCAAGGAAGGCCACACACAAATTTTCTAAATTCCGTCTCTTCCGCCTTTCACAGACCTGGAATGACTCTTCTCTTAACAGAAACTTCCAGCTTTGGCTCACAACTGCTTATAGGAAGGTACAAGAGGAAAAATCTTAATAAGCTGATCTAGAGGGAAATTTTATTTGGCATGTGAAAGATAACTGCCTTTTTCAGGGGATATCTTGGACATTTTAATGCATAAAGATACCTGGCTCCTAGGAATCTGGAGGAGAGATGCCATGTTAAGGGTCTCCATGGAATAAAATCATCCAGTACACAAACTCAGAGCAGAATTTTAACCTGAGACCTTCTCCTGCTGAGGTTAGAAGAATAGGCTCAGTCAAAATCAGTAGTTGAGTGACTCTGGGTCCAAGAGTGCTAACCGAGAGCAGTATCAGATCCCAGTCTCCCATGAAGACACAGAGAGAACAGGCTGCACGCACAGAAGAACAGAGCATGTCTACAACTAAACATACAAAGGAAGGAAAAGCCCTTCTCTGATAGACCCTTTCATTTTCCTTTAAGCTTCCTCTCTACTCTTTCTTGAAAACTCAAGGTCAGACTATTGAGGTCTTACACTCAGCTCCCCGTAACTCCCAAGTTCCCCAGACTGGTCCAAAGAGCGTCATTTTTTCGGGTTCCCAAACAATACAGCTTGCATTCAGCAAAGTACATGTCAACATCCTTGAACAAACCAAAACCTCTCTCTCAGTAAATATAACATCAGCTGGAAGCAGACAGCCCTTTAGAAAGCATACCCTCTGTAGGAGAGCTGAACTTGGTCTCATTAACAAATGTAGACAGGTCAGACGGTTGCGGGTAATCCTGCTTATCCGTGTTCAGGTCCACAGTCATGCAGGTCCATTTCTGACTGGTCACTGACGACGCCAGTTTCTCCTCATCTGTTGCATGAACCACCGTGGATATGACGGGAGGTGTTTCTGGAGTAGGCAGTGGAGTGGGATCCTGCAGAAAACAAGCGCCAATTAATTCTATTATCCTTCATTAACACGTTGAATAGTTAACTCTCTGAATTCCTTTGCGTGACCACAATCACCTTTTCCATTCCATAATATTTGATGCAGCTCTGTACAAAATACTTAATGAAAAATATTGAAGCACTTTGTTTAGTACTCTACTAGCAGCAAGTTTCCTCATTTCTTTGATGACAAATGCTCGCATTGCAAAGCTGCCTTGGTAACAGGGAAGAAAGAAAATCCAGAATCATTTAAATCTGTTAGGCACTTGACATAAGTGACACACATAACCCACAACTGAAGCCTTTGACTACCAAAACTGACTTTTTAGGCTTCCCTCACGGAAGCAAACCTTCGTAGGTCTGCAAGGTCACGAACCCCTTCTTCACTTCCACGCTGCCAAGCAGCACAAATAAAAGGGCAGGATGGATAACAGGAAGAGGAACAGCAGCTGGAAGGAGCTGTGCCACATCAAAGCAGTTAGGCCTTTGTAGGCAGAAAAGCTTTTGTTAACTTCTCCTCCAAGAAAACCACCTGCTGGCAGTTTACAGCAAGGAATAAAACCATCCAAGCACATGTTCCTGGTGGATCAGCCCACTTGTTTTATTTCTATTTCCCTTCCAGCCCACCAATTTCATACATTTAGTTTCTTACTTTCTAATATAAAAGATGCAGGGTGTATGGTTATGTCTAGTTTTTCAGACAGTTGATTGAAGATACTTAGTCAAGGATACTTGCTCCACTGTAACACTGGACTTTCCAAAGTACATTTACAAATAGTCTAACTGGAATTCCCAGAGCAAATACTATGTCTAATATACATTGTGTACACGTTTCTAGAGACATAATACCTTATGATTATAGCCCAGCGTGCTATACTTTGACACCAATATGCTTATACTCTTTAAAAAATCCTCTTCTATTATTAAACATTCAATTCCACAATCAAATAAATAAAATTTCCCTTTTTTGCCCCTGCAAGAACACAAATTACATGCATCAAAATAAGGCAGTACTTTACCTGAGAAGGAGGATCAGATAGTGGGGATCTTTTTGGTGATTTTTTCACCCTAAATGTATCACTGAAAATAAAGTTAACAGAGTTAATATGGTAACACCAGCAAGAATCGGGTCATTTCACACTTGGCAAGAGACAGCCACAGACAATGCAACCTCTGCAAGCCCTTCTGTTTTAAAATCCCATCCATTAGGCAGCATCACCCCAGAGAAACATGCCATAGGTACATATTCTTGTCATGCACTTGAACAGGCCTCGATTCCCCAAAAGCTGAGAAAAGCAGGATTGCCATATTTTTCATGCTAACTACTGACACATTTACAGAACAGAGCTGCTGCTCGATTGCAATTCAAATCCCTGCTCCATCGCAGACATCCTCAGTGGCCTTAAGCAAATTATTTAGCTTCTGTCTGCTTCAGTTTCCCACCTGAAAACCAGGTTTAAAACACATCTTTACCTGAGAATTAAAACTCTGATAAAGTTGGGCAGTGAGCTCCAATGACCCCATAAATCATTAAGAAAAAAACTGGTACGCTTTGGATGAACTGCATAAAAACAGCTGAGGCAGAGGCTCTTCCCAAGACGCCAGAATAAAGCTGTTATCTTTACAAATGTGCACAATGGATCATCTTTAGAATAAATACAACAACAAATACGGCAATTCTGCTCCCAGTTCCTCTGACAGCTCACTGGGAGCACGGACACTGCAGCCTTTCAAGATCCCACAGGTTTCAATCAGGCAAAAGGAATGAAGAACATACATCGTGTCTTGATGTAGAATTATGAATGTTGCCTTTCTGTTTATTCCCAATTGGTTAAAAATATTTTCTAACAAGGAAATAAACCAATTATTCACCTGCTCTCTTGATGCATATTGCCAGAGTTATTGAAACACATTTTTGTTGCTCACTAGAAAAGGGAGAAAAATACCACAGCAAACTCGCTGACAAAGATTAATGTTTGAACTGAGATGCAGCGGCAAAAATTACTGCCCACCAGCTCACGCCCGATCAATGACGGGAAGATCAACACTAGAAATTATAATGGGTTTCAATCGGCAGAGGGTAAATCAATACCACATCTAGAGGGGAAAATAAATTGGACAGCTGAATATCAGTGTGTTCGATGCTACTAATTATCTAGTTATGATGCTGGAAGTAATTAGATCACTTATTCCTTTAAGAAGGAGAAACACTTTATGAAGTATTTACAAAAACTGATTGTACAACGGTAGAAATAGAACTTTCGTATTTTAGCTCAAGGATACAAAATCTATATAGTTTCTAAAAGAGGATTTTCTTTGATAGGCAAACAGGTGACGAGGCCATAGATTCCTCAAACTCATTCACAGACAGGCATCTTGCTTAAAATAGCTTTTACACGTGCCAGTGGAGTGACATAGTTAACAGAAAAGCTTCATGCTGAATAATAACTGATCATGCTGCAAAACAAATGAGTAAAATTAAAAAGGCATAAATCAAAGAGGAAACTTGAATTGTTAGCTTAGAATTACTTACAACAGAGAACATACAGACATCACATCTTCTACCATCCTAAGACAAATAAGACAAAGAAAAGAGAGACAGACAGAAGGAACTGACAAAAAAGATAAACCTACAAATACTCTGTTAATGTTAATGTGTTAAGGCAATCTGATCATGCATATTTTCTACCTGTATAATCTTAACCTCTACTTTTTATTGCAAAACATATGGGGAGAAAAAAATATTAATCAAGTCCTTCAATGTTTTCAAATTCAATGTTATACTTTTGACATGCTTTCAGCTTACAAAACACATTTTTCAAAGCTGAGGCCTGCGAGTTAAGTTCTTATCAACGTGCTAACCCTCCTTGCCTTGCCTGATGGTACTCACCCACTTTCTTTCCAAAACACAGTATTTGTTATTATATGGGATGTAAAACTATTCTTGAATGGCAGCTAAGCTTAAGGAAAGAGCACAGTTATGCCAGGCTTTTTCAGATCTGCTGATTTCTTACGACAGTACAGAAAGTTACCTGACCATTTCCAATTATTTACCTAAATCAAGAAAGAAAATGACACTTCTTTAAATCTTGCTATTTTTGGAACCTAACTTTGTGTTCCGACAGAACAAATTCGTTGCCCTGAAAACAGAAGCGCACCTTGCCAAACAATCAAGGCTAAGAAAAGTTTTCATCTACTTATCAGCTTGGCAGTTTCTGCTTGGCTCTTCTCATGTGCAACGCTCTTGAAAGCTGGCACCTTCCATTTCTAAACACAGCCTCCAATCATCCAACAGTTGTGAGAGCAATGTCTACAGAAGCCACCTCTTTTTACTCATTACTATGAGCAGGCATCCGGGTAGCATCGCCTGCTCTTTGCTCACTGTCATCTGAGTAAGATGATCTATCTCAAAACAGCTCAGCACTTCGGAATATGACCAGAGAGTGATTTTGCAGAATCACAGAATTGTTTGGGTTGGGAGGGACCGTTAAAGGCCATCCAGTCCAACCTCCTGCAAGGAGCAGGGACATCTCCAACCAGATCAGGTTCCTCAGAGCCCCACCCAACCTGGCCTGGAACATTTCCAGGGATGGGGCATCCACCACTCTTCTGGGCAACCTGTCCCAGTGCCTCACCACCCTCACAATGAAAAAATTATTCCTTATATGTAGTCCAAATCTACCCTCTTTTAGTTTAAACCATTACCCCTTGTCCTATGGCAACAGGCCCTACTGAAGAGTTTCTCCCCATATTTCGTGCAGCCCCTCTCTAGGCACTGGAAGGCCGCTATAAGGTCTCCCCGGAGCCTCCTCTTCTCCAGGCTGAACAGCCTCAACTCTCTTGAATTTGTGTTGAGTTGACATCTCTTCTAAAAATCTCATCTTTTCACAGAGGTCAACACTCAGACTTGTGCAGGTTTCATTCCAGAATAAAAAACTGTGATTTTTAGTGATTTAACGCAAGTAAGACCTGGCATATGGCACAGATTCAAAGCAATGCAGGCTCAGCAACGGCTTAAATTCATTCCTGACATCTTCACCTCCCATAGTCTAATCTAGAGATCGCAGTCTTTCTGTACAAGGAACATATTTTCAAAATATCCCATACAGTTATATTTCTGTATCTCTCAATAGTGTTAATAAAAACCCTTGGCTTCACAAGATTATCCATTATTTTGGTTTTACGAGTCCTGGTACATTACAGTATCATTTCCTAATTCAAGCACCCTCTCTTTCTACCCCTTGCAGTCAAAGCGTTTGCACTAGCTTCTCTCTCCCATCCCAGCAAGAGAGCACCACCAAGAAGGGTCCTAAACCCCATCTCCTTGCCTGGCCAGGGCTTCTCCTACACTGGACCCCATGGAGGAGTCATGTCAAGGGTCCATTTTGTGGAGAGGAGAGACCAGAGACAGGCAGAAGCAAACACAGCCACTGCTTCCCCTGGCATCCCCCAACAAGCCTCGGGGAATTTTTCTTCTAGAAAGTATTATGGCTGCAGGCTGCACTGTCCATTAATGTGCAGATTCTCTTCTTCGTTAGAAACCACTTGCAAAAGTAGGTTACGGGGCTGCAGCAAGCGGACACGTAACACAACGCAGTGAAAGTTGTCCCAGACAAGGGCTGGGAATTCCTGCAAATCTCCTGACCTAAGGACCTGTCAGCCCTGCTCCTAGGGTGGCTTCACTGCTTCCACCACAATAAAGACCAGCAGTGAACTTTGTGACTGCAGGACAGGACCTTCCCGCGGTGGATTTTCCCAAGGAGGGATACGGTTTAGCAAACTCTTTGTAAACTCACGTTGCTCCTAAATTAACAACTTTGGAACTGTTTCTGATATTCACAACAGATCGGTGGACTCACGAGGTTTATACTGGGAGTCTGTCAACTCCACTGCAGCTACTGGAGGACAGAAGGAGACGCTGGCTGGCTGCAAATATCAGATTTAAAGATTTGGTGATATTAAAATTCCCCTCTCTCCCTCTGCATTTCCCCAGTAAGATTCAAATTGTTCCTGTCTTGTGGTCAGACTTTAAGTCTTCTTGTTTTGTACAAAACCACCTTGGATTGTAGGCTCGGAAACTGTCTCAGGCTTAGCATGCATCTTAACTTCCACCTTAATTTCCCTGAAATTTTAGGTATACCTCAAAAAGAAGCAACATCAAAACTACTCAAACCCAACTCAACTGTACAGTGGTCTATAATTTTTGTAAGTCAGAAATGTCCCTAAAAAGAAAAAATGGCACAAAATCTGGCATGGGACATGAATTAGACATCTAGAGAGCAGCAGGCTGCTCAGAAAAAATGGAACAATCTCCACCTCACTCCATGAAGGAGATCATTTTTTGTACTGCTTTACATTAACCAAATTTTCTTCAAATTGTCAGGCTTTTGTAATTTTAAGTCACGTTGCTGTGAGTTAGCTGAAACATTTAAATCATAAAGCGACACGCAGCGAGATACTTTCTTATAGGTACACACAGGGCATAAATTTCGGATAAACAGGATAGAAACTGACTGATTGCCAACTCAAAATAACCATGTCTGAACAGGTAAGATAACACACACCAGCAAGTTAACCGTGGAATCAACACAACTAGCCACTGAAATCATTGATCAAGTATCTAAAGACAACAGGCTAGAGAATTTATCCTGCAGTCTGTCAACTGTGTCTCAAAGCTGGGTATTTCCCTAACACGTAGCAGTCCAGGAGATTTTAACCGTTCTACGGAACCGTAAGCTCTTTCACAGACAGGAAAGTTTTCATAATTTTTAGTCTTGTATCTACAAATATATATTACAATATCGCACTCTTCTGTTTCAAGTTATTTTCTTTTAAATGCTGTATGACACTAGATAAAACAATCTTCCTGCTGTGTGCAACAGGAGATTTGTTGCTGCCTTACTATTTCATGTCCCACTCTCAAACCCGATGATTCACAAAATAGTCTTCACTGGTGTGAATGCTTCAATCAGCTTAAACAGGACCAAATTCCCAAAACAAGGCTACAGAAAATTTGGCACAAAATTGATCAAATTTGGACTTAATCAGACTCAAAGCTACACTAAGCCCCAAAAGTTCAGAAATCCAATTGCCAGTCCAGTGGCCTGATCTGGCTTGATTTAGCCCTGGTTCTCCCCTTCAGTCTGGAAATATCAAGCTGTTGAGGAAATAGGATGAGGCAGGGCACGTATAGACCCCCAGCACGATTCCAGTTTTGTGGCTACCAACACTCAACAGCATCTTCCTTTCTCCTTTCAAATATAAGCCTGGTGTGCCTGTGCTAAAGGACAGGAACGCGCTTCTAATCTAGACACAGGTTTGCCCTTTAACTTACGTTTTTAGTGGCGTCTTTTTCTTTTTTGCAGGTTTATTCAAGTTGTCTCCTTCAGTTCCATTGGTTTCATTGGCACTGGCTGGTATCTCAAAGGAAGCTGGAGATTTAGAGGGTGAGCTGGCTATCTTAGAAGAAGACTTGAAAGGGTCAATAGAGTCCTCGCACATGTCTGGCTCGAAACTGTAAGTTTGTTGAGGCAGTTTGGGCGATTCTTGCATTTTTGTACTAGATGAGAACGGATTAAAATTGGGATCATCCCACTTGTCAATGTCAAAGGTGTAAGAACCTTTTGTGATAGGGATTTCGTTTGGATCACTGGGTGACTTGGTCGGTGTGGTTGGAGCATTGTCAAGCTTTTCCACTGACTTTTTAGTCTTTGGCCTCCGTAGTGGCATTTTAGCACCAGGCTTTTTACTTGCTTTTTTGGGAGGAGGAGTACTCTCCTGCTGGTCTTCACTCACCCCTTTTTCTTCAGAATAATCAAACTCCAGCCTTACAGCAATGCCTTTGACTGGAGGGTCTTCTTGTCCTCCAGTGTCAGGCGGAGTCACCTCCACAGCCTCCGGTGCCGTTGTAAGAGGTAGCGTCTTCTTATTGGCAGGGGGAGAGTTTTGTACTTTGCCACCTCCCGTGCTAAATGCACTAATACCTTCAAAACTGTCGGGATCTAAAGGGTAGGATCCTTCAGGCACAGGCGGGGCCTCCTGTTTCTCAGCAGAGATTTTAGAAGGTTCAGTACATTCGGGCTTTACCGAGTCAGCCTTTGCTTCAGATACTGTTTGATCCTCACCTAGGGCACACGCTGCTTGGCCAAGGTCAGACGGTTCTTGTGGTGTTTCCTTCACCGGTGGAGCATCCAGAGATTTTTTTGCTGACTGCTTCTTTTTTACGGAAGCTGGTCTGGATTTCTTTGTTCTCTTAAGGGTACTAGAAGCACTACTTGAACCAGTACTGTACGCATCTGCTGCCGGTGTTAACGTCTCACTATTGCCAAGGTAAGACACTCCATCAAAATCACTTGCTTGCAAACTAAGAGATCGAGACAACGTAGATTTGGAAACTGGGACTGAATCGGTAGATTTTCTTCGAACATTCGCTTTGGGATCACGATTCTTTGATTCTGGAGAGCTTGGTCCTAAGGCATGGAGAGAATCAACCAACTCAATGTTATCGAAGTCCAAGTTGTAAGTTCCACTGCTGGCTATTGGCTTGTCCTCATCGAAGACGGTGGAAAAAGAATGGGAAGGGGGACGGAAAGGGCTTTCTTCAATTGATTCACTGTGTGACACATCAGTTACAGGTACAGTTTCTGAACATAATCCTGTGGGAACAAACAGAAAACTGTGAATTTTAAAAATGGAGCATAATATATTTTACTACATTCTAATATTACTACAAGTAAAAAAAAAAAGTCTTAAAATCATGCAAATGGACTAAGCAATGATTAAAGGACATACAAACCAAAGTGACACTAACAAGATGAACCAGATCAGGGGAAAAAATAGTTCCATTCTCCCCAGAAAAGGATTCAAGGCAAGTTTCAGGAAAACTCAAAATATATATTAGCAATAGCCTCTAGAGCATCTCTTCTAAACTAATTATCACTTAGTTAAAGAGAGGGATATTACCATAACATGCTAAGTGTGCCAAATACCAGAAAAACTGAACATAGGGCACTTTATTACTCCTGTTTTCTACTATTATAAAGAGTTCATAGAATTGTGTCAGAGCCCTTACGCAGCAAATCCCCTGCAAATTGACTGGTGCTTCAGCAATTAAACGTTGATCCTAAGTTTTGTTTCCCACGTGCTATTTTTACCAATTTCCCAGAGGAACACGGCTTCCTCTCCACACCCCATCAATGCTGTTCCTCTCTCTGCACCAAACACTGAATACGCTCCCCTTTGCCCTCGTAATTCCAAGTTCATAATGATACATGAATCATCGAGAACTTCATATGAAATAAATTATGGTAAGGGTAAGAAAATTAGTCAATTAGATTACCATTAGTACCATTAGAGTACCAAATATTCTCAGTTGAAAACTTCCTTACAAAGACCGCTAGAAGCTTCCTACAAATTATTTAAAAGAGATTTCTCAAAGTGTAGTTCTAATTCATCAATGAAAATAAAATTTGTAGAGAATTATATGCTAAAACTGTTAAATCAAGCAGCCTTTCATTGTAATTAAAGATTTGTTTATTGAATGGAATCCTAAAAAGACTTTTAGAAGTCTCTTGACTTGGGATATAACTACTATATTGGACAAAGTAGAAAAATATACACTGCATATAAAAAAAATAGAAAATATACAGGTAGGAAGGGATTAAGATGATGGTCCTTTCTTCCTTCCAGTTCATAACAGTTCATTACTAGAATGTTTTACAAATTCTGACTCTGGTTTGTTCCTACTTTCACTGTATTTCCCTATCTGAGTGTCACATAGTCACCTCCGCCTGCGCGCGCGTGTCCCAGCCAGGGTATCAGACACCTGGGAAATCTCTCTCCAGCTCACAGCTCAAGCTGGGGTAAGGCAGCTGTGCTGAGCTCTCACTGGTACGTACCGGAGCAAAACCTCCCAGTGATTCCTACTGAAACAACACAGCATTCTTCATGTGGTCAATTTTTTAAATTATGCAATTATAAACAAAAGCAGCCAAACAAAAAGTGAATGCTTTTGTCACCCTTAAACGATTTCAGGGAAATGTCTACACATCTTTTTCATTCCAATTGACATGTTTGCATCCAATTCCCGTTTTGGCCAGCTACATTCGTTAACGTTGTTCATAAAAGCAATACAGAAAATCAATAATTACTTTTAGTCAGAAGCTATTAATGGATTAAGAACATTCCTCTTTGTTTTAGAGGAAATCATATGTCTGCATAAAGATTATAATTCTATGATTCTATGGTTATTTATGGATGTAGAGGACAGAAAAGATTCAAGGAAATCGGAAGTCTGTTTTAAGACTGTGGAAGTTTACTAAGTCACATCATTTAAATAATATTTTAATGTGTTTTTCTGCTAAATTAATGCTAGTAATGTAGCAGTACTTCATGGCAGTTTATTTTTCTCACTGGGTCGGGCTTGGTCATTCAATGGACTTGATTTGCCAGCTGAGCTGGTGTTCACTTCAGATACACATCACTTTCTGGCACTGATGGGACTTCTGCTAAGGAGACTCAAAGAGTGCCATAAAACTCCAGCATTAGACTGATCTGCACATTTTACACTGAAATGGAAATGGAAGAGAGTTACCGGGAACACATTACAATAAACACTGACGTAGCTCTAGCATGTCAGTAGAGTACAAATGTAGGTCAGCATGAAATAAAAGGGGGATCTGAACAAAAAATCTTCTGCAATTATGCATTGTTTTCATTCTAGCGTGGGCCAAAGGTCTCAACAGGATTGAGGCCCCTTGTTCAAAGTCAGTACAAACACGCATTTTGAAAAAAACGCAACCCAAACATCCCGACACCCTGCAGGACTTGGACTGTAAGTGACAGGCGTGGTAGAGCTGGGGTTAGAGATGCATCACAGCAGCAAAGAGAGTGTATGTGGCTTTCCAGCTACTCAGAGGAAAACAGCATTCAAATTTGGTGTGCTCCACACAGTGCACAGCTTTAATCTTCTTTAATTCCTTATTTTGCAACCTCCTCCTAATCAAATTCTTCACTTAGAGTATCGATTTCTGCAGAATTGGCTCAGTACTGGTAACAGCAGACACCCCGGAGAAGAAATGAACGGTATTCACCACCGCAAAACAGCACAGCTTTGTTACTACAGAGAGACATGAGGACCATGCTTTCCTGACATGAACAGCGTATCCAGAGAGCGGTGTCATTTGTACTTTTACACCACAGAATTAAGCAAATCTGTATTACTCATTACAGATTCTTATTAAAATGCAATTTGATCACAAAGGAACATGCTACAATACAAGCTATGCAGATTATGGCAGGACTTGCCCTACAGAGAGGCCAGCACAAGGTTTTAAATAAGTTTTATTGCTTTTATTGGTGCTGACATTCACTCACAAATTATACTGATAAGAGCTGCCACAGGTAGATACTAAGTTTTATAAAGCATTCCAAGAACATAAGTTACAGCTGGGCTACTTATATCACCATAAAATACAGGCAATCATCGGAAGAAACCTCCCATTTCATCCACTAAAAAAGAAAGTCCAAGTTCTGCTCCTTCAAGAAGGAAATTTCTCTGATTTCAAAGAAATTTTGCCTGGATCACACATGAAAAACAAAAACAATCGCCAAACCAAAAACAACAACAAAAACCCCCAGACTTCTTGTATTCAGGTGATGAGAGCTCTAAAGGAGAACTGCATGACATGAAACAAAGAAAAACCCTTGGAAAATGCATACAGCACGCACTCACATCCTCCTTTATAACGAAATAACTCAGGAGACAAGCACGCTTCCCCTATAGCATGCAGGAATTGGAATTACCTAATACTAGAAATTTTGAAACACAGTTTATTTCAAGTTTCTGCTTGTTATGAGAAGCCTTTGAAGTTATGAAATCAATTAGTAATGCTATTCTTATAATTACTGTAAAAATACTTTTTCCATGTATTCTGAGAGAAAACTCTGGATATGAAGTTTATTTTTAACTTTTCTGTGTTAGGCTACAAGAAGAAAAACACTGAAGAATAATGTTTTCCATCCTAAAAGTTCGGTTTGCTTTTGTCTGGCTCATCATCTCTGTGCTGACCTCAATTTCCCTGGCATGAGAAGGATCTCAATCTAGGTCTCCCATATCCTGATCGGTGGGCTGTGACGCACAGAGCAGACTCCAGCTCTCACATCTCCCCTGTGTTTATAATCTGAATTCATTAATTAACTGGGGAAGGCGGCAGAGGGGCAGAAGAGGCGGCCAGTTTCCTGGCCAGAAACAGAGGGTATTTAGGAGAAAGGGCTTGGGACACTTCCTGGTGCTCGGACGGTTGGAACAAGGGACAAGAGGACATGGCTATGAGAAGCTGATGAGACAAACAATGATAATTTAAAATACTACCAAAATAATAATAATTTTTATAAAGCACCCTCAAAGTCATTTGCTTCGAGAGCGTAAGCCAAGTTCCACACAACAAATAAAGTGGCACTTGGACCAGATGACCTTTAAAGGTCCCTTCCAACCCAAACTATTCTATAATTCTATGATTTATGGAGGAATGGAAAGGCTCATCAGTGACACTTTCTGGGGTTCAGAAGTAGTTTCCATACGTGCTCTGTTATTCCTCTTCCCCTCCAGACTCACCCGCAGACTGACTCCCCTCTTCTCCTCTACTGCTGATGGACCCAAGCCATGCAGCAGGTTTTACCCCACCAGGAGCTGCCACAAACCCAGGGTGAGCCTAGCTATATTTCACTTTCATCATATTTATTACGCTAGTGTTGAAGTCAACCTAATTAAAAACTCTTCTCTTGGCTTTCCAGCAGTGGGGTCCAGCTGTTGCGCTAATGATATCATGCAGCACAACTGCAGCCGTCTGCACAAGTAATTATTGTCAGATAGAGATTAAATAATCCTTTAAACGCTTACAGTGCTTCCTCCCTCCATCCAAACACACGGTCCATCACCAACCCCGTGCAGAAGACAAAGCCATCCAGCTAGCGAACCAGAAACCCAGCTGGACATCGCTGCCTCTCTACATGTGTGCCAGGCTTTCCGATTGCCTGTGTTCCTTACTCCTCTTTTATTGAAACCTATTTATTTAGCTGTACGGTACCAACGAGGAACTCTGCTTCAACCGCCCATAACCCCTGAGCAAGGGACTCATTCCCTTTGTGTGCAGCCACATGCAAAACCTATGAGACAAGTAAACTACAAGATAACTGTTACTCAAGTGGTTTATAAAGTGCAAAACGTTTAACTGTTCACGTTTCTGAAGAAGCATGCAAACACCTAAGCTATGGTTTTAGTATTATTAATTTCTTCTAAAGATTTCCAAAACAAATGAATGCTTTGTGTTGCCCTCCTACATTTGAATTTTTTCTGCATTGCACATCTTCCTTCCCTCAGATAAATTGCCCAGTTGTATAACTGCATTTTGCGTAATTTTGGAATGCTGAACATAGCTGTGTTAGTTTGTGGTAACTTGCCTCCCATGGACAAATCTTATTTGCAAGTGAAATGTTTTTATCTCTGCCATTTAATGGCCTTCAATATAGTTCACACTGGCTAGGAATAGATATATTCCTTTTCCTACCTTTCTTCAGAAATATCTGCAAGAAAGGAGGGGGAGATCTGGCATGTAGGGAGAAAAGAATCACACGTGCCAGGGAAGCACATGTGTAATCAAGGGTTTGAAGATAATCTACTGCAGTAATTAAAAACACACTCCAATCCTGTTTAGCATATGTGTTCTTTTGTTCTCTCAGCACTTATTTTGTAATCATTAGGTTACAAAAGATTGGAAAAAGAAGAGATGATGGAGGATGAGTAATGTTGTCTGCTACAATGAAGAGGGAACTGTAACAGCAGAAAAGAAAAAGTGTGAGGATGTCTCAGTATTTCATTTTTATTTTCTGAAATCAGTTTGTTGAACATCTTTCTAGCTTCTTATGAACTCGTATAATAAATCACGACCTTAAAGAGCATTCCTTAATGCATAACTCCCAGAAATGCGTTAGGTGGCTCGAGACATTTGCAAGACTTTTTTGTCACTTTCCTGAAGGTTTAAATCAAAGCCACGCAGCCCTTATAATACACACACCAGCCACGGGCATTGCTTTGCCCACTGCCAAACACAGCCACTTCTGCAGTGGAAATGGAAGCTTTAGAACACTGCCTGACAACGCTATACATCTTTCCAAATGAAATACAAGTCAGCTTTAGTCTTCTTAAGAGTAAAATTGTCTTTATACAATTTAGCCAGGTGATCAAGATGACTTGGCTTTCAGACGGGAAAGGAGACAGCATAATGAGGAATTCAATCTTAAACAGTTGAGCTGTCATCTGACAGCCCAAACAAAGCTATTTTGGGCTAAAAGAGTGCTTTCTACTCCCTCATATTCCATTACTCAATTTGGAGAACAAAGAACACTTCTTGGGGTGAAAGAATTTCTTTGGTTTTTTTCAACACGATATTCCCTTTTTAAATGTTATTTTCCCAGTACGTACCAGTTTTTATGTGTGTATATTATACATACATTCACACATACTCCCACGTTCCTCTTACAAAGCTAATAAAAATATTTATATTCTTGTCACGGGCTTTTTATTTGCCTTCTGTTTCAGGTGAGAATACATTTGAAAAGAATATTTTGTTAATTGTCACAGTTAATGGTGCTCACCCAGGTACCTGCATGTTTATCTCATACCTCCTTTATTACTCATCCGACTCTGTAGAGATTCTACAATTCTGACAAGAGGGAATGAAGTCTGACTTGAAAGGAAGAAAGGTTTTTCCAGAAAGCTCCTCTTTTCTTTATTATTGTCAAATGTTATGGACAGATTCTCCAATACTTCATTCCAGGAGGCGACAAGGTTTTTCTCCCAGCATGGATAATGCCCAGCATACACTAACTAATCTTCCAGAAGACATCTTATTGGCATGAGTTCCTTGCCTGTGCTTACACAAACACCTCCCTGCAGCTTCACCCTCCTCAGTAACCTCTCCCACTCATTACATGCTTGTTACCTGTGTCTTCCAAGGGCAGTTGGGGTTTTATTTCTTGTTCTGCTACGTCTGCTACAACTGCTGCTGCCACTTCAGGGGGTGGCTGCGGAGGTGAAGGTGGTGCCTTTACCGGTGTGGTGGACTCCGGGGTCTCGAATGCTTCTTCAGAGTCAGAGCTCCTGGGGAAAATCAAACAAGAGAGTAGTGAGCAGAGTGGTGATTCATGTTTGCAAGTCTACTTGGAAATGCAGGGCTTTCTGAGCTGATGGCATCGACCTCAGCTATCAGGCTACCTCTGCATTTCCCAAAGGAGATTTTACATTGCTATATGGTTTCCAGAGCAGACCAGCATGGCTACAGTAGTCTCCATGTATAAGTCTTTATGTCATTTAAGATTTCTTTGTGTTACAAAAGCACTTGGATATAAATCTCTTCTGCAGACCTTGCTTTCCAGTGTGAAAGTGGCTTGACCACACAGACAATACAACTGACATCTCTGCCAGCCTCAGAAACTGTCCTTGGCACAAGTGTAGCTAGATTAACTTAAAAAAAAAAAAAAAAAAGGATGTTCTCAAGGGAATTTCATAGCTTCAGAAAAAAAAACCCATCTAAATAGCATCAAACTTCTGTGTGTGCCTACAGGTGAGAAAGCAGACATGGAGACACCTGACGTAAAAATCCTTGTGCAACCTGCTCCCATGGAAATACCACACTCTGCGTTTAGCAGAATTTTACCATAGTCCTTTTTGAACACTAAGTGTATGGCTTTGTCACACAAGGCAAGACAATCTGTAAAATGCACCGAAGTCCTGCTATTGTCAACAGTCCTTTTCCAGCACCGTGTGCTCACAGAGACACAAAAACCAGAATGGGTTGGTGCCAGCCCAGCAAGGAAATAGCAGCACCCAGAATGGAGCCGTCCAAATGAAATGCAAACTTGAAAGGCGGCAACTGTACAAAATGATGGGTAACCTAAACTTTAAGCGAAGATCTAAACCGCACAAGGACGCACCATTTGCTCTTACGGCAGCACGGCCTTAGGAAACTGTCCTTTCAGATCTGAAAACTATAGATCTTATTTGTTCTTAAACCAAACTGAGAATAAATTTTAGCTTTAAAAAAATCTTTTCTCAAAGCATTTTTTTTTTGGGAGCAAGGGATGCCGTAACGATGGCGTTATGTTCAATATGCACTGAACATATGTTCAATATACATTCAATAAGCATTTCTGTTGGTCGGATGCAGATTTTTACTGCTGGTCTGTAATAAAGCGAATTGAATATGACAGCTTCCTAAAGACAGGACTGATTTTTCTGTGTGTGGCTGTAGTCTCCACTACTCCTCATGGCTGTCCACACCCCGCATGCCAGTGCAACGGGGACAAAATTTGCCATGAAATGAAACGCCATTTCACTCCCTAGAAGCATTCTACAAGCTGTCCTGGATCAAGGACTCCTCTCATTCTGTTCAAGTTAAAAGATAACGCTGAGCTGCCAGATTCTGCTCGGTTTCTCAAAGCTTGTGATTAATTTAAGCAGCTCGATGTCAGGAAAAGTACAAGTACAGGATTTGCATTCGATTACATTTGCCTAAATCTATCACAGCATGAAGCCTGTGGCGAGCTGGGGAAGAAAAGACCCCGGTGTCACCCCTGACAGCTTGAGGAGCACAGCGGACCCGATTCTCCCCGGCTGTCTCCGCAGAATCCCAACGAGAGCTCCCACCACCTCGCACGCCGTCAGGGCACAGACCACAGCCTGGCACAGACCCCTCTCTCATCACCTCTACTCCTGTGCAAAGCAGAATGACTTCTACTAGCTGATAGCTCTGGATGTTTGCCTTACTTGGGGATTTCTGGAGATTTTTTCTCCCCAAATTTGTGTCACTGCCTGGGGAACTGCTCATGCCTGGCTTTTGATTATATCTATTGCTGCAGCTCGTCAAAATACCTTCTTTGTGTCGCTGCTTAAATCATACTCATTCATCAGGCCACCGAACAGTCAAATTGGAAGAGGTAGGCTGGTGCATGTAAAATCATATCCCTTCAGAGATGCACCATGTTTGAAGCTCAAAATGTGTTAAGGTTAGGAACAGCTGCAAACAAAGAGCTTCTGTAAATAAAGCTGCACAATAGGTATTCAACAAAACAGTGCTTTCTCTTCCTTCCACAGAGCTGGTTCAGGAAACTTTTAAGTGGAAGAATCAAAGAGAAACAGAGTTGTGTGATATTTTCCCAGCAGAGAAATGTTTCTTGTGTCATAAAAATAAACCTAGAAAGTTATCATCTAAACCAACAAAAAGAGAAGTAATGCATCTCTCTCAGGCTTGCACATAATTCTGCATTGCGCTGTAATTAATTAATGCTTTACTCTCTTCATTTCAAACCCAAAGTGCTGCTCTGTGGTACTGAAACAATAACGGTTGCATGCGTTTAGATCCCTTTTTTCCAAACTGTCTGGATAGCACATGTAATGTATGCAGTAAATATACAGACATATGCAATGTAACTGAAACTGTAAAAAAATCCCTGTTTTTATGTCCTACTTATATTTGTAACTGCTTTGGAAAAACTGGCTTGATGGAGCAGTTCTGTCTTCCTTCTTTAAATGACGGAGACAATCTGTGCATGTTTATCTCCCTTTTAAAAGAGTCCTTTGTTTACTTGGTCTGTTCCTTGGAGGAGGTAGCCATAAGCATTTGAATCAAGTAAAGACAAATCTCTGTTCTTTTTTGTACACCGTACAAGCTTCCACTCTGGGGAACCTCCCAAGCCTGTGGACAGACAGTTGTGGTGCCTGAGCTCCAGCACACAGTTTTATTTTGCTAGTATTTAATAATCCCCCAAAGATTCTGATGCAATACTCCCAGTTTTCAGCTGCATCCCTCCATAAGCAGCAGTGTAATCAAGTAAAAACGGTCTTAACCAGAATCCAAATGTGGCTGGGTTTGTTACGAAAAGCAATCGTGCTAGCAAAATATGGTATTTAACAAAGAAATACAAAGGGAAGCTCAACACCAGTAAAATGTTCTCTGTCATAGCCTGGGATCTGGGCGTGAGCATAAAGCCTGGAACCACGTACCAGGACTGCACTCCAAGGTCTACGTTACATATATCCTGGAAAACCGAGATCCTGTGTTGAATCAGTTTGGTTTTCCTTAGTGAAAACACGGATGATCGCTCTTGCATAGGATGGTTTTTTAAGACTATAGTCCTACTTTCCAACTGTAAGAAAAGATTTTCTCAGAACAACAGGATTTCCTGTGAAAAGGAAATTACGTATTTCAGCCAGTTCTATTCATAATGTCTTTTCTCTGATAAACACAGGGAACATACAGAACCCAAGAGAAAATAATGCTGCCATAAAGTTCATGGTTAAAACAGATTGCCAAATCGTGACACGTCATGAGAATCGGCACCAATTCAAAGCAGCCACCACAGATTCAGCTGTGGGTCAGCTCTCACAAAAGGAAGAGCTCCTTGTATCATCTAGAATATTATTCTGAAGCTCCAGCCAAGGATGAAGCAGGATAGGATGGGACCAATGGGTTTTACAGATGGAGAACCTGTTTGCTGGCCCCAGCTCATAACGTTGTGGAGATGGGGTGTGCAAGTGCAGATTCCGAATCTGAAGGACTAATCTACAGGGCAGCGACAAAGTAAAACGCTACAGGAAGGAACATACATTCACACATCCTTTTAGCCAGCTTGGGAAATCGGTGGGAGCTTGCCTTGATAGCGTGTGTCATATATTTCCATCCTTATCCTTTGGGTTTTGTACAGAACAAGCAAAAAAGTATACATTGTAGAAGCTACAAAATCATATTATAGTAACAGAGTACAAAATTACTAGAAATATTATTCCAGCCCATCTCTTTCATCTCCCTTCTTGAAAGACAGCGACTAAACAGTAAATATAACATACAGACGGGGTAGAGAAGCAGGGGAAAACCAAGATACGCAAGAATCGTCCTAGACCAATACAGCTGCAACACCACATCAGCTTGCAGAGCAGGAGCACTCCCACTCTCAGCTGGAAACTTTGAGGTCTTGCCCAGCCTGTGACACAAATCTCCGGAGGAAATACTGAAGGGAGTCACTAGGGTCGACTTTTCTTCCCCTTTGGCCTTGTGGAAATGCAGCCTCATAATTTACAATACTTTTCTTTTGTAAAACCACAGATGCGTATAATTTTAAATCCTCCCTGATTTCAGAAAGAAAAATTGCCTTTTTGTCACCATAGCCGGAAAGCACTCAGTTAGCAAGACTGGGATTTCTTCATTCCACTGCCCCTTCTCACTGTTTGCCATCTTCAGGCACAACAGCCACTGAAGTGAGGTCATCCCAGTTGTCACTTGGAAACTTGATTCATTAAAATGTAGTTTGCAAGAGAGCTGCAGCCTTCAGCTGCATCGGAAACCCTGCCATCTGTCTCGGGTTCTTCTCATATTCACACGACAGCAGTGTAACCAACGTAAGCATGCACTCTGGTTTTATTCCACAGGCTTTGACACAAGGGCTGAGGTCAGCAGCATCACTTCTTATGGAGGGGCACAAGGGGGCAAATCTGGAACCGGTGTGTGCCAAGGGGGCTCCACGGGCTTTTGTACAGTTCCTTCACTTCAAGTCAAATTCATACAGAATTTTTGTTTAGTGTATAGCCTGCTTCAGAAAAAAAAAAAATTCCCAGGCCTAAATACCTTATGGAGCACTTATCTATTGGGTGTGCAATATGGACAGCCTGGAGAGGAATGGAGCTGTGATATTTTAAAGTTTTGAAGCCAGGAGCTGGAGCTGTATCATTGAGAAGTGCTGCCTGTGCTGGGAGTGGGGAGAGGGAGACGGAGCCAAAGGAGCTGCTCTCCACCAGCCAGGGTTCTGGAATCACAAGTAACATCATCAAGACCGGCTTCAGGGGGATCTGCTCCATCAGAGCTAGGGTGAACAGCCTCTGTCCACCTGCATTAAATGTGTGTATTTTCTTCCAAACTTCACAATTAGGAAAGAGCATGTTAAATTTGCTCATTAGTGGAACATGTCCCACATTAGCTGAGATCTCTTATACCTGTCAGCAACGTCACTGATGCCCAGCTGGCACTCCATAAACTCCTCTTTCTTACTAGTACTGAAAAAAGCCTCTATCTAGTACTTGTTTTCACTTTATGTACCTTGGTTTTATTGACATCAAACCAGAGGCAACAATCTCATTCTCCTATATTTGAAATATGACATACTGGGGGGAAAAATGTCAGCCAATCTTACAACACGCACACAACAAAATCAAACTGTGCTCCATTGCCATCCGAGAGTGCTTGGAAGGTAACAAAATAAAAGCAAGGGTTCCAAAGGTTTTTCTGGGGAGCTGTGGTTTAAACATTGCCCTCTAATTGTAGTCTGTTGGACATTTGGAAACGAACAGAGAAACTGACTGTCTTGGACGATAAGCAATTCCTAGCTGATCAATTTTAACTTGGCAATAACATCTAAAGTCTCTTCCTGAGATACAGCTGTACTCCCTGAGGGGAAGGAGACAGAAATGGATGTTTTGTCTTTTTTTCCCATCTCATCTGTAGATCCACATGTTCTTTACAACTGGCTACAGCTGCAGTTAAAGGGGAAAACGGCTGCCCAAGTAGATCCATCACCTCTAAGCCACATAAAAGGACAGCTGAGTTATATGCAGATGTGTTTCCCTGGGCCTTGAGTGTCAAATGACAAATAAGAGGGCACGAGGCACATGCATCTGTTACTAGAAGGACATCACGCAACGCTCAGTTCCTGTACTGAGATTTCTGTGCCCCAGAAGTGCTAGCGGGGCTCTGAGACAAAGCTATGCGATGGAAGGACCTAAACAAGCAAACACTGCAGTGCAGCACTACCTATGGCAACACCTAAAAGCAACGCACAGATCCCATCAGACCTCCAAAGCATTGGTAACTGCTATATCTTAAAGTCAAGGTATAAATTTCACATCAGTATTTACTGAGCAATTTATGAAATGTGAGAGGAATCTAAATCAGGAGGAAAAAAAAAAATGACCTTCTTACAACGTTCGATTTAGTACTGAAGATGAATTTTGATTTTCATTCCTGTAAATCACACTGGGAGATGAACTGGAAACAAAAAGGAGGAATGAGCTCTGTAGTCCCACCTCCATCGATCACTTCAGAGATGATTGTCATAAAACCTGCATGAATAATTCAGGTCTGGTTTACCGATGAGATCAGAACCAAAGATGCAGATCTGGCTGTACACTTCTGAGGTCAATCTGTTCTGCATGTTACTTAAGCAGGCACATTTATTGCACTGGCAAGAGCCACACAGGCTGACAGATTTGAGAAGACACTGAGTAACTAAAGCTTTAGAGTTTCTAAAGCCACAGAGGCAAGGAGTTCAGAGACACGCATTAATTTCAGTCAAAGCTCTTCTGCTGTACACAAATTTCCTGGTGCCATTTTCAATGGTTAAACTGATTTTTCAGTATAGGTCTTAAAAAAAACCCACCCAAAAACCAAAACCAAGCAAAAAAAAAAAAACCAAAACCAACCAAACAAAAAGAACACTGAGGGAGGGTGTTTCATCAACAGATCTCTCCGGACGGAAGATCAGTCCTGCTCTCAACTCTGTCGCTGAGCTGCTGCAGACACATGGTGTTGGCCAGTTCACTGCTGCATCCGCCTCTGCCTTATCCACTCAGGCTGGGATCTCTCCATGACATGAACACCTTCTTGCTGTGGATGTGTACACAGTCCAGAGGGGAAGAAAGACCGCTCAGTACACATTATATTTGAGGGTTTTTTTCTCTGTTTATATAAAATTCAATAACAGACAATCTCTTATAATTCATCTTGTGGTATCACTCATATTGCAGTTACACAACTCTGTAATACAGATACATATAATCTTTTTTTTTTTTTTTTTCCTTCAGACTCTTACAAATGCAGCTCTGGATCATAATTCAAAATCACCAAGAAAGCCCAAATGGTAATTCCTTTCCTGGAGATCAAACTACCAATTTAGGCCAGCAGCCATTAGCTGACCCAAGGGTCTCCTCACAAGGACCAAGAATATTCTATAGTTACAACAAAAGGTCATTTTTTCATCCCAGCACTGGGTTAGGATAATATAAAAGATTTGTCAGCTTTGTATGCTATCACTTTTGTACAGTATTTGAATCAGTGGCTTCCAGATAACATGACATGCCACAGCAATTAGCTTCATTTAACATAATTGTTAGCTATGTCGTTGTTCATCTACATGTTCTGAATATGAAACATCATTGCAGACTTTAAATTTTAATATTTAATTTGTATACATTTGCAACATATAAAAAACACTATATAATGGTAGATTCATCTAGTTATTTTAGGTATTAGATATTAAAATTTGGTATCTGAATTAGTCTACTGATCAAACCTAGCATCCAAGGATCTGTTAAATGCATTGTACTGAAAAATAAACCAAATACAAATGGTGATAGACATAATCCTCATGAGCAATGGTTCCCTTCTCTCTAATAAAATATATATATAACATAATTTGAATATATCATTCAAGTGATAGAACTTCTCAAAAGGATCCAGCAGTGCAGACAGCTCAGAGAATGTTTTGCCCAGAGCAAAGCCAGTAACCTCAGCCTGGCGAAGGTCAGGGGTGGATGACTACTCAGGGACCACAGAAAGCAATCTGCCTTGCTCCCTCTCCCCCCATGGGGAATGTTCTCAGTGCTGGATCTGACACTTCGATGGAGTCAGGAGCCAGGGGAGGTACAAAAATGTCACTACATGTCACCAGACTCCATTTACAAGACAGTTCCTTTGGGGACACATTTCTGGCCATTAACTATTAATGGACTTCTCTCACCCTGTTGTAAGTGTATTCCGTGACACGATCATCTATCCTATGATTAAACAAATTCACAATAAACCTACACTGCGAGGAGACAAACCGCAAAATGGGCCACAAGAAGAGAATGCTGAGGTGGAAAACAGATCACCCATCTTGTCTTCAGCTCACATCCTGCTCCTACCGGCATGATACCACTGTCCCACTGGAGTATTACTACTGATGTGCACACACAAGGTGAGAATCAAACCCTGAAAATACACTAAAATAAAATAAAACCTTGGTAGTCCCAGGATAGCCACAGGAAAACCAGAGCGTATTGGTCTCCAAGGGTCTGCTCCAGTGAAATGAAAAATGCCCCAGAAGTCAGCAGAAGTCAGTGGGAATTCACAGCTTTCTAGTGCTGAGTCTGTACTAAGCCTTTACACCACCTTACAGGGTGTCTGCTGTCTGACACACATGTACAGAATACCTGTCAGATACATCACAGAAAAGGCAATTACACCTTGTGCGACTCACCTCAACACTGGTGCCATATTTTATAGTTTCTGACTTGCAACATCTGACCATTGAAACAAAACAATACAATAATTTAATTGCAGAATATTTCAGCTTAGACTATAATACTGGAGACTAATTTAAAATAATTTTATAGAAGAAATCCCCAAATTGGGATGAAGTTAATTTCCTAGGTATCTTCACTCTTTACCCTGCTACCTTTCTGATGCATTAAAAACCTAATAAAAACAATATTGTAGGGCAGAAAGAGATTGGGGTTTTTTTTTAAAAAAGGGTTTTTGTGAGAGAATATCACAGTCATAGTTGGGAGGTTTAAATAGGAATTATGTTTTGCATTAATGTCTTTCTGCAGCAAAGGTCATATTGCACAAAATCACCCACAGTTCCGTACTCAGCAGAGGTATTTTGCCCAGCATAAGAGTTGGATAAACTAAATGTGTTCATTTTATGGCCTGAGCTACAATGCGGCAGAGAAGCAGCTCTCACTTAAGAAAAAAGCTTTTATCAAATAAATCCCATTCCATGGAAACGACAAAGACCTACTTTAGTGCAACGTGATTACACAAGAATTCATATTGACATCGATGTGTGCAGAAAGCAGGGCAGGCGCTCCTCTCCAGAGAAGGATTTTAATATTGTTTCAGCACAAAGATTCCTACAAGACTCGGGGAAAATATGGCTCCCCAGAAAAACAATCACTGTACATCAAAGGTGATACTTCCTGGCCCACAAGTGATCTGTGATGACAAGCAGAAGGTTTAATTCAGGGATACAGGGAGGAAGACCATTCTGCATCGTGCGCAGAAGCAGCCAGAGTCGCTCCTCTGCTTTGTGCAGCCTTCTGCTTCTCCTCTACGCTGCCAGCACATGGGTCTAACGTCCTCTGCTGCCCCAGTACATCACAGACAGCTCAGCTGAAGTGTTCATGATGTACACCAGTGCAAATTTGGTGTGAAAGGGTACATACGGCTCAGTTACATACTACTACTGATGTAAAACCACTGAGCAACGTCACCGCTCTTCCTCCACATTCAACCTCCAATGTCAAGTCCTTGGATAACTTAGTGTCTGAGCAGAGATACAAGAATCTGGATTTTCTTTTTTTATGTAGGTAAGATAACAGAAATGAAATGTCACGGCTTCCCTTTTCAGATCATTAAGTGGGACTTTAGCAGCGGAAAATAATACCTTGTGTGCTATCCAAACCACACAGGTCACTTTGGAAACGTGTCTTCTAGAACAGATTGCAAAAAGAAACTTATGAATCCCTTAAACATTAATCACTTACTATAAAAAGGCCAATTCTTCCTCACAGGATGGTTATATTTAGAGAAAGGAATTAGAACTGCAGTGGAGGAGAACTGAAAGGGCATAATCACCTTAAAAAAAAAGTTGATTCTTTGTTTTTAACCTATTACATTATAAGTAATCTTCCTACCTAACTGATATGGGAAGAAGGAATTATTTTTTCCTGCTTTTTCCGCTTGTTTATTCAGCAATTTTGGAGGCATTTTGTGCAGAAGCCAAATTCACACTCCCCCAACAAAAGCCATTTCCTGCTTTCACACAGCAACCAGAAAGAAATGTCTCAAGCTGTGGGAAGCCACATCTGAAGGAAAAAAGGCTGCGACATATAACATGGCACACTTACAGCAGCACTTCAAACTACTTAAATCATTTTTCTAACTGATTAGCAAGAAGTTCCCCATATTGCTTTAAATCATGTTAATTTTTTCCTTTTTATTGCTTTTCCCGAGATCTAACAGGGTCTGTTTTTCAACACTACTGATATAAATGACTAATGAAACAAACTCCCATCCTTTCTGGCCAGCCTGCTTTCCCTTTTCCTGGCTTCAGTCTGAACAATAAAAACATCTACGTTACAGAAACAGGGCTTAGAACTGAAGAATTTTTTAATCCCTACACCCTTCTCACGCAGATGCTTTATTCTCATAGGAACAACAAGAAAATACCATTTAATTAAACACAATCATCTTCAGACATCACAACAGCAAATATACTCGTGTCCCTAAATCACCACAGGCTGCTAAATATCCAAACACAAAAATCTTTTAAGAGATGAGAAGAAACAGTAAAGATGCAGGATACCCCAATATCCAAGGCAGAAAATACTCACACAAATATAGTTATAGTCACTTAATACATAATAATCCAGGTCAGTGCTGCGCTTTGTTCAACCTGCTAGGTTAGAGTTTGGTATTTGAAGAAGTGGTTGATATTTAAGTATTTAATACCCATGGCAAATACCTTTCTTCTGCTTTTAGTTCCAAGCTGTGAAGTTTTAATTCAGGAAACAACATCCTGTTAACTATCTCCTTGGAAAGCATCCATGTGCTTGTGCTGACTGCTGTACAACACCATGCAATGGCTTCAAGGGCAAATAATCAATAATACATTGGGAGCCAGAGCCATGGGTTTGAAATTGCTTTGCTTATTGGAACTACCTTTTAAATGCAACAAGGCTTTTCAGAGCCTCATCTCTGCTCTGCCACGCCACTCAAAAGCGGGATCTGGGGACAAAACGGCAACTGTGAAGTGTAAAGATTAATATATGGCACCCGTAATCACTGGGGGACCAGCTTATCTTGAGAGGCATGGAGATGCGTGAAAATAGTGAGATGTGGAAATGAGACTGTGTTCCTGCAATGCTTACAGTCCTCCCCTTGAGAAAGGAGATAAGGACATCATGGAGGGTGGAGAAGAAGGGAGGTGAACAGTCCCTTTGCCAAAAGGGAAAGAGGGGAGAAGAGTCCCTCTGCCCGCAACTTGCTCCATATTCTTCCTATTTTACCCCTGCACAGCCTCCGTGAAGCTGCGCACAGAACCTCATTGACACTTATTAATCTACTTCAACACGTGAGGCAGCTCAAAAAACATCTCAGCCTTTTAACAACAACAAAAAAACTCTCTCATCAGGTCATAAAAATTTCATCTCCTGACTCAAGGGTGGATGTGATTCTTCTGCTGCTGCTCCAGCCCACTGTAGCTCTGGGAGATTTCTTGTTGACTTCAGCAGAGCTGCAGCTTTACCTCTCCCATGGGCACACTGTGCTGCTCCAGCTCTCAACACAATGAACTCTTTCGGTCCCATTCGATAGGTGCTGCGTGAACGCCCAGCTCAGGGAAGTGCCGACTCAGCACAACAGCATGCTGGAAAAAGCCATCCCTGATTTGCAGTGGCACCTCACCAGCTGGCACCCCAGCTGTACTGCCCACAGCTCTGCTAGGTGAGGAACAACGGTTAAACCTTCCCTTCCCAGGCTCCCGCTATGGAAAGGGACAGTCCTGCCCTTGGGAAGTTAAACAAAGGGATTCCAATTCCTTGCTCATCCTCCCCCTCCTTTAGCAACCAAACCCTTTTCCCAGCACAACACTGGACTCCTGTTTAATGAGAGCAATGAACTGTTATTAACAAGACCAATAAATGTGGGTTTCTGTGCTGAAGGAAATCAAAACTCAAAAGCAGAAGCTTATGTGATTCTAACTACTAGTAGGTTTCAGATACAATTTGGTCTATTGGAAACAAGCTTATTTTGTTTAGGAAAACCCTATCTTGTAAATTTGAATGTAATTCTAAGGATTCTTTTTAATCAAAATCAACTGAACTTGAAATGGAAAGCCCCAGATTTTCCCAAAGTTTACTTTCCATCCCAACAGAGACAACGGCTCCAGTTCTCCCTCTGGAAAGCAAGAGGCTCCTCAAGCACCCATTCATCTCCTTAAACAGTTCTCATAGTGAAGCAGAGGAGCTGTAGCAAACAGTACTGTGGGGAAGCAACAAACAAAATTAATAGAGCTCTACAATTACCCTGAGGTCTGTCTTGGAGATATCTACAGTTGCTAAAATCAAAATTCAGTTCACATCCTGTATGTTTAGACAGTTTACATCGCAAACTCCACTTTGGTTTCCAGAGCGAAGGGGGGATCTTACTGTCTTGTCCAGTACCACCATCAATGAAGGCTCTCAAGTCAAAACATGCCTTAAAAGAAACCTTTGAAATCTCAAACTGTGGTGGAAAAAGACTAATTCAATTTTTTTTTTGCCATTACCCTGGCTTTCTCACAGTAATGGGAGTACAAAACATGATATCGACAGTTTGCTCCTAAACTCACACGGTTCCTTCAGAGCATTTAAGGATCTGAAAGGAAATGACATCTTTATTTTTCCACAGTAAAAAAAAAAAACATTGTTTGTTTCTTACAGCAAACATGTCCACTTTCTCGAAGAAAATGTAAGCTGCATTGAAATTCTAGCTACAAGAAAAACTGCCTTCTGCCACTGAAAAGCCTGCTTACTTGGACTAAACAAGAATACAAGCATAAGACATTAGTAAATTCAAAAACTCTCTGTAAGTGTAAGGTCTTTAACCAAAGGAAATGTGTTTATAATAGACAGAAGCACTTTTCTATGTACTATAATCATGTTAGAGAAACATTAAAAGCACCCAGACTGTTACCTCTTGAACCACACAGGACTGAAGAGCATCTTTGATTTAAATTGAACAAGCAGTTACTTTGACTGCTGGGTCAAGCAAAGCAGGAAGCAAAAGCAGACAAGAAAACTGATCTGCCTGTAAGAGACAGCCACAATGCATGTGCAGGAACACCTTCTCATTCATGTTTTTCCTGCCTCATATCAGTTTGTATTTCCCAATTTGCCCGTATGTCATAATACATAATAGATGACAGCAGCTCCATTACGCACGGCATAGGGCACACCATTCAGTATGCAGAGCTTTATAATACGCAGGTATTTGCCAGATGTGTGGCATGCCTTGTTAATAGAAGGGATTCTGGGGTCTTTTTATTTTGTTTTCAAGTCTAAACATGACCTGCCTACTTCTAGTGACAGATGTAGCAGTTGATGTAATAACCTCTCATATCAAAGGAAGCGCTGTCATTGACTTCAGAGATGAGATCCTTTGGACTCAAATAAGGGAGGCTGGAATAAAAGACAGGGGAGCTTCACAGAAGAATTTCCTTGTTACTTCTGGTCCGTTTTCTCTTAAGTAAAACAGCCCCATGTCTTCCAGCAATTCACCCTATTTAGTAGACAAATCTATCAGATACAGTATGCTCTACTTATTGATGGGAATGCTTACTGGTATCTGTCAATAAAAGGAAGAAGAAAACAAATTTACACAGAACGCTGATGATAGGCAGAACTGTCAAGGGATTCACTGAGATTAAATACCAATTCAGTAACAGAAGCCTCCCCACCTCACAAATTCTTTTCAATACTTTCAATATACATACATATATCTCGTTTTTCAATGTGTATATTCATTAAGGTCCTTTTCCTACGTATGAGCATATAAAAATGTGCAACTATTTTACTAGACTCATTTCTTTCAAACTTTTAAGAACTATATAGCGGATTCTTTTATGTTTGGGGACAGAAAATACAAAATGTGGTAGGAAGCAAGGGCTGTGTTTTTGTAGGTATAAACAGATAACTTTTATATACACACACATTTATACACATGTACACACAGCACAGCTGCTCCCATCTCTTATGCACAAGGCGGAGTCAATCCAGTTTGAATTTTTCCGAGTCTTTCCAGCAACCAACAAACAAATGAAAAGATCACGCAGCAGAAGAAATATTGAAAAATAACCCACAAGGGCACGAATATCTTGGCCTGCTACCAACGATCAGTAACATTCAATTTCTTTCTTGGAGTCTGATCCAGCTCCCACTGAAACCAGTGGGCATTTCACCATCAACTTCAGGGGGAGCTGGCTCAGTCTTCAGTCATTTTCCTCTTGGATTGGCAAGGGATGAAAATGTTAGAGACGCAGCATGTAGAGCTCCTGATGGGAGGAAATAACACATCATCAGCCCTTTGGCTGATCATGAAATGGGCAGGGAATATAAATCCTGCCCAGTTGCTGCAAGGACAGCAACCATAATGCTCCACAAAAGGAAGGTGTGGTTCATGCTCAGGAGAAAGGAACCCTTTCCATCCTCAGAGATGACAACTGGCTAAGAGCTACCAGCATTTAAAAACCTACCAACATTTCCAGTCTTCTAATACTTATAAAGTATTAAAAAGAGATAGAAATAAATTATTATTAGAAAGAAAACCACCGATATGTAGGTGATAGCACTTGTCAAGCTGAATTCCGTTCACATCCTCGGCAGGACAAAACTGGCGTCTCAGCACAGCACGGCCAGCGCACGCAAGGACGCCGTCACAAGTGCGCTAGATGTAAGCGTGTACGCACCTGAGCAAATTCATGCACACTAAACATCACCATACTGTCATCTGCTTTTATTTCAACCGAGTCCATTCCTATTATCTGATGGAAACATGCCCTTGATTTCGCTAAATCTGTGACTACCAGGGTGCCTGCTGCAATTTGCCAAGCACATGACAGCGTTTATCATGTCAATAGCGAGGTCTGAACCACACCACTTTTATCTGCAGTTAACTTTTATTGTCACGGGCTTCCCTTGGGCTTTCCCTTTTTTATCATTCAAAACTGACTTTTCTTTTTTCTTTAAATAAAAGGACAATTGTCTACTGCCAGTGACTGAGTCACTAACAATCCACAAAGAACAACAGAATATCCCAGGCTGTCAGTATCAATAGTGGTTTTATTACAAATACTTTTATCCTGGCTGAAACAAATTTACATTAAAATTGAGAATTTGACATACACATGCAAAAAGAGCACATTTAATCACGGATACCCTCTAAAATCCTAACCTAGACTCCTTTTCAGCATCGATTCTACCATCAATTTCTTTCTACGACTTTCCCTAGTGTTTAGCAAAGAGGTCCATCATAGGACACTTTGGAGGAACTCCTAAATCAGTAGCTGTTTAAGAAATTTGTCTCTGTACTTTTTTGATGCTAACATAAACCTATTCCAGTAATGATTTCTGATTTACACCCCTCTAATCTAATGAACTCAGGGCCGCCAATTCCAGCTCCGCTTTCCCTTGTCTCTGTTAGGCACTTGACTAAACGGCTGGAGTGATGACTTCAGGGACGCTGTAACTGCATGGGCAGCTACCCAACTTGCCTGGGACACGGCCAGATGTTTTTGCCTCTGAACTATCACTGCCATTAAGGAATTTGCTTGTGTGTGCAAAGTAAGTTAAATGTAACCTCATTAAAAAAAGCGTTGGTAAAAGTTATAGCAATTAGGGTATGAAGTCAAAACCTCAGACCAGAACTGATGACCATGACATCCTACGAGGATGTTCTTGTTTTCAGAAAACAGTCCTGTGCTTTCTCAAGAATAAAGAAACATCTCAATTCTTATCCCATTTTAAAGAGTATTTAGCTGGAGTGAAGAAAATGGCACAGTCTTTTAGTGATTTATTTCACATAAGATGAGTAATATCTTTCACAAACTCCTCCCAAGGACATCAACAGTTGCTGAATGACGCCTGTGCTAAAAGTGTATCTGTTGATTGTGTCGGGCCTTAAAAGATCATACTGAAACCCCACCGGAACGACTAATGCAAGAGATGAGTATTTATATAGAAAAGGAATCACTGAAATGGATGACAATATAACTTATTCATGTGCCTCCAAAATACATACATAGATATATATATATAGATACCTTGATCAATATGTTCTTCAACAGAATGCATTCTTAAAAGGCTGTGAAAATTATAGATAAAAACCACTGAACCCTGCTTTAGCTACATCTCTTTCATTACCCAGTCCTTGGATCAGTGTTAAAGATCAACCCCAGTTTGTGCAGATGAACATGTAATTTACAGTACTTTCAAGATAACGAGGCATCAGTTTATCCCACCATATCATTAAAACAGATGCTGTATATAGGAATGTCAGTACTATATAAGATGGAACTATATAGAAAAAAATCTTAATTGGTGAAGCTATACACGAAAGGAACAAAGGATGCAGAAATGCTGTTAGGCCCATGTCTTACAAATACAACAAGACAGTACCAAGCAACGCTAGCTGCTGCTATACTGGAATATGACAATAGGGAGCATATACCTACTTGTAAGGCCTATTATAGAGGCAAAACTATCAGTTACTGCTCTGTCATTCCCCATTAACTCTGAAGCACTTATCTCATACGAACGATGTCTCAACTGTAATCAGATCTACCCTAATAAGTAGACATTACATAAAAAAAAAAATAAAAATAAGAGATCTACATGAGGCTGGTTTGTAGACTAGCCCTAGCGGATACATACCTAAAACTTACCAAAACACATAATCAGAAATTAACTGGGTGTTCAGACATGTTAGATAAATATGATTTATGTAACTGAGACAACAACAGGAGACAAGGCAATTCTAAAATCCATTCAGAGGTAAGGTCCATGTTCTAGTACCCAGCTCAGTAGCTTGGGGTGGAGGGTTAGGGAGAAAAGACTGTTGGCTAAGTAAACCGATAAATCCTCAACCAATAAATCACAAACAAATATTTACAAATGGGAAACGACTCTGCTATTTCTGCATGTACATACATGTTTGTGCACTTTCATATATGATTTAGCCATCTAAAAAAAGTGATAACTTGTTCTGAATAACCACTAATTCTTTGCTTTTTCCTCCCTCCCCCCAAAGAATCTTTCAGTGTTGGCCTTCAGTGAGAAGAGATCTAAGGACACCTTGCTGATGATTCATCAGAGGATATAATACCATGACAGGGAGGGATGCTGACAAGGGTGACGTGACCTGAAAAACAGTATCTGTATAGAGAAAAGCAAAAAGAAGCTCTGAAAAAAACAGTGAAATGCGGCTCCATGCTGTGCATTTTAAATCAAAAACACAGAGGTGGTGGGTTCGGGAGGGGGGAAGGGGTGGGTTTTTGTTCACTGGAAATGGTCATTGTGTTTGATTGATTATGCATCCAAAACATGAAAAGACAAAACATATGGTACACAGCTATTGCTCGACACAAATGAATCGAGGTGGTCAGCCCAAGCGAGGTGCTCTCATACGAGGACAGCATTATAAAATATAACCGGCAATATTCAGCAAAACGTTAACTATGTCTCCAGCTGAATGCCATGAGCATTAAACAAAGGCCTCAGACACAAAAGTCAGCTCCTTAACACACCACACAGGTTAAGTGCAGAAAGGCTGCGGGCCCAGCAGTACAGAGGGAAAAAAAGAGAGCAAAGGGAATCCACACTTACATGGCCTCCGACGGTTCCCGGTTCAGGCTACCTGTCTGTGCCTGCTGCAGAGACTGCGACCCTCCCATCCTCAGCGTGCCCTTGGGTTGAAGCTAGACGCGAGCAAGGCCACCTTCCTCCGTAATTCCACCAGCAAGGAGCCCCGAGAGCTCTGCCTGTGTAGAGGCTGCAATACTGCAGTGCAGATGGAAACAGCTGCTTGCATCAGTGGCAGCACAAGCAGAAACACTTCAGCAGCAGCTTCTCTTCTCTGAACTGTTGCCAGTTATTTTTTTTTTTTGGTCCAGATGAACACTATTTATAAAATAAAATAAAATCCCAGCCACTGTGACAGTCTAATCATTTGCTAAACATCAGTGGTCCACGCAGCTACGGTGCAAGCGTCTCTAACACAGGACTATTGGCTATTGAAACTGGCTTTGAGGAAGAAAAAAAAAAAAAAAGAAAAAAAAGAAGAAGAAGAAAAGCAGACCCTCCCTTTAAGCACACATTGTCAGCTACTGTGGCTCCCTAAGGACCTACAGGCAGGACCATTATATTGTGTTGACTCAGCTGATTTGAAATGCAAATGCACGTGTGCTCTGGATGCCGTGCATACATTTCCCTTTAATAACAGGCAAGTTGTGCATATCGGGATGATTGCAGAGAGGATTCATAAGGAGAAAGGCTGCTTTTTGTTTTTTTCATTTAAACAAATGAGCTCATCCCTCTTGCCAAAAATGGAATCTTCCATGAGGAACGTAGGGAGAATATCATGAGCAGCCAAGGTAAACAAGCCAATGTGGGAGCCGACCCTGCCAGGCGCAGCTCCATCCGACAGCTCGGTGCACTTAACCGTTTTGCTTCTGCCTGCACAGACCCCCTTGCTGGACGATGCGGTGGACAGCCGTGGGGATGCTCATCATCTCACGCGGATGTGGTCAGGGGTGAGGCTCTTTAAGCTCAGGAAGTACAAGCCCAAGCAAACAGTATTCCAAACCCAAGGAATACGCTTATCCTTTTGCCACCGTGGAGGTGCCAGGAATTCATAACAAGCTGAAAGGGCTGGGCACCACCACTCTCCACCGTCCTTAGCAAATAACAGATGCACCAACACACAAATTACGTTTCACATCACTAAAGGACGGAAACAAAAAATCCGTTGCACTACCATCTCTACTAGGCATTAAACTCTATGGACAGAAATTAGTCAGAGCTATGTAACAATTCTGGATACATGACAGGGCAGAGAGGTCAAAAGGACCAGATAAATTGAACAGAAATATTAAAACTTACTAACTTCCAAGCACCTACCGCAGCACGGCTTTTGTGTTTCAGCAGAGGCCTCACTAGGCTCACATCTTAAACAGTTTCTGGCTTTTTTCTCTGCTTGCAAAAAGGGAAATCTAGTATCGTTTGCTTACTTTACAAAAATAAGGGTTGCTGTATACACATGCGAGGTTCTGTCTCTCTGGGTGCACCCACAATAATTTGTTCTTGGGATGAGAAGAAACAGAGAAGCTTAGAGAACACGAAGGACGTTTCATTTCCAGAGACAGCCTAAAATTAAATTCTGTTTTATGAACAGCAGCAAGATAAATGTGCCTTTTTTCTCTATTTTTTTTTTTAGCTATGGGGAAAAGCTAGTGAGCCAGCACTTTGTTCAGCCACAAGCTTCCAAGCAAGTTACAATTTTGGGGTTGTTTCATTTCTTGTGAAAGCCAAACCCCTGATTTCTAGTGTCCCGTTGCTCAACACTCATCTCAAGTGCCCCAGAGAAGCAGCGGCACCGCCTCACTCAGGGACTGAGCTTCAGAATTTCTGGTGCCTGGTTTGGCGTCTGAGCCATCGTTAACCCCCAAGCTCTGCAGCAGAGCCCAGTTCCGACACTCCCTTGACAAGGTGGTGGCAGCTCACTATGCTTTCTGCATTTGCCTGCTCTCAGGGGAGGGCTCCCACTGCTTGAGCAGCCCAGCCTGCTCAAACAACTCTTTCCAGTCATTACTGGACAAGAGGTGAGAAACGAGATGTATCCCAGGCACCGTCACAACTCTACAATTCTCAGAGTAAGAGTTGAAAATAGAGGACGGTGTCAGTTGACAGGTTTGCAGCTCTTCCGTGCTATTAAATACAGGCTGCTGTTTAGCCCTTTTACAGCAGTATTTGCTCCAGCAGACGTTTACCAGGATAAGCATAAAATGCCATGTACTCGACAATTTTGTTCATGAGAGCAAATCAGCAAAGCCAAATACAAACACAACCCAGTGTGCAAAATTGTAACGTAATGTCAAGCACATGCTTATCAGGAGCAGTCCCATGTAAGTAAAACACAGAATTTGAAGAAAGTGTATGAAAAGCCTCATGTACACTCTGGCAGTAGGTTTGAAATGGTTAATAACTCCAGCATTTCCATCCAACATGGGAAATGAACGGTACTAGCCAACAGACTAAAATTACATGGCTGTATTCAGAGACCCTACTAGGCTGAGGTTACAACTCAGCTTCAGTTTTGCATGCGGTAGCTATACTGAACTACAGAGGGCTGGTCTCTTCCGAATACCATAAGAGCTCTCTACTGGATTTCATTTGTTACAGAGAAAAGGAAGACATTGAGAAAAAAAAAAAAATCCTTAGAAAGGCAAACACTGTATTGAGAAAGTAAAGCCCTAGCAGGTACCTGGAAGCAAAGAGGGAGAAAGCACTGTTTGTCCTGCCAGTGAGGAAAAGAGGAATATTGCGGTGTCTTCCTAACAAGGGTAAACAATACACTTAAAATGCCAGTGTCAACTCCCTCCAATTTCATGTGTACATCTGTTAGATAAACAAAGGCCCAATAAAAAAAGGCTTGGACTGAATCCTATGGGGCAGCATGGTCCTTTCCAGAGTCGTATAGCAGAGAAAGCTTTTGTCCCATTCCCCAACACTTCTATGCAACAGACATTTGAGTTCCACTAGAAATTGTAGGTCTTGGCTAACACAGAATCACAGAATCGTCTGTAGGAACTTCAGCCTTTCGAGCCCAAGGATGCCCCTGGCCTCTTCGCATGTACTGTGCAGGTTAGCAGGGGGCTCTGGACTATTGTGAGGGGTGTCATGAGAGGATCTGTCATTTTACTTGTTGCTACATTCACCTAAATCCAGATATTCTTTAAACTACTCTAGATGCTCAGAGAATCATGTCACTCATTTCACTTCTTGCACTTCAGAGGGAGGAGAGATGCAATTAAGCATCATGCAGCTGCAGCAGTAAGCTTGCAAAGCTGGCTTTGGCCTTTGATTTTTCTGCGGGGCAGAAGCACAGAGTCTGAGAGGCCTCAAGACTGAACACAAACGTGGTGTGATCAGCAGCACTGGAAGGTTTTCCCTGCAGCCCGGCCTGATCGGTAAGGAAAACCTCAGATGAGAGGGGAGCTCTCCTCCTGCCTGGCCCCAATCCAACCTCTGGGCCTGCCAAGAAGCATCAATTTAGTACTAAATTTAGTGCTGGCTTTTAAAAACATAAGAACTGTGTTGATGGTATAAGCACATTTTGTTAAGAACTTCTCTGGAACCTGAAAAACACAGAGATGTAGCTCAAAAAGAAAGAAACAAAAAAAAATCCCACTGTGGCTTCAAAGGACTTAAAGATGCCCCAGGCATTTCAGCCTGGGCATGAACAGCCCCATAACAACTTACTGTGATCCCACTGCTGAAAAAGACTGTTTAAGTATTCTGTACCGTCCTTTAAAATTTATCATTTTCTCTTCCTGCCTGTTTCATCCAGTTAAGCAAGAGCCATATTTTGCCCTACACTAAATTAATGTTTTATTGAAACTTGACATCTGTTGGTTAGTTGTTTGAAACGCTGTACAGGGCCCTAAATATTTGGTATTATTACATTTCATGTTTATATATAAATTCAGACTTCGATCACTTGCACCCAATTTGAAATTTTTGGCTTCTATCAAAAAATAGTGCTGGACAGAACCATGATAAGGTTTTCTGATATACTAAAATTTATGTTCTGTTTCTTTGCTCCTGGCTTCACTGTCCATCGTGCTAGGCACTTATGCTAGTGATAAACATGACCAGACAGACACATATGGAAACATCAAAGAGCCTACTGAAAGAAATCCCTCCCTCACACATTTATCCCCCTTGGGAAGGAGTGGGTGAATATTAAGCTATACCTCCTAGCTGCAACGCATTATTGAGGTATTGTGCAGAAATGAGCACCAGATAAAGCAAATTGCATAGAATAGAGCAAAACCAAACATCCCAATAATAATAAGGGTTTCTCTTCTTTCTCTTATCCTGAAGGCTGCCAGCAAAGCTCTGAGGAACAGTACTGTCTACAAAAACAAACAAAAAAATCAAAGGAAAATGTTAACAAAGGATAGACTATTGTTTAAACAGAATCCTCTTGCCCCCTCAAATATTTTATTATTTTTTAAATGACGTTGCCTTTGGATCCCAAAGCCTGTAGTGCAGCCTGGGAAGAAGTTTCCACCGCAAGGACTCCCTTGTCATTAGGCTGCCAGGTATCAAAGGGCTCATGGCTAGGGCATCCACAACATCAGACTGCTAAGAAACAGCAAAGTCCCTAAAGGACTAAAAGGACCAAATTGCTCAAAAAAAAATCAACACTGTTCTGTACAGACACAGTTGCAAGGCAAACCAGTGCCTCCGGGAGGCTGACTGTACTTCTGAGAACACATTAGCACATAAAAGCATTGATATCTTTTGAAGTGCAGTGGTGACAGCCTTTTTAGGACATCCAATGCTGGAGAACCCTGTACTCCAAAACCCTTCCAGGAGCACCAGCCCTCCTTGCCTTTGCTGACAATGCCGCCTACGCACAGGCTCTGTCTGCTAAGTCCTTCCCAGAAATACAGGTCTCCTGGGACCAGTGTTGATCCTCGTGTTACAGAGAGGTCAAGTAGACTGTTTTCAACCACGTGGGCACTCAAGGTTTGGAGTTCCCCTCTCTGAAGGTCATACAGTAAGCAGTTTTACCAGCTTTTAAAGAATTCAAGCATTCTTCATTACAGACTGCACAAAAATACATGGCTTTAGACATGTTACTCATATTCCTGTGTTAATTTACTCACCATGTGTTTTTTTCAGTTCTGGGACACTTAAGACTTCTTTTTGTTTGTTTGTTTATTCTCCAATTCAGTCTCTCTCACTCCTGCAGACAGATTTTTGCTCCTTATTCTTACCTTCCTCGTTAAAGTGACTGAGATCTGTCTTGTAATTTCCTTGAGGAGAGTCACCTAAAAGACCTCTTCAAGCAACGAGCTGCCGAGGCTGCCAGCCGAACACCACATGGCATTTGCTACCCTTCGCTCTGGCTCTTCATTTATCCAGTTAACTCTACTCTTATGTTACACCCAGGGATGTGCCAGCAGGAATCTTTGCAAGACCACACTGATCTTGCATTTGTTTTTTCCAGTCAGTTCATTTGATGATCCAGCTCAGTGCTGTGGCGCTCCTCCACTGCTGTGGGACAGGGACAGTCACAACACTTAACGCTGGTACTGTCACCAAATCCTTCAGAAAGTCACACCTAAGCACAGAAAGCAACTCTAACCCCTTCAATGTCTCTCTCTCCAGAGATGCAATTCCATTTTCTCTTTTTCTTTAGGGAATAGTCACCGAATTGCATGTGGATAGGTCACCATTTAAAATTTAAAATCTTGGTTATTTTGAAAGATGATATCCCAAAGTTATATCCCAAAGAGAGAACTTAAGGAAATATCACCTCCTGGAGAGTCATGCACATTGTAAGAGAGAAGAATGAACTCTTGCTATCGAGTAGCAAGAGCAGTGGAAAAATAGCAGATTTCTTTCTTCCTCTCTCTTAGCTTTAGGAGGCAAATTTGTGCTACAAATGAAAGCGTAAGTACAAAAAGTTACCTGAACTATGCAACAAATGTATCCCATCTCGGTTTACTGGCGAAAACCAGTAAAGTGTTAACATAAATTGTAACACCTATGCTTTAGTAACACCTAATAAATAGGCATTTAGTGCAGTTCATGTCCACAGCATAATTAACACAGGATTATAGTCCATAATTAGCAATTTAGAGGTACATTAATCACCATCCTTCAAAAATCCAGTTATCCCTAATTTAATTCCACTCCACTACAGACAAACCAGAAATTCAGCCCTAAAGTAAGAATGATAGACCTTCAGATTGAATCCACAGTCTTGTTGGGTTTTGGTTTTTTGTAGCTGTTTGTTGCTTGTTTTTTTTTTTTCTAAATGGGCTTAGAGTGGGGTACTGATTCATTACTAGAGAGTGTAAATGAAATTTGAGCAGTAAAATAATTAAAGAGTGATAAATCAGTGGGATATTTTTCAATATTCTCTTCAAGAAGAATAAAATCAATTCATTCAACTGCCTCTGTACAGTAGCTGGCATAACACAGCCCTATCTGCGTTACCATGATATAAAATAATACACCACCAAATAACACGAGGAGATACTAGGTGTAAAGCTTCAGAGATTTAACTTACTCTTACAGATTAAATACTTTGATAAAAGTATTGTCTGCTCCACCACTTATCTAGATTAACACAATGTGAGTGCTTTATTTGCACTGATACATTGTGAGTTCATGAAAAAAAAACTGTGTCAGAATTCCCAGCCTGAGAATACTGAGAGTATTTCCATCTGACAACTGCAACTCACAAGAAACAAACACTAGAATGGGTTTTAAAAAAAAAAAAAGTATAAATATAAATATATAAACAACTGTGTCCAGCCCCTCTTAATCACTGTTTGGTTGCTAAGGTCACTGCTTAATCTAAATTGCAAGTGAGATTAATGGCATTAGAGTTATGAATAACCAAGATGCCTGCTTAGTTATTGAAATGTCCTGCATGGGAAACTCACTGCAAAGACAACAAAAGGGGCCTCCGCACGCTGCTATTCAGGATGCCGGGGGGCTACAGTCTTTCAGAGGTCGGTGGTGAGTTACGGTCAGTAACGTGAGAACTAAACACGCCAGAAGATTCCGTGTTGAAAAGCGCTTTATGAAATTAAGAAGCCATACAAACAGGGAGATCAGGTTTCCGAGAGCTGAGCACACCCTCAAGTGCAGAAGCCTGCACGGTGGCTGTGCGGAGATTTCATAGAAGGAACAAGGGAGTCTGTCTACCCTGCACATCTATGGAGGAGACCCAAGTTAAGGCTCAAGGGCAGCCAAACCCCTGTTGAAATCTCTTCGTCCTGCCCGCATCATTTCATGTAGCCTCTGGTCTGTCATTTGTTCCTTTGCTTTCCCCTCCTGCTGAGGCACAGACACTTCAATTTTGGATTCCATTTGTATCATGCTACTACTGTATGAACCAGTCCCAAATTCACTGGATCACAAACAAAACTTTAAACCCCTGTTTTCCAAATTTCTGGCCCAGCTTCCAGACTGGGACCACAAGCATAACCACACCAAAGGAGGGAATTTGTTTTACAGCTGAATATGCCTCTGCAGATCACGTCCACGAGCTAAACGCCCAAAGCTCTGTTGACATTTCCATGCACCAGAGTTGCAAAACCGCCTTCGCAGACCATGGGACCTTTTCTCGCTTCCGTATTTCTTACTAAGCCTTTAAATATCCCGAGGTAGAAGATCCCTAAGACAGCTGGAGCCAGGCTTGTTAGGAAAGGAGCTGCTTAACGCCGGGAGGGGACTGACATTTTTAAGGGCTTTCATGCACCTGCCCTCAGCTGACAAGATCAGTGCGAATAACACTCTCCGGGGGCACCTTGTAGCAGATTTCAGGTTGTAGAATCCAAAGGTCTCTTGCCCTCAGGGCCTACGTGAAGAATTAGATTATGAAAATGCAGGATGAAGCAATCAGACAAGAACAGTATTACTGCCTGCTGTGGGTCTTTGCTGTGACTGCCAAGGATGGGTGGTCAAACGATGATGGGGTAACCTCTTAAAGAAGTTAGCTTACAGCTTCAATTTGATCTCAAAAGAGTTAACAGAAAACTATTTTGAAGTATTTAGGTATTTTTCTCTTTTTGCTTTTGGTTTTAAAAGATTTAGCGTTAGGGGTAGAGAGCCCCAGAAGCACAGGCCATACTTAAGCATAACATTGAATATTGAGAAGTACAAAACACACCTGACTCAGCTGTTTTAACCCGTACACTAACTGCTGAAGGACAAGAGGTCCTTCAAGTCCTCCACCCTCCCAGCAGTGCCAGGCTCCTCTGGTGTTATTGGAGCTGTCACCGTGCATGCCACAGAGCCAGAGCACAGCAACCCAAGCCAGGTGTACAATCTCTGCCTTGAATCTGGACTGCCAGTTTTGTAGGGTTGATGCAAGATGATGAATGCCATTCTAAAATTCCTTGCGGATGGATTAATTAGTGTAACGACATATTCATTTTCATGCTGCTGAACCTGTTCTAGCAGCATGGAAATTACCATATACTGCCTGAGGGAACCTGTAAAATACACAGTAATAACAAGCAGAGGGCTACACTCGCCCCGTTGTCCACTGCCACATAGAGAGAAGCTTTACAACACACACACAAATAATCGCTCTCTTTGAGCACAAACACGCAGGCAGAACGCACCCCAGAGAGCCTAAATTCTGAACAAAGATTCAGTTAGAAAACCAGTGAAATTTCTCACTTCTGTCAAGCATCCATTAATGCTTTGCCTTTTAAAAATGCAGTTCCTGGAAGCTATTTGTTGAATAGCTGCTGTTTTATGGAAGCTATCCTCTGCCAGCACACAACATGGGGGTCCCCAGGCACCCTGCCCATCACACACAGGACTGTCCCTGCCAGTTTTGGGTTCACCCAGAGAAGCCTGCAGGATCCAGCCCCTTGTCTCAGGACCCCATCGTACCAGTGCCACAATCAGCTACAAGAAAACGCACTTAGTCCACAACGTTTTTGGCTTGAAACACAGCAGACATCCCAGTGTTTGATGCTATTACTCAGTAATCGGCTGAAGAGGTCTACACTGAACAACACAAAGCGTCCTTCAGCCTGGGGCTGAGCAGTTCTGAACACATCACTCAGGAGACACAATAGCTTTTAAAAACCTGGAATGGAAGAAATTAATGAAGAGCAGGACTTTGGCTCACTCCTGTCCATTTGTTACAGCCCAGCTGAATCCATGGAAGGTATCTGTTTTTTATGTTGTGCTTCAGAAGACTGTGAATGCTTTTCGGGATATCAGCCACAAACCTTCAAGAAAAACCCTTGGGTTTTAGTTTCCAAGGCCCAACCAACTGAATCTAATGCCTTCATTCTGTTGCTACTATAAAAAAACAAAAAAAAAACCCCAAAAAACCCCACCTCACTTGTGCACCAGAGAGTTCAGATACACACTAGAGGTATACTGCAATCTAATTCATCTAATACACTTTAAAATAATCAAATCAAAACAACAAAGAAAAAACCCCAACTCTCCAAAACAACAACCAAAAAAAAAAACCCAAATGCCAAACTTTAGGAACAAGAAGGTCTTGACATTGCATTTGTGTCCCTCACTTGTATTTCCCACTTCTTCCTTCCTCAGTGCACTTGTAAACTTAGGGGAATGACACATCCCTTTCAAAAGGGTTAAATTCACTCAAAGAAAAAAGCCATGTGTTTTTGAATCCCATTTAATCCCTTCTTGGTTTTGATTACATCATTAAAAACAACTCAGTCTAGGATTATCAGTATTAGTCATAAATGAAGGCAATACATTGATTTTTATTTACTTTGTTTTACACCAAGTCTCTCCAAAGGTAGGCAAAAGGAGAAAACTTGTTTTCAACAGGCGATCAAGCAAATAAAACCCTCAAGTCATAAAGTCTATCCTGCTTTTCTGTGTGACACCAATAATTCAGCTTTGCTTCCTCCCGGGGAAGTGTTATGAAACCACCTTTCGGAAACCAACATTGCAGAAAGCAGAGTTTTCTGTAAAGACTGTTGTGACTTTTCGCTTCCGGATAGAAAGATTTGTTGCTGTGTTTCCAATTAGTTCCAGGCACATTTCAGGAAAATTGGGTAAGACAGAGATGTGTATTTAATTTCAGAGATTCAGAGATCAGCAGACGTTCTCTGTCCATCCAGAGTCTCTCAAAATGATCTGACTCCAGTCTGTTTTAATTTTTGAAAGAAAACTGACCCTGTATCTGACAACAAGGAGGACCCACCTTTCCAGTCACACCAGCCACATTTAACACCACAGGTGTAGCTTTCAAAGCAGGTAGTCAGGCTACAGGTGAGGACATGCAGAAAGACAGCATTTGCTTTTTTCTCTACAGAATGGATTATATCCACCTCTCTTCCTTGTAGGACAATTGGAGGGCTGGCTCAGCTCTTCAGAGCCTTTCCAGTTCTATCCGTAGGGCTTCCGTAAAAGACAAGTTACACTCACTAGCAGTATTTCAGCACTTCTCCCAAATTATGAAGTGTCTGTGACACAGTTCATAATGTGACCATCATAATCACAGAGGAAACTGAAATGCTTCAAGGACCCATTTTGCAGAAAACTGTGCAGTGGCACAGCACTTGCAGAAATTTAGCATGTTGTCATCCAGGCAGTTGCCGTAAATGTGACAAAGTGAAACACAACCCAATTTGCACGCTATTATCTTCCATGGCTAATTTGACTTGATAGACATGAATCACATAAAAATGCAAGATAGTCCAAGAATTGTTTACATAAGGGGCTGATTATAACAGCAAAGAGTTATTTGGACAGTAATATATTTGCTTTTCAAGAAGATGCAAGAATTCTCTTTCATCCCACAGATACCTCTAATTCTCACCTCTGTATGCATCTTAATTTCCATTAAGATTTGTGAAAGTCTTTGTTCATGTTACAAAAAGAACAAACATGCAAGTTCAGCTTTAGAGAAAGAAGGCTGTGGGTGATAAGATTGTGATTTTTAAGGCAGAACGTGGATGCTTGCCAGAGTACATGTTGGTTACTGACATCCTAGGCTGGATTTCAATTCTGCATTAAGCAGTTCTACTAATATTACTTAATTACTCCATTGTTTACTCCATCCAAGAGATCTGTGCACATATAGATATTTACATGATTAAACATGCTACGTCATTATCAAAACCAAACAGAAACTTCAGAGTCACAAGCCAATCTAAATATGTGAGCACAGTAGGTCTGCCTATCTGCAGAGTTCTAAAACTACTTCTTCTCTCTTTGATGCTGAATTCTGGTGAAAAGGAAAAAGAAAATCACTACGTGTTTTGGTGGTTTCAATCTGGATTTGTAAACGATAGTCATCTGTGACTACACTAAAGCATGCACAGAACGTGAAATTCAGTCCAGCGTATCCATAAAGATCAAACAATTTTGGATGATTCTCTGGAAAGAGCCAACATCTTGAGGTGAATGTTTTCTAATTTACAACCTCACCTGATCATTTATCTTCATTTTTAGAGAATGACCATGGTATCTACTCTTCATTCAGAAAATTCCCTCCAGATTACAGAACTTGCATACTGGTGCAAACCAGACCTTTGAGCACTTCTGTTCCCCACCAACTATGCACAGGTTAAAAAATGCAGGTCCAGTAGAGCATCACAGAAGAACATTACACAGAAGATTTGGCCTAACTGTGTTACAGCAAGCACATATGCCAGAGGTGAGGACAGCATCTTCTGATCAAAATAATCAGAGCTTTAGAACAAATAGTTAACCAATATGTTTCCTAGATATTATGCTGTGGATGGTTTTTGGAATAGCATTTGCTAGTAGCATTCACTGTTCCACAGCAGAACAAGCCTATTGTGTACATTTTCTTTCATAATTCAGAGTATTCGCCTGCTGACAGCAGCATCTTTTGACATTTCCTCCCTTGTATCGTACACAAGCTGCTGGCCTGTATTTGTGGGGTGGAGAACACTGCTCTCCAGAGAGTGCCCATTTAATATTCTCAGCTGTGCTGTGACCTTTTCCATTAATAGATGTCACAATAAGGGCATGCCTTTACTGCCGAGCCACAATAGCATACTGGTTAACCACCCACAAGACAGGTGTCATCTGAAGCTCTGACATGAATATCCAAGCACATGTCTCATCTTGACTATATTTGAGATGGGAGGACTCAGTTTGGGGGCCTTCCAAGAAAAAATCCCCTAGGCCATCTATCAAACACTATGGCACCATTCAATGTAAATCTGAAGGAGAGAAACATCAGCTTTGAAAACAAAATAATTCAACATTTCTCCAGCAATAGCAAAACCAAGCTGAATTTCTTCCTTCAGTACTGACAGCTAGAATGTGAATCAGTAGTGTGGGATCGGGAAGATGCTGGCAGCATCTGAAGAGGAATAAGAAGAACAGTCCTCTTGAACATGATCTGATCTTGCACAGTTTCACAAAAAAAAAAAAAAAAAAACCACCTAAAAAAACCCCTCTCAAACTTGAACTTCTAGAAGGAAAATATTTGGAAAAATTCATAACAATTTATTAATTTAAAACTAGAAGGAAAGATCAGCATAGTAATAACCAGTGTAGTCCAAGCTCCCTCTTCTGGTCTTTTGCAGTAAATATACTGGAGTAAGTAGATCTTGATAGTCTACTATCTGGTTTCAAAATCTAGCAACAAAGTGCTCACACAACTTAGACAAAACACTTGTTAAAGTTTTTCAGCCTCTTTCACATCATTTACGTTTTCTTAAGCAAAGGATGTACAGACATGGACGTTGTTGTAACATATGAAATAACATCACACAGTACCTCTTCTCCCTTGCGAAACCTTCAGCTTCTTGAGTAGGCAGTTCTACACCATCATCAGGGGCCACAGCCAAAGGTACTTCCTCAGAAACGAAGTTATCAACTTCTTTGCAGCTATCAGGCTTGGAAGGGCTGCAAAACAATTAGTAAAAATAAGCTGACAAATTTCAGAAGTGTCTATGAAGCTTTAGTGAAGTCTCCTTAAAAGAGAAACTTTGGCTGGATCTAAATTAAGGAGCTCTAAGGAGCACATTGTCCACTCTCCAACACCGTCTCTCTCCCACCTTTCATGAATTACTTCTTCCTACAAACCCTATTCCCCTTAGTTTCTCAGGTGACCACATAACCAGTAACACTGCAACGCTCAGACAGCTCTTACAGACCATAACATTAACTGCCAGGCAATTTAACTGTATATGAAATTAGTAAAACAAATAAATCTCTAATGACTACTTAGCAGTTCTCACACAGCCCTTTCCCTCAGCGTACAATACAAACATTCAATTAAGTTACTTGAGTGACTTGTCTTTTGGAAAAAAACTAAAACCCAGGACTAACAAATTCTCTTACTTTAAAGGCTCTCCCTATACTGTAAAGCTAAAAGCGCAATAATCCCTGAACTCATGACATGAATGTTAAGATTTCAGGACTTAATACTGCTGTATTTGTTAATTCCTACAAGTCCCTCTGCTCAGCAAATCCCCACAAGACCCAAGCTCAGAAGCATGACAGCCATGTAACGATTTCCAGAGCATGTAAATACAGCTTGGAAAGACCCAGTTGCTTCACAGCAAAGGAAGGCACAGCGGGGCGCTTTGGGAAGGCGTGCCTGCTCCTGGTCCCTGCAGAAAAGGAGCTCTTGCACTCAGACACCAACCTGGGTTCAGGAAACAGCCATCTGCCCAAATCCCTGGCACTCAGGGCAGGGTAGTTGTGTTGTTCCCTGTCCTCAAGGCAGACCAGAGCAGCTCCATTAACATTCTGTTTTCTTAAGCAAAACTTAAGTTAGAAAAAAAATTTTTGACAGCATCACAAATAAAAAAATTATCTTCTGAGCCTTCTCATGCTCTTTAAGAGCGTAAATCACCCATGTATACAGAATATCACCCCATGAGAAGCTCACTTGCATTCTCCCTCACTTTAAGCAGACTGGTAACCATACTACTCCCCTCCTCTTGGCCACACTCATTAAACTAATGATAGAAAAGGAACTGAACAACCAATGACTTCATGTCTCAAAAGCAGGAGCAGTGCATGGTCTCGTCCTGCCAAGTTGTCCTTTCCAGGGCACCTCTGACATACCAGAGGGGCACAGGTGTTCTGGGGCAGCAGCCACATGCAACGATCTCCCTTCGTGCCAGCTCCTGCCTCCAGAGATCCAGACACAAACGTTTAAGGAAACATTGGTGGAGTCAGGCCTTGGCTGAGAATTTTTTTTAGATTTCCTGAACCAAATATAAACAGCTATCTTAGCCGTTCCTTTTAAAATTTCCTCTCCCCTCCCCCTCAGTAATTACACTGTAATTGTAGAAGGTAGATTAAGTTGTGTTACTGAATAAGAGTTGGTAAAGTTCAGGGACAGATTGTGCCTTTCCTTTGAAACATGTATACAAACAGAGGACAAAGATAAATCACATCCCTAACTTTAGTTATAATGCATAGGAGCATGAGAACAGTTATTCCCCAAGGTGTTTATCCGCTAACTTACTAACATCACAGAAGCTCTTTCTGAGAGTGCTTTACCTTGATTAGCTCATACCCATGAAGTTCCTTTGTGCCACATGGGATAGCTACTCAGTTATTTCTCCAAAGAAACTACCTCTGCTCCACGCACTCCTTCCTTCCTTCCTTCCTTCATTCCTTTCTCTTGTTCCCCAGTTTGGATAAACTGGCCTGACACTAACATAGACTTCCTAAACTTTCAGTCACATCAAATTAAAGTTAAAAAATAAATAAATAGAAAGCAAACTGTTTCCTTTTTCATGCAAAGGACTTTTCCCTTTGCTAAAAATGTCTTTGTCCTAATATAGTAATAGCATCAAATATATACAAAGGCAATGTGACTATATAGGGTCACACAGAGATTAAAGAAAGTAAGATTTTAAAGCAAAAAGTAAACTGCTAAAAATAAGTGAATGCTGAACATCTGTTTGGAGAGTAAACAAAGAATTGCAAAACCCAAACAATTCACAAGGGGGCCCAGCCAAGCAAGAACACCAAACGCACATAAAACTGTGGACCTTATGTTGTGCACACATGAAACCGTCCCAGTTAAGTGCTTACAGAGGCACCTGTTCCCTCCCACTCACACCCTGCACAGGCCCCCCTGCCCAGCTGCAGCCCTTCAGCTTCCCCCTTTTAGTCTTTGCACATAAAATGAAATTATTTTCAGAGATACGCTTTGACTAACAGCATTTCTAACGCGCTCTGCAAAGCAAAGCTAGATATCAAAATACAGGCATTTTTAGAAAAGCTCTACTCCCTGGCCTTCACAAAGCACAGGGCTTACTTTTATGCGCTATAGTATCTCTGTGTGCTAAAATCCACAAATAATTTCCCTTCATCTTTCCAAGCTTGACCTAAACTGTCAAATACTGGATTCCCATAAAGACCACACCTGTCAAGTGTCAGCTGCCTTACTTATGCAAGTGAGCTTGCAAAGGAACACGGCAGAAATGCAGTCGGTTCTTGCATTTTCTCTGACATCTTGCACCAGCACATGTACTGGGATGTATCCAGCCGCGTGCCGTGGGAAGGTGCACTGCAGGACAGGGTACCACGGGCTGCCTCCACCCCTTTTCCCCACTGCTGTTGCTCTGACAAGGGCTAATATTGCCACATAATAATTCCGGCCCTGTTCAGCGTGGTTTGCAGGTTTGCAGACAGAATGGTGACAGTGCAGTGCTACTGGTTGTTTCCCATCACCAGATGGGCATTACCTGCAGACGGGTGCTGCCCACTGGTGGCATGATAAGCTCACAAGTGATAAGGCAAAGGCAGAGCAGCTCAGAAACGGTAGAGACTGCACAAATTGAGGCAGGGTACCACAGCACAGCAACCCTTCCCAAAACACAGACTCTGTGTCTGCTCTAAACTCTCCAGCCTAAGTCTGCATCAGCTCAGGTACGTGTATTAATTAACGATATCGACTCATGGTACTTCTATCAACTCAGACACGAAGTCACTACATTAAAACCTCTTTTTTCTCCACAGCTTTTACTAAAACAAAATTTGCCATTAAACTTATTTTCCAATTAGTATAACATTCAAGTGGTAGTAGCAAGGATACTACCAAAAGGGCCAAGTCTTCCCTGTGCAAAATACATGGGCCAGTCTTTATCCTGTAGAGTCAAGCTGATTAGAAAACAAACATTTTCCAAGCTCTGCCTCTGTTTATTTTTAAGTAATTCTGAAAAGTCACTTCCTGACCTTCTGTGCATACAGATGCCCCTGGGTATTCCCGCCTGTGTCCTGCTAACACTGAGGAGCACACCCCAAGCATCACAGCTCCCCAGGCTGTGACCGATGTGACCGGGAAAGGTCCATCTGCAGATAAAGCAACAAACCTTTTACTGTGTCTGACATCACCTATCACAAATTCCCTTATGGCAGCTTAATGCGCTCTCTGTATAACAGGAGCTGGAGAGAGGCTGACGCAGGAGAACACAACCTTTCCCAATGCCAGCTCAGGTTTGGAACAGCTTTCATTCCCTAGCACCCACAAGAGAGCTGCACTGGCTCTGTCTGGTCTGGACTAAACACCGTCCTCTGCAACCTCAGCTGGAAATTAAATGCAAGAGCAGAAGCTTTCCTTAGCATGTGGACAGGACCAGATTGGTTTGCCCTGCCTGTTACCTACGGCCTGACTCTAAGGACAACTCACGCAGCAAGTGCCTTCCAAATTGCCATTTTTTCCTGGGCACTGGCATTTTTTTTTGCCCACAAGACAGGCAGCAAGTTGCAGGGAACAGACAGACACTGCTCAGAAATGTTTAACACCTCAAACCATGGAGGCCAGCTAAGCTGTGGTCTCATACATCCAGGGCACTCATCTCCCTTCTCTGCCTTTCTGATTCAAACATTTCTCATAGAAAACAGAAGTCCTGTTGCAGAGCTCTGCACCCGCAGCATAAAGAGAAAGATGCGTCCAGCAAAAATCTCTCCTAGTGCAACATGTACTGACAAATCAGAGTGAACTTGGCCTTGCAGTTTCATTGATAAACAAAAAATTCTTGAACTTTTTACCTACTTCTTTTCAGGGCACCCCTCTGTAGATACAGTAAACAAAATCTGCTTACTGAGAAGATGATACCATGTTGTCCCTGATCAATACGATATCAGCAGGGGAGGAGAGAGGCAGGCAGCCATCCGCAAGAAGCAAAACAAAGATACAGTTTCTTGACTGGACAGATGGAGGGACAACCTGATCTCTTATTATGCCCTGCCATCTGGAAGACATTGAGCACAAACTGACCCCTACCTTATATGCACCATGATTTTTCCCTGTCAAAGTGCACACCATCTGCATTATATGACACTCCTGATGGGGAAATATATGGAAACAAAAGGAAGTTATTAGTAAACAACTAAGTATATTGGGGGGAAAAACACTTTATAACTGTACTTTACTGCAGACAGACTGGAATAGCAGGATGCCATCTACTAGCCCTGATAACATTTCAAAAGTATAGTGCAGAGGCATGACATGTGCGTGCACTAGATAATTTTTTGCAGTCATATTGAAGAGCAGTGGTACGGTATTTCTACAAAAAATGTCAAAAAAGCAGTGGCTTTAATAGGATTGCTGTACTTATATAGGCAAGAATCTGCTCCACATCACAGGTGAAGAGAAGATGAGGGATAAGGCAATGATGTGAAACAACAATCATCACCAAAACTCTTCCCTTGGATAAGAAAAGCCCAGTCCTGCTATTACTGATCCTCACTGTGTGTGTAATCCCACGCATTTTAAGAGTACTACTTTCATTTGCTAATACTATGCTGCTATCAGGTTAGGTCTGACCAAACCACAGAGAAGCCAGCAGTGTTTGTTACTGCTGGAAGAGAGTTGCACCACGCCTGTTTCAGACAGGAGCCAAAGCAGGGGTCCAGCTGTGCTGTTATTAACCCCTCTTCTGCGGGTGGGCACACGTGGGAGCTACTGCACTTCTACTGCCAGGACACCAGGGAACAACTCTACAAGGCTCCCAGAGAAGCTGGCAAGCAACAACAGCCTGGACAGGAAAGGCAAGTGCAAGGAGAAGAGGTAGGCTTTTACATCTACAGCTGAACAAGGATGCAAAATAAAGGAGTAAGAAAACCAAACAATGCAAAACAAAGGAGTAAGAAAACCAAACAATACTGACAAGAGTTAACTTGTGCAGCTTTTAAAAAAGTAAACAAAAAAATTAAAACCAACAAACATATGAGAACTACCTGCAGCCAGATTCACTCCAGCTGACAGCAGTATATTTCTCTCTCACCTTCCTCTGTTTCAGGAACTAAAAAACTACTGACTTCCATGCTGAATATCCCTGGTTTGCAACTTTTTAGCAGTGAACTCTCACAAAAATCCTTGCACCTCCTCAAGGTCAGGATATGGAAACAAGAGCCAGATGTTTTGGCTGCTGCACAGTCTGTGTGCCCTCAACCCTACTGGGCTCAGCCACCCTGTATGGGCTAACTACAGCTCAGCACCAGCCTCGCAGCCTACGCAACTGCAATGATGCAAGGAATCCCAAGACTAATTTTTGGACATTAACAGCAAAAACATTTTAAAGGCAGAAATTAGGAAGTAGATCAAAATAAAAGGTATCAGATAATTGAACTTAACTTACGGATCCAGGTGAGAATGTGAACAGTATGAAATCATGAGGTTTACAAGAAGCAGTAAATTAAAAACCTCTAAGACTGCTCTTCCTAAATGTTTCCTACGGTGACATTTAATCATAGACAGCTTGTGTGCCTCTTTCCCTACAAACAGCAAACTACCATCCCAAGGGCAACAGTCTTCCATTTCAGATTGTAGTCCAGAGACCATACATAAATATTCCTGGCACTTTTTGTGCCAGTCTTTTTCCATTCCTCCACATTCAGAAAGAAGCTCATAGCTCCACCTCGATTACTGCTAACTCTTTTCTAACTGCTTTGCTACTATGGCCAACAATCCATTAGCAAGAAAAACCAGAATTCACAAAAACCCATCAGTAACTCAATTACATTTGTTGAAAACAAAGAAACACAACTCTGCGTAAAAACTTACAAGAACTGGAAGAAATCCACATCATTAGCTTCCCACTGGAAGCTTCTCTAGATCATCTTACCCTGATTGTAGGAAAAAATCTGTTTCTCTCAGATTCACCCAGCTAGCACTAGCGACTAACCAGCTTGAGGACTGATGGAGACCAGTACAGGCTAAAGAACAAAGTCACATGGATTTTAAGGTGGATTGAGCAAACCATACAAGCTCCTTTCTGCCTTTGATAGTATCTTATTGCTACTTCAGCTAACCAGTTTAATGCTAGCTTAAATATATTGTGTATGTTTACACTCCACTGAACTCACAATGACTGAAGGTTAAACACACCCTGCAAGGTTTCCTCTACTGTTGGCAGTTAAGACAAACTCATACACCCAAAGATCTTGACATCTCAACTGCCAGCAGCACAAATAAAGCAACAGTTTCTCTTCTCAGTGTAAGTAAAAGCAGACAAAAAGCCCAGTGTCCAACAGAGATGAACGCTTTATAATCAGCATTATGCTGTAAGAAGCTTCTAAAAATTAAAAGAAAATGCCCAAAGGATCAGTTACCCTGTAATAATATTTTTAAAAAAAGTATAAGGACCTAAAACAGTAGAAGGCATACATTGCACCTTCACGTGGCATGACCCTCCTATGTGCCACAGTGATTCCACAGGGAAAGGTAAACTGCATCTTCCTTTGAAGGTTTTGATAGAGCAAGACTTAAATTCTGGTAGAGATTTCCACTGACAGATGCTCCACTGACTACAGACACACTCAGCAAATCCATCAGCAACTGGCCATACCAGACATACGTACATCCAAGAAGAGTGATAGCAATTTCATAGCTAGTGCTGACCCCCGTGGTCCCCCCCCACACCCACATCAGCGAGCAGTCTGCAGCTGCTTCCCACCGCTCCAGCTGCAACAGCTCGGCACAATACCTTGCTGCAGTCAGCTCAGCAGCATCCACAGGGTCAACATTTCCACACGCCGCAGAAACAGCTAACGGTCGCTCAGAAGGATCAAGGGAGGAGGCCAACTGTATATCATCACCTGGCCCAGAAGGGCTGCGGAGAGAAAAGACATGGAAAAAAGGCAGTCTTAGAGGTCTGAGTTATTGCAGAACTATCGTTATTTGGCTGTCTGAACCCCTGGACTTTAGCACGCAGCGTGTTAGGGAACGCAGCAAAAGTTGGCGTTTTTAGTATCAGTTGCTTTTCTGCACAGCTCTGTTGCTCCCACCAGCCAGAAGTCACTGGATTTTTGTCTCTGTTACAACTGCAGGAGCAATGAAATAGTACAATCCAACAGCAAACTAACCCCAGTTTGATTCTGATTTTAAAAAGTAAATGAGCGAATGAGCTACTGCTTGAACAAGAGAAATGGCAAGACTTCCTTACTCAGAAACCACGTAACACAGAGGGAGCTCGAGTCTGGCTTTCACCTACCACACAGCTGTGCAGGGGCTCATCAGTGGGAGCACAGAGCCAGACAAAAGTGTCATGTGTGTTGCAGGTAGCACATACAAGGAGACACCTAGCCTTGTCCCATACCCAGGGAAAGCAGGGTGCAGCTGAGTACCGACACTATGTGGCTAAAACAAAACAATGTGGAAACACACTCTTGAATCAATAAGGAAAGGAGCCTTGCTGAAGAAGAGGTTTTTGTTGCTTTTTAACAGACACCAAACCACTGGAACCCCTGAAAACAATGTTTTTGTTGCCTACTTCAACCCGACTTTCCCAGGTGGCCACCCAGAGATCAGGGCCCCGGAAGTGTCAGTTTTCCCTAAAACTCACTAAAATCCTCAGGTTTTTGTAAAACATAAAATGCGACCTTTCACTAATGTCACAGTGCAGGTTCACCCAACTGGCTCAGTTTTGAGGTGCCGCTTTCCTGAACCCCCTTCTGTCCACGTCGTTTCCCCTGCTACCAAGTGAATACGACCCTGTACACAGATGGATGGCACCGTACACAGGTGGAATGGAGCAGAAGTGTATAAACTTAAAACTACCACTCAGCATTTGGAGTTTCAGCTTAAAAATAAAAATCTCTAAATCATGGAACTCAGCTTTAAAATAAAAATCTCCAAATCATGGAACTCAGCTTTAACACTACACAATCACTCCTTGCCTAACTGCAAATCCAGCGGTTCGGTATGATTCTCTATTCTGGTTTAATTTTGGTTCAAAGAACACAACGAGGAGTTAAACAGCACTATAATGATGTCAGTGTCATTCAAGTAACAACTGATGGCTACCACCTGAATACACTCACATTTCACATCTTCTGTCTAAAGGATTCCATAAAATAATATGTTCACATGGGAAAAATGATTTGTCAAGTTTGTTTTTTGATTTGATTTTATTTTTAATTAACTATACCTGTGATCCCTTGTAAGCCAGCGTTTGTGCTTTGCATTTACAGTGTTTTCACAGCATCATTCTGCACCCGGTCCAGTTTGTTTCTCCACGGCATCCCTGACAAGCCAAGTGGCATTCTCCCCTCCATTACACCAACATTAACAAGAGCTGAGCCAAGCCACTGCACTGCATGCAGTTCTCAGATGATGGCCTACAGCATTTATTTTTTAAACTTACAATAGTATTTTTATTTAAGTACAAAACTAAGCAATTAACTGTCCACATGTTCTCTGGTTTAACCACACCTGAGGGCTTGGGATGTTGCAGGAAGCTTTGAGCTAACATGTTTACAAGTTCTAGAGTCCTCTAGCTTATAAGGGTAAAAGGACCAGTTTTCACTCATCGCTAAGAGTTGCATATACTTACAGCACAAACTGTGGTGCCCCCTCTGCTTTGCCTTAAAAAGAGCATTTAGGAAGTAGATCTTGACAACAGGACATTGCAACTTCTTTCTTATACACATAAGGAGCGGAACGCAGATGGGTACATCTTGTTCTGGCTACTGACCGAGCACTAAGGGAATTTCCTGGAAAGTGCAGCACAAAACTGCAATTGAAGCTGTTGTACCGGTGTGCCCCAATCTGGTGAGAAGCAAAGCGTTCGCCTGCCGCCACTCACATCTGCTGCTCCACGAACTCCCAGGCAGCGATTTGATTTTCATGCAGTGTATGGACAACGTAACTTGAAACTCGGCTGGGGAGGTGACGGTGAAGCTGCTCATTGCCAAGCCACCCCGCTCTGTGTGGCACAAACAATGAAGCTATCCAAAAGCTGCTCAAACGAGTTCCACAACTGACATTCCTGGGCATCACAACCGCCTTCGCCTCACAGGCGCCCACCACCAGGTCCCTGCTGAAGTCCTCTGCAGCAACTGGCCTTTTAGGTCCATTTCTTTCAGGAATCGAGCTCTGTAAAAAGGCCATGAGCTTCTTCCATTCCGTTGCCTGAGTTCTGGGTCAAGTCTGGAAGAGGATCTACTTAAAATTACTTCCAAATTCTAGTTATGACAAGCATGACTGAAATACTTTTCAAAGGAAAATACCTCACAGTTTAACAAGCAGTTGCTTACTAACAGCTGCAGCGACCACACTAAATTCAGCCCAAAGACCGAGGGGTTCAGTCTGTTATTAGTGTGTCACAAGTGAAAGACGTCGCCCATCAGATGTCCTTAGGCTCTTGAGTTTCATAATTTCACTTTTAGGGCTTCTAGTTATCCTTGAAAACAGATTTTCTGAGTCACTGTTAGAAAGCAGGTATGCAAATAGCGAGTTTCAGACAAAGCTTGACCCATAGTAGTCATTAAATATCAATGAATGAATGAGAAATAACTGCATTAACCTATGTAATTTCTTCTGTTTAAACACAGGAGGTCTCACCTCTGTCTATGTAAGAAGCTTTCGAACCAAGGCAGGAAATGTATTTAAAATATGTTAAAAAGCACACCTTTACACACGTGGACACAAAGGCAGGCAGGGTCAGCTCCTCGGCACCGAGCCCACAAGGGCCACGTACTCTGGTGGGTCCATTTGCTGCTCTCCTACTGACATCAGTGAGATGCAAACATTAGAACTCTAATTTCATACTAAAGTTTTCAAATGTTTTGACACTGCTGCTGGGGACAGAAGGCAGCTACGGGTCTTGGCATTTTCTCCCTGTCCATGTTTTTCCAATCAGGAGAGCTGGATGTGGCTCCCTTTGAACAGTCAACAACAGCTCCAAGTTTACTCCAAGAGAAACCAATAAGCATTTCAAGCCCTGCTATCTTCTACTCCCAAACATTTGGTTGCTTTTAATGAGATAACGGGAAGATTTATAGATCCTGCTCTTACTCCAGAAACCTCTGGAAAATGGCACTAAGAACTGCAAGGCAGGACTGAACTCTCATCACCCGCTATTTCACGTTCTTCAAGAAACGAGATGTTGCTCACTATGTACAGCACGGCTGATAGATAAAATCCTCCAGATTTCACACTTAGCTTTGCAATAACTTGGGCCAAAGACTCAATTTTTTGAGCCTCAGTTTACACATGCATAAGAAAAAATATTAAATAATCACTGAAAAATATTGAGAGGATTTGCTCTTTCTGATAAGTTCTTACGCTAGAATTCTTTGCAAGGGAAAGAGATCTAGTAGCATCTACATCAGTTCAAATTCATTCATTCAAACACATTGTACCTCGCAAAACGTCATCTATTCTATTAAGTAATTCCTTCATAATATTAATTTTTATCTTTTCATACTTCATTTTGTAGCTTATCTCATACATTAGCTACATTCATTGAAACAAACTTCATGTGTAGAAAATTCAGCAATAACCTGCTACAGTAACTCTAGGCACCTTTGGTATTTCTGTTCTTTAAAAGTATTTTCATGTCTATTGGGACCCCTGCCAATATAATTTAGCAGAGTAGAAGGTAAGAAGCTATTTCTCAATTAGAAATCAACATTACTGGTATCAGAAACTAAAACTAAAACAGCTCAAAGGTGCTGCATAAGCTACCAGTACAGGGTTAAAAACAAACAAAACCCCCTTTTTTCCCCCCTCATACTACCTCCTGTGAGGTAATTTAAGATCAATTAAAATCTTAATAGAATTCTAGGAAAAATATGAGATGCTAAGATTGAAATGGAAAGTCTGGCTTTATTTCCCAGTGAACCAAGGGGACACCCATACAACCAAATGATGTCCCCACAGGGCAAGTCCATACATCAGCAATAGCTTTAAAAGCTCAGACACAGCAACGACTGGGGTCACCAGTCACTTTGCTGGTCACTTTACTTTTACCAAGGTTTTGCTTTTACCAGCTAAACACACACTCCCAGTCAAAAGTTCAAGTTTTGGGAAATACGCTGCCTTTTGTAAATCCAACAAAGATTTGCTTATGCATTTAAATATGTGATTTTGGAAAAATCTCTCACATTCCTTCTGTACTCTGAAGGAGAAACTATGCCTTAAGTGCCTCACATCAGCACTTTGTATTTACCCTGCAGGAACTTCCGTGTGCCTCAGCCAGGCTGAGTTCTGCTGAGCTGGGCACTGTACAAACATAGTAATGAAGGTGTCCAAGAGATGAACTGGCACGTGCTAATTAAACAAAGTTGCTCTTGTACACAGGACACACCAGTTTGATGTACAATACTGTGCACAGCAGTATTTCTACACTTAGGGAAAAAAAGGCATTGCCACCAAGATACTAGAAGTAGCTCCTACGGAAATTATTCCAGTGTCTAAGATTCCTCTAAACTGGATGTGAGGAATCCGCAGAACAGGTCTGGATACTGGATGACTGCTCAGAGCATCCAGGAGAGCCAGCCCAGCCAACCACAGCTTGGGCAGCACCTGAGTCACCCCTGTCCCCAAGGAAGGGAACTGCCATCATCCTGACTGAGCAAAAGGAACCAGCTCATCTCCCAAAGGCTGCATGTTGCCTGCAGTCCATGTGGGAACACGCGACTGCCTGGCTCCGGACACAAGGCTGTGCTTCCAGCAACATGGGAGTCCTTTCTCCTACTGCAAATTTCAGCACTAAGAAAGTAAGAAAGGAAAACAAACACAGAAATTTTATTCTGGAGAAACTAAAGCATTTTTTAAAAGACTTTCTGAAGGCAATACACCACCTATGAAAAGCAAGCCCAGAAACCCAGCTGCACAGCAGCTGGCAATCCCTGCAGGTAAATCCAAATCATCTGGCTGAGCGGGATGACAGTGCTATCGCTGTCAGGCAATCTGCGCACATGACGATGGAGCGTAATTCTCAGAAGCAGTACTTTTTCTGGCAGTGCTGGTGGAAATCCTGACAAGATAGAGAAGTTCTCTTGGCAGGGGATGGTGTTTAGTCACACATTACCTGAGGGCCTGGACTTCCTCCTTCACCCAACCCTTCTTGCTCACAAGTCCCTTAATTTTTGTAACACGTGTATCCAGACTGATCATCAATGTGATTAGTCAGAAGCATAAAATAGAATTACTTTTTTTTTCTGAGTAGTCTACATTACTGTGGTCCCCTTAAAACCTAAAAGTTATGGTGAGTTATTACATTAGACAAACAAATACAATTACTTTAGATTAAAAGACTTGAGGGGACTGAAACACGTGTTACAGTATTACTTCCTTCACAAGCTAAAAGAGGGACAACAGAAAGCCACATAAAAGTGTTAGAAGTATAAATCACGCCTGCACAGGATGAATAAGCATATTTGCTGTAATAACTGTCAACCATTATAAAAAGCCCATAACGTCACCACCGTGCAGCTTTTAGAGCCTCTGAAGGGCTCTCAGTCACGTCGTGATGTCATTCCTCCAGAATTTAAGTCTCCAAATTCCAGCCAGTAAACCTGAACCAGGAGCTTCTCAGTGCGATCAAACCCCCCCTTCGCCAAAGTCTCCTCACCCGCTGACACTTCGGCCGAGCAGAAACCCAACCACAAACTGGGGCAGGAGCCACAAAACCACCCAGTTTTGGAGGGAAGGAGAGAAGGAGAGTTAATCCTCTCCCCGAGCTGGAGTGAGCGGGGGGGGCGGGGGGGGGGGAGAATTTATTCGGTAGAAGTGTTACTTTTCAGAAAGCTGTTCAAAGGGGACAAAAAGGAGGGAGAGGGAAAGGGAAAGAAAGCAGGTAAAGGGAAAAGAAGGAGAGAAAGGGAAAAGAAGGAAAAGGGGGGGAAAGAGGAAAAAGAGGAAAAGGGGGAAAAGGGGGAAAAAGAGGGGAAGGGGGAAGGGGGAAAAAGAGGGAAAGGGGGAAAAAGAGGGAAAGGGGGAAAAAGAGGGAAAGGGGGAAAAAGAGGGAAAGGGGGGAAAGGAGGAAAAGGGGAAAAAAAAGGAGGAAAAGGGAAAAAGCAGGAAAAGGGAAAAAAAGGAGGAAAAGGAGAAAAAAAAGTGCAATAGCCTTTTAGGAGAGCAAAAAGCAGTGGTAAACAACAGCTAACTTTTAATTTCGGACACAGGCTGCAACTGCACGTTGCTTTTGTTATTCCCTTGGCTAACTTTCCCCCTCGCAAGTGTCTACTTACCCCGGCCAGGAAATAATCGCTATTCTCAGTCATCCTCGGCTCCAACACAACAGCCCGCCACAGGCCCTCACTTCACCGCGAATTTCCCCCCGCTTCCACCATTCCCGGCTTCGGCTCTGCCCCACGCTAAGCCCGGCCCCGCCAGCTTTGGGCGAGCGTAAAAAAAAAAAAAAAAAAAAAAGAAGGGCCCGATGAGTCGGAGCCTGGAGCTGCTTCTCGGAGGCTCCTCCCATGAGGCTCCCCGAGGAAAAGCTGTAGCCACCGAGCCTACCCGCGACCTCCCCCGCCGGGGGCCGAGGCCTCCGGGGCGGCGACCGCCGCCCCGGAGGCCTCGGCCCCCGGCGGGGGAGGCCGCGGGTCGCGCCCAGCTGGTTTTCAACAATTTTCACTGAAGTTTATAGCTGTAAATCCAACCCAAACCTTTCTTGTGTCCTAAAATCGCACATGTTTGGGTTGGAAGGGACCTTAAAGATCACGGAGTTCCAACCCCCCTGCCCTGAGCAGGGACACCTTCCACCAGACCAGGTCGCTCAAAGCCCCGTCCAACCTTGAACACTTCCAGGGATGGGACATCCACAGCTTCTCTGGGCAACCTGTGCCAGTGCCTCACCACCCTCATAGTGAAGAATTAATTCCTTATACCTAACCTAAACCTACCCGCTTCCAGTTTAAAGCCATTACCCCTTGTCCTATCACTACCTGCCCTTGCCAAAAGTCCCATCCCATTTTTCCTACAGTCCCCCTTTAGGCATTGGAAGGAGGCTATAAGGTGTCCCCGGAGCCTCCTCTTCTCCAGGCTGAGAAACAGCTTCACAGCTAAAGAAACAGATTTCCTTACCTATAAGAACATGGGGCAGTTTTAATTAGTTGCAAGCCCTTATTAATCTCTGAGGTTTCCTATAGGTTTATTACAACACAAAAGAATGGCTTCACTGGTAAGTCTTCGCATTGAGATACACCAGATACATAACCATATACAAGCTTCCAGCATCCAAGGAATTAATTGAGCTTCTACCCAGGGCGATCACTATCATGTTTATACCACATCACACAGTAACTACAGACTAAATGTCTACAATATCTGTCCCACAGCAAGATAGTTGGTAGAGTCATTGCTTACCAAATGCCCAACTGAGATATTGCAGGGGCTACAGAGACTTAATTTAGTCAAGTTTCCCAGCTGACTCCATGTGCACTCTGCCCAAACTCTGAATATTCAACTGTGGGGCCAGCTACACCTGCTTGGGTGACAAAACTAACATTTCCTCTTCTTCAGAACTCAGTCCAGCTCTTAGCAGGACTGTGCACCTCCTTTTAATGTTGCGGTACAGTAACGATACCTGTTGGACCTCTCAAAGCACTACTTCAGAACTGAGCCTCAGGTGGAAAAAGGTATTCACTACTTTTTATTTTATTTTATTTTACTGACTCTTGAACTGTTTCTCCTTCTAGCCCTTGTTCAATTTGCCATGAGCATAAAGAGGGAACAGGTTGTGGTCCAGGTATTTTCTGCGTTATAGGAGAACCTTCACATTCGTAATCCCGAAAGCGGACGACAGGGATTTCCCCCGGGATGTGCTCACTGCTACTTTTAATAATTTGGATACCTGTGCAGGAAATAGAATATAGGATGACCTCCAGAGACCAAACCAGATACTGTAATGGATGAAAATGCTGAAAAACATGTAGACTACCAACATCACCTGGGCTGCAATGTATGGCTCATCGAGGGGCAAACATCACTTACAGGATGACGTTCTGTGGAGTTCACTTCGTTGCAGCACTGGGAGCCAGTAGGATCCACTCTGACAGCAAGGATTAAGATCAGGCAGACAGTTAAAGTTTCTAGGGAGAACAGCTCTCTCATATCCTGCCTCCCAAGCAGCAGGAAACCAGGCATGGAAAAAGTTACTGTGATTTCTGATACAGGTACAGGCATTCAGCCACCCTCTCATTTTGGGGGGGAATAAACTCTTTTGTCGTCTGGAAACCATTTCAGAAATAGCTTCTGCAGGTATAACAGCCCTGAGGAGGAGGGATACCTCTGAGAGAATAAGATTCATTAAAATAAATGACAATTTTCTTTGCAAGCAACACTTCAGTGTGGTGCAAAGCCATGGACACGGACTAGCTACATTCCTACTAACAACCCCAAATTTAAGATTTTTGGAATGAAATGGTCATTTTGCTCAAATAATGTGCCTCTCCCTGCTAATTCATTAGCCTCTTGTGAAAACCCTTTCACCTACTTTTAAGCAATCTCAATGCACCCTTGCCACAAAAACATTTCCACTTTCCGCGCAGTGCCCTCTGCAACTTAAACACAGGAACACTGACACGCAGTAACTCCAGGAACGCAGCGCTAAGGTGTGCTTGATGATCTGATTTTCCTGTGAGAATTAATTGATCTGCGTTAATAGCAGGCTTGGGGGAGGAGAGAGGAAATAAGCTGGAAAGCAACAGGAAAACAAGAGATAAGCAACCTCCCTGCAAGGCTGGGGAGACAATTACAGGACAGGGGCTGACTTTCAGGCTGCAGCCTGCAGTGACACCCTGTCAGGCTGGGGCTGGGAGCCTGCAGATCAAAGAGCCGCGAAAGAAAGCGTTGCAAAAGATTTCTCCGGAGGGCCAGGGCTGGATATGAGCGGTGAGTGTGCTGATGAGAGGGACCCAGCGGCAGGAGACATCCTGCAGGCTGGCCCCGCTGGAGTCCAGGCCCTTCCCTAGCTCCCAGGGAACAGTCAGCCGCAAAGGAAGGCCAGAAAGCACAAGGATGGCTTATATTGGTTTTTTTGTTTTGTTTTTTTTTTTAATATGCATACCAAATGTTTCTAAAGAATACCAGTATTTTGCATATGAGTGAAGGATTTTATCTCAATAATCGAAGGGAGAAGAAACACACTCATGCCCATCAGAGGGGAGATGCTGCCAAAACTACAGAATCTTCGCCTAAAGGGCAGTTCACTCGGACCAGTAATTTCTGTTTGAAGTACTTTCCTTTGCTAGATCCCCACTTTTTCCTTTTCTATATACATATGTGTCCACTAAAACAACCTTTACCAAGCTACATAAGAGAATTTATCCAGGTTGCAACCTTAGGGGAGGAGAAAACCCTGAAATAATAATCTTTTCAGTTTGGCAGCGCTAAGCAGCTTGTGGCACAGGTATAATGAAGTTCCTGTGGTGACCCTATAGTTACCTGACATTGCATAGGCACATGGTGCTGGAAGGCAGAGCATATATGTTTATATATATACACTTCACCCCTGCTTCCACGTCCCACGCTCCTCCTAACTGCGGGACCAACACATGAATATACTCCTCAGGCATGGAACATTTTTACCCTACGCTCAGGAAGACGAGAATTTGAATTACAGAAAAATTAAAGGTACTTAAGTTCAGTGCCTCCAGAAGTGCTGGATTCCAGGACATCGGTTTAGGTTATGTTTTCAGAAGCCTGGACTATGTTTTGAGAAATGTAGTATCAAGAAATCCCGTCATTCAGGCTGTGCTCCACAGTCAGGGTGCTTTAAGACGGTGGGTGGACAAAGCTTCCAACGATGACCTACTCTGCCCAGCTCCTGTGACTCCAGTCTGAGGGGTTTTCCCATAAACCATGCCACTTCTGCCAAACCAAAGCATTTCGGGGGGAGAGGGGGCGAGAATGAGTCAGCCCTCAAAAAGCCATGAAAAACCTATGAAAAAACCTATGAAATTGGCTTGGAAAGAATGTTTCATTAAATAAATGTAAAAAAAAAAAATTCCCACGCACATTTTTTCTTTTAAATTCACATTCTGTTTTTTGAGAATACAGGATGAGTTCAGATCAGATTGTCAAGTTTTTCCCTGTAAGCATAAAACCAAGGCTTTTTCTTCTCCAGCTCTTTAAATCAACATTGAGATTTTCATAAGCAAATACAAACACTGCAATATTTGTGATAAATTTGCAAAAAAAGCCAGCAAAACAGCAATACCTATGTTTGTTCTGAACAATAAGGCTGTACCACACAGCCAATATTTAAGAAAATATGTGTGTGATTGAAATTGTTCTTGGTGAAAACTTAGTATTTATTTTTAAGGGCATTTGCAACAAAAAAAAAACCCCATATAAATATTCTTCATTTTGTTTAAAATTAAAGAGGAGTTCCTCTTTTGCATTTCCTAATCAGAGGTTTACAGACATACATTCCACAAGACCACAGACCCAGTTAGCTGCAGAGCAGCCTGGCTGGGATATCCAAGCCACTTCTGTAACAAACACCTGAACTTTGTATTTGCACCACTTTCCACATACAAATTGCCCACAACCACCATTTGTGGTGTGCAGTTCCCAGCAGTTTTTATTGGTGAGGCTTTGGGATGGCCGTCTTTTTAAATTCCCAGACTTTTACCTTAACCTTCTGCTTTGAAAAAAAAAGGAAAATTTAATGTTAACCCATTACATTTTGGAGGATCAAAGTGATGAGAAACCACTATTTTGCAAATTTCCAAAGGAGTAAGAGGGATTTTTTTTTAAAACGCTAGGCTAGACTCAAAGCTTCACAAATTCCAATGATAACTTCTCTAGAAAGCCAAGGGTTTTTTTTAAGTTTCTATCAGAAGAACAAGATTTGAAGAATGCTGCGTGCAACAGAAGTGTCATGTACCATCACAGCATTCAAAAAAAGGGGGAAAAAAAGGAAGATGTGGAAAATCCTGGAGACTTTCAAATATTCGGCACAAGCTAAGTCTCTATTTTGACTCATTTAATGACATTGTTGAGAAGGGCAGATGGAAGTTTTAAGTGTCCATTTATTTTCATGACAGCTAAAATTTTTTCCTTAGTTGTTCGAAACTGAGCCATGCATACATGCTTTTTGCTTTCATTCCAGGAAACAAATCCAATCTTCCCTGTCTGCTGCAGAGTTATTCTTAGCTGGCTTTGATATTTCTATCGGCTAGGAGAGCATAACAATGTTATCATGCTAACAAATTCCAAAGATTTTACATAAGCTCTTGAGTGCTTAAAAAAAAAGGGCTTCATTGATTACACTGTTTGTGTTTCATTTGCCAAAGGAGCTAGGAAAAACAACTGGCTGAAAAAGAATAAAAAAGCAGTTTGATGAGTTTCAGTCTCCAGAAGGAAGTGCTCCGTGTGTTTTTCAGAGCATCATTTACAAAGAGAAGCCAAGCTTTACAGGGTTGAGGTTGGAAAACCAGGTAGTTCAGGCCAACAAATCATTGAAATCCTTCTTGTCTACATACAGCCTACTTTCCTAATTTGATTTTTTAATCAACTGACACAACTAGACATCCCCCTTATTTAAGCAAAGCTGGATAACTGGTAGTATAGTGCTTGTAGGATGGTCTGGGTGAAAAAGGATCACAGCACTGCGCAGCATTCTCCCTGGCTGGTCTGTTGGAGGCTCGGGGCCAAATTCTTTGCTGCTATCACTCCACAGATAGCAGCAGAGATTTTGGCCCAACATCTACTGGCTTTAAGGGCAGGCTGCAGCCGTAGCCTTTTCTCACACCGCTGTCTTGAAAGGAATGTACCAAGAGGTGGAGAGAGTAAAGGAGTGAAATTAAAATGGGAACAACCTTGCAGAGTCTCAGGGCACTTCTGGACCACTGGTTATTTTACTGAGGACCACGGATGAATGGGGCAGGTACAGCACAGAGAGAGCAGGGAAGAGGAAGGATTAAGCCTGGGTGAACAAAGAAGAGTTTATCAGGAAATGCTCAGCCTGCGAGGGGATCCCAAGCACACTTCAGCAAGGAGAACAAGATTAACACAACATACTAGGGCTGGGTCTTGACAACAGCACGGGATGGTGGCACTCAGCACTACACAGGGACCTTAGAATCCAGAACAATTAAGCCTTTGATCGGAGCAATTAACATTTCTGCACTTACTGCAATTTGAGATGTAGAGCTTCTTACAGGCCAAAGAGACTCTACTATAAGAATGAATTTGTGATACTGGTCAAGGCGCGTGTAGATGAACAGAGCACAATCAGATTCATATAACAATTTTTGACTTTTCCAGAGTACCCAAATGTCATGGAGTAGCAAAATCTAAACAAGCCCCACCTGCTATTAGCAATGCACATGTCAGCTTCCATATACCTGGAAAAATATTGATAAGACAGACTCCAAGGACATCAACATAAAAGACAGCAGGAGGAAAACAGAAAGCAAAGGATGAGGCAAGTGCTATGGAGTTCTGGCTCTTCAGACTTGTCTCCAGAGGAGTCTTTGCAGAGAAGCACCAGTGCAATGCAAGCATGCTAAGACGCAGAAAAACTGGAAGGAAGCCACATTCAAGTGATGGAGAATATGCCTGTGTGTGTAATTGCTGTTCTCAGAGCTGCCCTGGGCAGGGTTCAAAGCTGGGGCTAATCCTTCTTTGCATATTCTGTTAGAAACAGGGACAATGGAACTTGCTCCGTGGTATCCAATTTTGCAAGAAGGTAGAAGATACAGAGTTGGAATAGAGAAAATATGGGGGTCTGTAGGATATGCAAAAACAATTTTTAAAATAGGCAGCTTACTTGGAAGAAGCAAGGTTGATAAATACATCTGGGGAAAGCGAATTCAGAAAAAAAAAATCTGAAAGTAATTTTTAACTTAATGAGAAAAGAAGATAAGAATTGATGCAAAATGGCCCGTCCAGATATTGGACAAAGTATTTCAGTGTCCATGCTGGAATTCTTTAGCAAATGCTTGTATTTGATGGAATAAATGTAATATCTTGAGAAACGTAGAAGGATGTGTGAAAAAAGCAGTTCATGCATCATCCATCCATGTCAACACCTACCTTACAAACATGTGGCTAAAGTTCTCAAGAGTGTTACAGAATGTTTTCAACACAGCAAGAAGTACCAGCAATTTGGCAGGAGCAGGGATGATTTACTTCTATACTTTCATGTAGCAGAGGCACATGCAAATAAAACTAAAAAATAAGCAACATGGTATCACATACCTAGTTTTCCATTGGTATGTGCTTTGAGTACAACAGGGCTACTATCAAATCAGTATTGTATAAATCCTTCACACTGCCCAAACCAGCGGTCAGTTGGGTCAATGGAATCCATTACAGTAAATGGCAAAAATGCTTCTTAGAAAGCAATGTGAAATGTCCATTGGGTAAGAGTGAAGCTATCTTAATTTTATTCTTCCATGAATAGAAAAATCTCAAAATTAAATATCGCATCCTTCACACAGAAAAAATTCCCACAGAACTCCCCATGCAGGTAATTTGGTTAAGGCCTGCAGGCTGAGCTGCTTGCATCTCCAACAGCCCAACTGTACCAACGCTTGCACCTACAGAGGATGACAATGACAGCAAGATGGGAGGGGAAATAAAGAGAAATAATTCTGATGCAAAGGGAAGGGCAGGAGAGAGGTACAGAGCCTGATTAATTTTGTGTATTTAGCTTATGTGTAAATCACCTTCAGCTACGTTTCCCTTTGTTTTGTGATCCTGAGATGCTGCACACCTGAGATAGTTTTGAATTTTAAAAAAAAAAAAAACAGGTAAATAAAGCAAGCTGCATAATCACTGTTTCGATAAGTTTCCTTTTAATTACAAACTCTTGTTTTCAGACACTAACGACAAAAAGCCTTAGTGCTCAAACCCGCTTGACTGATCTGAAAAGCAGTTCTGCATTCCAAACCTCATCCAGCAAGACTGTTAAAATATTTAATACTCTATTTGTTATACAGACAAAAACGACCAAGTCAGTATTTACGAAGGAGTGAACGTTCTTTTCCGACTTACTGAACTTGCCAATTTTTGATGGCAAGAACAAAGCATGAAGCAAATCCAAAAGTACGTCTGGAGCAACTTTAGAGTTCTTGACTGACCTATGCAGAGGACATAAAGAAAATTTTTCAAGTAGCTTTGCTGATGCCAGCTGCTGCAATGTACTTCCCAGATAAGAATATTGTTTAGATTTATAAGTGATGTGAGTCAATGCAATGGAACTCTCCGTTCTCTAAAAAGCTATGGCAGCGATAGGGAAGCGTGTACAGTATGGTGCTATAGCTGGGAAAGGGCCCTCCCAGAATAAAGATTGCCTCTGCACCAAACGCTGCAGAAGAAGTCAATGCAACCTGCAGTAGCACCAGAAGCTCTGGGAATGCCAGGCCTGCACAGTGCTCTCCTGCTTGCAGCGTACTTATGGCTCCTGGTGCTCCTCCCTCACCATCACACTGAGCACCACGCCGAGTCTGTGAGCATCTCCACAACCCTGCAGCACCCAAAGGCCTGTGAACGAGCTGAGCGTTTTGCCAAACCAACAAATCAGGGAATGATGCAATCTGTTCTCTGTACTTCACAGATGCACATCTGGGAATGACTTCACGGTCTCCATTTCAGAAAGCTCCCTCGATGCTTTTTCAGAGAGGCAACGGCAGTTTGCAGCTACCAGCCAGCCGAATTACAGGAAGTTGTAAAAAAACTCCACACCACCTCTAAACATCCCTAAAATTTTGCCATCATTTCTGATTTTGTTCTGTGCTCTGCTCAACAGTTGCCATAGTCCGTGATGCAAACAGGAGCATTTCAGTGGCATAAGGTACAAGGACTCCCTGTACATACGTGAACCCCCTTTCTCCCTCCATAAAAGAGTGAAGAGGTATGGGTGTAGACATTACAGGACGAGAAAAAAAAACAACCCTGAAGTCCTGATCTTCCTTTCCAAGTAAAACTCAGACAGCAAAATGGAGCGGCTGGATGCCCAACAGTAAGTGGGAAGGACCACACTTTGATGCCTAGATGTCACCATCACCAACAGAGGTTTTCGGTCACAGATTCTATAGACAGATGTCAAAACCATCAAACACAGAGTTATTTTTTACTCCTTTTCAGTGTTGACAGACAGGTTTGCCAAAATCCAACCCTTCCTTACTTCTGCTAACAGCACAGCTGTACTTCCACATGAAAGTAGGGCTAATGCTTCAGCCACAACATCCTTTCCAAAAACAATAATCCTTTTTACTGAAGGTTTGAAGGGAAGTTTTTGGTGCTGTACTATTGCCTTCAGAAGCAAAGGCTCTTCTTAGTTGACCACTGTTCCACTCCTAAAGGAGGTGAGGGCAGGAGTCACTGCAGACAGTTCTTGGATCTACTATTCAGCACAAGATCACCCTCCTCCCAGTGTCATAGCCACAAAGGAAAGGAATTCCTCTACTTCCTCTACAGGAAGAAATCCTAACAAGGATTTAAGAGTCAGATCACACAACTTTGCACCCTCACCCACAGTTCAGTGGGGTTTCAACATAAGAGATCTTGTAAGAGATGGAGCTATATAGAAGCAGTGGAGGGTGGAGAAAACAATGCTGAAATAATTCAGAACATGCCATTTCCTTCTCCTAAATATAATAGACTTCTCACTACTATTTATTTTAAGAGCTGGGGAGGATTCTTTCTCCCTGGAGTTATTCCCATCAGGCCCAAATCCCTGCAGTCAGCTCTTAGAAATGTGCACCTTTTTTGCATGGCTATAATAGTTTATCCTCTGAAAGGATAATAGGGCAATAAACAACTGGAAACCACTCTGCAGCAACAAGTGACTGGAGTACACAGGGTACGGAATACAGCTTGAAATTCAACTACACAAAACTAGTGTTAAGCTCAGAGGAAAACTGGACTGGTCAGCGTGTTGGACCTGCTACCAGCCAGCTCAACTAATGCTTTCTACTTCTCTTTTGTGTTATAAATGCATAATCCTCCAAGCAACAAGCGTGACCATAAGCAGAGGCTCCTCCCTACCTCCGAGAGCCCCCAGTGTTTAAGCCTACAGCTCGGCCACGGCGTACGGCTCTGCACACAGCATCTCCCGCGCGCGTCTGCACGCTTGGTATGCGTGTGACACCGCTTACAGCTGCAGTCCAAAAGTAGCAGCTGCCTGGTGATACAAACCCTCCCACTGGAAAAACAGGTGATAATGCATTCTTAAAGCATATGTAAGTATTAAGCAACTACTCCACAAATTGCCAGCAGCTGTTTCAAGAACCCTGCCCTGCTTGCCACAGGTATTTATTTAAAGTACAATACCCGCCCTGATACAAAACACATGCGGAGACATACCCAGGTACTGCCCCACAGCCCCTTAAGGCTTCTGAGCCAGGCCATGCCGGCAATTTGTTTGGTAATTTCAGAGCTCCCCACTGTGAAGCTTCCCGTCATAGAAAGGGGAAATAAAAAGAAAGGAAAGGAGCTAGAGAAAAATAACTGGGTCTAATTTCCTTGTCATTTCATAGCCAGATCTTCAACGAGAAAGTCATATAGCCGTTCAGACTTCCAACACTTCAAATATTAATCTAATGTACATTTTGCTCACCCAATTAGATCACGCTCCCAGACTCACATACAACAGGAAGAACTCCCCCACATTTTCACAACAATAGAAACATTTCAGGTATTTTCACTTACAAGACGGTTTTATCATTTTAACCTTTAAGGAATGTGGCACTGAAACATTTTCCCTCCTTATTCAGTTAGCATCATCTCATTTTTTGGTAATACTGAGCAAGATTCCAGCTCTGCAGACAATTCATTGGTGTTGTCTGAAACAGCTCAGCTCTTCACTGTACCCTTCTGCTCTGCTGCTGTCTCTCAGCAGGTACAGCTGTAGCTGCATCCTCCGATACGGGACGGAGAGGGACAGTGTGCAAGAAAGTTGCTGAGGTTACAGAGGAAGCAGTGACACGACTAGATAAAGGGAGAGCATCTGTTCTAAGACGGTAATTCTTTTGAATTGACTGCACATCAAACTGAGAATTCAGACGGCAAAGTAGAAACTCACAAAAAAAGTCTTAACTTCATTAAAGCAGTCACTGCTAGGTTTGGAAAATGAAAAAAAAACCAACTCTTAGGCTCCACAAATCCCAGCTAAGAAGAATTCACATCAGAAACAACTCCATGTCATTAGAAACAGTGAATAACACCGTGATCAAAGGCCTTGTCAACACAATTATACTACATGGGAGGATAAGAGGGAGGCCTAGACAACTAACAGTGTGAGCAACTGGGTTATACTCTAGCCTTGTTTTTAAATACTGCAATCCACCATGTGAATGCTGCAGGTCTCATTTAACTGGGGCACCAAAACTTAGGCAAAAGCCTACTAACTTAAGGCTAGGAAGTGCTGTTTGTTTACCTAACTTTAGGCTATGAGATGTGAACACCGGGAAGCGTAAGCAGATCCGCACAGGTACGGGCAGGAAGCTGGACCAGCAGATGGGACAGGTAAGAATCGCGCTCCTCAGCTTTTAGGACCCCTCTGCCCTTTCAAATTATTTATAATTTCTTCCACATAGTCCACATTTAGAATCAACAGGAATGTAATAGAAATTTAAGAATAGAGTAACTGCTGTGCCCTCCCAAACCACCCAGACAATGGGTATCTGCCTTGACAATTGTATCCCCCTCACGCCCCAGGGTCCTGACAGCCATTTCACATAGCAATTTAAAATAAATACCTTTCCGTAGGCAATCCTGCCACAGCCATCCCTTGAAGTTCATTGAGGTCAAGGTTCTTCGGCTCAGTTAATGCAAGCGGTGATAGCTTTCTTTTGGCATCCTGAAGTGAGTTTTCATGCTCTGAATTCATCTTGCTTGGCTGATTTTCAGCAACAGCGAGATCTGTACACACAGAATGCTCACCCTGCTCCATCACAGGAACGGTTGGAGAGTGATTTTTGTACAGGTCTGTCTCCTGCTCTTCAGTGCTCGTGTTTACAACCAAGTCACCTTCCCCAGTGACTAACATCCCTGCAATACCCGTTTCAGGGATCTCTCCACTTTTTTCGTTACTTGTCTTTTCTGTGCTTAACACTGTGTCACTGTTCTCTTTTACATCTCCCTCAGTCATATTGCTAGATTCTAGTTTAGGGTCAGTTTGCAAGCAATCATTCTGGCTTACTTCATTTTTCAAGTAATCTATTAACCCTTGCATGGTCACTTTATTTTCTTCCTGTGGATCTTGTGAGTTTTCCAATGTTTCCAAGCATTTCCTATTTACTGGATCATCCTGTATCATCTGCATGTCATTCTGAGACCTACCGTCATGCATAAAATTGCTGCGAATATGCATCTCCTGATTTTCCCCAGGTGACACATTAAAATTGTCTGGCAATTTTTCATGATTGTAAGATCCTCCCGGGACAAGTGTTGAAGCTGCCATGTCAGAGATGCTCTTGGCAATGTCTGGATCACTGTACTCACTTTTCTCTTGTTCATTTGGCTTAGGATCCCGGCACTGTTCAATAGGAAGACTTACATCCTCTTCAGATGAAACTGGTTCTGCATTACACTCTGTAATTAAGTTGTTTCCCTCTGCGGTAGCAGCATCTTCTAAGTTCCTCTTCTGTACATCGCCTGTAGAGATTACAGCTACACTGGGTTGCTGCTTACTGTCAGAATACGCAGGGAAGTTCTCAGCTGCTGCCCCATCAAATGAAGCCGGTCCTTGCTTCTTTATCTCTAAGCTTATTAGCGATTCAGGATCAACGCCACTAGCACACACGCCTTCCTTTCTTTCCATCTCACTGTTCTCTGGATGCTCAGTGGTTTTGTCTGGCTTTTGCCGATTTTCCAGAGCCCATTCAGCAGGTGTAGCGCCATCCACTCTAGGGACCTCTTCCAAACAGCTACCGGGCTGCCTATTTTTCTCAGTGTCCTGGAGACTTGCTGGTGACAGCTCTGCCACTGCGTTTTCTTGTTGCAGAGATTTGCCTTTGGCAGCTTTGCAGGAAGTCTCAGTAGTTAAAGACAACTCTTGCCCCTCTGCCCCTGAGGTGCCCTCGGGAGCTCCTTCGCCCCCCTCGTCTGATTCTGAAAAGTTCTCAGCACCACACACTTCTGCTGCATCCTTGGCCACTGGAGTCTGCCTGAAGCCCGCATGGTTTTCAGATAAAAGGTGGGGTAATTCAGCACTCAGTGTGCTGTGGACAGTTTTTTTAAATATCTGGCTGATATGCTCCCTAAAGTCTGGGAGGCTGGAGCCAATGTCCAGAGAGCTGCAAGTCAGAGCCTCATGCTCCCTTGCTGAGTTCTCTGCAGACTGCTTGGAAATACTGATCTCTGCCCTGGTTACGTTATTATTCTCTTTTGAAAGCTCTTCCATTTTCTCTAAACTCCCAGGTTTCTCTAAGATCTTGCTGTACTTGTCATCTATGCAGATATTGGTTGCAATTTCCTCATTACAGCCTCCTTGTTTACCAACAGATGAAAGGCTCAGCAGCTTCCCTTCTAGAGCAGGGAGAGCAAACAGAGACTCTGCTGAACTGTCACTTTGCTGTTCTTTGAAGTTTACCTCACTTTTGGCTTCTTTGGATTTAATTGCAGATATCTCTTTCTTCAGCTTCTCGGAATCGAACTGTGATAAGTTGCCAGTACTCTGCCCCACATTTAAAGTCGCTGGCAGGGCTAAACTTCTGTCTTCAACACCCTGAAAACTTTGGTCTGGAGTATCTTTTTCATTCACACACACACTCCCTGCAGAGCTGTTTTCTGAATTGGCTGTTTTACCTGTGCTTGGCCCAGGTGAAGGACCTAAGTCCACAGACACCTGAGAACCTGCGGCAATCTGCAAATTAGAGTCATCCTCTACGGCATTTTGGCATGCTACAACTTCCAGCTCATTATTTAGTAATTCCCCCCCAGTACCATTGTTCGTATTGTTTCCAGGCTGCTGGCTGGGATGGCTGGATGCAGAGGTCCGTGTAGAGAGGGCTGTAAAATTTGCTTGACAATAACCAGGCTCCTCTGGTGTCTTTTGAATGCAGCCAGATTTATACGACTTATCAGTGGGAATTACTTCCCCGTGTGCCTGTAGCAGTGAAGGAGATCCTTGCGCCCCTGGACTTTTATCACCCTTCGTATTGCTTGTTTCTGTGACAGAAGCACTGTCCTCACAACTTATCTCCATGTTTCCATCTTTCCGGATGATTCCCCCATCAGCAGTCAGACCTTCAATCTTTTCCAAGCTTTTTGCCATTAATGGCATTTTCCCTTGAATTTCTGGCTGAGATATTTGAGGATCGTTTTTCTCAGAATTATCAGAAGTATGTGCTATTTCCGTATGGCTTGGCGAAGCCTGTGATATGTTAGTGGCACTTGCTGAATTCTGTGCCCCTGGAAGAGCGTTTATAGCAGCAGCACTGCTCTCACCAGTATTATCCTCTACCCTGCATCCGCTGCCTGGCTGCTCATTCTTGTCAGATTCTTTAGAAAACATATCCCTGTGACATGCTGCTTCATGCTGACTAGCTGAGATCAAAGAATTATTATCCTGCTCGGGCTCGTTTGAGTTTTGCTTACTGCAGCAGTTTTTTTCTGCCTTGAGACGAGTTTTGTTTTGCTCGTTGCAATCTTGCAAAATAAGCATGGCCACACCAGAAAGATTTTGCCCGTGTTCGCTGCTGCACACGTCCTCTGACACCACGGTGCTGCTTTTGTCCTCGTCCTTTTCTTTTGCTGTGTCAGAGTCGCATGGGATCAGTGCTGGACCCAACACAGAAGATTCTTTATCAAGGCTGCCTGAGACGTTCAGAGGTATTTCTGCTAAGTTGCTGTGATTATTTAGGTCCAATGGCCATTCAGGTTTTAGTGCCCTGTCTTTGTGTTCCTGATCATTTGCTCTTGTGACAGGTGTCAGGCTGCTTTGCTGCTTCTGTTGTTCAAGTCCCGCACTTGAAATCCAGCCACTGTCACCAGCAACAGACACCGGCTTCTCCGTTTGCTCTGCGTGGGGAAGAGCAGCTGGCACACCTGCATTTTCCTGTGATTCCCTGACACTGCACTCCAGGGCCTCCAAAGAGCGGCACGTGTTACTTTCAGAAGGGCAGTTGTTTTCACTGACGTGGCTGTCACCCCTTTCCTCCACGGGAACTTGCTGAGGAACGAGTCCTGAAGTATGGACTACAGCTTGGGAGGTTTCTGGAGAAGCCATCTGCGTATTTCTGTGACTTTCTGCAGCCGCTTGCTGCAGCTGAGCTTGCATCAGCACATCCGATTTGCACTCACTTGTCAGTGCCAAATCTTTGTGCTCCACAAAACTTTTCACCGCAGTTTGGTGCTTCTCTTGTTGAATACCTTCATTTTCTTCACCATCCACAGCACTGCTTCGTGCCGCTGCAGCTGCAGGTCCTTGCTCTGGATCGCTGCTGGGCACTTCAGTGCTGTGACCGATCTGTTCTTCGGTTTCCAAAACCCGTGAGGCCTCCTCAGTTTGTACAGCCATGAGATCCACAGACCCTGCCAACTCATTTAAGCTCTGGAGCTCGAGTTTTGATTTGGACAGTTTTGCACTTTCTTCTGACTTGCTAGAGCTCTCAGGCTTTTCTTGACTCTCGTTTCTGCATTCAGATTCTAACACAATTTCTCTAGCAAAAGCCTTTTCCCAGGACTCATCCTGCTTACTCTGCTTAATATTATTGTTCTCAGAGTGGAGAAGCGGTGAACTGTGCACAGTGGCTAAACAAACTTTTTCAGTCCCGTTACAGCCTGGCTGGCCTGAAATTTTGTCTTCTGCCTCAGCGTTAAAGCCATCGAAACTCAGTGGGCGTTCTTCCCTTGGAAACTGTGATGGAGCCACAGGCTTATTCTCCAGGTCATCTGTGGCAGCTGTTTCCTCTTTACTCATTTGTTGTTCAGGTTTACAACCAAGAGACTGTGAATTGTCTTTGGGCATTTTAAAGTTGCTTTCTAAATTCAGAGGCATTCCGCCAGCTTCTTCCCCTGTTGAGGTCTTTTCACAAAGACTGAATGCTTCAGGATCGTGTCCTGAGTGGGTATTTTCTGTGTACTGGTGGTGGCTACTGACAGAGCTCAATAGTTGTCCTTCTGCCTCACTTGACCCCTCAGGTAATTCACTGGTTTCTGTCACTTGTGTCTCCTCTGTTCTGATTTCGTTTTTTTCTCCTGTTACACCCGCCTTGGTTTCTTTTTGATTCAGCTCTGTGGATCTGCTCAGAGAAGTACTTAATGCATATTCTTCCAGTAAAAATCTTTCATCTGTCAGGGAATTTTCCTTGGTGGGATTGATAACGCTTTCTTTTTCAGGAAGTGTGGTGCTTTCTCTAGACACATCATCAGCTTTTATAATTTCATTGCTACTGGCTTCATCTTTTGGGCTTTCAGTTATGACAGCTGATTTTTGTTCTTCCTCTCCCTTAAATGATAAAGGCACACTTAAAGGCTCGGCACTAACAAGCTCATCCTCCTTTTGAAGCTCTCTTTGAAAAATAGGTTCGTTTTTTTCAGAGGCGGTTTTCAGTGCTTCACTCCTCCTTGGATCTTGAGAGTCACTTCCAGGCACGTATTCCCTCCAAGGCTCTTCAGGCTTTGGCACCAGGAAGAGATTTGGAGGGTTAGAAGGCAACTCTGACATTAAAGTACGGGCTTCTGATAGCTCAGATTCACTTCCAGATAGAGCTGGATTTGCCTCATTCCCTTTAGCTGTTGTTACAGCCCCCATTTGTAGATTGCAGGCTTCACTGATCTCAGTGAAGCCCTGAGCATTCACAATTGCTCCAAATTTTTCACTGTCTGAGCCTCCTGTTGCTGGATCATTTAGGATTAAGGTTTCCTTTTTCATTAGCAGACCCTCTCCACCATCTGTGTTCTGTCTACCTTGCCGCATTACACTCTGCGGCTGACCTACTTCCAAAACTCCTCGCTCCAGCTCGGCCTCCCCAGCAGTAAAATAATCTGCTCCTTTACCCTGGGGAAACGTGCTGACGCGCGGTTCCCTCATGCCACCCAGCTGTTCACTCTGCCAGAGCGATCCTAATTCGCTCAAACTCATTTGTGCGACTCCTTGCATTTCTGTAATTGCCGCAGGAGGGCTGGGTTCCAGGCTTGGGTTTCTGGGATCATTTTCACTGTTCTTCACAGAAGTGGCAGCAATATTGTCACATTCTGGGCCTCTCTCCACAGATACGGCATGCGCTATTCCCTCTTCTTTGTCATTCACTGGACCTGGTGATGGCACTGCTTCGTTGTGATTTGAGGTTGGTAACCTGTCACTGCTGCTTGTAAGATGTGCTGCGACATGTTCTTTGGCACAGCCTCCTAAAGGCGTTGAGGTAGGCAGACTTCTCTCTCTTGCTTCTTCAGCCTGCTTTAAGAAAGCAGAGCCTGTTTGTCCTCCATGCTCTTGCGAGATACCGATCTGTCCTGTCACCTCTGAAGACACCACGCTTGAATTTGGATTGGATAAATCTTCAGCACTGTAGCTACTGCTGCCTTCATTACTGACGCTGCCAACAATGGAAATGTTTATTCGTTTCACGTCAATAAAGAAAATGAAGAAAAGAATAAAAACATTTTGTGTTATTGACATTTCACAGCCATGCAGTTCATGCACTGAGAAGCTGATAATCTGCTTTCAGGAGCTAAACCATCAGACACACATTACAGTGAATTAAATGTCCATTACTCTGGAAAACATGTCCCCAGTCTTACCTGAGAGCCACCATGCTCATGGCATGCATTTCAACCATTCCAAGATCAGTCTTAGTTATGTGCAGGGAGAGGGGACACACGTCTAACAGACTGAGGAGCAACATGGGAAATAGTGACAAAAATACTGAAAAAACCACCAGTACCTCAAAGAAAGGTTCTTCATTTCTTTTTCTGAGACTACTTTGCACAAAGCTAAAGGCAGTGCAATCCACAGTAACTGCTGTTCTGTGGCTATACTGCTGTTGTGCAGCAGAAGATTAAGAAGGGCCCATCTGTTGAATGTTTTCTCCAACTGATCAGCACAGTTGATTGTCACCAAAAGGTCAAAGGTCTCACCCTACCATACAATGACACACACCCTATGAGGTCATTTTATTGCTGTGTTTGATTTCAGTGCGTACAAGCTATAACCATTTGTATTATCTTTGTCCCCACCCATTAAAGATAAGAGAAAAAATTGAAGCAGGTATGATGTGGGTGCACTAACTGCAGAGGAGGAGGAGTTGTATTTAATATTTTTCATGTGCACTGTGTGGACCTCAGTTTCCAAAAGTAGGTTTGTAGGTGATGGTTAACCCTCTTTTCTCCCTCAACTTCCCTGGGAAGCCTGGGCATATTTTCATTGTCTTAGGGAATGTGGAGTGAAAGATCAATTTAAAACTGATGCTGCAAGCAGCATCCTTTACTTAACATCCTTAACAGCCTTCTGCAAGGCTGAGCATAGACTGGATTTTAAGAAATCTCCAGAAATCTCGCCCTTTCTCAGCCTAAGTTTTACACACAAAGTACTTGACCAAAAAGTGAGTCAGTGACCAGGTCTCAGGTCCCCACAGTTTAGGTCTGTGATGATACAAACACTGCCCCTTCAGCAACTGTCAAAGCAGCACGGAAGCCCCACGCTCTTGGGTTGTGCTACAGGACACAAACTGCACTTCCAGCTCTTTAAAGAGCTATTGAAATGTACCTATATTTAGGGTAAGACTCAAACCTGAGGTAAAATATCTATACGATAGAATTAATTTATAGTTCAACCAAGTTTCAGTAATGCTTGGCATCCATTTGTACCTTTAATTTACAACACAAATACATTTTATTTAAACCTTTAAAAATTCTTTTGCCCAAAAGTTTTTCTCTTCCTAGCACATTGAAAACACTTATCCATACAAAACCTGCTGACACTGGGAACAACACAGGGGGCAAAGCAATATCTGGTATTTGTTGGACCACCGACAACACAGGGCATGATGGGACAAGAACAAGCAACAAGGAGATGCCAGGAGGCTTTCCCTAAGGAAGGAATAGACTTTATCATTTGGCATTAATTTTGCACTCAGGGACTCTTACTTAGAAGAGGAGAGGCAGAAACCACAACACTGAATTGGGGAGGGGATGGAAAAGGGGGAGTCAATTGCCATTCCAGCTTTTTGTTCGTGTTGCAGGTTTATCTTCTTATTAAATTGTTTATCTGATTAAATCGCTCATTAGCAGCTGTGTGCCCAGGGTTCCTCAACCTGGCAGCACGCTCCTGTCAGCGCTGTGGCGTTCAGGCGAAGAACAAATGTGGGTGCAGGTTGGGGGGAGGAGGGGTGAAGCCCTCTAATCTCTGTGAAACTGCTGGAAAAAGTAGAAAATACCACCTACCAGTTTCTCCTTAGCACTTATCTTTAGCCTCTCGTTCTTTACTCATTGTTAATCCCATGTGTCAACTGAGTTAGGAAAAGTACGGCAATAAATCTCGGATTGAAACATTGGTAATGTTCCTCATACAGACCATACATCATTATATATCTGCATTTTAGAGATTCTGGCTGACTGGAATTTCTCTAAGATCTTTAAAGATATGACCTCTTTGTTACATTAGACTTCTATTTGCAGCTATTAAATACGAAACAGTTCCAAACATGTCTGAAGTGGTTATGTTTTCTTGAATACAATTGCTAAACCCATGAACTATCTACTGCCATGCTGGTAGCAACTCTGTGAACAGTCATAGCAGAAAACCTGTGACTTAGCAGGCTCAAGGGCAGGTAACAATCCTGTGAACTAAGCTATTTAGCACTATGAATCAACTAAAACATTTTTTTCTGGTGTTCAATAATGCTGAAAGCTTGTTCCTTTCACTCAGGAGCAGATGAAGGAATTGAGACAACTCTGTCATTAATGTATGCTGAACAGAATTAAAATGACAGTGCTGGCACATGCTGTGGCAGCAACTGGAACTATCATTTTTAGAATGAAGTAGTACACATTCATCATCTGTGCTACTTCAGCTTGCTTCAACGTTTTATTCAGGACATAGCAGAGAATCGCAAGGTTTGAGTTTCCAATCATAAGATACATCCAGAGCGGCCTGTTTGGGTATCTCCATTTATGTTTCTCCTTCTGATGTACGTAACACGGAAGACTATATAGGGAACATATCCTACATCTTCCTTTTCATTTTTTGTAATCTTGCTTTTCTGTCTACAAGACATTGCTGGGGTTAGACAAACATCTGTTGGGAATGACTTAAGCACAGCTGATCCTGCTTTAGGGCAGAAGGATGGACTAGGTGACCTCTAACAGTCACACCTAGTCCCATTATCTCCCACTCTGTTTAAACGGAATAACACCACAGGGAAATGACACCACATGCTGAAGATAATTCCCCTGAGTAAAACCCAATCTACATGAAAATGTATTAGCAATCAATAATTACCTGCAGGGAGTATATATTTTCAGACAACCCGTTCAATATGATCAACATAAAGCTATGACCCTAAAAGTTGGTTGGTTTTTTTTTTTAAATACAGGAAAATAAAATGTGTTCTCATTTGTGGTTACTTGATCTCTTTTGTTTGTAATCTGAGATAGCCTGATATTATTAATGGAAAAATTCATACCGTAGGGAAATATTTAAAACAAAACATGCAGATGACAAAGCATGAAAGAACATTAGAGTTCCACATACTTCGTGTAGAGCTTAGGGCAGGAAGAGCCATTTTGCTAGGAATAACTGCTGCACATTATTGACACTATGTTAAAAAAAAATGCAGTCATACAAAGACCTAGGTGCAGATGTAACTTGAAATAATTCAAGTGTCCTACGGCACTCAAGAGTATGAAAGGCAACTTTCCCCTTGTCTTAGAAGTTAAGCACACAATTAAGGATTTGCAAGTTCAAGGCCTTAACGTACAGACCATATGAATGCTATCCTTCCAGTTACAACACCAAATAACAATGAGGTAAATCTTTGTATGTCTAAAGTGTTTGTTTTGCATACATAATTGCTTGTTTAGAAGCACAGTGCAAATTTACTGACTAATTTTTAATACCTATAGTTAAACTCTTCCACATTCAGAATATATTGTGGCAAGTTCTAATTATCCTGGAACAATTTAAGAGTACTGCCCAGTTACTAAGATGTTTATTAGGACAGCACTGCCTGGTTTGTGTTTAGGGTGTGAAGCTACAAAGGATATTAAGAAAGTGGTGACTTATGGTGCGTGAACCATAAATACTTCTGGATTAAGAGCCATACCCAACCTACCAGCCATTAACACTTGAAGTCGCAACTTCCATTACTCTGTTTTTCTATCCGCAGCAAAGGCAAGGGGACAGAAGATAAAGCCAGCAGCAGCCAGACAAAGGCTGTATGGAGTTTACTATCTGAGGCAGGGGTGGAGGGGTGGGAGGTAGAGATGCCCAAAGATGTTAAGCCTACTTGATAAACAACAAGAAATTATGATCCAATAACAGAAAATCATAGATAGTTTAAAATTTCCTTTTCTTATTCCTTTGCTTTCCTTCTAAAACACACAGTAGTTGTTGAAAGGACAGACAGCCTTTCCAACTCAGTCACACTTGTGAGGGAAAACCATCAAATGCTGAAGCCTATGAAACCCAGAGGTCACATACGGTTGCCATCCATATTGATGAACTCAGAGCCTGAGTGATTATATTCCCAGGAGTACAAGAGCCTGAAATCTGAGGCTGAATTTAGAAAGCACTGGAAGGGACAAATGCACAGCCAGCTCTGCAACCATGGCACATGGAAAGCTGCTTTTCAAATGTTTCTGTTCTTTTTCCCCCGACACACCAGAGATCAGCGTCTACATTTTGAATTTATGCATTTGGACACACTGTCCTGGAGGACTTGAGTTAACTTAAAGAATCCTGCACTTTAATCTGTCCCTAAGAGGTATTGAAAGTTAATTAGGAACATGGAAATAATTTCCACATTCACTTTAAAAAAAAACAACCAGTGTTTTTGAGGCAGAGCAAGTCACTATTTGAACTTTTCGGTGCAAAAAAACACATGAGAAATTCATCATCACTAAGGGGCTGCTAACAGCAGCCAGCTTCCCCCGCCCTCCCTGTATATCTAAGCTTTCAGGAAAAAGTGAAGCAGGAATAATGATCTATATGACCCTCCTGGGAACTGTCCTCCCCTTCTCCCCCCACCCCCAATCACTTTTCACCTCCTTGTTCCATACACAGAACAAAATGCAGGGCCTGCAATATTTTAAGTATGACCCAATGAAATAATTCCAGCATTAAAAAAGTAAGCTGTACTACTGCTGCAGCAAGCAAACATGGCCAGATCTTCAGTTCCAGCTCCACAACCGGCTCCTGGGCTCCATCCGAGATATCCGGAGACGCAGCAGGAAGCACGGCGCTGAACGGATGGATCCCACAGGATGCGTGGCAGCTTCAGCTTGTCATTCCGCAGTGGCTCGGTGGGTCCCACAGGATCCTCGCGCAGCACTCCAGGTGGGAGAGCAGCCAAGTTCATCCATGAAGAGTGATGAACTCTTATTCCCATGAACTACTTCTGGGTGTGTACCTTTTAAATTGCTGTATCTGCTTCTTCCTAAACCTGCTGGAAAAAAAACCGCTTCTCTGGGATAGAGTTGTCCAGCTAACAATTCCTCAGGCGTTTCCCTCCTTGTGTGCACCAGGAGAAAGGCACGGTTACATCTTGTGCAGACACGAATGCAAAGCCTGAGGCTTACTGAACTATTCTAGTTCTTCAGCACTTTTATTTCACATGGAAACTTTACAGATTAATTGCTGATGGTGTTACTTTTCAGCATACAGGACCAGTGAGAAACAGGTTAAAAATATTGGCCTGAAACAGAGTATTTTAAAATAAGAATCACAGACATTTTGGATTCCAAAACAAGAATTTAAAAGTGACTGAAACAATTTCTGAGAATTTGTGGAGGATGGAAGAAAGCCACCCAGAAGACTGGAAAAGAGCAAACGTGGTAGTTTTCCACACAGAGATACTCCACCCAAAGATGGCAGGTCACGCGCTTTTAAGACTGTCAGAGTTCACTTCAGGGTGGAAAAGATGCGTTCAAAGCAGCATCCAGGAGCGAGTTAAAAATAAACAGCCTGGAATCTGAAACTTCAAAGATTTTCCGCTTATTGTCTCTGTTGCTATTTTGGCAGGATTTAACATAGAAGCCACCCAAAACAGACATGTGCCAGCAATTTCAGGAGTGAGGCTAAATAAAAAGTAATTGCCTGAGCTCCTGCCCATCTAATATGTTTCCTGAAACAAGAACCTTATGAATCCCTTCAAGCTGACTCATCCCTGTAACATTCTTCTCACAGGAGTCACAATTTTGCATGCTGAAGTGTAGAGCTGTTTGTCAGTCTGGTGTTCTTGGTATTCACATTTTGAACAGGAAGCCCTAAAGAACTGCAGCTATACCATTTTTTGAGCTATGCATTTAAAAAAAAAAAAGCAAATTGGTCACAGAACAGTATAAAATGCCTATGCTAATATAAAAAAAAAAAGAAAGCAAGACTGCACTTGCTGCAGCCAAACCACAAATATTCAAAACTCCAGATAAGAGCCCGCTCCACAGTCTCCGCTACTACCGCTGGCCCATTCTAACACAAGTTAGCTTAATGAACTGGGTAGCCTTGTGTTAATTAGCTGTACTCAGTCCATTGTTTCAAACCACACCAGTGTGTAACTACCTGCTTCTTCAGTTAACGCAGCCTTCCAAAAGGCCACACGCAAGAATTGCTGATCCTGATGTAAACCATCACACACCGCACCTCAGCTCCTGTGTTTGTTATTTTTCCATTCATGCTTAACACTCCTACACCTGCTCATAACTGGAGCCTCAACTTGTGCCTCCACTAAAATCCAGACCCACAAAGAGAAAATCATCTGGCCCACTTCCTTGTCGGAGGACTTCTGGCTTCAGATTAGGCTCTATTAACCAGTTATCAACCATCCCTACAGTAGGAAGAAGAGAGATACTTGCTACTTTGAGATTATTAAAAATAAGTATTTTAAAAAGCCGCCGTTCTGGGTCCTACAGTATGATAAAGCATTGTTATGAAGAACGGCAAGTTTTGAAAAAGAATAGCATGTATTTAATAATTTGAGGGTTAAATTCTGCTACACCAAAGTCACCAAACAAACAAAAGAACAGAACTTGCTTCTAAGTTTTGCAACACCTTTAGTAGATCTCTGCATTCTCAAAGGAGACTCCACCAGTAAGACAAGCCATTCCTTGTTGTGTTAAAAGCCATGGTGAGGTCTTCAGCCAAGACCTTGCAGCTTTGTTTCCCTCTGGTGTCCCAGACACCACCTTTAATGGCAGGACTGCCCAAGCCTTACCCACAGGATGAAGATACAAAGTCCACCCAAATGAAGACACGAGATCAATGAGAAATTCTACGAGTTTCAAGTCATATATTCAGGTGATGAGGCTCTGAGAAGTTTACCGTGTCCTTCCAGTACCAACAGGAAGGAACAGTACAGGTCTGTCTACAGGCTGTATTAAATGGTTTCCAATATCTAGGTGGCTAGAGAAACTTGAAGCTGACACTTTCTTCTTCATACCACTCCCCCTCGCCCCTGCCAAAGTTTTCATCTCTCTTCTTTCCTAGCTGTGCCCGACAGTTTTCACCATATGATTTGGTGAGAGCGACAAAATCCTGCTGCATGGATGAATGCAGATTCTTTCCTGGCTGCTTGATGGGATTTTGACTACTGCTATTTTTTTTTCTTGGAGACAGAAGCAGAGGAAGATATTGCTGGCCAGGATAAGACAAACTGCCCTCCTCCAAAGTCCCTGCCTTGATTGTACATATTTTGAATTTTAAAATGAACCAAACATCACAGACGTGATGGAGAACTATTTCTTCATGGCTGATTTTGTGTGCCAGAGTTCCTTAAATTTCCACAAATGAATGGAGCAAGAATCTCAGGAAGTGTAACCCTCTGCATTCTTCTGGCTGCTTTCTGGCGAGATCTAAGAATCTCTTACTCTTTAACATACTGCACCATGAAACTGCTATACCCATTTTATAGGTGCAGAAAACTGAATTCAAATAGATTAATTGCTGTGATAAGGTTCACTCCTGGGAGTTAGCGTTAGATCAGGGAGTTCAAAGCACATTTTCCATTTCAAGTGTTTCACAGTGCTACTGTCTCTAGTAGTTCCTTGGTAGCTAGTTAGAAGGGTCTTTACAGGCAGCCATCGGAGAAAATTGTGTATATATCTTCCTTAAATCGTGGACAAGAAAGTAATTGTACAGAGATGCTTTCCGAGAAGTAAGATTAACCTCTCTGAGGTGAGTTCTGCTGCTGCTTCATTTACAGCACAGAAGCAGTACATAATGGGGGTCTCAGCAGCTGGCACACGCTGTGTTAGGTGGATGCTGGCACAAATGCTGTCAGTCAGAGGGTGTACAGGTGCTGTAGGGCTAAGTGCACAGTCTAATACCTGTCATTTTGCAGTTTCATAAACAACTCTAATTTGCAGGAATGTTAGTCATGATACGCCTGCTATAAAATTCGGCAGGTAGTAATACTCATAATTTCCTCTCTTCCTTTTTCCCCTTTTCCAAAATACAACCTGCATACTGATAAGAATAGCATAAAATTACTATTTTACTGTTACAAATCAGAATGCATCACGTTTTAAGTAGCTTACAAGAAATTTATATTTTCTTCAGCTAGGACAGCATGGTTACTCACCATTACATACACACAGTACAGTGATTATGCACAATACTGTCGAGAGAAACTAGAAGCTAGAGGATACATGTAGTATTTGTTAACTGAAATAACAAACGAACAAAATAGCATCTAAAATTCTCACCCCGTCCAAGTTTACATCACAACTCCAAACTCGATTTTTTCTAACTAGTGTAAATGACATCTATGACTTTCCTCATTTGACATGAAAATGGAGACACACTCTCAAAGACACGAGGAACTCATCCAAGGAAGAGCTGTTTCTTGTACAGACCTGGTGCTAGATACTAAACCGATGCCACATTAGAGAAGAAAAAGTCATGCACCTCTAGAAAAGAAGTGCAACCTCTCATCACTTTAAACTTCAAGCCCAAATACCTTTACCATTGCAAAATGACTTTGCAGTCTTCGTCTTGCTCAGATTTTATTATTTTCAGTAGATAACTAAGATGCACTAGTGGCAGTCAGAAGAAATAGAATTAATATTAGATATCTTCCTGTGTGTTTATTGAAGTACAGCAACCTACTGAACTGTAAGAGCTCCACAGCACAGCCAAGCTGTCCCTTCCAGAAGGTAAGCTGCTTTTTCTGAGGGAGTCTTTTCAGATTCCATCATGTCTCTTAAGTTTCCCTGAAATTTCCCTGATGTGGTCAATTATGATCTTACCTAATACCTTCACTTGGACTTAAACTGCCACAAACTGATGCATGATATTGATAATTTTAGAATAGAATAGAACAAAATAGAACAGAACAGAAGATTGGAAGAGACCTACAATGATCATCTAGTCCACTAGACCACTGACCACTTCAGGGCTGACCAAAAGTTAAAGCACATTACTAAGGGCATTGTCCAGAAGCCTCTTAAACACTGACAGGCTTGGGGCATCAACCACCTCTCTAGGAAGCCTGTTCCAGTGTTTGACCACCCTCTCAGTAACGATATGTGTAATCTTCATAATTTCTTATAAAAAAAAAAGGAGAGAAGAAGAGTTTATTCTCTGAGATAGCATTAACTTAACAGCATTTGAAATATTTTATTTGACTACTGTCCATTCCTGTTTTCAATTCTCAAGTTGACATCTTTCAAAGACAGGGGCAATCAGAAATGGTAGCCAGGGTCAGTGGAAACAGAAAAGGGCCCAGATCACACATACTCCACTTGAAAAGGATGTAGCAAATCTTTCTGCAGTGAATTCTTTCATCTTAAAGAAAATTAGTGAAAACACTTCAAAAGGTACCTACAGCCTAAATATCCTACACATTTATCAGCAAGTTACTGCTATTCCTTCTAAGTTGTATTTATCATTCTATTTCAGGTAATATTGATGACCTGGAAAGTATTCAGCCCTGTGTTAAAATCATCCTGGTATTAGATAATTTCTTCACTGCAGCAACAAAAACCCTAGTAGCATGGGAAAATTCAGATATTCAAGTAAAACAATACTAATGCTTCAGACAAAATGTTCCCTTTAGGAAATGTAATAAAATTCAGGTTATATTACCTTCTGCCATCCTTAATAGCACTGATGAATACCTTAACTCTGAAAGTAGTCCTATTTATTTAATCAGGTGAGTTTTAAGATATTTAGAAGAGTGCAATGGTAATAAATATTAGCTGGGTGGGTACTTTTTAGTAGGGATGTTATACAGAGCTGAGCACAGCATTTTGCAATTGTTTACAATTACATCTTACTTCACAATCAGATATGACTACAAAAGACTCTTCAGTGTTTCTCTGTCTCCGATGAGAGTTTATTAGTAGGAGCAAAAAGCACAGGAAGCTTAGGTCAAGGGTTACTACAACAGCTGGAGTCTTCTTTATAGCTATGCAGCAAGGCAAGAAAGTCAGTTTGGTATACAGCAAGTAGCCTCGTTTTGTCAGGTTATTTTGAAGACTGCATCATCATCATCATCCATCAGGATGATAGATTTTGAAAACTATTTACACAAGAACAGAAAATTAACAAACAGCCCCCAGCTATCAACAGCAGCAGAGCTTCAATTCTATTCACAAGAAGAAACTTCGTTTCTTACCTTGTAGGTCCTGGAATCGATGGGGATGTGCCCTCAGTCAGTTGCCCAGCAGTGGGAAGAAAATCTGAGATGTCCTGACCTCCAGATCTTTCTATGCTGTTTTCCTGAGGGCTCTTTTTGAAACCATGTCCGTTACCAGGAGTTTGGCCTAATTCTGAACCTTCTGGAGCGCTCTAGAATGAAAAAAGAAAAATTTAAATAGCTACTTCTATTTTGGAGTACAGGAAATTTTGGAGAATACATAGGCTTAAGGAGTTTTTTCCACCCACTAACAGACAACTTCTGTGGTAGATTTCACTACATTGATGGAACTTGCAGGTTCCAAAGCCAAGCCATTTTTTTTTCTTAACAGAAAAACAGAAGGAAGTGGTTGAGCCAAAAATAAATACTAGGAAAAGAACAGGGAGAGAAGAATGCAACAATTGTTCAAAAGCAGCCAGGGCCTTTACTGACCCAAAGAGGGTATCATCTTCTCTTTTTCCAAGCCTGGCTTCCTTGTTAAGCAAGTTTAAAATGAGAAAGGATGAAAACAAGCTATAAACTTTGACACTCATAACATTAGCAGTATCTTTGGAGTCAAGTTAGAGATAAAGCCAACGTCAATCAAGACCTAGCACTCGAATCCAAGTCCAGATTCTTTCCCTCCCACTTCAACAAAGCTCAGAATGTCTCTGAACTGAAACAGAGGGCCCGATTCTTCAGCATGCTGCCTTTCTGTAACAACAGCTGCAGGAAATGCTGCAGTTTCTGTAGTAACAGCTACAGAAATGCTATTACACAAATATGGTAAAGCTGCTTCACCTCTTCTCAAAGGTAAATATTTACCCAGGATCTTCATCCATAGAGACATGCCTTTACATGAGTGGTTGTTTTGGTTTTGGTTTTTTTTTTTTTGGTTTGTTTGGTTTGTTTCTATTGCAACCTCTTGTTTTTGCTCCAGGGAGGAAGACAGTCCTATGCAAGTGCCAGGGCTTGTGACCTGTGGTGTGCCTGCCAACTCCTGGAGTTCTACAACACCCCCATGGGACTGCTTACAACAGGTAGAGGCACCTTCCTGCTGAGATTTTTTTTCGGCAGAAGTATCTTCAGAAGACAAAGAGGAGCTGGTAAGAGTTGTTTTGAACAGTAGCTGAGGGTGTTCTTCAAGTATAATAAAAGAACTGGAGAGAAGCAATTAAGTGCAAAGCAAAAATGAAGAAGCTCCATTTCAGGTCCTCTAGCACATCAAACAATAGTGAAAGAGAAGGAAAACTGTGTAATCAGATCACCCTCAACATACAGTCACTGTTGTTTTATTTCTTAAATGTAACTGTAAAAAGCGTAAGGCAGACTTAAACAGGAAGACACGTAAGCATATGTACTGATGACAGGAGAACCACTTCAGAATAATGTCATACATGAAAAGCACAGGACACAATTTCAACTAATCTCTTGTGGTTTTTTTTCTCTCAGTTTTTAGGTTTGTTTTGTTCTAGAAGTAGTCAATAAATTGCAGAAAGCTAGTGTTTACAAAATTACACTTCCCTGTGAGAACATGGTGTGCTCTCGCACAGCCAAAGGCTCCTTGTGATCAGAGCCAGGAATGAGAGACACCCAGTGGCCAAGAGAAGCCCATGTAACCAGCAATTGAAAAGGTCAGGGCATCCTGAAAATATAAAAAGACTTCCTTTAGACTTAAGGCAAATTTGATTAACTATCATATCCTCTGCCTTTCCCTAGAGGAACCCCTTCACTACAGCTTTGTTTGCAGAAGTCTCCTTTATCACACGGCTTTCCGCTGGGATAGACCCAGGGCTCTTGGTTTCATGATTATTAAGCACTTACCCAGCATGTGCTGACATTCAGCATTTGGAATATTTATCTAAGTATGTATGTTGGCTCAAAACTACAGTATACGGTAAAAAAAAAATACTAGAACATCAAGATATAAACAAGGAAATTTGTTTCTTCCAGCTAGGAAAAAAAAAATAGTAAAATTGTGCTTACTTAGCTTACAGGGCTCTGTTTTGCTTTTGCTGCTATGTTTTGGGCAGCCTGGCTTTTGCTTGCATGGAGAATTTATTTCAGCATGCATACATGTGTGCAGAGAGAAAGGACGATGAAAAAATGCGTTATTAAGTCAATTATCAGAAAAAAAAACAAACCAGCCAACCAAAGCAGTGACTTCTGGGGCCATATGTGATCATACTGGAGCACGTCCACAGCCCAGTCGCCACTCACAGATCACCACCATCCCCACACCCCAGAGCCTACCCCGCTGGCCAGTTAGCATTTAGAAGAAGCAATGAGCCAAGGTGGGGGTATTTATAACTTGGCAGAAGAGGCACTCCTTCAGTGGGCCCAACCCCATAGAGAACCGGTCTTCAGAGCATGCACAGGTGCTGACCCACCAGGAAAGCTGGACAAGAGCAAGGCAGCGGGTTGGTAAACTCACAACAAAGCACGCGAGGCAGCCACAGTGCCACGCTCTTACTTGGCCAACGTTACCATGTCTCACTGTGAGAGCTCCAGTTGGGTCAGTCTGGGAGGTGGGACACAAACGAATGCCTCTCCATAGCAGCCAAATGAAGAATAATTTTCAGGCCACTTGCAGACAAAAATGACCTCTTTTCCTTTCCCAGCAGGGCGGGTGGGTAGGGAGAACCACACAAACAACCCTAAGAAATTAGGCCAATTTACAAATTTGTCCAGATGCCTCCAGCAGTTGGCAAGAGCAGTGAGAAGCAATTCTTTATTTTTCCTCCTTTCTGCTACCACCATCTCAAATTTTCTTCAGCTGATTTGGGTGCTAGGGAGGAGGAATACCTCTCTTCAGAAGATTAAGAGCTACTTGTTTTGTCTCCTTCTAAAGCCTCTGTCTTCTTCCATGGCAGAAAGTAACACAGCAAAGAATTAAGTCATTAACCTACTGCACTCTTAGTGCCCACACATTGCTTCTAATTAATCTCTCTTTCACAAGATCAGCCACTTAACTCAGAGGGGTCCTTAGGTCACAATTCTCTGTTCTACTGACCTGCAGTCATCGCACTTTTGGAGCCACAGCGTAAGAGGGATGCCTCCTGCTCACAAATCTGTAAAGTAAAACTCTATGCAGACAACCAGTATCCTTTGGATTGCCATCCAGGGCCATGAATCCCACAAGAACCTATATCAGCAACATGGACTCAGTTACGGCACTAGAGAGAAACATTGCTCATCAGCCTGTCATATAATAAACCCAGATTTATTATCAGATAGCCCTAACAAATACAAGCAGACATAACACTGTCGTTACATCTGGTAGGCACTTACAAGCCAGTAGTACAACGATTCCAGGACAGTTTGAAACCGTAACTGTAACGTAGAGTCGGGCTAATTTGTCATTGACTCCCAGAGTCTGACACTTCACAGAATACTTTGGGGACAGAATCATTTTGGTAGAAGTTTGCTGGATTTTACTTTTATCATTGATCTCCCTAATTAACAAGTTAACTACATAATAAACTCTTCAGCAGGGCCTGTTATGATATGATGAGGGTTAATGGCTTTAAAACACAGGGAGGTAGATTCAGATTAGATATTAGGAAAAAAAAATTGACAATAAGGGTGGTAGAACACTGGCACAGCTTGCCCAGAGAGGTGGTGGATGCTCCATCCCTGGAAACATTCAAGGCCAGGTTGGACGGGGCTCTGAGCAACCTGATCTGGTTGGAGATGTCCCTGCTCCATGCAGGGGGGGTTGGACTGGACCTTTGAAGGTCCCTTCCAAGCCAAACCATTCCATGATTCTATGATAATATAGACATGTATCTGCCTGCTAACCCTGAACACCTCGTCTCATCAAAAGTAGGATGTTTCCATATGAGATACAGAGAAGGACCTGTGTCCCAGTGACTTTATCAGCTGTTACACCACATCTTCACAGCTAAACAAAAACACACTGGGAGGGGCAGATTGAGAAGACAAGGAGAACGATCACAACAAAACAGTTTAGTTATGTGCACTGTTTTAAAGACTAATTTTAACATTTCCCATAGGTTGTTTGGGGGAGGTTGGTGGGGGCTTGTTTGGGTTTGACTTTTTCTGTTTTTAAAGAGTTTTGTGCTTTCAGGGATCTAATGTTTAAGAAGTTACAGCTCATCTCCCAGCTATCCCTAAGCAACAGTCATTGGCCACAGGAAAACCTGACTCTTGTTCTTCCAGTTCCGAACATGACCAAATTTAAGATATATTAAAACAATCTTTGCAACATAGCTCCTGTTGGAGCACAGAGGAGTTGGAATTGTTGATACTCTTCTTTCTTTCCAGGCTGTCAGGTGTTTGAATGATCAAAAAGCAAAGCTGTCCTCTTACCTAGTCAGGCCAGAGCACTCATGGCAAGAAAAGTGTATTTTCAAAAGAAACTCAAAGGAGAATTTTAACATTAATTTGAAATAAATCTTAATGTAGATACTTAAATGCAAAAGGAACTACTAATATTACAAGATATAGGAAAGCTTTATATGTTGGTCTTCTGCATTTAATGTATTAATTTAATTATCACAAAAGAACATGCTCTATGAATCTATGCCAGCCAGCAGAAAAATATAATTCAATTTCTCTATCAAGTTTTTCAAATTTAAGCTAGTTATGCAAATCAGGTGCTGAATTAGCTTTCCAGTGCATGCCTTTTTATTTTTAATTAACATCTGTGAAAACAATTAGAAAGGCTATGTTTTGTTCAAAAGTATCATTAGAAAGCTGCTGTTAAATAAATTACTTTTGAGGTTTCAACACATACAGCCTCTGAAGTTATTTACTTCAGAAGCTTGCAGCTAAATTTGCTCTATGGTCGTTTCAAATGCAGCATACTCCTTTGTGAAAAGGATTCCGAGATGATAAAAAGTTACTTAATTGAAAGACTGAAAGAAATAATTACATTAAAAATCAGAATACGGAGGTTCTCAGCAGTGTTTTCTTCAAGTCTAAGTCTAATTTAAAAAAAACCCAACAACAAACAAACCCAGTCTGTCAGAAACAACAGAAGGAAAACTAAACAGCCTATACTTTTTTCCTTTTAGCCAGCATACTATTTAAATGAATAAAACTGATTCTTCTGAAATATGCAATGTAATTTGCATTAAACCTTTCCACAAGTGTTCCACTTTGCAAGAATACAAAGTAAATCTACAGGATCACTTTATTTTCCTGATGACTTTGAACATGAGCTTACGAGTTTAAAAAAAAAAAAAAGAACCAGAACTCCATTAACACTGTAGCCAAAAGGATTATGTGCGCGGCTGTACTCTGGCTGAAGTTATCATACCAGAAAGAAATTCTTCTAATGCTACATGGGAGCCTGTTCACTGCTCGGCTCCCAAAACACGGACTCTCCCCTCCCATTTCAGATTAGGCACGGCCACGGCCTTGCGTTACAGCCACGCAAGAAGCCTCCGGTTTCTCAACAACCCCCCAGCCTCCTGCTCGCAAAAGCACAAAACGGGCCTGGTTTTAAAACCTAGTGTTTCCCCTCAAACCACCCCAAATAAGTGAACTTCCTTCGGTTCCCCTTTCTCCTTGCTCCCAATAAAAGTTGTTTCCTTTTACATCTGCCCTCTGCAACATTCCTCCATTAAACACACATCCTTTTATAGCAGTCGCTGGGACATGCCATAGCTCTGACTAGCTGAAAGTAATCTTTGAAGGGTTACATTAATTTTCCATTCCCGCTAACTCCCTCTGGATGTTGAGGGGGAAGCTGGGACAAGACTCTACAACTCTCAATCAATAAACCAGAACTTACCTTCTATTTTTCTCTACGCCTTCCATTAAAAGTTGGGCTTTTAAAAATAGATTTTTGAAGTCTGCCTGCTAGAAGTGTTGATTGTTCGCTCCCAGCCACCGCCTCCTCCGAGGGGCCGGGGATCAGGCTGCGGCGGTGCAGGTGAACGCCGCAACGCGCAGAGCAAAGGTCGGCCCCGCGGCGCCTGGGCTCCGGTTTCAGGATCAACCGCCAAGCTGACTGCATCGGGAGGACAGACACGCGGTCCTCGTTGGGGACAGCGGGCCGCACCCCTCCTCAGCCAAATGCCCGGCACGTGCACGGCCGAGCAGGCCAGCACCGAGCAGAAAAGCGTGTGCATGGCGCTCTTCAGAAAGGTTTCACTGCCTTGAGTCAATTTTGCTGCAGGACTGGCTGCAGAGAAAGGGAGGGGCAAGTTGTTCATCCAGAGCCTTAATCAATAGGCCATTCCTTGTTACTTTTATGGTACTTCAGCGTTAAATCCATTCCTTCGAAATGCAATGGGGATGCCAGAAAATGGCTTGCTGCGCTTCTTAAAACAATCAAGTGAACTCAACAGTTCATGAGGGAGTCTGCCTAGTACCCTGATACCTACTAGAAATCAATACCAATGGAATGTGAATAACCCAGTTTATGTCAGAAAAGTGGACAGAAGAAAAGTTTTCAAGGTTACATTTTTCTAAAACCAGAATTACACAGGTCACATGGTTGGGAAATCATATTTTTAAAATGGTTGTTGCAATTTTTAAGGACAGAGCAGGTTTTAGTAGCTACCCTTTTGCTCCTTTGGATCTTTTTTTTCCCCCCTGCAAGTACAGTAACTGAGTAATAAATTAGATTTTTCAGTCTTTTTATCCTTGGAGAACCATTGTTTCTCCATTGATTGGAGAAATGGTACCAAAATAGATAAAAATTAGATAGTGAGTGGATATTGCTTTAACAACCAGAACATTTCAATCAATTCAGCAAACACTGGCCAGCAAAACTCCTGATCGCGGGATAGTAACAAATTGGTACCTGACGTATTGAGCCAAGTTTGAACTCCATGTGACAGTTAAGACATGAAGAATTACACTAAAACTTGGTTTGATCACATTTCAAGAGAGCTAAATGCTGATTTTAATAAAGAACTTGTGCAGTAATCTGCATTATTCAGAGCCTGCCCCTGTGGCTGGAGTACAGCAGTTTAGAGAGGGGGATGGCTGTCATGACCACTTCTTGGTTTTTTCCCCAAACATCAGGACTATTTAATTAGCTGGATGTAATTATGATATGATCAGATGTGAAAAGCAGACTCTTTCCTGTAGGGAGATTCCATATAGAATTTTGCAATTACAGTAGATTTTTTTTCTTTAATCACTAATGGTGTAATTTGCTATTGCTTCTGGCTTGGTTTATTTGTCTCTTCCAGGAGTAGAATTTTAAGTTTATGCCTTTTCTAATTAAAATCCTCAAAGGTAGATGAATGCCAAAATTGGCATGTGGTGGAAGTCTCATTTAATCTGCTTCAAATACAAGAAGCAAAGTGTGATACTGTGACAACAGTATTTGAAAAATTCTGGCTACAACATTCTATTTTAAGTACCTACGGCCTTTTCTTAGAAGGAAAGGGTTGCTTTCCCTCCTGAGAAATACCTGCTGAAATGAGTCTGGCTGCAAACGTAAAAATAAACACTGATTTTTGTGTGTGTTTACACATATGTTTATATATAGTCACCATCTTATCCTTGGTTTAGTACTCTTTACAGAACACACAACTTCCTCTCAGCTACAAGAAGAGAGTAATTCAGACCTTCAGGCTTCACTGTTTGTGTTTATGACCCTTCCCCAGTCCACTCGAGGCACTAACCCATTTATCTTCAGATCCTCGTAATGTCAACATAAGCGTCTTCTCAACAACTTGCTGCTATGTCTGAGCCTTTTTCTGTTTGAACGTACGTAGTGCGAGTCTGCGCTGGGCTAAACGAAGCATAGCTGTGTAACTGCCTTCATGGTGCTTGTTAACCTAATCTTTCCGTTGGTTTTTGTGTTCAGTAGGCAAAGGAAAATTAGTAGTTATCCTTGTAACTCCACTAGTCTTGCTGCAGCTTCTTATTTTCCTTTGTCCCTTTCCTGACAGTTGGATGAAGGCCTGCTGAGTATCTAGATCATTTTCTTAAGAATGGCAAGTGTGTGAGATACAGCAGGAGAGAGAGAGAATAAAGTTGATGATCTTGGGAAAACCATCTTCACCACATAACTTGCAATTTTCAGTCAACATAATTTTAGCTAAAGCAGCTTTCTGATGAGTGGATGTTAGCAGCCTAACAATCAAACACTTCAGAAGATGCTGTTAGATTCATATGAAGTACTACTGGGAAAATTGTCTCCAAGGTGAGTTCTAAACTCTGCTGTGCTCCCCACCCAACAGTGTTTGCTTGCCTAGTAATTTCTAGCTACCCATAGCTGTGGAAAAGGTAGGTGCAGCATTTTCACACTACTTCTAAATGAAGAAATGTAGTAAATAATTCTAGAGGTTCTTTATAAACTAAAATATTTTTCCTTTTCATCTGTACCCATGGATGTACATTTCTCATTAAAATGGTGGTGGCTTTACAGAGGCGAAGGAAGATTTAACCATTAATTCAGAAGAGAAGGAACAGTCTTTCAAATTCATTTTCACTTTGCTTGCAAATTAAGAACCCCATCACAACTTTGAATCTTTACTCTTCTTTCATCTCCCCTCCTTCATTCACAGGGAAGACGAGAACAAGTAATTATTCAATGCAGTGAGAAGTGTCCCAGAATTTGCCGTATTTGCATAAATAGGCGTATAATTCTCTGAAAACAGACAATGTTCTTTTTGTGTAAACTCAAACAAATACTTGGCATTGTTCACCACAGAATATTGGACCAGTAGTAATTATAATTGGAAGTAAACGTTAATGAATATGGTGACTGGAGGAATGCTAGAATGACGAAAGCATCGGTAATGGGCGTACTGGCCTGTAGCCAACTGCCATCGACACCCTGTTGTGGGCAAACATTGACTGAAAGGATGTGGAACAGTTCTGCTCTCTTCTGCACTCCTGATGTGCACTGGATGAAATGGAAGGAAAAATGAAAAAAAAAAAACCAAACAAACATAAAAGTGGTGAATCATGGTGGACACACAACAAACTCAAAGAAAAGCCCGTGTTGGATAACAGCGTACCTCATTAAAATGCTATGGGCAAAATTATTATGTGGAAAATTTGGAATGTATTTTTGTTCCAAACTGAATATAAACACTAGAATGCATACAGATGTTCTTGCGCTATTCAGAAAGTATGTAAACACACAGTATGAGCACCAGAGCTCAGAGGAATTTGCCCAGTTATCATCTGTGGGAATGGAGACTGAAGGCTGGGAAGCTGCTGATGTGCCCACTGTATTCCCTGCTGATCCCCAGAATACTGGGATCTGAAAGAAGAACATGCCAATTAACTAGATCCATTATTTTGCATAGGCGTAAGGAAGCTGAAATATGGGAAAAAGTAATAATGCAGAATATTAACTGCAGAACGCGCAGCAGTCAAATTCATTCGTAATAATGAAATGGAGAAGTCCTAGCAGGAACACAGCATGACACTTCAGAAAACAAATGGACTCCTCAGAAGTGATGGCCCCTCTGGCAAGTGTGCATGAGGTGCCCATCTTACACATTTCACAGTAGAAAACAAACAAGAACAAAAAAGATAACCACACATTAAGATAGATGTTTAAAGAGAAATGGACAGTAACGTAGATGTGGAATAACCAGCTTTGGCTATTTACTCATTCAGAAAACAATGAAGAAGAAAGGATAAAACAAAATACATAGAAATAGCTTATGTGTAACTGACTTTCAAATTCCCTCTTCAGCTGTGGCACAAAACACACACTGCTAGAATTTCAACTCAGCAGCAGCTTTCACCTTCAAAGAGCTTTACAATTACTTGGTAACCTTGACTTTTCTGTAATCACGAGGAAGGCTGGCCAGCTTGGGGTTGTTTACAAGTCGGGCTTTACAAGCTGGCATCTGAGCCCAGACTATGAAGAGCTGAGGAAGTACACAGATACACCAGTCTCTATGAAACTATGAGCCTTTTCTTTTTATTACAGCCATATAGAGGACTTTTGAACATTTGGCAATCCAGAAAAGTCAGGCAAAAGCCTAAGGACAGACCTTGCCCTTCCTCTGTACTACTCAGTGCATTTGGATGAAGACAGTACTAGGAAAAAAGTTTTTACAATGAGCGTGGCAGAACACTGGCCCAGGTTGCCCAGAGAGGTGGTGGATGCTCCATCCCTGGAAACATTCCAGGCCAGGTTGGACGGGGCTCTGAGCAACCTGATCTGGTTGGAGATGTCCCTGCTCCTTGCAGGGGGGTTGGACTGGATGGCCTTTGAAGGTCCCTTCCCACCCAAATGGGTCTGCGATTCTATGATTCTGTATGTCTAACAGGCAGCACAATGGCTGAGACCTTCTAGAGTTCCAGAAATTGCAGTACTTTTCATAGCTTCCCGTTAAATAATACTTCATTTACTTCCCCTGTGTTTTCCCTCCTAAAGGCTGGAACTCAAGGGTCAAACTGTCAAAATACCTGTTCTTCTAGATGGCTTCCTTTTCAAATTAAAAACATTTGCCTTCACGTGGATTTTTGCTTTTCAAGGAAAATGCACCTCAAAACCAGCTTATATTTAATTTAGCATAAGCCCAACAAGCTGACACAGACCCTTGTTTGGAAGCAAGCTTTGCCATTCAAATGGGGCAGGGCACAAGCCTGAAACCTCTCAGCAGTTTGGACTTTGTGTACTGATACAGCAAACCAGAACATGGTTAGTGCGTGTAAAATCACGTTGTTAAAAATACTGCTGGCCCCAGCCTTGTTTTATCCAAGCACTATCTCTGCTCATTCCTACTAGATTTAGATTGTATTTTCCTCGGACTCTTTTACAAGACAGATTGGGGATTCACTTTTTCTCTAAGTGCCTACTACATTCCACGTTTATTCCACACATCTTCTCTCTTATCAAATGATTTCTTAAGCGTAGCACAGGCTCTCCACTCTTTAATGCAAACCACGTGTATCGCTTCCAAACGACTCAGCTGAGAGCCAGAGCCGGGCAATGGTGATCTCTGATAAATACATAAACAAAAACAACAACTCATGCCACTTGGTGCTGAGTACAAAAACAACATCCACTGAGCTATTTTAATTGTGTTAGAGTTGGAAGGCAAGGCAGCACTCAAAGGGGGTCAAACACAGGCTGTTTTCCTAAAGCACAGATTGCTACCAAAGAAAAACAGTTAAACCATATTTTTTTTTACAACTTGCTGAAAACTTAAATGTAGCTGCCTTGCAAATTTGCAATCAGCTGAAAAAGTCAGTTTTGCAGTGTCAAAAAAAAAAAACAAACCAAAAGCCAGAAGCAGATGCATGAGAAAAAGAACAGCCAAGCCTGATGCTAACATTTTGAAATGCAAACCATGCAAACCAGTTTCATCATCCACTACCTGCTGTGATCCTGGGTTGGGTGGTATAAGGATGACTTGACTTGCATTGGGAACTTCAGACTAAAAAAGGAACATATTGAAATGTTTCAGTGGCTGTATGAATTTTCACTGCTCATTAAGTGATACTTTTTCAATAGCTGCTCAGCACATTAAGTGGCTTTTAAGATTTTATTGCCACTTCTTGTTATTTCTCTGTTAATAGTGATTTTTAAAGAAATTTGGGTTTTGTTTTGATTTGGGGTTTTGCGGGGCATTTTGTTTTGTTTTGTTTTTTTCACAGTCTGAAAAGGAGACCAGAAGCTTACTTTCCTTATTTATTATGTCTCTTAATAAATTCCATAACTTTTAAAGTAAAGTCTTCTCCACCTCAGGAGGACTCCTGAAGAAATGTATTTGACTTTCAAAAACTTCCTAACTGAAAGTTGTTCAGTTGGACACATTGGAGAAGACATTCTCATTACTTAGCTATAGGAATTAACACATTCCTCTCTTCCCAACCCCTGAAAAAAGTTGGGAACAGGTCTTGGGCTGACAACACAACTTGGCCAGAACAACCAAGAATTATAGAAGATTTTTCTTCTAAAATATTAATTATTAAAAAATCTGGCTAACTTGTAATACTGATTTCCTTGAGAGGGTCCACTTTGCAATGCACAAGGCACAGAAGATCTGCTGAGACATGAAGTGGAAGCAACATGAACCCTAATGCATTTTATAATCTACCGTAACATAGAATCATAGAATCATAGAATAGTTAGAGTTGGAAAGGACCTTCAACGGTCATCTAGTCCAACCCCCCTGCAAGAAGCAGGGACATCCCTGACTAGATCAGGTTGCTCAGAGCCTCATCCAGCCTGGCCTTGAACGATTCCAGGGATGGGGCATCCACCACCTCTCTGGGCAACCTGTTCCAGTGCTCTACAACTCTCATTGTAAAAAATTCATATGGCAGAAGATAGAATGAAACATGTCCTGGTATTTTAACTGTTGAAACTAACGAATCACAACTTTTATTCAAACTTATATCAACATAGTAACTTCTAATGTAATTGTATACAGCTATGCATATCATATGGGGTCCCTTCATTTCAAGGATTTAAAAATAAATCACCAAACACCAACAAGTATTAATGAAGCACCCTTTAAAATGAGTGTATATTCCTGGATCAGCACATCCACGTCGCAAGCTCATTTCTGAACAAGGAGAATCTACTGTGCTGAGAGCTCTGGGGGCACGATAGGCATTGCCTGAACCCCGGGGCCTCTCCCCACCCTGCCCATGGCCCAGAACCCCATTTCAGTTCCTCCATGGATGTCATCCCCAGCTGCCTGCTCCCAGGTTGAGGAGGTGGGATGAGCCAGCCCTGCTCACACCATGGGGATTCTCCAACGGTTCCCGTCCCCCAGGGAACAGCCACCCACGCAGTGCCCTGTTGCTATTTAGCAGTGCCATTGCCAAGGAAAAAAAAACAAACAAAAAATTGCCTTCCATTACCATTAATGACACTTAAATATGAGTGTAACTGGGAGCAGAAGATAAATGTCGGGTAAGCAGACCATGAAACCAATTTCTGTAAGGTTTGCTCAAGGCTAGTAAGGAAGGGAAATGCAATCACACTGTCACACTCACCTGATTTTCTGCACTACTGTTCTCGTTGCCCATTTTGATACTGATGTCCAGTACCACACAGCAATTGAAGAAAGATCACTGGAAGAAAAGAAAAAGTTGTAAGTCTTCTGTAAAAAAAAAAAGGAAATTTTTGAGGAATGTCATCTCAGTTAACCTACCAGCTGCCTCTCCTGAGATGATTTTAAGTCACAAACCAAAGGATGATCACTCCTAACGCTTGTATTTTATAATATCTCCCTGCTGTCTTCCCTACACTGGTTCCACTTATGTTGAAAAACAGTCCTTAAAACTCAGCTTTGTTACTCTTTTTCTGGATTATCCCGGGTCATTTGAACAGAAAGGCTTCTTCCTGCCAAAGTTACTTTGGATGGCTAGCCCATACGAAAACCTTATTGTTTTAACTGTATTCAAACCATTTGTATGTCTTGGAGATCCTGCACTGAGCTGCACACTCACATTGCCAGAGCCACAAAAGAAGTTAAACCTGACCGTTACTGTAACAGAAACAATTTTCCATATATGCACTCAGTTTTAAAACTTAAGAAAGAGTAAACAGATTTTTGATCCTTATCACAAGAGTCATGTTTAGGCATTCTGCTTTTCTTAGGCATTATTCTGCTTACAATGTTATGACCTAAACATATTTTCTTTACACTTACCAGGATCTGCTCACCTTAATTACTATTGGTTTTAGACTAGTTCAACACTAATTATTTAATTTCAAAAAAAATCCTCAGACCATTAGAACTGTAACCACCAGCTCTGGAATTAGTGTCTCCCCAGGCATTCGTAATTTCTGTATTCTTTTTAAAAGGACACTCAATAGTAAATTTACACAATAGAGATTCACTTATAGATATTTACTTCTTGTTCTAGACTTTTATTTTAGAGCACAGGAATTTAAATTCACTGAATTTATTGTATTACTGGATAGGTGAAAATTACACACTCCCTTCAATTTTTTTTTTTTTCCAAAGAATGTGGGATTGGTCTGCGGCATATGTCAAGAAAAACTCCATCAAAGTCAGGCTGTCCAAGAAAGATTGCACTTTTTTAGCCAAGGAAACCATATAAGCTCTTAAGGAATGTTATTACTTATTACTATATACACTTTTTTTTAAACTTGAAAGATTATTTTTCTTCATAGGAGGCTTGCAGAGAGAGAGAAGTTCAGTATTATGCTGTTAAGCTATGCTCTGTTTAAACTTGAGTGTCTTCAGGGGATTTATCAGTGCTTGAACTTGCTCCTGTTGAAATCACTGAGGCCAGGATTGCACTTTTAGTGCTTAATTAGCAACAGTAGGTTTTATCTGCAGAGAATACTTTCAAATCCTTTACTATTTTAAAATAGTACTGAACTAAATTAAAGACTGTATGTAATATTTTCAAAATCGCTATTCCCCAAGTTTGAAGTACTCCATCATGAAGCAGTGTGCACACACAAATCTTTTCAGGCCCAGCTCAGTGAAATGTTCAAAGGCAACAGGTTAAGATAATAATATTTTAGGTATGTATTGATGTAACAAAATGTTCTCACACTGTTAGAGCAGCTAACTAAGGTTTCAATGCACAGGAGAGAAATAACTTTGCTATCGGTTTCCTCAACAGCCAGCACATTCCCCTGGGAGGGAATATACTGCCATTTCTGTGCCACTGACCTAACGAGCTTTTCTCTTCCCAGCTCTTTTTCTGTTTCCACAGACATCATGTGAAAACACCAGGAACTTCAAAGCTCACAAAATTGTCCCCTCATACTCCCCCTAACATAAGCTGGGGAATGAATGAAATTCTCCAAGTCCCCATGGAGTTGTTTGGTTAATTGGGGTGGGGTCTTTTAAAGCAGTTGTGAAAAATGCAAATTTTGCTTATCAAGTTCTTAAATAGATTAGCCACTGTATGACATAATGTTGCTCTATTTATTTTAGAGTAAATTAACTCCAGTGCATAACATACTGTCAATGCTTCTGCACCAAGTCAGCAATACTGGCTGTTGAGAACAGCGACTGCTAATAGAGGCCAAATTAGTAATATTCAGTTGAAAGAAAAACTACTTTATTTACAGTTTTTTATTAAAATGTACAGGAATCAAAGTAGAAAATTACAAAAGCATGGCAAAAGTGCTAGCTATCACAAACATTCACTAACATATCATATCATGCTGTCTACTTACTCTTTTCTTTCCCTAGAGGATGAAATTTCACAATTGTCACACAATTTGCACATTATCATCTGCTTAATAATGAAGATAAATGTCATAAATAGGGAATAAAGTCGTTATAGATTCTGCAATGAGACAAGTGATAATGATAATGCATGAATTACATTGCAGAGTAACTATTGTAATCCCTTTTACATACATAATTTCAAAAACATTTTCTCAATGCACAAGCATTACTTAGGTTGCAAACGACTTTATCATATGTATAGAATGTCAAATAAACATTAAAAACATGCTAAAAATCCATTCATTAAATAAACATAGGTTACCCAAAAGATAATCTTTCTCATCTTTCTATACTATCTTTTACAATTTACATGTCATTATTAAAATTATTTTAACACTACATATCTCAAAAATTGCTCACTAGTACGAAATCGGTCTGATCAGCCCATAGACACTTTTGTACTCGTACAGCAAAACAATTGCTTTCCTGAAAGCCAGCAAGAGAGAGAATGTTTAACTTTACACTTACATTCCAGGATTAATCTGGCAGCTTTGGATTCACTGACACTTCTAGAGCATGTCTTCAAACCGTTCCTTCCATCTTCACTTCATGAGTTTTCACCTTATTTTCCTCCTACTTCTCCTCAGACTGACATGAAATGTAGGCTTTCTTTCAGGGACCCACCTTCATAACCTGCTGAACAACCAAGTTGCCTCCACCCCAGGCGAAAAACAAAACAAGTTATACTTCCTCCACCCAGGCCTCCCCCTGCTCCTGGGAGACTGCTAGGGCTCTGCGTGCCATGAATGGAGTGCTAGTGTTTTTCACAAAAGCAACCCCAGAGAAAACTGATTTTGGTTAAAACATATTTCCCTTCTTTTGTTTCTTGCCTTATGGTATAAGCAATGCTTCTTGCACCACAAAAATTGTTCAGTGAAACAGTATCAACCATACATTGAAGTTATGCACGTGTTTTCAAGGGAAAACTAGTATTGGGGGGAAAATCTATTCGGCATTGTGTTTTCAAGTTTGTTTATGTGTTGAAATTTATCTTTAATTTTCTCATATTACTCTTGAAATCGCTCAGAAATACCTGCTAACTAAACGTTGATGTGCCTGTTCAGGTTGTGCTGAAATAATTTCCCATTTAATCATCCTGAAGGGTGGAGACATGACAAAAACCCTTTGAAATGTGATGTTGCAAGAAGTACTGGTTTATGGGTGCCCTGATTGTTATTATTAATGCTCACTGTCCGTTCCAGCAATGCTTCTGCAAAGGGCTGCTTGGAAAGACAGCTGATAACAAAAGTCGGTGTATTTATCATTAGTGGCAACCCCAAGTGATTAACAAGTTTCTGTAAACATCAGTGGTGCTTGTTGGTGCCGCACAGGAAAGGAATTGTCAGCTGTCAGTTTAGGGCACCTTGAGGAGCTGCTAGGCAGCATTACTGACTCTGGCATGGAAAATTCCTGTCTGACATGAAGAAGAGGCAGGATTTCATAGGGCAGCTGTATTCTGTCTGCTGGCTTTCCCGTGGTTGGTCTCTGTTCCATGAAGTCTTGGTCTACAAACATCTGGCTTGTGAAGAGCTGGAATGAACAGTTGCAAGGTCAGGGACTACATGAGCAGCCCTGCCTTTTTAACTTTTCTTTTTTTTTATGAAATTGGTGATCCAGCAATCCAAACCTCAGTATTATTATACCACCCTAAGGCACTGTTACTGATCAAAGAATTCCACAGATCAGAAATAAAGCACCTGTATTCCCTGAACTTTTTCAGATTATAAAGTAAAGTACATATGAGCCGGATTGGTGGTGTCTGGGTACTACAATATGTCAAATAATTCCGTGCTTTACCTCTAAGGGTTCAAGATGGAAAAGTCAAGATCTACAGTGAAGCTCAGAAACTAAAAGAAGTGAAAGTGGCTGTCACATCCCCTTTTCTCAGGTCGCCTTTTCTCTGGTCTCCACAGCCTGCTTCAGATTCCAGAAAAGCTGAAGTTCACCAAATCAAGGTTTTAGTGTGCTCTTCTTTAGAAAACAAAACAGAGCCATTGTAAAATTCATTGCCTATAGACAACAAATTATGCAATGTTTTTGTTTAGGCTCTTTGCCATGAATTTAAGAACAGGGATACTGTGGGAGCTCAGGAAAACACGAGCCTGGTAATATATCCTCACTTCTGCTAGCCGCATTATTTCCTCATAAACAGAAACTGAACTCATGTTTGGTGCTATTCCATTTCTAAAGCTAAGGCCAGAAAATGCCACCAAGTGAAAGTGAAGAAGCTGCCTTGCAAAACTATTGTCTGGCACTAGCTGCGGGGAAGATGACCTTCTGGTACTTGATCATGATTTTTGATCTATATTTTTATTTTTTATCAACACACCTGCAACAGAGAATCCCTCTGGCTAAGTTTGTGTAAGGTTTGCAAAGCCGCGCAGACAATTTCACTACTGCCAGAACCATGAGTCATGTGAAATGAAGGGAGAGACATGCATGCTAACAGAGCAACCGCGCGCTCTGATCTCTGGGCCTAGAACTCTGCCTGACAACACTGATGCTGTATCTTTGGGTCAGTTTTCTGACCCACTCTCATGTCTAAATTAGGACACACTCAGGTCCTATCCCAAGCAACACCTCTTCACTGCAAGCTGTTCCCACCTATGCCGATGCTGCTCTTCCGCTCTGTTCCAGTATGAAGTCAAATCAGTTTGCGTGAACCAGAAACCTCGAGAGCATTCCTCATCCTCTGATGTCTCAATTTATTCTCTTTGATTTTATGACAGAACTGGTGGGAGAGGATGTACTCACATCAGGCTGCTTTACTGTTATTTGCTGGAATTCCCCTGTGGTTCCTCATCCATGCTTCGTGCTCGTGCAGGGAGTCTGCCTTTTCTTGATCAAAAGAGGATGGAACCCAGGCGGACTGGAAGGCTCAAACTAGGGGAGAACACAGCTCAGACTTAGAGGTAAGCTATGTAGCGGGTGAATGAGTTAGGCATTTCAGTAATTTGTCATGAGTGATCAAATTTAATCCTAGTATATACAGTATTTGGTATACTTACCAATCACACACTACTCAAATACTTCTTACATATCAAATACATGCTACCTTAGGTATTTATATAAGATGATTTAGTTTGAGCTCGTTTTACTTTATGGTATAAATACTGCCAAAATAAGACAAAATGTTTTTATGTTCCTTACTTTCACATGATTGATACTACACATAAAGCATTGCAAAGCTCTCCTGAAGCGCTGACCATACCATTACGCGCCAGCTATTCTCATAGGTAAGAGAAGAAAGTAGGAGTGTTCAGAATTTTCTTTCTTCTCTATCTTGATGTAACTAATGCAAAATCATTCTTAGTTTCTGCATAATAGAACAATTTCGTAGAGATCTGCCTGAACGACTAACCTATGATAGCCCTTCAGCCCTTGTTTTCTCACAAATCCTAACAGAGCAAATATCAAGATCTGGGAGGGAAAACATAATCCTGTAATGAGAATTAGGCAACATGTAGTGTTTTAAAAGTGCACAACCTGATGGGAAAGATGTTGCTTAGCAACATCAGCAGCTGGATCTGCTGTAAAATTGTGATGTTGCTTGGCAACAAAAAGCTGAGCTGGCCTTTTGAGAGAGTTGTGAAATGGTATATTGCTGCCCTTCCCCCAAAGATCATCAGAAATTGCCTGTCGGGACCGCACCACCGAACATTGGGTAGGACTGAGGATTTAAAGGATAAGGAATGACACAGCACACTCTGATGTCATGGGTGCCAGTGCCCCATGGAGGTCTCACTGCGGCACCAGGAGGTTGTCAGGCTGCAAAATCACCATGTTCAGGGAGGCATTGTTTTGCAACAGTGTGAAACTTGAAAAAAAACACCATTCTGACCCAAAAGTGTTTTGATTTCTGATGGGGTTCAGCCTCCTCACATAGCTAAGGTATTTGGAAAAGTTTTATTCTCTGTGCAGATAATCCCTCCTCCCTCCTTCAGATATTTCAGACTAAACATTCATGGCACAAAAGGTGTAGGAGAAGACACATTTATTTGGAGATTAATTGATTTGCCCAAGGTAAAAAAAACCCCACTAAGTGGCAGATCTAGGATGTCAGCACGGGCTTCCTCAGCATGCTTCAGCTGCCAGACTATGCTGGAATTTGAGTTAATGCCCAGGAGGCAGCTTTCCTAAAGCAACAGGAGGGTACAGATTAATTTTATTTTACGTTCTATCTAGGAATATTTTTCCAGTTGAAAAAAAGAAGTCTTCCATTTCAGCTTTTAACAGACTATATAGTTTCATGCAGTAATAAATAAAAGTGATGCTGGAAATCTTAAGTGTGATTCTGCTGCCTAAAAGAGACATCCTAGGACACCTTACGGTATCCTGCTTATTCCTTAACTGCCTCTCTGGAAGACACGGGTCTCAGGTAAGTTTTGTGTTTTATCTGCCACTCCCATGAGGATGTGGATGCTTGATCTGTGGATCTGAATAATCTTTCTGTTGCACATTGGGCACTAAATGTTTGGAGCACAGGTATATTCCCTTTTGTTTGCGCTGATTGCAGATGCCAAAATAAAGCAGAGGACCTAATCTTTAAAAGTGATGCCAAAAGTATTCCATAAAATATATATGATCCAAAAAATAACATCCAAGTATTGGAGCATTTCTCTTTCCAAACCACATTTATACCAGCAGTTTTTCACCAGATTCCATATGCAGCACTGAAGTCAGTGGAAGGCTGTTGATCCAGGTGAAACACACAGCTCTGTGCGGTGGCACTGACACTCTCTCTCTCTGACCACACGGAGTATCCGGCTATGGAGAGCTGGGTGAAGGCTTTATATTTTAATTTTAACACCACAACCAGCTAATAGGCTTGGGAGTTATAGGGGAGGCTGACCTACATATCTCACCTGGTCAATCTGTGCCTATCATTGTGCAGGACTGCAAATTATTTCCTTATTATTACTGCCTGCCTTTTATAAACAGCTGATTATGATTGATTAAAAATATCTCACCCATACTTGTAGTATGAGACATCTATGACTGTGTATTTCAGGTCCATAGCCAACTTGGCAGAGTGCACGTGTGTTTTCACACTCTAAGTGCACACTCAGTCACTCACTCAAAGTGAAGGATCCCTGTTTCTAAACCTCAAAGATGAGGCAGGAATAATATCACTCTGACCTGAGGCAAAGTTTTGGAAGGAATGGTGGGAGGTCTGAGGTGAAGGGTGGACTTTTGGAACCTGCTGGATCTCTGCTGTGGTGTCCAGTCACAGCACTGGGGATGGTGGGAGATGACTCAGAGAGACAAAAATCTATGTTACGTTGAGGCGGAAAAGGAGAGATAAGCAAGGTGAGGACTAGTTGGTTTAACACATCTCTAGAGGCACGTGTAAAGCATGGGAAGAATGCATCACAAGGGGAATTATTTCTTGCCTTTTTTCAAGTTCTTTCTCCTTCAAACTATTTTCCTCTCCCCTCTGTAGTGTTTACCTGTTTCTTCTGTTTATGCATTCCCTTTTTTCTCCTCCCTTAGTTCAAAACACGCAGTGGAAATACAAGGGAGAGCAAAGACTTGCCATCAGGTCTAGCTTTCTGAGAGCTGAGGAGAATGGCGGAGAAGAGGCAGGGCGTAAAGCTGCTCAGAAGGTAAGAGGTTCCTTCCTTCTTGTTCTCCTTTAGCTGTGCAGCCTGAACCAGCTGTCAGCAGCTGTCTCTCCCTAATTGTGGATGGCAATCCACAGTATTTCATCTCCTGCTTTCTTGGCCTGAGGTGTGTGTTGACATGTCAGGGTTGGCAGGTTGCAGCTGCTTTCTGGGCTTTGTGCTAACACACCCTTCATGCCCACACAAATATCACAGGAGAGGAGGACTCGTTCTTGGGCTTCTGGAAAGCCTCCAACAACTCAGAGACTCTCCTTGGGCTAAAGGAAAGATGCTTATTGATTTTTTTGTGCTGGCCCAACACAGGTATACACACACTCACACATATATATACAGATGTATATATTCGATATGATGTGTAGATAAATATATGTATCCTATACAGGTTATATCCTTCATCCTCAGTTAGAGACTATCTAGCATGAAGCTGTTTTTTATAATCTCATCAGAGCTGTTTGATCACTGAGTGAGAATAAATCAGATTATAAACTCAGCTACTGAATATTTAGCAGTGAACAATCTTCTCACTCCAGATGTGCTGTGTTTTACCAGTAGTGAGAGCAGGCTATGAAAATAAGTCTCTCAGGAGACTTACACCTCAAGACAACTTGTTAATAGCCAGACCAGGGTTAGGTTTCAGACTCTAGTCCAAGCAAGTATACTAGGTCATTGCAGGACTAACTGTGGGAACTGAGTCACTGACCTCTGAAATAATTTTGTAGTCGAGATAGCGTTCATAAAGCCATGGGGCCTTGTTTACAAAGATGCTGAAGCTGTCTGAGAAAATATATACTTTGAAATTAAACTTGTCGAGTTTCTTTGAACTTCTGCACCTTTAAAATTGTTATATTAAGTAAGCAGAACACTTACATTCATGTACTGTAAATATTTAGGTAAGATTACTTATGCAAGTTCTTCACGGATTCACAAAGCGGAGTAAAACTGCTGACATTTTGCAGAACGAGAAATTGAGGCATAGAGGGCTTGAGTGATTAAGCCATTTATATATTGTGTAATCCTGGACTAAGCAGGAAAATAGGGCTAGTGTTCAGCCCTCAGAATATCAGTGCAGAATGAAGATTATTACTGATTTGATTTGGCATTGTTGATGTAAAATAATAGGCTATGTTTTACATGGAATATATACTGGATTAGGGACTTATCTCAAGGATGTTACACTGATTTAGCCCTGCACAAAAAGACCCCATCACATTTCAAGGCTAATCAGGATCGAAGCGCTTCCTTAGGCTTATTTGTAAGGGCCAGCTGAGAGCATTTTTGTGCACAGTAACATCACAGAGGTATCATTAAAGAGATCATAAATAAAGCAGGAAAGAAAAACAGTAAGGCTAAAATAATTTTCACATGCTTTTTTTCCCAAAGATAATAATTGCATAATAATGAGAATGCTTCCTTACTGTCACTACCACTGTTTCATCACTGTTAGAATGTTTAAAGATTAATATGAGCATAAATTATAAACCTATTTTCCACCTTGACTCCTTTGATTCAACTAAGCAGGCATGCAAAACAAGACTGAGAAGTCAGTTAAAGACAGTCCCTAAAGTTTTTATGATGATGTGTTAATAATGACTGGTGCCTAAACTGCATTTTCCCACTCTAAATTGGAGCTCTTGATGTTTGCCTTTGTGGTAGTGGCTTTTTTAAAAGATGATCTAATGCCACGTTGGTGGGAAGTGGTCCATAGTGACCCATGGTGGTTGGTGGAGATCAAGTTAACTAAGCTGCTCACTGTTGTTACAGATGGCACAAGTCTTCATCCTTTTGACAGACATAAACCTAATCAGCTCCTCCTAACGACAGATTTAAACTCATATAACATATTGCCTTGTCCAGCTGGGTCTACACTATTTATATTCATGTTATCATTTTCCACTACTATAAACAATATCCAGTTTCAGAAGCTCACTCTTAATTTACAGGTGTATTTTTCCATTGGCATTTCTTCATCGGTGGATGTCAGTCACAGGCTTTACAGTACTTTAACTCAATCTCAGTTTTGATTTGGAGAAGGTTCCCTGGAGACCAGGCTCAAAAAATAATTGTTGTTATACATAATTAGGCACTATATTGACATTTTAAAGCAGGGATTGTAATACTGAATGCAAAATTGGGAAGAAAATATTAGAAACCATCTGCAAATTGCTGCAATATTGGCTTCCTCACTCTGCAAACAGCCTGGCTCTTAAAGATATGAATTTCCCCTTTCATCTCAGTAAGATTTTAACATTGAAATAAAATTATGTTTTTAGAAGATTAGCTATATTTATTTTGGTTTTGGTCATTACAACAGTCAGAACTTCAAAGATGAACAGATGAAATTTGATTCTGCAGTTGCTTACTATTTATCTATTTGTCTACTGTCTTTGAGCTGGTTTTTTCATCCCTAAGAAAATAACAGAAGTTAATAAAGTGAATGGAAATAAGCAACATTGCCCAGCTGCACCTACGATGTCTGTAACCTTAGAACACAGTGCTAGCACTGCAATCCAGTGACGGGATTCATATTTGGATGTGGGCTCGAAATTAAAAATGATAATTCATTGGGGTGCAAAATCCCAAGAGTCAGCACTGATATCTTAAATGATAGCACACAACCAGAGCAACATGAAAAGCAGCACTCAAGTTTTTTAGCTTGACAGGTTTTTTTTTTGAGATTTCATCTTTCAGATAGAAATATTACATGTTTATGCAAGCCTTATGACTGTCTCTTTTGGATATTAAAGATCCAAGTGCCTTTTTGTGCTGCACTTCCTTGACTTGCTGGCAAAAAAACCACCTTTTTTTTTTTTTGTTAAAGCAGGAGCTAATATTAAAAATAATGTCTAGGCTGATGCTATTAGGCTGATGCCATATGCAAGTTCAGAGATAGCACTTTTATCTCCCAGTTACCTCAATAGTTTTTAAGTCATCACAAAACACTATGAAATATTAGTAAATGAAAAAATAGAAAACTTCTACTCTTAACATGAAACCATGATAGGATATAGGGAAATAGATATCAGTCACTAGTACCCAAAAAGTAGATACTAACCGTGTTTCAAGTCAGTGGAATGAGGACAAAATAAGGCCTCCAATTGTTTATTTGGTTTAAAGTTCCTGTATGATTGGAGTATACACAGTACCACCTTCTGTAATTACAGGCTAAAGTGAATCAAGATTAGTATCTTCTTGTATCCAGATGTGATTCTTTTTTTCCTGTATGAGAAAATTCTTAAGGGTTACTTGGCGTAGTCCTGTACATGAAGAAAGGAGTAATAATCTTCTCTGAAAAGTGTGATAGCCTGTGGGTTGAATAAAACTTTAAACTTCATGTGAAAGAACAGAACTTGCCACAGAAAGATATGATGAGACTGTAGGATATTTTAGTGCAAAAGGCTTAAGCACAATTTCCAAAACTCTTGAAATCTTTTTACCAACAGAAATGGTTTAATAGTGCCACGGTTAAAATATTGGTTTTGGGCTGCTAAGTCTTCATGCAGGGACTAAATATTGCATGTATGACAATTAAGAAATGTGAAGGCTAGTTTATTAGAATGCAAGAATATCTCCGTGCTCAATGCTTCTGACACACATCACCTTTTGATGTGAACATTGCAAGGATTTAAGAGTCCACCAGAGAAACTGAAAAAAACCCAAATTAATGTGGACCATAAATTTAAACCTCCTGCCCCTTTGCATCATGGAGAGATTTTCATATGGGTTCAATAAAACTGTGCAATGCTGCAAATTTGTGGGTGAAATCAGGTCTTTCTCATAAAGAAAGTGGTTAAGTATAATTTTCAGTTTACAGTTGGAAGTGGCATGGAAACTGTGAGTAACAGACAGTGTAACAAGTAGGCATGCAACTTGTTCCAACAGCTAATAATAATTACGGTAGTTTCAATTGTATCAATATGTTGAATATATGATACACAGACACACAGAGAAATACAAACCCAAAATCTTTATAGTCTAATCAAAATCTTTTCTGTGAGAATGAAAAATAGGGCAACAGCTCAGATTATACTAGGCTAAGAGTAACAAAAGTGAAAGACAGCTATGTATAATACATCACACATGCCTCCCTCTGAAGTCTTGGAGAATTCAGTCTATAGCATGCTAAAACCAAAATGAAGCACATTTAAATCTAGACATGTAAGGTCAAAAACTATAGATTCATAAAGCTGTGCTGTAAAAATTGAGATCTTGATACTAATTAACTGCTTTTTGGTACTTTTTTTCCACTTTCCTTACTGCAGCCGTCTTTGTGCTTCTGGCTTCAACTAGGAGTTGCTCACGATGTCAGAGTTTGTTAACATCAAACATTATCTGTGCTCCAGAAGACCTAGACACATCCTCCCTGCATTTTTTGGAGGGTGAGTGAAAAAGTGCCATTGATCCTTAAGTGCATGGCAGCGGTGCTATTTGGCTGACACTTCATTCAATCATAGAAAACAGGGATATATCCTTCCTCTATTCCAGTGTGTATCTCCCCAAAATAGTTCTATTTTTTATAAGTCTACTGGAGGAATCACATTTTGGGAATGGGAGAAAATGTTCTGAAATAACATTTCCCCAAAAATTCCTTTGAAAACAGGTGCCATTTTGTCTAATTTGATCAATTCATCAATGAGATCTATTCTGCAGAAACAGCTACAGGGTTGGTTCACTAACAAAGTTTCCTGGTTTCTTTCATTGTCTCTAGGGAGATTATCTTGTGGTCCTGCTTTCTTACTCACAGTTATACTGGTCCTGTTTCCTTCTAAAATATTTCTGTTGCAAATATGGCAATAGTTCATATATTAAAAAAAAATAGCATGGTATCTATCACATTATGTTTCAATAGCAAGAAAAAGTGTTTCCGCTATACACCCAGTCAGGTTGCCATGAACCAGAGAATTCTTTTCTGACTACTTTATATCCAGAAAAGCAGATTTCATCTAGGTAACAAAATAAATTGTTCTTACCTTTTATTTATGTTCAGTCCCATTAGAATCCTATAAAATTCCCCACAGCGCACTACTGCTTACACTTGAAGCAAACAAACATATCCTAACCCATTTGCAAGGACTCAGAGCTGGCTGAGTCTTGGGTCTGACCAAGAACCAAGAGTGTTAGCTGGATCATATGCTTGCTGTGAAACCAGAGAAATAAATGAGTCTGTCAAGTCCTAACTAGCATTTTATGACAAATTTAATTTTGCAAGAATATATAGTTCAGTGTTTTGTCAAACTTGCTGAGGCTTGTATATTCTGTGTATGTGTCTTGACCAACTGAAATATTTTCATACTATCCTGCATTCAAGAGTGTCTAATTAAAAGATACAAAAATTAAATCAAACTTTGTTTCACCGTGTAATTTTAGAAGCCGATACTTAAAAAGGATTATGTCAAGAAAAATAAAAACTACAGTCTGTGATGGGTCTACTGTTACACTGGCTGTCAGCAGTGCAAATCTTCAAAGCATTAGTTGCTGTAATTGAGTGTAGGATCAACTGAATTTAAGCTATTTATTTAGCTTTCAGCTTAGATCATAGATGTAGGGTAAAATCTTACTCTTTTCAAACTTGTTATGGTCTTAGGAGGCTTCTATAAATGTTGTTCCACTGGCACCAGAAAACATTGAAGCTGATCTGAAAGTCATCTGCAGCCTGAGTTAGTGGCTCCCACCTGCCCCAGAACGAAGGCCCATCTTTCCAGAAAAAAGGTGAGTGGTCAGTATGAAAGCTTGGTTTGACTCCCCTCACAGAAAGATGCAGCACAACACTGATTAAAAGCTGCCCAGTGTTACAGGTCAATCATTCTCTAATACTGCCATTCTCTGATACTGCCATAAAAGATGATAGGTATAGGGAATTTTATAGAAAGCTTCAAGTGCTAAGAAAGGAGTATCTTCAATATTCTTCAAAAATACCTTCCTCCCATCCAGCTGAATGGAAGTTGCCAGTGAAGACAGGGACTCTACCATAGCCTGCAGATTCCACGACCTGAACCTTCACAGAGATGTCTCCCCCTCAGCCCCGCTCTGCTGCCTACTCTGGAAGCTCTCCAAACTATTGCTTCTATTTCTATTTCTATCCTGCTTGCTTTGTATCAAGCCCCACAAAATAACTAGCAAGCAATTTACAATGTAAATTATTTTTTGTATAAGCAGCAAACAGTCCGTGGGCATACCTGTGAGTATGAAGTACAAGTTTGGAACTGAGGAGATTTATTTTATTTCTTTTTTTTTTTTGCAGGAGATTGTTTGACTGGCTTGGAACAGGTGTTCTTTCTAATCAGCCCCACAAAACAGTGCCCATGGGACAGTCTAAGCACATCCAGTCATTGACAACTTGCTTTACTGATAAAATAACAAAGCTATAATATAACTTAGATCAGCTTTTTCCTAGACTATGTCGCTTTCCACAGCTAGATAATTCTGGAGCATCTGCAAAGTGAGTACTGATCTCCCTAAGCCAGGGTATCCAAGCCTGTCCTTGTCACAGATCTGTTTTAAAGATGGAAAAATGCATGGATGTAGATGTAGATGCAGATGGCAGAGTACTGAAAACTAAGCCAGTGAGGATTTCATCTTCCATCCACAGGCCCATCTGACATTTCTGGCCAACTACCAGCCCCTGTACCTTTCCACTTTCCAAAATCCCTTAAAAGAAGATTTATGGATATATGTATTAGCATCTGCTTAATGAATCTCTGAATCTGTAATTAAAAAGCTTTCCATCCCCATGAAGGGATGGAAAGTCTTTTCTTAAGTCCTACATGTATGGCTGGTTTCTAACCCATCTCTTGGGCTGTGTAAAGGGGAAAATGTCTACTCCGGCATAACTAGCAGCTTGATCCTGAATAGCAGAATCACAAGAAACAAATTCAAGCTATAAGCACTCAATTTTTTTGAAAACAATAGATTTTGTAGGAAACCCCAACCGATACCAATACAGAGAGAAGCATGTCATCCTGTGTCTGTCAATATGGTTGTTAGTTTCTGCCTGAAGATAAATGTGTATTTTTAAAGGCAGATTACTCAAAAAATATTTTCCAAAACACATACCATAACATTGTGGTAATATAAACCCTGTACATTAAAAAAATCCCGAAATAATTGAAGTGGCCATGGTTTTACATGTTGACAAAGTACTTCAATATGACATCGGCAATGTTCAAAATAAGAACATAATTGAGTTCTTGTTACTCTCCAAGTAGTGAAATATTATTTTAATCTGATTAGTTCTCCTAGTGGGAAAGGCTAGAAGTGACTCCAAGTAGCTGAAGATCTAGAAAAGGTTTGGGTCACCAGAGGCAGTATTCTACCGACAGATGTTCAGTGTTGTGTTTTACAGCCTGAAGCAAACTTTGTTATGCATGAAAGGACGAAACATCATCGTCAGTTCTCACTTGAGAACGTGGTCAAACATCTGTATAATCTTTCTAGTGACTAGCCAGCTAATTTTATCTCTGAAATTCTGCATGAGAAACACACATTCTTGTTGTTACATGGCAACTTAAAATCAACAAGCAATCCTTTCTAAAACAAATCCTTAGAACTATTTCTGAAAAGAGAGCAACGGTGGAAGAAAGCCATATTTAAAAACTCGAGCATTTGCAAATAGCTATGACAGTCTGTAATGTTGCAACATGGTTCTAAAACAGCTATTTTAGGACATGCACACTTAATGATCACTCTCTTGGTCTTAGAAAGATACTGACCAAACAGACATCATCCTCTAGACTACGTTTATAGGTTATGTGGATTGTAAAAAAAGTTATAAAAGAGATAATGAAACTACAGAACCTCGAAGAGCCACTGTTTTTTTTTTTCTGGTAAGGAGAAAAGTTTCTCTTACTTGTAAGACACTCCCTTTGCCTTTTTGTAATGTCCAAAAGATAATCAGTAAACTGTTTTGAGTCTAGACATTTTTAAATTTAAAGAACTAATAAAAAATTACTTACCCAATTTTCCTCTAGACTAAAAATGAAAATGTACCACTCTGCCCCTGATTTTTATAACCTTCTGCACTCCTTCACTCCTAGCTGGTGTATGGATCCCCTTTCTCCCTGGATCACATGAAAGTGTTCTATTAATGTGAATTGGCTTATGTTTGAGAACACTATGCTGGATAGCTATGAAGTGTAAGGAATCTGACCCAGGGAGCTGTAGGGCTATGACACATCAGTTCTTCACAGGAATTCTCAGTTGCTGGATGAGAATAACACGAGATAGGTCCCGTACACTGGGTGCAGGCTGCTGTCATTGTTGTTAGTATTCTGTTTGCTTAGGGCAGTGAGACAAATTCCACGATACACCAATGTAACTGGAATTTTACCCTCTGGCTTTTCACTCCAGGGCTATAACTACTAAGTCTCAGGCTGTCTCTCTCACCTGACTAACTTAGTAAGCTAAATTTGGGAAAATGAATCAGTTTAGCACATGATAAACAACTATAATCACACCATGGCTAAAAGTGATAGCTGCCTTAAGAAAACCATTGCAAGTCAGCACTGCTCCACGTATTTTGCGAAGAATGCTTTGCTGGAGTTCAGAATAAACATTCAAAGTCTGGGAATGCTAGTAGATTACCTGGCAGGAGGGAGAGAAGGAAAAAGCAGGCGTCTCCTGCCTCCATTCCGTTCTTCATCCTTTTGCCTGTGTTCAGTCTTCTCTTGCCCACACGGTCAGAAAAGAGGGAAAGCAGGTCGTCTCTTCTCACGATGGATAAGACAGATCTTTCAGCTCACTTGGTTGAATGTAGTGGTTGAAGTTGGAGCGTTAGATCTGTGAGCCTTTCAGGAAAAAAAACCATACCACTTCAGTACAGTGTCGTCTTAACTATAAACCACCAAAGCACATGTCACTGGAATAGGAAACTCACACCAATCATAGACATAACTTTTAAATAGAGCATGTTTTCAGTTACGTAGTACTTTTGGAAAATCCTCCCTTGGAATACATTATTTCAAAGAGGAAAAAGTTATTTCTTTTATAATAGATAGCGAGTTTTAAACACACGTAATAAAAACACATTCACATCAGCACAAGATATGAAGAAATTATTGCTGTGATAGGATGAAACCTATCACAGAAGTGCTTAGGCTTAAGTCAATTGTTTGCATGGTGTTGGCAACGTCTAATAGGTGATGACTTCTAGAGATAGCTATAAAAAAGTAAATTCCTATTAATTTTTGGGGAATACAGAAATTGTTGACAAATTACAACTTTAATGTCAAAAAAAATTGTCATGCAGTTATGCAAAATATGGGCACAACTCTACAGAACACTAATTGGCTTTCTCTGTTGCAAAAATCTGACATCCTTCTGCATTTGCTTTTAATTCCTTTGTTCCTCCATTAGAAATGTTCTGGATGGACCACCAAGGCAGCAGGCTGTCTGGCTATTCTCCGCTCTGAGGCATCACTGAGGTATGTATATATTTCCCGCTCCTTCTTGTAAAGATTTTTAAAAAATTTTCCTAAACTAAATTGCTGTTTGATTATAGGGAAAAAGTGGAAGGTCCTGAGCCTTTTAGTCTCTGCCAGCATGACTTTCACATGTTGTCGTAGCAACCTTGTGTCAATCTTTCACTTAATGAAACCTTCCCAGTCATTAAAAAGAAAGAGTTCCTGGTGCCAATGAGGGTTTGATCCTATCAGGGTTTTTTTTCCCCTGACATCCCACCAGATTTGGCCTCAGGTTTTTTTTCAGAGTTTTTTCATATTCCTCTGAAAATACCTTAGACTGGCACAACGTATACTGTGATTTGATGGGCTGTAACCTAATCCACTCTGCTGAAAGAATATTTGGTGCCAGATTTTCTCCTCCCACAAGATTATCTGTAAATACAGAAATAAAAGCTTCTGCAAGAACCAAGTATATGAACAGTTCTACTTGCTAAACGACTTTTTAAAATTTGCTGCACTCATTAAAAGAAATACTCCTCATCTGGTCTGATTGTAGAGCTGGCAGCTGAATGGCAAGTATCTCAGATGTTTTGTTTCTCATGTTTTCATTTCAGATTATCAGGATTATCTTCATGTCAGGAACAGCCATCGCTGGGCCACAGGTGCTGTGTTGCCATGTTCTTAGGGAATGAATTTCTCGCTTTATCTCTTTGTCCTGAATAGCAGCATTTATTTTTGTGTATTCAAGGGAAATGCAAAAAGTTTATGCTTTAAAATCATAAGTAACGCTCCTGGGCAGTGACTGAACTGTCTCATTTAAAAACATGTCTTTTTCCATTAATGCCTAGGAACATCTGCTAGCACACTGGGGATCTTCACATCAGGAGACCAGTCTTCCAGAACTGGACAAATTATTAGATTTGATGCTAAATCAAATGGTGGTAGACCCACAGTTTATGACTCTAGAAGAGCACCAGCGTGCTGGGCAGCTCCTGAGCTGAGATGCACAGTCAACACCACTGGTGATTTACTTCTCAGCACCATGAAAAACCCCATTATTTCTCTGTATTTGATGACAGTGGAGACTACTTATTGCTTGCTGAAATACAGTATCCATATGAGCTGCTGTGTATCATGCTATATACAAATTATGCAGTGCTAAGAACTAGAATTCAGTTGGAGATCCTCTGCTAAATGCCAGAAACTTTATGTGCATTTCTGCACTCTGAGGGGAGGCAAAAGTGGGAATGGCAAAAACTGTATACAGTGAATCTCTGCTAATAAATTTGAAATATTTATTTTAAGATTCCTCTGTATCAATCTTCTCATTTCAATGAGAATAAGGTTTTGCATGTATGCATGTATGAGAACTGAATGGACATAAGATGAAAAAACAGTCTTTGTGAGTAAAAACAATTTGAAAATCGCACAATCAACTGAACATAGACCGTATTCTTAAGTCACTGTTTTCACTATTGACAATAACAATTGGCATAGATACACAATAAATATCCAATCATCTGAACAAGGAGAACTCTCAAAATGAAAATGCAAGGGAAAGTCTGGCAATATTGCAAGATGTTTGGTTCATATTAATCATAGTCAGATGATATAAAAAATTGTAACTCATATACTCATATTTGTTAAAACTATATTTGTGTCCTGACATGTGGACTCACTGAGAGGAGAAAGTCCACATACGTTAAAGGCATATATGGTAGTTTCTTAATAATATCCCCCTGAATTTCCCCTTTTTCTGAATCTGTGTGTTGTGAGTCAGCTTACAGAAGGCAACGGCATTATTTTGGAAGGTGAGGTGATATTGCATGTGTTGTAAATGAATTTTCAGATAAATAATACAATTCTTAAACAGTTAGTGGCATAGGAGAGAGAATCTGCTAGTTGCATGATTCCACTCTGGCTTCCAGCTGTTAAACTGTTTGAAAATCAGCTTACTGTACAGTCTGCTGTGCTTTCCTAAGAAAATAATTGTCAGTGGGTTGCCATATCACTGTGAACGGGACGGGAGAACTGCTGCGAATTCTCTTGAATACACATTATGCCCTTGCTATAGCTGAGCCTGGTAAGGAGATCCTCATAACCCGTCCCACAGCCTGAAACACTGTTTCCTGCCCTCATTCTTCTGCGCCTTTCACTGTCTGTGTCAGGAACCTGATGCCCACAATACTGCTACAGCACATGTCAAATGTAATTCACTTGGTAAGTTTATGGACAACTGTCCATAAACAGTTGGTCCAAGCAAGAGTTGGAAATACGGGGTCCAGTCACTGCATGATTTAGGCACTTCCTCCCACAGAAATCAACAGGAGTCAAGAACCTAGACACCTTTATAGATTTAAGGCAGGCCTCCAGAACATATGTGTATCCTACGTGCAGGATAATCAGTGCTGGCACAACGGCTCTGTGTCACCCTCCAGTCACGAGACAGCACACTGAAGGTTGTGCTGGCTGGCACTTCCACCCCTGAAACTCTGTCCTCCTGCAAAAAGATGCAGTTATACCCTTACCCTCGGTGCTCCCAGATTCAGTTTCTCCAGATGACCCAAGATGACACAATATGTGGTTACGCTGCCTGAAACTGCCAGTCCGTTCTCTGCAACAAGAAGATGGAATAGGAATTAGGAGTCCTGATAGCATCCACTTTCTGTCTCACACACAGCTGCACGGTGTGTGCTGGGACAGACTGGGCCACACGACCAGCAGCAGCAGGCTTTTCCTCTCATTCCTACCACTCCCAAGTGACATGTGTAGCTGCAGTGAAAGAGTTTGGTTTTTTTTGTGATGAAACTGAAAACTGAATTCAGATTAAACTCCACTGATCTATGTGGAGTGGTCGTACTTCACATATAAATACAAGCTACTGTAGGAATGTGACTGTAATTGTTGAAATCCTTTTACGGAGCACAATATTCTTGTTGAAAGTGAAATTATATGCTGCATGGCATTTGTCGCACTGTTGTACTTTCCAGTGTTTCATTTTTGGTTAATGTGGGTTGCTTTTTAAGAACACTTTTTGCTGCTCTGCTGTATATTTGAGACAAAGAGCAGTCTGTGGGTTATTTTGCTTTTGTACCCAAAGAGTAAAAGGCCCTGCTTGTCTAAGCACCAAGAAAGGTCAAAGACATTTCAAGAAAGCAAGCATCATCCTCAGAAAGACAAGATTAGTGTTTGCATGAGACAGGATATAACGGGATTTCCTCAGCAAGGTATTGAACCTTTCACCTCATATTGAACCTTTTACTACTTTGCCTCCCACCCAGCTCAGCATTTTGCGTTTTGTACTGTATTACAAAGTCTTTGGAATAGGGAACGTTTCTCACTATGTGTTTGTGTACTGCATTGAACAGTGGGCCCCAGCCTGGTTTGGATCCTCTTTTGAGACTTTCTGCGTTAGGGTTCAAAAGCAGATTATTCATCGTGAGTTTGCCACGCAAATTTGACAGCACTCTCCTAGTCACACAAAGTATAAGAATAGAAAATTGTTCAAGAGTCCAAACTATAATTCAATCATTTTGTACTGAAAAATGAAATATTTTAAACATATGTTTTGAAAGATAGCTTAGGCACAGCTGCAGTCTGTGCTGCAGCAGAAGTACTGGTTTGGGGAACACAAGGTACATCCATGACTGTATATTCAATCAGTCTGATCTATGAAAATGTTTTAGAATGCCTGGTAAAAATAGCCTAATAAAACACCACAATAGTATTAATCACATAATGAGATACTAAATGTATTTATATTGTACAGGACTAACTTGAACTTGAAAATTAAGCAGAGAAGGATGCAAATAAATTTGATTCCTTCCAATGAAAAGGTATGATTTTTAAGAAGTTATTAGGAAAGATCCTAGAAATCAATTTTTAATGTACTATATTGTTCTTCTAATCACATAATAAAACCTTTATATTGATAACTTGGAATTATACTAAGTGGCATCCCTTGTCTTTGAAACAATGTATTTGGTTAAAATCATCCTTTAGGATAGCTTTGTTGGAATCAATGGATTCACACAAGGAATTCATTCTGAGCTTGTGCAAACTTGTAAAAAGTCTCATATTAATTGTGCCAACCTGCAGTAAGTTATGCATTTAGATTTTACCTCAAGTTTCACAAGTTCTCAGGAGAACCCAACAGACTTCTGGATTAATATTCAACTAAATTATGAAGGTATAAGAAAATTTGGAGTTGACTGACATGCACTGTGAAGAAAAGAAGATTATGTTTTGGGACTTCAGGGGGATTAAAATCCCTGCTATTGTATGTGTTCTTTTAAAAAATCTAGGATTCATCAATGCAAGTAACAGTATGTTTTTTGTTGTTAATGATCTGCCCTCTTAATAAGATTACTTTTATTTTCTGTTAAACTTACAGAATACTTCATCCCAATGCCTCTTCTGTAATAAGAAGTGTATTTCATCCTGTACCGATAACATGAAAGATTCCGAAATTTGAAAATCTCCCGTAATGGTAGTGTTCATTATACCTAGAATGCCTTCTTCTAACTTTTTAGATGAATATACGTTAACAGTGAAAGAAGAGTCAACTGGGAGATGTAGTCTTGCAATTGTGAATCCTGTGTAAGAGACTTGCTTTAGCACCAATACAAAACCAGACTTAAATTATCCAAAGAATGATGAAGCGACTTCTTTTCATCTCTCTGGCTGCTTTACCAGGCAATTTCCAGCCTACTGGAACCCTCAAGAAGTCACTGTGAAAGCCTGAAGGTTCTGATCACTTGCCTCTTGTTTCACAATTTACTGAATTTGTAAAAATTTTGAGGTGATCCTGTCACTATGTTTGAACACTACGTAGTACACTGAAGCAGAGAGCATATGCATTACAGTAACATTACAAACTCCAGGATTAAGGAGCATTACATGCTGTAACCAGGAAAACAGGAATTAAACCTTTAGCATATATGGCTATTTCAGATTTCTCACAGATTACAGCAACTTGATGCTATTACATGTTCTTTTAATCCTCTCTTCACCAGAATCCTAGATGCACAACTGAAAGAGATTGCTAATGATTGTTTTATCTGATGGCGTGACAACATAAAGCAAAAGTCTGTTTCAAGGAACTCTTACAGTAGGATCGTGAGGATGCCAGAAAAAAAAAAAAATCATTCAGCACACTTCCTAAACTGCTGATATTAATACAGCAGTTCTACTACTTAGGATGAACCGGGAGAAAATAAAGGTGATGAGGGCCATTCCAGGGCCCACTGCTTCAAATCAGAAGCCAGATCCACCATTATGCTGAACTCAACCCTAATGACACTGGCACTGGGAGTTAAAACTACCGCTGATACATTTATTCCTTGTAAATTAATAATACATATTCTTACATTTAACTCTGCTTTGTTGCCTTTTCTACAAACAACGCCATCGGTCGGGAGTAACGAATTTAGGAGTCTTTTCCACTTCAAAGTATACGTTTGTGACGTTATGTATCAGAGTATGCGTCCCTGCTTAGTGATTAATCTATACGTACCACATGGAAATGTGTGTATGAGGTGCTCAGTGAAGTGCATCATCCCCTGGTCTCTAATTTTCACCTCCTCTGCCCCTCAGATGTCAGAGAAGCGTAAAAGCAGAGGAAAGATTTGGCACCGTCAGGGTCGCCGTGACATTTCCACTCCTTCATACAGGTGAACGTTCTAGCTTTTCTGCTCCGCTTTTTAAAGCGGAAAACCCGCTTAATCCGGAGAGGGGAAAAGTCACGCCTCGGCAGTGCGTGGGCTTTTCGGGGATTTACTGGAAATGACTGAAGTAGGAGCAATTTTATGTCGGAACGAGCCAAGGGCACCACCCGCCAGGCTCGGTGCGGCCCTTGAGGGGGGCTGCGCCGGCCGCTGCCTTCCCGCCCCGTCCCGGGGCCGCCTCTCCCCTCCCGCCGGCGGGAGCCCTGCGGGACCGACCGCCACCGCTCCTTTCTCGCCCCAGCAGCGACCTCACGGGGCGGCACCGGTAGCAGCGACAGAGCCCGCTCCGGCCTTGGCCCCGCCTCGCCCCGCCCCCTCCCCGCGGGTTTGGCCCTCTCGGGCCACCGTCGCAACCGGTAACGGCGTCTCCGCGGCCTTGGCGCTTTTACGCGCGGCCGGGCTGCCCGGGGCGGCGGCCGCGGCTGGTGACGGGCCGGGGCGCCGACCAGCCATGTCGGAGGCGAGTGGGAGCGGTGATTTCTCCTCCTCGGGGAGCTCGGGAGCGGAGCGCGGCCGCCTCTCGCTGCCCTCCACCTCTCGCAACGGCGCTGTGCCCCAGCGCAAGCAGCAGCGGCTGTCGAGCCGCCCGCTCCCGCCATCGTCCTCCGAGGAAGAGGAGGAGGAGGAAGGAGAGGAGCCGGAGGCGGCGGGCGAGAAAACCCGGCGGCCGGAGAGCGTCGAGGGCGCCGGCGATGAGCGCAGCAGGAGGATAATCCGGAACCAGTACCGGGAGCTGATCTACAGCGTGCAGCGTAAGGCCGGGGTGCCTGGCCCTCGGGGCGGCCCTGCCCACCCGTGCCCGGCGGCGGGGATGCCGCTTTCCCTGTGTGCGGGGTGCCGGGGCAGTCGGTTCGGTGCCGGGCTGGTAGCCTGCCCTTTTGTTGTTCGAGGAACTCTTCAAGCTTTCGTGGGAACGCCAAATTCCTTGGCCTGATGGGATTGCGGGCCTGTAGTTAGGTCGGCATTTGTCTCCCAGGAAGCATTTAGATGCCGGGCTGTGAGGGGTTTACCTGCAGGTAACCTGTGCGGCTGCATTGACGCAGGGGAACTGTCAGCTTTAGACCTGGAGATGCACTGAAAGCCTTTGATTTTGCATTCGTGGTGTTTGAGATTTAGTTTGAAACTGCGGGTACCAGTATCTGCCTGGACCAGAAGGTTATTCTTAGGCTTTCCAGAAAGTGCTGTGGGATTTTTAGCATCTCTCCAGATCGGTGTGTCAGTACATCTCCCCTGTATGCTTGGAGTGTGCTGTTTATCCCATGAAAATGTAACATTGGTTGTGTGAGTAAGCACTGCCAAATTTAGCAGCCTTGGGGCTCGTTGTTTTCTGCATACTTGCTACATCTGCAGGGTTCTTTTACAAGAGGATGCAGTGCAGTTTATGGATGATCCAAGGTGGGTTTATGCAGAAAAGCAACAGTGATATGTCAGAGCATCTAGTATGGTGTACATCCTTAAAGCACTGCTGTGAGTAGCTGTTCAGAATTAAGATTTAACAAAGCTATCAAACGTTCATGTGTACTGTTACGTATGTGTAACTGTGTTTGACATGGTGACCTTCGGAAATCACCAAGCGTGCATTTTGGGGGGGTTGTTTGTTTCTTTCATGAAAATGCATAACTTATGGATAAGTAGTGATAGGACAAGGGGTCACGGCTTTAAACTGGAAGACGGTAGGTTTAGATTAGACAAGGGGAAGAAATTGTTCACTGTGAGGGTGGTGAGGCACTGGCACAGGTTGCCCAGAGCAGCTGTCAATGCCCCATCCCTGGAAGTGTTCAAGGCCAGGTTGGATGGGGCTTTGAGCAACCTCGTCTGGTGGAAGGTGTCCCTGCTCAGGGCAGGGGGGTTGAGCCTGGATGATCCTTAAGGTCCCTTCCAACCCAAACCATTCAATGATTCTATAACATACAGAAAACAATGCTATCTGGTAGCTGCTCTAAGACGGATACAGATATTTTACTGGAACCAAGAGGAATCAGGGATCTGCTAACATACATTCAACGATGTAAATCTTAGTCTCTTAAAGTAAATGGAAAAATACTTCAAACTGAGTTAATGCGTAAGCATTAATAAAAATGGCACCTACATAACCTTGCAATTCATGTACTGTAGCTATATTCTGTATTTTTGTGTATATGATGGGCTATGAACTAGCCAGTTTTGATTAAGGTGTAAGTATGTATTTCTCAATGCTTCTATATTTAAGTAATTTAGGATTTCGTTTGTGTCCCTTCTCCCCAGAAAATCGTGAGGATATGGTCAGTTCAAAAAGCAACAGACTGACAGAAGCTCTGGAAGAAGCTAATAAACTGTTTAGTGGAGGTAAAACAAATTCTGTGGTCCTTATTAGAGATGTTTGCTTGACAGTTGGCCAAGTGTGAGGCAATGATACCGTATAAACAAAAAAGAGCAAGAGAATGAAGTTGAGGTCCAAGTACTTTATAAGAATCATTAAAGTAGAACTTGAAATAGATATATTTAGGTGAAGAGGAATTGTTTGAACAAGTTGGTATGAGAAAATAAATATCATTACTTCATTGTTTATCTGCACTTAGAAATACTCCTTGCTTTATCTTGACTCTGTAGAACAAGATATGTGAGTAGTACACATAAAATATGTTAGTGTAGGGGAGTTCATTTTACTCGGAGAGATGGAAAACATGTAAATTAAAAATGCATTTTATTCTTTAAGATTAAGAGTCTTTAAATTTTCCTTGCTTGCCTTTGTCAGTGTCATCCTCTCCTTTCCTCTCTCTCTTTTTTTAAAATGCAAATAATATTATAAGGATTATGTAAGTAAATGTGTTAGAAGTCGTGCAATAAAATGGTTTCTAAAGCTTTATACCCAGGATAGTCTGTATGCTAAATTTTATTAGCATATTTTTGACAATTTCATATATTATTAACTTAAAATCTTTTCTGTAACAGTTTCCTGTGCACGAGAGGCTGCGCTGGATGCCCAATTTCTTGTCCTAGCATCAAATCTAGGAAAGGAGAAGGCCAATGAGTTGCACTCTGAGATGACAGCGTTTGATTCTCTAGCATTTGCAGAAGACTTGGTAAGTTCTAGACTCAGAATGTGCCAATAATTTTGCTAAAGGTTTGTTTTATTTGTTACAGAATAATAAAATAATACAAAATAATAAAATAAAAGCCTCAGGTTGTCAGGCAGCACGTAACATTTCTGATGGAATGTAACACTCTTCCTATGAATTTCTTTGATTCACTTTCTGGTTAGGGTTGTAATTGTTTTTAACTCTGTATTAAGCATTTCCAATATGCATAGGAAAACATCTAACTTAAAATGCAGACAACCCCCCCTGTGTTGTTGCATTGCTGCTGCTTTATCACAGTGCAGTTGGTTTGTGTTCTTAAGGTAGTCTTCTGCACTTGTTTATACTCACTGTTTTGTAGTTTCTTTATCCTGTCTACTGCTTTTTATATTTTTGGATGGAGTTCTCAAGACCTTGTGTCACGGACTTGAAATGGGACTTTGGATTACGTGGCATGTTTGTCTCCTTGTACTGTGACTGAGTGGAAGAGTCAGTTCAGAAAAGCTTTGAAGCAGATCTTTTTTTTTTTTCCTCTCTCTGAAAATTTTCTCTTATGTTACAGCAGATTAATAAGGATTCTGAGTCTTTGGTCAAGTCTAGAGCTCTGCAGTGTAAAAAATCATCAAGTTTAATTGCTTTATTGAAGCTTTTCCTGGGGAAGTCTGGATTGGTGCATGCAGAGTTGGGCCAAATAAATTGGTTTTTGGTATTTGAGGAGCTAGGTATCTTGGAAGTGTGTGGTGCTCAGAAACTGAGACATCTTAGCTTTATAGTGCAATTTCAGTAATGCTTTGTGACTTCATACATCATTGAAATCCTGTTGGAAAACAAGCAGTTTTCTTTACCTATAGCTCTTTTTTTCATTGCTTGATTAACACAAAAAATCTGTATGTGAGTGTATTTCTGTTTTCACAGTGTTTTCGGGAAAGCTAAGATTCTTATGCAGTGATGTTAAATATTAATGTAGCAAGACAACACCGTAATACAGGATTTCAGCATGAATGTATCTACTGATATTTCTCCTAAATGAATATTAATTGCAGCTTTGTTTTTTACTTTTGTAGCTAACCTTCATGGGTATAAATCGCACAGAAGTAGAAGAAAGTGATAGTGATTCTGAGGGCCTTTCAGGTGGCTACTTGCCTAGTGATGCCTGGCATAAACTGGGAGAAGAAACAGAAAAGTACTTCAGAAGAGCACCTTCTTTTCACTATATGTAAGTTTATTTAAGGAAATAGTATACAATGCAGCACAAGCTAAAAGCCTTAATTGATTCGTATTTTTAATGCCCTGGGCTTGAATAGAGTTTAATCTCAGGTCACAGAGTGTCAACAGGAACTTCTGTGTGGTCTCTGTTCTTATGGTACAACGAACTCCTTGTCTCCAAAATATTTAATAATATTTCTCTCTTTGATTTTGATTTGGCTTGAATGCAAAATAGTATCACTTGTATCTAGTAGAGATAGCAAGGTATTCTTGATTTACCTGTTTCAGACCAGAACTATTAGAAGTGATCCTCTTTCCTTTAAAAGCTGACTCTTCCCTCATCTTTCTCTCCCTTTACAAGCTGCAGCCAGAGTCACGAATAGAGGAGCCTTTTTCTCTTTCTTTCTCAGACAGTTCTGGAAGGTAGCAGTCCCTCAGGGTCTGTATCTTTTACCTGATGATTGTGTTACCGTGAAGACCCCAGTTCTTCTTGTATGTCTGTGTTAATGGGTTGTCTTTTAGCATCTTGCTTTCTGGCTCTGCCTTCAGAAGAAATCACCTGATTACTGGCAAGTGGCCTTATGTAGAATCAGCATAATCTTTCCTCATGCGTAGGCAGCCCAGTTAGTAGGAGCCTTTTTAGCTGCTGTCAATGACTGTAAGTCACTTGGCTTATAGACAACACTCCAATTTAAATCTCTCATAAGATCAGCCTACAATAGCAGGATCTAGTCTGTTTATATTATCAACAGTAGAGCTGATGGAATATTATTCAGTTGTCTATGCTTTTACACTTGTTCCAGCCCCCAGTAATTATCACTGGAACTGTAAGAGACTTGCTGAGTATAATAATTTGATCATACTGTATCTGATATTTAATGTTGGATAGCTAATTGATATTTCAGCCTTATGTTTGCACTTCCAGGCTGTAACCTCTAAATGATAAGTGTATTTTCCAGTCATTTTTATAATCCTAAGACAAAACTGACTGCAAGAAATACTATTTTTTTCATTAGTTGAATTTTGACATCTTAAGTAATGATGGGCTTCTTTTGATGGAGGAGATGTGAATATTAGGAAAACGTTGGTTCTAAATAATAAAGTATAGTCCTCGGTTTGGGAAAATAACTACTTATTTCTGACTCCATCTATTGTTATCTGAGTTGCTTTTTGTTAGTTTTTGGTTTTTGTTTTTGTTTTTTTTTGTTGTTGTTGTTTTTTATGGTCAGTCTGTGATTTCTGAAACTGAGCAGTTGCAACTCACCCAAGATAGGGAAAAGTATGTGCTGTAGAATTTTTTGAGTACCTGCCAAACTGACTTGAATTGAGTCTCAATTCACACTCTCTCCTTTAGGCATCTAACTTGGTGGAGATTCAAGGCAATCAAAGTTAGGAGCCTAAGTTCCTTATGTAGTCAATGGAGAGAGGTAAGCACTTCAAGAAAGTGCCTAAATCTAGCACATATATTATGCTCACGTTGTTTAATGAGAAACTTTGGATCTCCTCTTAGTTTACTGAATGTTCTATTGATTGACTATATTTTAAAAATTTTATGGCTGCATTTTTCTTATAAAAAAAGGCTTGCTGCAAACCTGAACTTACAGAAACTAAACAATAGATGAAAAAAGAGATAAATATTTTACTGAGAGAGTTTTCAGGCAGAAAAGTTTGTAATAAATTCAAATGGAGATATTGGAGGATATGAGCCATATACTCTGTTTCATTTCTGAAGTAGTTTTAAGAAAAGTAGATTTAAAGTTTTCAGTTAAAAAAAAATTGTAATAATTGCATCAAATGTTATACATCTGTTGATAATGCTGGTATGAGGCTGCCAACGCATATTGGGAGCAACTTTTGGGGATGGTTGTTTACAGAAATCTCTAAAGGTGATGAGGCTTTACTTTTAGATATCAGTCATTACTTTGCACTTCCATCAGATCAACTGCTCAGTGTGTAGTTTTCTTAGCATACAATATAAAACGTATTTCCATATGTATGTTCTTTTTATTTTTGTTAGGTTGGGATCTTTCAAGTCTGAACCTCCTGTACCAAGGCAACGGATTGAGAGGCAGAGAAAGACTACAAGAGGAGAAGAAAAACGGGCAATGCCTGCTCAGGTTTGTGAAGTGTTACCTTTTTAATAATTTGTTACGGCATAATTATTAAAAGTGACTTTTAAATCTTTCTGTTCATGTTTTGGGTTTTGTAGTTATGAACTGTGTGGTACTAAAGGATTCAGACTTAATGATTAGGCTTCTTGATTTGTTTTCTGTGGGCTGCAATATTTCATTGAGTGGAAGGAAATAGGACTTGGAGACTAATTTCAAGTTCAGAAGTAGATTTACACACTGATTTGTTTTCTTAAGTTCAGATTAGCTTATTTGCTCTGGTGCTCACTGCTTTGAAAGGAAACAAAAAATAAACTTCTTTACATTAGCAGGTTTTCAACTTTTATTTTAAAAGTGTCTAACTGTGTGTGATATTTGTACAGAAATTTAGTTAACAGTAGCAAACTAATTAGCTCACTTAACTACTGTTTTCCCTGCTTTCTGTTTCCCTGTTCTTTCTGTCTTACTCTGGCAGAAAGGCAAAAGTCTGAGAATACTTACAGAAAGGCTTATATTTGAAACTTTGAAAAAATAAACCATGTTGTTATGGGGTGCCTATGGATGATAATGCCAGTTCATAGAGGCAAAATGTTGAGTATGTCTTTTTAAATGCAGCCTATTTCATAATAATTCAAATAATGATAGAAAATGTTCTGATACAGTTTGTACTGGGAAGAAGAGGAGATGGAGGGTTTGAGATTTGCTTCCAGAACTGAGTGGCTGCTTTTTTGAGGTTTGCTTAGGTAAACACTGAGGATCCACAAACATGCTGATCTCTGTTAGATACATAGTTAAGTGTGAAAGTTTCTGTAGCTTTCTTTATTGCAAGATGGTCAGAGGGAAAGTGTTGCTTAACAGGAACGGCAAACAGGTTACTAAAAACTGTACTTGAAAAGTGAATTTGGTACTCTGCTGATTACAGTACTTGAAGGACGATTTGGAGTAGCCTACTTCACAGATAGTGAACAAATCTGTAAAATTGTAATATTCATGTTTGACTATGTTAAACTTCATACTATGATGTTTCTTAGATGTAAACTTGGGTGCCTTTTCTGAAAAAGGTTAAAGATCTTAATGAACTGCCCTTCTATGCTTATAAATAGACTTCTTCAGCAAACTCACAGACTGTGTACCCCTAGGGGTATCCCAGTTCCACAGAGCTATTGGTAAGTAAGCCTGTAAACAGGCTCAAAGCACACAAACTGTGACCTTTCAGTTTGGTTTTGTGAGATGGGAGTTAATTCCTAAAGCACCTTGTAAGTTGTCTCATGTTTGCATAAGTGTGTAACTGTGCATGTGTGGGGTAGGGAGAAAAAATTATTTTTTATGTTACATGTTCATAAAAGGCCCTGTTCATATTCTTGTCTTAGAGCAATGGTTATTTGAGGTGAAACTATGTTTCTTTTTTTTTTTTTCAGTTAAAAAAAATGGAGGAGTCCCATCAGGAAGCTACGGAAAAAGAAGTAGAGAGGATCTTGGGTTTATTGCAAACTCATTTTAAAAATGATCGTAAGTATGCGTCAATGAAGCTTTTAAAACGGTAATTTGAGAAAATTAATACTCTTAATCTTCTGCAGTTAAGAGTGGTTAAACTGTAGAAACAAAATTAGGTGGAGTTTGCAAGTGGAAATCTTTATGTTGAAAGATATACACTGACTGGATTTTTTTTGAACGCTAATCAGTTCCAATTTGATTGCAACGTAAATTTAAATCCTACCCTTTACTTATTAAAGCATACCATTTTTCAGAAAGCAATCAAATAGTCACTGTGCGTGTGTATGCATGTGTCAAAAGACGGAAGAAAATAATTTTCTCTAGAAACTTTGTTTCTTTCTGCAGGCAACTGGGAATTCAGCATTGTAAGTAAATTGACCGAAACATTAAGTCGGCTTTTAAAAGGAGTATTGACTTCCTTCTTGTATTTACATGTCTTAGCTCTGTGTATACCACCTGTTTGTTTTGGGGTTTTTTTTGTTTGTTGTAACAGACCCATTTTTGCATTTCTAGCTGATACACCTATTTCCTTCTTCGATCTTGTGATTGATCCAAATTCTTTTGCACGCACTGTGGAAAATATCTTCCATGTATCCTTCATTATAAGGGTAAGCCATGACATGTTCTTGAAATCTTATTTTAGATATTGCAATTATCTAAAAATACTGATTTGTTGTTTTTATTGCTTTAATATTGACAGGTTAGGATTTAAATATTAGGAATCTTAATTTGCTTTCTACAAACAGTCTATGATATTTTTGTAATAGAATAAAAAAGGAAACAGTTGACAGAGTAAGTTTTTTTTAATTATTATTTTTACTGCACTTCTCTACTACAGTCAATTTACCAACAAAACAATAGTGAAATTTTTGGTATCAAGAGGCTTTTGAAAAAGGGGTTGTAGCTCACGTTATGCTAGATCACAGAAGAGTAGTCATAGAGTATAGAAGAGTTATTGAGGTTGTAGGCAAGTATGTCAGTGCAGTGTTTTATGTTCTCTTTGAATCTGTAATTTGCAGTTCAAACTATGCTTTGTCTAATAAATAAACAAATTTGCAAAAAGGGAAAAACTTACAAATATATTTTGACCAAATTCAGGTTTGCAGTGAATAGTGATCTGATTATGAAGGGTTAATTCTAGTATATTTAATGAATAATAGTGATTTCTAATAAATTAAATTTTTATAATCCAACAGTTACCAACTGTCCTATATCAGTTCCACTCTTTATGAATAAGTTCTATATTTAAATAAGTTTTCTTATTTGCTATGCTGATTAAGGTTCTTTATCAATATATGTACCTGTTTATGATTATGTAAAATATTAATTAAAAATATGAAATCTCAGTGCATTATCCTAATTAGATAGTTCTAATCTCTGAAACTTTAAATCCTACTGTCTTTTAGGATGGCTTTGCAAGATTAAAGCTGGATGATGATAAATTGCCAATAATAGGTAAAATCTAGCTTTAAGAGATTTATTATTTTTTTTTTTTTTGTAACAGTGAGAAGTAGCGATGTATATGTTGTGTATTTTTAGCTGCAAGAGTAGAGATTTGGGGAGATGCAGTGAATTGTAATTGAAGGCATGAAATGATGAGAGGAACTGAAAGGATTCAGTCTCTGTAAATAACAAAATATGGAAAAAGGCTATTATGCTGATCTATTCAAATTGATTTTATTAATAGGAGTAAAAGGTTATGGCCTTTCCTTTTAAGTTATATTTTCACTAATAAGTATATGAACTTTATTACGCTTTTCTGATAAAAAGATACTTTTGTGTGCAAGAAGTCTCCTTTGTCTATCTGAATTGGAAAGTGCTGCAACTTGTAAAGAGTTGAAAAGGAAATGCAGTGCTGCATATGAGGTGTTTGGCTTTCATTCCCACATGGTATCATGGGATTAAGACATTGATGGGATTTCATAAAGGATTAAATACTTAGATCTTACTTCTGGGACTCTAAAAAATGTTAGTTTCTATGGTGCAGGCTACTGATAGAGACTATCTTAGTGGAGCATGTATAATTTATTTGCTTTTGGTGAGGCTTTTGTGTTCCTGGAGGAAATTGAGTTTACAAGTCAGTAAAGACTCTGAAAATACTGTATTTTGAACAGAACCTTCAAAAGACAATGAGGGAAGAGAGCATGACCGTAGTGCTGGAGCACGGAACCAGGTTGTCATATCTCTGAACCATCAAGAATGGAAGGTATAACATTTGATATTTTTGATTTTTTTTTTTTTTTTTTCTTAAGTGTAAGAATGCATCCAAGAGCTGTGCTGTTATGTACTCTGAGAATAGGTGTTCCTGTATATATTGTCACTACTTTTCATTCTATGGATTCCAGAACAATCACAAATCTAATGAATGCTTTCAGAAAACTGAGAATTGGGATAGCAATTTCACTTTTGATACTTCAAGCCTGATCAGTTTAAGGGCTTTTAAGTTATGTAGTGACTTGCCTTTACTGTTTTATGAGGACTGCATAAATATGGAGTCTGTTTCTTCCCTTATATATGATACTTGCTTCTGGAGGGGAAGTTCTCCATATAATTTTTTAACTGTTTGCTGTTCGTAATAAATCTTAAACAAAAAGTAGTTTTTAGCACGTAGCAACTCTTCTGCTTTGTCCCTTACTCAGAATGTGCAGAAGAAACTTAGTAATTTGAAATAATGCTTTAGTATGAGAAACTATTATTTGCCTGGTAGTAACTGGAATTAAATTGAAATAGTTCAGCTCTGGTAATTTACATACTCTTGTCATCTGTAACCAGGAGATTGTGGAAACATATGAAATAACAGAACCCATGATTAGCCCTCCTCAGCATAGAAGTGAAGATGAAATGGAGATAGCTTAAGTCTTCAAGTAAGTTCTTTTAATAAATCAAACTAAATAAGGATAAGTGCATGTGTTCCTTATGCATGTAGGAATGTAGAAAAACTATAAGCAGGGTAACTGTAACATCTGGAACGCTTCTATATTCTCGATCTCTTCATGGAACAAAATGTTATCTAGTCTACTACACAGTAATTAACTGGAAAAAACCCAACTTTTATTTTTACATTTGATGGTCAGTTAAAGTGATATACTTGAGTTAATTTTTGGAACTTTATATTCTTACTTGGAATGCAGTGCTATGAAGAATCATAGCTTAGTTTTTGTACTTTTTTTTTAATCTACTGACAGCTGATGTTGTTAATAGAGTAGTCTGAAGAAGGACGTAGAGAAGCAGGAAGGGAAGGCAGCCTGGTTCCTTCTAAAATGCTTTAAATGATAGGATTGAATTATTTCATTGGCACAGTTTTTTGGTAAGTTCCAAATCTTAATGCGTATTGTCTTACTGTCTTCTCTTTTTTTTCTTTCCCCCCCAGGTGCCTTAAAGAAAATATTTTAAAATGATTCCTTCAGAAAAGATTTTATATGTATATATTGTAAAATTAAATTTATTTTTATTGAAACATCTTGACACTTTATATAAGCTATCTTGTTTATACTTGTCACAGGGTAATTACTATATACTTTCTATTTATTATGGCTTAGTTTACTACTTTTTATGTAATGTTTACTGACACTTAGAAGCTTTCATAAAAAGGAAGAGCTATCCCCCTTCTTTAATCCCTTGTTTCTCCCCAATAGCAGCCTGCAAGTGGAATTTACATGATTAACTATCTTTGCTGCGATAATCTTGTCACCTAGTTGATTTTGGGTGCTGTAGGAGAAATTGGTATTGTCTTTCTGTTCTTACTCTTCTGGAAATCAGGGTTTGAGTTTGCAAATTTGTTAACAATCACAGATAAAAATTCCTCCTTCCTTTTTACCTACTTCCATCACCTATATTTGGTTTTGTAACTTAGGCAGGACAGCAATGCTAGGCCACGACTTTTTATTTGAAATAAATAAAATCTAGCTCCATCTCCAGGAAATGCTCTTCGGAGGACTACTGTCTCTGGAGTTTTAAGGGTTTCTTCCTTCCTTATACCCTTAGGCAGGGTTTCTGTGGCTGCAAAGGGCTCTGCTGTCCTGCTGCTGGCACCGCCGTTAGAGCGTGGTTCTGGCGGCTGATAAAATATGGTCAGGCACTGGGGGTGCGCGAAAACACACTTTGTTCATCTTTGCTCATCGGCACCACAACCGACAGCGATGCGTTCGTGCAAATTCAAAGGGGGGAGGCCTGGCCGGGGCACGGCCCGCGCCGCTGCATGCGGCTGCCTCCACCCCGCTCCCTCCCGGGCGGGGCGCTGCGAGGCAGGGCCGCCGGGCACCGAGCCGGAGCCGCCATGCCCGCCGCCGTGGTGGAGTACAAGGGCTGGAAGGAGGGCTACCGATGCGGCTACTGCGCCTCGGAGCGGGGCAAGGTCTCCGCCGGTAAGCGGGAGGAGGTGGGACGGGCCCGGGTTGGGCCGGAGGGGCGCGGCCGCCCTCATTAAAGGGGCGTTAGGGGAAGCCGCTGCAGCCGCCCGCGGTAAACATGGCGGGGCCGCTGCTTCCTGTGGGCGCTCCCCATGCTTTGCCCGTAGCAAAGATGGCGGCGGCGGCTGTTTCCGGGCGTCCCGGGGTGCCGTGTGGGGCGGCGGGCAGGGTGCTGTCCTGAGCCGGACGGCGGGGCGGGGAGAGATGGCGGCGGCCGGCAGCTCTCCGAGCATCGTCGAATACTTCGGCGGAGAGGATGGCTACCGCTGCGGCTACTGCAAGAACGAGACCGGCAACCTCTCCCACGGTGCGGCCCGGGGGCTGTGAGGGGAAGCCGTGAGCGGGCTGGGCCGCCCCGGTGCTGCCGGAGAAGGGGGAGGCTGGAGGCTACGGGACCAGTTGCGGGGGAGGCCTGCGAGCGGCGGGTGAAGGCGGCGATTTGGCAGCAGCCCCCGCCTTTCCCGCCTCTGCCGTGCCGGGAGCGGGCAGCTGCCCTTCCGTCCGGAAAGTTCCCGAAACCCCTTACTCCGGGCTTGCGGCGGGCGAGGGGGCTTCCCGGGGCAGCCTGCGAGGCGAGACGGGGTCGGTGTGGGGCCGGGGCCGCCGGAGGCCATGGGTCGCTGGGAAACCTCGCCTGATGGTCTGGTTCATAGCAGTACTTCTCGAATCTAAGGGCAAACCATCACGTATAACGGGAAAGCTTTGTAAAGAATTAAGTGTTTTAATTATTACTCTCATAATATACACACCCTAACTAAGGATGCAGTTGGAGGTCTCACCCGAAGCATTCTCCTGGCCCAGTTTTATTTCTTGGGTGCCGCTGCCCAGCCTGACCCTCCGTGTCCGGCGGCAGCCTGGGCTAACCCCTGGGTAAGATGTGTCTGCTTGGCGAGGCTCCGTGGCTCAAAAGCTGTGGCTAGATGTGTTTCACTCAGGCCAGCTCAACGGGAACTGTGTTCTGTTCCTGATGAGGAGGTCGCAGTCCCTCAGCTCTGCCTGGGCGGTTGCTCTCTAAGGGGTCCCTGGGAATGGTCTGGGTCAGCTTCAGCACCTCTTGGAAGAGTTCTTCTGGCCCAGTGTTTCCAACTGATTTTATCAAAATTAAGGAGCAATTTTATGTTATTTTGTTGGTGTATCTTTGCGAAAGATAGCAGGTGAAGAGACAAACTTTTAACTTGTACAGTCAGAGCAGTATAGTTGATGGCATCCCAAGATTTATGTTGGTTTGGGATTTTTTTTACACTTGATGTGGGTATCAAAATCAGTAATTTATGAGATTTATGAATATGCAAAGTCCTTGAAAGACGTCTCTTTGAAAGTCACCATTAGCTGCTCAGATTTACAGTAGTAATTCTGCAGAACTTGCTGTATTTTCATGCTTTAAAGCATAACTGTGGTCAGTCAAGCGTATTGCTGTATTGTTCATTTCAGGTATGTGGGCACATTCGATGACAGTTCAGGATTACCAGGATCTCATAGACAGAGGATGGCGAAGGTAAATTAAAAAAGAAAATACAAAGTCTGTGTTGTCAGTTTAGGTTCACTTTAGAATCCACATTTAAAATTAGGTCTGTGAAAACAGTTAACTAGTTTCCCTGAGTAATTGAAATAGAATTGTTTGTCTGCGACTTTCTTAAGATAACACTATTGAACAGGAAAATAATTGGTTAGTATTTTAGTATAGCAGCAAAAAGCTGAACAACTTGCTTCTCAACTTTTGTTACTATTCATGTAATATTTTGATATTATTTTAACAAAAAAGATTAGTCTTCCATTTATTTTCTAGTATGAGGAACAGAAAATCAATACGTACTTATTATTTTTAGGAGTGGGAAGTACGTCTACAAACCCATCATGAATCAAACATGTTGTCCTCAATACACAATAAGGTAAGAAGCTCAAAATACAGTACTGTAAGTGATTTGGTCGCTTCAAATACATTCAATCATTTGTGTTTACTGCTTTAACTAAATAATATTGAAAAGTTAATCTGCTTTTAATGATACTTTGAATATTAAATATATATTGTTGGGTTTGTGCACAGGCACGTCAGTGGCTCAGTGATGTTTTCCTGTGAGCAATCTGCTAAGCATGGACCTTTTGCCTTTTGCTTCTGGGTTGCGATCCAAAGCGAGAGTCCTGTGATCGTGCTCTTGCTCACTGGTTGCAGGTGAACTAGTATGTCTGTATCCCACAAATGCTGCTTTGGTAGCCCAAATAAGACAGGCTGTCAGCTGAATAGGTACGAATAATTGTAGATACACTTTTCTGGCATTAATAGGTAGTATCAGTGCTGCATGTATAAGATGGGTAAGTGAAAAATGCTAGTGGAATTCCAGGCAATCCTAATTCTAGGAGAGCTTTTTTTATACAATGCTTGAGGTCACCTTGGCATATTTTAGTGATTATAGCGATACACAGAAAACATACCGTAAAGAATGATATTGTGCAGTACGAGGCAACGTAATTTTATTAACTTGAAAGTGTTGATAAAATATTTGACCACTTAATGTACAGTAACTTAAGAAATAATTAGAAAATATAAATACAGTGTAACTTTTAAAAGTGGTTCCTTAACATTTCTTTTTCTGAAATAATCTTTCACAAAATAAATGGTCATAATTTTTTTTTTTCTCTTTAAGGTGTCAGGCTTTGCATTTTCAGGCCTCCAAATCCCACAAGAAAGTTCTTAAGAAAATGTTGAAATTCATTTCCAAAGGAGATGTTTCGAAAGCAGTGAGTGAAGGTAAGAAATTCTAATATTTGAAAACCAGTATTGATGTTTGGAAGGAGGATCAAATACCTGCTTGAGTGACCAAATGGCTAATCTGCTTTGATTTTTGTGTATAACACTATAAAAGTCTGGGTTGTGTCTTTACAGTGTGTTTTGTATCAAGAGCACTGTGTAGCCTGGAGACCAAACTGTGCAGCTGACTTCCTCTATCGGAAAATATGTTCCCTTACTTCCTGCATAGACCAGCTTATTTTCTTTTTCATCCCTGGGCAGGTGCTTACTTTCTAGCTGGGTGCCAAAGAGAATTAGACCCTGTTTTTACCCCTGTCATAAAAGTGATAATCTGGAGAGGACTAACCAAGTCATTATAATTTGCCTCTTTTGTGTGTGTGCGTTTGGTTTTTTGGATGTTTTGTTTTGTTCTTGTTAGTTTGAAGTTATGGCATGAGATTAGTTGACTGCCACATTTTAGTGGAGCAAATAAAACTGTTCTCGTGAGTGAGTTGGTGCTAGTAATTCAGGGTCATAAAGGAAGCTTTCTGGGTTTGGACTATTGCAAAGTCACTTTATCTGTTAGAAAACAGTTGTAAAACTGGAAATGAGTTAATTCAGTATTAATGTTAATTGTGCAGAGTGGGAGCTGCGGTTATACAGAGAGAAATTCACTCATGCGAATTTCAATTATTTACAGAAGAACCTATGGATTCCCATATAGAAGATGTGGTTGCGTGTGACTTTGCATACAAAAGTGAATCTCTGGTCAGTCAGTCTGAACTGACTCCCTTGAGTGTGGATCACACAGAGCGGGTAGAGAATGAAGATAAGGACAGAGGAGAAACAGAAGAAGAGGTGAATGAACAGAAGGTGGAATCGAGTTCTCTTCAGATATGTGTGGATAAAGACATGCCAGTCTCTGGGGAACCATCACATTCGGCTAAAGCTGCTAATGCACCACCTAAGCCAGGTAGTCAAATTTCTGGTGGTAATTCAAATAGACTATCATGATTTCGCATGTTGTTGACGACCTTCTTTTTATCTTGCCTGGTAATGCAATAACTGTTTCTTGTTATTCCCTATACTCTAGCCAGTTTCTGGAATTGTAATGTATACATTGAGAGATGCTGTGTTACTTGTTTTCTTAGTTTTTCCTGAAAGTTGCACTGATTTTCATTGGTTGTTTTTTTTTTTGTTTGGGTTTGGTTTTTTTTGGTTTTTTTTTTTTTCAGTTTAGTTATTGAGAATACTTATCTACACCTGATAGTTTTCTGTGAGCTATTTAGATTGCGGTCAGATGGGTCAAGGTGATCAAATCCCATCAGACGTTGAGACCAGTTTCCAGTTCGGGATACTTTTGTATACAGAATAAGATGTACATCCAGCTTTCACTTTCTTCCGTGGGGTGTGGTGACTCGGGCTTTGTGTACCTTGAGGTGTGGTTGTGCAAGGCAAAGAGCTGGACACAGCTGTGGCTGATGCTGCAGGAGTGCTAGTTACTGAGTTAGATTAAGGCTTAACCTTGTCTCTTGTGCAGCAGTAGGTAACCAGTTAAGACCCAACAAAAGCACATGAGGTATTGCTTTTATATTTATTAATTTCTGCAGGTCATCTTATTTTAATACAAATTGTGTTGTCTACACACTGTGAATAGTATATTTCAGGCTGTATTTCTTATGCTTTCATAAACTGTTTGCCACAGGCCCAATTGGTGTTGGAAACACAATTAGTGTTGGTTTTTTTCTGAGAATTAAGGGAAATTGTATAGCTTTCTGCTGCTTGGGGGAAAAAAAAAAAGTAAAAAAATCAAACCTCAAAACCCCAGAAAACCAAAACCACAGATACTTTTGGTTTTCTATAAAGAATGGCATTTTCTAGCTGAACTTTTTCATCTGTTTGGGAGCTTACCTTGTTCCAGATTTTTAGATTACTTTAGATTAGAAAAGCAATATCAGAAGAGGATGTGAAATGAATGAAAAGCTGTGGTAATTTCTGCTTTTTTTTTCTTGCTCTGAACTTGGTATTATGTTTCTTTAAGGACGTACAGTAAGTTTGTACAGGAAGTAAGGCAATTGCCCTCATTTTACTTTCTGGTGCATTTATAAAATGCTACAGCTCTCATGTGCCAAAAACTGAAGGTAAACGCTTATTCATTTCTACAGTTTTGTGTGAAATTACAAGGAATATTATTGGCGTTTTTAATATAATAATAATTTTTAGTATAATGCTGATTTTAATAGTATGTTCACTTTTTAAGTGTGGAAGTTATCCCTCAGTCAAGCTTTTGTATCGTAATTGTAAAGATTTCTGAAATTCTGCCTTTGGGCTGAATTCAAACATGAAATCTTTACCCTGACAAAGGATAATCTCATTGTCAGTCATCTGACTGTAATCTTTTTTGTGTGATAACTGTTATGGTACGCCTTGCTGTGGCACAAGAGCCTGGGATCTACATCTGCTTACTGTGGTGTTAAGCTTTTCATGTAGCTTGTTGTGACAGGGACGACCACATGTCACAGCTGTGGGTGATCTGCTGCATGGTGTGATCATGCAGCGGAGTCCTTGAGGGTCTCCAAGGTCAGAAGAAATTCTGGAAGTTACTGCTACCAGGATGTACCTGCAGAATGCTGTGAATTGCCTTTCCTATGGCTTCTCTTGTGTCCTGGCAGTGTTCTTGTGGGATGCAGGTGATTTCTGAAGGAAGGTGGTAAGATGTGGATGGGATGGAAAACTGGATGAAAAGATTTTAGGTTATATAAACTTCTTTCTGGAAGCAAACAAAGTGGACGTTGACAGCAGATGGCAGTCTCAGATAAAGATTATGAGTGTAAACCTGCCACTGTCTTGAAAAAGATGAGGTATGGTTTTCAGTTATTTTAATAACAGCATTGGGTAGAACTTTAAACACTAAAAATGCAGATAAAGAAAGCTTGTAACATTGCTGGTACTCTGTTTCAGAAAAATAGGGTTTACTTTTATAGAGGAGAAATGTTCATTACTGTGCTTCTTTCTTTCTGGAAGTTTTAAATGAAATACAAAAGTGAATAATTAAGGCAACAGCTTAATTTTTTTTTTTTTTTTTTTTTTTTTTGAGTAGGTGGTGTCACAGGTCAAATTTAGTTTAAAACTTTCCAGATAGGAAGATGTTTAGTTTTCATCTTGGAAAATGTCGACTTACGCTATAATAAGATTGTTTAATTGCATTTTTATTCCTTTATAAACAAAACAGGTCATTGTCCTATAGGAATAATGGGCTGTTTCTGCAGAGTTTCAGATAGAAAAGAAGATTTGCTTATGTCTGTATGCACATTCATTGTTTTAAGAAGTTTTTCTTGCTAACATACAGCTTATAGAATATAGGAGACATGAAACAGAGCCTGATACAGATGAAGTACTCATTCTTCAAATGTGTCATGAGTATTTTAAATAAACTCTTTCTGCGACTTGCTTGCCCATGGACAGGTCACATAGTAACTGTAATTTCCTCTTATTTGTCCTTTTCTGGTGAATAATTTTACCAGTATGGATGAAACAAATACTTAAAAACCTTAGCTGAGAGATAAGAACACTTGATCATAAATTCTGCTAGTGCAATTGTAGCATGTCTGAAGAGTGCCAAGCTGGTATTAGCTCCTTTTCTAAGTCCCTGAGATGCTTTCAACATTTCAGCTGTCACGGAGTCTACGTGGAGAGCCCAGACTTTCTGGGTGAGCTGTGAAGAGCTTTCTACTAACTTGTCCCAGGCATACACTTATAAACTCTGTATGGTATGCACAGTAAAAAGAATAGTTTACAGCCTTACTGATACTTAAAAGTTTTTCCCACTGTAAAGTGTTTTGCCAATTTCTGTGATGTATCTATTGGTAGAAAAAGGTGCAGGCAGTGGCTCTGAGGGCTGCAATTCATTGCAGGTGAAGTGACTCTAAACACATCAGTGAGCTTTCAAAATATCAGTGCTCTCACCATTTCCAGTTTGCAGAAGGATACCACTGTTCCCATTGTCCATGGGAAGGTTTGAAGTGGATAGAGGACAAAAAAGATGGCAGTTTTGGCTAATAAGTTACTGATAAGAAGGAGGAAAGAAAGATCTAATTACGTTTTCATAGGAGTTCTGGAAAAAACAATTTCTGTATAATTTCCAGGCCTTCAAGAGAGTGAAGTGGGATAAGCCATAGTTAAGTCTTGGTTTGGATTCCTCTTTACTACTTATAAATATTAACAGAATTGGAAATGTATCTTCTTCCTAGTGCTTCAAATGAAAGCACCTCACTGTTCAGGGTACTTTCTCATTTGAAAGGTAAGTCTTTCAACAGTGTGTCTTTTACAAATACATGGATTTCAGGAGAGAACTAATGGTGTAAAAGACCTCTTCAGCAGTTTGTCATAACATTTGTTACAGTTTTGGTTCTGTGCAAGATATATGACTGCATTTCCCTATATGGGAGTTGTTTTTTTTTTTTTCCACTGTTTCTCTCTTTTTGACATTGTTAATATTATGCTCTTGTTTTGGCCTCCAGCTCATCTACCATCTTTTAATTTTTTTTTTAATTGAAGAAAATTCTGCATTAATTTTTATAGTACTAGCATTCTCATATCTTGACATTTTATCTTACATTAGTATCCTAAGTGTAAAACTAATCTGACCCCTTCGTTAAGGAGTATGGACCACTTGAATTTTTATTTGTGTGTGTCTTTGGATTTGTGTTGCTTTAAAGCAAAGTTCTTGCCCTGTGTACTACTTTACGTGCTAATGCATTTGTTTTCTAGGTTTGACTTCTCTTTTAAGTAAGTGACATTTCATAAATAGAATGCTATGAATGGTTGATCTGTTAAAGATAGAGGTAAATTGATAAAAGTGAATCGATTAGTAAAAACATGCAATCTGAATATAATTTTAAGCAAAGATGTAAATTTATGTGGCCTTTTGCTCTTCTTTTACATGCCATGAAAGGTGTTGGCGATATTTCTATGTACTGCATAAGGACTCCCTTAGGGACAAAAAAATAAATACCTTTTTTTTTTTTTAATGCATCTGTCTTCTACAGGAGTCTGTTCTGTAGCCACCTGGGTTCCTAATGCACTAGAACAATTTTTTTATGGATTTATCTGTGAGGTTTTGTAGTTCTGGTGTTTTTTTTCCTTTCAGTATTTCAAGCTGATCTTGTCTGGATGCAGTACATCATCATACCATTTATTAAACAGGAGCTTTTCTTTATTTCTGACAGAGGGATGTGGTATAATGATTTACAATAGACTTTTCAGACTTTTTTACAGACAGGAAGTCTTTTCATTGTACCTTTTAAATAAAACCTTGGCTCTGGAGTGAAATCATAGTCAAGGTGTTTCCATGTTGAGTGCTGCATTGAACAACTCTAAAGGAAAAATCGTTGCAAGTTAGCTTGGTGTCGGGCATTGTTCGTAGTTGTAAATGTGAAAGACCATGTTATGTTCAGACTGCAGTCTCCGATCAGTGGTGATGTTAACCATTTCTCTTCAGTGATTATGTAAGAACTACTTGCTTGTTGCAAAATGTGGTGTTTAATTCTTTGCCTGTGCCCTTGCAGGTAAAGGGGCTGATCTGAGCAAGCCACCCTGTCGAAAAGCAAAGGACATACGGAAAGAAAGAAAACTGCAGAAACTTCTTCAGAACCAGAGGTGCACGTTTGAAGGCTCTCACCTTCAAGAAGGAGATCAAGTTTTCCTCTTGCAAAACTCTAAATCTAAACCAAACCAACCTAAAACCATTGAAGACTTTGTTTTTGTCCCTTTACCTGATGATGCACCGCACAAATTAGAGGTAATGTCTCATCGCTGTTGCTGGAGGTAAAATAAGGAAAAGTCTAGTTAAGGAGTTTTTGAAATGCTTATGTGTTTAGTATCTGTGTCTTTATGGAATGGTTATATTTTAAATCTTGGAATATATATGGTACTGCATGATGCGTATCTAGTGCAGCTGAGCTGTGTGTAACCACAAGAGGGTACTCTTGCACTTGCAGTCAGTTGTAGCAGACACCACAGTTACCAAAATAACTTCTAAATTGATTTCATACAGTGTGACTTGAAAATCAAAGCCTTTGAATTAACTGAGTGTTGAATTATGAGAGAGATTAAATATTTAATTCTGCAGTATATACATACTTAAACTATCTATGCTAGTGAATCTTGACAAGAAAGCAGTAACTTTGTAAAATTAAACAGATAAGAAGATAATTGCCCTTTATAAATGTCATTGATATGTGTTGATGTCTTTGGAAGCTGTAAAAGTGATGGTAGAAGATTTTGCTTAATATACTGGTTGCCACTAAATCTATTGGTAATATGGAGACAGTCATCTGGAAGGCTTTTGGACTTTCTAACCCATAAAACCAATTTTTTTTATTTTTTTATTTTTTTATTTTTTACGGAATCTGGAAATCTAAATCTATCTGAATATAAGTCTTTTCCTGGAGTTACTATTATCAATGATTGTATTGGAAGTTAAAATTTTAATAGTCTTTTGGTAATTATTCAAAGAGGTAGTGATGACTTAAAAGATTGACCCTGAATAACTGACAAGAAGCCATTAAATGGATCCATTTTACTAACTCTTCCAGATTTTCTGTGGAGTTGTATAACAGAAGTATGATGGCTTTGTCTGAACATTTTCCTTTAGAAGATCCAGGGAGAATTAAAAAGGGAATGGTTCCCGCAGTGTTTTCCCAGATTGTCTTTGCTTCTTACTATGACTGTCAATTGTGGTATTTTGGTTTTGAGTTTGTTTTGGGGTTGTTTTTTTTTTTTTTTTGTAGATCAGAAACAATGCTATTTGTGAAAATAGAACCGTATTGAAAATTAAGTGTTTTTGAAATGAACATGTCCTTAAATATTCTTGAAAATAAATGCACTGTTGCTTATGTGATAGCATTGTTTTGGTTATGGAGCAATCGTTTTTACTGAGAATGGTTTTTAATTTATAGGACTATTTATTTAGTTATTTCAAATAATTATTTTATTTTTGTGTACGTAAAGGTGATGGTGGGGAAGATGGATAACTTCCCATTACAATTAACTCGTAATTGAATATGGAAACATTGTTTAATCTTCCTCTTTCAATCTGAAAAATATCAACAAATCCCCTTGGGATTATTGCAAAAAGCATAGTCTTAGTCTAAAGAGCACAAGTATGAGTCTTCCAAGTGCATGAGTCCTTCAATTATTTTTCTATACAGTGTGAAACTGCAAGAGAAGACTTTAAAAAGTACAGAAAATATTTTTAAAATGTCAATCTGCATACCATTAGTTGGTATTATTTCCTGAAAACTATTTGTGTGTAGTTCTTCTGTAGGCGTTTTTGTAAACTTAATTTGCAGTTTGAAAACCTTATTTGCTATTCAGTGTAAATATAAAAGCCTTCAGTAGCCTAAATTGAGCTACTTCCAATTGAAGAATTGGAAGGCTATTGGCTAATATTAGTTACATTGTTAGGGCATTTGTGCGGCAATTAACAATTTATCTCTGTTGTGCTGTTTGTATATGTATAAATATATAGTTCTTGCATTATATTGTAATAATAAATGTGTTTAACTTCTTCTGAAGGTGAGGGTGGTGAGATCATCTCCACCAAGTTCACAGTTCAAAGCCACATTTCAGGAGTCTTACCAGGTCTATAAACGTTACCAGATGGTTATTCACAAGGACCCACCTGATAAACCAACTATAAATCAGGTCAGAAGGCCAAATGAATTTTATGCAAAGCTCAACTTCCTCTCCATTTCATGTGTCTTGTTTCTAGGAGAAGCAAGCGTGGATTTTATATCCATTATATGATCAGGAGCATGTAAAATACTGTATCGCATAAAATCAATGTCCTGAAAGTGCAAACTCTTTTGCTATCTCTTTGTGAGTACTGCAAATACTTGGTCTTAATTGCAGACAGAAAACTTAAGGAAGTTACATGGGGATACTGTGGGGTAAGAGGTGGAGAGGATGAGGCTTTTAGAAATAGATATTGTGGGGCTCATAAATAGAAATCTCAGGAGAACTGAGACCAGTGGGACACGCTGATAACTAGTCTCACTGGCATTGGTTTGAATGCTTCCATAAGGAGGGACAAGCATTATCAGGGCCAACATGCAAGTGAAGAATTTATCACACCTACAAATTGTTGGTTTAAGGTTTCCAGAAGTTTTATAAACATCTTCATTTTCAACTTAAGCCCTTCAAGAAGTAATCAGTGCACTCCATCTAAACTGCATATCGTTACTGCTTTTTTGTAATGACCGGGTGGTGTGTAATAGCTAACTGTCAGGCACATTACCTCTCTAATACTATAAAGAAAAAAAATCAGGAGTTCAGAGAAAAAGTATATGTAGCAAGAATATATAATTGCTAAACTGGGGCAATGAGTGATATACCGTTAAAAATAACACATTTTGAAAGTCCTTGAGACTGTACAATGAAAAAAAAATTTGTTTGATTTTTTTTTAGATAACTTGGTCAAAAAATAGGTTGAATAAACTGATGCTTTGAAGTGTTCTAGTGTTATAAAAATTTTATTCTTTAATGAAAGTATCAACTGTCAGTTTAAGCTTAGTGTTAGTTGTCAGACTTTCCCCTGTAGGAGAATTTTCTTGTTACTATGTTTAAAGCAGAAAACTGGCTTCTGCGGCTTTGAAGTGGATAGGAGATCTTTCACTAGCCTTACCTTCAGAAGCATGTTATCTGATTATATGCACTCAAAATACTATGCTTGTATTTATCTTGCTCTGAAGGTGAGGTTAGTACCTGTCTCCTTTGATGACCCCCAGTTCAAATCATCCTTCGACCAGTCAGCCACTTTATTTGCCAAGTATCAGATGGCTATTCACAAGGATACACCTTCTGACTGTGGCGAAAATGAGGTACCGTTCACTGCATGCACCTTTATGAAAACATTTTTTTAATACACAATTAATTGATGGGATATGGTGTCTCTTAGAGTGATTCTAAATATCAAAATATGGGCGTTGCCATTTGGGAGGGAAAGGATCGTGATTTTTAGCAGGCTTCAGCCCAGGGGCAACTGAGCTGAAGAGACAGGGTATTATCCACCATCGTAACTAAAAACTAATGTTAGTAATGTGTTAAGTAGAGCTGCTGTTTGTACATGATTTGTAAAGAGGTCTGGAACGAAGATTTCCACAGGAAATGGGATAATGGTATGGAAGTGCTTTTATGATGGCAAAAGCATCCTCTGCTTTAGAGCTCTTTGGTACCTTTTTGATATTGCTACATAATTTTCTGTTATCTCGCTTAATTTAACAGCTGAAGGTTTTTAAAAAAAATCTCAGTTTTATTCACATTTCATTGCTAAGCATACCTCTCAGGTAGAACTCACCCTTTGATGTCAAAATAGCACAAAAATATTCCCAGCAGAAATTTTGTGAGATTCAATGAGAGTACATTGCATATGAATGAAGCCTGCTTTTAAAATGGTGCTTACAGGATGCTAATCTTATTCTAATAAGCTAAAAAGAAAAAAAAAAAGTACTCATAGGGTTCTAAACAAGCAGCAATTCTCCATTTCTTTGGCAGATGGCACACCACTTTCATTAGCAGAATTAATAAAACTGCTACCTCACATCTGTCATTTCTATGTACTGTAAATGTAAGACTTCAATATTGATCAACTATCTAGTCAGACTTTTCTGTTCCTGAGAGCAATACTTGCAGAAGCAATACCTAGCAAGCTGTGGCTGCTTTCCAGGTAGAATAATAAAACCACATAATCATTTTTGGCTTCAGTTCAAAAGAGTGTAAGGAGAGCTTTTTTGTGAGATCTCTGTAATGCTACTGTGGAAAGCCATAAAATGTATTCCACTTTGTTTTGTAAGAGAGTAGAACTCATAACAGTAAGTAGTAGTCTCTGCCCTTTTTATAATTACTGACATAAATTAGGTTAATTATAATAAGGTAAAAATCGGAAACATGCCAAGAAAGATTGAACTCATTACTACATTTGTACTGGGCATTACCCAGCCTGATTAGGACTTGATCTATCTGCTAATGAATGTATTTCAACCCTAAATACAGCGTACATTCCACCATGCTTTTGCTCTGAAAATGTTGTTGCTGCAGAGAGAGTGGTAAGAACTTTGTATGCTTACTTATTCTGCATTTAAAATAATGATTTTTTTTTTTTTTTAATATGATCATTACATCATGAAGAATCAAGAGTAAAATCACAAAGGTTGCTTGCAGTTCAGTTCTGAATAGCGGTTAGCTCTCAGTTCGTCTGCTCTCTTTCTCGGGTCAGAGTGCGTGGTTTGGTGTAGACTTGGGTTTGATGGCCCCAGTCATCCATGGGACTTTGTTCTCTAACTGAGGGGGTCTGGGGAAGGAAAGCCTATAAAGATGTACTAAGGACGGTTTGGGTTTCTTTAACACCTCATGGTGTTAAGTCTGTCGTGGAAGTTGCTGTTGAATATGAAGGGGATGGATTTCTGTTCATACTGCTATCCACTGTTCAGTGGATTTTTAGCCTCCTCTCTTTGTTACTTGCCATAGGTGTTTCCCTGCTCTGTCTTTACCATCTCTTTCTCACATCGTGTTTGTTCAGGCTTAGTGTCATATTCCAGAGGAGACATGAGATCTGCTTCTCGTAAACGTAAAAACTGATTCTGATGCTGATGGCTTTTAATTTACGTCCTTCTTTAGCACTAGTAAATCATCTTGTGTGTTCATGTGACTGGCTGAGAAGGTCTTTCCATTCACAGTTATTAGTCACTAAAGCTCTGTCATTTCAATCAAAAGCATTTTGTATCTGATCCCTGTGGGAAGTAAACTGAAGAATACACAAAATGTATTTTGATGTAGATTACAAGCCTTTTTTTTTTTTTTTTTTTTTTTAATACTGAATTTGCATGTGAGGAGAATTATCTCATTCACTTTCAAGAGCAGAAGATACCAGGTAGGCTGAAACTGATCTAAGTTATTGAGAGGAAGGGTGGAAAATGCTGTTTGAAAGACCTCAAACTTTTTCTTCTTCCTCTTTTTCAGACTTTAATATATCGTACAGACATTACGGAGCCAAGTAGTTCTTTAAGTAAAGGTAGAATGAAATTCTGTCCTATACACAGGGCTTTTTATCAGGGTACTAACAAGTCTGCATTGGGCTTTAAACTGGCAAACATCCAGGATTTTTTTTTTTTTTTTGCTTTAAAAATTAAATTTAGCTTTTAATCTGTGCAAGCTAATATATCTGTGTATGGTAGGTGAACCTTCTTTTCAGGGAGAGTCCTGCACACTTCTGTGTTTGGAAAGTTTCTCGTGTCAGAAGAGTATTTAATTTTATATTTGGCTGAACACTTCATATTCAGAAACCTGCCCATATTTAAATTAAAAATCCAGTAAAATTTGTTATGGGACATATTAACAGCTTCTTTCTGGAATATATTCTCAGATTGTTGGCATTACAATATACTGCCTGCCTATATTAGCTGCTAGACTAGTTTAATATTAACCTTATTACATTAAAGGGCAATTTTAGGAATAGATGTAGAATTTCGTGATTATTTGAAAATAACACTAATGCGGAAAGCTATAAAACAGTTCACAGCATTAACAGAAGATATGTGAAGCATGAAGCCGATTATTGCTCAATGAGTGTGAAAGAAGGCCGTTTTTTTTTTTTTTTTTTTTGCACCTATGCAATGTCTATACTACTTTTCGTCAAGATCTTATGTGAGAAAGGGGAATAGATAATTTTCAGGATGGAGAATCCATTGAATACTTGACACCCAAGATTACTTTGAACTTCTGGGCTCTCTCTGGTTGGTGCCACTTTGAGACCAGTGATAACTGGTGTTTCCCTGCCCTTCAAGGTGATGGGTCTGTTTGAATTTTGCCTTTTCCTGCTTCTTCTTCTTCTGCATCTCTGATGGAGACTGCAGTAGCACTAATAATAGTGTGTGTTTATTAACAGGAATTTAGTTTGGGATTTTGCTGGGGAGAGTCCTGCAATGGATTTTGGTGATGCAGTACTGATTCCTGGCTGGTGCAGTGGCTTCTTTTTGTTCTAATAAAAAGCAAGGTAGAAATTTCATAGCGGAATAAACTTTTTTTCCAAGCCTCAGAGTTGGTGTTGCCCCTGCGGTTATGAAACTTGCCTTTTCTACAGAAGCATCATCACAATCTTCTGTGCTGCTCTCATTAGCAAGCAGAGGCTCTGGTAAAGTAGAAGTATATTTGCTGTCTGCTAAATATGTAAATATTCTAGGAATAGTTTTGAGTCTTTCATTGTTCCTGGAATCAAAAATAATTCAGCTTGTGAGTGAAATTTTTTAGAATCTATGTTTTAATCTTGACGTGAAAGCTTACAACTATTTTCTGCATAGGCTTTTAGACTATTGATTATCCCCTTTTCTCTTAGTTTGTCTGTATAAATTGAACTTCCCTTGGAAGTCTTCTCAGCCCTCTCAAACCTTTGGTCAGTTGCTACAGGATGTCAGCCTCAAAACTGACCTGGTTGTCTTTGTGCTTGGGAGTGCAGTCAAGTACTGATGTTGCGCAAAGTTGTTGGCATCTAAGAATGTTTATGTCAGTGTGTTTTTATTGAATTGAGTTGGTGTCCTGAGGAAAAACATAGCAAATGATTTTCTAATTAAGGGTTGCATCATAATATTTGCTCTTAAATAGTGCTGTGGAAGAACTGATTTTTCAGTTTTTCTGTGTGGGAACATAAAACCTTATTATGCTGCTATGTAAATACATAGTTATCCACTTTTTTAGTAATATGTATACTCTTGTCTTAAGTAAGACATCCCCTGTACTGTTCCCAATATATATATATATATTTTTTTTTTTTTTTTTTTGCTAAAGTAGTGGAAAACTATAATCCTGTTTGGTATATGGATCTGTGTCTAAAACATACAAAAAGCCACTAATGTAATCAATTACAAGGATTTCTTTACATATCTGCAAGTTACTTGTATTTTTTTCTACTTGGAAGGTTATGTTTGTTTTTGTGAAACAAGCCAAGCTATAATGAAAAAACCTGAAATCATGAAAGCCTGGAAAAACTGAAAAAGGGAGACCTCTGTAATGAACAGAGAGGTGATAGTAGATTGAGCATCCATCCTTTCATGGAGCAAACACTGCTTTCCTGTATTAACAGTGAAAGATCAGTTGGAGCACAAATTACAGAGCTGATGAGCAGATCAAGAGTGCTATAATTATGCAAACAAATCATGAATGACAGTTTATCCACCCTTTTTTGTTCATTTGTTGTAAGAAATAAAAGATACCATAATGTACCTGTGTCACAATAATTCATGCACAGAGAAATGGACAAATATGGTTTCGGAGTTTGTATTTTTTTGAAACTGAGTAACTTTTAGTAACTTTTGGCTATATTTCTGGGAGAAAGTGTGTAGACTAATTTGTAGAATAATGATCAGAGGATGAGACAGAAGGGTGAACTTCTAATGTGTCTTGTATAATCCCAAGAGGCAGAAATACTCTGATAAATCGAGTCACGTACTGGTGCTAGACAGTGCTAGTAGAGGTGACTTTCTCTACAGACATGCCTCAGTCTGTTATTCTGGTTTTACTTCAAGAAACACAAGAATATGAGAGTGACCAGGTAGTACTTTAAGCTTTGGCCTTGTAGAATTACAGTACAAAAATCTGAAAACAAGGTAGAAACATGATAGAAAGAAACAAGATAGAAACAGCAACTAGGTCCAAGGGTATAGATTGGCTCTTCAGATGAGAACAGTGGATTTAAGGAAGCTTAGTAATAGATCTGGCTTGTCTTCTGCTTTGCTAAGAGCAATCTGGATTTGCAAAGGTTTTAACTCTTGCTTAACAGCAAAAATATCTGTGTTTCTGGGTAAGAAATACAGGGAGGACTCTGCAGAACACAAATCACCTGGAAGGTACTGTGATCCAACTCTACCCCAGCTTCAGGACGAGTAATAAAGTATATGGAAATACATATGTAAATGTTTCAGAATATTTTGCCACCTGATGTCTTTTGTGTTTTATATCAAGTGTCAACATTTATTTCTTGGTATTTAAATGATAGATGCAGATGTGGAACTGTGTAGCTCTGGAGGCAAAGATTTTAAATGAAGTTAATACAGTGAAAACACTTATTCTTGGCCCTTTCATCCCACAAAGGAAATATTTTGATCCCATTGATGTAATCAACAGCTAATTTGGGTAGAGGAGGGGATATCTCTAGCAGTTCTTAATGAGGTATCATCTCGCCAGCAGCACTGCATTTCTGACCCAATGTTGTCTTTTTTTTAAAATGCTTCTTGAAGTCAATTATAGAAGCTGTCAGCGTATTTTATAGACACACAGACACATGTATATATAAATATATCTCTCTAAAAGCCCTCAGCTAGTTTAGTTCTTTAGCTGTATTCAGTTCTTGTGCTAAAAAAAAACCTGCCTGTCATTCCAAACTGAGTTTTACATGTAACATGTTGTCATATAAAAATTTGAAATTAAGCATTTTTTCTTCCTGCCTGTTCTCTAGTGAACTTAATGCTTGATCTGGGTGGTTTAAAACACTTGTACAATACACCTAGTCCATTAATGTGATTGTTAGGCTTCAAGTCTTTTTACAGTAGTCTTTGTCTTTAAGAAATACAGTGGAGCTTAACTGAAACAAGCTATGTGGCAGCTACACAAGTTAGAAAACATTTCCTTAAAAGATCATAAAAAAAAAAATCTACAGTAGTTTCCAGAACGAGCAGGAGTGAACAGTTTATTGCTGTTTAGACCTTCTGAAGCAAACATTTTATTTAACTTTTAATGACTGTTTTATAATGACCACTTGTAGAAAAATAGCATGTGTCTGGTCCCTCTGCAGAGTTAGCTGGACACTCTCTTTGCTTTGGGCTTATCTAAATATTTGTCTTGGAAGAAAAGAATTTCACAACGCACAAAAGATACACTGTTTGAAAAGGTGCAAAAAATTACTGAAATAGGTATAGTGTTTTGTTTTTTTTAATTTCCCAGGTTTTTTTAATTGCCTCCCAGAAATCCACTTGAACTAATAAAGAAAACGGAGTGAGTAGGCTGGGAAATGCCAAGGAGCGCGGTCTGGTCAATTCAAAAGCTGTGCTCAGCAGCCAGTTGCAAACTTTCAGATTTCTCTAACCTAGTTTCCTCTTTCTTCTTTTATTTTCTAGTGACAGAATGCTTAAAAAAAATCCATAGCCTTTGTGGTTATTTTTAACCTTCTGTAGATTATTTCAATTAAAATGTGGCAGCCCAATGAACAAAATAAATTCTAAGACATCTCCTAGGACAAAGTGTGCTTATGACTACAGACCAAATTCTTTAAAAAGTAAATTGCCTTAGAAACACTTTTTGTTGATGAACTAGGAAGGGTTAATGTTTGAGATCAAAAACTTTATTCTGAACCTGTAAGAAGTGCCAGTGGTCGTGAAAGTAGCAGAGCTGAAAAGGGGGACATCGCTCCTTTCTTTGGTGGTGGCAGGGTATCCTACACACTCATGCAGGGCTTGCATGGAGCCAAGAGGAGCTGGATAAAACAGGAAAAAAGTTTGACCTGGAAAGGAGCTTGTAGAGACGAAAATCCCAGTTCTAGCTCTTTGTTTCCCTGCATATCTAACATACCTAAAGATTGCCCTGCTTGAGGAGGAGAAACTCTTTATACAATGAATACACGGGGAAGATGCCAAGGGCCGTTTAGAAAGAACGCTGTCTTTTCGTGGGTTGTTCCTGTTACTGAGTATGGTAACACTCGTTTGGCTGCTTTTGTTTCCCAAGATGGGGAAGCATTAATTATATGCCTCTTGGGAACAGGGGAGGGAAGAGAGTATAAATTTGCTTAATACACATGAAGGTAGTACACTGGAACTGTAGGTTATATGACTTGTCTTCTGTATGGAAAGTCATTATTTCTTATGTTATTATGAGCCTGCCACCTTTATGAAAAACAAACCAAGGGTGTGGGCTGTTTTTTGGGGTTATTTTAATCCCATTCAGAGACTGGATTAGAAAAAAAAAAAAAAAAGCCCCAGATCCCATATCCATTCCTCGTCCCTCCTTTACTCAAATTAAAACGGAAAATACTCAATTTTCCTTGCCAGTGCATTGTAAATATGAGCAAACTCCAATACTGGCAAGGGGAAAATTAGAAATCAATGCCTTTCTGTGATGTCTTTGCACTGAAGATCTCGGATAGTTTTACAGTTGCTGGTAACAGTTCAAAGCTGTTTCTGGCTGATAAAGCCGTGATGTCCTTGTGTGGCATCGGTAACCCTCACTTTCAAAAATTACTGAGCTACCGAGTGAAATCCATTCTGGTTTAGCATCTGAAGCATCTGACTCTCTTCCCCCACCTGTGAGAGGAAGCAGGTGTTAACACTCTGGTTTTATTACAGCTTTTAAAAGCTGTGCATATGCTTTTACTCAAGCAAGTAGCTTTGGGTTGAACCAAACCTTCCTTTTATTTTTCTGCTTTTTCCCCCTTTGATTTAATTCTCAGTGACGTGTCACTCTCTGTTTAAACTTATTTTCCATTGTTGTGTTGGTTCTTTCTGGCAATTATAACTAAATCTTGTGGATTTCATATGTATTATATAGCTCTTAAAAGACTAAAGTTTATGTAATTCCATTTGAAATTAAAATTAGGAAAGAGTGATTTTGTGAGAGGAATTTTAATTGTAGTTGTGTGACAGATTGAGTTATTTTACATGCTGCACCGGCTTTTGACTGTATTTCTTTCATGGATAACTGAATAATTTTTGAATTGTGTTCATAATAATCTTGCAGTGTTAGAATAAGTTTATTAATTTAGAAACTGGATCTTAGTTTACCTCAATTGAAATAAATGTATAGACTAGGTATATTCCTGAGTTATGATGAAAGTGGTATGGATTTAGGGGTGGAAGGGGAGAGTAAGGGTGGAGAAGGTAATAGCAGAGGTCCGTGGATCTAAGATATTAAATTCAATATCAAATATGTCAATTAAATTCTTCCTTAAAAAAGTCCAGCAAACCTACAACGAAAAATTGTTGTGTTTTTGGGTTAATTGTTTCTTAATTGACTTCGCAGTTGTATGAAGTTTTCTAGGACTCGATTAGGAAAATGGGCTAACCTGAGAACTTCAGCAAGTGTCAACAGGTGAAATAATATGTAACAAGACTTGCAATGTTTCTTTCCCCATAAGATTGTGATACAAATTCAAGTGCAGTTAAGTATTTTTTTTTTTCCCAGCCAGCAGTGTAGATAGTTGCAAAAGTATATACTCCCCAGCAAGCAGAAGTTATGCTTAATCATAAGGATTGTACAGCAGGGTCTGCAGAATGGATAAAACTATTTGAAAAGTGTCGTTGGCTCAGTTTTCTCGCCCATAAGGTTTAACTTGCACTATAAAGCTAAAGTTACAGATTAAAAACTATTGGGGGTCTTCTGACATGAAAATTAATAACACATGGTTTATTTTTCCTGAAGCCTGCCCACTCTGAAATCACTGGCTGTAAGGACTGATGTACTCGCAGTGAAGGAACTTGTAACTCTGTTCTTTTTTTATGGGAACATAACTCAATAATTCAAATTTTGGATTACTTTTTTTTCCCTCTATTGCTGTTCTTTTTTTTTTTTTTTTGTCTTGTTCTCTCTCCCTGCCCACCAATTTAAAAAAAAAAAATCATAATTAATTCAGATATTGCAGAAAAGAGAACGTTTTAGTTAGTTATACTGTATATGGAACTCCATCCTAAGTCAGCAACTTACAATATTGGCCCTTTTTATTGTTGCTTTCCTTCCTCTCCTCCTCTTCCTTGGGAAAAATAAGGTGACTGACAAGTAATCACCCCTCTTTTTGTATTCCCCTTTAAATAGAATAATCTTCTTTAATTGATCTCAGAAATTCATAGAATTATTGACAACAAAATATTGACAACAATCAGAATTTTGTAGGTGTCTGTGTATATTCTTTTTATCAAACTTTTAATTAAAAGTTCCTATTTACTGTTACTTTGCAGTTTGTGAACTGCTGACTTATTAAATCATCCAGCTATTACAAGAGGGGGGATGAAGCTGTGTAACACATACTAGCTTTTTAACAAAGGAATGTTTTGAGGTTAAATACCAGAACTTTGTAACGTCTTTAATGAGGGATTCACCTAGAAGGAAGTATTTGTATCAAATAAGTAAATGATGGTAAATAAATATTATATTTTATTGCTGTTAGAATATTGAAAAGGCTCCAGATCATTAAAACCTTGCCTTTTTGAATAATTATCTGCAGCATCTTATTTTGTACCGAGTAAAGGACTGAGTTTTGAAAATGCTTGCACTTTCAGGAAATTGACTGTCTTTTTTTCTTCTTCCTCTTCTTTAGACTTAAAACAAGCTTGCTTATGATTTTGACTGTAAACAAATGTAATAAATTTATTTTAAGAGATCTGAGGGCCCGAACTCCCTTGCTTTAGTGACTGGGCAGGTACCAATGGAACAGTGGGAAAGGACTCCCTGTTCCATGCAGTCACAGAGAAGGATAATGTGTAATTTACAATTAAAGACACCAGAAACAGACCTGTGTTACAAGGTGATAATTCTCTCACATCATCTTCTTCTCTTTTATAGAAAGGATGTATTTTGGATGGTTAACTATTTTATCTATTTGTATTTCTAAACCTAAGTGGGAGATGATTTATGGAAATTTGGTTTTAACTCTTAAAATCTGATGGTGTTTTTCAAGTATATGATTTTGAAAGAGTGTATTTGTCTGACTGTTAATGTATCCTGAAGTAGTGATAATATTTTTCTTCTTTTTCTGCTTTGCATATTTGGACTGTCTTCTTGGGCACGTGTTTCTGATGAATCTGTCTCGATGCAGTTCACACGATTCCTGTGTGATTCTCCTCTGGAGGTATGTGTTCATTCTGGAAACAGGTTTTGAAATTAATGTTTTCTTTCTTCTTCGCTCTCTGTAGATAGCAAACCATTACAGTATAGATGAATGTCACAATATTTGTATCATCACTGACTGGTAAGGAAGGGAGCTCTGTTTTCAAAGGAGTCTGAGGACTCCTTTGCTGGATAATAAGCTACCACTGAATTTCATATCACTGCATCAAAGGACAGTAGCAGAAAGTGCTGTGTCTTATCTGTTCTTGATTTATGTTTTTGAAAGAAAAGAATGTATTACTAAATAACTGGCTGAACTTGTATTTGACTACAAGCTGAGCTGAAAGCTCAGGAGAGATGCTCTTGCTTCGTTTCAAGTAAGCAAACTGCTGTGGATTTCTTACACTGTCTTGTTAGTCTTAAAGAGTTAAGTACCGCGTGACTGTAATGAAATTGTCAGGTTATAGTAATTACGCTAGTAATTTGATATGTAGCAGTTTGAATGAATCCATGTGTGGAGAGTTTGTTGCTTTTCTCTGCTGAGTCCACTGGCCTTTGCATTCCTGAGAGCTGAAGAGTAATAGAGCTCATTAGATTTTATAGGAAAAGGGCTTTTATCACCTCGTCAACTCAGGCAGCAGACTGCCATTATATTCTTAATTTTGTATGGCTACGTAGATGTTGATGCACACTTCCCTGCCAGGTTTATACCAGTATTGTTTCTTATAGACACTTTTTATTGACATTTCGAAGCTTGAATTAAATTTCGTGTGGCACCACTACAGATGTCTTCAATTAGGTGAAGTTAAATAAAAGGGGTTGCGTATCAGAGGCCAAGGGATTCTTGAAATTCTTTATTCTGAAGCAGTTGCCACAAGCAAATCTACTAGTGTGTAGTCTGTTTATTCTTTTGAACAAAAATAATTTAAAATAAAATTTAAGCTGTACATTATTTCAATTTGTATTTTTTTTAATTTTTAATATTATTATTAGCTGCAAAATATTATGAACACCCAAACTCTTCCTGTCGTCTTTATTTCCTGATTTTATTATTCTGTTTAGTTTCAGTTTTTGCTATGGACTCTGGTACAAAAAAAAGAATAATTTGAAAACTGATACAGTTTGTAGTAGCAGAAAACTAGGCAATTTTCTAGCAGTAAACAGGATAATGTTGAGGGAACTATTTGGGTTTTTTTTAATTCATCCTTTCATCTTAGAAGCTCAACTTAAGTATTTGCCATTTTACCACTTCACATCTGCAAATATTACTCTGTTTGGAGAGGTATGTTTATGATTCACTATAGGAAAATGACTTGCAAGAGTCTTAACCATAAATGAGCGTGGCCTGGTACCACGTTGCTGCCAAACTGAGAGTGTTGATGGAAGAAGGGCACAGGGAAAATCTGAATGGGTCCGGTTGGGTTCCTGGGTTTTGGTGCTCAGTGAGTTAGGGGGTTGTTCTGGGCCAGTGGCTGTATTGGCATCGTTAATAGTCATCTCTGGGTTTGTCCTTCCCAAGTTGTTCCATGTTGTGCTGATACAACAGTTGGAATGAGCCTCAGCACTCAGATGCGCCATGGTATTATGCAGTCAAATGATGATTTGGTTTTTTGTTTTGTTTTCAAATCCTTCTCTAATTGCTCTTTAGTCTTTTTTCATTTTGACTGATGCTAAGCCTTAAATCAATGGTTTCATAAAACTGCTCTCATAAGCATCCTTTTGAGTGAATCACTAATTTATACCCGTTGTTTTGGATGCATATATAACAATATTTTTCCCCCACGCATTTATGTTCCGTTCATTTATGAACATTTGATAGTTCCTCTGCATTTTTAATCACTCGTTATTGTGGGATCTTTCTGTAGTTGTTTACATTCAGCTCTTGCTTAACCATCCTGAAAACTTTTAAATTATGAGCTCAGTTTGATGCAACACTGTTCAGTCTTCAGCAATTCACATACCAGTATGGAGAACAGAATAGATCCAGCACGATGGAAAGTGAGCTGCTTTCCATTATGTAAATAATAATTTGTTCTCACTTTGTTTGCTTTCCTCTGTACTGAGATGCTTTTGAATCCTGAAAGAGAACTGAAAGGCGTTTGTGAAGCTGGATCTTTGCTCTTCAAAAAGCACATCAGCCTCTGCTCAGTGTTATTGAGTTTATTGATATGTGTTAATTTTTAGGAGATCTGATAACAAATGATATGGTTACAGGTCTGTAATTCCCAGAACTACCTTTTGTAGAATGGCATACCTCAGTCACATCTGATGCGCTGCACAGGACTAAATCAAAACTCATTTCATTCAGAGATCTTGGCAAATGGCCTTTTCTTTTTTTTTTTTTTTTTTTTTTTTTTTTTTTTTCCTTATAGTATTATAGACATCACCTTGGCCTCTACTCAAGGCCTGATACTCAAAGTCTCTTGCTATTGAAGTCCCTTGCATCTTCACGGCTTCACTGATGATTTTAGCATTTTAAGCTTTCAATCACTGTCCTGATTAAATAGCTGACAGTATAACTCAAATACTATACTTTTCCAAGGAGGTACAGAAGTTAGCTCTGTAGACAGTGTCTTACCTTTTGATGCAGTGAGTTGATTTAGTTTGTTTTGATATGAAATCAAACAACTGTTCAGGTTGGAAGGGACCCCTTGAGATCATCTAGTCCAGCCCCGCTGCTTGAGCAGGGTTGGCTAGATCAGGTTTTCCAGGACCATATGTTTTGAATATCTCCAAGGATGGAGGCTCCACAGGTCTCTGAGCAGCCTCTGCTGTTGTTTGACCACTCTCTCAATTAAACCTGTTTCCTTCTGTTCAGATTGAATTTCCTGTGTTTTAATTTGCATGCATTGCCTCTCCTCCCGTCAGTGGTAACTACTGAGAAGAGTCTGGCTTCCTCATTTTCATTCCCTTCCGTCAAGTGTTTCTACATACTGACAAAATCTCCTTCTGTGTCGTCTGTTCTTGAGGCTGAAGAGTCCCAGCTTTCTCAAGCTCTCCTTATACCTCAGATGCTCAAGCCCCTTAATCATCTTTATGACCCATACGGACTCGCCTCAGTCAGTCTGTGTTTTTCCTGTACTGGGAAGCCCAGCACGGGACCCAGCACTGCCGATGCAGCCTCCCCAGTGCTGACCAGAGAGGAAGGCTCACCTCCCTTGACCCCACTAGCAGCTCTCTGCCTGGTGCAGCCCAGGATGTTGTTGGCCTTTTTTTTTGCTGCAAGGGGGCATTCATTGAAAAAAAATGAAAACGTGCAGTGCTACCTCTCTGCTGACACAGCCTATATTTGTAGGCCACTTTCACAACAGCTCCACTAATCCCTCATGAAAGGAGGACATCCTACTGAAAAGGAAATGTGTTGCTAACCAAGAGATAGAAATCTACCATATGGTGTAGGTTGTGTGTGTGTGTGCCTTTTGGGAAAGGAGCTGCTGGAATTAATCACTTCACTTCTTCAGCAAATAATTTCCACTGGAGTGTAGAAGTCAAGGGTTTCCTGGCTTTTTTTTTTTCCTTTGTATAAGACATAGCATGGATTTCATATCTTCTTACCTCAATCCACAGCAGAGGGTAAAATGGAAAAGTTCAAAGTAGGAAATTTCATGAAACCTTACAGAGAGAAATAATCGTGAAGTTGTTATGGTCAGAACCCGTTTTTGGTAAGTGACTGTGCAGTGCCTTCTGCGGTTGCACGCTGGTCTGGCATGCAGCTTAACAAGTGCAATTTCCATAATAATAATAATAATAATGGTGATGATGTAGGAAAATATCCCTTAAAAATAAAGAGACTGCTTTGAAGAAAATTGAGTGTTCTCACTACCACTGAAATTCAATTATAAGCAGTTATTACACTGAGGTATACTAATTGGACTAATATGTAATACCAGTTGCTATTAAATATTTAAATTTTAATAAAGCGTTATTAAAAATATGAGCAATCATGTGTTAATGGAACCATTAGCAGAATATGAAGACGGGTAGAATTAACATGTGATGGACAATATTGTATCTTTCTCTGCACTATAGTGTAAACATTGGAGAGAAAATTATTTGCTTGAATTTTTGTCCTAGATCTAGTTATTAATTTGTTGATTGTTTCAATGTAATCAGATTATAATAATTTATTGTATTAAAGTTTGCGTATAAATTGTTAATTTTAAATAAATTGCTCCCTTTGTACTGGTTCCAGGGCTAAGGTATCATTTCTGGAAGATAAGCTAAGCCTGTTCTGGTGAGGCTTGCTCACCTGATATCACTGGTATAGTTTACATCACCTTTGACAAACACGGTCCCAGGTGGCCATGTCAGTGGTGAGAAATGGTGTAACCTGCTTCAGGAAAACGTTTCATATTCTAGACCTGTTTTACGTCAAAATACCTGGATAGCGCATGTGAGGAATCAAGTTAAAGGAGCCAAGTATTCATTGAGAAATTGGAGAAAACATCATACTTACAAGCATTACAAAGGATTACATTGTATGAACACTTTTCAAGGAGGAGGAAAATGTTAACATGTTAATTTTTAAAAGGAAACTTTTAAAAAATGTTATTTACTTATGTAATGGAGATCCCTGAACATTTTGTCTGACATCAGTGCTATGCTTATTATGTTCGTTACAGAACATAGCCTCTTTTATGCTTATGACATTTCATTTTAATTGCATTAGTGAAATAACTGGAGTTTATACTTTACTAGAAGTTCTTAACTGATATTAATACCTCAGTTTGCAGAGGTCTGGTGACCGAACCCATGCGATGCCATTTGGAGGTTTGGGGTCGCGCACAGACACAGCATTTGTTTAACTTTACAAGACTTCACTTTGAGTGAAAATGTTTTCCACGTTGGCTTAGGCTATCTTTTTAAACATTCATTAAATCCTATATGATGAGGTTTTGACAAAGAAAGAAAATCTGTTTTAACTGAAACTTAAGTAAGTCTGTGTTGTATTACCAGTCACGTTTCCCCTTGGCTTGCATGAGATGTTTCTTTTTTTTTTTTTTTTCTGAGAAGAGAATTTAACTGTGCGGAGAAATCCTCAGAGAAAATCTCTTACTTGACTGTGTCTCAGCTGAAAAGTTTTACTGCTGACCATGTGATTTCATTTGACTCTAGTGAAAAGTTGAGGCTATTGTATGAAACCATAACTGTTGAATAAGTGGGCTTTACCTGAATGAGAAGAAACTTAGTTTAATATGCTACTATCACAGTCTAATATCCTCATATACTGCAGATAGAGCTCTCAAATGTTTGATCATTTCACTTTTACAGTATCTGTAGCTCCATATCTAGTTCTAAGCTATGTAACTATATGAAAACGCAAAAATTTTATTACATGGCCTTTATGTTATGACTTATTGGTTGGTTAAGTCAGCTGAAATTATTTTTGTTCACGTGATTGATTTCTTTTGACACATGTGGTACCAATTAGAATAACTTCTACTGCCCATCATCTCTTCAGTCTGCGCTACTGTATCAAAATTCTTGATTAAACCCACCTTCTGTTGTTGTAATGCAAACCAGTTGGTCATAGTAGGCAATATTGTCAGATTTATTGAGTGAGAAGCAGCTTTCTGAAGATCTGGCAATGCAGTGAAAAACATGACTAGATGGATAATTAAGTTGAGCGCAGTGGAATTCAGGATTAAAGTAACCTTGACGTTGGAGACAATGGCATGCCAAAGTTGGTTATGTAATACAGTTTAAATTAGGAGATCGTTTTCTTCTTAATTTGAAGCATCAGTTTCTGGCTCTAGGTGCTTTACCCTGTCCGGAGGCGTACTTCACTGCACATCCAAAACTGCAGCGCGCGAGGACAGCAAGTTCCTTAGTGGTTTTGTGGAAGGTACTCTGATGTGGGCTGACAAAGAAGCAACTCCACAGATTCTGTTTCAACAGAGAATTTCAGGTTGCTAGAGACAAGGTGTTTTGTTGATCGTAAGGAGTAAACCTCACATAAAGAGTAAAGTGTTCAGTGCTTTTTATAAATGCTCCTCTCAACCAGCTTTAATGGCTGCTCTGAGAAACTGAATTTCTGTGGCCAAAGTGCTTCCAGTAGTTGGGAGCATGGGGGAGAGAAACAGCAAGGTCCCTGCTGTGACGAGGAACTAGGCAGTCGCAGCCAGCTTTGGGAAGCACCAGCACAGGGAAGTGTCTGCATTTCACCTTTCTGCCTTTGGGCTTCATCTCTTGTTGAAGAGTAAATAGGTCAAATTAAAGGCCAAACTCTGGGGAAAAAAAGTAATAATAATAAAAAAAAAGAATATCTACAGAATTTGTTTGCATGTAATCATACATTAATAACTTGATGAATCACGTTGTTGATTTATCATTTCAGTACAATAAATGCTAGATGGCAGAGGCTGTTTGCAGGTTCGTGTTTGGCATGGGTGGTACGTGGAGGTTACTGATCATGAGTACAATGAAGGTCAGAAATGATACAGTGAATTAACATTGTTTTCCCTGCTTCTCAAATTCCTTTTTTCCTTTTTCTAAACATGGATAGCTGAAGAAAGTTCTCACAGTATTTGCTTTTGTCTTAAAATTCTTTCTAAAATTGTTTTTATGCTGAAAGTCAACCTGTCAGACAATTACATCCTACTTTTGTTTCCGCTTAGGCAGAGAATGCTCCAAATGGACCAGACTGTGGCTACGGCTCTTTCCACCAGCAGTATTGGCTAGATGGGAAGATAATTGCTGTTGGTGTCATTGATATCCTGCCCTACTGCGTGTCCTCTGTCTATCTGTACTACGATCCAGACTATTCTTTCTTATCTTTGGGAGTCTACTCTGCGTTACGGTAAGAGGACATTTTTGTTATCTTGTTAGACCTAACAGTAAGAATTAATACTTGTTCCTAAAATTGAGCTTTTCTTTCATATATACATATACTGGTAACACTACCTCTAGCAAAGTATTTATTTGGGGTCAGTTTTTAATTTTTTTAACTCTCTACAGTTGGTTGCATTCCAAATAAATTTTTAATTGTCAACTTTGAACAAGGATGTATCTTTCTAGTTAGCTAAACACTTTTAAAGATTAAAAAAACACTAGGAAGCGAAATACCTAGTTTTTATTGCCCCTGAAAATAGCTTAGTATTGCTTGGTTTCAGCAGGAAATGTCTCTTTTTTTTTTTTTTTTTTGTTTGAATAGAAATAATTTTTCCTTAGACCTTTTTCAAAGTAAAGCCCATTTACCAAATGAAATTTATCACTTTTATAGTTGTACGCACATTGAGATCATAAATAATAGAGTACCTAAAACCCGTTGTCTTCTGAATTAGTAGTCTCCTGCTGGACTAGCACTAAGTAAGTGTGTTTTTCAGGTATGTTAATCTCATTATCTTTGTCTTTAGAAAGCCTGATGGAGAGAGTAAACTTATGAATTGTAAAGCCTTAAATTAACTGTCAACCTAGTCTTGCAAAACAGTAGGAATAGTGAGTAGTGCTGTTATCTGTGAATAAGATTTTTATGCTAAATTGCAAGTTACTGTTTTTCTTTCATAAGCAATTTTATGATTCTGTTATTATTATAAGGAAAAAAAAACCCTAAACGAGTGGAAATATTTGTGCATCTCGATTTTTTTTCTCGGTCTTTTTGCTTCTCTGTTCACATGAAGTGAACTGGCCACAGACATATGGTGTTCCCAGTGAGGTTCTTATGAAATAACTGCATTGCACCTTGTGCCAGGCCTCTCTATTTTCAAGTTTCCATAGGTCTGAAAAGTTCTAGCAAAAGTCTTTATCTGTTCAGATTTGAACTACACTCTTCCATCTATGAAAGAAGCACTAGCATTGTGAGATCCAGCTTGCTCCTTTCTCTGAGGTATCCTGTTTGAGTGCAACTTCTCTACAGGTGGAGCTTCTTAGCTATTGTTTAGTTTTACCCAGCAGGATTGGTAAATATGACGTGATTGTGTGCAATTTAATCTCTCAGAAGTCTAGTCACTCATAATTTTTTTGGATTTTGATTAGGATCTTCTGATTTCTGAAGACTCTCTTTGTTTTTTAAATTCTCCTTTTTGGGTGTATTCTTCTCTTCGTAGTGGTGAATTTTGTGATTTCTGAATAATCTTTACACGAGTTGTTCAAATGCATATGTCAAAGGGTTTTTGCCACAAAGTTCACTGTTAAGTTGCTGACATTGGTCTAATGGTTTATTGCTGCTGAAATGAAGTGCTGCAATCACTCCTCTCCATCTCTGCTATATGCTGAGTTTCTACCAACTGTATAATGAGCCAGTTTAATTTACTGAGCAGAAGACTATTTGCTTTAGCAACCTGGTTAGTGACCTGAGTTGGCTCAGTGAAGAAGCTGTTAATGCCAGAGCTGTGATGGAGCCATAGTGTGCAGCTGAGAACAGGTTGGGAGCGAGGGAGCAGGACCTCCTCCCACTCTGGTGAGCTCTTAGATCAGTTAAGTCCTAAAGTGCAATTTCTCAGAGTGTGTCACCTTTAACAGAGCTGATAACATTCCCTTCCTGTTGGCTCTCTCCACCTTGTTCTAGGATGGTTCTTTATGAAGGATAAAGTGTATACTTAGAGTTTAGGTCAGAAGGGACCTCTGGATGTCATCTGGTCCTGTTTACAGAGCAGAGCAGGGCTAACTTCAAAGTTGTCATGAGCATTAATGCGACTGTTGATGTAGCATCTCCAGTCGTCTGTGTCTAAAAGAGTCTGAACTGTCATTTTTCTGAGGCATTCAGTGGCACTGGTGATTTTATAAAATTAATTAATTTATAAAATAATTCATAAAATTAATCAGAATTAACAAATGTAGAAAAAATGTTGGAACTCCTATGATTTAGAGTTGATCTTTTTTCTGTCTATTAGTGGTCTGGATTTTTAGAAGTGTTTTATTATATATGCTAGACTCTTGAAATTAGACTGATTTTTATCTTTTCCATGCAGGGTGAGCATGTATCATAAAAAACTAAGTCCTTCTAAGAGTTCTTTTTTGGTATTTGTACATATCTCATTACTTTATATAATGATAGACTGATGTAATAAATTTTTATGAATTCTTGAAATTATTTTAAATTTTCTACATACTAAATTTAAAACTTTGTTGGCGCAACATGTGTGCGTGACTCGACTGGTGAAAAAGCAGCTTATAAATTCTGCAGCATTTAAGGCAATAAAAATGAGTTCCCCACAGTCTTAGAGTGGACCAATCTTCTTTCAAAAAGGGAAAAAAACCTTGAGAGTTAGAGAGGATTTAGGAAGTTGCAAAGGAATTTGATACCTTCAAAGCTGTTGCCAATTTTACTCTGAGGAGGTTAAACTGCATTGCAGTCCTGTCACTTCCACTTCATGCTACTTTGAGAATTTTTGCTGCTGAGTCGTAGAAAGGCTGGGATTTGAAGATCATTTGATATATGTAGACATGTAAGTAAAGAATGAGGGGAGAAGAAGCTACTCGTGAAATACCAGTCTTACCAAAGGAGCAAAACTGACTGAGAAATATTGAGTGATTCTTATTCTTATTTGCAAGAAAAAGTTAAATCTTCCCCATGACATGACATCGTTAATAATAGACAAACATGGTATTCATAATGTCTGTTTTGTAAGAGAACAAATACTTCAACTTCTTTTGGAATTCAGTACTAAATCTGAATTTTGTGTTGATAAAATGAGTACGAGTATTGCCAACTAGTTGACTACTCTTGCCAAGTGCTAGCAGCCATTATAACTCTTTAGATACGTACCATAACTGAAAGCTCTAAAAAAACATAACAGCAAGCCTGTAGTCCCTTTTCTGTAGGGATTTAGGCAGAATGAACACAGGTAGATGTGAGTTATGCCGTATAGTGACACCTCATTGCTGCTCCTGGTTTAAAATGGTGGAATCTGAGGATGCTCTTGCATTGGGTCTCAGCACACGCTCCTGAAAAACAGAGAGAAGGATGTTTTAGCATCCCCCCAATAAAACTTTGCCTGGAGTGGGGTTGGCCGAATAGATAAATGAAAGATAGAGCAAGAATTGGAAATTGGAAAGAGATTTTGAAATGCGAAGATAATGTTTTTTCCCCTGTAGTATTCCAGCTTTTTGAATGGCAGAAAGGCATTTGTTTAATGAGGCCCAGGATAATCTGCATGAAGGAGTAAGGTTATTTAACTTCATGCCATATCTTAAGGACTATGTGTATGAAGTGCATGTTTGTACATTTTTGGTAGTACATAAATCTTACTTCTGGAATCTGTTGTGTTTACTTGGATTTTCAGATCTAGAATAACTTCTTTCTAGACAGTCTCCTCTTTGAATGGAGATACAGAGTTATCAACTCGTGATGGTCTCAGCAAACTGCATGCAACTGAAATGTTGGGTTTTCAGTACGTTTAAACATCCTTATTGCTAACTGAAGTGATAAAACACGCCCAGTGTTTGTACATGCTTCCTAGATGCACGTGTTCGTATCTTCTTACCCCTTTGACACCGAAAGTAAGAACCAACATCCATGTTTTAGCGAATTTGTTACAAATGTGAACTGCAAAGTCACAAATGCTGTAAAAATGAGCATTAGAGTGGAAACACTGGCTGAATCTTTTTAATAATACCACTTTCCTTGTGAAAAATACCTTTTCTTGCATCGAGATGGATGTTTTTACATGTTGATTGCTAGAACGCAAATAATGGAACAAACAAGAAGCTTATCCTTGAAGCTTGTTTTCTAAAAGTACTCTGGTGTTTTCTTGAGCCACGTTAGCCAGTTTGTGTGCAAGCGCTGGGCTAGATTTCTGTAGAGTCGCAATGTACATGAATGCTAACAACAAACTTGTTAAACTGAGGCTCTTGGTCACTTTTTTTTTTTTATTTCAAGTCAGGCAATTGGCAGGACAAAACACAAAAATGAAAGTATTTTTAAGCCTGACATGGTGTTTTGGATTTTGGTGATTTGTTTGTTTGGTTTTTAAGCATTAATTTTCAGTTTATTATCTTTGGGGTTTTTCAAGCATTAGTTCGAGTTTATTATCTTCATTTTTTTTTTTATTTGATAGAAGTCTAGTTCTTTAAATAGGTCAAGAGCCAGGTAGCTATAAAATATTTCGGTATGAAGAGGTAAAATGAATGTAAGAATTCTAAAGTAATTAGTCTTGTCTTTCCTTTCACAGGGAAATTGCTTTTACTAGGCAACTTCATGAAAAAGCTCCTGATCTCTGTTTTTATTATATGGGTTTCTACATTCATTCATGCCCCAAAATGAGATACAAGGTAAAGCGTGTTTTTACTTATTTCCTTAGTGTACTATTATTCAAAGCATTTGACAGTGTTTTTAGTAATATAGTATTTCATAATTGTCATTTTGGATTTTAATATAGACTTTATATGGTTAAATTTGAATGTTGGTTACATTTAACTTGGCTTAGGATTTAATTTTTTTTTTTAATTTAGCTGCATGTGGTACTTATTACAAGTTGGCTTAAAAGTAGTTCACATGGAGAGGTTTTCAAGGCTGTCAGATAACTGTCTGTCATTTGGTTACCTGGCTATCTCCTGTTTACAGTATATCCTCCAATAGACTAGAATTCTCCCTTTTTTAGGTTTGCATATTTGTGGAACTGTTGCTTAGTGACTACAGGCAGTGATAACATGCCTTTGTGGTCTTGGCTGTACTTGGGTTTTTTCTCTTTGTTTTTTGTTACAGATAGGGAAATTGCTCTGCTGATGAAACCAATGAGAAGCTAGATTAGCACCAATTTTGAGCCAGGTAGCAGATTTTTAAGGAAAGGGTCAGGAGAATCCACAGAACGTTTAGAATAACCAGTTTATCACCAGACCTCCTTTGTAACACCTGTTAGCCTCAACTTTGTTTAGACCTAAGTACCTAAGGTTGTCTCTCCTATGTTTTTTTGAGATCTTGTGAATGTGATATCTTTTCTTTCTAAATGTATCATTGCTTTTTACATATTACAACACCATTTCAGAACACTGATTGATAGAAATTTACTGAACATTTACTCATAACCAAATAAATCTGTTTATAAGGTGTAATGATACAAAGCTCATGAAATCTAGAGTAGGAGGTGCGGCATTTTCTTTTTTTCCTCGAAGTGTGCTAAAAATCTGCAGTCTTTTCAACCAGTTTTCAAATAGTAAAAAATTGTGAGGCTCATTGAACTGATGAGTGTGAAGGAAAAATCTTTTCAGCTTTATTGTGGCCTACACGACAGGTGGCCATGCTGATTCAGTCTTCTGAAAATAACACATCCCTCCCCCTCCTTTCTTTTTTTTTTTTTTTGTCTTCCCCTCACTCCCCCACCCCTTACCAACTTGAGTTTATCATCTACATCTGGTGGCCAAACCAAAGAGAATATTAACTTTGAGGGAAGCAAATGGGTGAGTTGGAAAACATTGTCTCTGTCATCTAAATAATCTTAAAGGTGGCTGCATCACCAGCTTAAGCCATAGGTTCTGATTACTTGCTCCGCTCTCTGGAAATACTTAACAGTTTGGGATGATTCATTCAAGTTGAGACAGTGCCATTTAACATCCCTTCCACAACTTACATAGTTCAAGACCTGTAAATAGAATGCATTTCGTTTACTAGGGCACCTAAGAAAAGAAACAAATCTGACTATAATGGCAGAAAGCCTCCCAGTTCTGAAAGATACCATTGCTAAGAAACTTTGGGTTCAGCCACTTGTAGTAAGTTTTAATAAAAATGTGAACTTTGTATACATGGATTAAACAGAGCTCATACGTGAGTCAGTGTATTAATGTAGCCAGCAAACTATTTAAATATGAAGATTTAATGCTGTAAAATGGGGAGCTAACCTCAGCAGCCTCTATACATTTGTAGTATTTATTATAATGTGGGATCTTCTGGGCCTGTGCTGTTGTTTGAAAATGATTGCATCAAGAATATAATATTGTTTTTAGAAGTGGCCAAATGTAATGCAATTGAAAATCAGTTTGACATTAATTCTGTAGTTCCACTTTACGTTCACTGAAATAGTACACCAGAAACAAAATTTAAAACTAACTCTGAAATGTGTCTGGATAATGCTGCTACTCTTGTGAAGTGATTGCTAGTGGTGAAGTGGGGCTGCGTAAGTACTGACTTTGTGGATTAAGTTATTTCAGTAATGCCTGGTTGACTTGGAGGCATTACATCTTGAAGACTTTGCTTTATTACAGTTTAATAGAGATGTTAGAGACTCCCTTCCTTGAAAGATATTGGTGTGGAAGAATGGCAGGCTGTAGGTAGCTGTTGTTGAACTGATGTCACAAAAGCAAATTGAATGAAGGAAAGAAAAGGAAGGAGTTGAAAAGCTAACTACTGGTTTTTATCCTCTGCTTGCAATTTTCTTTGCAAATTATTTGTCCTAGGATGTTTAGAAACAGAGGCTAGGCACACTATCACTTCTTTATACAAGCAGTGTCTTATGAAGAACACATGCATGCTATACTTATTTACAGTGAAGTCACAGGATTTTGGAAATATTTGAAAATTTTTCTTCTTCTAGTCACAGATTGTAATCAGTGGCAGTGCCTAAGCTGGCATTTGCATTTGATTTTTGACAGAAACACAGTACCAGGCTACTTCTAGCAAAGATGCCTGAGCTTAAACTGGTTTTTACCAAATGCGCGCTCTCTTCCTGCTGATTGAAGAGGGATAACTGATGTACTGGGATGTGTAAGGAACAGTGACTTTCTTATGTTAATTTTAAGGAGTTTGACATTGTTCCACTTTGCATGGAGTAAAATTCAGTCTTCCGTACAAGACGTGGCTGGAGTAATTGGGGATTTGTGCAATGAACTGTTGTACTCGTATTACCATCTAGGACTGATGCATTAATGTTATGCACGTGAGGACCTAGCTGGGCGTTTTGTTTTTATGTACATGTGACTCCTAGATTGGAGGTATAGATAGTCAACAGCAAGCATTAAAGCCTTATTCTGCATGGGTGCTTTCTGAGAATGCAAATTGTAGACATCTCATCTGGATTCTAACTTTTTTGTGGATGTAAAGTAATAGTAATTGTTTTTTTTTTTTAAAGCATTGCTAATGGGTGATCATACATACGAGTGGATGGGCCATACAGAGTAGCTGCATCAGATCATCTTGGCTGTGTTGCATGCTCCAAGGCACTGATAGAATATTTTGTTGAGTATTTATTTTTAAATAAGGCTGCCTATATGCTTATTCTGCTTTTTATCCAGTTCTTAAAATGCTATCTTCATCCGAGAAAGTTTCTTTGAGCAGTCACCCTCAACGTGGCCAGAACACCTCGCCAGTTGCCCACACCGCAACTGCGCCGTGCAGCTGCTGAATATTTTTAGCACCACTGAGCAGGTCAGGGGCTGAACTAGCAGAGAATTCGTTGTTGGGGGTCAGTGTGTGACCTTTTCATCGGAAGGATTCTGTTTCCACAAATTTTGGAATAAGTAGTATATAATCCAGTGGAAGATTGGAGGCCTGAGTATCCTGGAAGAGGATCCCCAAGTCAGGATTCCTGTGGCTCAGTAACAGAGTTGGAGAATTCTGGATTATCAGCCAGGGAGATAAATGTTTAAAGAGTATCATCCACCCTGTGGATCAGACGTAATTGCAGAAATTTTTAAAAATAAAGCTCCTTTTTGTCTCGCTGTTCTCTTCCCTTTCCTTTTGTTCCTGAACAGCTTGCAATTGATTGCAATGCGATTTTAAAACAGTAGAGTACCAGGGAAATTACTTAAGATGGGGGGAAGGGAATATATTGTAATATTAGGCTGGTTTTTAGTTCTCAGCTTCTCTTAAATTTGTTCCCATGTATGGGTTAACATTTATGAACTGGTAAAATAAAATCTACATTAAATTGAGACAAAAAGATTTCTGTAGCCCTGTTAACTATGTTTATATGGAAAAATCCTATGAAAAACCTTAAGCTATGGCTTTGTTCCATTTTTTCCGGGTAGATGAGGGCAATAGAAGATGAAAATGATTCTCTGAAGAAATTCACAACCTTGTGGTTAAACTTTTCAGGCGCTGTTAGATGTGGTAGTTCTTATGTTGGAAAATAGTCTCCTGGAAAATTTTCCAGGACTCATAAGATGCAAAGTCATTTTCCTAATGCATTTTGGAGTCTGCAATGCAACTTTAAGTATATGAAAGTATTTTACTTTAGGATGATGTTGGTCTCAGGCTTGCTTCTTATGTGTTTAAGTACTGTATCTGTACTTGTTAATGCTTTTCAGTCAAACGACATTTGTTTATGAATGTATTTATAGAGTTACATAAATAAAAGAACCACATTTGCCAACAGCCAAATCAGAGATGCTTGAGAGGATCTTGGATTTTTTTTTCCTGTACTGATATTCTATCTGTTTTGTCCTGCATCTTTCCAAGTAAAAAAAAAATTACTCCATGGCTCTATGTTACTGAATGCACATTTTCCAATTGCTACTGAACTCTTTTGAGATCCTTCCTGTTCTTTCCCTTACAGTTCTTTGACACTGGTTTTGAGTCTTGTGGTGGGTGACACTAAATAGATTTTTGGGTTTGTGCTTCTGGTGTAAATAGTAAATGTATTTGCTGCCATACATTTGCCATTTGAACCTCTGTTGACCTTGAATCAAGTTCTTCTCTAAATTCTTGTACTGGAAGGGATTTGTTGGTGATGTTTTCTACATGAGGTTTTTCCAGTGTCAATATTTGCATGCAAACACTGCATTTGGAGCACGTATCGCTACTTGTTTTGGTCAATAATCTGCTTTCCCTGAAGCCACTCTGCTAAGCTTGTAAATAACTATCAGCATACTTTGAAGTGCATAGCAGATTGAATGTCTTCTTGCCGTGTTATCTCTGCGTACCATTTTAAGACCGTTCTATGATGTGAAGAGGTGTTTTGACTGAACTCTTTATCCAGACTTGTATGCAGGCCAAGGTAAATGGAATTATTTCAAGCAGTCTCCTTTGGTATCAAGGCATGGCCAGACTTCAGATAGAGGGAATACTAGAAAGGGTTCTGAAATGTCAGAAAAGAAACAAAAGGCTGATTCAACTGTGATTAATCATTCTTAAACTAAATACCTCAGACTGACTGTGGTCGTAAGTGGTGCCCCTGGAATTTTATGGCACTCGAGAGCAAATTTCTTCAGCTGCTCTCAGGAATTTCAGCATCGCTCCTCCTGCAGCAGTGAAATGCATCCAGTGGTAGCCTGGACTTCCACATCCACAGGATCCACAAAGGTCTGACTCGTCCTCGCTTGTCCTTTCCCTTGCCGTTTCTGGCTGTGGAATTTAGTTAACCTTTTCAGTAAGCTTGGATTTGCTGTGTAAGCTGAAATGTGTGAGGGAAAGAGACTTAATGTGATGTGACTCAATGTGATCCTCTATGATTTTGGGGATATAAGCACACACTGTTATGGTTCTGGCACTGGGCAGTAGACAGCTTTGCACTGTTCCACACAAAAAGAGCTGACATTTCTATACCTCCATGCGTGATCTCTTTATTCAGTATGTATTGAAGTTGCTGTCAGCCTGTGTTTCTCACTGGTATTGCTATTTACCTTGATAATGGGAGAAGATGATAAGCAGAGCAGCTCCAGTCCTCCAAACTACTCTCAGTTTAAGTCTGTTGTTTTGGGTTTTTTTTTTTTTTTTTGCTGATTTTATCATTTTTGGATGATTCTCAAACACTAGCTAACATTCTTTACTTCTGAATTTTGTCTGTCTACCTGTCTCTTTGTGGGTATTCCCAAAAGAGAGTGAATTTGAATAGGCAGAGATAGACATCTGACGATGCCATGATGCAGAAGGTTAAAATAGATTTATGAAGGTAATGCTCTTCACTTTTTCCTGACATATTTTCTGTGTGAAGTTGTTCCTAGCCATGCAGTTTTCAAGTGTTGGGCAAAATATCAGAATTCTTGTGTCCTGGAGAAAAATCTGCACTTTAAATCTGCCACTGAAATGTAAGTCATTGAAACACTGGATGATTTTATCTATGCACCCCATTTATTGAATCTACCAGCTCTTGGTGTATTGGATATCTCATTTAACTTCAATTTCGGTTGGTTTTATGGTATTCTTTCATACTTTTGCTATTTTGCTGATTATATTAGCTCTAATTAGGCAATATTATCAAGTGAAATTTATTTGGTCTGAAAGCCAGGAACTCCTGCTTTTCCTGGCTGTGCCGTATTTCATCTTGTGGTCTTTACAGTAGGAGCTGGCTGACAAGTCAGTTAATCTACACAAGAGATTTTTTTTTCTCCAATTTTCCAGGAAAGATTTAATGGTAGACACTTTAATGAAGTCTAGTTTTACTAAGACCTCATTAATTTTACAGAGGTATCACAGTACAGTTCTCTGAAGTGTTACATTTAATTTAGATGACAATTCATTATTTTGAATGATTATTTTCTTTGTCTGAGTTTGTTTAGCCAGTGACTGTACTGAGTCTCTGAGTAAAAGTGGATTAATGAGGTTCTATTATTTATCCTCAATCCTGATACTAAACACGGTGCTATTAAGAGTCTAGTCTGCAAAAAGTTCAGCGTCACTGTTTGAATGGGAGTGAGAGTCCCAGACTCTTGGATTTGGAGCCAGGAGGGAATAGTGCAATCCTGGAAAAGGAGACTTGCCAAGGGCCATGGGGGATTACATGGTCCATCCCCTTTCTCCAAGGCAGGTCAGCTATGTTTGTGTTCACTTCTAAGACCCGTTGGGCGTAGGTGTGCCAAAAGTCTTAGATAAACTTATACACATCTCCATGCGTTGGTGGTTATATCCCTGTGTATTCTTGTGCTTTGTTAGTCTTCCCAATGAATTTTTTCTTCATTTCTGACCTGAACTGTTCTTCCTAAAAGTGCCACATTTTGTCCTACCTAGCAAGCACATAAAAAAAACCCCAACCTGTTATTTGCAACACCCTTCTTGCTAAACATGATGACTGCTGTCAGGTTTCTCCTTGGGCTTTTCTTATTTTTGCCTAAAAAAAACCCCAACCAACCACTCACCAAAAACCCTATCAGTTCCTTCTGATGTTTTCTCCTTCTAACATTTTGTAAGCTTCTTGGCATTCTTTATGCAGTCCAGTGGATTTTCATCAACTGATGCATTTCTGTCCCAGAGAATGATGTCTAAAATTAGGCCGCCTGTTCAAGGCCCTCTAATGCTGAGGTCAGTCTGTACCATTTGTTTCTGTAACGAGAATTATTGCCTTCATTGTACAAAAGAAGATAGACTCTGGAGGCAAGGAGAAAGGGTGTAAAGGAGAAAAAATGTGAATTGTGCAAGTAAAAAGTTTTCCAAGTGGGCTAAATAGGACTTGGGCTGAGTTATTTTTAGTGTCAAGGTTTGTGACTAAGTGACTATGAAAGCACATGTGTTTACGCTCTTGAGTCTCTCTGCTGTTCATTCTGGTTTAGCTAAGTCTCTGCTAAACATTGCATTTTTCTTTCTTTCAGGAGAGAATATTGCATTAAATGAGGTGACAAAACATTGAGGGGTTTGTGGTTGTTCCTTACAGTGCTTGTGGACATCTTCTGAATGAGTTTTATCTTCCTTATTATGGTAAACTATTTACTACATTTTATAGTAAATGCTGGAAGTGGAAACTCTAAGAAAGTAACAAATTGAGAATAAACAAAACCCAGAGCAGAGATGTGTCAGTACTGGATTGCAGGTGATGGTAATTCATTGTGTTTTCACATCACCTGCGTGTCACTAGTAGAGGAGCAGCTTACTTCCTGTTGTCCTGTGGTAGCCATGAATGTTATTGCAATTAAAGTAATTTAAAAACAAATCTGTACTCTCTTTAATTGGTATTAGAGGCAATAGTCAAAGCCTGTGGAGCCTGGCAGGCTCTTGGATGGTGCTGTGTTTCCACAAAGACTGTCAGGAGGGCACTGGAGCTCTGAGAGACTGCACGTGCAGGGCCCTGAGCAGAGGGGTCAGTGGAGAAGTGAAATATTTTTGTTACAGCTTCTTTAAAGCTTTTTCTTAACCTAATAAAATCAGTTCCCAAAGGTTTTTAAAGGTTACCTTATTGGAGAAGCCTAGCAAGATTGGGCGAGGTTGGGCAAACCGTTGTCTTTTGAGTGTGAAATGAAAAAAATACAGCAACAAAAAACCCAACGCTAATCTCTCTTGCTGTTTCCAGACACTGCCCTGAGGTTTCTGCTTATCATGTGAGGGAGTTAACCACTGCCAAAAACTTTTTGTTTAGTTGTTTTCAACTGAGTAACTGAACTGTTCTAAAAGGAATGACTGAATCTGTTAGGAGTAGTTATTTGCTGTGTTAGATTAGATGTGTAGGACAATTTTGGGATTCTTACCAGAAAGGTTCCAAGGGAGTAGATAATCTTTTTTAATAGAATATTATACTGTTTGCTTCCTTCCCCTTTCTTGTTTGGAATGGAAATGTTTTCACAAATAATACTGAGTTAGAATGCCAGAAAAAGGGTATGAAAATGACCCCATTGTTAACTATTTGAAGAAGAATGGGTTTGTGGAGCAAAAGGACACAGGAACCAAATTCTCTGTTCGCCTCAGCACAAATGCACTGTTGTTTTATGAGTGGACAGAAGACAAGATGAGCTCTTTGTTCCACTGATCTATTGATTGTCCTTATTTTTTTAAAGATATTAAGGCTAGTGTTCTGAAGGGCTTCTTAGTGCTAATGTGATTGGTAAGGTTGAGCTATGATTTATTTTTCAATATCTTTCTATTTCAGTCTTTACCGGTTGGCATTGTATGGTTTGCTATTAGTTGTTTTTAATTGTCTTCCATTCAGGGGGAAGGGAAGGAAGGTGGAGAGACGTTACAGTATTTTTTGAGGGAAAGTTGCTACATTTTGCATCCTCTGTTTATGTCGTGCAGTGGCAGTGAAGGACACCGAGTAAAAAGCTGTAGGGCTGGCTGAGAGCCAGAGAGCCGGTCCGATGTTCTGCCCCTGGTTCTCAGTTTGGGCGACCTGAGGATGCTGTGCAAGGAGATCAGGTGGGAAGGTCTCCATAGGGAGGACCTTTGGGGATGCTCTATCACAATTTTTGCAAAATTAGACATGGTGTTTAGGAAGCATAGGACAGCGCCTGTGCAGCCATATAATTGCAAGGTGGTATTTTATGTGTTTCTCATAAATCGTTGTGTGCTTCTGATAGAGCTCAATTTTGTAAGCCCTGACTGAAACTTTGTTTTAGAAGACAAACTGGTTTCTTTCTCAGAACTGTTTCACTGTTTTTTGCTGATGATGGTTTAATTCTCTGTCAGTGGGGGATGATGAAGAAATTCTGTATGTTAAATGTCGTCTTGATCACATTGATGACTGAATTGTTAGTCCTCAAATGCTTGTGCTAACAGCACGCCCTCTGATGAAGTTTTAAGTGATCGTATGTTTACCTCCTTTACTTGTGATGTGGGAAGGAGTTAGTGTGATGATCCAAGACAAAAGATGATAATATTCCTCAAGCCAATACCCATGAAGTTGGAATAGTCACAAGCTGCCACAGAAGTATCTAAAATCTCTAATAGGCTACAAGCTAAATTCTGCTTAAGGTGCTTTCTTTAATCCTCTTGCCTCCGTGGTGGCTGCATGCCTTTAGAGCAACAACAAACAAGAATGTGTGTGAACCTTCTCCTGAGAGTCTCTTAAAATTGCAGATATTGTTCCTTCCCTGAGGTTTATGAACTCTTTCTGGGTTTACAGCCAAATCTTTGACTCTTGGCTGTGTTAGGTTGCTTGGACAGTGCAGCACCAACAGAAAACTTCGCAAAAGGGGCAGCTGGAGACCTTCTGCAGGGGGTGGTGGTGGAGTTGGGAGTTGGAATGCATCAGGCAAGCCAAGCCTTCCCAGTGCGATAGCCTGCCAGGGACCAATGCAAGCTGCTCTGCGTTGGTGGCTTCGGATGCCACCAGGGCTGAACAGGAGCCAGAAAAGTTGAGCAACATTTTTGGCCACTGTCCTTTAGATGTGTAGATCTGGGTTAAACTATTGTGTCAGTATTTACTGGCATATGATGGCAAGCATTCAAGTATTTATCATACTTTGCTCTCTATTTTAGAAATGTGTTTAAAATGCGTGGAGGTGCATGGAACAGCTTTCATGTTTCAAGATATGCATGCACTGGAGTACAGTTAAAATAAAGCAAGGTGACTGCTTGGGCAATTTTTTATTACTTTAATTGGAAAACAAGGATTATAAACTGTTAGAATGTTAAAGAGCAGTTCTAACTTTAATACTCCCCTACTCCTGTATTGGGATGTATGTTTAATACACCCCTGAATTACCAGGTTTTGGTATGATCAGGACTTGATGTAGTATATGGTAGAGTTACTGATTCCAGCCTAAATGCCTTGAAACTTCTTTTCTTCTGCAAAGGTGATTAGAAAGAAAACAGTTTCCAAACATCTGGCATTAAGAGAAAACTGATGTTTCAGCTCAAAGACTTTGAGGATACATGTTGAACATTATATTTTCCTAAACATGCAAGTAGACATTTGTGTACCTTTTAATCAGAGTAATTCAGATGAAAGCATAATAGTGAATCTCTTCTAGCCAACTAGGAGAATAGTGTTGGTAGTTTTACAGAGCCGCAAGCATGCACATGTGCATTTACATTACTAATAGATGCAAAATCTGCATGCAGAATTTCTACTGTAGAATTTGCTACTATAATATCATTTTGTTCACTTTTGTGTAATAAAAATGAACTTACTTGACTGGAATTCCAATCCTATAAGTTTAATATTTTGTTTATGATTAAGGAGACAGAATTTCTTAACATAAGGAGGAGTCAGAAAACAAGTCCATGTCAAAAGAATATGTTGAAAGGATACAATTATTTTTCCTATAGTATGTTGTCAGGCAGTTATCCTTTCCTGCAAAATAGCTTGACTAAAATTCAATACATCTCTCTCTCTAGTCATGTTTTCTATGTCTTATTCCTGCATTTATTTAGTGTTCCTATATTTGGATTCTTTCCTCACTTTCTTGTAGTTAGCATGGTCCCAGAGGGACCCAGATGCATTGAAACCCAGAAACTCTGGGCTGTTCAGCCTGGAGAAGAGAAGGCTCTTGGGAGACCCTGTAGCGGCCTTCCAGTGCCTAAAGGGGGCTGCAGGAAAGATGAGGAGTGACTTTTGACAGGGCCAGGTAGTGATAGGACAAGGGGTAGTGGCTTTCAACTGGAAGAGGGGAGGTTTAGATTAGATAAAGGAATAAATTATTTAGTATGAGGGTGGTGAGGCACTGGCACAGGTTGCCCAGAGAAGCTGTGGATGCCACATCCCTGGAAGTGTTCAAGGCCAGGTTGGATGGGGCTCTGAGCGACCTGGTCTGGTGGAAGGTGTCCCTGCCCGTGGCAGGAACTGGAGGATCTTTGAGGTCCCTTCCAACCCAAACCGTTGCATGATTCTATGTTTGTGTGTGCTTCAGAGGAGACGTGATGTGTGGCAGATTTACTTTACACATTTTTGGGGTTTGGAGACTGCATACCGTCTCTTCTATGGTGACAAAACTTACACGTTTTTGCCATGCGGATTTTTGTCTCATTCTGAGACTGTTGCAGTGAGACCCATAATGACTTCGGTCCAGACGTGTGGTTTTTGAGCTCCACACGCTGAGCTGGTGCCAAGGTGAAGTAGGATGATCTCCCGCTGAGACCAAGCACAGAGAGGCTTTGTTTACAAATACTCCTCTCCCAGCAAACAAAGCAAGCTTGTTTAACAAACATTTGACAAACAAAAGGGGCCTAAAATTAGAATGCTTATTTCATGAATGAAAACTTACTGTGAAAATAAACATTTTTAGGGACAATAGAAGAAAGATCTTTTACAGTGCACTTGTTTTCAATTTTTTTACAGATACTTTGATACTTTGTACAGATAGCTGTTGCTTTACTTGCTGGTAAGGTTTAAGTTCTAACACATGCTTGGAATACCGTCGTGAAGTGAACCTTTTTCATTTATTTATTCATTTTTTAATCTACAGATGTAGGGGAGACAAGTAAGCTTAGATTTTTTGGCAGAGGTATGTTACTCTATCCTGATAATATAAGCTGTAGACACTTAAACCCTGACATTTATCATTCCCTTATTTTCTCCTTCAGATTTTTAGTCTGAATAACATCTTTTTGCATGTTAAGGATGTGTTAACTTGAATTTTGCAGTATCGTTTAGCCAAGATCCTGCCGAAAAGAAGTTTTTTATTAGTAAGCTTTCTTGTGCTGTTTTCTCCACTTTGTTCTACAATGTCAGTGTTTTCTCTTGTCGTAAAATTGCTGTTAACACCTATTTGTGTTGATGTACCACTGTTGTTGAAGTTGTTTCTTCAGTCCTGGCTTGTGTGTATTTCAGTGTTGAATGACCTAAGGTAAATTATTTGGCTTTTACTGGGTGTTTGTTGGGTTTTTTTTGGTTGGACTTCGTTGGAAAAACAGGTCAAGTGGACCATAGATGGAAAGCCTTAAAGTGAAAAATTGTATTCTGTTCTGAACTATCAATTCAGAATAATATTTCTTGTTCTTAGATGTATGAAAGCAAATAGAAATGAAAAAAGCTGGAGTGGCAATTTTTAAAGTGACATTGTTTTTCAACATGATTTGGTTGCCTAAATGCTATAAATACTTTTGAAAATTCCACACAGGATATCTTAATCTAAAGCCAACATCTCACACCTGAGTTCGTAATTAGGAGCGTATTTCAACTCCTGAATATCAGTGTTTCACAAGTTGAAAAGCTGTCAATTAGTCCAGTATTTATTATGCCTTCAAATATTCCACAGACTGAGTCAATAGCTGGGCGTGGAGGTGAGGTATGAAATTATTTGTTCAGTATAAGGCTACCATCAGCCCAGACTTTCCTGGGTAGGTCTTATTTTCTTGCCCTCTGAGTTTCGTCTGGATAGACTTTTTGAAAAATTCTGTTTGTTTCTGGCTGAGTTTTTGGGAATCCCATTAGAGGCAGAAGCAAGACTTTGGGAGAGCCTAGTACAGAGGTGTATTCTTGGTGATGGTGTGATGGGCATGGGTGGTCATGCAGAGATAGATCTGACCTGTATGGCACTGAGTAGCAAGTGCTAGCCTGTGCTCTGGACAGCTTGAGGCTTCTGAGTGGTTGAGTGGGATACAGGGTTGAGTTTTGGAGCTGTGAGAAGAGAAGGTCTGGGGCTCTAGGGAAAACTATTTGAGGACCATCTTTGGAGAGACTCCAGGAAAGACGGGGAAGGCTTGGATGCTGGTGAGCACTGACGCTTGCTGGGGAAAATGGCACAAGGGCTTGGAGGTAACCACAGAACACAGCAGCTGTATTGGGGTGCTTGGTTTGGAGCTAGACATATAGGCAAAGAGTGGTGAAATGGGTTAGAAACGCAGAAATTCATGCACAGGAAGAAACGCAGGTTTCTGTGCATCCTGTCAGTGGACGGTAGCGAACAGGTTGATCGAGAAGCGGCAGTTGGGTTTCATTGCAAGAGCAATGTGTGTGTCATGCATGTATAGAAAGAGAAAATGGGAGACTTCATAGGTACCTGAAAAGAAGATACTGTATCTTGCTGTAAAATATACCTGCTTTTCTCCTGTGTCGTCTTTTAGGCTTATTCAGGGTCTTTATTGTATTAAAGGATGAGAAAACTGATTGGAGTTGAGGTGAGTCTCGTGAGTAAGGGCACCAGGTTTGGTCCCTGTTTTATTATTCATCATCACAGAGGATTCAAAAGTTAATTTGCATCGGTTCACTTTTTGATACATCATAATCGCAGTCAATGTTTTTAAAAATACAAAATTATGCACACTGCCCTCACACCAATTTCTGTGGCACTGGAGGTTTAGTTTGGTGAACGTTAATATTCTGGTTGCCTGTGCAGTTGTGCAAAAAAAAAATATTTTGAAACACGCTCCCTTTCATTTAAATTCTATCAATTTAATTTTCTGTTTGGATGGGTTTTTTTCCTATTAAACAAACATGGTCTGTAGTGTTTTTACGTTGGTAACTAAGTAGCAGAAGCCTCTTTGACAGGGCATTAATTTAGCTTTCCTGGGGAGTGTGTCTGTGAGCTGCTTGGATAAATGGAATGCTGTTCTTCTAGATACGGCTTCAGCTAGTGAGGTACTAACAAATATTTAAAGCTATTTGATAGCAATGTGACAATTTTGTGTATGTAAGTGTAAAGCATGAGTACGATATGTTAGGTTGTGCATTTTTCCTGTGATTATTTCGCTTTATGGTAAATATAAGAAAATAAACTTTAATACTTGATTTCATACATTTACTTTAATGAACACAAAAAAAAATTGTCAGTTTATAGTAACTCTTCAAGAGAAAGATATGGGATCTACATGATTGAAACACTCACTACTTTTTTTTTTTTTTCTTTTTTCCCTTTTGCTTCTCACAGCTGCCAAAATAAACTCCTTTTGAGATAGACCTAAGTCAACATAGCTGGTGTGTCTCTAATGAAGCATTCCTCTTGAGGCCCCCTCTTGGGTTTTATCTTTGTCATAGTGTTTTTTAATCTCTCTTTCCAAGTTTAATGCTAGAGTCTCCTTAAGAATTTTTGCTGGAGATTTAAAGTAAACAAGTTCCATTTCACTAATCATGAGGTTTTTATTCCCCAGGACCTTTATTTTTTGAAGCAAAAAGGCAATGCGTATTCCATTTTTTTCCTGTAATGTCCTCAATATTTTTTTAAGTTGTTGAAAAACTTGGCTGAAATTCAGAGAAGCTAATATTAATCAAATGTACGAGCTTATCTCTTCTTTCTTATTGTTTTCCACTCAAACATTCTTAAACTGTGCTACCTTTTTTAGGATTCTTGAGCAGCTTCTCTATGGGCCTGAGAGATGCTAGCTTCCAGCTTCAGAAGTATATCTGTGTGGTACCATCTTTAATTAGCTTGTTCCCAAGTGAATTTTTAATGGTAACATCCCGTAAATGTTAACTAGCTTTATATATTTTATTTAAAATCACAAAATTGTGCTTTTTCCTGTAAAATTTTTGAACATACAGCTGTTCTAAATTCTTAGGAGATCTCAGTCTCTAAATGTTTGCAAATACACTTTGAATTAGAAACATGCTTTGGAATTTTGCTTTTGTGTTGATGTTACCATACTACCAGTTGAGTATCTGCTGATATTACCCAAGTGTTAGTAAACAAGAGAGAGATAAAATGGCAATATCTGAACCTATGGAGTGTTTTCCTATTCCTGATGGCAGTCTCTGGAATTCCAGACAGGAATGTACAGTACGGTTTTCCTGTAAGTATCCTCCCATATCAGCATCTCTTATTTTTGTATGCCAAACACAAAGCTTGTGTAGCAACATTGAAAGCTGAATCTAATTTCAGTAGTCTATTTTAATAAAATGCCATTGTGTGCAGTACAGATGAGTGGATCTAAACAAAAGAGAAAAAATAAAAGAAAAGGAACCTTGGGAAATACAAAAAGGCAAAATAGATGCATCAATAGTTTGATGATGTAAAATGACTTAGAAAACATGCCTAAAAAGTGACCCTAATTTTATGTAAAGTTTTTTGAGTAGCTACATACTTGTAATATTTCTCTTTCTCAGTTTCAGGAGGTGTCTTCATACTTGTCTGTCAGTTGGTTATTGTTATTTCAGCTTTGGACAAGCAGTCAGCCAACTTAGGGCAGTTCAGAATCCGTAAACCTGCTGTTTCTGTCATCAAAAGTCTGGAACCAGGGTACCATAGCTGTTGTAGGGTAAATAATGCACCTTATTGGCCTGGAAGGGACCGTTTTTAATATTTTGTACTTTTGCTCTACAGTGTGCAACACCATATACATGGCAAATTCAGTCTAGTAGCAGTCACTGTTTAGCTTAAGCTTGCTGAAATCTAAGAACAGCAAATGAAGAACTTGTATCGATCTATATTTCTTACTCAGAAAAAAAAATGAATGACAACAGAAATGGGGTGGGAATAGGCACAGATATTTAATGGCTTGTGGCCAAGTTCAGAAATGTTACTGTGCACTAAACACCCATTGGCTTGAGTAAATCTCAAAATGCAAAGAATGTTAACATAAAAGACTGACGACTGCCTCCCTGCAAAAGCTGTCTTGAAATTCTCTTTTCATAAGTATTCCTTTAAATATGTGTTTGCCTCTCTAGTCGTCCAGATGTTAAAAGTATCGTTTTCACGATGTAACTGCTGAACCTACAGATTTTTTTTCCCTCTTTTGTGCAAGCCACATCACTAGCTTTATTCCAGATATAGTGACTTTAGTATGATGATTTCAGAGAGAGTGGCTTTAGTTGCTTAGAACAAACAATGGAAAACTCTCGCTTACTGGTCTTTATAAATTAACAAGAACAAACTCTTGGCCAGAAGTCTTGGAGGAGAGAGCAACGCTGGAAAGTGGTCGACAGCCCAGAGCTGTGCGTTATCTTCAGCTCTGGCCAGTTGCATCCCAAGCCGATAAAACAGAGCTGATAAACGCCTGCCGTGCTGCAGGCAGCCCTTCATGGCAGCGGAGTGAAAGTCCCTTGAGCGTACTAATTACTGTTAACTTTTAAACTTGAAACGAGAATTGTGTCACTGATTTATAAGGTGGTGTTAGAGAGGATAATGGGATCTGTTTGGGTATGGTCATGGATAGACATTATCTCAAGCAGCGCTTTGTTGGCTTGGATCTTGCTGATGGCACGTTTGTGCATTAATGTGCAGCAGGTCATAGCTTGGGTCTTGTGACTTAAACACCCACAGCCTCCCTCAGCTTGTTATACTCAGTGAACAGAGGGAAAGATAATGCTGGCATATAAAAGGAAAAAGAAGAACTGGCCTGAGTTAGAGATGAAAGGGGGGAAGGCAAAAAAACCCTGTCCCAAATGTTCCCCTTTTGCCTCAATGGAAAGCAATTTTTTTTTTTTTTATTTAGCAGTCCATGAGCCTTTTCAGACACCTTTTGGCCATTTTCCAGTATCAAAAGCAAGCTGAAAAGCGTTAAATATTTCAGGACAAGGTGAAAGCAGCTATTTGGAGTGTACACCGAGTTATGAAGATAGCAGAATCCAAAAAATTCAGGAGATTCCTGAATGTGTTGAGAAAACAAATGATAATACTTCCTGAAAGTATTTCAAGGGAGGAGGGGAAATATCTCCTTGTAAGTGCTTCTGTGCAACCACCATAGGCAAATTAAGTGCTGAGATTTAACTTAAATCAGAGTGGAATTTAAGATAAGTTTAATTTAATGCCATTTTTGTGGTGAGTTAAGAGCATGGAGACAGTTAATGGCCAAATAATGGCATGATAGTTGTAGGGTATTGGGCATGAATCTTGGCTGTCTTCCTTATTGTCTTTTACTCATTATCTTAATCTGTTTTATGCATATCTGAGATATTTTATTTGCCTAACGGACACTGTGAAAACCTTCTGAAACACTACAAACATTTTATACTGAGTGAAGAACAGCTAAGTATGAATATGTAGTTAATATTTGTAGGAAACTGTTTACTCCTAGTTGCAAGACATGCAGGAAAAAATACCATAGCTATTTTGTTCTTGGAAACAACTTATTATTAGTTATTTCTGTTAATACTTTACATTTAATTAGAAAATAAACTGAAAAGAGGTGAAAGTTGGCAAATTATACCTTTGGCTTAGTCAGTTAAAGATTGTTGGGGCACATTTAAAAACAAAATAGAAAAAAGTGATGTCATAAAAAATTAAGGGATCTAAATACGTGTCGGTACACTTCTGTTCGAAATACAACTTGAAATATTTGCATTTCACGTACAGGAGATCAAACAATATAGGAGAAGGTGAGCATTTCTATATTTGAGATGCTTTGGGAAGTGCTTTACAGCTCCCTGGCTGGCCTGTAAAATTCCCAATACACAGGTTTTGTGTCTCTGATGATGTAACTAAAAGAATGAGAACCAGCACAACTTTTTGAAGAGGAAGGAATACTTCCCTTGGACTTTATCTACTTCTCAAAAGTAGTGTGAGTTTTATGAGCTAGAAAATGAATTTTGGTTGTTATTCACGACATCTTTTAAGGATTGCAATGCATTATTCTTGAATAAAGAAAGGTGACTGAGCTCTCAGGAATGCAGCTCTTGGGTCCTAAAAATGGTGGTTGCATAATTAATTCAAAGTTTGCAGTTTGGATAAAATCAGCTTGTTTGCTCCTGGCACTGGAGTATTAGGCAGTCTGTTTGCATGTGCAACTGTGGACTCCATGGTTAAATCCAAATTGTACTTATTCTACAAACTGTACGTTGGCTGATTTAACTCCTTTTGGTGTATACTTGTATGCTGAATAGTTCTGATGATAAATCTGAAGTCTCCAGTCATCTCTCATTGATAAATAAAGCTGCTTGATTTGTTCCGTATCCATTAATCTTAGGGAGGGGGGTTGTTTTTTTAAAAGAACAGAAAATTTGGTGACTGTGAGGTAGGAGTGATTTTCTGTAAGTTGTTTGGGGGAGGAGTTTTGTTGTTTTTAAGTCTTTCAGACCTTTCACAGATGGATCCCGTGTGAGCCACTGCGGAGGGTTGGAAGCACAAGCGGATTCAGATGTTCAGCTCTTTGTCCCCGCTGGTGCTGGCTCGCTGCGCGGGTGCAGCGTGGCACGGTCCGGCCTCCGTCTGTGAAAACACGGCAGTTAGAGTTACTTGCAAAGGACTCTCCTGGGGATCGATAAGGTCTAGTTCTGTTTATGTAGTGAAAGCAGGGAGCAAGGGTCTGCTGTAGTGCATTGCTGATGGGATTCCAGCGGGGTTGTCTTTCAATGAAAGACTGAATTTAATAAACCTGTAGTCTGGCACGCTTTTTCTCAGGCAGTGCTGCCTTGCGCTAATGGGTTGCTGTTGATAATTTGGGGTTACTTGGTTTGTGTAGTCTGAGAGCTTTTTAAGCAACTGGCTGGAAATGGAGATGGAGGCAGTCTTAATTCACTTTTAATAAAAGATCAATGGGTTTATTGTGAAAAAATAAAATACAGATGTAAAGTGTACCTGATAAAAGAATTAAATGTGTGTTTAACCTTCCTATTTTGTTTTTTCAGTGCTACTGGTGCTTGACCTTCTTCATTTTTGAGACTATTCTCTTTCTTGGTAGTTTGACATTTTAAACTTTACTTAGACTACAAAAACAAACTCTTCTGGTGTTTTTCATCTCAAGTGCTTACCAAATCCCTTAGATTTTACGAAATATTTAAAAAGCAATCTCCAGACTAAAGTCTCATTAAAGCCTTTGCCCTTCCTGTGGAACAAAAGTTCAGAGAAGTTCTGTTCGATTCTGATTTGGAAACTGTAAAACAAAAAATATAATGGTGTGAAGTATTAATTTAGGTTTGGCAGCCTCACTGTAAAATTTATTTCCAGAAGTTTCCAATTAAAATGCAGCACTTCTAATAGTGTAAGGGAAAGCACCTTAAAGGCTCTTTCTTTTATGTTATATAGGAGGAAAAACGCCTGAAACATTAGTGAAAATAAAACTTCTTGGAGGTCTTTCTTATTAAACAAAGTCACGTTTATATGGCAATGAGCTGACTTGGTAGAAGAAACCTTCTACTCAGGAATTTCTCAGCTGTACTAAGTTTCAGTGTTGCTTTTTAATCAAGCTATTTGATAGATTAGCCAGATACTTATAAAGATGCAATTTGTCTTTTGGTTTTCTTTATCTTTATTATACCTCATGCTCTCCTGCTGCTTGAACAATGCAGTTGGGATGTTTTCCCCCTGTGGCCCTTTCCCTCTGTTTCACAGGAGAGAAAGCAAAATTGGAAAGAGGACAGATTGACTGGGATGGTTAAAGGTATAGAATAGCCTATGTGAGAGGAATGAGTAAGGAACTGAGGTCCCTTCAGACTGATGGAGATACCACAGTTATGTGGAAAATCACAGCGATAAGGCAACAATTGTTTGGTGCAGTTCTGTAACAGAGGTAGGAATGGTCATCAAGTGGAACTACAGTTTGCAGGGTGGAGTAAATTAAAGCAGTTGTTCAGGATTATTGAGTTGCAAAATACATTATTACTGAAGTTATCTGGTTGTGGAAGAGTCTGTACTGCAAACTGTTGGAGGTCAAGAGAGTACTGGCAGACTAACACGGTATGCTTGTATCGTTCTGAGTCTTCACTGTGTATTTTCTATTGACGGCTGTTGGAGACGGGATATTTGGCTGTACTGTGGGCATCTGGTGGGACCTGCAGTGGCTGTTCTCATGTTATAACAGCTCAAAATGTGTTAATGTTCTTTTTCAGAAGGGTGTTTCTGGATATCCATGTAAATTTTAAACAGCATCAAAAATAACGAAATTTTAGGCAAATGTATTTTTTATTTCCAAAACCACTTGAAAATAGCACATTTTGTTTTGTTGGATATTTCTCAACCAAATGTAGGTGCACACAGAGAAATATGTGCAGTTGTTGTGTATTGACAGAGTGCATTTCATCAGCAGGTGGTGTTGGATTTAAGAAGCTGAAACATAAGACAAGTGCTTAGGGATGGTCTGTAAGATGATACTTTTTGTTGAAAGTCTTGTAGTTAAGTATTCCCAAGACAGTCTGGGCACTATAAACAGTGCTACTGTGCAAGAGCTTTTATATTATGAGATAAAAGAAAGCAAAATGTTTTCAGGTGTGGAATTTCACCATAGACAGAATTACTTCTGAAATGTATGTTAACTTAATCTGAAGCCACAGAGAACAGATTTTCAAAAACAGCTTTCAAATCTGATGAAGTTCTACTGTGAACAGCTCTGCAGTAGTTCCTTCAGGAGATCCCCATTCTATTTTGGATTTCTGTTGGGTGTATACTGCAAATCAGCAATATAAAGAATAAGAAGGAATATAAATAGTATATTTAGAGGAATTTTTCAGATCCTGTAATAGTTTTAGAGTGACTAATGAAATATGAACGTTTTGTTTTGTGAAGAGCAGGTGCTCCTGTACGTGAGGCAGAATCTGGCTGGATTCTCAGGTTCAGGTTTTTAACAGCCCAGGAATAAGGAGGGGGAAGTGAAGTAGACTCAGTGTTTATTTTCATGTTGAATTTTCAACATTTTTAGGAAAGTAAGTAAATTGAGGGTAAGTGCTTAGGAGGAAAAAAAAATAAAGGACAAAACCCCTTAGAAATTCTTGCATTTGATTTAACAGCTTCTGAGGATTCCCTTTTTAATTTTACCAATATTAAGACAGTGCCAGTGCTGTTTGTTGGGAACTCTCCTCTTTACGCCTCCATTTTCCCACTTCCTCCATGGAATGAGTCATGGGATGTGGGTTTCACCAGTAGAGTAAATAAAATGCCTTTATGGTAGAAATATCTTACTTCTCATATGTACAAAATACTTTTTCAAAGGGAGGATATTGAAAAGCATCAATGGCTTGTTTAGTTTTTACCTCTAATTACATTTTGTGTCACTGGTCGGTGATCCCTCTTTCCTATGTGGCGTCACCTCGGCCTCACACATCTCCAGGGAAGTTTATTAAGAAGATTCTAAATTTTGGTAGAGGAAAACATCTAAAGGAAGTTACCTCAGAACTATTTCTTCCTTTTTCCCTCCTAATGGGGGTATTTTGATGCCTAAAATAAACACTGAATCTGCCGTGATGGATTGGATAATCCAATTTTCCCATTACTGTTTTGCTCAGTACTGAAAAAGCTCTTTTTTTTTTTTTTTTTTTTTTTTTTTTTTTGTTATAACCAAACTAGTAATGCTGTCATAAAATGGGATGTACAAAATTAACTGAATATGACATTATAGAAGAAATTGGGGAAACTTAGAATAAGGCTGTGGGGAGATATTTTTCACATGTAGATGTAGGGGCAGTAGTTTCTAGGAACACTTTACTTACACCCGTGAGTATTCCCGTGCTACTGGGAAAGACTGAGCTGCCACCTTGTACTTTCTTTCCCCAGGAGACAGCTCTGAGAGATGGTTGCTTCTCTGTTTCTACTGCCTTGGCTAGTTGAGAAAATGTCTTTAAATCAACAAGCAATTATGTTCTAATTTTTTAAAAAATCTGACTGGAAAGGCGTATTTTTCCCTAACTCCTTAAATGGTTTCATCCGAGTAATGGTGGCTAAAAGTGTTTTTTAGGTGTTACCTTCGCATACCTTTCAGCCATTTCTGTTTAGATAGCATAACGTTTCAAAGCAGTTTATTTAATAATGGCATTTCCATTCTGTGGCTTTAGAGGATTTTGTAAGGCCTTGACATTTAAGCTTCTGCATGGAATTGGAGGAATATTGTTTTAACTTAATATAGAAATTTGCATTTAATTAAAAAAAAAAAAAGAACAACAGTAGTTGCAAGTCAATCCTGAATGTTTTTCAAATGAGAAAATCAGTCATACAAACTCATTTTGGAAAGACATATCAGGTATTGACAAGGTTCAGCACTGAAACTTGGTTGGTTTTGGGTTTGTTTTGCTTTTTTTTTTTTTTGCAAGTGGACAGTTATGCCTTTTTTTTTTTTTTCTTCTAATGAGACAATTTTTTTGTTTCTTACTCAACAATTTAAGTTGGTGGGAAATACATAACAAAAAAAAAGTTAATTCTGCTGTAAGTATTGTGAACAGTAAGAGAATAAAAGGAATTGGGAATCTGCAAACATTCAAAAAATGGTTCTTTTGATTCTCCAGAATTGGCTTTTGCAGCATAAGGGTGTGTCTAAAAGAACAGCAGAGCTTGTGAATGCGACTTTTAAAAATACATCTTTATCACCAGACGATACTCACAGTAATTATCTGTGTCCCCTCCTGAACACTGGTTGGCTTTGTTCGAAACCACTTTGCATTTTCATAGTAGATGTTGGGGAAAAAAAATCAACTTCATATCAAGATGATCAACTTCATTACCTATTTAATGTCGTTGATATGGAGAACTCTTAATTGCATTGACTGCAGATTTCCTGTAACACTCAGTTTTTAACTGTTACCTCAAGACCTGTGTAATTGAGATCCTTGAACTTTTTGATTCTCTTTATTGTATGTCTGTTTTTCAAGCTGAGATGTGTAGTGAATTTTCAGTTTAAAAATTAATTTGATATTGCCAACATATGGCTCTGAACATTGAGAGGCTATGGATTAAATGAATAATGGCTCTAAGATAGATTTTTGACTTAAGTTATATAGGCTGATGAATAATCTTATTTTAAATCAAATGAAGATCTGATTAGAGGAGGTGGTTATTGCTGAGGTGGTGATTTTCTGTGTAGCTGAAGGGAAAATAATGATGACTCTTTAGTTTCTGGGAGTGTCTGCAAAGAATACCTTTTTAATAAATAAAAAAAAAGGTAGAATTTCGCTAATCATGACCTGTAAGCTATTCCAGGAAAAACTCCATGAATTAAAAAGAAAATGTTGCTATTTAAGTAGCAGTGAACAAAATGCTCCATCACTAATGCAATAAAATAGCATCCTGCTTTTACTGTTCAGGGTTTTTTTTCCTATTAGATTTTTTTCTTTTTTTGTCTCCATTATTTACTGGAATGAACAACACTTGAGAAGAGCTGGTTGTGGAGGTGCTGAGTTTTTTAGTGTCAGCACCAGCTCAGCAGAACTCTAGAGGATAACTTAAATACAGAGTTTCAGGAAGCAAAGCCAAAACTTTTCTAGTTCATCTTGGATCCCGTAAAAATGTCTTACGTTAATTTTACATTTTCTTCAAGTGCCAAGCTTAAGTTTGGATTCCTGAGATGGTGCTGAAATTACTAAAGGAGTCAGTCTGTGATTTCGGGGCAGCTGTTTCTGACTCATTTAGTGTCAATTACGTTGAAATTATTCTTTTTTTCATAAGAAAATCTGGAAAGTTGTAGCCAGAGTGTTCTTATACAACTGATAGGATTACTCTCTTTCTTTTTTTTCTTTTTTTTTCTTTTTTTTTTTCTCCTTTCTAGGGTCAGTACAGGCCCTCGGACTTGTTGTGCCCGGAGACGTATGTCTGGAGGCCCATTGAGCAATGTCTGCCCCTGCTCGATCATTCGAAATACTGTCGGTTCAACCAGGACGTGAAAGCAGGTAAGCTTACAAATAACAATAAGTCTGTAAATCATCTTATTTTTATAATGTATTGGTATCATCTGCTGCTGAAGCATTATGGAAATCTTGTCTATAAAGGATAAAAAGTATAAAATTTGCAACTCCTCCAGCAAGCACTAGCGAATATGTTTAGTTTTATCTTTTAACACAATATAAGCAATACAAATTTTAAGCACATTGTTTTACTGACTACATGTAGTTCAAGATTAACACATATTACTGACTTTCAGATATTTTTTGTTCTGTGCTAGAGCAAAACAAATCAAATAATTATTCCTCCCTCAGATTCCAGTCGGATGAATGCATAAAAAAAAGGAAATTAAGATCAATACAGGAAAGTGAAAGGGATGGAGAAGCTTAAAGCCATCAAGTGCTTTTGTTAATAAACAAACAGGCAGATTTAGTCTAAGAATCTGTTAGCAAATTTGAAGTATACAATGAACAGCAGAAACACTTTAAACATCTTGAAGTAGATCGGACGTAGATTTTTACTCTAAGTATCTATCTCTGAAATAGATACTTAGTTATTTGCCAGCATAGAATGGTCAAAAGTATACTGACCAGAACATAATACAGTAATGATACTGTAAACCAATGCAATCAAATAAAAAAAAAAAAAAAAGAAACCAAACCAAACATGTACTTGCTTTAGCTACTGACTCTGTGGGTCGATTGCAGGCCTCAGGGGAGCTGGTGTGGTGCTTGGGTGAAAAACAAAAAAAAATTATTTAACTTTCTTTATTAATTGCAAATTGCTGAATATCTTCTTGAAATTTTGCCTTTCACCACTGAATATTAGTTGAGAAGGGTTGTGGTATTATTCAGAGACTGTGATTAAGCTCAAGACACGTAACACTATGGTTTGATTCTAGCCATCAAAATACAGGTTTACCTATCTCTGAGTTTGTGTTGTCTTCAACAGCTGCTCCTTTCTTTTTATTTTTCATGACTGTAGTTTAATAAAATTTTGATTCACTAGCCAGTTAACTGTTGGAAGGGCAGGATGTAGATGAATGAAAGGAATATTGTGAACTTCTGGAAAAGCTGCTTGAGTGTCTTCCTTTTGCTCATCCTATGCATGTTACCATTTATGCTGCAACTTGGTTGCTCAGCTGGAACACTAAGATAATAATTATAAGAACTACAATAATGAGGTTCAAATAAATGTCTAGATATAGATACTGATTTAAACATTTCAGTAGCAGAGTTATCTTAAGTGTTGTGTGCAAATACAGAACATTCTTTAGGGATTGTGTAGGTAGATGTAGTGGGAACTGGACTGGGGAGTGTACTTGGATGCTCTTTGAAAAGAGTATTTACCACCATGGGAAAAGCTCAGTGTGTAAGAGATTGAAATGGGTGGCCCATCATGTCTTCATCAACTAGAATCATTATTAGACTGGTGAGAGGAAGTTGGAAAAAAAAATTACAAAGTTAGGAGGAAGAAGGGAAGTTATTTTGGAGGCCAGTGGTGTTCAAGATACTCTTGTTACTCAGAAAGAAAAGAAGCACATTCATGTAAGCACAAAAATGACAACTAAACTACTACCTCTGAGGCTGTTAACCCCATACAAGCAAAGGGGCACAATATTCTCGGTTCTGTGAAATTCCAGTGGCATACCATGCGCTTGGAAACTGCAGGATGTAGAACTTTACATCATTATCAGCATAGAATATCTCACTCCAGACATCCTTGGAACTGTGACTTATGTCCTGTGGTTTAAGGAAATTAAAACATAGCTACACGTTGCAGTGCACTAGACCTGCTGTGAGCTTGTAGTCACTTGAGGTTTAAATAGTTGCTAGCTCTAAGGAAGCTATTTCTCAACAGTAAAATAATTTTCCTTCTTACTTTTTTATTCTCTACAATAGTCAGTAATACAAGTTTAATGAAGTTACCGTGAATTAAAAAAGAGCAATAGATGGTGTGCTTGATTCCTCATGAGTCAGGTTTCTATAATACTGCCTGTAATTATGTCAGTTAAGTAGGGCATGATTTATCAGGAGCGGGACTTCCGATGCAGAAACTGAGGGCAATAACCAGATCCAGTAAACAACTGGGAGAAATAGTGACTTGCATTGCTGCCTGGGGCAATAAAACAGTCACTGGAAATGGTAATCTTTTAATGTTGTCTGTAACGTCAGAAAATTTCTGAAATGTTACCTCACACTGGTTTGCTCATTGTGTTTGGCAATGTTGAACTTCTTTTCCCTCCTTTTAAAAAAAACATTAAAAATTTACCTAATAAATTTACCAGTTGCAGGCTATGGAAATGCATTATAGGACAGCAGCGAGTGCTACATCAGGAGAGAGTGCTGTGCGCTCTGACCTGCTAAGTCTCTGCCATATGAAAAGGATTTCTGTAATACACATTGCATTGCAGAGCTCCTTCCTATAATGAGATTTATTTTTTTTCTTTTCTGAAAAAAAAAAAAAAGAAAAAGAAGAAACAACTGTTCATATAAAGTAGAATTTTTTTTCTAAAGTATCAGGATTTTTTTTTTAGAAAAATCCTCTGTTTGCAGAGCATTCTTGACTGTTTTGCATTGTGTGCTTGACAAATGGTTTTGCAGTGTGTTGTTTTCCATCCCCTTCTCCTCTGACGTCTTTTGTTAACAGTTGGAGAATAAAGAAGAGAGGACAGACAAACTAAACAAAGTTCTTAACTCTTTGTACCACAGAGATACTAAAAAAGTAGCTAACAGTTAATAACTTTAAAAAGCAATCATAGAAACTGTAATAACTCTTTATTGTTTCGGATGGCAAATCGTGGGTGCCTGATGGTTGCAACAGGTCCAGCTCTTTACTTCTGGCCAGTGTCATGAGATTCAACCTTACTTAACCTCAAAACACTCCAGTCATACAGAGACAATTATGAGGTCCTCTGCCAGCAAACTCTCAAATTTGATATTTAAATAAACTGCTAGTAGGCTTTTTGTGTGCAGTTCCTAACATTTATTGAAAAACATCAACTATTTTAGGAAAGAAAAAAATCACATAGCAATGCTCAGACAGCGTTCCTGGATAAAAGGTCATGTTTATCAGGTTTTGGTTAAATTACCAGTTTTGCCTAAACTACTCATACCTTAGAGCAGATTTTTCGTTTTTGTTGTCTGTTCAGTTTGAGAAATTCGGAAGACTTAGCATCGTCTTATAAATTAAAGAGTTTTGTTAGGATTCCGGTGTGTTTATTATTAAACAGTGGGCAGTTATTTCCAAATAAATAAGCAGTTAGTGGGGTAGGGCAGCGATAGAGGCTTTGGATACTGATGCATTCTGAAAATTCAGATTGTGTTGAACTGCATTTAACATGTTAGCCTTTGCTTTGTAAGGATGAGCCCTATACAAAATGAAGCTCTAAGTACAGCTGGAGTTATGTTGAAGAAAAAATAAGTTAATTAAAAGATTGCTCTGCGGATAAGTACTCGTCAGTGACTTTGACCACAGTTCAAAACTGATGAGCAAAATTCAGTCACATGATAGCATCTGCTGAAATATTCCTGGGCATGGTATGTCTGTCACACTAGTCAGTTTTACTTTGTTCATACTTTCAGTAACAGCTATGCCCATGGAACAAATGCAGTATGAAAAGAATAATAAATAATTTACTTAGTATCCTGGCAATACTTTTATCCTTCCACTTTCCATTTTTCTGAGAGTAACCCACTGACATGTCCTTTTTTTCTAACATCTGTTGAGAATTTTGGTTTGTTGCTCCTGAGAAAAGCCTGCAAAAAATGTCTTCATGAAATAAAATTTTAATGAAAATCATATAGTAATTAAATTAGTGGGGAACTTCAAATCTTTCTTTCCATCAGCAGTGGACTGTCAACACCTTTAAGCAGCAACTTCAGATAAGGGTAGATACAATCCCAATCTAAAGTGGTAGCTTCAAAGCCTCCGTAGTTTTACAGCCCCTGACTGTGTCACGTAATGCGCGGTGTACGTGTGCCAGCCGGGGTGAGCAGGGTGCTTTTACCCAAGTGGCAAAACTGTGCATGATCTGAATTGCTATGACCCAGGACAGTTTTGGTGGTGGAAGCTGCTTCCCACCTTCCAGTGTCTGCTGCTTTGAGCAGAAGCTTTGAGTAGTGCAGATCAAAAAGGACTTTAATGCTTTTCTTTTTCTTGACTAATTTGTTTGCTGAAGTTAATAAATTGGCTAAACACATCTGTTCAACTTCCTGTGTATCTAATAATAGAGTGAAATAAAAAGGGAATCGAATGAAATACATTAATTAAAATGAAAGTTCTTTCTCCAGTGTTGAAAAATACACGTGACGAAGGCGTACATAGACTCCTCTGTGTTGGCTTTGTGCATTCTTGGAGACAAGACACTCTTTGCTCCAGAGAGTGCAGACTAACACAAACCACGATGGATGCAAATGGGTGGTGTAAAGAAACAGAGAAGCACCTCTGCTTTGTCTGGTCAGTTATAGAAACAGACTAAATTCTAGTCTATTAAGAGGCTAAGTAGTAATAGACTAAACTGACTCAACTGTATGAATTTTTTTTTGTAAACATCACAGTGACGGAGAGTTTTGCAGAGGAATCTAAGGAAGTACATTAGTTATCTATTAGAGCTGATGAAGAAATCCTTTGCAGCATGAGAGGTGGAGGAGGAATGAAGAATATGGGGAAAAACAAAGGAGTTTCCTTCAAAAACAGATGCACTGGTCTGGGATATCGGACCTGATAGTCAGTCAGAGGTGGAACTTGCATACTGCCTGTGTGTGGTAGGAATGAAGATGGGGCTGAAATAAGCTGTGGAGAGCTTTAGAAGTGAGGTCTGTCAGATCTGATCAGAATGTGGGTAGCTGGCAGACACACGCGTGGAAAGATGGGGAAGTAAATTTTGTAGTAGTTCATCCAGGGAGAACGATAAGAGTAAGGACTTGTCAGGAATAGAAGCAAGCTGTTGAAATAAGTAAATGTAGAACTAAAACTTGAAAATCTGGATAGATATTTGTAGAGATTAATGAGAGACTTTTCTAGATACACCTGTGTAGAAAGAAACTAGATGTGAAAACCTGAAAAGATTATGAAGCCGCAGTCATATGCCAGGAGAAATTTGCCAGTGCCTAACAATTCAGCAGCCACCTGCCTCTCACTGCTCTTGATGCAGACCAAGGTTTGCCTCTGCCATCTGCACACAGCGATAAAGATTGTACTTCTTCCTGCAGAGGAGTGGAGGTCCTTAAAAGAATTCAGGCTTTACACTATTTCCAGCTAGTCTGAGCCAAAATGATGCTAGGCATTGGAATCAAGAGGAGATAATTTGTCTTTTATCTCCTTTTCAGTGATCTGCCTGCAGCAGAAGGCATAGCCTGCCTAGGAAGATGAGGGATCTGCCTAGGACAGATGTTGAAATAAAAAAAAAAAGTCTTATAAATTGCCTCATGTTCACATATAGATCTTAACCAACTAAAAAAAAACCCCAACCTTCGAACAATACTAAAATCAGTGCCTGAACTCCCCTTTCCAGAGATGTTAGTTCAGTGGGTCAGTGGCTGAGTCCTGGGACACTACAGATATTTGTGGAAGGGTCAGAATTTGAGGTGAGAGGTCTCACTTCAGGCATACAAGAATCACTCTGTAAAAACCCCAGTTCGATGTGTTATCTTACAGACTTGATAACAGATGACTAGTTTCGGAGTTACTGAACTAAAGAAAATTACTTAAGATTTCCAGTCTTTTCCTGTAGTAGTCTTGTAACTTTTATTGCAACTTTTAACCAGATCTTTAAAACTTCTAGAAATACAAACTGAAAAAGCTTCCCCCCCCCCTTAATAAATACACCTTTCTCACATATTACAGAACTAACTCAATTTTCTTTGCTACGTACAAAATAAAAACTCACAGCTTTGCAGCATTGTTATTCTGCTGCACGTAGTAGGTAGGTAGGTACACAAGGTAGAGTAGTAGAAGGCAAACGACATTCCCGGTATAACTTCTGAATCCTCTTATTAGTGACTTGATTATGCATCTTGATGCTTCTTGCACGAAACTGAGGGTTGTTAGTTCTATTAAATAAAACTTAGAATTCTCACCCAGAAATCTGCAGGCTTATATAAAACTGTATTTGTTTTAAAAATACACTTGTGTGTGTGGTGTTTTCACTAGAAAAGTAATTCATAACTATTTCAATAACACACAACTGTTTTCAAAACTTTTAATTTTAAGTACAATTTAGATACTATTCTTTGCTAATAGAAGGGACATGTTTCAAACATGTTTTACCTTTATTGTGTATGTGAATGCAAATATTTTGTTGGCTTTTTTTCTTGGCTTCTTCTGTTGGCTGTTTGATATATTTTAAAAATACAGTTTATTAGCATGATTCTGGTCTTATTCCTCCTCCCTCTCTTACCAGAAAAGCCACAATCACATATTTTTATCCATAAAGTGAACTGCAGTTGCCGTTTGGTCATGTCTGATCCCTGGCAAAGCGATGGATTACATGTAGCGTTGCATCTCTGAATCTAGTCAGATGGATTCATGCAAAAGTCAGTATACGTTAGCGTTTGTAAGGATAAATGCACTGAAGTTCTTGGGGTGATGAAAATGTAGTCACAAAACTATCACAGATGGAAAACATTAAACAAATTGTTTAGAACTGTGCAATTGTCTGATTAGGGAGGAATTGCTGGTCTGCTCTAAAACAACTGCTGTTTATAATTTTTTTAAGATAGAGTTGTGTACTTTGGAGAGTTAGAAAACAGTTTAAATAAATTCTGATGGATCATGAACTAAATTCTTCTAAAGAACTGACTTTCCACTATCTTATCAGAGCAATTGGTAATAAATTTGAATTCTATAACCAAGAAAGACAGATATGTCGATTATTTCTAGCAGCTCCTCTAGAAGAGACACATCTTACAAGTTTGTATCTGTTTCTAATTAAGTTTATAAACACTTGGAATCATCAGAATGTATATTTCTAAATTAGTTGTGATCCTTGATATATTTGAACAATGAAGAGAGTGCAAATAAGGTGTAGCCAAGCAAATTTTTCCCTCACTTTTTAGTGTGTTTAGATTAAATTGAAATGACTGGTATGGAGTTTTAGCCTCGTGTGCAGAATTATGCTCAAATATTCCAGTGCTTATGTAATAAAAAGGTAATGTTATTAACTTAATTTGTGGGTCCTAAACAACTGGCACTGCATAAATTGGCTTGTGCGTTAGAAATTACGCTGAACTATCAGGTCTGAAATGAAGTCTCCCAAAACAGTTAAGGGCAAAGGCAGAAAGGTCTGTTTTGCGTTGTTCTAGCAAATCTCAAACTTTGCTACATATTTGTGATTTAAAAGTTTGTATTTATTGATACTCTAAATATATCTGCTTCTGACATCCTTGTAGTGCAGTAAACCAACGCCCCTCAAGAAGCACCATCGTCTGAATTCTAGTATAGTTCATGAAACACTTGGCTTGGGCTGCAAAATTCCCAAAAATATGTTTTAATCCAAAATTACTGTCACAGAGGTTGTGTAACGAACAGATGTATTTTGAAATGAGATAATTTTTTCAGGACTCTGCTTGAAAAATAATGATATCCTGGCGTACCTTGCTTCTCCTCACATGGAAGAGATGAATCTTAGCAGGTTGTGTGCTCGAGATACTCCTTCACCACTTGAATGTTGTGACATTTGATTCTCTAGCTGAATAATTCTGCTTTTCTTTTTTTTTGTGACTGAACCAGAAGTGAACTCATTAGTTGGTGAAGATTCAGGGGAATGTGGAGAAGGACCAGGACTGCCAAATCTTGTAGGAATCATTTTCCATACTCAGAAGGTGATAGAAACACAAGAACAGAGATTAAAAATTAAATAATGTGGGATAAGCAGAGCGATCATGCAGATTTATTTAGTGCTGAGGATAGCTAGCATATGGGATTGGTTTCAAAATGTGATAAAAGTTAAAAGCTGTAATTAGGCACAGATACAGAGCAGACACCACAGGCATGTGCTGAGCCTCAGCGCAGCCACGCGCTACCAGCCACCACGGCAAGCTTTTCCAGGGTCAGACCTTTTGTAATGGTCTCCGGTGCCTCAGAACATGTTTATGCTGTGCTGTGGTGACATCATCCCAACTTTTCACATGCAACATAATTGATTCCATGCTTTAATTAATTTAGCCAGTAATCTGATTGCTGTAATCTGATTTATTTAGCTGATAAGCTACTGCCAATTGCTTCAATTTTGCCTATTTCATGGAAATGCTTGCATTTGTACTTCTCAGCTTGATTCTTGCATTTGTTTTTCTTCCTTCTTCTCATGTATCAGTCCTAACGAGGATTTCACTTGGCCTTTCTTCTTGAAAGATCCTCTAACTGCTTTCTGCCATTTTCAATTCTATACAGTTCAAATATTTCAATAAGGACTATTTAACTCTTTTAATCTTTCAATTTTTTTTTTCCCGATTCCATCCAGTTTTTTTTGGAGCTGTAACTCCCTGAAGCATAACTCTGTAGCTTTTGTCTTTTGCACTGTCATTTTGCTGTCGGCTTGATGTGTCATTAAAACCTGTGATTAAAAGTCCCTGGAAATCTGGTTGAAAGTGGAACTGCTTTCTGGGAAGCCTTCTTGTGAAAGTCTGAGGTCCTTGTTAGTAGCCCTTCACTGTCAGCTGGCTCAGGGTCACTGCCATGGGAAGATTTTGCTTCAGAAAAAGGAATAAAGCTGCTAAAAACTTTTATTCTTGCATAAATTTGTTGAAAATAAGTATATCGAAATATATTTATAAAATATAATTAAAAACCCCCATACAGAATTCCTAAAATCCTCTTTATTTTAATTAATATTTGTATCTCAGCCACAAAAAAAAAACTTTTTAACTCCCTGCAAGCAAAGTTACAATCCAGAGGGTAATGATGACCCATTAAAGTTACAAAGTCTGTTTTCTTAATTTATTTGTGCAATGCAAAGTGAATCCAAAATACATAAGATGAGGCAATAACTCTATTTCTACATTGCTAGCAGTTGTAAAATTACTTTGGCTTGAAAAATGAAGTCTGAAACACTTTTACGTGTCATAAAAGCCAGCTTTGCAGTCAGTGGACGTTGCAGAAAGTGAGGTACTGGGAAGGACGCTCATGATTTGCTCTCACCCAAGCATGAAGGTCAGTACGTAGTCTTAGGCAGTGTTCATGCTACAAAACTTAGACTGACTCATTAGTGTCATTTTGTAGTTAGAAAATTAGTGATTTTAGTGGAATTGAGTATTTGGCTTCTTGGGTAAATCTTACTGAAGTACAAGGTATTTTAGTTACCAGTTGAAATGAAAATGTTTATGTAGTGTTTCTGGTTTTTGTTATGCAAAATCTGTTCAGGAAATAGGTGGAATAAGCTGTTCTGATTGAGATGTCACTATTAAAGTCCTACTAGACTTAGTAATGAGGTAACTGTTCTGTGTTTAGCTAAGAAAAATATTTATTTGTTTTTCATAAGAAGTGAATTAAATATTTAATTCATCCCTAACAGGAAATGTGGCAGTTGCTTCCCATCCCTCATCTTTTCTGTTTAAGATACATCCCTGATTATTCCCAACCTTTAATTCACAGATTTAATGGCATCTTTAATGTGTCTCTCCCAAGAGTAACCGAGTTGCTTCTGATGATATTCTTGAGATGACAGGTACCTTGCTAAAATCTCTGGAAAGATACGTGTGCAGTTTTAATTCCCTGTTAGCGACTGAATTAGAGAGTTCCTTTCAGGTGCTGCTTCCAAGTGCTGGTTGGATTTTCACCATCGTTTTTCCTTTCTGTCTCTGAAGAGAAATAAGCATCCCAGAATACTGAACATTCCTGTGTTGTTCTCAAATACTTTGAGGAACAGAAAAACTCAGCTAGCAAATGCTCTGAGAAGCACTGGGGAGATGCATCTGATGCAGGATAAAGCTTGGTTAGGCTCATCAGTGCTGACCCAGAGCAAATAAACCTTCCCAGAACCCAATGTGATCAGAGTCAGGCATTAGAAATACCTACAGGGCCCAGCAAAAATGAGCTGGGGCGTGAAGGAGCTTGTAAAACTTTGACCTAGCTAGTTCGGAGCTGCAAACCTACCTTGTGCAGCCTGCTGATTGCCAGGGTCCTGCGGTCACAGAATGGTTTAGGGAGATAAAGGGCCATGCACAGAGCTAGTGTCTCCCTGCATTTAAAACCCAGCCGTACCTGCTGCACTTCTGCTTCTGGTCCATTTAAACTGAATGCATAATTGAAAGTTGCCTAAATGACAAAAAGGGGCATTAAAAACAAGAAAAAAGAAAAAAAATCACGAAAGTTAATATTCATTATCAATCCACATTCCCAGTTCTTGTATCTGAAGGCATCAAGAATAGTGTCAGAGACACAACTTCAAAAGAACTGACTAGTTCGTTTTGTCTCCTGGAAGAGCATCTAAAACTGAAACAGTTATCTTTGTCAGCTTGCCATCTACTAGATTATATTTCTTTTTCTTTTTTTTTTTTTTTTTTTTTTTTTTTGCCTTGACTTTGGAGGCACTGGTTACTGTTTTCAGATGGGAAGTTGCTCAGTCTCATTTAACTAACATTTTCCTAGGTACTACTAGGATTTTTTTTTTTATAGTGCATCCCTGAAAAGCAAGTCCTTGCAGAAACATTGGTATCATTGAAATCTAGCCCTTTGGTAGCCACTGATCACTCGCCATATTTCAGGATAATAAATTGAGGTAGGTTAGAATTGTTGCGTTATATGAGAGCCCCTCATAAATAAAGCTGGAATTTTATACTGATGATTTTATGTGCCTCTCTTGCAAATGTTACCAAAACAGAGGGCCGTACTTGGAGTTTAGTGTTCGGCAAGGTAGGCAAAGGATTGTACGGGCAGGTAAGCCAGAACCCTTTGCAGGTTGCTGTGATTACTGCTGAAAACGAGAACGGCTATGAATCGCTGTATTGACAGGAAATGTTTTCCATTGGCCTCTGTTCATGTTTACTACTAGGATAATAAGAGTCAAAACACAATGAGTTATTGTTTCCGCATGGCACAGCGGGGTTAGCGGATTTTAAATGTGTTTTGTCAAGTGATTAGTCTGCTTGCTTCTCAAGATTGAATTGCAAATCATAAAGCAGTTGTATGATTTCAGGCACAAAGCCCAAAAGTTTTGTTCGGAAGATGTCTCTGGGATTTACCATCCTTGCAACTTCCTTTCTTTCCCCATTTAGAGATTCCCTACAAGTTCTACTTTTAAAACTGTAATTCCTCTGTATTTTAAGGATCATTGCTAGTATTTTGACAAGGTGCATTAGAAACCTTTTCTTTTGGAACAGTGATTTCAAAAGGTCCTGGTTTTTCCTTTTTCCTCTGAGTAACTGCAGAGAGTTGGCTGATGGAGACTATCCTGAGCATGTCACTGTACTTCCTTTGTGACTTGTGCTTTCTGGTTTCAATTAAGAATTCTTTTCATTGAATTTGTTATTGTTGTTGTTTATGCTTCATTTTAACTGTACTCTTATTTTCGTTCGAATTAGTATTTTTATACCCCAAGGCCTACTACTCTTTAGTGTTTCTTAATGTATGAGTCTGCTATGAACAAAGCAGTATGAGAAAAAACACATTTCAACTGTTTTTTATAAATATTGCTATTAATGGGTATTGCTTATTTAGTCACTGTATATTGTCTGTTTTGTTTTTGAGGATGATTTCTTATGCTTTGGTAAATGAAAAGAAATAATACTTTAAATTGAGTAAGAAACGAGCTTACATTCAAAGTTCAGATTCATGAGACTTCTGATTGAGGTGGAAACATTTGCTGTAATTTCTAGTAATTAATATCTCATATTTCTGTCATAAATTTGAAAAGTTAATTTGTTTGTTTTTTTAAAAATTTCTTTGTTTTCAAATCATTGATCATTAACTGCGACAAGGTCATGTAAACCAGATGTAGCTTTTCTTTGAAAAAAATTTGACAAGGCTGTAGTGTTTCTCAAATGAATTTGAACATTGCTGTAGCGTAACCAGCAAGGGATGGGTGCTTCTTTTGATCATCTTTACACCTAGTTTAAAAGCTTGATTATCATGAAACTTTTTAACTCCTTATAAATTGAATTTTTAATCTAGTCCTAACTGCTTCAAAACTGAAAATTAAAAACCAAGAACAACTTGAAACAAAATAGAAAACCAAGCATACCCTTGGGGCTGTCAGTCTGAAAGTACAGCAGTTGTCACGTGTTAATCTTCGTACTTTTTTTTCTCTGAATTTAATGTTTAGGGGTAAAAATAGTTTTTCTGAGATTCCATTTTTAAGCAAAATGGAAACTAATTTATAATGTGTGGGAGTTTCCTTCAAAGACTGCTTTCCAAGTAAATCACAAGTTTCAGTTAATGGCACAGTTTTCAATATTTTCAATTTTGAATTTGGACTGGTTCTTTTTCTGTTCCCTTTCTTTCATCCTACTATGGAGAAAATCCAGTTTTTCTGTGTAGCATGGATGCAGAAGCACAAACTGAAGATGGCCAAATACTTTTGTTGTTCCAGGGGGTTTAAGCAATGTTTAGGGAAACTGAAATTTATGATCAGTGTGATTTCAGAGTTTAGCAGGAGTGCCACGTTTCGTTGTGAATTAGAAACACCACACCTCAGTAGGATTTCTAACTAATTCTGAATCCGTTCTGTACAGAAAATGTAACAAATATTTTCCTGTGACTAATGTGTTCTTTTTAAAATTGGCTGTTGTCCTTTTTCCTATTTAAAAAATAAGAAAGTCAATAAATTTGTCACTTATTTTTAATTATTTCATGACTTATTTTCCTGTAAATGGAAAAATGTATTAAAAAAAAAAAATGTTAGCGTCCTTGCATTGCTAGGTTATGCCCCTGACAAATTTAAGAATGTGATGTTTGTGAGGAGTATCTCCAGGGGGATGAGGGAGGAGGGAACCTTGACCCAGCACCCGTCGCGCACGGCTCTGCAGAAGAGCCGGACGGAACGCTGCTGCTGCAGGCCTTTCCAAACCAGTATGAACACAAAACCAGCTTGACCCAAATCAGCCACCACCGAAAAGTTGGTTTAGTAGTAGTTTGCTGCAAAAACCTTTGAACCTTCACACTTTTTCCACACGATGTTGGCTCCAGGCCTGAATAGAGTCGCAGCAGGTTGTGGCAGAGCTCTCTGGGTCTCGGTTGTACGGCTTTGCACGTGCTTACCTGGCTTCCTTAGCAGATGCAGCTGGTTTTCACTCCAGCTTATACTATGTAGTAATAATAAAGATTAATACGCTAAGAGAATAAAAATATTTGGATATTGGCTTCCCAAAATAATTTTATAAAAATACTAATCAATTCCTACCCTGTAAGAAAAAAAAATTCAGAATGTGAAACTTTGGATGTCTATGAAAATGCACACTGATGCCCATTTTGCTATTGCTGTGAAAAAAAATGATGAAATAATTCCTCCTCCTTATTTTATGTTGGTATTTCAGCAGGAGTGCGTATCAACATTTGAAACTCATGTTTTAGTTTCAGGGGAGAGCTCGCAGTTTTGGAGGGGGAAGGTGGTTTGGCGTGTGCAAAGAAATAAAAATGGAATTGTACAGGAGTTTGTCAGACTTCCTGCTCCTCACATTCCTCCGAGGCCCTTGAGTATAAAAGTATTTCTGGGGCTGATAGCTGGATGAAGCTGCCTTTGAAGACCACTGCTGTTACTTTTACCAGATTACTCGTGTCGCTCAGCAATGTTGGCTGTGCTTTTGGCAAAGGGCTGTGTGTGTAGCTGGGCCAAGAAACCAAACCAATATCTACCTGACATCTGCCAAGACAAACTGTTGCGTAGAGGGTCTTTAGATCCCTTCTACTTTTTATTTTGTTTTTTACTGATACTTAGCAATGTCTGTGATATGCTTTGTTTGTTCAGAAAAGAAATCCTCCACGTGTGAATTGCATTTGATAGTGATATGGGAGGGGGAACAGAGAATTTTTGCTATTTTTTAATGGGATCATCATGGCAAGGTTGAATTATATATGAACTCTCTCCTTTATTCAAATTCCAATAGTCAAATGCTATGTAAATAATTTGATGGTTTAGGACTATGGAGGAGAAGAGTAAGAAGTGACAGTTAATTTATTCAACAAAAATGCAGCTGTATTTTTAACTTTTAACTGTAAAGCCAGACAATTGGCCCCTGCAGTTGCTCACTTTTCTAACATAACAGGTACTTTCAATCTACAGAACTGATTTTTCTGTAGTTTAGGGTTTTTATATATCTACTATCCAAACTATACTGATAGATGCAACTGAATTAAAGGATAAAACCTTGTTTTGTATATATGTTTTATGTATATATGTGTTTTAAACCTTGTATGTTTTATATGTCAAGTGACAGTGTCTCTTCCATAGACTACAATTCATCGACAGCTCCATGAGAAGGTAATTTCACAAAGGCAAAGTCCCAAGAATTCAAACGGATATTAGCAGTACTGTACCTCCTTCCAGTACTATTGCTCATCTATAACGCTTTGTAACAGAACTGCTTCCACCAAATCCAGTCATTTCAAGTGATTAAGGTGAAGTGTTTCCAGAGGCGTCAGGAGAGAATGCACAGAAATAGATAAATTGTAAAATAAAAAATTATAAAAACCTCATAAAAATATGTTCCAAGACCCAGGCATATTTTCTTAGATTAACAAAATTTAGACTTACAGGAGAATGGTTTCTACAGTATTCTGAAGAAGCAAGTTACCACGTGAGCTGTGTGGCACAGTCTTTGAAACCGTGGTTATCTGGTCTTAGTCATACAGAGCTGGACTGGGGTGATGGCTAAAGAAGCAAGGCTTAGGAAATTAACTGGTTATAAATTATAACCTGATGAGGCATCCAGCAGTTACACACTTGCAAAACAAATTTTATCTTCAGAGCCATTCTTTTATCTTTTTGAGGGTTATCTAAATTCAGGCACCAGCGGCTTGTGAGGTGAAGCAGAGGTGGTACTCAGGAGATACCAAACGAGAAAGTGTGAGGAGGAAAAAATAGGCTTTTTTAGCTTGTTAATGGTAACAATACTGCATTCAGTAATTAAAGTAATGATTAAAGTTGCCCTAACATATTGTTCCGCTATCTGATCAGTCTGGGTCTTTCCAGAAATGGAAGTCACTAACTCAAGTTTCTTTATTAAAGCATGGAAATAATACTTACGGATAGAGAGTCTTTTTTTCCAGCAATTTTATTGAATAAAGCATATGATCTGATTCTGATTTGGGATTGCTCCTGTATCCCAGCATGTGTCATACAGAGATCTGTTAGAATTCAGTTGGCATCTTCTTAAACATAAAGCAAATTTTATCATGTGCCACTCAGCAGGAGCAGATATTTAATTTTTCTTTTTGGGAGGGTAATTTCTTTTTTAAACAATGCCAGAGGCCAATCTGCTTTTATTTTCCATTAAATTCTCTTAAATCTAGTCTGCTTAGGTTTAAGTAATGAATAAAGGCAGTACTTTCCTGAATTCGTATGGTGTTGCCTCCAGAGCAGTAGCAATTGAAAGGTGGCTGAATTTTAACTTAAGGGTTTGTTACTATGGTGATATAAGTTCCTATTCACCTTCTCTAAAAGCTTAACTATGTACCTGAGATTATTTTACTGATACTTTACATTTCAGTAAAAAGTTTCTTTTTCAGATGGAGTTTAAATTATATATATTTAAGTACTTCTGCAGAAGGTTATTTTTATCATTAAAGCTTTTCTTTTGGGGGGTGTGAATGGAGAAAAATGTTCACTAAACCAGGTAATCTTTGTAAACACTTGGACTATTATTTTTCTGCATTTCAAGCCTTATTTGAAGAAGATGGAGTCTACCTTAATGTGTAGAACCAAGTATAAATACAGTCAATCAAATGTAAGTTTGTAAGACCAAACATACCTGGTGATAAACTCACAACCAAGTCTTCATATATGTAGCTTATGCACAGAACTTACTGTCTGTGTTAAGCTTTAAACATGTCTGAAGTATTTGTATTACAGAGATTTTTTTTTTTTAATTTCAAGATATTGGTATTTTCTCAATTGCTCTGGGAGAGCCTTCTCCTGCCTGAGGGCTGCCTTATGAAACTGTGCCACAGACCTGTCCAAGAAAGGACTGGTCTACAGCATGGTTTGGCAAGCCTTCCTTCTCCCCAGAACACGCTTGGCTGCGGTGCTTCATTTGCTAGAACACTGGGTCATAGTCACAATTTCATACGGCTGTATGGCGAGAGCTAGCGTGGACCTGATTGCAAGGAGGATAATGCACCGACTGCGCATGAAGTAATGAGTAAAAGTGGAGTAAGGGTATAAATGCTGAGGAACAAGCACAGAGTTCAGCTGAGCCAGTAAGGCTGTAGTGAAAACTGAAGGTACGGTAGCTTTAGTTGCTGTAAGAACTTGAATCTGGGGCCAGGAGCACTAGAAGCCAAAAGATGAACTCATCCAGAGTATCAGGCTTCAGTATTATTTAAAAGCAATGAGTATCAGCAGTGAGCAGTGAACGGCTTTGAAAGTGCTTTTGGCATGAGACTGTGAAGGCTAGGCTTGGCCAAAATCCAGTTCAGGACACAAACTTATAGTCAGCCTAGAGGTGCAGTAAATATAAACTTTCCCATTTTAGAAGTTAAAATAACTTTACACTTCTGTCACCTCCAGAAGCTAAACTTGCAAATTTTTTCCTTGGTGAACTTTCAGAAAGGAGGAGATGTAATAGAAGAGGCAGTGGGGCTGGCAGTAAAAACAACCTATTGGGGTATCAGAAAGGTGTTGGCCACACATCAAAACCTAATGGATTTTGAAGAGGGAGAGAAAGCCAAGAAGTGTTTTTCACTTGGTGTTTATCTAAAGCAATTGCCAACAATAATTAGCGGAGAATGCAATCTTAGCAAGTACTATTCAGATTTTCTTCCTTCAAACCATGTTTTCCTAGTTAAGTCTTAAGAAATGCATTGTACTTTAATGTTAGGAATCAAAACATAGATAAAAGTAATGAAGTCATTCTAAACTTTGTAAAGCAGCCTTTGTTAAGTTTCACACAATAAATTCAGGCAATCAGCAGAAAAATGTTTATAAGGCATTTCTGTGGGTGAATAGGGGCAGCTTCTTAAGAGTGTCTTGCAAAGAAAAGCATTTTGTGACCTCCTTTGTCTTTGTTAAAGCATAAAGAAGGCCCAAAAGGGAATATTAAGCTTTTCTGTAGTAAGGGCTACATTTGAGTAGAGACTTGTCTTACTGATTTCTTCAGATCCTCCCTGATAAGTTGTTTAGCTTGCCTGTGGCAAATCTAGTTAGCTTCAGGTACGTAAAACAAATGGACGTGCCTTAGTGGAGACCAGTTGGCTTCCCTGAGCTGGTTGTCATATCCTCTGCGCGTTGGATACATTGTCATTTGTGAAACTTGCTGAAAAGGTTCTATCTCTGTTTATTTTCTTATAAATCAAAACTATTTTTGCCCATGAAGCAGCTATTAAAATTACCTGTTTTTCCACAGCAGTTGGTTTGACTTTGAGTCGGCTAATGATCGGCAGTCGGCTAATGATCGGCAGAAGGCTTCATTGTGAATGCCGTGTACAGGGAACAGTGTAGAGCGGATACCACCATTCAGATCCTGTTGAAGGACCCTACAATGTTCTAACCTAAATGAAACAAATACATGAACATACAAAATATTTCAATTTGAGGCAGATTGATACAGTACTTAAAGCTAAGCAGTTATACTTACCTGTGCTGTCTCTTCAGACAGAATAATATCCTGATGCCAAAAAAAGATTCTTTGCATAGTTTATGTCCCTAAATGCCAATGTTCTAGCAAGCATCTCTTCTCTGTTACTATTTGATTTTATATAGTTCTGTTCTCAAACTCGTATTTCAGATTCTGTGTTTAAGCTGACTCTTACATTGGTGGATTTTTAAACCTGAACCTCAGAAAACTCCAAGATTTCTTTTACTGGTATTTTATAATAATTTTATTAATTTATCCTGCAGTAGCCTCAGATGTGTGGCATGTTCTCTTGCTTTCTTTAAAGTTTTCTAGCACTGTAGAGCAATTTTTCTGACACACAGCAGCCATATAACATTATTATTCAGCAATAGTAGCATCAATTGGATTCGTAAAAATAAGGAAGTTTTAACTTGTTCAACGGTGCTCTTATGTGTATGATTCTGGTTAAATTAAGTCACAAGGGGTCTGTAGGTGAGGTTAATAAGATCCAACTATGGTGTGTGTATCTCTGAAAGCTTGAGGAATTGTGTCGTGCCCACCCAGCTAGTGCTTACACTGCTAACTGTCGGCCTGCAGAGCTGGGGTTCAGACTTGAGGTAAGGGCTTGTGTTTAAATTCATTCTACTAGAGAAGCCCAGAAACCAGTATAAATGAGGAAAAATAGATGGGGGCTGGAGGGCCAGGGAGTTTCACCCGGGAAGGTGGTTTATTGCCTGGTGCTTACCTAAGGCAAACAGCATGGAGGCTTCTTGCTGGTTAATGCACTTTGCACAACTGGGGAAAGGGAGTGCTCCGTGCCGGAGGATTTTGCAAGCGGTGTGGTAATTAAGTGCAATATGGCAATGACAGCAAGTCTCTTCTGGTCGGTTGTGTTTGAAAGTTTTTCCCAGCTAGAGTTTCACTTCTGGCAGTGGGCTCCAGTGAGCATTAAACAAACATGAACTTTAAAGGAAAAGCAGTAGAGATATTTTCAGAAATACTGTATGTCACTAATATGCTATATATATATATGTTTCTAATATGCTACGTTAGAAATATGCGATGCGTGATTTATTTTTTCACACACCACAAATAACAGTTACTTTGCAAGCTAGGTTTTGTTTTCAGCCATAATTCAGTAAGATTGCTCTGTATATCAGCTCTGCTTTCATCTACTGCAGATTAATTTTATTACTTTATACAGTTTTCATTATGCATATTGAAGTGAGTTGCATAGATTAAGATAATATGGATAATACACATAACTCATTTTTTGTGCTCTCTGATTCTCTTGCAGTTGATGAAGGTCGTATTAAGGAACTGGGCAGGGTGCGAGTACTTCACAAGAGAACCGTGATGCCTTACAGCGTCTATAAAAAGAGGAGGAAGGGGCCCAGCGACGAAGCCAGTGTTCAGCAATATGCAAGTTTGGTTGGACAGACCTGTTCAGAAAGAATGTTGCTGTTTAGAAGTTGAGAAGTCATTAAATGGCATTTCAATGGCGCTACGTTTTATTGCACTGCCACTGGATGATATGTACTATAGTTGTGTGTTGGTATGCCTCCTCAAATAGCAATCCGAAATACAGGTATATATCTAGGCTTGTGTGAATACATGGTACTGTGTTTAAAGGCCAACTCCAATAAAACTTACAATACAGCAAGGCTTTAGCAATAGAAGTTTAGAAAAACGTGCTTGCAATATATTTTAATTAAGCGGTTCTAGCCTTTCTGTGCATTTTGAATAATTCTAAGTATCTAAGCAAAATGAAAAACAAGTGTCTTTTTTGTAGAGACAAAGGTTTACTAAATCTAGATGAACAATAATTAAATTACAGATGTTTTCAAATAGCACCTTGGATATCTGTCGTTGAAAGTTGCCATGAAATTTATGCTTGTATTTGTATGCTCCTAAACTCTTGCAAGAGAATTGAAACATGCTGTTACTTTCTAATAGGAAATCTGGCATGGATTAATTTTATTTCATTAGTATGTTTAAAAACAAGAAGAAATTATTTTCACTGCACATTCTTCATTTGTTGAGAGCAGCAGGTTTGTCTGAGGTTCCAGTGAACGCTGGAGTTCACAGTAGATTCTCAGTGGCAGGGGATGCAGTGCTTTGGAAAACTGTCCCCTTTAGAGGTGAAACAGAATAGTTGCACTATAACTACACCAAAGATATGCAGCCAAGCAGCACCATGGGTTTTTTTTGCTATAAGCCTTATCCTTTGTCTGAAATATCCACATATTTTAATGCACATCACTAATGAGAAATAGAGCTTGGGAAGTTTATCCTATAGCTCTTCAGTGCACATTTCACATCTATGCTAAAAACAGACATGAGGTACCACTGCTGGGTTTTGTTCCTTTTTTTTTTTTTCTGCAGAATTGTATCGGAAGGCGTAAATATCATATTCCTGTGTTTTTACTGACTATTTTGTTTAAAGTGCAGCAGCTCACAGGTGAACATCTTTAATAACATGTACTAAATACTTATGTTGGAAACATGGGACGTTGTGATGCTTTATCAAAGCACTTTATAATCCGATACATGAACGTTGTCATTAGTAGTCTGTGCCATAGAAGTTACAGGAGTTTGGGGAAATAACACTGTTGTGTAATTCAGTAATGTATTACAACATCATAAAAATATCAATTTGTAATTTCTTATTTTCTTGGATAACAGGAGTTAGTATTTCCTGTTAACCTTTGAAGAAAGAGTCTTATTCAAGATTATTTGTGCAGGTGGTTTTCTCCAGAAAGGAATCAAATTCAATTTTACCCTCTGAGGATTACTTCTTCTGTCATTCATGGGCCTGATTTAATTTTAAACAATTGACCAGTATTATTAATTGTTGATTTTTATGTGGAACAGACTTAAGAATTTGAGGATTCAAGTGCATTGCAGATTTAACTGTTTTTCCGTATCAGTCTGTTCATTGTAATATTATTGCTATTGAGTACAGTTTTGACAGTAATTTTTAAAAGTAATTTTATGTTTTATTAACTGAGATGTATTATGTTGATCTACTCCCAGTCTACAACAAAATTGATTATTTCTGTCAGCATTACATCTGGTATGTGTTCATCTGTTGTCTGGAACTAAGAAGTTGCTGTATACTGTAGTCTTCCGTGTCCACGTCTTATCCAAACCTATTGCCATGGGAGAACCACTAAATACTATTTATGAACATTATTATAAAGAGTTCCTTTCTGTGGAAAAAAAACTCTTGCAACTCAGTGAAATGTCAAATAGCGTAACATTTTCTGCCTGCACAATGCGTTGAAAAGCAGTGATGCCCATATGGCTTAAAACATGAGAAAACCTTTTTATGTGATATCAAGTCAGTTAATGGGCATGGAGGAATTCCAGTATGGCTTTCAGAATATTAAAGATTATCAAAACCATTGAAGGATGGCCTCACTGTGCTCCTGGAGAAGTAAAGGTTCTGTTAAATTGCAAGGGAACAGACTTAACGTCAGCACTGAGAGTTCTTGAAGAGCTCCATCGTTTTGTGCCCCTTTTTGTTACGGGTATGCCTTCTGATATGTGTTAGACTTTTACCTGAAGCTCTGTTTCTCTTGGGGAGCTTGTAAGGACTGCAGTTAAAGAAAACTGAGATAAGTATAAAACTTAAAATTGAGCATATCTTGAAGTTGTCATTAGTGTGACCACTGAACATGAATGACCATTTCCTGTGAATTCTGAAATGGTGCTTTCACTTTCTGACTCCACTGGAACTGCAGCACCCTGGCACGCTGGGCTTCTGGCTCTTACTGAACTCAAATGTATATATTTTTTAAAAAGTCAGCGTTGACATTAACTCAAAAATTCATCTGATATAGTACACTGAGATCTGACTGACTACTTTAGAAGAAAATTGGTGCACTGTTTTCAGGACTGATAACTCTATCCCTACTTTAGAAGCGGAATAGAGCCTGAGGATGACGTTCTGTAAGTTTTGCCATTGACTTCAGTGGAGCTGAAAATTCACCACTATTTTAATTTTATTTAATAAGATGTTGTCATTGAGAATTATTGAATTTAGAGATATTTAATTTAGTACAAAATACTTTATAAGGGTTATTTAGTGTAGTTGGTTTGTAAGAGTTAATCCTGAAAGTAAGGTTGCCTTGTTCTATCCTCTGTTGACAAATAAGCATAAAATGGTGGTAAGAAAATGCAGAGCTGTGACCAGTGCTAAAAAATACCATTCTCTGTTTTAATTGGAAATAAATGAGGAGCTTACTCATTTCCAGCATCAACGCATTTCAATAAATGCAAAAGAACCCGCATGTTGAGTTTGTAATTGCTTTTCAGCAGACCTGTTTGACTTGTAAGTATAGAAAATAAAGTTATTTCTAGTCTCTGTGAGTTATTCTAAGTAAGTAATAGCTCCGGGTGTGACTTCTGTCTTACTTTGTAGGAATTCACTATCTTGGAGATTGTCTAAGTGTTCAGTGAGCATCAAAATTAGAGAAGTCTCCTAATCAGCCTTTCCATCTCCGGTGTCTCCCCCAAGCTTTAGTGGTTCTTCTTACACGTTCTGTTCCAGTCCTGCTATAGGACTAGTCTGCATTTGCAAGGGTGCAGACAGTATTTAGGGCAGAAATCAGGGATTTCAGGGAAGTCATCAGCGTTTCCAGAAGCATTGTAGCCACATATGATACTCAGCATGTTTATAAAACTACACCTTCAGAGCCTTTTACTTATGATCTATCATACTGAGAGCATACAAAAAGCCAGATTACATTTCCACTTGCCAAATGATTTTTTATTTTTTCTGAAGTTAGTTGAAGTGATAGAGAGTTTCCAAGCCCTAACGCTGTGTCCTTAGGAGGCCAGGGTGGTGAGATGTGTTCCTTGGTCAGGTTTGAGCATCAGCTGAGGAAGGTGCTATGGAGAAGACACCGAGGAAGGGTGGCGATGACCCTGAGTGACAGACAAGAGGAACTGAAGGTGGCTGCTGGTCAGAGGAGCATTATCAGGTAAGTAGCCATGCGATTTGCCTTTAGTTATGAGACATATTAGTCTCACAGGGGAAATAAAAGTGGACTGTGGAAAGCAAATAGTATAAATTACACCATCTATACATGGTGTTAACCATTGCTGCTAACAAAATGAGTATACCAGCTAGGTTGCTTCTAATAAGCTCATTTTATATGAATCTTTTTGAAAAGCACGGTGACTAAGTCACCAAGTATATAGGCACTCAGAGAACATTTTGTGAATAGAACTGCTTAAGTACGAAGATAATGGAGGGTGCTAAAGTATGTTGTATGAGCCAAAATGCAATTACAGGAACAGATGTACAATAGTAACTCATACTAAACGTAGTATCCAGGTGCCAGTTGCAGTCCATGGACCTAAATAAAACAGTGTTCTATAAATTAATCTACTATATGCATTTTATAGCACATTTGCAGCTCATCTTGTGACAACTTTGTTTTCGAAGAGTATTAGAATAAGTGGGAACGTAAATATGTGTAATTAGCATATAAAACCAAGTATAGCATGTGTTAATGCTTTCTGTATTAATAAGAAACAATATTAATTCTGAAAACCATGTCTCTTTCTAATACTGGACAAATCAAGTAGCAGCTGAGAAGCTTTCTGTGGCTGTATCTCTTCATGGTTATGTTTCACTGTTTTTATGTTTATTCATTTCCTTATTATAACTATTCCCATCAGATTTTTGTGCTTCACGTCAGTTATTTCCACTTCAGTTTTGACACATAATACATGTGTCTGCCAAAAGTCCTGCTGAGAGATTGCTATCAGGACAAAAGCAAGTGTTAGAAAGTCTATTAAGTAGTGAGAAGAGAGCAGAGTCCACAGGGACAGTCAGTCTGCAACCTTTGTGCTGCAGAAAAAGCAGAATTTATTTACAATTTAGTCTGCTGCAGATTTTAAAATGAATGTGTCAGATTTCATTCATTTCCTTTTGTCTGTAATGTCTGATTGTCATTGCCCAGGAAGAATCAGTGGAGTATTGTAGAATATATATAAAAAAAAAGGGCAGTGTACTGCATTTATGGCAAAAAACTTGAGTTAAGGAATGAAATCACATGACTTCTGTTGAAATTCTCGCTCAATGTCTATGTAGGAGCAGAAGAGCGGAGGCTGGATGGGACTTTCAGAGACTTTGCTGCTTCTCCGGTCTTCTCCAGGCTGAAGCAGAGCAAGAACACATCCACCAGCCCTCGCGGAGGTGAACCTCACTGATTGCATTCATCTCAAGTGAAGGCAGTTCAGTAGAGTGATTTCTTATTATTTAAATTTTTAACATCTGGTATTTATTTTTCATACTTCTGGTCGCAAGTGCCCCTGGTTTGTTTTGTTCTACCTGAATACGAAGAGCCATCGCTGAGGTTCCTCCTTGCAACAGCGTTAGACGTTTTTGAAGACTGTTGCCAAGTCAACCTGCTGTTTTTTCGAAGCTAACCAATCCCAAATACCTTTCCAAATACTCATGTTTTTAAGGTATTTTATTGAGCTTTCCTAAACATTCCCCCATTGGTCTTTCACACTTTTTCTTTCATAGTGTGGTGCCCTAGTGCCAGCTGCTCTAATTATCAAAGTCATAATTGTTTCAGTGGTTTAGACCAGCAAGTAAGCGTTGCTTTTTCAAAATAATAAATGTCATTATCCTAACTGATTTTTCTGTTTATCTACCACACTTAGTAAAATATGGTGAAGAACCAAGTCTTACTATACCAGGAAATACAATTTTTCTCTCCTTAAATCCTCCCAGCCTGTAGCCAGCAGAGGGCATGTTCCAGCTTGCAAACTTCGTTGTAGCACTAATGTCTTGAGTGTCCAAATTTTCTGGGTCTCTGTTATTAACATCTCATTCTGAGTTGAATTTTTTACTCTGTTGTTATTGTGGTATAGGAGGGGAAAAAAAAAAAAGTCAAGTTGGGTTGACAAAGGTCTGTGCTTCGTTAGTTGAATGAAGCACAAATTTGTTAAAAATCAAGATTAAAAGGTATTTCAAGACAAATATTCTAGATTTTAAACCACTGAATTTATTAGGGAAGTTATGCTACTAATATATGACTGAAATTAAGATCTGTAGAACACTTAAGGAGGTGCCAGCTGGCAGAGTTACCTATCTCAGGATGCTTTTGCTACTATTCTATATTGAGTATTTCTTGTTATTTCTTTCCATCTTCCAGCTTCATTGATCAACTCCTATCAAGCTGTGTGCAGTAGGTGCGTTAATAATGTCTAATATACTGGTTATTGCATGCATTTTGACAGCTGCTCTGTATTTCTCAGTGGGGTTGCAGCAGCTAAATCGGTGCATCTCAGAAAAATGCCGTCTCCAAAAATGTGTGCTCACATCTTCTGGTGCAAGAGAGGTCTGTATTGCGCTCACTGGCAATTAACTTAGCAGTTGCACTTCCAGTTACTAACAGCTTGTCTGTTGCCTTGCTAAGGCTCTCTCTTTTCAAGAGCCAACTGATTTTTAAGTCAAACATGAAATTTTATTTAAAAAAAAACCAATGCTCATTTCACACTTGCACCAGAAAAAAAAAAAAAAAAAAAAATCTCTTCATTGTCAGTAGATGTTATCAGCAAGGTTTCTATCTAGTGCATTGATTATGAAAGCTAAAAAAAAAAAATAAATCATAAGTACATTATTTTTCTGTTTTCTTCTTATCCCTCTTGTTTTTAACCTAAGCTATTTTGATATCAGGATTTCTTTCTCACCTATGCAGGGAATAAAATGTCAAAATAAGGTTTCTAATACGGAACTTGGAGGTCAGGAGACTGCAGTGCTTTTTTTATTGTCAAGGGGCATTACAACCCATTTATTTTGTGAATATATTTATCCCTGCTGCTCAAGATTGAAGTGCTCAAAGACAGATCAGTTGAAAAAACAAGGTTCCTAATTTTAAATTATTTCTTATTTTTCATACAACTACATTATTGCAGTGCCTAGAAACCTGGACATGCAGCAGCTGGTGCATGTGTCCTCAAGTGGAAATTGTCCTCATCCCTGAAATTTTTGCAGTCCGTAAAATCCCAGATGTCTTGTAAAAACTCCTTTTTTACCTGGCTTCATTGGAGGGAGTAAATAACGGCTTTCCGGGAAAAAGGTAGAAGGCTCAGAGGAATGTCCTGCTCTAGTGATTTTTGCCTCTTCTCAATGGATTGTGCTTGAGCCTTGAGGCTCACCCCGGCCATCGAGGGAGAGGGGGCTTCTCCTTTGCAGGCCTTTCAGATCAGCACATTTGAATTCCTGCTTATTGTATACTATTCTATCATATCATTGAACGTTGTGTTTTTATACTCTTCTTGCTGTGTTAGCATCCTTGAGAGCTTGTCTGCTTTATGATAACTCTTACAGCTTGTTCCACGTGTCTCCTACAAATACTTTAGTGGAGAGGCATTGTCATTCTTAGGTGAAATGAGGATTTTCCATGGCACTATGAGACAGCAGTGTTTCTGTTGCTTCCTTCTTTCATTTGGAGGCTGTCAGCACATCTCAGATGGGAATATATTAGCACATTCTTACCAAGTTGTAATTAAGGGTTACGTGAGACACTGCCTTCTCAGCAAAAATAAACATGGCAGCAGTCTGACAAAAGTCTTCAACGGTTTTAAGGATTCAGTTGGAATGAGGAGGACACTTGTGTAGATTAAAGGTAGGGATGCCAGGTGGGACCTGGCAGCAAAGCCACTGGAGTAATGCTGTACCTTGATAAACGTGTCGTCTTCAGTTTTACACCGAACAGTTTCAGCTTCTGACATCATGCAAAACCTTCCGTTTCATTACTGACACCTTTCACTTCAAATCAGTATCTGCTTCAGGTGGTGATCCACTACAGCCTCCTGTGTTCATGGGCTTGTTTAACAGGATAGGGATAGTCTAGGGATCCCAGTGTGAGGTAATGAAATTGGAGCTTATGCATCTTCTTTTGGTCTGCTTTTAGTATATTAAGTCTATATTTTTCTTTTATTGCCTTGTATAGTAAAATAGAAATAATTATTTATGTAATGGGAAAAAGCAGAACACAGAACTAGAAAAATGAGACTTGGTAAAAATAAAAATAGATGTTCCTGAAAAGGCAGAACTCTCCTAACAGAAACCCACTCAATCCAAAGGAGTAAAGTTGTCAAAATTCCTATTTACAAAGAGGAATACACTTTCCATGCCTGAAGATTTCGAGGCTTTTTAACAGCTGATTTTCCATTCACATTTCCTTTGGTGGTTTTTTTGTTGTTGTTGTGTCCTCAGTTTCTCTTTTGCACATCTGAGCATCTTTCAGTTCTTTAGAAATTGAGACATTTGTCTGCAGGTAGTAACTCAAAAGCAGACTTAGTCAAGCGATGTGTGTTCTTCGTTATTACCTTGCAGAGTGACCTCCTAGGAAAGAACGAACGCAGTGACATTTACAGTTGATAATCTATTGATTCATGGTAGAAAACAAAGGCAATCAACGGGAGGGCTGTAATTGTTTCATTAAGTCCTATGAACAGCACATTGTACATTGATCCAAAATGCCTTGGAGCTACAGCTTCACAATGTCATGCCTCTCCCCATGGGCACCTTGTTTTTCAATTTGCTGGTACTTGAAAGTGCTTTGACAGTCTCACAAGATCCCATCGAGTCGTTCATACTGAGCGTGGCTGTGTGGCGGGTAAGCTGCTCTAAAATCTAGACAACCGCGTGCAGGATGGTTTGCTACCCTTACGTTGTTGTTGGAGCCTTTTCTCAAAAGTAAGGTCAGGGAAACCAAAAGCACTGGTATCTGGCCTTCAGCGAGCCTGAGCTCTCTTCTGAACAGGCTCTACGGAGCATTATTTTTTCTTTGCATCAAGCAGAGATGATATGGTGGTTTTAAAAGCCAGCAGTCTGTCCTCATTAGTAGTCTTGCAATTGTTAGTGATGTGTAGTAATAGTTGGATATTTCATTAGAAGTTTGTTTCTGACATAAGAAGACAGAGATTTCCCAGCTCCTGTTCCAGCCAGCATCAGGGATCCTTTTCAAACCTCTCTTTATCATTGTTCATTAGTGTATTTTACAGTAAATAAAATCAGGATTGCAATCTCCTGAACCTTCTGGTGGTGCTACACATGCAACAAATACTTGTCAATGCATACTGGAGATAAAAACCATCTGGATCAAGAAATAACCATCTTCTCTTAACAGGTTGAAGTTAGGGTGTAACATGGATTTACAAGCTCAGTGGTTTTTCTTAATTGTGTCAGCTCTGACTTCAGGAGCTCAGTAGAATAACCGCACATCTTGTGATTTCATCCCTTTTCCTGAAAGTTCTCACCCATAGCCTTGCCCCTTTTCCCCGCTGCACACCTGCAGTAGTAGCTCTGGCGTGTCTGGCCCAGAAAGATCTCATGCTTGTCTGTCTTCTCACAATTGTACCTGTGGAGATGTGTGTGGAAAGATGGTATCGGGCCGTTAGATGCAGTATCTGAGATTTCTCAGTGTTCTTGCTGAGTTAATCCTCCTGTTTCTCAGAGATTGTACTAATGAGAAAGGCCATAAATTACCTGCAGTATTTATTTTGTTGTTAATGTGAAACAAAAAAAATGGAAGGCTTTTTATGTGCCGACTACTTGCTTAGTTGCCCACAGTTGTAAGTAAAGATCTCCTGTTTTGGGTGACGAGGCTTTTCACAATAAGTGTGGTCATATTTGAAATAGAAAAGCCTTCCTGAAACCCTTCAGCAAAACAGCCAGAGCAGTTACGGCTCTTCTCATGATGATGGTACAAACCTTCGCCCAACTTCTAATGATTCTGATGTTTATAACTGGGAATATTTTGAACACATGTTCCAACTTTGCGTTCGCAACATTTGTTAAACCAACAAGTCTGTGGCAGGCGTGATAGCTACCATCAGGAAACTTGTTTGACAGTTTAAACAGACAGCATCTGTGTTTCCTACATTTCATAGTACACAAAACGAGCGGGGATTGCCCGTAGCTCAATTAATTCAAGATGTTGTCGCATTAATGGAACTCTGTTTTGGAGATGTTAAAAATATCTAATTGAAAAAAGGGATTTTGCTTTTGTATTTGGCTGAGTTTCATCAATATCACCTCCTCAGTGAAATATTATCGAGAGCAGTTGGCTTGAATTTGGGGAATTAAGATAAATTGGTGTGCCCTCCTGTGCTTCCAGCTACGTCTTTGTTTAAAGTGAATTTAGAATTTTCAAATTTCAAAGCAACGTAAGAGACTTGAATTGGGTACCACTTAAGCATCTTATAAAATAACACCAAAATTGTTACCGTTGTCAACAAAAAGCCAATCAAAAAGGGAAAGAAACCCCAAATGTAGCAAAGACAAAATGCTGGGGCATTATTGCTGTGAAATTGGGGTAGTGGCAGGAAATCAGAAGCGAGTTCTCTAGCTGCGTGATGGGAGGCATCCCATGTTTGCTTCCTTTCTGTTGTGTAACGATGGTCATTGCCTTAACAATAACTCAAAATTGTCATTCTCTGTGTCAGTGAAGCAAAAACCAGAACTACACCAAATACAAAGCACTGCACATCGAAACGCTATACAGCGGTAACACCAGCCACTGTGGATCAGCGTAGCTCCGTTGATACAGGACACTTCTTGTAGGGAACAGTTGCATTGCACGACTTGGGCTCAGCAGACCCCATAAACAGATGCTTGAGGTGAAGCCCGTGGGGAATGTTTTGATGAGGTGGACTCTCATGAGAGCCAGGGCACCACAGTGCGGCCCAGCATTGTGATTTGCTTTAGAGGACTTAAAATGTTACAACATTTTCGTTATAATTAATAGGACCACATTTTGGCACCTGCTTCAGGATTTTTCATATTTATGTTGCTATAAAGAATGAAGATAAAATAAAAATTTACTCTTCTATGACAAAATCCCTTCAACTTGTCTAAAAATTGGGTGGAGGGAAGAAGAGGGAACACTTTCCCAGAAGCTGTAATCATGGATCAAATTGCGATAGCTGCATTGAATGGTATCTGAGCCCATGATTTCATCTGTTGGCTTCAGCGAGGCTCTTTGCGGGGTAAGATATTATTCAATATTATGTGTGAGCCTCTGACTCTTGCCTCCGGTAACGTGAGGTACTTTTCTCTACAGAAGCAGGGTTTTACATGGACTGTTGATCGGCGCCATGGCGCGTGCTGGTACAGTGGCTGGCCTCTGGTGAAACAGTCCACAAACATGCCAGTTTTATGTCATTGTCTTTATTGGACGTCTGCTCAGAAACTCTTCACCACACAACTTTCTGGCTTTTTTTTTAATAGAAGACATGCAGGGAAAATCATGCATGCTTATTTGAAAATTTATGGGCTGACCTGAGTGTTATCTCTGGGGAGGATTCCTTGGGTCAGTCAAAGTGAATTAAAACCAAATGTGTCTGTTTTTCATGTTTACTCTTTCCATAAACATAGCACATACGCAGTGTGCAGCTGCTATCCTGAAAGGGCTTTCCCCCCCAGTATTTGGGAGATCTGTACTTTAAGAGCACATTCTATTGATAGCTCTGTAGGAAGAACAAGTGATGCTGGACTACTTAACAATTCATTTATCAAACTGCCTGGAAGAATTTCAAGTAAGATAAGACAACAATGAAATTGGAGGTAAGACAGTCAGTATGCAGTGCATTTGATTAAATAAAAAGTAAAAAAAAGGTCAATGCCTTTCCCCTTGACTTCTATCAACTCTGGGAGAAATGAGAGAAAAAGGCACAGAACATTTCCTTGGGGGAAGATTACCGTTTATTTTTATTGATTAGGGCTCTCAGGCTGTGGCCTCAAACACTCCTGATAGTTTCTTCCCCTTCCTTTAGTCACTCTTCACTGCTGATTTTTGCTTTGACGAAGTGGTTTGTGATCCCCTTTGGCAATGAAGACTCCTCAGAGCCAGAGCTGCTGCAATGCTCCGTTCCGTTGCCATGTGGCTGGCTGGGCATGTTGCTAACATGTGGACAAGAAGAATTTGCCAGGCTGATTAATCTTTTGAAGGCACCATTCTTCCTCCTGTAAAACAAGGGATATTTGATCAACCCCACCAGGAGCTCTGACATCCTCAGACAAAGGACTGTAAGTGCAAAGATCTGCTACGAGCGCTGCGAGTGGGTGAAAGTCCACCAAGCAGTTACTGTATGAAGAAGACATCAGATAAGGTGAAGCTCAGGAAGACACTACAAGAGAATTTTTATGAGTTGAAAAAATAGCCGAATGGAAATGTTTGGTTAACATCGAGCTGGATCAATTGACCTCCAAAGGTCCTCTGTGCTCACCTTAAATTCTTCTCCAAGTCTATGATTGAGTGAAAACCAAAATTAGGTCATCGTGAGGACTGTGGGAGAAGATGAAGAACAGTGTTGTGTGAATAACTCAATTCAGAGAAAATGGGGAGGAAATCAGCAGCTTGGATCAGACCCTGCAGAGGACCGCTGAAGTGCTTGAGAGGTTCATGCAAGACTTCAAGATTTCTGTTTTTCTGGAAAGTTAATGGCATTTTTGAACTGAAAGTGGAGAAAGACTGTATTTTGCCACACTGCTGCAAGGTTCTCCAGTGAAGACAAAAGCACGGTATAGTAACCTGCCCCAGCAACATAACCAGCCTAAATGCTCAGTCTCTTGTGGTTTACTCCCTGTTTGCTCCCTTCAGAGTGTAAATGACAATGCCCTTTCTTCTAGGTATTTTTTGTATCATTAACTAAGTTTCTGGGTAGTGGCATCTTTAGAAGATGACAGTGATCAATGGAAAAGAGGGTTGAAGTTTTAAAGGAAAGACATCATGTAGTCCATCTGCTGAGAAACCAGCCAGAGCAGCTGTCAGACCTAGGTAGTGTGCATGGCTTTTTGGTTGGCAAAAACCATAATTCCTGTTGCTAAGCTGTAGTCAGTCGCCATGCCAGGTATCTTGTAGCTCTGGGTGTGCCGCTCACTGAACCAGCTGGTGAAGCAGAACTTAGTCTTTGCCTGAGCTAGTGGAAAGCCTCAGGCTGGCTTTGACCTAGGGTTTTTCTTTCCTTGTTTGTTTTTTTTTCCCCAACAATTTCAGCAAGTAATAGTTAACCATGTCCTCCACCCCACCATTTTAGGATCTAGATGTGCTCTCTTTTTCCTGCTCCCTTCTTGTCCCCATCCCTGGCAGTAGGCTGGGGGAGAACACGTGATGGGACACATCATCCTAGGGGAAGTGCACACAATGAAACCCTTTCCTGGTTGAATAGACTTGCAGAATGTCAACCAATTTCCCCAGCCAGCCAAGACCTTTCGGAGTCATTCTGTATCCTTTTATTGCTGTTGCCATAGCGAAAGACACTAATTCACCTTTGTGCGAAACTTAATAAAAATCAGCCCGTCATTCACTTGTCCGTAGACTATTAGAAATGCTTGTGCTGAATTTTAGAGACGGGCTTTTCACCATCTATTAAGCCACTTGCTAAAGAGTTGGTTATCTCATTCTCTTGTGCAGGATCTTGACAGAGCACCGAGGAGTTGCTGTGCTTGCTTTGACTACAGTTGTCTGGAAATAGGCAAAAAAAGGCACCAGTTACTGGGATTTAATTTAAATGCCCAAATTACCTTTGGACTGAGCATTCTTTGGTCTTTGGAGGAGAACGGAGCTTTCTGGGAAACCCCTGCAAAGTACGAAGAACACTAAATTGACCTGACACCAAGCAGAAATAGTCTTTTACGAGCTAAGTTAAAGGGGCTCTTTTACAGATAGCGAGGCTTGCGTTTGGGCTGCTAGGCAAGTTGACGGGACGGCGTGTTGTGCAGAGCCAGATTCCGGGCGGCAGCGTGCCGCGGGTCACTCTGCCTGGGTTACGCGTTATCGAAAAACAAAATACACTGATTTATCCTTTCAAGGGAAAGAGCTGCTTTTGGTTGGAAGGTGTATGGACACTACAGCTCCTGTCAGAAGCAGCTGATCCTAGAGGCTTGTTTCTTGACGTTCTCTAAAACTAGCCTAGAAAGGCAGGAGGAAGGAAACAGGCAGAAACAAACCAGTGTGAGCACTGGGATGGGAATTCAATAGGTTTCTTGGTGTTTTATTTTACAGTGAAAATTTTTGCAGTAGTGTAATTGTGCCTGAACAGTCATGCAATAAATGAATGTTTCTCCCCTTCAAGCTAACGCAGCAGCTCCGTCATCTATAACCAGACCCGCATCACAGCAAAGAGGTTCGTCCTACCCCCCAAAACCCAGATCCAAACTGTGGCGGGGGATCCCCCCGGCACGGGGCGGCGGAGCTGCGGCCAGTCCCCGGACCGCGGCGGGGATCCCCGCATTGTGCTCCGAGCGTCAATGCTCTCAATGGGATTAGCGCGGAGAAGGGGCGAAAGGCTGTGGGAAAACCTGCGTGTGTCATATTTCTCTCGTCTGCCGTCGCAGCTGAACGTCGCCGCTCGGCCGACAATAGGGTTAAAAAAGTTAAGAGCAACTGTTGTGGTAGCTTGATTTTGAATTATGTATTCATGAATCTGCATAATAGCCTTTCAGCTGCGGTATTGTTGTTTAAAGCACAATCTGGGAATTGTGAGATGGGATGGGGGGAGGGGAAAGAGGGATGGAGAAGCACAGAGGGTGAAAAAAAGTGAAAAACTAAGACTTAATCAAAGGAAAATGACAAATTATATGAAATTAGATTTTTTTTTTCCCCAGCTTATGCTGTGCCTACAAAACAAGTTTTCACTTGGAAATGCTGACTCCTCTCCCAGCCTAACAGTACGTGCATTTTCTCTCTTGGCTGAGTGCTTAGAGCCCTAAGAGGGAATGGAGCAATGCTGTAAATGCAGGTGTCTGCTCAGCTGATCCTCGCTCACCCGGCTGCTGCTGGCTTTTCCAGTCACTTATGCAGGTAAGATCAGCAATGAGCTACCCTGGTTTGCTTAATCCTAGGCTGTGGCTTCCAGGAGAGGAAGAGAGATCTTTGGGAAGGGGTGAAGATAGGAAGCAGCCAACAGGGCCAGAATTGTTGTCCAGTTGCCAATATGCAGCTACAGATGTGGTCTTATTGACATAATTGCCTTTTATCCTGTGTTTGTGTGAACATAATGATTTTCTATTATTTACCCTATTTTTTTCCCCCTAGATTATATAGGAAATGTAACAGAGGAAAAATATTTTCCCCTCCAAAAAAAAAAAAAAAAAATCCATTCCAAAATGCAGGAGCCCCTAATCATGCTGTGGTAGACCCTCCTCAAAGCCTTCAAGACCCTTGTTCAGTGCCAAATGTGCTCCTCGACTCAGGGAACACACTCCTTTTATTCCAGGGCTCTGGAAAGTTGAAGAATTTTCTTTCTGCTCCAAGTCAATATACAATTTGCATGAACGTGCCCAAATAAACTAGCTGATTTGGCACAGCTAGCATAAAATTCATTAGTAAAACATATATTATAAAGTCCTCAATCAGCTAGATGTGGCCTGCGTTGCTTAAAAAACATGCACATTGTCAGTTGTGACAGCCTCTGGAATTTGGCCCAAAGCTGCAAAACCTTAAAGCAGGGGGATTTTCCATAGCATCTATTTTTAGTGGTTATATAGACTCTGCTTAGAGTAATACCTGGATTCCTCTTGGTGTTCGATGTATTTATTCTCCCTGTGAGGTCGGATGGAATGAACACAAGCCAGTTGAGCCATGTCGTAGCTCTTTTCTGCTGAATGGCTGGAAACTGGTGAGGCTTATGCCACTTCTCGATAGGTGAAGCACAACCATGATACACAACAAGTTTGAGGCCTTTTTAACGCATTAGGTGCAATTGAACTTATTCCCAGAAATGTCCGCCTGCTTTAGGGGGAGCTTAGACAATAAGCTGTGTTTTTCTCACCCCTCATATTTTTCTTGACATTTTCTATGTAAAATATCACACTTCTGTAGATGTAAAGATGATCCATTTTGCATAACGTCACTATTTTCATTTCCAGGAACTCATGAGGAGGAGATACACTTGCTTTAACTGAGCTGTAAAGTGATGGAAGTGGATCAAAAGTGACTTTTTTTTGTGTGTTCTTTATCCTCTGCCTGGAGCACTGGCTGCTGAGCCAGTCCCGCTCGGGCTCTCTGGTTTTGCCCAGTGGGTTTTGCTCCCATTGCGTAGCTACACTCGCTGTATGAGGCTGTTCCTCTGAGCCCACCTGTGGCTTCTCCTCCGTGGAGCCGTGGCTGGTCCTGTGTCCTCTACCTCCTTCCTTTGGTGCCATCTGGGCTGAGTTTTTCTCAGCCTTGACTGGGTTTTTTTGAGTTAGTCCCTGTCTCCTGTGACTCATGTTTCGCTGCTGTTTGGCCTGTTACCCTATGCCGTCGCCTTGAGTTGCCAGTGGATGAATAGGCCCCATCCAAATGAGCAGGTTTTTCCTTGGCCTGGATTTTTTAGCGCTGCACAGACTCATCCTCCCGTCAGTCATGGTAGCCTTTGCACATTTACTTTCTGCTCCCCGTGTGCTTTACCAGCAGATAAATCCTCTGGTGTCTCTACATCATGATGTCAGCTCTTTCAGCTACTGAGATTACTGTGAAATTCCTGCAAATAAAATCTGGGCTTGTGTGTACAGCTGCTCTCTCACCTTGCCTGTTATGGCACTTGATGAATTTTGGCCAGTTGCAGAAAATGAATGGTTTTACTGTTTGATTTGCTCAGTGTGAAGCTCTGTTGGGTTGCCTGGAGCCTCCCTCTGCGATGTGCAGATACTGGAAGCACAACCATATATTCCTCCTCCACTGCCGCAGCCACGGAGATCTGTCTCCTGTTTGCTTTGGCTGCATCCCACATGTTTTCTTCGTGATGCTCTGAACCACTTTTTTACACTGAGGGTTGTAGAGCATTGGGACAGGTTGCCCAGAGAGGTGGTGGATGCCCCATCCCTGGAAACATTCCAGGCCAGGTTGGACGGGGCTTTGAGCAACCTGATCTGGTTGGAGATGTCCCTGCTCCATGCAGGGGGGTTGGACTACATGACCTTTGAAGGTCCTTTCCAACCCAAACCATCCTATCATTCTAACTGCTTGCGACCAGCCTGCCTTTCCTCGCTGGTGCTTCCCCCTTCTTTCCTCCCCGCCCCAGCACAAGTCTGTGGTTGCGTTTGCTCTGCTGTGTAACTGCTGCTCAGCGTTGTTCACCTGGGACTGGATCGCTCCTTGTTCCAAGTACGCCAGTGAAGTAGCCATCAGTCATCTTCAGGGCAGGCATGTAAAGGGTCTTTGTGTCTGTTCAAGTTCTGCTGTTGATGTTCTTCTCAGTAGGGTTATCTAGCTCTTCAGCGCTGCCTTTACTGTGAAATGCCTCGCTGCCAGTCCTTCACCAGACATTTGTAAGCTGGATATCCTTTTCTCCAACTGTAAAAATGCTTTGTCCATTGGAAGATGATATTTGCTCTCCATCTCCCTCCCACAAAGTCTCTATCTCAAGTCACTGTACTTGGTTCTGCACTAGCGGCTGTTGTCATCTGCTTCTCCTTCTGGGTTGTCCAGCTGCCACTGCAGCATGGAGATGTTTTTCTAAGCCTAGAACAGTTTCTCTTAACATTGTCTTCTGTTGGAGAAAGCTTATTCCTGTGTCCTACAAAAGATCCCACCCCTCCTTGGCAAGCCATTTTGTATTCCAAATTAAGCACAGAACCCCAGCGTGTTTTGCTCTGTGGTACAAGTGTGCTTCGCTTCTTTTTCTTCATGATTTTTTTGCTGGGCTACGTGTGAAAAGAGTGATATCTCTCTACAGCCTCTTTCTATTTGAGATCACGGGACTCCCTGAACACTTTTATTAGGTGTTCTAGAATTCGTTATTCCTGGCAATGGCACATGATCTACTTCTTGCCTCTTGTCCCTCGTGAGACAGAAATAAACTTTACTTTCCTTTTCTCCTCTTTATTTCCCTCCTGGTAAGCTCTGAAGTCAAACTCAGTCCTTGCTTCCACTGCCTGCCCAAGTGTTTTCACTCTGGAAACTCAAGTTGTTTGGCAGCCTGGGTCCATGTGGCTGAGTCCAAACTTGTTTTCTTGTCAACCTTATGTGAGATTCACCAGGTAAAGCCTTTGCTATCCTTCTGTGTCTATTTGTTCCCCCCTCAGATGTGTGACAGACATGTATGAGAAAAGTCCATGTTCACAAACTGTACACGTGGGCTCACGTGCAAACTAGGGCTCCAACTCACCATCAAATTTCCCTGTGTCAGCAGAGATTTGGGAACAGGCCTTGTGTGTGCTCCTGACCTGCTGCAGAAGTGATGCAGTTCATCTTAATGATGAGAGTGTTTTGCTAATTATTATTTTGCCTTTGCTTTGGGCTAAAAACATGCATGGAGTGAGCTGTAATGCCTCAGAGGATGGGTGGTAGTAGCTGACCATTCACTGAAGTCCTAAGAGATGTCCTGCTTCAGACAGTGCTGACCACGAGCAGTGGTGGAGGAGGTTGGTTGCTGCAGCTGAAGGCACCTCAGGAGGCGATTCACCTCCCTGAAGGGCAGGGACTGTCCTTTGTGCAGCATCTTGTGGGTTGCAGGCCCAGTTGTAGCCCTTGGGTGGTGCTTTGTGTCAATCACTATAACACTTTTATTCAAGTAAACCAGCAAATTATGGCCTTGATGAGTCCTTGCTATTGATCTCCACTCAAGACCAGTGCTTATGATGGATTACGAGGCACCATGATTTTCAAAGACCAGTTTGAATTGTCATCTCTCTCTTTTGCCTTTCTATGAGCAGACCACCTAAACCCCTGGAGATCCCAGTCGATGTGAAGAAAGAGTTCTAGGTTTTACGGAAAACGCTTGGCGCACAGGATATTTGCTGCTGTGAGATGATTAACATTCTTCAGGTAATTTGAAATTAAATGAAGGAAACCATAGCATCAAACTGTAGCATTTCCAAATAACTTCTGTAATGGAATGTCATGTCTAGATGTCTGTGATGTGTTTGATTTCTTTTTAGACTGGATTTCTAATTTTAGTTAACCAGTGCATGAAACCTTACAACCAGAGGCCTGAGATGTGATTTTTCTGGAGAAGTATGAATACCTCCTTGGCAATACTTAAGAGGAAAAATTTAGGTAGGTTGTAGGGCACAGGCCAACAAGCTTGTCACTTTGGATGTCGAAAATTAGGTCATAATTAATTTATTTTCTGCTGTTTTTAAACAGATTAATGGATAAAATATTATTCAGAATAGCAAGTTGGTTGTGTAATCTCTGTTTTCTGTTTATTGAATGTAGACCCACTTTTGACTGATTTAAGGGCAGGAAGGAAATATGAAAGGTGGAGATAGGCTACCAAATGCTTGGCTTGCAGTGCTTTTTCTAGGCACTGCTCTCACAGACGATATGTTTTGCTTGAATACCACAGTGCATACATGAAATATTTAAATGTTGCATTTCCGGTGTGCAATAGCATATGAACAAAGTAGTCAAATCACATTGATTTTAATTTATGTTGTATTTCTCCTGAAAGGCAGTTGTATCAAAGAGTTTACATTTCAACTGCTTTGGAAAATAGTACTTGATTGCTTTGAGCTGAAAAAACCTAGGCTGCCATAGAAAAGCAACACTTCAAAGAAAATAGTCCTTTTCCCAAGAAGTTCTTAAAGAATTGTGATTTATTGTAGCAAAATACAACACAGGATTTTGTTCTAAATCATGTATAAGAAAATAGTAATAAAATTCTCTTTCCGAAGCAATCTTTTTTCATGCCGTTATAGATTTGCATTTATTCCTGGCCCTGGGACTGGTGTACAAGCAGTGGTGAGCAGGAGAGGCTTCTTAAAACTGTTTTTAAATGGCATGTTGAGAGTTAAAGTATAAACCCACTTGGATCTCAATCAGACTCTGGGGATCTTCAATAATGAAGAAAATGAGTTAGAAAGGAGAAGTAAATATTTGCCCCTGTAAGAGTGCTAACGCACGTTTAAAAGCCCAAATCCTGAAATCCTTACAGAACTGAACAAATACTTTTTTTTTTTTTTTTTTTTTTTTCCTTTGAGTAAGTAAATTGCCTCTTTCTATATTAGCAGTTGTGCTTTGTGTTGACTTAAAGCCACCTCTTGTGTTTGGTACCCTTGACTCTCCCCTCGCTCCCACTTCAGCCGGTGCCAGATCTCCCACGGGTTTCGGTAGACGCGGCATCAGCCCCTCGATGAAGAGCACTCTGCAGCAGAAGCAGAAACCACGGTATTTCCTGGGTGTGCCTCGCATCTCCCACCTCGTGGCTCTGCTCTCGTTGCCCTTCACAGCTATCGTGTCCCATAGTCATCGTTTCTTAACAGTTACGGTGTTGTGAAGCCAATTCCCAGAGGTATTTCGTATGAGATTGACTGTCTTCTGTTCCTGCCTAACAGGACCACGCGTACGCTTTCAGCGTAATGACATGAGTGTCGCAGCCTGGTTTTCTGATATGACTTGTAAAGAGACTCAGATGCTTTAACTCCAACAACTGAAGATGGAAACAGCGTAAAAAAAAAAAAAATTAGCTAGCTAGACACTGTACAAGTTGTTCTGTGGGAACTGTCTGTCTTGGCAAGGGAGAAGTGTTTTAGGAAGCACAGCTACAACATCATGCGCTTCACGGCACCCTACTCCACGTGCAAATTCAATTAACGCTGTGTATCTGGGTGCCTGGAACAATGGATATCTGAATCTGATCTTATTCTGAGATACATTCATACTCACGTGGTCTTGATAGTCAAGAGTAGGATTTGTGAAAGCATGCAGCGGCTGGGAATTAATGGGATTTACACTCCTAAGTTGATCAGACACTTGAAGTACTTTTTTTTTCCACTTTTTTTTTTGCCCTGAACTCAAATCAGAAAAGCCAAAATCAGGTCTCCTCACCAGTCACATTTTTCCCTCCGAAGACTGTGCTTACCCAAAGCCTGAATTTGGCCTCTTGTCTTTGCAGGTAGCATAACGCTGACTTTCATACTTCTGACTTCCTACACAGGGCCCCGTCTGTCCTGCGATGCCGTTCTCTACAGGGCTTGAGAAGTAACTTAAAAGACCACATTGTAGAAACTGGCTAATAATCCTGTGGGGTTTTTTTCCCCCAATTTCCTTGCTGTTTAATAGGGAAGTTGCCTCTACATAAACTAAACTCTGTTTTAATACTCTATGGTGTTTAAGAAAGCATCAGGATGTGCTAAAATTCCTGTACCGCTTTGTATCAGCTCTTTTGAAGGTGGAAGGAATCCCATGGGCAGTTTGCTTTCTTCTTGAAAATATTCACAAGGTTGGATATAAAAATGTGAATATTGGAGTGAATGTGTTATTAATTGAACACATTGTTTTGGGGTATATTACGAACTGTTAGAACTGCTTTAAAAGGGAGCAAAAACCTGTCAAAAATGGTAATTGAATTATTTGTACAAAGGAGTAAAAGCTGCTGGGTGAATACGAGTTTAATCAGCCTTGATTGCGATGTAGAATTGCCACTCATCCTAATTCCAGTTGGGAACCTTTCATCTGGTACAGCCATCTCTCTGAATCCCGTACGGATACAGTATTTGCAAACTTAATCAGGAGCAACAGGTTTTTCTCATGACCTGTTGTATAGTCTCCCTTCTGAATGGGCTGTTGTGCCGCCGCATCTGCGAGCGGCTCTGGCCGCAACATAAAGAGCTCCGCTCTGCCCTTGTGCCCCTCTGTATTTCACACTGGCGCGGAGAAATGGCACTACACATCTCGCCTTTCAAGTGACACCGAATGGTTCATTTTCTCCGCCATTCATCGAGGATTTAATTGCCCTGCACATCAAAAGCGGAATCTCCCCCCGCCCACCCCACCCCAATTACCATCCTCCTCCCTAGAAAATAGCGAACTGCCTATCTCGGGAAATTTGCCAAGGGGTCCAGGCACCCGGAGGAGAATGGAAGTGTCCAAGCACAAGCCAGAGTAGCAGGGAATAAAGAAATGGGCAGAGGCGAGCAGGTGTTAAAGCATTCCTCTTTTTCTCTGCCCCTCCATCTGCGGATGTCTGCAGAAGGTTTCATCTCCGACAGCAGCAAAGGGAGATACACAACTGCCTTCTGACAACCTTCAGGGCTCATGCCCTTCCCTCCCAGATGAAGATGCACCATACTAGTGACCACTTTAATGGTGCCTTAGCAGCGTTTTTGCAAGGTGCTAGATGCCCTGGCCTTAAAAATACTTCACCTCTCCACCTCCTGCAGCTTAAGCTATTTGCCAGTTATAAAGATGAAAAAAAATCAGGTCAAATTCAAACTGTGTCAAGAACTAGGATTTTTGCAAAAAACTAACTTTCAAGTTGCTTTGGAGTTGTTGAGTACAACCTTAGAGACGATTAAAACTGATTTCTTTCATCAAAAGGCGGTAATCCCCTAACGAAGTGACCACCAGCCCTGGCAATACGAACTCTCGAGATTTCAACTCTCAAAATTTCCAGAGACTATGTCTATGTTGTTTCTTCCTCTTCACCCCCTTTTCTGCCTGGATTTCTTTTGCATCTATTTTCTACACCTACTAGAAGATGAAGCTCTGTTTTGTTTGTTATCAGCAGGGTTTTTTCAAATACAACAGGTGTAATTTCTACTGTGTGGGAAGCTTGCTGGGTGTTTGTAAAGATTTTCCCTTCCAGCTTTGCTGTGATGTACATCTCAGCCAGAAGAGATGATTTCAAAAGTTCACCATCTCATACAGGATTCAGGAAGCTTTCTAGGCTGATTATAGAGATACGTCTTCAAAGAAAAGTAGGAATTTAGAGAAGACTTCACTGGAGCTGCATATCATGGCAAAGAATGCCTTTGAATTGGTAAGCGACGAGAAAATTATTCAGATTCCCTCAAGGTTGCCTAGACAGGACAGTCTGGGAAAAAACTGGCAGTGGTTTCAACCCTTTCCAAAGAGGCTTCCAGACATGAAAATTGACTTCTGCTCACGTCCTGCCTCCAAACCTTCTCCAGGATGCCTAGGAAATGCTTTGCCTGGCCGATGCCACTAACAATGCCGCTAACTCTCAGGGGATTTGGCAAAGTGCAGGGGTAGCTGAGCAGAGGCAAAAGTGATAATTTGCACGGGGGCTCCCAACCATGTTAGATCAGCCCAAGGAAGCCTCAGTCTTGACCTCTGTCCCTTCTTCTTCTCACCCTCTCTTGCTCGGTTGCGACGCTGCTGCCTGCACTACGGCTTTTCTGAGTAACAGTTCAGGAATTCCTTTTGTGTGGGTGCATCGAAGCCTGTGCCCAAGGTGCACCTTCTGGCCCCGGTCCTGCAAATAATTCCTCATTTTCTTAAACCCATGAATGGTGTCCTTCAGGGAAACAACGCTGTTCACACGCCTCAGGTGAAGCACAGGCACAAAGATATTCGGTATTAGGGCTCCTGGTGATTTCCTTGTGTGTTAATGTGGCAATTTCAAGTGTCTGCCTGTAAATGAAAAGATTACACAGTGAAGAAAATGGAGAGGGGAAGAAAAGTTTTCAAGTTTCTCCAGGATGGAGGCATGCATGAGGAGGTGGTGCTTTTGTGAAGACTGTTTAAGCAGCTGGAAAAAAAGAAAAAAAGCCATTTGTCAGGGAATTACGATAGTCTAGTCTAGACAAGACTAGGGCCTGAATCAGTTTCCAAATCCTGACAAATTGAAGTGTGCTGCAACTTGGAAATATAATTCAGCTTTTCAGGGAGATTTCTATTCCATTAGTATAGGTACGCACACATACGTGTTAGCGTATCCGCACGCAGAGGGAAAATTCCATTTGGTTTCCCTTGTGGATTTTATCCCTGTGGTTTGTAAGGTGACTGTCAGTCACGAGGACCACAAACGTAGCAGGATGTTTGCAAATGCCCAGTTCAGGCTAGTGGAAAGCCTTTTTTTCCCTTGGCAACACCTAAAAAACCAGACCTGGGTTGCTGACAAGTAGGTGGTAAGCAGAGACATCACCTCACTGGACTGCGTGAACAGGCAAGTGTGGCTGGAGATCATCTCTGTAAAGAGGATAATCAGAGTCAAATTTAAATCATCTTACTGGGTTTTTTTTGGATGTCTTTCCCTTGCTACTTTTGCATGTTGGACCTCCCTGCCACTTCTTCTCCCTCCTCCTCTTCCTGAGAAGGAGAGGGCGATGGACGGTGCGTCCTGCCGCAGCAGGTTGTACGTTGTTAGGATGGCACCATAGCTGGCCAAAGACTCGTACAAGTACTTTATAATTCAGCGTATCGGCAGTACCTAATGTAGTAGTAGACTAAGTAGTCTGCTCCCATTGGCTTCTGAGCATAAGACAACCATCTGTTTATTGTCTCAGAAAAAAAAACTGTGTGCTTTTATAGGTCTAATAAAACACGATTTCATTGTCTGCGAGGGGTTGTGGCTCTTGTTTTTAACCAAGACTGAGAAGACTTGGAGACGTCGGCTCCGGCATTCCCTGCTGTTGTCAGCTCCTTTCAGACCGTCGTGACCTGTTTCATTAAAAGCCGTTCCCCCTCCGCGCTCCCCGAGCGTTGTGTTTAACGACAGATTTTCCCTGCTAGCGTTGGTTTTCATTATTGGTCTTTGCACTTCGAGCATCTGGGAGCAGTGTACAGAGCATATGTTCGTGTAATTTATTTATATTTAGGGAAAGTGTGGTGTAGGTTGGGCGACGTGAAATTCCCCTTTGGCTGGCTGTTTCCTGGATGTGTTAGCACAGTGTTTTCGGAGCACCAGTGTTTCCTGTAGTAAAGGCTTGATTCACTCTTGTGTCATACCACGAGTCTCCCAATACCCCTGCAATGATATTTTTAGTTTCAAATGAGGGTTCTGATGCTGGGCAATATGCCGTGGTCGAAAAAACTTCTATTTCACTTTCCCTAAACACCTCTTTTTATCTTTTGGATCTTGTCTGCTAGTGGAGACTGAGGTCAACACTCTTCAAAATAAAATTGGACGGCCTAATTATTCTTCTGGCTCAGTTAAAAACTTGAATGTTTCCATATTAATGTCTGTCACTCTCTTATTTTGAATGCCAGTGCTTCTGACTGGGAGCTGCCAAGAAGAGTTTGAACATTAAAGATGCATGAGTAAAAACACAGTATTTTTTTAAGCCGGTCCATTTGAATGCCTTAGAAATATGCGTTCATATCGCATCAAAACTGCCAGCAAGGGCAGGGTTTTTCCTTTGCAGAAAGGGGGCCTTGTAAATAGTTGTATTCATTGGAGTTAAAATTAGGTTTCTGTGGTGTTGACTTGCAGCCAGCTTTTCCCACAAGGCAATTTATGTAAAAAAAAATTAAAAAATAAAAAAAACAACAACAACAACAACAAAAAAAGCAAGCCCTAAAATAGTAATGTGCATATAACATATTCTGTGAACTTGAGAGTCCATTTGGACTAAAGCTTGCTTTGTATTTCCTTCATCCATGGTGCCTTAAAGGAATAGCATGGCAGTTAGCTAACTTCCCTTTCTAATGCAGGGAGTGTGTAGTATTTTTCTCCAATTGGAGCATTTATAGATGTATTCTATGGGATTATAGTCAGAGAAAAGGAAGAAAATTCTTCTTTGAACCATTGATCTGGGAGAGTTTGCTCAGGGCTTGTCCATGGAGATACCCTTGGCTGTCCCACTGTGTTGCTTGGATTTATTTTTTTTATTTAGAAAAAAGGACTCAGATGAATGTCAGTGTATTTTTTAATGACAAAATAGTAAATTTTATGAACTGTCCAGTACTGATGTGCATCACTGAACAAGTAAACTGGAATTTGTGTTCCACACTGTGGTTTCCTTGTTTTGGTACACTCCCGAGGCAGAAGTCCTCTGTTTCCCCACAGAACTGCCCACCTGGGTCACAGCGAGTTCTCTTCCTGCCTTTTGGCCAGGGTCAGAAATAAATCTTGGCTTTTCTGCCAGGCAGACACTGTTCATTTTACCTCTCTGTCCTGCTTTCTCCTGGCATGGCTCCACAACACCTTGGAGCGAGGATTGCCAGCACACCAGCAAAGTCCTCAGGAAGAAGGACTCTACCGTATTGAGTTTGTCAGGGTGAAACTTCTTATAGAAAAAAAAATTCCCTGATTCAACTAAATATAGGAAGGGAGATGTGGGGTCGTTGACTTTCACAGGGAATTAGGATCCACTGCTGAGTCCTCTGCCCACCTCTGCTTTTGGTCTGCCCAGTGACCTCTGGGGCAAGTCGCAGGTGGATGATTATTTGGATTTCTTTCATGAAACGTCTTGTGGATATTGATGGAAAAAGTGACTTAGGCTTCAGGTACTGTTATTGTATGGTTAATTTGTCCATCCTACTGAGTATTGTGAGGGGATGAAATGCCAGTAGTTGTATCTTTTGGCAGTGTCTGCTTTGCGCAAGGTTTCTTATCCTTCAAAGCTGTCTGCTTGCTCGCAGTCCCAGATGGTGTTGCCATACTTGCAAATCAATTACAAGAAAAACGAGCCTCCACACACGCACGTTACAATATTTGATTTTGTGGGGAGAAAAAGGTACCAAATGAGGTTGGGTTTCAACCCTCATTTTTCGGTTTTGCAAACAGCCTTGTCTGATGTACTGCTACAGCTGAACGTTGCAGGTTTCCCTGAGCAAAGTGCGGCCAAGGTGGAGTCTTAAAGATGGTCATAAATCACCCGAGATACAATAGCTCTCTTCTTGACACCTCCCGTAAGCCCCTTGTGAATTCCACTGGGTTAATTTGCAACGTACTGTAGTTTAAAAAACAAAATCAGCGTTTTGAGGGCAATGTTGCTGGAGAGTTATTCACAAAGTTCAGTCACCCAGAAAAAAACTACACATCAAAGGAAAATCTTTAAGCAGGACCTGTGTTACTAACAATTACAAAATGAATGCGTGATGCTGTATTGTCAAGGAAACTTCATAAACTTTATGATGGTATAGTGAGGCACTGTAACTAATTGCAGCGGCTAAACCTTCTTCCAGCAGTGGTCTAGATCATGAGGTTACAGATGCAGTAATATAATACCTGCCTTTTGTCTTCTGCTCGCTCTTTGGCTCAGATGAAACACCTTCCCTTCTCCACCGCCCGCCTTTTTATTTTCCATTAGCATCCTATTAAAGGGAGCCAAAGAAGTATGAGAAACAGCATGTTTTGTTTCTTAGCATGCAAACCCCAGCTTATCTAAGAAACTTCTATTTATCTTGTAGCCTACACCTAACTTTTGTCCATTTTTATTTGAGGTTTCAGTAGACCAAGAGCCTCTAAAGCCAAGCAGCCGTATCTGTCTGGATGAAGGAATACAGAATGGGCGTACGAAGGTGTACAAAAGGAGTAGGATCAATAAATTGGAATTAAGACGCACTAGGAGTCCTTTACAAAGCTACTGTGATCTGTGATTTTTTTGTCCTGTCAGACTTTGCCTAGTTTTCGAAGGGTTTGTTCTAAAAAATGAACTTCTCTACTTCTCATTGAATTCAATTAATGGCAGTGAATAAATGAACAAAGCATTCTCCACTCCTTTATTTTTAAAAGCTTTGTCTGCAGCAAATACTCTCTGCATCTTGAGTGGGGAAAACGAACCATTCAGCTTTTTTTTTTTTTTTTTTTTTTTTTTTTTTTTGGAGTATGACAGCTAAACTAACATTTCTGCCTGCCAGCTTGACTTGGAGTGTGAAATTGAATCGAGGGCAAGAAAGAATAGTACCGTGTCTGAAAAGCAAGCTTTTTTTTTTGGCATTTTAGGTGTGTGTAGAAAGACCTGTTTCTGTTTGCGTTATGCGAAACTCGTAGGGAGCTTTGAAAGTTCCCCCTTCCCTGTTTGCCTTGGCACCTTCAGCAGCAGAGCTCTTGAGCATCTGCCATCAGGCTGGTGTTTCTCCTAACGGGGGGCGTGGGGGAGAAGATTTGAAGGGGGGTAGACTTGGATTTCATAGCCTGCTGGACAACTTTTAATTAATTGATTTGTTTATTGAAGAAAACTGAGTTTGATCAGCGTTTTGGGCCAAGCCTGTGTTTTAATCTGGCTCAGTGGAAGCGGGGACTGGAGCCTGCGTGGCAGGTCGTCTCTCCTCTCTCCGGCCGAGCCGGAGTGCTGGCATTTCCAGGGGAGGCAGAAAAGCTTTTCCCTTCCGCACACAACCTTTGCCTTCTTCAGTGCCAGGAAAAATAAGAAAGCGGTGTGGCTTAAATAGCAGACCTCCCTCAAAATAACTCTGTGGTCATGAGCTGAGGGCAGAAATTGTTCCTTCTCCATCGCACACACGAGATAAATGGTTTGTGTGATTATTTCTTTCCTGTGCCCCTTTTTTAAAAAGGGGGTTCAGGTTTTTGAGTGGTTTCCTTCAAGGAAGTGTATGGGAGTTATTAAACACGTATTTATCTTGGAAATATCACTGGAGCCTTCTTTTCCTTGCACTGGAGAAAAGAAGTATATTAAAATATTTCCACTGAGTGGAACTTCACTGTGCTATTTTATTGGGTTATTCTGCTCACTCTTATCTATTCTTTGTCACTTTTAGTTGAAGCGGTTCCTCTGGTAACAAATAATTTTTCCTAATCAGACAATCCAGCCTGGGATTTTCTCTAATTTACTCCACGACATACTTCAGTAGATGGAAGAACAGGGAAAACTGCGGAATGCTGAAGCGTTTCTGCACACCCCCACTTACCGGTACCCTGAGATTAAAGTTCTTTTTCTCACCGCAAACCCCTGACCCCTCCGCTTTCTTGTAACTCAGCATCCTCTAGATGGCCCTTAGGCACAGCTTACTGCCTGATAGGTGCAGATAGCTTAATAATAGAGCTTCCTGCTGAGAGGGTCTTATGGATTCTGTGAAATCCCAGAGGGATTCGGGGAAATCTGCATTATAATGCAGTGTTTGGTACAGGTCTGTGCACTGAGCGGGTACACAAAAGGTAACGGAAACTAAATGTGTCAGGCATCATCTTTCTAATCCAATGTGGGGGCTGTTTAATCTCTTTGAAAAGATGTCTTAAGAACTCCCAGTGTCTTCATTGAGCGCTGGGCTTTCATCGTTGCCCGTATGGGGGCTGGGGCGGTTGCGTGGTGGGGCTCTGCTGATCCTGGTGAGCTGCTGTAGATGGAGTTTTGCTTAATTAACACATAGAGGCACGTCTGCTGCGAACCCATCCTTACCACTCGCTTCAGCCAGGGCACGAGGCTGTGGTACTGGGTCTGGAGGACACGTCTGTAATCCTATCAACAGCTCGTTGAGGGGCAGGAGAAGAGAACTGGTAATTCCTTCGCTTTCTGTCTCAGCTTGCAGAAATAGAAAAGCCTTTAGACCTGATACAGGCAGGGTAGAAAGCGTCAGACCATCACGGCTACAGCGATGTTAGCACTGAGCTCCAACACCACGATACACCTATGCCTTCGCAGGCACCCACTCGCTTGACGAAAATTTGAGTCCTGCAAAGTCCTCTGGCTCAGAACCCAAGCTTTAGACTCGAGGTTCAGTTTTTTAATGCTTTTCCCTGTGCAAATGTCAGTCTCCTAAGCCAGCTATGGAAAGCTGAATGCCATGGGAAAGTGGAGCAGGGTTTGGAATTTGGGAGTTAATGTGTGTTGAATAATAATAGTGTCCTACGGCCTAGAAAGCTCTAGCAAGCCTACAAATCCTATCAGCTTCTGGAGGAGCACCATGCTTGTAGCATAAGCCCCACTCTTCATGGAGTTATGTTACATTACAAGGAAATTTTCCTGGGAAAGGGAAGATTCTGGGTTCTTGGAGGACTTAATGGGGTGTTAACCAGTAGTAAAGTAAGAGTAATATACCAGGAAGAAAATGGACACACTGAACTAGTAAAAATGGATGAAAAAATTAAGAATTGGTACGGGCAGGCCAAAATTTTATCAATATTGATGTTTGCCTGCTTGTGTAGTTTCACAATAGTAACTTTTGACTAATTTGGACAGCACAATGCATGAGTGCAAAGAGTAAAAATAAAGACCACAGAGGCAGATAGTGAGAACAATTAATAAATCAAGCAAATTTTTTTTCTGTTCTCAGAGATCATCTTTACTGTAAAATTCTGAGTGAGCCCAGGAAGAAAATCTGAATACTTAGAATGGCACAAATCAACACAGTTCAGAGGAGTGTACATCCTGTAATAGTTAAGAGCTGGCTGTACTAGCTGTCACTCAGTTGAGCTACATTACATATAAAAAAGCTCTAGACTTTGCAAAGACACAAAAGAAGGGGAGAGGTAGGAGAAAAATGCGGAATCCCTTTTTTTTTAATCCATCTTCCAATGTTTGGCTTGCCTACAGTGTAAGTAATAACAAAAGAACTGTGTATTTATTAAGTGAAAGCTAAAACTTGTATATAAATGTCTGTAGAAATAAGAAAACCGTGACACTTGTGAAACCAGTCAAGCTCTGTCTCTGCTTGTTGGCATTGGGATCTTCAGTTTTGTCCAATTGCTGTCTAACATGTCTTCAGCTGTGCTCCTGGGATAAAGGAGCTATGTCTTTCCAGGCATTGACCACCACCACCGCCATCACCAACTCTTACTCAGAAAATGTGATCTGCTGCTTGCCCTTGTCCAAGTCCCTGTGGCCGTGCTCAGGGAAAATCTGCACCAACTCCCATGGGGGTGAGCCCATCTCTGCATTCAGCCAAGAACAGAAATTGCAGCAGAGCCTTTGTGCATCATCCTTCTCAAATTGCCTTGGCCATTGCACCTCCTACGTTCTTCATTCAGCTTTCAGTAGCACAGAAAGTGGCGCTTGGGGTGGCCAGAGCCTGAAGTGTTGGAAGGGTTTCAGGAATGCCCGTCACCACGCAAGCCTTGATCTTCCAAAGAACCATCTGGAGTTACATTTTTAACCCTAAGGTGATGTTGTGGTGGTAGATAAACCAGGAATGGCCAGTAGGAAGAGGCTAAAGCTGTTACTGTTGGAACCAACACGTCAATAAAGCTGTATATCAATAACTATTTACAGATTGATACCTTGCGATAAATTCTGGCTAATTCCAGTCAATGGTCTTCACCACTCGAGGGCAGAGGACCAAGGTTTACTAGCAGGGTTTTTAATTGCCTTACTACATTTTCAGTTGACAACAGGCAGCTGGAGCATACAACATATTGCCCTTCTGTATCTCTTCTGGCCTTTTCTGATGGTATTTTGTAGTTGGAGCTAGTGGAAAAGACCCAACTGAAAAAAAAAAAAAAAAAAAAGGAAGTGAAAATACATGGAATATTTTACAAAATTCCAGACGTTAACAAAAATGTAGCTATCTCTTCGTTTATTTGTTTTAAATAGCTCTTTCATGTGTTGGGACAAAGGGACATTGTATTAATTGTGAAGTGTGAAATGTTTTTCTTGTTTGCTTGGGACAACAACTGGGAATACATGGATTTGCCTATTCACGCTTTATTGTTATGACAACATTTTTTCACAAAGTATTTGAAAGCCAGCGCTATGAAAGGAACAAAGTTGGCTATAAATCTGGAGGAGTTTCGTGCTTTTGTTTTAAGCTTGCGTGTACGAGCTTTGTCAAAATCATGAGTCTTTCATCCGTGGTGTCTGCCTGATTCAAGGGTTCTTTTCTTGTTCAAATATCCTTTAGTAAAACCATTTGACTGAAAGGCTGTGCAAACATGAGCTGGCTATGATAAGAGTTCTACACGAAATCTTTAATGTGCTTTGTCAGCATGAGATTTTTTTAGCTGCGTGCCCCAGTAAATATATTTTTTCCCCCTCTACAGTAAGTTCATTTTCTTAAAATGTGTTTCTTATTTATAATTGCTGTAATTTTGTGACGGATTTATGACAATGAGCCATTATGCTTTAGGTGAAATGTTAATCCACTGTGGATTAGTGTTACTTGAAAAATATTCCTCTAGTCTGAGCTGCGTTACCAAAACAAGCGGCATTGGAGCGTGGGTCCTGGCCACGACTGCGTTTGCGATGGAGCTATTTTCTGTGTCTCTCTTGCCTGAGTAAGTGAGCTGCCTGTCAAGCTTTCTTTAGCAATGAAATACTAAAAGGCATGATAAGGAGTCTAATCCTGTGACTTTGCTAAGCACAGGAAAGGTGCTAGAGGAGAACACGTTAATCAGCTTAATCAAAATGGAAAGACATGCCTCTTCTTTCAAACGTGGTTGTCATAGGCGAGCACATCGTTGCACAGGCAGGAACCCAGAACAGAAGGGCTGATTTAAACCCTCTCTCAGCCCCGTAACACCCAGGATAGTTGTTGGGAAAATGGCTGTTTGTCCTGGAACAAATGATTTGTATCCTGCAATACACAGCCTGTTTTCTCTAGCTAGTTCGGTTCTGCAACTGGTTTATAGGAAGAACAAGAAGTAAAACTTTTCTTTGAACAACTCTTTGTTTCACTGCTGCTTATTCCTGTACTGCTGTTTGAAAGTCTGAGCTTTTCCAGCTCCTATTCGTCTCCGCTCACCTTTGCTTTTCTTGGTAAATGTCTACATTGGCATACAGCTCCAAGACAGGAAAAAAGGAGAAATTTTACCACATGCCTCTGCTAAACGCTAACTAATAACACGCTGGATACTTTCCACTCCACCCAAGCTGCATAATTGTTCACTATATGAGGTGGAGTTAGTTCTGTGTAGTGTTTTGATGAGTAATTTTAATCAGGGTTGTGGAGAAACTGCTCTCAAGTCTGGAAATGTGCTTCCCATAGTAAACAAATCTTGTGGTTTTAGCATTGCACTGAGTTTGATTTTTCAGATGACAGAACATGTTCCTTCTCTTGGCCTATGGTCTTCAAGGCTTAGGCGCACTTTTTTTGCCCAATTTATTTTTTTTCCTCCCCCAAACCAGTTAGAGGGGAGAGAGGAAAAGGTAATTTTCATCTTTGCGAGTCAGGAGAAGTTCTGACTGTGATTTATTTCATTTTACCTGTCCTTCATGCAGCAAGTGCATGAGTCTGCTGTGACGTCCTCTGAAAAATAAGTAGTTTCTTTGCAAAGCCCACAGCAGATCAGTGTCTTGTTGGGAGAATACCCAGGGAAACTGATGCGTGTGAGTTGGTTTGGCACTTTTTAGCACGTGGCGATGACTGCAGGCACCTGGGGTCTACCAGGATGGATCTACCAAGTGAATCTCTTGTCTTCTGGCAGTGGCTGCCAGGGTGAAGTTGGCATAGGTCTTAGCAATCTTTATTGCATGGCCTAAGTTCCCTGATGCTTTCAAAGCTCCTAAATACACAAGCTCTGTTCCAGTCTAACGTTTGAAAGCAGGAAGAAGAGCAAAATGAGTGGCTGGTAAAAGCACTTCTGTTGCATAGTAGTTAAACAAGGAGTTGCTCACTGTGCATGTAGCATACGTATTTGTGTGAACACCCAACACTGGTCACAAATGCAGCTTTTGGAAGGAGATTTCTTGAGAAAATCTGAATAGTTGCAAATCAGGAATTCACATTTTACAAATGCCCTCCAATATTTCCATGTAATTCTTTATTGTTATGAATTTTTCCATTAATCATCTCATTTCCCAGAATGTTTCCAGAGAGGAAATGCAAACAGGAAAGTCGTGGTCATTTTAATACAGATGTAAATAGGAAGACAGTGGTGTGATGCAGCGGTTATTCACATTTAGCAATGCTCCTCCATTTACTATCGGTAAGCGCCATTTCACACCCCTGTTGGGAGTTTAAAGTACCGGTCCCATGAGCTATCCTGTCTCCCTCTTTTATTAAATTCTTTGTCATAGATTTGTCCTTTGCCAAAACATTACCTGCTATTTTAAAACTGAGAATCTCCAGATGTTAATTTTTAGCTAAGGCAGATTTAATGTTCCCCCTGAAAAATACCACGGCAAACAAAAGATGCATGCTGTTAGAGAAATGACAGGTTTCTTTTTTTGGCAGGTATTCAATAGGTTGGGAGTGCAGGGAGTGCCTGCTGAAGTTCATGATTCCCGAATTGAGAGAAATGTCTTTTCATTCCACGCTGCAGCAAAGAGGGATGTGCAGCTTTTCCTACTGTGCACCATCCGTGGTGAGGGAAACAGGGGAGAAACTGTCCTACCTTCCCCTACAGACGGTTCTAGAAAGTGTTGCATGAAATTTCCTCAAGTCTTAAGTTCATTTCAGCCTTTATCTGCTAAGGAAAACCATCTGTGAACATTTGACTTGATGCATCTTGCTGGGACATCCAGCAGTGGCACAGCCAAAACTGCAGAGCTGCTCCACACACCTCGCTTGGTGGGTCAGCTACAAGTCAGCGAAGAAAAATGCTGCAAAGCTTCGAAGAGCTTAAACATCTAGTCATGGGACTTTCCACCTTAAAGCACTTCTCAGTAGTCATCATTGTCCATATTTGTGCAGCATCAGCTTCTTGGTGATGTTGTTGCTCTGGCATCTCCCTCCATTTGGGAGGGAGAACCGCACTGCTCCCATTTTACGGAGAAGACCTGAAAAGCAGAATTCAATGGCTTGTGCAGTGTCTCAAGGGGGCAGAGGTGAATTCTGAACTTTGGTCTCCCATGACCTTCGCCAGCATCGTCATTCCTTTCCCTTGTTCCAAATGTTCCTGCTAAATAAGCCCAAATGGACATCATCATCATCCTGGGGTGGTAAGCAGCCGCATCTGCTGGGCCCAGAGAACGCTGCTGGCTGGTTGGGAGAGGTTTGTGAAGGTTTCCCAAATGATTGCTGTCCATGCAGTGCTAGGTAGGGATTTATGTCACGTCTGAAGCACTTGTCAAATGCTCGCACAATAACTTGGGATCACAAGCAGACCATTGGGCTGGAAGGGAGTCCAAGGCACGCATGCTGCCGAGGTGAAGTGAATAAAACATGTATTTAACAGAAGAGTGCAACATTGATTTTCTAGTATCTGGATGATTTAACAAATTATTTTGGCACTATATTTTGTTACCTAAGCTGTTTAAGGGGATACTTCATGTCCATTAAAAAAAATCTTGTAGCTCAGTCTTCCCTTCTCCTTCACCGCATGAGCATATTTCAGTTGTAACCATTTCCTCTCAAAAGTGTCATCCACTACTGCCCTTCCTTGTGTGTTAACCTGATTTACTTCTTACTACCTGAAACACTGATTTCTTCTCCCACCAAATTTCTTTTATTGCCGGCATTTTCTTTGGTTCTGATACAGAACCAAAAGAAAACCGAGGACTTGATGATATTTTAATATATGGATTTTTTAAACATGCAAGATTTCAAGCTGCATTTTCTACAGACAAAGCAAGTTCTGATTCCGTCTGCAATGTGGAGCTTTAACTTTGCTGAAGCTGAGAGATGTACGTGAACGGTGCCCTTTGATCACCTTCCTCTTCCTCCCTCCGTAACCTTCAGAGCAACTCTGCTGGCGGAGAAGCTCGGCTGGAGGACGTGAGTCCGGCTGCTTCATTTCTGCGCAGAGGCACTGGATCAACACCTTCAAGACACAGCCAGGAACGAAGACGGTGTGTTTTAACATTCACTGCCCGGAGCTCCCCTGCCTGCGCGGGGACAGAGCAGATTGTCAGCTTCTGTTGCAGCCATCTAATAACCCACCATCTGGTTTTCATTTTTAATTTAGACGCGAGCAATAGACCTGCATCAAAACTGGTTCCACGTCCCGCGAGGGTTGCTAGAAATTCTTCTGAGTTTAATAATTAAATAAACAAAAAATTATTTAATCTCGCAGCAGAAATCCACCGAGCTGCGCACGTGCCTGCCGTGAGCGATGCACGCTCATTACCTCATTCGTTCCAGCCCCCGCGCTGTTAGGACTTGTTCCTTGTCACATCTCAAGTCTGTGCCACGATTTCTTCAGGGCAAGGACTGTGTATGTTTGCCTGGTATCTATGGGAATAACGTAAAATACTAATGTTGTTAACAGCAAGTGTGAACGGTGATTTGGAAACTGGAATTAATTTTGAAGTCTGGCTTTTCGGTTCGTCTTGAGTAATCAGGCAGAAAACAGGGAGAAGAAAGAAACATCCCCCTCCAATGTACTTAAATTTAGGATTTGAAATTAGCCACCAAAGCCATAATGGCTATCAAGGAAATGGCCAGTGCAATCAGCAGCCGTGCCTGCGCTGCTCCCAAGCCTGGCTCAACGCCACCCCAACGTGGACCCTTTGGAGTCTCAGAGCGAGGGTGATGTGGCCGGGTGGGAACGATGTGGACCCAACTAGGGACATGGTAAACAGCTTGAGGACAAAAGGAGGTGAGGTTCTGTTGGACTTTGGAGCCTGGATTTGGGATAAATTGGTCCTGCCAGGTGGAAGAAGTGACTCAGAGGGACCGCTCCTCCTCCTGATTCCTCTCCTGTCCAGACCTGGTTCTCTCCCTACCGCCTCTGTCATCACCTTCTCCTCTTCAGCCCTGTCGCTGCATTCCCAGCCTGCCTGCTGGCAGCCCAGGATAGGTGTCTGGGAAACTGGAGGAGCATTGGTATAAGAGAACAATATTATAAAAATACAGGATTTGAGGGTGAGGCTTTCCAGGGACTGTCTCAAGCTACTGAGGACTGAAGAGTCATTAGGGTCAAGCTTTAAAAAGGAGCCAGTTCCTAAAAGACCCTTTCAGTCATATAAAGTGGTGATACTAACAGGAGAAAGAGGAAAGGGAAAATCTGTGCTCTGGGTGTACATCACTTGGAGACCAAAAAAAAAGCTGAATGAGCTCATGTCACTCCATGGACTTTAATGGCCTCATGCTGCTTTACGTAAACTAAAAATTCTCACCAGAGATACTGCTCTTGTGGTAAATGTTAGACTTCAGCTTCTGGATTGCTACCAGGGCCTCCAAATTAGTATAAAGTGAAACCATTCCCGATTACAGACTTTGATTCTAGAGTTAATGGTGTTGGCTGGGTATCACAGCACATAAACCTGGCAGGTCTAAGGGCTGGGGCATCTTAACTCGACTTCTGTGTTTCCAGAAGTCTGACATTTCCACCATGTCCTAGCTGTGTCATAATGAGTGGAGGTGTTCGTCAGGGGGTTGAAAGGCATTTACAGGGTGAACAAGTGAATCTCTCCATGAGGAAGACAGTGAATGTCCCCGTCCTTTGCTCATCACGCGTAATGCATATATTGACTGTTGTGGGCTGCAGTACCCAGTCCTGGTTCTGTCTCCAGTCTGGCACCCAAATGCTGCCCTGGGATTCTCAGCAGCATCTCAGACAGTCCTCAGTCAAGAAGTGCCTGTCATCAAATGGAGCAGACCTTCCCAAGGAAAAGAGTCCCTGACACGGCTGCAGGGCCTTCTGCCACGTGCTCCTTGGGGCAGCGAACAGGGCAGAAGCCAGCCAGACTCCCACAGAGTGGAGCCGAGCGACAGGGACGAAGCAGGGCTGGATTTGCCGCAGTGCTGTGCCAGAGCAAGGCCTGCATCCCACTGCCGGTGGGAGCAGTCAGCTGGAGCTGCGCGGCTGGGTGCTGGCAGAGCGATGAGAGACGTCTCTCCTTTTGGCATCACGGGTAGTTTTATCTGTTTTGCTTCTCCCCTGACGTGCCAGCACGGTGAACAAGCTGACAGCGTTTGTCTGGCGCGAGTGCCAGCAGAGGAGACAGGGAGTGGAGCAGCAGAACTGCTGAGAGCCGTGAGGAAATTATCTGGGGCTGGGACAGGCTTCCCTCTGGGCCTTACCTATGTTTTAAAACCTGGGATGCGGCCTCAGAGTCGATTAGAGAGAGCTTCTGCCTTCCTCCAGCTCCAGCCCTACCCACCAGACGGTGTCTGAGCTGCCAGTTTGGAGGGACTATTGTCATCCCGGTGCCTTGCTTGTTATTTCCCCCCTAGGAACACAAACACGTGGCTCAGCGCTCGGCAAGAGAGGATTTGAGCATTGCGTTCAGGCCTGGAGCTCCGAATGGAAAGACTGAGCTCTGCGTGCCGCTGAGCGAAGCTCCTTGCAGCTTTCTGCCCAAAAGCTGTGTCTCCTCTGCCAACTATCCGCCGTGCCCAGCTTTCCCAGAACATCAGGCAAAACCCGTCCTCCTTTCTGCCCCTAATTGCAAAGAGCTTAAAATTGGGGTTAGGATTCGTGGGTATTGGAAAAGCTGGTTGATGGGAGCACACCACTGAAAATATCCGCTGTGGAGGTGATTCTGAAGAGGTCGCCTAATGTGAAGGAAACCGCTTTTGTCTGAGTCTTCCAGACAAGAAATGAAAAGAGATTTTTATTTTTTTTTTTCCAGACATTTCAGCCTCTGCGTGACAGTTGCAACCGTCCTATTATTTGCTGCATCATCCTTCACCCTTCAGCGGGAGAGCCGTGGAAGGCAGCCCTGCCGTTTAATCACTCGCCTTTACGGCTCACTGGTGGCTAATGCTTGCTCCTCCACGTTACAAGTGGAATGCAGTAGTGCTGCTCTGCGTTACGGCCGTGTAGCTGAGAACCAGGCCAATATCATCAAAATTCAAGGCATTCCTTTTCCCAAACGCACTTTACGTGGAAAAGTACCCTTCACTCTCTCTAGCCCTGAATACCGGGCTTGAGGGCCTCTTTACCTGCCAGTGATGCTGGGCAAGCTTACAGCCCGGATAAATAAATCACAGGCGGCTAGGGAATGGGTGGCAGCTCTCGTTTCACTGCTTGAAAAGCAACCTTTTAAAAATGGGTTGGAATTCAGCCTTTAATTTTTGCACCCACAGATCGGAACCCATCATCAGATGTGAGCCTGGATCTGCAGATCTCATCTGCCGCGGTACCAGTGCCGTCGCTACGCATATTGCCTGCCTAATCCGAAAGAACACTCAGATAATCCACTGAGATAATCCAGAATAATAGAGAATTAAATGTCTAAATGTCTTTAGTTTTTCCCACCACTAGTTGTGACCAGAGAATTAAAAGGCATTGGCTCCTCTGTGCATGCCCTGGGTAAGCAGATTCTTGCACCCCTTTTCTCCTGGCCATTCATTCCATGTTTGGAGGTGCTCTCCACAGCTTTCCCATTTATCCCAGGCTGCTTTCCTAAGAGAAGCCTTCTGACACGCTACTCCAAACAGAATTGTTTGGGGGATTTTTTTTGAAATTAAAAACAAAACCCCAAACACACACACCTTCTAAAACAAGATTTAATTTAGAGAGGATTCTTTGAAACATATTGATTTTCTTTCCTTTTCCAAATCCAAACTTCAGGAAAATTTAAAATGCAGCGCAGGCAGCGTGCATGGCTCGGGGCTGTGCCTGTGGGCAGCCAGGGCCTCAGCATCGCTTCCAGGGGAACTCTGCTCCACACAGCCCCGCAGAAAACTGTCATTTTTGCTGGCATTCCTGCCGCAGCAGTATTTGGAGGAGGGCATGCAGGGGCTTTATGGCTGAAAAAAATCAGCTAAATTAAAAAACTGCAGCCTCTGTTCTCCACTAATGATGGGAAAATGGTCCTCTGCTCTGCTTCCTCACTTGAAATGTCACTCCACACCTGAAAGAAAAAGTAATGGAAGGAAAATGAAAAAAAAAGAAACATTTTTTCATTTTTTTCCTAAGTGTACGTAGTAAGTATGAAAGGGCAAGGTATATTTTTGCTGGGACACTAACTGACGTAATCACTGAAATGTGTGTTTACTGCTGGGTGATGGCAGATTTAACCAACTTCATTCACACAGTGATGGACCTAACTCACAGAATGAAGCTGAATTGAAAGAAATGTCTGGATTGACCTTGAAGTAGGTGATTCTTGTGAATACTCTATTCTTTTATTAAGAAAAAATAAAGTCTCTGCACAGAAGCAACCGTTGCTTCATTAGGGTTTGGATGGCCGCTCGCCTCTCCTGTGGGAGTATGATCTCAGTGATCTGACTGATTTCCAGCTGGAAGCGAATGCCGTTGGGGTGTGATCCCAATGCCCAAAGACACTAACCATGGATGGTGGCTGGAGGCTTCTCCAGAGACGCCAGCGATGCCAGGAAGACGTCACTTACAGTGAAGTCATTGGATGGAAGTCGCATTTTGTTCTGAGGCTGTGGTCTCAGCTGTATTTCTCAATCTGGATCGTGATCAATGCTGTGTCCAGGTTAAAAATTTAGATTTTTTTTTTTTTTTTTTATAACTGGGCACTGAATTTGCTTTTTCTGTTTCCTGACTCATTTGAACCCGTGTCAGGCAAAGCCTTTTTCCTCCCCTGGAAAAGCTCTGTAAATCTCTTATCATGCATCCTTTTCAGTGAGCTTCTGATTTTCCTCTCCATCTTGCCTTTCATTCTGGAAATCGCAGCACATGCATACGTGCCATAAGCACGTACTTCTTTCTATGTCTTGAGAATCATATTCCTCTTTCCATCCTTCAATTACACTCATGACCTTGCTTTGTTGCGATTTAAACTGTAAAATCTATAGGGTAGAAATGTTACTTGTGTGTGCAAACAATAATGCAGAAGGTATATTGTGTATTTTCATGGGCTACCAGAGTGTTTTCAGGAAAAGCTCTTTTCTGCAGATGGACAAACTGCACGGAAATGAAGTGGGATTTGTATCTTTGTAGTGAGCTCCCAGTGATTAATTCCTTTGTGCTCTTTGTCACATTCATACTCTATGGAGCACCAAGATCATAGAACAATAGAATCATAGAATCATTTAGTTTGGAAAAGACCTTTCAGATCATCAAGTCCAACCGTTAACCTAACACTGCCAAGTCTACCACTAAACCATGTCCCTAAGCACATCTTTTAAATCTCTCCGGGGATGGTGACTCCACCACTACCCTGGGCAGCCTGTTCCAGTGCTTAACAACCCTTTTGAGGAAGAAATTTTTCCTAATATCCAATCTAAACCTCCCCTGGTGCAACCTGAGGCCATTTCCTCTCATCCTAATGTCATATAATGTAGGATATCATGTGGGCAGTAGCTGGAAGACCACTGACAAAAAATCCCACCAGGATTTGGGCATTCATAATGGTAAATCTCATGTTCATCAATTTGCCAGGAGCAATGAAGTGCCAGAGGTACCCATCTCCCTGAGGAGTTGTCACAGACCCTGACCGCTCGCAGCCCACTGGCATTTCCATAGAGGGATGCTCGCTCCAGCCTCTTGGCCCACTTCCCAGTAAGGAGAATCAGATTTTTTATTTTTATTTTTTTTTGCCTACTTGCATTTCCACTGCTTGTTAAATGCCATACGGTATTTACTCCACATTTGCTGGCCTTAACTGCAGAGCGGTATTGCTGAATTTCTGAATGCTCTTACCTGTCCCCGTGGTGGAAGTGGTGGGGGGGTTTGTGAGGCTGTGCAGGCTCCTTCTAGATGAAAGACCCTGTCTTAGGAATATCGGGTTTTATTATTTATTTAAAGGATGTTTTCATGACACTGCAATTTCTAACCCAGCATGGTGAAGCCATAAAATAACAGTGGGTCTGTTTAGAAAAATGTGTTTTATTTGGCACATTTTGGGAATAGAAGTACAAAGGAAGAAAATAAAGTTGCAATGTTTATGGCAGCTGGGTTCTCTGTCCGTTGGTAACCACTTACCACAAATAACTGCTTGCTGGTGCCCACACATGGTATTTTAAGATCTGAGCTCTTAAAAAGAAGCTCTTAAACATCAGCAATATTTAGTGCTGTACGGCCTTCTGGCCACCACATAATGCCTGCAGTGTGTTTTATGAAAATGAAACTCATCACATTCTGGGCTTTGCTTTAAGACCTCACATCAATCACTCAACCCCAAGCCGTGGCTCACACCTTTTCAATTCGCACAGCCTTGTTCTTTCCGTTACGTTAGTCTTAATGTCTCTTTTCTGCCTTCTTCCTTGCTGCCTGCTCCTTGAGGAAATACGCTCTCTCCAAAGCTGTTTGCTGATCTTCCTGATCTGGAGGAGAGAGGGAAACCTGGTTAAGTTGAGAAGTCAGACATGACTAGAGCACAGTTATTGACTGTTTCTTACAATAAAAACTAATTGGGCATAGGTAGTGAAGAGGTCAAGCAGCAGGTAAGGCAAGTAAAGGAAAAAATATTTTTGTCCCCTACAAAATTAACTGTGGGACTCATTGCCACAGGATATTGTGAAGGACAGAAATAGAGATTATTTTAAAAAATGAACTAAGGAAATGAATGAAGGCTGGATTCATCACTCATCATGAACCATAATGACTCAGATGAAACAAGCCGCTGAGGAAGCCCCAGAAAGCTGGTAGGAGCTGTGAGGACGAGGCATCCACTGCTGGGCCTGTGGGAAGTGGGATGGATCTGACTCAGTTGCTCTGAGGTGCTTTTCAATTACACCATGCATAAGGAGTAAAACGGTTACAAAGCGTAATTACAAACTGTTACACACTATATAAATACAGTTAATTTAAGGTAAGGGTTTGCCTTTCTGATTAAATGACCCAGTTTTTTAACTTTTTAATCTCTCCATTTCCTCCTTTCTGCCTGATACAGTCTTTCTCCTACTCTGCCACGATTACTTTATTTGCATGTTCCTCAGGGCTGTGGCCGTGTCTTTCTTGCTGTAAGGTTGTCTCATGCAACTAAAAAAAGTACAGTAGCTTTATTCATCCGCTCTTGCTTTCTCCCTTTCATTAACAACCTCGTACACCGTCGCTCTCCCTTGCTCCTTAGTCTCCTCCCCTCTAAATATTGGACAATAAATGCTGCACAAAGTGTTTCTACCAAGCAAGCAAATTGGTTGGGCCTTTCCAACATGCTTGGTCCTGGGTTAGTCCCTTGTCACAGACCCTCCTGGTGAAACTGGGGTTCCACAAGCAATGTGTCTGAAAACTTCCCACCAGTCTCTCTTGCTTTGAAAACCTCCCACCCACTGGTTGTTTTGAATCAGGGTTTTGGCCTGAAATCACTGAATTGCATGGCACAGCATGAGAATATATATTGTCAATAGCTCTCAAAGCTGTTTTGCGGCTGTTTGTTGCCTATGACGTGCCTTAGCGTCACTTTGCACATTGTGACTTGGATAGCGTGGGCTGCAGTCAGCTGAATGAATTTCTTGCACTGAAACTGCGGTCTTTCCTATCTCGAATTACAATACCGTGAAGGAAACAACGGGAAAGATAAGCCACTGCTTTAGAAACCTCATTTATCTTGGCCCTTCTCATCTGAGGTGCTGGTACACAAAGAGATACTGATGAGCTTTGTTTCAGCGCCTTGTTGAGGACGTGGGGCGGTTGGGCGATGCTCAGCGCTGCTCGTCACCAGATGTCCTGATGCCGTGGAGCGCGAATGTGCCCCCAGTAAACAACCGGGGACAATGGGGACTCTAAGGAGGAAGAATGGGCTTGTACCAGGGCTAGTAACTGTACCCGAAATAACAAAGGGGCAATGCAGCTCATTGGGACGGCCTAGTGCGGCACAGCGCAGAAAGAATGAATGAGGAAAGATTAGCAAGGCTTGGCTTGTGCAGGCTGGCACATGATAACATTATTGGCTCTGTCATTTGATGATGGGTGAAGAATGCAGAAAGAAAGTGCTTTTGGTCAGCGAAGTTGGCATATGATGTTGGTTAGGTTGTTTTCTAGCATTTTCTCTCTGTTCCCTTTTTCCATCTCCCGAGTCATTCCTCTTCGCCTTTCATCCAGTGATATTCCCAGTTGTCAGGCAGCAACACGACCGCGGGATTCCTGGCAGAGCAGAGTCAGTGCTGATCCAGCGGCGATCGATATGCTCACAAATTCCTGGGGTGGCCTACCAGCAGTTTGGGCAGGCTTTGAACAGATCAAAAACTCAGTGTCTGACCTGGGGCACTCATAGTGGAGGGGGAAAAAAAAATAAAATAAAAGATCTGATGAAGTTTTATACTCTGAGAAATCAGATAGCTCTGCTTTAGGAGGTTGGTTGAGAAACCCAACGGTAGGCGTCTGGGCTTGAAGATGTTGGTTTGCACTCTCCATGGCATGCTTTGTACAACAGCAATCTTAATGTAAATAGTAGCAGATAAAGGATTTTTTCAAATGGCCCATTGCCAGGAAGAAAAGGAGTTGGGCAAGCAAACAAGCAAAGCAGCTGAGAGAATGAAGGTCCCATAATTCAGAGTGCATTTGTTTACTTACTTTGGCAGGAGCCACAGGTGTGAGGCCTTTCTTTGTTCCTTTCTGCAGCCTGGAAGAAAGCCTGTCTGCTCCTTGCCATGCAGGTAAAATAACTCAAGTACTGAAGAATATTCTTTAAAGCTGTGCTTTGCCACCTTTTTTTAATGAAAAGACGCATGCCTTTTGGAAAAAGAGGTCCAAGGACCAGCTAAAGTTAAATAAATAAAATCTGCACACTGTTTCGTGCGAGGCTCTAACAATGGGTTTCATTTATTCCCCTCACCTCTCCCTGAAACAAGCTAAACTTTGAATGTTCATGGATTACTCTCCCCAGTTTTGCTTCCTGGCACGGATCTTTGCACATTTTCACCTCTCAGGTGTTGCAAATCCCCACAGCCCCCCTGACCAGAGCCTGCTGACTCTTTGCACGCTCTCTTCTTGGTTGTATTAGTCTTTTGTATTTTAAATTTTTTAAGGATTTTTTTTTTTATAAATACTTTTTTATCTTAGCCAGCTTAGACCCTTTTACTGAGAGTTTAGTGGTATCTTCTCTAAGAGCCCAGAGACTTTGGAAGATGGCAAAGCGTAAGAGCAGGAGTGAGGATGGCTGAGCAGAGCCAAAGTAGGAGCTGCTGGCTGCTGAGGAACCATTTTTGGGGGAGAACTGGAGACATCCAGCCTTCAGAGAGGGATTGGGGTTTTCAGAGCTAAATCCAGCTGGGGGGAAGCCCCTCCTGGAGCTCCAGGTGGGAGGAGGTGTGCTTGCAGGGCCGTGATGGACCACAAGATGACAGGCGCTCAGGCCGGCTGTATGACCTGAATTCTTCTTCTGCAGGATGGATAAAGGGAAAGAAGGAACACTTGGAGACAGCAACCCGGGTGGAGAAGCAGTAGAGGCTGAAGAGCAGGGAGAGAGAGGAAGAGCAGGGAGAGGAAGAGCACAGCTGCTCAGTGGCTGGTCCTGTATTTGGGTAACGAGGGTAATAAAGCAGGATTAGCTGCTAGTCCTGGATTGATGGCCATAGCAATTGCCAGACACTCTGCTTCCCTTCTGTGAGGAAATGAAGGTGGTGGCACGTGGAAATGACTTTTTAAAGCTAATTAGCTGGGTGTTAAGTCTCATCAGACAGTTAACATTTCAGGCAAGCACAACCTGGGTATAATTGCAGCCCCAGCAAATTTGTTTGCCCCATTAATACCTGTCACTATCAATTATTTAATTCCTCCTCAGCTGTTTGAATGCTTGTTTCAAACGGGGCTTTACATGGATTTATTAATTTGTTTCTGGTGCTGCCAGAAGATATCAGGAGCTTTACAAGCCAGAAGGAGATGTGTCTCCTGCTCCATCAGCTCTGTGATCTGAAGGTAAGAGATTAAGTGAGAGATGAGAAAGACAGGATGGTGTGCTGACGTGTGGTTTGTTTGATGCTACAAAATTTGGGGGAGATTTCTAGCAGGAGGGCAAGCCCAGGTTTGAAAGGGTTGGTGGTTGGAGGAGCTGGTTCTGGTCTCCCAGATGTGACTAGGAGCTCCCATCAAAGCAAACAGAGCCTGAAACATGCAGGAGACGACTTCTCCCGTTTATACCAGCCACAGGAGAGCCATAGCAGCAGGAAAACAAACTCTGGGAGAGAGGACAGGCAAATGAGACAGGCCCAAGGAGCAGAGTGAGTGGGAGCTCAGTGGGGACGGGGATGCTGGAGGGGAAAGTGGGCCCCTGTCCTGGAGCACAGGGGAAGTGGAAGAGGGGTGAATCATCCCCGCCAGCCTGAAAAGGAAAATAGTAATCAGGAAAAATCTTTATTAGAGCTGTCTCAAACATTTTTGCCATATCTTAAATTGGAATGTTTGCTTTTACTGCTGTTGACTTTCTTTTTTTTTTTTTCTGGCTGCTGCGTCTCTGTTGAAATTTTTGTGGCACAGATGGCTCCCTGGTAATTTGTGTGTATGTCCTTTCAGGAATAATATGCTCCTCCAGAACAGCTTTTTAATTTTTATTTTTTTTTTCAAGTGGCACCTGTTTGGTGTGAGTATTAATTGGAGAGAGCAATAAAGAAGTGGGCTGACAGGTGAAAACCCTTCCCTTGATCTCCCCATGCTTATCTTTAATGCTTTTAAGCTTTCGGTATCTACCTAATTAATTAAGGTGGCATTTCTGTGGTCAAGCGAAGAGTGCTCATTTGGCTCGCGGCTCTTTGCAGCTGCTCGGCTGACATGTAAGCAAGGATTCCTGTGCAGCGCATCTGTGGCACGTTGCGGTCCTGGTGACTGGGTAGAGGAGTTTATTTTGGAAACGGCTAATGGCTTTGTTTGCACATTTATTCCCTTTGCTGAGAGAGACTGCAAACTGTTAGTGTGACCTTTTGCATTACGATGATAAGAAGCTGTTTGGAGGAAAGCGGGCCTGGTGCTTCGGGCACCTGGGAGCCTTTGCGAAGGCCTTCAGCCTGTCTGCGCAGAGGGAGGTGCGATGATGTTGGCAGCTGGAATCCATGGGTTGGATAACATTTGCTACGGTAAATATTTAGAATTTAGGTGTAGGAATTTAGAAAGAAAAAGAGGCTAATGTATATACTTATTCAAGGCACTGGATTGCTGATTGTGAGGGTCCGGTTATGGAAGCACCTTCAACCACGCCAGGACTGCTTAAAGTTGGTTTCCAATAGAGCAGAGAGATGCACGTGGAGGGGAATGTGCCTTCCTCCCATCTTCGCTGTGGAACCCTGTGAAGTTGTTCAGGTGCCAATTGAAACGGGGCTTTTGGTTTCTAAAAGGGGAAATAGCAAACCACCCCGAAGATGGAGCAGCAGCAGACCTCACAAAGTGTTCTTCTGCCTTCAGGCCATCACTTAAACATAGCTGCAAAAAATTAAAGTCTAAATGTTAATTTTTATATAAGAAACAAACTATAAATTGTGCTCATTTTTTATTTTGGCGCTGGAGCTGCAAACAAGGCATGTCGTTGCCTTCATAAATTAACCCCAATCAATTAGCTCTAATTTACTTTCAAGTTTTGGTAACGTTGGTTTCCATATATGTCCACAGCTTCTTTGAGAAACGTCTAGTTATATGAATCACGGCTTATGAGAGGGAAAATTGAATTGTGAAGACTTTCAGTAAGGAAGTCCTATGTGGTTTTTCCCCTTGGTCAAACAAGTAACTCAAAACCGGTCATTTCAAAAAGAATGAACGGTGTTTGTTGCTTTTGCAGTGTGCTCTTTAGACATATGATAATATATAAAATGAAGCGCATTTCCATAGCTGCCATTCTAGAGTGAATGAAGCTTGTTATTAGATGTCTAGCCTAGTTTGTTTGATTTGAACGGCAGTCAGAGAGATGAGTGCATGCCTGACATTTCTTCCACAGTAAAATCTCTAAAGCAATGCCAGCCCGGGCTCCATTATTGGGAAACTAGTAAAATCCGTTCAGCATGTTCCTCAACAACAACTCTAACTTTTAATAAACTTACAAAGTATATAACCACTTTTGGCTGCATATGCTCCATTTTTCTAGTTTTTGATGTCTGAAAAAAAAATAGTGTAGGTTTTCTTAGATATGTGTCATGGTTTTGTTTAGTGAGGGGCTGGAAAAAATATTAGCAAAATCCATATTTGTTTTATGCAGCTGAGCCTGTTTATATTGCCCGTGCTAAGGATTATGTGCCCTCAAACGGGAGAGGAATCTTGTCTACAGCTGTTGTGGAGAGTCATTATTGTAAGAGATGATGGAAAAAGCGAAGAACTTTCTTAATGAATATATAAATAATGAGAACAGAAGAGAGACCAAGAACAGTGACTTTAGCTCAGTTCCTTGAACCCTGGAAGCATTTTAAGTACGTCCCTGAGCTGATCCCTTTTGAACAAGTAATGTGAGCGTATCTATAAGTTTTATTAGCTTCGGTGGGGCTTACACATGTGTTCAATAACAATGTATAATAAAAGCTGTGCTGAACTGGGGCTCCAGGTTTGCTTTTTAACTCATGGATAATGGTATTTGTCCAGCTTGTCCTGATAGTTACAGTAGTATCCACGCTTAAAAATGTCAAAGAAACAAAGTGCATTTGTTCCTCTCATATTCCATGAAGATGCCTGTGTCATTTGATCAATGGTTTCCCATCCTTGCTGGTGCTTCTCAGTGCATCAACTTCAAGTATGGTGCTACTTAAAAGATCTCTGACTTGCCTTTTCTTTTAAGCTGTAAGATCTTCACACCAAGGATGCTTACTTTCAGCTCTCAGTCCAAGCTCCAGTAGGAAGTGGCATTTCACTGAAGGCACTGAGAAGCCACCAGTTGATTAATGGAGTCTGCCTAAAATGTGGGCAAACTAATGTCACTCCTAGAAATATAAACTGTCTCTCTTCTTCATGTCCCAGGAAACCAATCCTACAGCTGGGAAAAACCAGCAGATCCCAAAACCATAGGGCAGCTATTTCACATTTCTTAATTCTGCTGTAACTCAGCCAGGAGGGCTTGGCACTGTTGGGGCAGAGGAACACAAGGAGCTCCCACCTGGGGCACTTGCGCTGTAGGCATGCTCTCTGTTTCTTTGTTCCTCACCCACCAGAATGCAGAGGAGAGAAAAGGGGTATAAAGAGGGAGTAAGTCTAGTACACCCTCCAAATCCTCTGCTAGGCAACTGGCAGAACCTAACCTCTCTGACAAGAACTTAATATGGCTGTTGAGTGGTGGCTAGGACAGGAGATGCTATGGATTGATATAATAATCAGATATTCATCAATTTAGATATTGATGTACAAGCTCCAGGCATTACTCATGTATCTCTTCTACTTAATGGAATTATTTAGGGATCTTTAGGTACGTAATTTTTTTTTTTTTTTTTTTTTTGCCACAGCAATTGATTAACCAGCTTAAATGTTGATATAAATGGCAGACAACTAAGACCAGAAATTGGTGCGCAGAAGTAGCTTGCACTGCACATGTTTGCTGCTGGAGCCCTGTCAATGCTACCACCACCAAGCTGTGTCAGACAGGCTGGAGGGATGCTCTAACTCACACCTTGCAGACAAGACTGGTGTTGTGGGAGGCATCCTAGCCCTGCCTCTTTCCAGCAGCAGTGGGAAGTGGTTTCAGAGTTCCTCCTTTGGCTTAATGCCTCCCAAACATGGATACTTTTTTGGCAAATAAAGAATGTGGGCGTGTATGTATGTATAAGCTTGACTGTAGTGCAGTGTTCATGACTTTGAGAGGCTGGTCTGGCAGCTGGGGAGCTACCAGCAACCACAACCTGATTTTAGGGTTTCAGCCTTTGCAAGCAAGGAAGGCAGTATTAATGCCATCGAGGCTCATGGAGCAGCGCAACAACCGCAGCAGATGTTAATGAGATCAGTGCAGAGAATCACAGGATGGCTTGGGTTGGAAGGGACCTTTCAAGCCCATCCAGTCCAACCCCCCTGCAAGGAGCAGGGACATCTCCAATGAGATCAGGTTGCTCAGGGCCCCATCCAACCTGGCCTTGAATGTTTCCAGGGATGAAGATGATAATGGACCAAAAGCAAGAAGCCTACATGTATTTGAGATGTGTTTCCAACTGAACAAAAAAAGAAGTGTTTCCACGCCAACTGCACTAGCACATGAACAAGCCTGGCACAGCAGAAACACACTCTCCCAGTGTTCACCCTGGGAGAGCGTCACACTTAGAGATCCTTCTCTCCAACCCAGCGTCTTACTTGTTTGGGATTTTCTAATTGCTTCCCTCCTCCGATCTTAAGTGAACCTTTTTGGCCTGGCTCTACAGTGCAAATATGTTGACAAGAGCACTGGTGTGATGCAGGATCTTCCATGCCCAGGCAGACTCTTGGGAGCAGGTAGAGCCCTGCCAGGCTGCTGAAGGCTAAGTCCAAATATGCCAAATAATAAGGATAATAAATAAAAACTTGGGATGAGGAGGAGTATACTGGTGGCAAAATGGCACTGCTGGATGATGTAATTAATCTGTGGTACGGTAGGGTATGCACAACAATGACAAATCCATACCTTTTCTCCAAATTACGGAAGAAGCCGGGTAGCTGGGAACATCTATGAAGAAACTTTTGCATTCAAGTCTGGATTGTGAATACAAAATGGGCTGGTTTCATTTAAAGAATGAGAACAAGATGTCGCAGATCGCTGTAGCACATGCAGCAAACTGGAGCTCTTAGTCCCCGTCAGTTGTTTTTCTGGTGGCTGGCAGCTAGCGCTGAATTTTCCTAGCTAACTAGGTTGAATCCCAAATATATGCCCCCTAATCAATTCGATATGGAGAAGAGGCTGAGCTCTTTATGCATAAAGATGAGGTTTTTAAATTATTATTCACTGTAAATTCATGTTTCCTTCATGAAATCCCACTTAGGGATGTCCGTGGTGTCTTTAAAGCGTCTGTGCCAAAGTGTTTATGTAAAGGTTCAAGGTTAGCACCTCCTAGTAGTAATTTTCCTTCACACTTCACACCAGACAGTGTAACTAACATTTTACTACTTATTGGTTTGCTGTCTGGGGGAAACTTTACTTTTTTTTTTTTTTTTTTTTTTCCTGAAGATTAACCAGGTCATCCAAACCAGACATTAATATGAGGATGAAGTCTTCTGTAAACAGAATTATGTTTGATGTTCCCACTTCCAAGCGGTTCTCAGCACTGTTGCATTTGTTAAATCCTCGCTGTGGACTTCCCAATAGTTTACGGTGGTGTGAGGTTTTCAGTCCCTGTGTAAAAGCAGGGAGCTACTGCCCTGCCATTTCTCCTGTCAGCTGTTAGTCTGTGTTCACCGCTCCTTGAATGCAATTAATTTTTGCACAAGGCTTCTGTTTTTCTAAAGATAAATTAATACAGTTTGCATGCATTTCCATTCCTTTTATGGATTTTTTTTTTTTTTTGGGGGGTGCATGTTGATTAAGACAATCTGTCAAGTAAGTCTGTGACTGGCAGTGACAAACTGACCCTTGTGCCATTACTGGTTCCTGTTGGGATGTTTTCAGTAGTGGCCTGGTAGCGTTAAGGATGGAGATGAAGGAAGATAATATGGCCCCAATGAAGCTAATTGGAAAAACTCCCATAAACTTCAACAGAATCAGGATTTAATCCCTGCTATTTTACAGTAAAGCAAAGCTACATGGGAGAGAAACCTTTAAAAAAAAATATTATTAGAGAACAGTTGTGATCTTGCATGTCAAATGTATTTAATTATAAGGATTTTTCCGGTATCTCTAGAGAATTTAGGGACATTCAGTGGGACCTTCTTTTCTGTTTGGAAAATACTTTGCCCATTGTGGGCACTAGGAGAGGAAAAAAAATTGAAATAAGCTGTCTCCAATTGCAGTTGGAAATGTAATACAATGGGAGAGGGCTGAGACCCACAGGGAAGCCAGTGGCAGCACTCCCATTGACCTTAATGGGAGCTGGACCACATCCCACACGGCCTCAGAGACATTTGTGGGAAAAAAACATCTACTGTAAAACTGAAAGATGAGAATGAAGAAACGCATGAGTTTCAAAACTTTGTGGCTCAAGTGGCGTCAGCGCCAAAACCTGCTGAAGCAAATACAAAGTCAATGGTCAGGCTGACTTTGTTCGACTTGGTTATGTCTGTCTTATTGTTTTGTGGAAAATTTTGCCAGTTCATTAGCTACTACTCTTAGAAAATACTTGTTCATCACGCAGATATTATAAGGTAGCAACATTTCTTCTTAGCATAGCTGATACACTGGATTTTATCCAAAATCATAGAGAGGTTATTTGTGTGTTTGCAAGCCTCATTAATGAGGTCTATCAGGATCTTGTGACCTCCACTCTCTGGCAGTTCCCCACCCAGAGGTCCTCGGTGTTGTCTCCCATGGGATCAACCAACATGTGATGTGACGAGACCTGTGGGTAAGGGCTGGGTCACCTGGCGGTCTGGGGGGAGGCTGGCAAAAAGGGGTCCTACAATGATGGGGTCTCTGCTACTGCAAGGTGAGGTAGACCATAGTGCTGTACAAATCATTACAGCAAAATGAGGAGGAATTTTCATTTCCTTCACATAGAGGAAGAGGAATGCCCAAAGGACTGCAGAAAGGGGGTGAAAATGTCTTCTACATCAACAGTTCAGGGCCAGCAAAGGCCAGAAAGCCCTCAAGCTTCTGTTGTCTGCCTGTCATTTTGTTAACTTGTGAAAAACAATCTCCATCGTGGTTCAGCTCCCAGCAATCAGGTGTCTGTCATCCAAGTGTGGGCAGTGGAGAGCTAAAGACAGTATGAAGACAGAGCCTAAATCCTAGGTACCAAGATGAGCTTTGCTCCACGTCTTTCCAAACGTGTCTATTCTCCAAACTATATGAAACAATTTCCTGAACTTTCAACAGCGCAAGGCTCACTAACACCAACTTTGGAGGAAATTAGGAGGTTCCTGACCCCCAAAACAACACTCAGGTAGGCAAAGGCTGATTAAGGCACGGAAATACGCAGAAAGCACAGCTCCCGAGAAAACAGCTTCTTGTGCTTTCTGAAGAACTTGCTAGAAGCCACAACGCGTCTTGGAAGGAACGGGGATCATATTTCAGCCTTGGATTTTAGGCACACATTGTGACAGCCCACAGCAGACATGCCAGGAACTTCATTCCGTAAATCACATTTCTTGCAAAGGAGGCCTCTGTGCTCAGTAGTAGTAGCATTTGTTTCTTCTTTTTCTTGGCTGCTTTGCTTGGAAGTAGTGTAAAGACTTAACCCTGGTGAGAAGGACCTGCAGAGAAATAATGGAGTATGTGAGAGCTCCGGCTTTTGCCTTGTGAAATGAAACTCAGTCTACATAAACACTCTCGAAAAAACCCACTGGTAATGCTGCAAACACAGGATTCAGCAGCGGGCTGTTTTCATTTAGCTTTTTGGCAGCATTTTTAACAAGAATATGGTTTGGTTTGTTTTTTTTTTTTTTTTTTCTTGCGACTTTCAAACCAGACACATCATCTTGGATGAACTATAATGGCAATAAAAGCATTGCAAATATCTCTATTTCTAACCCAGGTTTTGCTGGAAACACTACTTAGAGGAGAAACAGAGCCTTTGTGTACCAAGCGTAAGAACTTGCTTAGAAGCGAGTGTGTGCTAAAGCATATTCCTGTCTTTGCTCCCACCCCAGCTTTGCTCTTAGTCTTCCTCTTTTCGTTTGCTCAGTATCACACCATCTTCCTATGGGTGGCTTTTGTGTTCATCTAGACATGCTGCAGAAACTTCAGAAGACAGTGACCTGATGTACCTCGCCTTTTCCCTCTGAAGTGTGCGATGTGTTTAGTGCAATAGTGTTTCATGTACACAAAGGCTAGCATCTCCGCAAATGGTTGGTTTGTGGAGAAAAAGCTGTTCAGGCAGCTGCTGAGGGTGAGGAAGATCTCTCCTATCAGGTAAGAAGATGCTGCAGTCTGGAGAAAGGTCTGCTTTGAACATTTCTGAATAAATATTTTGCAAAGAAGTGTATCTATGGAGCTGTAATGTTCAGCTTGACTACAGCAGCGATCCTAAAGAAATGTAAAAAATGGTAATGGAGATAGTCATCATTAAAAGGGTTTAATTAGCAAAAGCACCCACTGATTTGTGGAACAGATGTGAGCAGCCAACTCAAAGTTCCTGCTTCTACTGGAGATACTGGACCCCCATGATCAGCTCTCACAGCAACCACCTCGTGTAATCCTCTGCATATCAATTTCCAGACAAAGGTCTGGTAGGAATTGGCCCTCATCTGGAAAGATACTTTCAGAATCTCTCTCAATAGCTAGAAACCTGTCTTCTACATTTTCTTGTCATTGCCAGCTGATAAGCTTGACATAAATTGTCATTGTTAATCTTGAGCAGCACAACTGTATTCATCATATTAATAAATTCAGTTTACTCTTTTTGTTCTGATCCCATTCTTCCAGAATGGACATTCCCATCTTCCTCTGTTTGACAGTCCTTCCCAGTCTTACACTATCAGCAAAATTCATCAACATGCTCTTATTGCCTGGTCAAGAATATTAATTAAAATATCTAATATATTCAGCCCCAAGACCAAGCTTCGGGGCACTCTCCTCTTTGACTCCCTCCACACTGATGGTCCTCTTCCAGTTTCAGATGATACCTCCAGCTTCCCTAGGAGCTTCCCTCTGCCTCTCTGGTGAAAGGGTCACCAGAAATGCTGAGCTCTACCCATTCCTCTGCCCAAAAGCTGGAGGAAGCCCCCCAGGACCTTGGGTGAGACTGCTGGCTCGCTGTGCTCTGGCACGCTTCTCCATCCCCGGTCCCTCATGCCCTCGCACCCTGCTAGTTACTGAGGAATTACCGAGAGGTAGTAACGGTGGGTCACCAGATTTAGGATGGCGAAGGGTTTGATTTGTGTTTCAATTATTTTGCTCTACAAAATACTGTAAGAACATAAAGAAGCCCTAAAAAGTCATAATTTCCATAGTGAGTACTCTTTTAGTATAGAAATGAGAAAAATAACCAATGGTTGACTTCATAGGCTAAGCCTAAAAAAATTGAAGGCAGTTTGGAAAGAGGGGAAGGAGGGACTGAAGGGGGAGGTGACTCAGGTAAGCGAAGCTCTGCAATGCTACTGCATTTTACAGTCTCCTGAGGTGGCTGAAATACGCTGTAAGCATCTTCCAGCCTTTGACATGCAAGAAACGGTCTCTTGCTCTGCAGAGCAAGGCCAAGAAATGAATCTTTTAAAAATAAAGCTGATCAGAAAATGCAGAACTCTCAAAACTGGAGCTGTCTCTGAGCCAAAGCACTTTTTTTTTCTTTTTTTTTTTTTTTTTTTGTTATCAGCCTTAGTGAAGAGTTGAGTGTGAAAATAAATGGCTTCTTTCACAAAAATGTTGGTTTTATAAGAACCATAGGTAATGGGATGTTTATTACCAAGAGCCCTCCAGTGCATCATTGCCTTGATTAAAACACAGGCTTGCTGTCTATGATGGAACGGCATCACACAATTTTTATTTTATTTTTTTTTATTTTTTTTCTTTCTTGAAAATGTGGCATCTGCACAGAGGAGCTTCCCCTACTTTGGAGCAGAGCTTTCCTCTGAGGATGCCACTACACTCTGTACCCCAGCAAACGCAACCATTATTGACCACAGTGGAGATCATCGCCTCCAAACTGTTCCCGTGCAGAAAACCAGAGATCTGGCCATTCCCAAATCTCCATGTTTACTTTTCCACCTTTGTCCTTCTTTGCCCAGCAAAGTGAACAGCTCTCAAATGTCCATGAATCACAGCACACTGCAGGACATCTGAGCGTCACAACCTGAAGAAGGAGTAGGAGTGCAGCCCTACTGTTGTGCTGGTCATTATTTCACCCCGTCCTGTTTGTCATAAGGCACGCAGCGAGTTAACTTTGCGCTGTGCTATTGCTTGGAGTTACAAGTCAGTCTCTTTGCATGAACGCTGCCCACGCCATGGGGAGAACTGTCAAGCTGGAACACGCCGCAGACACGGAGACACACCTATTGGAACGACGCTTCGCCTCCCCCTTCGCCTTTCCTTGCTTTGGCCTTCCAAAGCTGAATGGAAAATAACGATCAGGTACTGTATTGTTTATTTTCAAATTTTCTGTGCCAAACACAATAAACATTCCCTGCACTGCGAAGCGTAGATGGTCGCAGAAGCAGCCTGCTTGCAGTACACTTTCCTGCTGATTTGTGACTGCGCACGGCTACGGCTTCTCGCACTTTGGGCTTGTGGTGACAACAGCAGCCTCAGCCCTCTGCACGCTGCGCTGGTGTGCTCCAGTTTTGCGTCAATATTGCACTTTAATGATGTTTGATGCAATGTAGTCTCTTGTACCATGGGAGATGGGATGGAGGAGTGTGCATACCCATGAGCTGTGAGGAGCTGCTGAGACACAACTTCATCCCAAGAGGAGCTGCTATTGGCGCTACTTTGCATCTGCTTCTACAACCTATCTATCTGCTGCAAAACAGCTCTCTCCTCTAGCCTCTCGGGGTATTTAGTTGAAAAATAAAATTGTCACAGTAGTGCTTTGGCTGTGTAGCCATAGGGTCACACCGTGTGAGGGTAACCTCTAAGAACAGGGGCTGAACAAGGAGCACTTGGTGGTGGGACAAGCTCCTAGACTTTGGGCTCTGAGGGATCTTTCCTGCCTGGAGACACCAGCAAACCTGGGATGTGGTGTCCCTGCTGTCGCATTGACCATGCTTTATTTTCTTCTAAATGTTAAATTGATCTAAATAAAATATTGGATAACCAACCTTAATTGCGGTTGCTGAAGAAATTCCTGTATAATAAACTTAAACCGGCTACTCCATGCGAGCTCTCTCCAGCAGTATGTGCGTCACCTGACGCTTCTCCGTGTGGACAAACCATTAGTGCAAGGGTACTGGTGTAGGGAAAGGGCTCTTTAATGAAGCAAAGTTATAATGAGGTTCTGTGGCTGAAAGCTGAAGCTGAAGAATTCAGACCAGTAATAAGGTGTGCATTCTTGGCCACTGGAGAATTTAATATCTGAAACAATTTGCCTAGGGACATGATGAATTCTCTCTTTGAAAACTTAAATTAAGATGAGGTTTTTTGTTGGTTTTTTTTCTAAACATTCTGGTTCAACCAGAAGTTATGGTCTTGATGCTGGAGGTACCGGGAGCAAGTCTCTGACCCAGGCGATGCAGGAGTTCAGACCAGACCCTGCAAGTCTCCACTTGGGTGAAATAAAATGTTTTGAATGCTGTGTTAAAGCATTGCTTACCCTCCTGTTCTCAATCTTAACTCTGCCTCCCCTGCATGAAGAAATGTCATTTATTGTGACTTTCCCCCCATTTTCTGAATTGTTTCTTATGTGATGTATTCTTGCTTTTTTATATCGTCCTCCAATAATTTCTCACTGACATCAAATGTGCCTGACTTAAAATGAATCAGCTTTGTAGAGCTTCTTGATCTCTTTTCTTGTGCTGGGGAATGGGTTACTGCCTGCCTGTTGGAATACCGGCGCTAAGGGAAAATTCACCAGGAAACACCCCAGGCCAGGTAATGAACTGCACAGTACAGCAGCCCTCTTTCTACTCATTTTCCTGCAAAAACAATCCATGTGCTTAAATATTTAAGGAATGCAAAATAAAGTGGTGGTAGTGACTTTGAGCTATTAAGTATATTTTTCTACTCTTCCTTTGGCATACTGCTGCGCAGAGGGGAGGTTTACAAAAGCCCCTGTGTCTGGCAGGGCGCGGACCTCCCTGCCCAGAGCAGGGAACAGTTTTGCTTCCCTTTCCCATCCTTCTTCCTTGCAGAGGAGCCGTAGCTGCAACGCAGCGACATCCAAACCACTGCTACCTGCCCAAGCGGCCTCCCAATCCATGATCCCCTGCAGAGGAGCTGGGACGAGTATGGGCATGGAAATGTTTACTACACCACTGAGAATACCTTGGCTGGCAGGAGCTAACAAGGCTGTTACCATGCCTGTGCTGAACAGTTAGTAACAGGTTTTTAGTGAGAAGGAAGAAAAAGGCAAGTAAGAAGAGGATCTGTTTGATACGATCCCATAGAAGCAGCCTGTGGAATCCGAGAGTACGTTACATCGTCTTTCAGCATTGTATAGATCATTAGATTAATCCGGTAATGATGATCTTGTGGTTACTTCAGCTGTTTCTATACAAGAACCGTGAAGAGAAAGGAAAAGGCAGGCCTATTTATGGGGTCTACTTCACTTTTCTCTGTCTCTAACGATAGTGGTGAATGAGTGTACACAGGGAATGCCAAGCTTAATTGTGTTGTATGTGAATAAGGAGCCTTCTCTTAATACTCTGGAATTAATAGGTAAAAAAGAAAGTGCTTTTTGGGGAAATCAGTGCAGTGATTTCAGTATGTCCCTTGATTTTACATTTAAATGTATTCGGTCAGCTGGTCTGGTTAGCCCTCAGACCGTGTCCCTGCAGCTCTACATCCATCAGACTCCCTCTCCTGTGCTCTGGGAAATCATTCTAATAAATGTCACCGGTTACTTTAACTTGTTAAAAGTGAACAGAGCAGGGCTGGAGGAGAACCACATTACTTCATGTCAGGGTCTTGTGAAAAGCAGTTAATGGCCAAGGGATAAAATACTAGAAAATTATTCTTTGATTTGTTATCACGTTAAAGCCAGGACCCATCCTTTTGCCAATGCTAAATTATTCTTCATTGTGTATAATGCATCTTCACAAATTTTTATTACTTTTTTGAGTTTATTGCCTGGTAGCTATTGAAAGGAACAGAAAAATTCATGCTTTCATTTCAAAGACGACACACTGGGGAAAAAACATTTACTGTCAAGTATTTTCAGTTTTAAAGGGAAAAAAAAGACACTTTACTGAAAAGTGTCTTGGGGAAAAGTGCTTATGTTTCTCTCCCTGTGTTTACTGAAAATAAACAGACGGAAGATTTTTCCTTACAGAAGTTTCCCTTACTGTGATCCCTGGTTGGTGCTCAGGGCTGGCAGCTGGGAAAGTTCCTCTGTTGTTCTGCCTCCGTGGCTTTCAGCAGCAGAGATGTGCAGGGTGGCATTTGAAGGTTGCAGCTTGCCAGGAGACGATGTGCTAAGTTGGGAAGAATACCCTCTAGACAGGCCAGGCGGTGAGATTTATATGAGGAATTTCAAAGCAAGCAATTGAGAACTCCGTGTAGGTAATCTTTGCTGGGCAGATGTTTCTTTATTGGCCTGAGGCACACACTGCATTTTAAAATGCTTCATGCTGTTCGGCCAGTAAATTATTTAATGGAACAAACAGTTAATCTTCAGTGTCCTCGCCTTGACTCTGGCTTTGCTCTTCAAGCTCGTACTTACTCTAGAGCAAATGTTTCTGCTGACAAATTCACAGCGATTTTTCACATTGGTGGTGTGGTCTGGCACATTTCTTCAAGGAAAACAAATCTTGATATCAAAAGGGGAATATTCACCTAAGGAGAAACTGAATATAGGCTGGCTCTTTGGGTGTACTTTCCACCAGAGGAAGAAACTCATCCTTATGTTTATATCTTGAAAGATTTTATTGACTTCAAACAGAAAAAACAAATATCTTGTTAACAGAAAGAGAGCACACCACAAGCTCCAGACAAATATGTAAAGCCTGTGTATTTGCACTCCTTCACAGAGCAGAGCTGGAACCAAACAATGAAGAAAGACCATCACTAACCTTCTAGTAGACGAGGCACACACGCAGTGGCCAGAAACCTTAAGCGTTGACATGTTAGATGGTATTGCCAACTGCAAACGCTGTGTAAGAGACTGCCCCATCTCAAATGAGTTTACAGTGTCCCCAGCACAGATAGCAACAGAGGTAGCACCATTTTTCCCCAGTCGTAAAGAGGATTCTAGATCAACTGAAGGTTTTTTTTTTTTCTGTATGCATTAACATTGACTGAAAGTGTCATTAGCATACAAATATTTCTTCTTTCTGCTGCTCTTCTGATGAAAGGATTTCCTATTTCAGGTTTTAGTCCAGCAGGTTGTAAAACACCTGTGTTTTAACTAGCAGGGGGTGCTGGCATGGGAAGGATGGGCATCAGGTGGCACTGGGGGTGTCAGGTGTGAGACCTCTGGGGACGTGGGGACCCTCTGGGGACGTGGGTTCCCCTGTGACGAAGACCTCATCACGCACAACCTGCCAGCGCATCAGTGCCATCGCTGTTAACGGCGATACTGTACGAATAAAGGGAGATGTGGCCCTCAGGTGCTCCCTAGCAGTAGGCTCCACTCAACTATACGTCGATGGGACCAGGCATCGCCAAGCGTGTACAACCGAGCCTTCCCCCGGCACAACGATAAGCTCAATGGAAAACCGATCTCGGGGAGATTAGCTCTACGAAAGCGATACCCAGCCCTCACCCTGATGCAGAAATAATTTCCATTGCTTATCTGCAAGCACTTCTGCAGTGTGGGTGAATTGAAGTCAAATATTACACTTGAAAAGACAATTCTGTGTCCTTCACTTCCTCCAGCCCCTCAAAAGCCAAATAATGCTATCTAATCTAAACCACCCCAGCTCTTCTCCGTCCTCTCAGACACATGCTGTGCATTATGTTTCTGCAGAAATTCATTGCGGTCTGGTTCAGCAAGCCCTTTGAAGTCCTTGGGAGCTTATCTGCACTCTGGCAAACGAGGGTGTGTCTCCCGGGCAGCTTACGGGCGACCGTAAAGGAGAAATTTATCCTAGAGGCCACAGGTGCCTCTCTAGGGACTTTTTTTTTTTTTTTCTGAGTATCAATAAATCTCCTGAATTCACCCCAGAATAATAGGCTGCATCCTGAGGTTGTCACTTGGCCTGAGGTGCGGCTGAACGTGAGCGGGAATGTGGTGTGGGACACATCATGGTGTCTTGTGGGCATGGACCATGAGACGGTCAAAAAAAAAAAAATCTTCAGGAAAGCACTAAAAATGGTCATAGCTGCCTTTTGGTACAACCGAGCAGGCAGAAACAAAGGGCAGGTGGCAGAGGTCATCTGGCTGGCTCCCCACCAAACTCCGGCAAATCCTGGTGTTTTGGAGAACCGTGGCCGCCCAGGTGCACCCACTGGCATCAACCCTTCCCTGCCCAGCTCCGCTCCTGCTCTGCAGAGGGTGTCTGGACCCCACACTCCCCCTGCTCCTGCCCTCAGGGTCCTACAGCCATCACCAGTCCCACCCCCTTTCCTGGTAACCACAAATGCCTTCCCTAAAAAATGCTGGAAAATGGTTTTACTGCCACGGGACAGAAAAAAAAAAAGGTCTGACATTAATCCTGAGATGAAAATAGCTGAGCAAGTATTTATGTTGATTTAAGGCTGTTCTTGTTACATTCTTGAGACTACTGAGGTTATCTCGTAATCCATCTGAATTGCAGCTTGCGGCATTTCGAGCTAATTTTCAATCGTGCTACGTTTAACTATTCTTTACCTCCTTCTGCCTCCCAGTATATGTGGAAAAATGTACATCAGGTTTTGGAACCCCTCTAACCTGTGAGCCCTGGGGTGTTTCTGCATCAGAAAATGGAGACAGAGCATTCCTCAAGAAGAAAAATTTGGGGGGCTGAGGAGACTTTTGACTCTGCTGAAAGGTGACACTTTTACAGCGTTGGGTTTTGGCTAGAGGAGGGTTCCGTTGAGCAGCCCTCTTTCTGTTTATTTTCTGAATGTTTTGAGGGAAAGCACGTCTCTATAGATATTTAGAGAGCAGCAGTGCTGGAGATGAGGTTTATTTATTCGCAAGACACGTATCACGCAAACAGCTGCAAACTGCTTCTCCTCACTGCTCTGTTGATGCAGTTCACCTCCCACCCCAGCAGACCACCCGACCTGGCAGCGAGAGGCAGCCCAGCCTCCCCAGGAGCAGAGGTCTGCAGTGCCTGGAGGCTGCTGCCTTTTCTCCAGCAAGTAGCACACTGTTGGCCTTACCAGTTCCTGGAGCTGGTGGATGGAAAGCTGGACATGAGCTGGCAATGTGCACTCGCAGCCCAGAAAGCCAACCGCATCCTGGGCTGCATCAGAAGAAGGGTGACCAGCAGGTTGAGGGAGGGGATTCTGCCCCTCTGGTCTGCTCTCGCAAGACCCCACCTGGAGTACTGTGTCCAGCTCTGGAGCCCCCAACATCAGAAGGACATGGACCAGTTGGAGGGAGTCCAGAGGAGGTCACAAAGATGATCAGAGGGCTGGAGCACCTCTCCTGTGAGGACAGGGTGAGAGGCTGTTCAGCCTGGAGAAGAGGAGGCTCCAGGGAGACCTGATAGCAGCCTTCCAGTGCCTAAAGGGGGCTACAGGAAAGATGGGGAGAGACTGTTCAGCAGGGCCTGTTGTGGTAGGACGAGGGGTAATGGTTTTAAAATAGAGGGAGGTAGATTCAGGTTTGATATAAGGAAAAAAAATTTTTACACTGAGGTGTACTGGTATACCAGCCCCTTCCTTCCCTCCTTCAGTTTCTTTTCCCTTTCGGCCCTTCTTCTGCATCTCCCCAAACCAGGAGACTCATTGACCCCCAGGCCCCATGGAGGAGACCAATTGCTTGTAGTTCCTACTGCCTGTTTGTGGAGCCAGGGTTAAACACTGCGTAGTTTCTTACCTGTAAATGATGTTTTTCCTGTTGAGCACAACTACAAATGCAGCTCCTTTACTTTTAGCTCAATTTTTCACTGTTTGCTTTCCCCCTCCCGCTGCCTCTCGGTTGTACGCTGGAGATCACAGTAGTTTCTGTTTAAAATGTTTCAGCTTCTCTGTTTTCCAGAATTTAATTGGGAGCCTGTTGCTACATGTGGAGCAGGGTGGGACTGCCGATTCCCTTTTTTTTTTTCCCCTCAGAAAGTAGATTGCTGAATGTAAGGCTTCAGGGAATAAAATTTACAGGAGAGGAATTGCCTTGTATGTTTTTACCGTAGAGCTACCTCGCTGGCCAACACGATGTTTCACCCTTTGCATGCCGTGAAAAGCTCTTATTAGTGCTAACGCTTTCTGTAACCGCGGGTTCAGCATTTCTCTAGTTCCTGACTCCTTACTACACTTTTCTAGTCCTCTGTGGGGAAAATGAAGCTTGCTGCTTTCAGATTCATTGCTGAATTGCTCTTATTTGCATGTAGTGAGGCTGAATATGCCACTGAAAATGGGAGCTCTGTTTAAAAAGCTTCTTTGGGGAGATTTATCATCCGTCACCAATCATCATCACGGCTCTTTTCAAAGGACGTGCAATATTTTGGGACCCATCCAGCCCGGGGAGGTGGGGAGAGGAGATGGCTTGTAAGAGGCCACCTCTTGCGAAGCAGCTACCCGTGGGGACGCCCATGGGATGGGGTCTGCGGATCCCCAGCCAGGGTGATGAGGGATGGGTGCCAGTACGGCAGGCCACCTCTGTCCTCTTGCACACGCCGCTTCCTCACAGGAAGCACCGTGGGGGATCTGCTGGGATGTTTTGCCTTTTTTTTTTTGTGTCTTTTTTTTTTTACCTCTGTTTATACTCTTAGGACCTGATCTTCGCAAAGAGCCGGGGGTCGGGGCCAGGAAGCACTACATCTTGTCGTGCACAGCCAGCTGGAAGACAGCGCCGAGCGAGGTCCCTGAGCACTCGGTGCTCACTCAACACTTTGCAGCCAAGGGGAAAGCACACGCTGCAAGGTGGGAGAAGCAAAGCGCTGGCTTCACCGGCATCTGGTCAAATGAATGCTGGCTGGGATGGGTGATCTGGGACCAAGCCATCACCTTTCCATGGCAGGGATCGACTGCGAGAGCCACGTGGTTTTCTCAGTCTCCAAGCTTTTGTGCAGCTTGCTCTGGGTCTTCGCGCTCATGATTATTTCAGACTGAATGAGCAACAGCTCTAAGACTTTATAAACCTTGTTTTCTACATTCCTTTTGCCCAAAACGCTCATGTTACCTGCTCAGTAAATGCAAGGTGGTCAGATAATCAAGTCCTGTTGGCTCTCCTTGGCAAATTAGAGAAGCCCTACCTCTAGCTAACATAACAACCAGCAAAAGCGTTTCTGCACATCCACGCAGACCTGCTGTATTCCTCCCACTAGAGGACAGCAGCTGGTGTACACAGCTATCAGTAGCATTTTACAACAGAAGCAAGAATAAAACAGCCCTGCCCTTCCTGTAGAAACATGTTCCTTTTTAGTGGTTTTCACATAATGAATCCCAGTGAATATTTAACTAAGTCTCCCCTGTAATCAAGCTTCTGGGCTCCTTACTTGTTATCCACAATGTAAAACATTTCCTGACCCATGGCGTTCAGCAGCCCTGGGAGTCTCCAGCAGTATCTGTTTCTCTGCTCGGTTGACATCAGAAGAGACGCACGATTGTTACTGGGTTTTTCTCGTCCAGCAATCACCTATTTGACCTTTGCTATCCTTTATGAGATGGAAAGTATCTTTAGGATATCAACTTGGCCATCCAAATCAAAGGCAGCCCTGAAATACTGCTGTATATTCATGCACATATGAATATTCATTGCTGTGTGTATGAATATTCAGTAATGCAAGTCTAGATTTCATGCAAACTGAGCTTCTCTGTAGCCCTCCCTTCAAAACACAAAAGAATGAATGTGTTTCTGGGTCTGTGTGAGCAGGGGAAGAGGATGGTTTGGGTCTGTGCAGTGACTTAGGGAACCTTTCTGTGATAAAACCCAAGACTTAGCAAGCATTGGAACGGGCTGCCTGGAGAGATGGTGGAGTCACCATCCTTGGAGGTATTTAAAAGACCTGTAGATGGGGCACTTAGGGACATGGTTTACTTGTGGGCTTGGCAGTGTTAGGTTAATGGTTGGATTCTATGATCTTAAAAGTCTTTTCCAACCTAAACGATTCTATGACTTTTGTTTAAGGAACTCCATGTGCCTGTATCAAATAGCAAATCTCTATTTGTGTCTGGGCTTCACCTGCCTGACCATCACCTTTTCATCCCATTTTTTGGACTGCAGCTCCTGAACGCGGCTACAGAGTTAACAAACGAGGGCTGTTAAACCTCGATGCACCTCTGTTTACGTGGAGGCTTTCTTGGGCAGGTCACTGGCTTCTCTCCAAGGCAATTCAGTTTCTCAAGTGAAATTGTGGGTACCTTAATCACCTGGCAAAGTGGAGGAGGAGGAGGTCACCTTACAGTGGGGACTGGAGCCGGTAAAAGACATGGCTTTCACTGAGAGAGAGACACAGGAAGGAGCAAATGCCTGTGAAAACTATGGTAGGAGACAGAGAAGTAAAATTATGTGCAAAGGATGAGGAGAGAAGAAAGACTACGGGCTATTTGCGGAATGCTGACTTAAAGGTGTTTGAGGGATGAGAAGAATGAGGCAGGGAAACAGTCACAGGCATTTAGTGCTTCATTACCCAGGGTTGTGGAAAGTAAAAAATGCTGTTTATTTCTTCTTTTTTTTTTTTTTAGCTGCTACAGAGTGACTGTTTGTGTCTGCAGCTGGGCCCCTGAAAGAGTGAACTAGAGTCGCGGAGTTTGGCACTGCAGCGAAGGATGTGGGGAGCAGACGAGGTCTGCGGGGATGCGGTGGTGTGGGACGGCTGGGTCACAGGACCCTGCCCAGAAAGAACAGAACAGATCCCTGCTGTATTGTTTTCTGCCCTATCCAGGGTTTAAACCGTAACACGAACCCGGGTGTAAGCCCGACTTCACACCTTCAGCTCTGAGGTTGTGCCTGAAAGTCAGAGCACGCTTGCTGAACCCTGTGGTGTCACCAGAGAAAAATCCCATCTGATGTAACATTGCATGGGAAGCTACCACAGCCACCAGTTGGCCTAGTTAGACAACAGAGCCTCAGTAAAACAAACCAGCGTGTAGCGATCGACTGGAACCAGAAATAAGAAGTGCGTGGGCCAAATATATCCAAGATCTGTAACAGAAAGACAAATTGTCTTTGCAGCCTTTGTCTTCTCATTTTTATAAGTCTGGCTCTGTCTTGCTGCGGCCTGCTCGGCGCTGAAAAGGGGTTTATTCACATGGTTTCTCTGAGGCCTGCTTCAGGGGAGCTCGCTGTTAACAGATATTCTCCAATGGAGGCTGCTTTTCCACTCTTTGAGAAAAGACACTATTCCCCAAGAGCCAGAGGTCCTCTGCCAGGACTGCGTGTGACAAATTCTTTACGAGAGAATACATAATAAATTGAGGATTTTCTTTTATTTTGATTATTTAGTATTCAATATTTGCATTATGGAAGTGCCTGGAGGTTCCAGCTGAGATCAGCGTCCTATTGTTCTAAGCCATGCATAAAAACATGGTCAGAGATGAGGAGCTTACCATCTAAATAGATGAACTGGATAAAGGGTGGGAGACAGGAAGCGTCTATTATTCTCATTTCATAGCTGGAGAGCTTGGACACAGACAAATTAAGTGCCTTTCCCAGGACTGCATAGGAAAGGCGATGCAGAGGGGCAGAAAGCATCAGATGTCCAGTATCCCAGTGTAATACCCTGCTCATAACACAGCACATTTCCTGTTTAAATATATCTCGCAACAGCGTCATAATAACAACAAACATTTTTTTAATCTTCTCCTTGAGAGGCAGAAAATGAGAGGAGTACCAGAGAGGTTACATGGCTACAAGGCACAACAGTCTGGAGGGAGCGCTGACACTGGAAATGCCATTACAAGACATTGACATGATCGTAGTGAAAATAATATCTTTTTTTTTCCAACTGTTTGGCCTTAGTGCCTGAAGAAGTGCCTCTTAGAAGATTCTGCCGTCCATAATGCAGAAAGATATCAAAATTTGACAGGTAAAAGTAATTAATTTGCCACATTCTGTAGCTTAACCAAAATGAGGGTTTTTTTTTTTCTGGTAAATACCCAATAAAATTATCCCTTTATGGGCTGAGAACTGCAGCCTTCCCCTTCCTATATACATTTTCCTGCAAAAGAACTTGGTATCCCCTTTGCTTTACACTTTTGTGGATAATTATGGTATCTACTGGCATTGAAATAAGGAAATTCTTATCTCAATTTTTCAGTTCAGCAGCATCTTGAAGTACTACATGGTGAGGACTAGTGATCGAAGTCTCTCAGTAGCAGTTTTTATGTTAGAAAGGGTTCACGTTTATATGGATACGGTATGACTTTCCCCTACAACACTGACAAATATATAGAGCAACTTTGCCTGTCTTTGAAAAGAAAAGATGAAAATTGAGACAAAATTTTTCAGAAGTGGGTTCCTATGATTTGCTGCTTTGGCATCCTGAGAGAAAAAGATGAAAGCTGCCGGGAAAGGGAGCCATAAATACTTAGGAAACAAGGTAAACAGTTGCCAGAGTTTGGCTTTAGGCACTTAGCTTCAGAAGAACTTTTTAAAAAAAATAAATCTTGGACAAGTATTTAATAGTATCTAGCACGGTCAAGCAAAAATTTTGGACAGGAGAGCGTGAATAACACGGAAGAAATGTTGCCTCCCATTGTCTTTGTAGAGAAGCCAAACCCTTGGTGATGTGCGTGGCTGAATTAGGATCTAGAGGATCACTCCCCATGGTTCTCTAAAACTTTGTGTGGGTTTTATTTTTATTTTAAAAAATTTAATTAATTTTCTGTATTATATTTCTACTTTCATCAGATAGATGGAAATGTGCCGGGTTAGCAGGTCCAACACCTGGAGAACAGACCAGTACTGGAGAATTTGCTTCCCTCCGGTACCCGTGCCTCCCTCGCCATCTGTCTGCGATGGCGCTGGGGCCCGCTCCTTGCTGGGCTCCCGCGGAGGAGCTGGCTTCTGTGGAGCCCTGTCTCCAGCACTTAAAAGAAATGTCAGTGACTCTGTAAGGATTAGAACTGAGGAGCGCTCAGCAGCTCTGTGTAACGTTTTTTTCTAAGGTGACTTTTCCCACATCACTCGAAGGCATTGGTTGTCTGTCTCACCTCATCCCTCCATAGACACAAGCTCTTTGTGTTCTCCTTAACTTTCTGCCTCCATCCCTAAAAGAGTGGGGCTCTTGCAGATGCAGCCCAGGGGCAGCCTGAAGTCAGGCACATCTCCACCTCACCCAGCCAGGTGAAAGAGGTGCCGAGTGGAAACAAATTCATCTCCTCACCTCCGCCCGCTCCGCAGTGGAGATTTGGCCGAGCCCAGCTGTGCCTTCGCCGCAGCTGGAGCCCCTCGCTCGCACCGTGTCCCTGTTGAACATTAACTGTATCCCAGGGCGGAGGGGGGACCAGGGTCCAGCTGACAGCAGTGACAAAGAGCTGGAAGGGCTGAAAGATTCAATTTAACTTGCTTTCTCCTCCTCCTCTGCTTCCACAGGCGAGGGGGGGACAGCGCCGCTCCCGCTTTTGAAACTTTGCGGTGCAAAGGAGCATTGGTGTCCTCATTTTCCTTCCTCCCTATTGATGTATCATTGCCAGGATGAAAAAGGACATCTCAAGAGCTTTTGAAAAAATGGGTGACTACTCAAGACATTTTATAAAAGAGGAAGAATGGGAAAGAAAATAGGACTCGGTAGGGGGTAGAAGGAGCCTGAATGTGCGCCTTGTTCTGTCTTTTCTTTCCCTCGAAACCTGGAGCTGTTGTTCCTATTTCAGTTCAAACTGTCACCTTTAGTTCATGATGGCTTTACTGCCCTTGCTCCTGAACCTCAACAGATTGGGGCTTATTTACCTATTCACACTCCGCTGTGGAACCTCATTAATAGGCTTATTAGCCACCCCATTCACGTGCAGGAGGGCTCACAGAAAAGATCCCAGCCACTTTGAGAGGAGGAGGGAAAAACTGTAAAGAGATTATGCCCTCATTCAGCAGCCTAACCGCTCTGAAAGGCTCCCTGGGCCCACTGAGATCTCTTGAAGCCTAAATATGATGACAGAATTGATCTTCCCCACCTCCCCCCCCTTTTAATTCCAAACATGCTTCTGCTTTTCTCAGATTGAGGAGCCGGGCTGTTGTGGGCCACTTTAGGAGAATGTGGCTCATTTAAGAGAAAAGGCTGCTATTGATAGACGGCTATCTTTTCATCCCCAAAAAGAATAAATTCTGACAAGTGCTTCCAGACATTGGAAATAGGTGTTCGGATTTGTCATTTTTTTTTTTAGTGGAATGCTTCCTTTTCTTTCAGGGTCTGCAAAGATATCAATGAATGGGGAAAGGTATTGCAGCTTCCTGTGTCGGACAATAATTTATGTGAGAATGCGTTAACAATGTTTTCAATGGGCGATGGACATGCCGGGAGCTGGGAAAATTGGATCTCGACTGTGACATCTCAGCTTCTCAATTAGAACATTCAGATGTCTGTTGCTTTAGGAACCAAAAAAAAAAAAAAATTAAACCTGTGTTTCTAATCAATTACAAATTTGCCTGCCATCCCTCAAAAAGCCTGCATTATGGCCAGCGACAGTGGGAAAGTACTTTCTGGGAGGTAACTACGTATTCTACAGAAAACTTGTTTTCAAGTTTTCGGTGGCTGGAAGTATGTAAATAGAGAGTTGCACTACGCTGTGCAGCCACAGTCCTTGAAAATCCCCTTGATCAATATTGCAGCCAGCATATAAACTGCACAGCAGGGCTATGCTTAAGTAAAGTAACATTAAATTGATCAACACTGATTTAATTTGAGGCAACCACCACTTATTGATTTTGTTGTCAGGCTGATTCTACAAAGCATGGACTCTGTATTAGCAGCCTCTTAGTTAATGGTATCTAAAGCAAATGTTTTATGAAGCAAGTATCAGGCTAAGGTATACCGAATTTTGAATACCAATGTTACGCATCGCTTTTAATCTGTGTGTCCAGGCAAATGATGTTTGCAGAACTCTTTTTCCCTGTTTGGGCACCACATACAGAATTAGTAAGGGTACACTGTGAGCTGAATTCACGAGACAGCGGAAATCAGGCTTTGCACCGAAAGGCTCCGAAACGGAGGCTGATTTTTTGAGTGGGTGTTATTCAATCATCCTGAGCTGGGACAGGCCACAAGCCAGCGATGGCCTCTGAGCCAAAAAAGAACTTCTGGAAAGGTTTTTGGGGAAAGTTGTTGAGCTGGTACCGCGTCTGTGTGAGGACTGAGATGCCACCCGGCATCGCCCAGCTGCGTGGAGGGTACCGCCACGGGCCAGGCCCAAACCAAACCGCCCCGAGTGGGACATCCCACGCTCCCCATCTTTCTAACCGGTTGGAAAACTTTTAGTGGGGCAACCCAAGCGCGGCCGTGAGGGATTTCAGCCCCGTGACCGCTGCGGGATGCCCGTTTCCCGCATCGCGGGGGGGGGACGACACACAGGACTCCCGTTCCCCTCTCCTTAACGCTGCTTCTGAGCAGCCACCTCCCCGCGTGGGTTCGCCATCAGCACCCCCCGCACCGGGTGAACCGGTCCCCGGCCGGCCGCTACTCTCCGGCGGCAGCGGGGCCGGGGCCGGGGCCGGGGGCGGGCGGCGGGGGCCGGAGCTCGGCGTCGAGGCCTCCGCGATTGGCAGAGCCGAGCAGCGCCGGCCAGGAAACGGCTCGGGTTGCAGCAGGGGGGAGTGACCGGGGGAGGGAGGAAGGGAACCGGGAGAGAGAGAAGGGGGGAGGAAGAAAAAAAAAAAAAAAAAAAAGAAAAAAAAAAACCACCAACCAAAAAAACCACCCACCCACCCGAGGGGGGTTGTGGGGCTGACAAAGCTGCGGCGGCTCGGGGAGGGCGGCTGGATGGAGCGGAGCGGGGCCCGCGGCTCTCTCTGCTCGGCGATGCCCGCCCGGGGGAGGAGGCTGCTGGCGCCGGGCACGGCGGGCTCGCCCCTCTGAGGCGGCAGCCGAGCCAGGGGACGGGACGGGACGGGACGGGACGGCTCCTGCCTCGCCTCCCTCCTGCTTCCCCGCCTCAAGCCGCGTCCCGCGGGGGATGCGCCCCGCTGCGCCGCTGCGGGCTTGCCAGGCGGGGCTGCCCGCGGAGTGACCGCGGCCGCGGAGGAGGAGGAGGCTGTCCCCGTCCCGGGGAGCCGCTGTGGGCACCGCGCCTCAGCCCGCCGGCTGCGGGGAAGCGGGACCCTTCCCGCCGCCGAGCTTTCCGGCTGCAGGTAACGACACCGGGCCGGGGTGGCTGCGGGGGCAGGGCGCAGTCCCTAAAAAGGGGGGCAGTGGAGAGGGGTTGGGGGGGTTCTCGCTGGTGCCTGGCGATGCCGGTGCGGGGCTCGGGCAGCCTGCGGGGCGGGCTGCGGCGGGCTGCGTTCCCCGACGGAGTTGCGGGTCGGTCTTTTCTGTCACTTGGTCGCCTCTGCGTTTTGGGAGGAGGAAGCCCGAGCAACACCACTGGGTCCGTGCCGGTCTCCCCCCTCCCCGCTCCCGACCGCGGGTGTCTTTGGGGACGGTTTCCAACGATGACAGCAGGACGGGCAGCGATGAGAAGGGGAGGCTCAGGCTCGGGGGTGCAGCCCTCCTCCCCGTCCCGTCCCGGTTCGGGGGCCGCCCGGAGCCCGGTGGAACCGGAGGGCGGGAGGTGGCGGCCCCGCCGTGCCCGGCTCGGAGCGGGGGGCTCGGGGCCGGCAGCACTCGGATCACTGCCCCCTCCCCTCCGGGATACGGGGAGAAATAAACCCGCAGGGAAATAGATATTTAAATGCGAACCGGCCCGTTCCAACAGGGACCCATTATGCCTTTGGTGTGAAACGCTATCAACATTTAAAACTTCATTGTCTCCTTTGTACCAAATCCCTGTAAATCTTCCACTAGCCTTTACTCATTTTCATCTGAAAAGCCTGTTTGGGCTGAATAGACAGCAATCAGCAGCCTCTGGACTTCTCTCTCTGTCTCTGGAATGTCAATTAAAATGCAGATTTTTTTCTTTTTTTTTCTTTTTTTTTTTTTTTTGTTCCCCCCCTCCCTGATCTCTTAGTGGCAAAATACTTGCGAAAAACAGGATAGTCCTGGAAATGAAAGAAGTTCAAACAATGAAAAAGTAGCGAAGCTGCCAGCCGGTTCCCATTAGTCCTCCTGAATTAATGTTTGGTAGCTGCGATGCTCAGATTTGCGTGGAGGTTGAACTGTGATGAAGAGCCTTGTTAGATATAGATATGTGTGTGTGTATATGTATTTATAGAGGGCTATATATTTGTGTGTGTGTGTGTTACTGTTCGCTTTAAAGCTTCACGTACCTGGATTTTTCTGGTGAAGCCGCTGGGCTTTTAGGGCGCTTGGGATTTCTTTGTGGAGCGAAGATCTCCATTTCATTCAGATTTTGCTGTTCCCTGCCTGTTAGAGAAAGATGCTGAGGAGTTACACAATGAGCAATGTATTGATTTGGTTAACATACTCCACAAATTGTATTCTCCCTGGGGAGTGATAAACATCTTATAAACAACAATGGAAATAGATTAAAAAGAACACTGAGCATCGAATTTAATTAATGCCACTGCTGAACAAGTACTACTTGTTTGTGTGTGTGAGTGTGCTTAAACTGAAGTACAGCTCGGAGGAATTTGGTTGGGCTCCCAAACCAGTCTGCTTTCCCATGCTTGTCAGTTTGGCAAAGAAATTTGGGCAGGTATGTGACGAGGTGAAAATTGACTTGATGAGCGAGTGGCAAGGCTAGCCATCAATCACTGAGGGCTGACAACTCCTCCCCAAAGTGTAGGCTGAGAAGAGAGACAGAGTTCCCTTTCAAGGGGAAAAATAAACACTACGTGTGGCTTTCACTGAGTCTGAGACTCCAGGAGGGATTATGGTATTGTAGTCAGGAAGCCAGAATGGTGGAGGCCAAAAAGCATGCTGGGGCTGTGTTCCAAACATGGAGATAGAGGTACATAATTACCCAGCGCAGGAGGTCTTTCCAGAGACTCGTCCCCCAGCGACTGTGGCGATTAAACTATGAAAAGAATCTGGTTTCCTTTCACCTTCATCATACACCGCTTCTTTTGGGAAAGGGCAGTCCTCGAATCCTGCTCGCTGTCGTGGTGGTGAAAAGTGGTTTGGCCCCATGGATGGGTCCAGAGCCCTGATTTTTGCTTTGCTACGCCTTTGCGAGCCAGGGGTTTGAGTTTGCTGCTGCCCTGTGGATGGAGACTCCCTTCTTTCTGCTGGCAGATGTTCGGGTGTGGAAGGTGGCAGGAGTCTTCAGGTGAGGGGACGCGTGGTCAAGCAGACTCATGCCGCGCTTCAGGACTTTGGGTGAGGGTAGGAACCACCAACGTGCTTTCAGGGGTGTTTAATGTAGCCTGAAAATCTGAAACAGCTGAAATGTGAGTGGAATTAAGGCTGTTAAAAGAGAGTTTGGAATGAATGCTAGCATTCCGGTATGTTTTCTTTTTGCAAAATTATGATCAAATTTTGCATATGTACATCACTTTTAATCGGAGTTTACAGGATGATTAGTGGAAATTAAATTAGCGATACGTCCAGTCTGCTAATTGGTGTTTCTACTCGCTTTACAGCTGGATAAACGGAGCTGTGGCTGTCAGACAGTGAGTGGGGCAGCTGACCTGGGTGGTCACATCCAGGAGGACTTGGTCCTTCACCAAACGCAAATCTGTCCGAGAGACAGAGCTCTCTTCAGTTCTACACCTGCTCTGTGCTTATTTACAGAAGTGCTCCACGGGCACTTTGCAAATATTTTTGGAGTGGTCTGGTGGTGTTTTCACTGGAGATTTAGTAGTGGTTGCTAGGTTGTGGTCTGGGATGCTCATGCTGTGCTTAAATCTCTACAGGAGGGACCAAACTTTGAGCTGATAGCATCTGAGGTGGAAAAAAAAACTTACCCTCAAGTATCAGGGATTCACCTGAAATGCTGTATATTAATTATTTTCCCCAAGTGCCTTCTTTATGTCATCTAAAATCTGTTTCTACTGACTCCAGAAGTTACTGTATATAGTACCCAAGGTAAAAGGTGCATCAACAGGATTTCTGTCCTTAGTTAGCACTGTGAGCTTGGTTTGTGCGTGCAGGTAGCAAAAGGCTGAGAAAATCTGAGTAAACTTTTTAATAGTTGGCTTTGTAAAGGAAAAGGAAGGAATAGGAAAAGGAGAATATTTGTCTGTGTTTCTGTGTACTGTATGCTGAGACACTACATCCAAATGTCAGAATTTTGAGAAGTTTGCCTTTATGATTACACTTTCCCCTTTTTTGTTTTTTTTGTTTTTTTTTTTTTTTTGGTTGTTTGTTTTTAAAGGGTGAGGGCAGGAGGGGAAAAAGAATTTTTTGTTATTTTTCCCTTCAAGGCAAGTGCTTTCTAAGCTTCAGTTGGGTTTCATCACATCTAAGATGAATCATTGGCCAGATTAGAACAATTGCTACAGTTACTTCTTTCATCTATTTACTGAAGTTGACCATGCTTTATTTTTGAAGCGGAAAATCAGGTCTAATTTTCTGGTTGAGCAGTTAAATCACCCTGTGAAGATGCTCTTCTGACCCTCACCTGGCATCTTACTGTGGTGGCAGCAGGGTCCCCTGAAGGGAGTGCCAGTTACTTTGGTACCGCTTCTGTCTTCCATCAGCCCATGCCTGGATTACAAGTTAACTCCAGCCATCTAAATTAGTTTTACTGTGAACAAAATACACTTTCCCCTCCCCCTGCCCCCCCCGCCCCCCTGTCTGAAAAATATATATCAATAAGCATTGCTGGGAGAGAGAGAAGAGAAAGGTGTGTGCTTGCAGCTTAGTGTATATGAATGGAAAGCGATGCTGTGGAGGTCTCCTGTGAAACTGCAGTCTGTCCCACACTTTATACAGGTTTTAATTGCCTGTAATGCAATGTAGCTAACCAGCAGCCCTGCAAAGACTGGAGCCTTTCACCTGTACAGGACTCTGGGCTTTAAAACGACACTGAACTGGGGCAGAAGAAGCTACATCCATAGGGGAGCTGGAAGTCCTGGAGTGAAATTAAATTTTACAGATTATCCAAGTCTAAGGAGTATTTTTCAACTGTTTTTCTTGTGGAAAATTACTGAATTCTTGCAAATTCAGCCGGCTGCAGAACTGCCTAGGTGAAGGAATGAAAAACAAGGGAAACTCGCATAAACCTTCAAACAATAACAAGAATATAATTTGTATAATTGTGGTAATTTTGTAGCATTACAGGTTATATGCCTGCACATGTGTGTGCCTCCCATTTTTTTAAAACCTGTATATTTTTCTGTCAGTAAAATAGCTCTCTAAATATGTGCTGAGAAGTGATTTTGTGAAAACAAGGAGGACTTGGTTACGCCTCAGGTGATGATGGAAACTGCTAACAGAAAATGAAAAGTCACTCACTTTTCACGTATTCTTGAAGCTGGAAAGCTATTTTTCCCATCTTCCTCCCCCTCTCACCTCCGCTCTGTTCGGGGCTTTCTGAAGTTTTTCAGTTTGCTGTCGAAGGTGGTTTCTCTGACGGTGTTAAATCTCTCTCCTCCCCACAGCAGCAGCCCTTGTTGTTCCACGGGAGGAGGTCTCACCCTGGCCGAAGACACTGCTTTCTCTCCATGCTTCTCTAGAGGTGCTCAGATGGGATTAAAGTCCACATGGAGATATGGAAACGGACCAGGAATTTACTCTAAAAAGATGGTCAGCTGGGATTGGGGTTGCCTTATCTGCCTGGTGGTGGTCACCATGGCTGGACTGTCCCTGGCTCGACCTTCCTTTAATTTAGTTGTTGAAGACGCCACGCTGGAACCTGAAGGTAAATCACTCTAGAATCCTCAATATTCCGCAAATTAACTTAATTTTAAATGCCTGAAGGTCCGAAGTAGAAGTCTCTTTGTGTGCTTTGGTAAATCTGAGGCGAGTAACAGATGAGCCCTCAAGAGTTATGTTTTTCAACTTTTCCTGCTCACACGCAGGCTGTGTGCATGCGAGCGTGCGTTCATTTAATCTTATGCAAGCACGCGGTGTTGGTGATTTCACTTGGGGCTGGCATCGCGTTGTGTAATCAAACGGCCGAAAGTTTTCGGGAATGGGTCTTTAAGGAAACCAGCCTGTTGCACTTACAGACGTGTTACGTGTTGCTGTCTCAAGGAACGAAATGCCTGTGAATGCCTTTGTGATTCTCCTAACCTGAGAAGTTCAGAGGAAAAGAAATCCCAGTAGCTTTTAATCATATGGCCTGAATGTTTAATTTTGTGAGGCACTCTGCAAAAATGGTGTTGTAGTTTTGTTGGTGTTTATGCTTGGAATAAACTTCCCTATTGTTGTCCAAGAGTTGGTACAGCGCCTGGATTGCAAGATCTGGAAGTGTACATGTTGAGATTTGACTAGCAAGGACTGCAGTTTGTTACAGCGGAAGCCAAGGCTAGTTGATACCTTTACGCTGGAAGAGGTGTTTTGATAAAATCTGCTGTTTTGAGCCTGCACCTGTTGGTATGTTCTTGTAGGCATAGCCGTTCCTCAAGCTTTGCAAAGTGGTTTTCTGGAGAGGCTGCTTTAAAAAAAAGCTGAATGCATTTAAGAATGATTTTACTGCATTGGGTAGGGTCTTTTCCTGCTCTCTGAGCACCTTAGGGGGAAAGCGAGGGTTCCTTCGAAAGGTTTTATCTGTCCTTTGGAGGAGTGATTACATTTCTAATAACTTGACTGTCAGACCATATAATAGTCCATAGAGCACTTCTGGTCCGGCAGGCTTGCTGGGGAGAATTTGGGTCTTTACACGTTCTGCTACTCATGTCGACGGATACAGCTTTGTTTTTTATTTAATACGTTTTCATGCAAAACTTATTTGTTTCTATCCACTGCTTCTAAAAATAGACGTCACCAGCTAACATATTTTTAGAATCCATTCCAAGTACATTTTTATTGATGGCAGGGGATGAACTATTTGGAGATGATGAGCCCTCCTCCTTAGCAAGCATTCCTGAAAAAAATTAACAAAGCATAGCAATATTGTCATCTGTCAGCCATAGATTGTTGATAGCAAAGATTTTTGTTGTTTTTTTTTTTTTTTCCTTTTGAAGGTAACTTGAGAATTTAAAAAAAAAAAAAAAGCCAACTCTCCTCACCACTTACTGTATGATTTGTTAATTGCACATCTGGTGCCTTTTTAGCTTTTCAGAGTAATGACAAAATCATGAATAATTCTGGTGTCAGATTAGCTGTTGGTAGTGAGGTCCCCTAGTTTTGGGGTTAAATCAGAAAGAATGTGATTGCATGATTGGTGGCATATTTTAGAGGGAGGAGAGTAATTTTTTCTTTTTTTTTGAAGAACGCCTGATAATTTTTCAGCTTTTCAGGGAAAGAATAGCTTTTATAATAATAAAAAACATGGTTTTCAAATATGTCTTTTGTGGTGAATATCCAGGGGGTGGAATCTGGGTTTTCTCAAAGTGTAAATTGTTAAAAAGGATTTAAAACTTCTTCCCTGGGCGGGAAAGTTACTGACATGAAACAGTTTTAGACATGAGAACCCGAATCATTACCAGAAAGGAGAAAAAAACCCACGCTTCTAAGTTGATGGTATAATAAGAGCTTTTATGCTGCAGAATACAGGGAATTGTGTGGGATTTATATCTGAGATTTGGGAAATAAAACCTCCTTTATGTACTTCCTTAAACCTCTTTTTTAAAAAAAGTACCAACTTTTTACCCAATCACCTTCTCTGGGTTCCATCACTGCCACCCACAAGCACTCTCAGCTGAAAAACCAAACAAAAACCTCTTTAAAAAAAAAAAATCTCTTCAAAGACAAAGCAGACTTTTTTTTTTTTAATTTAGTAAATGCCAACTAATTTCGGGGGTCAGGTGCTCTAATAATGTAAATTTTCGGAGGGGCTGCTGGCTGTGCGGTCATTAGAGCGATGACATGTCATACCAGCTGAGAAGGTCGGCAGGGCCCTGACCTTTCGTGACACGTGTTAATCTGTTCCTTGGTCTTCCTTCACAGACATCCCCTAAGTTTCTTCATTTCTTGATGTTAGGTGCTTTTATTTTTACAATTTGTTGTCTTGGTGACTCAGAATATTCGAAAAGCTCTATGCAATGTTAACAGGAATTGAGATTGTGGCTTTTGATTCCTTTGATTGTAATAGGGAATATACTCTTGTCTCTTAGCTAAACATAGTTTCAGGGATGTTTGCAATCATTTTCTTCGGAGTATTTGGTTAAACGTGTGCTTTAGGACAAGCAATGTATGTGCAGGGTACGGGCAAGAGGCTGTTGTGCGTCGAGGTACTTAACTTTTTGGTTATTTGCACTCAATCCGCTCTCTTTGGTAGCACACTTCTCAGGTGCTTTTATAAAAGGCTGGGCTCTGAGCTCTGAATCTCATCTGTGACCATCAGATATCACTCTGGTGCGTACGAAAGCTGAAGATGGTATCTTGAGCCGTTGTAAATCATAATGTCAATATTGATACCGTGGGTGCTCGCTAAGTGTGGTCATGGTTGGTTGTGGTGCCTTCTTCCTTTACCCAGTGGTGGTTTAAAATCTGAGGCTGGTCAGCAGTGTGAGCAGAGACAGGGCCTGTGGGAGTTAGTTTGGGGACTGTCAGCTATCAAATTGTCTTGCATCCAATGTTTACGTAGATGTTTTTTTAATCCTACACAATATAAAGACTTTCTGCTTTTAAATATTTAGAAATAATTCCACCCCAGAGTGTACAAAGGAGCCATTCTCTCTCTCTCTGTACCCAGGCTGTGAAGGCCTTTGATGATAGCCAACATTTCAAAAGGGCTCTGACCGCACACATAGGTTGAAGGGTTACTTTGTGAACTGAATAATTAGTTTAGACATATATTTGATAAATAGCAAGCTCTCCCTTGACCTTCCCTTGCCCAAGCTGTGTGTTATCGTGCTGCTGGGTAGCTAATTTAGCCTCTTCTCCACACGCAACGCCTCGTCCTTGGAGCACCCACTCTGAGCCCTGGCCTGCTGCAATGACAATGTGTTTCAGTTATTTTAATTTAGGTCAAATTTCAAGGGACTGATTTAAGCCTTTCGCAAGGGACAGCCTAATTCTATCTCTTGTGAAAAACACAGCGGCTCAAAATGGCCTGAAGTGTGGGCTTGGGAGGTTCCTAGAAGCAGCAGTGAAGGAGAGAGGCCTTCTTCAATGGGTGGTGTGCCCTTATGGTGGGCTCTAAGGTGAGTGACGCTTTGTCATTTGGGTTTTCACTCAGTCTCAGCTCTTTGCTGGCACTAAATACAAATACAAACACAGGCAGCAGAGCAATACCTTCCTTTTTGTGAAAATATTGCATGATATGAGCGATATACCTTCATTGCTGTAAACATGTTGGCCGTGCCTAGAGCTTAACGTCACCCGCGGTCACAAGGTTAATGTCACCCGCGGTCACAGTGGTTAGTGCAGTCCACCCGGAGATCCTTCGTCAGCCGCTGCGACCTGCCGGGATCGGGATGTGAGGCACTTCTCAGCCTGCAGCGGGTGAAGGGGGGATGTTGTGGTGGTGGGATGTCCCCTGTCCCACGGGAAACAGCATGGTCCCCATCCGGGGGTGCCCTTGTGGGTCCGCTCCGTGCCGGTGCCACCCTGCTGTGAGGTTGTGGGGCTGGTGGGACCCCAAGCAGTGGTCATCTTCCCCGGAGCAGAGGGGATGGAGAAGGACCAAGATGCTGCTTTCAGTTTGGTAGGAAAAATAAAGTAAAAAGTTGACCCAGAGTTCCCTTGTTACCTTTTTTTACAAGAGCACTGGCTTTGATATCTGCAAATTATAACTAACAATTAATACTGATTAGTAAAATCAGAGGATTGTGTGCATGTGGCTTTTTCTTTTTTTTTTTTTTTTTAAGAAAAGGCAATTATCACAGCCCATTATGGAGGAATGTGACATCCCCACAGCCTGGGTGAAGGTTGGATGCCCTTTCAGAGATCCGGTTCAGTAAGCTAGTTGGCCCAGTACAGGAACTGCTAGCTGGGATTCTGGAGAATTGTACAAGCAGCCAGATTAAATCAGTCTTAATGTGTCCATTCTGCGTTTAAAATCTGCAGTCCTTCAGCGAAGGCAGGGTCCTGAGCTGCAGACTAATTGGGCACGGGTAGGGTTGTTATTTACAGTCAATGTCGATGAGGCATTGGGAGTTGGTAATGTGTCAGCCTGGCAACTATTTTGCAAAGCAGCACAAATAATTGCACATTTCAGGCTTACCTACCATATTTTACAATTGCAGGTTTTTGAATGAGAAAAAAGTTTTAGGACTTTGATTCCTTTAGTGATTTTTTTGGAGCCGGCAGACTTTCAAAGGTACTGAGTTGTGGGAGTTTTTATTTTTATTTTTATTTTTTTTTAAACCAGTTATATAGATAAAACCCCAAACTGGCCACCAACTCCGGTGGATACATAGTTTTCTAACCTTAAAATAATTCTTCCTTGGCAGAGAACTTGCAGCAAATTTCAGGCTATAGTAACTTTTTTTACAGACAAGTTACAAACCTTGGAAAGCAGAATTTACAATGAAAATGCTGACATGTCCAGTTATGCAAGGTTGTGTACGCATGAGACGATGGACTATTGTGGTGTTTTGATAATAACCATAGCATGGCTTTTAATGAGCATATTTCTATATCCAGCTTCCCAGCTTGAGTAGAAATGCCTTTGTACAAATACATTCAAAGATTAGTGTTTTCTTGGAATGAATATTTAGTTTAGGAACAGATGGGAGTGTGAGAAAAATACTTAACTGTCCCTTTTTCTGTCGTTAATAGAAAAAAATTCCTTACTAGAAGGGTCAGATTTTTAAGTGTTAAACGTTTGTGAGTCCTCAAGGTTGAAGCTTTAGAGTGAAAGCAGAGACTTTCTTTGAAGCAGCACTCCTTAGCAATATAAATCCGTGTTTTTGAAAGAACCATCACCCACTTAGGCAAGTTATATCTTGTCTGTTTGTAATAGTGCACCTGGTTTAATGAGGAGAGAACTTATTTCACTGTAGTTAAAGAAGTGCAAAAATCAAGCTGAAAAGACATCAGAAACCCAAAACATGTCTGAAACAATGAAGAGTCTGGAATTTTGCGCCAGAGTGACTGAGGGTTTGGTTCCCGGGTTGCAGGGTGGACACGCTGTGCTCCTCCATCGCAGCCGCTCCGGTGGGAGCATCCTCTGCGGAGCCGGGCAGGACGCACCCACTGGGGTTTGTGGTGGCTGTGGGAAACGGGGCAATACTTGATTTAGCATTGAGCCTGCCAATTTGAAATTCAACCCTTTGAATTTAGGTTCAGCACGTCGTTCTGTGTGTCTGTAGCTTTTTTTTTTTTTTTTTTTTTTTTTTTTTTTTTTTTTTTTGGAGGGATTTGCTCCCATAATCAGAGATGCCGTGTTGTAGTACCAGGGACTAAACTGGCTTTTAGACTGATTGAAAAAGAAGTTGGAGCAACTTTGAATCCAGACAAATTTTAAATAAAGACCAGATTTTCAAGAGTGCGGCAGCCAACGGCTCCTGTTATAATTACGAAATGTGCGCTGGGAGCGCCGAGCTGTTCTGGAAGTTTGGCCCTTCGGGTTTCGATCGGAGCAAGGAGCGTCAGCGAAACTGAGTTGGCATTGACTGCTTGGGGCCTGCGCCTCTTGGCCGGGAGAGTTGCAAAATGAGTTATTCTGTAAGAAGGGTAAATATTTATGTATATTATTTTTTGAAACTCTTAAAAACAGTCTATAACTTGTTTATCGGTCATATGCATCTCCGGGATATCCTTTTTTATCTCTTAATTATCACTGCTGGGTTGGTTTTTTTTTTTTTTTTTTTTGAAAAAGAGCCGCTTTTTGTAGGAATTTGGTTCTCCTGAGTGTCGGAGTAGTTAGCACCTGGTATAGAGAAGCATCTCATGGGCTTTGCTTTCTGCTGATTCAGCTCTTTTTGCTGCTTGTCGCCACACAAATGATATTATCCAGATCAAAGAGGACCAGAAAGGCAAAACCAGTGCTAGCTAGCTGAGTTCTACCCTGCCGCTTCCTTCACTTGCCGTGCTATTATTATTTTAATTGTATTTTTTAAAATGACTGTAAGTGAAAGCGTTTGGTGAACCTCGGTGAAGCTGAGGAGTTGAGATCTGACCTACTTTCATTCCTCTCCTCGCATGTTGCTGCAAGTTGTGTGTAATTATTGCTTTTCCTCCCCCGCAAAAGAACTGGCTCATGGGTTTGGGACGTGAACCGACGTGGAGCAGCCTCGCAGAGCGCCTTACGGTAGCAAAGCCACAGAAACTGAGAGGAGGAGAAAATTCCTTTATACCAAGGAAACAGCTTGCATTTGTAAGGGTTTACTGGGAAGGGCAATGTGCTGGGGGACTGGAAGGGAGAAAAATGAGGATGAGAAGCTGCTTGGGGAGGAGAAAATAATATTTTGGCTGTATTTCTTCTTTTTTTCTCCTAGCTTTTAGTGAATTTCTATCTTGAAAAGAGTTTTGTGACATGGTAGTTACCACCTCAGGCTTTCTCCCAGAGGGTTGTGGCTGTTTCCAAGTGGGGTTTGGAGTTGGGTGTTGCGGTTGGGCTCGCTTTACCCACCTGTGCTGACCAGGACGGGTCTGTAGGAGGTTTAATAGCAGTTAGATGGAGCAGAACTTGACCAGATCAGAACTTAAGTTTTAGACGTAATAAAAAGTTGCGGTGTAGAAAAAGGAGGTGAGGGTCACAATTGTCTTTTTTTAGGGAGGCCTGTGTGGGTGCGCAGGGGTGCGGGTGAGCCGCTGGGCAGGCCAGCTTGTGAAGCGCCCTGCTCAGTGTTTCCGTGCTGCGACACTTAATTTGTCTCAAGGAAAGTAATACGACTTGTAATTCTGAATGCCACCCAACTGTTCTTAAAAATCATTTTAAAACCCTGGTTTAAGTTTTGAGCCTTTCTTGAGCTTGGTTCTATTAAACACTGTTTAATCATGAAAAGTAATCCTGGTTAGATATTACAGTGTTGGAGTACTCGGATTATCTGATGTTGTTTACTCACCAGGGGAGCACAGGTATGTCAGACGCACGGGACTAACATGGAGGCTCCGTCATAAGTCTGCAGCGCACCACCACTCGGTAGTAACCCTTCTCCTAACAATTCAGAAGCATTTGAACCGTCTTCCATTAGCATGGCAAAGTGCCCGGGAGCCGCGGCTACAGTGAGGAGTGACGGAGGTGTCTGCAAGTGAAAAATAAAAATAACCCTTGTCATGTAAATGGTCATGGGCCACCTGGAAGTGCAGGTAGCCAGCCTTGCTTTTAACTTCAGGGCTTGTTCTACTGCGCCTTCCTTGTCCCCAGGTACCACTGGTGACTTTTTGCTGTGTGGAGCTGGAATTAAATTAGCCCTGGTATCTTGTGACTGAACAAGCCTGGTGCGTCTTGATACTTTGAAGTATTTGGAGAATATCCTATGTTTATATGCGTTGTGAACAGGACTTTTGAAAAGTACTGAGGGGATGTTTTGGGGATATTGTTTCCTATGACTTTTTTTCAAATCCCCCTTTAGGAAGTGGGGGAAGATGAATCTCGGGGCAACAGGCAAGATGAGACTTCCAGATGAGCTGTTAAAATTAAGAGGATTTGTATAGTCAAGTAAAAATGGGACCGCATACAAAAGAAACAATTGCTGACTTGCTTATGGGGAATCTGAATAGATGTTCTCTGCATCCAGAACTAACACTCAGACATGAAATTGTGCAATTTTTAACCTCACAGTTGTCATTTATTTCTTTTTGCATTTTGAATAGTAATAGACTTGAGCATGGCCTTCAGCAAACCTGGAAGAAAAAAGGTTGCGGTTTTGTGTTTGGATTTATGCTATGTTCTGTTATGTTTTTATGTTGCTTTTGAAATGCAAGTAAAGAACCTGAAAAAAGTTACAGGTTGGAATAGATGCAAGAAAATACTAAAACCAAGAAGAACCCTTTGCAACTGAATATACGTGCTCATGCCTTTTCCCAAGGCTGCGTATCTTAGGCAGAGCCTTTCCCAATCAGACTTTAATTCAAAGTTGGACAATGGGAGTTGGTTAAATTGCTCTGCCACTTGGTTATGTGTAGAATAAGGTCAGGAAGATTTGATCTTCTACTGTTGCTGAAAGTAGAAAGAATGAGAAGCTGAACCTAGTCTTGGATTCTGCTTTTTAGAGACAAGGTTAATTTTTTTTCCAGCTTTTAATTTGAGGTTCTGGCAAAAGGTGATACATTTCCCCCTTGTATTGTAGAATAGATTACATGAGAAGACTTTTCTGTAGTGAGTTTGAAGAGTAGGTAATTATTTTTTGAGATTGTGTTACATGTGTGTTAGGTTTGCATTGTGCTCCCCAGTACACTGAGCACAGAGAGTGTCACTCTCTTACTTCAGGCGACTGACGGAGCCTGTGACTTGAACAGAAATGGTCAAGTCTTGGTGCCTGGAATCAAAAGTTCAAATCCTGAAGATGGCCTGTAGCTTCTCATCATACTGATTGAAATTATAAAAGGCAGCACAATAATTTTAGGGGGTTTTGTGTGGCTGCTCGAGGTTTGGGGTGTTTTCTCCCTCCCTGGTTACCAAGTCTTTGTGCAGAAGACATGCTGATGCTTTGCTGTTTCTTGTCCTGTCCCGTATCTGGAGATAAATCCTATGGTGACTGTTGTATAAAGAAGTCTTCATCCTGTAAGGAGCAGACGGTGAAAAATGGGGACAAACAGGAAGAAATTGCAGGGCAGTTCCCAGCAGCAGGAGGTGGCCTTGCTGGTCTCTCTGCTGTTTACTTTGCACTTGGCATGCTCTGAGTCTTCCCTGGCTTGGCTTCCAGAAGCATAAAGCACACAGCCAAGCCCATGAGCATGTGATACTTGGCATTTTTGATGCATGTTGCATGGTTATGCAGCCGTAACTCAACAATCACAACTATAAAGACAGGTAGGAGCAAGCAGGCTACAAGTTGTAGGAATTTTTAATCTCTTCATGAAGCCTAGACAAGTACAATTTTTTTTTTTTTTTTTTCATTTTGGGAAGGCGTTGTCTTCCTTTAACCACGGGGTGGGAAACATCAACCCAACTGCTCTGCAGCCATCAAAACTGTTCTGGTATGGTTCATGCACCTCGTGTACCCTGCTTGGGCGTCGTTACCTTGAGGAGTTGCAGTTCCATGATTGCTCATCTGCCAAAGAGCCTTACTCGAGGTACACAGATGGAAACATGTCGGGATAGCTTTTAGGTGCACATGCAGAACTTTTCTCTTGGCCAGAGGGTCCTGCCAATGGTGAGACTCTTTGCTGCTCTCCAGAATTATTTATTTTTCTAAGTCTTCAAAGCTTAGGAAAACAACTTAGTGCAGTGTAATATTTTCCCTTACCTGTGATGACATTGGCAAGTATTTAAATTGGAGGAGATGAACTTTTTTTTTATGATCTTGATATATGTGACACTCAATAGGAGTTGACATGGTGCTGGAGGTCCATGCTCTAGCAGGTCAGCATGGCTGGAAGCTTTACGCTTGCTAGAGTATCAGACCTGTGTTATGTGGCAACACTTACTTTGTTTTGCTAATGTTCAGTTCCAGGGCAAAGGGGTTCTTCCTGTTCCTTCATCTCTTGTACCCATCAGATGACTAAGTCCTTATAGAATAAGGATAACAGGGTTAAAGAAGATGCCAGGAAAAAAATATCTCAATTTGTTTTGGAGAGTCTGGCAGTTAAGGTTTTGTGGCAGCCACTGTGCTTCCAAAGAGAGCAGCCCAGGAGGTCGTTTTAAAGGAACAAGTGGAGCCTTGGAATCAGCCACGTTTATTATCTTTGTAACTACAACATAATATAATATTTCCTGCTCTCTGGTGCAGTTTGAAGTTTTTCTACAAGACCTAGATCTGTTTTGTCGGATTTGAACAATTAATGGTTTTATTCACTGGGAGGAGGAATGATTCCTACTTTTTGGGGTGTTGTTCACAGTGACAAGGGATTTCTTAATTTTTTTTTTGTGTGTGTGTTTTAAAATTCTAGAAGGAAGTTTAGTAACTTGGAAAGGAAAGTATTTTATCAGAACAGAGACTTCCTGATTATGCCTGGCGGAGGCAGAGCTGGGCAGAGCTGGCAGCTAGCTGACGGAAACGCTGTACAAATGAGACAGCAGGAGCCCAGTGACTTTGGAGAAGCAGATGGATGAATTGCAAATGCTGTTTTGTCCCCTTTTGTATAAGGAGCCGTGCTTAGCCTTTGTGGCTTTGCTTTGCTGTTAGTTCACAGGAGATAGTCACCATGACCAGGAATGACTCTTTGCATTTTGAAACCAGTAGCTGTTTCTTTTGTAGGCTGAGTTTACCCTCCATCATCCTCTCAGAAGAGGCTTGATATTAGCCTGCCAACTTAAATTGAGAGAGAAGCCCATCAGCTTGTACGAGGGAAATGGGAGGAAAGGTTGCAAACCTGACTGAGGATATTGGGCTTCCTGATGCGGGAGAGACCGTCTCCTGGAGAAGAGTGTAAAGACTTGGGTTTGGGTCAAAGTCATGAGGCCCATGGCTCTTCCGCTTCAGGCGTAGCTCAACATCCCCGTTCCACGTTGCTCACCCAGCGTGGTCTTGCTGGATCTTCCTCAGTGCCAGGAAAAAGCAGGAGAAGGGGCGGGAAAAGCGGGAAGAGTGGAGGTGGTTGGCAGCCTGGCGTTCCCTGTGGGGACGTTCAATTCTGCAGTGAACCTCTTGGATCCTTGACAGGTCAGGTCTGTTGACCCTTCTGGGCACGCTGTGGTGAGTGTTTAGTTATTTACTAAAGGCTTTTGAAGGGAAAGTGGCTTGATGGGGTCTGAGGCTTTTGTGTTCTGGAGAGTTGTGTGAGAATCTTTGCTGGGGTTAGCTATTAGCTGATTGTTTAATTATTTGGCTCTGTAACTAAGTAACTAAATGCCTTGAGCCTTAAGATAAGCAGCTCTTTGTTAACATTTTAATAAATGGAGACAAATAATTTAAAACCTAAGGAAATATAAATCTCTCGTTTCAGTGACCGAACCTTGAGCAGAAACATGATTGGGAATATAATTGCATATCTCATAATCTGCAACGGAGCATTCCGAATGTCCCCAGTCCTCTATTGTGGTCATGGCTTTTATATAAACAGTCTTTACTCCATTTGATGGCTGGATGGTCTAAACCACGCTGCAAGACTGTACGAGCAGGCAAAGAAAAAGTTCCCGTCTGTTTATTTAACAGCAGCTTGGTTTTCCATGGCGGTATTGTTCAATAGTTCCACCTATAAAGTTAAAATACATTGTGCGCGCCACTATTGCAAACAAGGATGTAGCTGGGAGCAGACAATAGCAGAAGCTGCGTGCTCTCCCTTCTCCCCCCACGTATGAGAACACCGCCAGAAATTTTACACATGCCTTTGTTGGTTGTTTGTTTTTTAAGGGGTGATAGACAGGTGTTATTTGCATTGGGTGATGCACCTTTGCAGGAGGAACTAATGCCACAATTACGGGGTTTGCAGGAGAACCTGCTTAGAAAGGAATCAGTCCCTCGCTGCCTTCCTGGAGCTGTGCAGAGCTCGCCCAGTGAAGGGATTTCCAGGCTTATGGTGAGAACTGAGACACAGTTTCAAGGCAGAGCTTCAGACAGGGCTGGAGGAGCGTGGATGTGGTACCAGACCATCAAGCCTTGTTTGGTGCTGCAGGGCTATCTCCTCCTCCTCCGATCTATTTTCACTAAGGGAAGATTCAGGAGGATGCTGCTGGAAACACTGGAGGGTAGGTAGAAGAGAGGGCTGGGCAAACTTGCAGTGTTATTTCTCCGGTGCCCTCAAAAGATGTGGAAACGGAGAAATAATCCTGGTGTCAGGCTCAGGGGAACCATCGATTTGATGGTACAGCGTGCACATGAGTTCAAAATTTGTTCCCTAAATTTCAGAGCGGTGTAGTGCAGTGTCCTGGAGAGAGAGTTAACTTTGCAAGCATAGGTTGTTCATGCGCTGCTGGGAATTTTTTAACAGTTTGAACTGGTTGATTTTTGCAGTGAAGCTGTTGGGTGGACTCATGCCTCAGAATCCCACCTGTTCTCTGTTTGCTTTTGGGCACCATTTCAAACCCACACTGGAAAAAGTTTATAGGCAAACATTATAAAAAGTGACAGTCTTAAGTGCTGCTACATTCTAGTTTGGCAACACAAAGGCTTACCTGAAATAACTCACTAGTTCCAAACATGACTTCATTATTTCATGACAACACTTTGTGCTGTATCTTCCCTGATACTCTAGAGAGAAAGAAATGGAGGAGGATAATATTTACCAAATGCTATTACTTATTTGAAACTTGTTTTTCTTCAGTATACTGGTAATTTTCCTTGTAAAAGGATTTTTTTTTTTTTTAATTTTGAAAAAAAAATACTGTTCTTGAGTTTGGATTTGGATTTGCGTTGAAAGACTCGGTGTGAATTTGGGAATAACAGTTTTAAAAGGGATGAAATCAAGGATGAGAGGTAGAAAATTATTTTCCTTGTGATGGTATGCCAGGAACCGATCTGCCCGGGAGGACACTGCAGCCTGTGTGACCATCCTGCAAGTTTCCGGGGGCTCCTCAAGGAAAGCCTCTAATGCACCTAAAGGAGGGTTAAGTTATCTTCACCCACAGTGGCTTTTAAAGAGTTTAAACAAAAGACTTTTTTGAAGACTCCTGTACATTGTTGGCACAGTGTACACTCTGTAAAAGAAATTTTCTTTGCAGGTAGAGCGTTACAAAGAAGTCTTAAAAACTTCAAAGTAACTGAAGCCAGCTAGCTAATTTACTTTTTTTTTTTTTAATTTGACATTGGAATCTGAATTAAAAAAAATCTCAAGCAGACTCAAATATACTCATTACTGTTACAAAATACATGTAGAAAGGAGCCCACGCTGCTTCTGGAAATTAAATTTCAAACAGCGTAGTGAAACTCAGTGAAACACCTGCATTGCAGATCTGTAGATTCGTGACTGCATCAGTGAGACTGAATTAGTTTGTAAGGAGTACAAAGCTGTGCTGTAGCTTGTCCTGGACTTTGAGATGGAACTTTGCATGCCAGAAAGTTTAGAGACCTTGTTATAAAATCTAAATCCAAGAATCTTTACAGTCTCCGTAATTGGTCTTGTTTAGATGGTTTTATGTAGTTCTCCTGGTCACCATCGTGGTGTGATGCATGTGTCAGATCTGTTTTTTTGAGAAAACCCGCGTTTCCCTTAGGGAAAAAGCCAGGAGAAGCTTCGCTTGCTCTGCAAGGGCACATCCCTGGATCTGTTCTCCCTTTGCTTCGGGCAAACTCCCACTGAACTCCCTGAAATGACATGATTCCAGGATGGATGAGAGGAGGAATTTGGCATACGATTTTCCAGTGCGTCAGTATAACCTGATATTTAAATGCAGGAGTGTCCCACTGTGGTCACCCCTTCTGGTACTCAGAATCACAGAATACCTCAAGTTGGAAGGGACCGATAAGGATCATCGAGTCCAACTCCCTGCTTCTCGCCGGACCACCTACAACTAAACTAACAGAGCTTCAGCGTTTCCAAACTCCAGTGTGCAGGCTAGCTCAGATGTGACGCTTGTTCTAGGAGGTGTGATACGAGGGATGACAACACTGTGTCCCAAGGATGAGGAACACAGGTTTCAGGGTTTTGGTATTCTTAGAAGCAAAGGTGGACAGTAATGAGTCACCTGTTTTAATATTCCCACAGACTCCCAAACAAACAAGAAGAGGTGTGTGTTTTATTTATATATGCATGCGGTGGTGCACAGCTGGCGCCTGCGTGGGGAAGGATGTGTGCCGGGGAGCAGCTGTCCGTGTGACGTGACCCCTCCTCGTGCTCAAACAGCAGATGCCTTCATGCTGCTTTCCCTTATTTACCTTCCATGCCGGCCTTGGTGAGGCTGGGAGGCTCATGGGAGAGGGATACTGTGGTTGTAGGGAGAAACCGGTTACACAAGCACTCCCTATGTCTGGCACAGGTGTGGTGTGGGGGGTCCCTCCGCCCCGTGCCACACTGTCCCTGTGGAGACGGTCCCAAGTGCCGGGGGCTGCAGATTTCTTCACCCTGCTTAGAGCTGGCTTTGGAAAGGGACAACAAAGCCCTAGTAGCTATCAGCAGATGTAGTTTTCCAAGGTTTTTTTTGGGGAAGAATAGTACTGTTTGACATTCTTCTCATATGGTTACAGAAGGGGCCTGATGGATGAGCCGTTTCATTCTGAATTTGTGTCCACCATGACTTTGAAAGCTTTGTTTGTGTTCCTGGATTTCTGCTGTATTCTGCTCAAGCCAGGCTGTGAAATAGGAAAGGAAGTGAAAAAATTAAAGGAAAAAGTTACTATCACGGAGAGCAGAGTTGGCAGTGTGGAAGGCAGATGGAGAGACTTTGGGAAGGGTGCAGGAAGAAAAATAAAGGACATCACATATGCTGTGTGTAGGAACTGATATTTATTAGCTTAGCTAGTGAAGGGCTTTTTGGCGGTCCTTTTCTTCCAACACAGCTCTTTTCAGGCTTTTTTTTTTTAAAAAGCAACTTACAAAATGAGATAGGGGAAGATAAATATTCATTTGACTCATAGGCGCAAATGCTAAGATATAAAACTGAGTTTGCTTGTTGAATTCCTCCTGGCACCTGGTTCAGCAGCACTCATCAGCCCAGAGTCGGCTCGCTGTGGCCAGTGAGAAGGGTTGTGCCTCGGCATGGCAGTGGGAAAAGAGCACGTGCCGAGACCCTGATCAAAAGGGAAAGAGCTTTGTTTGTGGTTAACTTCTTGAAAATGAAGCCTGCCCCATGCCTGCATGTGGTTCAGTTTTACAAGACAGATTGCTGGGCTAATGTGGATGCAACTTTTTTATTGAACATAACTTGATTTCTGTGGATGAAAAGGGCCTTCACTGACTTTTGTTGGAAATTCTCTTCTTTCCCTTCTCTCTTCTTTTTTCCTCCTTTCCTTCCATCTTCGCAGAGCCGCCAACCAAATACCAAATCTCTCAGCCAGATGTATATTCAGCACTTCCAGGAGAACCGCTTGAGTTGCGCTGTCAATTGAAAGACGCCGTCATGATCAGTTGGACTAAAGATGGGCTCCCTTTGGGGCCCGACAATAGGACAGTGATTATTGGGGAGTACTTGCAAATTAAGGATGCTACATCCAGAGATTCGGGCCTCTATGCTTGCACTGCTGTTAGGACCCTAGACAGTGATACCCTGTACTTCATTGTAAATGTTACAGGTGAGTGAGTTAAACATAGGTTTTTGCATGTAGAAGCTGTAAAACATGATATAAAGACACATTACGATGTAACGTGAAACAGCCCGCTCGGGCACAGCGAGTTGAGCTGAGTTCCGTAGTTATTTCAGGTATTTTCCCCTTTGTCCTGACCGTGAAATGGACTCGCTTTGTATATACTCCTTTTATATCACGGGTTCTATAGTGATTAACAGCTGCTGAGTAGCCCTCTGTTTTATGCCACTATGACAGGATTAAATTATACAGAGTCAGTGTGTTGACGATAAAGCCAGGAGAATGGATACAAGTATTTTTTTTCCCCCTGCATCAGAAAAGGAGTGTCCTACAGCCTTTAAGTTTACAGATAAGTCGTTCTGGAGACACGCAGTTGTGCTCAACTTTAAGAAAAATAAAAATTGTAAGTGGAAAGAGATTTTTTTTTTTGTTTTTTTTGAGTTAGCAAGCTCCCTTTGCAAAGTTCAGGATTATTAACTAGTTTTGTTAGAATTTTAGAAGAATAGCACCCATTTTGTGGCTGGATTTTCTGTAGCTTCTGCACAACTAACATAATCTCTGTTCTCCTTGATAGATGATCTAAGTTGTAGCATGTTGGTTTAGCTGTCTGTAAAATAGGCTGGTTTAAAGACTTGATTATTTTTAATGTGCAGATGCTCTTTCCTCTGGGGATGATGAAGACGACAATGATGGGTCCGAGGACTTTGTGAATGACAGCAACCAGATGAGTAAGTAACAGCGAACTGCCAGCAGTCACTAGCAAGATCCACGTGGAAAATAATGTCCCGTCTTTCGTGCTCCTGCCTTCAGAGCCTCTTGATTGTGCTTGGGCTGTCAAATAGTGATATCTTTGTCCTTTTCCATTTTCTGTTTCACATAGTTCATAATGTGGAAAAGAAAAAGAAAAATAAACTAATATTCTTCTAAACATGCTTTACTGGTCTGTACTTTCTTTCTCCCTTCTCGCTAGCTTTTCTGCAGTTTCCTTTCTTCCTAAATTGAAGTTCAGTCTTTGTCTGGTGTAGACTCTCCCGGATGAACTAATTTTCCCTGAACCTGAGCTGAAATCGAACAGAAGAAATAAAGATCCAGCTCACTTTGTTAAAAGGTGGTATGGAAACTTTAAAAATAAAATTAACTTGTAATGAGGCAAATCCTTCAATCCTTAATCTCGGCAGAAATCTCCCTGGGGAGAATGAATTTGGAGACAATGAAGTTCTTTTGTCTGCAAAGGACCTCAAGGTTTGTCACAAAGGAAGCAATCCAGCACTAAACCCACAGTTTATGTTACTTATGCATGATGAAAATGGGCTAAAAGAGTCTTAAACCTATTTGAACGTTAAACTTAAGTCCCTTTAGAGAATTTGGAAAGCTATTAATAGGCTCTAAATAGAGCAATCGCTAGGAAAAAAGAAGTGAAGTTCATATTGGTTCTTTATGCCCCTGTGCTCTGTTGCAAAATCCCCTCAGTGACTGGTAGTTTGCTATCGCTCGTGCTTTGTAAAGTCAATAACACACAGAAATCCTTCATGGGAGATGTCAGCTAGTTCCCGAACGCGGTAGCCAGGTAGTGTATTTGCTCCTCTGCCTGATTAGTAATTGGCAGCTGCACTGTATGCTCGAGACGCTTGTTCAGATGATGATAATGTACGAGCCTGATTTCAGCTCCCCTCGTTGGTTACTGTCGTATATGACTGCCCCCGGTCTGAAGCTGTGAAACATTAGATGCTATTTAAAATGATATAAGTTCTTAGCTGCCCGTTTGGCCCCTGCCATCTGTTAGTGTGATTAGCCCACTCTGATTCACAGGTGTAGCTTGAAGTGGCTGAGATTAAGCAGCTGGAGGCTGCTCTGACAAAGGAATGCGGTGGCAAAGATAATTGGCAAGTTTGGAAAAGGGACACTGCTTTTAAAAGACGTTGTCTAGGCAAAACCCACCAACCCAGGCAAGGTTAGCGTTCCCTTGAAAAGGACTCATGGGTTGAAGTTCTTTTAGGAAACATCCACGTGTCCGTTTTCACCTTAGAGCTTTGTTGGTGTTGGTCAGAAAAGGGCTTGCGGTATTTCTGGTGTATTAGCCAAGTCAATTGTGCTTCTAATCCCAGCAGACGGCTTTGGAGATTCACCCTGAGCACAAATGGATTTTGGAAGCACATATAGCGAGAAGAAAGGAAAGGGCCTGATCTCAAGGCAACTGTGCTCTGTAAGGTTGTGGTAATGATTCCTGCCCTTCCACACAACAGGGAGAGCGACCCAGTGGTGTGTTCTGTAATGCTAGTGATGTTCTTGTAATATGAGCTATCATTTTAAGCTGCTGTTAATCAATCTTGATTCAGGAGCTGGTGAAAGGCCATTGACAATTTCCGTCTGCCAAGGATGGGGTGTGTACTTTTAGCAGGGGTTGGTCACACTTTCCCTGCTCAAAAAGAAAGATGCCTCTAGAGCGTGAACGTTCAAACATCTCCGATGGTGCGGAGAGTGCAAACTCTTGCGGTGTAGAAGGGAGGAAGCTGCCAGAAGATGGATTGCTCCTGAGCGGGGCGTTGCCCAAGCAAGTCCTTATGAGGTTGCTCTTTACGAGGTGCCCACAAGCTGCAGATGGGTGCAGGGAGCAGCTCAGCCTTCCTCCCGATGTCCGAGCACTCGATGGGAAAAGCTGGAAAGGGAAGAATGATCGTGGCACTGCGTTCCTGCAAGCAGTCTGTTTTCAGTGAAAAGTTGCATCATAGCAACTCAGTTGGATTAATACAACATCGCTGAAGGAGGGTTGTGATTTGACAAGATCGGAGCTGCATGGAAGTTAGGGTTGGGACTTGGTGTGGTGCTTTTGCAAACCACTGAAGCTTGCCTCTGTAGTGCCTTCTAAGCCTTCCCATCAGTATTCCTCTTCTGGGTTTTATGTCCCTTCCCAAAGGCCATGTCTAATTTAGAAACTGTTGCAAGATGGATTAAAAAGTGAAGGAGAAGTCAAGGAGTAGTCCAAGTCTGCCCTCAGTGTGCCATGTGGCACGCAGTGGTGTATAATGGTCAAATGCCCTTTACCACCTTCTCCTGCCTATGTTAGGCAGAGCTTGGAGAAGTCCAGCACTTCACAAGAGTCCCTGGTTGCTGCTCTTTAAGAGAAGTCTTTAAGTGTTTCCTGAATCATGGTTTGAGCTTTGCAGATCTAAAACCATTTAACTGATAATTTACATACAAATTACAGCAGCGATCATTAAGGATAAGCAGTGGAAATTGGCCTGGTTATGCCTTTGCTGATGGAAACAAAAGGCCATAGTCTTCAAAGGTTGTTGCTTTTTGATGAAACAATTCTGATAAAGTCCAGCTGTCCTGGCATGTTAATTATGATGTGATGAGGCAGGAAATCGCTGTAGTGCCTTCCACAGGAAGCTGAGCCTTGGCATTCTCATTCCTGCATACTTAAAACTAAAACAAACCTTGTAGGGCTATTTTATTTATGATGGTAAGTATTCATTTAAGCTTTTAAAATTTTCTTAGCCTTTGTTACAAGTATGTTTTTCAGAGGCCATGGTTTTCCAATGCAGGCAGAGAGGGTGTTGAGGAAATCTAGTGTAGCTTTCAAGGCTGCCCAGAAAATACAACTGCTCTTGAAGGCAGCGGAGGCTGTACGTGGGTCTGTAGCTGCGAGGAGCAACTCCTTCTCGGGCGAGGAGGGCACTCACACGTACACGTGTGTGTTTGACCATTTGCCCTGGGTGTAAAAGTAGAAAAAGTAAAAGGTATGCATAGCAGATTTCACTCTGCGTTTGGTGTCCTTTTAGCTTGACAGATATTTTAACTGTCTGAAAAAACACTGTGGTAGATTTGTTCCAGACTGCATCCTGAATAGCTTTTTATTACTTCCAGCTTTTGTTGAGGGGATTAGTGCTTGTGGGGAAGGTGCAGGGTTGGTTCCACTGCAAAATAGTCCTCTCTCTGCAAAATATCTTTCTTGGCAGCTCAGTTTTTCCCTTTGTTGCCTTAAAGAGGTGCCGTAGCTTGGTTCTGGAGGGCCACCTCCAAGGGTGTTGACCTAGGACTTCCCTTTACAAAGCTAAGGGTTGATCATCATCAGTTCCTGCTGGGATGTGTGGAGAATACATTGTTGGTACTTGTTGCCTCTTCTTCCTCATGATTTTGAGAGGTAGCCCTAACTCGAGGGATTTTTATAACCCTGACTTGGTGCTGGTGAGGCAGCAGCTGTCGTGGTGGTTGTGCTGAGGTTCACCAACAATAATTTATTCAGGAGACGCCTGAGTAGCCCTGAAGATGCTGCTATTGTGCATTGAATTCTGGTCAGGTGACTGGAAGCTTTATGACTTTTTTCCTTATCGCCCTCTAAAGAATTTCTTCTGGGCCAAGCGATGGTAAATTGGCACCAAGAACAAAAAGTATCTAAATGTAATCCACATGCTGTTCTTTTCATGCCTTGAAGAATTTCAGCAAGGATGAAACAAGGTTCAAATTCATCAAATCCTGTAGAGTGGAAACCCACTCAAGGGAGCAGCAAAAATTGGATGTTGCCTAGAAGTGTTTTTTAATTAAAGGTCAAATACAATAGTACTGAAAAAGCTTGGAGGGGTTTGATGTGGTCATTTCAGGCGCACTGTTGCTGGCTCGAGGTGCCTGTCAGGCAGGCCTGGAGTTGACTACTTTTGTGTTTCTTTGTATTAGATAAGTCCAAATAAAAAACGAGGCGTCCTGAAGTGCAGTGGTCCCCTGGGCTGCCTAATTTCAATTTCACATGCAGGAGATTTGCCTGATTAGATGTAATGTATTTGCAGCGGAGTGCAGTGTGGGTCAGCAGGATATTTTCTTCACTAATGAGAGCTCTAAAAGCAATCAGGAATTCCCACCCGTTCCCCTGCTGCTTGTTACCGCTACGTGCCGGAGCCTGCCCTGTTGTTACTGTGAACTTCTAACAGTGGTGCTACCTACTTCCACCTGTCCCGTTAGCAAAGATGGGATGCGGTGGACACGGTCTGTAAGAGGACTTGGTGCTTGGTGGCATGTACTCGTTAACGATGTTCATTATTGGTTTTGGTGAATCTGGATGTTTTTCCTCTCAAGACAAGTAGAAGCAGTAAAAAGGTGCTTTTAGGTTTTTATAATTTAATCTATGAAGAGAAATGCTCTGTGTTAATTGGATCAGTTGCTGTATGAAAGCACAAAATGAGGGCGAGCGTTACCATTTGTGGATGTTGCTGCCTTTTTTCTCCTTTCCCTTTAACATCCTGAGAAGCTCAAGAACTTATCTTCGTTCCTTACTGCATCCTTCTGGCCTCTCCTCTGCTCCCACCTCTTCCGTAGAGCAAAGCTTCTTCCTCCCTCTGCGTGTGTTGTATACAAAACTTATGGCAGCACTTCTTTTCCAGGAGCAGAGTTTTTTAAAGGATGAAGGTTGGTGGGGCTTATAGACAAGAAAACCAGAGGATGAGCTGCCCTGTAATGCAGTACAGGCTGGTAGCTGAGTAGAAACTTGACTGCACGAAGCATCCTTGTTTGGGGAACAGGTGGATGGATCCTGACTAACTTGGATGCCCTGGTTGTGGGCTGCACCCTGATGGCAGCTTCTCTGGAGCTTGGTCCATCCAGCTTGTGCTCGCACAAGTGAGCTGCGGAGCCTGCAGTTCCCAGGTTGTGCTTGCCAGTGGATGCTTCCACACTTTTTCTTCTCTATAGATGTGAGAAGGTGCGTGTGGTGGACGTGATGAGAAAGTGGCCATACTGGCTGCAAAGCTGCTGGGTTGGCGTTGCCCATTTGGGGTCAAGTCTAGGCACTCTGCTCCATTTGAGACACCTGTATATCTGGTTAGGATGGTTGATCAGTTTTGACCTGTCACCATTTACTTTGACTGTGTGCGAATTGTGGGTAGAGCCCAGAAGTGGTCACCTTACATTGCCTTGTGGAAGATGGTTAGCGATCCAGAGGAAATATCCTTTTAATGTATCAGTACCAGCATGTAATTCTGCCCTTGCCTGGTGTACTTGTAATGTAATTTGGTTTTTGTGTGTAGTAGTTAATTCCTTTGGTTGGCTTTGCTTGAAGTCTTCTGTTATTTAATGTGATCCTGGTTTTAGCAAATAACGTTAACAGTAATTTTCCTTGCATCCCTAATTCACTTTAGTCTGTGTAACGATTTCTTAGTGTTGCAGTTAAATGTTCAATAGTTACCTCAATAGTTTCCTTCAATAGTTTCTATTTTGATTACATGCACAAATTTGCTTTGCTTTTCTACTTCATTAACTTTAACATTAATTGCCATTTTGGGCAAAAAAAAAAAAATCACTTATCGTTCTTAACATCATTATAAGCTTGCTTTTGGAATGTTTTCTTTATACTGAGAGAGACGTTGTTAAAGGAGTTGTTACTGTATTTTCTGTCCAGCTGTATTTTTATTTAGAGAGGGGGTAGCAGGATTTCTGAGTTTGCACTGATTGTAAGAACTGCTATAAATATTTGAGGAACGGAAGAGTTTATTTATAGTGGAGTGTTAGGCTGCTAATGAAGGAAATGAAACAGGGCTGAGAGAAATAGAGTTATTTTTCTGGACCCCTCTAGTCCTAAAAATTCCACACTAATCTGATTTGCTTCAGGAAAAGTCCATTGTAAAAGAAATTAATGTTTCCTACTATTAAACAGATCTTGAATCTTTAACTTTTTAAAAACTGTTATGGTGAGACAAGTGAAGTCTTGTGCCATGGTGTTGGACATCACTGAACGCTTGGGCTTCGATAGCCTTGTGAGAGTGGGAAATGATAAATGCTATCACTGAGTTTTGCTGGTCCTCTTTGGTTAAGGTTTCAGAAATATCTTCAATTTGTAAATATATTGTAGTGGTTTCTATAACAGTAACAGCACGGTTCACCTTGCTGTGGTGCAGTGTACGTTTTAGCGCGCTGCCAGGCAGGTAGGTGTTTATTCTGACCGGTGGGGGAAGATTAAGGTAGATTCTTCCAGTAGATCTTCTGACTTGGTCAGTCTGGCTTCACAGCTGAGCACTCACAGTAACTCAACTTGAGGTCAAAAGTGTCTGATTATTTGAGTCGGCTGAAAACTCAGTCCCTCTGTCTTGGTGTACACAAAACAAAGGATATCTGTGCTTAAGTATTAGAACTTTGCTATAAATTATATACTCAAGCCTGCAGACTGAACCATTTGCAAAATTCTGGTTGACACTTGTGACATATATTTCCAGTTATATAGTCTTGCTAAACCACACTTAAAACAAATACGTGCAGTGCTTTATATCTGCAGAAGGGGCTGGAAAGGGAGCTTGGATTCCAAGTACTGATATTTCTGGATGTATCTCTTTGGAACAGGGGCACCCTATTGGACACATACGGACAAAATGGAGAAACGGCTACACGCTGTGCCAGCAGCAAACACCGTCAAGTTTCGTTGTCCGGCGATGGGAAACCCAACACCGACCATGCGATGGCTGAAAAATGGGAAAGAGTTTAAACAAGAGCATCGTATTGGTGGATATAAGGTAATTCTTATGATGTGATTTTGCAATTTCTGTTCTTGACCAAGACTGTAAGGGGAAAAAAAAAAACCTACACCAAAACTGCTGAAGTCAGCAGAAAATCTTTCGATGGCCTTGGCTCAAATGTAGAAGCAAAAAAAAGGTAATTGTTTTCTTCTGGGGGAGGTTGGGTAGTTTCTTTGGCGGTTACAGAGCACTAATTCTGTATGGTTTTTTGGTTGTTTTTTTTTTTTGGTTTTTTTTTTTTTTTTTACTCAAGTTCAAGCTTGTAGCATAGCAGTGTAGCTGTTTATTGAGGCTTATTTGGAAAACCAAAGACTGACTTTGCAAAGCAGAGTAAGACTGTTTTGCTCTGTTCATTTTCAACTGCACTGTTAAAAACATGACCATCCACTCTGGTGATTGCAGGCAGTTTAATAAAGGAAGGGTTGGAAGTCAAAAGTTATTATTTTCTGTAGAGTTTATGGTCTGTGAAACTGAAATGGGAAGCAGAATTTGAGGGAAAGTAACAGCAATTACTTGCAAGGGTTTGTTTGAATTTTAAACAGCTTCAGATTAGATGTTTCATTCTAAATTGGTGGTTACTGATTAAGAGAGAGTTTTAGGGAGGCCAGCTATCTCTGTGCGTTAGTGCACGGACCTTTAACCTCCTGGTATCTGCCTAGGTCAGGTCAGAAGTCAGGATTCGGTCATCTTATCCTGCTCCTCACGGGGAATGGAAATGCGTGACTTTGATGGCAAATTGCTGTTCAAGCACTGCCCTTGCCATCCTGCCTTGCGTTTCTGAGTTACCTTAACGTCTTCTGCAGGCCTTCTGGCAGCGGTTTCCTCTTGTACCCAGCATGTCAGCAACTTCTCTCCAAAGATGAGAAATTTCCGAGTTAGTCACCTTGTGTCACAGTTGTAAGCTCCAGCCTAGAACTTCTGCTGAGGAGCTCGGAGCAATTTGTCATGGTAATTAAGACAGAAGTTGAGTGACTTTTCCAGATGACACTGTAAGCTCAAGACTGAGTCCTTGGGGCTGCCTCCCCTGGTGCCACGCCACTGCCTTACCCCAGTGATGGCCGTATTTTCAGGATGCTGCGTTTTGCGATGTCCTGATGGAGCCAGGGTATATATTGCTTCATGTGCTGTTGACTCAGATCCTGCTTGGTACAAAAAATTATGTTTTCCAGTGCAGAGGAGGACAAGCCGTAGTCTCCTTTCCTCTCTAGCTAGATTTACTGTAGAAAGTGTCAATTTTTCCTACATTTGTGTTAGTGGAGAGTGAAGCCCAGAAAATCTCCCTGCGTGAACACTAATTATCTAAGTAGACTTTTCCATCTATGTTTGCTTACACCATAAATTACTGTTGCTTATGAGTGTACACCTGGCAACACCTTCTGCCTTTCATAACGCTATGGAGTGTTAATGAATTGGCTACAATTCAGTGATTTTTCACCTTCCTCGGTGCTTATTTTAAAACAGAAAAAAGCCAATTAAAAAAACCCCAAACTAATCCTGTCTTGGAAAATAGTAGTAACTGGTTTGGTACTAACTGAGACATTATTTGAACACTTTACATCTCATGAAGGGGAAATGCAGATATCACTCTTGAAAACTGTGAAGGAAAATGTGTGTCTCGCAAGGCAGGATGGAGATACCTGATCCTCTCTGGTTTGGGAGGGTGGGGTAAGTCACCGCTTGTGAGGCTCCGTGTGGCCGCTGCTGGCTTGTGTTAGGGATCTGGGTGAGCTCATTTAGACTTGTGCCCGTTAAGTGGCACAAATTAAATTTTTGCTCATGTGTATTAAACGTATACAATTTCCTAGGTATGTATGTACTCTGGGAAGGAACCGCAGATGCCTATTTCTAAAGCCAGCTGGATAAGTGAAGTATATACCTGTAATTCTGAATCATAACTTCGTACATCCCTTTAGTCTAAAGGGAAAAAAGAGGAGACATAGCTGTGGATTTTAGATGTTCTTGTTGCTCATAAGTACATCAAATTTTAAATTATCTAGTAGCATTTGCTTATCATTGTCATTCTGCTTACCAAATCTATGTACATTCCAGATTCCATCGGTCTTTCAGATGGAAGCTTGTTTTCAGTGAATGGGCTTCTGGAGGCTGTGCCCTCTTCGTGTTAGAGAGGCAGGATGAGGTCACTACGGGTTTAGTTCAAAATTACTCTGAAATAAAGAGAGAATTATATTTTCTTGACACCTCTATACAGACAAATTTGTAATGAAGGGATCCTCTGAAAGGACTGGCCAACTTTCCATGTTGGTCTGCGTTCAGCCAGATATCACAACAACTTGTGATAATTCTTGTATGCTGGTTTGTCTTGAATCTGGGCGTCACTGTATGTAAAGCGTTTGTGCTGGAGATCTTCGTATTCGTAATATTTTGAGCAGCTAGGATAGCTGAAACCAAACTCGGCCATATCTGCCATCACCAGTTGATGTAATACCATCCATCCCTTTTGGAAGATGCAATCGTCCCTTGAAGACTTTAAGAACAAAATAGAGGGAAGGAAAATGTGAAGCTTTGCAGTAATCCTCCAGCCACCTCTCTCCTGCTGCCTTGAGCTAAGAAATCTCTTCTTTGTATTCTCTTTATCGCAATCAGATAGCGACCTGTAGCACTGTGCCCCTCTGACTGGGGAATGTCTTGAGTCAATTTGCACTCGGGCAGGCTAACAGAAGGGTGTATGTGCTGGCCAAGATAGCTTCCAGAGCGGAATTCCTCCACCATGACTAATTCTGGGTGGTGAATTTCAAAATCAAACCTTTTATGCTTTTTCAAGGTATGGACAAAGTTCTTACAGCAAGGAGAAAGGGATCAGTTACTGAATGTCTAAATCCTTTTTAGTCTGTCTTTTTTATCTGTCTCTGAAGTGGTGATAGCTCTTACTTGTGCATTTAAAGACATTTTATGATTTCTTTGAGTGAATAATCTAAATCCTCCGTGAGACATCACAGCAGCCTTTACTTTTCTGTACACCACCCAGAAAGCAAATGTACTTCTATCAGTTGTTACTGTTTAAGTATTAACAGGAGTGTGTGTTCTTATATGTGTTTTGATAAGCTTCATCACTGCAGTCGTCTTATAGGCATTTAAATTCAGCCAGGTAAATACCGACTAGAGAAAGAGTTCTGACTCTATAGGAACTGTAAAAGCCTGTTGCTTTTGTATGGATGTTCTGCACTTGTTCTCTCTGAGCAGTACCAGTTTTGTGGGGAATGGTATTTTGGTTTCTAATCTTTCTTTTGAAATTCGTTTAAAATTGACCCCTTTTAACTGTTCTTTGCTAAGTGACAACTTTTCATGATGTATCTGTTCACTGAAGACACCTCTTTTAAAATTAAACAGAACTGTCCACAATTTTTTTTGTATGATAATTCCAAAAGCAAAACGTTTCCATGAAACATTCCTTGCAGCTTCCTAGATTTCTGACCAATAATTCTTGGCATTTTGATTCCAGTTTAGATTTCCTACCTCGAAGGTATATCTTAAGGGTACAGTTGTATGCATTTGATATTGATTATTTAGCTTAAAAATGGAATTGTTTGAAGAGACTGGAAGAATTGGTTAAAATTTTGATGGAGAAGATGGACAAATCATAGTTATTATTTCAATAAAGGACCATTTTCGGGTATGAAGCACAGATAAAACATGGAAATGGGTATTGCAGAGCAATTAAAAAAAACGGGTGAAAGTAGTTAATTAAACTGTGTTGACAAAGTATCTAAAGAGTCAAGCTGTGATTTGGGATGCTTGGAATGCAGCTCTTCCCTGAATTTTTCTATGTCAAGAAAAGGCAACAACAATTTGGGAGTTTCCTACAACTGATAAATCTCTGGCTGTGGACACTCGTCCTTTGCTAGACCTCATCTGCCTGGTGAGGATGCTTCTGCATTCAGCGGCTTGTTGCTGCCCTCGTGTTTTTTTCCTAGTGGATTAGTTCACATGAGCTCCCTAATACGTTCTGTCTGCCAGACGAGCTCCAGTCATCTATGTAAACAGCTTAAACAGACCCAGGGAAACTTATTAGGGAATATTTGGAGAGCTGTAAGACTGGTGTCTTCAGTTAGAAGGGCCCAAGTGAGCAACGAGAGGGAGCCAACGGCTTTAACCTGCGTTTCTGAAGACAACATCTGTTTGCAACTTGTCCAGTCAGGGTGTTGCAAACTGCGTGGTTGCAGGGACATGGCAGGACCGCAGTGTGTCTGAGGATGAAAGGTTCAGTTTGGGAGCTTCATCAGGAGAAGATGCCGTCATCACCAGCAAAGGGGAGTTTCTCTGGGCTGGCAATGTTGCATTTGTAACCAGAACGCACTAAGCCAACAGGCTTCATCTAGTTGAGTCCAGATCCATGACATAAATCCAGTTGTGTGGCGATGTGCCATAAATGCTTTGGGCCTCTATAGCAGTTGTTTAGCTTACACTGAAGAGGCTTAAGCTGTTGTTTTGTTATAAAGATATTATCTCTTCTCATTGGAATTAGAAGAAGGGAAATTGCACAAATACTTTTTAATATTGCCATTCAGTATATCCACTTGTGGCTGTAAGTTGGTTATGTTTTCTTATTGAATGCTAAACATTGTCTTGTGTTTTCCTATCAAATTAATTACTTACAGCTTGTTACCAGTTTTTATTTTCTTTTAACTTCCGCGGAACCATGATCTGTTCTTCCTGTTTTACAGTCAAATTGGTTAAAAATGCTTACTCTGATTCTGAGAGCAATTACAATGGAACTTGACATGGCAAAAAGTTCAGGTCACTTTGACCACGTCTCCCTCAAAATAACTCATAAAGAAGTAAACTATTCAAAATATGTAGCTGTTGTATTTGTTATTTGCCAATGGTTTATGACAGTAATTCTTTCTGACCCAAACTGTGACTTTCAAGGTTGCTTAGAGTAGTGAGATAATAAAATCACACTGATAAACTCTTTCTAGCTTTATAAACTTACTCCTTAGCTCTTCATAGAGTAAAAAATGATCAGTATTTAGTTTTGCTGTGTGCCATGAAGAGTGGCGGCTGGAGAGAGGAGCTGTGAGTTTGGGCTGGAGATTTTGAAGTCGTGTCACACGTTTCTGTGACGTTTGGTTAGCATCCATGCCCTTCACCTGCTTCTGGAGTCTCACCTACATTTTCTTTGTTTTTCAAAGCCCACATGGGCAGTCATTAGCTAAGACTATTAGCCCATAACTGGACAATAATAGTAATGTCTAGCTAATGAGCTAATTACTAGCTGGGGGGACAGGGAAAGCCAGGACTCTCTTCTTCCAAGCTTTGAACTGAAGGCATTTTTACCTCCAGCAAGCATAGGAGCCTGAACTCTTGGCACCGGGGACGCGGCCCTGCGTAGCCTTTTCCTGTTGGATAAGGACCTATGCAATAGTCAGGCACAAAGCCGGAGTTCAGACCTGTAGTTGTAATGATCTTTTAAGAATGTATAGTTACTGGAAGTGTCACTGAATGGTCCATAAATTTTTCTGGTGTACTGCGCTGAATTACTGCTTTCCATTTGGCTGATTAAAATGACTGTACCAGATTGTATTTTTATTCCATTTGCTAAAATACATACTTTGCAGTTTAAAAGTTCTACATTATGGCCACATAATGTTAACATCTTTGAGCGCTTTGTCAAAAATGTAATGCTAAAACAAGGGATTAGTGGATAGCCAGCAAAAGGTCATTCTGGGAGCCAACTTATGATGCAGGAAATAGATCTATGTACCGGATGACTCTATATCCTTCCAGTATTGGGCTGGATCCTATTTTCTGCAAGACCAACGCCAACGCTCCTTTTGAGTTCAAATGGGAACAGGATCAGCGCCTTTATACATTCTGTCTGAGAAGGATTGTATGAAATAAATGTATATCCTTATGCTCTGTTGCCATGAGGATTTTCTAAAGGCGTTTTTCATGAGGCAGCATCTTCATTTCATTCTTGTGGTACCCCAGAGCAGCAAGAGATGCGGACACTCCCAGTCTGCGGGAGGGATCCCAAACATTGCCCTTCTCTACTTTGTTTCCCCAAAACATGGCCTGTGCAGTTGAGCTATTAGAGAAAGCTGGAAACTTAGATATTAGGAGATCATATCCATCCCATATTGCTGATGGGTCGTTAGTATGATCAGATGATTGTTTGGAATCAGATGGGAAATATCCTGAGGGTGTAAACTTGCTTTAGAGTGGATTGAGGGGTAAAGTCTGGTAAGACAACTGCTGCTAATTGGTGCCATTCTCGTTAAGCCTGGTAGGACTGAGTGTGCTCTGGTGTCTGCAGTGCTCAGATCAGGGATGAGGTGAATTTATAGCAGAATGCGCAGAAGCTTTCAGTGCTGCAGCCATGCTGTACCTGATCAGGAATAAATAAAGTATTTCAGTGTCCAGAGCTGTCAAATGAGCATGGAAGAGGCTTTTAAACACGAGTTAGAAGAGGTTCGCTATTCAGAAAACGGTTCTTTTGGAGGGAGAGAGGGTGAAACTATGCTAGTGAAGTTCCCAGCCTCTCTGCTTACAACTCACCAGGTCCGCAACCAGCACTGGAGTCTCATCATGGAGAGCGTGGTCCCGTCTGACAAAGGAAATTACACGTGCATAGTGGAGAACCAGTACGGATCCATCAATCACACGTACCATCTCGATGTTGTTGGTAAGTAAGACTCTGTCACTTTAAGATGATGTTTTTAATTAAAGAGTTTATTAAAACATTTAGAACTCAGCTGGTATGTTTTGCGTTAATTTTGACGATGATTTCACAGTAGCCTAAAGATAAGATTTCACTACAAAGCCAGTTACTAAATAAATTTATATATTCATCTGTCTCACTCGTGTCTGTAGGACTAATCCACCCATGCCTTGGCAAAGGTGTAATACCAGTGTGTGCAAATGAGTTCTTGTTGCTGTGATACACTGTGGTGGTTTAGCCTACAAAGAGTAAATACTGAGGCAATTTTAATCATTTGTATTATAATTTAATTATTACTTGACAGTTGTACTAACACAAATTTTAATAACTGCAGTTACGAAAACTGTTCAAGTGATCCTTTAGATTGCTGCTGTTATAGCTGAAATGTTTTGTTTTGGTATTTTTTAATGAAAAGCTAGATAATGCCTTTGTGAAGGTAGTGCAGATCTGGAGATTCGGGAAAGGCACTTTGTATTCACAGCAGTATAAGAGTTCTGACCGTAGCCTAGTGCGTGGGCTACGAGGAGTCCCTGAAACACAGGCGACAAAAACTGTGAAGAGATGGTTTTACTTGAGGACAAACTCTAAAAAAACTGTGTGAATTCTTAGTAGTAGCAAAGCTGTGATTCAGAAGGACTATTAAGCACATGCTTAGTAATATTAACTTAATAATACCAAAATCCTGTTGACTTTAATAAGGCTTATATGTATTTATTTAAGTGCTTAGCTAAATTAGGGCTTGAAATCTCAGGAACCAATTCCATTCACCCCTGCTCTTGCTGATTAGCCTGGATGGGTGCGAGCACTTTTATTGACTCTGAATTGAGCTCGATTTGGCTGTTACAGTAGGACCTGCTGGTGGTACCTTTGGGGATCTTGGCTGCAGTTTCTGAAGTATGTCTTCAAGGGCCTTTGCTCTTTCCAGGCTTGTGGAGTGATCTGAGCGTCCTGAGTTCTGTGAATAAAACTTTTGATCAATCAGTATTGAAAGTAAAAATGAATTTGATTATTGTAAGCTGTTTTTGGCTGGTGACTGGCAGCCCAACTTGTCTTCTATGGAGAATCCTACTGTTGAGTTTGGGTCTATATGACCAAAACAGTGACAAAATTTTAATTTCCTTATTTCTTGATGGGTCTTTACATGAATAAAAATGCATCTCTCTCGTTATTTTGGATGCTTTTTAAAAGTAGTGTCTTATTTTGTCTGGGTCCACTTAAATCTGCGGAAACCCATAAATCCAAAAGAAAACAAGTGCCAACTTCTCAGGCAGAAAGAAATGAAAACATTCCCCATGAAAAGTCCAGAAAGAGCTAGCCTTCATGTAGCAGAGGAGGAAAAAGATAATCTTGTGATGAGGGTGCTGTCAGCCACCAGCCCCAGTATGTTTAAGTCTTCGGAGCCAGTCTGTGAACTGCCCAGCTCACCTGGACTTGGTTTTTCGTAGTCAACACTGAAAGCAGTGAGGATTTTTATAGCTTTGGCAATATTTTGTCATCCTCAGGAGAGTGAGCTATGGGTATCGTAGAGGTGAACCGAGCGACTGGCAAAGCCATTTTTTGTTTGAACACTTGTTTAAACAAAGTTTATGGAGGGTGCAGCAGCAACGGCTGCCAGAGATGGTAGTAAATCGTGTTCTGCGTGCCTGTGTCCTCTGCTGACCACCTTGCTGGAGGGCGCGGGCTGCTCGCATGGACTTGCCAGGGAGGAGGCTCAATTTACAGAGCCCGACCCAGGAAGAATGTAAGGGGATGATGAGCTGTGGGATTTTTGGAGAATTTTTTTTTTGTTTGGTTTTTTTTTTTCTTAATCCTTTAGGGAGCATGGATTGACTCACTTTGGTTTTGTTTAAAACCTTTTTTTTTAGTAGGCTACATGGGAGGAAAAAGCCAGTTTTGCAATTTTGGGAGTTTTCCTTGCCGAAACAAAACTGGTTAAAAATTCCCCTTCCCTTTTCTGTCCCCTGCTCCCTTTCCTCCCAGACCCAGTCTGGCATGTTTCATGTTGACCATAAATTTCTTCACCCTTTTTTTTTTTTCTAGCATATGTTTTTGTGGATGATGCGGTCACTTGAGCAAATATTTGTCAGAAGCCCTCTCACCTCCTCTCCCCCTTTGAGCCTTTTGAATGTCTTGCATTGAGGAATATCATGCAGAAGCTTATTTTTCCTGGCAGTAAATTAGTGACCTGCATGAATGAATGGAATGGTAGTAAGGATTATGTCATTTATTTAAATGTCTATTCCTTTCCTATAGAGAGGCAGAAAAGTAAATAATGAGGTTTTTCAAAAGCGACTAGTGATTTGGGGTGCTGGGTACCCAGCTGATGGCATCCCAAAGGAGCCCTAATTTTCCCTGGGTGAACATTCAGCATTTTCTGATGCTTGGACCCTACAAGATGGCAAACGAGAAGTCCGAAAGTGACTTCTGCAAATCCCAGTCTGCATCTTGGAGTTCTGTGTTCTTCATAATTTTATGTCCTGTAATTTGATGAGTTAAAGGGTGTAATTCTTAGTTTAGTTTGAAAACATGTATGGGAATGTGCACTCTAAGATACCAGTGTGGAGTTTACTGTGAGTCTTTCAAGAGATAATGCACTGGGACTTTAACCTACAAGGGAGATCGGTGTTAGAGAGCTCAGCCGTTTCTGTGTTGCCAAAAGCTTGGAATAATCGTGGAGGTTGGGCATAAAATTGCTGAAGCAGTAAATTAAGGCTGGCCAGAAGGGGAAACTCTGACAGTTTTCTAGTTAAGACAGTTCTAGAGCAGTTAATTTTGTGCTGCTTTTCTTTTTTTTTTTTTTTCTTTTTTTTTTTTTTTTCTGTTTTCATAAGAATTTTCAGTTCCCACAGGGTTGTGGAGAGTTATGGATGTTTGTTTAGAAGCAATTGCATATGTAGACCGCATCTTAGAAACTTCAGGTCGTAATTTTAGATTGAGTTGTGTGTGGAAAACTGTCAGTTGAAAGCCTCTGAAATTGCTTTTCCTATATGGTTTAACTGGTTCCAGAGTTGATTAAGTGTAAGTAATAGAAAATGGTATTAAACATGGTAACGTATTACACTAACATGAGCATCTGACTATATGGTGTAATGTAGAGAACCCTCTGATTATGTCACAGATTTGGGAGGTATCCCAGCAAAAATCGTGCCAAAAAATGACACAATGCTAGTTAGGAATATCCAGCATTACTTGATGCCAATAACTTTCCAAATGTTGAACTCTTTTGACAATTAAAAGCCTGGAGCCAGCAAGGCTGAGTAGATTTCAGTCAGGATATAGGTGTGAAGTATTCTCCTTTTTACCTTGTAATTACTTGCAAGAATTCTCTTAAAATAGTCAACTCAGCTCAGATGGTCTCATTCAAATTTACAAACCTGGCAAAACTGCTGCGCTGAATTTTTTTACAATGGGAGTAGAAAATACTGAAGAAAAAAGCAGCAAGTCGCTGGCAGCCGCTCTGTATCGCACAGGGTAATTGTGCACATTGACGGGAGTTAGTGGGGAATTGTCCAGTCCAGTTGGCCAGGATATTCTGTGTTGGAAAAAGTTACTCTGTAAGTGTTTGGGATACCCCAGTCAACTCTCTTTTCCTCTCTCCCCCTCCTCCATGTCAAAACAAGGGCTGGAGCAGGCTCTGCGCAGGACTTTGCTCAGGGATACAGATGTTAGATTGCAGTAGTGGCGAATGCTAGCGATACAAAACTCTGTTAGCATCCTGTGAAAGGGAGACGACTCGATTTGAGCATTTTATTGGAGTACTACCCAGAGACTTCAATTAATATCAGATACTTATTGTCTAAGGCGACGTGCCAGCGCACAGTAATGGCTTACAACTGAAATGCGGAGAGATCGGGCGAAGGAAATGTCACTGTCCATTTTATAGATTAAAAACGGAGCTGTGGAGCGGTGAAATTTCTTGCCCTGGGTCACACAGGAAGCTGGTGGCAGAGCCAAAAAGTAAAGCTGGTACTTGAGTCCTAATCCAGTACTTTAATTAGAGGTATGTTCTTTCCCTTGTACGGTTTAGCCCATCAGCTGTTTTTTTTCCGTGTGGCTGAAGTGCATTTCTATTCTTTTGTACTTAACAGTAGGTAGAAACTCGCTTTTTTAATAGTAAGCTTGCTAACAGACTAACTCCATTCTCATTAAACATATATAAAGTCATGCAGTCTTAAGGGAGAATGAATGAAAACGCTGTGGTTTTCACTTATCAGTTGTATTGTAGTGAATCCGGGTTGTGGGAAGCGACGTGGGAATGCAGCCACTGAGATTTGTGTATAATTAGATCACTCTTGGATTGCAATTATCGCTAGAGTACAATTTCAGCAGCGGCAATTCTGCTTAAGCATGGAAGTAACTAATTGAATTTATATTTTAATGGAAAAAAAAAAGGCTAGTATTTGATCACTTCTAGTGCAGGTAGCCATTTCTGTCCTATTTAATGTCATCATCCAGGGAAACAAAAGATGGTTTGGTTGCAGATGGAGTTTGACACATTACCTCATTTACTGGGTTTTATAAGCAGCTGCCGTAACACGACACACATTACAAGGACGTGTAAGAAGACCCTGCTGTTTACTATAAAAGTGAACATAACTTGTCACAAATATTTTTTTTTTTCCAAAAAAGTCCTTTTGCAGCCAGGTTAGCTGTACTTTGACCAGTTTCTAATTTACCTAATAGCCATGCCTTTGGTTCTCCAGAGGTGGCAGAGTACCATGCAGTTCTCCCTTAACAATAATTCGTATTTTGTTATGAAAACGGTGTGAGAACAACTTCTGATCCAGGAAGCATTTTGAAGGACTCTCAGCTTAAAGATTGTGTCCCAGAGATCTCAGGTATGAGTGGTTTTACTGATGGGTATGCCGAAAAACACTTATTCGGAACTGCTGGAGGTTTTAGAAGACTTTAGAATGAATTTTACTCTTACTTTTTACAGCATGTTAGTTAAAAAAATCTGATTAAAATTGAATAAACTTTTTGCTACTGGTATTTTACTATATTTCCCTTAGTTTAGGCAGAAGAAAAAACTTTGCTTTTGTTTCTACTCAGTTTTAGTTTTGGATTTTCAAGAGCTCTGAGTCTCTAGCTGTGAACATGACACGAACACATTTTTTTTTTAAAGACGTGTTTCCATTTTACCATTCCCAAATTAATAAAAACATAGGCATCATTATTTGCTTTTTGCTATGACTTGTTTTGTCGAAATAAAGTTCAGAATTAGTTTGACTTAACTAGAGTACGTTCCTTAATTTCCAAAGAATTATTTTAGGATTCACGTTGCATACGAAAAAGGAACTGCCACCAACTAAATACATGCCTTGGACGTTGCATCACTAATGTTTGGCAGGAGTTAAGCATAGGTATTATAACCAAGCCTGAACTTGCGTTGCTGGCAGATGTTCTTGTAGTTGTTGATTGACTCTTTACATGGACAAGCTTTGGCTTGACATCTTCACCCAAGTGCTTGCGGCGTGGGACATGATGAGACAGGGGCTGGAAGCATGAAGGAATCTGCGCCGATGCTTGCCCTGGGGTGTTTGGTTAAGCTGAGAGGGAAGATGATTTTATTTAATGTACTGATAAGCCTGAGTGCGGACTTTACACCTGGCACTAGGCTTTTGGCAAGGTGTGTGCATCTGAGAAGAAATTACACAAATTGTTTAGTGCTGGAGGCTGTGTGGTTCACTCCTGAAAACAAAGACCACAGTGTGATGGTTCAGCTAAGGGAAAACGAGAGCTTATGGTTTTTTCCCCCCTTTTCTTAATAAGGTAAAAATATTCCAACCCCCTAGTTTTATAGTGTTAAAGCTCCTGATTTCATTGGAGTAGTCTGGCTAAATTACATTTTATGGACAAATACTAGTGTCGTTACTTCATCTGCTGGGTGAGCAGTGAATTTGTCATGTTTGGAATGCTTCCTGCAGAGTCTGCTGGGGAGGACTGATCTCCCTGTCCCACTTTCTGTCTTATTACAGCCCCAAGGCAGGTATTTCTCTCTCTTTTGATGAATGATGAACAGGATATTGTTTCAGCTCTGTTATTATCATTTTTAATCATGCCTTCTAATTCGTGCAGTATCCTACTCGTGGAAATGCAAGTAGGAATTTGCAGTTTTCTGAAGCTGCTAGCAAGACTCTTGTCTTGTTAAATGTCATGTGTCAAAAGCCATGTCTATACTTGATCTGGGTTTTTTTTTTGACCTGGGCCAGTCTTTTCTCGATAGTTTTGTTACTGAAAAAATTGTCAGTGTATTTGACAGTAAATTGGTAGTTACGTCCACTTAAAAAAAAAAAAAAGAGGGAAAAGGAAACTGGAATTCTCACAAATACTAAAAAATTGTAAATGAATTGTGATACAGCCTGGATGAACAAACACAAACACAAGGTTATTAATCATGGGTGCCTTATTAAGGAATATCTTGCACCTTCATTTCTTTTGTGTTCTCCCCAAGTGTGGGGGGAAACACAGAGGTGGGACAGGCTCGTGGGTGAGGTGTATCTGAACTGAGACCACCACACTGCTGGTTTTAGGGATTAAACTAGGCTTAAGAGATGTAGCGGAGGTGGAAGTGGATGGAGATGGCACTCAGTGGTAGGCTGGAGTGTTAGGCACTGGGGGGTTGTGCAGGAGAGAAAAAAAAACCTCTACGGATGGGTACTGGGGTGAGATAGGTAAGTGGGTGAGAGATCTGGCAGTACCAAAGTGTGGACAAATCAGTACAATGTGAAATTCTGTAGCTATTGGAGAAAATTCCTGTTGGTATCCTCTCCTCTCACTGCTCTGCAGACCACTGTGTGACTGGAAATCCCAAGGTGGCTGTGTTGTACAGATTTTCAGGATTTTAAGTCATTAGGTCATCTTTGGATTACTACTGTTCCCGTGCTGCAGCTTGAACAGCAGTTACTCCATTTAAACATAAAAATATAGTTAGATCTAATTTAATTATAGTTTAAAAGCCACATTAAAAACCATAATTTTGAGTACTGAACTGCTCTGTAATTATAAATATTACTTTTTCAGGTTGCTCTTTAAAAGGTTGCGTGAATATGTTGAAATTTTTGACTGTTCATGGAAGAAAAACACTGATACTGTCAGAACTTGAGCTGCGTGAAGAACTCAGCGTGACAGTGTATTAGTTGGAATAAAATTAGTTTTTGCCATTTTTATAAGATGTTTGTAGAAGTCTAGAATATATATGGTTTTAGGGAATTTTAATCACAGTCATAAATTAGGTGATTCAAATACTTACACTTAAGTTGTGTTCTGTGTTTACAAGTGTATATTCATACGTTGGTTAGTGTTTGTGTCTGCAGGAATATTTTTTAGCTATTAGATTGGATTATATGCATATTATACGCAACATAATTTAATTTCAGCAATTGATTTCAGATGTACATTTCCTTTGATATCTGTGCTAATGCTCTATTGTGTAACCCACCTATGTCTATATTTGAATGAATATTCCAAAAAATTACTTCCACCTCCCGCCCCCAACAGTCTTCAGTGAAATTTTCTCCGAAAGCAGTTCTGTCACCTGCTGCTCAGCCAGGGGCTGGTGATGGTGTTGCTGGGTCTCGGCTTTGTAGGAAAAGGTGGTCATGCAGATGTGTATGCTGACAGGCAAGAGAATGTGAGTGCAGAAGAAAAGTCAAGAACTGTAGAAAATTACGGAGAAAAACTTTCTTGTTTTGGAGCACAACGTTTATTTCCAACCTGAGCGCTTGCTGTGAAAGCTTGGTAAATCCATCTCGCAAACTTTATCTGGATTTACCTGAATTACTTGAAATAGAATGACAAATATGTATGATCAGGGTCTTTCCAAGAGCAGCCGCCTTCAGCGCCTGGTGCAACGTTTAAAACAAGTTACGGATTCTGTGTTGCAGAAATGTGTGTGATCCTGATGGAGGGACATCTCCCCTCCTGATGTGGGACTGCACTCCCTCACCAGGGGAGGAGAGTCCGAAGGCTGGGAGAGGTCCAACATAGACATGTCTTGAGGCTGAGCCAGGACGGTCCAGCACAGAGCATTGACGCTCTGGGAGCTGGAGCTTCTTTCCTGCCCTGAGAGCTTGTGCGGAATACCACAGTCCTTCTGATAATTTCACACCTGCGTTCCTCAGCAGAGGAAGTGTGCTGTGTAAGGAAAGGGGGAGAAGTGTAGAAATATAAGAGGGCTTTTAAAGGCTACATAATCTTTTCCATTTTACTTTAAAGGCAGAGCTGTTTTCAGGAAAGGAAATTTGGAGGATGAAAAATATGCAGTCAGGTCACAATAACAACAGCAATAATAACTCCCACTGTGTGCTTTATGGCGTTGCTGGGTGCACTGGCGAGTTAAACCCACTGCAGCTGTGGGACGTCGTCCCTGTGGGAGAGGTGATTTTTGCCAGGCATACAGTGAGAGTCCAGTCCAAGGATGCTGGACCCCAGCATTGTCTCTGGTTATTGTAAAGCAGCTGAGTGCTGGGAGCTGTGCAGGTTACAAAGGATGATAGCTGTGCGTAAAAATTAACGCAGTCTCTGGAAGCAGCCAGAACCATAAAATTTTACCACTTGTCTGCGAGAAGTCACGAGTTGTTTTTCATAGTCTCTTGTAGCCTTTTTCTTTTAGGGTACACTGAAATGAATTCCCGTCAAAGTTTCAGCTCCTCATTATTCAGTTTCCTGTGTTTTTTCACACCGAAGTAAGGCCTCTCCCCACTTTGTTTAGACCACGTATGAAGCTTTTGCTTGTGCATGCGCGGTGTGAGGGATACTGCAAGCCAGCTCCAGGATCGGGGTGGTACAGCTCTTGCTGCTGTGACTTTTTCTGCTCCACGGGGCTGCTGAAACCTGCTCTGTGTCAGCCTGACAACAGGGCTTCGCTTTAAGGCCAAAGGGATAGCTTTTAACTAGTTTTGATTGTGATTTTTATTTTTTTCCCTACTGTATTCACTGACATCAACAGGCTTTGTATCAAGCCAAATAAGTCAGTCTTGCTTGCTCTCTTTTTCCCGGCTTGCTGCCATATGAGGAAGATGTGTGCAGATGAACTTAGGCTGTGAAGGTGTTGTGCAGAGATGGATTTTTAGCTAAAGCGCACATAGGGCAGCAAGCTGAAGCTGTGCCGCAGAGCTATCCAAAGAGACAGATGGGATCACATCGGTGGGAGCTTTGCCTGCTGGAGAAACTCTGCCGTTACTTCAAATCAGAGGTGAAGGTGGTGAAGCCAAGGACAAAGAGTTTAAATAGACCTGATTAGTTTCTGTAGAGGTTTCTAAAAAAGGTGCTGGCTTTTACTTGACTGACCCTGGTAAGTAGGAGGGGTTAGGTGGCACAAGGAGGTTGGATGTGGTGGCAAAGGCCCTGCTAAGGGTCAGAGGCTGTCTGCTTCTGGTATCTGCGACAAAATTTTAGTCTTTAGAAATAAAATTCTTTAATAGTCAGTGTTAAAATGTTCAGTTTCATGAGAAAGTATTCAGTGACAGCAGGGAATAGAGGGAGTTTGGTTCCCTGCTGTCTCACTCTATGCTGATTGCTGATACTGGTCCACAAACCAGAGATTTAGTAGGCCTAGCAGTGATGAAGTGTGTGGCACACCGGGAGAAATAAATGCCTTGATAAAGGCTTCTAAATTTGAGGACAAGAAGGAGTTTAGAAAGTGACTATGGAGGCTAGCCCCTCAATCCCATCTGCATGAGCAGATCCCTGCGCTGTTCCGGGCCTCACCGGGTTCACTTGTGAGGGCCAGGAGCTCCGACTGCAGGGATGCCTCTTTGAGCTCTTGGCCACCAAAATGGCTTCTTTGAGTAGGTTGGGCTGATAGGAAATGCTGTACATGGAGGCTCCTGCTGTACAGGAACGTTGAATAGTATGCGCATGTGTTGGCTAATGCTTACTGATAAAAGATGCCAAGATTTGTAAGGCATGATTTCATCAGTGCTGGTAACCTGGTCTGATCCATAAGCTAGTCTGCCTGGAAGGCTCCTGTTCTTTATCAAGCGCTCTTGCCAGGGATGGTCTTTATCTCTTAGTGTTTAATGGCAGTGATCTGTTATTCCCTGTAGACTTAAAACATCTTCTGATTTTGCAGGGTTTGGGAAGAGGGCATTGTCCCTAGCTTGCAATGAACGCTACCTTGGCGTGTATAAACGACCCAGGCAGTGATGATTTTGAGGGGTGCGTATGTATGTACGTGTAAATGGAACATGACAGTTCAGCAGCACTTCTGAATTGGCTATAAACAACATGCAGTGCTTCATATTATGCAGAAAGGAAACCAAACTGACGTGCAGCTGGTAGAAGCTGCTCAGCTCCTGGCTTAAGTCTATATAGTGTATGACATTAATTAGTAGAGGTGTTTTGCCTACACCTGCTCGGTTGTTTCTGATCTTTTGAAAGAGCAGCCAGCATTCAACCTTACTCTCCCACGCTATGGAGCAAATAGTGGAGTTAGTAGTATTTTCCTTCCAGCATTTCATAGAGCACAGGCCTCCATAAGCAATTGCTTATTGCTGGAGAAAGGAAGCGAAGGTTTGGCTTGGTCTCTGTGTAGAAGGCTACATTGGAGGAGGAAATTCCTGCGGGGACTCTGACATCTGTTTGGTTAGACCCCTCCTACACCACTCCACCTCGGGGTATGGAGAGCAAGTGTGGTTTCAAATTGGGTCCTTTGTATGAACTTGGATAACACTGGATTTATTAGGGAAACCTGAGTTGCGGTTCCTCATGCCTTGGCTACTCCTGGAACTTTCCTCAAAAGAGCTCTGTCATTCAGAGAGCAAGAATTAATCTAGGCTCTGAGTGCCCGTGAACTGAGGCCAGATTTGCAGCTCGTGTAGGTGGGATCTTTCATGACGGACAGTGATCCTTGTGTCTCTCCTTCCCAGCTGCTTCCTTTGCTGTCAGTAGACCAGGATAGAAACTTGAAAGGTCTTCGCTCATTGAAAAGTGAGAGACTGATAAACATTTAGTCTTTCCTTTAATGGTTGATATTTAGCCCAAATAGGTAGTGATCAGAGGCTGATATCCTGTGGTTGACCCAGTGGCTTTAGTAAATGTCTTCACCACCAAAAACACCGTCAGAGCCAGCAATAATAGTGTGTATGTGTACAGTCTCAACAGGGATGCCAAAAATTGAGCATAGAGACAGAGTGGCTTGCACAGGTAGAGAGAGGTGTTTCCTCAAACTGTGGGTGAAATGACTGTTAGTGCCACTTCTGAGACAAAATGATATTTCGCCTCTGAGGTGGCATGGCGTGCACTGGCCCTGTGGGAAGTTGGAGTTATACCTCAGAGGTTTCACCTTGCTGTCAACTCCAGGCAGCGATTAAGTCACCTGAGAATACCATGTAACTGTATTTTTTTGTTGGAGTAGTCCTGGTAATCCCATGGGTACATTTTGGAAGAGGGGGCTCTGGGTGTCCCAGAGATGGGTGACACCACAGGCTTCCAACTCCATGAGGCTTGTCCGGAAGTCAGTTGGTGGCATGAGGTGTATGTTGGGCAGATGTTGTCTGTCTGTAAAGTACTTGCCAAGGAAATCCCCACATGTGACGCGTTGTTGGATAGGAGAGGACACATGCAGTTAATTCGGGGACAGCCAAGTAGCAACACGTTCTTCCATCAGCGGTGCTGTTGCCTGAGCTTGGTGGTCTTCAGGGACCTCCTGTGTTAGGTACATGGATCAGTGGAAATGGTGGGAGGGTGCTGCGTTCTGAAACACGGAGGAGAAATATTTCAGTCTAGGTGTATGATGAAAAGGCTGTGATTTATTTTTTTGAGGCTGAGGAGTCAGTCTTGCGAGTTTGGGATGCTAAAGACAAGGTAAGAGCCTGTGATTACAGCCTGACCTAAAACACTGCAGGATGCTTTTGAAACTCATAATTTACAGGCTAATTAACATTTGCCAAAGCAACAGATGTTGCACATGGGAAGAAGGGTGGTTGGGAATGGGCAGTGTTTTCACCGAACAGTGTCCAGCCTGCTGCTGAAGACTTCCCAAGCTCTCGGAGTCAGGCAAATAAGCAACTAGAGCTGAATGTGCTGTGCTGACCAGGGCAAGTGAAGAAGAGGGCACAGCAGGCCTGCGTTTTAAGCAGAGAGACAGCTGGAACTGCTTCATTTTTTATTCAGTGATGACCGAATACACAGAGCCTTTACCAGGGGCCATCGATCCAGAATGGTTACTGATGCTGCACTGAGAGGCATCATTTGAGGGAGCTCTTTGTAGCTTCACAGTGGCAGCCATCAAGATGACTCCTTAGGAGTCAGTAACATTTCAAAACTGGTGTTAAAGACTGATAAATGTGTCCAATTAAAAATTGTGGAGAAGAATTGGGTAACTTTTTTTGCCCTCTCTCCCCCCTTAATTGAAGATCTCTCTGTTGTCCCCAAAACTCATGTTTGGTCTTGCATTTGCTATTCAGCTTTTATTTTCCTAGACTGCACTTGAATCACACATTTGCAAGGAGAGGAAACAAGCACATTCAAAAGGAGAAAATAAGAGTAGTTTTCAATTTTTTTTTTTTTTTTTAATGAATCAGATGCCTTATCCAAAGCCCATTGAATTCCATGTGAGTTTTTTCCCCTGACTTCAATGGGCTTTGGTTCTGGCTTTTAGCTCCCATGAAAGGTCCTGAACTGTCTGTGCTAGGGTGACAAGGAGGCTTGGATAGACAATTACCAGAGCTCTTCTCAGCCCCTGGCACAGCCAGGTTGCTAAGGAGACTTGGCCTCGGGATGGGCCCCAGCACTCGCCCCTTCCGGGGTTATTGTCTCCTCTCCCTGCCAAGACGCTCCGGTAGTGGCAGAGCCACTCTTTCAGTCACAATGCGCTCTACTTCGGCCTCTGGAAGCAGCAAATCCTGCCCTACATCTTCCCTCTGCCAATGTGCTCAGCGAGCAGCCTCTGTTCCGGCAGTTTTTCCATCCCTGCATCCCCAGGACCAGAGTGGTGGGATTGGATCTTCTGGTCTCCACTGATTGTGAAACTTGGTTTTTGGCCCATGTCACCTGTGTCCGTACTCCAACATCTTCATCTCACGCATTTGCATTGTGACTTTTTTGTTTCTCTCATCTGATTTTCCTGTGTTGGCTTCAGTTGGTCAGCCAGAAAAATTAGAGGAGATAAAGCCAAGGATGGGAGAGAAGTGAGGACAGGAGAAGTAGGAACCGCTGTCCAGAGGCCTAAGCTTCTTAAAGAGCTAATTCTCAGGACCTCCATGTGAAGCGTGTGGGCTCCAGTAGTCATTTCTAGGATAGTCCTTCCAGTCATTTCTCCATCATCTGTGGCAGGATGGGCTCCCACCTGTCTCCAGGTGTCTGCAGGGCTGGGAGCTTTCTGAGCAGCTTGCTCCATTGTGCCAGTTGTTAGGAAACTTGGAGTTTTCCAGCTTTCCTGGATTCTTTGCAGTTTTCCCTCTTGGGGTAAGGTTTTCTGAAGTTTTAACATTAACAGGCTAAATGACAGTTTCTTCTAAGCTGTTGGGCAGGTCTCTTTGTCAGTCGTCTTTTCAGATAGCGAGTCTGTTTGTCTATAGATAAGCAGAATTCTAAGCAGCAGAATTCAACCCCTGGGCACTTTTATGGTGGGGTAAAATCTAGATGCTTGTAGCCTTGAATATGATATTCCTCACGTGAGCAATCATTTCTGCTCTGCCTTTTGTAGATAATTGACTCCTCAAATGGGGATGTTTGTTCTTCGTTTTGTATCTAAGCTACGGATTGGAGAGAGCAAGCGGATGTCTGTTTGGTTCAATAACTTTCAGATCAATATACAGAATTTTTTTTTTAATTTTAAACATTTTAAAATATCCATTACATTTCAGTTGAACCAGGAAGGTGTGTTTAAGAAAGCAGGGCATATCTACGAAAAACCTTGTAGAGCTATATGTCGTTCACTAAGTAACTAATATTTATGTTAATAAAATTAGTATCTACTCTTTATGGTTTTTATGATGTAGTATTTAGTGTGTTTGAAGACAGCTAATCTTTGGAGTGGTTTCCTGTATTTTAGCATATGCTGTTGACTTGTTTTTGAAATGTGTTAGCACTGAGAGTGAAACACTAAAATTTCAGTGGTCAAGTAGCAACAATTTGTTTACTGAGGTTCTGATTCAATTCAATATTAATGAACAAGGGAAATATTGAAATCAGCAGGGCTACAGAGCTATAAGCTCGGTTACCAACTTGTTTTGCTTGAAAATATTGTTTGTCTGAGCTAAATAACTAGAGATACATGTGATCTGTATAGTTTAGCGATGGTTTTGATCATAATTATTAGGTTGTGTAAGGCAGATGATAAAATTAGTTTCACCAGTCTTTAAGTTTTTTTTTTTAAGGCAGCTCTGCCTCTTTTGCTAGTCTTCAGTAAAAAAAGAGAACATCATTTCCATCTAATACCACTCTAGACAGTTGAGTGCTGATATCTGCATACAAATGTAAGGCTTGTATTTGAAACGCTAAATAGTGATGTGAGATTTATGACTGTGGCTTTGACAGTACCTGTGCTTAAGCAGTGTCCTGCTATATGTGTGGTTTGCAGAGAAATATCAAAAGACAAGATAACATCCTGAAATTACTATTTCTGAGAAATGGTACTGTACAGAATTATAATTGCTTATTTGTGGTTAGTGGAAGTTTAGCCATATTTAGGGTTTCTTCCCCAATACAGAGTGTATTTATTGTGATATTGGACTCCAGGATTGTCATGAAATGCTGCTGTATTTGCGTCATGATGGTGCTGTTTGCCTGTGTGGGATGGGAAATCTCCCTTCTGCTGAGGTGGGGGAGCTGGTGGACGCTCATCATTACTCCATGTGTTGGAGGGCAACTAAAGTTTGTTTTTAACACGTTTACCCTTAGAGAAGAAATTTCACAAATGTCTTACCTATACATATGCATACACTTTTTTTTTTTTAAGGAATTTGGGACCAAGAATGTAAGAACTTTGCTTTTACTTCTTTGCTTTGCCTCTTCTGTTTCAGTAGAGGAAACGTTCGACAGTCATCAATAAGAGATTAAATCGTTGATGGCTGTCGGGATAAACTAAACACATTTCGTGTGTTGATGCTGGCATAGTAGGAACTTTTCCAAGATGTTTCAGGCCTCATTCTCTGGTTTGTTTAAGGGCAGAGAATAAGGTCACAAAGGAAATCAAACCCTGATGTGGAGAAATGAAACATGAGGCCTACTGACTTCTAAAAAACATTTAAAATAACGTTCTCTAAGGTTTCATTTTATACTGAAGGCAGCTGTAATAAGTTTTGGAAGATGGTGTAAGGTTTCTATTAAAGAGAGATTTTTACTTGCTGTTTTTGTACCCAAATGAAGGAGCGACGGAGATGGAATTAGAGCTTATTTAGTATAAGGTGAGAAACTAAAAGTTCTCTCCAGAACTGTAAAATAGTACTTTATATGTTCTACTGTAAGTTACAAATTAAAAAATGTTAAACTCTTCCTAGATCTTTGAAAATGACACACGTAGCCATGGAATAATTTAATAACTGCAACACAAATGCACTTTTGCCACAAGGAAAATAAGACTGCTGCTTTGTAGTACGCTGCCAGTGTAGCCTCAGTGAACAAATTCCCAGTAGATGTTTGCTGCATGCCAAAAATATTGGGCTGTGTAAAAGATCCCATTGTTCCACCGGCATCATTGTTTGCTATTACACTCGCAATGTTTGCTTGTGAAACAGTTTATTGGAAACTAGTATGTTTAAGGAGGAACGCTTGATTTGAAATTCAGTTGATTTGGCTCGTAATGTCAAAGCTTTTACAGTGTGCAGCCTCTAAAAATAAATATTTAGGTTTGCTGGTTTTCACTTATCTTCGAAAGAATTCCTGGAGCAGAGGAGAAGGGGCTGGGGCTGGGCAAGTGGGCGTTTCACTTCTAATCCATAGGTTGAAAGGATATGTAGGTGGGTATTTACTTTCTTGTAAGAGGAAGCGGAGAGAGTTAAGTTTGCATGGAGAAGGTGGTGAGTTCCCAGGTAGGCTGATAAAACTGCAGCTCTTTGAGGGTTTTCTGGAGGAAGGTGGCAGTGTCCATCCTGCTGACTGGATAATAAAGAAATTTGATAAGCAGGGCTGTCATTTAGCGGACTGTTTCTTACGTGATGTTTGAATGAAAAGTTTTTATGCTTTGCCCGCCTGTCCAGCAAGAAAAGCTCATGGTGGCCCTGGGAGCTGGGGAGCTGGGCTCGTGCCCTGCCCACCACCCAGGAGATTTCACCAGTTCGTAAATCAGGTTTAGTGAGGGTGATGGAAAGCTGTCGTAGCTGAGGGTGAGGCTCCCCTCAGTGCTTTGCCTAAAGTCTGTATATCTCATCCACAAAATCGGGCGGGGAATGCTGGCTGCAGTGACTCTCTGGGTACCTGGGTGATACGGGATGTGCTCGATGTGTTCCGTGGTGTAAGCTTGACCAAGCACACTGGATAAAGGCATAAGCAAGATTAAAAGCTCTGCTGACTCACATTAAATACACTGCAGTTTTCCAGAGAACTCCATATTTCCGTGTCCTGCTCAGAATAAGAACGAGCTGGTATTTTTGCTGTGTCTGGGTGAAGTAGAGAGCAGCTATCATGGTGGTTACTGGTCAGAGCCTTTTGAAGAGTCGAGTTGCCTGGGATTGTGCATCCTGCATGAGAAGTTTCAGTGCTGAGGCTTGTGCTGCTAGTTTTGAGACATTCCCTTTGGTTTATGTTAATACGTTAATCAGTTTTTAAAAATTAATCAATAATCTTTCTTTGTGGAGGTTTAGTCCAATTAGAATGTTTTAAAAACATGAGGTAGTTATTATGACAGCTCAACAAAAAAAAAAGGAAGATATTTTACTTAATTCTTGCTGAGTTGAACTATGAAAAATGCTTAAAAGTTTTTAAGCAGAGTTTCTCCCCTCCCCCCAAATAGCTGCTCTTTCTGTTACAAGTGTAGTGCTCCAGTCATCTCCTTTGAACTGTAGTTTTTGTTCTACGTTTTGGCTGCAGTGTTATTTCGGAGGAGTCAGCCAACAGGCTTACAGGGCTTTTTGGCTCGAGTTCACTTACAGTTTTCTTGGCAGCTCTGCTTATTTATGCATCTTTATTTCTCTTTCTCTCTTCCTCCTTCTCGCTTCCCTCCCTGCCTGAACAGAGCGGTCGCCGCACAGGCCCATCCTTCAAGCTGGCCTTCCAGCAAATGCCTCTGCAGTCGTTGGAGGGGACGTCGAGTTTGTCTGCAAAGTCTACAGCGATGCCCAGCCTCATATCCAGTGGATAAAACACGTAGAGAAGAATGGCAGTAAATATGGACCAGATGGACTGCCCTATCTTCAGGTTTTAAAGGTGAGGCTTTACAGATGCTGGTGATGGTGATGACTTCTTTAAAGTGTTGAATTTTATTTGATGTAAATCCAAGAGTGTTGAGATCTGAACTTTTTTTTTTTTAATATGGAAGTGTTTTTTACAAATGCAATAATGAGTTAGATAAACATTGATAGTCTAAATGCTAATTATGCAGCTTATAGACACTGTTTTGCTCTGTTTTACTTCCGTGAAGTTCTTTATCTCTGGATGTTTCAGGCATTATTTATTCAGAAAAAAAAGAAAACCCTCTAAGAGAACATAATTGACATTTTCATTGCGGTTGAGTGCATCCAAAACATACCCAGGAGAATCTATTCCATTTCTTTCCCATTTCTTCAGCCTCTTTTTTTCAAAGTAACCTGGCACCTGCTGCCAAAAGCTTATTGGCAGGATTGGTTTTTCTGGATACTGAGCCTACAGAGATGTCCATTTTTCGCCGGCGTGCTGTGGCGTATTGATGGTGTCATTCCTGCCGGCAGGCGTCCTGAGCAAGCCTGACCAGGGAAACTCCAAAGTTTTCCGAGCTGGGTGGGCATTGCCATAACTCAGCGTGTTGGCAGGCGGGACAGCCAGCTCTATACCATCTTCTTCCACGCAGCTGGTGTGCCAGCCCAGGTGCTTCTTCCCCTGATGCTGCTGATTTCTAACTCCTTGTATGATGCTTCGGATTAAAAAAAAAAAAAAAAAGCCAAAACCAAACAACAACAAAAAAAAACCCCAAACAACCCCCAAGCCCTCAATGTTTTGATGCTGATACCTGTATGAAGTGGAAGGCATATTCTTATGAGGTGTTGGTGGTGGGACCGTAGACAACTTGGTGTCCGTTTTGGGCAGCAGTGACATTGTTCTCCTGTGTTATTGGTCTATTCTAGCATTCGGGGATAAATAGTTCCAATGCTGAAGTGCTGACACTGTACAATGTGACAGAGGCGGACGCTGGAGAATATATTTGTAAGGTCTCCAATTATATAGGGGAGGCCAACCAGTCTGCCTGGCTCTCTGTTCTGCCGAGTATACAAGGTAACAACGTTTTTTAAAGCAAGCTGGATGTAGAAGCTGGAAAAAATGGTGCTTTGGGAGACTGCAGGCAGCTTGTAGGATAACTCTTTGGCCTTGTGGTATATGTGTAATCCTCCTTTGGTGATGCAACTGGTATTACACCAGCAGCCATGGAAAAATTCCCACAATATTCTGTGTGTGCCGTGAGCACTGGTTTCTGACGCTGATCTTCATTCTCTCTTGTGTTTGATGTCTTTGTGTCTGTGTTTACGTCCAGTTTTGTTGTTAATTCCGCATACTTTGCAGTTTACATGCAAGGTACTCCTTGAATAAGGTAATTGTGACCTAATTAGTGTATATTTATGTATATACATATGGGTATATATGTATGAAATGTTCACATAAGTACCCAGCGAAGCGTAAGTCAGGTCAGTTTAGTCACTTATAACTTCCCACGTCACCTGCGATGGCGCAGGGTGGGAAGGTTTTCCAGTTGCTATTCACCTGTTATTAACTGGGTAAGAACCCATCAATAACAGTAAGGACTGGCAACAATCCGGCTACAACTCCCAACTAAATTTACTTTAAAATGGTCTGGTAAAAAGATGTTTATTCCCTTATCGTGTATTTCAAAGTGACATTTTTGAATGGAACAGAGACAAAAAGCAGCAAACAATAATTTCTCTAAATCTCTGTCATAGAGACCTTGACACTGATGCCCTGCTGCGCCTGTCCTGGGACAGCTGGAAGGTTCCAGGTCTAAGATTTACTCTGTTTTTATGAGTTTGGGTAATCACTGATACGCTGATTGCTTTGGTGCATAATGACTTGTCAAACCAGATTTAGCAAGTCTGGAAGGAGACCAATTTAAAAAAAAAAAAAAACAAACAAAAAAACCCAAACAACTTCCAGAGTTTTTTTTCAGTCTCTAAGATTTAGAAAAATATCTTTTATTTCAGTTCTTTGAACTGTTGGGGTCCAGTTTTTCTCAACATCTCAGAGAGCCACAACTGAACAAGACCTGAGATACCTTCCACTGTGCTTCTAAGCAAACCGCCAAAGATTACCAGACTTCAGATTAAATGAGATTTGGCAACACTGTGCAATGCACAATATTTAAGTGTAGGGCAGTGGATGATGCAAGGACCACACAGTGCTTAAGACAGCTACTAAGTTCGGTCTTTTGGAGCAGAATTTGCCTTTTTTAAAAAAAAAATCCTTTCACATTATATTTTTATAGTAAATTCTTTCCTCTGAAACAGGTAACTACATGTGAGGAAGCTCACATTCTGTCCTACTTTGTTTTCTCTGTTTTTCTTTGAACTTTCTTGTGTTAAAAAAGAAGGAAAAAAAAAAAAGCGTTGTGGGTTAATTTTTCCATGTCATTTGATTGCATGCATGTTTAGGTGGTGAGTTTAGGTCTGGTGAAGGGTGTTGATTACTTTCTGAGGTGAGCTGGGACCTGTTGGTAAACGCCTTTTGGACGAGGGATTGTGGATGGGGAAGGAGCTTTGCATCTCTACACCTCTGCCTTTACAAAGTGCAAAGCCCTGGGGCTCCATCTCCCTATCCACAAGAATTCTCTCAATGTCTAGCTTTTTCTCTTGCTTCCCTCTTCTGTTTTTTTTTAGGCTGCCGGTGTTAACACTACGGACAAAGAAATTGAGGTTCTCTATATACGGAATGTAACTTTTGAGGATGCTGGGGAGTATACATGCTTGGCGGGTAATTCTATTGGGATATCCTTTCACACTGCATGGTTGACAGTTCTGCCAGGTATACACTGCTCTCTTTCTGTGGTTTTTCCTCTTTTTTTTTTTTTTTTTTTTTTTTTTTTTCTTCCCCCTTGTTGATTGCTGCAGAATTAGCACGGCTTCTGTCTCAGAAAAGGACTTTTACAATGATTCTTTTTTTTTTTTTTAACACAGTTATCTCAAGCCAGTGAATTGCCTTGTCACCTATTTGCAACTCCAAAAACCTAACAACAAAAAAGTGGGGAGAGGGGAAATGTCTACTGGACTCAATTGAAATATTTTCACATCTGTTAAACATTCATCAGAAATGCTAAGGAGCTACATTTCCTTAGCACTTCAATGAGATAACTGAAAATCTGCACATTAATCATTGTAAACTTTTTCACAAGGAGGAAATCCAAAGTTTCTTGTGAAGCTTTGGGACTAATTTGGCCATAATCATGTACTGGTTCGTCAAAATACCTGAGCTATTCAGTGTGCTTAAATTTGCTTTTACCTGTCATCAAAATCTGTTATGGAAATTGTAGTGCTAATGCCAATGGATCGTGTACAGAAGCAGTGCCTTTCATATCTTGGGAGTTGGCTCTGTGCATCTTTAAACATTTGCATGCTCTAAGAAAACAAGTAGTCATTTGCTTTTACTGCAAAGCATGTCTTGCTGTTCTGGGGTTGATGATGTTTCTGCCCTTAAACAAACATCAATGTGCTTTATTGCCTGAAAATTGCTATCAGCTGGTAGAAGATGTAACCATAGTTGGTTTTGACACGAGTCAAATTTTCTCATTTATAACTGTTGGCAGCTGCCTTAGGAGTTGCTTTGAAAAAACACGAACCACCTGAGGTTTGCTGGGTCATCTTGTGCTTACCATTTATTAATTGTTAATCCTAAGTGAAAGGTACAAAACCTGCATGTGCGTATTGCTGAGGTTCATATTACGGGAGCAAAATTTTCCCGCTTTCCGCAGATAATTTCTTACCCTTTATTAAAAAATATTGAACAAGGCACCTTTATTACATCTCACTCCTCCGTGAGCACAGAGCCTGTGTGGTCTGTCACCAAGCAGGCAAAGCAGTACTTGTGTAGAGCTCGCTTCTGCTAGCAGTGTTTGCATTTTGCAAGTGCTTGAACAGCATTATTTTAACCGATTTTCTTGAATGAAATATTTTTATAAGCCTAGAATGAGGCGCAAGAAAATTTCAGCTTGAACGTGCATTGCTTGCGGAGTGACCGCTGATTGCTGTGGAATGCTGTTTATCCGGGGGTTGGATCCCAGATAAGGGATTAGGGACAGTGTTTGCACATAGAACTGTCTTGAAGATAATTTCAAAATGGTTTCAGTCAGAGCAACAGCTATGTAGAGCCACTCCCACTAAAATCTAATCTCGTAGACTGGTAACCACTCGAAATATGCAGTCCTCACAAAAGAGGACTTGTTAATTAACATATTGCTAGCAATTTGGCTTTTGCTTGCGTTACGCTTTTTAATCCGGCTCTTCAAAGGACCACAGGGGAATTGGGCACCCAGCATGAAGCACAGCGAGTTAGGCAGCTGGGTCCTTGAAACACTCTTGAAATACCGAACCTGAATTCAGAAACGTAATGAGGGACCGATTCATCCTGCTTTCCCTCTGTATTTTGAGATCTCAGTGAAAATTTTGGATAAACAGGCAATGCAGACTCAAGCCCAAATGTCTATTGCTGAATTTAGTCACTTTTCTTGTAGGCTAGCTAGTTCAGTATTTTATCTTCAGAGGTGTCTTTATGTGATTAAAAAGAATGAAGTTTGAAGTTTGACTTGAGCAACAAAATGAACCTGAGCCTAGTTTGAACAATTCACTTTACTTTCCCTTAAAATTGTACTTGTCCATCCAATATTTCAATGTATATATATCTACCACTCTAGGCAGACACATGTGTATGTCTATATACGTATACATAGATGCACAAGCTCGCACTCAGTGGCAAGCTGAGAAGTCAAAGCAGTGATCTAGAAAGAGGAATTGCTCTGATTGCAAGGTGGCCTAAACATTCACAGTATTCTGTCTGTCACCCAGTCACTGCGAGAATTGCTGATATTTTACCGTTTCATGTTGTTCCAAGCGCTGTGCTGAACTATGCTTGTACCACGTGCTAACTCTGTGGCATGATTGTTCCCTCCTAAAAACTTCCAATCCAGCTCCTGAGAAAGAGAAAGAATACCCGACGTCTCCAGACTACCTGGAAATAGCAATTTACTGCATAGGGGTCTTCTTGATTGCCTGCATGGTGCTGACAGTCATCCTGTGTCGCATGAAGAACACCACCAAGAAGCCCGATTTCAGCAGCCAGCCCGCCGTCCATAAGCTGACAAAGCGAATCCCTCTGCGCAGACAGGTAACAGAAAGTAGATAAAGAGTTTCAAAAATCTTTTTACCAAACAATGAAGCCAGCACATCCTTCTGATGGAAGCTTTGAAAAGGGGAATAAACAAGAATTAAACCAAATTGCGGTAGGGGTGGGATTTAATCTGGCGCCTAGGAGAGTGGCGAGGGAAGAAAGTACATCTTAGTGCAGCAACGTGTGTCTCAAGGCAAGGAAATCAGGGCAAGGATGTTAGAGGAGAAATGTAAAAAAATGGAATATGTTCTGTATTAGCAGTCTATAGATGGAAAAAAATGTATTTAGAGTATTTTGGGGCCTGATCCCACAGCTCATTGAAGTCAATGGAAAAAGTTTTACTGACTGAATGGACTTTTGGAACAGAATCCTATTTAATTGTGTATTTATAATGTTTCTAAGGTGACTATTATTGTAGTAACTAGGTACCAGATACGGAGAGGTATTTTTTAGAAAGAATTTTGAAGACTGAAGGGAGGGAATTTCATAGCCAAGTGTCCAGAAACCACCTCAAAATAGAAAAAAAGACTGTAATAAAGTAAAAATAGGGAAGATACTAAATCAGATCTCAGATAGTTTGAGAGATGCTTTTGAGTGAGGAACAAAAGCAAATGTCAGATTTAAAATGCACACAACAGCCTTGAATGTAATATATTTTACAATTCCTTGTCGCTGGCAATGAGTGTTTCTGGAGAGGGCAGTACCGCGAGGAACAAACCAGTTAAACGAGTAGCAGGACTTTGGCTTTGTCAGACCATCACTTGCCAAAACAGCTTCCATTCCCACATACTGTCCTCTCCTGAAAGACTTGTTTCTTTTGAAGCTGGAGTTTAATATGTTTTGATTTTCTTGCAGCAGGTCTTCAGGATAGACCTCTGAACCCACCAAATCCACCTCCAGGTTTCAGACCTGTGAGGTGGAGGGGTGCTGGCACCTGAGGCTGTGGTTCACCTCATTATTCAAAACAGAGACCATTTCTAGGGGGTTGAATCCAGGCTCTGGTCAGGGGTTTGGATCTGAGGGTTTAGTTCAAGTCCGTCTGCGCCATGAATAGGTTGTGCAGAATTTCTGGAGATTGTTTTTACAGCCTATCTTGAATATTATCGCTGTCAGAGTAATACATGTGCCTTAAAAATAGTTCTGCAGTGTGGGTAAGTGTTTGAAATTTAGATGCATGAACTCACAGAGTTAGGGAGGAGCTTGATTTGGGGATTTTGAATAGTATTACCTTTTTCTGAACTCTTGTTCCACAGTTTCTGAATCTCCTTGGTTAAAAATACTACAGAGTAGTAATGCTTTAGCCATCTTCCTCTAAAGTGCAGTATTTTACAAAATCTTGAGGTGGGGGACATGAACTTTCCCAATCTGAAAAATATTTAGTTTGGTTTATGAGCAAAAATATTAATTCTTATTTTTTCTTACTTTCTTTGCCACTTTCTGGGTGGTTTTTTTATTTATTTTTTTTTTTGTAATTTTATGGTTTTACTCATTTGCTTGGAAATCACTGGGAAGAGGAAGGACTTTTGGCTCTGAGTGTAGCAAAAAGAATGATGAGAAGCCCTCAGCTCAATTCACACATCTCTATGGCTAAAAATCCATGGAGCTTTCTGAACAAAGAAGGCTTTTTGAGTGTTGTATACTAAACCAGAGATACATATCGGCTGCTTAGACAAAAGACATTTATTAGATTTCTGCCTGAATATAAAAGCATCATAATGACTCAGAGATAGGTTGACGACATTAAAAAATACCTAAGGTTTGGTGTGAGCTCAGTTGTGTCAGTTGGAAATGGTTCCTCAGGGGCAGAGTGTTATTTCATTGTGTGTGACGGCAGTGCCAACCGCTGCCCTCAGTTTAGTTATTTATCATTAAATGATGCAATATGGACCTTCTCCAAAGCTATTGTTTTCACAGAGGAAAAAAAATCTCCCTCTTACAACATGCTTGTTAGACAGGGTTTTATTGGTTTATTTTGGTTCTTTGTTTTCTTAGCAAAAACAGCATTTTGCTTTTAAAAGTGGGAATAATTTTTTGAAAAGCAGCGTATGTTTGAAAGTGCAAATCCTTTTTCAACCCCTAAGCAGAAATTCCACTACTCTCCCTTCTCCTGAGCACTTTTTTGTGTTAACAGGAGCTTCTCATTGAAGGGCTCTCTGCTTTCATATCTTCTTAGAGGAAAATACAACTACTAAAGCATTAAAAGAAATCTGTGTTTCTGTTTTGATGATTTCACTGGTCATGTCACTAATTCTTTGTATTAGCTTGGAGAGGCAGGGTGAGACAAGCGGTCCCCAAAGACTTGTTCATCAGCAGTGAAGTTTCAGTAGTTTTTCGGTTAGCATCATCTTGGTTTCTCCAGCTGCAGAATTTTTTTAGCTTCTGCATCTTTTAAAGCTGGTTTTGGACATCAGAATTGTTCTCACAAATCAAGAATTAAAAAAATAAGTCGAGATGTTTTATTTAATGGGTCTACATTTCTGGATTATTAAACTGTTTGTTTTGTTGTACTGCCAGGCTTACACTTTTTTTTTTGTTGTTGGTTTTTTTTTCAGTTTATTTATATTTCAGAAGATTGTATTTAAAGCTTGGTGGGGTTTTGTCAGTAAACTTCTATTTATCTGTTGATCACAGAAGGTTCTCCCTTGCCTTTGCAGGGGAGGAATAGAAAAAGTGGCCGAGTTGAAAGGATGGATGAGAGCAAGCAGGGGAGATGCTTGTGGCAGGTAGATGGTGTGAGCTGCGCAGAGATCGGGGGCTGGGTGATGGGGTTTGTTGGAATTCCAGAGAAATGAGGCCATAGATTGGGAAATTCTTGATATTGTTTTCTAAGTTCTCTGCTGCTGGGTCAAGCTCCCTAAGGATCCGGATGTGAAAATAATCCAGGTTCACAAAGAGGTGTTTGCAAGACTGTGATGCCATCTTGTCTACGTGGGATAAGAGGCTTGCTGAGTAACATGTGGTTTGGTTTGTGGGCCGGGATTCTCGTGCACTATTTAGTCTGAGCTACTACAGGATTTTATCATTCCCCACATGCAGGCATTTTTTCCCTGCCAGAATGTGGTTCTCTTCACATTCATAGGAAGGGTCATGATGAAGTCAGGAATTATCAGTTCCCTCCCCCTGCAATCCTCGGCCTCACTGGGATCTGGTTCTTGGTTTTCGAAATAGAAACTGCTTACGGGGAAATCCAGCAAGCAGTTGATTTTTTTTTTTTTTTTATATATATATAAAAGCAGAGAGGAACATTAGCCATGTTCTGCATACAAGTACCAGCTTGTGGAGGGGGGGAGGGGAAGAAGTGTTTGTAGGATTGAACATCACAAGCCAATTTGCAGTAGAGGATTTGGGTGACAGGTTCAGTAACCAAAAGGTAAAGAGTAGCTTTCAATAAGATAACACATCTATTTGGTAGAACTTCTTTTAACAAATTCAGACTTAATAGAAGGAAATTGTTTTTACAGAGGGTGGTGCAGCCCTGGAACAGGTTGCTCAGAGAGGTGGTGGATGCCCCATTCCTGGAAACATTCAAGGCCAGGTTGGACGGGGCTCTGAGCAGCCTGATGTGGTTGAAGATGTCCCTGCTTCTTGCAAGGGAGTTGGACTGGATGGACTTTAAAGGTCCCTTCCAACCCAAACTATTCTATGATTCTATGATAAATAAATTATAATTGAAACAGGCAAAAAGACAGTCCCATCTCTTGTGATTTGCCCAGTCAAAGTCAAGTACCAGTATTTGTCATCACTAGAGCCTTTCTTTAGTGCTATCACAGTTAATCTGTCAAATTTGGATCCCCTCAGCTTGGGTGTATATACATGTCTTAAATAGGGAGCAATGATTTCTTATGCTTAGCATTTTAAGTACATTCCTATTAATTTGTATCTACTGTCCTTGTTGAGTCTAATCCTTCATAAAGATATAATGAGTGCATTTGTGATGAACAAAGAGTGACTCTTTTGAAGTAAGGCTTAAGCTCGCCCAACAAAGTAGCTAATTCAAAATGGTGGTGGCAGCTGGAACCAGAAAAAAAGGAAAGTAATCTGGAACAAGTAAAGTAACAGAGTATTTCTCATAGTATTGAGCTGTATAAATATCATTCATTTTAAGGAATAGACTCTGAAATATAAAGATTAATACACAACTGTCAGTAGGATATGTTGCAAGCAATTTACCGTAATACCTATTTCAGTTTCTTGCTTTATCCTTGGATTTCTCTATGTGGCAGCCATTGACTTGCCTAGTGATACTCATCTGCTATTTTATTGTTGTGTAAGTGTTTCAAAAGGAGTGCTTTTCATGAAAGGGTAGTGTGTGTGTTTTAAATCTCAGTGCTTAACATTAGGAATCCTCAGTTTCATGTAGGGCATTTAACTTTATATTTTCCTAGATCCAGTCGCTCAGATGGACTGTTTCTATCACAGCTAATAGCATTACTTACTAATTATATTTACATACATATATGCATATGACTTCAAATTAACTTTTATAGCAGAGCCTTCAAAAAGACTGGCAATTATAGGAAATCACTGCATGGCTGCTAAAATCTCACAGCATGAGTGCCAGAACTGACAGCTCTAGGCTTCGGGACATGTTGTAAATCATCAGTGGAGGAAAACACCCTTCATAATCAATTACAGACAATTACACAGTGCTCTGCAGCTGATTTTGCCACATGGCATGTAAAGATTCCAGCAAAGATTTGTTTGTTTTAAATGCTCCACTGCTTAGAAATGCTTATAAAGCATTATCTCAGAGCTGATTAAATACAGCGTGTTGGCCGAAGGAAAAATATGTTGTTAAAATGGGAATATAATCATGCATTGGTGCGTGAGATTTGGACACAGTGGGCTTTTCTTCTGAAGTACAGATATAGAGCTAAAGAGCTGTCTGAGGCTGGTACTTTTCTTGGTTCTAGCCTCCTATAAGAAGAAAGGAAGCACTCAAAGAATATCTTTGTGGTGGAGGTCTACTTTCTTGTTGAGGTTAACATATGCCACAGTAGTTCTTTCAGTGTTCTGCTCAAGTCAAGCTGACTTCTGCCTCCCTTGTTTTAATTAAGCACTCAAAATGCCTCCTTACTCTAGTGTCATCACTTCAAACAGATGTCACCCACACACTGAATAGACCTTGAAGATGTCTAGTTGAAGATGTCCCTGCTCCTTGCAGGGGGGTTGGTCTTTAAAGGTCCCTTCCAACCCAAACCATTCTATGATTCTCTAATTTACCTACATCAGGTGCCCTTCCTTGCTCCTCTGAGAAGCATGTGTTGGTGAGCTGGGTGATTGCCCAAGAAGTTTGTACATTTTGACTAGATGTCCAGCTGTTCCTTCGTGGCACCTGGTAAAGCCAAAAGTGGCCCTGGAGTCTGTGTATTGGCTGTGTACAATTACAAGTTTACTGCACAAACTCAGTATGGCCTCAGTGTGTCCTATGCACTTGGAATCTTTGCATAACTGAAAGCAAAACGAGCATCCACATACTTGAAGGCAACTCCACACGCTGAAATGTGGGGTTCATGGCAGGAGTGTCACTGGTTCTTGAACCTGCGTGGTAAGGGGCTGGAGAGCAGTGCTGCAAGTAGCAAGCTGGAAAAAGGCTTTTTATATGCTGTTACTTAAATGTATACATGTAGATTAAAGTTGACCAAGTCTACTGACCTTGGAGAAGGTAGGGTTTTCCTCATTGTTTTATAGTGCACTCTAAGGCAATGAAAAAAGATACTTAAGGGATGAGTTCAAAGGTTAATTCTTTACTATTGCAGATGAGGTGAAAGGCCATTTTGAAACAGAAAATCTCCTCCAGCCACAGGCCAACCTGGGTTGGCTTCATCTTTTCTGGAGCAGATTTTTATAGCCCTTGAGCTCCTGTAACTCTTTGTACAGCTCCAGTTAATCAATCAGAAGCATATTCTCTGGGAATGCAGTCCATTTTTCTTCTCTGAGACACTGAGTAGTTCTCTGGATTTCCCATCATTCCTGTCCACATTAGTGCACTTTGGTTACCTGCAGCATCTCCGGCCAATCATCCAGTTATGCGTGAAGTAAACATGTGCGATAGTGTTAAAAGGAAAACTGGCAGAGTCTTTCATCTGTTTTTTCTATCCATTATTACTGTTTAACTTCTCTGTTTGAAATGCATCACCAGAGTATTTCGGTTTATTGCAAGTTTACATTTATAGGTTTTAACCGTGCTGAGACTGCTGAATTGTGTGTGTAAGAGCTAGTGAAAATATGAAACTCTGGCAGAGATCTGAATAGTGCCTAATACAAATAATGTATTTATGCAGAAAAACACCTCAGAGTGTTTTGGGCCATTTCTGATATGTAAGAGGTATCATCTAAATTTTGCAGCTTCACTTCCATGCCTGCCTGATGCCCCATTGACACCAGGTTTGCTTATGTAAAGTGCTACCAGGCTACAATTTGTTCTAGAGGCCTTATAACTAGATTGTTAAAAGTAATTATAAGCAAACAGATCCTAATAGCATTACAGTGCAAATCAGCGACACACAGTGATATGAACACAAAATCCTCTTGTCTCTATTACACCTGATGACTATAATGACAAAGGAAGAGAAGAGAAAGTAAAGGCAGTGTTAGTAAATAAATAAATATATAAAGAAATCAGGACTTGAATAAAGTCAGACAGAAATAAGAGAAATTAAATTCAGGAGGAGTTGCCACATTGTTTGTGGAGATCTACACATTTCTTATTCCTGAGCTAGTTTGTTTCATGAGGCATTAGTTTTAAACTCTAGTGAAATAATAATGAAAATTAACAGAAAAAATAAGTAAAAGTCTGATTCCAGCCTGGATTCTCTTGCTGACCTGCCATGCAGCTCTGAGTGAGCATTTCAGCTGCAGCAGATGTGTTCCCCTCTAGGCTGGGCATAGCAGCATCTCTCTCTTCAGTATTCACGTACTGGTTTATTTAGAGCTACGTACTCTGCCTTACTAGTAGTTTCCTCTTTGTATCCCAAGTGGTCACCATATTTATTAGCCTAGAGGAATGTGCCAGGTACTTATATTTGCTGAATGTAAATCTTAACATGAACAATGATGGGATGGACAAGGGGGAAAGCAGTCCACCACTCTTCTGTGAATGGTAGTCTTATTTGTGCAGTTACTCTCTTGTTCCATAGATACCACATCTCGCATGCAGAAGCTGAAGCTTCTGAACATCTTTCTGGTTTTAATCTCTGGTCTTGGGAAAAATGTGTCAAGAAGCCAAGTCCACTTGATGAGATGGCTTTGAGGATGTTGACCTGCAAAAAAACACCTCAAACAAAACAGGTTGTCAGAGTCATGATGAGGAATTCATTTGAGAGCCTTAGCCTTGTCTTGTCAAAATACGTTGTGTGAGAGCATGACATAGTTGCAAAAGCCTTTCAGACCCATTCTGAGGAGCCTGAGTCATTTCGTGGGCTGAGACGTTGTAATTGTCAATTGGACTTGAAATAAGGGAGCACTGAGTTGTGCTTATCAGGTGTAATAGAGACAAGAGGATTTTGTGTTCATATCACTGTGTGTCGCTGATTTGCACTCTAATGCTATTAGGATCTGTTTGCTTATAATTACTTTTAACAATCTAGTTATAAGGCCTCTAGAACAAATTGTAGCCTGGTAGCACTTTACATAAGCAAACCTGGTGTCAAAGTTGACACCAGGTGATGAGGACGAAGGTCAAGAGTGGTAGTTATTCCGATGCTGTAGGCTTCCAGCTTGGGCAGGGTCCCAACGATGCTGGCCAAGAAGAACGTCCTGCCACCTGATGTGAGGACAGGTACCAGCAATGGCATTGCGAGACAACCTTCGTCCCGCCTTGGCCACCGGATTTGTGCTTGGTCAAGACTTGTCATGGCCTGAAGAGAGAAGGAGGATTCACACTTAAAGGAGGGGACGGAGTTGGCAATACAAACATTTTTCTTTTGTGTTCGTATTGACTTGAAACCCTTGAGGTCGACAGACAGCAGGCTGTTGCTTGCAGATTTGAAGAAAGAGCCATGTGGAAGATACACCATTCACCCCAAAACAAGATGTGTTACATGGATGGGAATAGCTGCCTCCTTTTTCAAAGCAGTCATCATTAAGTACCTTTGGTGCTCTAAGGAAAATGTGGTGTTGTTGAGGCCAATGAAAAATCATACTCCAAAGTTAATTACATTTCAAAGCATTGGACATCATAAGTTATTTTTATGAGCTCTTCTCTGCATTGCCTGCAGAATTTTTAATTCTGAATGTAGTTGACTGAAAACTTAAGTATCCCTCAATTCTTGTGATAGCTTTTTGATGCTTTCAGTATTGAATGCTTAGAAAATATGTGAGAGAATCCAGCATTTCCTACACAATAACAAACATGCATGTGATCTTCATCATTGGCGCTGATGAAAAGTACGTGAGCACCTCCAAAAATACTATTTTTCAGTTAAAAATTGAAAATTTCAACTTAATAGTAACACCAAAAACCAGTAAATTGTGTGCTGATTTGTGAAAAGAAGAGGTGACGTGGGTAGGTAGAAGTGAGTGGAAGAAGAGAGCTTATTGGTAACGTCTGCTCGCAGTGTAAGCTGCCCACTTAGGTATCTGAAGGTGGTGATATAAATACTCTCAGTTGATTAAAAAAATATTAATTTGATAAACAAAAAGAGGGAAAAGTTTATTTATCTTTTAAGTGAATGTATTTAAAACTTATATAGTTTTTGCCCTACGGGACAGACTTACAGCCTTGGCAGCCATTAGAGTCAGTATTGTGCTTACAAGGGAGGGTAAATGCGTGAAAACAGTGCCCGAGAAACAAAACTGTTAGCCACTTCCTAACACCACTGTTCTGAGCTGGCTCAGTTATCAGGTACTGCTGTTTTTCAGATATTGGGTCAAGATTACATCTCCTCCTTTTTTCTTCTTGCATCTTGTATTGCAACAACAGGTGTCGGCCGACTCGAGCTCCTCCATGAATTCCAACACGCCTCTGGTGAGGATAACTACTCGCCTCTCCTCGACTGCCGATGCCCCCATGCTGGCAGGAGTCTCGGAATATGAATTGCCAGAAGACCCAAAATGGGAGTTTCCAAGAGATAAGTACGTAGCTCGTTTTTCTTAACACTACCTACACATGTCTGAAAAACATGACGCAGCGTGAGAGGAAACATCTTCCCCAGTGTCTGCCAGAGTTTCTTTAGTTAAAAGAAAATCTCAATTACCTGAACCTCCTCTGAAGATCAAGATCCAATTCAATTATCTGAAATCAGTGGGTTTTTTTAAATAGAAGCTGAATTTTCTCTGCTTGGCATTCTGATTTTATTTTCAGATTTCTGGTAGGTTTTCAGATGCCCTGCTGAAATGTAGCTCCTTTGTTACGAAAGGAGCAAATCTGACATGTTATTTCAAAATATATAGATTTAGACTGCAAGAGATGTCCACATACAAGCATTGTTGAAGGGCAGTTGAGATTTCCCTGCGCAATACCTCTGTATATTAAACGATGTTTCTTAGTTCACATATGAGACTTAACTGTTTAATATTTATAAAATAGCTAATAAAATATCATGCAGGAGATAGAGAAAGTCTAAAATACGGGATTAGACAGTATTTTCTTTCTGCCAGGACCTGCTGGGTAAGATTTTATCTTGATTATGTATTAGGCTGTATTAGTGGAGATGATGGTTTTTGATTTAATGGGACATTTTGCATATTGTGTATATTTCTGTACAACTTCTGTGGCTTAAAAGGATTAGGTTTCAAGCAGAGCATACTGAATTTTGGTGTATGCAAATTCATATAGTTACATAATATTTCTTCAAAGTCTGTTGGCTAGCATGCAAAATGAGCTGCTGAATAATCTAATTAAAGCTGTAACCATATTTCTTAATCTAAAAGACATGTAAAAGGGAGATAATATTAACACAGGTAGAACTATGATTATATAGTAAAGTTAGTACTAACTTTAAGAAGTCTTTAGGTGGCTTTGAGAAAAATAACACCTTTTATCCTGAACAGTTCTCTTTCAAAGTTCAGCGTTGTAACTTTTGGATAGAAGAGCTGTAATTTTGAACCTTCTGACAACTGTTCTGGAAATTATTTTAATGATGTAGCTGAAAACTAGTGCAAAATGCTGTAATTGCCACCTGCAGCATTCTAGTCAACAGTGAGGGCCTGTATATGTACTTCTGTCAGCCCATGCCCTGGGGGGATACACTAAATGTGGAAAATTTTAGTGTGCTAAACATTTAAAACCAGCATTCAGCACAAATGTAGGTGGAGCAGATCTGCAATGAAAGGAGGCTATTTAGAGGCAGTTTATTAGGTTGGGGGGCAGGAGGCACACAATGAGGGGTTTGTTACTTTAGTCCTAACAGGGCAATAGCACATAAATTAACCAGTTTCCAATGCAAATGTTTGTTCTCTGCCAAGATTCTAAATTCAATTTTAGTTCTGGAGAAAATGCAGGATGACCTCAGCATAGCACATGCTGCCCTTCAGTCTTTGCACCTTTTTAAACTCGCGTTTGCTTTAGAAACCAATCCAAAACAGCTTGAGGCTTTCTCGCCGAGGCAGAGACCGCGTTTGACGAGGAGACTGTGGGCTGTCCGTGGGAGGAGGCACCTCTCACTTCTGTCTTGCGCCTGAGCAGATAAGCGGGGTTTCCAAATCACTTAGCCCTGGTCTGTCACTCTTCTGTTGATGGTATGATGGCCTCTCCCTGTATTTCACGGGGGAAGACAGAAGTCCATGCTTTTCAGAATGAGTCCCTTCATATTTCTGTGAATTTGCTTTTGGCCATGGAAAGCTAAAACCTTAAGAACTCTGTTATGAAGATGCTTTTCTGGATCTGGCCTCCACACTGGATAACGCTAACAGCATCAAACTTGCTGAGCACCCTCCCTGATTTCTGTGTGGCACTGCTTCTGGATGTTAGATGATCTTCTCTGTGAGTAACGGAGCCTGAATCTTGCCCTTAAGCACTTAGGCTGGAACCAACAAGATTCTACCCAGAGGCTTTGAAGTTTCTTTTTTATTTTCTCTTCATCCGCATGAAGTTGAGATCAACATCTCTCTACAAAATGCCTTTTGCATAACCCGCTTAATGACTGCTCTTTTTAAAAAGTTTCTTGCATTGATACCGTGATTAGAACAGAGTTTCAGTTTCCCCCAGCCTCTGCCTCCCACTCTGCGAGCAGAGCCTGGGTGTTGCAGACATGAGGCATCTTCTGTTACCCTCGCACATGGCTTTGTGGCAGCAAAGAGCCCAAAGCCAAGAAGCAGCCGCTGGGCTAGACCCAGCTGTGGGCAAATAAAGCGTCCTGTCTCGCCCCTTAAAGGATCAAAGCACTGGGGGAACGTGTGAGGATGTCGGAAGAGTGATCTTGCTGTCTGGGAGGAGGCCGTGGAGAAGATGTCTTGTAGGGGATGTTAAGATCTGCCAAGTGCTTTGTCCCGCAGAGGTGCTGCCTTTGTGCTGCCGCTCGTGCGGGCTGTGGGGGGAGAGCGTGGCCGCTGTGTGAGCCGCACTGGGACTTGCAGCAGAAGAGTGGAGCTGGCGGCCGCGGCAGCTCCTGGCAGCCGTTCAAGGCCTGCGAGCATCGTGGGCGCCTTTACCCGGGCTCTCGCTGCAGTAACCTCTCCAGAGCGCTCGCCGGCCTCTTTTCCCTTCCCCTTCTCCCGCCTTCATCCTCCCTCCTCTTCCCCGCAAGAAGGCAGCTGTGACCACCTCATTAGCCCCACGAAAGAGAAATGGGTGTGATAATTACCCACAGCAGTGCCCAAATATGATTTCTGCTGACTTGCTGTCCTTGTCCTGGCCAATCCCTTCAGCACACCGTTTCCCTTCAGCAAATGTCCACACGGCCCGTGTCCCCAAACAGAAAGCAAGAATATGAATATTGAGCTAAAATTAAGCTGCCTCAGAGCATATTTGACTTGCCTTTCTGTTTGCACTGTGCCATTGTATCACAGGAGTTAATAATATTTAAAACATCCCCCTGCTCTTGATACCAACCTTTACTACAAAAATCGTCAGCTGCCTGAAAGCCACCACGTGGCAACACACACAAAGAAACTTTTCTTTCATCTCCTTGCAGTTAAGGTGAAGACGATGACGACCGGCTGTCTTACAATGACAGGAACAGCTTGTGTGTTGCTGGCTGCTCCTCAATTTCAGCTGCAGCCTGATGCTTTTTGAAAGCTCGGCCCCTCCGTGCTGTGTCTCGCCGCTAGCCATCGAGTACAGCCTCTTGTTACGAGGACAGGGAGAGCTTAAAAGCCGAGTTTAGCGACTGATCTGCCCGTGTGAGATGCTCGCAGTGTCGTCCCTAAGGAAACATATTGCAGTGCGTGTGAAAACCAATGAGTCTCATCAGTTCTATGCGATAGACTTTTCATGCTACAGCAAATTGTTGAAAGCTTTTTATATTTAGCCCTGGAATTTTTCCGGTCGCGTCCCTTCACCAGATGCGGTGTGTTAATCTGCTGTTTACACCTCTAGGCTGACGCTGGGTAAACCCCTGGGAGAAGGTTGCTTTGGGCAAGTCGTCATGGCCGAAGCGGTGGGGATTGACAAAGACAGGCCAAAAGAAGCGGTGACTGTGGCGGTGAAGATGTTGAAAGGTAAGAAGATTGGGTGATTAGGGATCAGAATGGGCGATATGGTGGTTCTCATCCACAAAAAGTTTCTTTTGTGGCATCTGAACTCTGTCATCGTAGGGAGGGTCAAAGAGCACATAGCTGACCTCAGCCTTCAGCAGTTTGGGGTGTAAATCTATGCCTTTGACAGCATGTTTATCTTGAACAGTGAGTATTTAGGAGCCAGGAGATGTATGAGCATTGTGTGGGTCTCTCTGCTTTTAGTTTAGTTCGCGTCAGAGGCTTTCCATGTGTACATTCGCTCCAGGTGGTTGATGCCTATTTATTTTCAATTTAATTGTAAGGTTAGTTTGCAGGAAAGACAGAGTTATTGGCGGTTTGATAGCTAAGGACAGCATTTTTATGTCTGATATTACTGTGTTGCCTCTTAACATATGAAGTAGTGGTTAGGCCATCAAAGAGGTTGAGAGTATTTTTTTGAGGACATAATGTATGACTTTGTAAAAGGTACAGTGCATACTGGAAAACAAGTTCTGTGTTCTGCACTTTGAAGCACAGGTTTTACACCAACTGGTGAGCCTTAGTGGATTTCGGGCTGGCACGCTAGAAAATAACTGAACTTGTGTCTTGTACAGATGATGCTACAGAAAAAGATCTATCCGACCTGGTGTCGGAGATGGAGATGATGAAGATGATTGGGAAGCATAAAAATATCATAAATCTCCTTGGAGCCTGTACTCAGGATGGTGAGTAGAGAAAAGAAAGTAAGCCAGGACTTTCCTACTGGTCTCATTAATCATAATTTCTCAGGAGGTTTTAAGGAAACAGTTATGCCATGATGGGATTTTTAGACATTTCCTCAGCTTAGCAGCAATATTTTAACTTCTGTCTCTCATTATACTTGCAGGTTTAATATGAGAAAGGGTACTATATCACATGAAAACTCTCTAATCCCTTGCTGTAGGGAAGAAAAAGACATTTTACAGGGGTTTTACCCATACCTGTTGTTCTGAATTGTCAGTCCTGCTTTAGTGGAACTTGTATCCCATGAATCTGAAATCAGCACTTTTACTTTCTACAGTGTTTTTATTAAAAGCTAATTGTGTCATGTAAAGCGATGCAGAATGGTGTAAAATTCTGGAAATTAAAAAATCTTAAGAAGCAGTTTCCCCTTGTTTGAGATCTTGTGGCTTTTCTTGTTTGAAAATGCTTGCTTTTAGGACATGGCATAGTCTGGAAGGAATCGGTCAGAGTTTAGGTACTATCAGACAGTAGTTGTAGCTCTGCCATTGTCCTCCTACACAGGTTTGGGCCAGTCACTTTGCCAGGTCCAGACCTCCTTTTATTTCAAGTTGTGCTTACTGATTTCGCAGTTAAACATTTATTAATTCAGTTCATTTTTTCTAGAGTGCTAAAAGCGTCTTTATGTCAAAACATTTTACCCTTTGACCTTACTCCAGTTTTCATACTATTCTGTTTATCCCAAGGTCCGTTGTACGTGATAGTTGAGTATGCTTCCAAAGGAAACCTGCGTGAGTACCTGCGAACGCGCCGCCCGCCGGGGATGGAGTACTCGTTTGATATTAACAGGGTACCAGAAGAGCAGATGACATTCAAGGACTTAGTGTCATGCACATACCAGTTGGCAAGAGGCATGGAGTACCTGGCATCACAAAAAGTAGGTAGAACTCAGCAAGTACTGCACAAAGCACAGGGTGTGTATTTGTTAGGCACTTTTTAAAGTTGAATTTTGTTCTCATCTCGTTTATGTTCAAGAATTTGCTGGGAGAAGGACCTTTCTCAAACAAGTTGCATAATCCACACTCTTGATAATTGGTGGGAAAATTAATACACTTAAAGTTTTTAATCTCTGTTTAATGGCATTGGTAAAATGAGGCCCGGAAGGGATCATTTAAAGTAAATATTACGTACATATCTGCACTTTGAATTCATAAGCACAGGTGGTCACTTGATGACACGAGTCACATTACTCCACCCATGAGACATCAGGCACCATTTGCCTTCTGTTTCCAGTTCAATCGACCAAACCGGCTCACGTAGTGATGTAAAATAAATGAATTCAGTTAGTGAAAGGATTTACAGAATGATAACGGGCACAGTTGAGAAGACCACAAGATATCAGGCCAAAAATTTTAAACAGAAAAGGCAAAAATAAGTGGAGTGTATTAGTCACTGTAAATTATGTGCTTTACTTAAAACTGGTGTTTGTCAGGGGACTAAGCTTGAAAGAATTTATTTATCCTGTCCCTAGACACTTATTTCTTCAGCTTTACTTTGAATGTTTTTTTTTTTTTTAAACCAGTAATTTGATTGAATTACAGTTATGAAACCTTAAATAGCCCTATATAACTAACTCTGTAAACATATTGTGGCTTGGTGGACAAGCAATCGTGAATACCCTGGGTGGTGTTTGGACCCGATGGCTAAACCAAAGCACCAGATATTGATGATAAGTACTTCCTGTGAGATGTGGAGTGGTTAGTGGGATTTATACTGGTTTCCAGTCGTGTCCACTCCCAAGTATGGAGCTGTTTTTAACCAGACCAGAGCTGAGAGTAAATATCTGTTCCTGTTGTGCAGAGTAATTTTTTTTAATTACTTTTCTGCACTTGTAAAGGTTAGAAGGAGGGGGAATTGAGGTCTAATTTTGCTTTTACCTATTGTTTTGAAGGAGTAATTCTCAGCGCAGTAGGGTAGACAGGGAGACATGCATGACACCAAAAGAAAATCTTCTGATGAAGTAAGCATGAGTATCGTATTAGGTAAAGCACCTTAGGATAGCTCTTTCTAAGATAATGAAACATTTGCCTGGCAATGAGCCATGTCCCAAGAAAAAAAGAAGTGTTGGAAAAGAAAAAATGAATCTTTTGATTGGCAAATCCTGAGAACAAGCTTCCACCTGAGAAGCTCTCAAGTGCTGTTGTAGGACACGTGAAGAAGGTGTGCTCTCGCACAGATGCACATGGCAGAACCATTTCATGCTTGGTCCAGTTCCTTTGCAAAAACACTTGATCAGCACTGTGCTGAACTTGACAGAATGTGAAGCATTGCACAAGGCAGAGGGAAAACAAAGGCGGCACATAGTAAAACTATTCATTCCAGTTCTTCAGATATCCCACCATTTCTGTTTGTATTTCACTAGTTCTTTTCCCCTTAGGGATCCATTTGTTGAGCTGGAATAGTGAGAGAGCTGGTCTTCTCACGGTATTTCTGTCATGCAGGAATTGTGAGAAGGCCAGTGTTCTTGTTATTTCAATCCAATAAATGGCTGACTGAGACCAAAAAAAGAAAAAAAAAAGTGGGGGGGGGAATGTAAAGAAGATTTTTTTTCCTCACAAAAAGTTCTTCCCTTACAAGTAATGTACATTGGAAATGGGATGTTGTTTCAAAGTTGGATTGGTGCTTTTTAAAATTCTGTTGACATGTCCTCTCCATCGTTGCAGTACGGTGCAAGAACAATAGGGGAGCTGGCCCAGATCATTGCAAAGAAAAAGCAAATCACTAGGGCCAGTGGGTCACTATGAAACCTGCCAGTTATGGAAATCAATAATGGCACCATTTTGAAGATAGGAAGAGTCTCAGCTGTAAAACTGTAGGGTATGAGAAAGCAGAAGTATATTGACACAAGACAGCAGGGTTTGAATCATTGTTGTATTCACTCAGAGGTGTTACGTGCCGTTTGAGATGCTCTGTGGTACCCCCAGCCTGCCGCTCTGGAAAGCTGTAGATCCTGTGTCGCCCCTGGTAGTCTCATCAAGATACCTTGGATATCACAGGGCATCTCAGGTGACAATGCGTACTTCTCTGTGGGCAGCTGGATTGAGTTCCTAGCCTCTTGGAGGATGTTCTTGTAGGGCTTGAGAACAGGGGCAGGGAAGCAGGAAGGCTGGCCTGTATTTTTTCTGCTGGTGTAGCATTGCTGATGCTGAATTAGAAGACTGATTTGATGCCAAAAGCATGTGCTGTTGTCTGGTCCTGCGCACATGAAGGCATTGCTGGAGCAGGTTTTTCCTGGCAGTTCCCAATGACTAACCCAGTGAGGAGCAGAAGCTTTGTAGGCTCATTTTGCCCATGCAGGATAAGAGATCTCAGAAAATTGCTGGGGCAAGTTGTAATGCAAGAAAGAAATTGGCTGTTGTACAGGGTTTTTTTGGTAGTTGTTCAGTCCAGAAAGTCTATGCACATGCTGAAATAAAGAGGGCAGCATAAAGAATAATCCAAAATTGAGCAGGGGAAAAAAAACAAAGTTGAAAAGAAGTAGAATATCCTGAGGGGATTCCAAATGCAATGTTTCTTACCAGCCCCTGCTACCACCTCATATCAACCCTAACAGGGCTGCTTAAACACAGGAATAACATCCAGAGCAATCACAGCATCCTTTCAGTGTCAGGGATCAGTAGCAAGTTTTCAGGATAATGCTGACATGAAGGAAAAATCTCTGAGGAGAGAACATTTTTAGTTTCAGTATCAAAGCTGTTTAAAAAGCAAACAGTCCAGCCATTGTGTTGTTTGGTTGGGTTTGTTTTTTTTTTTTTATTTGATTAAATTGTTATAGTCCTATGGTTGAAGTAAATAAACACACCCTAGACATACTTTAAAATTATATTCTGTGGTTATCTCTCATATTAAGGTCTTTTATATTAAAGTGGTTGCACTGATCCAGACTGTCAGGTTTTAGCTCTGGTGAGATGATATAATTTAAGAGAAGCAACTTAATAAACTGCTCATTAACAGTATTTGTGATGAAAGCACTGCAATACCTGTACCTGGACAAGTGAAACCGTGAATCACAAACAGCATGGCACAGTCTGGGTCACTGCCCAAGCTTTCACCCTTAGCAAAATATAAGTCTTAAATAAAGCAGGTTTTTCTAAGAGGCTTCTTAGGGCCGTTGTTCATCTTGGAAATACCAGCTGAGGGGATGGATTGCGATAATTAAGACAATTATATTTCCCAGGCTTGTAGTACATGTGTGGCTTTCTCACCTTGTGCTTTAGGTTAAAATCTGTAAAGGAGACTTAGTCATGGTGCAGAAGTAATTTCACTTTTACAGCAGTTTACTTCAGTGGGCCTTTTTTTTTTTTTTCTCTCCTTTTCTTTCCAGTGTATTCATCGAGACTTGGCTGCAAGAAATGTCCTGGTAACTGAAAATAATGTCATGAAAATAGCAGACTTTGGTTTAGCCAGAGACATCAACAACATAGATTATTATAAAAAGACTACTAATGTAAGTGGATAGTTTTCTTATCTCTGGAAACAAGTGTTTCTTTCAATGATGCTCTTCAAAACTGTGGTTGTACACTTAATGGGCTTCTGCTACAGCAGCCTCACTTTTCAGTGCAGACAGAAAACAGGGCTCAAGGACATAAGCACTTCTGTCCCCTCTGACAGCGACAGTTACAAAGATAACCAAAGGGGCTGCATGTTGTATGGTTTATTAGAAATGCTAAAATGCAAGAATTGGTTTTTGTATGTCCCCGACTCCAGTTGCTTGCAAGAAGTGGAAATATTCCTGTTGATTCCAGCTCATTTTGGAGCAAGCCTAGGATCTTGAAAAACACCGTATAAACTGTGCTAGCAATAATAGTAATAAAAATCCTGTTTATGTGTGGTAATGCCACATCCAGCTTTGTGCTTTTTGCCTGTACTTAGCTTGTTACGTACAAGTTATGGCAGTAGTGTCAGAATGGGGCTAGAGGTTGAGAAAACTGATTTTTACCCCCAGCTCTGTCACCGTTTTGCTGGTTAACCTGTACCAAATCACGAAGATAAAACTTTTTAGATGTAGTTACTGGTTTGAACAGCTTACAGCACTTTCTCAGAGGTCTCTTAACATCCCGATGAACTATGCTTGGCTTTTCATTTCTACAGACTTTAATTATTTGTATAAATATTAATTATAAACGATCATGTTAAGTGACTTATCTGTGAAAATAAAGCACTAAGTGATTAATGGCATTTTAACGGTAATATCTGCCTACTTCCAAAAGAGAGAGCGACCAGGTTATGGCTGTGTCAGTACTGGAGGGAGCTGAACCCTCTTTGTATCACAGTTAGTGCGATTCCTGGGCGCTGAGCAGAGCAGACTGTGTGCAGAGCAACAGGCAGTTGTGACCGTGAGCTTTGGGTCACTGCAAAAGGTGGAACAGGAAAAAAAAAATCTTGGGTTTAGTCATCAACTTACTTTTGCAGACAAGCCTATTTTTCAGAGGATTTTTTTTTTTTTTTTTCTTTAAAGAGCCATAGTGGAATGGTCTTTTTTATTTTGATTTGTTTATCCTATTGTTCTCCTTGCAAGCAGTCTGGGAACTTCAATGCTTTTAATTTTATCTTCAGTGTTTATGTCCATTTTTCTTAACGGCTTCCCTGCTTTGTGCATATAACATGTCGTGTTCTCCCCCGCCCGCCCCCCCCCGAATTCTTAAAGGTAAATTATGTGCTGGTTTGCATTATCAGACTGTTGTCTGAGAATTGATTAATTTAAAAAAAAAAAATTGGTTTTGAAATCATCCTGTGAATTGCTGCCGCTTTAATTTTTCTTCCCTTCCCCTCCAAACTTACAGGGACGGCTTCCAGTAAAGTGGATGGCTCCAGAAGCTCTGTTTGACAGAGTTTACACGCACCAAAGCGATGTGTAAGTGCCCTGATGTGAATGGGTGTTGGGGGGTGGGAAGGGGGGTTGTTTTGGTTTATGTTCGTTAAAGTTTAGGGTACTTCTAGGATATTTCAAATTTTCCTGTTGTCCTTTACCTTTAAGCGTTTTCTTCTGTTTCACATATTAGTAGACGGAACAGGACTTGCCCTTAGAAAGTGAGGATTTTATGGTAGACTGCTAACCAGTGCTCTGTTACTAATCTGCCCAGTTTCAAAGCACATCAAAGGTGGAAAACGCTAACCTCCTTCTGTCAGTGCGGAAGTTTCCCCCCTTGAACTTATTTACGGATGTGCAGCTACAAAGAGTCTATCTAATTTGCTTGGCTTTTGACATACTCTGGACTTCCTTCAGGTTTAAAAAAAAAAAAAAAGAGAGAGAAAAGAAAGAAAGAAAAGAGAGGTTCTGAAAACTTCTTATTAAAAAATTTGTGCTAAGATTAGATACAATAAAACATAGGCTGGCTGGGTACACTGGAAAAGTTTTCTCTGATTTTTTAGAAGTGGTGTTGCTTCCCAGCAGTACTTCACATGTAGTAGGAAATCGTTGGACCCTGACACTTCAAAATCTTTTAATGTGTGCACGGAGTCGCTGGCTGATGCAACCGCTCAGGATTTATTCTGCTTCCTATTACAGTTTCCTAGGCCCATCACAGTACTCGCATGCGTTGAGCTTGAAGTAGACGTGTATTTTTTATGCGATGCAGATGAAGATCTTATGTTTTTTATTTCTCCAAGAGAAGCTGTTAACCGTAAAGGGCTGGATGCTTCCCAGCACAGGTGTAAAAGGTTATGCATGTCAGTGCAGGGTTAAAAAGAAGGGCAGTGTGGAGAAAATAAGAGAGATCTCCTTTTTCTTTAACCTGGGTGCACTTCCTGAGCTGCTCTCTCCTTAAGAAAAGCGTTTACTGAGGTTTTCCCTGCAATCTTTACATTATTTACGAAGGAAAGTATATACACAGTTAAGGGTGGATCAAACTTCTGTTTTAAAATAACATCTTGGCAAAATATTTAAAGTGAATGTGAAGTACACCACTGGTTCAGGACTGAAAGCCAGCCTGAGCTCCCCAGCAGTCAGGGAGCATGAGGATTTCAGTGCTGGAACTTGGAGGCTCTTGGCCCCGTGGTGACTTTGAAGCTGGCTAAAGATAATATTATCGTACGTTTGTGCAAATAGTTTACTAGAAGACGGTGCTGCCAAGCTAGGAGAGCTGCAGAGAAGCTCGGGAGCCAGCACGCTCTGTGCTGTTGCTCACCTGGCAAAGCCGCCTGCCAAAGAGCCTGAGGTCGCCAGCGAGGCGAGATGGGGCAGGCGCTGGAGGAGGTGGCAAGCAGGCAGGAAAACTGGCTTTAAATGATCCTCCTTCATTTCCTAACAAAAATTAATTAAAAAAAAAACAGAAGAACAAAATTATGCAAAATATTTTTGTTTTGAACAGTTTGCTTTTTCCAAAATATCCCACTGCATAACTGCAAACCAGCCCAGCTGTGAATATTGTGTCAGTAAGCAAAGCTGTAAAGACGCAGTTCTTTGCAGTAGCCCTGGAAACTTGGGTGCTCGGAGCACACCAGATAAAGGCAAAGGGTGTGCTTGAGAACGTGCTCAGGTCGATCCCTGTTCTATATGCTGCCCACACATCTGATGAACTTCAGAGACCGATGTCCCTATCTGGTCGGTCGGAGTTGGAAGGGAGGGACCAGCAGTCACGGCATCTGCTGCAGACACATCTCTGTTTTCAGCAGTAAGACTGATCTACTAACGCAGTTTTCTCTTTGGTTTCTAGTTGGTCATTTGGTGTGTTAATGTGGGAGATCTTCACGTTAGGAGGATCGCCCTACCCAGGAATCCCAGTGGAGGAACTTTTTAAGCTGCTTAAAGAAGGGCACCGAATGGATAAACCTGCCAACTGCACCAATGAACTGTAAGGACCCTTGTTGCTTTACTGGGGTTGAAGGGCACAAACCGTACTGAATTCACGTGGTTAATTCTACCCCCAGCAGAATCAAACATTTTTCGAACAGCTTGAGTCTGAAACTGTGGATAAATGTATGTGTCCATAGATATGTAAAGGAAAGGTATGAAAAGATCTTCAGGAGCTGTTTGACAGAGGATACTTCTTTACACACCCGTTGAAATCCCATTTTAAAAAGAAGAGATCATCCAGAAGCCAGTCTTCATCAGTGTTTTTACACCCATGTTTGTTTTATTTTAATCTAATTAATATGAAAATTGCAAAATGGCACACATACCACCAGTCATATGTAAGGTACATTGGACTGGTGTTGTACACAACAAAATAACATCTGGGAACTTCTGGTGATGAGGGGGATAATGTTTTCTCTTTATAATATTTCCGTATAGCTCTTAACTATTTAATTTTTTTTTTCCATTTTAATTTCTTCACTTTACAATCCTTAACGTGCCAAAATTTTGAAGCATGTGTAATGTAATACCATTGGAATTCCCAGGACAGAAGGCTACAGAATTGGGTCCACAAAAGATAATTTAGACACTGGGCAGGAGAGACACAGGAGCAGAAATGCACCTTTGAGGGAAGGGAGTATTGCACAATTTTGGGGAAGTCACTGGTCCATGTGTAGGGCTGTGGGTGTTCGCTGCTTTACTTGTAATAAAGGACATTGTGTATGAAAAGGTTTATGAGAAGGACGTGTGATTTTAATTAAGCCAAGAAAATGTGTATTTCTTACAGCTATATGATGATGAGAGATTGCTGGCATGCTGTGCCCTCGCAGAGACCGACTTTTAAACAGTTGGTAGAAGACTTGGATCGGATTCTCACTCTCACAACTAATGAGGTAGGTAAATTGTTTCCCTCCATAAGCTGCAGATCAGAACAAATGGTTCAGGAGACGGATGGAATTTATTCAATTATGAAATCCTGCTCAAGTTCTCTTCTTGTTCTGTTTGTCGTTGTCCTCTGAGGTTACACGCAGTTAAACTATGTGTCCTATGAAATCCTTGGTTTCTTGCCATTATGCCTTGATTTGTGCAGCTAAACAGAAACACATCTTTAAAGTGTTTTTGTTTATTTCTCATTGCATCTTTTGATGTTTTTTTTACATAGCAGTTTTGAGGGACTACATGTGGCAGGTTCAGAGGCAATGTTTATGTTTCAACATGAGTTTCATGTGAAGGAGAGATGTAGAGTTCATGGTGTTTTTCATTTATCGACTCAGTTTGATCCCCAGGCATGATATCTAGGTCAGAAGAGGAGAAATCATCAATGGTGGATTTCAGATTATATGTCTGAGAGTGAATTAGGTTCACTGAAATAGCTCTCTGTGGAGGGAAGGAGGACCCATGGGGAACGTGTGAACAGCCATCCAATTATCCAAAGGTCCTGCTTCAGGTTGGGATATATGCATGCAAAAAGGTTCTATTTGAAGAGCGTTCTTTCAGAGGTCTGAGATATTATTAGTTTTAGCAAGGAGCACACTGATTAGGGTATTCACAGAGGGATCGGTTCTCTTATCACTAAACCACATGCACCTTTGAGGAAGATTACAAGTGATGGAAATGTTGATTCTTTTGGTGGAAGCTTCTTTTGAGAGAAAGTGCTTGGTGCCCCAGAAATATTTTGTAAATTCCTATCATTTCTGAGAAATCATATTTATGATGGGAAGAAAAAAAAATAACAAAACCTTTACAGAGGAAAGTTGCACTTTGTTTTGGCCATCTCAAAATACATTTTTCAGATTTGCTGCGATTATAGCACTTTTTGTCGGGGAGGGGAGGTAGAAAAAGATTTGCATTGCTTTATATTGGTCCTCAACATTACTTTCTGATTCTTCAGAATTATTGGAGAAATAAAAACCAGATTATTAAGCAGCATTATGAAAAGCTGTATGCAACAGAGATGACAGACAAACCTGAGTAAGGGGATGCCATTTTTTGTGGTCATCATTTGCCCAGTAGATCTGGTTGAAAAAGGTTTTGGCTTCAGCAGCAGCTATAAATTTATCTGGATTTTGTTTTGTAATGTTTGCTCTAAGAAGTGGCACCTTGAGGGATGGCTCAGCGATGAGGCAGGAATAAGCGCTCCCTACGGAGTCGGTAACACAGCTCTGCGTACCGTTACCGTTTTCCTCTCATCCAGTACTGACTGCATCTTTTCCTGCGTAATTTATATATGATTTTACAAGAGCGGTTGGAGGTGGGCTGGCTGCCACTGCGGAGCGCTGGGTGGCTTGGACTGGATATGCATTTGCAAATTCAAGAAGGAGGTTCTGGCCTGCAATTCTGAGCCTGGGAAAGAACATTGCTTTCTTTTTCGTGTGCGTTTAACCGTCTTGCTGTCCCAGTCCGTGTGCTCATGGACCTGGAAGGATCTCAAAGGTAACCTGAAAAGGCCTTTAGGGTTATGTAAATTACTTTAGACTAGAATCATAGGAAAAACAGCTGGAAAAAGCTCAGGAACATGTCCAGTCCATCTGATCGGCCTACGGCAGGATCCACTCCATGTTTGTCATTCCTGACAGATGTTTATGTAACTTGTTCTTAAAGATCTCCACTGCTGTATTTCTGCATCACCCCTTGACAGTTTATTGCTGTGTTTCATTAGCCCTACTTCTTGAAAGTTTTTCCTAATCTCTTACCTTTCAACACAAGATACTACTTTTGTCATATTTGTCCTGGACATAGAAAGCAAATTATTTCACTTGTCTTTGCAGCACTTTTTATGTTCCTGAAAACTCATCATGTTCTCACTCAGTGTCTCCTGAGAACTCCAGCATGTCCCATTTTCCTCCATAGCTTTTGAGACCTCTGATTTTGTGTAATCTGCACGGTTTTCCTGAAGTGCAGGTCCTCCGTGCATCAGTCTGACAATACTTCCACTTATCCTTTCCACATTCTTATCCACATCCATCCTTATTCTTCTGCTTATACGTCCACTTTCCCTTTCCCCCCAACGACACTGTTGATACAGGGTCAGCCTGGTTTGCTCAACAACCTCAAAAAAATGCTGGAGCAGGCAATAGTATCTTCTTCTGCATTTCTGCAAGTAATTATTTCTGCTTAAATGGTAACATCTTGCTCTTCTCTGTAGAGAAAAACCTGTAGGGTTTTTCTGTGGGTGTTTCGTTTTGGGGTTTTTTGTTTTTGTTATTTTTTGGTTTTGAGGGGTGTTTTTTTTTTCCCCAGAATGACCCTATTCCCCTTGTTTCCCAGAGTTGTGGGTGATGTTTCCCCAATCCACATGGATCCTCATGGCTTTGTCATTATATCAACACCAGGAACCATCCTAATGCTGGAAACTTCTTATGCCCTTTTATGTGACTCTGGCCCTTGGCACTGGACAAGGAGGCTGGAGAGGGGATAAGGATCCCGCGTTCAGTACTGGATTCATAACTGAATTATATCAAGTCTTTTGATATGAGGAGCCGTGCCTGATATCCCATGAGAAAGCCCTCTTTCTTCAAGTACTGGAATACTTTCTTCTTCTGTGTGTCTACAAAGTGGCTGATTATTTCTGATCACGTAGGACTGGTTTGTTAATGGATAAATAAGGGTTAAGATTGTCCTCGTGGATCTTCTAAAAGCCTAGGCAGCAAGACAGGCAGTAACCATAGATACTGCCTTCTCTTGCTGTCTACTGTATTTATTGGCATTTCAAAACTTACATTCCTCCCTTCTTTTAAAATGGTAACCATTTTTTAATGATAATATGGTAACGATTGAATTTCTGACTTAAAAAAATATGTTAACTGAAGAACTGAATTACCCCAACCCTAAGCACAGCAGCATAAAGTACCGACTGAGGTGGAAGACTTGTCTCATCAGTACGATCATAACTTGTGGTTTAGCAAATGAAGAGATTGCATTTAAATGAATGCAGCTGCCTTTAGAAGTTGAAAGAGAAGGAACATTTCAAGGGGAAAAATAACTTTATTCTTCTGCCAGAACTGTTGTTTCTAGAAAAAGAGCCTTAACCCCAAACTTGGATTCAGCAGATATTATTTCCTTTTTTAATGACTGCTTTGGTCATGGCTACTCTGGAACACACACACACGAATATGCAGTGTAAAAAAACCTCAAATCTAGTGAATTTATTTTTTTTTCCTTTCTGTTCTTTTTTGCACATATGCCACTGCATGTTTAGACACAAATTTAATATCACAGAATATAAAACAGATATTCAAAGTGACCAAAGGAATATAAAGTTGGAAGTATCTTTCCCTCTCCAAATCATTACCATGTGCTAAACAAAAATGGTTCTATTTAGGGTGAAATTTCATTTTTATCATTGCGAGTGAAAAGTCCTCTTTTGATGTGGTTGGCATGTTTATTTCCAGTGACGCGGCTGATGCTGGGGATGTTGGACTTCAGAAGAGTAACGGGTTATTGGGTCGGTTTTTCTTTCTCTGGTCGAGCTCCTTGTTTTATGAGGTATTTAAGCAACAGGCAGTCTTGAACGCAGTTGTGTTACAGAAATGAGTGTCGCTTTTCAATTATTCTTTTACCCACTGTATTATGAAGCCAAGTCAGACCAGTGGTAACACGTTATTGTCAGTTTTACTCACTATCTAAAAATGCAATTTATTTCTTTTGTCACAGGAGTATCTGGACCTCAGTGGACCTCTCGAGCAGTATTCACCTAGTTACCCTGACACGAGGAGTTCGTGTTCTTCAGGTGATGACTCTGTTTTTTCTCCTGATCCAATGCCTTATGAACCTTGTCTTCCCAAGTACCAACACATGAATGGAAGTGTTAAAACATGAAAAGAAATCATACGGAGGAATAAAGAACCAAGAACATCAAGCTACCTACCATACACAAAACAAAACTTTTTCTCCAGGACCTTAATGTTTCTGCTTGTACATATGAAATATGGAAAAAGGAAAAAAGAAAAAAAAAAAAGCTTGGAGGAAAGCATTCAGAACCTACAGAAAGAATCTCATAATTTGCAACTTTTAAATATTCCTGTCAAAGAAGAATGTTTAGGAGCTGTGTCTAGATACCCATCGCTCTCAATTTTCTGGCTTCCTGTAAGCTGCAACAGACTTTGTTTGTACAATGGACCAGTTGGACTTGAGGCAAACTCTGGGTCTGCCTTTCTTGTGTATTTTGTAATATTTGGAGAAAATATATGTTGGCACACACTTACAGAGCACAAATGCAGTATATAGGTGCTGGATGTATGTAAATATATTCAAAATATGTATAAATATATATTATATATATTTACAATGAATTATTTTTTGTATTGATTTAAAAATGGATGTCCCAATCCACCTAGCAAATTAGTCTCTTTTTTAACAGCTATTTGCTGAATGCTGTTCTTACACAGAATTTCTTAATTTTCACCATCCAAAGGTGGAAAATACTTTGCTTTCAGGGAAAATGGTATATCATTAATTTATTAACTAATTGGTAATGTACAAAACAGTTAATCGTTTATAGGGTTGTTGTGTTTTTGTAATTTAAATGGCATTTCTATGCAGGCAGCACAGAGAACTAGTAGATATGTTGCTCAGACTTTACTAGTTTTCGGATCTTTAAAAAAAAGAAATATTTACAGTATATAACTAATTTTGGGGAATTAAACTTTTGATTTATTTGTGTTAAAAACTGCAGTGTCAGATGGTTATTCTTGTCAAAACCAAATCCTTTAACAAGACAGTCTTTTATTCTCAATACCTGTCACTTTAGCAATTTAACTCTTTAGCGATGTTTCCCGTGGCCAAAAAGCAGAATCACTCCACATACACACAAAAAAAAAAAGGAGAAAATTTTAAAGAGGGTTCCTAAAGTAAGGGAAGACATGAATTTGTCTATAACCATAGCAGAATGTACCGCTCTAAAAGGAGCTGAGCTGCTACCCTGAGTTGCACATGCATCAAATTAACTACAGTTCTCTTCCCTGAGTTGGATAATGGGTTCCAGATCTTCTGGCCTGGATCTTTTGCCTTTTAGACTATTCCTCCATTGTAACTGAAGTTAAAAAGAGAGAAGTTGTTTGTAACGACAATTTGCCATAGGGATATCAGCGTGTTTTTAAAGGGATTAATTCATGCTGACTCCAGTATTTCCTTCTGATCCATTCCATAACAGTAGGTATAGCACTGGCCTGTGCTAAAATATCACTGTTGTTTGTATCTTTTTACGGACGTCTTGTGTTTTTACTTTCCAAACGCTCACACTGATGTGGCCATGCGATATGAATGCAAATTACACTGTTTTATGTGGTGATTTTTTTTTTTAATTGGGTAAAAGAAGTATTAAAATCTGTTAACTTTTGTACTGACAATAAAATGTTTCTACAGATATTAATGTTAAAATTACAAAATAAATGTCATGCAGCTTATTTTTCCTAATCCTTTGTGTCATACAAAATGGTTTCCTGAACATCAAGTGATGGAACGCATCCAGAAAGGCTTCCGTTGGCCTTATCGTAGATCCTAGATTACAAAGCAATTCCTTCAGGAGTAATGCTTTTCCCTCTGTGTTATAAATGTCTCTTCATGAATAACGCGGGTTATTTGAGCAAACATACGTACCATCTTTGGTGATGGAGGGATGGGACACTTATTTGCTGGAATATGGTTTGAAGTGTTCATAGTGTAGACATAAAATATAGTCTCTTTTCATTTAGTCAGGCTGTATCCTTTAATTCCTGAGGTTTCTCATTTGTTGTTAGGCTGGAGGACTGTTTGTGTAGAAGATTAAAAAAAAAAAAACGTAACTGATGGAAAGACATAGTCATCATGGAAAGAGTATAAGTTTTGTTTCGGTGGTTTTTTGGGGATTTTTTTTTTTTTTTACTTGAAGAAAGACGCACCAGACTAGCTAGTGCTTGAGACAGAAATGGGAATGTTATGGTCACATTACTCCTTCAGGTTAGCCAGAAAAGGGTTCTTGAACCTGGTCTTCACCACATGTTGTAAAAGTGCTCCAGACACCAAACTATTCTTTGGTTTCTTTTCATCTCTTTCTACTTTGACCAGCAATCCTGTACCAATCCCAAGAAACTTTCTAAAAACAGCGCCTGTTAGTAACTGGTGTTTTCCAACTGAGAATTTTCTGATTGAAAAATTCCCAGTGGCTCCACTAAAAAATAACAATTCCCTTTCCCCACGACGTCTATTGCTATTAGCAGCAATGGTAGCTACTGTCTGACAGAAACCGCAGTGTTCCTAATGACACATGGCTGGTTTTAAGATTCGCTTAAAGAATATCAGAAGATCTTGAATCTTTCTCTGCTTGTATTGAAATGAAAGTAAAAGCATCTACTTTGCTATCTTTTTAAAGATGGAACATGATGAAAAAGGAGCAATTGAATAACATGAACTTATTTGGTTACCTTTGTTTTGTTTTAAATAATTTATTTGCTTTTCCTTTGTTTCTATTTTAGTTCTTAAAGATTTAGGTTTGCGCTTTGGAGACAGACCACAATTTCACAAACTCAATTTCTGGGGGAGAAGCAGAACATCCCCTGTGTGTGGATTTGCGAGAGGAAATTAGGCAGCAGAAAATAAATTGTAGCATTGAAGTTTGTTTCTCCAAAGGAGATGTCTTCTTTATTGCCCTGCCTACCTTTGACTCGTTCACGAGAAGAAAGGGTTAGGAGTTTGGATTGCTAGCTCATCAGAAAATGAAGTTGCTGTTAGTAACAGGAGCAATAATGAAGAGTAGCATTATGTCAGGAAATGAATTTATATTGCTGTGGATAATGAGGATTATGTTCTGTGGATAATCAGTTTCCTGCAGCATCTAATTGTTTCTTGTCCTCCATTTAAGTATTGATTCTTAGCAACTCTGTGCAATGTACGAGGAAATATGGATTTGAAAACCAGCTTTATTATCAAGTCCACAAACAAGTTCATGTTGCCTGTTTTGGGTTTTTTTTCCCCACTTTTTTTAACTATAATATAGCAAGCAGCATGGGTTATATAGATTGGATAAGAATATAGCTTCTGTTCTGTCACTTTTTCTCTTGGGATACCGTTCCGTATCTGTTTTGTTATGCTTTTACAAATCGAAGCAGTGTGTGATTGTTAGTGTTAGGGAAAGGTAAAGCACTGTTAGAAGACAAGTCCTTTAGCAAACCTTCCAGAAACCTTCATATGCTTTAGTTTTGTTTTGATGTTTTTAAGTAGTTTTGGATACTCAAGGGAAAAACGGAAGCAAAAAAGTTGCTAATCATGGAAGGAAAGAAAAAAGCCATAGAAGGGAAAAAGCCAACCAACACCTGTTTTTGAAAGGTCATCTGTCCATTCTGTAACCAGGAAGTTCTGCATCTGCATAATTTGATCTAATTATTATAAAAATATTTAATTTATTTTTTTCCACAGTAAACATATTCAATTTGCTGTAATGAAGCATAAGTTACCTCCAACAATTTGTGCTTGGAGAGACCATCGAACCTTCTGCGCCTCTAAATATGTCTGTGTACTTCTCAGCTTTTGTTACCATGAGTCCTGAATGCCACAAGCCCTGAATGTTACAAGCGGCTCAAGTGCCATAGACTTTGTGGAGCAAGTCGTCTTTTTTTATCCTCTTTTACCTGTGCAAAACTCCCATTTACCTAATTTTCCATAAAACTCCTAAAGGAGAGAGAAGATGGAGGCAGTCACTCTGTTCACAAGGATGCACGGAGACAGAACAAGGGGCAAGAGGCACCATTTGCTCCCAAAGTATTTCCGTCTGGTTTTTAGAAACAGTTTCTTCAGTGTGAGACCACTTGAACACTTGGATAAGCTGCCTAGAGAAGCAGTGGAATCTTGGATGGCTGTAGCTATTCAAGATTTGGCTTGACAGGGCTGTGGATAACCTCATCTAAGGCCCTGCTTTCAACACGAGGTTGGCCAAGATGATCTCTGGAGTCCCTTCCAGCTGAAACTTTTCTGTGATTTTGCAAATCTGCGTTATTGGCCAAAGGTAATCCAGGTCTGCGGGGGAGTTTGGAAAGTGGTACTGGCTCACATTGAGGTTGTCAGTGGGATGTATTATTCAGTAAATTCAATTTAGTGATCCATTTAACAAGAGAGAGATAAGCCTCTATTCAGGCATTTTAATTTTTTAAGTCAGGTCCTGGCTTGCTTTTGATTATCAAAGCTGGCCAGAAATATTTTGATTGAATTCCTATGCAGTGGAAAACACTGTTTTGTCAAAAGCTTTCTAAAGCACAAGTGTCTTCAGAAGGTAAAGTATTTTGACCTTATCAGAGTCATCTTGTCAGAAGAAAATGAAGTAATTTTATGTTGCAATTATTTGATAGTAGACAATAATATACAAAGTCAAATTAAGAATGGAGTGTTTTTTATTTTATCAAAACAGAATGGTTAGGTTAACTCAAAGTGACAACCATGTACTGCAAATAACTGCACTTTTAAAATGTTTTATTTGCAGTTCAGGCTGATGAACAGGATTTTTTCCAAGTAGCAGAATTTCTCGAGGAATAGACTTCTAAGTATCAATGACACTTATATTGCTCAGAGCTCCTATCAATATTTTTAACGGGTCTTTTCCTGATGCACCAGCTGTGGCTCAAACCACTTACTCTGCCCTACAGCCAGGCCGTTGTGAATGAGGCCAGGAGCTGGTATATCTCAGGAGGGTTTGTGAGGAGCCTGGTACCACTTCCACTGACCACCACCATGCACTGGGATCAGGCTGCCTCCCCTGAAACAGTGAATTACTGGGCAAATTTTCCCAAAGCCTCAAAGGATTTCCAGGGAGGACTAATATTTCTTGGTGGCAGAGGCGCAACTCATCTCTTCCACTATGGCATCGTGCCTTTGAATTGTCTGAGGCAGTAAGGAGAGAGTGGAGAAACAGCGAACAAGAACCCTGGTGTCACTGCTGTCTGGAGAAATCTATGGCCCATTATACTGGAACCAAAGTGAATTACAATTTGTGGAAAAAAATCAATACTACCAACGAGTGCTTTAAAGACATCTCAGAGAAAGTGGCCAAGGTGCAATATTTTGTCTAGACGCATTTCCCTGGTACAACTATAATTTTTTTTTTTTTTTTAGAGCTATTCAGCAGCATATAGTACTTTGTTTTCCAAAAGTTTGTTGCCACAGAGATGCACAAACTGAAAGCTAAATGTGGCTAAGTTCAGTACATCAGGGATCTGACATGAGAATGATGGTTTGGGTATTCAGAAGAGCCGGCTACATCCAGGTCTGGAAAGAGTGGGTGTGACACTCGTGGAGAAAATGGAGTTGCATTTTCTTGCATCATACCTGAATTTCAAGCATTGCTTATGAAGTCCTAAGTGCCAAGAGCGCTTGAGAACTGGGAAAAGTTAGTGCTGGTGCTCCTGAGGAAACTCTGATCACACGTACCTGCTGCTGGCTTGCGGTGAGGTTTCCTGAGGCGCGAAATTCAGCGCTGTGGCAGAAGGATGCCTTTGTTCTTGCTTGACTAGCTGGTTTTGGAGAGGGTAGAACAGAGCCCAGAGTTGGGCACTTTTTGTTGGTGCAAAATTAGTTCAGAGATGAGGGACCTTTTCAGTGCAACCTTCATATGAGTGGTACGGAAGATGTGTGCAGAGGCCTTCAGCTGAAGGGAGAGCAATGGTCTGCCACAAGCCAGCAATACGCTGTGCAAAAAGAGGTTAGAGAAGAAACCTTGTGCAGCTGGCACTGGCTCTTAATTCAAAGTGTTTCCTTATGAAGTTGTTCATTTTCTCCTCATCAGCTCCAGGAAGCCACCAACCCAAATGCCTGTGTGCTCATCTCCTGCGGAGCTGCCAATGGTTTTGAAATGGAACTGCCAGCATGCAACTTCCCTGGCCCGTCCAACTTTTCTGAAGGGTTTTCTTTCAGGGATACTCCCTCTTCTTACCAATTTTCTTGACTATATTTCATTTACTTTTTAAAAAGATTTAAAAAAAAAAAAATTTGCATTTTTCGGGTGACAGATTTGGAAAAAAAAAAGAGCCAACGAGGGTTTCTGCTGGGGAATTTTAAGTAATAAAAATTTGCCTATATATTTTTCCAAATTTGTATTTTCCCTCTCATTTAAAATTTCCAAGAGTTGTTCCCTGACAGCTGTTATAACAAATGGTGGGCTTCTTCAGCTGATGTAATCCAAGACTTCATGTCAAAGGAGATGTAATATTTATTTATCATCTGGTCAATGAAGTATGATCCATTGTTTTGTTTTTTAATGTTCAGTAGCCCTTTTTTGGTATTTTTCAGGAAAAAAAGAATATTTACTTCTAATTATCTGTATAGCCTAGATCTGTACAAGAACTCTTGTAGATCTGGCCCTACAGGTTCTTAAATCATGAGGCTGATGCCATTTAAATGTTCAGTAGTCACGTAATAAATGTAATCATGACAGATTTCTGGAAGATTCAATAAAAATGTTACTAACCAGAAGAAATTCTAAAGCAGAAATGTTTTTATTGTACGTTAAAAGCGCCTTTTTCCCCCCCTAGTATTTGGCAGTGCTTTGCTTGCTCCTCATTTGACTTTTTGCTTCATTGTTCACAAATGCTCTGTGGATCCTCATCTGGCTTAATAACTGGGAAACAGCAGTTACATTCAGGGTGGTTCCAGCAGGTCTTTAAAACAACTCCAGAATTTTTTGCCTGGTCTTTTTTTTTCAATACTAACTGCCCTAAATATGAAGGATGTCAGTTGGATCCAGACTCAGATCTTGTAATCTCTATTTTTCCACGTATGTAAGTTGGCTTCACAGCTACGTAGTATGTGTGCTTTATTCTTGACGTTGCGATAAACAAGGAGGAAAAATGTCCGTATGCTTTGTTTCACTTGGTGCAGACCGATGAGGCAGGCAAAGGCAGCAGTCCCTTGCTTTTTTAGCACCACATTCGACGTCTTTCTTGCTGAAGCCTCCTCCACCTTCTGCCCTCGCACCCGCAGCTATGAGCACTCGCTGCGTTGGTAGTTAAAAACCATGCATCCTCAAAGACTTTCATATTTTGTGGAGATTTCTTTGTAACTCGACTACAGACAGCCGTTGCTCCATTAATCAGCTCCCTCTGTTTGACAAGTGGTGGATTTATGGTACTGCGTTTATGAAACTAAAATGCAATTAAACACAATCAATCAGTTCAGCTGAAGTCTCCAGATATTGCTCGCGAAATCCTTTTCAAACGTCGTTAGAGTTGGGGCTTGAAGAAGCGTGGAGTGAAAACAAAGAAAATACGATAGTTTTGCCAGATTATTTTCAATCTCTCAAAATACACCGCCAAAGTTCTAAATGTAATTTTTAAGAAATAAAGAGCCCAGGGGAAGACAAGAAGATTTTGCCTTCAGTCCGGGGATAGGAGGAGGGGTAAAAGGAGCATCAGATGAAGAAGTGATAAGTCACAACATTTTTATGGTTTCTGCCGGCGCAATGTCTGCTTTCACTCCGTGTGGCACAGCAGTTGTGAATGGTATGTTTCTTTTTCGGGGGGGGAACATTCCCACTTCATTAATTAATAGCAAAGAGACGCTAACAAACATGGCAAGGTTGCGTGCTGAATTTGTAAACGTTTTCTTAAATAGCTTAGGAGTTCTTGATTTCTACCGTATTTCTATGCACACCCGTACCCCAGCAATTGACTTGCAGAAAGCTACCACCAAGCAGAAGTAGATTAATTTTATTTATTTAATTATTTATCTACTTATTTGATATTGAATGCAATTCTTTTTCATCCAAGTAGCTCATGTAGTGAGTCCAAAACTTCCTGAGGTTTAATTCTTCCATCCGTTGTACATCCTTGGAGTAGAAATGCTTGGTATTCCCTGAGGTTACACTCATGAACAAATATCAGTGTCAATATTGTTCTTATATCTGTTACAACTAGAAGCATGTGTAAATTAGTACGTGCTCCTAATACAGTATGAAAAGGGAAAGATACTCAGATATTAGTGCCTGTGCTCCTTATGCAGCCCACATATTGAGTTGATTCTTACTTAGGGGATGAAGAATATATGCCTATGCACACTGGGGTAGGGAACTCCCAAAAGCTTTTTAACTCAATAGAAAAAAATCTCACAGTTCTCTGACAATGAAAGAAGATGGGACTCGACTTCAGCAGCAATAAACAAACAAAACTTAAAAAAACCCCACTGTTGTCTTTTCACTTGATCTATGTGTTAGGCCACTTAATAAGTCTTTTGGTGTTTCTGCCACCTAATTCTGTGTTTGATAGTCAAGAAAGGCCAGTAGTCATTCTCATGTATTTATTTTACATTACAATCCCATCTTTATCTGAACTTCTTCTGTTTTGAATCTGCTATGGAGCCAGAACGCAAGACTCGCCATAAAAAAGTAACAAAGATCTCTCTCAGCAAACTCTGTGTACGTCTGACGCCGTTAAAAGTAGGCCTTTTGCCAGCAGCCACATGATTAAGTTTCTTGTGGTGCCTGAGTAACGCGGTGAGGAAGTTGTCTCCATCGCTAAATCCCCACTTTATGCCGTTCTTTGAAAGGCCAAGAATGTTTGAAGGGTGTGATGCTTGGCTTTTAGCACGCTGTTTTGAAAAATTAGCATCGTGCACCAGTAACCTCCTCCTGAAGGTGGAATGGCCATGAACCTCTAGATAGCTGTGAGTGTTTCAAATCCTGGGAAATTATCCCTGTGTGTTTATCCCCCATGTACTTGGTCATTTCGTGATAATAATTAGTTACAGAGAAGCTCCATGTGAAAGGAACGTGTTGGCTGCTTTTAAACACGCAGCCGCCCCACAGAGGCCCCAGCTGCGCAGAAGATGCCTCCGGAGCTGGCAGGGGTGCTGTGTCCTAGCTCGTACGGCTGCAGGCACGGCACTTGGGACTTACAGAAAGGAGCTGTAATTTTCAGCTATTTTCCTTTCCTGTAATGAATGGAAAAATGTTGGTTCCTCTGGAATCTTGTGGTAAGTGGTGTGATACGGTAAGCATTTGCATATGATGTGTCCTAAACTTGCTGCGGTAGGAGGTTTACTGGTTGCAAGTCTGGATCCGATTCTTCGACCACCAAGCCCAACGGCTTTGCTGCTACCGGTGCTCGGTTCCCAGAGTGGTTTGCTGCTGTTTGTTATCTCCTGAAGGGCTGCTAGGAGGCTTCGGAGAAAGGCACCACAACTCCAAAACCAAGTCCTTGGGAGGAATGTTGTCTGTAAGGTTCACCTTCTCTTCTTGAACACCTTCTCTGGTGCAGCACCAACCACTCATCCACAGCTTCTCTGCCCACAGCAGTGGTATGGGGAAGAAGCAGCTGCTGGGGGTAGAAGTGTGTTCTCCCACATTTGCTTTTTCCCCCAAAAGGCACCCCCATCCTTGTTAAATCTCCCCAAATGACGTGTGTCTGACCCACATCAACACTGCTAGCTGCAGGAGCGAGCAGCTTTCATCCCCGGCTTTACTGGCTGCCACTTTACCTCCTAAAAAATTGAATCTCAAACTGATTTTGAACCAAATAACCGCTTCCAGTGCCTCTGCAGCACGATCTTCTAAAGACAGCTACTGTATTGACCATATAGCCTGGACAGTGCACGCACTCTGCCAGATGTTGGATTCATTTTAAGTTTTCCAATTGTTAATTTTATAATGCGTCCCTCAGGTCCCTTATTAATGGACAGCTTACAGAGGAGGTCTGGGTTACTGTTTACCACAGCCCTCAGTACTCTGGCATCCCTTGAGTCAAATTGAGCTCTCAGGCTCCTGCTTGCCAAGTTAAATCCTTTTAGCATTTTTATAATCTCCAAACACACGTTTCTTCATCTGTTGGACTCGGTCTCGGCAATTCAGTAAGCATTTGTTGTTTGAAATCAGATCATGATGAAATCTCTTAATAGTCACTCTATGAAAATATTTTGTTTAAAAAACACTCAAAACTTAATTGGAATGGAAAGACCAGCAGCTGGATTGTAATTTGAAGTCGAAAGTCTGAGAAGCAGCTGGAAGAGCGGGATTCAGAGAGAGACACTTCCAAATTGTCCTCTTCCTACAGGAACGTTTCAGGGCTGCTCTATTTTGGCAGGCAATGAGAAGGATGCACTTGAGTTTAGCCTTCTCTGACCGGCATCGTCTGCTGCCGTTACATCTGTCACTTAGCCCTGCAGATAGCCAGAGAGCACAAAAACCGCTTTGTCTTTTGCTAAGTTTTACGAAGGGTTCTGATGAGCTCGATGTATTACCCAAACATTGTTGCCAGTACTGACACATCTGAAAAATGACCTGCTGTAGCAGAAAAATTGCTGTTTTCTCAGCTTCTCTACTGATACTTACTGAAAAATATGCTGGAAAGAAATATTTTGAGTGACTTGTTGATGGGATGAGGGCTTACTCCTTCAACAGGATTGAGTCTGGCTCTTAATTTGTCCTAAACCTAATTAAATCTAATTAAAATAATGCAAGCATTCACGAACTTGTTGTTGTTTATTTATACTTGGTTGGTTAAGATTCAAATAGTTTAAGACCTTGGATATGCACAGTAGTGTCCTTGCTATGAGTTCAGTTGGCAAAAGGTTGTAAGTTTTCAGACCAGATCTAGTTTCTACTAGATAAAATTCCTTCCATCACAAGAGCTGATTGATAAGGATGGAATTAATTGTCTTGAAAAATTGCCTTCTCGGCGTAGAGGTAATCACACACAGCATAGCAGCTTCTAGTTTGTATCTGAAAATACTGGCTCTTCAATTTCACCCCTGTAGAACACTTTGTTTTAGATAAAGAGAAAAATTAATTTATAAAAAAAATGAGGTTGTGAGAGGTACATGCAATAAAACCCCCCAAATTAAGGCCAATGTATTGGAGCAGCCTTTAGATAAATTGGAGGTTTACTTGCAAATTACACTGATGACCATTTTTTAGGATTGCAGATATACTCGTACAAAGTTGGCCCATAATGCAAGGAAAATGCCAGCAACCTCAGAAGTCTGAAAGAAGCCAGCGCGCTCGCCTGGACGAGGCATCCTGCTCTCTGTCAGCAGCAACACCGTAACTCCAGCGAGGACTTGTGGGAGGTTAAAAAAGGCATCCACAGTGATTTAGCCATGACTGCAATCTTAACAACACTGACAGGCTTTTTGTTTCGTGATTTTTTTTTTTTTTTTTAATAACCCAGCATGCAAACTGAGATCAGGAGGCATTAACAGCTGCGTGTAGTTGCAAAACTAAATGGTTAAGGATTTAAACCAGACTTCTAGCTTGAGTTGTCCTTGTTTTAACTACTACTGAACAATCCAATTATCCTACGAGGAGGAGGAGATAGGGAGCAAGCATGTTCTACAGCAGAATGGGAAAGGTTATCCCCATTATTCTATGTCACTCCACCCTGACCATACTGTAAATCATTTATTAGAGGATAAAGTGTGCTCCATATACACATTTGGCTTATTCTTTCTCAGCAGTATTATTTCAGTGGCTGTAAGCAACTTGTTTTGTCCTTCAGATATTTAAGACAAAACTAATTTTTGCTGGCTTTTTGATTCCTCCATCAAGTGTTTGATGAAGTGCATGGACCCTGTATGCCTGCAGGTACGGCTGAAACTCTTTAGTGCAGTCATCACAGCAGTCTTCACTTTTCCCTGATAGATTTTGTGGGAATAAAACTGATGTGACTGGAGAGATGCCTTGTTTGTATCAATGGGCTTTTTCTGAAGCTCCTACATGGAGGGGTGTTCTCTCCCTCACAGTACTGCTGCAAAACCCTGTCGTTAATTCAACAAATGGCTGGAATACTTGCTTCATACATGTCCTTTATTACCACTGAAATCAAGCTGAGTGTAAATCATGTCCTCAGACACCAGAATCAGGGCTTTTAGGTGCCTTGGCTGCCCCATGTCAAGCAAGACCCAGGCACAGGACCATGGAACAGGTATCTCCTCAGGTTCAGGAATGCCTTCAGAGGAACCAGGACATGCCACAGTTCTGGATTACCTTTCTGGGCCCACCTCCGTGTTGATGCCAACAGGGCTCAAACTGAAGTTGTCATGAGGAGGAGAAGGTCCATAGCAAACTTAAACAAATCACTTCTGGCAGCTGACAGCTGATTCTGGAGGGGTTTTTTTCTTTGTTTAATCACCTTCCAAATTCTATATTATGAAGATGTCTTTCTGGACAACACTGTAAACAGCAGGAATGTCTCATCAGTTTGGCAATGTGAAATGGTCACAGATTAAAAAAGTGATGCTGACTAGACCTGGTGAATTCTTGCCAAAGTATTCTGTGAATATTTATTTGTATTTTGAACTGAATTCACTTTGGCCTTGTTCCCCCTTCTTTGGAGCTCACACTCTAAGAGCACTGCAGTCTTACCATCTCTGACCACATGTAAAACCAACCTTTAAAATAATTTGCTTCAGCAGAAGTTAAGTTTTGTATTTGCTGTGTTTGCATCACAGATACTGGCTCAATTCTCCAAAAAAAAAGGGAGAAAAAAGTGAGTGCAGCACTTCTGGCTGATCACAACAGCTGCTGAAGTGATAATGAGGAAGGGATTAACGTTGATAAGTTTTTGCCTTGTAAGCATAGCTGAAGATTAATTTTGTGGGAATAAAAGTATAGGAAAATATATTTATGCCTGCCTTTTACTGAAGGTCACATGTCACCCAGAGAACAGTCCCATCAATTCTTACATCAGCAGGAGGTACCAAAGGAGAGGGAGGTGTCAGGTGAAGGCATGCAAGTGGAAAGGGGGACTTGGGACTCTACATCAGTTTTGCTGCCACTGAAGAAAGTTTCTGTTATTGTTGGTGGCCTTTGTCTGCTTGTGTTCGTGCTGTGTTGAGGGTTTGTTGCCCAGGTTGTCTTAAGTACGGGAGTAGATGTAGGTATTGGTCTGACTGACTGGGGCAGACAAAAACTGGTAGGAGTCACTGGGAAATACGGCTGGGGAGATGGGGGTGGGACAGGAGCTGTGCACATACAGTTCGGTGTCAGGTAAAATGGCTTTAGCATAGAGCGCTCACCAGCTCTATGAACAATCAATGAAATAAAAGAAATAAATATAAGAAGATAAATCTTGATGCAATTTTAATAATGAGAACATAAAACCAGCTTGAATCAGTTAATGAAGTCTCTGCATTCAGGGCAGTTAAATCTGTCAAACACTTTATTGCCTTAAACATTCACTTGAAAATTCAGAGAGTTCGTTCCATTCCCAAATAAGCATAAACACCAACAGATAAACATGAGTTTCAAGAACAGCTGACTGTCATAAGGCAGAAAGCTGAGATTCCCAATTACAGTCTGGTAAATCTGTTTTCCTTTGTCATTCCAGAGTAGCCAGAATCCCAAATTGATAGATTAGGTTTACCTTTCAGAAGAGAGTGATTTAAAAAAAAAAAAAAATTATCACACATACCCCAGAGGTAAGCTCAAGCCCTCAGCTGTATTCTGCTGAAATTCATGTGAATGCCACTGTTCTATTGATCAGTTGACTGCCACTGCAGGTGTTTGAGGGTTATGGATTCTTTCCTAAGATCATATTGAATCTTAAATTAAGTTTCTGAATTACCAAAGTAAATGAGAGCATTAGTAACTATAAAGGAATAAAAGAATAGAAATGAATAACCAAGGATGTTGCATCAATTTACGCAGCCTGAGTTTGTGAGCTGCACTTTATTTTGTGCCAACTCCACACTCCTACCATTGAGTTATTGTCGAGGTATCTGGTTGTGGCCGTTTGACTACAAAATGATTTTGTCTTAAAAAAAATAAGCTGCCTTTTGATGCAGATCATATATTTAGCATTCAGGATTTTCATGTGCTGTGAAGATATCAAGTAATAAGCAAACATTTTCTTCACGATTTTGAATACACCCTTGAGCATAATGGATTTAAAAATCCACTCTCACCTTTTGTTGTTGGAACACAGCCTAGCAGGAGGCTGTACGTTGTGAAATAGTTCAGAGGAGGTGAGATTATTGTTTTTAGAGTCATTTTTAAACCAGCTTTTAAGAGTACAGGGCTCGAGGAACAGTTTGACACCTACTGATGCCAGACTATGTGTAAAGTCCATGATCCTGTGAGCAAAGTTATGTTGATGCCCTTCCTGGAACTGGCTAAATCAGGGGAAAAAAAAAAAAAATCCCATAACTGCAAATCTGCTGATGTCTTCCAGGTGGTGCCATCAAGTGCTGGTGCCAGCCTGAGCCAACGCTCCCAGAAGCAATCTGTATATTCAGGGATCCTAGCTGCCACGTTATAGGGTACGATAATATTCCCCAGATGAGCTTCAAACCACTGTTACAAGCAATTGTGTGAACTCCTTGCCACACCCCTTTACTTCACATTATTATTAGATTTTTCTCCCATTTGCAAGTCTTTCCCATGCTAAGGCTCTCGTTACCTTAATTACTATCAGTCAGATGAGAAACACCTGCCCAGCACGCTGCTCCACAGCAACTGAAATACCAAAGTATTTGCTGAAAGCAAAATGATGTGGCTTCATGAATGAATGCTTGTTAATAGCATCTTTAGTGTTGTCTGCTGTGAATATTAAGGTGCTGGGGAGTGTTTAATTTTTCTGGGTTGCTTTGCTGATATTTTGCTGTTGCCCTAAAAAAGAAATTTGAAATGATGGAAAGCAGCAGATATCTGGTATTTTACTTCATTTATCAGGAGCAACACTTCACTGCTTTCTTATAAATTATAAAATACAGAATAAATAAAAGGTATTTTAATTTTTTTTTGTTGCAATATATTGTTATAACTGTCACTGTAATTCTAGGATCACCAACAGTCAGTAGGCCTCAGGCTCCATCTAACAACTATTTGATGTGCCACACCCCAGAGATGACTATGAGATGCCCAAAGTAGGACTTTGAGGCTGAGGTGCTCCAGCAGAATCGCAGCCGTGTGACAGTGTGCACCAGCCCGGGGTGGGGTTGGGCTGTAACCCTCAGCAGGTGGCTGGGGTTGTGTGATGAGGTGCTTGCATAAGTACTGCAGCTGGTGCTTCCTCACTTGGGAGAGCTTCTCTGGTGGGACTGCCTTGTAGGGGAGCTGGGCTGACCTGTCTGTGGGTTGTGCGCCTGTGTCCCTCACCCTGAGGAGGATGTGGCAGCATGTGTGTGGGGTTTCTCCATCTGCCTGATGAAGCTGTGTTGCTGTGCGGCCAACTGAGCAAGAGGTAGGACTTGCCATTCCCTGTGGCTGTTGATCTAGCAGCAAAGACCTCTGTGTCTTGGAGGTCACTCCAGCCTCAGTGCTGTGATCCCTGTGCTCCTTCCTTGAGCTGATCAGCCTTGTTTGTTTTTTTTCCCTTTAACAGTGGGATGGCTTTGGCCTTTGGGGCTGGAAGAGCAGGCCAGTTATTGCTGGCTGCTGAGCAGCAGGGATGCAAGTAGAGCCCCAGGCTGGAGGGGTTACCTGGAGGAAAGTGAGCTGTGGACCCCTCTCCCCACTCATGTCTCCCCTAGGAAAGGCTGCACCCAGCGCTGTGGCCGTCTCCAGCCTTCTTGCAAGGTAAATGCGCTCGCTGGTCCCCAGAACCTTGCACGAGCAGGCTGCGTGTCTCTGCGTCCTTGGGAAGGTGTCTTGGTGCTCCAGGCTTTATTTTTTTGTAGGGTGCCTTTCCACCAGGCTGCTGGTACAGTGCTGTGATGACTTTGTCCCACATTGTGTTGTTGGTACTGAGTAGGTGTTCGGCGGAGGGGTTTGTTCTGGGTACTGAGTAGCTGGGCATCGTGGCACCTTCTTGGAAAGGACCCTTGAAGCATTGCAGGAATGTATCTATGAAGTGTGAGATGTTACTGAGGCCCAGGATTGGAAAACATGTGCTATGGGATATGAGTAGTAAAAATCATAATGTCTGATTACTTTATGTATTTGTACTGGTGAAGTGACCAAACCCTCTCCTGCCAAGTCTTCCTCTGTAACAAAAAAACTAGCTACAGAAGCAATGGAAATACATATTTTCTTAAGAAAGCTGGGTAAATATAGGTGGTGTCATTGTCTTGTATAGCAATACTATGTTTCTAAGCTCCTATCAGTTTATTCCTTTAACATCTGCTGAGAAAAATTGGATTTTGTCTTGTGATAGTCACTGATGAGTGGCCGCTGTGGCTTTTGTGTACACCTGCAGCATCAACAGCTGTGGTTTACTTGCCAGGCTGTTCTGTGAAACCATGGTGTGCAGGCAGCAAATTATCCTGGAGAGCAGTTCATCTGAGCTCTAAGGCATAAGATTGTAAATGTTGATGTCACCAGACCTGCACTGTTCAAGCTGTTCAGAATGTGCTGCTAATCAGGCATTGTTTGGCCCTGTTTCTTTGCTAAGTCAGATTTCTATTACTTTTTAAAAACTTATGGCTGTATTTTGTTATAAGCTTTCACCTAATGCTTTGACCTGCTCTCTAGGAATAGAAACAAATATTTGTTTTTACAGGTTAGGGTGTCTACAGCTCAACAAGCAGTCTGAAGATGAGCTGTCATGCAATTATAAATGCTAGCCAATACTTAATTTCAGGAGTTGTGTTATGTTTTATTTCTGTTAGCGTATATCCTGCCAGCCTGATCCTGACTTTAATGGCTCATTAAACTCCAATACAATTACTATTGATTTACACTAGGAAGAGTAAGAGCGGAGTCAACCCCTTTGTATTTAATATTCCCATCTGCACAGCATCCGGGGATGGGAATTCAGGGTTCACTGTGCTGGTGGGATGACCTGGCCCCGCTGTTGCGTTGTCATGGCTTTCTGCAGCACGGGCTTGAGCTGGGACAGAGTTCTAAAGATGAGCTCAGCTTTTTACAGTCACAGTCGTGCAGCGTTGTGTATGAGCAAAGTGCTTTATACTGGGCCTGAAAGCAGCTAAATTTTTATTTTTCTGTTTATGTTCTTTTGGGTGATGTTTGTAGCTCCTACACTGTGCAGCGCTGGGGAGGGAGGAGGTGCGGGCACCGAAGGGGTTGGGGATGTGCTGATGTAGCATATATCTGCAAAGAACTTTGCTGGCCATGCTTCTATGAGGTGCTTGAGGAGCCTGCCCCTGCGCCAGGGCCAGCGGCTGCTGGAGGGCTGGCCGAGCAGGAGCAGGAGTCAGCTATTCCTTGTCTGCCGCTGCCTCCCAAGTATGGCCGCTTGCTTGTTACAGAGAGAAATTGTCTGGTGGCAGGTTGGAAACAGCCAGCCATGGCATGCGGCCTATGCTGGGAACGCTCTGCTTCTTCGCAGGTCTCCCTCCATTGGTGATGAGGGAAGAAATTTGTTTTCAGCCCCGTTACCTTGTGAGGAACTTGTGGGAGGGCACACCAGTGTTCAGTCCTGTATCCCAGGATGGGGCACTTTGCCAAAAATGAGCTCACAAAGGGCCTTAAAAGATCCCCTCTGCCTACCCTTGCAGCTCTTTGATGATCGTAATTAAACTAAATGAGCGTTGCTGCTGTACTGATGGATGATTAAGGGTGAACAAGCCTTACGAAGGCTGCCCTGAGCCCCAGGACTTCTGGGGAGGCAGAAGCAAAGCGCGGCCCTGGCCCTGTAACACACCCTGCGTCTTTAGTACCCCTTTCAAGCCCTCTCTCAGCCCTCCCTGGCTGCAAGGTACGTCCTCATGAGAAATCCAAACTTAGCGATGTCCTGAGCAAACCTGGTTTTGATCCTGTGCGATGTTATATTTGGTGACTGTTTTTTTTTTTTTGTGTGTGTTCTGCTGCATGATGAAACACAGGCAAAACTTGCTGTTAAATAGGGCTGTAAGTGCCTGCTTTGTGGTGGATCTTTCTCACAAACTATGCATTTTTAAGAGTTCAGAAAATTAAATGACTGCTTCCAAATTTATTATAGTTACCCCAATACATCCTGGTCAGACCAAGTGACTTTGAACTGCACTGGGAGGAGTGAGCATTTGTTCTTTGCCGTGATGAACGGATAGGAAAACAGGAATGGCAAATTTACGTTCCCTGGGGGCTTGGGCATTTCTGCTGCAGGCAGCAAAGCCTTGCAGTAAGTCAATGTGTCACCTAAACCCCGTCCCGTAGGTTAGAGCCATGCACGCCCCACAAGAGTGTTAAGCGAGTCTCTGAGCTTCTCATCGTAGCCTTAGATTTGAGCAAACCTATTAAAGGCAACAATTCTGGTGAAATGCTCAATGGAGAATTATAAAGCCATCGTATGTGTTCCTTTCACTGTGTAATTTGCTAATGATATTTCAATATATAGCTGGGGAAGTGAGAGGGAGCATGTGTCTGACCTCCTGACCTCACAGCTGTAGTCAGGGAATTGTGTACTTCAATGATTTCTTTTATACTAACCTGTGTTTGGTTAATTTTAAGAAATAATTATTCTGAGTCATTGTAGAAATGAATCAGACAGGCAGCATGTTCCAGCATGCAAAAAAAAAAAGCTAGCAATACTACTGAAAGAATCTTATTAAGAACTTTATTTTTACCAGGACCTAAGAATTATTTATGACTGCTGCTTCTTATCATTGTGAGTGTGGTTAAGTACATTACTCTGAATGTTGTGCAGTCACCTAATTCCTTGCTGGGGCTATGTGAGAATCCCATCCTACAAGGATAGGTCAGTACAGTGGTTGCACCTACAGTTTTGCTTTCAGTTTTATAACTTTTATCACTTCACTGATACATTTTCTAGCACAGCATCACAAATTATTGCACTGGTGCAAGGGATGGGCAATGAACAGCCATGTAGAGATGATAGGTGTGTGTGGAGGGTGTGAAAGAAGAATCCATTTAAAATGGGTTTGTTTCTGAAGGAAGACTGATGTTGTTACATCCTGATTGCCAAACGAAACCTACAAATGAAAATAGAATTATTTCAGAACACTAAATATACAAAACCAGAACAAAGATGTAAATATTCCTACACAAACACACATATAATTCAAGTCCTACTAGTGGTCATCTGGAAATGAATACATTGTTTTGGAATTTGATGGTATGGTAGGAGTTATAATAAGAGTTTTAAACATAGGGGAGTTAGAGTAATATTCTGAGTTTTGGTTTTACCTACATCTCAATGGCAATTCCTTTGTGCCTAGCACTGCTTGAAATAAAGCCGGCCAGACCTGTGTTTTCAATGTCATTCCTTTCTGACTTACAGAACGAGTTCCCATCTGTCATCTCTCTTTCTCCCTCCTAAAATTGAGAGACTGAGGCCTTGGCCTGCAGGCAGCATCAGCCAGGCAGGTCCTTGTTCCTGTGTGGTTTCCCACTCACAGCAGTGCAAGTGTTCCAGAGCTCTATTCATCTCATCTGCAATATCTTGGTTGAGTCTTCTGCCTCTCTGATCCACAAGGTGAAGCGTGTACTTTTCCAACGATTAGGTTGTTTTGGAGGAGAAACAAACCAACAAAAACCCAACAACCTATTCATCTTCGATATTGTCACATGCTTGACACGTTGCTTCATACAGTACCTAGCAGAATAAGACTGTGCAAATTGAATGGTTACAAAAATTAGCGTTACACAGTTGATAAATCATGCAAGGAATTTGGTATCTGTGTACTTAACCTAAATTTGTTAACACTGGCAAGATAAAGGTCATTTTGACTCTATGCCGACTCTTGAAACTGGGACACTGTTCAGAAATTTGAGATTTCTTCATCCAGCTGTGTACATGAGCCTTGTTATCTAATACTTTAATTGCTAACAAAACAGTGGGTAGTAGAGAATATATTGGTTTGTGTCAATATTTAAGCAGGATTTTACTTATAACTTAAGTTTATTCACCTTGCAGTGAGAGAATTTTTGCCTCAGTTGAATAACTGGGCAAAGAGAAAGCAAGGTTTCAACTTGCTCCTGTGGTCTGTACTTACTATAGGCAAATAGAAAAATATGTGAGCTATTTTTGAAACCTTTGCCTTTCAGGTCTCTTTTTTTTTTTTTTTTTTTCCGTTTTGGATTTTAAAGGCTCAGGAACTGTTGAGAGCTCACAAGGGTCTGGGGCCTTTCCCCTTCTCCTTCCTCTTGAAATGCATTAGACAAATCAAACTCTTTTTTTTTTTTTTTTTTTTTTCTGATGAATATTTGCCTAAATTCTTACAATTCTTTCACAAAAGACATCTGCAATTGTAACTGTGTCTCTTTACCTTCTCATGACTCCTCAAAAAGTTGAGCATGTGGATGAGGACTTCTGCAGGCATACATACAAGGGAAGCTGAGAAGAGAAAGCATAAGCTGTTCAGGTTTATGTGCAGAAATTACCACCACTGTCTATCTCCAAACCATTCTCAGTGGCTTCTCCCAGAAGACTTTGTTCCTTAAAGTCTAAAACTTGCTGTTTTCCATGTCCAAAAGCCTGATCCTGGAAGAAGTTAAAATAACTTAATAATGCTTAAAATAACTTAATAATGGTTTTAAAATAGGGGGTGGTACATTCAGATTAGATATTATGAGAAAAATGTTTACACTGAGGGTGATGGAACACTGGCCCAGGTTGCCCAGAGAGGTGGTGGATGCCGCATCCCTGGAAACATTCCAGGCCAGGCTGGCCGGGGCTCTGAGCAACCTGATCTGGTTGGAGATGTCCCTGCTCCTTGCAGGGGGTTGGACTGGATGGGCCTTAATGGTCCCTTCCAACCCAAACCGTTCTGTGATTCGAAGAGATGCCATCCTACTCCTGTAAAGCCTTAAAACATTTGGAGTGATGTTTAAGGAGGAGGTCATAAAGACAGACTGGAGTTCCCCAGGTGGGAGAAGCAGCAATGTGGAGCTGTGAAGCCTGCCATGTGCAGAGGCTCAATTTGGATCGTTTTGCCTGGAATCTGTTCACATGCCTAAAGGGTCTGTTTGTTTTTAATACCTTGTGCTCACCAACCCGTGATAACATTAACAAACCAAGTCTTGAGGAAGTGACATACTTTGATCATTCCTTTATGCTTCCTGAAAGTCTCTCCTGAGTTGATCCCACTTCAAACTTCCCCTTCCATACTGTGAGTTTAATCCTTGCATCTACTTTTCATCATTTCTGTGCTACGCTGGGACATGAAATAAATATGGAGCAAAATGAAACCCCTGAATCAAGACACAGAAGGTATATTCAGTCTTTGTCCTGTGAAATAAGACAATATTACAAATCAAATGTAGCATAGTTTATGGTGGTACTATGCATCATGGGACTCTAGAAATTAGGAATACAGGTACCCGGCTGCTGCTGTTAATACTAGTCTAATTATTAGTTTAAGACCTGGCGTATGGCCACAACAGGGCTGGTTTTGTTGGGTGTGTGGGTTTTTTTTTGTGGTGTGTTTTTTTGTTTGTTTGGTTTTGTTTGGGTTTTTTTTGTGTTTTTTTTTTTTTTTTTTAAAGCAGAGGAAATGTGCAAAGAGCATATGTACCATAAGTTAAAGCTACAGGAAGGTAACTGAAGAGAGGAAGAAGAGGCCACAAGCTTTGAACAAAGAACCTATTCTCCACAGAAGATGTGCACATGTGCCATGCCTTTAACAATCTCTGCCATATCCGACCAGACTTGTAAGGGGAACTGACTGGAACTTGTCCATGGATCTCCTGGAGGAGGTGGGGCTATCCCTCCGGGGGCAATTGGGAAGGCCCGTTACTCAGAATGGTGCATCTGGGGTCTAGACTGATGCTTGTGGTGCATGAAAATAAAAGGGAAGCAGGCTGAGAGTTGGATGAGCTGCATTTGGCAAGCTGACCAGCAGTTGTCAACCTCTTTTTCTATGACGGATAGATCTCAACTTTCTTTCAAGGTGAGGTTTGGACATTTTTCTTAGCTAGTTTCAAGCTGTGGCAAATCCCAGTGTGGCTTTCGTCTGAAAACTAGAATTTTCTTCCACATCCTTTCTCCAATCCAGATTTTTTAGTAGCTCAGAGTAATTCTTACTAATGCAAGTCCAGTGCCAAAACAATTCCACAACAATATATTTAAATATTTAATTTATTTACAATAATTTCCATTCTTATCCATATATATTTCCAGTAGGAGTACTTATTGCAAGGGCACTATTTATTTTTTTAAGGGCACTACATTATGGAGCAATGAGGATCTGAAGTGTGTACTGTAGCAGTTTAAATTAAAATGTTATCTGTTCTGGAATAAAAATTAAGTCTGCAGTTCAATATTGCTAAACCTGAATATATAAAACAACTTCTCTGTTCCCTCTGTCACTAATACTTAGCCAGGTGCTAGACCAGCTAAAATCTGTGATTCTTTTTATTTAAGTTCTGGGGAAAGATTTTCAGATGTGAAAGAACCATGTTAGTCATGTCACAAGAAGCTCAAAACCCAACCAAATCTGAACACTGAGTTTTACATAAGTGTATTTTCTTCAGGATTTCCTGCTAGAACAGATAAATCCAGCATCCTGTATCACGTCAGTGATTTTGACTTCACAGGAGAGTTGATCTTGTGGCAAGAAGGGTTCTTCCTAGATTATTCATGATAAATGTTTTGACACAAATCAAGTTTTGTAGATTAGGGAAAAACTGGTTTGCTCCTAATCCTTGTACTTTCCTTCTAGCATTCGCTGTGATATCTCGCTTCTCAAAGTTAATTTGTGTCTCAGTCTAGCAGACCTTCGAAACATAGATTACAAGAAATGTTCTTCCTTCTAAAATGGCATAGATGTAACTGTATTAGATTTCCTATGTCATTAATTTTAAATGTGTATATTGGGGTCTTTTCCTCACTTTTGGGTACCAGCAGGCTGCAAAGAGCAGTGTATTGCACTGTGCTGCTTGTTCTCAGTCATTCTAGTGACAATACTACCCTTGTAACATGGCCAAAGCTGAGCTTGTGTGGGTTATCTGATGCTTAATTACCTGAATTACAGCATATAGAATATATTTTGAGCACTTACATAAGGTATGTAACAAATTATTCGACTGTTGTATTCTTCCCTACTTTGTCCTCCTTCATGGTTTGCATTTGGGAACTGTTATTTAAAAAAAAACACAACAAACTAAACAACCCCCAAACCCAGGAGAATTGTTTCTATGCTAGTTTGGATTAAGATAGTGCATGACATAAATATAAGAGTCAGTTTATGGGCTAGCTTTGCTTTTCATACTTTCCCACTCTGTATTTGAATCCAGGGCAGCACAGTTGTTATGGAGCAGATGACTGTGGGGTTTTCATATTTTCTACCTGCTAAAATTTAATTTTTTTTTTTTAGCAATGGCCAATGAGTGACTGCAATGACTTTGCATTAACTGGTTATAAGAAATTAAACAAAAGAGATGTTCACAGTCTTATTGCTCCTGATCTATGGAGGTGTGTGGATATAAATTTTCAAATGAGTTCTGAGCTCCCAGAAGAGACCTAACTCAAACATGAATCCAGAGACCTTAAAACTCTGGAGCTGTTACTAGCTAGATGAGTGCTTCAGGGGAAGCATTTCTGCAGTAATTCTAGAAACCGTTATGCCTGTCCTTGCTTGACTTAGCATTTGTCTAGCGGCAGCAACATGTTTGCAGTGCTGACGTGGACTTGGGGATCCCTTTGACAGTAGATTCCTGCATTGTGCAAACTTTTATATTGGGGGGTGGGGGTGGGAATAATGTGGTAAAACCCTGTCCTTTCTTTTAGGGTTAGTGTACTTCTTGCCAAATAGCCCCGTAGATCCATTCTGCCCTTAATTTCTATGCTGTCTCAACATCAAGTACCCAGCTGATGGCAAGTTATTCTACACATCCTCAGTTAAGTAAGGTTCTGAACTTCTTTGTGATACTTCTTTCTTCCTTTTTTGAAAAAAAAAAAAAAAAAAACCAGACCTGAACGTAGTCTTCATAGGTGTACAGTTTTCTTCTAAAACCTTGCTTTTAATCTGTCCTGTGTGTTACAGGCTGTTCTTAGGTAGTATGTTACAGATAATGGAATTTAAAACAAAGGGTTTAACTTGCGGAGTCTATCACATGAAGCTAAAATCGTGCCAGACTTTGTGTTGCTTTGAGACTTTAATCGGCCACCTTTTGCTTTTAATTGCTATTTTGGCAGGCTAGAGAAAGGAAATGGAGATCTTTAACAATTTCATATCAACACAAAGAAAAAGAATTTGATGAGACAAAGAAAAGGTCTTTTTTTTTTTTTAACTCAGAGATGCTCTGCTTGCCAAGGATCAGAAGCCTTTTGTAAACATCAGAGGCGGGAGAGGGTTTTTCTGAGAAAAGTTTGTTAGACTCCTTTATAATGGAAGATTTTATGCAGCATAGGTAAACATATTATATGCTTCTATTTGGAACTTGTCTTGCCTAATGCATCTCACCTACTTAATGTTCCACTCCAATGGACCAGCTTCTTGGAAGGCTTTGTGGAGCTTTGACATACACTGAGAAGTAACAAAGCTGGTATCCAATTTACCTAGGTAAATTTACCAGTATATCTGTATCCTAGACTGCATTTCCTACAGTAGATGTGCACTACGGTGACTTTCACCTCACTGCTTAACATCGCAAGCATAGCCTTGGCCAAGTGCATCATTACCGATAAGGTCTGTCCTCTCCCGATTCATCCAGTGAAAAGCAACGGTACAGTTGTTAACCAAGAAAGTGGCTGTTTGTCATTAATATCCACTTTACTTTAAACTTACTTAAGTGTTGGAAACCTCAGAAGCTGCTCTTCCAGTTGCTTATAATGTGCTCTTTGTTTTCTGTTTGGCTTATCTTGAAGCACAATACAATCCTAAGGAAGCACACCCACTCCCTAATGTTTTCCTTGGGAGCCAGAAATGTGTGCTGCGGCGTATTTAGGCAGTCGCGAGTAAAAGTGAAGTGTGTATTATGAGAGGTGCGGGGGATGGTAGTGGTGGGATGCAGGAAATTATATTCAGCTTTAAAGGCTGCAGATCCAGGCTAAAACCAGAGTTACAACACTTTCTGATTCAAAATTGAAGTGGGAAAGCTCAACTGGCAAATGCAAAGCCGTGGACCTTGACTTGCTTGACGGATGGCTTTTTCAGGCTGGTACACCTTGTGTTTTGAGTACACCCAGTCTTTTAAAAGTTCAGCAGCTAAACTGAAACTAACCATTGTTCAAATACTTTTGTAATGAGAGAATCTTGTTTACTTGAACGGTTTCCTTTCCTAACAGACGTGCTGTGTTTTCCCAGCCTACAACCTTTCTTCTTTCTTTATAGCATTTCCAAAAGTGACATTATCCCTTGGATAATCAATTCTGATTTCTTTGCAAGTATTTTTCTTTGTAATACTAAGTCTTTCTTAAAATTCCTAGATTTTATTTTAGCTAATGCTAAATCTATTAATACAGAAAGATTAATTTTATACAGGATTGACTTGGCAGGCTACCTAGGCAGTCCAGATCTAGTGTGTAAGTGTATATATGTGTGTGTGTATATATATATATCTGGGGTGGAGGGCAAGGGTAAAAGCGAAATACAACATTTAAAGATTCTGATCTTGCAGGTGTTAGACACAGTCCCATTCTGCCTATTGCAGGCCACTATCGCATATGGACAAAAAGCCTGGGCTGGATGTGGATGGCATATAGGTTCATGCCCCTCTAAGGGCTCATCTGTGAGAGAATAGCAGCCTGCTGCTGTATTCTCTACTACAGTTATTCCTTTTTCAAGCTGCTGAGTCTCTGTTCTGAACATCTCACTGCTCTTCAAAGCCCTGTGGGATTATCCATATCTGCCATCTCAGCCTGTACTTGTTTTTGGCATATGACTTTTCATTTTCTGCTACATTCTGAATATAGCTCCAACGTATCAAAGAAAATATGATTAAAAATGATTGAATTCAAAATAAAATCATGCATATGCTTTGTATCACCTTACTACATCTTTTTTTTTTTTTTAAAAAAAAAAACAAAACAAGATCAAATCATATATGGGCAGCAGATACGAGACCTCCTTTTACAATTCTTTTAAATTTCACAAGGATTCAATCTTGAATGCTGAAAATGAAGTCATTTGTGATTTTTGGTTCAGTCACAGGTAAATATCATTGGAATCCAATTTGGAGGCTGCTGAAAACTCAATTTAAAAGCTGATCTTAGAAGAACTATGATTTAACAGAAGTGTCTTACAATTTAAAGAGGTTTTTTCTTTCTCTGAATAAAACTTGGGCTTTAATTTAGTTTTAAATTTTAACTAAATGTTTTTAATTTAATGCAGTCTATGAACCATTGCTGACATCCCGCTCTATCTTAAGCAAAGCAAATTTGAGACAAGGCTGTTTTTCTGTTAAATAAATAAGCATTACTATTTCATTGATACTCCTTAACTGAAAAGGTCAGCCTCATTGTTTCTAAAACAGTAGTATAAGAATCTGAAACATAAATCATCAGTATCACCAGCAAAAACCATGATGTAGTCAAGCATTTGTCACAATGACTGGAAAAATAAACAAGTTTTTTCCCCAAGACCTGTGTGCTAATTAAAAAAAATAAATGAAAACTTCATTTAATAAAATAATCAGTTTGAATATTTTTTTTGATTGTTCTCTGAATGCTGTTTGAGAGATTATATCTTCCTCAAAGGTATCTACACATAAAGTACTTATTATAGTGCTCTAAATTAGAGATTAAGTATTAAAAGCAAGTGTCTTCAATCCTATTTTTATATAATTTTAATATTTGTAATTTTTTCTAACTAAATTTTTACAGAAATAAAAAAGATGGAGTTCCTTGTTTTCCTAGTATCTCACACTACTTCATCCTTTCTGGAAAGAGGCAGTAATAAAAGAAGAGAGAGGAGAGAAATCTGAAACTGAAACACTGAAAACAGACATTTTTTTTCAGTTTTCAGAAGCCAAAGTGAAATATGGTGAACTGAGATGGAACCATTTTATTAAGTGAAAAATGAAGGGGGGGTGGGGAGGGAACCACCCTAAAGCAGATCTGTAGGTGTTGGCCAACTTTTTTTTTTTTTTTTTTTTCTTCCTCTCCCCTCCTCTTTCTCTCCTAGTACAGCAAAATATTTTGTAAGACATGGAACTTTCATTTGACCAAATTTCCCTCTCACATTCCTGCTGCACCTCTTTGGAAAAAATGAAGAAAGAGAAAATATTCTACTACTAGAAATAGTTGGTGTGACGAGTCTTTGCATTATAGTTTTTTGATCTGTATCCTTTGGTCATACACCTTCAGAAGAATAATTTGCTGTAAAAGAATATTCATAACTCACAAATCAACGTTCGATAACATGGCAATGTTGCAGGGAGGAAGAGGACTGCTGCAGGGCCCAGCCATGTGTGCGATATCCGTACACCCTTGTTAGGGCGACTTCTGCTCCAGTGCAGGGCTTCCAGGAAGTCCAGTAGACTACTGCCTAGAAAATCTTCAAAAACAAGATTTGGAAGTAGCATTCATGTTTTTCTGGGTTTGAAAAAACTTCTTGGTTGATTTTTAAGTGATACAGTTGGTAGAGGTTGCCTTTTGTCCTTCCATCGTCACAGCTACAACACTTATTCACTTTTCAGAATTTCTTTTGTATAACTTAATGTGGGAAGGGATTTGTTTTGTTTTGTTTTCAAGTTCATTCTTGCTAGATCTTGTTTTGACTACTGGAAAAAAAGCATGCTGGTCTAGGAAAGCAAGAGAAACAATGGGCATACAGGATTGTGTTTAATATTGGTCCCGTTCCCTGAGTCACTTTACTGGCTTTTGTTGGTCTCTGTGACAAAATGCTCCTTCCAAAAGTTTGCCTGTACCACAGAAGGATCTGTATGTGTTGGTGTTTCCTCTTAGATGGTAGACTTGTGTTTGAACAGTAGTTAAACACCTCCAGTAACGTTTTGAGTCTCACTATATCCCATCAACTAGGGAGGCAGAATATCATGAAAAAGTGACACGTCAAAACAATCCAACAGACAGTAAACATGTATCTTAAGCAAATGTTCTACAGTTACTGGATTGCCTTGAGATGTCAATGGTGGTCAAACTAGCCCTGAATTTGCAGCCACTGCAAAATGCAGATTTAATAAAGAGCCTCACATGCTTGCAGCTGGTGCAGTCCTAGCAGCTGGAAAAGGGACTGGTCTGTGCTGCACAGCGGGCACTCTGAGCACTCTTCTGGGGGAAAAAGCTTTGAGACCTGCTGCAGGAGAAGCCTAAGCTGCATGGGAGAGTTAAATTTCTCCTAAACTGCTTGGCAAATGCAAGGCTGAGGAGGGATGATCCTGAGTGCATCCCTCTCCTGTGGCCACTGTGGCCTTGGAGAGACAATGATTTTATTCATCTTTACACCTGCTCTTCTAAAACTGGTGGCTGCATTTCCTTTGATGTTGTCTTCTACTTAAGTCAATTATATTTCCTGTACTATTTTCAGAGGAAACGAATTATGAAATGAAAATGTCTTGTAATATTTCCATAATTAAATTTCTGACCAATGAAGGCAATGCACTTGACATTTCAAATCTTCTGAAGTACCTTAGTGCATCAGGGCCTGTTTTTTCTTCATTTTCCAGGCTGTTTCACAAGCGAAAACTAGCTAGCCCAAAGCTTATAAGCAACTTTGAGTATCAGCTATGTCCTTTGGTAGAACAGCATCCATCATGATGATGTCGAGGATGCAGCAGGGTGTTTTGTCTTATTTTCTCTCTCTCGGCAGTCGTGTGTTCTCATACCTAGACGGTTGGCTCATTAAAGCAAGTGTGTTATTGCTGAGCACAAAAAAAAAAGAGAGACGCTATTTTTTTTTTTTTTTTAAGACTTGGATTTATAGCTCTGTGTTGCAATCAGACATCACAAATTCTTTCACAAGAACTATAAAACAAGTTTTCTCATGACAAGAAAAAAAAAAAAGAAAAGGCAAGTATGCTGTCCTCCATTAAACAATAGTGAATTTCTAGTTTAGTGCAAGCTTGAGAGGGAAAAAGGGGACCTAGCAGTAAATCTTCTGTGTAGCTCTCAGCCATAAAGTTTCTTGAGCAGTCAGAACTGCCAGGGCTTGTTTGGATGACTTATTCCTAGGCAGGGGGGGATGGAAGAAAGTTTATAATACAGCTTAAAACTTTTGCTGTCTTTAGTGTCATTGTTGTTTACGTTAGGTGATAATATGCTACAGAAACCTCCTTCCACTTCAAAGGTGACATTTTCCTCTCTGACCTTGATTTGAGAGGATTTCACCCAGCCAATGGAGCAGAAATCCGTAATTGCCTCGGCACTGGGGCGCGTTGGTTGGGTCTTTGCAGAGAATGGGGAGTTCAGTACAGGCTGCAGCAGCCAAACCCAGTCAAGGAGAGAGACCTGTGGGTCTGGCTGGGGTTTGGATCAGGCCCTTGAATGCCTTGCCAGGAGAAGTGACGTGGGCTCTTATCCAAATTGGGTGACTGATTGAGCGATTGCTTTGCGCTGAGGTTGGAAGGGAGAAGGGTGCCAGTTGGCTTGTGTGACTGGTAGCTCTTGGATAACCTACCTGTTGCTGTGAAAAGGCTGCCAGCCTTCTACACTAAACCATTAGATCCTTTCCATTAGGCTGAGGCGAAAGTGCATATTGCTTATCTCAGTCAACAAAATTTGATCAAAGAACTTCATCGCTGTACAATATTTCAAATTGTTCTGTCTGCAAACCGTGTTCCGTAGTTGGAGGGACTATTTTCAGCAGGAGGCAAAGCTTCTGTTGGACAATGCAGTGAGGTACCTGATACCAGAGCAGGCCTTGGGGAGCAGGGCACAGGGATGCGGTTATCTGTGCAGACTGTTACCGCCCAGGTGAGCCGTGCAAATGCTGAAGGACTGTGAGAAAAATACTCCTGCAGACCAGCAGAACTTGCCCAGAAGGGTGTTATATAGTGTGCCTTGATACAAGTCAACTGGCAAATCAGGGGAGGATAAATGTATCTTAAACACGTGTTTTAGATGAACAACTTGCAGATTTGTGAGAATAACACGAGAATTTACTTCTAAACTGTGTTTTTGAGGGGAAATGAAGAAAACTAGGCCCAAACCAGGACTGTATTCATCTTTTTTTCTCGTGAAATTCTTTCTCTTCACTCTTTTCTATGTGCGCTGTTGTAAGAAAGACATCCAGTATCCTCTGACTAACGCTCGAGATGAGTATCTTTTCAATTAAACAGAACCCAGCCTGACCTGTCTCTGTCTTAAATTTCTTGATAGTATGAAATACAGCCTTTAAACAATTTTAGACCTGTGTTTCCCCCTTTTCCTCTCAGTCTAAGGTATGATTAGTGCATAATGGGCCTTGAAAAGCACCTTTATTTATAATGGCCACAGGTTGCTCTTGTCTAGATACGATCTCCAGTTTTCTGGTTTCTCTTGAATTGAAACCCAAAATAGTGGGACACATACTTGGTTATTATGTTCATATATGCTATATTTTTTTTCAGAACTATCTTTTATGAATGATTTAATGTCTATAATTAATTTTATGCCCAAAACAATGGACTTCTTTATACTGGGCAGTACTGATAACACAGTATCTGTTACACAGATACACCGGGGTATCAGGTGCCACAAAGCACTTTTCACCAGGGAGGACGTATGAATCCAGGACATTCATTCTGCATCTGAGGAGGTGCAGTGAGAGCAAGAGATAGGATTCTCATACTCACTACGTTTTGCTGCTCAAAGAGCTCAGAGGCCCCAAAATGTCAGCGGTGTGAGTAAAAAGTGATGATCTCCGATATGTTGTTTGCCGAAATCTAGGGATAAAAGTCTCCAGGGCCCAGAGCTTTAAGAAAATCAACCCGAGCAGGTAAAGACCCAAACTGTGATTCCAGCAATGCTTCTTCTATTGAATAAAACCTTACAGGTCAGACTTTAGATAAAAACTGTATCAGTTATTTCTGTGCATCTGCTTATTAAGCACAGTTACAAAATTTTTCCAGATCACGTACCTTCTCTCATACCTGCCTGACTCAACTCAGACTAGAAAATGAGAGAGGTGAAGCTCTCAGAGGTTGTAGATGTTGTGGGACAAGACAAACAGTCATTACCTTTGCTAATGATGATATATCCCTGTGATATGCTAATCATAAAGTAATAATGCCCACATCAAACTACCTAATTAGATTTCTTGGGAATAGATTGCAGTGGGATTACTGGTTTTCTCCACACTGGCATGAGATCCTAGTACAGACTACCCAAAGGTCAGGCACGTTTGCATTGCTAATCTAGCTGGGACTGATTTCTCTGCTATTAACGGTAACGTTGCAGTAATGGCTAGAGATTCCAGCTGAGCTGGGGCTGCACCACTCTTGGTAGCCTACAGGGAAGTTAAGCAAGCCCAGTGATGAAAGGTGCCTGTATTAAATCTGGGAAGAGCTGTAATGATCTCCAGTCTCTGTCTAGGTACTTAATTAGAAGGCAATCTTTTTCAGTATATAGTTTATTATTTTGAGTAATGCTCATCTTTAACATACAATAGCTGCTCACTTGGATTATGTCGTTTTCAGCTATGCTAGTTTTCTAGTAATTAAAACCCCCAGGGTTGAATACCATCTGTTTTCCGCAGTTCCTATCACCTTAATATCTATGGACATATTTTAAAAAGTAAAAAAAGCTCTAATGGGATTTAGATGCCTATAAAGCAGGGATTTTCTGCTCATCTTACTATTAACACATTCAGCATGGTTGCTTTGATTTTTACTTTTTTTTTTTTTTTTCTCCCCAGCCTCTGTCAAAACATAGCTGGTGTGCTATCCTTTTCTCTGTGCCAAATCCTGAAAGGTGGCTTAATCTGTTGAGTCCCTCTCAATCACTGTGCTTTAAGCTTCAATACATGACTCAACAGATAAATATTCAAAAACAGAGCAATTTCTCAGCGCTTTTTCACTGAGTAAGTTAAGTCGGGTGACAAGGCCAGTGAAGTTTTGATTTCAGAAGATCAAAATGGAATGTGGCTAGTCTGCGCAAAATGAAGGTGGTAAGAAATTACTGACTGTACAGCGTATCCAAATTTACTTAAATATGTTTCCAAATTAGAATAATTTGTATTCTCCATAACTGAAAGCTCTTTCAAAAGTGTTCTCTATTATTAGTTTTACAGACCATTAGTGCTATTTTAGAACGTTCTAATACTATGTCATATAAATCCACAAAGCAATTACCTTGGTAGGCAAAAATTGCGTGAAAGACTGAGACAATTTAAAATGTGTCATTTGATAATAATGAATGGAGAAATAAAAAAATATTTATCTATGTATAACATCATCTTCTCAAAGGATAACTGGAGAACCAACCTGGGAAGATTAAAGGAATCTGAAATTGAAGTAATTAATGGCTAGAGTAGATTGCAAGGTGAAATGAGAATGACAAACAGTAAGACAGCGAGAGAAATAGAGGTGGTGGATGCCCCATCCCTGGAAATATTTGAGGCTGGGTTGGACGGGGCTCTGAGCAACCTGATCTGGTTGGAGATGTCCCTGCTCCTTGCAGGGGGCTTGCACTGGATGGCCTTTGAAGGTCTCTTCCAACACTAATCATTCTGTGATTCTATGAAATATGATGCAAAGCCATGGAGAATAAGGCCCTTTCAGTCTCTGGATTCATTCTTCCATTCCTAGAGCTCCTTATACTTGATGGGATGCTCTCCTATTATAAATTCTCCTATTCTAAACATTCTCCTCATAATGATAGCCACGTTTTCTTTTTAAATTTTTAGGCTAAAATGTTTAGAGAATAATCATATCATTCTGATGCTTAGTGATATTTGAAATAGTAGTAGCTCTGTACTATATTTTACAGGCACACGTATGCCCATTCCTCAGAGGAATACCTCATGCAGGTATGACTGGAGTACTGTGTCCAGTTCTGGAGCCCCCAACACAAGAAGGACATGGACCAGTTGGAGAAGGTCCAGAGGAGGGCCACAAAGATGATAAAAGGTCTGGAGAACCTCTCTTATGAGGACAGGCTGAGAGAGTTGGGGCTGTTCAGCCTGGAGAAGAGGAGGCTCTGGGGAGACCTTATAGCGGCCTTCCAGTACCTCAAGGGGGCCTACAAGAAAGATGGGGAAAGGCTGTTTAGTAGGGCCTGTTGCGATAGGACGAGAGGTAATGGTTTTAAAATAGAGGGGGTTAGATTTAGATTAGAAATTAGGAAAAAATTTTTTACGATGCGAGTTATAGAACACTGGAACAGGTTGCCCAGAAAGGTGGTGGAGGCCCCATCCCTGGAAATGTTCAAGGCCAGGCTGGATGAGGCTCTGAGCAACCTGATCTAGTCAGGGATGTCCCTGCTCCTTGCAGGGGGGTTGGACTAGATGACCTTTGAAGGTCCCTTCCAACCCTGACCATTCTATGATTCTATGATTCTATGACTGTTACTGATTGCACCACATCAGATATTTCAGAAGCAGCAGCAGATCCTAATAATTTCTTTTACCTAGTCCTACTTAAAAGCTAAAATCTTAGTCCAAGGGTATGATGGAGTTACTTGAGCATGAAGCTTTTCAGATCATATTCAGAGGATGAAGCCTGAAAAGATACACACAGGAGCCTCAGAAAATCTTCACTACCGGAAATAATGCTGTAAAATATGCCTGTGAAGGCTTCTGGTTCTGTGTCATAAAATTTAGTGACAGTCTTTAACAGCCCATTAACTGGGTGTTTACATGTGTACCTTCTGTATAGATATTTATATTCCAGCTTATATGGTGGAAAAAAAAATGGTTCTTTTTGTTGCTGGCTACTGCTATTTGAGGTATTTGAAGTATTTTTTTGTACTACTATTTTTAAAATAGTCCTCAAATTGTTTACACATAAAATACTGATAAGGCCAAGGATTTTTATTTGCACTGGTCACTGAAAAATGTAAAAAATGTGAATCTAACTATTAAGACTATCCACATTATCTAGTAAGAGATAAAAAAAAAAAATCCTCTCTCATCTTCCCCAATCAGACAGAGAATTGGATGGATGGGTGCTGTATCTGTATTGTACATCCTTGGCCCTTAGTGCTAGCTGTGGCTTTAATAATTTTCATTTTTCTTATTCATTTAAAAAAACTGACACAACAAAATCAACTTTAGTGGAGATTTAATTTTGATATTACTGAACTGTGCAAAAAGCTCCTATGCAAGTAACTTCATTATCCAAGTGGAATATAATTAAAACATAATAAATTCTGCAAGCCTTCTGCCGTATTGGATAGGGCAGGGATGTTTAAGGGGGATCTACCCCTGGACGTCCGATGCCGTTTGTCTAGAGATGGATGCTGAGCTGCAGTAGCTGTATTTGAATTGTTTTACCCCTTTAAGAAGAAAACCTAGTTCTGAAGGAATCATAGCCTGGGTGCTTAGTAGAAAGGTTGGAAGAGCTTTGCTGTTGTCATTTTTTGTTCCTATGCCCAAACACTGTACCAAATAAATCAGAAATTTTTGTCTGTTGCACTCTTAACTTTCTGGATCAAGCCTGTATTCAGCTCAGGTTGCAGACAGAAATGCTTATGATGGGGTTGCTGAGACACATGAGGGTGACTTGTGTTTGGGATGGAGTGATGTTGGCTTTAACCCACTTGGGCATAGCATGTTTCTCACTCATTGCTAATTACTGGGATTAGTGTTTTGAAATATTAGCTTCTTGATTTCATATTTTGATTTCTTTGTACCTTTGTTACTCTGAGCTATCTCAACGACTTCAGTAGGCTTACTTGGGAGGCAAAGGACTGATTTTTGAGGGTAAAAGCTTCACGGACTGAAACAGTTGCAACCACTTCTTGTTTTAGTAACTTGGTGTCGTGGTTTTGTTAGTAAGGGGGGGCTTAAGGTGGTAGCTTCTGTAGGAAACTGCTAGAAGTCGCTCCCCTTTGTTCAGGGGACTTGGCCAGGCCTAGGGCGGACCTGCTGCTGGCCAAGGCCAAGCCGATTGGTAGCAGAATGTCCCGTGATAACGCCTCTGCGATAACGTATTTAAGAAGGGGAAAACAGAAAAAAAAAAGAGAGAAAAGAGAAGATGTGAAGAAGCTGAGCGGGGGCAGAGGTGCAGAGGGGGAGGCGCAGGCCTCATGGGCCTTGCAGGCCTCACCCTCTGGCCTCTCGCCAGGCAGCCGACTGGGCCCGACTCGGTCCAGCCCGGCTGCAAGAAGTGGAGAGGAGATGAGAAGTGAATGAGATGTAAAAAAGATCCTGAGAGACATCTACCAGCCTGTTGTGAGGAACGGCTGCAGACGCCAAGGTCAGTTCAGAAGGAGGGGGAGGAGTAATGCGGCTCCTGGCCAAGATTCCCCTGCAGCCTGTGGTGACGACCATGGTGGAGCAGGTTGTCCCCCTGCAGCCCATGGAGGTCCACGGAGGAGCAGAGATCCACTTGGAGCCCGTGAAGGACCCCGCACCGGGGGAGGTGGATGCCTGAAGGCAGCTGTGGCCCGTGGAGGGCCCACTGGGACAGCTGTTCTGGAGAGACTGAACTCCGTGGAAGAGATCACCCACGCCGGAGCAGTTCCACAAAGGACTGTGGCCCGTGCAAGGGACCCCACGCTGGAGCAGGGGAGGAACGTGAGGAGTTCTTCCCCCGACCATGAAGCAGCGACATAAAACAACATATGATGAACTGACTGCAACCCCCATTCCCTCTTCCCCCCTGTGCCGCTCGGGGGGGGTGAAGGTAGTAGAGATAATGTTAAGCTTGGGAAGAGGGAGGGGTGGATGGAGGTTATCTTGTTCTCTGTCTCATTATCCTGCTGTTTGTAGTAATAAATGAATAGTTTTCCCCAAGTCGAGTCTGTTTTGCCCGTGATGGTAACTTTAAGGATTTCTCCCTGTCCTTATCTCAAACCTTGAGCCGTTTTTCCTTATATTTTCTCTCCCTGTTCTCTTGGAGTGTGGGGGGAGTGAGAGAGAGACTGCGTAGTCTGGTCCGATCGGGGCTGAACTACGACACTTGGGTTTTGTGATTCAAAAGTGTCAGTTGTTTGATATTTATCATGACAGTGACTTCGGTTAACACAGAAATAACTTCTTCTTTGTCATGAGTCTGTCAGTGATGAACAAACATGGCACAATACAAATTAGGAGCACCACATCTCCCATGGTGCAAAGTAGTTACGGGGTAGAGCCGTTCTTGTTTGGTGGAGTGGCACCTTTATGTACTGTTGCATTTTATCTGGTGCTAGTTCCTTTTTGAAATTATATGTTAAAAAGATGTAGACTAATGTTACTTGAGACATAGTTAACACTTGATGTCTTGTGGTCTGTAGTTTTCTGCCTTGTACCCTTCTGTTGGTCCAGCCAACTGCCTCCAGACACTTATTTGTGGATTTGTAAATAATCCCGGGATACCGTGCATGGCTGTAGAGTCCCTTGCACCTTATAAGGACCGTGTTGCAGCATCAGTATTAGTGCAGCGCCTTGCTGACAGATTCCTGCTCTGATGATGGTGAGAGATCACGCGTATTTCTAACTCCTAATTTGCCCGATGAGAGACTGTTGGGGTTGAAAGAAGCTATTGCTCCGTTTCTGCTTTTCTCAGGTTGTTCCCTCTTTGAGGACAATTTCCTAAACAATTTCGCTGCTTTTAATGAGAAGAGCCCCAAGTGTTTATTGTAACCTGCTTTGAACTGTTAGCAGCTCCAGAGGAGGGAGGTCTTCAAACAGAGCTTGTCTTGTGCCAAGAAGAGCGCGCGTGGCGGAGCGGGGCTGAGGTACAGAAGCAGGGCAGCGAGCGAGCAGCGTTAATAAAAACACTGCAAATGAAACGTTAGCGCGGGGTGGTGAAAGAGCTCAATTTTATTTTGTTTTCGCACATTAGGTTTTGCTTAAAGCAGACAAGTACCAGGGAGAGCGTTCTGAAAAGAGGCTTTGTATAGGAGCTGGGGCTCTATCCATCAGATTTGTCATTTCAGGAATGCCGCCAGATGTATTGACTTACCAGCAATTGCATTGGTGCCATCTGGCCCGCTGGAGGCTGTATTAAAGATGGAAAAAACTGAACAGAAAGAAATGAAATTTGTTCATCATGCCGTTACTCTCGCTGCTTATTTAAAGGGGGGGGGGGGGAAATGTAACTTCTTGGCAGCGGGTATGCTGTTTGAAAATAAAATATAAGGTTTTAAGGACTGCAAGTTTCAAAACCAAGCGCTGATGTTTATATGTAGACGTGAAAGCTGGGCCTCACTGTTGTCATTTTGTGTATGACTTTTTTAAATGGAAAAATGCTTTCAAATCCTACTGTTGCGAGTCGTAGAGCAAACACCAACCCAAGACCCCTGCCTGGTTCACTGCAGCGTTTATACGTATTCGATCTCCATTCTCCCCAGTACAGTTTAGCTGTCTGAACTGCTGCCTCCTCTCAGGAACTGGGGTTTGTAGGTGCTGTACTTTCTATTGCTGACCTAGGAATGTCTTCATAACTTTTGGATGATTTCTTTCCAGACTTACAGATATTGCTCTCTAAGCAGAACTGTTATTCCCAGCACATCAGTAGCAATAATACACCCCTTATTTTAATACTGACATGCCTAAATGTACTTATTTTAATGAATAAATGCCAGGTCTCAATTATTTCCTTGCATTTAACATAGCAAGATGTTTTTCTTAATATTAGTAGGATCAGGGCTAGTGTTAACATTTATTGACGGAATAAGAATAAAAGCTTTTTCAGTATAGAAACGTACTATGGGTGAGAAGTGTTCCCCAGCCTTATTGAGGTATAATTTTAAGTATACCTATATTCATATTTATTTCTATAATTAACCTTCCTAAATCAACAGCTGGGGGCTGCTGTCTTTCCAGGAAGTGGTTCCGTTTGTTTCACAGGGTAAAATTATGGGTTTGAACCACCTCCCACTGGAGTTAATGAAAGTTGGACTGGCTCCTGTAAGAGGCCATGAAGCAGTTCCCAGGCATTTTCAGCCTTTGTTGAAGGTCAGTAGAAAGTCTTAATTACTGAAAAGTAAAACAATGTAGGTGCTAAATTAGATTATTATATATACTTCTTCAGTACTCTTTCATAGACATACCAGTTAATGTACTGACACAATAAAAGTTGTTTACAATTACTGACAAAAATGCTGAAACAAAGGACCCAGAGTCCTTTTTAAAAAATATTTTTCAGTTTGCTCTGTTCTTTTTACAACTCTTGTTTTTGCCATTTAAGATAGAAGACTCTTGAGGGCAGGGAAGTGGAACTTTGTAAAATGCTGAACTACTTGTGGGTGAAACTGGTGTTTTAGCACTACTGAACACATGTGTTAAAAGAATACACCAGTTTTAGGATTTCTACAACCATGAAACCTCCATTCTAGCGCTGCCAGGGTCTTCGCTGTGGGTTTTTTTTTTTTTAACAAGATGAGAAATTCTGGCACCAATACTGGAAAAGTCAACAGTGACTAAATACTCTTAAAAGAAGATGTAATGTTCTTACTCATAGCAAGTCATTGAGCTGTGTGAAAAAAAGACCTAATTCAGCCCTCATTAAAAGCCAGGAGAAATACTTTTATCCACTATAGGGAAAGTTGGTTTGTGCATTCTAATGAAACAGTGAGCAGCATCACCAGAGCTGGTACCGCATTAGCTGGTACCGCACTGCGCTAACACGTCCGTAGCCACAGAGAGCCCTCAGCTTGTTCAAGATTGCGCGTAAATGGGATGGCACGGAGAAACATCCCCAGTGCTTGAATCATCTCAAGAGATGATCCAGGAGAAGGATAGCGTGCCGCCTTCTGCATTTGGGAGGGTGCTTGTCATATCTGACAGCCCGTGGTTTTTTTTTTTTGTGGTGATACGGTCCGTCTCCCTACATCAGGACAGAATGGCATGACCTGAACGGATAAAAAGTGCCTTTGGGGTTGCTCTGAGCAGCGGCTCTTTGTGCGTGCCCTGATATGTCTGCCGAAGAACATCGTGAAGTTTTGTTGCCACTCGATTTTTTTTTTTTTTTTCAGTTATTTGCAATATTCTGGAAATTAAGTTAAATAAGGGTGTGTTGTGGTTGTTTTGTTTGTCCGTCGTCCCTGTCCCCCCCCAAACCCCTCCATAAAAAAATGGGTATCTTTGGTAGCAATGTCTGGATTATCCTTTCAGTGCAGTAATTAAAGGACTTAATCTCCATGCCTTTTGTTTTGTAAATTCAGAATGTTGACATTATTATTGTTAGCAGTAATCTTATGATTATAAGCAGGAAGGCGGGAGGGCTCAAGCGTATGACACATGGGACAAAATGCTCTTCTGGCCAGGAACCACACACTGAGCAGAACAGCAAGGGTACAAAATATTCTGGGAAAAGAGAAACACTGCCATTTCTCTGCAGGGAACTTCGGCCCATGCAGAAGTTGCCACCAGATATTGGCAGCCCTGCCAGGAACAGAAACATTTCCAAAACCCTGTGGATAAGTTTTGAGGGGAAGAAGGCAAACCATAGGTTTGAAAGTTTAAAGAAAATATGGAAGAGTGACAGGAGGCGTAGTCAGATTCATATTATAGAAGAGATTGCAAAATTGATTTAGGAATAATAATTTTCCTCCCTACATTTCTCATTCTTACTCAGGTGAGCTAGGATATAGTCCAGCTTGGTTGAAAGTGGAAAGATCTTCAGAACTATGTTATGTTTTCATATTTAATCTATGAGTGCATAAGTATTATGTGCATGAGATGTAGGCATGCATACATAGCACACCAGTATGTATTTTTAAGTGTAGGATTACAGATTTGAAGTTTTAAAGCATACTGAGTAACAGTAGCCACTCACTGGCTCACAGTTAATGTGAATAGTAGAACTATGGAAGTAATAAACAAATGAATAAGCAATATTAAATAAACACCAGTAATTAAATATACTGATGAGAACAATGTAAAATAGGAAATCTTCCACTGTTTTTATTATTCATTAAACATGTACATATGTGTATTATACCCACAGAAATGGAAACAACACGCTGTGTGTTGTTTTTAAGCAATATAGCATCCATTGGATAAAACAAGGATAGGAAAGAGAGGTGGGGGAAGGCAGGAAAACCTTTTTTCCTCGCTGTCTAGAGTGGTTTATTGTTTGATTTCTTTTTACTGCACTTTTAGCACCAGTTACAAGAGTCATATTTGCTGGTGCTTAGAAGGCATAGATACCATCTTATCTGGTGAGTTAGATGAGTTTTTAATATGAGTTTGGAAAAGTTGATTATACACCAGAAAACTGAAGAGAGGACCACATGGAAAAATTCCTTTTAAAAGTTTCTAGAAAACCTGGAGCAGCACAGCATGTCCATATGTAAATATTTAAACCAAATACAGTGTTTTAGTAGCCTTGGACAACTCTGAAGTCAGTGGATGTTTTCTTCATGAATATGAGAACAGTATTTTATCAGTCTGTTTTTTATTAACATGAACAGGCTAGTGTTTGTGACATAGGTAGTGACATAAAGTGTATTTACAATAAATAATGGACTGCCAAAGGGGAGAACTGTGCAAGGGACAACTTTCCTGTGTTCTTTTTGGTGATGCATAATCTACACTTACTCCACAGGTCTTTTATCATCTCTACATGAAAGAAACATGTTTTAGCCAAGTTCATGCAGACTTGATAGCTCTATCTTTGTAGTCTTTTATACAATACTCCCCAACAGGCTGAAAATAGTATGTAGTCAACCACCTTTAAGCCATCGTTGGGTCAAATAAGACCAAAATATAGTGGTTTCCAAAACTTAAAACCCCTATGTAGGTGACGAGGAATAAGAGACAGTACAAGTCTAGGCAAAATAGCTAAAGATAAGCAGCAGTTTTAGTGGCAATTTGAGGGTGATTTAATGCCTCTTTCAAATATGGTGCTCACAGAGACTTGTTGACAGCTTGCACTTTTTCTGCTCTTGTTTGTATTCTGCACTCTCAGAGAGAATCCTGCTGCCCAAGAAGGTATATCCAAGACAGAAACTTTAGCACATTATGTATAAGAAGAGTATATAAAACTCTGCTAGTTTAATTCTGAAACTGCCATAGAGATGGATTTCATGAGGTCAATGAGGAGAAGGTTCTGGTGCCACCATACTCTCTGCAAAAATTACACCGTGACTTCAGGTGCACTGAGACTTTGCTCCTTCTACCTGGAGGAATGAAGCTTCAGTTCTTTGACAATATAGTTTTTTTTATTCCAAATTTCCAATACAAAACATCAACTTTGTGAATTAGGGTTAAAATTAAAAATACACAGACTAATGAGAAATGACTAATAAGATCTGTCACTTCGGTTACCCTGCCAAAAGCAGATCCTGATAATTGAAATGGCTACAGTCCTCTCTCTCCTTGCATAAGTTCAAGTTCCTATGCGATTAAATGGTTTATTATGCTTAGGGGATGCACTGAATTTATTTTATTTTTTTTTTTTTTTAAAGAACTACTTGCTTTTTTCCAATTGACCACTCTAAGTATATTTAACAGTCAGTGAGAGTAGTACTTTGAATTTCAGGAGATTGAGTTACTCTTATTCTTATGTGGTTCTTTGTCCCCACAGCAGCGATAGCTTCAGAATGCCTGTATTAAGCACAAAGCCAATCTTAATTTTGTAATTAAAAGGAACGTAATTTGATGATGGGCGCACACAGACCAATGGGGCACGTGTGTGCACATATAAACATTGGAGTATCGTATGGAAGCTCTTAATGAAACACTTATGATATGAATAATACTCAAGTTACAAATGCTACAGCTTATCAGTTATGTGTGGTAGGTGATAATAACTCTGCAATTCAGTTAAGGTAGGAAAGTGATTTTAGTAAATATAATCCCTGAAAGCAATTTTCAAATTTATCCCTGAGTTTTAACGTACAGTAATCTCCAAAACAGCTGGGTTGTTTTTCAGATCCAACTTCCAGTTTGTGTTGGTGGTTTTTAACCATTAGTGCCACATTGCTTACCACCTTAAATCCTTCCATTTCAGCATGTGATATTTAAGTGTGTTGTAAGTGGCAAGGTTATAATTTTCTGAGCAAGATGTCAGAATGCACCTTACATGGGAAACAGAAACGTGACATGGGAAACAGGGATGTGACAGATGAATTATGGCGTATATTCATATGATGCATAAGACTGGGATATGACAGAGGTCTGTTTGCGGATCTGTATGTAGTGTAGAGGAGATGACTAGGGAAGCATTATTCACTGTATCTTACAATAAGAAAAGTTAAGGGTAACTAAGTAAATTGCTGCCTAGCACGTTTACAACAAATATGACATACACAGGCTATTGTGAAGCCAAAAGCATCCAGGATTTTAAAAACACCCTGTCCCCCCAGACACATCTATTGACATCTACTAAATGTGATGCTTGGTAGCAGTCTCCAGCACAGAAAGAGCATCAACTATTGACTGCTAGAAGGAGACAAGAAACACACCATCTTTGTTTCTTACTTCTTAGCTAACGCTTCTGGTTGCTGTTTCAGATTAAATGATCTTTCCTGGACTGAAAGCCTTTAAGGCTTTTCTTCATGGCAAGAGAACTCCTGAACACACAAATGGGCTGGTCTTGAGTTCACTGCGAAACTTGGCTATTCCTAGTTGACCTTTCCTACTAAAATTTAGAGCTCCCTGGAAGATGGAGAAATTGTATCTTTCCTACCAACCACACTGCAGGTTTCCCCACATCTGCACTTCTACCTTCTCCAAAGGTTGATAGGTAGTGAAGGAGAAGAATCATGCCCCTGCATCACTTTACTTTTCTCTTGCTCCTTTTGTACCATTTGTCTGTGGATAGAGAACAATTGTGTATAGTGGGGAATGCTGCTCCCTTCTCCTTAAGTACCCACAGGGACAATCCAGCCTTTCACTATTGCAATTTCTGTATCAGACATTCAGTAACAGAACAGTATCAATATCATTCTGAAAGACACAGCTTTACGATCCTGACATAAAGGCCTTAGACTATCAAAATTCTTCTTTAACCATGCCAGGAAAATAATTGAAACCATATTTAGCTGTAGGGATGTAGAAACTTAGACGAATTTCGTTGATCTTGTGGTTAGCTAAAGAAAGATGCGGAGAGACGTTTAAACCAAGAGTTTGTACAAGCCGTATATTCACGTTCCTGAAACTTGAGAGAATGCTTTTGACAATAGTACTGACTTTAAAAACTGGATATAAGGTTTTTTAGGGTTGTTCTTGTGTGCCCTTGGCTGCCTCAGTAATATTTTTGGAGAGAGAATTTTGGTCACTGATCAGGATCTGTTCAGGGAAGGCAACTTGGACCTTTTTGAAGTTGATGCACTTCTATCTTGCCTGCAGTCAAATGCTCTTCAGGTAATATTTCAGTTTAGTTGAGGTTTTTTTTTTTTTTTCCAAACAGAATCTCTCTCCAAATGTTGCAGTCAACGCAAACTTTCCATCCAAATCAAAGCGTATAGGCTGTCTCGGTGTTATCACCTGACAACATTATCATTGGGAATATTAAGCTGTCAACAGCAGATCTGGAGGAATCATTTTCCCAATCTGCAGTGAATTATAGAGGATAGGAGTCTATCACACATAAAAGTCTTTCCATTTTTCTAAGTCTGCATCTAATTCTAATAACTTCAAACTGACCTCACGTTGGATTTCCCTCTTGTTTTAAATCATACTCGAAACACCTTCTAATGGCTTAGTTACGAGGTTTGTAACAGTTCAACACGTTTGTGTGTGTATTTATGTTTGTATTATGTGCGTGCCAAGCCCATGTTTGTGGAGAGTAGTGTCTTTTTGCCGAAACACTGCTCTGTTATGTATCTGTTATATATCTTTCAAATTCTTGTTGCATTCCTGATTAATGCGATGCTTGTGCAGCTTTATGCTAACACACACATCATTTGGGACTGCGTGTGGGTCAGTGTCAAGTGGGACAGGATTAGGACGTGGGAGGTTGCTAGCATTAACGCTTAGCTAGTAGGATTAGGATAAAGCTATAATTGAGCAGTTCAACTAACCTGGGATTCATCAAGAGATTTGCAAAAGTACATTACAGTGGTCAATGAAAGGAACTTTTAAACTATTAAGGCAAGGTCACGTTGCAAAGCTCTAATTGCAAAGAGGCAGGGTTAAGCACTTATCTCGTCTTGCATATATAAATGTAAGGTTCTTTGCTGGTTTTGGCATGGCAATCTGTGTTTCTGAATGTTTAGAGATAGTGGGACAACAAGAAATGAAAAAGTGCTTTGTCTAAGGAAGTTAAAAAAATGACAGCGAGACAATAGTACTTAATGAAATCCCATTAGAGACACATGATCTGGTGGAATTTGAAGGGATTCAGAAATTATTAAAAAAAATCTCAAAGGACACTTTAAAAATAATATAAATGAATGAATAACTTCAGAAATTTACTGTTTGCAGAGACAAAACTTTACATATTTCTCTAATCCTGTCAGTTTGTGGGCTGGGGAGCAAAAACATCAAAATACATAAATGGTACATAGGCTTGTGGTGGTCCTCTGTACAGGGACAATAGATGTTAATACATCATTTAAGATGGTCCCTCTAGCCTTGACAGGTCCCCTCAAGACTATAACAGGTAATACTGTTGAAAGGTCCACAATGCTGATAAATTAAAAAAAAACTGCATCCTATTTTCATCTAAATCTGTGTTCTAGCCATCATATAACTGGCACATGCGGGTGCGGAGAGAGCAATTTCATTGTGCAATTTGTCTTGGCTGTGCTCATTTTTTTGGGGGGGAAAAATGGGAATGAAATAATAGCTTTTGATGACATCATAGACATGACTGAGATTAAAACGGCTCCCCTGTGGGGTGTTGGTGGGATTTTTGCTCTATCAGCTTCATGGGCATGTATATTTGTACTGTACTGGCAGCGGGCCAGTTGCTATGATTGTTTTTTTGGGTGTCCAGGGTTATTAAGCCTCTCTGTGTTTTTTCCCCTTTCACTTTTTACTTCTGAACTGCATTTCTGTAACCAATTTGCATGACTTTATGTTAAGCTTCACGTGCCGTGTGTCAGCTGGATTACACATCAGATCTAAAGATTCAAAGCCCTTTCAGTTCATCTTGGTGGTTATGCTATATTTACTACTCGCTCACTGGTGTGCGATCGAGGAATTTAACAAGTTTTCAACTGTTTTCCATGTCTGAAGACATTGACGCACAGGACAGATTTTAAAAAAAGCTGTAAAGACCCAAAAAGGGAACATTTAAGGATAGCTAGCAATGCGATTTATACCCTACTGTATAACAATCCTCTTGTGTTCTGGCTTTTATGTGCATTCAGCAATTGCATTATTCTGTTGATTTATGAGGACAAAAAAGTCCATTCTTTCTGTCTGTGAAATGCATAGCACAGACAAGTCTTGATGTTGCCTCAGAAGAACTAGAGGGATACTGCAATACACAAATCATTAATAAATTATCATTGTAATAATGTCAAGTTGCTACACGCTAGTCTCTGTGAAATCCATAATGGGCTTGAGATTGTAAAAATACGTATTGTTTCTTAAAGCCTTAAAACACTTCTACTGTGGTTTATATTTTAATTTAGCCACATTGCTGTATTTCTAAGGTTCAATAAAAATAATGTAACCACGTGGCTGTATCCCATTCCCAGAGAGTACAACTTTCTAAAGATTCAGCAACATCACCAAATCTAACATCGTACTTTTCATCGGTTCTCTTGATTCCTGCACGGGCCACCCATGAAGTCGCCCAAATGTTGTGCGGACTTTTGTCTGAGGTTTTTCAGAGCTGCTTTTTGTTGGGAGTAGAATAGGTGTATTGAGTATGGTTCCTTTCTCTTGTTTTCATGTTTCTGTAAATTACAGATAACAGAGATAACTGTGAATGACTTAATTCTGCTCTTCCATCCAGCTGAAGTCAGCAGAGAAAGGATGGTCTAAATAGGATCAGAGTCAGGCTCTTAATCACGATAAATTTCCGTATGCTAGTGGCAGTATGTTCAGAATGCTTTGAAGTTCTGGATTGTCAGAGTTCACAACAGTTCATTTCAGCTCCAAATAAAATATTATCTGACTTTGCTGGCTTTCCAGCACCAGTCGATGTAACAGTAGAGCTCTTCTAATTCGTTTTATGAATCCAGTTTTCTTACACTAGTTTCTTTATTGGAATTCATGCTGAGCTTTCTTTAAACACAGCTTTTCACTGAAGAAAAACAAAAGAGTGTTTATATAAGACAATAGGGTAGACATCATTTACTGTATAGGGTTGACTTTGAGTTTATGCAACTAAGACAAAGGGAAATGAACACCCCCATGTGGTATAACCTCTGCAAGAGTGTAGCTTTGTTATTTTAAGGCTTGAAACGCCATACCTTTTAAAGTTTGAGTTATTGAGAATTATACTCTACAACACGTACTTTGTTCTACAGAATGCAAGCACAATATTTTTCCTTATGTCTTTTAATTTAAATACACTCAAAGCAAGACAACTTCCAAATTTTCTGAAGCAGTTTGCAATGCAGCATAAATGTAGTTTATCCCAGTTTTGAGACTTAAAGAACTTTCAGCAGCTGTTCATTTTTTTTTTTTTAAAGATCTAACAATGTCTGTAGTGAGGCTTAAAATAAGCCCAGTTGCTGAATAGAATCCCTTAAACATTCAGTCTTCAATTCTGACGTCTCTGTCTTCTTTCCTTCTCATAGTCTGCTGTGTGAAATTCTGAGTAGAGTAGCCCCTTGGGATTCTTTCCAAGATTATGAACCTGTGTGCAGAAGTGGTGAGGACAAGGAGGAATTTCAGGACCCGTGTACATGGGGGGACCCAATGGATTACGATTTTTCCATTTTTATCTTCCAAATCCTTGCAGCTTTTGGGTTAAGAAATATTGTCCTAAGATAATTGGTTAAAGTATAGGAAATCATAAACTAACCTGTTTATTAATAAGATAAAAAGGAAATCTTCCCTTAATACATTAGTGGTTGCAAAATGTGTATCTGACTGCAAAGAACATATCTATTTTATATTGGAGCTGACAATCCTGCAGCCCCACAGGACTGACCTCTGTATAACATTGCTATGAGGTCAGAGTAAATCAAAAGAAATTAGTAAGCAGTGTCTGCAAGATTAAGAACTTGTTTTCCATATTTTTGTCTGTGACAAGATCTAAGTTAAATAAAGAAAAAAGTAAATGTTAGGAAAATAAATATGAAAAGAGCTAATTTTGGGGAGCAGAGGGATAGTTATAGTTACAAGGCATAATGATGACTTGGTTTTGATGTAGAACAGACTGCCTGTACCTTCCCAAGTCAAGTCCATGTAGTTATTCAAGTGTAATTGTTCTGATAGAAGAAAGGAGGGATGAGGTGGGAAGGAGGCACTTTGTCTTCACTCTTATGAAGAGTTCTGAACCACTTCCCTTCCTTTTGGTCTGAAAGAATCTGGGTCTTCTGTCCTGCAGGTCATTAATTTATTATCTTGAATATCTTTCTGCACAGAGGTCAGGGTACATCTTTCTGGATAGCTCAGGAATGAGCATCCAGGCCTGAGAGTGTGTGTTTGGCCTAGTCTGAGTTCGGTAGCAACTACATAAATCATAGTTGAATTAGCAATCATGTATCTACCTACATAAATAACAGATTTTTCCGGTATGAAAATTCTTAGAATCTTAATAGACTAAGTGAAAAGCTGGAGAGGTGATCTAGTCCCAAAGCAGTCAGCTACTGCAAACCACTTTTGCCTAGTTGTTGTGTTTTTGTTGGTTTTTTTTTTTTCTTATGGAAAAAAAAAAAGACACTGGGGAAAAGGGATATTTAATATTCTCTCCTGCTTCGCCTGGAGTCAGACTTCACACCCCATGCTCTATTCCTCGTGCATGGATATGACAGCCCCTGTTTGTGCTTCCCAGTAGGTTGTGATGGATCTCGCCTATCCTTTGAGACAAGCATAGGTGAGAAAAGTGGAAAGGCATTGGCTGACTAGGAACAGTCAAATAATGTAGCCTCCAGCCATCCTCCTAACAGATTACTGCTTGAAACATTATTTTGGTTGATAGGGGATAGCTCATCTGGTTTAACTAGCAAGTACTGCCCTTCCCCACGGGCAAGAGGTGTCTGTGTATGAACGACAGTGAAGTAATAACCCAGGTAAACTATGCAATGAAGACATGCTTTATTGAGCTTTTTCACAACTTACAATTTAAATCTAAAGAAGAAATGTGTTTAGGGAAGGTTTTATAATAAAGGATGCACAGTGTCTATCACTGCTTCAACTGTTAATAGGTACAAAAATATATGAATTAAAATGTACGTAGAGAATGTGCATTTTTCCTTTAATAATGTTGAGTTTTCTCAGAAAATGGGCAGATTCTGCAAATCCATTTCAAAAATCAGCTTCAACTGGACTATTTATTACTTAGAATTTGCAGACTCAAATCTTAGATATATAGAAGTCATGCCTGCTTTCTACGGAACGAAAGAGTAATCCCTCAATTGTTCTTCTCACAAGGGCTGAACGCTCAAACTTTGCCTGCGTCAGCTGCCTCCTAACCAGCTACGGCAAGTTTATTTTTAGCAAGCGAGAGACTGAAAGTTTCATTCTGAGAACTTCAAACAAAGTATAAATCAAGACAGTTTAGTGATAAAAAAAAGCTTGGCTGGGGACTTCTATTGGCTTTTCCATATGAAATACAACATGGAGGTTTTTTTTTTTTATGGGCACAAATGCTATTTTTCACTGGCTGTCAGAAATGGCCTGTTTCAGCTTCTTGTACAATTGACCATTGTGATAAGTCAGTGAGTTTGTCCTTTTTATCCATTAGACTGAATAAACATTGGGATTTTGTTCATCTTTTAAATCCATTATATGGCATTTCCCAGAGGAGGTAAGCTTTTTATTTACTTGTGTGGCAACTCTTTGAAATACGGTGTTTTGAATCATCTCCTGTTTCCCAAAAAAGCATTTCCAACAAAGCAAGAGTTTGGCTTTATATCTAGGTTTCAAGGGCTTAAACAATTCCTTAATGTGAAGACACTATAAGTTTAATTAAACACAGGGTTACTACCAGATTAAATCAGTAGATTGTTTATATCGGCAATGTTTTCCAGACAAAAATTTGACAACCAACTGCTGAAAATAGCTGCAGAAAACTCCCAATGAAAGCCAGCAGTAGAAAAAAAAATCCCCCAGACTAATTCACACAAAGTAAAGAAGGAATAGCTGAAGACGCTATCTCAGCTTAGATTAATGCTGGTCTCTTTGTGGAATAATTTCTTTTGATGATCTAAGGGAGCTGTCTTGATGCTTTATATGCTTATTTTATATCTAAAGCTACAGACATTTGAGTGTGAAATACTTTTTTTTTTTTTATTTGAGACAAGCCCTGAATGAGGACTGTAGAGAGAAGAAGAGATTTCAAAGTGACACAAATGTAGTATTTCCATATGTGACAGGTATTTCTTTGGCAAAGTCTTTGAAAAGTTGAAACAAGACAAAAAGAGAAAGCAGGTGCCACAAAAGAGAAATCAGAGCTATCAAAGGTGGTATTAGATCAAACGATGCTGTCCTTGATGTTTATAAAGGTTATTTGACCAACAGCTATTAAAAAAAAAGAAAAATTTTAGGAAATGTTTCAATCTTAGTACTGTGTCAGGTTGAGTGGGGATTCAGTTGGTTAACATACATGTATTCTGCCCTTTGAGATTCTTTAACATCTTGAAGTCTGAATACCCTAGAGAGTATTCTCTCCCAGAAGTCTTATGTCTTATTTACAGTTCCTGTGAGGGCATCTCAGATGTTCTGGAACATCTTAAATAGCATGGAATTCTTACATCTAGGCTACTGCCTGTGCTAAGTTACAGGCTGAACTTTCAGATGTTTTTCTGGAACAGACCCATAATCAGGAAGAGAATTTTCACTTGACTGTTGGACATATTTTAGTTAGACAACTTTAAAGAAGCTGGTGAGGTTGCTTCTAGGACTATAGTCAAAACAGTTAGAGCATGGCAACAGCTAAAGCTCAAATATTTGTTTAATCTGCGGTGAAACGAATCTTTGCATTTGACCACAAACAATTTTCTTCTTACACTTTTGAATCATTAGAAAAGTGTCATGGTGGACTGGTTTGTTTTTCAACAACTCAAAAATCAGTTGCGCACGTAGTTCTGCATGGGACCCCAATCCACTCCCAAAAGCAATGAAAACCCCAAATATCCTGTCTTTCCAAATTAGAAGCACCTGCATCTTTCTCAGCATGCCTATATACATTTCACTGATTTCACACAGGGAAAGAAAATAAACAACAAAGAACTGAGGTGAAGTGGTATGTGTAGTTACATCAGGAAAAGATGCTGAATGCAGAGGGGTGGGATTTACAAAAGTACATAAGCAGTCATCTCGGTGCTTTAGTAAATCATTAACGCCCGAGAGGATGTCCATCGATCCCAGGGCAATGGAGTGCAGATAACTTTGAGCTGTCCCCAGGTGAACTTGCAAAAGAGCAGAAAAGGGCATAGCTGTACTGAGGCTGCACTGCTGGTAGGTTTTAGTACCCTTAATGAGATGCTTCATAAGCCTTCTTTTAAGCACTTGATAGGTGAATTGCACTACCATGTTACATGCCTATAGACCTAAGGAGATCTATGATCCAGTTCACTGGGAGTTAGGATACTTCTGAGAATCTGAGCCACCTATGTCAGATGTTTCTGATAATTTAACTCTAAAAGATCATGACTTTTCACTTAGCTCATTCTTTCTTCCAGACGTCAACAGCTGCTAGAAAGCTGTGTCTGAGCTTCTAAAATATGAAGTAGGCGTATACTGTAAGCTGACATACAAACTTTTCTGCATTATTGGTACCATCAGTGCCGGAGTCATATATTTGCCATAAATTAGATTAGTCTTTCCCATTCTGATATTACGTTTTAATGTGCTGGCATGAGAAATTAATCAGCAAGTACTTGGACAAACAAATACGATAACTATTGAGATAGAAGAAAGAATTCAACCTAGACCAGTACATTTCTAGTTCAAATATTATCTGTATTTAACTTTTCTCTGCATAGGTTAGAATCTCATATTATTCTCTCAAGACTTTGATTTTTGTTTTCCTAAATAATTATCTGGACTACATGACTTTGTGCTCGGCCATCAAACTTGCTGAGTTAGGAACACCGAGGAAAGGTTAATGTGTTCTCCTGCAGATGATTGTATCAGAATGGGCTAAGTCTGTGAAATATAAATATCCAGGATGCCAAAGCAAATATTCCTATTCCCTTGAACTCATTAGCAAAAGTTTATTTTAGATGTGATGGGACGCGAGCTATTACTCCAGAATAGAATAGATGGATAGATTAGGATGGACGGAATTCATTAATAAAGCAGGTCGGTATCTTTTGGAATTTAATACTTCCTTACTGAAAGCTCAAAAATGGCTTAATTTATGAACACTTTCATGGATATAAATATTTTACTTGATATTTCATCACCTATAGGTAGATTATTATTTTTTTTTCCTTTAGAGGTAGATTTCTTTCTAAGTTTCTATCTTGAATGGAAATAAGGTAAATCCATTAGCTGGCTCATATTTCACGCTAAAAGGGGAATGACAGCAATAACTCAGCATAAGCAGCACTATATGAGCGTGAACACTGTGTAGAAAGTCATGTAGCTTACAGAGCTTAAAGTTAAAACATAAGCAGCACACCAGAGTCTGAGGAAATATCTAGTGCATTTTTGTTTCTTTCCAAAGTGTAAGTCTGATGTCGTACTTTGCTAACAAAGCGAGCTGCCATTCAGTCTCAATTCAACTGCCAAACCTGTAAGACAATAACAGCAGGAAATTCTTGAAAGGTAAATTCAAGATGGTAGCTACAGTTGGACTTTTCTGACCTGATTACACTTATAATTATATTGAGAAATGTACTTACAGTAAAGCTGAAATGTACTTAAATTTTTATTAAAAGAAGTGGTAGAAGAAAACATCTTATCTCGCTTCACTTCCATGCCATACCCAATACATTCACTCTTGAACTTACAGTGTTTATAGCTTGCAAGGGACAAGGTTTATTTGAACTGGTTATGTTTTGAGTTCATGTGGGTTTCTGTCTTCAACTGCAGAATGTACTCCACAAGTTCTCGTGTCACTCCTCCTGGCTATTCTTTTTGTTGCTGTGCCAGGGTTTATCACCACTCACTTCTGGATAGTGTTAATGATGCAGTCACTTCCTGTCTGCCAAACAACCGTAACATTCACCAGACTTCCCCGCATGTTACAGAGCAAGTCAAGTATCATTACCTGAAATGGTAAAAAAAAAAAAAAAAAAGAATTAAAAAATAAAAAAGTTAATCCTGTTTATAGAAGGAATTTTGATAGATGCTGAACACCCTTTTGAAAGATTAATGCAAGGAAAACTAGTCATTTTGGATATCTTAGCAGAAGTTCAGCTGAATGACGCTTCATAACACTCAGGTTTTAAAAAAAATTATTTGCTCCTTATTTTCATCTTTTACTGCAACAAACTGGATTTTAAAGGGAAATGAAAAAGGGGTGAAATCAGTGATGTGTCACTACTTCGTGCTGTGTCAGCAAATAGTGTGGTATGGCTGAGACGGATAATTCTCAACCAACCACAATTCTCAAGTCACCTCTTCTCCTTCATAACACATAACATGTATTTTATTAAGGGGCCACATCGGAAGAGGTGGGAACTATAAAACCTTACAGTGAATGCCAAGGCAGACAGAAGAAAATTGTTTGCGTATATGCAGTTGAAATTCTGAAAAAAAAAAAAAAAATATTTTGGGGAATCTTGAGAAACAGAAATAGCTGTAGAACTTTTGTTGAAGATAAACAGTTCTACCATAACAAATTTCTTAGCAACTGGTTAAACGACAGTGATGTTTACCTTTGGAAAACTACCACTGTGCTGCCAACTGCACCAGTCAGAGCAAATTTCCAAATATTACATCTTCTTATTCATTTAGGCTTGACTCCATGCAAGAAAATAGCTCCCATTCCTCATAGCTGAAGGGAGAGGTTGTAAGTCAAGAGCCTCCCAGTCCTCTGTGGTACTGAATTGAGCCAATTCAATGCACTGGCCCAGAGAATTCCCTTATTTTATTTTAATGTTGGATGGAAGACTGACATGTGAGGACATCTGTTGGGTAAAGTAATATTGTTGCAGAGCCACCTCCACTATGTGGAGAGCAATAGAGGCCAAAATCCTAAATGGGAATTATATAACTCTTCTGTAATCTTCATTTTTTTTTTCCAAAGATGGACTGAAATGAAGTTTAGATCTACAGGTATTTTCAGAGAGGAAAATTATGCTAATGAGATTTTTTTTAGAGTGAAAAACCCATCTCAGTCCAAAGAAAGCTTCACAATGGAAGTGTTGTGAAAACCAGCATTCCTCATAAAAATATTCTATCTGGTCAAATCTGCATCTTATAGATTTGTCCAGCTCTATTTTGGAAAGCCTATTACCTACAAGGTCCTTCCTCCATGCATTCAGCAATTATTATGTCTGAGGGCATGAGAAGAAAGCAAACGTTTCTGTATCTCTAGAATTTATAGCAGCTCCTGTGTAATCATAAAGTGGACAGGTCAGTAGACATCAGTCAGAGCTTGCAGAAGTGAAGACCTCTATGTGCAGGCTGAAGCTTAGACATGTACAGCTTGCAAAAGCAGTTCTGAAGTATGGGGAGAAAAAAAAAAAGAACCTTCAGTACTCCTGTTTTGTCACCTCATTGGCAATCTTGACTCATTTCTAACAATGCACTGGCATCCTTTTCCCAGTTCCACCAGTCCTTGCCAGCCCCCTCGGGAGGAAGGAGCCTGGTCTTTGAAGAGAATACACAGACTGGAGAAACTTGCTCAAGAGGTCTTGGTTTGGCACCAAATCTGAACCAATAGGGTTTGTTTCTTCCCCAACTCAGGGGAGATATGCTGCTTTGAACTGCTCTGATCTTCAGCCAAAAAGGGGGACTTCTGACTCTGTAGGCTCACGAACCAGGATTTCCAAAGGAAATTAAGAAATGTCTCCACAACAAGTTAATGCTTATAGTGAAATGTCAGAGAAATGGAAATACAGTACTCATTAGACACTAAATTTTCTCCAGCTCCTGTGGAAAAGCTTGCAGCTTTAAAGAGTAAAAAGAACTAAATTTATTGTTCTTCACTGCACAGTAGCATCTGGGTTGGTGTGATTTACAACTAATTGTCAGTTTATTCATTTGTGTTTCCTTTTTTTGATGAGTTAAATGCGAGTTTAACCTGTTAAACAGCTGTTGCATGATACACCTACTGAGTTCATTGAAGTATTCAAGGATCTAAAACCCTATAAAATGACAGTCTTCCCAAGTAATTATAGATAATTATTTCTGAATATTTCATATAAAATTGAGCAATGGGGCAATGTCTTTTACTAAGTTGCAACCTCAAGGTATTATGACATTTGAGTAGCTAAATGTTATAAGCTTTAGCTATTCTGGCACTTGTCTTAGAAACAGAACTGTGTTTCAGCAGTGGGATTTTATGGAGGGCTTTACGTAATGAAGACTTAAATGCATAATGTTAATGCGTCCTTACATCCATTCTTCCAATGAAGGTTATTTCTGAAAAGGAAAAGCTGACTCATATGTTACAGGGTGTGCAGACACTATTTGAGATCGATATATTATAAATTCTATCTACTAGCATGCTTCAGTGCCGCGCTCCCCGCAGTAGCAGTTCTAGAAAGAGTGGGTGAGGCTTAGATGGTTACTAAAAGCCTTGTAAAGACTCTGCACAGCTTGGGTGCGAGGCCTGTTGGGTTTGAGTAAAGCCTACAGAAGTACAGACTGAAAGGAACTAGTGACAGTCAGAACTGAGATTAAGCCTCATTTCACTAGGGAGCTGGGAAAAGGGAGGAAAATCAGAAGCTGTAGTGATATTTCTTCAGTAATATTCTTGGAGGAGATCAATATCATCTGCAGAATTAGCTGGGTGTGGACGGAATGACCTGCTAAGCCAAGTCTCCTTTCTCTTTCCAAAGCCTGGGAAACTAATGCAAACCAACCATTTAAAATGCACGTTTATGACGAGGCAAAAGCTGAAGTGTGGAAAATGTGTCAGCACAGGCAAATCTGCTTGCTTGCCTTTTGCTGCAGTAGCTAATGATTATCTAGCCTTCTTTCCAGCAAAGTAAAAAAAAAAAAAAAACAAACAAAAAAAAATACAAACAAAAAAAAAAACTGACCAAAAAAAAAAAAAGGCAGAAAAAGCTCAACCAAAGGAAAAAATGTCTCAATTTTTTTTTGGTTTGTGCAAGGAGTCTATAGGACTGAGTTTGAGTTTATTAAAAGTAACACCACTTGAATTTAGTGCTGCTGCTTCACTAACTGTAAGCTACAGAGGTGGTAGGACACTCCAGGCGCTCTTTGCATAATCCTAAGTGAAACCTAGGCCCTTTGCCTGTTTAACCTCAACTCTTGGGATCAGATTTGAAGTTTTGCGTAGTACCGCTCTGGCGTTTGAGTTTATTCTTTACCATTCAAATAGTAAAATTAAAGGATTTCACAATGGCATTGGAAAATATTGCATGCAACACAGGTAAGATAGATAGCCCGGTTTCTCTCGTGTTTATTTCTTTATAGGTTTGTGTTTGGCTTTTTTTTTTGTTCTTTTTTTTTTTCTTTTTTTTTTTTTTTTCTTTCCTTTGGTGATACCTTTGCTGCTTTGTTATGTATTTGTTTCAGTACCATGACACATCATGGTCTCATGGGGGACTTCAATTTACCAGATGTCTGCTGGAAATACAATACAGCAGAAAGGAAACAGTCTAGGAGGTTCCTGGAGCGTGTGGAAGAAAACTTCCCGACACAGCTGGTGAGGGAGCCAACTAGGGAGGGTGTTCCCCTGGAACTGTTGTTTGCAAATGGTGAAGGACTTGTGGTGATGTGGTTGGTGGAGGCTGTCTTGGGCATAATGATCATAAAATGATAGAGTTCTTGATTTTTGGAGAAGTAAGAAGGGAGGTCAGCAGAACTGCCACTCTGGACTTTCGGAGGGCAGGTTTTAGCCTGTTTAGGAGGCTGGTGAAACTCACATCCTTGCTGAAAATGTTATTTGAATGAGTCACCAGGTAGTAGCACATTTCCTGCTAGTGATAGATACATTTTCTTAGTTGTCTTTTATTCATACCAAAGGCATGTGTTGGCAGAGTTTGGCAGGGTTTAGAGGAAGTCTGTGAAAAGTACATAAGAAGCTCTTACCTGAAAATGTCAGTGAGACCTCTTCTTTCTCTCAGAAGTGTGCCTGTGCATGACCCAGAACCTACTGATGTGGGCTTTGAACTTCACCTGCAGCACTTACTCACAAAATGTATTTTAGAGCAAACTGTTGCAAGTTGCTGCCTGAATGTGATGGATGTCACCTTGCAAGAAAAGACGATAAATCCCTTAATGTGTGTTTTTTTTTCTCGTGTATTATTCTGGCTGAATATTGAATGGTAGCACCCGTGTGACTCAACAGTTAACAGCAATAATATTTGAGAAAAGCTGGGCTTTATCTGAGAAGCTATTCCTTTGTGTCTTGTTTAAACTTTTTCTCCAACTTTTATAAATGGAGAAAGCAAATGTGTATCAAGGAGCTAATAGTTTAGTAGTTAATAATTGATTTCTGACTGAGGTCACACCAGTTTTCAGTAAACTCAGTCTGATAATCACAGTCTCAACCCTTAACCTTTTTTTCACATCTATCACTGCATGCAAGCAGAGCTTGTAGTTTGAGCAGTTCATGTCACAAGGATGGCCACTTCTCTTCTAGCAGTTTGAGCTTTTGTTTCGTTGTAAGTTATTGCTCAAAGTTTTCAAGGAATGACTTTTAGACAATAGGTTATTTTCAGGATGACACTCCTTTCAGTAGATCATGCTTTTGCCAAGTGTGAGTTCCTGGCTAAGTACAAAACCTGTGCTGGTGTGTGATATAGAGGAGCCAAACGGTGGGAAGGGCAGCTCAGGTACTCTGAAGAATGCTTGGGAGAAGTACTAGAGTGATCAAGCTGTGCCAAAATCTTGTAAGTGGAGACAGCTATTCTGTATTAGGTATATTGCTGCCACTCCCTCGGAATAAACCTTCTGTTGTAGCCTCAAACACGGGGTCTGGCCCTTGCTGAATCAGTGCTCGAGGTGGTTTTGTGCTGCACGTGGGGTGCATATCTGGATTTCCTTCACCCTGGATGTGGAAGGAGAGCACTGCCTTCTCCTTCCTCCTCTCTCCTGAGAGCCATATGAGTGAGGAAGGACAGGGCTCACATCTGTGTCAGAGTTGAGTTGAGCCATCTTCCTTAGAGTACAAATGTTGAAACACCCAGGACGATCATGCTAAAAAGGGAGATGTCTTCCTGGCACTGCCACCCCTCACTCTAGCTCTGCAGATATGGTCAGGCTTCTTAAATTTAAGATCCCTGACTGTGATCATGCAGGAGTAGTTACTGATGTTACATTGCTGTTCCCTGGCTGGATGGCTTTGGGGCCTTGGGCAACGGAAGAGTGCTCATGATCCCAGGGAAGCTTCCATTAGAAGCTTTGCAGAGTTGTGTGTGGTGGGTTATTTTTGAAGATTGGAAAGAAAGCCCAGTGCTTTGGAAAGGTGCTTTTTCATGTAGTTGTTATAAACCACAAGTTATATCAGTCTGCCACTATAGCCTCAAGACCATCCTTTTCACCAAGCAAACACAGGGTTGTGATTTCATAATTGAGTCTAATTGTGTGAGAGATATAAACATAACGAACAAGAGTCTTGAACTTTGAAACTATAAGGGCTAGGACTAAAAGAATGGCTTAGGTTTGGCATTGCAATACTGTAATGATAGTTTTTTGAAATACATAGCATCAAGTTAGGAGCCTGGGCTCCCTACATCCTTGGTTTCCCCTCTGCGCAAGGCACCAGGTCCTGGGTTGGAGAAGGTGTAGGATCAAATACTCTCAGGCAAAGGAAGTATCTGAAATAAGCATCTGCTCATTGAATCTGTTGGTCAGCAGCTGAATGGTAGATTTTCGTATTGTCTTGTTGGGAAATGGGGTGGTGAGCTGTGAGGATCCCTCACCGATGCTGTAGATGGCGGTTTATCCAGTTTAGAATCCCAGGAAGCCGATACACAAGACAGAAGTAATGATTTGTTGTGATTTGAGTTTTGGGTTTTTGGTTGTGTGCAGTGGCTTTGGTTTTTTTTTTGTGTTGTTGTTTTGGCTTTGTTGTGGTTTTTTGTTTGTTTGGTTTTTTTTTCCCATGTCTGGGAGCAGGTATGTAGGGAACTACATTATTTTATTGATGGGAACCATGGGATCTTCCTTCCCAGTTGTGTCCAGACAATCAGAGCTCCTTTGACTTTGTTCAGAGCCCTTGGGACCTGAGGCAGCTCTGGGCTAGAATCATGGCATCATAGAACGGTTAGAGTTGGAAGGGACCTTCAAAGGTCATCTAGTCCAACGCCCCTGCAAGAAGCAGAGACATTGCCAACCAGATCAGGTTGCTCACAGATCAGGTTGCTCAGAGCCTCATCCAGCCTGGCCTTAAATGTTTCTAGGGATGGGGCTTCCACAACCTCTCTGGGCAACCTGTTCCTGTGTTCTACAACTTGCATTGTAAAAAATTTTTTCCTAATATCCAATCTAAATCTACCTCCCTCTATTTTGAAAGCATTACTCCTCGTCCTATCACAACAGGCCCTACTTAACAGCCTTTCCCCATCTTTCTTGTAGGCCCCCTTGAGGTACTGGAAGGCCGCTATAAGGTCTCCCCGGAGCCTCCTCTTCTCCAGGCTGAACAGCCCCAACTCTCTCAGCCTGTCCTCATAGGAAAGGTGCTCCAGCCCTCTTATCATCTTTGTGGCCCTCCTCTGGACCTTCTCCAGCTGGTCCATGTCCTTCTTATGTTGGGGGCTCCAGATCTGAACACAGTACTCCAGGTGGGGTCTCACCAGGGCAGAGTAGAGGGGCAGAATCACCTCCCTCGACCTGCTGGCCACGCTCCTCTTGATGCAGCCCAGGATGTGGTTGGCCTTCTGGGCCGCAAGGGCGCATTGCCAGCTCCTGTTGAGCTTCTCGTCCACCAACAAGGCAGATGACTCAATCCCAACCATACACCTTCTCTATTAGGCTGTAATGGGCCCATTTGACACATGGGTAGCACAAGCCTCTTCTATGTCACTTGTCCTTATAGACATATCTTGAGTCTCCTGGCGTTTTAAATACCTGTGAAGTTCAGCTTTGTTTCAGGGAATGAAATTCTGTAGGGGCCACTTTGGGGAACAAGTTTCCCAAAGACAAGTGTTAAATAAGTGACTGCAAAGAAAGGCACACAGAATCTTCTCATGCTGGTCCCTTGTATGGCGTTCCTCTGCGCTTGTTTCTCTCTATTCAGGTGAAAAAAAAAAAAAAAAAAAAGGCTGTCTCAATCTTGGCAAAAATCGCTCTGTTTGCCTTGGTTTTATTTATTTATTTATTTTTAAATTTTCTCAGTAGAAAGGCTTTGGAGTTGTTCAGAATTTTATAGGAAAAATGCCAAAACAAGAGATCAACTAACGGTATGTGAACTTGCAGAAAACAAGAAGAGAAGTAATGCCCAAACTCCTCTCTTCCTGGAAGGTCTGTTATTTAATTCATGGTCTCGCTAGGGTTTCTTGCAAAAACAGGATATAGCAAAATCCTTTAAGATATACAAAACTGCTATTTTGGTGCTGAAAATATGGGAAAATTAAGATTATATACTACATGGTGAATGTCACAGACGGAAAAAAAAAAAAAGACGTATTAAATGACTGAGTCCCTTTAGGAAGAATATGACAGATTCAAGACAGATGCATGTGAATAAATCTTCTTTTAATGAACGACACTTAGCTCTGCTGGGCTGTATCAAAAATATTGCCGTGGTGTCTGCGCAGCTTCAGCAGCAGGAAGCTGAATTGCCAAAGAGGTAATATCCTGCGTCGGATCAGTGTATCATAATCAAACAGACTCTAAGCAAGAAGGATAGAGTGTCTCACAAACCATATTGGATTAAACAAGCTTGCTAACTATCTGTAATTTCTGCGGGCTCCTATAACTTTCTTAAAGGGCTAGACAGAAGCAGGATCATGGAGCGCGTTATTTTGGAAGATCACCATCGCCCTGAACATTACCCTTACTGTAATACAGTGATGAATGCATCACTACAGTTAATATTCCATTATAGACTTCATTTTCCCAGGGTCTATAACTCACCCATAATAATATGCTGAAGGTTGAAACTTGGCAGACATGGCTGCAGACCGGGAATTAATTTTGGTAACACTATAATAAGTGCTCTTTAATTAATGTTAAATGAAAATGGAATTCCTAAGAAATTACACACAGCAGTCATGCGACATGCTGAATGAATTCGTCATGATTAATGTTACTAAAATGAATGTCAAAAGTGGTAAGTGGGATTTGCCTTTTATTAAAAAGTGTTGCCAGCGTCCTTTTCCTGATACTTGGCACTAAATAGCTTTTAAAGGGACAGCAGGAGGAAAGCACCACCTGTTTAAAAGGGAAAAGGAAAGCGAGCAGGCAGGTCTTGTGTTAGAATGCGTGTAAGTACGTCGTAATCCCATGAGCCCTGGTTACTTGTGCAGTCTGGAGTCCTTCAGGGCAGCCACCTACAACCCAAACTACTGCTCGTGACAGCTCTGCTTCAAGTGGGAAAAGTGACCTAGACCTTCATCAGCCCCTTCCAGCCAACATACCTATGATGGTATGGATAATAGTAAAATGTAGGATCTGGATCATATAGAGTGATATGAGGAGATATCTGTGTAAAAATATTTCGGAGATGGAGACATTAGCTCTTTCAGGGCATCCTTCTTGCGTGAAGTAAAGTTATAATAATTATCCCAATGTTACAGTCAGGGAAAGAATAAAGCAGAAAGAAAAAAACCAAAAGGTACTATTCAAGGAAGTGGATCTACCTGATCTGGTTGGAGATGTCCCTGGTTCTTGCAGGGGGTTGGACTGGGTGGCCTTTAAAGGTCCCTTCCAACACAAACTGTTCTATGGTTCTATGAAGTCAGCCTTTTGGTGACAGCCCAGGAAATACAAGGTGAACCTGTTTATCTCTGCTCAGAGATAAAAATTTATTTATTAATTTTGGTGTTAATTTTATTCATCTTGGACAAAGGCACTATAAAGCCTAAGAAAATAGGCTTGGAAACTCTTTATGGAAGTACATTGATGAACACTAGATGGATCACAAATGGTTTGAGTGCTGCTGCAGTTTCTGTACAGGATGCTGGGGGATTATCTGGGCTGCCAGATTTCCCCTTACTAAGGGTTTAGTGAAACTCTACTATGTAGACTGGTCTGGAATGGAGGGGAGAGACCACCTGGGAAACAGCAGAGTTCATTAGCATGGGATGTAGGAATAAATTCCCCTCCAGCCCCCAAATAATCTCTCATGATGGTCTACAAAGAACCAGTATTCCCAGCACAGTAAAAATTAGAGTACCTCATGCAAGAAGTCCTTGTGAGCTAGACTGCAGCTTCAAAGAGGTAATCATGACTCATCTGCTCCATCATATGGCTCTGCCAGTTTATCATAGTCTACCCAAGACAGGATCTCCTTATAAAGAGAGGCCATAAATCACCTAGACTGCAATCACTTCCATGAAGCAGCATAGCAGATATGGTTTGCTAATGAACTGGCTTGAAAAAAAAAAATTATCATGCAGTTCACAAAGTGAAATATTTTGAATTTTGGTTGAATTTACCCAGACGGAAATAATCCCATTATCTGAATAAGGAAAAGAAAAAAAAAAAAAGGATTGCAAAATCTGCATTTCAAGAGACGTAAGTTTAATTTGGCAAAAAACATATATATACACACATTTCCTAGGCAATCTTGACCAACCACAGTTCTGTTGCTCAGATAAATGGTGAAACATATTCCAAAACTGCCTCTTTCCTTAAATTACACAGTTTTTGTCAGTCAGGCTGCTAGATTAATTGCTTGCTTACATGGCATTGATGGCAAACACAGCAGCCAGACTCTGTTTCTTCCTAGGCTACCACAAAATTTTCAGTTGATTGCACTCATTTTAGTAACACTTTTTTTTTTAAACCGTTCTGTAGACTTCTTTCTTTCTCTTTATTACTTCTTTTTTTAAAGTTTATATGATATATACATATATATATATATAAAATTATACGATTATCCGTATGAATACATTCTGCTCTGTCTCCTATGACGTTAATGTTGTTGCTCAAAACATCCCAAATCTGTCAGAAGGACACACCAGTAAACATAGACAAGTTGGTGCCTAAGAAAACAAAAAAAGTTATAATGTCTCAAATGGTTTCTCTTTGAATGTATATTGTGGCTTTCCTTGTAAGGATAATTAAGTGTAATGATAAATGAAGAATGAGAGGCTATTTTTTTTTTTTTTGTGGCAGATGTATTTGTGCAAAATTCTGGATAAATTCTAGTATTCATACAGGGTATTTTTCTGAGCCAGGGGATTTGAAATCCAGAAAGATTTGAAAGGAACCAAATCACATCACCAACACCACTGTGTCAAGGAAAGAAAACACACCAGAAAAATGAAAAAAAAAAACCAAACCTTTTTGACAATTACAGCTGATGTACGACACCATCAGCTCTACAAAACAACACAGTTGTCTGGAATTCTGTTTGTTTTATAAATCAAAGCAGAGAAGATATCTTTGCTTGAGATCTTCCTTTTTTTTCACCCAGCTTAGGAGAAGGGAAACTCTATCTTTTTTCAATTTGCATTCAACTTAATTGCCCCAAAGTATCTGTTATGGTGATCCCCTTCCTTCCCTCTTGCTTATACCTCCGTAGCAGGGACCCTTTTGTGCTGGGCAGTGGGGAGCAGAGTGACACCGTGGTGTGGTAGGGTGTGTGACTCCATCCAGCTCTGCTTGCCTCTGTTCTGTTTTCTGCAATGATTCCAACATACTAAACCTTAATATTTTCCTAATTAACATTTTTTTTCTAATTTGTGTTTTATGATCTATTATTTTGATGGTGAGCTAATGGTATGTTAAAAACTGTATTAAAACATACATACATCATCATTATATATTAAAAAGAAAAAGGAACTCAAAGTGCCTGTTTCAGTAGCTTCTAGACAAGGATAATTTCTTCAGATAAACAGCCTTTCTCTTAAGATTTCTGGAATTATTCTGCTTTTGTAATCAACTGTGTATTAATAGACCAGGAGAAATGAAAGAAAAAAGTCCAGACTTCAACAGATGGCTTTTAGGTCCCACATGTACACCTCTGTCCAACAATCTGTTTACAGTTCAGGTTTATTTTTCTAGTGATCATTTATTTGGACAGACATAATGCCGTTGCTTTCCCCAAAGAGTGAGTGATATGCTCTATGGGGTGAAGGAGAAGGCTGAATAATTTTGGCCACGTAATGTTAATTTTGACATGCACAGAACTGTACATTCTCTGAATTTTATGAAAACCTTAACAGAGTTTGTAGAAAATGTAAAGGTAAACTTGCTCTGTGCAATGCATTCCATGAAGATACAATTCAGGAAACCTCTACAAAACCATCATAGTGGTCAAATAGAGTCAGACCAGAGCCTGGTTCTTTGTTTGTTTTCCCCTCATTGACAATGGCTTGCACGAGAAGCCTGAAGAGTTTAGGACTACGAAAAATATATAGGAATAAGACTGTAGGCATCCAGATTTTACTTGCAAGAAGGAATGCACAATGAAAGAGGGTACACTGAATTAATGCTGAATTGCTTATGTCTTGCATGCATTCAATGGCACATAGTTAAAAAATAATACCTTCAAAGAAAAGAGAAAAAGGAATTCTGCATTCAAATAGTGAAGGTCCCTGAGATCCAGCCTGCCTTGCAGACAATCAGAATTAGTTGGAAATGCTATTTTAATTTTTTTTTTTTTCTGGAAAATCCAACCACATTCAATTTCCAGTGTCTTCCATCAGAACATTGCATTTTTGTATCTAAAGTTGTATGGTCTGGAAATGGAAGTGAAACATTATATACGCCACAAATGAGTGAATGAAAAGTAAGTGAAGACTAATATCCCATTTTAGCTTAAAAAAATAAACTTACACCAGACCACATTTGTTTTCCCTTACTCTGAGAATATCCTACATGTCCAGAGAAATGACACATTTAATAAAAATAACTTCAGTTCCTTGTGGATACTTGAGCTTATTCCACTATAAAAGTTTGCAAGAAAAGGAGAAGAAAAAAAAATATGACAGGCCTTTGTGTCTCAATATAGTGCGTTGGAAATGGAGGGAAAGTTTTTTTTGCCGGTTTCTGTGTGTTGCGTGTGAGAGATGTGGGAAAAGATCAGACCTTACGAAAGCTCCAAGTCCTTTGCAATGCTCAGGAAGGATCGTTACACAATAAAAAATGTTTTCCTGTTGAGTGGGATAGCTCAGGGGTGCAGATCTTACCAAGGGTGGAGCTCCCAAAAAGCAAGACTGGAAAAGACGATGGGGCTGGCTGGTTACCCAAGGGGCTCTGTCTGTCACAAATGAATAAGTAGGAGAATGTAAGCTGAAGGTTGAACATAGCTGGAAAGGATCCGACAATTTAAACTCATCAGTGTGGAAAATAATTACATTCTGACAGGTCTCCAGGGCAAAGAAAAAGAGAGAGAGACAAGGGCTTATATTAACTCTTTAGGGTTCCAACAATCAATCAACTGTTTTTTAATTGATCAGTACTTGCAGGCACTTTCATACTGTGTACAGTAAATGACATTTATTCTATTATTATACAGGAGATAGAAGTGTTTAATGCATAGCAGAAGGAATTAAAACATGACATTTTTTGAGAAATCAAACTTCCCCGTGGCACCAATTTAAAGCAGCACCTTGATTTGGGTAGATCTCTTAAGCTAGCTATCAAGCGTGGTGTGTAAAGCTTTGAGCAGAGGGAGCAAGGGAAAGGGAAGTGAGCACAGTGTGAATCAGGTCATTTGCAAACTTACCCCAAATGAGGAAATTCAGCTGTTTGTTTGCCTGGAAGGTTCAACGGATGGGCTAAACTGTTGCTGAATTTGAGAGTCTCAGAGCAGGTTATAGAAGGTATTTATCTTTATTAAAAGCTGAATGGAAGCAAGTACACAGAATGCTTGGTTAATGAAATTCAAGAATCACTGAGGAAGATATATGCAAATGAGACCTCAGTCCCTCATATTGCCAGGTTTCTGGATCTTCTTTTTTTTTTTTTTAATAATGATGTTGGGAAAGACAATATCTAGTGAAACAAGATGCAAACCTACTGAAAGGCAAAGCAGTTTTACATCACCATCAATCTTATTTTGGCGCTGGTGCCAAAAGCTCTGAATTCCACGAGCACCATTCTGAGGGTTATCTGATTGTTCTCCTCACACACGGCATGCTACAACCTATACCAAGCAAATTAAATATAATCATATCAGTGCACTGAAATTACACTCCTTTTCCATATGGGGCCTGTGGGCAATAATCATCTTGTTATCCATTTATCTGTTTCCCTCTAGGAAGTTTTCAGACTAACTAGCCAGAACAAATCCAAAGGCTCTGTCATAATTTCAGGAATTGCGGTGCCAGAGGGCTTCTAACACCTCTGGTATTTCTTGCTTTCCTGCCAGAGAAGGAGGGGCTTCTAGAGTTGATTGTTTTTCTTTCTTTTTTTTTTTTTTTTTTTTTTTTCTTCCAACATAGTATTTTCTTGTATTCTGTTCTCAAGGCAGAGAAAAATAAGGCTGCAGTGTTTAGGTCACACTAACAAACGTATTTCCTCTAAATGCTGATATTATGCAAGGCTGAACGACATCACATTGCTGCTTCCAGTTCATACTTCCCTTACAAGGGCAATATTGTATGGCGAGTAATTTGTCAGAGATACTAAAAAAGGCTTAGAAGCAACAATAAATGTGAATAGGGTGAGTGGGTTCACTGTTCTGACTTGTTTCAGGGCTTAACTTTTGGAAAACAGCCTAAAAAAATATCAGTTTAAAGGGGAAGAAAGACCCCAGGACCTGGTGCGTTTGCTAGGGCCAGGCATTTGTTTCATTTAGACCCTAAACCATCCCACACTTAATTGTAGGTCTGCTGCGTTAGCTTGTAGGAGTAGTAAAAGCATGTAACTGGATCTAATCAGATGGGCAGAGGAACCGGTGCGTTGTGCCAAGCGAGCCCCTGGAACAAAAGGACAAGTGTGACTGCAGGAAAGTAGTTTCACGGCACCGGAGAAAATTCTTGCAGGACGGGTTGATCTGTACAGAAAGTGCCGTAAGAACCAAAATAACTAAGAAAATGCTGGTGTCTGAGCTTTTCTTGTCCTGTCTCAGCAGGGCTCTCGCTGGATGAATTTGCGATGAAACCCAGCGATCCATCTCACCCGGGTCTGATTGCCTGAAAACTGGGGGTCCTCTGTGTATTCAGCAGCAATAAGTGCCTCCCGGAGGCAAGTAATTCCCTGCTAAACTTGGCGTAAAAGAGGTATTGGAGGTTCTCCGCTGAAGTTATCAGTCATTCTTGATCCACTGTAAGGAACTTTGAGGATGAGCAATGAGCGTAGGCTGGATGCCTCGTGGGGACTCGCACCCCAAGTTGTCCACCTGGGACAGTGACTGTGCTGTACAGTCACACCCCCTTTATTAGGAATTAACTTATTTATTAGGAATAAAATTTATTAGGAATTAACTTTCTCATGCAAATGGTCTGCAGCTGTGCCCTCGTTGTGAGAGCAGAATACTGTGTAATTCACCTAATTTGTTCCTAGGAAAAGACATAGCTGAGAAATTATCTTGTACTGAAAAAAAAAAAAAAAAAACATGTGCCATGACTAAGCAGCTTTCCTCTAGCGTAATATTTTCTGAATGGGTGGGAATGGGAGTTCTCCTCTAGAAATTTTTTCGTCCACCTTAGAGTTGCAGTGGTACAGTTCTGGTGGTGGCAGTAGGTTGCTCATGTTTGCATTTAAATCAGAGTTTCAAAGACAGAGTTGAGCAAAAGTAATTTTTCTCTCCTTGAAAGAAACATGGACAAAAGAGAAACAATAATTAGGAAAAACTTCACTGAAATAATTCAATTTTTTTAAAAAAAAGGAAAAAAATGAGGGAAGTTGTTTGGCTTTAAGCTGTCAGCTAAAAAGAGGAAACAAACAAAACCTAAAAATGGTTGGAATCTTCCAACTAGAAATCAGGAAAATTTGAGAAAAGCAAGCACAGTTCATTAAAATTCCATATTTCTTTTAAAGTGAAGATAAATGAGCATTTTTTTTGTCTGTCATTATTCACCGATCAATTTATTTGAAGGCTGAAAGACTGCTCTGCTTGTAGGTCCCTTATTGAAACAGAAAATCAAATCAGAGTTCAGTGAGTTACTAGGACAGAAAATCCCTTCAAATGGGAGCAAGCTCTGTTGGATGGCACTGGCTGGCTTGGCCGGGGTCCCAGTCCTTTCACCAGTAACCCCTCGGGAGGTCAGCCCCGCCGGCCTCCGGGACGCCTCTCCCCGACCCGCCGAGCGCCGCAGACTGTCGTATCCTAGCTGCTTCTCCCCAGGCATCAGAGAGGGATTTCCTGTACATATCTCCTACTTCTTTCTCTTTTCAGTGTGTCCCTCATTGGAACAATTATAACATGGCCTTTAAATTACAGCATCACAAAAACTGACACTAGAATTATTTAGGAATGGGAAGTGTGAAGAGAGTAAGTGGAGCATTAAAAAAGAGAACAATCTGATCTGTCAAAGTACAATGACAAATCCTATGTTTGGGAACAATGAGCGTATTATGGACGTGCTACACATTTGTTTGAGTGTGCATGGTTTGTATAAACATTCTTAGCTCATTTAAATAGAAATTCTGGCTTTGTTTGCATGATACTTTTGTTTCTTGCATCCTAAAAAGAGGCCATTAAATAAAGCAGAAATTAAAGGGAAAAACCATGACTTTGACTGTGATATAATTTGGTAGACAGTTAATTGGTAATTAAAGACTGGGTTCGCCTTAGTTGGAGCTTCTTCTTTCTTAATATTTATCTGCTATTTCCACTCGAGGAAGTGGGAAGACTCTCAACAGTACTGAGGCAGAGCTGAGAATAAAACAGAGCTTTTGTATTCTGATATTTCAACCCTTGTTTTATTCCAGTTTGGGAGAAAATATCATCAAATGAAAATGCTCTATTATGAAAAGAAATAGCTTAAATTATATATAGAAAAAAAGCATGGTTTTGAGATCAGAATAGTATCTCTAGACAGGGAGTGTCTACTGGGACATGTAGTTAAGACTCTGCACTTCCCTGTAACTTTGCTATCTGGTTGTGCTATAGGTCCTTGATAAACTCTGTGGTCTTTACATAGAGCTGAATCACCATAGCATCTCATTTAAAATGATTTAATGGAAAATTCTTTCTCTTTAGTGTTTTTGACCTTACTATGCCGTCAATCAATTCAGAAATCTTGCAAATTTTCCTATAAGAAATCAGTCATTTGTCTTATTTTCCCAGGTAACCTACGCTATCGTTTCAACTTAAATTCATGACACATTTCTGAGCTGCTATAACTTTTTAAACTTTCCAATAGAGATCGAAAAGTAGGAACGAAATGCTATTACGGAACCACCTCTGTGCTTTTTAAGCCCTTAATATTTGTGCGTACCTCTGGTTAGTTTTAGTGATAAGTTGCCATAGTCCTAGCAGTTGAATCTACCATGAGTTAGTAGGCAGGTAGGGAGAGCATCACTGAGGGAGGAGAGAGATGCCTGGACACGTATGGTGATTTCATGGCATGTTCCCAGTCTGAGGAAGGGAGCCCCTGGTCCCCCAAGCTCTACCAGCCTGCAAAGGATGTGGCTTGTGTCCCCCTCTGCCTTCAGCCAGCTGCTGCAGACAGAAAGGTGGAACCAGAATGGCTTCCCCTCCTGCTGCAGGATCTGAGCCTTCACCAACTCAGCAGCAAGGCTTCCGTTCTCTGCAGCAGATGCAGAGTCAAGCAGTGTCTGTGTTGTTAAACTGTGCCGTGACTTACCCCTGAACACCCAAGGGTTTTTAATTTCTAGCTTTTTATATCCTCTGAGTCCTCCTTTTGTTCAGCTCTGTTGTTTTGGCAAGGAAAAACATTGCTCTGTAAGGGTGCTATGCACTGGCTGGAGAAATCTGATGGGTCACTTACACCTTATCTTTGAGTTTGGCTGCTGAAAGTTAGCCAGTTTTCATATTTAAAGAAGTGAAAGTCCTGATGCCTGACTGTTCCCTTGGATAGAAAACTCTTTGCTGCAGAAACATCACCCTGCCTTTTATTGATATTTGTATTACTCTCTGCAGAGATATTTTTTCTTTCTTTCAAAACGATAAGTAGGAAATATTTACTTATCTACCCTTTGTTCTGACTAAGACATAGAAAGAGTGACATTGTAGTCAAATTCAAACAGGATAGATATTGGTGATATCCTCTGCATACAGAGAAAGTCATCAAAATGGAGATACAATGTCTTGTAGCTAACATAACGTGATGTGTTGGTGGTGCCATTCTGTGTTTGAAACTTTCCTCTTGCCTGAAAGTGTGTGTGGGGTTTTTTTTTTTGTTTCTTTTGTAACACGTTCACAACAGCACAAGTTAAAAAAAAAATGTACAAAACAACAGCAGAAATTGCTGTTGGGCAGTGAACAAAGACTTTGGGCTCTTTGAAATATGGAGGCACAAACGTACTTCTCGGTCTACACCTTTGATCTCAGACCTGCAGGTTCATGTTTGGAGGTGGTCCAAGGAAAATCTTCATGCTTCAGTGAATCTGTAGACCTCACTGGACTGCCTATATATTAACAACATGTTATTTTCAAAACATCGGACATGTTAGATAAAAATTTTGATGCATAGTTAACTTCTTATTGTAGAGCCACTGGAAATTATGCTACTTTGCGTGAATAAAGAGGAGCAGGATCAGACCGTCATGGCCTGCGCAGCACTAATGTTAGTGTAAGAGTAGATGGGGCAGGGCTAGATTTGAGAAATTTGATGACGCATTGAAAAATAGGCTTCTACTGTGCTTTTACCCTTCTATTTCAGTAGTGCAGCGGTGCCAGGTAGTTAAGAATAGAAAGGTTGTGAAGAAGCAAAAATTTATATACAGCTAGAATGTGGGTTTATGAAAAAATGAGTTGTGTTTCAGAACTAAATTCAGTTTGGTGTATGATGTACATATGGTATCTGTTCATTTGAGAGTACAAAGTTCCCTGTCATTTTGTCTTTGGCTGCTCTTTTTATTGTTTCTTGTAATGATAAGGAAATGGATCATCTCAGAATAAATGAATGCCATATGTACCAAACGTACATGGAAACGTCAGCTTTTGTGTTGTGTATCACTAAAATCCCACTATGAATCCATGTTAAAGTAGTTCAGAGAATTTCTTCATGCTAGCAGGAGCTACTCTGTAGCCTCTGTATAAACAGTAGTCGAATCTCTTTTGCTGAAGCAAAACTTGCTCATGACTCTGTGACAGAACCTACACCGCATGTGCGCTACTTTTTTATTGCTTACAAAAAATAAGTGAATGGGTCATTAAGTTTCCAAGGAATGCTATTTCTGTTTGGACCAAAAGAAGCTTGGATGTGCTTTAAAGCGAGTAACGGAGCATTAATTTTTTCTAGTTCTCGTATATATTTTCAGGGAATTTTGTTGCTTAGTAATATCAAAATTCTGCAGGAAATCACACCGGTTCTGCGGAACTTCTTTATTTTCTCATGCTTCCATGTTGACATGTGTTGGGTTTTGGAGCTTATGTTAGAGTGTAAGATACAGTTCTTTCATCAAACGTCAGCACAGGACTTGGGTGAAATCAACTACAGTTAATAATATGAAGAAAAAAATTACCGAAAATTCTAAATTTCGATAAATATGTAATTTAGCATGTGTATTGTTGCCACTTTGCTCTTTCCAATCAGGGACTCAGTAAAAATGTGGATGTCATTTTATCATTTCAGATAGTGACAGAGATTTCAGATGGTCTACAGACTTGAGAAAAATTGTTGTAATTTTGAATAATTATTTTTAAGACCACCTGCAAAGATTAAACAGGGAAATTATTATCTTACCTTTGTGAAAATCACTGTATCAGGTTTCCCAGCTGTAAAATTGGATAATGATTAAAAATGTCAAAAAGATTTTAAAAGAGATTTAGATGCTCAACTCCAAATAAATTTCACCAGGTCATTCTTTAGGATTTCAAAAAAATCCCTAGATTTTTCTGAATTTAGTCACTTAGCTCCAGTCCTAAGCCTGTATCTTTTTGTATTCCAATATTCCTTCCTGATGTTTGTTCCCTGTCCTGTATCATGAATTGCATTTTATTCCTCAGCTGGGTATAAAAGATACCACACTGCAGTAATGATTAAAAGTTGTTGAAAAATTGCAACTGAAAAGAAAAAAAAAAGGAAAGTTTTTGCTCCTGTAGCAATGCCTGCTGCTACTTTCGAGCTCTTATTTATTTTATATTTACTGGGTTTGTATTAGTGTCTTAGCCTCGTTGTGCCAGATGCTGAATAAACACAGCCAGGGGATAGCTGTGCCCCAAAGAGAATGTCTTCTACACAGAGGGGTGATTGTGTCCTTCAAGCTTCTTCTCACCTGTGTCAGGAGACGGTTATGGTAGACCTTTAACCTCAGCTCTGCCCCAGTACCGCAAAGCCAGGAGCACACAGCTGCCCCATCCAGCTCCTGTTCCTTCACAAATTCCTCCTGCTCCATCCAATCCTTATGTGGGGTCTTGGTGTGAGAAGTTGGTCAGGAAGGAAAATTTGGACTCTGGGGCTGTAGCAATACTTCTGTGCCTCATCAGGTTTTCAGGGCAACCCTCCCCTTGGCAAAAATCTGTGGAATTGCCCAAGTCTACTGAAAAATTATGTGCAAGACAGGGTGGCGAGCATCCATGCCCGGCTGGTAGCCACCAGCTTGTACCCAAGAACAGTGGCACCACTGGCGCTGGCTGCTGTCCCTTCTTGCCATCATCTACACAGCAGAGCCCACTGTGAAGCTCTGGCTGAGGCAGGATTTCATGCATGACTGGTCCCCTGTGACCTGTACTGCTACAAGTGGAGAGCTCTCCGGGGAACTTAGTACAGGAACGTCTGCAATGTTCTAGAAATGAAACAAACGTTCCCAGAGAGGGCAGGCTGGGATGTTGTAATGTCCATATTAACACAAACGGCACGCTCTAGATTTACGTGCAGTTCGACTTCAAATGGAAAATGCCTAATAAATATTGCATACATTAAATCAACAAGACTATACAGAAATTTAATAGAGTTGTGTGTAAATTGCTCTCTAAGCCCCCAGGATTTGTCAGAGTGGGATCATCTTTTCAGTTGCAGTTTAGAACCATGCACCAGGATAACCTTTCTCTAGCAGGGCTGTGCAAAATTGTTAAGTTTTTGCTATTTATTATTAAATGCCTCTCTATACATCTGCCAAAATCTTATCTGAAGCAGCAAACAGTAGCTAGGATGCGTATCTGTTCTTTAAGAACGCGTACCTACACTTTTGAAAGAGAGCAGCAGGGCTTTGTGTGTATACGAATGCTTTGCCAGGTTGTTTACCAGAGAGGTTATAGCAGCAGATGCTGTAAACAGACATACATTTTCCAGAGCAGGAAGAAGAAACCCAGAAGGAAATCAAGATTTCACCAGAATACTGTAAGTAATTTTAGAAAGTTGAATGAATGTCCAAAGCCTGACAAGCATTAGGGCTTCATTTGCACAAAGCTTTTAAGCACAGGCTTAATTGTAAACACATGCTTATGGATGTAGCTAATCGGCAAAGGACTTGCACGAAAGATTAATTTAACAATAATATAACAGCTTCACAATAATAATTTCTGTGCTTTTCCACTTAGAAATCTGTAGTTGATGTCAAACATAAGTAGCACAAAGGAAACATACATGACTTTTCCTTTCCATGGCAAAAAGAGTCATAAAATAGGAGAGGTCATGTGGTAAGTGTGATTTACCTGAACTTTAAGTACTTTGAAAATGAAACACCAGGAGTAGCATAACCAGCCAGGAGAGCAATTAGGGACTCCATTACCACTCGAGAGAAGCAACAGAGACCATAATCACTTGCCTGAGGAAACGGTTTTCACATACACGTCAAATTCAGCGTGTTTTCTCTGCGTATCAGCAGTGTGTGAGTAAGGGAGTGTCTTAAGCTCTTGACAGGAGTAAGAATAATACATAGGGAGTGTGGTGGTTATTTAGGGAATCTGTCTAGTTGTGATTTATTCATTCTACTTCGTATCTGGAAGTAGTTGCTAAAAATGTTCAAAGTCTGGGCTTGCTCAAGGTGTGTGGAACGCTTCCTTTGCTGACAAGGTTTGTGATGTGTCCAGCAGAATGGAGACAACAAGGAACCTTTAACTCTGTTGTACAACAAGAATTGCTATGATGGGTTGCTAGACAGGTCACTTCTCTCCCATCTTTCTCTCTTTACGGGGAAGCAAATGCCCAACAGGGACAAAGATGACAAAACATGGTTTTTAATACATAAAACATGGTTTTTAATACATCCATGTGATGGACATCTGGAGTGAGAAAAGGCTAGTGACTCATGTGCTTTATATGTAACCTCATTTACGCACGGGAGATGATGGGTATAGGGGTCTAGTTTAACTCCAGGCTAAGCATATTGCTCTATGGCAGAAAGAGACAAAGAAATGACTTGAGTTGAAGAAGGATTGTGGACTATATGTCCACAATATGTCACATATAAAAGTCTGAAGCATTCAGGAAGTGCATATAGGGCCTATTATCTTTGTTTGTTGTGTATCTTTTGTGTTGATAAATAAAGTGCACTAGTATTTTAGACTCCCATACAAAGTCTGTTCTGTTCAAAAGAAGCATCCCAATAGCTGGAGTTGGGGGAAAGCATTAATAGATGTGACAGGGACCAACCAGGTAGGCTGGTGGTTACCTCCTAGAAGAAGGGCTAGATCTGTTTCCTTTTGGGCTGTATTGCTAAATGACTCGGAGCAGTATATAGTCTCTGAGAGGAGTCCAACTATTTCAGGGTCGTAAAACCAATAGTTTGTGGGAATTGTCCAGCTGGCTAAATTTTAGGTTTGGTTTCATGTGACTGAAGGTGATATCTACTTGCAACTGTTGGTCGATTTTCTGTTTTTGTTTACAAAAATGAATATTAGAGGAAAATTCAGAGATGACATGGTGATACAGTGCATTTAATAAAGAACAGCAAAAAGAAGTCTGTAGCAGTACAGCACAGCCAGATGCGTATACAACCTTGGAGAGTAAAAAGTAAATGATGGCTTTGGTATCTCAAGATAGGAGGCTTGAACGTTTTCTTTTTCCTACCCTTATTTCTATTTTGATGAGATGAATGAATGACTTTTAACACCCATGAAAGGCCAATAAATAACTTCATGGTTGCACTCTAGTATGATGAAAGATATTAGTCAATATTCATAGAAGATTTATATGGTAAATAGACTGAGAGCAACTACAGATCCATAATTCTCTTAGCAAGCCCTCCTTTTTGCTTAGACATTTTTCTTTCAGTGTGGGTTTTGTGCATTCATCAAAGATGCTCAGACATCTAGTAGCCCTACTGCTTTGACAGGGTTGCTGGACATCTGGAAATCTGGACGTGCCAAGTGCATTAGCATATATGTGCTCCATAGTTCAAGCACGGTAAATCTGGAACGTCCAGGAAGTCTCTCCTCAGGTCCCACACACTGAGCTGTGCACATGCACAACAGCTGTTTGCGTATCAGTGGCTTCCTGGCAACTTCCTGGAAATCTCTCGGAGAAATAGGAGAAAATTGCACAGATCTCGCTACAATTGGGGTATAAAAAACCTATTTTGCTGCAGCATAAGAGCAGAAGATTGCTGTATGGCAATTTTAAAGATTGGGTTTATAGTGAATGAGAGTTATTTAATAATATATTTTTTTATTTCTGGACAACAACGGTTAGAGGAGATTTGAAAGGCAAACTAAAGCTGCACGTGTAGAAATTTTGACTGTGAGTCTTAATCTAACGGTACAACTCAGCACAAGCTCAGCTTCAAGCTCATAAGTGGTTTTCTTGCCAAAGGTAAGAACACAACAGGGCATTTAGCAGCAGGCAAGATTAAGCTAATTAGACTAATCACACACGTGTACACAGTAAAAAAACCAAAACTGGGAGCTGCAGCAATGCTATCAATTGCTCCCTGAAAAATACTATCTAGCTTATTTAGGTTGGTGATAGCTGAAGAATTTTAGCTCTGTTGCTTTTTTTTTTTCATAACATCTTCAAACTGCATTCATGTTATTCCAAAACAACTTTGTTATGGTGGAAGGCATATTCCTTTACCTCCGTACTCTTCCACTGCAGGCTTTGTTTAGCAGTCTTCCCGTAAATACTGGAAGAAAGAGTAATGTATGCTAAATACTGATTTCGCCCTGGTGGGAATTACAGTTTTGTTCTCACTGCAATACAGCAGAATGTGTCAGGATGCCCAAATTTAACACTTAGGTTAATAAATAAGGCAGTGGGAGTGGTGGGATGTTTGCTTTATCGCCAGCCTTGACCTATCGTCAAACAAGGTTCTTCATGGTGCTCTTCCTGCCTGGAGCAGGCCTTATCCTTGAAGTGAACAAGAGCTTTTATTTGTTCTTTCATCGTGAATAAGTTTGGCCAAAAGGTCCAATTCTAATGTGCACATATTCTTGCTAGTTCAACATACTTATTCTTTTAATAGACTCCTTGGGTCATTTTTTCCTTTTGTGTTTAGCGTGATCTTACTGTATCAGTTTTCGTAACTGGCTCTCATCAGCTTCAGTGCTCTGCAGCTTGAAGTGTCAGGTTGTGGGTGGTCCGTTTCATTTGAGGTATTTTGAGCCAAATGTGAATAGAAAACAGCTTTTGTTCTGCAATTTTGGACTTTACCCTTAAATACCTACCAGACTGTAATCATCCACACATCACCCACTGCCAATAAATAACCTATTTTATTATCCACATCTCTAGACGGAGAAGAATATTTTTTGCTGAATTCGGCTAGAGGCAGCAATATACTGGGTCATCTTTCTTTTTTTTTTTTTTTTTCATATGAGAAAAGAGTTAGATATTTTATTAGAGTGGCAGCAATGTGATTATTTATTTTGTTATACAAGAATATTTTTTGCTGAAGTTAAAAAAATAAAGTGGAGTTTAAATTTTTCTGTGTTATATACTGGTAGAAAAGGAGAGTAGAATGTGGCCAACAGAGCTTTTTACATCTATGGAGCCAGAATATATGAGCAGCACAGAGATTACGAAAGCACAGAGTCTGATAGCCAGGATGATATAATTTTACAGGAGCACTGAGGAATCAGTGAAATCCTAGGCTGCATGGATGAGGCAGCATAGAGGTGCTTAAAATAGAAATGCTCTCCAGCTCTCTGAAAGCTCTTAATCTGGGTGTCAGGTAAAGTCAAATGGGTGGATGAAAGAGGTAAGCAGCACCGAGAAAGCTGGCAGATGAATTAGTGCTGTAACATACAGAATTTAACAGAATAGCTAGTCCAAGCATCTGCTTTTCTCCTAATCAAAGCTCAACAGGAATGATACATAGCCATCCCAGCAGAGCTAAGTTTAAACAAAGCATTTAAAAGAATATAAATGTGAATTTTAACCTTCAAGTTTTCTTCCTTTTCCGTTCAAATATTTAGAAAGTGCTTGTTTTCCTGTCCTCTCGAATTCCCACAGGGATGCTGACAGGACAGTGCAGTAGCTTGGCCACACTGATACAGCAGCTCCCGGTTTGAAAGGGGTTCGATTGGATGCTGTCTAAAGTTTTTATTACCAAGGGACTTTTCTATTATTTTTATGATACATCAGAGTTATACTTGTGATGCTGTTCCCCTTCACACAATCTCACAGCTCTGATTTGTGGCTCCCGAGAGAGTCCTTAAAGCACAGATGAAGGGCATTAGGTTAAATCTCCCTTTACGAGGCAACCTGCTTTGTATCATTTTCCTTTTTTTCTTTCATAGATCAAGAATGTATTTTTGGCATATTGTACACAAACAAATGCTGGTTTGGGTTGAAGCCTATCTAGTAGTTAAAGCAATGGATTGTGACTCAATGAGTGACTGAGTCAGCCTCTGGATTTCTACTTGAGCATTTTCTATTGATTTATTGTGTGGCCTTAGACAAGTAGATAATATCTTTCTGTCTCCCTCTATTCTCTCTCATATTACTTTTGCATGGGTATAATTATACCACACAGAGCTTTTCTCATCCCTTAAACAGGCTCTTTTAGATCAGGTGAGAGACTTGGATGGGAGTGTCCATGACCTAGAACTGCCTTTCCCCAGGCCTGGGAAGGGTTTCTGCAGTGCCGGTGCTGTTGGCAGACCATGGCAAGGGACCCCTTAGCGAGCGTGGGTACAGGGTGCAAGCAGGTGTTCCTGTCTTCATCGCAGGGCAGGAACACGATCCGTTCCTTCCTAGGGCCTCACTGTTTACTTAGGGCAGGTCCTGGCCTCATGTTACTCTAACCACATTTGGAAGGCAACAAAATTTATAGAAGCTATAGATATGACTGCTGTAGCAGCAGTAAGGGAACCACTAGTATGGGACACACGGTAGAGTGCCCTTAACCTGGCTCTTGTGGCTGTGGTCTTGTTGGAAAATTCCTTGGGGGATTTCACAGAAGTTGAATGGATCAGAAAATCCCGAGTGATTTTTGAAACCATAGCGTGGCAGTGGGAGACTGTGAGGCAAGTTCATAGTCCCCATCCCTGTTCCTAATAAACTGTATGTTTCTGCTCCCCACAGCACTAACTCTGCCTTGCAAAACATGCTTACAAATTGCTTTGAAATCCTCTCCCCAAATAATTACTCTTCCTAAAGAAAAAATTCAGGAACAACCATTTAAAGGATATTTCCTGGTTGTGTTAAAGGAGATTGAAGTCAAGAGTCTCTTGACTTGCTGTGTGCACGGCACAAAGCTGACCTCTGCAGAGGTTACTGTGCCACACATTCAGGGTAACTGGCAGTAGGTACACGCAGCGCTCAGAACCTCAGCCACATAAGATGTCTCTAAGATGATCCATCTCTGAGTCTTCATGCCTCCTGACTACCTCTCACAAACATACAAAAATATGCTTGTGAGAGGTCATTTGTTGCGTAGATGATGGACAATAGATCAACATGTACCTTGCGGATAGCTACTGGAAAACCAAGTTTTCCGTTTGCTACAAACATTTTTATAAAAGAAGATAAAAAGACCTTTGAATTGCAACACAAAAGCATTGCTTTTTGATAGCTGCTGTAAATTGATGTGCTGTTAAACAAAACAAGCCTTTGTAGGCCAAATGCAGATGTGGTTGCTTACCTCAGACTTGCATATGGTGTCTACAGTAGTAGTACTTTCTTGACATGTAAGAACATTGATTGACTGGACTTTGAATTAATCTTGCCCTTCTTGGGAAATGGAGAGCACTGAATTGTGGGAAACTGAAGGTGTCTTAGAGGTGTCAGCAAGTCTTAGATATGCTGAAGTTATTGCCTGCTGTAAACTGAGTTCCTTTTCACCAAATCCAAGTGGCTGTTCTCGAGATGTAATATGAGGAGCTATGTCCTACCGTTTCAGTCAGAAGATAGAAAATGTATCCAGCTCGAAGACGTTTTAGCCTGATGGAGTTGGGCAAGGGAGGTGTTTTGTCATGAAAGGAACCAAACCACTGGGGCAGTGAAAAAAGTCCTCTGTGTTATGTTGCCGCCTCAAAGCTGTTCAGAGCTGTGTGCATACAAGACCCTCGAAGTCAACAGCAACATGCTCAGTGACCAGTAGGCTTTGTATAAAGTCTGCGAGTTGTTGTAGTGGAAACAGTCTGTCATGGCAGCCTTTGCTGTTAACAATAAATGACTTTTTTTTCTTTTTTTCTCCCTGGATTAATGAAAGTCTTTACATGGTAGTAGATACTCTGACAAAGTCCAAGCATTTTGGGGCTTGTATCAAGTAATACTTTCATGTTCAGATTTCATTTGCATGTTTTGAGGTTCTACATCTTTATCTTTCAAAACCATAAGCTTCCCATCAGCCCCTTCAACCAGAATTCTGCTAAAATGGCAAAATCAACCAGTCACTAGCAGGGCTCTGCCTCAGAAACAGCTAGTCTTGCAATTAGGAGTTAATTTCTGAAGGAAGGAGTCTAAAACTGTAGATTGCATGTTCAGTTTTTACCTATTCCGTTACATAGCATATCCCATGCATAGTGCTAAATAGCTGCTTCTTCAGTCTTAAAAATAAATGTGCAATAACTGATCCCCCACTTAACCTAAGAAAACTCGATTGTTTTTTGGAAAGTGCTATAGAAATATGGTAAAAAAAATATTCTTATCATTCAATTCAGTGTTATAATTAAAAAAAATAATCTGCACAGTGTAAGAGCTACAAATTGCTGACTGCGTCAAGAGGTTGATGTTCACACTTAATGCCTTAGTTATAGTACTTGAAAAAACAAGTCTGAGATTAGTGGTGACTACATTATACCTTGTACCAAAATCAGCTTTCTTTAAGAGTTACTTACTTAGCTATAATTTGAGAATTTTCTATCTTTGCTAAGTCCTACTGGTTGACATTTTGAAAATATCAGTTAAATTATACAAGTACAGAGGAGAAGAGAGAACATATTTAAGGAATATGCTAGTAAATAGAAAACTGCTAACATAAAAAAGTTGCCTACTTTGGAGCTTTTAAAACAGAAACGTGCAGGACTGTTTAGCGTTACGCAGCTTAACACTGTTTACTATCACACTGATGTGCTAGCTTTCAAAATTCACAACTTTTCTTTTCCTGTGCAGTAAAGACACTGCCCATTCTGATTCATAAAAACATTTGTCTATTCACTTTAAAGCCATACCTCAGCTCCACCAAAATCAATATGATTTAAACAAGTACTTAAGCATTTGATCAATAATGTTTAAAGCCAGCAGGAAGTATTGGTATGTATAGTCTGACCTTCTGTACAGGACAGATTTGTGAGGTTTCCCCACAAGCCAATAAATTCATCTTTGGCCAAAGAACATCTATGACAAGGTTATTTGATCTTGATTTGAAGGCTAAGACTTCCTTCACTAACATGCTCCAACTGTTATTTATCCTCAGTATTTTTAATATGTTACTCTCTGCCATTTTGCCTTTGTTTGGCTTCATTGTCCTGTCATCACTTCTTATTTTTCTTTCCTGAAGCAACATTTTCTCTTTCTTGTATAAATGTACACTGTAATCAAACTACTCTTGGTTTTATTTTTGGTAAGCATAGAAGAGAGTACTCCTATGCTTTTTTTTTAATTACTCCTATGCTTTATTTTAAGTACTCCAGTGTGCTGTACAGCTCTATTTCTCTTACTGTTGAGAAGCAGAGAGGAGAGAGGCCCAAGTTTGGGCATGTGTACAGATGGCCTTAGAGCATGGCCTTGAACGTCTAGTTTTGCTGAAGGGAGGTAAATCCCCACCATGGAAATGATTGTGGGTGACAAAAAGACCGCACTGCTGGACCTAGTTAGGGAAAAGGAATTATTTATGTCATGGGCACTAATGCAGCCTTTTGACATTGATTCGGGGCTTTTTGACATCTAAGAAGTTCCAGAAAAAAAAACCAACCCCAACCTCATAATTTATTTTTTCAGTGTCTGTGTGTACTTTCTCCCTTAAAATCTATTTCAGTCCCATGAATTCATCAATAATTGCCAGTACAGCATCTCCAGGTGACTCCACAATCTTGACCAATCTTCTTAAACCTCACACTTCTGCTGTAGATACAGTGTAGGATATGCCTGTCCTTCAGCGTGGACCATCTTGCTGGGGAGCAGTGGTGGGGGTTTTTTTGTGGGTTTTTTTTTTTTTGTTTGTTTGTTTTTTTGTTTTTTTTTTAAAGCAGGGAGTGTGTGCAGAGGAGCAGACAGGCTTTGTGATCTGCTATAAGGATGGATCAGACAGACCCCTTGGTGTTTCACTGGCACACAAAATATCTCTATCTGTGGCGTGTTTCTTTTGTCGTCTGTGGTGTGTTGGTTTGAAAGGGCTGCAGGAGGAACAGTGATGTATAAGAGTATTTTGAGAGTACTGTTATATGGTACTCCCAAATGTCAGAGCGTTATGTGGTGGCTGATGTCTTGATTAGCTCTGTAGAAAAGATTTCCCTTTCCCCAAGCAGCTCTCCCTCTGTGAGAAGGAAGGAAACGAAACAGAAACACTTAGGCAGAGAAGGAATTCCAGCTCCTTGTTGGGTGATTGGCTTTAATTATGAAAACTGTAGATGAATAATATGCTGAAAGATATTTGAAATACATCTAATGGTGATATGTGTGTTTCCCCTGCATCCACTCAGAAAAAGTTGCATAGCAGATACAGCCAGACTGGTGTCTAATCAAAGGAAAGCTGTCTTTGGATATCAGAAAAGTAAATATTTTCAGCCTATTCTTCAAAATAAGTATGGAGCAAGAGGGTTTCTGCCTTAATCAACTTGCAGCAAGAGTGAGATGTTATCCCACAAATCATTTAACTTAGCTGTATGTGAATAAATCAAGGAGGCATGAGGTGAAAATGAATTCACAAGCAGTTACTAAGCACTCTAATGTCACAAAAATATTTATTAGATGTATTGGACAGGAAAAAAAGAACTGGACATGCCTAAATTATGGTTCTGGAAGTTGTCCAAGGTGACCTGCCTCCATTGAAAAACTGGTATGCTCGTGTATGTTTTCAGCTTGCTGTGTCTAGTCTGGGTTAAGGTTTGCATCCAGTTTTCTGTTCCTCTGGTGATGTACCAATTTTATGCAGCGTCCTCTGGGATCACTCTGCCAGTTACCCGAAACGCCGCTAAGCAGAAAGGCTTGTGAATGTCCCATGGGATCTTGTTATGGATGTTAATGTCATCACAAATTTATTGGAAGGCCTCACCGAAGTTCACTAAAGTTTTAAGTGAAACTGTGCCCAGTTTTGAGCTTAGATAGGCCAAGAAATGTTTCTCTATTCTGCTCAGTCTCAATTTAGTGCAAAACACAGTGCAGGGCATGCCCAGAAACACCTCCTAGCAAACACTGCACTGAAAAAGGAATGCATGTCTGGAGATTGTATTTGCCCAAGATCAATTATTACAGGATTATAGATTTGGATTTAAGAGCCTGTATTCTGTGTAGATTCTGTGTAAATTCAGTGTTGAGTCCCATTTTGGAGATGTCCAAAGTCCAAATCAATCCACAGATTTGTAGTAATTTTCCAGAAGGTTCAGACACATAATTTCTCTGCAAGAAATTAATCTCTCTGTTTAATGTTATTAATTTTAGCTCACATTTTACTAAAACCTTTATAAATTTTTTAATCTCACAGATATGCTCAATGTCACAATGCATTCTCTTCCTTTGAGGTATCCGTTGTACTGATGTCTTTCTGTTCCACTTCATTAAACACTATTTCTGTAAGTGATAAGCAGAAAGCAAATTGCATGGAAAGGTCATAAAATGTGATTATAGAGCACTGTGTATGGTGTGACAATTCAGCAGTGTCACAAAATCCCAATTGTATCTCAGTGTTTCCACCCTCAAGTATTCAAAAAATCCTGAACTAGGCTTGGAAAAATCACTAGTGTTTTAAAACTTTTAAGACCTTTAAAAAATTATGTATGTTGGGCTCTCTTACTTTGCCTCGTTTTCTGAACTTGTCGCATACGCTTCGCATTTTTGGGTTTCCTGCCGCTGACTAGTGTCAAGGCTTGCTTTTATAATGGAAGTTATAAATGGAAATTGCCTGAGTTATTATTCAGGCAATCTCTTGATTGAGGAAACCTGCAAGGATCACAAGAGCTGTGGTAGGCAGTGGGTGATAATGATTGGTATCTGCTGAATGGTGATGTGATCGGCAGAGAACATTTTCTCTGGACTTAACATTTTTGTGTTTTTTCCCAATTTAGAAAGAACCAAGAGTGGTGGCGAGAGGAGTGAAGCTGAGGCTGTTCCTCCTCCTCCTCACATATTGCAAGGAGAGAAGAGGGTCAGAAATCTTTAATCTACCTTTTATTCCCTCTCTGTCTTTCAGCCGGCAGTGGGTCAGGATAAGAGTGCTTTTTCCCCACCTCTCTTTTGGCCAGCGAGGGAAAAGTAGGCAGGAGCGAAGATTAATCTCATCCATGCCCAGAAGCCAATGCACTAACTGAGCTTCTGGGTGCGCAGAGCTTGTTCCAAACCTGGGGCTAGAAAGGTGACTTCCACTTTCAACAATGGTTGAAACAAGTCCTGATTATCTCTCTTTCTCTAAAAATAGACAAATAAAGCTACCTTCCACTAGAACTCGCACAAAAAAAATCCATCTCCAAAAGCTTGGTATGTGGCTTAGAAATGTCCATGGAGCAACACTAGCATGAAAAGAGTTAACTGGACATCCATGTACACTTTCTTTCCTTTGGTCTGTGCTACCCACCCACCCCTTCCAGAAATGAACAGAGAGGAAAAACCCTCATTGTGATACACAAAAAGCTAGAGCACCATACGAGAGGCCCAAGAGTGACACAAAGGGCAAAAGCAAAATGCTCATCAGAATGACTCCTGTGTGGAACTGTGTCAATTCAAAAGGTTAAAGCCTAACCCCTAAAAAAAAAAAAAACGGTCACTTCTGGCAGTTAATGACCTGCTAGTCTGCTAACCATCAGGAGAGGAAGCCAGGAGCAGTTAACACTTTCAGGAGCACAGTTGTTGCTAACAATAGTAATGAACCATATCTTGGGCGTGTTATTGTACACGATGCAGGAGAAACAAAACAGGTTCTTCAGAATGACAGCGAATAATTGAAATATTAAGGCAGAGAGGACAGGAGAGGAAAGCTATAGATGCGATCCAGGAATGGAAGCGGAGCACTATAAATGCAGTGGGCAAGCAGAAAAGTGCCAGTGTGACCCAGAGGTTATTTTAAAGCCAGGGACTGAACATTTCCTTCCTGCAGTAAACACGCAGGAAGAGGAGGAAGAAGGAGAGGGGAGTGTGAATAAGTGCTGGCAGTCACTTTATGGGCTTACTATTTGCTTGTCCTTCTGGCTGTCAAATCAGAAGATCTTACAAAACCATGGTGCCCCAGAGAGTCTGAGGTTTCCCTGAGAAAGCTGATGATGAGGATTTATCCCTCCTGTAAGTCTCCAGCTCATGTTTCTCTTCTTCCCAACTAATGGGAACCTCTACAGGTGCTTCTGTAGGTTATTTCCCCAAAAGAGAGGGGTATGCAGGATTTCCTTTTGCCTAGTGCTAAACCCAAGGCCACATATTAGACAGCGCTCGTCTTAACAGAACGATGCTTCAGAGCTATTCATGCTCTGTTTTCAGCCTCTTATTTATTTTCTTATTTTATGAAAACAGCCGTAGGATGTACAGGAAGTATCAAAGGGTAGCTTTGGGCTATCTGTGGTCACCTGTGAAGTTTCAAGGACAAGCTCTTCCTATTTGTCTACAATTTTTTGGTCTTCTCTGCGTAGTGACCTGACCTCTTACTGCTCGGAATTTGTGAGACTGCAAGCTGGATGCTTTCATACTTTTTAAAAATAGACTTCTCTGGTGACTAAAGTAGGACCTTCAATGCCCTTGCTTCCATTTACCTCTTCTTTCAAAAAGTCAATTCAATTATATTTAAAAAATTACAGTGCAATAATTTTGAAACCTTGACATATGAACTCCTCCATTTTGCTCTTCCCTGACAATCAACATGAGCCTTATAATTGCTTTGTAATAACTTTTTTATTTATATATACCAAACAGCATTATTCATACGTAATTTTTGACAGCACCACTGTTCGTACAAACTTTTCAGGTTCTGTGCAGGCCCAGTTTGAGACTAATGGTACAGATGGCTGGTGTGTTCCTGGGACACTTTTTTCTCTTTCTGTCAGATATCAATATCTCTGTAAAAAAAAAAATATATATACTACTTATGATTTCATGTTAGATCAATTGGATTAACTGGCATAGGGATGGGGACAGCAGAAGCAAGGGGGATCCACTCTGGAGTGGCTATGGAGTCAAATCTGGGTTCATACAAGTTTCTTCTATACTGAAGCTTCAGGAATTAGCAGTGGTGATTTATAAGCTTTTGACAAATTTCCATCTGCTCTCATTCCGTGTAGTTTTTTTTTCCCCTCAGAGTTCAAAGGCTGTCTGCTGCAGAGCTGCTCTGCCTTTGTGATATATAGCTGTCTCTGAGGCTGTCATACATTCTAATTTTAACACCGACAGAGCGCTAGGCCTTCTTTCCAGAGCCACCCCGAATAGCTCCAGCGGGCAGGAAATCGATTCTACCATAACCCAGCCAACTGATCAGTTTATGAACTCTCATGCAAAACAGCATTTGTGAAAATAAACCTAACAGCATTCAGAAAAAGTTGAGCGATGAATGTTGTTGGGGGTTGGACAGAAATACATGCTGATGTAATTTTGTATAATTTTTTCCTTGGCTGCTACCTTCTGCTGCAAAAGTGATTTCATTTTTTGACTGTGTAGTAATCAGCATTTAGCAAATAACAAAATACGGGAATTTTTTTTCCTGACTCTGCATTTTTTAGGCTTGTTTAACTACGTATTCTTAAATTTTTCACTGTCTTATTGTGGAAAGTCACAAATCCAGACATGGAAAAAGTAACTTGTTCCACCTTTATTGGTTGAATATTAATTATAGTAGGGATTACATAACACACACAAAAGAAGTAATAGGTTCTAAAAATCTAATAACAGGACATATTATTTAACTAACATTACTACGGCTAAATCCAATTCCTCTCTTTGTTACAATATGCAGTTCTCAGTGTGACAATAAGGGGCAAATATAGGAAAAATCCACCACAGTCTGTCATTAGCCTCAGTTTCCCATCTCTAATGTTTAAAAACCCCACTCTGTATTCTAATATTTCCTGGAAGAAATTAATATTCATCATCCTAATAATTCTGCAACCTTATAAATATCAACTTTTAGATTTTCCCAGCAATTTCAAATAAGATCATTTTTCATGGTGCCTTGTTTTCAAAGCAAAGATGTACATCAGACACTCACCTCCTTTACTAACATTTACATGTTTCAAAAATATTTTGTTCTGTGTAGGTATCAAGGAAAAATAAAGAAAAGCTAATAAATAAAAGCAACAAATAAGTGAACATTATTTCTCTCTTCCTTTCCTTTTCTGCCCTCCAACTCTAAGATTAATTTTTCTAGAGTCCTGCACAGGGAAAACAACTTGCAAATTGTTGAACAAAAAAGCTTTTCCAAGTTTTGACCACATTTCACTGGTCTTCAGTCTCTCAGGACTGCCAGCTACAATTTCCTTTCCCCCTCTGTTTTTGACCCACGCTGAGAAAGTCGTTAGTGGAGTGTTCTCTTTTAGGTACAAACAGCAGAAATGATCTCAAACACATTAACATGTTGTGTAGCCCTGTTTTCCAAGAGGGATTGCTCCTACCTTCCTTCTCCTGCCAAGGGATGAATGGAGCCGGGAAAAGCATGTTTAGAAACTGGAAAAAGAGCCAATCAGAAGGTGCGAGAAGTGAGAATTTGCAGTTAAACTGAATTACTTGGAGAGAGGGCAGTGATGGGGAAGCAGAGCTTTTTGTGAGATAAGTCCTGTTAGACAGAAGATAGAGGGGTACTTTGAACTTGGGCTGGACGTAAAACGGATGAGGGCTACCAGGGCTGACCTTTTTTGAATTATGATGATCCTAAGAGAGAGAGTTAAGTGAAAACTGATGGAGGGAAAACAGGACTGCAGTTAACTGAAAAAAGAACACATTTGGTTGTTTGAAGGTCCATATGTAAAAGCAGAAAATTTCAGTGGATATCCACAAATAATTAGAGGCATAATTTATCCTAGAAGCCAGCCTTTCAGTTGACAGCCACAAGTGTAGTACCATGGTCTGTCTTTCCCTAAGTAGTTTGTGGGCCTAGGTTTTCCTCTTATTTCTTACAATGACAGAAAAATCTTTTCAATCACAGCTTCTCTGTAGCATTAGGGCTTCAACCAGCTATCAGAAAAATTCATAAAGAAAAAATGTAACTCTTTTATACTCTATTTTTATGGTGTCACATTTCATTTCCAGAAAGTGGAACAGAATTTACCTCTACATCTTCAAGTGCTACTAATGATGTTATTACTATACTTATTGTGATAGCAGTGCTTAATAATTATAATATCAAAGAGTCTCAGTTATAATCCTTTTATTATAAATATCTTATAAAACCAGTTTTTACTATTGAAGAATAATACTGTATCAGCAGTTACTTTGAAGGGCAATATAGAGGCCAAAGGTAAAAAAAAAAAAGGCCAGTGAGATTCCTAAAAGATTCTAAACAACAACTGAAATTATTTTACATTTTAACACTTGTTTGTTATCTGAAACAGCAGGAGTCAGGTTTAAATCGAAAGCTGCTTAATACTTTTTAATTGCCTATAAAACTGTGCAGATTTTTACTAACATGACCCTAAATGTTTCATGAAATCATATCCTGGCCATCTGAAATACTTTGTTTAATAAGGTTCCACTGATTGTCTCTTTTATATGCTGCAAACAAAGTGCTCTGCTGCTAAGCTGGACAGAATTAGGCACAAGCTATACAGGATTCCAGAATTAGTTCCACTGCATGACATATGTTTTCAGAAATGGAAAAGCACAGCATGCAGCAACATGCATGTGATTTCTAGGAAACTCAGAAAAGACTTGAGAAAGTTTGGATTGCAGTCACTATACACTTGGTTTTCCTAGTTTCTGCTGGAGAGAAAGCTTTTGGAAATAATTTTTATGTACAGCCTGTAAGTTTTAGTACATCTAAATAATTTAGAAGACTCTAGGAGGTAATCTCTGACCAGGCATAGCCATTAGAGTGATCATAATATTACGTAGTGGATCAGGTCTCCGTATTGTAAAGGGAGATCTGATTTGTCCGGCTCTGTCACAGAAGTTAGGACTTCAAGTCCAGACTTTGCCTATGAACTTCCAGTGTGTTGTAATTTATGACTTGCCTGAAGCAGCTAATGTAGTTTTTCTCTATTTTGAATCAAGGTTGATATTTCACTAACAAGTATGGCTTTTGCCCATCTGCCCTTGTGCTTATGTATATTGACTTCCTTATCCTTGCAAGTGTTCAAGAAGTTTTATTAGGAAAAGGCAAATGTCAAAAGTGTAAAGTTACTTTAATAAAACTGACCGAGATCAAGTTTCCTCACTGGCTGTCTGCCATTGAAAATCCCTTTGTTAGCTTTTTAAAATTTCCTGTGACGAATAGAACCCTTTTCATTTCTTTATATCAGATTGAACGTGTTTAATTAAAATGTAAAAAATTTGATTATAAGTTTCATAGCCTACAAACCTTGGGGGTACCTTCCTTTAGAACCTGCTCAGTTTTGAGGTTATCATTATTTTAAGGACAATTCTAAGCCTCATGGATGCAGAAAGCATGAAAGATGAAGGGAAAAACATTAATCATTAAAAAATTATGAAATTTTAGATTGATTGTCTCCTCCTAATTTCCAGGGGTGCTGATAAAAGTTTCATCAAAAACAAAGAGCATGAGCTGCTCTGGAGGGGGGAAAAAAAAAGAAGAAGAAATATGGTAAATGTGAACACAATGAAATGATTAAAATAAATGAAAGTATTACTGTGCAGCTGGAACAACCGGTTGATATACTGTGCACTGGACTGGTACTTGTAGGAAACACTCGTTGTCCCCGTAGCTGCTTTGATTTGTGATATTGAAGTTCACATAAGGAGCTAGCAAGATCAAATGCAGCGTTCAGGTAAATGTTCCAGCATTCGACTGGAAAAAATAGTGGTTATGGTTTGGACATCCACTGTTTAAATTGTACTGGGTTAGTATGACATGTAAAGTACTTGGCACGAACAAATATTTTTTATGAAACCAATTAGACTCCGTTAAAATGGAGTCTTTTAAAATGCTTGGCATGTCTTAATATTTTGTGTATGAAAAGAAACATGATCAAGAGAGCTAATGTAGTTTTGGTATCATATACATATTAGAAATGTAATGAAATATCAACAAAATGGTTAAGCACAAGTTAAATTTCACAACAAAATTACCACCTTTATTGTAACGAGGCAATGTGTTTAATTTCACTTAATAATGTAGTTCACAGAAGGGCAGGTTGTAGAAATCCCAAGGGGTTTGTCATTCGGCCTCAGTCCCATTCCTGCATTTTTCTATTCCATGAATGTGTATTGCAAAGTTGCGTTTCAAAAGGAGCACAACTGCCAGATAAAACTTGTTCTGGCATCCCTGTCTTCCTGATAGTAGCTGGCATTTGCATGTGTTCTGTGTTTTGGACTAGTTGGACCTATTCATAACAACTGGGTGTGCTCAGAAAGAATACATTAGTAGTGAAAATGATGCCTGGTCTCAGTGCTGTCATCATGTCGGATAACAAAACCTGAGGGCCTGGAGAGATAAAGTACTTTACAAACACTACCTCAAGAAGTAGGAGATAGAGACAACCCTAACACAAGCAAGTGTGGACTCATTCCAAACGTACTTTCTTTTTATCCTCTAATCACTCTTATTTGCTTCTCTTTGTTCCCCTCTCCTCTAAAGAAGCAAAATGTCCCTGTGGTCCTTTCCAAATGAGGAACAAATAGGGTTTGATAGAAGATTTTGCCAAAACCAATAAACAGAAGTGGCAGTAGCTGTGTTAAAATCCTATCATTTTTACAAACACAAAAGGAGAATTAGTATGGCCTAGCCTTGGGCTAAATCTGGCAATTTTCTACAGTGTGGTGTCATTAGAAATTTAAAAAGGATCTCAGGAATTGATACAAACCATCTGAGCTCAGAGCTGTGGAATTACAAAGGCATTCCAGAGTCTCTGATGAAAGGAATTAACAGAGAAGCCAAGATAGAGGTGAGAAACTCAAAAGGTGTGGGAGGCAAAGACAGGTGTGGGAGGCCTAAACAGAGGTAGAGAAGTTAAAAAGGTGTGGGAGACCAAGACAGAGGTGGAGGCCCAAAAGTTGTGGGAGAACAAAAAGGTGTGAGAAACTGAAAAAGTATGAGAGGCTGTGGCAGAGGTGAAGGTCAAAAGGTGTGGAAGGCCAAAAATCTTTGGGAGGCTCTGACAGAGCTGAAGGCCCAGACAGAGGCAGAGTCCAAAGGATTTGGGAGGCTTAGACAAAGATGGTGGCTAAAAACATATGGGAGATCCAAGAAAAGGTGGAGGTCAGAAAGGTGTGCAAGGCCAAGACAGAGGTAGAGGTCAAAAGGGTGTGGGGGGCCAAGACAGATGAGTCCCAGGCAGAGGTAGAGAGGTAAAAAGTGCTGGAAGCCAAAAATGTGTAGGAAGCCCAGGCAGAGATGGATTTCCAAAAGGTCCGGGAGGACCAAAATTTGTGGGAGGCCAAGAGAGAGATGGAGGCTGAAAGCTGTGGGAGGCTCAGACAAACAAATCTTATGTTACCAAAACATACTCAGTACATTTAGTCCTATTTTTTAATCTTTTCAACCACTGCTTAGTTTTTACATGCTTTGAAATGAAATTATCTCAAAAACATAATATTGGTTCTAAGACTATTCTGAGCTCTGGAAATAGATCGCAAATCAGAAATCATGTGTATATCAAGTTTCCCTCATTGGATTATAACATAGAATTGGTGAGGTATGGTAAAATTAAGAATTGGGTCAAAATACAGGGGGTTTTTTTGGGTTGTTTTTTTTTTGGCTTGAATTTAATTTAAAGACCAGCAGCTTATATTGTCTCCTGGGTATCTTTAACTGTCAATCCATTTTTTTTTGGGTCATTGTTTAAGGTACTGTCCTCTGTATTTTGTGGAAATTAAACAAAGGAAGTCCTACTTTTAGCTACACCTAATGAGAGACTGAAAACATATGTCCAAGAATAGCACTACATTTTTCATCTTAGATATGTAAAACCTAGAAATAGACATATAGAGAGTTCAAGAAATATGTATATATAGGTAGGATATTTCTGCTACATTTACAACAGTTTAATTCACTGGACAAATTTCAAATTTTTAAAACACACCTCTATTCTTTCATTAGAGATGGAAATCATAAAAGTAAGCTAGGTGTAGGAAAGCTAGGTGTAGGATATGTTTTCCCTGTTACATTCAGGAAAGGAGGAGAAAACCATGTGCAAATAATACTGCTTGTTTAATTTTAGCTAAGTGTGGGCAAGCTTCACCACGTCAGTTAAAACTAAGAATAAAATACCCTATGTGTATAGTCTTTCACCTTCAAGAATATCAGAGCATTTTAAATACACCAAAACCTCTTCACCCCGTGTAGTCACAGTGCTGCTCAAAGGTACAATGAAGCTGTTGTTCAGCTGTGTGGAGAAATGCTACGTACCAGCGGAGGGTAGGAAGTTAAGAATAATACAGTATATTCAAATATAACTTTTAGGAGTATTTAGGTAGGCTGAATGTAGCTACCTGGAATTTGGCCACAAGACTCAACTGAACAGCCCTGCTCTTGTGAAAAGTGGAATAAGATCTTTAATTTTTCCATTCCATTTCCATTAATCACCAGAAGTGGTCATGAGGGTTTCCACCCCAGCCAACAGCCAAGCTTTCCAAGCACGCTTCCTTTCAGCCATACATTACCAGGGTGCTACATCAACGCTGCTTCAGAGTTAAGAGTGCCTCCTACTGAATCGCTAACCCAATTTCCCTTCACGTCGTGACTTCCCATCTAAAAATTGACCAGCTATCCCGACCGTTTAGATGGTGGTCTAAGGTACAATGATAACACAAGCTGAGTGTCTGTGTCTTTTTAGAGAGGCTTTTAATGCATCTCTAGCAAATCTTTTAGGAAGATTTCACTTCTCTCATTGGCTAGGTTTAATATAAAGCAGCAGCAATTGTCCTAATCTGTAGTATTTTGCTATTTAAAACATGAAGGGAATTTGGATAATAAATAAGATATAAAGGACAGCTGAAACTATAAAGGCTGAATTTTTTACCAAGTGAACCTAGCTTTTTCAGAGTCTTCACTGGGTTCTGAATCCAATTAGTGTCTGTATGTGAAGAAAAAAAAAGGCAAAGGAAAATGATAAAATCCTCTCATTACACAGCCAAAAATATCTAGTGTACAGTATTCAGAGATCGGAAAGAAAAAGCTGATGGTATGTGGCATGATAGGGAAGGACAGTTCTGTAGCTGAAGAGGGCACAAAGAATTATTGCCAGAAATATTTTGCTGGAAAATTCAGCCTATGTAAATGTCTTCCTTCCCAGATGCTGAATTTAATTAAGATAGCTTTAACAAAAAACTGTCTTTTTTTTTCCCCCCCTTCCAATTAGAGGATAGTATTTACATTTCTGGTCAGAGAGGCTGATGTTCTATAACATTCAGGATAGCTGCTGATTCCTGATTTAGGGGATGTTCCTAATTTGGACAGTTTTGTAGTTGAGATTAAAAATTATCTATTGTATCTCACATTTGTTCCAGTCATAGGACGTTATGGCCACTGTCTATCCAGCAGGACTGGAAGCTGTTTCAGTGTAATCTCTTCAGGATGATTTACTTTCTAGTAACACATGCAACAGAAATGTTGTATTTACAAACACATGCTTTGCATTTGAACTAGACAAAAGTACCAAGAGAACTGTGGAAATACAGCTTTTTGCGCATAAAGATTATTTTTCTACAATTTCTGATAACTTCTGCTTGCAAAGGAGGTTTCTGTTTTATCTTCAGCAATTCCAAACAGTTTTACTGTTGGTCTTTGGATCACTTGGAAAAGAAAAAGAAGAAATTTAATATTTAATTTCTGGAAGAGAGTTATTCAGATGTCTCTCTCCCCTGTCTGTATTTATAATTTAATAGTATCTTAACTTTTACCGTAAGAACAGGTCTTTTTTAATTAGCTACTGCACATGTCCAACCTCCGGAAGACTGTATAAACCTCAGAATTGTATAACTCAGCTAAGCTTGGTGAAATGTGGGTTTGATACACATACACTGCTTTGAGGTCCAGGTTATTTCTGCTCGGTGCTGAGCTCTGGTGTTTGAACACGCTGGCCTGTGCTGAGCAACACGCTTTTTTGTGTCCTGTGGACAAGGTAGTGATCAAGATCCTGGGGGCTGATAGTGGGAGACACAACAATTCATGAGGAGCCTCCAAGCTTTTCCTGAGTTGGAAAGCACTTTGAAAACCTTCCCAGACTGTGACTGTAATAGAGGTGTCAGCTGTAGCTAGTAAAAATCCTTCTGAATACTGTGGACCATGAATAGTGCCTTTGCCATGTACTTTTTCTCTGAGCACTAGGTCACTACTGCTGTCCACATCCAGAGCAGCCCTTGGTCACAACAGGTTGCAACACTCATTGGGAGACTATTCACTCATCATCTTAAGTTTATTTTTTTTCCTGAATATCTCAAGGGAGATGAAAGAATTGCAACAATTTACCTTTTTGAGGGCTGAACTTAAGTCTTTAATTTATAGGTGCTTTTGATGGTGTTGAATTTGACAGGTGTTTACCTCAACAGATGTTTACCTCCAACATCCTGGAATGCTTGGCTTTACGATACGAGAAATGCAAGACAAACATTAAAACTGACGGATAAGCCTTTCTGGCATTCTCTTTTTTCTAAAGGCACTTCAATAGTAAAGTTTATTGGTAAAGAGCACTAGTAATGTAGTTTTCTAAGGCAAAGTTCATGTTTATCTCATTCTGTAAAAAGAATATGGAACAAGCCAATGTGAACAAGGAACATTAATGTCACTTTTTCTGGAACTTTGATAAAAAACCCTAGAAAGATGGATTTATTAAGCCTTCTAACCACTGGAATAAATGACTTCTCACCTTTCTATTGCATCATCTCTTTAGGTAGTTTGTCTAATTCACCTCTATTTGTGTACAGATGAGCAGACATTTGCTCTGATGAAGGCTATTTTTGCATGTATTTAAATGATTAAGACCAACATGGTCATCCAAAGATGAAACACTTGTACTGATTATGAATCCTGAACAACTGCGGTTGGGAAGTTAAAAAATGTATACATGAGTTGTTTCCAGTATGTGTTTCTCTGGGACTCCTGGTGTATTTGCCATCAGATGCTGCCTCTTGGAGGTCAGTGGAAATGTTTTTGTTGATCTTTGTGGGCACACTTGAGTTACCTACCATGCAATCATGTAAAATACATCTAAAAATGTTCTACTTCATCTAAGGTTGCTTCAAAATAATTTCCAGTCCATTAATTATGATTTGCAAGCTCTTCTCTCATGGGGTCACTTTAATGTTGCTGAGTCATATTGTTCAAGTTTTCCTCTTTATGGTTGCATTTCCTTCAAGCATAACCTTGGTGACATTTAAGCTAAGAGACTAATGGCTCTGTGACAGGATTTGGTCTTGTATAAATACCCTGAAGAACCACTTCCCTCAAGGCAAATACTGAAGTCCACTTAAAGAATACTTTTAAAAGATGTTTTCCATCTGATGTAGCTTAACACAGGTATTCAGCAGCAGCTAACTGCAATCCAAGCTTAGACAAGGCATTTATCATAGAATCACAGAATGATTTGGATTGGAAGGGACCGTAAAGATCATCTAGTTTCAAGTCCCCTGCCATGGGCAGGGACATCTTCCATTAGACCAGGTCGCTCAAAGACCCATCCAACCTGGCCTTGGACACTTCCAGGGATGGGGCATCCACAGCTTTTCTGGGCAACCTGTGCCAGTGCCTCACCAGCCTCACAGTGAAGAATTTCTTCCTCACGTCTAATCTAAACCTCCCCTCTTCCAGTTTAAAGCCATTATCCCTTATTCTATCACAACAGGCCCTACTGAAGAGTTTCTCCTCGTCTTTCCTGCAGGCCCCCTGTAGGTACTAGAAGGCTCCTATAAGGTCTCCCTGGAGCCTTCTCTTCTCTAGGCTGAACAGCCCCAGCTTTTTCAGCCTGTCCTCACAGGAGAGGTGCTCCAGCCCTCTGATCATCTTCAGAGTCTTCTCTGGACTCGCTCAACAGGTCCACATCCTTCTGATGTTGGGGGCTCCAGAGCTGGATTCAGTACTGCAGGTGTAGTCTCACGAGAGCAGAGTAGAGGGGCAGAATCCCCTCCCTCGACCTGCTGGCCACGCTTCTTGTGATGTAGACCTACAGGTCATATCTTGTAATCTCATGTCCCATTAGCCAGCATCCTGGTGTACATGTCCTTCAACTGCTTCACAGGGAGAAAAGCATTCAAACAAAATTGGCCAGGAAAGCAACTACTAGTAAAGGTATCAGTAGAGACCAGCACCTACCAGTACTCCTGCTATGTCTTTTCCACCAGCAGAAGTGAAGATGGGACAGCTTAACCCCAACAGGGGAGAGAGTGAATAAACGCTTGCAGAGGCAGACACTGGTTGCAGCTGTTCAGGCAGTTCAGGCAGAGACTAGTGCTGATTTTATGGGCACTTCTCCATTCCAGCCTAATGTGTAACAGGTTAACTTAAACTGTGTGTGACTTTACACCTGCCTGCTAGACTACAACTTTGGAGCAGAATTTAGGAGAAGCCTTGAGCAACTGTCAGGGATCTTGTCCATCAGAGATATATCAATTAAACCAAGACGTGACTCCAGTGTTTGCCATCTCCCAGCTGAGACATCTGTCTGCCTCCTAATTTGGACATCACTGCAGTGAGTCAGAAGGCTGTACTGGGCTAATGCCAGCGCTCATGCTTGGATCACAGACAGCATAGGTGGAGGCTGGGACAGCTGCTGTGCCTCCGGCCTGCAGAATCAGGCCCTGTGCATTATTCTTGACATGTTACCAGTCTGAGAGTTTTGCAGCAATCCAGTATGGTAAAGCAATTGTTTTTCTTCCTCCCGTAAGGAGAGGAAGAGAGAGGTTGCAACCTTTTAAATTTCAGCAAAGGGTTAATTCACCTATGAGCCCCTTGTATAATACTTTCACAAGACTGGAAGAAAACAAGATCTCACAGTAACGGTATAAAAGTGGGCTACATGCTCAAGGACACTCATCAAACCAGTCTGTTGCCTTGTTCACTCTGAAATGAGCTTGGACTCATACCTCACGCGCTCTGAGGTAGCACATGCTTCTTATAAAATCATGTATTTTGTCATGGGTGTTAAAAGTTGCTTTTCTCTGTTTCAAGGACACCAGTGGGAGGAAATCAAAACCTTGCAGAAATATGTTTTCCCAGTTAGCTATTATTCCCAGAACTTACTGTCTCCCTTCTGTTGTGTCTAATTAAAAAAAAAGCAGGTTGATTCCTTCACAAGCATCGACCTGTTTTGTAACATGAAAAACAGTCAGTGCAATCATTTATCTCCCACATTATTTTGGAGCAAGCTGCTCTCCAAGGGTAGCCAGTTTGAACAGCTCGCCTTGTTGTCCGCAGAGGAGAATCACTCTTCATTCCACTGTCTCTATGCCAAGATGCGGCTTCCAATGAGGTAATTGTTTTGATAGTTTGATGAAAACGTGTTAAAAAAAAACATTTAAAAGTAAACAGTCATACATTTCTGATGACTGTGGGCATTTGTAAAAGGAAGATGAAATGTATCCAAAACTTTCCTTAAAGCATTGAGACACTACTGAATATCCTGATTTTGTAAAAACTCAGCATACTACAAATCTGGTAATATTAACTGATTATTTAAATTCCAGTGACAATTCCACAGCTATTGTTCTTAACTGCTGTGCCATTAGGGTGTTTGAATCTCCATTGCTGCACTAATTCTGTGTTTAAGGGAAATAAAATAATTTCAAACCTTGATAATTGTTAGTTCCATTTAAGACACAGTTGGTCAAGCATAAATTGCTTTTCTTGGAGCTCCACAGACTTTCAAAACTGAATCCAAGGTTCTGCCTGTATTGGGTCATTTATGTGGCAGTGTGAGACATTCACAGTGAACCCTGGACCAGCTCACCCTTAGCTTGGATTCAGCGCTCACTGCAAATGTGAGCGTCAGCCTGGGCTGGCAGGGTCCCTGAAAACAAGCTGGGGTCTGTGTTCAGGTTCATGCAGTCTTTTTTTTTTGCCTTTAGATTAATCCCTAAGCATGTCCTGCAGGTTCTGTGTGTTCTCAGTGCTTGCTAATATGCAGGGGCATTGGAGTCTTTGACATCTTGGGGCTCTTGCCATTTTTAAGGCAAAGTGTACTTTTCTGTGTGTTATCTGAGGAAAACATCGTTAAAGCATCCTTAACAATTTCTTTGTTGATGAAGAGCTTAACTATGAATATGGAGTTTCAGAAGTAGACATGTGGGACTGTACACACATCTAGAATAGACATATCTGCTATTTTCATTTACAGTCTTGTGTGACAGCAGTGACTTCTGGAGATTCACATCTTGTTGTGTGAGAGTGCAAGCAATGTAGTGAGACACCACTGAGATTTAAAATGTTAAAGACCAAACTTGAGCTCAGATTTTCATTTCTGAAATTTCTGTAGCCTGGAAGCCACTTATGCTGTTTTGAGGGGCAAAACTATCCTGACTGATCTTTAGTGCAATTCTATTTGTTTTAGTAGTCAAGGTGATCATAAATACTGCTACAAAGCTCCTGATAGCATCTGCTGCACCTACCAGTTCTGTCAACACAGCAGTTTTTTGAGTTTATTCTCAGGTTCCTCACAACTGAAATTTTTATCACGTCTTCTCAAACTCTGCCTGAATACCTGGTAACAGTAATGGTGCAGAGTTCATGTAAATTTTATCATGATCTGATCTGCAGGTTATTTGAATATGCATTGCCTTATTTATTCTCATTACGGGAATCTAAGGCTGGGGAGAACGGTGGATGTTTTGGGAGCGCAGGATTTGCTGAGTTCCTGGCAGGTGCTTTCATCTCTCCAGGCTTGAAACCAGCTTGGTTCTTTGAGGCTCTGCCTCTGCTTGTTCCTTGTCCTAGACAAGGTAGGGTCCGGATCACATTACATTTGCCAAAAGCTGATTTCTGCTTGCCTTGGGCTTGGGGAGTGGCCTACTGCTGTTAGCTGAGGTTTCCATGGCTGGCCCTGGGGCTGCCTGTCTGTGCGTGGAGGTCTGGCTGCTCCTGGCTGGGCTTCAGTGCCCTTTGTCCGTATGTGCTGCCAGGGACATGGCCCAGCCACCACCGTGATGGCTGCTGAAAGCTGTGGCTGGGGGAATGCTAGAGACAGTTTCATCTGAGTCTCTGTCTTCAGGCGGGTTTAATCCCCAGCCGTACTATACAGTTCCTTGCTTGCAAGGAATCTAAGCTGATGGTCTACCTGGAGATTTTAGGTGTGCAGTGGGAGGAAGCTGCAAACTCAGGCCCCAAAGTGAACTCATTGTCTCCTCAGTCTCCCAAGGGAAAACTCGCTGTCAGAGCATGGTGATGTGGAAATGAGATCTTCTTGCGTGACACCTCCCAGTGTTCATAGCTTGATGTACCTCAAAGTAAAGGACAACTGTCCTCTCTCTGTGTCCTACACATGCAGGGTCGGTCTTGCTCCCCAGATTGCCATTTCTCCCTTTAGAATGCAGAAACAATTTGATTGTTTAGCTCTACGGAACGTAGAAATTAACCTCCTTTTTCCTTCACATCTCTACCCAATTTATTCCTATTCCTTGTCTCTAAATGGGACCACACCCCTTAGCGGCAATTCTCATGATAAAAGACCTCATGCTGGATATTTTTAGAAGGAATTGAGCAAGATATACTGGAAAAGGCAGTACAAGTAGCTACTACTTTTTTTTTCTAAGTCTTCCTAGGACTGATTGCACTTTTTCCAGGAAAGGGCTATACATGTTATACATATTTGCGCTGCTGACTTTGCCAAGAGCAAGCATATCTCTCCAAGGAAGGCTGGCAGAGTACGTACAGACACTGAGAGAGAAACAAGCAGACAAAAAGTGTTTGACTGTCCTCTCCTGTGTCACCAACGATTTTCCACCTCTCTGCATGTGTTTCAATGTGAATGTTCTAGTATGGCCAATAAAAGAAAAAAGGGAATTAATATGAGAGATGAACCAGGACACTGCAGGCTTTGTGGCGCTGCAAGGTGGTACCAGGTGCTGCCAAGCCAAGTTCTGCTTTTCATACCTTTTAGTATTTCACTTTCTAAAGCTCTTTTGAAAAATGCATTGACTTTATAGCCTTGGTGCAGATGGTAGCAAACAGCAGAGTTTTCTTCTGTGAATGGGCTTGTCTTGAGGAGCGCTGGGCTCTAGCAGGTAACGTCTGTCTCAGCCACAAGTTTGGAAGCCACACAAGCCAGAAAGGAGGTTACCCTGGCTGTTAGGTGTGCCACTCACCTAGACATACCTCAGTCACCACTAAGTCTAGAAGACTTAAGCCCGTGCTATGTAAAATATGTCTGGTACCCTGCCATAGGCACTGGAGCTAATTTTTAGTCTTGCTGGCAGTCTTGCAAGTACATGAGTAGCTGAAGGGGTATGAAGATTATAACGGACTGAAATGTTCTCAGTACACAAGGTAAAAGCTCGGGGGCTGGCTGTGCGGCTCTGACTCCAAACTCAGTGTTTTCTCAGTGGATACCCCATGAGCAGACCAGTCATCTGATTCATGACTCAGCTAATAACTGGATGGTGCTGTGTTCCTGGCTGCACTCAATATACAAATATTGTTCTGCTACAACTGCTTGTGGTCATTAAAAGACCCCCACAAACACATTTTGCAAGAGTTTGGGTGTTAGTCCTTGTGTTCTGGCCAGATTCCCCAGTGCCTTTGCCTAAATTTCCATTGCATTTTCAACTGGATACGTTATTTCTTTCTCCACTCTTTACAAAGAGAGTGCTGCAGTTAATAGGGGCTGCGTCAGCACTCGTTGGGTTGGCATGTACCAATGCTGGGTGAGGTCATCCTCCCAAGTGCAACTTTTAAAGTACATTAAGATCCTCCAAGATGTAAGTGAGATGTAACGTAAGGAGGTCTTATGATTTTCATCTAAGCTCTGCTGTTTCAAAGGATCAAAATGCCCTCTACAATAACAGTGCTCTATCTTCCCTTCACTTAGCACATCTAATGTAACACGCTTAGCTGTAGAAAACCATAACACACCAGGCTTAGCACTGCCAAAGCCTGGCATGGTTTATTTTCTTCTCTTATGTTTCAGATAGATCCAGCACAGCACATGTAAAACAAGAAAGGTTAAAATAAACAATCAGATTCGTTTTACTTGCTTTTAAAAATATTTAAAGATTTTTCTGGATTTATAACTGTAGCAGGAACAGTTTCTGCCTTCTGTATAAGGGGTAGAGATACGGCTTCATTGGAAACTGCCAGCCCTGAACAAGCAGCATCACTGAGAGAGACATTTGGGTCAGGCATCGCTGTTGGCCGGTGCTTTTTCACTGAAGCCTGCCACTGAGTTGATCTAGGCCGAGAAGTCTAAAGAATGGTATGTTTTAAAAGTAATTAGGTGGTTTAGGGGAGGAGTTTTCCACTAGTTTTTCTATGGGATGTGTCCTCCTAAATGACTTGTGAGGTTTTGATAGGTGTTAACCCCCTAGAATTTCTGAAATTTCTGAAAGGCTACATGCCCAGTAGTTCTCCAATACTAGTCTGACAAGCAGCTTTGGAAACCATCTCCTTTTCTTGGGAATCTAGACCTTGTTTGGGGAAAATCAGTCTCAGTTTCTGTTTTTCATAAGCGTGACCCTAACTTTCATCTTCAAAATTTACTGTGATGCATGCTTTTTTTACTTTGTAGTGGCGTGGGTCAGGATGAAAAGGGGAATAATCAAAGAGAAGCAGAATCTCAACTTGCATTGGTGAAACTTTATCCTGTTTATTAACTCTGCTCTGTGAGCCGCAGTATATTGTGCTTGGATCTTATAACACTCAATTTTAGAAAATAATAGTCAAAGTGAGTGTTTTAACCGGAGTATGAGTGTTTTAATAAAAAATGTGCCTTTCCTTTAAATTGATTGCAAATGTACTTTCCAAATATTTTGCTTTGTAAAAAGAAGTCTTGGAGGAATTCCAGTGACTGGTACTTTCCAGCTAGCTAAATGCAGATAATTCCCCTTTTAAATACGCCTTGAAAGGTTTTGCAAATCCTGGCTGTATCATTGGGAGCAATGGCCTGTCTGAAAGAGTGTAAGTTAATCCTGGCAGCTCTCACCCCTGCGTGAAAGGTGAGGTTCCCATGTTGAACGTGAAGCAGAGGATCCGACCTCAGCATTGACTGCAGAGAACACACGTGTGCTGTGGACACTTGGTGTCAGCAGCAGTGGTTACGGCTCCAAAGTCTCTCCTGTAAGACTGGACCAGCTCCTTGTCCTAGCTAATGCCATGGAAAAGCTGCAGATGATGATTATAACAGTAATAACAACAACAACAAGAGAGAAATCAAATTCTTTTATTACCCATATGACACAATTCTTCCCGGACTGAAATGCTTCTGTAGGTGTCCATGAACCCCAGGGTTTGGTTGGTATAGATAGAAGACTTCAATTGATTTGTTAAAGCTTGTTCAGAAATGCAAGTGAAGAGAGAAACCTGGATTTCAACCACCAACTCAAAGGACAAACGAACCCTCTTTGTGGTGTAGGCATTTCATGAGGTGAACTGAAAGCTGCATTTATTTCATCCTGTAATATTTGAATCTGAGGGGAAAATGGGGGAGAGTAATCCTCTAAAATAAATTTCTGTAGCACCTGCTTTTGACTAAGTCTTTCTAATGGTGTTGAAAGAAGCCAATTTCTCCTTCCTGAAATATTCAGCAAAGCCTTCATCAAACAGATGAGTGAATATAGGCATGATTTCCATCTTCATTAAATTAACGTCAGGTATTTGAAAAATCAGTCCTTTAATAATGTATAAATATTTTCTTCTTGAAGTAACTGCCTGATTTTCCCCACAAGGACTTGTTTCTGCTTTTTGTAATAAGATCAGATTATGATGGAAGAGCTGCCAGAGTGTGTATACTTGCAGATGTGTTCTTTGATAAGACTTAATTAGCCATCTTAGTAATTTTCTACTTAATGTATTTTTAACGTTCTTTAGAGCTTGAAGTGAGATATATCTGGGTTAAAGAAAACAAGCTAGCTTTCCATAATCTTGCCTTTATGATAATTTAAGTTTGAATTAGGCTAAATGCAATATGGAATGTAATTTTCCCAAACCTGCCTACTTTTAGTTCTGCAAAACAAAGTATATTCCTTTATTTTCACTCTATCAGCCCTAGCAAATATGTGTTTATTGAAAAGAAATATGTATCATTGATTCAGTGTTGAGTTTTAAAACAAATTTTAATCTCTCTCTTTAAAACAACTTTTAAGTCTCTCACTTAACACGATGGTAAAAAGTTGTGCAGAAGAGGAAGAATCATCGACACTGGTGGCTCTGCACAGAGCCTGCGAATTTCACACATTCGCTGTCTCAGGATGTAACGTGGTGTGTTGACTTTATATATCTTTTTTTTTTTTTTTTTTCTTTTTGTCTGCTGGGAGAAATGGAAGAGAAGAGGATCAAAGCAAGAGGAACAGAACCAAACAAGTGCTGGGAATGGTTAGACCTGTGTGCTTGGGACTGCGTGCCTGGCCTCCGCTTTCTTCTCCCCTCAACCAGATCATTATGTTTCATTAAGGCTTTCCAGTTAACACTTGTTTGTGGTTTATGCAGAAGAAAATAACATTTGATTACAAATGCAAAGTATTAATTCTCATGCAGATTCTACATTTGCTCTGGGTGTGAGTGGGTAGGTTTATAAAACAAATCCATTTGTACCAGAGAATAAACTTTTTATGTTCTGTTTTGGAGATGGAATACAAGCCTATGTTTTCATGTTGTTCAGACTTCCTTGCCTGTTTTGCTCACAAACCTGGGAACAGGTTCTTCTGTAGGGACAGGTTGTCAGTGGTGGGAAACAGAAATAAAATGTAAGGATCTCCTGCAAACCTTGGAGGCAGTGGCTTGTATGCACTTGCTGGCATTCTTGTAGCCCAGCTCGTCCTCTTCGCGTCCGTTTGATGGAGGTAGAAAAGCACATGAGTCTGATGGACTCTTCCTCCTGAATGAATTGGTCGTTGCCCACCAGGCAGATGCTTTCAGCTGATATCTGTCTGCCATTCTGCTGTCCAACTCAGCAAGCTTCAGCAACGTGTGGAGCTGTCGGCTTTGTTGAAGTGTAGTAAAGTGTATCTTATGATAATGAAATCAGCTATCTAGGAAACTTCTTCCCTAATTACTTAAATCATTTTTAGATTGTAAGGCTGCACTGGTAGTACTTATCTTGCTAAAGTTCTCGATAGGGATGACTGACGTAGATAGCAGAGGAAGTGCTTGCTGCCCTTCATGTTGCTTCTTCAGAGTAACAGCCTTGATATAACCCATGGCTTTCACCAATCCGTGTCAGTGGGAGCCTGGGCTCTGATGGAGAACACAGATTGCTTTTGAACTTGCCACCTGAAAGGTGGTGATTGCTCAAGAGGTCTGTGGGAAGGTATGAAGTATCAGTGTATCTGTATTTCTGTACCGCTCCTTAAGTGTGCCATTCCCAGTTCATTAACAGATCACAAAAAGAGGCTTTGCAGACTCCTCCTCGTGTTTCAGATCTGATGGGTCTGTGTAGCTCGGATATTTGCTTTCTTTGACCAGAAGTCACTCCTCTTCTGCCATGATTCTACTTTCAGCCCATTTCGTCATCTTCGTATAAACTTCTTATGTAGAAGGACACAACAGGAATCACTGATTTCTATTTTTCTCTGTCTGTGATAGGTGCAGACACTGATATTCCCTGAAATGGGCTCAGAGGCAGCAGGAAAATCTTGAGAGAGGCAGTTCTGTCTCTGGAGCTCCAGGATAATACTTGTGATAATATCTCCAAATAAGATCAGACTGATCTTCTAGTGCCCACCCGAAATTGGATGGAGCTCCTGAAGAAAAGAGTTAAAATGTTCTCAGTGCGAACAGTGGTAGGTGGAAATAGGTGGTGATTGCTTACATGTACACAGTAAAAACTTTTGTAGTATTTTTACCATGAGAAATTTAAATAGGTCTCTCTTTCCTTCAAATGATAAATGAGAATAATTTCAGGTTAACAGCTGCAGAGTTGTTCTACTGTAGGTATTCTTACAAACCCTCCGTTAGTGACCTCAGTAGGAGCAGCCTGTGTGTATCAAAGACAACAAAACCTTTAAAGCCTGCCATAATTTGCCTTTTTCCTCTAATTATGCGCACACATGCACCATCAGTACTACTGGAAATTGTGCGTATTACTGAAACAAGGGAACCTTCTGTATGTGTGTATGTGGTTATAAGTAGGAAAAATCTTGTTCCACGGAAAATATACTGATTTTAAACAGGAAGTAACTGCCAAATCTCTTCTGATGTAATCTGTAGCATTAATAATACCCTAATCAAAATGGTAAATTGGGGTCTGTATAAGCTAAAATGCTTTAAATTGATTTTTGTAAGGTTTTCTTGAAAGGTATTTTTAGGTAGAGGAGAATCTGACCAGAAAAAATAGAGCCTGTTTCTCAATGCTTAATATCTTTTCAAATATCCAAATAGAATTACTTTTTTTTTTTTTTTTGTAATTTCAGCTTCTAGGTAGTAATACAAAGTTAGAGAAATACTCTGTATATGTCTCATTTGTTGGCCAAACGAGAGCTCAAAGTATTATTAGACCAATTATATAAGTTTTCAATAACTGTTGTACTAAAAAAGTTCCAAAATGATAAAACATCACTGGAGAAAAAAATGAAACAAGTAATACTGTTTACCTAAGCAGTGTCATTCTGTTCACTCTAATATTTTAAGTGATAAAGTTGGAAAAAATCTTTAAACATAGCCTTGTGATATATTTCATACACAACGAAATGTTATGCTAATTTATGAGAGACGTAAAAATACACAAAGAAGAAGGAATATAATAATAAGTGATAAGTTTGCCCTTTTAACTCTGTAAAATTAACTTTTTGATGCAAAATTATGGCATATTATTCCTGGAAGCCAGGGTCATGGTATTACAGGTAGGAAAAATTATTTCAAATGGAAGCATCATTTGTTATGAACAAAATACACTTTGTTTCCCTTTTTATCTTTTGCTCTGGTCTCCTACCATGCGTATTACAAAACCTGTCAAAATTAACTGGGAGATGTTCTGCAAATTTGCCTAAAACAACTGGTCCGTTGGATAGCTAATAGAAAAATCAATACTCCTGCCAGATTGTATCCACATATGCATGTGGAAGGTCCTTGTCTTCTGTAAATGAGTCTCCTAATTAAACCAAGCAATAAAAAAAAGCATCTCTCCCAGGCAGCACAACCAACCAAACAGGAGCCAGTGGTGTCCAACAGCTCTGTGTGCCCCGATTGAGCAACTAACCAGATTTTCAGAGATGAGCCGCTCCTTCACGCACAGTGAAACCCCTGCTATACACGTGCACATCCACGTACGCTGCTGTACCCATTATCCGTTTTTTTTTTTTGTTCAGCCTAGTCACCTATTTTCATAAATTTTGGGAACATGACATAGACTCGGAACTTTTTGGGTTGGATGCGCAGATTTGATTGAAATGTTCAAGTTCATTATGATTCTTCTAATTACTGCACAATTATCCAGTGATTTTTTTCGTGTTGCTAGACCCAGAGAGAAGTGCTTGCTCGGCAGTGTTTCAGCCCCTACTATGCCTGCTGTATAATGGGGGATATTCCTTGTTTGTCTCAGGCAAGCCTGTTCCACCACAAAACTTTATGACTGGTTTTGTTTTCATTGCTGATAAGGAAGCAGACTGTTGTCTTCTCATGGGTATTACTACTGTTAGGGTTTCTTACTGTAGATCCAAGACACTTTATATGGCTTTCTTAGCAAAGAAGATGGGAAATGCAGAATCCTATTCACAGATTAGGTTAAATTGCAGGCCAGCGTATTCATTATTTGAGATTTTTTTCTTTGATTTTAGTGTTTGGGGTTTTTTTTTCTGTTTGAACACTACTTAAGCTACCTCCTTTTAATTTTGAATGCTTATCTATGTTCTGTTGTATTTTCACTTCTTCTGGAGTAATAGAGTAGACCCAACCAGGAACTGGTAATACATGTTTGGGATATTTCCCAAGAATTATGTTTTCTGGAGAGTAACAAAAGAATGCTCAGTGAGCTAAAAAAGCGCCCTTTCTCAATTAGGAGTTGCAGCTCAGCAGAACAGATCGAAGCAGGTGCTTGAATTTATTCCTATTGAGCATGAAATGTGTTTACATTTTATTGGAACTAAAATTAAGCTCCTTGCTCTATTAAGTCTTGTAAGTATAAGCTTAATTACCCAAAGAGTACATTTAACTAGAGGCAGAAGAAACTCAGCTGGCAAAAGAGAAAATTAGGGGTATGAATAAGCTTATCAGAACAGCAGCAATATTGCACACACACCACTTTATTCATAGGCTCTTCAGAGCAACAGATAAAACATAAAGAAGCTGTCGTGTAAAGGAACTTGTAATTGAATCAAACGAAGCATGTAATACCTGAGACAAAAGGGGTTTTTGGGAAACCGTCAGTGTAAGAGTTTATGAGGAACTCTTACAACAATCACAATTTAAAGATGAAACGGGCCCAGCAATGACACCAAGAGCACCACTGCAGCACTTGGGGCTGCTCTGTCCTCTCATCTGGGAAGCTCTGTGCCCTCAGACCCCTTCCCTTCCTCGTGCCTCCCCAAGGCTCAGGTTCCTTTCATCCTGCCTGTGGTGGGGTTCCACATTTGTATTTTCCAAGCCACTTTTTCTTTCAAATAGTCTCCTTTTCCTCCACCTTCCCTCAATCCTGTTTCCACTCGTCTTCTCTGCTCAACACAATCATACCTCTCTGGTGACACCATCCTTTCTTCTTCTCCAGATGCAGCCTTCTACAACCACTGCTCTTTCATGCTCTTTGCCACTTCCTACTTCTTTTTTACCATATCACAGTATGCTGCTGGTTTTATTATTTCTGAGGGTTGCAGATCCCTGTGAGGTGGTTTTGACTTTAAAATCCAGACACAAACAATTTATGTAATTTAATTCACCTCCAGCTGGAGACAGCCATGATGATCTGCTGTCACAGTGTGTCTCCAGGATGCCCTTAAGGGCTTGCTTTCTATTTTTCCTCTCTTTTCCAGTGTTTGTGTCATTCACAGGTATGTAGGACCATCAGTTATAGCTAATATAAAGCACACCAGAACACGGGGCGGTTATAGCAGGACGATTTGAGTCCATCACTACTGGAGTTCACTGAAGAGGTAAATTTTGGATCCAGACTCTATAAATTCCCAAACCCTTGTGCCCCATTGCCACTTCCCTTTGGCGGTTTCTGGTCGTTGTGACTGAAGCCTACCCACAAGCACACACACAGGTCCTGCTGCTTCCAAATTCATCTGGAGGAAGAATTAGTCCCATATCCATAGTGAGTTTGGTTTCAGCATAACTCAAACACATTTTACTTGCATGTGTCCTTTGTTACCTCCATCACGTTGGCACACATTCTTTATTTCTTCCTTCCTTCCTCCAACCTCAGGCTGAGTAATGCAAGATGAATCACTGAAAAAATGGTATTTTAGGAAAGAATATGAGAAACAAACTTAAATTCATTTTATAAAGAGAACAGATTCTGCCTCCTGACAGGACCAATATGGAACTGGTTTCTTTCTAACAGGTAATCTAATCAGTAATGTCACAAAATGGTTAGTAGCACATCAGAATACATCTTCTGGAAAGAAGACACATTATTTGGCAGTGTTGCACCCAGGTATTAAGGGCAGAACATCACCTTTAAGTACATTTCAGTAAACTGGAAGGCACGGCTTAATAAGATGATGATAGGGCATTCATACGTAGATTCATCCATTAAACTTACATTGTAGAGAAAGCAAGGACAGATGCTCACACACATTTATATTGTTTGGGGATTGAAGAAGGGTTATTTAGTAAAAATGATGAGGAAAAAGTATACACAAATTTAAGGGGATGGCTATATGTTCATAACTTAGCACTTCCAAACGCCTGCAATACGAGTTGTTTGTTTAACACTGGATGTATTGTATGAGAAACACACAAATACACACACACTCATATATATATATATAAAATTCTAACACAATTGCCTTTGTTTTTAAAGGAATTATTTTCTTATTCATGGTTTGTTTTCATTTACTTGCTTGTAAATTATTTTGGCAGGGTCTGGTGAAATGTAGTAAGGGAAACTCTGCATTCCCATGCATGTAAAACAGAAAAATAGTGTGATTGTGGATAAACAATGTCTCCCATTGTTAGTAGTTTGTTTTTCTCACTGTTACTAAACCCTTTGTAGCTACAACAGGCATTGTGATCTGAGAGCAGCTTGGTGCCAGTGGTGTATTTTAATGTTAGAAGCCAATCTTAATAGCTTGTCTCTACCACAAACCAGCTTTGAGGCTGGCAAACAGGAGACCTGAAGATTTCCCTCACCTGAAAATCCTTGGATAGACCAACTTTTTGTGGAGAACTTCAAGAGGGACTATCAGTGGTGGAAGAGGCTAATCAAGCACATGGCATGTCTCTGATCTTACTGAAATTGTTGTTGCCAACACCAATTAGAGCTTCCTGGAGGCTGCTCTGAGTGATACTGGGATGGTGGGAGTGTGTTTGTAGCATCACGTTGGTTTGGCTTTTCCTTCCCACTGTGCTTTTCTCAGCTGCCAGACCTTAATTACAGAAAATAATTAATGTTGCTACCACTGAAATGAAATGTGTTCACGTGAGTTGACTAATTAGTGATACTGTTTAAAATCAGATTCTAATATTTTGTTATGGATTTCAAAAGATTTTTATTTTCTCAGCAAGTGCAAATAGCAATAATACAGTGCCTTGGTATGTGCTCAGGAACTTGCATGCTCAGATATTTGGGTAAATACAGACAAAACGAAGTGCCTTGTCCACAGCACACACAGAGTAATGTATCTTTATTTATAATGTGTATATTTATAGAGTGTGATACACAGCTAGATGAGCATTTTTGTGCAGACATACATCTTCTTTGCTCTCCCCCCCCGCCTTTTATCTATAAACATAATTTTAAAAGTAAATAGACTTTGAAACGGGCAAGAGGCTCTAGTAAAGGATTTAAATACGTTGAACTCTTTTTCTTCCTCTTTGAAAGGAGTAGTCAGTCACAGTTCTCATTTAAAGTTAAGCTAAGAAACGTCTCTGAGGAGAATTTCAAACTCCCTTTCCAAACACCACTGTGCCAAGTATGGTTATTTTCTGAATTTAATTCAAATCATATGAACCTTCATAGTTTTTGCCATACTAAAGATCTTTTCCTTTTCAATCTGGCAAGACATTCATCAAGTTATGAGCAGACCCCACTCACATAAAGGAGTAGTTTTGTGAACTTTATAGCTTACAGGGTTTTCCAGGTTCAATACATATTTATGATTTATTTTTTTTTAAAGACACACTAAACAGTCCCATAACTGTATAATAACAGAACATCACCATGCGATTAGCCTTGCGTGAGTCATAAATGAAATAAAAAAAGAAAACAGAAGTTGGAAGAATTATCTTTAAATTGCTGTATCTACAAAAATACTTCAATCCTTCCAGCAGAGCTCACACTCTCCACGGCTCTTCTTCCCCGTCTCCTCCTCAGTCCAAGAGCTGGTCTGCCTGGATTAACGTAGGTGGTTCCCCACAGCCTCAAGTCCTCATTTTGACTTGGATACTCTCTGGGGACAAGTCTCCTCAATTCTTCAGTATTTTGCAAGGGGATAAGAGTAATAATTACCCACCCACGTCACTGCAGCCCTGTCAGCTTGAATCAGTGTCTTCTGGGTGCCTGGGACATGTGAAATGCTATATAAAAATATGAAATAATATTATTTCCCCAACCATACAGCCAGAACTTACACTATTTGGAGGAAAGAGGATGGGGGATAATTACAGCCTGAACTTTTAAAATGAGGTACTCGGGAAGGGCACAGTCAGCAGAACAGCAGCCACATCCAGGGTCTCCAAAGACCTCTGTGTTTATGGGCACTCCATGGTTAGAGGTCCTGGAAATTTTCCAGACCTGTTCCCTCAACATCTACGAGTATTTAGAATATTTTCAATTAATACTCCTTGCATGGAAAATATGTTGAAAATACTTTCTCAGCACACTCTACATCCACAACCTATTCTATGAATTTTCCTATTTCTCCTCTCCACACAACCATGGCTGTGTCTGCTGGGCCTTCGGGGCTTTGGCATCACAACTGGGTGCTCTTCTGGCACTTTCTTCTGCCCACTGCCCTTTTCAGTGCTCCTATGAGCCTTGTTACTTTTGATTGTTGTCACATGTATTGCGCTGGATTCGTACCCTCTCATTAATTCCCAGTTTATCATGTTTATACTGCTGTTCCAGTGGAGCCAGGGTTATCCAGTTTCTAGGAAACAGCTATTATTTATCCCTTTGGACACTGCATATATTGCCATATTTCAGAATAGTTTTTGTCCGTGTTATATTTCACTGAGTGGATGTTTTAATAAAAATAAATTTTAAAATTGTTGTTGCATCATAGCAACACCCACAGCAACACAACAATATACATGGGTAGCTTGTGTGTACCAGAGAGTTGCAAAACATGCGCAAATTGCAATATATTGTCAGTAAGGGTAAGTAAGTGCAAAAAAAAAATCCCTATATAAGGACTGAAGTGAAAATCTTGGAACTGAATTTGAACAACAGGCTTCAGAGGAGCTCAGCTGAGAGCAGGCTGCTTGAACTTCTCTCTGTTCCAAGCTATGTGCTAGTCTGATCTCTCTGCAGCTTTCTGGCCTCAGGTTTTTAAAGACAGCTTGGGAGCTTAGGCACCCAAATACCATTAAAATGAATAGTCATTCTGCGTCCTTTGGCCTCACGGTTCCATCTTGATGTTGTTTATGATAGTAGAATAATTTTCTGTTTGGAGGTATTCCTCCTCACATAATACAGCCGTGACTTACATGTCTATCTATAGTGTAGTCTGATATTTTTCATATAAAAGAACAGTGACAAAGTGAAAATAGTCATGATCCACATTTGATACATGATTTACTTTAACCTTTTCTCAATAAATGGTCTAAATACCAGCAAGAATGATGTGCCCAATAAGGATTTTAAGAGGCAATCAGGTTTTTTTTGCATTAGTCCCATAAGAAAATCATCTGGGATGCAGCAGTACTTGACTGTTCAAAATGTTTCTTATTAAATTTGCCTAACATAGATTTAGCATAAACTAAAATTTGGCTTTATAGGTATTTTATAAACTTTTCAGTGGAAAGCCTGAAAGCTGACCTTTGATAATGGCTAAATTCCTGTTTAAAAAGGGGCTGAAGGCTCATAACACGGGCAATTATCTAAGAGCTGGCAGTACTTCTTTTCATCTTTCATAGAAGTGTAGTTGGAAAGAAAGGCATGTTTAGCACTATTTTATACAATAAGCCTTCTTATTTCATTAAAGTCAAGGTATATAAAGAGTGGATCTTACGGGCCAAGGTGAGGTTGCCTGCTCCAGGGATACAAGAAGCTGAGTGTGTTATAAAAGAAGGCCATTCTGCGTCCTTCCATACATCCTTGGAGAAGATTATTGCTGTAGGATGTATAAGTGTAGAGTCAGCCTAGGGCTGAGGCTGCCTAGGTGGTCAGATCCTTGCCATGGGGCAGTGGGAACACTGGTGGGTTCACCAGTTCATTAAGCCTCTGATAGCAGAACTAAATAAAAATTGCTATAGCCCCACACAGTTTCCCTGTGCTTAATACATTCTGTTGAAGAAGAAAAACAATGAGACATCCTTTCAACAAAGAACTAAAAAGCCAAACAATTTTTTTTTAATGAACTGGAAATGTACTTCAATACACTTTAAGGGCAACTGTACCAAAAACTTGAGGAGGTGTTACAGATTATCTCCTGGAAACAGCCTTTGGGATAAGAGCCATAAGATAAGGTTAAACATTTTATCATATCACCATTTCCCCATTAGTTTAGGTTCTACATCACTTGATAATATCTGCGCATAGTTACAACATCACTTTGTTCAAAGCAAGTTTCAGTTCACAAAAAATCTGAAATTGCTTTTGGTTTTGTTTCTTAGGCCCCTAGAATTTGGTAAATCATTGTGAAACAGAATTTTGACAGCACAGCCAGCACTTGACTACATAATGAACAGTGATCTTACACTCTGGAGACATTTCCAATACTTCACTAGTGGTACCATAACAATGCAACCATTCTATATTTTCAATGCAGACTTCATTTGGGGAAAAAAAAAAGATAATTTTTCATAAACAATTTCTTTTTTTTTTTGTCAGGTTTTTTTTTTCATGTGTATAAACCTCCCATGAGAATTCTAGTTAAACAGATAGAAATGTTAATATAAATTCTGCTATTGTTCCTCTTGCCGTCATATCTGAATGTTTCACTATTTTAAATATATTTATCATGAGGGTGCCCATGGGAAATAAAGCAGTTAGAAACCTTTATCCCATTTGGGCAGCAAGAAAGAGAATAAATTAAAATGTACACATAACCTTCCAGGTAGTTCTGAACTAGGTACCTGTGCATAGCAGGCGTGGGAAGAGCAGGAAAGGCATCCCCTGATGCCACCCGAGCAGGCAGTTCCCAAAGCAGGACCCGCATGGAGGGGAAAGGGAGAAACCAAGAGCAGGGTCTCCTTGTGCATTACAGAGCAACCAAGAGCAGAATCTCCTCATACTTTTCACGTTCTTGGTCATGATAGAGGAGCAGAGTGGCTGAGTCGTGCCAGCCCAGGGTTCTTGCCCCTGAATAATGATGGAGTAGGAGATGGGGGGAGATGAAGGACTTCGTCACCACATATCTACTCACCTATTTATCATCCTTTGTAGAGATACTCTGGCTTGGCGAGGGGCTTGGGTTATCTTAAGAGCAGAAGAGTGTAAAAGGTTACAATAACTATACACTAGTCACGGTCAGGAGAAACTAACGGAAAGTAAGGAAAGTGCTATTAAACCAGTAATTATCTTTAGGTATTTACATCTCTTTTCAAATGTACCTTTCTAATTGGTAATGTTTTTAATAGGGAATGTTTGAATACAGAGTTATTACTGTAATGCAGTTTGCCAGACTACTTATGGCAATTAGTGTTTCCTCCACCTTGATTTTTGAATGCCAATCCCACTATTCTAAGGCAAGAAACCATGCAAAATGCCCATTGTTAAAAATCACCAGGCTGATTCAGTCTGTTGGAACTGCAGTAAGTTATGTTTAACTAAGGCCAGTTAAGCCAATGCACCTTCTGTAGTAGAACAAAAAAAACCCAGGAAAAAGTTGTTTGTTCGTTGGCTCATTTTCTTTTCCCCAAATTCCAACTTTGGAAATAATATATTAAAGCAATCATTGTACTTTTGGGGTTTATTTTAGCACAACCTGTACTGAATACAAATTCTTGAAAAAGGAAAAAAAAAAAATGGTTAAAGCTGATCTGACCCACAGCAATAAAAAGAAAAAAAAGCTAAACATTCAGTAAAATTCTGGTAGTATTGAGATTAATATAAAACCTGTCTGTTACTTCAGGGTTTATTCTGAACTTTTGTTGCTTTTAATGCAAAATCTTCATTGCAGAGTGATCACAGGGGTGTCAGAGTCATCTATACTGATAGATGCAATTTGCGATTCACTTGCAAGTTTCTATGCATCTATAAAACATGTAGTTTGTGCATATATAGGTAAGGACGTTACTGAGAAGTTGCAAAGTATGTTGTGCTTCACGAGAAACTGGGGAAAGAGTAGCAAAAAAAGTGCTACCTAGTGAGATCTCTCGAGATATAAATAGCTCTTGCTGAAAATATAACAAGGGCTGTGTTGTGTGATCACGTGCTCAGATCAATCAGGATATGAGCAGGAAAGCAACACCCTTATATATATATATATATATTAAAAATTCTGAAAGACGTCTTTCAAAATCTCTTTATATGTATAAAAATCACATTTTATTTGTATACTTATGCTAAAAATAGCTTTTCCCAGTTCTTTATGAGGAGAAAGAGTATGAGAGAACACGTTGAATTGCTGAGTGCTATGTGTCACTAGTAATATTTTTGTTCATTAGTCAAAATGTGAAACTTATAGTACTTTTAAACCCTCTGATTATATATATGTTAATTATTAGAGACTGATATTTTATGTAATTTTGAACATGAAGTATGAAGGATTTTTGGATCAGAATGTTTTCTATCAATCTGAGCAATTTTATTTAAAGAATGAAAAATTACACACTTTATTTTCCTGGGGATTGTATTTCAGTATAATCACCTGAGATTGTGGTGTTAGATCCAGGTCTGAGCAAAATCCCAAGAATATCCTACTGGAGAAAGTCCCATCTCATCTCATCTTCTTTCAGACCCTGTAATTGCAGTTCCTCCTTTTCCACTGTGAGGCAGAACTAAACTTCCACACATTTTCTGCTATAGATCTCCCCCATCTCCAAGATAGTGCAATGTGCAGGCATGAGATAAGCCATGGAGGTGTAGAGAGAGAATTATCCTTCTGATCCTCAGTCAAGTAGTAGACATGATTCATAATTAACCCTAGGTATAATAAACAAAATTTCTTCATGTGCTGTAAAAATCAGAATTTAATTCATCTTCCCTCCTAAGGTAGGTGCATTAAAATTGATTTGGAGTAGGGTGTTCTCAACCTACGTTCAGGACGTGCATTTTGGGGCTTGGATGTGAAATTTCAGTTTGAGCTCTCTACAGGTCTACTGCAGTCTTCCGGGAGAGCTTGTGTTTTTTCTTTCCTGCAAAACCAGCCATGTGGCCTTCAGCCAAGGTTTCTTTGCTAAAGGCTGAAGGAGTCTTTCAGACAGTCTTGGCGGACCTCACAGAAATACACACATGTACCAAGAGGGAAAAATAATCACAAAGACGTGGGGAAGATGAATGGAGCTGTGGGCCAGTCCTAGTCCTCATCTTCACAAGTTCCTTGATCATTTCCTAAGCAATTACATGGGTGTGAGATCTGACCACAGATTTTCCTCCCTTCTCTTTGACCAAGGTTGTTTTCTCTGTTGTCTTACTATTCCTTGCTGAAGTTCTTTGCAATCCTACCCTTCTGCAGACTGTTTTTGTACCAGTCTGCCTGCCCTAAGTCCCTTGCCATAGCAGCCTGAGACTCCCTGGGGACAAAGTCCTTAAGATTTTATCGCATCCTTTCCTGTTATTCAGAGCTCGCTTTATTGTAATACATTGCATCCCTCTTCCAAACTGAGCTTTTTTAGGTAGTCCCACAATTCATGCCAGTAGCATCTCTTAAAAGAAAAGTGGATATTTAAAAATAGGTCCTCATTACTGTACCATCTTTCAGTCCTGCTGGATGTCTGTGTTACAGAAGCGTTATGTTAAACAAATATATGCTTCATGTATTCAAGGTCGTGTTAGTCAGCTCTTTTCTAATTACCTAATCTGTTGCTGGATAAGGCTTGCATCTGCAACAAAGGAAAAGCATCTTGATTTGTAAATATGTAAATAATTGAATGTGGTTGTGGAAAGAAAAGGAATGTAACCAAGTATGGCTTTAATAATCTTAACTAAATGTCCAAGAGAACAATCTGCAGCTGTAAAACAATTCTGGCTTTTGTGCTGTTTAACAAGCAGCATTTGGGAGGATGTTTTTGCTTAAAATTTACTGTGTCAACAACACACCTGTAGTGGATGTTTGCTGATGACAGTTCAGGACCTGTGTGAGTCCTGGACCTGGAAAACATCTCCAAAACTTGGAGCTTTGGAGGAAGGACGAGAATTTGAAAGTGAATGCAATGTCATGAGATCTTAATGCAATGGCTCCTCTCTTCCTGTCAAGCAAGACACGCATGAACTCGCTTTAGTGTTTGGTACACGGCTCAGTCCATCTGTAAAGCACATTTCACCGGTGAGCAAGGGCTCTGGGGCTGCTGCAGCGTCCCCATCTCATGCAATGCATAGCTCAGCTGTGCTACTGTCATTTCTAGAAAGACATTGCTGGCGGTTACTCAGCAATCTCTGTGCTGTGCAAATACTGTTTGGAGGCATAAACACATTCTCCAGTTCAAATCCCGGTGGGAAAAGCTACATGACTAGATCTAAGTCCTGTTAAAGAGCATCAGCAGCAATTTGTGGTGCAGGTCTGTAATGCGCACAGCAACCCTCCAGCCAAGACCTCACCTAGACAAGTACTCTGCCTTTTGTCCCTACCTAAACCAACACAATTTATTTTCCAATATGTAATTATATTTCATGTATCAATTCTTATTACGTTATTGTTCTAAACATAATCAGTGGCTTAATGGGACTTTTAATTCCCATTTCTTACTTCTCTTTTCTGGAATTCTTGAACATGAACAGATGGCTGCTTATGCGACACATCCAGCCAGCTACGGGTTTAAAAGCTGGTGTTTTGCTTTCATTTAAGTACTTAAATTCTTTCAACAACTAGAAAGTTTTATTCCAATAAGATACAAATGAAAATATTTAAGAAACATCTTAAATACGTACCTAGTGAATTTAACCAAAAGCTCTCTTGCTTTCCCCTAGATTTTTATGGCTATCAATTAAATTTATTATGCAGTAATGAACCATGCAGGATCTAAACTGACCCAGGATTTACTTTAATGGATCATTAACTTGTCAAATTCCCCCTTCTCATTTCTCCCTCCTGATATTTTCTTGTCTTGCCAGAATTCTCATTATCCCAGCTATTAATCCATTTATTAACTTTGGACAAGGATGTATTTCATTAATGAAGACTTAAAAATTAATGATCACACAGATTAAAAGTCTGCTGTAAAAGAATAGAAATAGGCTTTTCAGGATATGAGTTTTATTTACACTCCAAATGGATGGCACATGGACAGTGGTTAAACTGGTGGCAAAATCATAGCCATTCAAAAGTCAGTTCAAACTATTTAAAGTTTTCTCCTCACTTGAGTAGTAGATTTACAGAATTCCGTCCTATGGACGATTACTGAGAGTTTATCTTTCCATAGTGTTACTTTAGAAATAATATTGTAGATCGGCCACAAAAGTAACTTCTATAAAAATATCTGTACTTTTCATTCTTGTAGGACTCAAAGGCAGGTATTTGAACTGCATTTCTGTTGGAATAAAACACTGGAGCCAGTGTAGCTACTGACTACCTCCCATTTTGTCCCTCATTTTCCTAGAAAGCATGACCAAATATTTAAGACCTAATTTTCCTAGAAAGTATGACCAAATGTTTAGGATCTAGTACTGAATGTTTGGAAAATATATGTAATAGGAATCACACTGGTGCTGCCGGCTCAGATACCGACCCACAGCATGTGTGCAAAGCCGGGGAAAATCACTACGCTAGACTATGGGTTAAATAATTTGTGGTTTTATCAAATAATGTATTTATAATCTGTAAACAATCAATTTACTTTCCCTTGCTGTAAACATTTCCCAGAAGACACTACTGGAAAAATATAGCTGAACTGACACACGTGCACACACTCTCATTAATTTCTTACGGCTGGTGCTATTCATTGTGCCTCCTGTGAGACAGCGGTGTCCCAGGACAGCTACCTGAGAGTCAATGGCTCTGTGTTAGCCACATTTCAGGAGAACCAGGTAGGCTATTTTTTTTTTTTCCTCTTTTGATCCATTCACAAATGTGTTATGGTTAAGGATTTGGGGGTTTGCACATATGTTAGTATTTGTATCAGTTTACATCACAAATTATTGTCACTCTTGCTCACACAATATCAGCCTTGTATGTGTTATAAATATCTAATAGGAGTAAATGATGTATTTTGCTAATTTGCATTCATGACAGATGTCATAGTGTCTATGTCTTACTGCAAGCAAATGCAAAGTGACTTAGTTCTGTGCTTGTCTGATGAGACTTGGAAAGAGCAGTGCAAACTTGGATGGTTTCAGGTTTCATGGAGCTTAAGTACTGAGCACTGTGGAAATGTCAGTGAACTAGTATCTACATGTTGGCGTGCACATTCCAGTCTAAGAAATTGTTTTGTCATCTAATTTGCTAATTTGATTGATTCGGGAATTTATTAATTAATTTAGTTTGCTGTGGGTTTGATCTCTCCTTGAGTAGAAGGATTCTTCTGGCTGCTGAGATCAGTAGACTTGCAGCATTCTGATGCATCCTGAGTTCAGGCCAGAGTGAAATCTGGGCATGGACAAGTTTTTTCTCAGTATGTTGGGTTCCATGAAAAGGAAGCCCCAGCATGTGTCTTATAAGTGAGCCACAATATTATCCGGCCAAGACCCCCATCTGACCTACTGGAGAACAAGTCTTCATGCAGAGAACGTAGTAGAGGACCCTTAATACTCAGCATAAAGACAAAATCCACATCATGCAATGTTGACAGCAATACTTGTAACACTTTATAAAGTATGGACTGTGCCTGAAACACTATTATACCGACCCCAGCAAGAGGAAATTATATGAAACTTGCCTAGTTCATCTCCCTTTGAGCAGAATGGCTTTAATCTAGCAGATGTTCCCCACCTTTCTGACCAATAATAGATAGCTGGAAAGTATGTACTGATCTGGGGTACTCTAGTGCATCTTCTGAATCATCCACATCTACATTGTTGTTACTTTTCTTTTACCTTATGTGGATATTCACTCCATCACACACGGGTTTTATATTTCGAACAGGGCACATTAATCTCGCTAATATCTGAACTTGCTGGATCCAGTAGCTTCCCTTGGTATTGGTTTTATGCGATTGCCTCTAATAAATTCCATCTATAAGCTTCACTCTATTCTTATGATATCTATATCTTGGAGTTAGCCTTCTAATGAACATGAAACTACCTCAGCAAGTTACGACCTAAAAATGACCTGCAGTCATCTTGTAAGCGTTTGTGCTGAACCGCACCACAAGTTATTCTCCCTTGCCAACAATTTATAGACCAATGGGAATAAGAAAAGCACTTTTTTTCCCATAATCCCTTGCACCCAGGCTGGAGGCAAGCAGTCTCAAATGAGTCCAAGGTTTCAATGCTTTAATCTTGAGGGAACACAGAACTGCTTAAGAGCTGCACCTCTGTCTTGCTCATTTTACTCATTTTAAGGATTTAATGCAAATTCCTGGCATAATTTCAAAGTATGTTCTTTAAGTTAATAAAATTATAATATTAAAAGAAAATAATAATGTATTTTCAGTGTTATAGCTCTATTGTGCAGATTGGTGGGTAGACCTTCTGCCAGGTCAGCTTTGTTACGTTTAATAGCTATCATAGATCTCAAAACCTCCTGCAAACTGTAGAAAATTAAGAGCAATAAGACTGGTAAATTCTAGTTTGATGGTATTTGTTATTTTTTGTTTTCTTTGAAGAGATTTACGACCTCTTGGAATAAACAGAAGAAACAAATAAGAAGAATGTTGCAACATGTTTACCAAAGTTACGAGGCCTGAGTTTGGGATTTAAAGGCGACAGGCTGGAAAATAGTGCTATTTCTCATCCTCTTCCCTAGGGAACTCTACTGCATTTCTGAACAAGGTAGTGGCCCCAGGTACATTACAGATAACAGCCGTACCAGCTCATGACTGATAGCAGTTCCTGAATGTCTGCAATGTTAATGCAGGCGATGTTACGATGCTCAAACCTCTGGCTGTTGACGTAAGACATGGTGTAATAACTTCTAAATGCTTCTCTAGAAGATGGTTTCTCAGGTGACAAAGTGCACTGTTTTTCTTTCAACCTTGATCTCTGCTACTACTTTTCTGATGGATTCGAAACATGTATTTACAGAGCCTGCCTTAGAGCACCTGAAAGAGAAAGGGAGATTTGCTGCTGCTTCTCATCAGTAGACCTTTCCAGAAAGGATTCCTCTGCATGAGGAAACAGCTAAGGATCTTTTAGAACCATCTCAAAAAACCCAGAGAAATATGAGGCTATTAGACAACTGCGTTTTATTCTCTCCTTGAGGTGTTTTCGGAGATTGGCTCATCATTTCTTAGTTCTTTGTTCTCACTCTTCTCAGGTTCAAAAGTTCTTGATGTCTGCGTGAGAGCCACTATGGATGCTAATTTTGCTTTTTCTTTAGTAATAACTGTGGATCTACGAAGCTTTTAAGATCCTGTAATTTGCATGACTTTTCTTCAATAGCAGACAAAAAGAGAACAATAAAGCCCTAATACAAGGGTCAACCTTTCTAAGATTAAAGGAAAGAGAAATTATATGATTAAATTGTCAAAATGTTTCTACAGAACAGGTAACTATTGCAATACTTGAAGTTAAAATTTAATCTTCTTTCGTCTTTCTCCATATCACCTGTACTACTGTCAGGGTGGAAATTTTTCTCAGAGTGTTCAGATTGCTGTACCAGAATTGTATTTGTTTACAACATTCCCAGAAGTTGCCTGTCATCATGGATATATTTTGTGGCAATCTGATGGCTTTTTCCCCAGAAGTTAATTCCTCTTTATTGCCTTACTGATGATTAAATAATTTTAGGAACAGAAAAAATTAAAATACTAGAGTGAGTCTGAAAATTCTAGCCTTTGGGGGTAGACTAGTCCTATGACCTTTAATTTTTTAAATGCTAAATAATAAATAAAAAAGATGCTACAATTTTAGCTGATGTAGCACTTAGGATGTCATAAGTGGACAATACAACATCCATGTTTTACCTTAACAAAGTCATGCTGCGTTGTAGGTACCCAGAGATGCTTGCAAATAATTGAGTTTCTGCAATTTACTTAAATTAAGTAAGATTTTCCCCAATAGATGGAACACCTGCTATTATTGCCTAAGATACAGATCAGTATTCCTTTCATTTAATTTCTCTTTCGATAGTTATTTAATATGTGTAAATTAATTTGTAATCCATTATGCCTTATTTGTATACATTATTCTTTATTTACTGATTGATCCATGCAGTTAGGATGTAGGCAAAGTGCTTTTCAACGTATTGCTGTGAACACCTACTTTTCCTGGAGTGCTCCTGGTCCCAGCTGAGGGGAGAGGTACATCAATTTGTCTTTCTAAGAGCTCAGCGGCTAGAAAAGACACCAGGAAAAAAAAACCTTCTAAAATAATCTGGAGGAAGGATTTGCCTCCTACCAGTCAGGTTCTTTTAAAGACTATTTTACAGTAATTCATACATATAAAGTGAGAAAAAGATTGCTTTTTCCTTTAACTTGAAAGGGAGTCTTTCTACCCTCAACTTCTTTTTTTGTAACAATGAAGTGTCTAAAATGCAAATAATTTGGAGGCTAGAAAGTGCCTCTCCAGCAGCACTGAAGAAATTTCACTAGCAATAATTAAGCAATAATCTCATCAATTGTGCTGGTTTCTCAAGCACTAAGGTACAAAGAGATACAAATTGGTCATGGCTCCGAACAGTTGCAACAAGAAAAAATATTTGAAATACTATATTGTCAGTATAATTTTCACATCAATACAGAAAACATACTTTGTTGCTGGCCCCTACATGGTGGAAATCTGCTTTGCCCTGTAGAAATCTCTGAATTTTCATGGAACTGAGTTCTTAGATGATCCCAGTAAGTATGGCTGTAGGGTCTCCATGTCCCACAGCTGAATGGTAGACTTACTGGAAGTGGGACACTTTGTGTATTGTTGGACCAAGTAGCAGGCACGAGGACATGCTCACACGGCTCGTTGACAGCAGATGTGTGCTCGCTTTATCCACAGTGAACTGACCAAGTGCCACACAGCTGTGGTTAGTGTGGGGCTGAGCCCGTGCTGAAACCACAGGGAGAGGCAAAGCATGCTACCTCTGCTTGGCATTGCAAGAGCATCCACGGCTTTGCGCAGCTTGCAGCATGGGCACAACAATCTGGTGATTTTAAGGTCTCACAGAGGTAAGGTGTAAGACCTCAGCACAAGCCTTTAATTGCTGGTGTTGCCCTTCCAAAGGCTTTTGTCCCCAGCAGAAGCTTGTTGTAAGAGGGAGGAACAAGGAAGCTCTCTCTCCTGACACATGTGCAGCATGAGGACATCCCTCCTCACCCAGGTTAAATCTACTCCTGGCCCTGCAAGAGCCTCGTGCAAAGGGTTGAATTGAGGTAGAGGCTTTGCGTTTCCACCACAAGCCGCTGGAGTTGGGCACGCTCTGAGCTCCACTGCACTGACCCTCCTGGAGCAAGGAAGCGTTTGAGCTCAGAAGTAAGGATGAAATTTTAGGGCTGCCAATCATTTCTAGAGCACCTGGGGGTCAGTATTGCTCTGAAAGTTGTAGCTTAAATTGTTGTATTGCCTGGAAATTCTGAAACTACTTTTGTAATGTCAATTATTTACTCTGTAGGGAAAAAGAGCTGACTCCCTTAGAGATATGTATTCTAATATTCTTTAATAATGACATCTGAAGGGCTGAACCTTCAAATATGGCAATATTAGTGCGTTAGTGTGTATGAAAAGCCAATGGCTCTTTTCTCACCTATGTGCATCGTCAGGATTGTTTCTACAAGGAGGAGAATATGCTTTCAATTATTGCTCTAAACTCCCATGTGGGCAAGGGAGTGGGAGAAGTTTGCTCTTACCCGTAAACTGTCAGACCTGTAGTCTCATAACATTCAATATTTACAGAATCCATCCTATTAATCAGAGCAATTTAGTCAGTTTACTGCTATACATTGTTACATTTGCAATAGTTCATTTCGTCCTTCTATATATTTTTATATAGTCCAGTATGCTCCTTTAGGGAAGCTTGAACCTGAAAAAAATGTACAGGGGATTATAAATGATCTGCCCTTTTCCAGCTGACTAATGTGGGCCATAAAACACTTTAAAATACAAAGGAGACTTAACATCTGGTCAAGTTTACTCATCATAAACACACCTGAATGAAAAGTACTTCTTGTTCTGTGGAGCAGAGCCAAATGAATGATAGACTGACATTTCATGTTGTTATTTGCAAGAGCTCTCTTCTTGCATTTCAATGGCTAAATTACAGGTAACTTGATAGTAAAATATGCAGGTAGCCTCAGGACACATCGTATATTCTCTTATTCTGAAACCTTTCTGCAATTAAAAATGAAACCTAATTGCAAACTCCCCGCTCTTTTTCTAAAATGTCAAAGATGATGTTTTTCAATGTCGTTGTCAGTTCAGTCCAATAACAATGTCAGATCTGGAGCAGTGATGCAAAATTTGTTTTCTCAACAAAATTTGCGCTTCAACAGCTTTTGATATAGGAAGAAAAAAAGAGGAATATTAGAGATGGCTATAACTGACATATTAGTGTTACTATGTTTATGGCTTTCATAGTGTGCTGTTCATTGTCCCACTGCAAAAATACAGATGTAGATGACAAACTTTTCTCCTTTTCCTCAATCTTTTCTCTGTGCAGGCATCTGACGGCTCGCCAGCACCTCCCTCTGTGCTCAGAGCAAGCAAACAGCCTCAGCCAGTGGCTGGAGCCCAGCAAGGAGAAGAAAAAAGCTCGGAGGGACCAGGCGAGCGCAGGCCGAAGCAGTGACTGTGCTCAGGAGGGAAAGATCCCTTCGTGCAGGGTTTTGTAGCCTCTCCGAGCAGGGAGCCGAAGATGCTCCCCAGTGGGGAGAGGGCTGTGAGGGGATGCTGCTGTGATCAGTGGTACCCTGCAGTCGGTCTCTGGCTTTCAGGAATTTGCTCTTGTAATGGCGCCTGGGCAAAAAGCATCCTTGTGCTTCAGCAACATCCTCCTTCTGTAAATAGTACAACCATATCAAGTGGTGATTACATTTGGGGAGAAAGGAGAGGAATCATTTTTCTTAGTTGGAGCTCTGGGGTAGCCTGTTGGAGTCAGGTCCTGCTGCTGTAATTCATGCTGTTCACAAGCAGCCCTGCTGAATTCATTCAGCTTGTTTGCAAACTAATGTAGGACTCGGCATGAGTAAACGTGCCCGTGTCTGGCCTTATATAAATACAAATCAGCCTGGAGACTGTAAAGTAAATACAAACAAAATTCCTTTACTCCAGCTCAGGAGCAAAAGGAGGAATGGAGAATGGCTTAACTCTTTTCCTTCCATCCTCTCAATCAACATATAAAAACCCCTCTGGAGTTTGCAGCATATTATTTAGTACCTATTTCTACTAAACTCTGAGTCTATACTAGCAAGAAAGACCTTATCTTTCTTCAAAGAAAGGTTACATGTCTGCTGCTATAACCTGCATTTCTTCCTGCCTCTCTGAAGAGTCACTGCTGGCATTTAAATCCCTTGTGCAGGCAACTGTACTGGCAATGCATCCATCAGTGCAACAACACCGTTGGGTCTGGTTCTCCCTATTCTGCTTTTGTCAGCCGCTTTTACTCATTCTGATTATAAACTTCAGGGACAAGAGTCTTTAGTCAGTGTTTTGCAGCCCAGCATGACGCAGATCGAAACTTAGAGTTCTGCAAGCAACATCTAAAATTCAAAACCTTAGTAGTTTATTTCTTTTTTATTTGCAGAGGAAAAAAAAAAGAAAAAAAAATTTCAACTCCTGTGTATTTTGTAAAACCTTAAGAAAGCAATCTTACACAGCCCCAACCAAGTTGAATAGTATTCTTTAAAAAAGAAAACAGCCCTAAATTAGGAGTGGAATTTTAGCCTCAGCTTTGAATTTCCTGGCTTTTGTTGGTTTCTTCTATACCCTCATTATTTCAGCAGTGTGTTGTTTTTGGTCTGACTAATATTTAGAAATTGTTCCATCCAACCTTTAGATGTCTACTGTTTGAGAGTGATTCATTTCTCTTTGACTTCATGAACAAAATTTGCACAGTGGGTCTTTTTCCTGCCCTTGGTGTGTCTCTCCCTGCTCCAGACTCCATTTCGCTCTCTCATAATAACCTGTGTGGTTGCCTCGCTGCTCCAGAGCGGTGGGCATTTCAAACTGGGAGCCGTACCTTCACAGGGATGTGGTTTAGGGAGACAGACAATCATGTTGCTGGCCCAGGACGAACAGCGTGAACGAAATGCACTGGCGCAGAGGTACAGTTGGTACTCGGAGGGGATGCTGGCAGCAATTCTGAACCCGAGTACTGAGTTATTCCAGCAGGATTTGAATAAATACTTGAGAGAAGTTGCTAAAAAACTTGTGAAAACATGATTTAAAAACCTCTTTACAATACATTTATTTTAAAATGATTAAATATTTTATCAAAGCTATTGCACAGACTTGTACAATTGTAATTGTGCAATAGCAGCAGAGATTTGGGCTCCCTGGCGCACTGGGGAGACTGCTGTCAGTATTAGAAAACCAGCTATCATTTCCTGGTATGATTGTCCTGAACCGACATGATGTATGCAGAGCGTTCTGTTCTTTGGCGCTGAGCTATAGATAATCCTCTCATTTAAGTTTATGAATGCCAGGGATCATGTAGTATCCAGAAGCAGAAAATTTATAGTGTGCCAAGAGGTACAGTGCCTTCCTGGGATGCATAACCAAGGCAGGGCTAAAACCACATGGCAAGCGCTAGCCCAGCCTTCCCTAGCCCATCCTGCTTGTTGTAAGGGGTAAGTGCAGCAGCTCTCGTCCTGGGGAAGGATGCCAGTCCCATGTTGTGGGACATGGGAAAAAAACCAGAAGATAAAACCAGTGAAGTGTAACCACTGCCAATGCAGAGATTTCCCTGTTGGTTTTTTTTTTTTTTATTTGAAAAGATCAATTTCTAAGGTTACAAAGACAGAGGGATATTTTTTTTTTGTGCAATTTGTTTGGCAGAGATATATTTCCAAAATCTTTCAGCGCGCCTGATATTAAGTTCTGAGCCACAATCTTCAGAGTAAATGTCACATGGAAAAAATTTTGTTGCTGGTTAGGCATGGGGTTTCTCCTGGCATCACATAGTATCAAGTCTTGTGATCTATTTATATTTAAAACTTGTAAAATTAATGAATGAGCCAACACAGAGAGCCCTTGTCTCTTTGCAGAATTTCTGAATTACACCAATTTTCTTATTTAAGTTTTAAAGACTGTAAGTGTTCAGTTTTCACTGAGATTTAGTTTTCAGCAATGCAAATTTTTCTCAATACAAACACAGATGTTAGCAATATACCCACATTCAAGAACACATTTTGTATGTGACCAAACTCAATATAATTGCCACATCATTTGGTAAATTGGCATTACAAACAAGTCTCAGGGGAAGTAACATGACTCCATCTGTATGTCATCACTTTGGAAATTTCCACAGTAAGGAATCAGTGCTTAAGGTTCTTCTTTATATACCAACACCTGAGATAGAAAAGCTTATATTTGGGACTTATCACTTCCCAAGAATCTGGTACAGCCTCGTTTTGCTACTACAAGTGCGTTTTCACGTGGGATCAGCATGTCCTATCTTATAAAGCTAAGTCTGCTGTACCATGTTTTTAAATATTGGCAGACTGTGGAGAAGTAACAGCACAGAACTTAATGTTTTTGTCACTTAACTACTCCCAATATACAAGAAGTGTGGTTTCATGGTAGCTGTTAGAACTCTCCTGTCACTGTGGTTATCGCCCATGCCACTCCAGACTGGAAATATTAAACAGAAACTGTACTTTTAGTTTTTTCTGGCTAATGTAATTGCCTCTATCTGCCACAGATGCTATTCCAACTTTATTATATTACTAGTAAATGTGTTTGGAATGATGTCTGGCTATCAGGATTTTGTCATTAGAGGAGAGAAAGGAAGACCAATGGTAGATAAATATTACTATCTAGGCTGTAATGAGTCCCAGAGGAAAATTTAAGAGGTAATTGTAACAAGCCTCTGGATGGACCAAAAAAATATTAGTCAAATCTAGTCTGCTCTTCAACTTCCTTCTTTCTCTAAACTGTCAACACTTTCCACAGTTTTTGGCTCAAAATGCCTGCCTTCATCTCAGCTAAGCTCTGTATAGCTTTTTACTTCCTTACAAAGTTTTCAAAAAGCTTAAGAGGCTTCTTAAAGTGTCATTTTGTATGTGGTAGTAAATCCAGCCGAACTGGGTGCACTAATGAATTTGTCAGAGTATTTATATGGAAGAGATGTGGGGAAAAAGTTCACACTGAAACCTGTGCATCTCTAACCCATAAGTATCTGCCAGAAACCAGAGCTTGGTGTCTCTGTACCTGATTAATGCCTTTCTACAGAAAACATTTGACTTGCTAACACTAGAAATGGACCCTTTGTTTAAGGCAATGGTTATTGAACAACACCTGGAAAAAAAGGATCAAATGTATGATTTAATCACGGACAGTTTTTATTTTGCTGCAGGAAAATTGAAGTCTGTTTCCAGTCCCAAAATATTTTCCAGTTCAAATATTCAGTGAAATAAAGATCTTTCCCTTTGATGGAATAAAGGTGGTTTCCTGTTCTAGGTGTGTTCTTCTTTTAGGTGTCTGCAAGGACTCCTAAGCCCAAGTTTCTAGAGTTGACTTGGAAAAAGGGCAATTCCAACAGCCTAACGCTGATTTGTTTTTTTTTTTTCATGCTGTTTGGTGTCCTTATGTTACTCTCAGCACTTAAACCAAGACATAGAGAGACAGAATTAGGAACATATAGAATATTTAATATTAACATGCAATATCAAACAAGGAAATAAATATTCTTTGAGATGGTGGCAGGAGAAATACAGTGGGGAGCATTGTGATAAAATTCAGAAAAGTTACAGTGATAGCTATTAGGCATGGCATAGTGTCCTAGCAGATTGCTAGATTAGTCTGGTTGTTGGTGGGTTTAGAGATGATCTGGAGGATCTGTTATAAGGCTGTGGTCTTGTCTAAGCTTCTTGGTTAATTTGTTAAGTTTTTGTTCTGTGGAAATGATATTCTGAATGTGAGCTATAGATGCTGTTTGGTACCCACTATCTATGGCGCTTGTCCGAGGTGGGGATTAGCTCTGTGTGACTACTGCAGTTTCCAAGCAATCTTTACTCCTTACGTGATACAGAAGAAGTGAATTCTCAGAGATTTATTGGATCCTGCTCCATTTTTCCTAGAGCAGCACAGACCTGCTGAATGCTGCTGAGCAAACACACTTGTAGTATAGGGTGGAAAAGCTTGCAAACTCTGCAAACTCTTTGCCATTTCAGGCCAGTAGAGGAAGAAGCCAAGGAGCTGTCAATAGTTGTATTTAGACCTAGAGATGCATATTTTGCTTTATTTTGCCCTCTTTTTTTTTTTTTTTTTTTTTTTTTTTTATGAGGGGGTACTAGACTGGGAGAGTCAAAAACTTGTTGAGCTTAGGACAAAAATAACACATTTCTCTGCTTTTTCTTTTTCTTCTCTCACAATTTCCTCCATTGACTTTGGTTCAGCTCTCACTGGACCAACAAGCTCTGAAAGCTCCTATAAAACTCTAAAGTAAAAAAGAGCATTTCTGCCAGGTGGGATTTTTTCTTCCCAAGTGCTCACAGCTCTAATTTTCACCACATGTGAACAAGTGTTTGCAGTTTTAAAGATGTGTTGAGTAATTGCACATGCGAGACATCTTCTCTTTAATGTTCCCAGTGTGTTCAAAGCTTTTCCGTGAGAACACCCCTGTTAACAATGGAGTTGTGGCCTTTAGTTTATACTTAAGTGGGTACTGCTTTGTGTTGAAATATAATTGGTAGCACTTGCCTATTCTTATTCCCTTAGCTTGGCTAGTGAAAGACACTGCTATAATCTACTTCTCTTAGGATCAGGGTCTGAACCTAGAAAATCTCTCTCTAGAAGGAGGCAGAAAGTTGCCTGCAAGTACCATTACTGTAGGTACCATTTAAAAAAAAAACAAACAACAAAATAGGAGGAGACTTGTAGCCTGCTCTGTTGGGTAAGGCTGTTGTCGTAGTTTAGCCCCACTCAGGAGCAAGCTATGCAGACTCTCACTCACTCTCCCCATGCTCCAAGGGAACAGGGAAGAGATAATATAACAAAAAGTTGAGGTTTGAGGTAAGGACAAGGAGAAATCATTCAAGTCACCATTACAGGCAAAACAGACTCGACTTGGGGAAAACAATTTCAATTTATTATTAATAAAACCAAAGCAGGATAATGTGAGAGGACAGAAACAACTTCCTCCCACCTCTCTCCTCTTCCTAGTCTTAACTACTTCTTTTCAAATTGTCTCCACCTCCTTCCCTCCAATACATCAATAAAACAGAAGACACAACCCCCCTCTCCGCCCCATGCAGAAGGGGTTTGTGATCTGTCAGCCAGATGAAATGCACAGGTTACCTGGTCACCTTCCCTGAGACACCACAGAAACAATGTATTAGAGCTTCAGTGGCAACTGAACTGCTTTCAATACAGCTGAGAAGGAGGGAGAGATTTGTCATTGCCCCTGGTCATCCTCTTTCTGTGCACTGATAACTGGGAGTGGAATGACTTAGGTGATGTTACTTCAGTGCATCACCATCCAAAAATCCTGTCTTGAGGGGAATCTCTCATAGTCTGGTTGAAGGTCCTGTAGGTCTGAGTCTGGACACCATTGGCAAGACAGTAAACCAAAGAAGAATGGTTTTGGAGGGCTGATAGAGCAGTGGGACACCAACGAAGCACAAATGGTAGAAAATGAGATTTGAAAGTAGACGAGGGAACAAATGTAATTGCTGTGAGATAGGACTCAGATAACAGCCATGTTTTCTTAATTTCTGTAGGTTGCCATTCTCCAGACCAGTAATTCTGTGCCAAAGTGGTACTGAAATGTGTATTACCTCCAAAATTGGCTGCCTTTAATCATTACCGGAAATGGAATTAAAAACAATGTATTGTTGAACCTCATGGTGAGAAAACTATAACTATTCTCTTTTTCTCCATTGATCTGAAAATGTTGTATAGTCTAGGATTTTAGTTGAAATAATACATGGTAAATAGCCTGGTAAATGTTTTGTAAATTTTAGGAACCGTAATTAAAAGTAATTTACTCCTAGTTATTTCCGGAAAGTGGCTAACGATAGCCTGTTCTGCACTGCCCTCTGTATGGGGGAGCACTAAGCCACTCATCTCTCCTTACTACACTTGGGGGAACACCAAAAGTGCCTACAACGAAGCTATGTTTTTTAAATTCAAGCAAATGAGCTGCAAGCACCACTTACATTTATATTTCCGTAGCAATCAGAGATGTTGGTCAAGACCACCACCCTACTGGGCTATGTGCCCTACAAGGAAGGCACAGCCCTTGGCCCTCCAAATGTGTTTGACTTGAGGCATACACAAAATAAAAGTTGCACAACTGTGGCTGAGCAGCCACGTCTTGGGGCAACCCTCACCAACAAATTCGCAGGCTGAAACACTCCAGCAGGTCACATCCATGGAAGTGTGTGAGTGTGCCTTCCCTTTGAGCTTACGCAGCTGCTCCTTAAGCTGCAGATGGAAACGCTCAAGCTTTTCAGATCCAGAGGTCTATGGTTCAATCTCTGTAGATAAACTCTCTGGAGATGTGCTTACAGTTACAGCGTAATTCAAGGCAGGAAAAACAAGTGAGCACTTTCAGATCATCAACACCCTCAGAAAGAAATCTGTTCATTAGAGTTATGACAGGCCCCGTGATTCATTAGTTGGAAAGAGGTTAATACGCATTTGTAGATATAAAACAGAGCTGATCAGAACAGATTGAGTTCCCTCAGTAGTAGCTTATTACCAAAGAATTAAAGGTTGCAGTGGGATCTGTATCTAAAATTGGAGGAAACTGCTTGGCCAGGAGTGCCTTGGTGCTATTATTGTTTTTAACTTGAATTGCTCTTTTCCCTTGTTGGCATTTGCTCTATGATGTATGTGTGGAGAGCAACTGTAACACTTCTCCAGAACAGTATAAACTTGTCATATTAAATTTCACTTGGAAATTAAAAGGTTTCTAATCAGGAGAGCAGTGAAGTTCTGGAACCGCCTTCCAGGAAAAATGGAGGCCAATAAATTTAACCATAATGAAGCCTGAGCAGTTTATAAAAGGGATTATATGACATAGTCCTTAGAATATTAGGGGACTGAAATTGATGATCTATGTGGCTCGTTTTCTCAACTGTATTCCGATGTCTGGATATTACTGCCCTTCTCTCACAACACATTTTTGCAGATAATTCTGTGATCATTGCTGCATGAAGAGTACCGGACACTAAATCCCAGAGTATAATTTAATGGTGCCCTATATTTACAGCTGAGAAACTTCAGTTAAAAAATATATGTTATGTCAAATTATTTTAATGTTACTACTTTATGCAGGAAATTGAGGTGGTTGTTACAGGGAATCTAACGTACCACAAGAACAGCTGTAGTGGTTTAGATGTCCAGTTAACCCAGTACCTTTTCTCTGGCTATGGCTGGAAGAAAAGACTTAATGAGCAGAGCAGGACTGTGGTAGTAGTTCTTAGAAGTACTTTCCTAACTTGCAAAAATTTGATGCCCAGGGACTTCCCAGAAATCAGATCTGGTTTCTCTGGGCTTCCTAAGCCCGCGTTTGATTTTTCTTATGTGAATTCAAGCAGCCACTTTCTAAAGACATGAAGATTTTGACATGCTGCTGCTAGGGCTTTCACAGCAGACCTGAACGCTGCACAGAGAAGCATTTCCTTTTGGTATTACCTATTTGCCTAACTTCATGAACAGAGAACAACAGCGAATATCCACCCTACTGCAGATGTACTCTCTCATGCTGCCGCCCAGCCTTCTCTTTTCCAGGTTGAACCATCCTGATCTGTCTGTGCAGAATCCAGCCTTACCTTGATTGTCCTTCCTACACTTAAAAGGACGTTTTCTCTTCTCTTATATCCTTCCTGAGACAGGGAGACACTAAAACTACAGATAACATTCAAGAGTCACACACAACACAGATTGTTAAGTTGAAATAAAGATGTTCTTTTTTTATTTTGTTTCCTATTCCTTCCCTAACATCCTAACATTCAGTTTTCTTTTTTTCAGTAGTTGCCAAGTACTGAGCTATTTTCGTAGAACTTTATATTCTGATCCACAAATCTCGTTCTTGCATGGCTTAAAGGCCACTACTTAAACCTTTTTTTTTTTTTTTTGATGCAGCCCTAGGTTATATTTTAGTAGGAAATCTTTTGTGTGCTTTACCATTAATGGAAGTAGCTCTTGAGCATGAATATACACTTTTCTCCTCCTCCATTAAGAGAGACGCTCAGTCCTAATTCAACCTTCAAACCCCTAGCTGAAGTTAGCCATCTTGGCTTCTAGTTTATTTCTATGTGTGTTTTCCATTATAAAACAAGATACAATCTGTATCTGTCTACAATTTCTCGTTGCCTCAACACAGCACAGCTGCATAAGGGTTACAGGTCTTGTTCCTTGCTGGAGCTCCAGCTAATCCCTCCAGCTGTGGAGAGTATCTTCTTAGTAGCATGTGAAACTTGGGATGTTATCAGGACTCTTTGTTTAGAGACCAGCTCTGAAACTAAGCATTCACTTAAGAACAATTTTTCAAAACTTTTTTTTTTCCTCCAAACTTGAAGCTAAATAATTCATAGTTTTTGTAAAAGGGAGAAAAAAAATGAGCCACATTTGGGGCCTTTTCTTAGATGTTTTGATCCTCTTAGAAACAATGGATTTCAGTGTTTACTGTTAGTATTATTTGGGTTACTGGAGAGAGCATTTTATAAGCAAATGCAGGAGTTTCCCACCAACGGTGGAGTCTGTGGGAAATAATAGTAGTCCAGAATGTCAGCACATTTCCTTCTTCTTACTTAACTTTATTTAGTCTTTACCACTAATTGTCATCCATTTTTGGCTGCTAATGTTAATTTTTGGCTGTTTTTTCCTTTAATCTGCTAATTTCCTGAGAGCTTGTTTCATATAGTTAGGTCAGTAGTTTACATATTTTATCTAGAAACTCATGGTGTTCTTTTCTTATTCTAAACAGCTAGCAGAGCAAAATGGGAACTGGAGCAGACGCACATGAACTTCCCCAAAAAGTAAGCTCTGCTGATTTTCTGCTTTGCTAATGAGTAAATCGGAGTGAGTTGGCCATCTGAAACTCCTGATATTTCATCCTTATTTGTTGTATGACCTTACAAAATTCGTATGACCTGTGCTGACCATCCACAGAAGGAGCTCATTAGTAGGGTGTTATAAGGTTTAACTGGTGCTTGTTACAGCTTATTTAACCCTTGTGGGAAATCTATTGTTCAATACAACTGTGGTCACTGACTGACACTTCTATATGCATTTCTCCATCCAAGAGAACAGTGACCTTTTTTTCAGGGGTTTTTCCCAACTATAGCTGTGAAGATTAAGTATTCCTGAGTTAATAAAGCTTAATGTTATTAATCACAAAGGACAATATAAAAAAGAGTATCTTTTTTCACAACTCTGGGAAACACGACTCTACGCACAGCCTATGGAGAATTCACACTTACAAGGTTTCTTTGGATAAGAAAACCCAATGGTATGAAACACATAGGAGTATGGTTGCAACACACAGCTAATATTTTAGTTTATCTGCTAGTTCCTGATTAGGTTTGCCTTTTAGATACCTCCATCATCTGTGGATATTCAGTTTTTCTCCTGTCTTTGAAATGACATGGAGAATACCAAACACAGACAAAAGCGGTGCAAAATGCTCAACTTCAAATTGCTCAAAGGAAATCGTTGTACATGAAGGCGGGTATCAGCAAACGGTTCAGACAGTGATATTGGTGTTAGGTTATAACGGAATGCAATAATTTTTAAAAAATGGAAAAGCATGTGGACTGTTTTGTAATCTTTATAGCCATCTAGACTGCTACAGATTACTTATTATAAATCATAATTTACTCCAGTAAAGTAAACAGTAACTTAATTTATTATTCTCTTTGACAAAACACAGGATCAGCCTTAGAATCACAGAATCATAGAATGGTTAGGCTTGGAAGGGACCTTCAAAGGACAAACTGCCTTCTGTATTTAAGACTCACGACATGGTTGATGTAGAGCAATGTTTGGCTGTTGGAATTTGGTTATAAGCAGGACTAACAAAAGATCATATTTAATTCAGTGGTATAAGCTTATGCTCTCTTCCACATTAGTTTGTATGTCTCCTACTGAAGATGATGCGGTTTACCATGTAAACGTGTGTGTTTAATATTGTCAAAGAGCAGAATGTATTGACTCCATATTTTTTTCAAAGAGAAAAAGAAAGTTACTGTATTCTTTACTGGAGGAAATGTCCTGAGTACTTTGAAATAATAATTTTTCTATAATGAATTGATCTGTTTTCACAAGGAAAAGAATTTTCAGTTACAGTTTGTTTTTCCTCATAAAAAAAAACCAACAGCCCCAACACAACAGCATGTACACAAGCTTTGTGATCGCACTTACTCGTATAAACAAACCAGCCAGCGCTGCACATCCTGTGGGAGGTAGACCACCCAAATGAATATTCAAGAGACACGTTTGAAAATTCCTTTTGTAAAGCCAAAATTTTGACTGAGCTTTTAGGAACTTGACTTTTTGTGCTGCTGGGAAAAACAGTGCAGCTCTTTGTTTGGTGCATGCCGAGGGAGAGATGCGCAGATGCTCTTTCCTGAAGGATTTTCTTAACTGTCAGTGCTGTTATTTAACAACAATAACAAAAAGATAACATTTTGCACTTCTGCAGTTGCTTTAATCCAAAAAGCACCAAATGTGCTCAGAGAGACTCCTCTAGAAGAAACCATGGGTTGGGTACAACTGCACAGGGCAGGTTTTCCCCAGCTGGGACAGGCTGGCCTAAGTCCTTTGGCCTCGGCAGAGAGGATGTGCTTTAGTGCAAATGTCTCAGCTTAAATCAACACAGACCCAAACCCGAGGAAAAGCAGTGGCAGGAATGCGGCCTTAGTGATGGAATTACTGGCAGAGTTGATAGAAATAAATAAGGAAAGCATAGCTTTATCCTGAAGTCTACTTACCGTATTTATTCTGAGATAAAGATTGAAAAAGAGGAAGGCTTTGAAATTCGTTAGACAGTAGCCTATCTTGCAGTTCGGAAAACTGCCATGCTTTTCATTTCTGCAGGTTAATGTAAAGGAAAGGTGAATCTTTCAGTGCAAATGAGAAATTAGCTTGTAAACTGTTCGGGACAGAACTGATGTTTTTGTATCTTGGTCAGCTGTGTCAGGGCAATGGTGTTCTGTTTGAAGTCTCTCTGCGTCACCCCATGAAAATAAATAACAGGGATAATCGAGGAGAAGGGGTAATGCTTTCCTTGTGATTTTTACTGCTGTAAAAAATACAAATGTAAGTCTAAACAGGCCCTGCACTCAAAGGGACCCTGTCAGAAAACACTCAAAGTGTTGCACCATGCTACAACCCCTCTTGCCTATCAGACGTTACCCTCCACTCACCGTAGGGCCTGAGGCTACAGCGGCACTCATGCTGGGCATGTAGTTACTGAAAGATCTTGGGCTGTAATATAGCTCTTCACAACTGGGAAGGATCAACCGTGTGGAAACGCATACAGCCGTTTTCCTTGCTCTTTGGGTTAGGGCTTCCATGAGCATTCATGTGTCTGACTACTCCCTATTAGAGAGAGATTTTAGGGAGGGGGCTTTTAAGTATGGGAACGTGGATGTTTAGTGTGTGTGACTGCTTTTTGACAGGCCATTTACAGTATTTATACCAGAGTTAGTCATAAAGCTCCTTGACCTGGATTATCAGTTGTCTTTGTGAGGCAAGTGGAACTGGAAAAGGAGTGAGAGGAGTGAGGTTTTCTCTTTTTATTGCCTTGATTTCAGCAATTGCTGCAGATGAAACGTTCAAGGCCAGGTTGGATGAGGCTCTGAGCAACCGGATCTAGTCGGGGATGTCCCTGCTCCTTGCAGGGGGGTTGGACTAGATGACCTTTGAAGGTCCCTTCCAACCCTAACCATTCTATGATTCTTTGTGAATGGAGCATAGATGTGGAAAAGACAGGCAACAAGGAGACACGCGCCAGCGTGATGTTACCTGATTCAGAGCTATAGTCAAAGAATTAGACGCAACCCCCATGTGAACTGGGACACCGGAACAGCCCACGCTGTGACCCAGGAGCGCTCTGTGCTCTGGGGCCTCTCCTGCACCTGAAACGCTGCATTTGGGCCTTTCTGCTCGCCAGGCTACTCAGCTGTCTGCAGCGCGCTGAAAAATGCATGGGTTCTCCATGCCGGGGCAAAAGAGCAGAGATCAACCGCAGCCTGAAGCTGCTTCTTTTCACCCGGAAAGTCCGTGCCGCCTTCAGGGCCAGAAAAGTACAAGGAGGCAGCGCAAACATGGCTCGTGCTTTCAGAAACTGCTGTGCTCGAAACCTGGTGAGAAAACCATCTGAGCCCATCGTTTCTGTCAGGTCCTACTTAGTGACCAAAGCACAGAGATGAGCCTCCAGATGAGAATATTTTCTTTATGAGGTCCTTGGTGCAGCTTTGATTTTAATATTCCTTTTGATTGCAGAGTAACCCGCTGTTTCTGAGTGTATTTATTTGTTTTTCATTTTTCATTCCTTTATCTTCAAAGGCCGGTCCATGTTGACGTTACCTGTAGAAGAAATTGAAATAGCTGATGTGCATTGAAGGCTACACAGAATCATACCAAGTTTTCTGATTATAGCGGTCCTGATTAAAATGAAAATAAATACACAGGTGAAAAATATTACCTAAGAGTTCGCATTATTCAAAGGACTCTGTTTTGTTTTGGTTTTTTTTTTTTCAAATGAGCTTTAATAGGATTATATATATATGTTTTATAATATTGAAACTGGCACACTATTCAAACTTAAAAATACTTTTCGTAGTTGTATTTAATTATTTCTATGTCTTTGAAGCTTGACATACTTTCACCATATGGCAAGCATTTAATTTTTCCTATTTTTCTAGTGGAGATTAAATTGAAACTGTTATTTGGTTTAGCAAAACCTTCAACCTATCTGTGCTGAAAGTCAAGGGTTCTGTAAGCTTGTTCTTCCCTATCATCTTGTGTTTTTCTTAACAGCTTGCTCCAAAACCTGGTGAAGTCAGCAAAGCTATGCCCACAATCTTCAGTAGGCTTTGGATCAAGCTCTATGAGAACAAGACAGTTCTCCGCTCCTGCTGCGAAGCCAGTGACAGAACCACAATACATCGATATTATCATAGTTTCCACAAAAATAGTGGCCGTATGCCACATGGTGGGTGGTCTTTTATACCAGCCAGAGAGAAATTAAGCCAACAGGCACATGAACTGACAGTAAGACAAGAGGTCTTTTATACCCTGGTTCTCAGAGAGACTGTCTTGTGGCCTAGATTGTCTTGTTTTAACCCATTGTGTAAAATAGGCATATCACTTGTCCCTCCACAGATCCTGCTTGCTTAAGCTTGGATTAAGTATGTCTTCTAAGCTGGCATCTTAACTGGATGTAAGACTGAAGCATTTTCAATCACTGGATCATTATAGTGGTAGGATGCTCTCACTACTGAAATGGTCACCTAACGCGGTTTGCAAACTGTAGGCCAAAAGCAACCTTTTTGCGCCTCCTTGGAAAGCACCAAAACCATATTTATGTTGCTGATGATTACATTGTGCAGCACTTCTCCATGAAACAGTCAAATTTTCAGAAACAACTAGCAACTTTTATATCACAAAACTAATCCAAAATCAAAGAAAAACCCAAAACATTCTGAAAACGTCATCTGCTGTTTACTTACATGAAACCGACATTCCTGTAGAAGGAAGTTATGCCAAGAAAACAAGTACATTCCATATCTTGGTGCTAAACAAATCAGCCTTGCCCAGTCGCTCAATGGCTAACTCCCAGCTATAACATAATTAATGTTATCTAGAGGAAAAAGTTGTAATATGGAAAAGAGGCTTTGCTCGACAAGATAAACAATGTCTTCTGGATACGTTAGAGAACACCTGAGAACAAGCTAAAATTCAATGTTTCTAAGACCTTTATAGCTATTTACGATAACATTCTTTCTGCAAAACAAATTATTATAACTAGTCCTTTACACTATTTCATTTAAAGACCAAGTCATGTTTTTTTTTTTTTTTGTAAGTAAATATTCATATTGTTAAATTTAAAGATCTCAGTTCCTAAAGCTCATTCTTTGCTGGAGGCAGGTAAGAAACCTATAGAACTTAACCAGGCTGCTCATGTGCTCTTATATAACCACGTGCTTTAACTGCTGTGCAGCCATTGGGCCAAAAAAAAAAAGCAGGTTTATATGGAAACTAGAGAACATTAGAAAGTTCTCATCTAATTTACTGTTTCTTGTAGAGTTGTTTTGTAGCTCCATATCTTGACTCCTTGCAAGAAGTCTTGGTATCTTTTGGGTGGAGTTAAAACCTGTTAGTTACTCCAGAATTTTATGCTGAGACTAAAATTTCTTTTTATGCATTGGTGTGTCCCGAATGGAATAACCCTGCCATGAATACAACATAAACTCTGATGTTTGTAGAACCCAGATTCATGCTTGGAAAAAAAATATTTGCTACAGGCAAAGAACCCCTCAGCAGGGAGAGAGGAGCTTTGGATTCCAGTGTCTGGACAAATGTTTGTTTAAGGAAATTTAACCCAGTTCCCTAAAACTCAGTTTTTACAGTCCCAAATCCATATGCCCCTTCATCCATCAATCTACCCAATAATTTTTGAAACCATTTCCCTATCATCACAAAACTTGACAAGTGACTAAAAATCTCCAAGGTAGAAAATTTCCATATAGCATGAAAAATGACTGGTTTGATAGAGGAGAGAAAGTCACCGCAATACCTCCACAAGGAGGAAGGCAAAATTTGAAGCTCACCTGCCCAGCAGCTAAACCGGATCAAGTTGAAATCTGGAGGCCAACATCTCTACTTGAAGTCTAAAATAATTATGGCTCTAAATTTTGCATTTAGAATACATCTCTACTCTCTAAAGAAAGATTTCTCTTTTTTTTTTAGATTTTTTGAACCGATAATAAATATTTTTGTTATTACAGTATGAAAGCTTAGATTGTGCTTGATTTAGTGAATGAAATTGTGTTTCCACTCAATGCAGTGGGAGTTTTAGCATTGACTAGCCAGCACTTCTTGCCATACTATCTCCTTGGATACAAAGCTCAGCTGTGAATACATCTGTGGCTTTGCTTTGTTTTGTTTCACATGCTGCATTGCTTGGTTTGGCTGTCAAGCAGAAGGGGGACTCAGGGTAAGGAGTTGTTGCTGTATCCGTCATCTCACCTGAAGCAGTTCTCAAGATTTCTATAAACTGTATATTCTTTGGCTCTTCTACAAAAATGTGAGAATATTCAGATAGAACTGTAACTGATGCTATATCCACTTCCTGGAAAAAAAAGGAGATTTAATGTAAAGATTAGTCAAAAGAACAAAAGACCTTTCTTCACTTTCATTTATTCATTGCATATTCAGTTTACTTTTTATCACTCCTTTAGCAAAGGAGTCCCCATCAAACCCGTACAGCTACGTTTCTGTAAGCGTGCACCCTTCCATTTCAGTCGTGTTACAGGAGTTAATTGTGCAGGATCCCAGCCATTTGCTTGAGACACAGAGAAATAACCCATGTTAAAATGTAAAACAAAGCAATTATCCCTCCTTTGAAAAATCATATCATCCAAGTAAACAAACAAGCAATCTCAGTTTGTTTTTCTTCCAGGAAATCTCATACTTTAAAAAAAAAAAAATCTCATGGTTCTTTTACTTAAAGAAGCTTTATTTCCTCTTTCCCTCTATATTACATGATAAATGATTTCTCATTATAATGCAGTTTTCATTCTTCCTTGGGCTATTAAATGTCACTGGCTTGAGCAAAAGAATCTTCACACAAGTCATTATACTTTCATTTTTCTATCAAAATCCTACGGCTACAGTTGTAAGGGCATGAATTCCAATCTTAAAAGACACAAATCTTCCTTGATGCTATTCATGTTAATCATATTTTACGGCACTGTGGACATTGCAGGGTGAAGCTCTTCACTATACTTAAATAGTGACATTACTGCTGTGATGTTACTGCAGCAAGATGGCATTAACCGGCCTTCCCCTCTTAAAGTCTCAGGGAATCAAATCTGGTCTATGCAAAGGGAAGAAAAAGAGGCAGAAAGGGAGGGAAGGAACGAGGGAGTAAGGGAGGGAGGAGAGAAAAAGAAAGAAAGAAAAAGCAAGCAGGAAGGAAATAAATAAAGGAAGAGAAGGACAGGGAAAGAAGGAAGAGAAGGTAGAAAGGAAAAGGAGTAATTTGGGTAAAGAAAAAAAATCAGTATGCACCAATTAAGAAGGTGCAAATTGTTGTTCTGTTTTTTTTCTGTGATGTTTACCAGTAGCAGGGAGGATTGTGCATACTCACAGGAAAGATCCTGTTGTGGGATGTGAGGTTTATATATACACTTCTCTAGCGACCTGTCTTTAGGAGGCTTTCACTCAGGTCCGTAATCATAGAATCGTGGAATGGTTAGGGTTGGAAGGAACCACTAAGGCCTATCCAGTCCAACCCCCCTGCAAGGAGCAGGGACATCTCCAACCAGATCAGGTTGCTCAGAGCCCTGGACAAGCTGGCCTTGAACGTTCCCAGGGATGGGGCCTCCACCACCTTTCTGGGCAACCTGTGCCAGTGATCTACTACCCTCAGTGTAATGGTTATGCAAAGCCATCAGACCTCATTTCCTCTGCCCCATTTTCTTTGTCTGAAGCTTTTGCAGAGTGAGCCAATAAACACTTAGAAAGCAAGGACATAACATTCATGTTCTGAAGAGCAAATGACCCAATGTCCCCATAACTCCACTCATTTTAGCATGAACACCTTCCTATTTGCTGCTGCTCCCCTTAGAACCATCACCTAGGTCCTCCTGTCCTGCTCTGTGGAAGATCAACATGATCCACACAGAGTTCAATGTGGCCTAAGTGAATCTGAACCTGCCAGGAGGACGGCACAGTACCAGCAGTCAAAAATAGCATCCAATACACCATGAACTTCATGACTCACTAAAGCAGTATTCTTACTCCAAAAGGTTCTGGCTGAATAAGACCGGTGGTGGTGGGCAGTATCCTTTGGTACATTGCAAACTCTGTACTTAACAGGAAGCATTATTTTCCTTCACTCTCTCCTACGCACATTTTAGCGTCTAATCTTAAACGGTGGTGCTTGCAGAACAAATTAGTACTGTGCACATGGATTGTGTGTATTTCCCCTTTAAAGTATTATTTTCATTTTCCAGGTTCTGTTGGCTGGGTGCCTGTGTACAGTACGTCCAGTTTGTTTTTCCACCAGCCACCACTGCTGTGGGAGCTCGCTCAGAGATGGAGAAGACAAACTCCTTTGAGCCTGCGTCCCGAATCCAGGAAGAATGAAAAGCTTGGGCAATATTTACAGGAGTTTCGGCTAGAAATGTGAGTGCCAAATGCAGACTATTTTATTTTCATGTTTTGCCTTTGTGTTGTTCAGTCAAAACAAGTTAATTTTAAACTGTATGCGTTCATTTTTGAAAAAAAAAAAAAAGGAAAAACAGAGTAGCTCTTTATGAGGTGTTATTTTTAGTTTCACCAATCCAAAACGACTGACAAAGGAGTTCTGATTTCTGTTGCCTATAAACCCGTTAGATTTAGACCTTGCAGTGTTATTTATTATCAAATAAACTTTTGTATTACTTTTTAGACCTCACTAGTCAAGGATTTCCTGCTGGATGAACACTCACAATCACCACCTAACATAGCAGAGCAGAAGCCGGAGCAGACAGTTCCAGGTTGCTGAGGGATGAAATCCCACACCAGAGCACTGAAAGGACTTCCGTTAGGCAGAAGTCCCATTAGATTTCATCCCATTGGATTTCTTCTTTTCTCACTGGGCTTTTGTCCTGTCTTACTGCCTTATTATTTTTCTTATTCTATGTGGCATACAAAGCTGAAATGACATATGCTAATATTTCCTGAAAAAAAAGATATGACATTTATTCTTACCCTCAACGTCTACAAAAGGACAAGGAAACTTATCTTTGTGTGCACTTGGGCAGACTTTCTCCCCAGTGTTTCTCTCAGACAGCATGCTGTCGTCTTCATCCTGGTAGGTACATCATCATAGCAAGTACTCAGCATTATGCAGCTAAAGAACATGACTTCTCCTAAATCTCTTATTTTTTTTAATTCAGGAAAAGCCATTGTATTTTTATCTGCTGGTCACAAGTATTTCACTTCAGAAGCCAGTCTAATTAGTTCTGTGTAAGGTACTTTGTTCTGCTATCAGATGTTCCTGTGTCCATTTCTGACCCTACTCTTGATATTCTGTGTCCACCACTGAGCCATGGGGTTTATTAGCTCCACTTTCCCATTGTACCCACTGTTCGCTCAGGTGAATGGGCCCTGCCTTACTGAGCAGAAATGTTTGACAGATTGACTGACATCTTCTCTCTTCCCTTCTTGGGAAAGGTGTAACATCGTTTTGAGTTTGAGTGCCATCAGGATGCTTTCAAGCTTCACAGCTACCGTTTCTGCTTTCCCTGCTTCCCTCAAGAAGTGTGGGTATGAGGAGAGGAGGAAAGGAGACCACTCCTGAATTGTTAGCCCAAACAAAACGCCGTTCTGAACAGCAGGTGAGACTACTGGGAGAGAGGTAGTGAGTGTCAAAAATGATCTTTGTTTTACCCTCTTATGATTTATTCTGGCAGGATGTGGCTAGACTGGAGAGTTTAGTGCAGAGGTACTTGAGCAATCTGTATACCAAAAATATCTTAACCATAGAGATATGCATTTTCACCTTGAATAATTGGTGCAGGTACACTTATTTGTAAGAATGTACAGGTATTTCTATAGATAGGAAACACTCCCAAGACACAGATGGGTAATAATTTGAAAAAAAAAAAACCTGTATATTTCTGCTTACTTTGTTTCTTTTCATGTTTACCAGGCTGCGTATACTCTAAGGGGATGAAAACCATGAAGAGGGACGTACATGGATGGGTTATCCTACAGACCTCTGAGAACTAACCCAACCTTTTTATCTGTGTGATTGTAAAGCAGCACACACCATGACAGTGTAAACTAGACTAAGCTCCCCATGTAAGCTTTAAACCAGCTAGCTGAGGTATTGCTAGCATGCACACAGGAGTAGGCAACCACTGAACTGGTTACACACCAGGAATTTGGGTGAATTCATGCCTCTTAATGAGTGAACTAAAGATTCTTTTGATTTTGTTTCAGAACAATGTGAAACTTATAGTCTGATTTGATTTCAAGATGAACACTGGTTAGACTGGATGGATGTGCCTGAATTTTGCCTTGAAAGCTGGTGGGTAGTTTTTTTTTTCCTAAGCCAAGTAGTAGAAATGCATAAAATATTTGTTTCTCTGACTGTAAATATTAAATCTTGGGCTCTAGCCTTTGCAAACTGAACTGTGGGTTTGTGTATTGGTGCATTTGCAAACCTCAGGCCATGCTAAGAAAAATTCAGCTAACACAGGCTGAGATTGTTGGTGTTGCTGGAAAGTCATCAGATCTCTCTCATCTCAGCTGGCCTCCTTCCTTCCTCCCTCGCAAGGCCTAAGTCTCCTGAAGGTATGTGTGCATGGGAGAAGTAGAAAGCTCAGGGAAGCTTTAAGTGTGAGGAAGTTTGGTTTTGGTTTAATTTAATAACAAAGAGTTAAGCTCATACACTCATGTTCCTTTACAACTGGGGTCAAAACCCTAGTGAAAAAGCAACTTGGTTTTGGCAGAAAAGCTAATCACTAAAATATTTCTTTTTTATTTCCACAATGTTTGTCACGCAGATGGAGCTGAGAGGCGGAGTGCAACCTTCATCTGCCTGTGGGGATTGTCCCCATCTAAGAAAGGGGGGTTTCCTGCAAAGATTCTTGTCGGCTCATCTACTGTGTGCTTCTTCCACTGACAAAGGGTGTAAAACATTACAAACTGGGGAGCAGATCAGGGTGAGCAGAGAGCTAAAGCTTCAGTGCTCCAGGTAATAAAGAGCGGGTGTGCGATCAGTAGAGAAGTCCCTGCATTGCTCTCGCCTGTATCAAAACCCAGAGTTCAGACAAATGCAGCATAAAATCAGAGGGACGGATGACTAGGCTGTTTCCTAAAATTTCCCTCGTTCATCTACACAAGGAAAGAATTACAGCTGGCAAAAGAAAATCTGCTGAGAAGTTGTTTTCCTGCTTAGATAGAACCGAGGGAGTATGAACTTGTATTTTCATTTATATAAATTAAAATAGCCCTTTAAAAGTACTGGTACACTCTCCCGGTTCTGGCTAGGACAGAGTTCATTTTCACCTGAGCTGGGAGAGGAGCTGCAGCTGGAGACCCTTGTGGCTGGGGACACAGCTGGGATAGTTACCAATTACCCAACAGCTGGGACAGTTTACCCAAATTGGCCCAAGGGCTGTTCCATCCCATGGGGCTCCTGCTCAGAGTATTAAGTGGGGATGGGGCTGAGGGGCAGGTTCGGCTGCTGGGAAGGGAGCTGGGCCTCAGGATCCACCATCAGCTGTTGCACTGTAAGTTATGTGCTTAAGTATTTTCTGTTACTGTTTTTGTTTTCCACCTCTGTTTTCTTTTCCTGTGTTCTTTTTAACTGTTTTCATCTCAACTCAGGACTTTGCCTTCTTTTCTTTCCTGATTCTCCTCCCCATCCCACTGTGGGGGGGCAGTGTGGCAGGGGGACTGAGTGAGCGGGTGACTGATGGCTGTGTGTATTTTAGCTGCTGAGTGGGGCTAAACCACAACATACACAAAAATAATCCTACAATAATTCAAGTCCTCAAATAACTTATACCTTCAAGTAGCCAACACAGATTCAGAAAAGAGAGAAATGGGAAAATAAAAAGAGGAAAACTAAGGCAGAAGATCATGAGGGGAAAGGAAACAACTGCGAGCAATTAAAGGTAGAGAAGAGATCTGAGAAGTAAGGGGTGCCAAGATAAAGCTCTTCCTCCTGTCCACATCCAGGAGTATGTGGCTGAATCACAAGACTCCTATAGCTAGTAAAAGTGTTGGATACACAGAAATACCTGCATCTTCCCATGACTGCGAGCATGGTTTGGTTCTCTTATTACTGTCTGTGAAGTAAACATGACCATAAAAAGGGAAAAGTTTATTTTGTTTCTTTTCTTTTTTTTCCACTCAAAGTAATTTTATTCTTTATACATTTCTTCACATGCCAGCGGCCTTGCTTCCAGCCTTTTAGCTTTGGCAAGAAACAGCATAAGTCATTAAAAGAGAACTCCAAGTATCATGCACAATAAAGACTTGGGTACAGTTTTCCAAATTACTGTAAAGTAAAATTTACTGAAAAGCAGGCAAAAAACTCATATCTAGAAATCGAACCTCTGCTTCTAAAAGTCAGAGGTTAAATTCTTTTTTAAAAAAAGCTTTCACATGCCTGTCTCAGGCATGTCCTATCATTGCTTAAACATTTGAGAGGGGAAAAGTAACTGGGATAGGCGAGAACGTTTCTATAGACATATGTTAGAAATCTACAGCACAAAATTAAATTACTTTACTCTCTTAAATGACATGTCTGATTTTTACTTATCAAGTATTATGAGCTATAATGCAACTTTTTCAAGGTAAAAGGAAAAGTGAAATAACAGCAACAAGAAACACATCCCAGTGTGTATTTATTTTACTTTGTAATTCAAGTCAGTCCAATTGTGCTGCAGGGCATTTAGTTTATGCAATACTAAAGTTTGAAAACTACACCCAAAATTATTTTTGGATCATATTTACTGCAATATATAAGACAGGAGTAATTGGTTTATTTTCTTGTTTTGAGGTTTTGTGTCTTGCTGAGCTTGAGCCTAAGTTCTGATGCAGGCAGGCTTTAAAAAAATCATATTCATAGCAAAGCAAAAGAAACATCTTTAAGTTCTATTTTCTAATGTGAAGACTAAATTTTAAAAACAGGCATTGACATTTATTTGGTCAAAATACAAATTTCTTTATTGACTTCCACAGGCTGAGGGAAAAGATCTATAACTGCTTTCCTAGCTGCCCAACGCACATCCATAAAATGGCTGCTCCTGTCAAACAGTGCCTGGTTTCAGAGTCCCATTAATTTTACCATGTGAAGTACTGGTCTTCAGAGAGATGGAGTTCATTACTCAATATTTAGTGGCTGGCTTAATTATACAGCTTCTAGTCTGAAAGAATGACGTATTAGGATATTCTCATACCAGGTTCCTTCGCTGGGAATTGGGAGCAAGCATCCACCATCTCTCCCAGAAGCACAGTGAATACTGGCTGTGTTGCAGAGCTGGGAATTTGATGAACAGCCTGAAGGCAGCAGGCTTTTCCTGTCATCTCCTGGTACAACGAATAGTGTGGTGCAGGGTGGCCTTTCAGATGTGCCCTACTATGGCTAATTCTGGTGCTGGCCGATGGCAATCAGGCTCCTGACTCCCTTAGGAGCATTTCAAAAGCCTCCTCTAGCCCAGAATACAAATTATTTCCCCAGAGCTCTTCAAATGCAAGGATTGCCTGCCTTCTATCTCCTGCTCAGGGGACAGGACATGGACTTTCTCCCCGAGAAGCTTCCCTAGGCTTTTCAAGTCACAGTCCCAAGCAGAAGCAGGGGAAACGAGGCTGATCAAACGCCTCTGCACCCTGGATGGCAGCAAGGAGGAGAGTGGCATGAGGTGCCGGTCAGTGGGGCTGTGCAGTGATGGCTGTCCAGTTCCACTATGCCCCATCAGCAGAGGCCCTGGGGCTGCAGTTTCCAGTGGGCAGCAAAACCTTCGGCTGTATCCCATGGCAAGAAGCAGTTGTGGAGAGTGCGGGCTCTTCCAGGCCAGCTACCGCCCAATGCAAAGTCATGTTAAGAGGTCCCTCATCCTACTCCAGTGAAGCTCGGGCTCCATTTCATGATGGGGGGTGGAGATCGGGCTGTGTGATAAAGAGGAGTGGTGGAGCACATCTGTAAATGCTAAGCACGCTGGGACTTGCCTGACTGCCGCAAGACCTTCCAGCCACATAAACTAAACCTAAGTACCATGCATTTTTTTTAAGTTGGAAAAATATATCCCTGTTTCTTGGTTTTAGGCAATTCACTGTCTCTGCTGCCTGTTATTTGGACGAAGGGATTTTCTTGTGAGGCCTAACTCCGCCTCTGCAGGGAGCAGACCCTTGTCCATTCATTTTGAGGAATACAGAAGCAAATACTTCCACAGCCAGCACTCCTCAAAAACTTAAGACTGACTTCTTTGTCGCTTTCCTGGTCAAACTTCCCTTTAGAGTTAATTCACCATCAAATGGGATCCCTTCATCCCTAATGGGGCTCATTTTTCTCCAGTGTGGTTGAATGTCTCCAAGGGCTGGCATGATTATTGTTGGGTTGGTTTTTTTCATAGTAAGACAGAGAAGATGTTTCCCTAGTATAATCTCTCTAGGTTAGGTTTTACTTCACTGAAAATATACAACTTCACTACATAGATAACTACGGATACATGTTGGATATAGGTAGCTGATTTAAGAGGTGTTACATTAAGGATTCTGCTTTAATAGAAGGACAAGAGGAGAAACATCCCAGAATGAGACAAAGAAAATTATAAGAAAGCACCAGTCCTACCGTAGTTCTACCTCTTGTAGTATTTGTTTACGCAATGAACATGTCCCAGATTTTGCACTCAGGCAGTAGGGTATGACCGTGTGGCTTAAAATTCTTACAATTTGTTGCTTCCCACCTGCATAAATGCAGGTTTTCTGATATGAAAATTTAAGACCTAATTCATGCTTTCATCATTTTTTTCCTTTAAAATAAGGCTTATGAAACCCTATAAATGGTGAGAGAGAAATCTACCTATGGACGGTAGCTTTCACCTCTTGTAATCCAAAGAAAGAGAAATGTGTGGAGTGGGATCTGACCCCAGAAACAGTGCTTTTCTTTCTGAACTACCAAGATGTCTTATTTAACAAAAATCCATATTCTCAATCCAGTCCATTCAGATGGTGGTCCTGCAGTTGTTATCAATGTTAAAATATTTTAGTTATCTTTCCCAACACTTGTGTTAGCGTGTTCAATGGAATAACTGGAAAGAAAGAAATGTCTTTTGAACTACTCTGGAAGGTGTGGGTATGAAACAGACCTTCATAAAGAATTCAATCTTGGAAATCAGAGCTTAACTGTGGCTGTAACTCTGATACAAGAAACGATCATTTAAGAGCTAGGCTTTTGACGCCATCATAAATAAACCCATGGCTGAGGAACGCTACTGAAATGCAGACAGAGCTGGTAAAAATATGGAATCTAGCCTTGTTTGCATCTTCCTGATTTTATACTGATCTATCCAGTGGCAGAATGATTGATGTCATTTGTTTTTGACTCATGCTATTTTAGCTCCAGGAGTAACGAAACAGAAATGCTTCTATGTTTTAGAGAGATGTACTTGGTTATGCTTTTCCCTAAAGGCAAAAGAAATGTCACCATTAGAAATAATTACAAGTGTAAAAGAAACTGCATGATCTAAATTAGTAGATGAACTATATTGTCTACAGAAAGAAGAACTGAATGTGTTATGTACTTTGCTCAAGGCTAACTAAATTCCTTAGCTTTAGATAGTTTGGCATTAATTACCTGTAATTATTTTTGTCCTTTCATTGAGATTTATGTTGGTCTGAATCGTCCTTTAGAACCTAATTAAATCTGCTATTTCCTTTTCTCTTAGTCCTGTTCAATGCTGAGTTTGTTCTCGTTTTTTCATATTTGGATATTAATCTTTTAATTTTTTTTGTGAAAAATCTCTGGAGAAGAGGGATTCGCATGAAACAAAGCGATGGGAATGAATGCACCTCACTCATTTCTGAGAGATTTTATGCACTCAAGTGACCAGATTTTAGTGATCTTGTTTGATGCCTTTTGAAAACCTGGTTCTGGGCTCACTATGGTACTGTCCTACTGCTTATGTGTAATGCTTCCCCAAGAGCTAACCCTGTGGTCATAGATTTTAGCTCTGGCCATACCCCTTCCTCACTCGGTTTACAAGTGATGGGTCTCTTCACAGTTTCAGGTACTGAGCTTTAGGTCTGACAGGAGACGGCCAGGCTTCCAGCTCCATAGTATCCCCAGTTCAATCCTCACGTGAGAGCAAAATTGATGACTAGTGTAACTGCAGGATTAATACTAATTAATAACTGTCATGGTTATAAAGGGAATTTTGACTACTCAACAAAGGACCCTCTCTTTCTTTCTGTCCTTTTTCATATGTGTGTATGTATGTATATAAAAATATGTTTTAAAATAATTTCTATTCCCTTTCAATAAGGAGAGAAGGCTTGCTCTCCGTGAATTCCTTTTGTAGCTACGTTTTCAAGCTGCACTGCATTTATTCACTTCTTCTGACAGTGAATCTGTAGAAACTCCATCAAAACTGAAGGAGTTGCACCTGTGTAAAACTGGTTTCAACATTGCACCTTCTGTGTAGTTAGAATTAAATGTACACATTTTCAGAATCCCACAGAACCCAAATATTTGCTTTTAATGGATGCAAGCAAGGTCACGGCAACACCTGTGAGATCCTAGGTTTGAGTTAATCACCGGTCTTTAATTCCTTTTATATAATCCATGAAAATTAGGAAGTAATAAGAACTCTGTAAGACAAGAGCAGAGAGAAAGATTTTTGCAAAACAAGGACACACGTTGATGTTTGGAATCCAGAACTTGGTCTTATTAAAAAGCACAATAGGGGCACGTGTAGACAGAAAATTATAATGCCTTCAGGTTCTCAAGATACAGGGATGTGAGAGTACCAGCAACTGTCTTATAAATTAAAGTTCTCCTCATAATCATGAAATGCTTTAGTAATTTTAAGGCAATCTCCTCAAACTTTAAATTTACTCTTAAGTTGAAGCACTTCTTGTACCAGAATTGCATAGTGTATACCAATTACTGATCCTGGCTTACAGCCTCAGTGCTTTAGTGTGCCTCATTCCCGTATAATTGCACCTGCTTCCACACAACCGTGCCCTTTGCCACCCCTGTTCTCTGCATATGCAAAGTGTGTTTTAATTCCAAGCAAACCCTCAGCGTATGCCATTTTAGTTCTGAATTCTACCCAAAGGAGCAAGGGATGCTTTCTGCGGAGCTGAGCGAAGGCGTGGCTAACACCGATCCTCCAGTGCTACTGCAGCATCATCCGGCACGTAGAATCCAACAGGAGTGTGCATGGAATAAATATATACATTTTTTCATCCAAGCAGTGGAGCAAAAGTGGATTATTTAACAGAAAAAAAAATCCCACAATCCTACTGTTTTGTGGAAGAAAGCAGGTAGTCTTCAATTTAAATGTATTTGAAATTTTTATATATGTAAGTGGGGGAGCTTAAAACATTTAATGGAAGTTTCTAGTAGGTTACCTAGCTAATATCTAAGGAGAAGCAAAGTGAGTTTTAGAATGTGATGCTGCATTTTTTTAAAGCTCTTCACAGATGTATTTTTTAACAGTATGAAAATACATTATTAATTATTAATTCTCTTAATAGCTTCAAATCTTGTCTGTTAAAGTAATTGGGGGGTAAATTGTTTTAGCTAGAAGTCAATATGATGGAGCCATACTGCCAGATTCTAGAGACAAATAAGAAAATTCAATTCAAAGAGCAATGGCTTGTGTCACATAAAATCACATTCACACAAGCAGGAATAAGAGATTTTGTGCTGCTCATTATAAGATTGTGTATGGGAAGGGAGTGTGGATTTACAGAGGGCGATAAGAAAACTGCTGCTCTAGCCCCAGTCCTCCATATATTCTGAAGTCTGAACTTGTTCCAAGCTTTCAGCCTTGGTTAATTTATCTCTTGCTACTCAGTAGATGAGAGTTGTCATGGGGTAATTACACAGGGGTCAGTGGAGTTACACTGGGGATCGCTTGCTCCCGTTAAGTGTCAGCACTGTTGTCTACCAGATGCAGGAAATTAATACAGGGGTGCACACTACAAAGCTGAGACATCATCTTCTCTCCAACACACGTTTATTTCTGGCAAGCTGCGATACAACCCTGAGCTATGCGTGTTTCATGCATACAAATGGAACAGCGAGCATCCATAGGGCATAGGCAATAGTGTATTTTTTTACTAGAACTATCCTCCAAAATTCCTTATGTTTTCTTTAAAAAAAAAAATGCATTAGCTGTTTTTCTGGTGTTAACCCTAACTACTGCACTTGTTCTCCTCAACAGATTGGATTGACTGGGAGAGTAGAGTGAGCTCAGCCTCTTGGTAGAATCTTGTAATGCAATTTACTGTGTAACTGCCAACATATAATCTTATAGGTAATTACAGTTTAGGAGCATTTAACTTGAGGAAACTATAATTAGTGCTGTAATGGTTAGAAGGCTTTGTTCACAGCTAGTAACAGATGATCGGTGCAAACTCTAGAAGTCGTAGGGATCTGAAGCATGAATAGATTCATTTTTCCTGGTATACGTCCAAACAAGAAAGAAAAAAAAAAAAAAGGACAATATAATTCTTGCTTTGACACTGGTGGAAGAAGGAAGGGAGAAAGGGAATTTCAAATATACCTCCGTAAAGTGTGCCACTGTTGGATTGCACAGAGGACCAACAAAAACTCATTCGTGTCCAGTGAAGTCTTCCTTTGTTTGGCATAGACCTTGAACTACGTGAGGGGCCATCTTCCAAAACAAGTTGTGTAGATTAGCAGTTTCATCACTTGTTAGAAACGTTCCCCTTCCCATATCTACTTCCTATGTTTTAGAATGTGGACATGTTATTATCTTAGACAACTTCATCAGCTAGAGATCAAAAAATCCCCTTTGCAAAGAGACAGACACATAAGATATGATTCATTGCACCAGCTTTCAATTAGCTTCAAGTTAAGCTAAGCCAGTGTAAGGCTATGCAAATCTCTTTGTGTAACAGATAAAAGGGCAAAGGCACTTCCAGAGGGCGAATTTATCCATTTATCTTTGAACTCTGTGACTGCAATCACTAGGTTATTTTGGAGACCTACCTGGCAAAAATGAAATTTTAGTCCAAAAGTAGTTTTGATGAAGACAAGGGGAAATATTAGGGGAAAACAATCAGCAATGGAGTAAAGGGTGTGGGCAAAGGGGGAAGGCTTACTAAACAGCTCCAAAGCTGAGATGATAGTTGGGGTTAGATTTCTTTTACCCAGACACTCTCACATGACACAAGCTATTTATTTCACCCAATTAGAAGGATACTGTACATGTGTATTGTGGGTTTGTATTAACAAGTAACTACTTTTCAAGACAAAGTTATTGAAAAAAAAATTATTTTACCTCCCTTTCCACAAGCTAACACATGAGTTGAAGGATTTGGGTTTCATTTTTCCTGTCACAAGTGAAGACATCACTAAAGAAAGCAAGTAATTTCTTCTGTCTTGTGATTTAACAGCTTTTTATCTTAGAAACAAAGAAAGCTGAACCTGGGCATTGGGTGGGTGAAAAGTTCTTATAAGAAGACATTCACAGAGATGTAGGACTGGGTCAGGGATTTATCTCCATTATCATACTGTTCCTGCAGAAGCATACCAGCTGCTTCAGAGAAAAGCACAGGAAGCCTTACAGAAGGCAATTATGAAATAACTTGCTGACAGGAAAAAATTCTTACCAGTTCCCATTAATTAGAGGTTATCTTATGTCCTGGAAGCATGAAGACTTACATCCTTCCCAAAAAGATTGCCATACTATTTATCATTTCTGATCTTCACTAGCTGCATCTTAAACCACATATTTCAGCTTTCAAGACTTAATGCACAAAAAGAACGATGTTTATTTACAATGAAGACATAAACTCTTTTGTATAAATCATAGCAAATTCTTAATTTTATCACAAATTATTGCTAAGGATAACAAAACTGAGTCTTCTGGCACCAAGCAATAAGCAAAGCTTTGAGGATATCCCCCATAAATTCAGCAGAACATAATCACATTTTGTAACAATGAATGATAACAAACAAGATGAGTTTTCCTACTTCGAAAATCTGCTCTTAATTATTAACTGGATGAAGCTTCTCTCCACTTATTTGACCTTACAACAAAAGTGTCTGGGAAATTTCCATCTCTGTATTTACGCCTGTCCCTCTCTGGCATATGATGCTAGGGCACATATTCAGGCTTATGTCTGACAAGCAGAAATGTAAACTAGATGATTGTAGCCCTGAAGCTGGAGACTGCAGACATGTAACAGCAGTGAGAAACACCCTGCCAGAGTCCCTTACAATGTTTAGATACAATTATGTGTCACCCTAGGCAGTTAAAACCAACCTGCTGTTTCCCCCAATGCTAGACACTACAAATATTTCTACTTCTTTTACAACTGATCTTTCAAGCAGTACTGCAGCGTACAAGTCTGATCTTGGTGTAGCCGAAGAATTAGGCCAGGCAGCTGGTTTTTGTCCACTAGCACTCCCAGTTCAATTTTGAACCTGCATTTTGCCATCCTGCTGTCAGGTAAGGGAGTTTTGGGTGAGGAAAGGGACCTGAAGGCTGACAATGCTCCTCTTAATCTCCCTCCACCTCCCCCTGTTACAAAGCAGGTTGTGTTGTAGCTGGCTTATTCTCAATTCTTGGCTGGTGATATTCAATATTGCTCTTGCTGCTGTAAGCCATCCTCATGCAATGCTAGCATGCAGCCAGTTGATTCAGCTGGGACCGGAGAAGTCCCGACCTGCCTTAGCAGCCACCGGCTGGGGCGAAAGGACCCCCCTCAGCTCCCCTCTGCCTGGAGCGTGTCTTGGCTGAGATGCCACAAACTAGATTTGTTTTCACTCAGGAGACCCCTTATATCAAAAAGGGTCTGATTTGAAACCTGTCAAGCTGTCTGTGGCTCAAATCAAAGAAACGTTTTACATTTCTTGTCGTGTATGTCAACGGTTGCCCTTTCAAAGCATATAAATATTGCCTTTGTTTCTGTGATAGACACCGTCCTGCCCACACCTCTCAGTGCTCCTGATGTGGTTTCTGTGACTTTTTTTATTCTACTGGAACTTCCTGCCATATCTGTTACTAAACAGAAACCCAAAAGGAAATCAGCTTTCACCTGTCAAGTGCCATATGCGTATGACCTCCCCTTTTCCATCACTTTCCGTTAGTGTCTTTCATCATTTCGAGGGCTTTTTCACATTTACTTCTTTTTCTATCTGCTTCTTTGGGAAGTGCCATTTTCCCTTTCAGATACGGCCCCTTTGTTTGTCGTGTTCGCTGCATCAACCCTGCCCACAACACCAGCTCCTGTTTGTCCTTGGGAAATGCATCCTTTGGCCTCAGGAAGAGGTCTCCCCATCTGTGTTCCAGTGGTGGCCTTCCTATAAGAAGGATTACCTTTTGCGTCCACCGCTGCTTATCAACCTGGCTCTGCAGCACTATCTTTTGTGCAACAGCTGTTTGGCCCGCAGCGCTCAACCGTTTTCTCCACCCTACTGACCCAGTGCTGCAAAACAGCACGGAGTTGCAAAAAAATAGATGAATGGTGTAGAGAGATGGGAGTTTTTTTTTTTTTTTTCTTTATGTGACCCAAAGACCCAGAATGCAAGCAGATTTGGCAGATACTGTGTACTCTACAGCAAGATAAATCCCTAAATACATAGGCAGAGGATTTCAGATGGAAGAAGCTTAACGAGAAATTGTATACTCAACACAATGGTTGCACAACAGTTGTTCCGCATTACACAGCTTTGAGTTACATACTCCTCAAAACTTCCCAGTGTAAATAAACTGTAAGTCTATACTAGTTATGAGCATAAAAACACACACCACTTAAAAACAGCCAATGCGCCTACCATAAATACACAAAGAATTAAGCAACTGCACGTGATCAGAGGCCAACTGCTAATGTGAAGATCGATATTGCTTGAAGCTATGAATCATTCAGATTTGATTCTTCTCAAACTTATATCAGATTGCTATTGTTATTACCAGAAAGTAGTGAAGTCATTTCTAATTTCATCCATGCAATGTATTTTTATATATCTAAAAGTACCGGAAGAAATCATGCCCCACAGAATTTGATTGACCGTTGACTTGCGTAGAACTAAATGTTTATCCACAGGATTTTCTGTCCTCTTCTGGCCTCCCCTGTAGTCCAAGACTTAAAAAAATACAAAGAAGCTCAGAAAATGGCTACTTTATTTCCAACACCTCTACGGGTCGTTCTTGTGGGAATTTGGAAGCTTAAGGTTACTGGGGATAGAGAGTTATAGGGGGAGAGCCCTTAAACTGCTTATGGTAACACTGGGCTACTTTTGCAGAAACTTTCTTTCTTTGGAGGTTTTTGAAAGCGTGTCTTCACAGTAAGTGTGCTGTTAGGTACTTTCCAAAGGAATCTTTATGTTCATGACCTGACTTGGAAAACATTTCTCAGATGCAGTGTTGGTTTCCAGCAAGGTTCTGCCTGGCTCATTTTGGTTTCCATGAAACACAACGAGCTCGTGACTGGCCCAGAGTGATTCAGATCCTCATCTGGTGTTAGACGCCGGCAGCCTCCTGGCACTCTGTCTTCCCATCTGACCACATAACCACTTATCCTTGTAGGTATAAAACTCCCTGAACTTTTCTCCTTTGTTCCATTTTCTGCATGCATAGGCCATGGTTGTTACACCTTGCATGTTACGTTATGATAATGCACATAATCTGTATGTTGTGCCAGCTCTGCTTCTCTCTTTGTTATTTTCTTTCTGGATGACACCTGCACCTCTTTAAATTCAGCTAAATCTTTTTATTCGTGCAAATAGCATCAAGATTTGGCCTAATTCACATTTTCTGTTTTATGCACTAGTTAGATTATCTGGTATAATTATCTAAATATACATCCCCCAGTTACATGTTTTAACAGTGTCAATGAGGCACTGTTTTTATGACAACACAAAAAGGACATTTTATTATTTTTTGCAATCATTTCAGTGCTTACTTTCATCTGACCGTTATCAGCTTCCATACAGAACGTTTACTCCCTCATAGTTAAATACATAAACATGCACCCACACACTTATCTCTGTGTTCATGCACATCCACACAAATAAACATTACATTTCCAAACATTTCTGGGTTGTGGTGAACTGCTGTGTTTGAGAAACATATGTATGGACAATATGGGCCTCCATATGCTCATCAGAGGAAGCGGGAGCTGGCAAAAGTGGTGACGTCGACTACCGATCGGACAGAGACAGTCAGTACCAGAAACTGTGGTGCAGAAGGCAGAAATCTGCCCTTGAGAGAATCGGCAGGGCAATCTTATAAGTCTGCCTGTGGACCCTCAATTATGACTGCGTTCCTGGCTTAGTTTTTGACATACGCAGCAGAAAAATGATTCTGATAATTATTTTTGCTTTAAGTAAGTGAGAAATTCCTATTGCTGGTACCACCACATGGGTGGCCTAGCACTCTATTTTTTTTTTTTTTAATAATAAACTGACTTTTTTTTTTCTGATTTTTGAAAGAGAGTGGCAGCCGCTATGTTTTGTTATAAGCAGACTAATGTATCAGTGTGTGCTAGATGTAATCTGGGAATGTTTTCCTCCTGGAGGTCTCATGGGGTGAGGTGGGGAGCGTGAACCTTTGGGGACTCGGTGGAGCTGACAATGTGCCAGGCTGCTTGGCAGGGTCAAGGCTGAGGCAATCCTGGGGTTGCAGAGGGGCTCAAAACCAGAGGAAACTTTAAAGCCAGAAAGTGACAGCCGTGTGTAGTTGAGAGGCCTCTGAAGTGAGGCAATAAATGATGAGTGGTTTCCATGATCTCACCTTTTGACTTCGCTGCCCTATTTAGCCTCTGTGACTGTTTACATGGAGCTAGCCCTTAGAAACCTGCTCAATGTGAGGCAAGAAGTGTGTGCCTTGAATAAGAACAGGCCTTTCACATCTTCTTTTAATACTTTTGGGGCTCTCGCTGAACTTTCTCTCCTCTGTTTTATCCAGCAGACCATATCTGCAAAAGGGTATTGGTAAAGCCACCAACCTGAACACCTAGAAAGGGAAGGATATTTATCCTTCACCAGCTCACACTGCAGTTTTAAGAGATGTCACTTTCTTGACTGTAGACAAAGGCTTGCTTATTAGGAGGAGTTTCCCTAAGCAATGAACAAGAAGGATAATTTTTTTTTCTATTTTTGCTAATACTCATAAGCATGTATTTTGAATAGCGCATGCTCAGAATGTTGGTAGAACAAATTCTGAATCTGAATTTGTCACATTTGACATAGGTGCATCTACCACCTTCACTGCAGGGAAATACTGCCTTAGATATTCAAAGTTTGGACCCTTAAAACTCAAGTAAGATTTGTAGTTGTCTAATTGTTCAGGGTATTTGAGTTTCTGCCAGTGAGGTTTTCAAAGCACCTATGCCCTTGCTTCTGCACGCACAGAAACTGAGCCTTGAGAAGGCTGGTACCTATCACAGCCTTAAGCCATAGCAGGCTTCATAGGATTCCCTGCCCATCAATCCCTGCTCAAAACTTCTCTATTCTTACAAAAAAAAAAAAAAAGTCAGCTCCCTTTTGCATGCAGTTGAATATAAAGCTAGGCCAGTTGAAAGCAGGATGTCACACTGTTATTTCAAGTGAAAATACTGGCACTTTCCTCAGGAATATAGTGACTCAGGTCCCTAAATAAGTCAAAGCCAAATAAATAATAACAAACAATGACAAACCCAGGACACTTAAATTCCAAAGCAGTGCTTCAAAACTTGTATTTAAGTCGTTGCCCATAGCCCACTGATTAAAGTACTTACCTGTAATGTAAAACCCCAGGAATATTTTTTTTTCTCTTTGGTTGAGGTGACTCAACCCTTTCCTCCCACAGATATGTTCTAACCCTAACCGCTAAAATGTATGGTTTTCTAAAGTGGGGAATTTCTCACGTTAAAGGTATTTCTCTTTGCATGGACCAACTAAGTAACCTTTGGGCAACTGAGAGTATTTGAAAATTTTACTTTAGCCTGTGTTTAAGGATATTCATATTCCTTGGAGGGAGGCTGGCTGTCCCATACAGCATAGACTAGCAGGTAGGTTGCAGGTGCTGCCAACAGACGAAGGTGCTTTTCTATTTCTTGATCAAGTATTTGAGTCATAAGCCCCATAATGGGCTTTTTAACTGGTTGATTAAGAAAGTCCGCTTGGAGAAAAGTGAGCTGCCCCAGCCAGCTTGTGTGAAGAAGAGAGTTTGCTCTGGCTTCAGCACGGGAACTGACCCCAGTCCTCTTGCTGTACAATGCTGCTCTCCAGCCCTCAATCCCAATGTCTGAGTGGTTCCTACCAGCTATCTCGATCATTTTGTCTTTCTGGTTTCAGTGGCCACCAGCAGTGTCTCATTCCCCTTGCAAACCGTGCCCTGTTCTACCCTGTGATGTGCTCCTTGTGTTGGTACTCTGGCCATCTCTGATACCATCTTGATATGAAAGCATCCCACAATTGCACATCCCAGGCAACTGTCGACTCAGGTTTCATCTGTACTCGTGTGGTAACAGCATTGCCTTGTACTTGGGAGAGTCTACGATGCCTTATAGGCCCCTTAGTTATCCTTTGGGAGCTACACATTCTCTGTGGGCTGCTAGCTGAAGAGCCCTGCCTGTGTGGCAATGCAAATGATGATCGCTTCTTTTTGGAAACAAAGTTGCCGTAACTGTCAAACTAAGTGTGGTGTTTGTATGCTTTTGACACAGTCTGAGCACGTCTAACCAGTCACCTTACAGTACTAGACAGGTAGATGTCTTAGTGTCTGAACCTCAAGTGGCTTGAAGGACATAGACATACTCTGTTGGCTCTGTTCAGGCCTTAGGGCACATTCAGCAGCAGAGCACTGAACATCAGGCAAAATCTGTTACCTCAGATCTTAGTGGTGCCAATATGGATTATATGTCTCTCTCTCTTTTTTTTTTCCCTGGATGATTCTTGAACTTTCGTGACTAATGCCTCCCAAGTTTACTTTCAGGCTCTTTAGTAAATGTTGGTTCTGCTCTGATGCCCGACCTTGGCTGTTATTTCGACTGAATGTCATGGTAATGTTAAAGATTGACCCAAAAATTAGATGTTAGAATGAGGAGCTGGAGTCTTCCCAAGAACACTTGTGCTATGCCCACCAACCTGTCTGATGATAATGCTTGTCAGAGATTTTGACCAACTCAGCTCTTTGATTTCCTATTTTCCTCAAGGCTTTGAAACCATCCTTGTTCTTAATACGCTGTTGGTCATAAAGCCCTGTGGGAACCCTACAATATCACTGCCCTGGGCAGGACTGCTAACGTCAGAGCTAACCTAAAGAGTCATTTTAACATGACTTTACTGGCCCAAGCTCATACATACAGTTGCCCACACATTTGCTCTTGTGAACAGACACTTTGTAAATAGAGGAAGGTCAGTTCTCTATTTCAAAAGTTCACAAGTCAAGCTGCACTGAAAGGCCTCTTTAACCTCAACCTTAAGCATCCTCAGCATATCATTAGGAAGATTAGCAAAGTCTTTAGCACCCCACTGGATTTCCTTATGTATGGAAAGGCCTGGCAGATCAAAGGAAACATTACTTCAAATAGCTTGTGACTTATCTTGTGCTTACCCTAGCACCACTGACCTCTCAATCACCATATTTTCTTCCAGTAGGAATTGCTTTTAAGGGCAACAGTTTATCCTCCAAGATACTTTTTTTGACCTTTCCAGCTTTCCTAATATTCCTAAATGAAATGTGTAATTAAAAGAAGCGACAACCCAAATATTCGTTCAATAAAACATGGTCAAAATCCAAAAATTGTTGCAAGTCATAGTTACTACTTGCTTCTGCTAATGAAGTGAATAAGAACAAGAATAAAATCGTGTTTATTGTTTATAGATTTTTCTTGTACTTGGCAGAAACTCTTCACAAACACTGAGGTCAATGATATTTGACCTTTTTTGGCATTTTCCAACTAGGATGTGAATGACTAAAGAGGGCTTAAGGGTTAGTCCCTGTTCCGCATTCGCATCCATGCGTGGGTGTGTATGGACCTTTACACCCACGCAGAGACCTAGAGACATCAGCTAAGGGTTTTCCAGCTGCGAGGCCCACCCACATGGACTGATCGCAAGTATAGGTGCCTGATTCATGAGCATGCTTTTTATAAAACTACATTATTCATCAGCTTAGGGTATTAATCACTTTACTCTATATTTAAATTTCCTTTAGAGTCTTGTTATTTATTCTGTAGGTGTGTTTTAGCATGTTTTAATGTGAAATTCACTTTAATTTAATCAGCCCTAAAATATTTTCATGTTTATTACTCACACTTAAAGCTGAATTGAGATACATATGCAATAACCAAAGAATGTGTTTTTGTAAATAAGATATTTGACCTTTACCTTTTTCAAAATTACAGGGCTGGCAACTCCTGCCTAAATTACTCGTTTGAAGATTTGAAAATCAGGGATATAATTGTTATTCCAACGTATCTATTTCAGTTGAGCATCAGCTGCCGTTTCTGTTGTAAGTTCAATTTTCACGGCTATATAGTTTTATGTTTTCAATTATATGGGGCTTAAACTTCACTTGGTACTCTTAACAAATAAGCATGGCCATTCAAAGTTAAACCACTAAGTAGTCAGGGCTGGTTCAAAAAGTGTCATTTAACAATAAAAAGACAAGATTTGTGTTCTAGGGTTTTCATACAGATGGTGCAAAGGAACATGATAAAATTATGGTTTAGATCAGTTCAGTTTCAATTTAATGACTGTGACATTTTAACAGCGTTTTAAACTAAGTATTTTGTTACTTCTATTCTATTTCTTTTTCAATTAACTTTCAAACACTGCACCATTCCAGCAGCTGGAATATGTATCATCTACCAAATATCATTAATCTCTCATCCTTAGGCAGACGGAGTATGTAAACAGTCTAATACTAATTAGCAGCAATTCAAATCATTATCAGACAAAGAAAACATACAGCTTTTATACAGTGCTCCAGAATCCTTTGGGTCAGAACCAGAAATAGTTTTTTTAAAAAGCGTGCAATCCCAAATTCTGTCTCATTTAACTCAGTGATAGCTGTCTTCTAACCCTGACTTTGACAGATCAATGTACCCTTCATACTCTGCTGCCGTGTAGATCTTCAATTTCTCAAAAGTCCAATGACATCCAAAAGCCTAGAAAGAAATTAATCAAACCCTGTTGTTTCCAAGAAGATAAATTCTTGGAAATAAATATTAGAGTCTATTGGTCTAAGAGGATTTGTGCGTAATAAGGGAAAATTTAGTTGCCATATGAGAATTTTATGTATTTGTCACTGTTGCTCTCAGAGGCACAAGTCAGAAATCAAGATGACGTACCTGTGAGCTCCATGCATATAAAAGCAGAGGAGATGACTGTCAGACCATCTGAAAGCAGAACCTCTTATTTTTGCTGCGTATGCTAACAGGGACTGTCACATCAGGTGTCAGTCCTGCTGATTGCTGTCACAGCAGCACATCCTGCATTTGTGACAGGATTCATAGTGCAGGAACCAGCACGACCAGTGGGAGAGCTTAGAAATGTCTTCTGTATGCAAGCATGTACGTATGTATAATCTGAATATTTCCTCTGACTCTACATGTGTAGCGACGATAAGAAGGCAAAGATGGACTGGAGAATTGATCCTGTTTTGATGAGCAGAGGGACATGCAGTCATCACAACTAGACCAGGGTTGGTCTAGAGGGTCAGAGAATCACTCCATCACTGGTTTGGATCACTGGCCTGAAAGCTGAGGAGCAAGTGTAAAGTCATACATCAAAAAATGCTACAAGGAACTAACTAAAAGGCAAACTAGCTAGGAACAAAGGAGTGAGTATTGCAGTGAAATGTAACATCTCTGAGTAGATGCCAGCCTTCTCCCTCAAACTTTCTTTCCAAAACACAAAACTTTTCGTCATCTTGTTTGGCAGGAGTCAAACTTTCCTCTTCTCCACATCTCAGTGATGGGTCTGTCACCAGTTGGTGCATCCAATACAGCCAGTTTCATACAGGCTAGGATAAGGATTAGCTTAGTAAATGTACATGTGGTTCTGCTGGCTCAAATGAGAAGAGAATTGGGCTCCTATGATTTGATGTCACTACCTAACCTGTCAATATTCGCAGCCTGTGTGAGACACATTGTGTGAAAAGTTGCCCACAAAAGAGACAGAGATGCTCCTAAAATGCAATCAACTGATTCAGTGTTTCTTATAACAATATTTTGGAAAAGAGTAAGAATCTTTAAGGGGTACCCCTGCTCCCCTTTGAAGGAGGCATCACCATCCATCACCGAGTAAACCCATAAGGGGCATGGTGCAGCAACAGTCCAGAGTTCTCTGTCTTATTTTACTGCTGAGGAATTCCTTCACATTATTTCCATAAAGACTTTTTAAAAAGGATGGTACTGTTTTCCTGGCTGCTTCTACTCTGACAGCGGGGAGGGAAGACATCCTTTCGCTCCATGCGCTGACCTGGGAGTCAGGGCACGCAGGGTGCTGTTATCAGCTTTGCCACAGTCTCCTGACTGTGCCTGAGTGAGTTATTTAGGCTCTCTGTGCATCCTTTATTCCAAATGATAGGAGGGGTGGTATAATATTTTTCTGGATGACTATTTATTATTAATTGTGATGTGCCAGGAAGTGTACCAAGCACATCACAGTGCGAGGGGAGACGTGTGTGCTCAGCTGGGCACGCCGAGCTCTGTGTTGCTGTGTTATCCCCGTGGGTTGCTGACTGGATCCCACCACTGTGATAACACACATCGCAGGGTGAGGAGGAGGGATGTTCTGGGTGGAGATACATGGGATGTGCCACGCTTCAGCAGTCCATTTAATGTTGTCAGGTATTACGAGTTGAAAGGAAGTTGAGAGATTGCTATATCCTGCCTTTGGGGCAGGGTATCAGCCCAAGGATCAGGGAGTGCAGGATGTGGCACGGACCCACCCTCATCTGTCTGTGCTGAAGGCTACATCACACACTTGCCCTTCTCATACTACGGCACCCTAATTTCTGATCTTCCCACACCAGTGCATCAGGCATGGTGGTTACCACCACTACTTTGCAAAACCGTGTGCAAGAAAAAAATAAGGATCACCCAACAGAATCTTAATGTCCCCCGAGAAGATCTGCAGAGGTGATCTGGTTCAACATGAATTGGTTTTCCCACAAGTACTTCCTGAGAGTGAACCCTATTTTAATAATTAGTAAAAAAAAAAAAAGGGAAAGAAAAAGAAATATCTCTTTTCTCTTTATATCCAAGACTGAATTAATAAATACACAGTCAAAACCCAGGTAAAGTTTGTAAGATAAGGTTAATATGTGTATGACATATTTATGAAAAATCTATAGCACTAGACTCAACAGAACTTTACTCCAAGAATGCTGCCAAGGTTTGATTTTTTTTTTTCTTCTTCCCTATGTTTTCCTCCTCCTTGGGTCAATTCACAAGTGCTTTTTTTTTTTTTTTCACCTGAGGGCGCACTCACAAGTGCCTGGGTATGGCGGGTTATGTAGCTGATCCAGGCCAAACGTAACATCATTGGCATTTAAGGTCAAGGTCTTCCTGCCATAATCCCAAGTTTTTCACCGATTCACCTGGTGGATATTTATGGTCTGCTGGCACCACTTGGGCTGCAGATCAGAAGCTCTGAGGTAGGAAACTGGACACACTTTGTGTCTCAATGCTTTCTGTTGAATCCAATACCCATCCCTTTCCAAGTTGACTCTTAATGGTCCTGGATGTCTGTATATTGTGGCAGGTTTTCTGCCTGAGGTGGAAGAAGAGATGATTATGTTCCCTTTACTCAACTTTATTTGGTGCTAAGCCCCTCTGGGAGTGGCAGAGACCCTGCTGCATTGATGTATTTAGGGTGGAGGGGGCAATTTCCATCCCAGAAGGCTCCACGGATTTCTGTTCCCAAGGCTAATCCTACATCAGCACTGGGGCTTTCTCCAAAACTTGTGGTGCGGAGCAGGGAAGGAGTCGTGTGATGCTGGCACAGACCTGATGAACCTTCTTCTGCAATGGGGGGAAAAGAGCTGTGTGGTGGACTCCAATCATATATCATTAGCAATCATAAAACTCATTTCCTTCCAGGAACAGCCACTGAGCACTGAAAAATCATGATTTCACAGTAGATTGCCACGCAAGTTGAAATAAATCCCTGAAGCAATGCACCACGTGTTTCATCCTGAAGCACGGCATGCAACCCCAGGAAGCCCTCTGAAGGAAATACTGCACATTCTGTCTTAAATGGTCTTTTTTTATATAAATGCTTTTATATATGTGTGTGTGCTTGTATATATATATGTAAATGTGTGTATATGAGAAGTAGAGAAGTATCCTGGGAAATATAATTCCCTATGAATGATAGCTATTATTAGAAAGAAATATGAGACTCTATTCCAACTCTGTACCATCTGTGTTTAAAAACAGCTTTAAGGGTCTAGCATCACTAAAAAAGCTGGCAGTGCATTTTTCTTATCTCTGCTGCCTCCAAACAGAAAACTAGTAGTTCCTTGATACTGCGCAATCCGTGTTTACCAAAAGTGACCATCGGCTACACGCAATTTTGAGTCCACAAAAAGATGACCTAAAAATCTTCCTTATCAAGTACTGTACCTCATTCCCGTGCACATATTTTTATAATAAGAATTTTAAAACATCCAACAAGGTTGTCCCACTGTATTTTTAACAATATTTTGAGCAGATAAACTTTTTCCTTACTGATGTCTATATTTTGCTGAGTCAGATCTTTGCACTCAATTACATTGAACAGAGTGACAATCCCTTCTATTAGGGATTCTGGTCTTTAAAAATTTGGGTCTTTAAAAATAATTATGAAAGCTTGACATTTTTAGGTTTCTACTTTTCAGTTTTCTGTCATATTCAGAAAACAAGAAGCAGTTTTCCCAAATAAATCTTTTCTGCATGTTTTCTTTGCTTAATGAGCACTACAGGGCTGTTTGTTTAAAAAGTCAAAACCTACAATAAAATCAAAAAATTACCTGGGAAGGTGGATGCATTTCAGAAGATGTAAGAGTCAGGAAGGCCTTCTGCCTCCACTGGAACTGGTAACACAACAAGTTATTTCTTACAGCCCTGCACAGAACCAAACAGATGAAAATATGCTTAAAATAATCTGATATTAAAGGACTAGATTCTGATAATTGTTAATGGACCTGGACCCAGAGTCTGGTACCACTGCATATTACTCTTCTAGACCAGCATTAAATCACACTTCCAGAGTGAAAGACCTTTCACTTAGGCAGCTTTCTAGCTGGTATGATTTGTTTAAACTCTATAGATTGTTCCTGTCTTTAAATTGAGTCATGACATTGCAGAGTTGATCTCACTAAACCTGGTGTGTCCTAATTCCTTTGTGGTGACTGTCTACTTTAAATTGTAGCGAATAGCACATCTTTGAACATAACTGTGGCTGAAAGCCAAGCTTGAACATGGAAGTTATCTTTTACCATTCCAGTAGTAACAGCTATGAGCTGTTCAATGTACGCTATTCTTTGTGAACAATGTGGTGCTTTATCTTTCTTTAACTTCTTTTAAATAAACCTGATTTTTGCTTGGACAAAGTGCCTTTCAATCCGCTTCCCTGTGATGCAACTCCTTAAAATAATACTAAGGGGCAAATCTGGATGCTTGGTTCTTTGACGACGCAACCTGGAACCACAGCGAGGGCACGCAGGTAGATTACCGGCATGAAAACAGAGGTGTGAGTTTGTGCTGTAAAAGTGGCAGGTGTATTGCATGAGTACAAAGGGAAACTGCTCTGCTTGGGAACTGCCATAAACACAACGGCCGAAGCAGTGAGGGTTACGATGAGCTCATATTTATTTTAATATTGTTTGCCTCTCTACTCAAACAACCCCCTGGATTATTTTGACCTCAAGTGTTCATTCCAGAAAGGCGCTTATCTGTAAACACCACCTGCGTGGTAGAGCACATCACGAGCCACCGCTGCCACTGTATTACTTTCTTATCATTCATAATGTGAAAATTTGATTGCCCGTACAGCCAGCCTGCGGGCTGCCAGGCCCTGCAGATGGCAGGCACATGTGTGCACATTTGCATTTTATAGCTCTGATGAGAACAGTCAATAAAAATGAGGACTTTTCCACCTCTGTCACTGTCTTGGTTCAAATTGTCTCTTTTTCGTAACTGTTTTATCTCTAGCCCTGTAATTTCCAGATGATACTGTTTTTAAATATTTGTACTTAATTTTGGCATTGGTAAGCAGTTGGCCCACCCGCTGGATTTCCCTGGAGCCAACATTTTCTCGGTGTTATCAAGTGGTTTAATTCATTATCTTCCCTCCCTAGTGAGAGATTAACTTTCATCTTGTCTTATCTGTTATTGTGTTTGCGAAGTAACTTCTCCAATGTCATTCCTTATTAGCTGGGTTTGTGCGGGTAGGTGGTCGAGGTCAAAATTCACTCTCCTCATGCCTGTGGTGCCCCAGGGGTATGCAGTCCCCTCACCCTTCTCAAGGCATTTCACCGAGATAGTAATGCGCACCTCTGAAGGTGGTGATATCACTGATCACTGTGAGAGCCGGAGCAAACCTGCTCTTCATGCCATGCAACTGTGTCTGTGTTGGTTTTGATATCATTATGTGGTGTTTCTAGAATGAGGATACCACTTATCCGAACATTCAAGCATCTCCAATGACTTCTATGAAGATATTTTAGAACTGGTAAGGACATAACTTACCCGGATTACCACAAAACCAGCTTTTCCCATGGTCCTAGTTCTGAATAGGCAACAGGTTGAACCTCCTCAAGGGCCAAAGAAGGAGAGATATGAAACTCTTCAGACAGTGAAACATGCAAAGCTCAACCTTGTTTTCATTTAAGCAGACTAACTCACTGAAATATTTTCTATGTCTCTCAGCTCTTGAAAAACAGTTCCAATAAAATTGTAACTTCTGTCACTAAAAATAAATGCTTTACTGTTTACTTATTTGTCCAAATATCCATTCAGGTATGATATAACAAACACATAAGAGGGGTCTCTATATCACTTTCTATACAGAGGTGTCATACCAGTCATGTGGACTTGAATAGATGGCAGTTTCAACAGGTTTCGCTACATAAAAATATGAGGACAGTGACCACATCAAAGGTCTGATTACCTCCATCTGCTCTGACAGCATCCATAGGCAAAGAGCAAGAACAGAACAAGCACAGATGATTTCCCCACTCAGCCTCTCGCAGCTTCTGACCACTCTCAGCTTCACATGTGGTTTCAGTGATTTAATAACCCTCAGAGTATTTCTAGTCCATGAATTTATCCAATTTCCTCTTAAATCAATGTAAACCTTTAGCATCTACAATATCATCATTCATGATTTTATAGACCTCGTCATTACCCTTGTCAGCTGCCTCTCTTCTGGAAGAATTGGAGCTGATTTGATGATTTCCCACGTGGGAGTTGAGAAAGATTGCCATTTCATCATTCTTCAGATCATTTCCAGTTACGTAAAGAAGAAAGATCACAGGTGAAACAATAGTAGAACATCTACCTGTTTTCTCATGTGAATTATTCTATGCTGCGAAATAGGAGATACATTATTATCTTACACGAATGTGATCAACGCATAAAAATCCTGAACCAACTTTTTATCAATTTTCTAGCTCCTTCATGGTATGATGACTAGACTAGGAGTATTAGACTTTAAGTTGCAGTTACATGAATGTTTCAGCCACCAGAGGAATGGTACACTTTGGTATGTATAGTGTTTACAGGATGGAGGAAGGAGAAGTTCTGGAAAATTATTTTTTACAACATGTTTTAAGGACTTTCTGGTTATTGAACCCAATAGAGGGATCATGCTCAGAGAATAATATCTACTTTTTACTGTAGTTCTGATAAGAGACTGAAAAGAGTACTACCAGTATAACTGCATTCAAGAACAAATGGATTAAACAAAGTAGATGTTGCTGGAGAAGATAATGCTTCCCTTGACTACATGCCGTTCTGTAGAGATACAAGCAATCTAACTGCCCAAGTGCTCATTTACACTTCACATGACCACTATTTACTGAGGACTTTGAATATCATAATTATACTCCCAGGTTTAAAGCTGCACTGAAATTTTATTTTAATTGCTAGCACTGTAGTAGGTAAATAAATGCCTGTCCTTAGAGCAGTGTGTATAGTCTTACATACTTGCTATAGACCTTGCTATCTTGTTTCTTCTTTGAAAAGAATAAAAGAAAGAAATTTTAAATTAGCACAAGGCTTTGAAGAAACCAAAGGCTTTAAAAGTGGTGGCACCACAAACAATATGTCCCATCAATATGTGCTGTTAGAAATGAGTCTACACAGACTAATGCAGCCAGTCATGGCTTGGCCTATCTTCTGGCCTAGCCATCCATAAACCACATCTTCTTAGGAAACAATGTAGATGCACTAATGTAAACCCCAAGAAATGTGATGGCTCTAATGTGGCTGCCGAGGTTCTGGTCTAAAGCAGGCTTATGTCTAGTCAGGTAGGTCTCAGAGTAGAGCAGACATGATTGTCTGCGCTTCTTGTTTAGACATGCCTACATATTTTCAGGACATCATGAAATAAAGGTGTGACTGGGTAAGAACCAGCACTCTAGTTCTCTTTATCCACAAGCCTTTAAGGCAGTTAGTTAAAATCAAATTAACATTTTGTGATCAGGTCCATTTACACAAAAGGAGTAGAAAATGGCTAAGTTTAGGTGCCTGACCACTGTTAATTCTTTGACTCTAACTCAGTTTCTTTTTTGCTATCTGCAAGTAACATTTTTGTTTAAAAAATAAACATAGTAAGGGCTACAAAGTCAGGAGGAATTAAATGTGTATATCTTTCTCAACAACTTTGCATTACCATGGTAAATGCAATGCAATAGTTCTAGCATCCACTAGACCAGCATCACATTCGCTGCTGACAGTACGATCGCTCATTTTTATGGGAGAAAACCAGGAGCTTTTCCCTATGATAAGTTCTTATTTTCTTAATCTCATTCACTGTCTAGTACTAGACTTCACAAACCAGACATTTTTCTTTTCAAGCCATGCATGGATGTACATTCTGATTCTACCACTAAACTTAAAGGAAAAAAAAGTTGACCCAACCATGTCAGCACATTTTTATGAGTAAAACCCCAGACTGACTTATTTAAACTCTTGGTAGCTTATGAGTTTATATGCAGCTTTGGTAAGGCTTTTGAATAAATGAATGTCTTTTAAAACAGTTTTTGTCAGAACTCTATATTATTACATTTTTCCAATTCTGTTGATTTATATGTAATCTTCTCATTTCCTCCTTCTGGCCTGTAAAAATGATTCTCACTGCTTGTGTAGCAAAAATTGGCCAACTTTAGTTCAAATACACTGTTTGACTGACTCTATCCTGAGAGTGTCCACATGCCAAAAAATCACTCGATAATTGTTTGTGTCTCCTAAGTCTTCTTTCCCTCGTTTTTCCACTCCGTTTTAACCCTTTCTTGACCTAAATATGTGCCCTAATTTAACACAGTTTCCTTGTATACTGTAGTTGCCTTCGACCTTGTGTACATTTTCTGCTGTATAATATGTAGACAGTATATACACGGCATGTTAAGAAGGATCCTTATGGCTTGTCTTTCTACAAAAATAAACATAAATTACAACACAAGCCCCTAATTAAGATCATAGCATAAAAACACCCTCGGCTCTCATCTGGAGTGCTTTGCCCTTTGCTTTTCTAGGGGTGGGTGAAGATTAAAGCTTAAGGAAGCAGAGCAAATCAACGGTTAACACCATCTCTCTGACACTTAAGTAGTCTTCCCACATGTATATCCCCCTAAAAAAAAAAAAAAAAAAAGAAACCCAACCAAAACCACAAATGGAGTAAGCCCTCTGAGAATTCACAGGTAACAAATACACAGTGTTGTTAAATTTACTCCAGCTCTATGCACCACACTGCCAACCCTCATTCAGTTTTCCTGCTTCTCCCAGCACAAGCAATAACAGCCATGGGTCTAACATGTGATGATATTATACACACAGAGTAAAATCAGAGTGGGTACAGCTTCTTTTCTACTGGAAAAAACCCTGCTAAAATACAGTTCTCTGGTCCTTTAGGATCCTTTGTGAGAGAATTCAAATGGGTATCTCCATCACCTAGGAAATCGTTGCCTATCATATTGCCCTAAAGCTATTGCATAGATTCAATCTGTGAAACTCAACTGCTGCAATTGATTTAATAAACTTAAATGAACTTGGATATGATATACATGTTGCTAATCATCTTTTAAAATAAATGTGTGTTTTCAGGTTAAAATGAAAAATGTGCAGATATTTTAAGCCTATTTTTCAAAGTAACAGTTTTTCCAAAGTTTAGTCCCAAAACTTATAAATTCTTTGGGTGATATATTTTTTCAGTTAATTTTATTTATTTATTTTAGTAAAGATTTTTATTTTCACTGCTTTTTTCTAGTTTTAATATTTCCAAACACAAAATCTTTGTCAAAGCAGTTCCCAAAAAATAGTAGCAAGTTAGTTAAATAACAAAACTCCTCTAAGCATGCTAAAAAAAATCAAGATTATTTTTAAAAAATAATTGGCTTTTTTTTTGTGCAGCTCTGTTTATTACATTTATTACCATAAATTACATTTATTGTATCTTTGTACATCTCCAGTTCCGTCATTTAGTTGAATACTTTCATTCTGTTTCCTTTCCAGGAGCAGATATCTACAGTCCCCAGAGAGCAAGTGAACTCCGAAAATAGCAAGTACTCACTGTGTAAGTTCTTAAGTCGTTATGGCCCCTGCCCCAAAACTCTCAGAATGAATAATGGTACAATATCAAAGAGTGACACCTCAGTGCTATGAATTCTTATGCTTCACATGATCCTAAATGAGTGACCCCACGGACTTAGATGACTTCCATTAGCTGAGGGACATCTTTCACGGAGCAGATGACTCCCTGTTCATTGAACAGTAGTTTGGCAGCTCACCTACAGGCAATGTCTTCATCTTTTCATGTAACTTCCATCTGGGTCCATGGAGAACACAGCTTTATTTATGGAGCTATAAGACTCTGACTTACAATCTGCTCCTGCAAGATAACCTCTTCTTAATTGGGTGTGTTGTGGGCTTTTCTTTGGCCGATGACTCCAGTTATCACTTTGCAGCCTGCCTGAAAAAGAGCCTAGAACCTCTTAATGAACCCTTTGTCTAGGCTTCCTGTCTCCTCTGTCACTGAGTGACTAATTACTAATTTCCAGCTATGAATAATTTACATTACATCCTACTTCTTAACCCCAAGGGTATTTCCTTGAATTTATGTGCCTTAGATTTCTGCAGACATCTCTATGTTCCTGAGAAGGCATCACCGAACACCTGCCTGAAATAAACAACAATTTTCTGAGCAAGTATTTTTAAATATTTAACATCAGTCATAGAAATTAAGAAATTTATCTCTCAGTGCTTTGCTAAATCTAATGTGTCAGGTTGTTCTTTTTTCCTTATACAGAATTCTTTCAAAATTTCTGGTTTCCCAAACAGCTTATAGCTGCACTTCCCCACGCAGCAGTTCCGGACTAATCCTCTAGTCGTTCCCCAACATCTCTCTGCAGAGCCTGGTTTGTGATTACTGCGATCGATGTTCCGGCTGCTACCAGCCGACCTGGTTATTTCATTATGCATTTTATCACAATCATTTCTAGTGAGCTGGGCTGACTATGAACGCCCAAGGGGATGTTTTTCCAAACATGTAATAATTCTCAGTTTGCCACTTCAATTGCCAGGACTAAACCCCTGGCCAGTCTCTTGATTAGTTAGAATTAGAGCCTGTGGCTCTGTGCTGTTGATCTCTCTTGCCTGCCTGACCTAAATTCCATTGTACACCTGCCATTATGCATTTGCTTAAATCTGGAACAAATTCTGGTACTTGATGTACTGCCAGGCTCAGTTTTTAATTTGGGGAGCTGACTGGGTAAGGCAATTTGTCTCTGCATCAACATGTGGACCTGCCGCAGAACCACCGCGCACGTGCTTCTGAGTCAACAAAACTTGCCGGGATGGAGTGCATGTCGGAGGGTGCAGCCTTTGCCCAGCGCTGCTTACCCCTCACACGTGCAACAGCACACAACTTCTTCAAACACAGCTGCTTGGGATGCTGCTCCTGCTTTCGGCTGGCACTCCGTACGCGGGAAAGTCTGCACGCATAAAATGAGCACAACACTCAAAAGCTGTGGATTAAAAAACAAGCCATGGAACAAATACCTCCTGCAGAAGTCGTATTTAAAAGAGACCAGTGTAGTTCAAAGTAAAAAAAAATTCCTCGGAGAAACATGCTCACTGGCTCTACATAGTTGTGCTTAGATAGAAGTTATTTGTAGCCTCATCATGATTTTTTTTTTCTAATACATTATATAATCAATGTTTTGCTCTTACAAATAACAACATAAACATTATCCAGCCAAAGCCTTGGAACAAACTGTGCCTCAGGGGGAGGAGGCAGCTAAGATGATACTTTCAACAGCCAGCAACAGATTTGGGGCTATGAAGTAGGGAGCCACAGTTCTTGTCACCTTCAGGTGAAGCTGTAGATTTATTTATTTTTTTATTTTTTAACTTCGGTAATGCACACTAATATACACTTAGTGCATTTGGTCAGAAATCTGACATACCTAAAAACCAGTGAACACTAGAACATCTTGGTCCAAAGAACTTGGTCAGAGCCGTAACTGGAGTTAGACTGGAAAAGTCCACAGTATACACCAGTTCTATCCAGGACAGCATTTGACACTGCCATCCTGTAAAATAGGATCTTTTGGGATGTTCTTGTGGCTCTACCACAGCTGATCAAGCATCTCTGCTCCCTAACAGGACACAGCTCTACTCTTCATTTCCACAGAAAACAGGGCCAAGATTACGAGCCAATTGCATCATGCAAGAGGGGGAGCAACCTATTCTTGGAATTAGGCACCTAAATTCTGCCAAAATCCCATTTGAGTGCCTGAATCCTTGAGTGAATCTGACCAAGGTGATGTGATCGCCTGAGATGTCTAGAATTTAAGGATTGCCTGTGTTCTTGGAATACCTAAAAACCATCAGATTCTCCTTTTCTGATAAGAAAAATATTATCTCCAATATGAGATTTTATTTTAATAAATCTTTGGAAATGTACAAACTGGAATAGTTTAATTAAAGTCCAAGTAGCCAGAAATTTAATGGCTCAAACAGAACGAGACACATATTAATTAATCACTTCAAATTATAAGTTCAAGTAATGGTGCAACCAGAAAGAAAACTATTAACAGGAAAAAAAATTAGAAAAGTTATTAGGACAGATAGTAAAATGAATTATTTGTCAGTATGCCATCAGAAGTTTTTCAGGTGACTGTAAACCTAAAATGCTTCCTTGTGCTCCACGAAGGTGGAATTATACTGAAAAGTGCAGCTTAATTTTGTAGGTAGCACTGGAGATTGGAATTAAATCTTCAGTGTCCCCAGTAGAAACATTTGTTGTCAAAAATAAAAAGACAAGGAAATAAATTATTTTCAATTGTTTGCTATTTGGGCAGGGACATGTGTGTACAGTGCAAAGCTCTTTTTGGGTGTGACTGTTCTTTTAAAGGTACCACTAATAATAGTATATGCAAGTTATTGGCTAAGTTCTTAAGCAATTCTGCCCAAAACTCTAATTTTGGTCTCTTTACACTTCAAAGGCACTACATTGATAAGACATTTTAAATTATTGCCTCGTTCAGCTTATTTCATCTGATCTATTAACAAATGAAGTACTAGAAGGGTCTGCTCAGTGTAGGCTTTCCAAAAAGATGCAGTCACTGGGGTAACACACATCTGCAGGAACAGAGGAGCCTCTGAGATTAAACTGAGGTAGTTTGAGAGTTGAAATAATCAAAGAGGGAAGACAACTGCCCCATTGTTAGATTATTGTTGCAAATAACCTGGTTTCAAGTCCTTTGACTCCTATTTTGGCACCCAATCATTAGGTTAGTTGGATTGATACTTTCTTCTTTTCTACTTTCTATTAAAAACTTACTTACGCCACAAAATCTGTACCCCTCACTCTCATGACCTAGTCAGGAGTGGTATTGGTTAGTCCAGTCTGCTTCATCAGTTTTACAGTTCTTCCATTTGAGACTCTGTTTCCCAGAGCAACACTGCACATTGCTGCTTATAGTTGTAAAAGAGATTGGCCACAGCTATAGCTATTCCCACCACCCATGGGCATAGCAAGATGAGTGAGCAGCGTCACAGTTTACGAGCAAAGCTCTAGCACAAGTTGACTTTCAGATCTTTACAATTGGTTATGAAGTACTTACAGCAAAATCTACATGAGATGATGCATATGTTAGGGTTTTCAAAAGAGGTGACGGGATTAGAGATAGCTCATAGGAAGCTGGTGTCCACAGCCTGGTAGTTTTCCCAGAAAATCCTAGCAAAATAGATTTCTGCTAACTCTCTAAGAAAGAGGAGTAGGGCCTCCACACTGCTGGTGCCTTTCTAGTCAAGTATCCAACTCTTTTGGGGCCTTTTAGCATTGTAGCCTTTAAAACAATATTAAAAAAAATTACTGAATCCATGCCAAGTGGAAAACAGGACAAACAGCCTTCCAAGAGCACAGAAAACAAGGATGAGATGTGAAAAAATAAACAAGGTGAATGATAGTCCTATTTCATTCTGAAGTGGGGCTTACACAAAACAAATGGTGATGAGATTGCTTTCCAAGTGGAACATGAGAGTGAGTGAGAGAGAGAGAGATTACAAAAGAAAGAACATTTATGCATTAAATATCTGGAGTTAGCACTTTCAGTTGTGCTGGAAACTCCGAAGCTTCCAAGGGATCTTGCAGTAGACTGTGCAAATGCCTAAGAAAGAGTAAAGGTGTCTTGGATCAGACAGCACCCAAAATGTTTATGCAGCCTTGATGGGAAGGGACATTGTTTGTTCAAGCTGCTAGCCAAAATTATATATGCTAGAGGCTGTTAAGGAAGGGAAAGAATTTATTATTTGTAACACTGCAGTGTTATATATAATAAAACCCACCTAAGAAAAATGGGTTATAAGAAATTTCAAGCAGGGCTTTCACAACCTGGAGAAGGAATTGCGAAGAAGAAAAACAGGGTGGTGAGTAGGAAAATACTAAGCACTGGACTATTGTTTTACAGAAACTCCACAGTGATTTACCGTGACCCCGCAATCAGGCACTACAGCGAGGTGTGCTCTCTCAGAGGCGACGCTGCAGGCTCGCCCTCCCTCTCATTCCAGCACTATGGATACCTGCGTCCTTGCACGTCTGTGGTCATGCTGTGCAACAGGGATCTGAGCGCCAACCTAGCCAAACCCCAAACATTTTTTTCTTGTGGATCGGATTTCACCTCGGTGGATTCCCCACATCAATGGACAGCAAGTTTGTAGGTAGTTTGGAAAACAATATCTATATATTCCTCATCTTTAACTCCAAAATGATATAACTGAAAACTCCATGACCTTGTGTGTTTGAAAAGTTGCAGATCAATACTGGTACATTCTGCAGTGACTCAGAAAGGCACATTTTCTAGCGACAGCATACTCACTCCAAACATCGGAGCTGTATCTCTTTGCTGGACTGAGTTGCATTTCGCTATTGAAGTGTAACTCATGTGTAAGTGGCTCCTACAATCTGCCTCAAGGAATTATCACCATACTTAAAGCAGATTGTTTTGCAGGCATTGGGTTTTTAGTTTTATAATAAATCTGGAGTTTCTTCGTCTTGCTTTGTTTTGTTTCAGTGCCTAACATCCACTCACTGGTTTTTCTTCCCCAGATATTTGAATATTTAATATTTTCAAAGCAAAAGGTTTTGCTTAAGTATAAATAGAGTTGTACAAATTTGTGCACCTCAATACACACAAACAGAAAGCCAGGGAGATGAGAGAGAGAGAGCCTGCAAAGAGAAAATGAGAGGAGTAAACTAAAGAACAGAAAACTAGAAAAGACAAGCTTTACCTGTTTGATTCACTGCTGGTCTTTCACTTGTATTTGAGATGTTGTCATGGGAGCTTGAGGTCATGGTTATCAAACAGTACTTGGGAAGATCCAACAATCTAGCAAATGATTTTGTGGCCGTCATGGCCCAGTCCCACACAGCCTGTTTCCCTCTGACTCCCTCGCCTGGCCACTGCCAGTGGCAAGCGTAGAGGTAGGGTCTTGCAGAGCATAGGGTGGCTGAATCTGGGGTTTTTTTTTTTTACAGTAAATAAGTGTGGAAAGTCCCTTGGATATTGTTTCAACATAAATGAAAAAAAATCAGTTTTTTAGCAAGAATATTTCTGTCACTTACTTGTCAAGCCGAACAAGGAAGGACTGAGGGATAATTTTCTATTGCCCTTTTTCTAGAAATTTTCTCACAGAGTGGTCTTAAACTGTTGACCCAAATAGCAGGGACTGGGTCCTTACCAGCCTCATCCATCCCCACAGGAAAGTAACGGTCATGCAGGCAAAGAGTTTTGGTTGATCTTACACTTGTGGAGGCTACGGCTACTGTAAGAAACTAAATGGTTATTCAGCAGATAACAGTGAAGAAGAAAGGATTTTGATGCAGGCTGTGTTTAGATGTTTGTCTGTGGTGTGGAGAACATGTTGCTTCACACAGCAGTTTGTACTTTATCGTGTGGAAGTTGAATTCTTTGGTTTTTTTTTTCCTTAGGCAAATAAAATCTTGCTGCGCTATTCTTAAGACAGCAGTTCCTCCCACTGGAAAAGCCCGGACACCTCAGCTTTAATTCTTCTGATCTAAGCAGTTCACTTCCCTGCTCAAACAATTTATTTGGTTGATATCGTAACTCAGTAAAAACAGAAATTAAAATAAAATCTTCAAAATATTTAATAGACCTTATTTTGAAGTTTCGTAGATTGAGATCTTGGGAGCCTTTTACCTTGCAGCTTCATTGAAGTACTTTGCATAGGAATGAATTTAAAAACAAATCTACAAAAGGATTATGTTTTCCATGATTTAAGTATAATTTTAAAGAACACTTAGCATTTACTAGCTTTGTGATTTGTTTGTGTCAGCTGTTTACAATATTGTTTAATCTGTGTCTGTATTACCTTGTATTTACCATCTGTTCCTTGAATGAACCTCTGTAATAGATTATGTTTAACAGTAATTTAACAAAGAAAAATGGACCTGTAATTATGTTTTCTAGTAAACTGTTGTCTCAGCTCTATCTTTAGTGTCACTTACAGCAGGTGGGAAATGGCAAGGGATTTTGCGATGGTGCCTCAGCAGCCAAAGCAGTCATGGTCGGGTCCTCTGGAAGGTCACTTTCTGAACCTGCCAGGATTATCTAGTGCGCTGCTGGGGTAAGCTGGTCCTATTTCCAACACAAGGAAAAAATCAGTAGAATAGGGCATATTGGAATTCCTGAATGATGGTGTATAAATGATGAATTGCTAATAGTTCCATTAAATACGATACACTTATAAGGAACACATCTGTTAGTCTGGAGGATTCTACTTGATAAATTCAAAGCTATACATAAGTAAGTTTAAACCTGCTCACAGCCCAGTGAGTATACTTACATCAACATAAGGGATATGTAGATAGAGCAGAACAGTAGCACAGTCAAGTTCTTTCTACTCAAATTCCTCTTTTCACTTTGGGACTGTGTCCTTCCAAGATTCTTTTTCTTCATCACCTTTCCAGGGTACCGTACCCTTCCATTTTACCACCTAAGAGCCTTTAAAAAAAAAAAAAAAACAAAAGAAAACAAACAAAACAAAAAAAAAACCAAACAAAAAAATCCCAAACCATAAAAAAAACCCCCAAGCAGTAAGAGATATTCACCCTCTTTTTCACAAATAATTTTTAGTTTCCTTTGGCAGCTGAACACATTTAAGTAGTGGGTCAGTGTGGAATAAAATGGAACAAAAATCCCTGCTGCACTGTCATAATGACATAGATCCTAAACACAGCACTACGCTACTGATATTAAGAACAACCATTTTTCTAGACTGAATAAAAATCTTGCTATTCTGCTGCTGCTTCTGCCATAAATCCAGACTGAATTCAGTATCACTCTGTGCGTAGGGATACCTGATGTGGTACAAACCTAGAGCCGGCCTCTCCTGCAGTGCGTCTGTTTGCTCACAAATCAAGATTTATAATTGCTAGAACCTACTTCTTTAAGCCCTGGACGATAATCAGTCATGCTGATGGATGATTCCATTACACACAGGCACAGCGCTGGAAAAGCTGAATTGACTGTTATTTCATAAAACAGGAATCCTGTTTCAAAAAATTAAACTGGGTTCACTGTCATGGATCTTAATGGGCTTCCAAAGTTTTAATATGTTACATTCTACTTGGTATGGCATTTGTTACAAGAGTAGCTCATCTAATTTCTATCTAAAACTCTTCATTTAAAAATAATTTGGAGAGAACATTTAAGTCCATAGTCAAAGTTGAACTGCTTTACAAAGCCCTGCAGTTACTACCCATGATGAAGGACCCAAATCCCTTCGATAACACCGTAGGATACATACAGTGAGCTGGAAGCCTCAGGAGAAACTTTCTTATCACATGCACATCCCATCTACTGCTATAAAATGCTGGGTTGGTATTATCATATGCAAGAATGAATAGAGTAATCACTAGGAACTCCACTGCTAGGCTTTTTTTTTCTGAATGTTTAGGAAAGCTTCTGTTAGTTTTACACTGTAAGGCCTCATTGGAATATAAAAATACAGAACTGCCATGGGAACGTGTCAAAATAATAATAAATTACTCACTTTTGAGACAAAATAGCATATGGCAGCTAGAAAGGACAAAACTATAATGGTAAGTCAATATTCTCAAGTGATGCATTTTTTTTAAGAGTTCTCGATTTAAAAGAGTTGTCTTCAGAAGGTTTTAGCAAAGAAAATGCTAAGGACGTGAATAGTCACTGTATCATCGGATAACCCAAGTGGTTTATATCAAAGGGGACACCCCAAAATTCATGAGCCCTTAATCTGTGGCTGCTTCCACAGAATTCTAACTTAGCAGTACAGTCCCAAGTGCATGTACGTGAGACTTTGAACATTAGCATGTCACATTGACAAGGAAAAGCCTGGTTCATACATTGTTTTGAAATTTCTTCCTTGCCTCATAGAGAACACACAAACAAAAAGAAAGTAAAAATATACAAATGAATCTTCCAAGAAAATGTTGCAATGAAAGAAAATTACTAAGAATTTCCTTTGTTTGGAATAGTAAATACAAAGAAAATCTCTACAAACAAACTTCTTTTAGTAATGGTATGAGTTAAGTTCACAGCGTAGGTCATGAGATCCTGAACCATTACTCCCATTTCGAGGGGAATTACTGGAAGAAATTCCTCATAACCCTAGTAAAGTCTATTGTATTTGACAGTATGGTGAGGTCTCCAGTTGCCTATAGAGACTCCATCTGCTTATTGCAGCATCTTCAGGAGAAAACAAGCGCAGTATAGAAGGCTCTAACTCTTCACAGATAAATAAGAAGTCTCTGCTATTTTAGATACTGGTCAGGCAACATGGAGACTGCCATCTTCAGGTCACTAATTAAACTGTGACACAAGAGCATCAGCTGGATCCAATGGTTGTTGTGAAATCAACTGAGGGTCATCACCCCGTCTCTAACGTGTCCCACAGCCTGCCTCGGCAGGAGGTTGAGCACACAGCTCTGAAGGTCAGGTCCTGCAGATCTGCAAGCTTGCTTTGTGCTCATGGTATTTTTTCCTGTGCTTCAATATCCTCTAGTTCACTGATTTAATCTTGGTACTTTTTCCAAGAGTATGTAATTATTAAACACTGTACTCTCGAATTTGTCCTGGCAGGATCTAGCAAAAAGCTAGGTTTCTTTATTAATCTTTTATTTGTGACCAGTAGAGTTGATACCTATATCAATGATGTCCATGAAAACAAGCTCCTAGAAGATGCCAACCACTGCCTCAGTGCTGGTGCCAACATTGTGGGCTCCATGTTGTGTGAAGGTAACACACCTATTAAATTGCAGAGGGCATTTTTTTTTTTCCCCAAAAATACCTACAGAGAATAAATGTCTTCACTTTTATTCTGTATTTATTGGTTTAGTTGAGAAATGCAAAAGAGACATTTTAAACCTGAATTTAACAAACAGGACACAAGCACTGTCTTTCATTCCCTTCTGTGTAAACCTCTGGACATTTTCTGTATGAAGGTGTCTGAACAATTACATGTTTTCTTCACATATTTAATTGAAAGTGCTTTGATTTTTCCAGCTAGTTCTTCAAGTCACATAGCTGTGACCACACTACTGTCCTATTTCTTCTGTATAGCTGCTACTTCAGTACAGCACTATGAAACAGCAGACTGCAAATCCAGGGAGTACACAGCAAATGTCAAAAGAGGAGATTCAACTGTTAAAATGCCCAGAACTGCTTCCTTCCTTTTTTTTTTTTTTTTTTAAGTCAATTAGGGAAGATCCAAAACATAGCCAGAGCCAGCAAAAACAACGCAACAGTATTAAGGGAACATGCAAAGGGCCCTTTAAACATGGAGCAATCTCCATATTTTAATATATAAAATGAAATATTTCAATGCTTACTTTCTTACCTGTTTGGTAGTTAGTTGTGGGGTTGGTTTTTTTTTTTTTTTGTTTGGTTTTTTTTTTTTTTTTTTTTTTACTTCATTTAAGATCACAGTTGTCACTGTGCTCTTTCCCTTGATTTTCCATCTGGGGGACTGGTACCACAGGTATTGTGAACATTTGCTCCTGAACAGAAGAGATGGAAATAGTAAACTGTACAAAAAGTTGCTTTAGAAACAGTTTCTAATGGTTACCTTCAAATTCTGGGCCTGCTAGCCAAGTGTATGGATGCTTTCTGAATACAGTGGAAACATCTAATTTTAACAGATGAAATAAATGGAACTAAGCATGTAATAAGGGTACTATTCAGTATAAATACAGCAGAGACGGTCCAGTAAAGATTACCTAATGAGCGTTGTGTTGCCTCCTCTAGTTACAAAGTAAAAACAAATATCTCCTAACATGATGCACTAGTTACAGGCCCTCAGGAAATGCCCAAACCCAAACTTTAAAACATGAATCTCCAGTGTAGAAAATTTAATCTTTTATTTGCTAGCAATGATGCTACTCAGTACTCCTTGTATGAATATCAAGAACTCATACAGACCAGTTTTTCACTGTCTTGAGAGCAAGTGAAGACAGCCATAAGAGTACTTCCAGATGTTAAATGAACTCGTCACATTTCACGGATTCAGGGTTTTCTTTTCAAGACCATTTATAGAACTTTGGAAGGAGCACGGGGTATCATGTTATTAAATGGTAGGGAGGAGAGTTTTATTTTTACAACAAATTAAAGACATGACTTCATTTTTTTTGCAATCACTATTAACATCTGTAGTCCAAAGAGGAAACAGCTCTAGGTACCTAGAGCTAAATAAGCTCCTAGCGTTATATTAACGGATTTGCACCAAAGAACATGTCCTAAACTTGAATGTAGCAAGTTGTAACGCATCTAAACATTCAACTGGGTCCGACGTTATTGTGAAGTTCACGGAATTTATAACTATTTAGGCTCCCGTGTTCAGTGCAACGAACTTTGTGATCCTTTAAGTGCTAATTCCCAAACAACAACAACAAGAATTAGAGAACGACTTCTCAGAAGTATTGCAGAAAAGGGATAACTCTCTGCACTTGCAGGGAAAGGTACTGAGATCACACAACCAGTCTGGAGCAAAACAGGAGCAGTAGCCAGTATGTTCTGTTATGATGCGTCATACTGCATTTGCCATCTCAAGAAGAATGGAAGAGTCTATACAAATGGTAAGAAAGGAGAGAGGAGGATTAGGAATATCCACACATTAAAATAGGAGTATCACCACTTAAGATAAAGTTGAATTAATTCCTTTACTCTAAAGTTGGATTTAGTTTCATGAGAACTGGAAAGAATGATCAGCATATTTAACAATTAACATGGTCTGCATTTTACATTAACAGGCTGTCAATAAGCCAAGTCAGTTTGGTAGCCTTGAGCTTGCCTAGTTCTGATTAAACTTATATCTTTTATGCAAACATTAACTCACTCCTGGCATGTACTGTTCTTGCAAGCGCTAATCATGGCACAGATCGGATGAACATGAAACAGATTTAGCATGTCAAGTTCTACTAAAGATTATAGGTGTGCAGTCAACAGCAATGCATTTGCCAAAGGCAGCAGAACAGGGAAAATAGCACAGAAAACAAACTCTTGTCTGCTTAGTTACGCAGCACCATAGCCCTGCTGAGTGACAAAGAACTTTTATGGCAACTGGCAGGTGACCAGGAGTTTCAATGATCACTCTGTGAGATGTCTCCACGGGGTGACCATGGTTATTCAAAGCAGGTTCTACTTCATGAAGCTGAAGTCATCTACAGGTCCTAATCTGTAAATTATTCTTGTTAGGTGATGAAGGTAGCTGCATTGGTTATGCACATAGTAGTTCTGCTATACAGGAGCAAACCGAGGCGCAGGTTCTTAAAATGAGATCCATAAATTATACTTTTCAAAGCCTCATACACAGCAGGTTGAAGATGCATCTGAAGCTCAGCTTTAGTTCTCTTCCTTTCCCCTTTTACCCATGTCAACTTTAAAAAAAATAGCCATCTGGCATCCCATCTGGCTACAAGTCCAATCTTAGACTTTCTGGAGTTACTTTTATATGCCTCCAGCACTGCCTTTGTGGAAGAGACAAGAGTCCCTCCTGAAACTTTACATAATTTGGCACCTTTTGGAAGCTCTGGAAAAAAAAAATACAGAGTATGAGGAATGGAAATCTGCCATTCTAGTTATTAATAACTCTGAAAAAATTAAATTGTGGTGAAGAAAAATGACAACACCTGTTCTTGCCTTCCAGGTGCTTGAAAAAAACATAGTTGCTGAGCTTCAGGGATTAAGGGAAGAAATTACAATTGCCTGCTGCACTTAGATATGGAGTCTTTAGGGATTCCAGAAACAGCATGAAAACATGGAGAAGCAAGGAAATAAATAACTTCTAGGGAAAGAAAATAAGTCAGGTCATCTTTAGAGTTTTCCACTCGAACAAGAGAGAATACATGTAAACCCAGTTGTTTTTTAACAAGAATATTGTTAACAGGGGTGATTTTTCTCAGCCAAGCATTAAGCTTGTTTTAGGAGACAGAAATCAACTTTATCTACAAGACAGAGCCCATGGACCTTTAGTGTATAGCTTCTTACATGTAGAAGGGCAGCTGGTGCTGAGAAGGGCACTGCAGGACCCAAAAGAGTCTATCATTCTTTCTCAAAAATTGCAAAGTCAAGTCATTCCTTGCATATGGATTTTAATTAAAGAAATTTGATCACCTATTTTCATTCTGTTCAAATGTGAAAGTGGCATCCGATCATCAACCATCACCTGTGAATATGTTACTAGCCTCTCTACTGGACAGTTTTTAGCTAGTGTGAGTTAAATCCTTCAGCTGAGACACGAGAACCCTTTTTGAATGGGGAAGAGTACTTTCTCACCAGCATGGTGGGAATTTGGCATCCTACTCCCTTAAAGAATATGAAAAATCTCAACCTGAAATGAACTCAGATATAAATCTAACAGCACTCAAATATATCACAAGATGGAGAGACTTTAAGATCACAGCATGAACAGCAGCAGATGAACCATCAGCATCACCAGTCAATGACACAGGTACAAAAGTTTTGCATTAATACTTCAAGAGAAGTTTTACACCACAAAGCAGTGCACAAAGAACGGCTGTGTGCTTTCCTTTTGCAAAAAGGGAAAATACCTCTGGAATTAAATAGATGGGCTTAAGCTTGTTGCCACAGTAAATCTCTCCTAAATCCTTTCACCCCACTCCAAGGGTGGGAGTGGAAGGCACAGGACACGGTAGGGTTAGCCAAGACTTCCATTTCTCCCAAGAGGACTGGGATTGCTTCAGCTGCTAAGACAAGGAGCACGGATTGATGCAGCATGTTTGGAATAACACTTATGTTAAGTAATATATATTACTTAAATTGTAAATATTTGTTTTCTTTGGCATGTATGATGTGGCTATACCATTTCTGGAGTAAGGAAAAAAAAACAAAAAACCATACTTTGAGTTGTTTAAGATAAATTCACACAAAATTTCTGCATAACGTGTATGATGCTGCCCCAGAGAAGTTACAGGGAGCTGATTGTGTCTGAGGGTCCTGGCTGATGTCCTGTTGTTTATTCTTTTGATAACAATGTCGGGCACTTCCTAAAGTTACACTGCTTCAAGAAAGGAGTCAATGGAGATTTGCAGATTTACACTAGCTGTGAATTCATGCAGGCATTTAGTGGAAATATCACATGCTTCTTCTAGCGGAAAAAATAAACTCAGCATTGAAATTTATCTCTGTATTATTTCAGGTAGTCTGTGTGTACATAGAGTAAAATGATGGCTTTTTGCTCTTTACAATTTTAAGACATTAACAGGTGAGTTCAAGGACAAAAATCCCTTCTATCCCTCCAAGAAAAATCAGCTCGTATGTTTTCCCTAGAAACATTTTTAGAATAACAGATGAAGTGATACAGAATCTGTAGGTGAATTCAAGTTATAAAGTTATAGCTGTCTTTTGTAAGTCAGGTTATTTATATCAAGTTTAATATAGCCACAGTTTCAATCACTGTTATTTTAACTTATTTATTTAAAAATTAAAGAATGCCTTAGGTTGCCTGCCAGCTGTATCACAGCCACACAGGCTGTCGTGCAAGAGATCAGTCGTTTAAAGTCAGTGCATGACAAAGTATAGGAAAAAGAAATATTCCCACAAACGCAAACGTTACGAGGGAAGTGCTTTATAAGTTGTAAGCCACATAGTCAGCTGGCTGTTTTAACGGAGACATTTACTTCTCTCTCCATGTTTATAAATAGCATTATGAAGGGTGTGTTGTGTGCTCTAAACTACCCCAAGAACATAATTTTAATATCCCACAATGCATATGTTCATTTACAGATGGTGAGAGAATATAATGTTAACATTCAGATTTGGAAGCCTCTAAAACCCATATTGTCCTGATGGAAGTAATCATGATGAAAGCAAAGCAACAGCAAAACTGACTTTCCAAATCCTGGGTGACACAAGAAGTCACTGAACTCCACCACACACCAAGCACAAACTTTCACCTCACTCGCTTAACTTCTTCACGAAGTAATGTAAAAAATAAACTCATGCCTTGGCTTCTGTGACAGGTCAGTTTAGTATTAGTTTAATAGTGCTGAAGATTTACCTTTCAGGCTGATCAAAATAGCCAGGGGGAAAAAAAAACAGAACAAAACAAAACAAAAAAAACCACAACAAAACAAACTAGACACAATCCAATTAGTCTGGAGGTGATGTCAAAGGCAAATTTCAATTACAGCATGATTATTAACTGTGGTCATGTTCATCTAAGATCAATACACTCAGCCTAACACTAGACATGCTAATTTAAGCCTTTATTGAGGAGTTGCTGTAACAAAGTGTTAGGCACAAAACACCCAGAGGATGCAATCAGAGCTGGTAGCTGTGGTTGAGATGCTCACAGTGAAGATCGCAGTGAACCCAGCACACTTTTGGCCTGTTTCAGCAGAGTTGACCAGCAGTAGTCCTGGAATGCTCCCTGTGTGTAAAACAGTGGAGGAGTGGACACAAGGCTGTGGTCTGCCTAGAAATGTCATTATATCAAAGTGACAATGCCTGGAGACACCATCCCAGCAGCAGTTTCTGGGGCCAACCAGCAGAAGCAGCTTGTGCTTCAGGCCATTATGTGCTTTTCTATCCCTAGGATAAATTTCTGCTCCAAAACACCAAGTCTGGCTCCTCATGTAAAGAGCAACATAGCAGTGCCTTGGTAAGAGGACCCAAGCTTTGAGAAAATTCCATTGCAAAGAGAGGTTCACAGGTGGAGACATGGCTTTGGGAAAATGTGAATGAGGTGGGAAATATTTGGGAGTGACACCCCACTTGCAGTGCTAGGAGAGGAAAGAAGGTCCTGCTGTGCTCTGGTTATGGAATGTGAGAAAGCTGATAACGAGAAGGCAAGAGTAAACCTACTGGGGTCATAGGGGAGGGAAGACTTTTCGAAACAAATGAAGCTGAGAAGGTGTCCTTAAAGGCAAGACAAATTCACTTCTAGTAACTTAATGAGCAGGATAGACTATGCTGCACGGGTATACAGACTTAAGCCTCTAACTTCCGAAAGAGTGGCCTTCAGTGTACAGTGGCCTCTGGAGAACAGAGCTGGGCACATAACCCACGCATGAGGCATTTCATATCCAAATAACTGCAAAACTTAGTGGATTTCTGGACAGTTGAGGACTTACATTTCCAAGTGAGTCAATGGGTCTGCGGATGCTCACTTCGAGAGTCAGGCGCTCTGTCTGTCACAATCTGGGTAGCTCCAGTCGGGGAGGAATCTGTTACCGCTGTCAGAGGAGCTTAAATGGACTGATTACTGCTAATCATTCCACTTCCCACCATACTATCTCCATATGCTTTTGACAGAAGGCTGTGCAAGGCTTTTGCACTTAGGATGTGCATTGGACCTGAAACAGCTGAATCACAGTCCTGGACTGTTTAAATGTGACTTAGGACATAGAAAAGTTCAAAATTATTTCCTAGGAAAATTCACTGTAACTAAGCAGCCAAAGAAATTTCAATGTCTGCTTTCATGTGTAATCAGTCACACAAAAACACATACGAAGTTTGGACCAGAGGAATACAGAAAGTTGAAAACACCAGCCAATTAAACTGGATCCACTGAGATAAATGATAAACATCTCTTTTTCTAATTACTCCATGAAACTTATTTCTCCTCTATTTGACAGAAGTAAATCATTGCAGTAAATCATAATCAACCAACCACCTCATTATTTTCTGAAGAACTCATAATTTTGCCTTTTTACTGATGTCTAAGAATTCCACTTCTGCTGCACAGGACTTGAACCTAGGAGTCTACAATTCTTGGTGTTTTCCAGAACTAATTATCACAAATAAGAATGGCTGTTTGAGAAATAGAGTGTTAATGGGATATATGAGAAATGCTGAGTGTTTGAAAGGTACAAAGAGTTACTTGGAAGAATAAGGTTCCCCTTGTACGTTATGCTGCTGTTGTTTTCCAAAATTATGTATAAAAACAACTGAGCATCTAACGCACTGACATAACCAGCTTTGGTAAATTGGTGTTGAAAAGCGCATTTGTGAGATCAAGACACACAAAAAATGTTGACGTCACTCAACGCGATATCAAGGAAGATATCGCTTAGACACTGTCTAAAACCTAAAAGTTTTGCCAGCGTAATTTCACTGGTTAGGAAGACAGAAAAGAAATCCCTGCATAACCAGCAAAGCTCAGCTGACTAACGACCTAAAATCAGGCTAATGATTGCAGCAAAACCCACACTTTTGGCAGTTTAATTTATTACCTTTGAGTATCCTGTATAGAGGGATATTATTTTGCCATTTTAAGTTCCATCTCTTCCAGCAATGCTGCTGAAAAGCTTAATTGAGATATCCTTTCTCATTTATTATTATGTGAAGGGACAACAGTGAACAATCCTTCCAATCGAAAAAACTCATATACTGTTAATCTAAATAACATCTCCTTAATCTGAACAGTTATAATAAATTTAGCTGGCAATCATAGCCTAGAAGAGATGGAACAATTAGCCTGCCTTTCTGGGATAGAGTTTTACAACTCCCGTAAAATGACCTTGTTCAGCCTGAGGTTTTTAACCATGCAAATGAGGAAGCCCACTTAAGAAATAGAAAATGATAGATCTTACTCACAGCTTCTCCACCAGACTGACCATAAACTCAGCTGTGGTGATGCTAGGTAGGTGACAAAATGGCTTCTTTGGCCTTTTTAAATGAGTAAGGCACTGAGTAAACAAAAAAGGAATCAATTTCAGAAATGCAGGCATGTTCCTAGATAATGACCACACAGGGATAGCAAAACAAACAGCCACTGGTGCAACAAACAACTTCTGTGTGGTAGGAAAGGAGGATCATTTAAATCTGAAGACTAAGCTGGAAGTTCCTGCACACCAGCAGAAATCCATTTCATGGTCAAGGTCAACTCTGCTACACCATTTTCTTCCATTGTCACCATTCTGTAATGTTATACTTAAAACAAGTTCTAGAGAAATCTTACTGGGTCTGTTGTAAACGTGGATTACACTACCTGCTATGCTGATGAGCGTTTTAGTCCAATCAGCCAGGAGAGTTGACAAGATTGACCTCTGAATGGGTGGTCAACGTATGCCACCATCTTCTCAAAAAATGGATAGAGCACACATCCTAAGGTTTGTCAGGTTGCAGGAAAACAAAGAGGATTTATTTTTAAGTGATATCTTTTATTCAGTTAATGTTGTTATAGGTTGGAGAGATGATTTTGTCTTGTGTGGTTTATAAATGATGCATATTTTTGCTTCTGAACACATAGTATTTTTCATTAAAAAATAATTAACGAAATCTAATAGTACAGAGATGTTCTAGATCATGTCATCTCTTTGTATGGAGTCTTATGCTTTGTACTTGTGATGCAATATCAAGAAAAGATACAAAAAAATTCTGTTCCTGGGTTCTGTTTTCTCTTTAAAAAACAATCTAACACAAAGCAAACTCTTTCCTCTTTACACGGTTTCTCTTAATGAATGTGATCTCTTTAGAGAAGACAGAAAGAAGATTACTTTCCAGTTCTTATTAACAGAGGTTCTCTTTGTTTCAGTGATGTCTCCATTTTACTATTTATATCTATTTTAGACTTCTAAACAAATATCAGCACATCACATAAATTAAGATGATTAAATGGGGGCAGCACTAAAAAAGCAAGCCAGGCTTAACCCTGGTGTAAGGGATGAATTAAGCACAATGACATCAAACAGGAAACTTTGAAAGGCAGTAGCTGATTATTGTCTCTTAATTTATGAGAAGGATTAGAGAGTAAATGCTTGAAGAGAGCACACAAATAGAATAGGTGCTTTTCACTGAAAGAATAATCAGGCAATGTAAGACAAGGACATCCTCTGCCTACTCATCTTTCTGCAACGCACTCATCTCTAGCCATAAGAAGTCTAAAAGCTTCTGGTGTTCTAAAAACTTTTTTTTCCCCATTACATACTAATGAGAAATTCAGCCCTCCCAATAAATCACTTCACTCTTCTCCTTTTGTTCAAAATCATGTTCCCTTGTTCCTCCATTTATTATTAACTCCAACTCCATGGGGCGTTACCATATTTAACATCCAGGACTTACAATCTGTCCTCCATCACCCGCCAAGTTGACAAAGGTGCGACGAAAGCTGTGCATTGCCGACGTTGTGCCTTGGTGATTCTCCTCTGTATGGTTAGAGCTGTAACTGGTGATCGATGTCATCCAGCCTGACCTCTTTCCAACCTGTCTGAGCAGCTCCCCTCTTTGTACGGCCCCTCTGACACTTCTTGATTTAAATAAATAATGCACGGCTAGACTGTTTTCTCTTTGCTCTTCCAAAAAGATTAAAGAGCAAATGAAGGCAGCATGATCATTTAAAGGCAGGGCATAACTCTGATATTTTGAAACACACCAGAACATTAGAAAATCACCAGGAATTTGAGATTATCACTACAGAGCTTGCTACAGTCAGGAATTTCAAAAGAACCCACCAGAAGAGCTGTTGCAAGAAGCAGCCACAGCTGTATCACTGAGAAAACATACATGCACCATTTTTTTTCTTTTTTCTTTTTTTTTTTTTTTTTTTGGTAAATATATAACCACCTTTGAGACACAAGCTGTCTCCTGAAACTGTCTAAAGGATCTTGTATGTCCTGAACTAAGCTTTCTTGCAACAGCTAGCACAAACTCCTAATGGTAGAATGTATCATGTCTTGACATCTCTGTGGCTGTAGCTGTGTCCAAAATAAAAAAAAAAAAAAATAATATGAGAAAATAAAAATGTCACAAAAATTCTTTGCCTTGATCAAAAATGAAGATGATAGCTGTTTTACTTTTGTTCTGGCAATGTATTACATTGTATTAAAACCGCATTTCTATTAATTGCAAAGTGACGTTTTAATTTTCTTTTTTCTTATTTGGGTTGTCCTTATTGAGGCTTCTGGGAGTATTTCAAGAAACAAAGGAAAATTGATTTTTCCATTTATTTGTATCATATTTCAGTTTTCAACAACATATTCAAACCACTAACTGAAATGGGGTTTTTTGACCACATCAAATTCACATATTTTGATAAACTACCTCAAATATCTTACTCGTGTCTTGGCATGCCTGAAACTGTATATGTAAAATGTCCTTAAAAGAGGGGAAAATCAGAGCAAGAGAAAAAAAGAAAAAAAGGAGGGAAGATAAAAATTACATATTAGCAATGAAAAATTCTACTAAGAAGAAATATATTTTTGCTTGACACAAATAAGAGACGGCTTCTTCACTGCCAAAGTAAAGTCAGATTACTTTTCAGAGTTATGCAAACCTCAAAGTTTTGCCTGGAGGAGATCCTGAAAGAGAATTTGAGGAAGATTCATTCCAATTCCTGCTATTTGATCCACAAAGGAGAAATACTGCTGGCATGAGCTCAGCACGCCCCGGGATGCTGTTGGCCTGTCGTCCTTGAAAGAAGAGAAGCATTGCTGGTAGGGAAAATGGCAAGTGGTTTCCGTGCATGACTTCCAATGAGACCCAGACACAGGTTATTAGAAAACTAGACCTCCACCAAACAGGATTCAAAATCCCATGTGAAGTTAGTTGGCTATTTTACCTCAGTGCCGCTGTCATCTTCAATATTTATTTTGTATTTCAGCTTCAGTTACAGATCAAGATCCTTCTGTGCATTTGATAAACATAACAAAAACATCAGTTTCTGTGCAAAGGGATAGAAAAGACCTTTCCTTTTACAGTTCCAGTTTGACGTACCAGCATGGCAGGCTTTTGACAGCAGCGGGACATATTTTTTTTTATTTGGCATTCCAGTGCTTTAGTGTCTGACATTAAGTAAGACGGAAAAGATGCTCTTGGCACTTACATACTTCTATCATGCTATAACTTGTCAGTAGGAAAGGAGCAGAACCTGAGCCTGCAGGGACATCCTGTGTTAATGGTCCATTAATCCCAAAAGAGCAATCAGTTACCTGTCAGGCAAAAAGAATTCTGAAAAACATTTAAAGCAGCTTCTCTGCTTATCAACAGCACAACGAGCACAATTTTGCCTTTTTCTGCAGTCTTCTAAACCAAAGCGAGTCCACTGCACTGAAAGCAGGAGAGCAACCATTAAACTTTCAGGATTGTGTTAATACAACATCAGCACTCCTCAAACAAAGCAACGTCTCCCCAAGCACTGCCCCTGCAACTTTCTTCTCCCTGACAGAGAGGATTTTTATCATGTCACTGAATACAACTTGAGAACAATCTGCTGAATGTAAGGAGACTAAAAAATTGTTTAATCCTCTTATTTCCTTTTCATCATGCTTTTAGAATTATTACTCTTTTCTGATTTACCTTTGTTGGGGCACATAGCACTGACTAACGTTGCCTATAGTCACATCATCCCAGGAGAGAGAGTGAAAAGAGATCCATTACTGCTGGAACATTTAATTCACCTCTGTGGCCCAAGAGATTAGTCTCTAGATTGCAAATTTGGTAGTGTTTTACTGGACGCAGATGCATAGCACTGCACATGTCTACTTTCTGCAATATAAGCAAAGCGGGAAGTCTACCTGAAAAATAAAATTTTGAGAAAAATTCTCTGGCTCCTGTAGGACAATGAAATAATTTGAAAAAAAAAAACAACAAAACAATATGTGACTTGGACCCATGTTCTAGAATGGGAGACAGCCACATACCCTGTCCTCTCTCTTTTTTCTTACAATGAATTATCAATGTAGAACAATAGGACTTTTCACTACGAAACCAATCCATGGAAGAAAACTTCAAATTTTTAGAGGTTTGATCTCTTTGGGTTGTTGTTTTTTTTTTAACCTATCAAAATCCCAGGGTTTGTAAATGCCCCTTTAGCTTCAGATGGTCTCGTTAGACTTTTCAATTCTGTATTATTCATATTATTCCAATAAAGGGAGGAAATCTCTCTTTTGCTGAGAAAACAGATGTCAAACAGTAGAAATTCAATGATATGTGTGACAGTGTGCTTCTGCAAAAAGAAAAATTGCAAAAATTGCGTCCTGGGGTTCTTTATTTATTACCTTGCAGTTATTTCTAGATCAAACCTCTCCAGTTTAGCACTGAAAGAATGGGTTTGCTACGCCTGTCACTGAGAGCTCGACAAAGGTAAAGCCTGATGTTTTCTAGGTCATACTCCTTGAAAAGATCTTATAATAAGAATGTTGAAAAATCTCACTCACAGTATGGAAGCCAGGAGCCCAGTTACCTTCCACTTCTACAGGACTGAAAAAAAAAAAACAACCCTGAAGAGTAGCTATAGGTTATTTCAAGACCAAAGTAAATAGATCTAGGTAGATGCAGGAAACAGATCTCTCTCTCATGATGATGAAAGTTGTAGAGTAAGTTTTTGATGAGAACCCCAAGTTGGGTCTCATGCAACAAGACATCCCAGTCTCTCTGCAGTTTTTTTACCTTGGCTACATGACCTCCAGTTTGCTTGGATGAGGGAAAGAGAGAGGCCATGTATGCCAGTAAATTTGATGCAAATACGTGCAAAAGCCTGCAGCTAGAGTCCAGGAAAAGGCTTTTGACAAAACAAACACACTATGTGGTCCAAGACCTCCACATCTCCAATCTGTATTACAGCCACAGCTTCAGACCACTGCTGTGATGGGTTTTGTAGGGATGCAATGACGTTAACTAGGATTGTACGCAACCATGGTATTTTCCCGAGTTGTTACAGATGCAGATGAGTTAAGTTAAACCTTCTCACAACACCAAACCTGCTCTGTGGGCACAGGGCTCCTTCAGCGTGATCCCATTTATCCTAATTTACCGTACCTTTGGCTGTGTTCATGAGGATCAGGACACCCAGAGGGCCAGGGAGAAGGGGCTGCCCTCTTTTCCTTCAGTTTCTCCTTGAGCCTGGGGCTGCAGCAGAAGCTGCCCTGCCTCACCACGTATGCTGATCCTCACAGTAGCTCCTCAGCTGGGAAAGCGTCAATCATGTTATAACCAAGGAGTAGGTTTATAAAGAAATGTGGAGGGAATAAGAAATTAACATTCTGGAAGAATTGTGTGTACTGCTTCTGTTACTGAAACACTGGATACAGGCCAAAAGACAGATAAAAGTATAATACAACCCCTGGAAAATTTGGAATAATTTTAGAAGCTAGATATATTTAAACTTCCAAAAGTGACTCACCACTATCTAGACCCTAATCTAGAGTGAAATGGATAAAAATTTGGATATTAGAGGATGTTTTTAAAACATGTCAGACAAAGCCATACTAAAATTAAGAGACTGGAAGGTGAAGCTACATAACGTCAAACTGGAAAAAAGGTGAAGACTTTTATTCAATAGCAAGAACTTCTCACATACGGTTTCCCCATCACTTAAATTTTTTAAACAAAAGTGAATGTCTTCCTAAAATATATCCTTTTCTTAAATAATGCAGTCTGCCATGTACTATGTAGGACATCAAATATTCCCTTCTGGCCTTGATCTATGAATTATTATAAACTTCTTACATAAATTTACTTGTTCCTATAGAGATGCTCCTCTCCTCCCTATTCAAGTGATGATATTTTCAAGACATCAAATGAAAAGAGCGAAGACAAGATGTGTTTGATGAAAATGTGCTGTTAGCTTGGCACCTGTGAATCTCAGCTGTACCTGTGGGGATGTTATTAAGTAAATCTGAAGGCTGGGATCTTAAAACACACAAGGTAAACAGCTGGTGCTGTGTCACACAGCTGGGTGCAGGTGTGCCATCCTGGGCTGATCTGGGGGGGTCCTTTCTCTACCCCACCCTCCCTCATTAATAACGGGGAGGCAATCTGCAGTGACTGTGATGTGGACCCACGCTCATTTACACACAAACAAAGTGTGCCCGATCAATAGGTACATTTTTTTCCCCTGCCTTGGAGATGTTGTTGCAACGGCTTTACAGTTGGGCTTTGCACTCCCATTGGGTCCCACTGTAGAGAGTCCCACACAACAAAGGCTTGCAGGTGTTTCCCATATCTTTGTGGTTACGCCTTTTGAAACGCATCTGTGGAAATGCATCTTGCCTACTGCTTAAAAAAATATGGCTTGGCAACGTGGGTTGTTTACCTTAGCTTTAACTGCCCACCCACTCCTAACCAGTGTGTGTTTTATGTTATTTAGAAAGGCCACAGGTACAATGCGAGCCTTTGAACAGCGAGGCTTCCCTCCAGCGTGGGAGGCTTGGAGGGGAAAGGAGACCCAGAGATGTGGTAACATTTTTCACCTCGACTTCACTTTCCAGAAGGGCAGCGCTGTAATAGTTGGCACCGACTGCTTTACCACCTGCCATCTCCTCAACGTCCCAGCAGAAAACGGCACAAAACCCAGCTTGTCTTTAGGTAATTGCACTTGTAAAGCAGAAGCAGGTCACTTCAGCATTATATATAGCATCTTATTAAGCACCTCATGATACATAAAATTAAGACAAATGAAAGAAAATTCCCTAAAACACTTCTGTGGTCACAGGCTGTGTAGTTGACTTCAATTTGGTAAGGTTTCCTAGGCTATGAGTCTATACTTCCTATAATCTTTTGGAAAATCTTTGCTTTAATTTCATTTTTCTTCTGTAATAATTATGAATATCCTGTGAAGCAATCAAAATAAAACAAGGGTCAAAGTAGGGCACAGGGAAACAGACCCAAAATACATCTAGCCTCGTGTAGATGAAGGCTGTATGCAATTTGCTTCTGAATTCTTAAGATGAGCTAATAACTAAGTTGGACTTGCAAAATGGTCTGGAAGGGACCTGGAAGTTAGAGGGTTATATTGGACAGTACTAACCTACTTTGCTCTGTTAATTTTATTTCAGGAGCAACATAAGGTTGGGGATTTTTTTTTTTTTCAATATATGGTTTAGAAACCCCTGGAAGTTATTTAGATGCTGCCTTCCAAATCCAATGCTTTTCTTTTTTAATATCGTCATTCACTGCATAGGCCAGCACTTCCCAAAATCTAGCCAGTTCCTTCAGAAGCACTGCCCAAAATAGGCAGGACCTCACTAGCACCTAATTGCTTTTGGAAAATAAACATTTTACTTCATATTTCCAATGCTCTGCCTAACAACATGGTAGGTCCTCTGCTTCTCATGTATGAAGACAAATTAATGAGGACTTGAGTACCCATCCCCTCACCAGACAGCTGTCTACGAATAGGCAAAAAGAGTTGCTACCTTGTGTCTACCTCTTTCCTTTGCCTAAATTAGTCAGTCAGTTTGGTAGATAATACTAACTTTTAAAGAGTTAATGGCTGGTGCAATAAATCCCATCTCTACTGTGAAGCTTAAAAAGTTTTTTCATAGAAAAGTTTTGCACAGAAAACAGCACTGCTAACCGTAGAAGTCTACCAGCGTGCTCCTGACCTTGAAGAGCAATTCTCTAAAGTTTCCAGACGACAGTAATCTACACGTTTTTTCTCATTGCCTGCTAAAAAAGGAAACTCTTCATATTTTTCATACAATAGATTCCTTGAAGTGTACGTCTTTGTAGCCAAATGCTCTGTAGAACACATTCCTGCTATTCTGTGCAAAAAATATATTTCATTCACTTCCATTTTGGTTAATTCTAAGCAGCAGTGAGACCTCAGAATTATGACTTTAATGTACTGGTATGTTATGCAGGTGAATCATGAATTCCCTAAGTCTTTTACAATTTCCAGTATTGTATGGCAATAATAGAAGTTTCAGAAGAGCTGGATATGAGCAACTCTAAGAAGACAAAATTCTTCCAGTGGTGCAAAGTTGCTGTAGGCACCTACGACAGACTAGTGAGTCTAGTCCCTATTCTTGAAACTAGGCTACTGACTAAATGTATTTACTTAATTGCACTGTGTCCTGAAAAGTAAACTTTCTTATGTATTTTAATATTTTGTGTATTCTCAGATAACATCCTATATAATTTCTCTTAAGAAGTTCAAACCACTTGACGTATGGTGATAGATTAATGAATGACACTCTGCTTTCCAATTTCTCTTATTCATCTTTTCCCATAGATACCTTGAGTCTTCATGCCACCAAGCAGTTTTCATCTTTCTTCTATTTTTTTACTTCAGAGATAATAAGTGTTTTAAGAATAAGATACTCTGTTCTAGTCTCTTATTTCTATTACTCTAAAACGTGCTTTAGTCACAAAGTACAGGTCAACTGCATTTGAAATAATTGCCCTTAAACAAATCTGGCACATTCTACTTCCTTAACAAAAGTTGTTTTGTATAATTGTTAATGAAATTTTGGATGGGCAGGGAGAAATAGTGCACTGTATAAAATTTTGAGCTACAGAACCACACACTTGACGCCTCCGTCCGTAAACATGTTGCCTCATTTCTAACAACCAGTGACACAAGTCTGCACCAAACATTATACAGGACCATGTGGTTACTCATTCAAGCAAATGAAAGGTAGTCTTCACAACCAAAGGCTCTTGACCTGATGATGACCCACTCACTCCCCTTCTTAAGAGGTTTCTATGAGGGGAAAAAAAAAAAAAAATCCCACAAGAGTGCTTGTTTGGCTAGTTTTCTGAGGAGAGGCAGGGGGAATCTCATTAACCTTGAAAGAGATTTTTTTTGAATCCAAGAAAGGCCCCTTCATATTTTTCAGATTCTTTATACTGCCGTAGTTAAATTAACCAGAATAGCTTTCAGATGCCTGTGCAGTCAATTTACGAACAATACTGGTCATTCTGTCCTAAGATGCACTAAAAATGTGGAATGGCTCTTTCTATAGCATGAAAGCAAACGTAATGCTGAAGTGGTCTAGATTAACACAGAAACATGTGGAACAATATAACCTAGGGGTTACCTCAGTCATCTTAAATACTGCAAAATCTCCTTTGGATGTCTGTAATTGGAAAAAGAGCAGAAGACAAAGAAACCAAAGACCTATCAGTGGGAAAGCTAACCCAGGTAAAAACAAATCTAGTAAGAGAAGATTGAACTGACTTCACTGTAAAGCCCGATGATTTAAATCTGATTTAAACTCCACGGATCTCACTGACGGAACAACAAATAAAAGACATGAAAAAAGATGAATGGGCTATATATAAGTTAACACTGTTCAAATACAAAGTGAAATCAGGCATCCAAAGGTGGTGGTGTCATTGAAAAGGGCATTTTTACATGTCATCTCGGAGAAAATAGTATTGTTATTTCTGAGTGAGTCACACAGGACTAGCTTCATAGAATGAGCATGTACCTTACAGAAACCATTCCCAGTGAAACGCAATGAAAACAGAGCAAAGTGCTCCACCAGAGGAGCACTGATGGACACCAGCTGAGGTCCACCCCACACAAGGCAGCTTCAGTTCCTCCTACATTCAGAAGCCACTCACGTGTATTATTTTTGCCTGGGATTTACAATTTGACTTATGGGTGCTAGGAACAAGAGGTCCATATTAAGGAAAGCGGGAGACAAAAAAGGGATAAAGAAAAATGATAGAACATTAGAGGTTCACAGTAAAGATTTAGCAGATAAGACAAGAAGACTCCTTAATATGTTAAAACGTATCAAAAGATCTATAAAAAAAAAAAGATATAAAGACATCGGATGGTTCACGTTGGCATCTTTGTTCAAACTTTGGTAAGAAGTATATAACTTAAACAACATAGAAAGTGTATTGCCTAATGCTACTGAAATCAGTTAAGCTGAAACTTCATTCTCAGGTCTGAGAAACTGTTAATACAGTTTTTGACAAATACCAACAGCAAGAACAACAAATTTAAAATCTAGGTTGATGTTTAGCAGAGAGTAACTTCATTTGGAGGTCGTCAGCATGAAATAAAAATATTCTATGTAGTGTCACCTCAGACAACTTTGTTCTTTTTAAATTGGGCTTAAATTTCAGCTTAGCCTTTGGTGTAGACAGCAAATTTGGCTCCCCAAATATCCAAAACATAAGAGAAACATTTTCAAAATATTTTCAAATTATTTTTTGAAACAGTTTGGACAGAAGAAGATTATCTGTAGTCAGGCAGGACAAAACCAAATATAATTGTTTTCAATGGTAGCATCACCCTCTTTTCTCAGAGTTTTTGATTTCTTTCCACTGTAGGGTTACTGCCTACTCACCCAACGATCGGCCTTGAAAACCAAATAATTAGCAAACCAAAGTCTGTTGGTCTTTCAAAGTCCTTTAACTTTATGAAAAATACATTTCAGATCAAGTCCTCTGCAGAATGATATTACAGTGATGTTGCATTGGAACTAGAGCAACACTTTGCATTTTCCCCATTGCTGAGCTTTATGAAAATAATGTCTGGATCTGCAGCCTCTTACCCTCCCACAGGTGCTGGCCTCTTCTGCAAATTCTTGTTGCTCTCTTGTCTCCAGGGAAAGCCTTAGATGTACAGGCTTATCTCCGTGATTTAAACACAGCTACCTAAGGATGTAATGGATTTCCTTTATTTGCAGTCTTCCAGTCAAGACTAGATGGATATCTAAGAGACAAGTTACAGCTCAAGCTGAGAGAGAGGTGCCTGATGCAGAAATTACAGGGTCAGATTCAAAGGCCTGCATTAAGGGGGAGGTCAGGCAAGGTGAGCTTGTACTTCAAACCAGTGCATCTACACTATACGTTTCAAAGCTGTCTCTAAAAATATGAAATGCACAAGGAATTTAATGCAAAGCATTTACTTTTTCCTTTTGTCTGAGATGTATCCCAAGGCTTTGCCTTTCCACCACATCATTTTAAAATGAAAATAATTTCCCTGCTCACTAGTTTTACTGAAATTATTTAAAGCAAATTCTCATCTACCACTTACCTGAGTACAGAAACTTTCTTAAACCCAAAGCTCTCTCATTTCAACACTTCACTCCAGCAAGAGCTCCACCTGAAACAAAAATAATTTCACTTCCTAACCTTTCAACCCAGAACTCCAAATTCAGCTTTAATGTAACCCTGGGGAAGAGGATTTCCCTTTCCTTTTTCTTTGCATTAGACAGTTACACACTTACCTGTTTTCATCTAGTCTTTCCTCAGACTCTGATCCTGAAAGGAGCTTCTTCACAGGATGGTCATGAAGCATCACTGAAAGTGAGGAGGGTCTGCCTGTGGGGAAGCTCCTTGAAGAGTAGGTCTACATTTGGGAAATCTTCAAAGAAAGGATGGAGTGGATACACACACAGAGCACACTGGTGTTACAGAGCTGCGGCCTGTCTAGGACCTCTTTCAGCTGTAGGAATATAAAATTTAAAATTTGTTATATGGCATTTACTACATGGCTGTGGGGCAGAAGTCCTCAATAACTGCTCAAGGTCCCCTAATCTTCTCAGTTCTCTGTAACTTTGCAGCTTTTTCTGTCTCTTGGGGAGGAGTTGGAGAGAAGGGGGCAGTAGAAAATGAGTCCAGTCCGTCAGACTGGACGCATTCAAGGTGACAAACAAAGGCTGAATGAACTCAGCTGTTACTGTTCACACCTAGAGCCAAAAGCTGCACTGAGTTACTACTTTCCACACCTAGAAGCAGTCTTTGCTCTGTAGCCAAGAGTGTCAGCTCACAGGAAACACTGTCAATGTCCTATCAGCATATTAGTGCCTTAGGTCTCAACATCTTCTAAAGATCAGGCAAGGAGAGCGCATGCCACTCTTAGCTCCTGTACAGCTAAAAAGGAAGAGTAGGCACACTGGGTCTAATTGTAGGGTCATTTCTGGAACCTGAGGAAGCTTGAAAAGAGAAGGAAACAACATTAAAAAACCAAGTCTTCTGCTTTGTAACAAAAGAAGCTGAGGAACCGCCAGCTTATCTTGAAATGCAAGCAGCTAAAAAATAGTAAAAGAATTTATACGTGCAGTATCGAGAAAAGAGTTCATTCAAAACACAGTGTTAAGGGGAAAACTGGAAACTGAAGTAATTTATCTCTGAACAGAAATGGGATCACGTTGGCTACCTGCAAAAAAAAAAAAATACAACTGCAATGCAAATCTCGGAAAACGAGAGCCACAAGCTGAGCAAACCTCCTTGGGGGTGGCAGCGGCTGCCCAGATTTCTGAGCACTGGGTCTTTATGAGCTGAACACTTTACTGAGCATGTTTTCTTTAATATTTATTTTCACAGAATCAGCCTGATCTCATGCTCCAAGAATGAAACCTTGGCATGGAAGTGGCATATCTGCTAGTTAATGTCAACATTCGATGTGCAATCGGAGAGCAAACAGGGTTTCATAGTGTGGTAAAAACTGAGTTACTGTTTGCTTTAATTCTATTTTCTTTGTGTCAGATACATTAAGATTCTTGTAAAATAGTAAAAGAATTTCATTCTTACTTGAAAAAAACAGAAAAGAGAAAAAAAAGTACCTACTTCTACAAGTTCAAGCAAAATGTTGTAGTATCTAGCTTGGTTATGAATAGCTTGAAACATCTTTTGCAGGAAATATTATACTAAAAAGCCCCAGTGATTTTCCCAGTACTAACTATTAAGGAGGGAAAGGGCACACTTAACTGTGAATGAACTACTCTGTAGCAAAAGGAAATTCCTCCCTAACTCAAAAACAGGCAAGGCCAGGCTGTGGCATGATGCTGAGTGGGTACAGCCAGCTGCCTAACTCTCACCACCTATAGAAACTATGTTCTGCATGAATAACCCAGTTCATCCATGTGCTTTATTGTCCTCTACTCTTCTGGGCAAAAGATCACAGGAGATCATGTTTCAAATGGTGATGTCCCAGGTCTGGGAAGAATGGAGCTGTTGGGACTCCCACTGCTATAAGGTGGTAGCTCAGAACCACCAGGATTTCGTCTGAGGCTCACAAACACGGTAATTAGTGACAACCACCACTGGCACAGCACTTCTGTAAGTGTCAGGGCAGAAACACCTGCGGCATATCCCACCCTGGCAGAGAAATGGAGCTGGTGACCTAACAGTCTTTTCCACCTCTAACTTCTGGGGTTTAATGAATTGTCAGTCACACCTACGTGTGATAGCGCTATGAAATCCCAGCCGCGTAAGAAAGCTGGCAGAAGGCTTTGGCTGTGCAACTCTGTGGTTTTATGCTTAGCTGTGTCCGAAAGATGGAAAGGAGGTAGAAGACTTTTAAGAATCAGTGTGGACCGTTGCCTTCAGATATATTCAAATTCCAGTTACATAGACAGCAAACTCACCTGCAGCTTGGGCTGTAGGACAGAAGCAACTTTGAAAAAAAGATAAAGGCAAAAGAATAATAAATAATACTCCCTCTAAACATCACCTGTATGGAGGAGAGACTGCTATGGCTTTGGTGTTTAGAAGGTTGGCAAGGATTTCTCTGTGTTGCAGGAAGTCCCTAGAGCAAGGGAAGGGAGCTAAGGCAGGTGCTGTACCCATTGCTGGCTCTGCTCTACTGGGAGATGGCCGCGTAAGTCAAAGGAAGGGATTGAACACGGGTTATCCGTGACACCTGTCTGCTGTCACTAAAACTGGGGCAGACCTCATTCTTCTGCATAACATGCTGCAGTAGGAAAGTTTATTTGCTTCAAACAGAAAAAGCAATAAACATATGTATGATACAGAGAGGCAGAACTGTGTTCTTCGCCCCCTCAAAAATCCTGTAATGGGACAAGAAAACATGGGAAACTGGTTCTTCAAATCATACACTGGTACTCTAAACCTGGGGCTAGCCTTCATCTCATTGTATAGTCAAAGAGACTTGGTTGTATATGGTATGTATATCTATGGCTTCTGTATTTTCCCAGGATTTGGAAGTGGTTGTTCTATGGTATGATTTAAACGATGCTATACAAAAGGGCCACTCAAAAGGTAGAGCTGGAAAGCAGAATGGCTGAACTGTTTGAGGTATTTTAGAAGAGATTTTGATCCAGGTCCCTCTCCACCATGTCCTCAGGTTGGGAAAGCATATTCAGAGCTGACATGGCTTTCCCAGGTGTTTTCTACTGGGACAGAGTGCAGCTTGTGCAGTTAAACATGAGTGCATTCAAGTGTCCTAAGGTCTTTGGGTGAAAGCCATTACAGACATTGAAAAAGTGTTTAATAACCCAAGCCCCATGTCCTGAGCACAGCTGGGTTCACAGAAGTTCACACACCTCTTAAGAAGTTTAGGCCAAAACGTAAGCAGACCAGAATGAAGCTGGGATTTCAAATGGCAGCAGGGACCATGTGTTGCTGGAGCTCCCTCCCAGGAAAGTCATGGCAAGCGCATCCAAACCGCCCTTTGGGGTGGCTCCTGCAATGCACTCGTGATCTGAACAGATCTCAGAAGGCGCACAGCTCCCTCCACCCACAGAAACGCCCAGTCAAATCACCAGTGAGTGAGCTGTACACAGCGGTGCTCAGCTCAAGGTTTTTGTTTTGTTTTAAAAGAAGGGTGCATACTGAATTTCCAGGATTATGTCTACTTTGTAAGGTGCATGCTAAGTATTCCTGCTATGATAATCTGCAGGCACAAAGTTACTCTGTGCAGTTGCTTACAGATGACAAAAAAAAAAAAAAATACTTTTTGTCACAACTACCTTGCTTTTAAATAATTCCATTTGAAATTTGAAATACACATAGTGGCCATCCTCATGAGAAATCAGATCAGCTTATGGTCTTTCAACTGACTGGAAATGTATTGGCAAGTCAAAAAAAAATCCTACTCTTCCTCATTTGCGGTATGCTCTCAGAAAAAGAAACCGGACATATGAAGGCATTTTTCCTCTGGAGGACAAGGAGTGAGGATGAAGACTTTGCCTGCCTCTCTCTCTCTCAAGCTGAGGGTGGAACAGATTCAGCAGGTTCTTCTCACAAATACAGACAAGTGCAGTGCTCTGGTCCAGTGGGATAATAAGGAAACGGACACTGCACTCCACACCATTACCCTGTACGGACTGTTATGACATAGCAATCAAGCTGTAAAGCTCATCAAAACAAAAAAAAAATAGTTTGCCAAAAAGAATGGAAAAGATGAATTCTATTTCTATTTTGTGTAAATAGAGGCAATGGGGCAGCTGCTTTATGTAAACTTCTAGTCTTAGAAGAAGAAAAGCATAAAATGCAGGAAAGTATCTGTAGTAAGGTTGGCTTAGAAAGTCATGTCGAAAAAGTACGAAATTCCCATTGTATTCTCAAGGTAGAAGTTCTCTGCACAGGTAGCTCCTCATGCCACCATAGTGGAGGTCAAAGAAGTTGTTTTCCTTTCTAAAACTGCTGGCAGCTGCCTGACTGTCCTGCTCGGCCAAGCAGGAGCTCCCCCATGGGTGTGGGACAAGCGGGACACCAGCTTTGGGCCAGGGGTGGGCATGAGGTCATCATGGTCTGCACCTGCTGGATGCAGCTTGCTGCCGCCCTCCTCATCCTCCTGTTCAAACGCTTTTGAGTACTGCTTGCGTGTATTTTTTTGAAGTGAATCATGTGTTGTATATGGTTTCTGTGTCATTTTAGACAGCGCAGCAAACTCCTTAACACAGTGCTGAACAATGCCACAGCCCTGTTGGGTTTTTTTCTACCATAAACCAATTAAGAGAAGTTAATCATTAGACGGCCAGTTGTACATTAAGACAGACTCCCTTCTTTGTCTTCCAGCGTTATTAAATACCGCCTTCTTTGAAATGCCACATAAAAGTGATAGATGCCCTTTCCTTAAAAGTCAGGCATCTTGTGGAGTTATGTTTTATATTAGTTCAGCGACAAAGAGCCCTCCTTGGTTAAATATAGAAGCGCAAAGCAGATAAGGGGAAGCAAGCCGGCTGCGGTGAGAGCACCGGGTCGGCTCTGGTTCAGATAAGCAGCTGGAGGGGCAGGGGAGTATTCGCTGCGCAAGATCGCATCGTCTGAATGGCAGTGTGGAGACATGGGTACGAGGGGAAAACAAATCCAGCTGAGGGCAAATATGCGAACGGTCAAATGTATTTGTGACAACACGACAAAGTTGATGGCATTTCTTAAGGATGCTTAGTGGAATTTGAAAGATGGTTTGGTGTGGAAGCTGCTGCTTAAAACAACTTCAGAAACAGAGAAAACTCTCCCTGTGTAGACTGAAAAGGGCGTGAACGTGTGTGCTTGCTTGTGTGCGCGGGGAGGTTCATCCCTCCAGTTAACACTTGTGTTTAGAAAGCTTCAGGAGCGCTTTCAGAAGTAACGCCATCTCCTCAAAACCAGACACATGAACCCAAACGAGAGATGAATGAACCCAGAGGCAGAAAAGCAGGACCGGGCGAGAGCGAATCATTAGGAAAAAAGTTTCTCTCCAGAGGAATGCCAAATGATATTTTTGCTTACCAGCTTTCACAAGGCAAAACTGTTGCTCGGGAGAATAAACGCTGGCTTTGTGTGTCCCCCTGGAACCAGAAGGCAGGCAAGTCAGGGCTCAGCTAATGTATAATCTGTATTTACATGTCAAAAAAACCCCCCTTATTTAGGTTCTTGATTTACAGTCCCTAGTTTTCATAAAAGCCAGTCATTGCCAGTGAAAGAATGCAGAGTAGATTTATAGGATATACATTATACCTTAAATTTTAATAGCATTTTTAAAAGGCTTTTATGAGTCGTCCTAAGTAATGTTTTTTTCCTCTGTTTTCAAGACATTACTGTGTAAAAACAGATCCAAATCTTTACCTTAAAAACAAGACCATTTTAACCAACCATGCTGGCATCAACTCTCCTGCAAAGCTAAACATTGTCAGCAATGTCCTTATAAGCCTCTGTTTTCAAGGGTTCATAGCTTGAATGTAAAATGTGCTTTGTACCAAGGTTTGTCTGATAAGATCTCAGCCTGCATCAGCAGTGAATTTGCTTTCACCATCACAGTCAAAATAAAATAAATCTCTGGAGGCTTCTGTAAATTAGACAACGGTAAAGGGCCTGATTCAGTGCCTTCTCCCCCACACCAGGCTCCACTTTCCTTTTAGAAAGCTGCTTTAAATATCTGTCAGCTCAAGTTCAGTCCAGTTAAGAGCAGAAATACTCTAAGCAATCACAGGGGTACAAACAAAAATGCTGGCTGGGCACATGTGTTTGCATCCATGCATGGACAAAGCAATGCAATGCCAGCTGTTAAGCAGCTCTCTCAACAACTGATGTTCCTTAGAGAGAAATTTGAACATTATTGAAGAAGTAAATAATTAAATGAAGTGTCCTAAAATGGATTTGTAGAGAATGAATTACTTAAATATTTTTTAGGAAAACAGATAGCAAGTAGACCGTGCTAATACACTATTAGAAATTATAAATATATATGCTGTACTTACTAGTAAGACCTTTCAGTGACTATTGACAGCTGACTACTGACAGCAAGCACAACATTTAGGAGGTGTATTTGCAGAAATGATGTCCTTCGTTAATGACAAATTGCATAGCATGGAGATCTTTGTACCATATCTAAATATTTTTTTTTTTTTGCCAAAATTGCCTAACTGGCCTAAGCACAATGGTTGCATCTTTTAGAAAAGTCCTAAGAGTTGACTCCACCTGAGAGAAACAACAGTGACGGGGACCAAACTGGTAACCAAAGTCTCCTTGGCACAAGCCTAACTGCCTCTCCTTTTTCCTTTAGTTCTACGGGGCTTGTGTTCACGGCTGTGTCTTCATCATCATTCATCTTCAACAAGAGAAACGGACAACATCTCAGCATGGAAGAGTCAAGAGCCTGGAGTGATCCGCACAATTCTGGGACAACAGGGAACTGTGGAGGCAAGAAAGACCAGTTCACCTACCTCTCAGCTGAGGCAATGGTCATGAGAGAGCCATGGAAGAGGTGAGCGTTAGCGGCACTGTCCACAGCTACAGCAGATGTGGTGGCATCCCAGGAGGAGGCAACAGGTCCATGGACACAGCTCAGCCAGGTGCTGGGCACTTGAGTTTCAAAACCTGGGCAAGACACAAGATACAAAAATGAAGTATCCAGATCACGTTCTTGGTATAAGTGTCTAAATAGCAGCAAAATGCTATTTTAAGTATGTAAATTTTCCCTTACATTTGGCCATGAGGATCTTCAAAATGCCTCATTGGAAATACAGACGTAAACAGCATCCAGAATCTGAATCCATTTCATGGCTTAGACTAAATTATAGAACTTTTATGACTTTTTATCTTGAGATCTTAGCATTTTCTATGAGTATATTGTAACCTGTGATTACTTAAGCTGAAAGTTAAAATGACTGAAAAACATCTGTTATAAACTGGGCTATTACAAGCTAGTGTAAGTATACACCAAATACCACCAATAGATAAGGAAAAGTAAGTTGGAAACAGCAAACATTTCCAGTAAATTACAAATATGCTTTAGAGTATCCTGAATAACACTTCAAGCACTCAGAATATTGTCCTACTAAATCAAGTACTTACTCTGGATCCAGTCTTGCAACCTCCAATCATGTGAGTAGTCTCATCCATAGTAACAGGATTGAGAAGGTAAAGGCCACTCACTTGAGTACACACTTTTTAGAGCCTGCTGTTAATCCCTTAAATGCTTTAAAATTAAAATTTTTCCTTTTACATTAGCATTTGATATAAAGATTTTTTCAAAAAACATCAGTCTCCATTCCAAACTGGTCAAACTTTACAGCTAAAATGAGTCATAGACAAAGCTATTACCTTGGTAAACATCTAGATTTGCAATGATCTTTCTTCAAGTGTCAGAAAACAAAGAAATTAATTTAATTTTTACATGTAAATGAGAATAAAAATCAATATCTTCTATGCACAAAATAGAGCATGAAGATATTCCATCACATTTTGATACTTCATATTAAAAATATATCCTCAAATAATTTATTAATCAATAACCATAAATCCTAATGAGTGGTAGGCGTTAAAAAGCAAATCGTATTTTGGATGCATATGTGCCATTTGTAAAGCCACAAAGGAGGTCAGTATCAATACGCAAATAAACTCAAAATTCCTGCCTCCTACTTTCCCACCTACAAATAAACACTGATATTTGTATATAAATTAATTAATTAATTAAACGCTGGGGACTTATCAACAGAGCTCAAATTACTTGCAGACATCCAGTATCGGTGATATATACATACCTTAACAGGTATCAACATGAGATGCCATTCTACAATAGTCAGAGTTCTTGGCTTTGGTCAGCCAAATAGATAAAGAGATGCTTCAACTGGAGTGTGCGAGGAATCTTAGTGAAACATCACATAAATGCATGCCAAAGACTCTAGCTCTGTAGGCTGCTACTCCAGAACAGAATTTTGCTGCTCTTCAGCTATTTTCAGTGCTCAAAGTCAAAATTTGAGTGCAGTTTCTGACCTTTGTTCCACCTTTGCAGCATGGGAGGTGAAACAAATAGCAAAACTCTCCTCTGCTGTACCTCATGCAGACCAGACAGCGAGGTCCATGACCTAGCCCGAAAACTCACAGCTGCTGGCTCATGGAAAGCCGTGTTCTGAGATGGTGAAGGCCCCTGAAGCCCCTGGGAAAGCTCCTTGAGCCTAGACAGGGACTAAACTGCAAAAGCTCCATCTGGCACTACAAATCAGGTGCTCTTTTTCATACTCCGCTTGATGGGCTCCGTCTAACAGGCAGTAGCAGAGCACCCGTGCCAGGTAAGATCCCACATGAAATACTAAAAAAAAAAAAAAAAAACAACCCCAAAACATCATCATCAAGAATTCCCATCTGCTCCCTCCGAACAAGGATCCAGCCAACAAACTCCTACTCGATTTACCTCCCAGAAACAACTTGCATTAGTTGAAACAGCTCCATCTGAACGGGTTGGATAAATACTCTCCCAAAACCTCCAAAGACCAATGGTGTACCTTTCCATCTTTTCACAGAAAGAGAAGTATTTCAGAGGCCGTGAGTGGTCACATTTGTCCCATGATTTCAAATATCTAGAGTCAAGTAGCTGAAGCTGGTAGAAAACCTTTCCCTCATAAGGCCGGTGGAGCAGGCTGCCCCAAGAGACTGAGGTCTCCGTCATTAGAGGTTTCCAAAACCAGACTGCAGGACATCCTGCACAACCTGATATGATCCCAGAGCTGACCCTGCTCAGAGCAAGAGGTTGGACTAGAGCTCTCCCAAGGTCCCTTCCAGCCTGAATTACCCTGCAGCGCTAAGGACTCATTCTCTCTCCCTCCTTTGTCCTCCTTCTGCCCCCAAAATTAAGGTTTCTCTAAGAATATTTTATTTGTGTCTTAACATTTTCTTCAGAAAGCCTACTGACACCAAAGGAAAGCTCAGTTTAAGACAGAGTTACACCTTTATGAGTTCTGTTAACTGTCTCGTATATACACTGTAATTTTGCTACTGACAAAGCCACGACCATTTTTTTCTCACAAAGAGATAGCCACTAATCTCAGCTTCCAAATGACCATTGTAATGAAATGCCTTATTTTCAAACGTGTCATTGATAGAAGCAGGAAATGTCTTTCACCTTCTGGTCTTTCTGACAGCTCAGGAGCACACTTCTTCCATCTTAACAAAAGTTTTCTGTAGTTTAGATGTATAATCTGTGTGGGGGAGTTCATAGCTGAACACACCAGAATACCTGGATGCCGATCAAAACTCAAAAGGCAACATCTTTTAAGCTAAACTAGATAATGTATTTTATACAGACAGCAAAAATATTTTGTGCAGACAGAATACTAGAGTGCAAGAGACCCTGAGAAGCCAATCACTTAATCTTCTGCCCTTGGACGATCAACCTGTGCTGTTCCTAGCATACGTGTGCCTTGGTTTCCTTCAAAATAAACCTTCTCTGGTGTTGATTCCAAAATCTCCCTCAGCAATTTTTTACTTCGAGTTGCTAAATGTCAAGGATATTGTCACATGCTCTAATATTTTTGACCCTCGTTCTTTGAAATATGTCTTGTTTTCAATATGATTTTTTTTTCTGTCATGCATTCACCATCCAAACATACACCAACTGACCTTCTGCTAAATAGATACGTTTACATGCGACCTCACTAACCCACGTATGTGAGGAAACTTACTATCTGACAACTTAGGAGTTGTTCATTTAAGTGTTCAATCACTTGACCAATAAGAGCTGAACATTCATTTAGCAGGAGATAATTAGCATTGACAAGTAGGGACAAGTTATCAGCCCCAGACACAAAAATGCATATAACTTGTTGAAGCATGAGTTACTCTTGCTCTAGGATTGCATTAGCTCACACGTTCCTCTCTTGAAAGCTTCCTTTTATTAAGTATACACAGCGTATGCCTTGAAGCTAGTGCTCCCTTTTTGGCTTCATCTAATTTGAGAAAAACTTTTCTGGAGATGATGAGAGTTGTCTTAGCTGATGCCTTGTACTCCCTACCTCCACTTCATGTCCCAGTGCTGGCTCCAAGTCTGTTGATCTGGTTACCTTATCACACGATCGTAAGTGGACATTGCAAAGGTCTTCTGTGAGATACTGAGTCAGCAAAGATGACAGGGTTTAAGCCTGACTCTCCATCACAGCTACAGAGAGGCTGTTGAAGGAAATGGGAGAGGGAGGAGAGAGGTCAGGGATGGGATTTTGAATTAGGAGTGACAAGACAACAGGAATTCATTCTGCAATAATTTGGAAAAATGAAAGGTTATTTGTAGATTTTTGCCCTTAAAAAAAAAAAAACAAAACGCAATGGGGAAACAAATACCTCTGGATATTTAATAGCTTTGTGGCCAGCTACTCACTTGGTAGTCAGGTGTTCACAGGTACACGTGGCCTCTGGGCTGCTGACTTGACTCTGCTGTCCTCATTCGGCCAAGTTCCATCCTAGCCATGACAATCTTAGCCGTAAGGTCTGCTTTTGGAGTCAGATGCATTGCTATGAACATTTCAGTCCAAACAAATCACATTTTCTAGTGAAAATTAAATTCTTTATTCAGCTTTCACCTACCTTCTGACCAGCTCCAGACGAAGTCTGGTTGCATGAAAGATGACAACTTCATCCAGGCCACAGTATCAAACAAACATCTGTCATCAGAAATGCAGGCTCATGGATGGATCAGGGGTTATAACTGCTTTCCAGGGCATAATGTAAGAGGTAATAACTTGTTTTAAGAAGATGCTAAAGAAATATGTGGGATTTTAGCAAACTGAAATGGAATAGTCACTTTTTAATCAAATAAACCTCTACAAAACTCTTAGTAGGCTGTGGACCAGAAGCAGTTTGAAGGTCATGCAGCTTCTGTCCTACCTAAACTTAGAAGATGAAGGATAAAAGACAACTGTAAATCAAACAGTGGATAGCAAACATCATTCCTCAATATTGCAGCTACCACAAAAAATGGGAAGCCTCACGGTACATTACGGACTTCCCTGACAAGGAGAGATGAGTTCTGTTTCCTCACGTGACAAGGTATAATTCTGGAGTGAAAGTTTAGTAAAGAGCAGCTCTTAAGATTTCATTCCCCACTGGCATACAACAGAGAATCATTGACTTCAGATAACCAGCTATGAGATTACCAAATACCTCAATAAGGACTAATTCATCTTTTTGTACCTGTTAATTTTGCAATACTGATTTATAGCTAAATGAATTTATAAAGGAAAAAACAGACACATGGTTTCTTTAAAAATTTTTTTAACTGAGTTTCTGATTTATTACCTCTTTAAAAAAAAAAAAAAACAAAAAACAAACAAAAAAACACCCCGAAATGTATGAACAGATTCTCTAAATCAGGCCTTGGTCTGCAGAGGGATCAAAAGGAATCTAAAGCAGTTGTTACCTTAAGTAAGTCATGGGTTTTTTTGGTATAGAGGATTTTAAATTTGTGCTCAAAATGCTGCCAGAGAAAAAGTATAAGCAGCAGCTCCCAATAACTAAAATCTATAAAGATCATCCAGGACAATTGTAATATATTCTGCTCACAATTTATTTGTATGGACATAATTTCACATACAGCAGAAAAAAAAAATGGAAGTTAACAGAGGAAACCAGACCTGGTTTAAGATAAGGTGTTTTACTGGATAAGATGTTTTACTAAAAGTTATCTGTACTTTTTTACAACTGATCTGTAGTGCTTTTTTGTACACAGGAATTAATGATGAGGAACACAGGTTAACAGCCTGTATTGAAAAAAAGGCCTCGAAAACCTGAGGGGGTAGATAATCTCTGAACAGCAAAATACCAAGACAATATTCAGCAAGCTTCAAAATCACATGCACCAAAAAACTCACCAAGCCCCACTGACCTGTCTATGTGAATTTTTTTTGCTGGAAAAGTGTCTTGCTGCTTTTATTGCATAGTCCATTTTGGTGAATTCGTGTATTTTTTTCATCAAAGTTGAGCCAGACAACACTGGAAGAGTCAGGGCTTTGTGTCCGCAAGGAGAGCTTTCTGTGTACAAGTTCTTCCAGCTATTTAATTTGCCTCACCCTAAGATGATCCCTGTTGCTTATTTTTAGGGAAATTGTCCTATTTTTCAGGAAGCCAGCCTACTTTGTCTGTGTGGAAGAGCCTGACCAGTCTTCTCAGAAGATCCGTCCTGCTTTGGAAAACTCAGCTGAGCAACTTTGGGTGTTTCAGTCACAAGAATGCTTCCTGCCACTAACGGATCAGAAAGAGCTCATATATCTGGAGGCTGTTGGCATTTCTTTCTTATGTTACTAGTTACTATGGAACCTTAAATTCTTCACTTTGGGCTATTTTAGGGAGCACTTCGGTTTCTGCATTGCAAATGTGAATCAGTGGTGGCAAACACGTCGTGTTCATAAGAGATGCCCACCGCAGGATACAGTAAAGGGTCAGTAAATAAAACCACTGCAGCAATTTTTCATCAGATTTCGCAATAGTAAGGACTGATTATACAATAAATTACATTATATGGTTTTCCGTTTACTCTGTTTGTGTCTTCAGCACTGAATCTACCCCTTTGATCCTGTAAACTCCTGCTCTGCTCTGTAGCATTTTTTAACCTACAGATTTCAGGGAATTTGCTGTATGAAGACAGAAATTGCCCTCACTTTACAGATACGTAAGCACAAGAGAAAAAAAAAAAAAAGCGATTTGCCCACACAGCAGCTCAGGGCCTGAGCAAGGCATCGAATTCACACCTCCTGCTCCTGCCAGGAAAGGCTGGGGACTGCTTTTGAGATTATGCAGTCAACCCTCCTGAGGAGAAACCTTCCTAAGGTAAATCGCTCATTGATATTTGCTCAAGTTTACCTTACTTAAGCTCCTATTCTGCTATACGTAACCCAGGTAAGTTAATTGGCCTTTCAGATGAAATTGCGCTGTGCTGTAGGTGGAAGCTAAGCTCTGCACCAGGAGTGCTCCTCCAGCCTCTTCCGTTGGCTTCACGTATGACTGACTTAAAACATTTGTTAGAATTTTCCTGGAATCTTAAAGTTTAATTTGGAAGATGGTCATGGTAAAAGGATTCTGCTGGGCACGTAATGTGAAAATTCGATAGCTAATAAAAGATGCTGACTTACCAGCAAGAACAGATGACAGCTTCTTCTCTAAAAAAAAACCCACCAATAAAACAAAACAAACAACCAAATTCATCCACAAACACTAATAATTCCACAATGTTTCCATTCAATTTGAATTCATACTCTGCATTTCACTTCATAGCACGCCATAAAGTCAGTCCTTGCAACATGCAAGCAATTTGCTGTCTTATAGGAGGGGAGCAGTGAAGGCTGCCTGCTCCTGAACATCGTGCTAGGAGACCACGCAGAAATAGAGAGCAACATTACAGACATGAATTTAGCTTTCATTTTACCCACTGATAGCCTTTAAAAAATAACAGATCAAGCTATTATTTATGCCTAGAAACATCACCAGAATGTGCGACTAAGGACACATTAGAACAATCGCTTTCTATCAATTAGCAGCATGGGAAATATTTTTAGCGTATCCATGTCTGGATTTTTCTGCTTTGTGTAGGTAACTTGCCGGATATTACAAAAGACTGCTTGATGAAAGTCTGTACTGCAGGAATCACCACTGCTGAGAAATTCAGAACCTGAAATCTGATGACAATAAAATCTGCGCTCAGCTCTCAGACGGACAAGGGTAAAACGATGTCTTAGCGAAAGCGCTTCTGAGTGGAAAGAGATCAGCAAGCCATTTGGCAAACTCACACGCAGCATTTCAGCAGGGGTCTTCGAAAGAAAGAGAATAACTCTGTTACGCAGAGGCACCAGGAACGCTGAATTTCACTGCACGCGCTGTCTTAGAAAACAGCCCTCGGTACCTTGAAAACAACTGCAGCGAACAAGGCTTGAACTGTGTAACCAGTAAGAACCCCGGGGCACATATACATCCCGCTGCGCCCAGACGGCGGAAAGCGAGTCGGGAGCTGGTTGACCCTGACGGTGCAACCCCACGCCTGAAGCGCCCAGCCTTCTACGGGGGTCAGAGCTGGCTGCCATCCAGCAGCTCTCTGGCTTTAGCACACAGAAATGCCCTCAGCTTGACTTCGGGATGGATGGCTGGAAGCTGAAGCTAGACTAATTCAATCTGGAAAAACATCACACGCTGGTTTTTATTTTTTTTTCTAGCATAAGCTGTAATTTTAAATGAGACTCTAAATCTGGAGAAGGTATCTAAGAGATGACCTCCTGCCTGACCAGCAACCATGGGGCAGATGCAGAACCACGCAGCATCTTCTCAAGCTGGCTTTTCTACCTTAAGAATTCATGTATATCAAATGTGAGCTTCATTTTTATCCTTTCCCACTGTCTAGAGATGTCAGAAATCAGTTTAATTGCGTAGACTGTCAAGACTCCCTGGGAATTATGTGTATTTTTTTTCTCTCTCTCTCATACAGAATCCATCTTTGCTCTGAATAATTACTGCCAGAGCTGAATCAGAACGTGCCAAAGCTGCAGAAAAGAATCCAACCCTGTTCTACAAACTTTCAAAGCAAATATGAATTTGCTTTACTGGTCTTTTTTTTTTTTTTTTTTTTTAAATACATGCACTGTCATTCGATTCTCTTTGAATAACTCAGCATCAATGAATTTAGTGAAGGATATTTGGGCAGATCCTCAGCTGGTATACAATTGGCTTCAGAAAAGCTATGCTTAGCTACATCCTGAAGACACATCATAATGAATTTGAAAAGCTCTCTTGGAGATTATTCACCTCATGCGAATGCAACTGTTCCCATCAGCTATCTCATTTTAAGGATTTTGGCTATTGAGTCAGAGGACAGACAATAGTATGGGACTGAGCCCAAGCAATTAACTCTTCGCTTGGTTTTATTACTGAATCCTGAACTGGAATCCCACAGAGAACCTGTAACACTGTTAGTCAAAGAAAACAGAGCAAAACTTTAAATAATTAAAAGCTCGGAAGACAAAATTAAACAGCAGCACATAATTTGCACATAGAACATTTTTAAAAAACACAAAACTGAAAGGACATTAATTGAAACCTTTAATCCCAACAAAGTATTCATTCTGAGATAATTACTGCCATAAAATCCTCTGCCACGGAGACATTGACAAGAAAACGATCTTCAAAAGTTACATACGTAAGCAGCATGGAACTTGGGAAAAGAGTTGGCAAGGATGAAACCCTACAGAGACATGAAAAGAAGGAAAGATTTTGGAGAGAACTGAGCCTTTCAGCATAAGCCATTCCTCTGTGAAAACATGTTATCATTTAGAAGACTGAAACAGGAAAAGGATGGGGAAGATGTGCTAGCACAAAGACAGTTCCTCTTATTTATAATAAAACAGTGGGTTAAAAAAAAAAAAAAGAATAGCAACAAACTGGATCTTGAAAACAGTTGGGTCAACAGTCAGCAATACAGGTGATTAAAACTGAAATTTGATAATTTCTTACTCATGGAGCACAAAGTGTTATAATAAAAAAAAAAAAAAAAAAGGAATATTGAGATTCCTCCGCTCTTTCCAGCTACAATAGTTTGAGCTGCACAGCATTAGAACCGTCACTGTCCTTCGCCCCAGACACGCTTATCTTGGCGCTCGCCCAAGGATGATAGCAACTGTTGGAGCAAAGCAACGTTCAGTCCCTGTCATAGCCGTGCTTTATAAATGTTGGGTTTGGTTTGGATTAGCGGAGAAATGACATGTGCTCTTAATATAAACAAGGTTGGCCAAAATCTTAAATCACTTTCTCACTCTCTATGTACTGGCTAAGCAGCTTTAAACTGACAAATAAATACACTTGCAAAGATCTCCAAAGTGCTCTTTTCCTCCACAGCAATGTTGCTCCAAGCCCCCGTCGGTACGGCATGTCACACCAGCAGCTCTCCCGGGAAAACGCTCCAGTCCATGCACCACGGTTCCTTCCTACTGATTACTTACTCCTACGGACATACAGATAAAGATGTCTTTGACCTAAGTACCTCCTGAAAATTCTGTATGATGAAGGGCTACACTCATCAAGGATCGTTTTGTCACTGTATTTTCAAATGTTTTTAACAGTTGCATAGGGAGTCAAATATCTCTATAAACAAATGGAATTGACATTTTGAAACGAAACAATTTTGGCTTTTTTCTCATCAAGTCTAATTTATACTTTGGAAGACAAATATGTACTTTATATACTGAGAGGCAGACCTCTAAAAGTTACATTTAATTACTGTGAGAAGTATTCTTACCAAAAATACAAACAATATATAAAATGTAGCAGATTTTTTTTTCTTTTTTTTCATTTTGCTGACTATCAGTATTCTGAATATTATGCCAAGTTATATGGGTAGGTCCAGAATTTGTTGGTTATTTGCATGAATTTAATGCAAAGCATCACATACTTGCACTGCGTATTATAACAAAAAAAAAAAATTGCATACATCTTACATGCATGGACACTTTCAGAAACCTATGTCAAGAGACAAGATGTTCAACTACCGGTATTGCTCTGATTATCCATCATGATCAGGGGTGGAGAACAAAGACAAAAGTTACTTTAAGCCCTAGAGAAAAGGGCTTAAAGGGGAAGCCCTAGAGCCCAGCTTCCCCTGCCTCAGGCTTAGAGACACGAAAACTGAGTAGGCAAAATCAAGAGGCAAAACCAGGTCCTGACTTTCATTTCTTACTGCTGCTGGTGCTGGGGAACTGCCCTGCTTCCCTGTCTGCAGGCAGACCTGCTTCTGCTAACCGCAGATCCTCAAGTGCTTCACTGCCTGGGCGGCTCTGCAGAGACACGCGCTGCAGTCTCCGTCAACGCGTCCATGTGTTCCACACAGTGTTCCAGCGTCCATGCATCAAGCGTTAGTTACGGTGTTCACACTTGGTTTAACTACTTTTGTGGAAAGCTCAGCAGACAGTTTTTTAATCTGATTTTCTTCTTGAGCATCCTGGCTTTTCCAGCAGTCAAGGACCAATCATTACTTTCATACTTACCTGTGAATAAATCTGCTGAAAGGCCTCTTTGGAAATTCTCACTAACAGAGCAAGAAGTTGTCAGAAATATAAATTTTAAAAAGAAAATGAAACAGACTCTGTCAGAGTAGATATTCCTGATCCATATGAGGATAGATGACAAAACCCCAGAAACAGTCAGATCCATAAAAAGCACAGATCAGGGGAACCGATGTTGCCCTACCAGCAGCACCCCAACTTTACACTGGTGTTTGCACCATCTTTATTTGTGTGAGCAAATGCAGCCACTGTCAGTCTGAGCTGGCTTCCACGTGACCTGCAAGTGAAAGATTCAGTAACACTCCATACTCAGCACCTCGCTACTTCCTCCAGCTCCTTGGCGAACAAGTCCAAAGTGAGCGCAGCACCCAAGAACAGAGACAGAGCATCCCCCAAACCCGTGGGGCAAGGGAGCACCTTTCCTCCCCCCCTCCATGCTCCAGCCCACCGCCACAGAAACCAGCCCTCCTGCAGATGAGTGATGCCCTTAGGCACTGCCATACCCCGGCCCCTCGGCCAGGCACCAAACACGACGCCAGGGTGAATCAAAAGTTTGGGTGTGAGCATGAGCAGGTCTGTGCTTTAAAATAGAATTACTTGCTTCATAAAAGAAATCAGCTGTATTGAAGAAAGCATTAGCCAGTAGTTACCCTCACATTGCTCACAAACCCTTGTTGTGTAAAGGCATTGCACAGTATGTGTCTTCAAGATTTTTGGCGCATTTTCTTCCTGGTAAGTTATGGTCTTTTCTGAGAGATGGTGTGAATGACACATGCAAGGTACAAATACACCTTCCTTGGTCCCCAACCCATGGAATTCCTGAGCCTGCAATACGAAAAGGGCAAGGAAACGAAGGCTTTCTGGAGAGGTCAGAGGGTGGCACAAGCTCCTCAGAGATGCTGTCAGGGCAAAAGTGAGTCCTCTCAATATCAGAGTCATCACTGCCCTTGTTTTCCTACCACTTTTGACCATGTTAGCTGAAGAATGATAGCAAGTGAGATGCTTTGCTTTAAGCACAAGAGCTCCCTGTACCTATCACCAACCTAAAGCTCCACAGGGATACGCACATGGTTCCAACAAGACCATGTACTTTATGGACCTGGGCCTCAAGAATTAGCATCACTAGTTATGAACATTAGACGCTTCTACCGAATGATGAACCTTTGTGTAGGTTGTCCAGCTCAAAACACAGGGATTGTGTCCTGCCAAACTGAAACTTCTCCGGGCTCAGAATTCTCTCATGCGGGGCTTTAAGCATTACGACAAGTCTGCACATAGAAAGAGAAAGAGTTCAGTTTGGTTTCCCTTCAAAGCAGATGCCAAAAAGGTCGATAAGACTGTTCAGTGCATGATGCAAGAATTAATAAGATTTAGCAACAATAATAAAAGATTATTTCAGCATACGGGGCTCTGAGCAACCTGGTCTAGTGGAAGATGTCCCTGCCTATGGCAGAGGGGTTGAACTCAATGATCTTTAAGTTCCCTTCCAACCCAAACCATTCCATGATTCTTTATCTGCTGTCCAAAACACAACAGTGCCTCTGGTCAGTTGTGTTCCCAGGTCTTTTTAGTTTACTTACATGTGCTGAGGTCACACTAAAATTCACAGATAGCAATTCATTGCTCACCAGAAACGCCCATACCAGCAAGTGCTGAGGTATGTTATGCTTCTTTGACAGCCACCAGAGAGAACTGCTGGTTCACAGGAATGCTGCCAGCCATTTACTGTGGACTCTTGGCACAACCGCCCTCTGATTTTCCATGTAAATGCAGAAATAGTTAACTTTTGTCACTTGAACATAGGGTACGCTTGCTGCAATTTCTGTGTGCATCAGATCTGCTATCAGGATTTTCTAGAAAGCAAATCTCCCCTCTACTGTAAACAATTAAGAGGCAATCCTTCCACCCAGAAACAAACTGACCAACACTTCACCACCACCAGCCGCCAAGCTTTAAAGCAAACCCTACCCTTCCTGCATTAGATGCAAAATAATGTTTTAAATTATACTTATTGATGCATTTTTCAAGCATTTCTTACTTGTCAAATCAAAACTGATTTCAAGGAGGCAGGGCCTCGGGTTTAATCCCCATCCTATCTCCTACTTCTTATTGCCTTGAACAAAAACTGGATACTCTCGATACCCTCCTTTCCTTTCCAAACAGCTCCAGCACTGAGATTGCTCCTGCTTGGTTAATGCCTTGGAGCTGCCACTCTTTGAGGACTGAACGTAAGGAAAGAACAAACCCCAAGCCTTTCATTCCGGTTATTTCACCGTGCGAGCGCCTGGGCCCAGCCTCTGCATTTGCTGATCTCTGCTGCCCTCTCCTGCAGGAGCTGGAAACTCTCCTTGGAGGATTTTAACGAAATACCACATTATGAATGCTGTTAATGGTGACTGGTTTAAAACCCAGAGGGGATGGGGCAGGAGTTTTAGGATTAGGGAAGACTGAAGCTGAAAAGGGAAGGTGGTCATGAGAGTCTACTGAATGGGGCAAGGGACAGAACAGAGGAAAAAAAACCCATGATAATAATAATAATAAATGAAATAAGAAGAAATCAGAAGCAGAGTAAATTATCTTCCCCTTTGATTTTCTCCTGTAGCCACAGCCAGGCTGCGGCCCAGAGTGGTGCCTATCCCTGTCTGGCCAAGGCCAGCCGGTGCTTTGGGAGAGGGATGCTCCGCCGTCCTCTGCTCCCCGTCCACCAGCCACCGCTCCCCAGATTCTCCAGTGAAGGCTCAGAAATTAAGCAGCCCAGTCTTCACACTGCCTTCAGGGGGTAGATGATGAGTTCTGTGCCTCCTTCAGAAAAAAAAAAAAAAGTAAATGCCCATTTTATTCTGCTTACATCTCTCTTCTCTCCTGCAGAGTCTGATGGTCTCCTTTGTTTCTTCCCTCCAGTCCTGGTGTTTCTTCACTGGCTTGCCCTCTATATAGTGTGCTTTGGGTGGTTTTTATTTAATTCTGTCTACCTTTTCTGTTATTATTTAACCCATTCAGCATTTCTTTGAAAAAAAATCTGAGGAATACTAAGAACAAGATTGCCTATGGGATCTTCTTGAGATAAAAATCTGTAAAAGACACTGATTTCATATTACCTCTGGCGTTTGATTGCTGAAGTCACCTAAGATTATTATTGAGCACTGGAATTTCACAGAAACGCAAACATTTTCAAAGTTCGTAAAAAATGAAAATGTGGTGGCACAGGGAAGAGAAAAATGTACTTCGCAAATGCTTCTGTGGCTGAGAAATTTGCCTGCAAAGCAGTCAGAAAGGACAAACATTATTTCAGCTCAGTTCAAAGAACGTGTCTTGGATTTTGGATGAGATGGTTGGGGCATAAAATAATAATAAACCCCCCTACACACTGGCTTAGTCCTACTGGGAGAGAAAGCTGCTACCAGAAACCATCGCATGCAGGACCAGGTGATCACTGACAAATTACCTTCCTGCTCTCTTTTCGTACTAGCAAGGCTGCTTTTTCTTGCAATGCATTAAAATCTGCCTTGCAGCTTGCTTTTAATCAAAACCAGGCTGAACTTTGCAGAGTGGAAAAAGAAAGCAGATGCTGAGGTAAACCACAGAATAGAGCTGGAAGAAAAAGTCAGAAAGAAAAGCCTCTTTGGCTTGATAAGTATTTAAGAACTATTTTTCTTGAGGGAAGGGAAAAAGAAAATACTCTTTTGTTGCAGTTTGGAAAAACAGCTATGCTTGCCTTCTTTTACCAAATGCAGGAAGAATGAGCTGGTTTGTACAGCATTTTGCATGTGGTAACTCCCATTTCGTTGTGTAACAAGCAAAAAGTAAAAAAAAAAAAACAACCAATGTTGATAATTCACAAAATGGTCCTCTCAGATTGTGGAAATAAAATTTTGGGAGTGTCAGGAATTGAAAAACAAGCAAACAAGTACTTCAGATTTATCAGTTGCTCTACGCGCTAGGGACGGACTGTATGCAAGCAACCAGAAGTCAAGATACCTCAGTTACTGTAGATACCAGTTAAAATTTCAGAGGCAAGAAATGACTGAAATAAGAACACAGTAAGGTAAAAGAGACTCAGGTATTTGCAACTTTATAGCTTAGTGGGTTTTTCATGGTTGGGTTTTTTTTTTTTCCTTTTAATGATTTCCAGCTACTGAAGTACGCACCGTGAACATCCAATGTATGCTCCTTCAGTGCAAACAATTGTGTTGGTATCTTCAGACATAGATGTTGCAAGTCAAATTTTGTGATTTGATTAATTACATGGAGTGTGGGTGCGAGGGAAGTGAACATGGACACAAGGGCTCATCACTCACCCATCCAGCTCACCAGGGACCGACGACATGGCCCTGTGCTTGTGCGACTGCATAGCTCCTAGCTGATGGGATGGACAGTGCACACTCCTTTATTCCTAAAAAAAACCAAACCATTGGATATAGCCAAAATGGTGTGAAGACATGCCAGATTATTCAAAGAATTAAGAACAGAACAGAAAAGGCATTTGGGGGAATTCTCTTAACAGTCGAGGGGCAAAGACAATTAATACTACGGCTTATCTCAACTCGTTCAGGAAAAACTGCAGAGTAATGACGGGGTGTTCTTGGCTCAGTGGAGATGCTCAGATAAACCTTTCTTCTGTACGTGGCTCTGGCTTCAGGCTGAAACCCTTCCAGCCAGGGCGGTTCTGCCAAGTGTCCTCTCTCCAGCCAAAAAGCGTGTGAGAGCAGCACAGCCCGCAGCTCAGCCCTGCTCGTCTTCAGCCCCGAACGAGGGAGCAGAGCATCCAATACGTAGCAAGAGAAGCATCAAAAGCCACTGACCTCTTTAATTAGAAAAATCTTGCCTTGTAGTGGCCCTGACAGGCCAAGAAAAGACTTCCTGATTTTGTTTTCAGTTGGCAAAGTCAGGAGTCGGAAGGGTGCTTCTGATTATGAAGAAAGATCAAATTATTCTTAAAATATGAACTTCTATTTAGATAAATCTCAACACGCATAATTCTCTGGTTTCAAAGCTGCTTCCTCTGGCAGGACGAGGAGTGGAAATCCTGCGTGAAAGGGAGCGTAAAGCTGCTGTACTCATAGCCGCGCACCAGCGCCCAGGATGCCCTGGATGCAAATCGAATTCTGTCAAAGCAGACAAATAGCTTTATTTAATAAACCATACCTTCCATTTCTAGTTGTTCCCCAAATGTTAGGTCCATTGCTTTAATACGTGTCCTTTTGTTCCCAGGGCCATTTTCTTCTGCAACAGAAAGGTGCCTGGGTACCAAACCACCAAGTAGTGGTAGACAAAGAAGCCAGCAGTGCCCGCTGGGCACAGCCGGGTTTACGTCTCCTCCTCCTCTTCCCCTTCATGTCCCCAGCATCAGACTGGAGCTTTTATTGTCACAGCAGCGTGCCACAGCTCCAGCTTGGCGTAGGAGGTGGGTGCTTTGTTTCGTTTACTGCTGCCACTTCTGTGCTGCTGTGTCACGGCTTAGCAGTAGAAAAGAAAGCAAAAATGGGAGGGTAGCACAGCGGCAGAGCTAAGACAGAACAGCCTGTTCCCAGAGCCGTTTTGCTGCCATTCTTCTGTCCATAACTTCATACTTAGCTCTTTGTAAAAAAAAAAAAAAAAAAAAAAAAAAAAAAAAAAAAAAAAAAAAATTAAAAAAAAGAGGGAAAAAAGAAAAAAAAAAGAAAAAATACTTTCTCCCAAACATAGGAACACAAAATCAAATTAAAACAACACAAAAATTAAAACAAGTGTTCAGAGGTGGATTCCTGAGGGCTGAGACTGGAAGGTAAGACCAACTTTTTGAAGTGGTGACTGAGAAGAGCACAGCGGAGTGATCAAAGCAACGGTCTTGGAAAATGAGGAAAACGACACCCGCAGCAGCAACCCTGCTAGTTTTCTGTAACACAAGATAAAGCTAGGGCTGAAGCAAGAGAAAATAATTACACAGTAAATCCAGGTAAGAGATGCAGAGCCTGGAGAAGATGCATTGTACGGAAACCATCAACAAAACTTTCTGACCCAGCTTGGATATAAACACTAGATAGTAGTCCTGCAAGGAATACAAACCACCAGATTATTTTCCTGCTCATATAAAGCATTACTAGAGAGAGAAACCAAAAATGAGATGTTTCCAAATAAGTGGCAGGTGTAGAAACTTATAAAAAGAGAACACGGGTACTTCATAATCTCTGTTGTCTGGCATATTTAAAAAAAAAGAACAGTACTCAGAAGGGACAGGAATGTAAAAATATGGTAACCTTGCCTTTTATGTCAGTGAGCCTCCAGATTCTGCAATCATCTGTGATGAGAGAGTCACTGTGAAAAGGTGAGCAGCTTCACCAAGAGGGAATTACGAGTATTTTACATTATACTTCCAATGAGCAGCGATCCATGAAAACATACACTGTGCACAATTTTTCTGAGTCAAGATCTGTGACTGCTTGTCACAGGCTACTGCAAAATGTCATTAACAAACAATAGTAGAGAAAATATTTTCAAAGGGACATCAAAATAACAGTATTAATGAGTCTATGGTTGGATTCAAAATGAAGGCCTCATAACAATGAAAGATTGACTTACTAGGGCCAAAACTATGAATAAAGTGTTTGGGGAAAAATAAAATGACTACTCACAAAAAAAAAAAAAAAGCACAAAGACAACCTTCTTTTTGCAACTGAAATATGTTGCCTAGGGCTTTTTTTTAGTTACAGCAAGTGAAACAGGAGCCAAACAGGTCTAATACAACTCTATTATCTCCTGCTACCGTAGGGTGAAGAGTAAGGACAAGAAACTGCCTTCTTTTTAACCCACCTGTTGGCATCTGGTTTGAACAATACGTTATGTTATCACCCAGTAACCCTCTGGAAAGCAGCCACTGAAATGGAGTTTGTCAGCAGGAACCGCACTGAACTACAGTCAGCGTTTGCCAAATGAAGAAGTGGGGGCAACGACTTGGAAAAAAAAAGTATTTTCAGCTCACTGAATCCTAGAAAGAAAATCATTAAGTTGTGCCAATACAGTCCCTCTGAAGATGTATTTAAGTGTCCTTGCCTTTACACCTGCTGACTTTGGAGTCCAACAGACAACCACCTGCAGCATCTGCTGCCCTGCTCACGCGCTGTTCCGTAACGCAGGTGATCGCCATCCCATCCTGTCATCCATGATCCCTCCTTTCGCTGCTGTTTTAATAGGTAAGGAGAAGAAATTAGGAAAGGGGAGAGGCAGGTTTAACCTGTGAAAGGGGACAAACAATTTCAATTAATACCATGGAAATAAACCCAGTCTGATGTAACTCATCTCAGGTTTTGAAGCCTGAAATCAAACTTAAAACTTCCCTTCCACCAGTAGGCATAGGGGGGCACCACTTACCCTCCGTAATGGTATTTTGAATTCATCAGTTGGTTTCCTTCTCCGAATATCCACGTTTTTCCTTTTCTTCCACAGTTGTTACGTCCAAGCTAGAAAGCCATTTAAATCTTGAAGAAACAAGTTAACAGCAAGTTAAATACAAAGAAATTATAGAATTTGTTAAAAAAAAAAAAAAGTTTTCATTAAAAAAAAAAATCCAGATGCGCTATTTCAGATGTATTTGCATGTTTTCTATTATTATGCTGCCGAAGCAGATGGGATCAGATGGATGAGGTACCAGCTGCAGTCCCACACAAGGTGTACCTACAACCTTTCCTAATACATTACATTTTATCCCTTTCAGTATTTCACATTTTAGTCTTCTGGTCGTTCTGTTCCCAACTCATTACCACATAATTTGTTCAGATGAACGGAGGAGACAGCAAAATAACAGAGAGCTCTGAAAAGGTCGATGCTCTCTATTAGAGGAGGTGGGAAGCCTTCTGGTAGTTGATTTTTCAAAACTGACCGTATCTATTTCCAGTCTCTTGTCATTGTTTGTTGTTAAAATTTGCAGGAAGTAAATTGGTGTCTTCCATTTAAATGGTCAGCAGGTACTTTCACAGGATCTCTTAATTCACTGCACATTATAAATACTTGTCAGGTGCCAGGCATTTTTAAAAAGGTAGACCTTGTCTTTTGATCAAAGGACAAAAATACAGTGCTTTGCACACGTACAGCAAAGTTTAACTGTCTGTATAGCTAACATCTGCCCATCCTTCAGGCAAGCTGGGTTTCAGACTTGCATAGAAAGTTTGTACACAAGTTCCTCGGAAAGTAACTTCAGTGTGTACAAGTCCACCAGTTCGCTTAAAAAAAAAAAAAAAAAAATCTCCAAATCTTATCATGATCCCTCTTCTGAATTATTTTGTAGCTTCTTTCTGGGAAATGAACACATACGGGCTCTGTTATTTCATTTTTTAGTATTACAGCCTTTGGATAGGTGAGCACATAGTTCTGCTGAATCCCTTTATGATCAATAATGTATTAAATCTGTCTCTTTTATAGAAAAACATTTATGCCTTGAGTATCTGCAATACATCAAGAACATCCATCTCCTGATTTTGTTTTGCCATTCTCCCATTCCTACATTTTAACAGAAGCCTTTTAAAAAACTTTTCTCTAGACATTAAGAAAAAGGACTTTCAAAGACTTTTCCTCTCCAGTTCAAGAATTATCAAGTTCTCCTCCTTTCCCAATTTGTTAGTTTTTCCTCATTCTTCTTGGAACCTTATGCTGGGCTTTGATGTCTGTCAACCCCCGTCTGTATTGAACGAGGAGGCAGAGACTGTTCTTCTGTCTCTGTGCAGTAAATTGCTGCGCTATTCTGTCATTTATGAATATAGCTCAATGTGTGAACGGTTTTGGTAAGACCTAAGCACAACCAATTCAAGCCTATTTTTTTTTTTTCCTCTCTGATTTTTCTGACTCCTCACAGGAATTTTCAGTGCCAGTTTTGACTAGTCCTCACACAGTGCAATGATGAAACACGCCATCTTGAGGAAAAGACTTTCCATGCCAACACTTTCTAATCTTGGCTCTTTCCTATTTAATTCAGCTTAACATCGCTGCCTTCCAGCACAATCAGATGAGATACTTAGAAAATAGCACAGCTGTGGCTTGTACCTTCAGTGTTTAAGTAAAAATGAAAGAACTTACTATTTTACTATCAAGAAGTCCCAATTCAAAAATACTAATGGGTCAGTATCAGCCTCATAAAAGAATTTTATGCCACTACTTAGATCTGCAGATACAAAATGTTTACCCTGAAGTCATTAATGAATTCTCTTACCAGCTTCACATTAATATCAAAGTTATGCTGAATCCTCCTGAGAACGTAACAATTTTTTTTTTTTTTTTTTTCAAAAAGCCTTTGCCAAGCTGTTGTTATTCTACTGCTCACCAGCAATTAAATTTTCAGTTGAGCTTTCAAAATGCAATTTTGGGCAGCTAGTGATCACCTAAACCAAACTCATTTCCCATTAAAGAATCTCTTATCGTCCTTGCTTTCTGTCCCTAGGGCCAACTGCTGCAAAACACCATTTCTTAGATTATTTACTCAGACACCGAACGCATTGATGCGTTGATGTATCATGTATGCCTCTATCTGGCTGCAAAGTCTCTAAATCAACAGACTGTTTGCATTTTATGTTTGTTTACTTTTATGAAAGTAAATGATAAATAATTTGCGATACAGTACTAATAATTTTTACACTGCAATAAAATAATTCATCATTTCCCATAATTATTGCCCCTGAATCAAATATATGTGTGTATGTGTATGTATGTGTATGTGTATATATATACACACACCCACACCCAATATAGAACTACATTTTTGGAGGAGTACTTCAGAAACTGATCCAAGTCAGGCAATTTTAGACACTGTTAACCAATGATTAATTTACAGAGACTGCCTTTATTGCGAGGCACACCATGCTCCAATTAAACCTCTAATTAGGGCTTGCTTACACTGAAACTAAGCCGCTAGACTATTTTCTAGACTTTTTATTTACAGCTAGAGCAAGTACATCCATTATCATAAAACTTAAATAATTTCTACTTTCTTTCTTTAAGAATCAAATCAGGAATTGAAAAAAAAAACCAACCCCAATTTTTATAATTAAGTACTCCCACAAAAGTCCCATGATAATACTTACCATAAGCTTCTCTCGGGTTGTAAAACCACTAGTTGGATGTGAGCACGCTGATCTAGAAAGAACATGTCTGCAGGACTCAATGAGCTTCACACAGAACATGTACAAATTCCAGAATGTTTCACTGAAATAAAGAGAACTTATAGATCCCATGAGAACTTATAGACTCAATCATATGCCTGTTCTTCTGTTGGTCTCACAGGTCCAAAATGATTCATATAATATAATGAAAGGGGTAACCATCACTAGTTATGCTACAAGAGGTTCTCCACCTAGAAGTTCTCAATCTAGAAAACCCAAATATCCAAAAAACTCCTTAACGACAGACAAAGGTCCTGGCCTTTTGCAAATGAATTTTAAAATGGCTACCAAATAATGTCCTCCGATATTGAAATATCACACAACTAATATAAGACTCATGTTCAAAGACAGGTGAATAAAGAATCTGTATACATTGGCTTGCAAACTCAATTCCTCTACCGCTTCCTCCCTGTCAAAATTGGTCAAACACAGGTTTAGAATTATGGCTGTGTTACAGATTTCACTGTTGACAGAAGCTTCAAAATGCAAAATCTGGAAAACAAACTTCAGCTGCTACTTGAACCATTCACAGTGCTTTGAGGAAAGAATTCTCAAAGGAGCTAAAATAAAATTTACTGGAAACCTTAAAAAATTAGTTTAGTTCACTTTCTATGTTCCAGACTCTCAGGCTTGTCCTTCAAACACACAAGTGAGAAGCTTCTCACATCTCATTCTGTACAAGCCAATTATACATCAGATGTTTACCTGTACATTTTTTTAAACAACTTCTAAGGCAAAGTGACAACAGCATCCTAAGAGCCAAGAGGAAAGTTAGATGAACTTCACTGGCATGGATCTCAGCATTGCTGAATGCATTTCATATTTTGAGAAGTTGATTACCTACACTGATGTAAGTGCACCTGCCTCCTAGACAAAACCAAGATGTGCAACGCTCGCAGGCAACAGCTCAGCAGCAAGTAGAAGTCTTGTATCAGCAGCCTGTGGGGCAGCATGAAAACAGAAAGGAAGAGTTTCTTTCATCCCTTATTTCCATGTTTTTAAAAACTAGAAAGTGCAGGCAATGTCCTGCTCTAACTTAACCTGTACAAATTTTACATTTGCTAGTAAAGGTTGAGAATTAATACTACTCAAATTGAACATTTCATTACAACTAATATGGAAAACGTAACTAATATGTACAAAGGACAATCGCTTCCTCTACTAAAACCAGCCCTGAACATTGTGCCAGTCCAGAAGGCAAAATGACAACAATTACACAATCAGCATTCAACCCCAGTGCAACAGATGACATTTCTCTAATAAATGAAGACACTCAGAGATTTTAAAAGTTTGTTTTTATTATTGTAGTTTGACTGCATTATTATCTAAATAAACTTTTCAATCACTTTTACACTCTATTTTCATCATAAAGGTTTCAATAGGGAATGCCACACAATATTCTGCAACCTTCACACTTAAAAGTATATAGAAACATTCAGTATTCAAAAGCCTTCGCAATCTGTTTCTTTTAAAAACATTAGATTTATAAATCCAAGTGTATATTAAAGGAGGTTTTCTTCCAGAGATGCACTGACAAACAATTCTACGTGATCGGTCAAATAACAAGTTAGCATGTGCTTACATTAACTCTGCAGTAATCTTGTCCACAAGTACTGCAACCAAAAACAAGGGTAGGAACTGGGGAGTGTTGCAGTAGTCAGTGTGAGGCAGAATTTAGCCCACTGTTATTGACAGTTAATTCTGCTCAACTCTTGTTGCTCACCAGTTAAAACGTAAGGCAAATTTCATTGTATACTTAATTTCCCAAGCTGAAGTAATTATGTAAGTGTTGTTCATAATACATTGAACAGAAAGTATTTTACGGTGTACGTAAGACGTGGCAAGAAGAAATAATATACACTGCAGTTAAAACATTTACTTTCCTATTTAGAGCAATGAAACTGACATTTTTAATTTGTACAAAAAAAATATCATTGTTGAAAAGTCTAACCTTGTAAATCTGATCAGAAATGCTATTTTAGATTTGAATAAAAAGATTTATGGAATTAAAGAGATTTCCCAAAGCTCGTGCTCCTCTAGGAAGGAGTGTAGAATATGTACCCACGAACATTCAAACATAAGGAGAATCCAGCGCACTATTACATTTCGCAGATAAGCCGTGAATTACATTCAAATGAGACCCCTTTCACATGACAATTCTTTTCACTATTGCATACTAAACCTCAGTAGCTCCAACAACTTGGTATAAAGAATAACTTTATTTTTTTAGCCAAGACTACTTTTCACATACCACAGTCTTCAATTTGCAAGGGCAATTTAACATCAGCATCCATCCTTCAGCTGTAAAATTCCTCTGTCAATCAGTAATAAATAGAAAAGATATATCTGACATAAGAAACAGTAATGAAAACAAGTACTGAAATACTGAAATACTGGCACAAAAATGAGAAAAGGTGTTACTGGTGGCATCCTTAAGTATCTGAACTATAGGATGTGTTAGCATAAAAAGTACCTAATTAAAAAGCCAATATTTTGGCTTTGCACAATGCCCTTTCTACCTATTGTTAATCACACATTCAAATAACAAACAAAGGAGTAACTGTGGAGACAGTGTTAGCAGTCTCCTGAATATTCTGCAGGAGCCTACCTTGCGGCTTTTGAGGTAGGATCTTTTCCCACATCCTTTTATCCCATGAATCAGTCAACAAAAGGCAGAATTTAGTCCCTAAGGCGTGCAAGGAGCGCACACTTAAGAATAACATGGAATATAACAATAGCTTAATTGGAAAAAAAAAAAAAAAAAGAAGAAAAAAAAGGACATTTCATGGATTTTTGGAATGTTAGGAGACTTTTTTAAGTAAGCTTGTTAAAGATTCCATTCCAGACAGTTATGAAAATGACAATCCAGTGAACTGATTTGAAATAACAGTAATTTTAAACAGAAAACTTGGATTGAGAAAACACAACGTTCCAGGAAAGAACCGTGTGTTTTGTGATCTATATTTATTCTTTAAATATAGTACAGATTGAATCATTTATAGTACAGATTGAATCATTTATACATATAAATACAACAGTAGTGAAGAACTAGAAAGATTTGTTTTTTAGAAGTAAATGGAGTAGACTTTTACACAGGTATAGAACTCTCTGAGCACATTTTTAAGTTTGATTTCTTGGGTAATCATAGGATTATTTCCCATCTTGTGAAGACAATAAAATAAACATAAACCAGATCTTAATCTTGCCTCCACACACATTTAACAATGTTTGCTCAAATCACACATATCAGCTATTACAGTGATTCAAGAGAAAAAAGTATTTTCACACAGTGGAATCTCAGTCTGACAGACAACCCAAACCTCCTCATAAAGTTCTTACTCTTGTGTCACTTCCTCTTTAGGCTGTTTGAGCTCCATCAGTAACTCTTTACCAGTTTCTCCTGCTTTTGAGGCAAAGAGAATAGCTCCCTGTCTGAAGCCCAGGAGCTTCAAGCTTCTGGCATAATCTGCATATACAGCATGGATCAATTTATGTAAACGAAGCATTAAGGAAAACACAAATTAATAGCAAAATAAAAAAACCTCAGAATTAATCTTTCTTTCTTCTCACTCATTGTTTCTCCCAAGCTGAAAATGCTGAACATTGCTGCCAACTGTATTAATCCAATATTTTTCAGCACAAATAAAGACAAAAAAGTTGCTTTAAATTCTACTATGGAATGCATATTAGCATTTATCAGGCAATATGCAGGGTGCAGTAAACTAAAACAGATACAATTCAGATATGCATAATACCTGCCATAATACCATGTCATTACTTGCAAAAGAAATTTAGAAATTGTAAGGTCATGCTACAAGATTTGTTTGTTACTTAGTTATCTACATGACTTATTAGTGGCTTTTTCTTATTTACAAGCTGACATCAGTGATGACTCCACAAAACGCAATCAGGTATTATTTACATTTGCATTGTTATTTATTACATATCATACAAATGTACAAATGTTAGAGTAACTGTTGGGTTTCCAGAACACCAGGTTAGATGTGCAGACTGTACTGACCAATACGTTAGGTATCTTTTAAAATACTTACTACATTTTCAGTTCATCTGATCTTTTCCTTGTTTTCATTGTCTCAGAACTGACCCCTTCATAAAGGACTTCACTCACTAAAACAGGACACTGGCAATACAGGGGGGGTTCAATGCAGGATTCTTCCTGAGATTCAGTGTTTAAAAGATAACTGAACCACTGATTTCACTACACAGTCTGCAGTAATAATTTCCAAGTTCTGCAAAGAACATTTTATCATCTGTTCTTTTCTCTCCTATGTTTATTTTTTTTCACTTTCAGTTTGTTTTCCAGTGCCACTGGCCTCACAGAGCATCAGGAGGTAACATTATGGATTTACACAAATGACTCCTTTTCACTTGTTTCCTCATATTTCCAAACTTTATAACCTAGAAAACACAAACAGGAACTCCTACTCCTGTGCAGACTAATTCATCTAACATTGGCTCACGCATACTCACTGTGTACGAGTACACAGATGCAAAATCAGGATTTCAGAAAAAGGATATTTGTATCATCATTAAGTTCAAATGCCCCATACTTCAGACAAGCTTCAACAAATAATGCTGCTCTATCAAAGTACCGCATGCTGTTAAATAGAAAAAAAAAGAGAATAATTTATTAGGACAGGAAAACAGAAAATTATTCCAGGACATAAGGAAAAAGTGTTTTACACTAAGGGTGGTGAAGCACTGTCTCAGGTTGCCCAGAGAGGTGGTGGATGCCCCATCCCTGGAAACATTCCAGGCCAGGTTGGATGGGGCTCTGAGCAACCTGATCTGGTTGGAGATGTCCCTGCTCACTGCAGGGGGGGTTGGACTGGATGGGTTTTAAAGGTCCCTTCCAACCCTAGCTATTCTGATTCTATGACATTCCAGCAAAACAATTCCACATAGGTTTTCTAAAATATCGTACCTAAATCTGGAATGGCAAATCTCTTCTGCATCAAAGGCTGAACACGGCTTCCAATCATCACCAAGGTTAAACAGCATCACCATTTAGATGCCACTATGGCACACATTCACAGTCCCACATCACACACTGCTCTCAGTTTCAAATATTGCTCCACCTTGCCCTCTGCACCTTCATGCTTCTTAGTCCTTGAGCACTCACTGCATCATGACAACACTGAGCGTTTTCCTCATGACAGTGAACGCTCCCACCCTGCTCCTGGGCTGTATGTGGGAACAGGTCATACTGTTCCCACGTACTGCCTCCTGCTCCCCTCACACCAGTTAGTCTGCCCTCTCCCCAGATTTCTTACATCCCCTCTTCCTTCTTGCACTCAAGGAACTGACATTTGATGCAACTTTTCTGAAAGATCAAGGCTCAGCTTAGAAATAATCACAGCTGCTATAAATTGTTACTGCTTTGTCAATGGGTGCTAGCAATCTTAAAGCCTGCAGTAAATTAAATGCCAGTATATTTACTGAAATTGCAACAAAAAGATCAGTTCAAGCATACAGAAATTATGTACCCCTGAGTTAAAAAGTTAATTAAAGAAAAAAAAAAATGCTGAAATAGAAACAAATGTCAGAAATCAAACTGCAGATCTCCGCCCTGTGCTTTGACTTCTGAGTCAACAATTTTGGACAAGACAAAATACAGATTGTGGTGTTTCACCTTTACCTGTGCAACATTTCTGCAACTTTTGTAAAGCATCCAAGTGACAAGAGGACAAGAATGGCTTTGGACTTCTGGTTGACTTGTGGAGAGCAAAGATGATCTACCCAGCGCTTTAACACATCAGCACACTCCTCTGAGTTCAAACGAACCTTTCAGAGACAGGAAAGCCAGTGATGAACTCTCAAGCTGCTAACTAGAGAGAGCATTCTGCTTCTGTTTCACTTTTTTCAGGGAAACACTTCGGGCAGAAGTAAAAGCATCTGAAATTACCAGTTTTATTACAAAAAGTACACTTATCCCTTGAATGAATACAACATAAAGGAAAACTAGAAATATATAGGTATAAAAATATTCCACTGAGGTCACTCCATATTTACATGTGATTGATGTTATTTTTACCACAAGGCTTTTCTAAAACCCCAAGTATCAAGAAGGCAGAAATCTTTATCCTTTATGGAGACTTAAGGTCAAAACATCTTTATTTTTAGGAACAAAATTCACTCATTTAGAAAATACGAGTACGACTTATTCCATGCTTTCTGCAGGACAAAGAAAAAGTTGAATTAGAAGGATCATCCTTACTGACTCCTGTCTGTTACACTTTGGAGAATTAATGCTGTGTGTAGGTACTTTTACTGTAATCACATCTGCAAACCAAAACAGCAGTTGATGCAAATTCATGTAGTTGATGCTACCTTTAAAATCAGCACATCTGCTACATGGAGCTCAGCACAACGTCACTGTCTAATTACTTATCCACTTCCAGGAGTGCTTATTATGAACTCGACTGCAGCAGCTACACACAACTTCACAAACCACTGCTCAAAAATTTTTAGGCCCCAGTTCTGTCATTTGGATGACCAGGGCAGACCTCTGTAGTCAAAAGGCTGAAGAAGAATCTGTCAACACTGACTGAATGGACTGGGTTGTTATAGCTCAACCACGGAAAAAAACTGATGATGATATTTCAGATTGATGTTTCAGTTTTTTAACTTTGGAGAACTTTAGCACCCTCATCAGCCTTCATCCCTACATATACTAAATAGGTCATTTATGTTAGCAAACTGGAAATTGAGAAATGACGTACCTTTGCAAGCCATGCTGCACGATTCCATTCGCCGTAAGTTTGCAAGTAACGACAGGCATCAGCAGCCTTATCGATCAGACACAGTAACTGTACACCTTCTGGAAAATAAAAAGCACACTATATAAGTTAAGGGGAAAAAAAAGTTGGTGCTTAAGAGTGAGCAGATCACTCATCCCCAGATGGGGATCTCTCACATCCTTCTCAGCATACAAAGATGCTGGAAAACCCTAATTTCTACCACCTGGCTATGGCAGTGTCAGTCGCCATATCTTTTTCCTGGGCTAGAGAGCTAAGAAGGACCTCACAAAGCTCTCCTTCATCTTTGTCCTAAACACAAATGAAAAGGAGCTCGCTGGACTTGTCACCATAAAGAGATAATGAACTCTGTAAGTCAAATAAACAGATTTCACAAATAATCCTTTATTTCAATTTAACGTTGTCCGTACTGTAATTATTAAGAATGAAGTGTTAATTGTCTACAGAGTGGACAGACATTTGTACTTTCTCTGTATGTCTTCAAATATTTCAATCATCATATTGTGAACATCTCTTGCATTAAGCAAAATTAACTCGTACAAGTAAGAAAATACACTTTTTGAAACAAGTTCTGAACTGGAAAGGAAATTAAGTCTGTATTTCAACTTCAGTAACAAGAAACCATTTTTTTAATTAATTGTTTAATTAGGAAAGTGGAAAATATGTAGCTTTATGTGCTCAGTCTCTTTTAGTGCAAACACTTGCTAAGAGAATTACTCCAGAAATACATTTTCCAATTAAAATGGATCAAAACAAGTCGAACTTCACAACTGAGTTACTGCTCATTTTTGCGTTAACTACTGTAGATAGTGCATACCATATGTTACATGTAAGATCTATTACGACTTTCTGCTCTGCAATCTTCATCACCAGCCTTAATGAGATCAGAATTACTAGTTTATAAGCAAATGTAAAATTAAAGTCATATTTTACCTGCGAGCTTTCCATTGGCTATCATGTTAGTTGCTACCAGCTTAATGGTACTTTGAGATGGACCTGACGAGGTGACAGTTGTGACCAAGCAGGCTTTGAGTGAATCGCAGTAATAATGTGCATTCTCTGAACTTGTTTCTAACAATAGTTGTACTGCTCTGTCAGTCTGGCAAAAGGCAAAACAAAACAAAAAAAAAACTTTGACCACAACATATTCACTTTTAAACAAAAGTGTTTATATTTTTACCCTTTTTAAGACATGGAAACAATAACAATGAAAGATATTCTAAAATAGACTACAAAAATATCTACTGGCATAGCAGTAATTAAGATTCTATTTCAATAAAGCACCCTTAGTAAGGACAGCACTTAAAACCCATCAGTAATAGAATATTTAAGCACAGACTAACATTTCTAGAAGACGCCAAAGAAAAATCTAATTCAGAATATTTATTTTCTTGTTTACATAAACTTCTGCAGAGTTATAAATGGAAGAGAAGCATTTAAAAGAGGCAGAGAATAAATAAAGATGCAGAAACCTGCCATGATCTCAAGAACTGATTCAATATCTGGATAAGGAGTTGGCTGGATGGTGGATAAGGAGTTGGCTGGATGGCCGCACTCAGAGAGTGGCGGTCAACGGCTCAATGTCCATGTGGAGACCGGTCACGAGTGGCATCCCTCAGGGGTCCGTGCTGGGCCCGGCCCTGTTCAACATCTTTGTCGGCGACATGGACAGTGGGATAGAGTGCACCCTCAGCAAGTTCGCTGACAACACCAAGTTGTGTGGTGCCGTCGACACGCTGGAAGGGAGGGATGCCATCCAGAGGGACCTTGACAGGCTGGACAGGTGGGCCCGTGCCAACCTCATGAAGTTCAACCAGGCCAAGTGCAAGGTCCTGCACCTGGGTCATGGCAATCCCAGGCACAAATACAGGCTGGGCAGGGAATGGATTGAGAGCAGCCCTGAGGAGAAGGACTTGGGAGTGCTGGTGGATGAGAAGCTTAACATGAGCAGGCGCCCTTGCGGCCCAGAAGGCCAACCGCATCCTGGGCTGCATCAAGAGGAGCGTGGCCAGCAGGTCGAGGGAGGTGATTGTCCCTCTCTACTCTGCCCTGGTGAGACCCCACCTGGAGTACTGTGTCCAGTTCTGGAGCCCCCAACACAAGAAGGACATGGACAAGTTGGAGAAGGTCCAGAGGAGGGCCACGAAGATGATAAAAGAGCTGGAGCACCTCTCTTATGAGGACAGGCTGAGAGAGTTGGGGCTGTTCAGCCTGGAGAAGAGGAGGCTCCGGGGAGACCTGATAGCGGTCTTCCAGTACCTCAAGGGGGCCTACAAGAAACATGGGGAGAGGCTGTTCAGTAGGGCCTGTTGCGATAGGACGAGAGGTAATGGTTTTAAAATAGAGGGGGGTAGATTTAGATTAGAAACTAGGAAAAAATTTTTTTACAATGCGAGTTATAGAACACTGGAACAGGTTGCCCAGAAAGGTGGTGGAGGCCCCATCTCTGGAAACGTTCAAGGCCAGGCTGGATGAGGCTCTGAGCAACCTGACCTAGTCAGGGATGTCCCTGCTCCTTGCAGGGGGGTTGGACTAGATGACCTTTGAAGGTCCCTTCCAACCCTAACCATTCTATGATTCTATGATTTTAAAACAAAGGTAGAATTCATTTATTTAAAAATGTTAGCTACAGCTGAGCACCTTATTTTTAGGGCCCATCACACTGTCTGCAGACACCTGCCTCTGAATGGAACAAAGCACTGCAGGCATGTCATCTCTGCCTGTTACTAAAATGAGAAGCCTGACTTCTATATCCTTTGTTACCCACAGTGCGAGTACTATGCGCAGACTGAGTTATCCCAAAGATATTATGTTTTAGTTATTTCTAGGAAACTCAAAATGTAATGTTTTCAGTCACAAGATGGAAAGAAAGATTTTTATAGGGTTCTCACAAAAATGAAGAAGTCTGAAGCAAATAACATCAAACATTACCATTTACCATGTTATTACATAGAGTCTGCAGTGCAAGAACATACTAAGGCAGAAAAACTATGCACTGGGTGAACAAAAGTATAAAACAACACATATGAGTTAGATAAAAGTTGACTTGAATAGGATAAGTACTTAAAATGGACAGGGAAGAAGAATAAAAAATTCAAATATTACCCACAAACCTGGCCCAAGAGAAGCAGCTGATCAGCACATTTCCTGGTATGATCATATGTTGATCTCTTCACTTCTTGGAGATTTACCCTTTCAAGTTGGAATTTCTGCATGAAGAAGGTAAAATATTATAAATGCAAGACTACTAAAAGAAATAAAAACAAGCATTTAAATGATATGGAAGTATTTTGAGAGTTTTTGGAACACTTCCTATTTTGAAACAAAATGGAGTGATTTAATCCAGAGTGGTATGTTACTCAAAAAAGTGAAGTACGTTTAGTGAAGAGCTGTTAGATAATAAGAGGTTACAATGCTGAGTGTTCATTGTGCTGATGACATTCCTATTAAATATGTTTTTTAACTCCTTGAAATACCTGGAAGTAATAATTTTCACACAGAATGTCATAGCATATATCCAAGGGATTAACCAACTGCTCTTGAAGGATAACTGCGTCTGCTGGTTTCGCAGGCTTTTCCAGGGACAAGCTGTGCAAATAGTGGGCAGCAATAGTCCAGAAATGCAGTTCAGATTCATCCCCATACAGTCTGAGAAGACACAAACCAAGATGCAAAATTTATTTGCATTTTTTCACATGCCACATAAAAATATTACACATTTAAAACTTCTTTTTACAAGGAACATGCATTCTTGTGGGCACCACAAGGACTCTGCATTATCAATGGGACAAACTACAAGAAAAGTTTAAGGAATGACATTCAGCAAGGTAGGCAAGTAAGAGACCACCCAGAAGACTGTTGCAATAGCAATTAAACTGAGTGAATGTTCAAGCATATAAATATGTGGCAGTTTATAGTTTATTGTTATTTTACACTTGATTGCTAATATCCTCTTTCAACTCCGATAAAGTTACTAACTTTGAAAAACATCACTGAATATATACAGACTAAAAAACTGCATTTATGAAAGTACCACCAAGACTTAAGGAAGCTTGCTGCATTCAGCAAGCAAATAAAACTAAGTGTTTCAGTAAGGCAACATTTTCATTCTCAGTCCTGAAAACACTCTAATACGTCGGTAACAAAGCACTTTAAGAATTGCACTGAGTTAAAGGAGAATTAATTGAGTACTTAAACTTCAGCACATTCATATGCATTGATAGGATCAGGATTTTATCAGGAAACATTGGATATAGTTATCTGAATCTCTACTACCTGGCAACTAGGAGACATCTTTGCAAGAGAGTAAAATCCGGATCAAGCAAAAGTTTCTTTATGTCACTGCAAAAAGAGAAGGCCATAGTCTGTAAAATGCTGTGCAAGTCTTTTTGGTTGGTTGGTTTTCAACAGAAGTACGATATATCACCTATGATTTGAAGAAAATGAAAACTAAAAATACACAATTTATTTTTCAAAATGAAAAAATGTATTTAACAAAACAATTACAAGAGCAAGTATACATAACTTGAAATACAATTGATCTTAAGGCGCCAGTCACTTTACCAGTTAAAGTACAAATAGTGAGTCTAGCAGGAACACCTTATCCTTGTAATAAAGGGAACAACCACAAGGGTGTATACAAAGCTATAAATTAGTCTGCAGTGATTCAACAGATTACAAATTAACTCAGTTACAAATAATTTCGCATCTATGTAGTGCCATAGCATAAGAGATCTACATTTAGGTTTTCTACATATGTTTCACACTGGATAAAAATACTGTAAGTTATCTTTTTCATCCTGCTAAATGAAAGGACAAAGGGAAAATGGAAAAACTGTTTAGTAGCTTTAAATATAATTTTCATAGTTCAAATGGAATGTCAAAATCGGTTTTCTGTGTAAGCTGTGAATAGCCACAAATTTCAGGTTTTTTGCCTTCTCTGAATTCCTTGGAATAGAAAAATAGAACAATTCTTACTTGGACAATGAATTCAACTGCTCTTGAAGAAGGTTTTTAATATTTTCATTCTCTGGATAATCACTGGATTAAAAAAAAACAAAAAAAATGTTTCATATATTATCAAAATGACAGCATTATCTGAGATGGAAAAGTATTACTGATAGTAGAAAAACACAAGAACATATATGGAAATAATCTTTCATGTTCTCATGGTAAGCCACTCAAGCACAATTCTTTGTCTAGTTACTAGCTGCAAAATGGTAATGAAAGATTGTTTTGCTTTCTGCCAATTTTTGCCACCAATTTTTCTTTTCCCACTTTTCTTTTATTCATTAACCTTGAAATTAACAAAACTTTTACTAAAAAATAGTGACACTATTTTAGCTTTTTGACTGTCCCAAAGAGTGAGGGAACTTATATGGCCAACAATTATTTGTACACAAAGACTAATAAGGGATACAGGATTGAAAAAAAAAAAATATATGTAGATATATATTTCTTCTTACATGTTTGCAATATCTAGAGAATATTTCTCATTCCACGGCTGATGCAACAAGAATGATTTTAAAGCTAATGAAGCCCTTGGAACAAGCAGATAGGGACACCATGCAGGTTCTGAAACAAAAGGAAAAGATTTGTTGTTGAGTGGCTAATATGCAGTAACACTGTGTTCAGTAACCATAAAATGTACCACCTTGTTTGCAAGCACCAGAAAAAAAAATAATAAATCACAGCCTTTTCATACACACAGCATGGGTTACTTACTAGACATAAAAGCTTATCTTTACACTCAAGCAAAACCATTTGATAAAAGGTACAGGGTTATTAGCCATGCTCAAATGAGAATTTCAGGATGGTCCATATTGGATTTAGCCATAGGCTCCTGGAATACATGATACTGGCATTACACAGAGCTGTACATGATGATCATTGCGACTACAAGGACACGCTGGAAAGTAAGTAGAGCTACACCAAAGTGTACCACAATGCATGTTTTAGTTTTATTTTGCAATCGTAGTTTCTACAGTATAACACAAGGATTAATAGCCATGTTGTGAAGTTTAATACATGTCTATACTAGCAAAGAAATAATATGAAAATCATAGTACTAACCACTGTCACAGAAATTAAAAAATCAGTAAGTCTGTATTCAGTAAAAGGTTTGGATGATATGCAGTAAATGCTACCCACTAACTTAGGAGTAGAACAAGTATGAACCAGCTACATTATTAAATATTAAGCAACTCCCTGAACTTCATATGCACCGAATGACGTAGGAATCCTGTAAATGTGATTTTGTAATTAAAAGATTATCAGTGTAGAGGCAGAAGGACAGCTAAATCACAGGCAACCTGAACTCTAGGATATCCTAATCTCAGCATGCTTAGTTTTAGAACATTAATTTTTATAGCTTAATATTACAGAACATTCATTTGATAGTATAAAGAGCTGTGATAAATTATGTGTTTCCTCAAATATCCCATACCACAACTCCCCACATCACAATTTTGTTTATTTCACATGTGTTAGTCAGAATCTATGTGTCTTAAGAAAACTGTGTAAGTAAAGGCAGGATTGACCAAAAAGACCAAAAGAAAAGCAGTTATTTGGAACACTAATAATAAAAAAATAGAAAAGTGTAGCTAGGTTAACTATTTAAATAGTTATATATTTAAATTCCCTTCTTAAACACATGGCAAAAAAGTCAAACAGCACTGATATTGCTATTTTAAAGTGGGAAAACCTACTTTGAAGAGCAAACCAATGAATCAGTCAATTCTCACCTTCGAGATCCGTAAATATCAGAAAAGGCATTTTCACACATTAAAAAATGTTTCAATCTCACGGAATCAATATCAACCCAGTTTATGTACTGATGACTTTTTAGGTCAACTTGCTAGATATCTGTACAAGTTCTTATTTTCTTAATTTATATTCCAATTAAGAGATTCCCTGTTCTAACAGAAGAGCTGAACATTTTTATGGTCCACCTTCAAAATGAAATATCTAGCAGTCAATAGCAAAAAAAAAAAAAAAAGAAAAAGAAATCAACATACCTATTAAGTCCTGTTCATCCATTCTAAAACATGATGGTTTCATGGACAAGTCTAGAACTCTAATGCACCCATCATCTGACGCCAAAACCACTTTGTCTGAAGTGCACCAGTCCACATCCAGGATTCGGAAATTGACGTTTCTTCCACTTCTTAAACTGCTCACCATTTGTACCTTGAGAAGTTATTTTTCATTTTTAGTAGGCTCTCCATCACACAGTATAAAACTCTGTCACATGCCCATAAGGCACACCACAAAATTTGCAATAAAAGATGAGGTTAGTCACAAATCATTGTAATGACGGTTTCTTCTGAAGAGTAGGGATTTTAGAGACCTTGGAGTAGTATTGCCCTGAAACAATGCTTTTTCCCAGTTGAGCTGAGAAAAGATCCTTTTGAGTACAGCTGTACCGCTGCCATTTTGTTGTCTTCTCTGACACAAAATTTCCACAGTAAACTTGTAGAAATTTACATTACTACAGAACTTTTGAATAAATGAGAAGCTAGACAATGTTACTTAAGAAGCGCCTCGCTTTCTGGTATTCCCTAACACATTAAATCCATGCAATGAAGAATACATACTCTTGAATATGCACAGAAGTTAAGAAACCTGTAATAAAAATACTCTCTTGTCCACAGATTAAATTCTAAGATTGAGGACTCCCCCTAAATTTTCAGGGTCTGCCTCAAATACATTACAAGAGAATAACAAAGAGTATTGCAGAGACATTGTCAGCTTTGTGAGTGAAAGTACTTTTTCACTGATGACAGCTTAAAAGTGCTTTATAGGAATTAAAAGTATTCTGAGAAAAGCCATAACACTTTATTACATAATTGTCAGCAAGAAATCATGACTAAGTAAAACTTCATCCCTAATGTCCTGATTTTTAGAAGTAATGCGTATTTTGCAAAGAAGCGCATATCAAAACAACAGATACCTCTTTTGAATCCCAAATTTCTGCTCCATCGTTGTACATTGCAAGAAGTTTTTGATTTCCTTTCCCTGGGGCAAATCGTATCTTTTTCACCCAGCTTCGGTGTGTAGGAATGCCCCTAAGAGAAGAAAAGCACAAGATTAGTATCAACCATTCTATACCTAATATTGTGGGTAGTTAAATCCTCTCCATGAACGTTGCAGATCCTGATATTCTACAGACTGAGCAGGAGAACAATCTATACACATTACATATACAAATGGCTATCCAAATTACCACAAAAACGACAAAGATTAATGCTTGAAATAAACACTACAATACTTAATGTTTATCAGAAGCCATTGCAGATTTAACATCACAAGGGTATCTAGCTGTTTGAAAAACTGATAAAATGTTACTCCATCTGAAAACACAAAAAGATTAAATGTAGAGAACTGTAACACAGTACACATTTTCTGAAGTTTTGTTTCAAATACTTGTATTTTTCTCCTCAAACACCACAGATTACCCCCTACAGAGAAAAACAAAAAAGAAGGGAAAAAAAATCCCATTCTAACACTCATTATTCCATGTCCATCAGACCTAATTTGCATTCCTACCTGGATACTCTAGCTTTCAAATCCCAGAAATTTAAGTTTCCATCAACATCTCCAAGAACCAGGATATCTCCTTTCCAAGCAATACACGTAATGCTACCCATACTTCCCTGGAAATATTTAAGAGTCAAAATAAAATTTTGTGATTAATAAAGCCAAACACAGGAACAAACATTTCAACATTAATATTTCATTTTTTAAAAAAATACTATATGACAAGAAAGATCAAATTCTGCTCAGTTAAAACGGAAAAAATTCTACTGAATATAATATTTATCAGTCATATTAGCTTCAATATGCTTCAAAAGACATTTTCTTCTAAGAAATTTTGGGTTCAAAGCAACAGAAATCACTTCTCTCTCTCCTGTTCCAAGGAAACACCAACATAACAGACCTCATTAAACACAACACTAGCACATATTAAAGTCGGAAACAAAAATAAAAGAATTTCTATTTTTAAGTTCAACTTATCATAGCCTTCAAGAACAACTAAAAAAAGAAAGATTACTCTTCAGAGTAACTGGAAAAAAACCCAAACTTAAAACTCTGGAAAGAGAGCTCTGACCCTCTCAAGTCCTCCTTATGATGTAAGATACAATCCATTAACAGCGCATAAACATGCTTCAATAACATCCTCTTTGTTATTCAAGCTTTTTGTACATGCTTTACTAACGTTCTTAAAAATACATCATGTTATTTATTCAAAAAGCAATTAAGGGTCCATGAAGATTCTAACTTGTAAAAAATCATTTATTTCAACAGCATTTTCAATAGAAAAACTGTAAGAATGTGGAAAGAGAATTGCTACTGGTTTTGAAGTTGGAACTTTTATTTGATATTTCAAACTACTGCATTAATTACCACTAGTCACTACAATGCATATCCTTCATTTTTTTTCCAGCAATCGTAGCTAAGAAAAAAATTAAACGATCAATGATACAGAAAACTGGAACTCACATCAGGAGGAATTCTTGCACTGTCTTTTACTGAGTTTCCTTCTACTGTGAGATGATAAACCTGCCCATCAGCACCTGTAAACACAAAGTGCTCTCTGGCAGAAATGTTCTGGCTCAGCTCCGATTTGCTTTCGGCTTCCTGTAGCAAGCTTTAAAGAGAACACAATGAGACACAAGCATTTGTTTCTTAAATTAGAATTGCAAGGCAAATTCTCCTTAACTAATGCACAGAGACAGAAAAAAAAATGCCTATTTCGTTCAAAACAATTTACCAGAAGCAACAGTTAAATCATTTTTACACTTGTGGAAATGTTCAGGGACAAATAAGAGTTTTACTTCAACTAATGGACCGCTACAGACACACCCGAGAGAAACAGGTACACTGCTTCTCTCCCTCAGCAGTAAATCAAAATTCCACATCTAAAAGGTAAAGGCAGGCCCATAAAGTTGCTTTGCTTGGTATGTACTCAAAAATCAGTTCCAAAATGCTCTGTTCTATAGAACAATGGCACATGGTGGAAAAACAGCAACTGATGCAGAACAGCATTAAATCAGAATGAGAAATACCTGATAACAGAAGATTCTACGCTGCTCACTTCAGTGTCTGACGCAACCGTCTGTCGGGCCATGGCCTCACGGGCTGCTAACTGCTTCTTCCTCAGGCTTTTCAAGTTATGAGAAGGTGACCACTCCTGTGAAAAATTGTCCAGGAAAAATGAAAAAGATAAATGTTTACTCCCTGAATTTACCGGGGATTTTTGCTAATTATAATGATTTCAATGAAGACTGCTTTCTGTGATGGCTCCCTCCTCCATCACCCAAGGAGTAGACTGGATTTTTCCACCAGTACCTCCTTTTTTCTTGCCTCTGTCTGATGACAGATGAAAACAGAGAGGTGAAAGCACTTATCGGTATGCTACAGAAACAGTAACACTTTGCTGCAAAATTGTTCATAGATTTTTATTGTATCTCAACATACTACAGCTAACAAACAGTAAGTAACAGATTTGAATCCTTACCAAAGCGGTTGCCGTAGGGAAGTTTTTAGACATTTCTCTGAGCAGAGTGCATGTTCTGACATCCCAGATCTCCAGTGGTTTGTCTTTAAATACTACAGCTAGATACTGCCTAAAACAAACAAGAATTTACTACATCAAAAGTAATCATTCCATTTTAATTTGAGCATTCTACTTCACACATATGGCTCATACCAGCACTCTGGAAACTCTCTAAAACTAAGAGAAAGCAGAGTAAATTAATTTGGCTGAAATCCTAGTCTGAAGCTTGTGATTGCCTTGAGTGACTCAGGTGCAAAGAGTCTGTCTGAAAAGAGAGTCCTCCTTAAAAGTTAAAAGAATCAGAAATTTCTGTCAGGTGGTACTGCTCAATTACTGTAAAGGAGACAAGGGAAGGCACTCAGAGAAAGCAGCAGCACCTCTAATTCAGCCATACTCAGCCTAAATTGAGGACTGTACATGATATCAGAAAGACATACCAAGACTTTAGGTTGGATAGATTTTTCTTCTCTATTCCAGGCACGTGCCACTTCCCTAATCCAGTGATAAATGAACATAAAATCCTCTTACACGAAACCATTTGTCAGTCATGTCTTCAGACCTTTCATCTGTGGAGCTAGATGAGTAAAATACATTCCATCTAACACTTTCACATGTAACTTGACAATACAGAGAGCCTCCGCAGTTATATGTACTCTTTTCAACAACATTAATCTCTATTACAATAAACTATCCTTTCCTTTTCTCACTTAACATTCTACGGCCTCTTCAACTAAGCCCATGGCTGTTCTTAATTTTTAATGTATTAAGACCACCATTATATGGCTGAATTCTTCTAAATTCTCTGGAACACATGTATTTCCAAAAATATTCCTATATAAGCTAAAGAACACTATTTTTTTCCTCCATTGTAAGGAAAAAGAAATACTTTTAAAATTTAGAGACCATGCCTTATTAAATTCAACACTATTTTAATTACATTTACATGGGAAAGTAAAGTAATCTCACTGTATTACTGTTACTATTTTTGATACTATAAAGATCAGGGTCTTATGTCACAGGCCTGGTCTCAAAATCAGCAGGATTTGACAGTAAGCACTTTGGTCGTTTATAAGCTGACTTCTCGAACAACTGTACCTCACATCTGTTTTTTCAGTAGACATTATAATGGTGTGAAATAGATACTTAGGAAAATTAATAAACACGTGAAAAATCATCCCTCTTGAATGCCAGTCTTCTAGTTTTAAGTAAGCCTTACATTACGTAAAAGGAAATTAATTCATAATATGACTGATGTTTAGAAAAATTCTTCAGCACTCTTATCCTCCATAATATTGTTAAAGTGCCAGTTCAGTGAAGACAATTCTTAAAAGAACTAAAATATGAATGACTGATCTTGCAACGTAAATGGATCCTGAAGCATGTGACAAAGTCAACTGCAGAATCATTCACAGCTTTTGCATTCTGAACTAATATTCTACAGCATGTTTTCTCTTGGTGCTGTCGCACATTTTTCTACACTCTCTGGAGTGTTTTTTCCTGGTATTTCTATTATTTTTATGGAGTCACAAGGATCTTAATGTAGTACAGTAAATTTTGTAAACTTCACAAGGCAAATGTGCTTACTTTAAATGAGACACCTTTATCATTTCAATAGCTGGCTCGTCGTTGCCTCGCTCCCCACGAAACGCGATGCTCCTGCCTGGAACATAAAAAACATGGGGAAAACAGAAATAGTTACTAAACTAAATATAAATATAGAAAGAGTTTATAAACTATACTGTTAATTTTTCAGGTATTCAGACTTACTTGAAACTTGTCTGACTGCAGAAATACTGAGCCTTTTATCACTTACATTTATAAATGTTTCAATGCTGATTTACAAGCTGAGTGAAAAATCAAAATCCCATTTTACATGAAATTAATTCTACAAAACACATATCTTTTGTGTTTTGATTTTAAACAAATTAACAAAAGACATTATCTGTAAAAAAACTACAACACTGTCATGTTAAAAGAACAGTCTCTTTGTCAGCATCCTGGAAATACAAAAATTGAGTCTTTTTCATAAGTTAAAAAAAAAAAAAGCACTTCATGCTACATAAAGCAATTCAAATTTAGTCATGTGTTATGAGACTCAGGCTCTAGGTTTTCACATTCAAAAATAATTTAAAATTATTCAAGTCCTTCCTATTTTGGGCTGTCTAATCTCCCAAATTACACCTCCTAGTATTGTGCAAATATTGGGCTCAATCACAAATATACTTGTCACCAATTATATGGCCAGAGTAGCTAAAATCACACATAATCTGACTGTTAGTTTTGCTATTAACTGTATCTTTGAAAAAGTTTTTTTAAATTTTTTTAACTCTTCCAATTCTTTTCAAGAGCTTCCCGTTTAATTATTAAAATATCCATTTTACATTCACACACACATTGAAAATCTGGCCATGCATTTGGCCTGCCTTGGAAAACTGTCTGTTGCTGATATAAACCACAATAAACAGTTCCACACTATTTCAGGGGCACATGAAACAATGAGTGTTGACTCTCACAAAACACATTTGGAAGTATATGCATTTTGTGAGCAAGACACACCACTGAAACCCACTGATGTGTGAATGCTCCTAAACCTCCTGTTGACATCTATTTGTTCTTTTCATAAGTCCAAGCTACAGCCATCTCTGCAAAGGTGTTATTTCAAGTCTTCCTGTAGAGCACAAGATGGAAAACATTACCTGGCCTCACAAGGACAGAAGAGCAGAACCAGTTAAAACTTCTCTTTACGATTTTATTTTGTTGTGACAAAAGAATTTTAAAAACCCAAAAACTCACGTAGTAAGAACTTCTGCTTGTCATTCCCCAGCAGATCTGTCAGCCACTTGTACATATTTCTCAGGAAATACTAACCTGTTGGTAGGTCCACCAGCTGCAGCTCATTCCTTACTAGCCCCAGATTGTTAGGTGTTGATGTGGCAAAGGAAATAAACCCAGTCAGGCTTATCCACTCAATTCCCCTGTCATCAGAAGAAAGTACATGGAACATATTAGCTAAAATATTCAATTGGCTAGAAAAGAGCCTAGACTGAAATGTAATATTTTTTAAATGTATATTCTTCAATTTGATAACAGCACAGAACTAATTTTCTACATTTTACGGAAACACTATATTTAAGCATAAAAAGAAGCTATGCATTTACAACTATAATGTAAATATAAAATTACCAAATTAAATTAAAGAGGAGCTTTCTTTCCAGACTACATTGTTTTTTATCTGGTTAAAACAAAAATTTCATTTAGAAACACTGGTAACTTGCAAAAAATCCCTCACTGACACTTAGCACTAGAGTGGGCTAAAAGCACTGCTCTCATTAAATCAGTGATTTACCAGATGGGAAGAACTATCAAATAACTCAGATTTGCCAGCATACAGGAAGAGAAAAATATTAAAATATTCATATGGATAGCAGGGTGGGAAGATGTGATTCTTTCAGTCCAGAGATAGGAGAAGTAAAGATGACAGAATAAGAGAGGCCCTGAACAGATTTCAAAAGTTATCACAGAAAAACTGAAAATCTAATTTATTTTTTTTTCTCTTTTAGATCATGCCAAGGCAGCCACAAAACAAATTACCCTCAAGTCTTGCAAGGATATAAAGTTACACTGTATATAATATATTGTCAGCACATATGGATTCTAAGCAAATGCCTGAGATATACCACTGGCCACAGGATAGAAAGCAGCACCAGGCAATGCTGTTCCAAAAGGAGCTAGTCCTGTCTGTCCCCATTTCCCCCACACATTTTGTGCCAGCACAAATAGTTCAGTGCTTTATCTGTGAAATAAATCAAGGAACTAATCTAAAAGAAAATTGAGACTGTTCTAATACATACATATGCCCAAGTTCACTCTAACGCAGATAAAAGGATTTAGGTTTTCCTCAAGTCCTTCAAACACAGATTACTTAAGAACTATTTACAGGACAACTAAGTCTTCTGTTACATCAACTGTAAAACCATGGTCTGTTTTGCAAGAATATACATGAAATATGAGAAAGACAAGTAACAGTATTTATAGTTTACTGTCAGTAAATCCAATTTGCATTGTACTAAGTAGAAGTTCCCTAAATGCAATGTAGACAGGTGAAAAGAAAAAGCACTCCTGTAATATTTTCAAATACAACTTACAGCTGTATTTATTTTTTTTTTTTTTAGTTCAAGTTTTAAAAAAACAAACAAACAAAAACCAACCAGGAAGCTTTACTCCTAAATCCTCAAGTAAAGTTAAAAATTTAGGACACACTTCTTTTCTCACCAGGACCTATAAAAGTTCAACCAATAATTTCAATCAAAATGAGAAGTATTCAATTGTTAATTGAAACGTTACAGGAATGACTGAATAGAAAACTACAATTGCAGTAATGTGTGACACTCCAAGTCTCGGAAGGGTTGTAAAAACAGGGAGCTTTCTGAAATGGAAGAAATATGAATTCTGGCACCTTCCTAATTTTTATCTATTATTCTACTATGTTTTTTAGGAAAAGCACAGAATACTCATAATGCATTGTTATTGCCAGTAGTTTTTCACCATTCTCACTCAAAGACCTGAGGCATTTTCTATACTTCTTTCATCAGCTCAGATTTAACAGTCCTCCTCCTTTGCTGCTGGCTGGCCATCTGTCAATACCAATAAAGATCTACAGAAACTCAAGACACTCATAATCAAAAGGAAACCTTAGCTTAGCTAACTGCTTGCACCTGAAACAATATGATTTTTGTTATTGCCATACACGTAAATTGAGAATCTGAAGACAGTGATTCAAGTTTTAATGAAGGAAACAAGTAATGCCTTCATTATTGAAATATCTTCATTTGCAAAATTTCCTCATGAAAGACATCTTTGCTAGAATTAAGGGTTACATTCTATATGTAATAATAGCTGTAAACTATTCCTCAGACTTGATCCACTTTTAAAATATAAAATTCAGGAATTCTATAAACTCAACTTGTGTCAGTTACTTCAGTTTTTTTGATTAATGTTTCCAATGCAAACAAATTACAGAGTGTACTGAAGCAGATATAAACACAAGTGATTTTTCTAGTTCGGAATGGATTGTTGTGACTTTATGACAAGGCAGCTGCCACTCTAATTAATTATAAGAATTATAAGAAAAAGAGGAAGGTAAAACTGGAAATAAAACCATCTTAAAGAAAACTGTATTAAGAACTCAATCATATCATCAGAAAATACTCTTAGCCTCAAACTTTATTAGTTAAAAAGAATTTTCCTTGTACTTCAAAACTATTTGTATGGTCTACATGTCCAAAATTGAACACCAGCAATAGAACGAGTTTTTCCCTTTTAAGAAGAGGAAGGTTAAGAAAAAGAAATTACAATTAAGTGCTGAACATGGTATATGTGAGATAATTGTACATCCTGTAATGGAGACTTCAGAGTTCAATTCCAAATACACAGGACTGCATTGCAAGACTGTTTATGGTTGTCAGGCAACGCTTATTTACTAATGCACAGAAATTCATCTAGCACATCAACACCCGTATGACAGAAGTGGTAGCTATTTTTCACTCGTCTTTCTCTACATGAGACAAGTGTTTTTAAGGAGCTGATGAATGTTTGCAAAGTAGTTTCCCACAGGGGAGTCAGCTTAAATTTAAGTGCTAAAATTTGGATGTAATGCAGTAATTTTTAAGTTTTGCCTGCAGGCCATACACATTCTCATTATAGTCAGTGAGATCTCAAGTTTAAAAATTAAAAGCTGTTGCAACCTTGAACTTGCTGAACTTCAGCTAAAAAGAATGTGAAGCACTGCTCTACTCAGAGTTATCTATATATCAGAATAAGCAAAAGTAGCAGTGAGCAGCACTGCACTAGTGCTTCTCGTTTCACTGAACTAGAAGCTACGTAGCAGGTATTTTATTTACACGTCTTGAATTTATTCTCCTCTGCATTGAAGATGTATTATCATCTATCTTACTGCAGTAGCTTTGATTACTTCACTTAGAAAATGGAACAGGTATCAGACTTAAGCTATTTCACAGTTCTTCTAATTCCTCTCAGTAATAAGAATTATTTCATAGAATCATAGAACAGTTTGGGTTGGACAGGACCCTAAAGATCATCTAGTTCCCATCACCCTGTCCTGGGCAAGGACACCTTCCACCAGATCAGGTTGCTCAAAGCCCCATCCAACCTGGCCTTGAACACTTCCAGGGATGGGGCATCCACAGCTTCTCTGGGCAACTTGTTCCAGTGCCTCACCAGTCTCACAGTAAAGAATTTATTCCTTGCATTTAATCTAAACCCATCCTCTTTCAGTTTAAAGCCACTACCCCTTGTCCTATCACTATTTGCATTTCTCTGTAACCTGAAGGAAGACCGACCTCCTGCTCCCAGCCAGCACATGTGCTATAGTCTCCCTCTGTTTTTCCCCTCACTTATGCTCCTAGCCGTGGCCTGATTGACTTCTCTTCTCTGTCTGCTCTGAATCATTTCTGCTGCTCCTTGCCTCAGTCTCCTAACAAAAAATCAAATTAAACTCAAAAGAAAAGTATTTGCTCACATAATTCTAAACAAATAGTGAAACTGCTAATTAATAATCACGGACAAAATTAATATTCAAGGTTAATAACAAGTAGGAACTGTCTTAAATGGAGGACAGCAGAACAGTTTGCCCTACTCCTAATCACAATACAGAACTACAAAGTTTAAAAATAGTTGACAAAAATATCAGTACATGACTACATATGTAGCTTCGAAAAAGGAACACTGTGATCTCAAAAAAAATTTCGACTGCTAGCACCTAGACAACTCGGTGGCCATTACTTTAGCAGAGTTGATATGTAAAGGACAGTTGCCGTTTCAAAGACCTTGGTTTTATTACATTCTCCTCCTAAACTACAAGGTATTGAAAACTCCACTGGCCTTGAATTACAATTTTAGGGCATTCTCAAGCACATGCTAAAATAATGGTGTTCCCTGAAGGTGTATTTTCAGTTAAAACTTAAATAGAGGCACTATCCAATCTATCTGCATGTTAGAGGTAAATTAAGAATTCCCACTGATAGAAAAACTGTTGCACTTACATGAATATTAATTTTAAAAAATGACTGTGCCTTATTCTATATTGCTTAAAGCACTCCCTTGAACTCATAAAAGTTATGTAGAAAGTCACTCAGACCATTAAGAGCAGAACTGAGGAAATTAAAACAAATATTTAAAAGACTTACCCAGGTAACAGTTTATGACTAAACAAAATTAACAATCATCTTAGTGTTTTTCTAAAAATACCATTTGTGCAAGGACGATTCCTACAAAGACAGTGTATTCAAAAGTTGCAAAACCTTCACAAAGTGAAAAGCCCATATTAACAATATTTCCAACAATACATGAAGCCTAATGAAAGATAAGTATTTTTTTCAAAAGCATATTTCCTCCTATCTCCCCATCTTTTCTTTTTTGTTTCCTTTAAGCTGTGAAGTGTTAGTAGTGGTTTTAATTTTGAACTCTAGAATCACCTTAGTAAGAAAAAAAGCAGTATCCTCTTGTTCGGCATAACAGAAAATAAAATTAAAATAATTTTAGAAGTAATTAATTACATGAAATCAAAATAACTCAAGTGGTTTAGAATAGAAAGGGAAATTCTACTTTCACAGTGGCAATCCATCACATAATAAATGCAAATACACTCACATAATTTCAGTGGCAGATACAAAGCAGGTTTCCATAATGAACTCTTGAAGCTATCTAGTCTCAGTCATCTGTACTTTTCTTATCTTTTTGTAAAATTAACAGTAAAATTAAGAGCTTAACCTGATGAAGGCTTCATATCACAGCTCTGATACATTTTTTATTAATATTACTACTAAAAATAAATATTTTATTTTCTATGCTTAAATTTGTCTGGAGTTATGTATCCAGCAAGCACCATCTTGAATATCTTTGTCATTAGTTATAAAAAAAGTTATGCCATTGTGTATACACAAACACACAGTACAACAGCTTTAAAATTTATTCTGTTCCTTACTTAGGATGGGTAAATACTCAATCCTGTATTCAGTCTTTAAAATCTTTTAAAGATAAAACTATTTTTACTTCAGTTAGGGCTAGAACTGTCTCCGTAGCAGTTTCAGCCCCAAAAGAGCAACGGAAATAAAACTTGCCTTACAAAACAGAATTATTTCAAAGGACACAATCTGTGAGTCATGACAGTCACATAAATAAGGCACTGTAATAAAGTTTCCTGTGCTAAGACGACTTCTTCGTACTACAATATACTAAAGAAACTGGAAGTAACTGACTTGCATCCTAGATCAGCAGGCACAGATAGAAATCAAATCTTTAGTTCAACGTAATTTTCACTCTAATTTTGTCAGTGTGTTACTGCTTATATATAGCAAAGATACTGTTAGGGTAGACTACTCCACCAGCAATTTTCTTGAGCATCATTAACAATGAAACAAGACACCCACACTGCTGGTACAACATTAGTTAGATGTTTTAATACTTTGTCTCCCAGAAGGATTATAGTAGGAATTAAAATCTTACTTGACTTCACAGGAATGGATGCTTAACTCTTTGTGTAAGAGTCCACTTGTAAGATGAAACACCAGGACAGAGCCATTACTTGTACCTATTAGAAGAGATTTCAAAAAAATAGAGACCAGTCTTATTCTTCTCTTCTATACTTTAACGAAAACGTAGTATTTACAGCTATTTCTCTCTTTTTTTTTCTTTTTTCCCCATCTGTAACTATTACATTTTACAATTTTAGAAAAGATATTTTGATTTCTAGTGCTTAAATCCCAAATATTAAACCCTCCAAGGTTCTCTGGAGCCAGCAAAACCCATTTGAATCAAGGTATATTCTTGAACCTATTCTCTGGAGCCTACAGAAACTCCATTTATTCTTCTTGTATTTCCACAACATAGCTGCAGAAGGGAATGTTTCTTTTTGTTTTGAGAACTCAAGATGAGTAAATGCCTCAAGGAAAAGTATTAATGGTTATCCATCAACAATCCCAGGGGAGAATCATGGGTAGATTTTACAGACTCATTAAATGAATTATGCTTTCTCATCCCTGAAATAACGACTTCTTTCAAATTACAAATCAATAACTTCGTAGCTATTACCTTCAATTAGATCAAAAAACCTTCTGAAACACACACTGGGAAGACTTACTTGTTCTTCTCCTTATGGCGTTTATTATTATAGCGTTTTCATTGCTGGAGTGAGATAGTCTTTGTAGGCTCCTGAGTAATATTTACCTTTGCAACACCCACAAGCTCTGTCCAAAAACCTAATGCGCCTCTATAGCCCAGGCAACCTTAAGAACAACAAACATCTCCCAAGTCTAACTTGTGACAGGCACAGTCTTGATTGGGTAGCCCAGAAGCAACCGGTATCTTAGATGTGTCAAGAGCACGGTTGAACAACCCAAATCTGGAGATGTAATTTTACAATGTAACTACAATCTTTACACAATCTCTGTGTCTACTGTTCCAGTCCACTGACTGCAGAGTAAGACAGCAGCCTGTATGGATACACTGTGAAAACCGTGACGTGGTCTGAAAGAGCATGCCAGAAAAATCAAATTCAAGCAGGGAGAACTCAAGAGTTGATAAATCAGGTCGTCACTGGCAACTGTTCTAACATCTAGATGAGTTTAACTACATTTGTAATAAGACAGAATAGATTTATTCAGGAAAAATAATGTGTTTTAAGCATACTTTTAGGTACTTAGATCAGAACAAAAGTCTCTGTTAAGTTCATTTACTTATTGTAGGAATGCAGTGTTGTAGAAATCCATATTTACTGATGTTCAGAATGAAGTGAGAGCAGCATGCAAAACACTAAGTGTATCAACAGACCAGTATCATAGTAAATGAAAGGATAAATACAAACTTGCTAATATATTGCAATTTTTCAGATACTTTACATTACTTAAACCTAAGGCAGGAAAAAAAGAATCCGAAGACTATCAACAGATGCAAACTAATACAAGGGTCGCTATTTCTGATTTGTTACACAGGATCAAAAAATATTTTTTTTCCTGTATTACTGTTCTGGTTTTGTTAGTGAGGGGGGGCCTAAGGTGGTAGCTTCTGTAGGAAACTGCTAGAAGTCGCTCCCCTTTGTTCAGTGGACTCGGCCGGGCCTAGGGCGGACCCGCTGCTGGCCAAGGCCGAGCCAATTGGTAGCAGAATGTCCCGTGATAACGCCTCTGCGATAATGTATTTAAGTAGGGGAAAACAGGAAAAAGAGGAGGAGAAGATGTGAAGCAGCTGAGCGGGGGGCAGAGAGGGGGAGGCGCGAGCCTTGTGGGCCTTGCAGGCCTCACCCTCTGGCCTCCCGCCGGGCAGCCGACTGGGCCCAACTCGGCCCGGCCCGGCTGCAAGAAGTGGAGAGGAGATGAGAAGTGAATAAGATGTAAAAAGGATCCTGAGAGGCGTCTGCCAGCCTGTTGTGAGGAACGGCTGCAGACGCCAAGGTCAGTGAAGAAGGAGGGGGAGGAGTAATATGGCTCCTGGCCAAGATTCCTCTGCAACTCGTGGTGAAGACCATGGTGGAGCGGGTTGTCCCCCTGCAGCCCATGGAGGTCCATGGAGGAGCAGAGATCCACCTGCAGCTCGTGGAGGACCCCACGCCAGAGCAGGTGGAGGCCTGAAGGAGGCTGTGGCCCGTGGAGGGCCCGCTGGGACAGCTGTTCTGGAGAGACTGAACTCCGTGGAAGAGATCACCCACGCCGGAGCAGTTCCACGAAGGACTGTGGCCCGTGGGAGGGACCCCACGCTGGAGCAGAGGAGGAATGTGAGGAGTTCTTCCCCCGACGATGATACAGCGGCATAAAACAACGCGTGATGAACTGACCGCGACCCCCATTCCCTTTTCCCCACCCCCGTGCCGCTCAGGAGGGGAAGGTAGTAGAGATAATGTTAAGCCCGGGAAGAGGGAGGGGTGGGGGGAGGTTATCTTGTTCCCTGTCTCATTCTCCTGCTAGTTTTAGAAAATAAATGAATAGTTTTCCCCAAGTCGAGTCTGTTTTGCCCGTGACGGTAACTTTAAGGATTTCTCCCCATCCTTATCTCAAACCTTGAGCTGTTTTTTCTTATATCATCTCCTATTCTCTCGGAGGGTGGGGGGAGCGAGAGACAGACTGCGTAGTCTGGTCCTGATCAGGGCTGAACTACGACAGTTATTGCCTATATTTGTATTTAATCTAGAATATACTATTTTCAGAGTAACCAATAAACTATCCAAGATACTTACCCACAGCAAGGATTGGCTCATACTGTTTAATATTTTTTGTCGTAAGAGGTGGGCACATGCGGATAGCAAACGGAGGCAAAGGAAGTCCCGAGAGAAGTCCAGTCAGCAGAAACTTGAGGTGCACTTCTTGTATAAAAGAACTTTTTAACTGTTCTTCTCCAGCAACTGTGCCTTGCCCTGCTTAAAAATTAAAGCTCTTGTTAATATTAAATTTTAATCTGAGGTGTTATGGGAAGTTATCAGACACAGTAGTTTATAAAATAAAAATATCAACTAAACTAACATATATATTAGCAATGTTTGTTTAAAGAGGCATTTCTTCCTGTTGAACTTCATACGACAAAACGTTTTAGAAGGTTGCATCTGAGGTAATTTCTCCAATACTAGCTTTCTTTTCCAAGACTAAGAAGAAAGAAGAGGAAAAAAAAAAAGAGGAAGAGGAAGAGGGGAAAAAAAATGTTAAGTGCAATCATTTCAGTCTTCTTCCAGAATTCAAGGATAGTTTAAATTGTCTTCATCGGTTTAAGATTATTTCTAACAAACAAAGGAGCTTTGGTGAAATTCCATCTCAAATTACTTTTTTTCCCCTCACAGTCGAAGAGCTTTGAACACTGGTCCTCAACACAAAATCCTCAAAAAGATTACTGTGATAATTTCTTTAGCAAACAGGAATTATTTTTTTCCAGAATCACTATTTAAATGGCAAAGAAAATAATTCAAACATATGTAGTTCTGAAGTACGTTAAGATGTACAATTATTCAAAAATTCTAGAAATGAGTAATATTAGTGAAAGAAATGCTTACCAATCATGTTGTCTAATGAGAGGTCTGGAAGTTTATTTTGGAATGCTCCTACAGGAATTCCACAGAATGAGACTGGGGAATACAAAGGCGATGCACTTGAACTGCTGTAAAAGAAATGAAAACAAGTTCCTAATACAAACTGGATCGCCTGCTCGCTTCGGTCCTCGCTTTTTTTTTTTCCCCCTAGGTTGTTCTCTCAGTATTACTACCACTTATTACTTGTAGAATATTTTAAGAAGATCATTCCCAACATCAACTTCCATTAACATCTCTACCAGGAGAAAAAGCACAAAAAACTGTACAAAATTTAAAATAACTTTCATCTTCCTTACGGAGACATTTGTACATAACAGAAAAGCAGACAGATGTATCCCTTTTTCTGGTGTACCTAAGCATTGAAAGCAGGCTTTTAACACATTGCGTATTAATATGTAGAGCTATGTTAATAAATACAGCTAAGGAACAATCATAAATATTTTGACATTTAAGAACAGATTCCCAAACTTGGGGAATGGTTTTTGTCAACCTATGTAAACTTCTTATGTAGGTTCCAGAGGACAAAATCTGTAACTGAAGCCTTTCACATAAACATATGGAACACTACTGCCTCTGCATACACAGAGCTACAACACAAACTTACAGCATTACCTACATTTACAGTCTTGTGAGATATCTATGCATCAGGTTTCTGTGCTATTTTTTTCCCTCATGACTGTACTGGGTTCCAGCGCAATCTCCATCTAAAAAGGACTCAAACAGCCCTTGCAGCCTTGGCAACCACATCTTGCTGGGCTGAGGACGGGTCTATGTCATAAACCAAAGTCTACTGACTGCAGCCAGCTGTAGGCAAAAATGCAGTTTAGGCAATGTACAAAGCCTTTTTCTTTAATCCCACTTTAACAGACTTGAGATCAAATTTTAATTAAGACCGTCAAACCCAGTAAGATCAAGAGCTAATGGAGTAAGACTCCTTCAAAGTCCATTAAAGATTGTGCCAACTAGAAAGATGCTTTACTTTTCAGGACAATCCAACCACATCCACAATCCTCTAGGCTCAATGGCTCTTATATTATTATTATTATATTTGTCCTGGTTATATAATCACGATAAAAATAAATGTTTTAGAAAGGAGCCTAAGAACCTAAGAAGTAAAACCCAGCAACATATGGATCCTAAACAGCTCTCTTGGATATGCATCACAAAGAATCAATCTAACAGTTTTTGAGAACACCAAGAATAAAAACATTAAATCACTGATAAGCAATAAAAGGATCTGTGTTGAAAAATCCTATGCTTCTGACATTTAAACGTGTACCAAGAATTTCTTTTATGGCAATAAGTTATTTATTTTATTCAATAGTACTTTAAATGTTAATTGCAGCACAACAATCTTAATACACTGAATGTTTAAAGAACTATATTACTTCATACAGTATTTTAGAGACTGCTCAAAAGCTAAAATTCTAAAGGCTTTGTATATAAAAACAGTGTTTATATCACTGTATTCCAGCTGCCTGCTGTGCAGCCTTATACTGCTCTGTGCCAAATTCACACAAATCTAGCAGAAAACCTTTCCCCTACTAAAAATGGAGTCCTTTCCAAACTCATTTTTGCAGTCCTTTCATGTCATAGAAAGTGAGCAATTCATTGCTGAGGAAAATTATAGTCTGAAAAAAGCCAAATGAGAAGAAAATGTTCCCCCTAAATAATGAGAATATTCATTCCTATCTTTTGTTTCCTTATTCCAACCACTTAATATGATTTTTTTTTAAAGAAAGAGTAAATACAGTTCCTTCACTTCCCCAAAGCAAAGGAACTAACCTGTCTGAATGATATATTTTGCTCCTCTTCCTTTCACTCATAGCACATCATACTACCATACACACAAGGACAACACTGTTGCTTTTAGAATTTATTTAAATATACACACCACTTGTAAATGTAATAGATGGAAGTTTTGATTAGAAAAATAAATCCCATTACCTGTTACGCACATTTCTGCCAGAAATACTGGATTTTAATTCCCAGATCATTACCCTGCCATCACTGACTATGAGAGCTGCAGAATTCTCATTCACTGGGCAACACACCATACTGAAGGGTCGAACTGTTTTTGTCACCCTGATTGCATCACACTGACTTCTTAAATCATAAATCAGCTCTTGAACTGGGTCTGGATCTGTAACATCAATGTCCCACAGAGGACAAACAATTAGAATGGAAAAAACACGATGTGATCAATCAACAGAAGTAAATCTGCAGAATGACTGAACTCTTTGGTTGAAATGCACATGCTTCCTGTGCAACAATTAGGAAAAATAATAAAAAACTACATACTGTTGATCTTGCAACACAGCTTTGAAAAGTTCTCCAAAATTTAACTTTGTCTTTAAAATATCTTATTCCACATGAATCCTGTAAAATCTAAAAAAAATTATTGTTTCATATCTGGGCAGAATGTGCATCTGCCCTCCACAATCCAAAAGTCATTTGGTTTATTGCTAAACCTGGAAGCAAGTAATGTAGCTTGCCAGAAATTATCAAACTGCCAAAACCAAAACAAGCAAAACAAACTCTACCCAAAAAATAATTTATTTACATTTACTATGTTTTCCCTTCTTTTTTCCAGTCTCCTCCATTATGTTTAAAAGGTTATTCTTAGTAACATCTCATAAAAGAGACAAAAGTTTAATAATTTAGATTTTAATCTAAATTCAAGCCTGTGTCTTAGTTCTAAAATGAATTCTTCCAATTGACCAAATGACTTCTAAAATCTTGTGTCTGTCTGAAAAATATGGGTTTTTTTCTTAAAAATAAAATGTCCTAGAAGGGCTGCAATTCACCATCTTGTATGAGGTATGATGGTTAATACTGGTATTAAAGTATTAATTAAAATGCCTCAAAGTTCATTTCTGGACATTTTTGACACAGAACTTACCTGGCTCTTCATTTGGAGTACCAGTTATACTGCAGTTAGATCTGCGAACTCTTAATGTTATACAACCGTTTTCATGTAGGCAAAATAACCCATCACGCTGAAAACAAGGAATTACCTAGATAAAGAGATACAAAATTATATTGGGTTATCAAAATTTTATCCTTTGCAAAGTACACTTTCAAATGAACATACAGGATCTGATGCATAAGCAAGTCACTAAAAATGTTACTATTAATGCAACGCTTAAATGAATTTCTTTAGCAACAGTACTTGTGATGAAGGAAGTAAATAAATCTCAGAAATTCATTGAGAAGTTTTGTTTGAACTGTTTGCTGATTCTTTTTTTTTTCTTTCTTTCTTTTTAAAGATTGACATACTCACGCATACTCTTTTTAGATATCACTTTTTAAAAAAAAGACAACTTTCTTTTTTGGTACCAGAATTCATGATTCCAAGAGAACAAAGATGCTTCAATAAGACCTCAGACGAGACTTAGCTGTCTATTCAAAAAAAGGTGGATGCTCAGAGAACTAGCATTAACTTGTGTGTAAGCAGCTTAAATCACCAGAGAATGAAACATCCTTTTTTTCCACAGCACCGTTTCCACACTGGTAACTTTCGTAACACCACAAAATAAAGTAGGTTTGCTGCAGAGTTCATAAAACTAAATTAAACAATGCTTGGTTCAGAGGACATTTTTCTCTCTGGTGAGCTAACTTCTTTCCATTCTCTAGAACTAACCAAAATACAACTATAAGTAGGTCATGAACCTACATATGACCTTAATAAACTACTACAATGATAAAAATCACATTTTCATTACCTGTAGGAAAGGCACACCTGTTCTTTCAATTGCAATCACACCCACTGTCTGATTCACTTCCAAGTCAAGAATCAGAATTTCTCTGGGATACAATAACAGCATGTAGTTTCTTTTGGAAGGCAAATATGACAACTGAAGACAGTCGTTGAGTGTTACAGATTCAGCACTGCAAAACATCAGATATAAACTTTAATCAAGTTCAGTATCAACAAATACTTCAAGATCAAAATAAAATTAACAGCATAAGTTTTCCTGCAGGTGCATTTTTTCAAGTATTCCCTATTTTCATCACTAAGGAACTGCAAATTTCCATTAAATTGCTACAGCAGTGCAAAGCATCATTGACCTTTATAAGACACACAGTCTGTTGACTTTTGTCTAAGTAAGATTACAGAGTAATTTTTAAAACAATAAGTAATTCAAATGGAACAAATAATTCTTGCACATCTCAAATACAAAGCAATTCAATTATGAACAGTGCTAGCTGCCATAATATGTACTGGCATTCACGGGAAATTACTGTTAAATATACCTCTTACTTCAATTTTTATATTATGTATATTACTTTATTTTGAAATGACAGAAGTAGCCTATCAAAAATACCAGTCTTCAAACTGAAAGAAAGTAGCAAAGAGCACGAGTGTTCGTCATCGTTAACATGTTGATTGTAAACAGGAGATTGGATTGCATGTACCTTGCAGCCCATGAGCTGTACTTAAGTCACGTTGAAGAAAACCATCCTTATATTGCGTTCAGGTTTGAAGGTCTCTGAACTAACTTAATGTAATTTCCCTTTGAGATGTTTTGTTTGGTTTTAATCTCCTCGTTCTACCACACACTAAACCCTCCTCACACTCTTCCTGCATCTCATTCCTTGCCTCAGGAGTATAAGTCCCCTTTTGTCTGCAGTCACTTTCCTGACAATCTCCTGCTCCCCCTTCCTCAAAGTTTCTCTAAACTAATATAAAACCAGATAAACCATTGCTGCTAAAAATTTTTACTTCCCCTTTTCCTGTTCTACTCTTTTTGGGTGTTCTGTTATGGATGGAAAAGGAGGGAGAAAAGAGAAGCCTATCATACCCTTGTCAATATTCATATAGAAATTAAAATGTTATCAGGAGAATGCAGAAAAATGGTATCTCTGCTCATCTGCTGTTATTGCAGAGCACACATGAGGATGCAGCAGTGTATGTCCTGTCTTGGTATTTCCAAATCAGGTGTTCTGTCTGATGCAGCACAAATCAGGCATTATAGAACATAAAATGACAAGATCATGCCCTTTAACTTTACATAAAAATCACAGTTTCTTAAATTATTTATCATCACATCCGCTCCCCAATTTGCAATTTAAAGATCTTAATAAAACACAGTATAAATTTCATATCTGCACTAAATTTTGGTGTCAAGTGCTAACTGATAATAGTCTATTTAGTTTGTTCTTAAATTCACTAGAAATTTGAGAAACACTTTTATTACTCCAATAGAAAGTACAAAAGGAAAAAAATTACACCACACAAAAGAAGTAGTGTAGAGAATTTCTAACAAAAAAAAAATCTCAAACTCAAGAACTTTAGTTTTAAAAGGTCAGAAAATAGACAAATATGCATGTATAAATTATAATTTTATTTATACACTATTAACTTTAAAAATGCCTCCTAATGCAGTACCATGTATAACATCAGAATGACAACTCTTCTCAGGTATCAGTACTTACAGAATTTTTATTCTCTTGTTATATCCCTTCTCATCCCACAAATGGAATAAATTATGTTAGCCCATTTTTATCTTTTTTTTTTTTACTTTAAGAAAGTTATTTCTGAATCTACACCTGCATGAAAATACATTAGCAAAAGAAGACTGTTATGTCACTAATTTATGTAAAGCATGTTAAAACGATACGGCTGTTTTTATCAACAGAACTGGATGAATGACTGTCAATGTTCTATTCTTACATAATGTCCTCATATAGGACGTCCAACCATCTGCCTACTCCAACAAATTTTCTTTTTTACAACTACCTATCTTACAGACTTTAATCTAACTATATATATAAAAAATATACAGGTACAGGTAAATATACAGCTAAATATACAGGTAAAACATTATCTGAGAATAAATATTTGCAACCTACCTTGGTTTTTCATTACTGATTAAGATTTTTACTTTATCGAGGGCCTTTTTGGCCCCCGTAGCAGCAGCCAGCTTGTTGTGAGAAGGACTGGAATGGGGACTAGAGATGTAAACTTTCTTCCCTGAGCTGGCAGGTGCTTTGGAAGGAGAGAAGTCAGAGATGAACACTATTCCTTCACTGGTGAGCACTGTACCAAGAAAAACAATTTTTATTATAGCAAAATACAATCTGCAATTTGAAGGTGGTGTTCCATTTTAATGACATTTTGGTGTGGAGAAATGCAAATAACTTTAATAACACTGTATTAGGTAGAAAACTCATAATGCTAGACAACAGGCATCTTCTACTGGAAGAGCTGCAGATGGTCCATTACAATTAATTTGCAGCGCTATAGGCTCGGAGCTGAGTGGCTGGAGGACTGTGAAGAGGAAAGGGACCTGGGGGTGTTGGTTGATGCTCAGCTGAACATGAGCCGACAGTGTGCCCAGGTGGCCAAGAGGGCCAACGGCATCCTGGCCTGCATTAGAAATAGTGTGGCCAGCAGGAGCAGGGAGGTAATCATCCCCCTGTATTCGGCACTGGTGAGGCCGCACCTTGAGTATTGTGTTCAGTTTTGGGCCCCTCACTACAAGAAAGACATTGAAGCCCTGGAACGTGTCCAGAGAAGGGCAACAAAGCTGGTGAGGGGTCTGGAGCACAAGTCTTATGAGGAGCGGCTGAGAGAGTTGGGATTGTTTAGTCTGGAGAAGAGGAGGCTCAGGGGAGACCTCATTGCACTCTATAACTTCCAGAAGGCAGGTTGTGATGAACAGGGGTTTGGCCTCTTCTTCCAGGCAACAAGCAGGACCCGAGGAAATGGCCACAAGTTGTACCAGAGGAGGTTTAGATTGGACTTGAGGAAAAACTTTTTCTCTCAAAGAGTGGTAAGGCACTGGAACGGCCTGCCCAGGGAGGTGGTGGAGTCTCCGTCCCTGGCAGTGTTCAAGAGGCGGCTTGATGAGAAGCTACAGGATATGGTTTAGTAGCTGTGGCAGCAATGGTAGTGGGAAGACGGTTGGACTAGATGATCTTATAGGTCCCATCCAACCATGTGATTCTATGATTCTATGATTATATTCACAAAACTCAAATTTTCAAAATTAAGTCTATATTAAAAAAATACTGTGGGGATTACCAGCAGAAACCCCTTGTTTCTTCAGTACAGTTATTCTCTCTCATCAACTATTTTTCTTCTTCATAATGCAAATAGAAGGCAGGGTTATCCACATTTGCTATATTACCATTTTTTGTTCTCATGCAGAGCGTGGCTCAAATAATTGTTAAGTCACCTTATTTATGTATCACCATAAAGATTCAGCTGAGTTATAAAGATGTAGCTAAGATTTTACTACACGTTTATACAAACAGAAAAAAAAACATGTTATTTTTTTAGGTTGAATGGTATGGCAGACTAAAAAAAAAAAAAAAACAAAAAAGTCAACTACAAAGCCTGGAAACTGCACTGTCTCATTATAGATCAAGAGTGATCAAGCTAAATTAAAGAATAAAATGGCGACTCCCTTATTTTTCTTAGTTTCTTTCTGCTAAAATGTCAAAAAATCTGCACTACATCGCCCATGACATTTGAATTGCTTCTGAAACTGGTGCTCACACTCTATTACCTTAAAATAAAACCCTTCTGTTGAAAATCTGATTTATTCTTTGTCTACTTATCTCACTGGATTCTTCCTCAGCATCTATCCTTTTACAGCTTTTTATGGCAGTTTAACAGGGCTCTCTATATTTGGCTTCCTCCAGCTCCTATCTCAAACATTTCTTTTCAGATCTCTACTCATGTCTACTTCTTCCCTCCTCTCATGCAATAACATCTTATTTTAGAAGATTCCACATTGGCCAAGACTCCCCTGCCTTTGTTTTGACACTTCTTCTTGGCATTAATGACATTATTCTCTACAGTTCATTACCTTAATCTCAACATTAATATTTTAGTTTAACATTTTTCCTAGTCACACGTATTCACATCACACTATTTTATACATACAAACTTACAAGCTAAGTGTGATGGATCAAAGGGGTCAAATGAAAAAGACAGAATATTTTCAGCATAACTTTTCTTCCAAAGTTTGGTGCCCGTGTCCGCATTCCACAGTACAATATAGTTAGGTGGATGAACGGCAAGCAGTAAATCTCTAGAAGCATCTTGATTCCACAACCACTGCATGTCTGTCAAAAGAAAGAAAGCACAACAAACAACAAAATTAACTTTAAAAAAAAAGTTTGTTCTGTTTTAAAACTATTTTTCCTCTGTAATACCTTGTCTTTAAAAAAAGTGAATAGAGACTTCTTAGTAACAAGATGTTTCTATTTCACAATTATAAAAACTAAATTTCTTTTATGGCCTGAATTTGTGTTTTTAACAAGCAGCAATACTCTGGGCTACACGTCACACACACGCACACAGTCCACGTTCGATCTGAAGAAGCCATACCTTTTCATCCAGTGAATTCCTACCTGAAACAACGTAGCGTATTGTACAGAACTGCTGCAGAGTCAAAATGAGAAGAACCATACAACATCCCAATTAATATCTGGAACAACACCATGAACCATACACCATCCCAATTAACATTTGAGATAGTATTGGACCAGCATTGAAGCTGGAAACAAATGTCTTCTCCACGTCAAATGTTTTTTAACACAGAGTCTTAAGTCAAAGACCAAAATTAAACTGACTGTAATACACAATCAAAATACAAATACAGTGCTTAAACACTAAAGTCAATCTGATGAGGTATTGCTGCCACTCATCACAACTGGGCATCATTTAACATTCAAGACAAATGGACACAAAAGACTGTTTTCTGTCAGTAAAAACAGAGAGCCACCTGTTCTTTCTGTATGCTTAGACATCATCTACCTGGACTTGGGCAAAGCACTTGACGCTGTCCCACACGACATCCTTCTCTCTAAACTGGAAAGACATGGATTTGACAGATGGACCGCTCGGTGGGTAAGGAATTGGCTGGACAGTCGCACTCAAAGAGTTGCAGTCAACGGCTTGATGTCTAAGTGGACACTGGTGACGAGTGGCATTTCTCAGGGATTGGTATTGGGATCAGTGCTGTTTTACATCTTGACATGGACAGTGGGATAGAGTGAACCCTCAGCAAGTTCACTGACAACACCAAGCTGTGTGGTGTGGTTGACACGCTGGAGGGGAGGGATGCCATCCAGCGGGATCTTGACAGGCTGGAGAGGTGGGCCCGTGTCAACCTCACGAAGTTCAACCAGGCCAAGTGCAAGGTCCTGCACCTGGGTCAGGGCAATCCCAGGCACAAATACAGGCTGGACAGAGAATGGATCGAGACCAGCCCTAAATAGAAAGACTTGGGAGTACTAATGGATGAGAAGCTCAACACGAGCCAGCAATGTGAGTCTGTAGCCCAGAAAGCTAACCACATTCTGGGCTACATCAAAAGAAGCATGGCCAGCAGGCCAAGGGAGGGGATTCTGTCCCTCTACTCTGCCCTGGTGAGACTCCCCCTGGAGTACTGTGTTCAGTTCTGGAGCCCCCAACACAAGAAGGACATGGACCAGTTGGAGAGGGTCGAGAGGAGGACACGAAGATGATAAGAAGGCTGGAGCACCTCTCCTATGAGGACAGGCTGAGAGAGTTGAGGCTGTTCAGCCTGGAGAAGAGGAGGCTCTGGGGAGACCTTATAGCGGTCTTCCAGTACCTCAGTGGTACTGGGAAAGACGGGGAGACTCTTCAGTAGGGCCTGTTGTGACAGGATGAGGAATAATGGTCTCAAAATAGAGGGAGGTAGATTTAGATTAGATATTAGGAAAAAAATTTTTACAATGAGGGTTGTGGAATACTGGCCCAGGTTGCCAGAGAGGTGCTGGATGCCCCATCCCTGGAAACATCCATCAGGCTCTAGGCTACCCGTTCTAGATGAAGATCAGAAGATCTTGGAAAATATTACCATAATGAATTAAATTTCATAGCATCCCTCTGGGAGACAGTAAATCTCACATTTACATACAAAATGAGTAAGCAAACATACAGAAGGCTAGTAATCCCAGCAGTAAAATTCAATGGCAGAATTGAGTGTAGATTACAAAACCTAGGTGATCAACTTGTACACGATGCTCCATAAAGTAACTTCTACAAACATCACACACTATCATTACCTTGAATTGGTTTTGCATGTTCTTGTATTTCACAACGAGCTGTTCCTGTTGCCACATCCCATACAATTATTTTTCCAGTAACATCAGCAGAAGCTAAACGCAAAGAATACGGAGAGCCAATATTGTGATGGTAATTTTCTTTAGCCCATTTAACCTGAAGATACAGATGAAAACTGGTCAAAGGAGGCAAACATACATACCAAAGATATCATACTTCATATTTTTCAGATGGATAAACTAATAATAATAAACTCAACAAAAAAGCATAGTAACAGTTAATGTTAATAACACCTGTGTAAGTACACCTCTAAGCTACCAGAACTTGTGCAAATTTAAGGAATGTTGCAACTGTGCTGCCTGACTGCATGGCTGATATTTTCAAACTGCGTAAATCCATGCTCCTTGTTCCTGAAGGTAACTACAACAAAATAAATATATGCTATGTATATAAAATCTTTATTCAAATATTTAGAAGAAACTAAATGGTAATGTTTAAGGTTCTGTGGGCATCTACAAACCTATACACAACAATTAAAAAAAAAAAAACAAACCTGAAACTTGAAAATTTACCATCCAACTTTTACACATATAGAATTAGAAATACAGAAATAGAATTAACATTAGGCACAAATAACTTTGCAACATGAATTACATTTATAATGCCATTCAGAGGACTGTAGCCACCTTTGTGCTACCCCTCTCAGACGTGTGACCAGGACGTATCTCAAAAGCCCAGCTGAATAAACTAAACAAATATTACACATGTACAGCAAGCAATCTTCAAAGAGCTCTAGCTATAAACCCAAAGTGTGTTTCTACCAGAATAACAAAGAATTCTTAGGAGACTCTCCTCTACCTGCAAATTCCAGTTTTGCAATTCCTGAGTCCCTGCTGTTCAAAAAAAAAAAAAAAAAAATCACCCATGAGGATCTCTGCATGTAGCTATGTAGCTATTAAAACAAGTAATTACTAAAACCTGCAAAGCTATTTCTTCCTCAGTTAAATATGTATTCCTTTGAAGCAAATTCCAAGTCTGGAAAACATCACTTCCCAAAGGAGGAGCTGCCACTAGGTTATGAACAACAAAAGGGAGACCTTTAATGTGATCACTCTCAACTAGAGCTTATGTGCCTCTCCAACGCTGTAAGCCCACTTTTCTCACTGTAGTCGCACTGCTCCAACAAAGTTCCCACATACGACCTGGCCCCTCTGACAAAATAAATTATTTTCTTACTGTACTGGTCACTGCCTCTCTACCCTGACTTCAAAATACAGCAGCGATTGGTCAGAAACAAGAATCAGAGGTGAAGGTTTTTTTAATTTTCACAATCTATCTCACTTGATTTAAATAACTTTATTATCACTGTTTTTTAAAATATCAGAACAGACATAAATGAGATTTCAATCCTCAATCAAAAAATTGTTCCTGTATAAGGACATATGGACAACTAACATGGACCCATTTTCACTGAAATCGTGACCTACTTCAGACACAGTTAAGGCAGCCAAAGGCCAGGAAGTATTTAAAGAAAAATCATAGAATCATAGAATGGTTAGGGTTGGAAGGGATCTTCAAATAGTCAGACAGACTGCAAAAGGATTATGAAAATTGCTTTTCTCTTTGCTTTTTTTTTATTGCAGACAGTGGTGCATTCTGAAATTTTTCAAATACGAAGCACGGGTTTTGGGGGAGAAGCTGACCTCTACTACAAGGAGTTTAAGTCAGACATACACAGTAGACCTCTTACAGATCCCCTTCGGCTTATTTATGCTCTTAGCATTTACAAACAAAAAAAGGTCAGCTATGAATTGAAAAGAATTTCTTACATATAAATGTAAAGCTATCTGCAATGATCATGGCTTTATAATAATTTTTCATATAATGTCTCCTTCTTGAAGCAGGACAGAATTTCTCTTCATTCTTCTTTCTCATAAATTAGTCATTTTCTTACAGGCTATTTCTGCTAATAAAGCACCAGATAGTGGTTTTGAAAAGTTATCTTATAAATTATTAAAAACTACTTGGACTTCAGTGTTTGCTTTCCTATGGAAATAACATTACTTCTCAAATCTAGTGAATGGAACCGAAGCATGTTAAAATGCTATCGTTACATGGATGAAAAACTAATTTTGCTACAATTCATTATCTAAGCTACATGGAAATTTTAGAACAGAGTCATCATTACAGCTGCTACCTCCATACTCCTTCCATTTTCTATTTTTTCCTCAATTACAGACATTGGAATAGATTTGTTTGTTTTAAAGCGTAGCCTAGGGACAAACGAGGCTAAGGGTATGCTTACCCAAACAAGTTGGCAAAAGGTAAGCAAAGGTATTGATTCACAGTGTCCTTTACTCTGGGCTTGCTGTCATGTACACACCTTTGCTCTAAAACAACTGAGAAACAGTCTCTCCTTAGTGAGAGTCTGACAGGTTGCCTCACATTTGTCACCAGAGAGACTATTCATAAGAGCAGCACAACCTCTAAGTTGACAGCAATGTTTGGGCAACCCTGAGAATCTTCAAACTTCACTGAAAGATCTGGGCAAGTATACAAACATGCTGGAAGAAATCAGTTTTCAGTCCTTTGTGACATTTTAGCATTATTTTTAAACATGCCCCAGCACACAAGTCTCAAAAAAAATACATAAAAGTATCTATTTTGAAACGAACCCTTCCATCTTCCTTTTTCCCCCAGTTTCAAAATTCTCTCTAATCAAGCAAAACTAATTCCTAAACTTTACAATAATTTTTAAAAGCTACAATGCCATTATCTATGTGGTTCTTGGCCAAGATCTTCTACGGACCTACACCAGTTTCGCCCTACCCAACATTTCCACCCAGTATTTGAACAGTTTCTTTATGAAGATAGAAAAAAAATGCACTTAATTGGACTCTGTAGCACAGAAATATACTACACTACAAAGATACAGAAACACCTGTGCAACTACTGAATACGCTAGAAATTTCAAAACCACTCACCAAAAAATTGAAGCCCTTTAGTGTGCAGAAAGACACCATCAGAACACGATGGCTCAAAGTCAGTAAATTATCAAATCCACGACAAAATAATTATGTTCAATTTTAAAATACCAGAGTAGTTACATCTGATACACTATTAGTGTTTCTATATGAAGATGGTCTATTTAAAGAAAATTACACACAGGAAAAAAAATAGTGTGCAATTTCCAAAAGGCACATTCAAAACTTTTTCATTTACCACAGAAAAACCTCAAATCCCTCTAAAATCTATTTTACTTCATAAATTACGGATAGCCTTCCGATATAGCATTTGGGCTGACTATCAAACATTGCATCTGCCAACAAAACGTTCCTCTAAACCCTGACTGAATCTGTCACTCTCCACAGTCAAAGAAATGATGTATCAAAGAAATACACCCTGTTCCACACTTGACCCAAAGTCAAATGCTCTGCAATTTCAAATCAAGGACCTTCAAAGGAAAGGACAGGTACCCTACACTTAAGCTTAACTTTTAGCCATTTTTTATCACTAAAATGAATGTTCAGTTTTGTCTGCTCTTGTTTCTTTTCTTTAGGTAAGAGCAGAAGTAAAAACTTAAAAGTAACTTTCTAGTTGTATAGTGCACTGGTTACCCCCATGACAGGAAAAATCAGCAAGGTCATCAACAAAAAGATGAATGTGATATTTCGTAATGTTCCTTTGAAATTCTGCCATGCTACGAGCTTTCTAAGAAACATTTCTGTCTATGTTCTTTAACACTACCAAATGTTTCTATATAGCCTATACCTTCTATGTTTTCTATACCTTCTATAAAGGTATACCATCAACCTCAGCTCAAATTTCAGCATGTATGGTTTGATTTAGCTGTAAAAAAGATCACGTAAAATACAGGTATTTTACAACAGATTTTATGTGAAAATCAAGTCCAATAGAATGTCAAGTATTTACAGCAATTTAGAAAAATAATACAAACACCAGAATCAAGTAATATACCTTAAAACATGTATGTCTCACCTTGACAACACTAGCTTTGTGTCTTTCCAAGACCTGTAAAGTCTGAGCAGTATTGGCATCAACTATCAGCACAAGAGAATGACATCCATATGCAATCAAACCTTGCCAGCCCCTAGAAAAGCATATATCATCATCAAACAAGCAAAACAGAAAAAAAAGCACTTAACACCAAGAATGAGGTCCTTTTTTTCCCCTAAGTTGAGCGCACACTACTAAACCCAAACATCAAACAGCAAAAACTATTTCATAACATAAAACTCAAAAGCATTATAAAACTCCACTGCTGCACTGCCTGCTGAACCATTTGCTGATGGAACCCTAAGCCACCGCAAAGCATCTCTGTGTCCACCTATAAAAACCCTCTTCTGTAAATTTAAGACATCCCATAGGAATTGATGAAGAGCATTCTCTAGTTTTACATAAGCACACAGTTAAGCAATATATTTGCAACTATATAATTAACTGCATCTCCTTTATTTTTTTTTACATACTCCAAAAAAGTGAAAATCTGCTGAGGCCTGTCTGACTTCAGGAGAGGTTAATGCGGCCACCGATGACAATTATAAAGCTACAATGAACACCAAGCAATTGGGAACAAGTAAAATAGAAAAACAAAGTTTCAAACTAAAAAATTCAGATAAGTTCAGTGTTCACTGCTTTGCAAACTGACAAACCTAAAGACCACAGTTTTAGAAAACTACTTGGTCCAGAATCATAGAATCATTAGGGTTGGAATGGACCTTCAAAGGCCACCCAGTCCAACCCCCCTGCAAGGAGCAGGGACATCTCCAACCACAGCAGGCTGCTCAGAGCCAACCTGACCTTGAATGTTTCCAGGGATGGGGCATCCACCACCTCTCTGGGCAACCTGTCCCAGTGTTCCACCCACCCCTTTTCCTAATGTCCAGTCTGAATCTACCTCCCTCTATCTTAAAACCATTACTCCTCGTCCTATCACAACAGGCTCTACTAAAGAGTTTCTCCCCATCTTTCCTGTAGGCCCCCTTGAGATACTGGAAGGCCGCTATAAGGTCTTCCCACAGCCTTCTCTTCTCCAGGCTGAACAGCCCCAGCTCTCTCAGCCTGTCAGCATACGTAGTGGCTTTGTACATCAAGCCTCAGAAATAATAGAACTAGAAACCAGAAGAAGCTTCTCTGATCTCTACAGTTTGTTACACCAACAAGACCTCTGCCTGAAAAGCAAATGTCACTGCCAATTGCAGAAGGGACTGGCCCCGGTTCATCCACGGTCATGGTTTTGTTCTTGCTTGGGAGCTGGACACCAACAACTCCACAGAGCGCTCTGCCAGCCTCTCCAGCGAGGAACGGGAGGAGGACGGGGACGCCAGCAGCTTGCACAGTGCCTCGCAGACGGGGACCTGCCCTGGACAGAACAGCACAGCGTCCCCATTTCCAGCAACAACAAAAAAAAACCCGGGTATCTGCGGTGACCACCTCGGCCAAGGCGGCAGGACACGACTCCCCCGCGGGAGGGCACAGCCGCCTCTCCACGGGGACAGTACCACCGCTTCACCGTCCGCCCGGCAGCTCCCGGCGCTGGCAGAGCCTCGGCACCCGGGCCTGTGACTGCAGGGACGCCCGGTTAAACCCGCGGGCCCCTCTGCCCGGGGAACAGCGGGAGGAGGGAGACCCGGGGCAGGCCAGCGGGGAGCGAAACCCAGCCCGGCGGCTGAGGCGAAGGAGCCCCGGGGCGGCCCGGGGAGGAGGGAGAGGCCCGCACACCTCAGCCGCCCCTCTCTCCCTCTCCAAGCCCGGCAGACCGCCCGCGGCCCGGCCCCTCACCAGTCCGCCGCCCCCTTGTTCGGCGGGCTCAGGGCGCCCGTCAGGGTCCGCGCCGGCAGCTTGATGTTCACCGTGAAGCGCTGCATGGCGAGGCTGGGCTGGGCAGCGCCGGGGCGGCCCCAGCCCGGGCAACCGGTAGCCGAGCACTCCGCAGCCCGGCCCTGCCGCTACCGCGCAGGAAGCGCCGCCTCGGCGGTGCCGCTGGTCCTTGCCGCCGGGGTCCGCCGGGGCCCCGCAGCTCGGGAACGGCAGTTCCGGGGCCGGCCACGCCCCCCCCGCTCGCAGGGTCTGCGGCCGCCCTGCCCCGGGCCGCGCCCCTCAGCGCGGCTGTTGCTCCCTTGCCGCCATTTCGGGTACCGGCCCCACGGTGCCGCGGGGTAACCCCAGTGCAGCCAGCCGGGCCTAGGGACACGGGTTCTGCCGCGCTGGCTTTAAATCACGCGGCCTGGAAGGAAAACCCGCCGCGGGAATGGCGGAGGCCTCGTCTGCCTTGGCTGAAGAGCTCCAGGGCACCTTGGGCATTGACAGTCCGCGACTGGGGCACCTGAGTCACCCCAGCACGCCAAGGACTCCCATCCTCCGTGGATGCTGCCGGAGCTGCTGCTAGAACCAACAAATTTCTTTCAGCAGAGCCACTTCTGCTCCAAAGTGACCGCAGTTGGACTAGATGACATTTAAAGGTCCCTTCCCACACTAACCATTCTATGACTTTATGATTCTAAAACGCAGCAGTGGCAGCCCTGTGGTGGTAACCACTGTGTTGCTGCTCCATCCCTCAAGAGCAGAGGGAAGCACTGACCTTGGCCGTAGGGCACCCCGTCCTATGTCATGCAACCTGTCCTCCAGCCTCACCCCAGGCTGTCACTCGTGCTTGTCAGAGCCACCTGCACCAGAGGACACCAGAGCATTGAAACATCCAGGGCTTTTCTTTATTTTTTTCTGTGCCACAGCATTATTGAGATGGCCAGAATCACGTAGCTCCAGGCACGTTACTTGACATCTAGGCACTGTTTGGGGGTTTGTTTCTCCTCAAAACAGAGGTGGCTAGTAATTGTTTATTTGTTATTTTTCGTAGTGGAAGAGATGCCACTAGATGGCTGAAGTTGGCGAGATCGTAATACTAGCCGCACATTCTTGCAGAGCTGCAGTGTCACTTTGTCCCAGAAAACGCGATAAGTGCTGTTCCATCTTTTTTTTTTTTCTTTTCTTTTTAATCACAGCTGAATTTGTGCAAGTGGGAACTCAAGAACCAACCTGCAGCTCATGTCTTTTCCAACTATCTTCTAAAGAAATCTACTCATGAAACATAGTACATTGCTTGATACTATTTCAGGTCACTTTAATATTGGAACTTACTTCTCAAGACCTCCTTCTCCCAAAATCTCTCTCTTTACCCTTAAAAGCTGAAAATCTATTTTTTTTTCAAGAAGTAGAATAATATTTTGTTTCTTTTTTCTTTGCTACTTTTTGAGGACAACATGATCTGCACCTCCAGAGATCAATTTTGTGGGAGCCCGAGCAGCCACTAACCTCATTAATTGCAGTTATTTTTGCTAATTCTACATTAGGAAGGAGGAATTGAGGGCTGTGTCACCAAATGACTATTTAGGAGTGGGAACCATACAGTGTAATGATGCTGGGCCACAGTATTGGGGTGGTTTAATCCTCTGAATGAGGGATGAAACGAAACATAAAAGATTTAAAGCTTTTATAAAAAGAAGAGAGGATTATTCTGTTACCCAGGCAACATCTCTTCCAAGCATTGGTGCCATGAAATAATTAAATGGAATAATCTTGAGCAGGTAAATCACTGCTGCATCAACCTTTACTGTCATAATAGTTTATGAAATACTTTGAAACACAGCATCAGAGAAGTCATAGATAAAAGAAAGAGAGGGCTGATGAACGGGACTGCGAGCTCGGTCTGCACGCAAGCTTGCCAATCTCTAAATCATGTCACGTTATCTAAAGCTGGCCGATGCAGTCTCATACATTAAACAGTACCCAGGGAGAGTGAGTTTATCCAAATCTACATCTCTTTCTCTCATTTCCCACCCAGTACAAGATAAGGAAGCACTTTTTTTTCTTCCACTTTTCTCTGGTCGATTCAGTTCATTAGGTCTTGAGATGGGATTTGTCTGTTACCCTGCATTTGTACAGTGTCTCGTGCCCAGAACTCATGGAAGCTCCGAGTTCAACTGAAACGTAGAGGTGCTACGTGAAAATAGTAAGGCAAAAGAATAACAGTGTACTCATCAATCCTATAATATCCTATACACTGCCAGTGTGAGAAATCTCCTGAGAAATACGTCAGATAAACAGACACAGATCTGAAATATGGGTGTAATCACTCGCAGACACAAAAGGGAAACAAGAATGCTAATCCCAGATATCCGCATCCAATGCCCATTTGATTGATTTGGACTTGAAAAATTTTGGTTTTTTTCCTAAAAAGTGAAATCAAAATTTCCACTAACATAACTGCGAGTGTTTTTAGTGGTGACTATTGCTAAAGTTCAGACACTGGCTCTTGTGCGCACGTATCTGCTCTACGTAAGGATGTGAGTTTTGTGACTGCGATACCAGGCACTGTGCTGTAGATATCCATGCCACAAACTGATTCATCGAATGGGTAAAAGCAGAGAAGCTTGGAGTATTTCAGACGTTTGAAGATGTCCTAGTTATCTGAGAAAGCATTTGTTTACTCTTTCCTTTGTTGTGTACGTAAAGTAATATTTTTTTTGTAGCTAATAAGCAATTTATCAGCATCACTGCATTTTACTCTAGGATATAGGATAAGAGCAGCAGTGATGTGAAGTTAGGATTTGAAACCTATGTAAAACAAGCAGTATACTCAAGAGTGATAAATCAATCAGCATTTCTGACAAGTCGGTGTTCCATGACATAAATGTTTAAGGAAGAAGAAATCTCTACGAGGACATGCTTCATGAAAAAATCATGGAAAATGAAGTAAAGACTGATTTTTAAGAGCCATCTGCAACTCCATGACTACAGCTAATGAAAATGTGAATGTAGTAATTTACTGAAGTGTATGTTGAGAAATAAAAGTGCCCTCATGTATATTGCATATTAAATGGGTGGGAAACGTTTTAATCTGTGTTATTAATGTTTTGGGTTGCGTGAGTTTTTTAAAATTATATTGAGAAATTCAAATGTCCAGAAACAACAGTAATCCAGTAAAGTGTTGTTAATTGCTGCATGTAATATATCCTATACATCAATATTTAGGTTGGATAGACCCCACAAATTATTCTCATGAGCGTATAAACCTTCAATTATTCTTTTTTTTTTTCATAGTGTTTAACAATTTCGTTAAGGAGTTGTCACATTCTTTGGAATGTGACTTTTCTGGATTGCAGTGTCCAGTGAAGTTTGGCCGTTGATGTCAAAGTATGGCATCACTTCAAGGGTTTGGATGGAAGACATCTATGGAAAATCTCAATATGATGTAAAATAACTGTGTGTAATTCAACATGTGGCAGCGCAATCTGCATGGGGCAAGGAAACAAACATCCCAGCGTACCAGCCGCTTGAACCATGATGATGCCCACACCAGTGTCTCTCCTCCACAAAACGAAATGTAAGTTCTGTGGTTTGGCCTGGGTTGTGACTAAGGGGTACTGTGGAGCTTTGAGCCTCTGAACCTCTTACAAGCTCAAGGGAAGCTGAGGATGCTTAAAGCTTGGTAAGATAACAGAATGTAAAGAGTCAAATAAAAGGCTAAAATGGCCTGTGGAAGATAAAGTCCCTGTTTAAACACAAACAACATTAGCAAGCAGACAGTGATGTTAAAGTAAGATTTTATTCACCGCCTTTGATGGGTCTCCAGTGCTCGCGGCAGTTACTCAGCTCTCAGTTGCTACTATGAATGCCCACTGCTGTTACAGGTTATGGATGTATTCCCACCGCTTCCTCTGGGAGGTATCAGCAGCTTTAGGTAATAGGTTCTGATAGGGCATTACATATTCAATCTCAGTAGCAGCTTTGTAATTGCTGATTTTTTCCTAATAAAATAACTTATAAGAGTGTTAGACAATGTTTTGCTGTAGGATTGGGTTTCTTTAGTGAACCTTACTGCTCTTTTTTTGAAAAAAAAACATCCTGGCAAATGCTGTGATCTCTTTGATGTACTGATATATATTAGGTGGAGGACCAAAGTCTTGCGGGTAAACAGAAACAAAAAGTAGAAGTTCCAGGAAAATTCTGGAAATATGATGCACAAAGATTTTTTTTCTTTCTTTCTTGGCACATTGATGCCCTATGACTTCTCTCTAGCTGTGCTGTGATTTCTTTTTCCTCTGGAGTAATTATAAATTGATCACAGGCAGGAAGAAAAGATGCAGTTTTTGGAACACAGGGTGTAAAGTGCACCAGAGTTCCTGGTCAACTTAATTTGGGATTTGTCACCTTTCCAGTTTAAATAAAGCAAAGAATGGTCACCCAGGAACCAGCCTGGAAGAATTAGAAAATCATGCAGCAGTCTGGCAGAACAAAATTATTATCTGTGCAATCTGTTTATTGGTAGCAGAACAAAATATCCAGATTTGTGGCTCTTGGGCGTGCAGGGGAATGACAGTGGTGCATCCTGGAGGAAGAAATAGCAAATATCCTTTGAGGTTTGCTTAAAGGGTGAAAGACAACTCTGGAAAAGGCTTTGAAAGGAAATCAGCATGGTGAACAGCACAGGAGCGTGGGTTGCTGGCTACGGGAAGCTGTGTGGCTTGGATGGCCTCCACCTCGTCAGAGTGGAACGTGTCTGTCTGTGGGACAGACTGCCCAGAGCCGGCAGAAAGGCAGCTCTGCAAAAACATCACATGTTTGAGAAGTGGAAAGAAGTGGCAGTTGATGGCAATTAGTTTAGATTGGAGTCTGGGAACCATGGGAAAGGGAAAAATATGTGGTCAGTGGAGTGAAGGCAGGTCACAAGGGCTTTTTCTTCAATAAGGCTGGCTCCTGCCATGGCTGTTTTTCACACTTTAAACTGCTTTCTCATGTGGCATTAAGCTACTGAAATAAATCAAGTGAATCTTAGTACTTTTTCTATGGCGATGTGTTACTGTTCAGCTTGCAGATTTTAAAGAGCTTATGTAAATGTTTCCCCTAAGTACAGTAATTATTTGCTCTGACTTTGAAATAGTGCCGACAAAGTGAGTTTTATGATCACTGAAAAAGGTAATGTAAAAGTAAAAATCCTCACAAGACCCATCACATCTGACACATAAAGTATCCTGTTCTTACAGACGTCTGCAGGGTAGGAAATGACTTGGCTAAAATATTGGATCTATTAACGGACAAATGCCATGTATCCATATAGATGAAAATCATGCTCTGAAGAGTCCATTTTACAAAAATATTGATGTTGTAGTAGAGATCAGACCCCTGCCTCACCAGCTAGGAATAAAATGTATTCCTTCACAGTCCTGTTTGAGCTGCATATCTTGGTTTATATTCTGTGGCATCAGCAGTATTCATCTGTTTTTTCCGCTTCAGTGAAAGTAGGAGAGAAAGCTGTGTCTTTGCTTTATTGGTGATTTTCTAAAATGTTCACATTCTCTTCTTTAAAGAAGATCCTTTAAAATGTAAAATTGTTCTCCCAACACGCAGTGGGTGTCAGGGAAATAATTATAGCTGTTGTTTTAGTTCATTCTCATATATGCAAGCGACAGTTTGACTGGCTTCAGCCATATGATAAATTGACTTTAAGGCTCTCCACACTGTGACAATATTTCCATACCTGATTTCATTTACCTTTCAATTTCTGACTTTTCTCTCTTCAGCATAGAAGAAAAACAAAGGCAGATTTAAAAAAAAAAAACAACCAACAACAACAACAAAAAAAAAAATAAAAAAACAAGACCACACACACACACACACACACACACCAACCGAAAAAACCCCCAGGCCTTTAGAGGCTGGCATTAAATTCTTTTCAGGAGTTTTATCAGCTGAAGACATCTCATGCCTCAGAAATATGATCTCTGTTCAAGTGGGAATTATGATGAAATGCCAGACTAAGAAACCTCGGAAATCTAGGACTTCTGCAAGGATACACAGTGTTCTTCCACACGTCATTAAGCTTGCCTGAAATGACCCAATCAGCATTGAAGAAGTTCAGAAAATATGAACTACTTGAGAATTTGTATTTTTTTCTAACTTCATACATTGTAGGGTCATAGAGGAAAGGTAAGAAATGTATGCGGGAACATAAATTTACAGGGCAATTTATACAGGAGTGCACAAATGTGTTGTGATTTCTTTACAAAAGTAATATTTGGAAGCATCTGAAAACTGCTTTTTCAAGACAAACTTATGTGGAAATAACCTTTAAAAGCAACACTGCATAAGGTAATTTAAGAAGTCAGATTTTTCCAGAGTGCTGTGTGAGTGGGGAATTTAAAATCTACGGCATTAACTGTGATTTTGTTACTTGCGAAAATGTACCTCTGTCTCTTTCTTGCAAAACATTTTCAGATTGTCGCCTTGAATCTCTGCCATAAAGGAGTTGCTATGTTCCTGTAATGCAAATACTGGGGAGAATTTCAGTTTTCTGTTGTTTCTCCTCTCCAAAGTAGGACTCCCGTGAGATCAGAGAGGAAGGAATGTATTCAGTTCAAAGTCAGTAAAAAGCTGTTGATCTTGAAAGTGAAAAAGTGTCTGTTTAATTTGTATTAAAACTTAGTATCAGATCTTCTCATAGCAGAAATTCCAAAAGTGCTGAGAGCCCTTTTATAGCTCTCGGGCCATATTTACAGTAATATACTTCATGAGTGACATTCTTAATGAGACATAAATTGGGAGAGTAAGAAACCTTTTTTTTCCAAATACTGTTATATGTAACCATTTCTTTTCCTATAAAACAGTAACAAATTTCACTCTCAGCCGAATCTTCAAATCTGACAGTGCTGAGTGATAATGAAAGTACTTCTTTCCATTAAAATTACAGCTGAACTTTTGCTTCCGTATTGATAAATTCTGTATCTACCTCCTAGAGAAAGCACTCTCTGTGCTGCACACTTGGGCTGGCACCAAGGAGCATCCCACTCTGCAGGTCACTACCGCTGGAGCCTGCCCATCCAGCTTCCAGTTGGTTTTCCCAAATTGTGAAAGTGCTGACAGTAGCTTGAAGACAAAGCAAAACTGTTTCTCTTCCTCTGTGGAGTAAGGGAATATTTTCCCTAATTCAACGCATACACAGATCATTTATGTCAGTTTTCATTTCACTTTGTGATACATTTGTCTGCAAACTTTACCAAACCTGGCAAGCTTAGATAAAATATTTCAATACTTCGTTATGCTAAAATTCCCCAGATTCTTTACAATGGGATTTTCACAATATCTCAAATATGGGAAGCAAGAATGGTCTTTTTCTAAGGACATGTTGTATATTTGTCTTCCCTTGAGAAGGAAGTCGTTGGAAATAACTACTGCCAAAATTACTATAGTTTAAGGGCTATCTGTTCCTTAATTCTTAACGGATATCATTTGATATGTTCTGATGACCACGTGGAGCCAGTGTACTTGAGGGTTTCAGTAAGGGAGAAATTACTTCTAAGACTGTTAGTGCTCTTGATGGTTGTTGGAAGAAGAGTATTTCTTGAACTCGCTTTGGGAAAAGCCAGCGAGTTTCAAGGCTTGCTTCTCTGAACTGAAAGCACAATATCTGATGTCATCAAAGTTCCCAGCTTCAAAACTTTAATGTGCAGTGAATATAACAAAAGGTGGCTGCTTGTGGTAGCAATGGAGAGAATTACGTTTCTGCATGCTGCCTGTGATGCAACGCTTAACACGTGAACCGTTTCTCACATACTTTTAAGAAGCAGAGATTACCTCAGTCCCTTCTCTTTGACAATGTGTACAAAGCATGAAAGAAAGGAAGCTCAGTGGGTTTGAGAAGCACCAATCTGGAGAGCATTCAAATGAAAAAAAAAAAAATCTGTTCATATTCTATCACACATTGTTATCTATTATCAACAATCTAAGCAAATTTTGATACATTAAAATAAATGACACGCATGTCAGAACGCTAGTGCCTGCTACATACTGTGGGAAGATGACCGGTTCTCTTCAGTCCTGGATGACAAGTCTTCACATGATGTTGTTTGGGATTCGTGGAGTGCCCAAACTCTTCAAAGTCAAAGGCCTGCATTTCTCTCTGAATGTGCTCCTAGACACACAAATGGCATCAACCCTATTTTAAGCAAAGATCAGTTATATGATTTTTTTAACAAAGTAAAAAGCAGATTATTGCAGTATCAGAATAAGGATATGATGCACTAATCTGGAGAAACACTTATGCTGTCTCTGCCGAGGATGCTATCATTCTCATTTCAATGGGGAGCTAGTTCCCTGTAGCCTAACATTTCCCTTCAGTCATCATTTTATTACCAAAAGAGCTGATGTTGTGGCCTGTGTTTAGAACTTTGCACTTGGAGCTCAACAAGCCTAGCTCCGCAACCCGAACACCTAAGAAGTTGCTGAAGTGTTAGACAAGAGAGAACAGGGAAATTCAAAAGATGGAGGACTGCAAGAAAACAATGAAGCAATGCTGATCACTGTGACTAAGATTTCAGCTGCTACCAAAACAGGAGAAACATGAGTCTGTGGTAAACACAGTTTTCACAGGCTAAGTCCTCAGTTACTCTTGCAAGGCTTCCTTTATTTTATTCCCTGTCCCCCTGCAAACTGTTTCTTTGAGCAATTTTGGAATTTCTTCTATGAGAAGAAAAGATCTCACGTTCAGTTTTAATACAAATTAAACAGCCACTTTTTCACTTTCAGGATCAACAGATCTAAAACTGTGAGCCCAAAGCACCTTCTCCCTGCTTATCAGTTCTGTTACATCTTCATGCTTATATTTTCACGTTCCTCCTTTTTGTCTCTCTTTGCCACATTTTGCACAGCGGGGAATACAGATGGTTTTCGTGTAGTGGATTATCGTAGATGAGTTGTCAATAATAAAACAGTTCTCTAGCTCCCTATTCTCCACAGAAGTCTAAATAAAATATCTCTGATTTGAAGACAGAGTGATCCATCTGAATCACAGCCCAGACATGTAAGCTTCAGAGCAGAAAACATACAAAAAATTAAATATTTAGCATGAGTTATACAATATTGAAACCAAAGGAGATTTGAAGTCAGAGTGGTGATATTTACAAAGCATTCTTGATTTTGATACCAAAAAATGTTTAGTCTGTTAACAAATAATTTCTCAAATGAACCCACAAGTTCCTATATCTAACTTTCTAACTTTTTGTAAAATATATCTCTGAAATTTAGTAAGTACTACTTGAAAATTCTGGCTTGCATTTGGACAGGTTAAAAGCACATTATAAGTTTCTTTTGCTTCATAAATATAAGTATTCTGGCTTTTTAAAGCTTTATAATAATAAACCTTTTTTGTTATATCAAATATAATACTGATAGTCCTTGCTAGGTCGTTTTCAGCCTGGTGGAAGCCACAATCCTCCTGTCCCTAGCAATCAACCTCTCACTGCTTGCTTACCCACCAATGGGTGCTGAGGTTTCCACTTCAGAGAGCTCGGGTGCGAAGACCATTTTCTCCATTGTCTCTTCAGTAGAACAAGAGTTGCTTTCTCTCTCCCAGAGGAAGAACAGCAAGGTAGGTTGCCCTCCATCTCCAGGAAAGGAGGAGAAGCCTTCCAGAAAGAGAGAGCATACTACTGCAAGTTAATCCTCCTCTTATTTGGCCTGAATATAGTAAACTGCTATGCACACTCTGCACACAATGTTGTTGAGCACACAAAGTGTGCTATGAAAATTAGGCAAAGATAAATCTGTAAGGTTTGGTATTTGTCAAGATTGTTTTAAGTACGAAGACTTAAATTCCAGATGTTACGTCCTCTGACTTTCCAGGGTGTAGAAATGCTGATTGGCATGTAAAAGTCAACAAATTGGATAGATGCAGATGGTTTGCATGGCCAACAGTCATGATTTCTTGCACAATTTTTAGGAAGAAAGCCAGTTTTGAAACATAATAATGTGTTTTATAGTCCTTTGTAAAGTAACATAAACAAGTAGTATCAAGGGCTTGATTTTTACGTGGTATCAACAAGCATGTCTAATCCATTGTGCTGCAATTTACTAAGGGATAATTGCTCATTTACGGTTAAAAAAAAACCCCCACAAAACTTTAGCCATGTTTTCTAAAATTATATCTCTAAATTATATCACATTTCTTCAAGTTTTGCTTTATTTTCCGTGTTTTTAAAACTTGGAAGGACTAGTTATGCATCTAAATAAAGTAATTTTTTTTGCAACAGATGAGGCTAATTATGCTGGCACTGTGAATATTTACACTCTTCTAGCCCTCTGCATGTCCTTATCTATGCATTAAACATTGGACAGTAATTTAACAATTATTTTAGCAAGATTAGAAATTACACAAGGATGGTGGCAGGGCAGAATAAGAAGACAACTAAATAGAAGCCTGATTATTTCAGATATTACCGTTGGGATCCTATAATTAAGTGCATTCCTCATTTCATTACAAAGTTCAGTGAAAAGAACAACCACATTATTCTTAACAGACAGCATCCTTTTTTTTCCCAGTTTTCATGTTGATCATCTCAGTCCTCAGAAGGGCTACCAGGCAAAATACATTCTTGCATCTTTGATTAGGTTGAAAACAATCTGATTTGCAATTTTTAAATATCTGTTCTATTGAGTGAGTCACTCTCTGAGATACCTTATTGTACAACAAGTTTTAGGAACATGCGACGCTGTCAGATTGCAGATAGGTCACGAAATACCAGCAAATATGTGGGGGCTGGGAAAATTATGGGTTGGTTTGTAAGTAGCTCTGAATTAGGAACAGAAAAATGATGCTACCCGTACACTGCGTTTTCCAGTTCCAGAAAGAAAGCCCTTACTGGTCAAAACTGGTGGTACCTCAGATACCAAAAAGTTTGCTTTTGGTTAATTGTGATTCCTCACGTGATGTCAAGCAGTAACTGCGGTGGCAATTAGTCCTGGTAAGGGTTTGCTGCTGGTGTCCGTTGGTGTTAGTGGCCTGGCAGAGGCATTCACAGGAAGGGATCGATGATGGACATCTACTTTAAAAACAAAAGATTTCTCTTCTTACAATTGAAATAAAAAAACTTTTGTGTTGTACTGCACTCAACATTCCCCACCACACACCTCCTAAAGGAAAGAAGCGTCATAATGCTTCTTTTGCTGTAGGAAAAACTGTCTCACAGGAAGATGAAGAGGCTCATCCAGGTCATCCAGCAAACTGGCGGCACAGCTAGGAAAAATGCGAGTCTCTTACAGCCCAGTTTGATGCCCTATCGGTGTTCCCTCAAATAAAAGAATTCACAAACAGCAGGAGGCTGCGCAGCAAAAACTCCTCATTAACTGATGCATTGTGGATTTCATATCAACTCTTTGAAAATCACTGTTTAGCTGTAAGTAACCCAGGCATTTCCTGGAAAAGCACTTGTAACACTCAAACCACTTGCAGCTACTGGGATACCAAGCACATCTGTCAAAAGAAAATCCTCATTAATACAGTATGAGAATTCTGGCTCTTTTACAAAGCCTTAATGTGACCCACCCCCCACCTTCTCACTCCTTCTGATAATTTTGCCTTTGAAAAGAACAAAATTTTCTAGTGTGAGCTCACATCAGTGGATTTACTGCAAGGATGAATTTGACCCCTTCTTTTCTTGCTTAACAGCAATGAAGAAGGTAGGTGAAATGAGAAGAAATTGTTGCAAAAGACCCACGAAAGCAGTCAAGGTGTTCTAGGTCTTCCGGTGTTTTGCACGAACTGGGATGTGAGCGCTCTTGCCGTGCCCGTTTGGCCAGTCACTCTCCTGGCAGAAGGGATGCTGCCTGGAACCAGGATTTGATTCATTTGCTCATGCCTTACTGAAGCGCAGCCCACATCCTAACATTGATCATATTAAGTAACCTCAGCCTGGGTATTCTGCTGAAGAAGTACAACAGCAGCAAATTAATTGTTTCAGTGAAAAAATTTGCCTTTTCAACAAAGCTTCCAAATTTCCACAACAGCAATTGGTATGAAACCTTGAAGCATTTTAATTTTCCCTTGCTGTGACTGGTTTTAATTAACAAAAAATATAATGGCAGTGACTGGCACAGATAGATGCTGCAACTAATTACTAAGATGGCATGAGTTAAGATTTAAAATGTAGATTTAATTTTGGAAAAGAACAATATATATATTAAAAAAAAAAACCAACCCTACAGCCTTTATAAAGATAACTGATTGCACCAGTGAGATGATGTCTCTTACAGGGAGGGGGTTTTTGTCAGCGTATTTGCATGCAATACACTGCCATATTTACTGTAGCCCTTCCAAAGGAAATTGCTCATATAGTTGTAATTCCTATCCATCTTGTTGATTAAACAATTGAACCTCCTTATAGCTTTTCTATTTTTATGTATTTTGATCCATTTGGTCACTGTAGGGACATGTTTTCAAAGCAGTCAAGAAATACTCGAAGACGTTTGGAATTTTGATTGTACCACCTGGAGTCCTCAAAGGCAATGGCTTCTTCTAATTAACAAACATATCTGAGTGTATTAAAAATGTATTCCCGTGAGTTCATGGCTGAGAAAAAAAAAAGAAACTGCCTTGACTTGGCTTTTTTTATGCTTTCTTGCTCTCATATTTTTATATAGTAGGTCTTTTTCAAAAGTCAAAGCATAGTGAAAGACTGACCAGAAACTGGAAGCAAAGTAGAAATTAAAATAACAGAGAAAGGACTACAGAATGAAATTTCAGTCACATCTAGTAGTGATAAATCAAAGGTTTCTAAAAACCTAGGTCCAATATGTCTGTTTTTTCCCCTGCTATATTTTACCCATAAAGTCAGCGAGTGGCTGACCATTTTTCTGTGTAATCAGTGTAAATCATTTGGGTAAAACTCCTGTTTTGTGGACTAGCCATCTGTTACTATTTCTTAGTACCTTAGAGTTAAAAAGTTTGGATATTAGAAGTCTCTTCTTTTTGTTGAGTTTAAATATATATTCTACTTATGTATTTCACAGCACATGCTGCAAAATCTTAATTTTGTATTTATGATTTTTTAATTAATTTTCTGTGTTCCATAGATAACTTTATGTCCCTTTTAACCCAGTGTTTGAAGTAGATGCTTGTTTAAAGGGCAAGTAGCAGATTCCCCGAATTTCTCCTGTTCCTAGCTCATGTTTGAGGTTCATGAGGGATGAGGGGTTCTTCTTTGTCACACTCTCAAGCCATGGGACTTCTTCGCACTAGGGCTAAAGGCTGGATAGCCACAAGTCAGAACAGTGGAGACTCCAGACTTTATTTTGAATGCAAATTAAACATCTCTCTCCTTAGTGCCTCAGAAAAGAGATTTCTTTGAAATGATGGAAAAGTAGCCAGGATAGCCTTCAGGGCATGAACTATTTTAGAAAATCTCATCTCAAAATTGCCCAAAACACTAATAGTAAAGGCTGCCCTCTGGATTAAAGTGTATCTTTGATTAATTTTAACCAATTTCTCAATTTCATTACGCTGAAAAATAGAACATTTAGATAAACATCTATCATTATGTTTCAAAAAAAAATCAGAAATTATGCCAGTAATTTCTAACTTCTGACAATTCACTTTGTATCTGAGAAATATGCAAAAGCACTAGGTTTAATAAAAAATTCTAGTCTAGCTGTAAAAGAAGGTTGCAATCAGCATGAAGCATGACTTTGCGTTCTCATCGGCTTTGCATGATTTCATGTATTTACTGGGATGCAGAAAAGATAATAACCAAAGTGTGACATACTGATTTCTAATGGAATGTCATCACTGACCTAATGGCAGGTCTCTGGCAGTTCTCAGGTGTCTCTGTGGACTTCAGGGACAGAGGAGCTCAGGCTCCTGATCCACAGTGCAGCAAATGTGCATTCGTTTGTTGACCCATTCATACTTATCCTTCTGTTGCCCAATACTGAAATAGTATTTCCGTAAGCAGCTTGCCAGAAGGAATTAATCAATGATATTGTCAGGATGACGCAAGCATCTAAACTGGTCAACAGGGTAAAGCTGTAATCGAAAGGATTAAGCAATCAAAGGGGAGATCATAGACAGGCTGTCTAGTAATGTATTGCGAATTCCAGAGGCTTTTCGAGTAGTTTGGTTCTCTAACTAATAAAGCCAATAATTTTTTAAGGAAAGTGACAAAAACATATTACTTATTATAATACTATCTATCATGAAAAAAATACAGAACTTCTTACTGTCAGTAAAAGAAACTGCCTTAATTCTACAAACCCTAAAGCATAAAGAAATGGAATTGTAGGAAGAAATTACTGTCTTCTCACCAAAATGATCAGATAGATGAAACAACCTGCAGCTCACTGTAATGGTACCCTGCGGTTTCATTATTAATATTACTGTATAAGACATCTCGGCCAGAGAGAATTTGATGAACTGGTGCTTACATGGTGTAAAATGATGCTCCTCTACTGAAATGAATGCAGCTATGCTGAGTCATATGTGAAGTGCAAAATAGCTGATTATTGTGAAAGTGGAAAAGAGAAATGACAGTTGTGTTTTTGGTAGACAGAAATTGCTCAGATTTGAGGGATGCTGAGTTTAAGATTCCAGCACATGCAAAAAGCAAAAACCAATTTTTCTGGAGCACAGCCTCTCATGAACCTGACCGACACCTCACACAGATGAACACTCTTGCTAAATCACGTTAAATCATTCTCTCAAAGCCAGAAGGAGAGTGAAGGGTCCTGCCCCAGACCTGACGCTGATATTAATTACAGTCTGTTTGCCCAGAAGTCACTCATTGCATTTTCACTTCAGAAAGTGGCTGCAAATGCCCCACTCTGCCAGGCAAACGGCACTCTCAGGGTTGTGACCGTCTTCAAGTAGGAGTGTTTATTGCCGTCTCAGTTAGGGGCCACTAGGCAGTACTGGAGAGCTTTAAGAAACACAAGCTTAGGAAGCTCAGGATATCTTTAAAAACACTTTTTTTTTTTTTTTTTTGCCTAGAAAGAAAATCCCTTTCAAGGACATTTGCTCAGTGAGGCATCCTCCCCGCCTGCATCCTCTTCTCTGCAGGCAGAGCTCACGGTGCTAACGCAGAGGACTATAGCCAACCTTCTCACCTTCTATAGATAACAACCTGAATTTCTCACTGTTGTGAGGTACAGCAGAAACTTGTACCATTCACCCCTTGTCTGGAAGAGAAAGGAAGTTTTCCTTTTCCTTTCCAAATGTTCCCAAGCTTCTTTATTTGCCTAAAAGAAGCTCCTGTGAAATGGCAGTCTGTACACTGATGTTTGCATTTGTCATTTCTTAAACACCTGCAATGAGGTTAGACATCAACTGGATTTTATTTTTAGATAAGCCTTGCTCAAATCCTGATCTTTACTCTATGTTACAGATTGGTGTATTAAGATGTCCTTTAACACTGCCATTATCTTCACTTGTGTTGTAGCAAAATATTTTAACTTTCACCACAGAGCTGAAAAACAACTCAACATGTCCATCTGGCAAATTCAGCTGAAACATCCCAGTTTCCTTCCAAGAACCCGGTTCCCTCCTCAGACTGCTGAAATTTTATTACATTGAGGAATAAACTATAGAAAGAACTGCCAACAGCTAGCACCAAAACCTTGCAAGCCCCTTCTCTTACACATGATGGTCTGAAACGCCTCCAAAACAATAAATAAAGACAAGATTCCTACTGCAGATTTTAATCTTCTGAGAAAACTAACTCATTTCAAGATTCTTGGAGGTGTTTTGCACTGCGTTTGCATTTATTACTATTCCTGAGGAGTAGCTGTTCCCCAATTGCAATCTCCCAATAAAAATCCACTCAGAGACATTGTTGATAGAATGCAGAATTTTGGTTAAGAAAATAAATTGACCTAAATCAAAATACATTGCTGTAGCTCATCAAGTTTGTTTTAATATGCTAATAGAAATTCAGCTGGTGCACAGTGCTTTGTTGTTGTTGTGGTTTTCAAACAAAATCAAGCATAAAGTTTATAACACCATCTTAGTTCTTAGTCCTTGAAACTTGCTGAACTGAAAATTTTGGGGAAGAAAGTGTGTTCAGAACTGCTGCTTTTCATTTCAACAAAGGTCTCCTGGAAGACTTTATAATTTTGAACAGCTCAGGACTGTCAGCCCTGACACTGATTTTGTTCCTATGTTATCTTTTCCTCTGCCCTTTGCTACTGACTGAAACACCGGCTGTTTGGGCTGGTTTGCCCACTTAAGAGCTCAAATCCACACCCGATTCCTGACTTCAGAGGACCCGATTTTTCCCCTTGCATTAAAAGTTACTGAGTTTGTTTAGTGCCTTTGGAAAACAGACCTTCCTCACATGGTGTGTATTTATAGGTCTCCACTACACAAATCTGAAAAATACTGGCTTCCTTCTTTGGCTGAAAACTGGGTTAATTATGAGAGGCATCTGCCAATCTGGACAGCATGATTCTGTAGTCCTGGCCATGTGGCACGCGTGTCATTAAAGACATGAAATCCAACAATTTAAATTAAGAAGAATATTAGGGAAAAAGGATTCCAATAAAAATCCTTTTTTTTTTTTTTTGTGATATGAACTGCTGAAGGTCTCAGGACATTATCTGAGAGAGACAGAGAGTAGTTCAGGTGAGCTGGCTGAGATCCCCTCTCTGTCACTGCCAGGCCACAGATTCGCAGTCAGTAGGTAGGATGAATGATGACCACTCTAGGCTGGCTGCCTCTGCAGTTTGTCTTCTGCCACTTCTGATGGTCAAAGCAACCAGTGGCCTCACTCTCCAGGACCCCACTCCTGCACTGAGGGCAGAAAATATCGAAAAGGCAATGGCACAGGTAACAGTGACAGCCGACAGTCTCTCTTACTCGAGGTCCAAGCAAAGAGGGAATGCAGGAGGAAGAGGTGGTGCTGATGAATTATTTATGAATACTAACACACACTCTGCCTTGGGGTGGGCATATGAAGCCCCCATCTCTGTTTCCTCTCCTGTAAATACATGGCACGGTTCAAGAAACAGCTCTCTAAACTAACAGCTCCAAAAACCCAGCATTTTGTTTTATAATAGATCAGCAATAATGTGGAAATAAATCTTTACATTCTCTAGAAATGCTTCGTAACCTTGCAGCAAAAGACCATCTGTACATCCCCAAGCAGCACAGGCTTCTTTATTAAACTGCGTGGAGTTTTGAAAAATCAATCTGTTCCTTCTGAAAGGTACTGCATTGACAATCTGGCCAGTGACCTTGTGAGCTTCTCTGCTCTGTCCTGTCTCAGCTTTGTGCTGGAAGCACTGGTAGAGATGGGAGAAGTCTCAACAAGCTGAAGACAACACACACTCAGATTGTCTAATGCTAGGGTTTTTTTTTTGCTAAAGAGTCATCAAGGATTCAATTTTTATATGTAAATTGTTCTGAGTCACCATTTAAAGAGTATGAATTTCAAACCTCTAATTTCATTCCATGATGTCCAGCAGGTCCTAAATGGTCTCCAGGAAACTCATATTCTGAAAATATTTGCACGTGCTTTTAAAGGTAGAATGATGTATTTGTAGGACACCATCCATAAACATGAATGCAAAATCATGAACTTCTTGGCAGAAGGGACAACAACAGAAAAAAGATTAACAAGTGAAAATATCATTCAAAATACTGGCTAAAACCCACGGGTGATGTACACATATCTTGAATTTCTATCTGTTGTAATTTCATCTCAATTTGGATGTTCAAGAGAAGTCCATTTTGAAAGCCAAACAGCAGATTTAGATTTCTGAAACGATTCAGACTGAGTTGCAACTTTTCTTATGCTTAAGCATTTTTTTTTTATTCTACTGGCAAGGCAGAAATTCATGGGGTGGGCAGGGAGGCGGGGGTGGCCAGGAGGATTTACTACAGCTGACATTTCTTTGCACAGTCTGCCTCAAGGGACTTCATGGTGCCTGCAATGATTGCAGACACGTAGAAGATGCAGCTAATGTACAGTATTTTCCAGGTACACCGTAGCAGTGCTATACTGTGCTATTAATGAGTAAATGTTAACCAGTTCATTGGGATTACCCTTTCTTTAAATAATGAAAGGAGCTCTATCTACCGAAGCAGTCCCAAGGAGCAAATACAAACAGCTCTGCTTAATTAATTCCTATCTTTTTCTCTATGAGTCTTAACCTTCCTATAATAAAATGTAATAAGATTAAACTATGACTTAATTCTTTGCTAAAACATATAGTATTGGTAGATAGATGCTAAAGCTTTATTCCGCAGAAATGATACAGCTGCTATTGAAATAAATTGTAGTCCCAGGAGGTTACAAAGTGAAAAAAAATATCCCCAAAACATTAGCATGATAAATTTGCTAGAGGGCTATCATAATTTACCTACTTATTTCTTTTCAGACCATTTTGTTTCCTCCTTATCAGTGACATATGTTAAACATACACCTTCCTGAAATGTGGAAGGAGGAGGGGGTGGTATTGCAAGAAGAGCAAATTGTTTACAACAGAAAGCTTCCGATCTTGATGCTATGGGCAAAATTAGGGCTAGTGGGAAACAAACACCCAGAAGGGTAGAATTAAAACTGTTTTCCACCACCAAAACCCCATGCTGTTGGAGCACTGGTAGACACTCTTCTTTTGTTGCAAAGATGATGACTTTGGCAGCATTATAATTGCATCTGTTATCCATGGGTGTGCGTAGCCTAACAAACCGTATACGACAGCTGCATGAACGTTTCTTGAGAGTCGTCATTAACCGATGACATTAAGCTAATGATAAAATAATGATCTGTGCAGGACTAATGTTTTTACTATAATTTAATAACCCAAGAAGACTATATTTTGGATCGCTTTATTATTTCCTTTAAATAATTTCTAAAACCGTTTGATTTTTGCTAGGGTGTTTTCTTATCGCAGAGTGTCCAGTGAAGGCAAATACTGTAGCGTGTTGCCTTTCCAGTGTGCAATGCACTTTGCTTTGATAAATAGCTGGTTGTGATGACATTTGTGGTAGTAAATCTCATCCATTTTTCAAAAGCTTAGGGCTTCAGGGGACTTTCCCACACCAGTTACACATGGACTTTACAAGATGTGGTAGAACTGGACCCTGTGAGATGCTGTGTCAGCAATTTCCAGAGCGTTTAGAGACATGCAGCAGGGTGACACAAAGCTTTTACAGCATCCTAGGGCCGTGGATAGGTATGAAAAAAATCCTAGTGCACTCCAGAAACATGAGAAATTCACCCTACCATAAACCTTAGCTTTCCTCAGCCCTTCCGGAAGCTGTAATGTGCCTGCAGATACTAAGCCTAAGTCTTTCCTGATTCCCTCTGAAGCAAAGGAGAACCAAGGAGAGAAGCTACCTGAGCTGCAGGGACTGAGACAGGGCAACTTCCCCGTATCTCCACCAAGTCTGTAGCTGAGCAAGGAGTAACCAATCTCATCTTCAGTGTCTGCAAGTCTCCCAATCGCCAACCTGTTCATACTCTTAGCCAAAGATGCCTTTAGATTTTCTGATCCTCCTAATCCAACAGTCCTCCGCTCGCCCCTTCCTTATCAAGCTCGACAAAGTGTTAGGCAGTGTCACTATAACTCCCTCCTGTCATTTTCTCATCCGACTTAGCAGAACATCCTGGCCCTGGCTGGACCTTTTCACATACCCAAGTCTGACTTTGACAAGGCAGGCTCGGCTTGTTTCAGGGCAGTTTTCTATAAAATACTTCACTTACCGACTTTGGTAAAGCTCCCTGCCTTGAATGTCCTGACTGCGAGCTACAGATAACAGTTAATTATTAGAGCTAGACAGAATAAAATAAGTAAAATATTTTCCGTGATTCAAGGCATATGTAACAATGAATTATTCATATACCCTTCACAAGGGTCACAGGGCACTGAACATAACAAATAATTAAGAACACTTAAAAATAGTAGCTATGTTTTTTTAGGTAGGCTGAATACTTTGAATGCATTCACTGTTTGGAAAGAGTCCTTAATTGCACAAACTAACTTATATTTTAAAATGTAACTGAGTCATCCAGACATTAAAATTCTGAGGTGGTTCAAGGAGAGAATGAACATAAATGTAAACTGTTTAAGACAGTTAAAGACATTGATGCAATGTAAGCCAATTTTAGCTCTTATCAGCCTTTATTGGCTGGGTGCATTCAGTGAGTTGAAGGATGCTCTCAGCTGCCGCGTGGCAAGGTTGTTAGACTCCACATTTCCAACAAGGCAGAGCAGGTTATTGCCATTGACTCCTGTGGGTAGTTTCTCTAATTATATGTCAGAGAAGGATGCAATAATGACCTAGAATTTGGTAGCAGTTATTTATTCCTCTTCCATGGCCTGTACAAAAGCTAACTAAATTCAGCAGGAAGAATTTCCGTTAAATGTAGGCTCCATATTAGGATCTTCATGTGGTCATTATCTAAATGTACTGTTGGGAAAGATGATTTTTTTGCAGGTCAGCATTCTCTTATTCTTATGTATTTGCAGCACTTCATACTTAAGTGGAATGTTTGATCACGCGACTCTACTGATTTCTTACAGAAACATTAACTTTTCTGAGCACAGCCTGAAAGTATTGGAAAAGGAAGCTCATTGCCTATGCCTCAGATCACAGGGGTGAACGAAAAACGGGAACTATTTTACATTTTGTCTCAAGAGAGTTAGAAATAATGAATCCTCTAACATAGGGTCACTACTATTTCTGTTTTTTCACTCTAGGATAATGGCAAAACCAATTTTTCTTCCTAGGTATTCTCTCTCTCACTCACACCACCATCAGAAATTCAGCTTTTGCCTAAATAACAGCAATCATATAATTCTGCTTTTTTCACAGAGAAGATTTTTCTCCACAGTTTGGTGGTGAATGACTGGATCTTTGGTGCCTTTTCCTCAAGACTCCTTGTTAATCCCTAAAGGCCTTCTCCAGTTTTCTTTCATCTGCTACCACCTCTTTGATCTTAGAGACTCTTTTCTTTATCTCTCTCAAAGCTTGTAAGCCAAAGTTTCAGAATTAAAGCTGAAATTGCAAAGGACAGCATGGAATAAAAGATGGGTATTGTTAGCTCTGACTATGCTGGAATATAAAATAAAATATCACAACCAAACAAAAATACGCTACAGAACAGGACACAGAAAACAACCTAAGTAGCTGAAATCACACGTTACTCCAAACACTGAGTTTTCTCTGTGGTGAGCCTCACTAAATATGAGCCCTGGCTGCCTGAATGTTTTTTTGTAAATAGCCCCTCTTTAATGGTATCCAGCTATGCCAGAAAGCTGAGTCCTTAAATCTCTCTGAGCAAAAAAGCATCTTAAAGATTAATATCTGTGTAGTAAATAGAAGATGCTAAAACTTTGCTTGAGGAGGAGTTTTTTTAAGTTAGTTGCAGTTTGTCATACGATTCCGAGTCTACCCTGGGAGCTGGTGGTGTCTTTGGTGCTGGAAACGTGAGCACTGTTCAAAGTGGGGTCCAGTTAATGGAAAATTACCTGCTCCTTCTTACTGGTCAGGAGACAATTGCTGTTCATCAATGGTGATGAACATTTCTCCAGGTGATAAATAACAAAGTCGAGAGCAGGGGTGTGGAGGAAACGAAGTACCACAGGTAGAAGAGTTGCAGAGAGACTTGGAGGAGGAGAAACCCCTGGAGCAACAGCAGCTACAGGAGGGCTGGTAAAGTGCAGAAGACTTGCACACCTGTGCAAGTGCTTGTATGAAAGATGGCACAAGCTTTCCTGAGGTACAATCTGAGAAGGACAGTGAGTTGCATAAAGAAAAAAATCAGGCAGCTTTTGGAAAAGAGGAGGCTGGGGAACTTTGTTCACTATTTTAGTGGAAAATCCATGTGCACACCTATGTGCTTTGTTAGTCTGTCCTCTCACCATGCACAGAAACACCAGGCTTTCCTCTGTGTGGAAAGAAAGAGAGAAATCCACTGCAGAACAACACAGCGAAGCTGAACCTGCTTTTTTTTAGTGATTCCAAACTGACTGTCCTTTTACACAGTCTGAAAACCTATGTTTATAGCTACTCACAGAGAAATTGGTTACTTCTTAGGTTCCAAAATAAATTGCCTTAGTTAATAACCTTTTTCACAAGAATTATATCCTCCAATTTAATAGAGTTATAACTTGAACTCTGTTGGTTGCATTGTAAAGCAGAGAGATTTGGAAAGATTTAATGATTGATAAGACTTTTTGGACTGTGATAAACAGGATTTTTTAAATCAACTTTTTATGCTTGGCAGATTAAAGGAATATAAGTGTTCTTCAGATGTATATTTCTAGGTATGCATAGACTGTGAAACAATAATATTAAAACATTAAAAAGAATTATAAACTAAACTGAAAAATATAGGTTAAGGAATTCTTATAAGCATAGTATTACATTTTGTAATATGATGAACATTCTAAAATGTGATGTTATAGCAAAATTGATGTTCACTGCTGAGTATGCAAGTGTTCAACATGGAGAAGGAAAACTTGTGAATATCCTGACCGGTTCTTAGCAATGTCAATGCCACTGCAATAAATTACACAAAGTCATTCATGCAGGAAATCACTCAGAGATTGTTACGGGTCTCAGTTATCCAGAGTGCCTCTTGGCACGTAACTACACAAGGATATCACTAATAAAAGGCAGTCGTCTGTGAGTTTTGGAAGTAGGAATTTGCTAGACATAAGAGAAGTACAGAACAGCTACTGATAGTGAAGCTTATCCCATTTTTCCTCTGGTACACCTCAGCTGTCATGTAGAGGGACTGCATAAAATGAGAAAGTTATTCTGCTTGCAGCCCTGGGTTCTCTGTGGTGATTGCTCCAGAGATTTTATCTGTGTCTAATAACTGTGTAATAATGAAGGGTCGGAAGCTAAGCGTTGGTTAGCTAGCACAGCTCAAGCCCATGAAAGGTCTACTTTGCTTTATCCGTGTAACAGTGGTATCATTAATGGTAAGAAGTGGTCTGTGGCAGGTTTTGATGGTAGGTACAATCTCAGCTGGTGACCTGTGTTTTCTCACCAGTGGCATTTCTCAGTTTATAACCAGATGTGGCACTCCATAAATAAGGAGCAGCTCGCTGAAGCTATCCCCTTGTACAGCACCTTGCTCTGGACCAGGCACTTCCATGCTCACCTCCAGTTTCTCTTTAGAGCTTGGAGGCCAAGGATGGCCAGCAGCACAGTGACCTTTCTGGCATGCGGATCACACTGTGGCATGAGACATCTTTGGGAAATTCTGCAGGAGAATGAAAATCAAGTGAGTGCAGGTCATGCAATGGACAAGCCTACGTGTGAGCCTGCACAACTTCAGTTTTACAGTAGAACAAAACCTGCAGGGATAAAGCCTTGATACTGGGGCAGAACTATTTTTATGGTAGGAGTCATACTAACTACTGGTGGTAACCTGGCAGTATTATCTACCACTTTCACTTCTAGTCATTTATTTTCTCACATAGTTTTAGTTCAAGTTTTACAACTCCTCTGATGTGAGTTACAGCCACAGCTAGTTAAAGAAGAGGAAGAGAACATTCATGACAGTGCTGGGATTTCCTGACATTATTCCCAGACCTGTCTGTTTGGACAAAATTGGAAATTTAAAAAGTAAAATGTTCAGAATATTCCAAAATATTTTCATGTTACAAACAGAGAGGGAAATTTTCTGTTACCTAGGAACCTTCCTCACGGCTTTCCTAGGACAAACTTTTTCTCTAAGACTTGCTTTATTTGCTGGCATTTTTACAGGGCTAGCACCAGTGCGTTTCTCTGTATATCAACACTGATCTGTTTCCCTCTCTCAGGCCAATTATTCAAATCATTAACTGTTAGTACTTAATGAAATGCCTTGCTTCCAACCAAATGAGAAGTCGATATCATTTGTCAGCCAGGTCAACATTCAATGCATTTTCTAATTAACACAGCTGATGCCAATAATATCTTTGGTGGAATTCTGCTTAACAGACTATTGAATATATATTCCCTGCAGAGGTAAACACTGACCAACACATTTCTTTTGCAAGAGAGAGGGAGGAAATTTTGACACTTCCAACATAATTGAGCTTTGAAGACATCCACATAAAAATGTTTGCATTCGGCATTGCTACAGACAGCAAGGACTGAGCAAATGACATCTGAGAACTGGCAGAAATTGAATATTGAATTATGTAGCAGAACGGGAGAAAACAAACATTTCCACCCCTCCTCAGTCTATTATAATATCTGTTAGCATGGTGCTTAACTGAGACAATTAACCTTGTCCTTGTAGCTATAGCTTTTCACAAAAGTGCTTTCATGTCTGCTGGGGTGTGGGTGTCAATAACTATGCTGATGAGCAGGCTTAGAAGTGCTCGTAAAGCACGTAGTGCTCTGCATCTCCTTCCCCACTGCAGGGCTGATTTTTTACACAGCTTTGACAGCACGGGCAAACTAGCAGTGGATATAGTCATGCCCAACATCTAAAAGCCTATGAAGCTGCTGATGTACGAGCAATTGGAAGCCCATACTGTGTGTGAGAACAGCCATCGGCCGTGCAAAGCAAGTCTTCAGGCTGCCCTCCTCGTGCAACGCAAGCACGCAGTGCTGGACTTTTAAGTCTCAGTTGAGAGTTAAGCAGCTGATGTTTTCAATAAGTCTCGTTTCCTGAATCTGGCTTGCAAAGTAAGCAACTAAGAATCAAACACACAAAAATACTGGGCTTTCATCCTCAAAAGATTTCAGCTGAGGACCCACCTCAAGTGAGTCTCATCTGATGTCTACTGAACACTTCCATTGACTCTAGAGTGTTTTAGATCAGCTCATAAATATACATAAAAACCTCAGAAATCCTTATTTAGTAAACAGGAAAAAAAAATTAAAAACAGACATCTCCATCCAGAAATCAGGACCAGCACAATAGAATACTGGCTACAAGCATCCCTACTCCATCACTCTCACGCCAGATCCAAACTTTGTGATTGTTGCAGTATTTTAGCATGCTGCAGCTCTCTTACGTAGAAGATTTATAATAAATACCACCAGTTATTAATAAATGATGCATATTTGTCATATATTATGTATTTTTGTCATTTCCTCTAGGGCAATTTGCTTAAAACAATGCGCTCTTTCAACCTTAAAACATTGTCTTGCTCTGCAGGCGGATGTATTACCTTGTAATTTCAGACACACGTGACCTTTACAGTTTCCTTTACTCCCTATTATTGTTCTTATTTATGCAGTTCCCAATAGCACCCAAGATATTTGTTAATATTCTGTGCTTTGAAGTAGTAAATGTAAAACAGGTTACCCATAGGAATTTATTACTTAAGCTTCCTATTTCATCATATCATTATGAAGTCTAGTATTTCTGTAATACAATTCCCTGAATTACAGATTCATGGGCGATTGTGTGAGTGCAAATCAGTTTGCAGATAGAATGACTTTTTCAGATAATAAGGCTTAAAACTACAGAACGACTCTGACAAGAAGTTAAAGGTACTGACCTATCTGCAACATCAATGCCCTGGATGTGTTGTCATTTTGGTCAGGACTGCAAAGCTTTGGCCAATTCCCAGTGGCCAGCCAACCTTCCTGGCAGCAGGGTTCAGAGACAGAAGAGGCCCAGTGGGGAGAGTTGTTGCAGTTTGCTGAGGAAGGACAAGTAGATGGCCTCACCAGTCCTTCTCGCCTGACTCCTGTAGATATGTCAAATTAGTTTTCCAAAGATACAGCCCAAACGACAAATACTGATTTATAGAAGGGTCAGAATCATACTTGCAGGCTCCTCTATTCTTGTCTTCTTTGGATCAAAATATTTGTTGCTTTCCAACTTTACTTAATGGCTTCACTGGAGATTCTTTAATAAGAGAATATTTGCAATCATTTAAATGGAAATTTGAGCCCTTCCCAGAGCCAGATGCTACTCGTTATTCACATCAGAGAGAGTAAGTACACAAGACAGGTTGCTTTCAGCTTCGAGCTTACTAGAAGGGAAATGTTTGAGGCCTCTTGAGGCAGCTCCACACTCTTTCACACAACCTGGACAGGCCAGATGAAGAACAGGCATAAAGCCTCGTGCCCAATAGATATCCTAAGCTGGCTTCTTCTTAACACAGCATGGAGACTTCAAGCTGTAAACACCTATGAGTGCTTACAGCCACCATTCTGTACAGAAAAACGTGATGCTCAGGAAATTTCTTCCCCCGGAAACTGCTCTTTACATGACTGTCCATGCAGCCCAAGAAGCTCTGTAGGACACTGACCATGTTCAAATTCAGATCAGATCAAAGTAGAAAGCCTGAAGGACACCGTTTGCTTGCAAACTCAATGTCTGATTCAGGTTGGCTGCTTTCTTTTTACACAGAGTCTGCGTTTTCGTTAGTGAGTAGCGTTATGAAGTGAGAGATGGTCACCAGAGCAGAATGTTTTGTCTGAGAATCTGATATTCTCACCCTACGTACTTCACTGTGTGCTTTGGACTGGTCTGGTCCAATGGACTGGATGCCCATTAGTGATTTTTTCTTCTTCTGAAAGGAACCAGCTGTAAACTCCAAGATCACAACACAAACTTAAAAGCAGTGAGGGGGAATAAGTCTGAATTGCTCCAAAAGCTCGCTCCTGTCCTGAACTAAGAGGATAATGTTGACTTGCACATAAAAAAAAAAAAAACCTGAGCAGCAGCTATAGAAAGTTTTCCTTTTCTGGTGGACATTCTTCCACTGTTACAAGTTTTCTGGACTGTTTACTCTACATTAACCTCTCTGAAATAGGAAATGTTGATACATTACAATCTGAGTCAGGGAGAATTGGTTTAACAAAAGGTCAGCCTCAAAGGGTAACTGTCAGCGTTCAGTGAGTGATACCATTAGTGGCCTTTTCCATAGAGGCTGAATGGCATTAGCGACACTGCAAATTCATAATTTTAACAGGACAATCTAACTCCAGCTGTAGTGATATTTTTTTAACCTTTTTTCTTTTTTTTTCAAAATCTCTTAAGTTCTTCCCTGCCCCCTCTGTGCTCACTTTGTCCCTGACCTTGGAGAAATCAGCACTGACTGTATCATTATTTTCTCCCTTTTAAGAAAGTGGTAATAATACTTCTCTAACTACAACCTTAGCTTTCTGCTAAAAGCCTTGACGAGCAGATATCATAGGGATATGAATATTAAAGAGAATCACAAGGTAGTATAAAAGCCATGCTTCCACCACTGACACAGAAAAGTGAGTACCAAATATGCTGAAATGCTTGCTGTGTAGTAAAAGAAAAAATTGCCGTTCAGAGAGCTTCGTAGAGCTGATTAGAATGGAGGGCTTTCAGATCCCAGTACATTTCATTGACAGAACCAGACAATGTTAAAGTTCCTGCAAGTTAAATCAAAAAAATGTAGTGTTTGAAGATGTTTTCAGTAATTTTCACTGAAGTAGTATAAACAAAAAAAGAGAGAGTGAGAGCAGAAAGAAGAATGCACAATAGAGAATCTTCATGTTTACCTGATTATAAATGGACTTTTGTGAAAAAAATATTCGTAATCCTCATTTCAGCCCCAGTGCATGTAGGAAGTACAACTCTTCATTGTCCAGTTCTGACGGAAGTCAAGAATCTTGTGCACCAACTGTGTAGTGAGGAGATCTGCCATATTTGCACTCCTTGACAAATATCCCAGCCCTGTACAGTGCACAACAAGCCAACACAGATTACCTGTCTGCCAGCAGGCAAGAATCATTCCTTTACTGGTAATTAAAGTCAAAAGTATGGGTGTTGCCCTTCACATGTTAAAGAGTTGGAGCTGTTCCTGTTCCAGCACTCCCCCAGCCTCAGACCTGTCAGAAGGGTCGCTGTGGGAGTACTTTCCATATGGACAACATATGGGTGGTTATTCAGTAGGGAGCACCACAGCCAATTTACCATCATTTTTCCTTTCATCGTTAAAACATTCCTGAGGAACACAGGGAATATCTGTGGCAGCTTGTCAAACACCACAATTGGGCCACATCAGTAAAGACACAGCCATGTGACATTTTAAATAACACAGTGAAGGACAGGCTGGCTGATGCGCAGATTACATATATTAAAGAGAAAGAATGAGGTAGAGTGGCTTTTCTCATCATGTAGGAATATCCACACAGGGTAGCTAAGGAAAACCGATCACCATAGATGTCCCACAGCCTAAGGTGACATTTATGAAGCAGGTAGAGCACTTTAAAGGAAGAACCTGATCATGACATTTTCAGGAGGAAAAAAAAAAAAAAAAAAGAGTTGCTAGGTTTGATATGAACCCTGCCATCTGCTAGATGCCATGTATTCGCATCACTGACTCATGCCATGAGGAACTGATGCTGAGATGCTTTCTCTAGAAACTTGCTCAGAGATGTTGTTATCAATAAAGCTAATATCAGAACTTTGGTCAGATTTCAGTACATTGAATAAACAAGAAAATAATCATATAATCACTTAGAGATTAGACCAAAATTATTTCTTTCCTTTTGGGACATAAAGTCTGCATCTGGATTGTTAAGCCCCCATTGTTACATATCAAATCATCAAACAGTTTGAGTTGGAAGGGACCTTCAAAGCCCATCCAGTCCAACCCCCCTGCCAGGAGCAAGGACGTGTTCAACCAGCTCAGGTTGCTCAGATCCCCATCCAGCCTAGCTCCCTGTTCATCCATCCCATTTTACAGCAGCCAGTAGAAACCTGCATTTAGCTCTAAGTAAGACACACCGCTTTTTTTACAATCAAGGCTAACATATTGAATGCAATAGATTTCTTCTCCCACACTCTGCGCCTGCAACATTATGCTTCAGGCTGTTGGCTAACAGATCCTTACTGATTTACAAAAGACTAGACAACTGTCATTTGTCTACAATTTCCACAGTTTGTTTTTCCCTTTTTTCCGCTCCCTCCAGGATACTTTATTGTCTCAAAAGCCTTAATCTCAGAAGTGACCTGAACTAAGTGCCACGCAAGTTCTCCATGGTGGGGTTTGAGGCTGAGACAGAGGTCAAGCATGCTTTAGATTATAAGGATACCAAAGTATCCTTTAGCTAGAAAATAGTTATCTTCTTTGTTAATCATAACATAGGATAAACATGAGGACAGAGAGTAGAAAAGGAGTTGGAATTCAAAATAATCTGTAGGTTATTGGATGCAATTTCCGTCCAAAATGACCATGATGCATAATGAAAGAACATGGGAGTTACTTGAGTGCAGTGAAAGGAGATAGATTAGATGTAGGCAAAATAAAATTAATCACATGGGGAAAAATAGTAATAAAAAAAAGGACAAAAGGGAGATCCTAGAGTTAAGGGTGAGAGAAATAAAAGTTACATGGACAAAAGCGTGCTTAGTAGAGTGCAGAGAGGAAAAAAGAGGGGATCTAGACTGGAAGCCTGAAAATGACCATTAAAAAAAAAAATCTCATTAAAGAAGGAAGAGGGAAAAGAGGACGTACTTGAAAGAAAAAAAGGAGATAAAAATCACAAGAGAAATCATATGTACTTGAAAGATTGTGAAAAAGCGATGGTGAAATAACGGAATGTACATAAGACCAAAAATAGCCTGAGGGGGATATTAGGCTGTAAAAGAGAATTGGGAAGTAAAACAAGATAAAGTATTCAAGCAGAGAAAAAAAGAGATCAAAAACGTGGACGGGGAGAACAGGGTGTGTTGTACTGTATTTTAGGAAAGGATGGAGCACACTTACCGCTTGCAGGGTTTGCCACTTTCTTAGCCTGAAAAGATTTAAACTAAACTGGATACAAGCAGTTTCCTGGAGCCTGAGCAGTGACTCCTGTTTTACAAGGATGTAGTTTCTCCCATTTGTTTTTCTGCTTTCAGATGCTGCCCCTTTCCATTACCTTAAAACCAGTTCGCCGAATCCCCAAACAGCTGACTTCCTAACACCAGCTCCTGTTCACAGCCTGTGCCTTTGTGGGCACAGCAAATACAAAATACATCCCAGTGCTGTTCGTGGAACATCCATTGCTTGTCTGACTCCCAGCACCACTTGCTGCCAATCTCACTTTACTGCCTTCAATTAGGTTTAAGAGATAAAGTGTATACATGCTTTTATTTTCAAATTAAAGTGTGGAGTCACTGTAGTTAAACAATAAATGAAATTAAAAAAAAAAAAATAAAAAAAAAAGAACCAACAGCTTTCAGCCTTCACTGGTGCTAATAAGAATCAGGTGTAGCTGCAGTGATGTTATTCCAATACCAAACAGTAATTTAAAGCAAAAGTCGCATGCAATGCGTTCTTGACTACCACACAGTGCCAATGACGTATGAAAATAATTTGCCTTCAGATTTAAAAAGGTACTGTATTTGTTTTTGAAAGAATGTTTTTATTTGCCTTCGGGTTTAAAGGAAAAAAAAAAAAGAGTACTTCATTTATTTTTAAAGGAATATCTTTGTTTATTTCAGATATTCTTTTTCACTGCTTACTTCTATTCATCAAGAAAATAAAAAAAACAGCAGTTCTTTCACAGAGCAGCAATGCCAGAGATATTAACCCTGAGCTGATCAAATAGTAGGAGAGTCATAGAAAAACCAAGACAAGGAAGAAGCTGTGTTTTAATTAGCAGTAATTCTTCATTATCAGTTTGACAATTGTATTTCCTGAAATAGACAAGATTTTGAGCATATCTTGAATTTAAACATGCTGAACTCTGATGAAAGCCAAAATTGGCACAAGCAGGTGTAGAAGTGCTCTGCTAAGGGATTTTATAATCTGGTATACATAGATTCAGAACTGTAAATATTATCATTTTAGAACTCATTTACTGTTAAACTTTATAGCAAAAGGATGCATGAGTTACTTTATAGCTTCAACATGCAGTGGATCCAATAAGTGATACAAACCAGAGCCATTTTTTTGTGTTCATGCTTGCACAGCATCCTCTGTCAAAGTTGTTTGCCGTCTTCACAGTCCTCAGACACACACACACACCTTTGCGAGGAGATATTTTGGGCTGCTAGGCAAATGGACTCATTAGCAACACACACAAAAATAACCCACAGATGGTTGTGGGCTCATTACAAATAGGATTGGTGGGGTTTTGTTTGTTTCTTTTTTTACTCATTTTAAATCAAAGCCAATAAACTGATGGATGTGTCTAAAGCATTGTTCGTAGCAAATGTAAGTTACTTGATTCTTTATCAGGAAAAAAAAATTAAAAATGATCGTCATAACAGGGTTTAATAGCAGACTTAAAGCTTTTAGTCTCTCCTAAATCTCCTGCAGGCATCAATTTTTTTAAAAATCATGTTTTAAGATATGTGATTAGGGCTTTGGTTTATTTATTCTCTAGATATCACAGATATTCCTGTGATGGCTCATTTACTCTGGGAGAATGCTCTTCTGGACTTCAGAGATTCCAGCTCATCTCCCACTCAATGATGTTCACAGCTTATGGGGAGGTGGCACGGGAGGAACTTCAATGGTAAAGTGACTTCAGCCATGCATGGATCTGTGATCTTAACTACTTCAAGAATTTAAAATTACTCAGAAGCAGCGTTTCCTCTGTACTATAACTCTACTCTTCCAGGGAGACAGAATTAATGAGTCAATATCCCCTCCCTGACTTTGGGGCATCAGTGCCCTACGGAAACAGTGGGAGGTAGGGGCACAAGAGCTGCCTCTGGCCTCTGCCTCCCTCTCAGGCAGGGAAGTTGAATCATACCCCATCCCTGCTGTCTTCTAGTTATTTGGCTATGGAATACTATCCGCTCACTCTAAGCAACTTCAATATTTTAATTGCATTTGGAATATTTCCCTTTCAATGCACTCTGACTGTGGCAGTGAAGCCATTCCAATGGCTAATTAATGCATTTACTTGCCCCTTGTCATTACGCCGTAGAAGGTGCTTTTCAGAAAAAGGCACTTTTGTCTGGATTACTGGGAACCACTGACAAAAAGCTTTTCCCTTTTCGAACAGCACCAAACAAGCTAAATTCAATGTTTCATACACAGTGCTCATAACCACCTTGGAGATTTTCAGAATATTGTTTGATTGCTCCTCATCAGAATACGTATTTCTATGGTTCATTTTCTCCAAGGTATAGCTTTTGTGAATGATGATGGGCTTTCACTTTTAACAAAGTGAGAGTCTCCATTCTCAGGCACCCATGCAATCCTTTACAGCCTGCCTGTCACAGAAAGCAAACGCCGAGGCTGCGCGTGAATGAAATCCAACAGTGCACGCCTATCTACGGCAGAAATAAAAGTGCTCCAGACAAAAAGCCTCATCTCATTGCACCAGGCTGTGTTTATTCGAATAGCCATTCACGTGTCGCTGCCTGGGGCTCTTGTGCCATCAGTTTGTAACCCTCTGACAAGGACCATTTGGGTTTTTAATGTCTTCCCTATAGAAAGTAATTAAGGTGGATGAAAAACTTGGTGCTGCAACAGTTTCAGGCTTTTCTTTTGCCACTAATTATTTTGACTGAAAAGGAAACCTTTGTTGCAGTTCTTGGTACAGTCAGGTATTTATAGCTTTTTTGTAGCTACTCTGAACATTGGTATTTGCTGGCCTGACTCCCAGAGCTCACCATTGCCGTTGTACTGCAGGAGCAGCACTGCAGCAGTGAAAGTTTTTTGTATTTTTTTTTTAAATACTTGATAGCATTTTCAGTTCGCCTAGTTATCATTAATATATTAATACCTGAACATTACATTTTCTAATGAAGGTCTTTCTGAACAGATATCAGGATGCTGTTTCCATCCAGCAGCCAATTAGAATTAGTTGTTTGCCTGGCAAAAAATAAAATACTTTCCAGAAGGTACTGAAAGGAAACAATTAACAGATTATCTTCCCTGACTGCTCTTGACAACAGTATACATTTCATTATTTTTTGTCATCTCCTGTCTTCAGTACATAAGCAGACAAAGATTTTCCCAGGGGCACATCTATGTCAACATGTGGTGCTATACTGACAGGTCCAAATTAGCAGATGACATGAATTATCATAAAACTTGGCATCTTTTCTCTTCATCACTGAAAATGAAATTTAATTGGAGGAAGCAGCAGCAGGTCAAATTGAAGCTTTTCCATTTAGAGCTCTAGTGATAAATACCAGAGATTTAAAAAATTAATACTCAAGTTTAGAGAAGAGCTGGTGTGGAAGAAGAAAAGATCGGAACAGCAGCTGGAGAACTTGGATCATAGAAGAGTCTGCTGTTTTTACTATAGAGATGGATATGAAATAACAGCAGACAAAGTGCTTGGCTGAAAGCTAAAGAAAAGATTTTGGCATGGTGAAAAAGGATGAAGAAAGATTTGACATTAAAATGGAGAAGAATAAGGTAGGGTAAAATGATTTAGATAAAAAATAGCTGGTGAAAAACATTGGCCAAAGCTTGGCCAGAAACAGAAAGGATATTAATAGTTTGGATAAAAATGCTTGGTTTGTATTTCAAGAGGAGAAGGATTCTCTATCCTGAAAGCTGGAAATCTGTGCTCATTTCCCCCCTTTTCCATAAGGCTTTTATGTGCCCTTGAGCCAGCCACTTGGGCCAACTTGTTCGGATGTCCTAACTAGACCATGGCTTTTAGAAGGTCTACAGAGCATCCGCGACATTGACTGCTATAGAGACACACTTGTAGCAAAGAAAACTCAGTAAATCCAGAAAACCACTGAAGAAATCTATTTTTCTGAGCTCTCTGTTATTTAAGAAGATTAGATGTAGAGCTGTAAAGAAACAAACTCTGAGTCTCTCTCTTTTAGGATGGTTTTGTTTGTGCGGATGTTAAAAACCCTGAAGTTTTCCCAAAATTATGCATGTGAATTGAACAATAAAACTTCAAAAGAAGTTCAAATAGGATTACCCAGGCTAAATCTCATGCTTTAATACCAAGTTATTTCTTGATACGTGTAGAACACTGCCTGTTGATAATGGCTGGGCAGATGATATACAAACCCCCAGCCTCCAAAAAATCATGTTAGCACAGCTTCATTTAAGAGGCTAGAAGTGTTTGGTCTGCATTTTCATACCCTAAAACGTAATCTGTTTAACATGGCTAGAAGAACAATCTTTTCCCCTCTGCATTCAGAGTAACTTTCCATGACAAACACTGTGGAAAACATTTAAATAAGTCATGAAGAACTGGGCGTTTTTTTCCCCTAACTTGTCCGCTTTCATATTCCACCAAGCACCTCTGCTAGAGTGTTCCCAGGTTAAGCCAGGCAAATCATACACACATTTTCCACTGTCCACTCCTCATTTTGTTGGTTCTCCAGCACAAGGGTTACCCGGAGGATTTTTGGGAATCTGATCTGAGTCACAGCCAGCGCTGCTTAAACCTGCTGTATTGACAGGCAGCATCTTCTGCAAAAGGAATATGTAACAGTAAAGCTTTTTTGTTTATTTCTTGTAAAGGTATGAAGTTTATCATGCAGTAAAGGTACTTTTTGTTTTATATTAAGAAAGAGCAACCCAGGCCATTATTTATGAAGATATCAAAGTGCAACCTAGGTTCTCATGGGTTTTTGGTTTATTCTGCTCAGAACTTACATAGCAAAGTCCTTCACACTACTTGCACTTTTAAACCATTACAGTATCACTAAGGTGGCTCTGTTTTCAGTGTCGGGCAGAAGCAGCAGTTGGTTAAGGTGCCATGGCATGCCAGTGGCAGCGTGAGGATTCAGATCTGCAGTTCCTATATGGCATTCCCAGGTCTCTCTGACATTCCCTAAAGACACTGTCAGGACCATCAGATGACTCCATCCCATGACGCACAGACACGCGGTCTTCCTGCGCCATGGACCTGGGTGAGATCAGGTGGCTTCAGACTGACATTGCACTCCTCTAAATTAGCCTGGATTAGACCATCAGCACGCACAGGAAAGAGAGAAACCTTCCAATGAGAAAGGAAATGGAAATGTCTGGTAGGACAATACTGAAATTCAGCACGAGGAATCTGGTAAGGATGTCTGCCAAACCAGTAGGCAGGCTCAAAAGCAGACCAGGGGAAGCAGATAAATGAGGGCAGGGGGTGTTTGTTTTCCACCCTTCATTCCAGTATTTTGCCTAAACCAGTCTCCTTGCCAATACAAAGATTTTTAGATACTTCTGTCAATAAAACAACTCTGTAAGTCACAATAAAAAAGCTTGTTGCAGCAGTCAGTGTAGTTTTACACTTGTAAACTACCATCTAAAAAGATACTTATAAAATTTTTTTAAAAGTCAAACCCAGGATGCCTATGTAGAGAGTTTTACCCTTCCAAAAGGGAATGCAAAGTGAAAACAGAATGGATCCTTTTTGCAGCTCAGTTGTGTTATTTTATTTTCCTTCCAAGTAACAGCTAATCCAGACGTCATCTGCCCTCTTTCGGGCATGGAGCTCCCCGGCTCTCCCATGCCAGTGACTCCAGCCAGACCATTAACAGCAGAGCTCCTCTAGCTGGTACTTGGCCTTGCACCAGAGGAATTCTTATGCCTAATAATGAGTAACACACATAATATTAGACAGCTTTAACTTTACTTTGTTTCTAATAAAATGTTAGCCATTAAGTCCAATGATGGAAGCCAACTCTGCGTTCTTTCAGCCCAGTATTTCTCCTTCTTTTTTTTTTTTTCATTTCATCTGTGCTAATATTTTGATTAGAACAAAAACAACTATGTAATAGCTATTATTACATTTTCTACTATAATTATTCCTGACTGCCAAAGCCAGGATTCGGGATTTTAGTGTCCAAGACACAGTGAGCACTACTCAGATGGTACAATTTCTGTACAAGTCACTGAGCCTAAAGTTTTATATAAGGTAAGAGACACATTGAAGAGCTGGGAGCAGCCAATAGGATGTGAAATCACAGGGTCAATTTTGAGGGTCCTAGGAAAAAAAAAAGTCCAGAAAGAGTGGAGAAAAAAGGAAGAAAAGACAAAGCAAATTGAAGCCATTAACCATAAGCCCCTTTCTGAGCAGCCTGAGCTGGCTAATGGCATGAGTTCTTCATACTCAAGTCTACAGCAGCTATAAAATCACATATTTCCACCAAGGTGGTCACAGCACTTCTTTGGACCTGGCCAGTTTCTCAGCTCCATTACTTTGCCTGCACTCCAGGTAAGTACGCTCACTGCTGCCATAATAGCATATGCAATAATGAATTACAGGGCTTGGCTTGTTTTTTAGTCAAATAAAGCTGTCCCCATTAAGCTGAACTGTTTGTATTTCAGTATAATGTTTTCATTTTACTTTAATATTTCCCCCATTTAAGATAATTTTACAGATCTACTTTTCCATTTATTTTCAGTTCCTTAATATTTTCCTTTGCATAGTGAATGGGAATTATCTCAGCATCCTGTAATGTCTATATTCTTCCAGCAATGCTCAATTAGAGGGTACACAAACACTTCCACATGTTGATATTTTGAAATCTGGAGTTAATTACAGTAATTTCTATTCAAACAGGCATATCAAGAGTAAAGCAAGACGAGGCTGTATTTCTTGGTGTAATGCCTAAAGATGTGCATTAATTAAAGACATAAGGTGCCAACTTTTTTTTTATTATTGTTATTTTCCTCTTCAGATGTCCTTAGAATACTAAAGCAAAGCACAATTTGTAGGAAAATGCAATAACTTTTATTATACTGACTAGAATATCCAAAAGAAACACAGACACTCTTGGGCATGTAACACCAAGCATGGCAGCTGAAGACCAGGTATTTATTTGCCTAGCTGGGGCTGAGTGACCTCTGTCAAGGACAGCGTGGATATCCTTGGACATCCTCCTAGACACTGGTCCCTCTCCTAACGGGGAGGGATCCAACAAGGGCCAGCAACAGAGTCCTTCCACAAGGATGGGTGGCAATCTCTATCTACCTCCATTTAAAAAAAAAAAAAGATGAAGCTCTGCCCACACTGCATCCAGCTGTGGGTGCGTCCACCATGAGTCTTGTAGTGGGGTTTTGTCCTGAGCAATTTTTAAGCTACAGAAAGCCCAAGGTGAGTGAAGGCTGATGGATGAATTAGCTGTGACTGTTTCTCCTCATCCCAATATGGCAAAAAGTGCAATGGCAAAGAAATTGCAGAAGGCACATGTTCAGGTGTAAAAAACTCACAAAAACAAAAGTCAAAACATCCAGCCCCAAACCCACCCCTTCAAGGGTGGCTGCACACATACATAAGCAATGATAAATTTCTTGACATAGCTCGTACTTCAGAAATAATCTCTTCATAGGTACTGTACTAATATGACCAAAGAGTTGAGATTGCCAATGGTTTCTTTTCTAACAAGTCAGGTTTGTTATTTTTTTTTTTTCATTTTATAACCAGAAACAAGTATTCTCCAACCTAATCATACACCTCTTCACCTATTTCTAAAAGAGATTGCCAAGCCCACTCGTAAAAAAAAAATGTCCAACATAGCACAGTATTTCCTGCGTATATTAAATCTCAGACAAATCTGTCACCAACGTGAGCTCACAAGTTTCCAATATTCTCATCATACCGAGGGGAAACTAAGATTTTAAGCACACATTAGACAGTAAACAATTAGATATTGCATATCCAGAACTTTCAACATCCCCATACACACAGAACGGTTATGGTTAAATTTACTCAAACCCTTAAAACCTTGGAAATGTGAAATATGTGCAACCAAATATTAACTTTACTCCAAGGAAAAAAATATGCAGGAAATTTTTTTTTTTTTAAAAAATGCTTAACTAGGGCTAGTTTTCCAAGTAGAAATTTAAATTTTCCTCTGCTTTCCATTCCTTAGGAGTCTTAGGAGAGCTTCATTCATCATTGAGCAAGCTCAGGTTTTCACTTTAGCTTTTCCCCGTTTTGCTCCACAGCTTCTGATCTTATCACTTGCAAGTGCCACAGACTTAAATCACATTCAGTGTCTGCTGACACTTACATATAACAAGCAACCCAAAAAGTTACAGGATAAATCAGAATTTCTTTATTTGAAGAGAAAAAGAAACTCAGTAGGTGTTGGGGATAGAAGTCTTGAAGTGGAGAGTATGGGGAAAAGCAGCATGAGCTTATTTATTCACAAGTCTGTAGAATTTGTATAAAGAAAAAAGAAAATATTTCTGTTTTTTCTCTTTAGTTCTTACACAAGGCACAAGTATAACATTTAGAAATTAATAACTAACTTATAAAATTTAATTCCCTTTACTCTGACAGAACTTTTCTTTCCCCCAGAAAATTCACAAGACTCTATAAAAGAAGTTGCAGAAAGGCAGTATTTTTTAAGCTAGCATCAACATGCACAATATTAAAACCACTGAGATTAAAAAAAAAAAAAAACAACATTTTTTTTCCTTTTTTTAATATAGGTAAAAAATAGTCAATGCATGCAGGGCTCTGTAGAAAAATAAATACTATCCCTGTTGCTTTCAGGTTATGCATATATAGAACTAAAATGCACTTACTTTTTTTTTTTCTTCTATTTCTGCATCAAAGTTGTGTTGTTGGGCACAGTCCCTTAAAGGACGCAGGAAGATGTGCTGTCATGCTGGTTTCAAAGTAAGGAAGAATAGTACCAAGGCTATTCAAAAGAATATATTAAAAAAGAAAAATCTTTAAATGTTTTAATGAAAAGAAAAAAAAACACCCATTAAAAAAAAAAAGACAATAAAAATAGCCAAGAACTTTTTCTGTGTGAACCATGTCTTTGAAGTAAAAGTGATGCTTGCTGAAGAGCTCTTTGTATCCCGTTGGCACGGCACAGGTGGGTTCCTATTGACCTCAGCTGCCCATGTTTACAGCAGCTGGTTCCTGCACTCCACATTGCAAGGGTGCCTCTGCTCTGGGGGCTTTTATCCCTCCTCCCTGGATGGGATTTGTGAGCTCCGTGAGATCAGCCATGGAGAGCGGTGGATGCTAAGGTGGCTAGCTCTGTAATGAGGAAAAAGGGGAGGTGACCAGACACCGTACAGAAACGCTCTATGGCAAAGCATCGACAGTAACTCACTGCAGGTGGGGTTTAAATCAGAAGCTGACTTTAAGTCTTGCATCGTCCGTGGTCTGCAGCCATTCTGTGGCTGAAATTCTGCTTCTGCTGCACCAGGGAGCAAGTCGCTTTTGATCTGGTCCTCAAAACAGCAGCAGGAAGACCCCTGCCAAAGGGCATCCTATTTCAGGATTAGCTCCTCTGGCAAGATAATATTTGTTTATGGTAAATACCGAGACATTTGTAAGAAATTCAGAGGGGGAAAAAGATGAAATCCTAAACACAACTTTCTATGCACTCGCTGCAGAACCCAGAAGCCCTCGCCCTAATACAGTAATCTTTCCAGTTTGCATAAATATGGGTATATGTTTTTCCTGTGCCTCTTGCTTTTCTGAAGGAACCAGGAGTGCTCAGTTTGGATGCGTTAGGAGAACAAGAGACAGCATTACAGTTTTTTGTTAAAGAAACTTGGCAAAGCCATATAGGTTTAGATATAGACTAGTAGGTTATTTGTAGATCTTCAGCGTGTGTCTGGGTCACAGGGAGGTCACTTTTCACTTAGACTAGAGTTGGTGTAGTAAATACTTGCTTTCAAGGGAAGTGTAAAGGTGTAGTGCTCTTCCCACAGATTTTGTGACTATTGTTTAATAACATCCTGAGATTGGCAGGAAATATGTGGGTCAGTGCACCAATTTCTCTAGAAAGAGCCAAGTCTGTGATTCACTAGAGTTTATTTTGAAGCTAATCGTCCAGAGGACCTTCCACTGAATGCAGTAACTTTTTCATCTCCATTAAAAAAAAATCACTGGCCAGTTGTCACATGTACAACTCATGTGCTTAACCCATGTATGGCTGCTCCTCCAGGGCACCGTCAGTACCTCTGGAAAGCTTTTGTATCTAACAAATACCCCCTTCTCAAGACACTGCTATCTGATTACATTTTCTTCTGACCATCTGCCTGGGACTTTTTTGTTTTCCAAAATGTGGGTTTTGTCTTTCAGCACACTACCGCTCCTCACGGAGACTTACAGTCCATACCTTTGTGTGTAATAAGCCTTTAAGGCTAAGGAGGACAGGCACACAGCTGTCTCTGTGACATTTCATTTCACCAGCTCTTCCCAATCTTTAAATATCTAGAGTACTGCGCTCATCTTCATAGAGCCCTTCCAGCTCATTAGTGGGCTGTGATTCCCTCATAACCCAGCAGAAGGAAATGTGCTTTGGAAGCCCCGTTCTCCTCAGTTCTCTGCCAGGTAAGAAGAATTTGCAACAGCTTTCTCAGCTTTTCATGCAATTCCCCTGCTCTATTAGAGCCAAACATTGCTGCCAGCTGTGGTTCTACTCTACAAGCTCTTCCTCTCACTTCCACCATACCCAGAGATGTTTATGTATCAGTGGTAGTTTGAAAAATATTAATTGGGGGGGGGGGGGGGGGGGGGGGGGGGGGGAAGGCATCTGAAAGGATTGTGTTCCCATCATATTTGTTTGTTTTTGTAGCCTTTCTGAAATGAAAGTCACCTGCTGGCAGGACTGTTTTGCTGTTAATGCTTGTTTCACTACTGGCTTTATCAGAACTTTCAGAATATTCAGTTTTTTCCCCCCGAGGGAGGACTCTGGCCCCCGCTGGTGCAGACTGATCTCCATCAGCCAGCTCGCCAACAGATCTTAAGTCATGCCAGCAATTCTTTAACATCTATTTGTTCCTGCTTATGCCCACAGCAGATACCTCCAAAGTTGTCCTATTTTGTTTCATTTACGTTAACTGATTCTGCTAAGCTCCTGGGGCATATTGAACAGAATAGCGTGCCACATCTTCCTCTGACTTGCAGGAGGCAGGGAATCAAACAACTTGTGCTCGCTGGATTTCTTTGTTCTTACAGCAACAACAAATTAATGCTGCTGCTCCAGTGCAACACCCTTTCCATATTTCAGAAGCTGAAGGCAGCGAATCCCCATTTCTTCTGAAATACATACAGATGTATAGGGAATATACATCATGGCTTCTGTTTTGCTGGTTCAGACAGCTCCAGATTGCCATAGAAAAATCTTTTTCACTGGCACAGATGATGAATGATATCTATTTGGAAAAGCAAAGCAGTGAGAAGTAGTTTTTGATTTTTGTCACTTTTTGCACTGGGGCTGGCCGGAACCATTTCCTAGAGATTAAGCCGGTTTTGATGAAACTTGTCATTAAGGTTTTGTAGATCCAGGATGGAGTTTATAGGAAAAATGAAAGAAAAAGGGAAACAATCTAATCTCAAAGAAGTCAATAGATTGATTCCTGATCACATAGAATCTGTTAACAACAACAACAAAAAAAACCAAACAACAAAACACAAAAAAAAAAACCCAAAACCCTAATAAATAGGAGCAACACACATGATTTGTTTTAAACCATGGCTTACTAATGTGTTATGTGCTGATGGAAACAGATGTAAAAAAATTCACTGCAAAACCTTATGAAAGTGGAGGTAATATTTAGTTTCATTCAAACTCAGTTATCACACCGCTCTTGTGTGCATGTATCCACAAGCATCAAAATGCGTGCATCAAAATTGTCTGGCCAGGGTCACTGGTGACACAGACAGCAAGGTTTAATCGATACACGCCAATCTTTTAAACCTATTCTATTGTTTCTTCTGGAGCTCTCGCATAAGAACATTTCCATTCATACTTTTATCCAGACCAATTTTAACGTTTCTTATGTAAGTCTCTGCAATGCCATGGTTTTCTCTGTTAGTCAGGTCCAAATAATGAGAAATGAGGAAGTCTTGTCTTCCTGTAACTGCTATAGAGAACTGAGAAACTACTTTTTTTTCTCCCTGATTTTAACCAAAGACCAACTGTTCTGTGGCCATAAATCATTGCCAAGATATCTTGGTCTTGCTTGTTTGCTTGGGATGAATTTTCTTAAACCTAAATGTATTTAAAAATGAGAGGTGGTGGATGCCCCATCCCTGGAAACATTCCAGGCCAGGTTGGCTGGGGCTCTGAGCAACCTGATCTGGTTGGAGGTGTCCCTGCTCCTTGCAGGGGGGTTGGACTGGATGGGCTTTAGAGGTCCCTTCCCACCCAAACCATTCTATGATTCGATTATATGATCCTATATTAAGAAAGGAGTGTGTTCACAAGAAGGCGCTCTCCTACAGATTTGCTGAGAGAAGCACTGCACTGCTTTTTCATACCATGAGAAACCACAGCTTTTGATTTAAAAAGGGTGTATCTAGGCAGTCTTACACTCTTGTTCCCTATCCATCCATCTGCTGCATGCCCATCTGAAGCCACACAGTGACTTTCACCTGAGATTAGTCCTGAATACACCTGGGGAAATATGAATTCTGTGTTATCGTGAATCACTAGGCACAAAATACACCTTAAAGCTTATTAAGGACACTAATCTGGAGTCCTTATTTAAACAAAATACATCACACCATCTTTATGCTTCAGATTTGGAAGCTTCATGTCCCAAACCCAGGTGCACTAGGGTTGGAGTGAATTATTCAGCAATCCACATCTGTTCCAGACACTGCTGGCTCAGCCTGGAGACTGCAAACAGGAGCAGTAGGTCAAGAAAATTAAACAATCCTACATTTAAGCACATGCTGAGTTAAATAGTTGTTTCAAAATCCATTGCAGCTATTGCATCAAACTTGGATCCAGTAGAGCTGTGCTTTAGAGATTTGCTAAGCTGGAGCCATACTTATGTGAAAAACTCAGGAGCAAAAAAGAGCACCAGAAACTCATAGTTTGTTTGCCAACAATCCTATTTAAATAGAAGTAAGTTTAAAAGCAAAACCTCCTCCACATCCCAAATTTGGATATTATGATTTTAATATTCCAGATTCAGAAGAAGTCTTCGGAAAAAAATGTATATAAAAATTTCCCACCTGACATAAACTGCATATTTATTATTTTTTACATTTTTGTCATTTCGTTTGGGCATGGAATTGAAAAACCTAGCCTAAAAAATGTTGAACTATTTACACTGTTATCAGCAGTGCAGGAAAAACACTATTTTCATGATTGACCTTGAAAAGGGAAACCTTAGAGCTAACTCATTTAATTTTAGTCCACATTTATTTAATCGAGTATTACGTCAAAATAGGGAGTTAATTTTTCTCTTGGTGATTGAGATAATCCCAGATAATCAGCAAATCAGACAGGTCTGTCAGGGAGAAAACTCTGAGTTCCCAGTATTAAACCAGAGCAGGCATTTCTGAAGCCCAAGGGGAACACAGGCTGAACACTTGGAAAGGAGGGTTTGCTATTTGGAATTGACTTGTCAATGATGAGAAGTATGTTATTGTGAGAGAAAAATCGATGCAGAGGGATGGCAGTGGAGCTGAACAGTGAACAGTTGGTAAATGAATGCCTGTCTCCTTTGTGATCTGATCCTGAGACCTCTTCGATATTTTTTTTTCTAGGAAAACAGACTGTGTTTATTCTTAATTTGAATAATGATTTCCTCAGATGCCTACAGATATTCACTCACTTTTGAATAAAAAAAAACCTAACTTGAAAGTAAAACTATCAACACCACGTGTTATAGACAGTCCGACTGGTGGATTCCTCAATAGGTTATAACAAATTTATGCCAATTAATTCTTATTGTAATCTTTTACTGCAAAGTGAGCAAAATTATGGTAGCGTTGCCCGCTGCGTTCAACAGAAGCTGTTAAAAATAACATTGTCTTTTGCAGAGTCTCACAAATTAGGCATCAATTTTGAGAAGATTAAAAATGCTCCTGATGCAGGAAACTGCTAGCAGTTAAATTAACATGGAGATGAAAGTAAAGTTTTAGGTATGAAAGAGGGCAGAGAGAAAAATAAAATAAAATAAAATAAAATAAACAAAAACCAAACAAACTTCAGCACAGAGCTGGTTAATATCATCCAGTGTCAAATTCAAATCAGTGTCCAAGCCAGAAACCTCCCTTGGCTTGTTCTAGCAGCGCTGCCTTGCCAAGCAATAATTAACGGTGCTGGTTATACTCTGCACAAATATCATCATCACGGACTCCTGCGTGCCCTGAATCACTGAGCGCTTCCCAAGATGTTCAGCATGGCTCTGGGAGCTCATGCTGAAGCTTCATTACAACTTGATGAGCTCCAGCACCCTTGAGGTGTTCAGGGTGGCCTTTCAAACAACAGCTCAGAAACACAAACACGTCCACCCATCAGGTTCAATCAACAAAAGATGGTTGTTGGCTTGTTTTCCTTTGGGGAAGGTGGTGGTGTAATGTTATTGGCTTTCTTCCACACTATTGGTGAAAATGGATGCTGAAGCAAAGCCCAGAACATTTCATTAACTATAGAGGTGCGAGATTATCAGTTGCTGCAGAACTGCCCTGACTGAACTGATTTTCTCAGATAAACAGAGTGAAGAAAACACTTTAATGTAGCTAGTAAAGCACAAAGGGCTTTTACTGGAAGAGGTGGTATGATGTAGTGATTTTAATCCCATATTTAATATACTTCACCTGCTCTACTGCCCTCATAAACTGTTACAGACAAATTTGTGCACTGAGTTCAAGAGCTGCTCGAGGGAAAGAGAGTCTATCTTTCAGAAGATCCACCTTGTTGCCTTTCAAGTTGGTTTTTTTGGTTGTTGTTGTATGAAGGCAGCATCTAGTTGTACAAATATGTAATAGAGTCACTGCAGCGTAGACAGAGCAAGGCTTTGATATTGCACTCCCATTTTGCAGCTGTGAAACTGAGGCATGGAAAAATTAAATTAAGTTCTTCTAAACCATTTCAACCTCTGCGTGATGACATCTTCCCTGAATGAAGACGTGTAATTTTTGATCACATGCATACGTTTAAGGCACCTTTCTTCTCTAAACACTAATATAATTACTTTTAACAGATATTGTGTCAGAAGTTGAAATTGATGGAAGAGATAGGGAAGATTTCAGGATGCTGTTAATGATATTTGCACTAAAAAGTCACACACTGTAAGAAAAGAGTGCAAAGCATGTTCATCTGCATTAGTAAATCCCATCACTGCCAAGCTTGAATACCAGAGAGAAGATGAAGTACAGAACAAGTCAGAAATGGGATATCCTGAGTTACTACAAAGTGTTTGAAAGATAAAAAGATTTGTCAGCAGTTGACAAGTAAGAGGAATTCATTTGCAACTTGAGCTTGCTAAACCTTGTTCTAGCAACCAGAAGAACAAAATTGTCTTGCCAATATTTGCTTAAAAAAAAACAAAACCCAACCCCTCTCCCATGGTGAGGGGGAGTGAGAGGTGGAAAGGTTGTGCTTTCTCAAAAGAAGATGCAGCAGCGCAGGGGAATGAGGCATAAAGAAGACAAAATTGTATAGGGTTTGTGGAAAACAAGAAAAAAACCCAAACAATCAACTTTAAAGATTTTCCTAAAACTTTTAAAGAACTTATTTGATTTAAAGTTAAGCTCCAGTATTCGTGGAGATATCAGTCTAAACTGACTTGAAAAATCTCCTTAAATTTAAATGCTCTATGGCTAAATTTAAAGTTAGATGAATTCAAGCTAAAACCAGAATTTACCTGAACATCAAAGACATTGGACTTTACTTTCTTATAGACAAAAGGAAAGGGAGCCAAGTTTGCCCCAAAACCATGGCAAATGTATTTCTTTGAGAAAAAAAAAAAAAAAAGCAAAAGTGCAAATCACAGTGATTACTTCAGAACAGATCATAGCTGCCCTGAACCTTGATTCTGGCTCTCAAAAATTAGAGAGAAAAGTCGCAGAGATTTCAAAACCCATACAACTTCGGTTTCTAAATGTAAAAACTGAGAACAGAGAGTTTGGCTCTGATAATTTTAAATCATGGGGTGGTTTAGAGAAAATAAGACATCATGGTTTGTGGAAAGTGATTTGAAGAAATCATAGTTGTATACGTACTGCAGGCAAAGCTCTTAAGACAGCTTGGGTAATGTTTCCAAAATTAATCCGTAGGTAAGACTGCCAATTGCATTTTTGGTAATCTAAGTAAAAGTGATTAAATACTAAAACATGGTGCCACGTATGTCTGCTGGAATCATCTTTGAAACCAAGCCATTTATGTGTCTAAGCATGGATTTCAAAGTCTACATGGTATTTGAAAAAAAACTTATGGGCAATTTTGGCTTCCATTTTTGAGAACTTAATAAAGCTAAAGATCTAATTCTGCAGAACATCCCCAAATCTTTTTTTTATAAACACACTGTAATGAATAAAATCTCCCTGAACTCAAAGATTTAAATGACTACAGTTATTATGAGAGATAAAAGTACACTCCTCAAAAGAATTCATTAATGTAATAAAGTTACTATCATACACTGAACTTTAATGGTTCTTTGAGCAAAGAACCTGATGTTTAAATGCTATGTATATTTTCATATGCATATGCTATGTATATTTTCATATTTTCAAATAATGGGGTTTTTTTAATGCTGTTGCAAAGGGGAAAAAGATGGTCCTTTCATGTTATTTTCATTATGTAGTCACCAAGTTTTGAGCTATGTATATTTAAATCTTCGTTATCAGACAGATAATGTTAATGGAAGTATAATATTTTTAGAAACTGCAGTAAGGTAATTTCCAAACAAGTGCACACGTACCTTAACCGGCTAGATGGGCTATCTTTGACTTGAGAGAATGTGAGATTGAGCTGCTGGTCAACAATCACAATCTGGAGATACCTTCTGCACCCATTGAACTGAAGGACTGAGAAGCTATTTTTGCAAGTCCTTGAGCCTGGCTGAGCCAAGCTGTAGTTCAGCTCAACAAAGCATCTGCCAACTGATTCCTATCCTAAAACAAAGTTAATTTTCAGATATAATCATTTTGCCTTGCCACAGACAGAAAGTGAGAGTCCTGTTCAGGCTTTCATAGACATTTACTTAGTTTGCAATATTCACCTTGCCCATTAGAATATAGGACACTTTCCAAAATAATCAGTCTGCCCTCTTCTGGATTATTGATCATAACTTTTGACATTCCTGTATATTAAGTCAATGACATTTTGCCCTTGTTCAGTTTTCTTTTTGACACAAGAATGAGAAGAATAATAGAAACATGGAAAGTAGTCTGGCCATGAAGATTCAAAAGAGCTTACTCTCACTCAGGAAGAGAGTACAAAACCTACTCAGGGGGCAAAAGGAAAATCACGATACTTAAGGGTTAGATGATTCTTCTGATGACCTTGGCTACAGGAAGTTATTATGGATCAGCTGTACTGAACAGGCTGTGCCACTTCATTCCAGTCCCTTTAAATAAAAAGGAGAAATACAGATTCCACATTCAATAACCAAAACGAAAGTTTACAATAAAATTTCTAGTGTTCAGCTGAAACAGCTTGAATATGTATTCAAGTGAAAGCAGACAAGTAGAGTTTCACTCTTAAATTGTATTCCAATAAAGGCCATTCAACCCTCATCAGTCTAAAGAGGAAAGCTGACAGTGTACACAGACAGTAAAGCCTTTACTCTCTAGAAGTAATAAAAATGGATAACTTGACATTTTTCATAGACCTTTGACTGGTACAAGATATTTGGGAAATGAAATACAAAAAGAGTTCAAACTGCTTAGAGTAGCTGGGTGTCAGTGAAAGCTAGATATATTTTTTTTTTTGCCTGTTTATTTTCTCCTTTATTTTGGTCTGCTTTTCACAGAGAGACATGTTAAAATAAGTTCTTGTTACACAAGAGGTAAAAAAAGAGCATTACCATATCCAATTTCCCAGAAACGTCTATTGTAGCAGTAAAAGCAGATGGCACCAGAAACAAATGAACATCAGCTATTCTTGAAGTGAAGTATGTCTAATTAGAACAGGTTGTTTTTGATGAAGATAATGACTTTTGAAAATTCATCAATTTTTATGCAATAAAAAGAAATTGCAGCAAACATTTTTAATAGCATGTAATACTTGCATCAGGGCAAAGAGTTAATTTAATTGGTCTGCCAAGGGTTGATCTTGCAAGGGTCTGAGCACCTTTTTTTTTTTTTTTCCTTGCTGAACTGACAGAGAGATAACAGCACTTGAAACTTCTTCAGGAGCCTGCTGGCAACATGCACACCCAACTGTCAAAGGCATGGCTGTAACACTGCAGAGCCAAATGCTTTTTTTTTTTTTTTTGCCTATTAGCTGGGCATTTATTGCTGATCATTCTGAAAGACATGTACCCACACTGAGTTAATTTCTGTCCTGGAACTACTACACAAGTTGTACCAGAGGAGGTTTAGATTGGACATGAGGAAAAACATTTTCTCCCAAAGAGTGGTCAGGTGCTGGAATGGCCTGCCCAGGGAGGCGGTGGAGTCTCCGTCCCTGGCAGTGTTCAAGAGGCGGCTTGATGAGGAGCTACAAGATATGGTTTAGTTCCTGTGGCAGCAATGGTAGTGGGAAGACTGTTGGACTAGATGATCTTATAGGTCCCATCCAACCGTGTGATTCTATGATACTGTATTTATGCTGAAAATGTAATACAAGACCGTAGATGCTATGGCCATGGTTTCCAGCATTCTGGATTTCAGATATCTATGTTTATAAATTTATTTTTCACCTATACGGAACCAAGACTTAAGGAGTCCATTACCACACAGTCTTGAAGGGAGCAAGGATGGGTATAAGGGAGGACAATAAAACATTACTACACCCGCATCTTTTACAGAATAACTGTAAAAACTTTCCCCCCATCTGCTTAGGGGTCTTCTAGAGATTTCCAGAAGATTCCGATTAAATAATCCCTGTTTGAAGAACACATTGTTATGCCTGTGACTTTTAAAGGTTTCATTTGTCTTTTCTATTATTTTCCTACATTCAGCTTAAAGAGAGCTTGGATTTTCCATGCTCGACATCCCTCTCTTTCCCTGTTGTAACTGCAGTCACTTCTCTCTCTGCCTTTTGCTATGAAATTCCATGATAGAAAACATAAAGGTAGCCTCATACTACCTCTAGCTTTCATCATTTTGTCGTTCTGTGGGATTTCCAGTGCTTCCCCTCTTAACATCCTCCTTAGAGTCTCCAGGAATAACTGTACAGAAATGCCATTGATAACAAATTAAGACTTTTTGAATCCCCAGATCTATCCTACAAAATGATGTTCTTGTTTCTTCTACAAACACTAAAAATCAGAGACCTGGAGAAAAACGATAACGTGAATATTCTCTGGAACGGTCTCTTCCTCTCAAGCACTTCTGAGAGCATGCAATTCACACCAGGACCAAGCAGACTTGCAAATTCCTTGTCTCTGGTCATGGACATTAAAGCATGGATGAATATGGACATTAGCAACTCACCTCAGGTTAATATGCCTGCTGTTTTTCAATGAAAACTAAGTCACACCACTCTGCCTCCAAAATGGCCCAATATTATTTATAAAGTTTAACAGGATTTGGCAGTTAAGATATAGAAACAGGCACTGTATAAATTGAGGAAGGGCCAGCTTCAGGTCCACAATTCTAAAGAATAACTTGTAACAGATTACTTCTGAATGTTTACTCAAGAAATAAAATTTTGTGAATTAAATTAATTTCTTTCCAAGAGAGCAAGAAAATTAAGTGCAAATGTATTTAGCCACAAATAAAATATTGACTTTTTCATGTATGCCAAAAAGCCTAAGAAGCATGTTGTAGGATTTTGTCTCCATGTCTCACAAAAGAGTATAAATATTATTTATGACTGGAGCATTTAGATACAGCTCGAAATTTAGAACACCTGTAATCCGAGATTTTGAGTTGAAACCAAAAATATATTTTCAAAATATTGTATTTAAAAATCATCTTAAGCAAGATAAGTAATATATCTGACAAAGGGAAAGCTCCATAAAAGAGAGATAATTTATTTAAAAACCCCACAAACTCTCTCTCACACAGGGTGACATTTATTAGGATTAGAGCTGTTACAATGATGAACCCAGACCTGATGTTCAGGAATAGGGTTTTGTCACTAGGAATAGAAAAAGAAAGGAAAGAAGCCTGAAAACATGGACCCGGTAGAGCATTACCATGTAAAATTAATATATTCATGTATCTCAGTGAGTTTTGTCTAGCTGAAGCATACTCATTTCTGTATCACTTCCTGGAGATGATTACTTAACATTTCAGCTAATATACAATGTTAATTAAGTAAGCTGACAGGAGAGACATGGATCAACATCTTTTACCTCTTCACTCTCCTTTATTAAAGCAAGTTTGGCCTTAGGACAGCAAAGGATTTTGCTACTTAGCACTAGCATCATTAAGTATATTAAGCATCATCTCATCAAAGAGACTGAATTTTCAAATGTTTTTCTATGAAGTTTCCTCAGTCTGCTCCTAAGTACTGTAAGTAATTTCATTACATCCAGTACAATGCTAGAGAGAAGAATATCCATCAGATTCCCATCCAAGACGGTAAAAAGCTTTAGCCAGGAGAAGTTCTTTGATGTAGACTTTTAGACATTTTGGCCCCCTGCTTTGAATTTTATTTTTTTTTTTTTTTTTTTTTTGCTTACAAGGGTTTGTATAAGACATAAAATCCTTCACTAATACCCCAGCCTTACATAAGTCTGGTTCTTTTGTAATTTCTGACAGCTGCAACATTGGCAGCACTGTTGGGTTTAATTAACCTGACAAAATGTTTGCTGGCCCTGTCCCTTCAGAAGAACCTTTGTGCACTGAAGACGACTCAAATACTAGGACAGATCTCTGAATTGTGAAGGCTGAAGTTAACTGACAGATGTCCCTGTCCATGTCCATAAACAGTAAGGCACTTCCACAAAACTGAGCCTGTCACAGGGACCCCAGAGTGGCTACTCTTCCGTTCACTAGTTCTCTGGATATGCACAATTTCCTTTCTCACTTTATCACTGAATAAATATGGGAAAGCTACCTAGATTTTCCCAAAATACATTGCTAAAAAGGCACTTGTGTGCAGACAGGACTTTGCCACACAAGCATGGCCATAACTGTAGCATATCGATGAGGTCTTGCTAAATGTTTTCCTGCTCCAGTCCCTGTAACAATTACTTTGATCTCCAAAGGCAATGGAAACACATTAACAAGAATAGGCATGTAACAGTAAATTAGATGTGACAGCATCTTTCTTCTCACAACGGGATTCCCTTGTCTATGATCTCTCTCATCCCCTTTTTCTTGGATCTTGTCTAACAAAAATCTACAGCTGGGAGGTTCAACATATTCATCACCAGAGCTTCTACATTTCAACTCTCTGGAGCCAGGGCTTACAAATGAAAAAAATCCTGACTAACCCTCCAGATCTCTGCTCAAGGCTACAGCCAATGCCTCTCAGCAGCGCGGGCTGTGATGAGATGGAGCTGCCAAGACCCATTCCTGGAGAAGCAGGTTCCAACATCAGCTGTCTCTGTGCCAGGCTCCCCCTTTACCTGCACAAGTCATGGTCTGGATAAAAACATCAGTGGTCTTGCAGTCCTTCAGCTTCAGGCGTGACGTTTTCTACCTGTTCTTGTGCCCTGGCATTAATGGCCTGGTTCTGTGCTGGTTTCATCCTACCTAGATGCGCTTAGCAAGGAGCTGGTTTCCCTCACAAAAATAATTTTGTTATCATACAGTCAGAACCACAGAATGGTTTGGATTGGAAGGGACCTTAAAGATCATCAAATTCCAACCCCCTGCCATGGGCAGGGACACCTTCCACCAGACCAGGTCACTCAAAGCCCCGTCCAATCTGGTCTTGTTATGCTCAAAAGGGAAAGCTCTTCCAACCCTCCCCCATAAATCAAGCTCCTTATTCCTGCTCCTGTTACAACTCACATGCATCTTCCTTTACCCATTTGCGTGCCCAAATTTGCACAGGGAGCTCCAAATGAGGCCTCACTGTTGCCTACCGTAAGACATGAGAATCCCCTTACCTTTACACTTTACATGGCTGGGTATGTGCACGTTTCTTCATCAGATGAACAACAAGGAAAAAACCATCATGAAGTGTCCTTGCTAATCTAGTAATTAAATTTCAAGATGTTGAGATCATGGACAACTGCATACATGGAAGGAAGGAATCCCACAGCCTCATGTTTTTCCTTCAGCAATCACACAGCATAGCCTTTGCCTTGTTAGGAACCAGACTATTTGGAAGGTGGGCTTATAGTCCTCTGCTAGTTATCCCCAGCTGCTACCATGCATTGTGAAATCTAATTTAAACTGACTCAGCTGGGCTGGGAAGGAAAGTGGATCTGGATGGTGGAGTATATCTACTGGGGCAGTGCGTAATGCCACAGGGAGACATCATCTGAGCTCCAAGGAAGTCCCTCTAATACCAGGAGGAACTGGGAGGATTTTAAGTGATATAAATTGATGGCCTAGTTTCTTCCATAAGTAAACACTGAATCTTTGTCTTTTTCTGTGGATAACATATGTGTTTATAAGTCTGTGGAAAACAGAACAGAAGCTGTTGCTGAGCCGTAATACAAGGATGTGCACATATTGTTTAAAAAAAAGAGGAAGGGTTTTAAAAATTGTTTTCACTAGCGTTGTTTTTTTTTTTAGCTGATTATATTACAAGCTTTTGAGAAAAAAGTTTTAAAAGCACACCTTCCCAAGTCAATCCCAATGTTTCAGTAAGAGCAGAACATTTACCAAGAATAAAATTAATACTGATAGCTTAATTTAACACTGTCACATCCCACGATCAAGGCTTTCTTTGCCAGTGCTCATTCATTTCCCATCATAGCTAGTACAACCAACACAGAATGTACAAGCAGGGCTGAATAAACATGGATTTATAAACTGACACCATATAAAGCAGCCCTTAAAGTAATTTTCTTCTCTGAGCAGCGGCTGTGGCTGTTCCTTTCCTGATGTACACATATGGGCTCCAGCCAGCAGCCACGGGGCTGTCTGCACTGGCCACGCCACCGCCGTCTCCCTGATGCTGGTCGCACGCTGAGCATCTAATGTCTGCCCAGCAGGTCCTCCATACCTTAGGCTTTTCCATTTCTAGCGTCAGTAGGTTCCTCAGAATAATTACGTGCTCAAAATGAATTAGAGAATTTTTGTACTGGGACTGCCAGAAGTAAATGCAAAAATCTGTAGGCACACCTACCTCAGTTGCCCAAGAAATGAGAAATGAACTGTTCCTCGTCCTGCATCTGAAAGATGGAGACTGTTATACAGTACAAAAGCTGAGCAAAACCATGTTGCTTTAGTTTAGACCAACTGTTTTAACCCTCTTCTCTTTTTTTTTTTTTTTTTTTGGTTAAATTTCTTGTTTTAAGATTAAAACTGGAAGTATCTTAACTTGTAATGGATATTTCCATTTTTATCTTTTGCTGAAGCTATTGTCTACACTAGACCTGGATTTGCAACAAATACCTGTCTCACTCTGAAATCGTATTTTCCAACAATAATCTATTTAGTGAAATGACTTTGCTGTGTGTGTTTTATTCCCTGGTTGTAGGCTGCTTTGGGTCTTTCTGCCTCTTCTCAAAGGAGTGCTGGGAGATGACTCCATGAGGACACTGAGACCTAAACAGGCTCTCTTGGCCCAATGAGGAATACATCACAGTCCCTGGGATCTCAGGGTTTTCTTAAGAGGCAGAGTCTCCCCTCCCCAACCTGGATCTTTTCTGCAGCATTAGTATATTTGGACTTCTCACTCTCCTGGACCAGCTGGTATGGACTTGCTCAAAACTGACACTCTATAAGGCAGGCTGTATCCACTGCAAACAGATTAAAAATAAAAAAGAAAAAAGGTGTTCAGTTCTAGAGTCAGACTCTCAGTCATCCTCCAATGGCTGAAATTGGGAAAGACTGGGACTAGTGAGTTAACTGTAAGAAACACCTTTGAATTCAGTTTTTAAAAATTCTTTCTGCATTGTAGTTTCTTCCTTTGACTTCAAATGAGGTATTTTATTTTCTACTCATGAAACATGTAGGCTACTGAGCAACTGATATGTACCTAAAAGAAACTCAAAGCTTGTATCTGAATACAATCTCGAGACCAAGTTCACTGCCAACAAAATCCCAGTGAAGTGCTAAGATTTTGAGATGGTTAGAAAAAAAGTTGGAAAGAAAATCAAGGTGCTGCTGGAGCTCTTCACAAGGGAAGCTTGTCATCAGGAAAGCACGTAGTCAAGATGTATAATCACTCCAAATGTGACAATGCAAAATACCACAGTTTGATACGGAAAACAGAGACTGTAGGTATAATGGAAGCTCATCAGTCAAAGAGGGAAAAAGAATAAGTGGTAGCCTAACTGAAAAAATTCAAGTCTCTCTAGTGAGGCCCAAAAATAATGCAGATACAAGGGTGGATAGGGACTAACGGAGAGGTGCCTATCGCATTCCACTTTTCTTCAACACTGGAAGAAAATACAACGCGCAGGGGGTAGCACAAATGATGGTGTGGGGTGAAGAGATGGGGAAGCGATGAGAAAAATGACCTGATGGTAGGCTTTGATCTGGAAACCTGTGTTCGATGAGGCGCTTTAGCTGAGCACAGTACAGCCTTGCTAATCTGTGTTTAAACCAGGCGTCCCATGATAAAAACAAACATCCGTAACAGAAAAACATCTTGCATAAGGGTGAAGGCACAAAATCCTCTGGAGCCTCTGTGTCCTCCTTACTCTCATTTAATCATTGTAAAGCCCTCCTTGCCCAAAGAATCACTTTGTAAATAAAACTCTGAATATAGTGAGGAACTCTTCTATTTTAGCAATTTATGCAGGAGTATCCTAAGGTCAAAATGCATATTACCATTTCTGTTTGCTTTTTATTTCTCATACAAAGGAAAAATATTCTCTTACAATTCCTGGACTTTACTAACCTATTCCCATTATCTTATACATAATTTTTTTTTCTGCCTTGCTGGAGGCTTTATATTCACTGCGAAATCTACCTCCGCAAGCAAAAGCATTGTGCAGTAAATTTTCTAGTAGAAAAAAAATGCTGCGTTTTGTGAAGAAGCAGAGACATTTACCATAAATTTGGGAGCAGCAGTTTGCTGTAAGGCCACGATCCTTGAGCCTCCACGTGGTCAGGAGTTGCTTTCTGCCCACGGCTACGGGCCAGTCCAGTAGTGGGATGCCCTTAGCTCACTGGGATGTTTCACTGGCAGTGAATGCCCCATCCCTAGAAACGTTCAAGGCCAGGTTGGATGGGGCTCTGAGCAACCTGATGTGATTGGAGATGTTCCTGCTGCTTGCAGGGGGGTTGGACTGGATGACCTTTGAAGGTCCCTTCCAACCCTAACCATTCTGTGATTCTATTATTTCAGGAAGAGAAGGATGTTTGGAAGCTCATCTTCATTTTTAGCTTCTCAATAACTGTTCCAATGCAGTTGGGTTGCAAACACTGTGATTAATTTTAAAATCAATGCTGATACTGCAAACTTACCCAAAGATGGAAAACACTGAAGAAAAGGGTCAGATTATGCTGTTCTGTTCTTGTCTTAAACAGAAAGAAATAAAGAGAAGCCAATGTCTACTGAAAAGTCCTTTATTACACTTGTCAGTGAAACTTCTTTGTAGTTTCAGGAGATGCTATTTTTTAAAAGTGCTTCAATAAAACACACAAAGGGAAGCAAAGCAATGATCTTACTAGCATGGGGCAGATTTAATTCCCGCTCATTTTTTTTCCCCTACTTCTTTCAGAGTTAGGGTGCTTTTATTTTTTCATGGGTGAAGTGGAACAAAAGTAAGAATGGCAGCATATTTTCCAGGCAACATAGGTTTTTGTTTTTCATTTGGTAAAGCTTCCGTAACTCCTCTTTGCAGCATGGGGATGATTTTTTTTAAGAAATCAGCTGCAAAGGAAATCTGACAGACAGCATTCCTCGTCACTAGAGTGCTAGGATGAAGCAAGTTTCATATTCAGTTTGCCTGTCAGCCTTGAAGGGTTTACAGGGACAGATTTTGTTTGTTTAGTTTTCCAAGATGTTGAGCAGAAACAAGAAGTCTGAGAGCACCCCAAACTAGCTCATTGTAAATCTGCATCTGCATTGAGGCGATAGCGGAAAGGAGAAGACAAAGCCACATCTAATTGTGGGGTGAACAATTGCAATACAGTGTGGCCAAGAGCATAAATAGATAATAATGTCAGCAGAATATAATTTCAAATCGGGAAATGGTTTTACTCAATGCTAATCAGCTGCCTCAATCAATTAACGAAAAATTATGCATGATTGTGTTGCAAAATTCCAGCTCCTGGTCTGGCCCCCCTCTTGCAACTTGTTTTGGTTGCTGGTATCTGCAAACAGCCACGTGACTGGGTGTTATTACAGAAGGAGTTTAGGGGATTCACATACGAACAAATCTCTGCATGCAAATGAATTCGCGCTTTACTTTACTAATTCCAGCTTTAGATACTGGAGAAGGGATATGTCTTTATTCCACACAAGCAATAGCTTCAGGAAAGTCTACCAAATTCTCTGAGTGTTCAGAGATCTTTAACAAATCTGTTCTAACTCAGCAACCCAGTTACAAAATTGTTTTCTACTCCTTAGCTATGGACTAGGCAAAAAGCCCTCACTAAACCCATCATTTTTGCAGCTTACCCATGAGAGTAGCAAATCCAGGACCTGCTTTGGTCTAGGATGAAGAAGAGAAGTTCCAGGTTCCTCACAACCACTTCTTGCTTGTCAAAATTTTAGAAGCAGGACAAGGCATCTCTCGCAGCCTTACCAACCTGACTGAAGCACTGGCATTGCTAAGTATGCAGGGATGCACCTGTACCACAGGGATGCAGGAGAGATGTCCAAACATTGGGCCACAAAGATCAGGGGAGGGAAAATGGCTACAGATCGGTGGCTGGTTTACTCTTGCATTAGTGCCCTACCAGCCATGCAAAGACCTAGAGAAAGAATTCCGTCCTTACACTAAGGAAGAAAGAGAGTCATTCTTAAAGAGCTCAATTTGAGAGCGAGAAAGATTCTTCCTCGCTTCCAAAAAAACTGGGAGTCTTTTGCACCCAGGCCATGCTGCCACATCCGTGGTCAGGTAAGACCTCCTCAAAATGCCTTTTGCACACATCTTGTCCTGGAGAAGCAGCCTCCGACCCACTGTTACCATCAGAGATGTGCAAAGATTAAGCAAGAAGGAAACCATGTAGGATGGAGGAATGCAGCCGCTCTGGTCACGATCCTTATTTTGGTGGGTGCATTGCAGTAGATTGGAAAGTTAATTCTGTTGAATGAATTCAACCAGTATATCCGGTTTGTTTGTTAATAAACCTTAAACCTAGCAGTTTCACATCTTACTATAAAACAGCCTCCAGCCATCACTAATAAAAAGTAAATCTGAGAATTGCACAAGCAATTTACCAAATATGAAGAAAAGCGATGCTCAGCTCTTATAAATGCGTGATTTTCAGCAAATTCCTAGATTCTTAGTTACATGGAATAACAGGGAGCATTACAAAATCAGTAATTAACAAGCGGTTTTGAATATCAAGTGGCTAAAAATTAAATGCTCATTTCCTTCCAAATAAAAGTAGTCCCCATCAAGTTTTTGGCAAACCAGAGCTCTGAAGTGGCACCTGTCACTCATTCCAGTATGCCTGATACATTTATGTTAAATCTAATATTTAGAGGAGCACCTTGGTATCTTATAAAAGTTGCTGAAATTTTTAAAGTGTACGTAACAGCCACTGTATAAAGACATTGGAAGTAATATTCCAGTAAGTGTAAAAAAGCAGAGATATATAATTTTTTTAAAAAATACATTTATTTATACGTTGGATTTATTTGGCTTTTGATGCAAAAACTCTTGGGTTTGTTTTTGTTGGCTTCCTAATTGCTGTCTTTGCAGATGGTATTGTGGATGGTGCTAACATTTTATCTATTATTCATCAAAGATTCTGTCGTAAGAACTTGGTTCATACTTTTACTAAGGTATGCAGATCAGGGAAAAAAAAAAAGCAAGTTTATCTTTGCATAAAAATTTGGTTTTTGCAAGGATGATGTGCAACAGGAATTTCTACCATGTGATATAAAATACGCAGTTGAGTGACTGAGACATTAGCTTATGTTTGATAATACTCTGGGTTGCATATTTGGATATTGGACTATTAATTTAAGCATGCAAATAGATTTCACCTTTACATAGTTTTAATTCACAATTTAAATTAGCTTTATTTGACTGTATTGGATGTACACGAGGTGTGTGGTATTTTCCTCTTAGACAAAAAAGCAACCATATGCTTCCAATGGCAATATTGCGATATGATCTAAAAAGAAAATCAACACCAAGAGCAAGCCCAAGTTCTCCAAGATGAATTACATACTGCATGTGACTCTGCTGGAAAAAAAAAAAACTGGTGTTGACCAGCAACAATGCACAAGCCTGCACCAGCTTGGAGCTGTGGTACATTTTTCTCCAGGTGAAACCTTTGCTTAGTTTAATACTGCACTTCTCTGAAAGTCTTGTCACCACTCCCTGCCTTCCTGTCTCTCTTGTGAATTATTGCTGCTGTTCAGCACTTCTGCTTACTAGCTTCAAGTCAGAAATACAGGCTGCATCCTACCAAGTCCACTGATGAAGTAAACACTGAAACGTCAAGGAAAGAGTTCAGGGAGAGAGGCAAGGAATGGAGTGAGGGAATTGATTAATCAGAAATTATTTGCCTAGGCTGCCTGTACTCACCCTGGATATTTCCTGAAAGCAGGTATAGAGACTGACTGGCTTTGTGAACAGAACTCATTGTGAGAGCAGTTACAAGCTGTTCTCCTGGGCGATAGGGTGGCTCACAGACTACTTGAAATAGCTATGTTGCTGTGCTTAAAGAATATGGGTTCAGAATGTTTTCTTTACAATAGCCCTTTAGTATGTTTAAAAGGTTAAATGCCCTAGAGAGAAATAAAAGCAACAACTGGTCTACATTTTGATGCGTTTTGTGAAAGCTGGTGTCCAGCTGCCAAACAGAACATTCTCTTTCTCCTCAGGTTTATAAAGGGATCAGGTATGGTTTAGTCTTTTCTGGCCCAGATTTGTCACACAGCTGCAGAGTGAAATGATGCTGTAATTTGCGATGTAGGATGTGCAAGGAGATCAGCTGAGGTGACCTTCAGGACCTCTTTCAGCCTTTAATTCCCAGGTGTGCCCGAGGTGAGGTGTACAATGCGTCGCCTGGGGTAGCAGGGGGTGGCGGTGGGTGGAAATAAGGAGGACAAAATAAATGAAGGCAGGATCCGTATTGCTGAAAGTCGCTCCAAGATGAATCAAAAAATGTCCAGGTAGTTTAGATAGAAGAAGATAGGAAGATAAATTGGATGACCCCTTAGGATCCCTTCTATCTATTTTTAAATGATGTGTCAGACAGTACACCAACCACATTTTGAGAGTCGCTGCTTCCCTCTGTGTGCTCCTCTTTGCACAACTGTCACACTCACAGGTGCCAAATTCTTGTGTATGTTGGTTAGACGAGTGTCCCTTAAAGATACTGGTGGCCTCCTCTCTCCACGTGTGTCATGGCATGTGAATATTTTCATAAGGAGTTTAGCTGCTACACGTCAAGAAGGCAAGATCAACTTTCCTAAACAATACTCCTGCAAAAGAGGTAACTGAGATGACAAGTATAATTGCTTGGTGATCCATTACATTAAAAAAAAAGTCAAGAGAGGGACTCAAATAATAGAAAATCAGGCTCACGACAATACCAGGTCTAGTTTCCTAGCCAGCGGTTTTATGTAGCAACTATCACTTTACTACTCAGCTGCCTTGTAAACCATCAGCCTCCGCCCCCAGTGCTGCTCAAGGGTATTTTACGAACAGTGACTATTTGCAGACAACTTGATATTAACTATAAATTGAAAAAATATCTTATTATTTGAATAACAGTCGATAGTTTGTCGATAGTTTCAAGATAACACAGTATTAACAGAAGAGAATAAGTCTTTAGGAGCTGTTTCTTTGAGAAGAGTTAGCAGCTCCAAGAAGTGTGCACTTTTTTTCTGGTTTATATGTATTCTGTCTGTTATCCCAAATTCTTATACTATTCCTCATCCAAGGGTTTTCCATAAAGTATCGTTAGTCTGATAAAATGGACTTTGAAGAAACTGGTCAGACCCCTATTTCCTGTCATCTCAGGGTAGCTTTTGGCTCTTATGAATAATTAAAAAAAACCCAATAATGTGGTACTCAAAGCAGAACTGAAAATAAGCTGAGCAATGTTATCTGAAGGCAAAACCATTTTTTAAAATTTCCAATTAAAGCAAACCAGAAGAAGAAAAAGTCAAGTGTTTTTCTGGTCATAATTTTTGAGTGTCAATGTAATGGAATTCTAATTAGTACACTGCCCTTGTTTCTTCAAATGCTATTTCAGTCACTGACGTATCGCTGACTTTATTAATATCATTCTTTAAAAGGCACTGACAAGGAACAAGAAAAATCAAAAAGCATTGATCACAGTCTAGTTATTTTTTAACACGGTAAATACTTACCAAGTCACAGACTGGTTCTTCTGATCTGGGTCTAAAGATACGGGGAATCGCCAGACCTTACCTTCGGGGATCTGCATGAGCAGAGGCTGCAGGAGGAAGCATGGGGGTAGCAGTGCAGGAGCACCCGTGGGGAAGGGAGGTATGGGGACCTTGTGTTCTGTCTCTGCCGAGAGGTGTCACCAGCCTAGAGCTGGTTGTGTTTTAGTATAATTTCCTTGTTTTTTTCCTGTTTTCCCCTTACTCCTCATCTTCCCCTGCAGGCTCTTTGGCTGATCTTTCTCTCTGGACCTGCCAGCTCAGGTAATTTTTATTTATAGACAGCATCATAGATCACTGCCAGATACACCTTTAGTGACCTAAACTCTTTGACATCTGTTCGAAAACCTGCATAAAATGAATCACTACTCTTTGTGTCTAGTAAATAATTCTACACATTTTATGGCTGCCAGAATGGTACTGTTAACCTCTTATTCCATGTTAACAGTTAGGACATGCAAGTGAAGACAGTGTTCATGGCCACCGTGACTCACCTGGAGTCATGCAGTCTCCTTTCTCTGCCATTATTGTTTTTCATTAAATATATACAGTATTGTAAGTCTGGTATTGTGAGAAGGCACAAACAGAAGCAAAAAGGCCGGTGAGTCAGACCCCTAACATCACTGAGAAACAATCCAGCAATGTTTCCCGAGAGGTTAGGTGCTCACCAAGGGGGCTGTGGTAGAGATGGATCGGAGATATAGACAGCAAAGCTGGATTCCTCCATTCGCTTCCTACAATTCATAGAATCATAGAATAGTTTGAGTTGGAAGGGACCTTTAAAGATCATCTAGTCCAGCTTAATTATACTCTTACTTATCAAACTCAAATCTACAGGGGGAATAATCTCCTCTGTTTGTCTTTTTCTCATTTACTTTGACAAACAAAGTGTTCCTTGGTACCGGTTTGTTGAGCAGAGGCAGTTGCGTGACAGTTTTAAATAGAGCTTAGCACTGTACACGGGTGAGGTGTTATCACATTTGAGCTGTTATCTGTTTCCACTCTATAATTGTTTATATTTGACTTTTAAAGTCTGTCAGATGTACATATGACAACTGTGAAATCTGTTGTGAAGACTAACACGCTGGGCTGATGGTCCTGTTCCCCCATGTGTTACATTGCACCGTGTTACATTGACCTGTCAGGAAACTACCAAAACCTTTGGCTTTAATGGACACATGGAGGTAGGAGAGTGTAAAAAAAAGGTCCCTTCTCATAGCAACGAGTCAGATCTAGTAATCAGTAAGATGAAACAGTGTGGCCAAGCAATGGATAAAAGGGCTCCACTTGTCCCCAAATGCAAACCCTATACTTCCTGAGGTTTGATCAAATATTTGCTAGTTTTCCTTGGTGTCAGGGCTATGGATTGAGATACCTTGGCACTGTGCTTGTGAATCTAAGGGAAAACTCTAGCAATACCACAGAAATCTTTCATTATTTCTAAAATATATTGAGACTGTTGGATATCAGAATTAGGATGTACTTAAGGTTTCTGCAGAAAGCAATTCAAGATTTACATATGGGAATTTGAACCTGACATAATTATCTCACAATTGGAACTGTAATAACTTCTTTAAAACTGTACTTTTGAATAAAGTTACAATCGTAAAATGTATTTATATAAAGGTCAAGTTTTGCCCAGTTCTACTAGAGCTTGCCATTGGGTCTAGACAATAATTTGTGCAAGCTAGGGCCTCTCGTCAGGCAGAATAACATATACCATGGTGAGCAGATAACCAATTATGTAATTAAGGTATTTAGCTACTCTGAAAATATCTTTTGTTTCTGAAAGCATCATTGTTGAGCAGGCCATGTTACAGCTAAACTCTCTGGTTTGGAAGTTGTTCACATCATCTACTGCAGATCCTTGACTTTTCACCACTGCGGTGTTGTTTCTCATGTAATTATTAATAGCTCAATTAAGAGGTACTCATCTGGGAAGCAAATAAAGCAGAAACATTCCCTATGACGAAATTGATCTTATCACCTATCTAGACTTCATTTCTTCCTTGTAACAGAATCTAAGTGTTTGCTCATCCTACAGGCAAACCTTCACAGAATGGATGTCACACAATTTATGTTCCTGTTTTAGAATCAGTAGAATCACTGCCTACTTTGAAATACAGATGAAGACTGCATTTGAGTCTATGCACTCTTGGCATACATATGACACAGCATGCACAAGATACACAGTTTTTTAAATTTGGTTGTTGCCAGTTCATCCCTTTCAGTCCCTGCTAAATAACACTGATGTCACCATGGGATATCTTGAGGCTTTAAGTTTGTAGAGATGCTCTTGTTTTGAAAGAGGTTAAAAACAACGGAAAAAGGCAGACATTTTGGAATCACGGAGCATCCTTTGAAAGAATATCCACGTCAATACTCATCTTGCTTTTGATTTCCGTTCAGATAATGACATTGCTTCTTCCTACCTTTCCCTGAAGTTTCAGGCCAGATGATGGACTCCTTTGTGTTCCACCCTAAACTGCAGCAAGGTGTTATATGCCTTCTTAAATAGACAACTTAATTCAACACCAGAGACAGTTATAGTTTATGGAGCCATTGTTATACAATATGTACAGACACAAAATCCTTCTGCACACACTGAAATATTTTAAGTATTTTGGAAACTTCTGGGAGAAGATTTGATATATAGATGTAGATATAAACCATTTTACTTGCTTGCCACTCCATAAACTACAGCTTCACAATGTTCAGACTGTCCCATAAATATGATTTTTAATTATCAACAGACTAAATTCGTAACTGAAAAAAAAATCTGGTGAAACATTTGTGTGCAGTCTTTGGCTCAAAGCATACTTAGGTAACAGCTTGTATAAATAAAAAAGCTGGTGTGGTAATTGCACCTCAGGTAAAGCAACATGCATAATATATTTAGATCTTACTGAATCTAATTACTGAAAAATCCTTCTTCCTTTTGGTGACAGTAGTCTAGCTGAAATTTAAAAATTTCAAAATGTGGCTGTTCCTTTGAAATATTTAACCTAGGCTACCCACATCAAATAAGCAATTACTGTTTTAGATAGAATTTCCTTTGATTAATATTCTCTGGCCTTTTTAGTTATAATCTTTCAAGTATTTTTAATTAAATAAAAAACCCTAGGTAACGCTTGGCAAATTAAGGTCCTAGTGGTTTGTTTAATTTAGTTTCAGACCAGTTGTTCCTGATAAATAAAAATAGTACAGATTATTAAAACACAGAGGAGACACGAGGGAAACCAACTAACTAAATGAGATGCACAGTGTCTCTGAACTTTAACAACAAATATTTTGGTGATAAGGACCCATGATTAATTATGTTTTATTACCCTACAAATCCACAAGGAATAATTGTGCTCTAGAAAAAAATTCTGCTACTTCTTAAAACTGTCTCCTGCCTGTGCAAAGTCTGCATGAAATGAATCCCTGATCTGTGCCTGTGTAGAGGCCGTTGTAGGCACAACATGGTGGGATGCAGAAAGAGGAGCCGTCGTACACTGAACTGAGAAATTATGTCCTAGGCTTGTCCCACGTTTCACCACTGCAACTGGAGAACAGTTTTTTATTCTCCTGCAGACCGTATTGCAATATAATCATAGAGTCATAGAATGGTTAGGGTTGGAAGGGACCTTCAAAGGTCATCTAGTCCAACCCCACTGCAAGGAGCAGGGACATCCCTGACTAGGTCAGGTTGCTCAGAGCCTCATCCAGCCTGGCCTTGAACGTTTCCAGGGATGAGGCATCAAACTGTGGGGAATTGTTCTGTTCCTGTCCTCCTTGATGGAAGCAAAACTGGAAAATGATGCTCAGGTATTTCCTAGGCAGAGGAGAGAGTAAGGAAAGGGCTATGAAATTGCAAATAACTAAATCAAGAACAGAAGATCGGACAAACTGGGGCAAGAGCATCTTTGCCAACACGGCTGCTAAGAGACACTGTTTTCTGAGGTTACCGTAAAATGGCTGGCATAAACGGGCATATGTTAAAGCAAGGAAAATTACTTCAGACACTGGGGTAAAATTCTTCATAGTGTGAGTGGTTTACCATGGAATGGAGCCCAGAGAGGCTGTGAAATCTCCAGCCTTTGAAATCCTGACAGTTTGGCTGGACAAGGGCCTAGGCTATCGAATCACACTTGAAAATGGATCTGACTTCAAAACTGACTCTGTCCTGGGTTGGAGGAACTGGAGCAGATGTCCTTTGTATGTTCATTCCAAACTAAATTTTTCTATGATTCTGTGATACAGATCTGAAATGGCTGCATTGAAACAGGGGGATGTGTCTACATGTTTTGAAGAACTGAGTATAAGGCCTGTCTAACGACAAAGCCAGTCACTGCTTAAACCATACAGAAATAAAAGCTGAAAAGGAAGGAAGCAGCTCAAAGCTAGGCTGAGATACGGCATTGGCTGTAATTTGTCAACTTTTTGGTGCTAAACTCTATCTTAAGCGCCAGATATGCTGCATTAATATCCCTAAAATCCAATTGGTTTCATTGATGATGGAAAGCTCACGCAATGTTACAAAATGGTGGGATAAATAAAGATAATCAGAACGGTGGAATAAAATCCTCATAAACATTCCCACCAACATTCCTTTAAAAAAAAAATAAAATAAAAAAATGAAGTGCCATATGTGTTAAACAAAACTTGCAAATTTAGAGATGTACAGCATTATTTACTTTAAGGTTATAAGTTCTTTTAAGAAAAAACTTGTATCAAAATCATTTCTGTCCATGACAGGAATCTCTGTTCTCTACAAGAATTGATGGAAGCAGCTGAGAAGGCAGGACAGATGTGAGGAGGACTGAGTAGAGGTGCAGACAATACAGCCATAACCTGGACCTCATCCTTAGTTTGGTCTGTAGAGTTGGAACTCATCTCCACCTGATGAGACACAAGATATTTCTATAAGTAGAAAAGGAAGGAATTTTTGAAAGTAATTTTACCAACTTACCTCCACTTCTGTCCATATCAGTAGCAGGGAGATAAACAGGGTAGCTGAGCTCAAATGCCTGTCACTTTTTAAAACTCCACCTTAAGATGAGGAGTAGAAAGATAAAGGAGAGGTCATAAGACCTGTAATAAAGTCAGTACATCTAAGGAATACTGTCAAGCACACTTAAAGCTTTTTCTTACTTTGCATCATACTGCATTAAGCCTTCTGAATCTTCTAAAGAAAGTGATTGCTTCATCTTGTCCTTTTGGGCAACTTTAATATTTTTAACATTTTGTCCAGTGCCTTTTTATAAGTAAAAGTCACGTAGTAGAGCGTTTGTAGAAATACAATACCAAAAAGGTGCAAAAAATGACTAACATTACTAAATAAAAAAAAAATAAAATATTTTGACATTATTTTACATTACGGAAGTAAATTTCTTACATGGACTACGTCTTACCTTCTTCAATTTTATGAATAAATACTGCACTAGGCAGGCCAGACTTGCAGAATGCCTTTGAAATAAGTCATATTGCTTTCTCTCAGAAAAGTTCCCCACCAAAAAATCTAGAATTTTCCCTTGAAATCTGCTGTGCACAAACTAGCCAGTTCACAGTTAGTCAAGTAGTAAAATGACCCCATGAATCACACAATGCTGAAGGCCACAAATAGAATTCCTCTGTGGCAGGTGGTAGATAAATCTCACAAAAATGAAAATAATTCTGAAGGGTTCGTATTCTTTATTTTTCTGTGTTACAAGCTCTGGGTTATTCATCAGAGCTTAACTTTGGTAAATACATCCCTGATACTATTCTTGCCCATGGCTAAAACAACTTTCTTATCCAAGATGGAATAATTTCAGCAAACACACTTAACATAAGTAATACATTTCCTAGTCTGAGCACTGGGAAAGCCCAGCTCCCACAAAGAATAATCAAATTTATATAATTGTAAGTATCATTGATACTAACTGGTTTTACTTTTTTTTGTTTTGTAACTTTCTTCACAACATCAGAATTAATGATATTGTGGAAAATTACAGCCCATACCATTTAAAATCAAAGCATCTACAATTCCTGATAGTGCTCATGTATTCCGTTTCTATTTGCGCACCAGCTAAACAAAAAACTACATAAAATGGAAGATGATTATGGTTCTGCTGGAACCATATACTTCCCCACTACTGCTCTTTTGATAAATTCTATTTCCCATTCTTGCTATTGGGATGAGGTGTTTATCACGTCCAAGACTTTTTCATTAACTACACTCCCAGCCTAGCAGCTTCCCTGAGCTGTGGTCACTGCGTTTCAGCTTGGAGAGAATTTTGGAAAGCTGGAGGCATGTGTTGCTTTTTTTGTTTCTTAAGATTACTGTATGTATTTGCTTGTATTAAAATGTTGAATCAGAGTCACTTTTGACCGGCTCTTAGCTTTGTTGCTGAGGGAGGAGAGAATATGAACCAGTTCAATTTCTCATCTCAGAGCAAATGTTAAATCCATGTATGACTTTACTGTTTCCTTTATGTAATGCTTTTTCATCCCACCAGAAATAAAACTTCTGTGCAGAAGTGAGTAACACTTGACCTGAGATTGTCAAACAGAAGCATAAATCTCATTAAATCTCGTAAGACTTCAGTATATTTGACTTTTGACAATGCCAGAATTAAACAATAATATAAAGGAAATACTTTCAAGTAAAGATGATGTTTTCAAATGCAACTCAACATGCATTCAGTTGCATTTTTTAGTTCATCTGCCAGGCACCCACCCAGCAGTCAGAAGGAACATTGATTTCGCACGGATGCCACGAAGGAATAAGTGTAATTGGTCCCCTATTCATTTACCAATTTATATAATGACAAGGTTGGAAGTAACCAGAACCACCACCTTTCTAGTCGGAATTTAAAAAGAAGCGCTGCGCCCAGAAGTCAATGCTCAGATGTACCTCAGTGACTCTGATTCGCTGATGGCTTCAGAAACTGGCAGAGTCAATAACATTCTTTAATGTATTGACCTATACAAGGTCTCAAGGCTCTGAAGTGTATTTCAGCAGTCCAGCAACTAATTTAAGCTTTTGTATTCCTTCATTTCCATCCTTCCAAATTTTTAATTTCTGACCTTTTAGAGTGACTTGAAATTATTAATCACCAGGCTTTGAGCTTCTTTGAGAGTTCCAGATATGCAAAATATCTTTTTTTTTCCCCCTACCAATGAGTCCATTCAAGGTTAGTGTAAGATTAGTACAAGTTAGCTGAGGAGTCATTAAAGAAAAGAAGATTTAGAAAAGTTATCAGTCACAGGCATCACAATTTCGAACAGAAACAGGCTGGGGACATGTCTGCTCGTTTGACAAGTCTACCTGTATTAAAGCAATGCCATTGTGCCTGAAAAGCTACCTCTCTTCAACCTCCAGATTAGATCAAGAATAGATAGGACCTAACTGAACTTATCCCAAAAGTTCATTTCTGTCAGGTCATTCATTAATACAAAAGTGGTGGTCTTCACCAGAGCCTCAACCATGGGGTTTTAAAACCTTTTACTGCTGAAACAGAAATATTTACCACCCCTCCAAGTTTCTGCCTATGACTTCGTGTACTTTCAACAACATCTGACAAAACAAGGACAAGAAACGTCAGCTCTAAGAAAGCTCTGAAGAATGACATATTAGTTTTATCAGATCCCAGCAGGTTTTCTAGACGTTAGAATAGTTCTGTATATCAGTATACCCAAAATTTACTTCACTTGTATCAAGCAAAGTACTTAGACCTACAATTTCCATGCATGCCTCTCTAAAATGCTCAAGAACTACAAAAAGGCCAAGAAAGAGTCCTAGAATTGTGGTTTTTCAGTTGCTCTTTTTAAACAGCAGGATGTGTAGGAATTTTCACATTTTTGTATGGTACACAGATGGATTGATAACCATGGTGAGGAGGACGACAATGGAGCCAGAAAGATGACAAAATGAGAGATTAAGTTGTATAAGGCTTCAGAGGGACTGTTTCTCAAAATAGGCTTTTAGCAAAGGTCTAACCTTTCCAAATTTTATATTTATTAAAAAAAAAAGAAAGAAAAAAAAAAGTTACCCAAACTTAATTAGGAAGGCTATAACATTATTTCTGTGAAGAACAAAATGGAATGATGTCACAAGGGAAAGAACCTCTAGAGATGCATTTTAAAGAGCTTCTCTCAGAAACATTAAAAAGGAAAAAAGTTAAAATTAGAGCCAAATACAATGTTCATAGTGACACTAAAAGGCCAGGCAGAGTTAAAAACCAAAAAGTTAGGAAGGTGTGCACAACTATCTGAGGCCATGATTTACAAAACGAGGTTTTATTTACTGGTACATCCTCCCTCACCATTGATGAAAGTGATTTTCTGTAAAAGAGTATAACAACAAGCAGCTCCACTGATGCCATTATCCTGCCCAGATGTTCTCACTAGCATCAGTAAGAGCAAAATAAGCAAAATGGAAGCAATTTCTCTCCGAATCAATTTCTTTATCTGATCTTAAACATTTTAACTATTTGCCTTTGTCAATATTAAGTTAAGTGAAGTTTGCAGAGGTATAAGTAAGGACATCAGCCCATATTCTTATCACTTTTTAGAAAAACAATCCAATATGTTTGTTTTTTTTTTTCCCAAATATGCTTGTGTAGATCTTTTTCTTTCTTGAAGAGCTCCATGTAGTCGTACTTCTAATGTGCATGAAACTTTTCCCATCTTATAAGGTCTCTTATTGTGTAATTGCTCTTCAGATTTGTCTCTGCTGCTCTTGATGTTCCAGCTGAGGCTGGAGATGGGGCCATCTGCTCTTCTGTCTTTTTACCAGGCCAGGTGACCTCCCCATGATCCAGAACCAAGCTGACACCTGTCAACTGTCGCACTCTTCTCAAGGGGTTGTCTTCACAGAACATACTTGCTCCTTGCGTCTGTTTTCCAACTGTCTGTGAATATACCAGGAAATTAACAGATGGAATGAATGTGTTGCCTAATTGTAGTATGAATATTTCACAAGCACATAAGTACTGGCCATGGTGTGCATGGAGATAAAGATGAGGAAACAAAGTCTTTAGCAAAGAGTAAGCAGGATATGTCTTCTGGCATTACTTATAATCCAAAGACAAAATTGTTTAAAATGCATATAAGATTAAAGATAGCTCATAGCTACATACAGAAGGCTCTTCGGTCAGATATACTGATTCTTCTGTAGTAGATTACTTAAAATAAATTATTTTTGGTGGGTGTTCAGGGGAGTTCCTGAGGCACCTCAGCCTAGCAGAGGTTTAGCATTTGAATGTGGAAATCCGATGCAGGGCCATTACAAAGGCACAGGAGTCTACATACAGCAATCAAAGCATGAAGCGTGGGGTCCTCAGACCACGTATGTAGCCATATGTGCTATCCAGATGTTAAGAAAGCTCCTAGCTGTACTGTTTATTTGCCATGTGACTGGTGCTATGCAGGAGTAACTGAACACCTGTGTAGCCACTCTCTGAAGAGGTTCCCCTGCCAGATACTCTAATTGCCATTTATTTCCCAATACTTTTTAATAAGCCACCAGGCATTAACAGATTGCTTCTGATGGTCAATACTTGCAAGGCATGCCAAGCACCAAGTCTGAGCTCAACTGCATCTTCCACTAAAGTACAGAGCCCAGCTTGGCTGGAAGCTGAATTATTGTCACTGGGCAAGGATACAAGTCGGCAGTTGTCTCCACAGTCTGGGCCATCTCATCTGAGGCAACCACACAGCCCTTGAGAAAGGGAAATGTGCCAGAACAATATACCTCTAAATCCCAATATCCCAAGGCTTGTAACGAGTAATATTGCAGTCACTTTCTTTCATTGCTTTCTTTTTTTATTTGCTTTTACTGACTAATATCAGAAAGAACCTAATATACCCCCCCTTCATCATACACTTCAATATAGTGAACTTTTGATCATGGACTAAATCTACTTCCCTCCATTCACCAGTGGCGTGTAACCCAGAGCATCTGACACACACAGAATCTGTTGAATGGAAAGCTTGAGTGGAGATATAGCAATCATCATATGGGATATGTTGTGATAAGGAAATCCTTGTGAGTACATGAAATTTAAAATAGCCTGGAGGATTATAATCTGTTTATTTTCCTCAGTAAATGCTTGCAGCAAAGTTAATTGGCCTTTCTATATATACAATTTTGTAGTGCTCAGAAATGTACAGGCAAATCTTTACCGGAGAGATTATATTTACCACTAGATGCTTAGTATTTGCTGGTACATGCAGAGTTCCTCAGGAAAGCCCATCAGCTCTTAATCTTTAACGTTCTAACAAGAACTTTTCCTGCAAAAACTAAACCAAATATTATATTCTAAAGGAGAGGCAAAAGGAGACATGAACAGTGCAGAGGCAGCTGAAACTAGAAAATAACACCGGAATCTCTAAGTCTCTAATCCCAGCAGCAAGGTAGAAGCAGCAGACACAGGAGCTGTTAAGCACCCTGCAGAGTCACACCCTCGCTGCTTATTATCAGACTTGGCCCAAGTGTTCCATGACAAGTTTTTGTCTTCTTGCAATACTGTGTGTTCAGGTCAGGTCAGGTCAAAGTGGTTTACAAAATTGATGCACTAGGTCCAAAGTCCTCTGGTGTCCTGGAGGAATGTTATCAATTACAAAATGCTGAAATGGACCATTTCTGTTTCTGTTCATATTGCATTTCTTCAGAAAGAATATTTATCAGAAGCACACCAGATAATTTGGTTGGCCTGGCTGACCAGATATAGCTAGTCCATTTGTAATTAAAAGATTCACTCAAGATTACACTCAAGCAGCTTTATTTTTTTTTTTTTACTTGTCTTAGAAATACTTTTTCTATAAACTAGTAAAATGTAGGAATGAATATAGTATCCATCTGAGCTTTAAAATAATAGATTCTGCTCAAATATATCAAAAACAAGGTGATACACTACAGCATTTTGCCATCACTGTTTTTATTGGTTTCTGATACCTTGGGATGCTAATTCTGTATTCTTCTAGTGATTATATCTGTGTTTGAGGATCTGCAACAGAGATATTCTGCTGTGAGAATTGCAGTGATTTATCTTTCCTTCTTCTGTGACATGATGAGGAAGAGAAGAGAGTCTTACAATTTTTCTTCAGAAAATTTTACTTTGGCCTCCAACAATCAGTTAAATTTGTCTTTTATATTCTAATTTACATTTCAGCTTTAACAGTGGAGGCTTAGGAGTGAAATTGTTTCACATTAGCACACAGATAGCTTAAGGAGACTTCTGTAATACAGAGCAAAGACTCTCTGGTCGGGGAATGGGCTCTGTCTTATTAATGCTGTATGTTGCATCCTGCCTGAATGCAAAAAAATGTACTTGCCCCCTTCTTATTGTAATAGCCACTTAAGCACAAAAGAAACTAATTAAAAATGTAAGAAGTAGTACTTTTAATAGCCTTCAGAAGTATTTTTGTGAGCTGCGCAGTGACTCATTGATCTATGTTTTATAGCACTGGGTAGCCCAATATATGTATTTTTAATGATTTGGAAAGTGCTCATAAACTAGTGTCCCCATTCTGTAATAGTTCATGACTGCATGTGAAAGGAAGCAGAATCCATTTCAAAAGGAGCACAAGAGAGAAACCTGCTTAGAAGTATCTGTATTGGCACAGCCAGTGAAGTCAGAAACTTGTTATTCTAATTACAAGCTAGTAATATTATTGTATGAGATATGGGGTTTTTTTAGATTCCCAAGACTCAGACACCCCATAAGAGAATTTAGTTCACCTAATACGAAAATTCTTCAGAGGTCTTGGGCACTGACAACCAACTGAAGTTTAATGAGTGACATATATCAGGTGAGCTGTGATAATTGTCCAGGAGCAGATGAAAGATGAGTCACTTATCCCAGGCTACAAAACTTCGTGCCTACATAGTTAATGTGTCTCAAATGATGGAAGATAATTTAAGCTTCAATAACTCAACCGTTCCCAATAACAGATGGACAAAATTAGGCTCTTCACACTGGTCTCAGACTGAGCACAGTGGCTGAGCCCATGTGAGGTTCCATCAGTAATTAAGGCTATGCAATGCTCCTTTGTGCTGTTTATTTACTTAGACAAATTGTGCCTCTCATCAGTTGCTATCAATTATCAGGCATTTTGAGCCAGTGCAGAGAAAATAAGTATTTCTTTTTATTTTTAATGAAGAATAAAAAAAAAGTTACCTGCACATTCTAGGAATGAAACTTAGCTGCTTTTCCAACAGTCTATTGTTCTGAAGCACCGAGTAAACTAAAAAACATTATCCCAAATACCATATATCTGGTATTTACCTTCTGTGAAGTAGACTGTATATCTGACCTCATTAATGTGGTATGCTAGCCTTTCTCAGTATTTCACTACATGTTTCTTCACAGTTCCCTTACAATCAGGCTCATGATATTAAACAACTTGTTAATGGAGAATTGAGATACAGGATACATGGAAAAATGGCAGCTCTGCCCTTGTTTTCCGACCTCCAGCCCACTTTGGGTCCTGAGGTGAAGGAGCAGATGCTCTTCACTGGCTCATTCCTTTCCTTTGGCAAACAGCTGAGACAAAGGAGAAGGTATTACAACTCTTCCTCAGGTAACAGGGAAATTAAGATTAAAATTGTCCCAGGACTTCCCTTGACTCATTATGGACTAGAAATCTTGGATTTTGTGTCCCAGACCAGCATTAGAAAATGGTTTAGTCCTAACAATCTCCCTTATTCTGTAGTTTATTCCAGCTCCATCATTTTCCACAAGAAGTCAAAGCATCCAGACATTAAAATCATGTTATGGTTTCATAGAAAAAGAAGCTTGCAGACATTTCCAGAGGAGTAGGAAAAATAAAATCTATTTCCCAGACATTTCTGAAGGTGTTTGAAGGAGGTATTAATGCATCTTTAGTTGATATATTGAGTCACGGTATGAAAAAAGCAAATTAATTCTGTATCAGAAAATACTTCTGCTTAGATTAATCCCTTTTCATGTAATATTTACCAGGAAAGATTAAGACTTTTGGAAATATTTGTGCTTTGTTTAGACATAGCAGTTCATTAGTTACTTTATTAGTCAACACTGGGGAGGGGGGATGTAAGAAATGTAATGCTGTTACCTAGCGATAACACAATGGAAAAACAAAACAAATTTGCTGAGGTTATTTTGTAATAATTCATACATTATCCCACTTAGTTTGCATAATTTTATCTTTTTCCTCCTCCATTCCTCAGATGTTAAGACAATAAATAAAAATAATGTCCTCTGTAAGCCTAGCAAGGTTTCACGTATCTTTTTTGTTTCTCAAAGTCAGTTAAGAGAAGACAGAAAAATTGAGTCTATTGTGTCACTCAAGGGCACATAATGAAAGAGTATTTATTATTGGATTAAAACACGGGAAAGTTCAGCTGTATTTTCTTAGGTAAAAGCAAGTAACATTTTGAAGATCTTACAATCCAAACAGACAAATGGCTGAACACATTTACAGACAGAGAAGTGGGATTCAGAGGCACTTCAAGGTTAAAGAAAAGTCTAAAACAACCTTCCGTGCACACACTCCAGACTGCCCCGCTTTCTGCCACCATGGATGGCCCAGGACCTTCTACACCAGAGTCCATCTCCCAGTATAAGCAGCAGTGCATTAGAGACCCAGGGCGGGGGGGGTGTAGGGGGGGGCATTTGTGGAATAAGTCGTCTAGATTTCCCTGAAGAACAGCAATTTTTTTTTCCCCTCTCAAAAAGAATTAAGCCAAACATTACTGTAGCAAAATAAAAATTTCAAAATTAAAAATCCCAGAATAACTACCCTTCTAGAAGAAGTTCTTCGACCAGCCTATGCTCAATGCAGAATTCATTTAGGGACCTGATAAATCCCTCTCAGCCTACCTGTAGTTGCCTTCCTCACAGATCTCTTAATACTTTGAAACTTCTCTTTTGCATCCCAGGTCCCTCTAGAATCTGTCCAGATCTTTAGCATTATATTGCCATGGATCATTTTAACAGTGTTGTTCATGGTTTTCCCCACTATATAAATGGAATACCGCCTCCAATGCATTGTGTGATACAGAGTTGAGTTTTCTTTATTCCTGTGCCTTACCTGTCTCAAAACGAAGAGCTGCCTGCTTTCAGAGGTTTTTCTTCATTTTCTGTGAAGCATTGCCCCTGCCTCCAAAGTGGAAGGTTTGTCTTTAAACCCTGCATCTGTATTATGAAGTTTCAGCACCATCTTTCTAAAGAATACAGCTGTTATTAGTAAAGAATAACTAGTACAGAAAGTGAAAATTCTGCTATAGTTACCATAAATCCAGGTCCATGGAGTTTGTTCTAAAGTAAGAATGGTTTGGCTCATTTGGCTTTAATCCTTCAATCATTTTCTCCACCTTTACGCAGGATGTGGGAAGGACAATAATTGGTGGTTTAGAAATAAAGTAAGAAGGCTAACTCTAAACTGTATCGCTACCGTATAATATATCATGCCTGAGTCCTGAATACAGCCTTTTTCTTTCATAAATAACAATAATACCTAGCTCTTACACAATGTTTTGCACTTGTAGAGTTCAAAGAGATTTATAAAAAAAGCAAATAACAACTGAGACTAACTCAGCTTGCTTAAAGGAAAGACATTTACCTTAAAGTATAATAGTAAGGTATAAATCAGAATTATGCCGCCAAATTTTCACATTTTTTCCTACAGAAGCTACCACCTTAGGCCCCCCCTACTAAACAAAACCACAACAAGTATTCTGAGGTGAAGTATGCATGAAAGGCTTTACATAAAACAAATTTGCACACAGTGACACAAACCTTCCTTGAAGGAGTAACTGCCATGCGCACATCAATTGACACATGTCCAAGATGCAGAGAAACTAAACTAAAACTTAAGTATCTTCTTTTTAAAATTGAAGTGTGATCAAATAGGTTTTCCTGTGGTTTTTGGCTTGTTATTCAGCTGTCCAAACAGAAGCATAATACCAGCTTCCTTGCCAAGTACAGAGTCTGAGATCACTCAAGGCTGCCCTGCTTCTCTTCTCTCTTTGCATGAATTAATATCCACACTGTCATGGAACCAGATGCTATAAAGCAGAAATTACTAAAACTGACAACTAGAAAGGCCTAATGTTTTTCGCATACAAATCAAACAGATCTAATTGTGTGACAGAGTATTTCCTATCCAGTGTTTCAAAGGCTGCTGGGTGGCCAAGCTGGAACAATAGAATTGGTTCTATATTTTTGTGATAATCCATACCAGTGACTTTTCATAACCAAAATATATTTTACCCTCTCCTCCAATAGCAACAAACACCTTCACCCTGAATGGGATGCTTTTAGACTTCAGGGTGCAAGTACATTTGATGTGCTACACTGCAACAAGAAAGGGTTTACCTTCGAAGTATTGCACTGCCTCAATAGCATCGGTCAAAACAGTACTTAATTGTGTTGATTTACCTTATGGGAGCTTACTCCTGAAAAAGGCTTCCTGAGTATCGTAGAGCTGGCTAGGTGCACCTGGTAGTTATGCTTTTTGTTCAACCACCAGAGATTTATCAGTGAGCTTCAGGAAGTAAATTGCTTCTTTTGTGGTGTCTTTTTTTGAACATATGGCTCCTGTAATGGCAGTGATCTATTTTCTCATGCACCAAATTTACTTTTTTCGACTTCAACAACCACAAAACCGCTTAATCAAAGTAAGTTTAACCCAGAGACCAGACTATAATTCAGGGATAAGAGAAAGCAAGTTTTGTAGTATTTAAATGAAAAGACAGAGTTAATAAAATTATCTATGTCTGAGGAGATTAATGGAGTTTTCCTTCGTACTAATTAACTATCATGCAGAAAATATTCTTTTGCTATAGTGTGTCAATTATGTGTGTCAATCAAGTGTCTTCTGTAAAGAGGAGGGTATGTTAGAGTAATTTTAAGTTTGTCATCTTCAATCTTAAACCATGCACCCTTGACTCTTAGACAAATAGGTTTCTTGTGCACCTTGAGGATTGCCACTCAGCAGTGACCTGTTTGAATAACCCTCTTCACTGCACCTTTTTGTCATGATAGCCTACATGGACATCTACACACCCATCAGTTCAGAGAGGGTGAAAACTTTGTGTCTGAATTCAGACAAGACACAGTTACACCTTTGAAAGTGTCCATGGGTTCCACAAGTCATTTCACATACGTGGATGCTAAAGTCAGCTGTGAATTTCTCATATTTACACGTCACTAGCTTATATGTACTTTGCACATACTGTGTTACGTGAGTAAGAGAGCATATCTGCCTGGAGGAAATTTAAGGCACAAAAGCATACATACTTTTCCTCTCTGGCAACCAGATCTTGACTAGGAGAAAGAAGCTACCATGAATACTTGGGAAGACAGAGACGGTAGTTAGCACTGAGACCGGTAGGCTCAAAATTAAACTTGTAACAAAACAAAACAAAGCAAAAAAAAAAAAATAGAAGAGAAGCAGCAGCAATATAAAGAGACTAACTTCTGCTTTTTTAAGTAAAAAGGATGTCTGGAAGAACTAACTGTGCTATAGGGAGTCTTCGCAAGAGTTTTGATAAATCAGGGATTTATCAAAGCTTTTAGCTTTAACTTTTAAAGAGAAGATAGAGGCAGATAAAGGAAAAATACGAATGAGCTGGTGAACATGATGATAGGATCAGAATGGAAGAAAAAGAAGAATTAATGGATAGCTATGGCAGCTGAGAGAAGCAATCTCTAAGATTGCTGAGAGAAGTAATCCCTTGAACTGTGGGAGCTCAACGCAACCATGGTCAGATTCAGGTAAAGGGGTGGAGATTGAAAAGCTGCCTTTGTGGAGAAAAAAAAAAAAAAAAAAACAAAACAAAACAACAAAAAGGGTAAAGAGGAAATGAAAGTATGTGATTGTGAAAATGACATTCAGACTTCGGGTAAGGTGAAGGGACAGAGCATACCCCAGGTGTCCTCTGTTTCAGCAGGTCACTGCCCTCTATCTAGTGGCATACCGGGGTAAGGAGTTAAATAAGGTCAGATTCCAAGATTGTCAATCTTGAACAACTTCTCTATCAAGAAATTCTCTTTCATTTCCAGTATTTAAAAGCAAGCTGGTTCTCATTGTAAGTCATGACACAGCTTTAACATGAAGCAGTACCTAGCTCATCACCACAGAGTCCTGCTTGTTAGCAGAACGTCAAGTTCAAGTCCACATGAAAAATCAGAAGTTTTACCCATACGCAGCTTAATAATATAAAAAGCTGTTGAGAATAAAATGAAGTTTCACTATTGATACTTTTGAGCATCCTCCAAGGAAGGAAAAAAGAATTACACTTCTATTAGAAAATAGGTAGAAGTGCACTGTTTTAATTATAGAGCAGACATCGCTATAAAAATACTTTTCCTTTTGATGCCTCTCTCTGGTCTACACACCTCTGTCATGATTAGATTAATGGACTAACACAGCTTTCCCCCTTCCCATTCATTTACATCCCTCTTTTCACTTGTAAAATATTTTTAATCTTTTCAAATAGCCTATTTGAAATGTTTATGTCCAGTTATTCCTGGAGTTACTGTTTGAGATAGGAAATCACTAAAGAAAATACTTTTTAAAAGCACAGAAACACACAAGGGAAATCAGACCCTTCACAAATAATGATTTAATTAATAAGTTATGTATTTTGGCCATACAATCTATTTCTAGATGTTATCTGTTTTCTGTACTATACAGGCTAAACATATTACCACACCTAATTATTAATTAATAACTGTTCACTGAGTAACCTCAGTGTTAATTTTCCCCACATACTTGCAGAGACTACCAAACTTGTTATTCAGTCCCTGCACATCCTGCGATATTATGAGATCATGATTACCCAATTTCCCTCCCATTTATTTTTAGTTTTATCCTAAGTGAATATTTCTAGGGTAATCAATATCTGTTAAATCAAAGCAGCAATTCCCTCTCATCAGCTTATGTAAGACTTCACTTCCAGCATTTAACCATGCATATTGGAAGAACGACTTATATTTAATCTAGGTTCAGGAATGTTTTTTATATAAGGAGAAAATACGTTGAGAAACTTTTTTAAAAAATAGATGCATTCAGCAACAAAAGCACAGAAGAACACTATGTATCACTAAATGTTAAAAAAGTTATGGAAAAGGATGGTCTCTTACATCACCATTTATCAAAAAGTTCATTTATTAGTCACCCGAGAGAGTAGTGATGTTCAATGGGAAGGAGGAACAGACACAGTGTAAGTCTGCTGAACAGGTGATAAGTCCAAAGGTATTAGAACGGTTTTGTTAATCATGTAAATTGTAAATACTCCCAAGATTTCACTGAAGGGAGACTTGGTAACGTAAGGAAAATCAGACTGGGAGATAGGTCATGTAATATTTTGGTGTTGTGATGCTTTTAAGTTCAAGTGGAAAAATATTTTTGATGTGTGTATCATTGCTGAGAAATGTATTTCTCCTATGAATGATATAACCACCACAAAAATATGGTTTTTTTTTTTAATTTCTAGCTTTTGATCTATAAACTCTTGTGAATATTGTAATGAAAATTTAAATATTTTGGTTGAAAAATATTTTTGCTTAAAAACCATTTCATGGAAATCTATTTGCAAGGTTGTTTTACCCAGCATGCTTCACAGAGAAATTGGAGATAACCCCTCTAGAGACAGAAATTCTCAAAACCCAAGAGTACGTTGCTAATATCAAAATGAAATCAACCAATATAGTTAATCGCTGAAACCAAGTGAAGTAAAACACTGTGCAAAACCAACATAACTTGTGAAAAGCCATTCACATAGATGCATTGCCATGGAAGATTGAATCAGAAGGGTGCATTGGCAGACGGCTAAGGTACCCCCTGTGCTGTGGGCAAATAAAAATCAGTGCCACTGGCAACCAAGCAGGACTTGGAATTCACTAAGAAAATTCCAGCTTTGCGGTCTCAAGGATTACATTGCTCATCACTCGGAGAGAGCACATGAAGGAGGGCTGTCAAAGCATGCTGAGACTACAGCCACCTCCCTGACCTCTGAAGGGAACAAAATTTAGTTCTTTCTCACCTGAGATGTCTACCTACTTCTGTCAGGTTGCTCTAAGCTACACTATTGAAGAACTGCTGCTACTAGTAGGGTGTCTAAATAACGCCTGAAAGTCACAGATACACAGATTTTAAAGATACAATGATATACTTGTCATATACACAAGGGAAGATGCAGACCTATGGTTAAAGAAGGAGCTGTCTAGCATTGTAAAACTTAGCTGTTTGGCCACATGCAATCAAAAATGATAATTTTTTTTTTTTTTAATCATTGTTTGGAAGCTAATTTGTAAGGCTTAAGGCATGGCTAGATTTCAGAGAGTACTGAAAGCTGTCACAGAACTGGACTCATGAGGGAGTTTCGACCCCATCTAACCAAGGAATCAAACACAACTATATGATATTTAGAGATCTGCATCTCTTGATCTGTCCTCTCTACACTTTGACATCCAAAGGTTTAATGCCAAAAAGCCACAGAAGTCAAAGGATATTTGTTTCTATTGTCTTGCAGCCACTCAGACTTAAAAGGTTCCATGTAAACAATTAGACCTTATGATATTTATACAAAATGAAATTACTCAAAGCTTTAGAGTTCACTTGTCCCTTCTCTGCAGGTTGTAATTTTTCATCAGCAGCTCCTTACAGCACAATTAAGTTGGTGGCAGCTCTGACTGGAGAGATCATGAGATGAACCACAGCGTTAGTTCTGTGATAAATCTCAAGGTTTTGTGCTGAGCTGCTGGATTTAGTACAGCAAATTGCAAGTGATGGACGTAAATGATCCAAGGAATCCCAGCCTGGAGCACGTAGCTGCCTATGAATTTACGGAGTGTTTTTAGCTATGGAGATCCTTGATAGAACACAAGGCACCTGCGCAGGCTGAGGAGCTGTGGGCTGCGTTCCACACTTCGCCACCAACACACTGAATGGCCTTGGGTGAAACTCCCGACTTTTCCATACCTAAGTTTCAGTCTTCATCTTGTCAAATTAAGAAATTATTAACAAAAGGCCCTTCCCACTCCCCAGTGTAAATGAATGAAGTCCTTTCTCGCATGTGGTATTCATTACACATTGTAAATACTCATAGCAACCATTTCCCATTCACTGGTTCCCTTCCTATTCCATAAGTTTGTTTTTATACTGGTTTTTTTCTTAGTCTGTTTAAAGACCAAGATAATTACAGTACAAACAGAAGCACTTTCAGAGCAAAAAGATGTGGTACTATTATCTGAACGCTTTCTATTTTCCCTTTCATTAACTTTCTGTGATACAAAACTGCTGCTAAGTCGCTTTGTGTGATTTACTGGTGAGAGACATCAATTGGAAAGAGATTATATCCATGTTTTCATAAAGAAGCACTAGTATCCAGACAAGGATGCCTGCGTGCCTGAGTGTCTTTCAGCATTAGGAAGTGTTTGTGCCGGGGCATTTGCTGCAGGAATTTAACCCTGGCAGAAGGACCAGGCCAGGGATGTTCCCATCAGCATTTCTGGGATGCCAAAAGTGAACCTATGGTCACAGCTGCAGTACTCAGCTATGACAGACCTCAGTCTACTGTGTGAATTTGGTGCGTTAACTACCTACAACTCCGTTTTCTCAAGTTTCAAGTAACATGTTTATGAAGTGAGTCCACGCTGGAGCCGGTGAAGATTGCCAATAGACCTGTAGCAACTGCTGTGGGCTGGATGGAGACACGATTAGCCTAAACATCTTTGAAAAGCTCAGGGTAGTTGGTATATAAGCCCTGGCCATTAGTTTCAGATCTCAGACTACTTATGTTCTGTCTTTTTGGACAGTCTAGATCTTGCGAATTATAAATTCCCATGTGCGTCAAGCCTCGTTGCCTTCAGCAATGGATCTGGCAGCACACAGAGATCTAATTGCAGTGTTTGGACCATGGCACTCGTGTCCTTGAAAATCAGTTGAAGCTCTTCATATCCACAACTTCTTATACTTCAAGAAGGTGCAAGAACGTGGAGAAAAAAAAAAAAAAAGACAAGGTCCGATTTGATTCTGGGGACAGCACTGGTGTCTGAATTAAAGCTCTGCGTGTTCCTGTTCTCTCCCTTACACAGAAGTAGCACAGCCTCTGCAGGTTGAAGAAATCAGAATGATACTGCCATTTGTGGCCTTACCGAAGTATTTGAGTAAATTCCTGAGCTCTCGTTTTGTTTCAGATGTGCTGGTGAATGTGCTAGTCATACCACCAAACTTGGGTTTGCAAGTGACCTTTTGTCCATCTCAAGGGTTTTAAATTTTTAATAAAATTACCCAATACCTCTTGAGTGCTGAGCAATCAGACTGTCTGCCCATAAACTCAACACAGTTCTTACCAGGGTTTGTGCTCTTGCTCTCTCAGCTGTGCATGGACCTAAAGCCGAAATTTTCATGCATTTTTATCAAGCTCAAAGCAGCCTCGGGGATTAGGCTGATTGAAATTACATTTTAACTGGCATCTCCTTTGGCTGAGGAGCTTCTCCAGGCTTCGTCCTTAGAGTCAACCTCACTCCTCTGCCCTGAAAGATGCTGTTTCTCCTGAAAAAAAAAAGAACACGAACTGCGGAGGGAGCATGGTGCACAGACGACTTCGTAGTTTAAAAGCCAGTAGGCTTGGCTCATGGGCCTTAAGATTCATCATCTGCATCAGAAGCACGTTGCTGTGAATGCTGTTGTGTTCACACGCAGAGCGGCTCAGCACTGGTGAGCAATGAGAACGGGAATTCGCAGCAGGGCTGTGCTGCCTGGATGGAGTGGGGATTTTGTCAGCTCACTGCTGTGCAATTCCTTGTATTTGAGTTGATGCTTCAACAACCACAGTCAATGAGACATTTTTAGAAAGCTTGTAGATAATTAGGTTAATGAGTTGACTCTCCTCAAACACACAACTTGCAGTAAGCCTTTCTGCTCATTTCTTTATTGCCTGGCACAATAATTATGCCTATTAAACTTCACTCAACCAGCAGGTAATACAAACAGATTCTTGCAGTTGGATGCAGTCGGAAAGACTAAGCACACTGTCACTGCAGTACATGTATTTTCTGAGACAATTAGCAACCTCAAGTTTGTATTAGTCAGGAAGAAACAGGACTCTATCAAAGTACCAAGTTCTCTTGCTGGAGTAGAGTTCTGAGGTATGATTGTCCACATGAGGATTGTTTTGTAGGGATTCACCTAACCCTTTGTCTTTCTATAGGCAATAAGTCAGCCAATCCCCAGGGTAGAAATTCTGGTTGCTCAAGAACCACCTCAACAATCAAGAAGGTTAGAAACGGCAAGTGCCTTACGCAGAGCACCTTATTCACCTCATCCCAGCCCAGCAGCTGGAATTCATGTTTTTCACATGGAAACCACTGTCAGTGTCCTTTGGTGATTTCCAAATAATAGCTAGCAGAAGCAAAACAAATTAACAAAAATGCCTTGAGTAGGAGATAGCAGGAATGGAAGGAAAGAGGATGTAAGTAACAGGAGATGTAAGTACTCTAGAAATCTAGTTGGAAGACAACTTGTTTCTGACAATATCTGTTTTTGAGACACTCACTGTTTTAACAGTATTCAGTTAACTCAGGAAAATGAGTTTAAATAATGAAATTCTGTTCCAGGATTTTGAGGAGCCACGCACTCACATGAAGCATACAAAATGTGTGCTTTAAAGGGAGCTGAAAAAACACTGATTTTCTTCAGTTTCACCAATTAGACTGAATGAAAAAAAAAAAAAAAAAACCCAAAACTTACAACTTTGGATAAGTCCTTTCTGGGACCTTACCATGACTGGTACAAGAAATGAGAAAAGTCACACAGAAATGTAACTGGCCCAGAATTAGCCACTGACAAGGCAATTAGCACCTGCAAAGGGACTCTGTCAGCCTCAGCAGATTGTGGACTATAAATGCAACAGGAAAAAAAAAAAAAAAAAAAACACCTCAAAATTATTCAGTGAAGAGGTCTAAGCTGAACAAGCACATAAGGGAAATGCCATTAATTACAGCAGAAGGAACAACAACAAAAAAACCCCACAGCAATTTACAGCACTAGAAGTGTAGAAATTATTGAATTTCTGCAAGAAAGTCAGCCAAAGCACAAATTTCCAAAACAGAAAAATTGCTGCACAGCTGGCTATCAAAAGGGTTAATGAGAACACTAACTTCTTCCACCAGCTTTTGCAAAGCTGCAAGGCAAAAAGCATCTCCTACAGTGTGTTGTAAAGCAGCAGACAGAGCAATAGTTAGCTAAATTGTAGAAAGGGAGCTTGGAGTTGAGGGCACTTATTTTAGAAGAAACCAATAAAACAGAGATACTGCTGCGTAACAAATGCGACATTTTCTGGTGAAAAGCAGGAAATGGTTTGTGCAAGTGATTATCAGTTGGAGAACAGAAGTGTCCCTGTCTGTGTGATGGTTTTGGATGCTGGCACGCGTGCCTGGATGGAGCCAGGTGCCTCAGGCCACAGAAAGCAAAGAGCAGGAGCATGAAGAGCAAGCTCTCACTGAAACGTGGGACCTAAACACATACTTGGGGGTGTTTAGTAAAATATGTTAGCTGCTATGTGGATAAAAAGGGTGAGTTCATTAGAAAAGCAGAGGAATAAGCATTCCCTACAGAGAGTAAGGATGGATTCCTAGAGCAGGCAGAAATCAGGGCTGAAAGGTTCTGTGTGGTCCATGAACCACACACCCCTCGGCTCTCCTGCTGTGGTGTGTTATCTGGTCATAAGGAGAGAGAACCTACTCCTTCACTTACAGACCCAACAGTTCCTGATAAACAGACACAGAGGGACACATCCTGCTGCCTACAAAGGCAAAAATTCTGAGTGAGAATGAAAATAGTTAAATGCTGCACATCACTAATGTTACAGATGGTATCTCTAAAAATAATTTTTAAAAATATCAAATTTGTAGTAGCTATTTGAGCTATGCTTGGCATCCCAAACACTCCAGAAAGAAGCATGGTAAGTAGTGTAATCATAGGGAGGAGACCAATATGCCAATAACATAAGGTTGGGAAGAGGAGCTTTGGAAAATGCCTGAGCTGTTAAGCTTCAGCAGCAACAAAAAGATTTCTTGACAGTTGTCAAAATGCTCTTAGAGCAGCACTGCAGCATCTTATTGTGGTTGATAAGAGTCTCAAAGCTTCAATAAGCTTCAGCGTTTGTGCTAATAGCTCGCTCTCACTAACACAAATACACAGAAACAGCCACAGTAGATGGAACTGTCAGGTACATCTAATCCAGCCAGCTCATAAGTGGCAGCAGGACGGGTTATCCAAAGTTGTTTGGTGGCTGCATAAAGCTGCTTCTCCAAAGATATGTACAGTATAGTAGGTGAGGTCACCTGCACTCCCCAGGGTGGGTTTAGATGATGCTACATTGAGTTTTTCAACTAAGTCTGAGAAACACAAACATCAGGCAGCAGGGACAGCTGCACTGCAGATATCATATCCAGAACTAATGGAGTTTGTTTCCTGACTGCAGTGTTGCTAAGACAAAAACCACAGATCAGTACAAAACAAGGCAATATTAGTAAATACTTATAGGCACCAACTTTCTGTATTTCATGAAAGTTGGGGTTTATGAATATTATTGCTGTACTTCGCCTGAAAAGGGAGGTAAAGGGGGTTGTATCTTTTTAAAGGATTATGCTCTAAGCCAGGTGAAGTATGGCTGACATCTCCTAGAGGGACTCTTGCTGGGAAACAGTGACGGGTGACAACTTACATGTTGCGTTTAATAAGTGACTGCTAATCAGCTTAAAAGCTACCCAAAAGTTTAGGAAGGCTTCAGTGCCAGAGAACTGATGGGATGAGGACACATCTCACTTTGGAAATGTTTTTTTTTTCTTACCCTAGAAATCAAGGCTTCTTCCATGTTTTCCACATACAGTTTAAGGTGATGTTTTAAACAATTACTCATTATTTGCACAGAACATTACAACTTGTTATGTTCCTAACAGTATACTCTCACAAAGAAAACAGCACAGAATAATGCTGTGTAGGGTATCACCTCTGTAACCAGGCTGAAGATCTAAGGCTAAATCTACTCACGTGCATCATTGCTAGCCTTCATATCCTCCTATTTATGTGGAGGATTTATCTAGTTCTCCAACAACCCAAGGCATAAATATGATTGAAAGTGCAAGTAGGAGTATAACCATATGGCAGAACATACAAGTCTTTAGGTATCTGGTATGCGTGCATAAAAAAAAAAAACTCCTTTGAAAGAAAAAAGCCTCGTGCAACAGCCTCCATATCAGCACAGGAATTGTGGATAACCGCTGTCCCCTGTGGGAGATGCATCATCCTTTCCAAAAGCATGGAGAGCTCTCAGGACAGCGCGTGAGCAAGAATATGTTTTCTAGCTACAGTCCAGCAGGAGCTTAGCACATGTGAATATCCTTACCAAGACAGACACATCACTACTGCAAATCCCTGCTTTTGAGGGAGTTTAAAAGTTTATAGACTTTGCTTAATCAGAAAACTGTAATGAGAACCATAACAATGCCAGGTGGTAAGATTTTTTTTGTTAGTATCGAGTCTAAACTAATATAAAGCTAATAATTTGGCTCATTCGTGCTCCACAATTTGGAGATAGGCTCAGAGATAAGTTAGGGAGAAAAGTTACACTTAGCATGTTAAGTCTTCAGTGCAGTGGGTAAATCTCCCTTGGGAGCATATGCATCCAGAGACAAAATCCACTTAATTCCTTTTTTTTTTCCTGGCAAAATTAATACATAAAATATATGCCTGATTGCCTGTGTGCATTACCGGGTTAATGCTGCTGAATTATAAAGTGAAAAAGAAGCTCAAAACATTATCTCCTAGTAGATAAAAATATGTAGGAAAAAAATACAATAAAAATTCATACCAATAGTTTTGGCAATAGATGTTTGGCAAATTAAATTTTTATTCACCAGTAAAAAAAAAAAAAAAAAAAAAAAAAAAAGACTGTGGGGTGATGGGGAGGAAAAGGTAAGAAAGTTTAAAACTGCTAAAATAAATCTATGATGTGTATTTATTATCCTTGTTCTTCAAGTAAACCCTGAAAATCTAACCTAACCTCCTGTGCAAACTGATGAAAACAAAATAATTTCAACCTAAGGAACTTCTCTGAAATTTTACCTTTGGACCTTTTTACCTATCACAGCCAGAGTCTAAACTCTAAAGGCAGAAATTGTGTCCTGGTTGCAAGTTTAATCATTCACTTACATAAATTAATGCATCTTAAACAAGAAAAGAGACGTGTTTTCTTTAGCCTGACTTCCCATTAACCTGAGAATTAGTTAGGGTATATCGTCTAGAAAGACACACAGACCTGATGTATGGTCTTCAAATAGCGATGATATTACTACTACTTCTAATTAACAATCAGAAAGGATTACAAACACATGTCTTTCTTTAGGAAAGTAGTATCTTATTTCCAGTTTGATTATTCCTGTCTCAGGTTTCTACCACCAGTTCTTATTTCAAGCTTCAATTTTCACTTTAGAGATTCTTCAGTGCAATAACAAGTTGTGGGACCTTCAGCCAGGCATTAAATATTGACCTTGACTTTTTTTTTTTTAAAGCCTGTGGCCATGTAAGTCTATCCCTCACAACCCTGAGGTAGGTTCAATGTGCAGTGTGCCAAATGTGCACTGTCCTGGTAGGAAAGCTTCTCCTCCAGCTTTCTGCGTAGGTACATAACCGCAGCCAAGCTGTTGCTTCACCTGCTCTGGAATGCATGAGCTGGGCTATTACAGTGATTGGCATGCCATCGGTCATTAAAATTCATTAGTAGAGATAAATGTAGGTTATTTAGCCAACTTTCCATGTAATTGATCCATAGTCTTTCTTGGGTATTTCCAGACTTATCCCTTGGTGTATTTAAAATTAAGTATATCATTTATAATGGATAATTAATGACAAATTAACATAGAGGAAATAAAAACCATTCATACATAAACTGTTGGTAAAAATTCAAGAGGTACTGAAGTACCATTCAGGAAGCCAAAAATTTAGAGTTCCTGCCAAAACCAATCTGATGCTATTTGCTGATCCAGAGGCAGAATCCGTGTCTGCATGAAGCCTGCACCACGAAGTGCTGAGGGTGCAGGCAATGCTGCCCTTCAACTGCTGACCTTCAGAGGTCTTCAGCTTGGCAAAACCTTTCTTCTCCAGGGACACAGGAATGATCTATTTTAATAAAATCATTAAGGCTTTCACTTGATATTAGAACTTACATAAGCAAGCTACGAGATCTGCTGCCACGTGAATATCTGTCTTTGAACAATTAATTTGGGTTTTATTAGGCAACATTCTCCAAAATATACTGTCCTGACGGACATGTGCAAAGTACTATTGATGTTAACTGGAGAAATTGAAAGTACTATGTTCTATGCAATTTAATATGCAAGCTAAAAATAAATTAGAGATGCATGGTACAAACAGTGTATCTTTTTATAAATAGTTGTGCTAATAGAAAAAAAAAAGTTTCCACAGTGGAATAGCAAAGGCATAAGACACTGAACTGGGGAAGCAAATGCTTCTTTCCAGGAAATCCAATTCCTATTTTATGATTAATATTAGCAGATAAATGTTCTCACCTTTAATAGTTATTTGCTTATGTATTGGCAATATCTTCCCCACCTTAAATACAAGGCAAACAGCGGTTTAACTTGGAGAAATTGCCTAGCTTATGAGTCAGTGCAGTGTTTGCTATGATGCAAAAGTGTGGATTAAAGTAGTTTTTAATAGGACATAACAGGGTATGGATGTAAGACGGTAATACCTATGTAAAGTTATTATAGATAACCATCATAGAAAGGTCAGAGTGGTTGAGAACTTCCCACAATAAATTAGGAGCAAACTGAAGGGTCACCTAAGAATGGTGAATTAGTTGCTGAATTGCACTGAACTTTTGGCTTCATGACATACAAGGTCATCTTTTTAACACCCCAAATACTGTTTTCAGTCTTTGGATACAAGCCTGAAATGGATGTATTTACTGGACTGTAACGTGGTACAATAAATGAGCTCAGCTCCTTGCAAAACTCCTGGTCACTTGTTGTTTAAGAGCTTGTACTAACCTGAAGCAAAGCTTTAGATTTGAGGACTGTTATTGCCTGAAATCCTGGCTTTAAACTGCTTCATATCTTCAGAATATGGATTATTCAAAAGCACTCATCTCTACTACAATAAGTAGTAGGTTGCTTGATGTCCTACTCCAAAACCCTTTTGAGGTGGGGGTAAACTAGAGCTGAGTTTGGATTTTGTAGTGAAGGGTTAAGGTGAACATCATCATTACACTCCACGCTGCACTTCAAGAGAGACCATTAGAAAAGATGTGCAATTTCTTGACACCCAGGAATGATACAGTCTCCAGATAGAAAACCAAAACCATGGACAGCTGTTTGGGGGGCGGCTGGCTTTATTAGGAATCAAAAGGTCAGATGATAGTGAAGAATTTGGCCCACTATTTCAAAAATAAAATATTCTACAATGATTCTTTGTTATCTTTAAGATCTTAGAGCTATGCTCAGAATAAATATAAGTCAGCCCACATGCTCATCTTCATTCCGCTGATAGTTACAGACTGTGTTCAGTGTAAGTCCTGGAAATATTTTGTTTCATGTCACGCGTGATGGAAATCTTCACTGCTTATTTTCTGTATGCACTTTATTTTTAAAAGAGTAGAACATGTCAATTTTAGGCTATTACTAGAAAAAAAAAAAATAGACTGGAGTTCCAAAGGAAACCATCACTTTCCTAGTGCAGATGTGCTCTGCCAGGTAGTCCACACAGCCCTGCCTTCTGTCCTGGTTTTGTATTTTCTCTCAATTTCAGACTTTCGTCAAATATTTCAAAAGGTCCAATCTCTCGCTGCAGTCGCATTGTGTAACACTACTGCACTTCACACACTGCTCTGATTTTAATTTTGGCCAGCAGCTAGAGACACAAAAAGAAGCCAGCTTAACCATATCCTAAATGGCCTGCAGGTAGGTGCCAGGGAGTCATCACAGCACATCCATCCAGCCAGGGATACACAGATTCATTTGCAAGTGAGTGACCCAAATTCAGCCTGCATGGTTTGAGGGTTCAGAAAAGTTTGCAGGGTGATTTATTAGTGTCATTGTCTGTAGCATCCCAGATGTTCTTGTCCTGGAACACATACAAAGGAGAAGGTCCCAAATATATAAATAAAATGGTTTTCAGACATTTCTCCACCTCCGGGAGGCACAAAGCCCCCAAAATTAAGAATGTTCTCAAAAAGTGACTGAAATTAATAAACGAGTCTGGATCAAGGCCAGAGGCAGGGAAAAATATCACTGCAGTTCCTCCTGCTCGTATCAAGCTAGAGTGGGTCTTTAATCAGTATTGCATGTCAAGAAAATTATAGAAGCTTTCCCATGGGAAGAGGGATACTTTCCTGGATGCCCAGCCAGTATCCCAGGGAAGACACCTCTTGCTCAGTCTCACACACCACATTGATAACATTGTCTCACAGGCTTTCCATCACAGCAGGACTTTGTTTAATAATGCTGTCACTGCTGTCCTTTGCCCATTTAGTGATGTGGACTCCATGGATACCCACCCAGGGGATGTCACCCCTCTTATACAGATCACTAATGCTTGCAATATTTCATCTTTGTGCACAAAGCCACATTTCCGTGGGTTTCCCAGGTCATTTGCAGTGCTAGATGGAACAATTTAATTTGGTTTTACATTTAAGACATAGCCCATGGAACTGACAAATCCAAGCAAGCGGCCTCTTGAGTTCCTTGTAGTCTTATGGCAAATCAATCTCCTCCTTCATTCACAGGTAGCAAATTTCCTGACTTGCTAAGTTGTAAAACAATTAGCTGACATTAATCTGGACCATATGGAAATACAGTAGGTGATTAGCAATTTCTTACACTGTGGAGGATATGGAAGTGTTTCCAGTTGTTTCTCATGTAACACACATGCTCAAGTGCAAGTTGTCTTTGTTCCTTTGTCTCCTAAGAAGAAATACCTGTTCAGTAGTCCCAGGTTCCAGGTCTATAGTGCAATGCATGTAGTTTTTTTCCATACTTCATGGCTTGCCTCATTAAAATAGAAGTGAAGTACTACATAGGGCCATAAAATGTCCATGACAAAAAAAAAAACCTACTTGGCAAGTAAAGTATGGTCACTGAGATTTAAAAGGAAAACAGCCCTGCTTCCACATTACAGTCTTGTGACTGACAAGAATTGGAATAAACAGAAGAGCTGAGGCAAACCATTTCTACCACATTCCTCACTGTCCCCAGAATAAATTGTCTATGTCCTGTTAGGTGAATGGTGTTAATCTACATTTGCTCCAGGGAGAGGCTGTTGGAGTGTGCCCTTGCACAGCAGATAAGATCGCCCTTCACTGAGGAAGCCTCTGGGCTCAGTCCAGCCATTCCCTAGCTCAAACTTTCAAAAAGATAAAACCTTTGCCTTGAAAGATTGCCTGAATCTCCCTTTTCTGCTTAGCAATGAAGAAAAGGCAGTCGAAACAAAGGCAGCCACTGCTTTCTGCCCCCACAAAAGAGAAATGCTCAGCTCAAAGCATCTCACTCAGCTGACAACTTTGTTCCTCCAGCCCAGTCCTCTGTGGTGGTTCCATTTCAATGAAACGAGATGCAACTCTGAGGTCAAGGCACACTTAAGTAACAGTAGGGTCCTGGCACACAGTCATCTAGCAGTGAAAAGCCCTCAGTTGTTCAATAAAATAATAAGAACAAGGTGGGGAGGGGGGCGGGGAGGGAACAAACCAACAACACAGCTCAAGAGTAAAACAAACAAACCAGGGAGTAACCCCATGTTTCATGTTGAAATTCTAATCAAGATTTTCACTTAGCACAAAACCTTAGGAAAAGTATAATAATATGTAAGATCAATAATTAATCTACTTGATTTTAAGCACCTGAAATAAAAGTTTATTTAATACCTAGCAATTAATAAAAAAAACTGTATGATTTTAACTAGACCTAGGCATTAGTACTTAGTGACTTGAGATATTCCAGACCTATTCCCTATATAAACACAGGGCTCATACAAGCTTTACCACTTTCCAAGGCTGCAGTGTAATTTTTATTGTTGCGGTGGTGTTAGAATGTCTTTAACTTTACTCTTCACATTCATTTGCTCTGTTCAAGCAGTTACTGGCTTGGCTACCAACAAAGATGCACTGAAACACATTTTGGGGAAGTTCTGGTACAGCCACTTCAACCACATTCTCCCACACTGGAGGCAAACCTTGGTCAAGGGAAGCAGCTACAGACTTGAAAAGTGGGTAGGTTTTTTGGTGGTTTTTTTTTTGTTTGGTTTTTTTTTTTTTTTTAGTTAATAGCTGTCAGTACCAGATCAAATCCGTGCTGAAGCTTTAGGAAAAGAGTAGCAGAACTACATATTCTTAGACAATATATGATTATATACCTAGTATTACATTCAACATGTGGAAAGTGATATGCATTAGACAACACAATGAATGGGGCTCCAGCAAGAAATGCTGGACATCAGAGTGGTACCTATGTAAGGGTGGCAAGTCCTAATGGTGCTCTCTCAGGCTTTTCCTGTAGAATAACAGGGTACTATTGTGCTAAGTGCAAATAAATTCAGTGGCTCTTCTCTAAGTTGATGGTATTGATGCAGCTCTAAATATTGTCTGAAATATTGCCGCACATCCAGTATGACATGCATATTTTCCATAGGAACAAACCATATGAAGGAGGAAAGCATTTTCACTGGACTCATTTAACCATAAAGAAACAGAGGGGAAAAAAAGAAAAAAGAAAAAAAGGTGTCTTCTATTCACTTTCTCCTAGGACACCACTTCTGTGGGGATGAACAGCCCTAAACACAAGAAATTAAATCTCTAACGAGCATTCTGATATCTGGTTATTGTCACCCTGGAAGGGTTAACTGGTGGGATTCTTTCGCTTCAGCAATTGCACTGCTGCAGATGAAGAGTTGAGGCTCGGCTGTTAGGGAGCCATGGGGGACCTCAGAGTACTGAGATGGCAACTTGCTTCTGTAGCATCAAAGACCTTGGTTGTAACAAGCACTGAACAGAGGAAGAAGGGAAAACAGCTCCTGCCTAGCTGAGTTTAATGCTAGAAGAAAAGGAAAGATGAGAGCTGCTTTTATCCCTCTAGCTCTTTCATGTCCTTCATCAGATGTTATCAGGAATAGAAATACTAATAACCTTTATAGCTGATTAGAAGTGATTCAACCCATGTGTAGCCCAGGCAGCTGTCCATCCCACCACCTGCATTTGCTGCGTAGCAGGAAAGAGCTAAAGACTGTATCAGAGCTCAAGTACCAGTGTGAATAATTGATACTAAGATTTGTTGAAATGGAAGAGTTTGACTGACCCACTTATAGATTTCAGAGACATTTCTCTCATGTGAAGAACTATTTTGAGTTTATGATGACTTGTTTAAGAATGTAAGCATGCCTGGCAGCTCACCACAGACAAATTTATAGAAAATAACACAGTACAGTACTCATAGTCCTCAGCTGTGTTTGGCCTCCATTAATTTCAGCAGTGATCAAAGGAAGCCCTGTTTCTTTAATGTCATTAGTTATGGTATAAGCTTTTCCCTATCAAGTACCTGAACAGATGTCTGTGTTCCTCCTAAAAAGAGTCAGGGGTTCACTTGCAGTCAAAGGTTTACGATCTCCTCCAGAGCAGTTTAAGTACAGAAGGGTCTGTTGACTGCAGAGAAAGCCCAGAGCCACCAACCCTCATTTAATGTCAGGTGAAGCCTGGCTCAGAGTCCACTTATATGGGCCAGTTCCAGCTTCTCTGAATAAAACCTGAGCTGCTCAGCTGTGTATGCTGCACTGCTGAAAGCAAAAAAAAAACAAAAAACAAACAAACCATCATTTAACTGAGATAGTACAAGCCAGTGCTTTGCAGAAGAATCTCAGTTTCTTAAATAGTCCCCTCCGGGAATCGCTGTTTGATAATAGCAAGCTATCACTGCACAGAAGAGATACTGAGAGCTCATTTAAAAACAAAGCAAAACAAAAAAGAATCAAAACACCCAAACACAACAACTAAAAACTCTTTTAACCATTTTTCCTCTGTACTAGCATTAGCTCACAGAAATTAGTGGGAGCACTAATGTAAGCATTTAGAAGTGACCCAAAACATAAACATGCAATTTAGCCTGAAGATAGACACGGTGTGTTTTATGAAAACACATCGCTGGACCATGAAATATCAGTTGTGATGCTACACCAAGGGCAGGGCTGGAAGAGGAGAGCATCTGTGAATCTCTCTCTACTTACCTGAGCATTGTGTGATTAGCTTCCTCCTTTGAGCCTACCCTTTACTCCTTTAACACGCTGAGAAGAGTAAATTATACCTCTCACCCTCCTCTGAAACTAAGTGAAAATGCCATGTGATAGGGAAGTGACAGAAAAGCTTTTAGTTGAGTTCAGCTGACAAGAAGATGCATTTTTGTCCTGGTCTCTCCTAGCAAAGCCATTGAAATTCAGGTCATAGAATTGTTTTAGCTCGTATTGTGCCTGTTAGTTCTGGTGTTTAAAGAAATTCTTCACAATCTTGATGTACCTAGGTGAATATCAGTATTGCTACCAGCAAAGATTTAGCAGAGGGAAAGCCAGTTTACAGTCCTTAACGTGTGATTTAGTTCCCTAGGTTCCAAGAGTGTTACGCATCACATACAATTCTGATCGTTAATGCCAACGGCAGCGACTCCAGCTATTTAGTGGATTATCACAAGATAACAAGCCAGTCTTTCCGTGATTTAACTTGTAAGTACCTTTCTTCCTAGCTACATTTATTGCATTATAAGTGATTTTTGTTGCGTAGCCATTACCAGTGCCATTAAACTCAGTAAGCCATCCTGTCGTGACTGGAGTTTTACAGGAGGATGTTAGGTAGTGTAAGTTTTCCTATTATTTTTAGGGAGAACAACATAATGGCAAAATATGTACTTACTTGCCTAACAGTTCCTGATGTAACTCCTTAGAAGATATTGTAAGCATTAAAAACATACAGGTTCAAGAAAAGTGGTTGACTTCTTCAGAAGAATCCTTCCATAAAAGTAAAGCTGGAAGAGATTAACAGCCTTGACTGGTTATAAGCCAATACACTTGACATTAGACACTAGCCTTTATTTAATGGCAGATAGGAATATGCTTAAGAACACAAACCCTGGTGCTTCTCCATCTATTAAGAGTGAGGAAAAATACATGAAGCTGAACAAAAGTTCACTAGGAAATCAACTCCACTTGTCCCCAATGCAGAAACGTTCCACAAACTAAGGGCCATCAAGAAGCAAAGTCAATTATTCTGCTGCCCCTTTATCAAAAGCCATTCTAGAACATCACTGCTTTAAACCATGCAGCACTTAAACTTCACACATTTCCAGCTGAAGTTCACTCACAATTAACTTATTTCCATTTACCTTGAGAAATCCCAAATAAAATAGAGGCCATTTTCATCTCTTAATGGAAAATGTAAATCCACTTACTAGCCACAAGTTCCTGCAACACCTCTTCTTACACCACAGACCAACTCTCTGATTTTTCCCTGAGCTCACCAGCTCTTAAAATGCTGATGCAGGAGGGTGGGGTTGTCTGGGATAGAGCTTGTTCTCCATTAGCATGAACGGGATACTCAGGTCAGCTGTGCTCATCCCTTTTTGAGGTTAGGAGCACAGGAGTTTTCTTTTAGCATTAAAAAAAAAAAGAGGGAACTCCAGCTGATCCTAAAAATAAACTGGTCAAAAATTTAAATGAAGCTATTCCCCATCAGAATAATTTACAGAAACAGAAGAGTTGGACTGACATTTTGTGGGAGGTTTCTCAGCCAAGGGTAGAGTTAGGAAAGGAACAAACTAGGAAGGAACAAACCACCTACTCAAAAGTAACCCTGTTACTGTGGGCATTTGCTTGAAATGAGTGGGTTGGATGCCTCGAAAGAGCAAGGGTGAAAATTGTTCTCTTCAGATGCTGGGAGATGTTTTATACACTGAGCTGTATGGTGACATCATAAGCTTCTTTCCCATTAAAATATTCCTAAAATTCTACATTTTATTAACATATAGAATTAAAACTATTTTCTAACCCATCACGCACTTGTGAAACGGAATTTCTGTTTTCCAAACAAGCCTCAGAAATGTGATCTCTGGCCCTTAGTTTCATGAAATGATCTGTTTGAAGGACTCAGCTCCAGTCTTTTCCACACTCACTGACAGAGGATGTTTTAAGTTGCTTTATCTTTGGTGGGCAATACTGCAGATATGAATTCCAGTACATTTAACTCCATAGACAGGCTTACACCTCTTAGATTAGAGTGACATGGTGACATTGCTGTAAGTCCTTTTCCTCTTCCTTTTTTTGCAGTGTTACAGTGGTTTCAAAAAGAATTTGCATCTGATTCTTGTATTGTGGCTTCAATCCCTTGGACTGGAAATGAAGACGAAATGCAGCTTGTGTACACAAGGGCTCTGTAATGTTGATAAGAAGCGATGTGCACAGAATACAGGCTAACACAACAGTATTGTGTATTCAGCCTGGCTGGTAAAGGAGAGAAATAGTGTTATTCAACAGTCTGTTGAGTAACAGTAAATGATTTGTAAAGATCGCCCTCAGTAAAGTGGGAACTTTTTTCTCCTAATGACACTGATAAAAGGAATTGAATACAAAGCTCAAGGAGATTTTTGACAATAATATGACACTTCGGTGAGAGTCACCTACTCTGTGTGTCCAGCAAGGGAAAACGGGCAAGGCTGTTGGGGCTAATAAGTTAAAATATTCCCCTGTTCAGATCTCTTCCAGCAATTATGTAATGGGAATATATCTTAATTAGCATCTCTTCACTCTTAATCTTCTGACTGGTGTCAGAAAGTCACTTTGAGAGTAATGCTAACTAGGCTAGTGGCAAAACTGGCCTTAGCTATGGTTCTCACATAACTCATTCCCATGATGGCAGATCAGCGCTGTCTTTATTTCACAGGCTGTTTCCATTCTGCTGCAGTGACCACACGTTAAACAGCTGGTGGTGGATGCCCCATCCCTGGAAACATTCCAGGCCAGGTTGGACGGGGCTCTGAGCAACCTGATCTGGTTGGAGATGTCCCTGCTCCTTGCAGGGGGGTTGGACTGGATGACTTTTAAAGGTCCCTTCCAACCCAAACCGTTCGATGATTCTATGATAGAAATACACTTCTAAGAGCAGTGACATCACAGTGCTGGAAATATGAAACAATGGGAATTGGAAAAAAAAATATTTCACAGAGCTTTTTTATTTCACTGAATAATACCAACAACAAAGTTTCATTAGACAGCAGTCTGAAGAAGAGCACCTTTGTTTGCTATGCTCTGTCTCTTCTTGAAGTAGCCCCATCAGGATTCACCCTGTCTTAAATGGATCACAAACCTGTGCCAGTCTGAGGATGGACTAAGAAGCTTTTTGTACCTCAGACGGCTCCAGAAGTGAAACATTAGCCTGCTGTGCATGTAAGTGTGTTTGCAGGCTGCCTTCTGAAGGCATCGTGGAGGAAGTGGGAATTTCTTTGAATTGTTGTCTCCAAACCAGTCACTCTTAGCATCTTGCAGATCAGATGTGCGTTTGCTCAACCTGTAACATCAAAAACGTGAAGAACAGAAATCTGCTTCAGCTTCAGCTGTGAATCAGGATAAGAATTCCCTCGAACTTGAGAGCGAAAGTGCATTTGGACACTTCTTTTTACTCATTACTGCTTCTCACTGCAATACTAAGAAGTGTAAAAGCCACTTCTTGGAAGCGCCCTGTGGCTTCAGCATGAGCGGTTTTGCGTAGCAGACAATCGCAACCCGAGTCCTGTTGGAGCGTGGTGGGATTCCGTTGGGTAATTCTGTAATGAGATCTGGTCCCTGAAGAGTTGCATTCTGTGTTGTGGGGAAAGGTTGTTTAAGTTATGTAAAGGCATTCATTGTACTCAGAAGCTTATAGATACTGATGCTTTTGAGAACTGGGAAAAAAAAAAACAAAACACAAAAGCTCCCTCTCCGGGATAAGTGGCTATGTAAGGGATTAATCTTGGAGGAGTTGTTATATACTCAGTTCTTAATATTACAAGCTATTCTGTTTTGCTGGCTTCCCGTTATTAATTTATCTTTAGCCCCAGTATGACTACTGCCACTCAGAGGTCTCAATTTCTCCATTTGTTGTTCAAATTAAATGGAGCTACTCCAGATTTTTCCGTTCCTGAGATTTCCAAGGTGCAGATGTAAACAGAGTTTTTCCTCACAGGAGCTTGCTTAGGGCAGCAGGGGCTGGGGAGGGAGAAAGACTTTGTTTTCCTGCTCACAGAGCAGGTCTGGAATGGGTTTCAGGTGGCTTGGGCAAATATTTCTGTTCTGCACGCTGGGTGCTGGAGAATAGCCCGGCATCGCTTCACCCAGGAGGGCAGGGAAGCGCGGGGTGGCCTCAAGTCACAGCGCTTGTGACGGTGCCAATGATCATCTCACTGGTGTCTCACGCACGCGGATCCCTCACTGTCAGCCTATTTATTTCATTTACATCAAAGAGTGGAAGTTAACCCAAGCAACTGATCCCAAAGTAACTGCTGGCTGCTTTCCCTCAGTGTGGAAATAACAGAGCTGGGAATGTTAGGCTAAAGCTTTCCAGTCTGTGAATTGAACCAGTGCCCCAAAGGAGGGGTGTCTGTGGTGTATGTCAAGCTGACTAAAGCTGTGACTTCAGAAAAAGGCAGTTTTCAAACAGGAACAAGAGAACATACAGCAAAACAACAGAGAAGACCACTTTAAAATCCTCTAATTAATGTAGAGGGGATGGAAGAGGGAGAGGAGGGAGACAGAGAGCATCCAGGAGCAGGTGTTTGTAGATGCTAGCAAACACTTGTCTTCTCCTTCCCTTCATCAGTAGAGTAGCTGCTCTGGAGATGAAAAGAGCAAGAAGGGACCTGAAGGAGCTCAGAGGACATGGAGGGGTAATTAAAAAGCACTTATACTCGTGAACAAGAGGCCAAATAAAAGCAAATCATATATAAACACTGGAATAAAAGAGCTTTGTTGTGCCTATCTACTCCTGGAAATAAACTTGTTTCAGACCACGTGAATTGAGTTTTCATATCGAGTGTTAAATTCTAGCAGGTCAACAGAATAGCAGATAGCAGCTGTAAAGCTGCAGTGAAATTAGGAGCTTTTTTTTTTTGCGAAGTAACAGAGAAATTCAGTCCAAAGGTTTAGGGTTTACGGAGCTGGTTGAATTGTGTTTCACGCTTGATATTCCGCAATAGCCATGAACAGGTCGAATGCATCGCTGTGTTGTTTTTATCAAGTCAAGGCATTGCGCGAGGATTTTCTATTTCATGCCCCATTCATACCTTGCCACACATCGTGGGCTACCCCCAAACGCTTCTTAGTTTTCCCTTTGGAAAGTCTTCTCAGAAGCTGGCAGCAAAATAATAATGAGCAGATCTTTACTTCTTTACCTTCAGCATAGTTCTATTGCAGCTCAGATGTCTTCAGTGTCATTATCTGGGTCCAAATAAGATCCAGATCTGGTCTGAATGCTGATTTCTTGGCTATCTCTGCAAGTTTAAGCAAAAATCCTGCAGCGCTCAGCCAGCGTACCAATCGTCTGTAAAAGGAACGCCAGCTCAATTCAGCGTATCGGGAATTTCCACCCAATCTTGCCATTTTAATTTCATACATACTGAGCAAGTTTTAACTGAAAGGCAAAATGACAATGTTTTCTCTCTGTTCAGAGCACGTTCCTGAGCAGGGAATGATTTGCGCACCTGTAGAACAGGAGTTGTCTATATAATAAACTGGAGGAAACTGGGTGTATCCGACTGGAAACTTCTAATTTAGTTTCAGCCGCTTAGGAGAGCAATGTAGAAATGACGCTCACCAGATAAGAACGGAGTGTGTTCTATAATCTCATAATCTGTAGATGAGATCATACACCTTGGAAAGATGGGAAAGGGTAATATGAAAAATATGCCTACAGGTTATGCCTGCGGGTGTTAATCCTAACTGTACATGCTTTAATTTTGCATTTTAAGTAGAGTCAATTAAATTAACTAATTTGGAACTACCACAATCTGATCTTTACATTACACAACTATACTGTTGTGTATTTACATCATTTTGTTCTTTCTGGACTTAAAGGATATTAGCATGGCTTTGAATTTTACTTTACCTAAAGATTACCAATCCTATTGATTGCATAGCTAAAAATAACATTTAATCAATATATTGTTTTTCTTTCTCTGCATAAAACTGAATGTTGTAAAGTTTGTTAATTTTTTTATTTAATTTATACTGTTCTGAATTCTTCAAAGTGTTCTTCACAAAGGGAGTTGCCTGTACATATGATTGCCTTTCCAAGATAATTGAGAAAAAGATTAGAGAAAAACACTGAAATACCTGGAGAGGATACGTAGACTCTTTGATCAATGAGAATTCTGGAGAAAAATAACAAGTGCTCAGCATTTGCTCTTGTGAGAAAGAAATTCTCTGTTAGACAGACATTCATGCAGCTTTTAAACCTCTGTTATACAGATGCACACTGGAGGTTTGCCTGCCCTGTTGAAATGGTAACTGTGAATCCCTACATCACGGAATGGTTTGGGTTGGAAGGGACCTTCAAAGCCCATGCAGTCCAACCCCCCTGCAAGGAGCAGGGACATCTCCAACCAGATCAGGTTGCTCAGAGCCTCATCCAACCTCGCCTTGAATGTTTCCAGGGATGGGGCAATCATGCTTCTTAAGACAAATGTTCAGGCACACAAGCCCGAAAACTTGGTTTAGAGCACACCCATAACAAGCCAACTACTGCAATATCATGTGTGTCTGGTAAGGAACTACAGGATCTCCTTTCCACCTTTAAGTTGGTAAAAGTTTACTGGAAGGAAGATCCCACCTGCAATGACAGAAGACCAAAATCTCAAATTTTGCTTTGATAAGAGTGCTATTGTGAAGTAACGCCGTGCAATATAGCAGTGTTTATACTCGTAAAAATGTAACAGTGTGAGAAAAAACTATGTGATGGCTTTATTCTGCCTCCTGGATGTGATGTGCTTAGTGATGCAGAGCAGTTCCACTGAAGTCAATGGAATTTTAGTACCACAAAACAAAAATAAGGCACTATTTTTTTTTCTCCCCAATCCATAGCACAGTAGTTTTTGCCATGGAATGAAAGAAGGAAAATGAGGTTCTCATATCAAAATAAATAGAAAGAACTTGCTGTATGCACAGGGAAATAATAGATGACCAAATCAGACTAAATTGCACACAACAAAATCTGGGAATGAATAAGCATAAGCACTCTAGCTCTATTCCTAACACCTTTCATGAGATACACATTCACTGTGGGGACATTTTGCTGACTGGTTCACAATCTTACTCTTCTCTTGGTTTCAGGATATTTCTGCTGTGTTAGATTAGATTTTCTTATCCTTTTCTAGTCTAACCACATTTGTGGTTAGACAATAATACTGGGCACTCCCAGTATTATTTGAGATACGGAATTTGACAGATGGAAGGGACCTGTTGCAGTTTAGGTGGTTAAGTATTTCAAAACTTCATCCTTGCAAACTTACACTGTATATTTTCCTGGATGAAATTTGGATAGCGTATTTTGGCTATCACATAAAGAGGAAGGCTGTGGTATCAGTTGTTTATCAATGACGTAGCCTCGTGTTTTGTAGGCCTTGTTTTTTGTAATACTCCACATGGTTTATTAATGAAACTAACTCGGTAACTTTTATTTCTCTCAAAAAAAAATGATAACACAGATGTACAAACCAACATTCATGTGTTGTTTTATTGGTGCGTTACAACATTACATTTCCTTCACATTGAGAAAGCATGAGATTAAAATACATTGATCCACAAAAATGCCTTCCCTACACTGACTTCGCACTGCTAATTAGAGCACATACAGATCCCTCCACAAGTTTCACTTCATTAAGTCTTTCCTAATTTTAATTACATTTTAATCAAAGCTTTACATTGTCAACTTTGTGACTTCCAATTTAATTATTCTCATTAAAATATATTCTTAACTGCTTTGAAAAGTTCACCAATTACTCTTGCCATGCAAGTATTTATGCTTCATTACGCTTCATATTCCAGTCTTTTAACAACCACTCCTCATTTGAGGGCTGTACAAGCTTTCCCCATCCCAAAGAAGATAGCTTGTTTGTATCAAAAGCCATTAAAATACTGGGAATGTGTACAGCACAGTTAGGAGGCCCCACTCATTTTTGAGAATCAGCCAGATCTATAGAAAAACATGCAAAATGCTCTATGTATCTGTATTAAACTGCTAATTTTGACTTAAGATTTTTTTTTTAACATTTGCATATAACCTGGAAGACTAGGGTTCCTGCTAAAAGAAAAAGCTAATGGGTAAGCCCTATACAATGTAAAACGCAACACCCTTACTCTAGGGCTGTCATTAATCCTCCCATATGAAATAATAGAAAATTATATCCCTGTTACAGAATTCTGTAAGATGGTTTAAAAACTTTGTAGAAAGAGTAAAGCTCCACTAAACTGTGTGGATTTCTAGAATAAGACCTTAATTACACTAGAGGACTGTTCTGCCAAATCCAGTGCAAATGCAATGCCAGAATAATTTTGCTTTGCTGATGCTAGTTTTGTGAACTCACATACATACACCAGCAAAACCAGTTACATTTGGGTAACTGTCTCTATTCTAGAGCTCAGAATACTGTAACTGTCTGTAAAAAATCCTACCTCTAACTGACGCAGTCAAATTGGTATCAGTTTTACAAGTAGATCAGGCCTAATTTCTACAGAACCCTAATGGGTTTATGTCTATTACATTCTGTTTTTAATATAATTTCCTATTTATAGTTATTTCCAAATATCATATGAGTTTATACATAGTAAGGTTGCATCCTCTTGCACACAATTATTACATTTCTTTTTAAAGGGATTCCGATTTACTTGCTTTCTATAAAAATTCAAGTGTTGCCAATCAGGAAGCAGCTCTTCTCAAAAAAAATCTACAAAGCTTACCTTTGAGAAAAGTAAATTACAAGCCTTACATAAAGACATTGAGCTGTTAGAATCACAAAATGCCTACAAGGCCAATACATATTCCAACAGGAACACATAAATTGTAACTATGGCAGCAGTCTCTTCCAGTCTAAAGCACCGTAATAATGGTCGTTGATCAACGTTATCTTGATCGCTTTAACCAGTGGCTCGGGCTGAGAAATGTTCAATTGCCAAGATGTGGAATATTTGCCTGCATTTTCATAGGATATCTAAGAAAAAAAAAAAATCTGGAATCTGACATTCTGCCATCCAAAGGTACATTATTTCACAGGAATGTGATGTATACTGCATAGTGCATACATAACAAAACAGGATCCCACCAGTAATAAATTAACTAAAGTCATACACTTAGTAATCTCCATACCAGCAGTGGTCTGATTCAGGTGAGTTTCCATTCAGGTACCAAGCCAACCTTCGCAAACACCATGCTCAAGAACATGATCAAAACGTGGAATGGGTCTAGTGGAAAACTGTCTCCAGCATTCCTCTGGATATGTTACAGTGCTGGAGACCACCACAAGCATTCATGATTGTGCACCCAAAAGTCACAAATGAAAATCTTTGCATTTCTTTAGATCACTAATGCTGCAGTGAGTCACTACACAAGAATGAACATGACACACCGAAATTCACAGAAAACATTGTGTTTCTTTATCCTCACAGTTTTAGGATTTTTAAAAATTTGAAGACTTCAGCTTGTTGAATGCCATGGGTGTTCTCATCTTTAATTTTGTTTTGACGATAATTACTGTAAGAGCTCTCCAAAAATTGGTAATGATGTAATATCAAGTTTCTAATCCATCCTATGAACATATATTGTAAGCTGATAATTTTAACAGTGTGGAATTCCTTGAATGTTAGAATCATCCTGTGAAACTACTAATGCACGAGGCTTGGCTCTTACAAGCACTTAACTCCTACCTTTCGGCTGCTTGATCATTAGTAGCTCACATTGACATCGTCAAAACTTGACAATTAATACAAAGTTTACAAGCATGTGGAGATTTTTTTTAATGTTAGAAGGCAACAAGATAAACATAAGGATGATGCCTTAACTTATCAAATTACATAAAGAAATGGCTGGCCACAACAGAGTCTGAACATCTGATGAAAAATGCTGTGTATACTCACCACCCACCAAAACCAATGAGTGCTGAAGATGACCAGAACTTTCTGGGAAACACTCGGTACTTCAGAAAATCTGTTTCCAGGTCTACTATATCCTCAACCACATTATCTTAAAATTACTCTCTTAACCGTTCTCCACATAGGATTATTTTTATTAATGTTCTTTCCTCTTCCCTCAAGAGTCTATCTGCTTGCAGTAGACTGAAAACAGATAATTCAGCAAGTCAATATGAACTGACAATTTAACTTTAAAAGTATGATGATATTATGGAATTAAAAATAAAATATTTAATTTCTCTTTATAAAAAGGAAAGAAACAAAGGAAAAAACATGTACAGTAAGAAACATTGTGTTAAGAGACTAGTTTGGAGGAAATGTGAGAAGGCTAAAAGTTCATTCTGCACATTTCTTAAAGTCATACGGGACCTTCAGTTATTCCCTCTAGAGGCAGGCCAGTAGCGTTATCTGCTGTAGGTCTCTCTTCTTTCTTCACAGCGTTCTGATCTAGCAGGCTGACGTAAGATTTATGACAAGCTGTATTACCCAAAGGAGGGTAGTGTTGTCTGTAGCAAATATAAGCAAAAATGAGGCCAATGATCCCTCCAACGAAAGCATCTAGGTAAGAAAAGCAACAAAACCAAAGCATGTTACCATGGAAAGGTTAGCCAGTAGTGACAACTGTAAATAGAAGACATTGGGTTGACCTGGAAGTGTTTAACCCAGAAAATGTGAACTTCAAATTTTCATAAAGAATTTGGAGCCAAATATCACAATCACATAGGACACAAAATCAGTATTTTGTTGGGGACATCTCCAACATTTTGAATACCCAAAATGTAGATGGTTGGCTATGTTTCAGGAGATGAACAAGGGGGCAGAACAGCCTCCATGGGGCATTAAACATTCATGATGTTCCAGCTCATCGTTGACCAACATTTGTAGGTAGGTCAGGTAAATCATGGCTCCCGGTTTGCATTCTCATTTACAATGACCACAACAAGGTTTTCTAGTTATGAACAATACAGCTGAACTACGCGGTTTACAGCGTCCAGAGCTCTCCCGCTGACAGGTCCACCTCGAGCTATTGCACTGATAACAGTCTGCTCCTTGTCTCTGCCCAGGTACCCCCAGGAAAAATGGCAGCTAAAGTGCCAGATCTACTCTGTTATATTCCGGCAGGCGTTCTCCAATGCAGTCAGGGAGCACGCAGGATATAAAATGAAAAATTATCTTCCTTCAGGAAGCGGGCCACTAGAACAATGCATTTCACTTGCAGCTCCTGAAAAGCCTCTGAGAAAGACAGCTGTCAAGAACAATTTCAAGCTGGGTGAATTCTTTCTAAAAGCACCTGGAAGGTCAAAGACTAAGCATGGCTATTAACTGCTTTAACACCTTTTGAATATCTTTCTTTGCTCTTTACTATCCCATACTCCTACCAGAAAATAAAATAAGATTTAAAAAGGCCATTGTATGAGATATTTGCAGCTCTCACACATGCGCAATTTTAAGTTTTCCATAGGAACTGCATAGTACCTGAAGGGCAAGAGGATCCATTCTGTGGCCAAGTTCTCTCTGCCTCATACCAATATATTTGCCTGATCTTGTGTTTCATTTCCAAGCAACAAGAGCAAAATTTCACTGAAAATCACAGTGACTTTGAAAGCCTCAAATTTGAACACAAAAATGACACGGCCTAGAATACGACTTGACACCATGTTTTATTTTAACAAGACTTACCAAGCACCACATAATCTGCATATACCTGTGTTTCCATATTTTACTTCCACTTACAAAGAAACCACAGTGTAATAGAAATGGTGAATCATTTAGTTTAACAACAAAGAAGGGTAAATCCATACAAGTTGTTTTTGTCTATAATACTTAAATACAGATTAAATGCTCTAGTTTGTCAGTCTAGTCTATATTAGAACAACGACAATGCCCCCATTTCTTTCAAAACACTTATACACAAATTATGCAGCTCTGGGCCTCAGTTTGGGCACCACAGTAATACAAATTCACTACATGATTTATGCCAAAGATTTCTAGCTTACTGACCTTGACTTGGGGTAATGAGCAAACACACAGGCAGCTATTTTAACTCCTGTTTGTGAAGATAACAATTCTGTGTTTTGTTTGAGTTCATGATAGCCACAGCTCCCCCCTATTTTTTTTTTCCTTTGCCCATAAAGGAAAAAGAATATGCTTTCAGTTTTCATTTATCTCTACTTTTTTCATAAAAAAATTCTACTTATTTAATGAGTAAATTAACATTTTCAGAGTTATAAGCCTGTACAGAGATCTAGGGACTTAAAATCAGTCAATACATCCAGAAGTCATAATGAAATATCCTAATATTCACCAACACTAAGATCTTGAATACTACATTCTCTAGCCAAACTGAAGGGAGCTCATTAAGCACTCATAATATTAATATTCTAAGCCCACTCAATGGCTTTTAAATGTAAGGATACTCCACTGCATCTATCACCTAAAGTATGTTAAGTCTTGGACATTATAGTGATTGTCCTTGTTCATTCCCCACAGTATAGTTAAGACTCTATCACAAAGCTACCATAAGTAATTTAACACAATTAGTTGACTCTGCTAAGTATAAAAGATAAGGCCTGAGCTTCTGTGCTGTATGTTGCAGAGTGAACTAGTCTCTCCCTCAAGAAGGCAGTTCTTTCAGGTAAAAGCACAGGTCACTTGCGGAATGATGTCTACTAGCATTGTTCTTACCTTGGCAAGAGCTGCATTTTCAGCTCCATCTCCTTAAATTTCAAAGACAAAAATGTGAGCTGCTGTAATGGGCACAGTCATAACCTCTTGGGTGTAGTTTTCCTCTATCATATATAAAACACATCATAATAATCTGCCTCATAGCACATGTTTCAGTACATAAAAAATTCTTACTCTTGGCAAGAGATAGTACACGCTGTAAACATGTGTTCACAACTTGAGTGTAAACCTGTACACCCCCATCCACATTCATTCACACTCTTCTCTCTGTTTAACAGAGTTCAACTCAGCAAAGCATCACACATCGAGCGTGAGATTTGTAACTGTCTCTGTCCCACCTGCCAGCCCGGCGAGGCACGCGCCTCACCTCCAGCAGCTCTGTGCTGGAGGCTCTCTGTGACTCTGAGCATCGGTGAGCAAAGAAGAGTCAGGAGCCCCGTTAGAAGACAAAATATCTGCAGGAAATCAGGGGACTCCTTAAAGAATATGTCACAGCTAATGGTTGGTGGTTTAGCAGCTAGGGGAGAACAGGACGCTGCACAAACACAAAAACCAGAGCAAGAAAAAGCATGGATGAGTCTTGCTCTGGTATGCTGACTGCTATATGAGATAAGAAAGTGCTCTGTCCAGTGGGACAGAGATATGCTGTACTTAATTGAAACTATGTAGAGGAACCAACAGAATGATGCGTGTTAGGTAAACAATACATAACCAGTATGAACCAGATAATTGAAAGGAAGACTCAGGACCTTGAGGGGAGTATAATTTGCCAGGCCAGCATTACCATACCAGCAATACCACATAAAGCCAAGATGACCTACGTAACAGTATTAGAAATGCCGAGTCTGGTATTTCTGATAGGGATATGGGGATAAATGGGAAAAAGCAATTACAGGCTGGTTTACTTGGGAGGAAACATGAGCTAAGAAAGGCAGGTACAAAGGTGGCAAAAAGCAGGTCAAGAAATGGTAAAAGAACTAATAGGTAGTAGGATTTTCTGACAGTGGAAGTGCAGATGCTGACAGACAGTAGTGAACTGACCTGTGGATGCCGGAGGGAAGCCATGTGGACAACCTGCCAGAGTCTCCACCAGGTCCATGTCTGAAAGACTGACTGTGGGAGGGTAAGGCGTGATACAGTCCTGACTGAACAGAACAAAGTCCTAGAATGGTAACTTAATAATGTAGTGTGTAATTAATAAATAGCATAGCCTTCTATATCAGTTACGTCTCACACCTGAATTTTAAAGGACTCTGAGACAACAGCCTTCCTGTGACAGATGCAGCTGGTCTGCATGGTGTTGGACTCCAAAAGTGCCTACACCTGAGGGAAGAGAGGATCCTGTGGCATAGCCCTGAAGCTATGACAGTCAGTGCTAGTTAATGCAACCTCACTAAGAAACCTCCTGAAAGGCATCTGCTCTAGTTACATTGTATTATAACAATGCTTCATTTACATAAGAATGCTCACAGGAGATGAAGATGCAACGTTTCCACTAGAAACAATAAGTAAATGAAAAAGAGATGAGGATTAAGCATCCCTCAGATAGTCGATGTTCCACTTAAGAGTATCCCCTGTTGTTCATGATACGTAGACTTTTAAAGATGCAGGTTCATCCAAGAGCAAAGATTTTATACAACTCACCTACATATCAAATGCTGCTGTCTTACAAGCCATTTCTCATTCTGTCAAAAACTGTCACTCCCTCACAAAGGTAAGATTTAAGACTGTAGGGCATGTTTCTCCAGCTTTGTGGATGTGCTTTATGATCGGGAAAGATGCTGCATGCTGCTTCAGTGACCTACTCATTCATTTGAATACATTCAGCATTTATTTGCAGTTACAAACTAATGAGTATGCATCAGTAGCACATGTATGGCACCATACTGAATCCACCACGTTAATATCTAGTCAGTATAACAAAATATCAGCCTCACAGTATTTGCAGCCCAAAGCTATGGAAAATAATTTTTAATAGGATGCAAAGAGAAGATGAAATATTTCTCTTCCTTAAGTAGGATCTGAGCTTAGAAAGCACAGAACTGACCCTGGGACCAACTACTACCTTGGCCAGAAAAAATTTAGAGAACAGAGAATATCAAACTTTGCAGAGAGGTTTTTCAGTGTTGGCAGAATCTATTACAACCTGTCCTATGTATATTGGTATCTAATGTTTCTATACTTCTCAAGGAAGGTTCACAAATGCACTTCATGACCAATATACTTTGATTTGAATGGAAAACGATGCATTATGTCATGTGCATCAAATGACCAGGATGTAGACAAATGAATGAGCGCATCTTTGCAGTGACTAGCTACACACAGGTGCTTCAGTCTAGTCTAATGCACGTGCAACCACGTATCAGCAATCACTCACGTACCCAACAGGTATCCAGCAGGTACCTAGAAAAGCAGGAGGCAAGGACTAGGCCACATGACAGAGCTACTCTGACGGGCCAGATCCAGCCTACAGCTGGTCCATCCACGACAGCTATGGCACTGGTGTACATTTGTAAAAAAAAGATGATGCAAAAAAGCCACTGATGTAGATTTGTACATAAATATGATGACATACGTTATGTATATAAAAATACAGAATGGCACTATTTTCAGACATTTAAACCCTCAGCATCAGTCCAGGAACAAGGAAAATCTATAGCATACTATCATGTTGTAACTCGTGATTTCAAGGAGAAAAAAAGGTTAAAGAAATACAAGGCTAAATAAAAAATAAATAAAGAAAGAAATAAAGAACAAAAAGGTATCTCCATAGCTCACCTTGCCAGTGATGTTTGTAATCACACATTCGTGACAGGGCAATCATCATGGCACAGTAGAGTGGGAGAATTGCTGCACAAAGCCGCCAGCTCTTCCCTCGGCCATTTTCTGTGAAGCAGTGCAACTTTCCAGCTAAGTAGAAGGTGGTAAAGCCAAGGCCTGAAAATGCAACTGAAAGAAAAACACATAATTACAGTATTTTGTCATTAACACTGCATGATATTATCCTTTAAGATCTGACAGCAAGATTCTCTTACTGCAGAGAATTCTTGGGACTTTCTAGGGTGACATTAGAAGCTAAGGTAAGTTGAGAAGATACAGCTGCAAAAAAATTAACAGAGTTTCACAATTTCAATGGTGATTCCTATGTAACCATACAGATAATGCTGTTATAACTTAGTATTTTAAAGGGATGTAGCAAATTGCCTAGGTAGAGAGTTTTTTTGGTTTGGTTTTCTTGTGGTTTGGGTTTTGGTTTGGTTTTTTTGTTTGGTTTTTTTTTTGTTTTTTAATAAAGCAATCATAACCTTACAAACTTTAAAAAAAACACAGTTCTTTGGGGGCTGAATGAAAACAGGTAGTCTCCCACAAGATCCATGACGTACATGTGTTCTCCACAGCAGTGGTGTTACCTATGTAGCAATGCAAGTAATCAGGCAAGTGACCACTGTAAGGCAAATAATCTTCCTTCTCATGGATACTCAGCTTTCACGTAACCTGACATGTCTGCAAATACTGTGGTACCTCTAGATATTCACCTGTCCAATAGCAATTTATTTTTTTTTTTTTTCCTTTATCAATTTACCTTTTTCCTCTGGTGGAGATGCTGGCTGTGGAAAGAATTCCTGATGTTATTTGCACATTAAATTAAACATTTAGGTAATTTTTTTAACTTGAGTCACAAAAGCTCTTTCATGTTTAACCTTCAGGTCTAAAAATCAGGAAAGATGTGCTGTTCTAGAAAGATACAATTCAAAGCAGAAAAGTATTCAGTCAGTTTGTAGTGCAATTGAGTCACATTTAAAATCAGATTTTTAGGTTCCATTAACCTGTTTCTACAGAACATGCACAGCTGGCAGTGACGACAGAACTCAGGCACCAAGTTTCTGTACTGAACTTTTCCTCTTGCAGCTGTTCACCTTCCAGAGAGATACTGGATAGACTTTTTCTTTTCCAAATATGCATTTTTAATTACAAAACAAACAAACAAACACAAAAAATCCCAAAACATTTTAACTTCTTTTTTTTTTTTTTTGCTGTAGGAAAATTTGTGCTGTGGCTGATGGATAGCTCTGTGAAACACATATTCTATTTTCTCCACAAATGTCATACTTAATTTTGCTCCTGACTGCAGCCATCAATCAGAACATAAGCACATAAACCACAGACAGCAAAATTATAAATAATTTTATCTTTGTGATATCTAAACACCTCTTTGGTGTTTATCTTTGTGATATCTAAACACCTCTTCAGGAGGTAACAGGTCACATTCATAACACATAATTCTGTTCTGATTCTGCTATCACTGAATTTAATGGGAAAATCACCATCAGTGTCAGGTCAGGTATGTATCTTTTTTTCTGATTTCCTGCTAGGGCTTTTCAGATGCCCTTCTCCCCATGTTCCCAAACACTAGACATGATAAAGTAATTACTTTGTGTTCTGCTGATAAACCTACAGGATGGTCAATTTTAGCTGACAGTACAATGGAGTGGTTTCATAAGTTTATACCGCACAGCTGTGTGAATGCAACTACTGAAGATTTGCATTTCGTCTTCAAACACACAAATCAATCACTTCTTGAGACTGGATGTGGCAGAGCAAGATAGAATGCTGATCAGTCATCAAACTAGTATATCAAGTAGTATATATTGTTTCCTAGAAGCTTTTTCAATGAGTGCTGATCCCATGCTTGTCAGAAGACAGTGGGAAGCAAGCTTTAAAATATAACAAACAATCCTGAATAAATAAAAGATTTCTTGCAGACTGGATTACTTCCTTGTGTACAGACCTTTAGGAGTCATAGAAACTTGCTTTGCCTTTCAGACTATCTACTGGACAAGAAGAAATCATTTCTTCTGAAATTTCTATGTCATAGTGTTCTTGAAATGAACGTATTTTCTGAAGAGCAGCATGCCTTGCACAGAAACAGTCTATGGCCACCACAGAAAAAGAATTAATCCATGATCCTGGCAACATATCTCAGAAAACTGGAATACCCACCTCCCCTTTCCAAACATCCTCTCCAACTCTTAGTACTTAGACTGACACACTTCAAACAACAAATAAACATTTCTTCTTTCCAGTGTAGACTTGTGCCTCACACATTTGTTAGATTAGCCACTGGAACAGGACAAGAGACAATTCTGCTCTCTTTTGGGCTCTTCCAGTTGCACTAGATAACTTCTGTGGCATTGTCTTTTGTATCAACGACCTGTAACTCTTTATTGTTGTTGTTTTTTTCATGGCTGACACTACACATTGGCATCTGCGTGAGCAGATAGAGGTTCCCCATTTTACAGACCTTTGGATCTAGAACCATGTATAAACTTATCCAACACAGCGACAACAGGACATGTCTGCATCATTCCATCTGCCAGCTGAGTAAACGGAGTGAGCAAAACTAAATCTGTCTTGGACGTTCAATATCAACTGCAATTCTGGAATGAATACTTTCAAAGACTTTCTCTCTAAAATTAGTTTTATTTTCCTATTTCCATTTCCACCTCAGGTTATTATTTTCAGCTCTTTAGATGATGAACTGAAATCTGAAGACAGTATTTCCAGGCAGAAGCGTCAAGTGCTTTGTGGCTTCATTTTCAGGCAATCTACAATTGCTGAGCAATTTACCAGGCTTAAAGAAATATTGCCCAAACTATAGAGTAGGTGTTCAGTTCACACAGACTTGTAGTTAGGATTACTGGCATTTCCTAGGAATTTTTACCAACCAGCCCTCTTTGGAGACATTGACACAAATGAAATAAGAAAAATCAGTCAATTTAGTTTAAAACAAGGTTAACTCAAGATAGATGTTCATGCAAATGATAGATACAAACATTTAATTTATTTTAAGCGTTGGATGAGGAGAAAGGAATGAGTGAAACACACTGTATAAAGAAATTAGATATTTTAAACAATTGCTGTAGCTAACTCAAATCAAAGTCCTGATGCTACAAGTTGCTGAACACAGGAAAACCTCTCCTGAGACAAGCCATGTGTTCTGTGAAAACCTGGCACATCATCTACCCAAGGAGTTCATGTACTAAGCCCTCATCCTTCAAATGGATCAAAGGGCGCAGAACCTCACCACCATGGAAAACCTTGAAGGGGATAATGGCACCCTGTCAAGGTACCAGGTCCAAGCCCTACAGATCTGATGAGTAAGCAAGCAGCAGACCATTAAAAAAAAAAAAAAAAAAAAAAAAAAAAAAAAGGAAGAGTGGAAAAAAAACCCCAACTGAATAGGTTTTCAGAACTAACTGGATAACTGTAGATGTCTGTGTGAAGATAAGGAAATGTTGCTTTGACATTTACATCCTAACAGTTTAGGAATTACCAACTTAAGAGTGTGCCTTTCACCCTGTTTTGTGTAGCTGGGGTATCTGGAACTTATACTGGAAGGCATGTTTTAAGACTATACCATAATGGTACTTGAAGCATGTCAAAAACCAGCTTCCTCTGAGCATTATCATTACTGGAATAAATAAAACTATATTAGAGTCAATCTTTTAGTTTGTTTCTATCACCTCCTTTAAATAAAAAGTGTTCACAGAAGAAACACAGACAATGACAGCATCTGGAGACACTGCAGACCCCACCCTGACATCTGATTCTCTCCAGACAGGGGATTTAGGTGAGTTTGAAAACCCATACAGACCAAACTGATTACCAAGTTGAAATGCATAAATTGAGAAAGTGTAACCAAGAATCTGATCTAAAGCACCCCCAATAAATTGTTCATTAAAAATGTAATTGCTTTTGTGAGTGTTTTCTGAAAACTAAACTACCCCGTGAGGATCTTCAGCTTCTCAAGTTTTAACGGATGCTGTGCTAAGCACGCCATACACGTCTTCTTTACACTAAGAAGTCTGAGCTGAAGAAAAAATCCTCAACTTAAAATGGCAACAAATTATGAATCTGCAAAATAACCCTTCAAATAGTCTCTGTAACAATCAGAGAAAATGATCCATCTCTTTGTCTGCAATGCTGTATACTTGCAGTGATTACTGTATGTTTTCCAAATGCAAACACATACTATTCATCACCGGGAATGCATAGCAGCCTACCACAATTTTAGCTAGGGCTACTGGTTAATGTTTTCAGTTTCACACTGTTCAAAGACTGAAATATTTATTTTTCCTTCAGGAAAAAAGGTAAGATACTAAATGGATGCATAAATTTTAATGCTGAAATTCAATTCAAAGAGGATTTTATAGAAGTCCCAGAGAACATTTTGAGCTTATTATCACAGGCAACCTTTTTTTTTTTCTCCTCCAAGTGGGACAGTCAATCACCTTCCCTTTGGCTGAGCTTTATTAATTTCTTTTCACAAAGAAAGACAGTTCAGCAGAAGCAACATGAAAAGCACATCACAAATTACAAGTGTATGCAGGGACTTGTGAAACAAAAAGGAGATACTGGAGATAGAGACATGTTAGAACAAAAATAGACCTACATTATCTGAAAAGCAAGTAACCAGAGTATTACTCATTAAGTTGTTTTTGCAGGACTGTCACAGGGAATTCTCGTGAACCTTTTTTATTTTTTCTGACATATTTTATTTTCATGCACCTTTCAAGATACCTCATTACACCTGGAATATCTAAGGTGGTCTCAGGATGCATCTCATTGCTACCAAAAAATGAGAACTAAGTTCTGATCTCTTCAGTTAATGATGCCATTTACAAAAAGTCCTAAAAGTGAACCTGTTCCATAGCCTGCTTTGCCCTTTCTGTGAACAGAAACCTTGAACAAATCCCTGTTCTCTGAGAACACAGTAAAGACAAGCCTAAAGGGGCTTAGATACTGGTATTACTTTGGAGATGAGGGGTCAGCACTTGTGCACTAATCAAAGCAGCCTTAGCATTAACAAAAGCTACAAGAGACTGTCGTGTAAACTCAGCCCTCATCATACAACCATATCAGACTAGAAAGATTTCTCTCTCTGCAAGGTATGTTTTTTGTTTACTCTTTACTTACTGCAAAGATCTCATGCTTCTCAACTACACTTGGTGAAGTCAGGTCCAACTAACGAACCTGAACCAGGTTTAAACCTAGGACAGAATGACGTCAGGATGCAACTGGTCCTTGACCACACCCATGATGGTGCTGCTCTAGCGTGGTCCCTGCCTAACGCACTCTTCTCCTTAGAGGCATCAGGAATACCAAGTGCTGACTGAACTTTTTTTTTTTGCTTGATCAGATGTGCACACCTTTATGAAATAAAGTCCCGATACTACATCTCTAGTTTCTTGAGAAAAAAAAAAATTAATACTGAGATAAGAGTTGCCAGGTTAATTCCAACAGGTCAGTACTAATTAAACAGCTACAACTCTGTCAACTATCAATAACCAGAGAATAAAGGTATCTTTCTGCTAGACCTTAGCATAAATACAGTATCTATCCACAAGGTTTAGCTCATCAGCTCTCCAACTTTAATACAAATTATTGTCACCGGGGGATTTATGAGATATCTAACAACAAGTAATTCCTTGTCAAGAGCAATTTTTTCTCTCCGGTTCAACATTGGAAAATACCAAATCCCACACAGTGGATCAGGGTAACTTCTTGCTTCCTGCTTTGCCATACATATGCCATCAGAGGCATCCTTGATACCAGATCACATCCTGCTCAACTACTTGTCTTCCCATTCATCATGCCAAGTATTTGTATCATTCTTTCAGGGATGTGCATTTAATTTAAAATTTCTTTGAAGCATATTGGCCCAAGCATACAGATTAGCATGTAAAACACAGTTAAAAGACATGCTGAAGAGCACCTTGATGGACAGGAACTTTTTACAGTGGAGGATAGGAATGCTTCTGTCAAACACACGGCACAGCATGGCAGGCATCAAGGAGTTTGCTGGATCAGACTAGTGTTAGCACTCCTGCAAATAATCTCCCTAAATACTTCAGAAAGAAACTAAGGAAACCCCAAGACTATGCACAGCCAGAGCAGTACGGGTTATAAGATCTCTGCTTCTCTTTTCATGCTGTGAGACCCAGCAGGCATAGGAAAATGTTATTTATTCCTGCTACCCTGCAAAGTGCAAAGCAATGAAGCCTGATCTATGCACCATTTGTAAGAGGAACTTATCATTGGGAGTTTTACGTAAAGAGGAGGAGTTTTGGGGGAAAAAAAAGGCAGGCGATATGAAGCCTTCTTCAACCACACTTTAAGTGGCAAAGTGAACCAGGACACCAAGAGGAGAGCGGCTGCACAGCTGCATTAAACCATCACTGAGGTCAATGCTGGGCTCCGGACTTGTAAATAACTCGAGAGAATCATGGACTGGAAAGTGGGTATCTTCGTTTCCAACCCAGTCTAGATCCTCTGAAGATAGCAAAAATAAAGTTGCTATCCATTTTGGAGTACACAATAGAACTGGGATTATTCTCTTTAATCATGCAGAAAAAAAGAAAAGGAGAAAATATATTACCATATACTACCATTAAAAAAAAAGTTATTGTGTTAAATGATACAGAACATGTTTGTCAGGTAGGATAAAACATCAGTGGGGAATCAGTACACTGATATGATATAATGTATTAAAACCCCCTATTTTTTAAAATGCAGGAAAATATTAAAGTCTTTTAGAGGTATGCTTGAGACATACATAATCTGAACGTCAAACAGACAAGCAAGAGTTTATTTACTATCAGAGCTGGAAAACTAAACATTAAAGAGGTCATCTCACAAGCCCCTCATTAATTCCGCCTTTGTTACTGAGTACTGAGAGGTAAATACATCAGAGGAGAGGTAAGAGAACTAAACACAACCATTCCTGAGTACACTTACAATTTGAATTAAGAAGCCAACAAACCCACAGGAGATTTTTTTTTTCCTTGCGTATCTAAGAAATCCATTCCTTATTTCCCTGGATTCTTCTTTAAGAGGATGAAATATTTCAGACAGACACTGCCATACAGCTGTTAATTAAGATATTTATCTTGGAAATTGGGGAGTAGCAGCAATTACTGCCAAAAACCTGTGGCTGGTAGCTCATCCATAACTTTAAATGTTCACTTTCAACCGAAGGAAATATGATTATCCTCCATGAAATTGCTAGCTAAAGATAATTAACAGCTCAAATTTAGATACCCAACTATAATTACATGTACTGCAGTAATATTTTATGTAAGTTATCACAGGACAGCAAACAATTCTACTGAAATTCAATCATTTCTTCACTCTGAAGCACTTAAATAATTTTAATTTTTCAAACAAATAAATGGCTTTTAAAATGTAAAGTTTTTTTTTCATTTTTACAACTAATTTAAACTATTTAGTGAAAAAGGGGAGGAGGAGCTATCTGTCCTTTCACTCTAAAGATATAATATTTTCCAGTCTCCTTTTTTTCTTTTCAGTGACACAGCACGGAAAGAAGATACACCACAAATACTACATTCATTTAATTAATGCTTCATAAAGCAAATCTGGTCCAAGCATGAACTGCATAATCAGCTTCGATTTCATCAGGAAAGGCGACTCCTCAGGGTAGTACAATGATAATGCAAAGTGACAAACAACACTGAGTGCAATGTTAATTGTGGAGATAAAGAGAAAAATAAAATATTAACCAGTCAGCCAGTCAACAGCAAAGGTGCTATTTCTTTTCAGAACTGTTGTGGTAGTCCTTACCTGTCTGAGATGACAACCACACCAAGGAGACTCCCAGTCTGACTGTCAGAGACCTTGTAATTGTTTTAGAGAAGGAAAAAAATAAGAGATTTCTCTCTCCTTCCCTCAGAAGCAAAGAGTGAACTGGACAGAAAAGTAATTTAGCAGTAATTTTGAGAATACTTTCTGCCCAAATAAACAGAGTTAGCTAGGAGGAATGGGACACATCCAAACAAATACAGACAGTGGTATGTGAGCCAGTTATTGAGACTATAGAGATAGTTGGCTAGAGATAAATTGGCATTTCCAAGGTATGCCTTATAACACTTTTTGGTGACAGAGTCGGGGCCAGATCCATGAATAGCTACATCCAAATTATACTCCTGCTCCTCATATTTAAGTCCAACCTGTTACCTACCCTGCTGCAAAAGCCATTCTCTGAACGCAGTAATACCCTCTCTCTCATTCAGACTGTAGCCTACTTGCCATGCTAAACAATATCAGAAAGTGTTATATTCCACTGCTTGATAAGATAAATATCTTTTAACCCTCACCTTTCGACTTTGTTATTTCAGCAACTAGTACCACTTCTCTAGACAGGATCTTGCTGTATTCATCCACACAAACGTACTGATTTCAAGCAAGGAAGGAAGACAGGCAGAGCAGGGAAGACTGAGAATAGAACCGAATAGAATAAAACAGAACTGAACCGAACCAAACTGAATAGAATAGAATCGAACCAACCCAAACCATTTCAGTTGGAAAGGACCTATAATGGTCATCTAGTCCAACTGCCTGACCACTTCAGGGCTGACCAAAAGTTAAAGTACATTATTAAGGGCATTGCCCAAATGCCTCTTAAACACTGACAGGCTTGGGGCATCAACCACCTCTCTGGGAAGCCTGTTCCAGTGTTCGACCAACCCTCTTCGTAAAGACATGCTTCCTAATGTCTAGTCTAAACCTCCCCTGGCGCAGCTTTGAACCATTCCCATGCATCCTGTCACTGAATACCAGAGAGAAGACACCAGCAAAGACAACAGGCTAATACAAAGAAGGATAAAACAGCTAATCATATGATAGAGAACTTCTCACATCACTGAGCACCGCTCCCCAGTTCAAATCATATTTAGTCACGCGTGTCTGGAAATTCCATGACATCAAAAACATCTGGTCAACCATTCTGGTTTCTATTTTCTGACTAATCCCCTCCGTAAAATCATCCAAAGATTTCTTTTTTCCCCTCTTCTCCCCAGCAAGTGAGTTTTTCTAAAAAGACCTCCTACGCTATTATCCACTGGTAGCTTCACCCATCAGTCCAACTTATATTGCCTTCCAACATGGTCAGTAACTTCCAACATAATCATTCTCCAAAAGTTTCTGGTTGTTTAAAAAGAATGTAGGAACCCCTGACAGAGAGACTTCTAAAACCACTGCCTTAGTTCAGACTGAAACAAGGAAAAACTCAGTCTCAAGTTAAAATCACCAGACAAATCAGTGAATTGCAACAAAGTAGTGTTAGTTTTAACAATATTTTGCATAAATATTTTTGTCTAGGTTTTGTTAGATAAAACACTGAGTTCATTATTTGCTCAGTCTTCTGTAGAAGGCAGGAAAAAAAACCCAAACTACTTATTTATGTGTAAAAGCTGGTCCTTTCTCTCTAGAACTGACAGTAATAGCAAAATCCAAACAAGGCTTTCTGCAGATGTTCTGTACTTTTATCTTTCTGGCATAAATAATATGCTTGATTTCCTACATTTCTCTCATAGCTTTTATCTCAAGAGACTTTTAATATCCCCTTGTTTTCAAGAGACCTAAATTAATGTTTTCAGAAATCTTTACGACCGAGATTTCTGCAATTTGATAAATCAGTCAGACACCTCTAAAGAAAGGTGCCTAGCATTTTAACTCTCTAATTCAATTTCAAGGGTTTTATTGATTTATTTTTCTTTTGCTTACAGCAGACTTGTGGTTGATACTATTGTTTTTATTGAAATAATTATGGATTGACTCAGGGTTATTTGCATTACAAGACCATGTACTTGCGTGAGTCAGCTCTATCGCTCATTGTGCTCAAAAGGGTTGAGTCAACCAGTAGCATTTGGAGACTGATCACAACCAGCTCTTGTAGAGTGGAAAATACAAACCCTAAATCATGAAGGTGACCACCCTGTAGACATATTTCAAGTCCCCATGGAAACAGAATGGTTGCTTTTACTTCCAAGTAGCGCTAGTCCGGGCAGAATACTCTCATACGTATCCTGGTTCATTCTTACGGTGGGCTCGAAGACCACACCACGATGTGAAACAGTGCTACAAGAGGGGACGGTCATAACACTGTCTTCAACAGCGTACGCCTGCTTCTAACAATCATTCTTGACTGAATCTGATCAAAATGTTTCACAGCTGATGGGACTGGGGCAAATTCACACACAAATATCATATTCTCGCTCCCAAAACACGAATTCTGACTAGACTTATGATTCTCTGTTTTCCTCTTTGCAGAGAATGATGAAGGGATATCCTTCATGAGGACAAGGTTTGGCCTAAAATTAAAGTTAGAAGAATGCAAAGAAACATGTTTATGCAGCGAATACAATGAAAGTGCAACCAAGCCATGGTTTTGCTTGGGCTATTTACCCGCTTCTCATACACAGTGCAGCAGCCAAGCTTCTCTTACCTCCCAAGTGCTGCCTGAAACAGCCCACTGTTGAGCTTACCTACCTTAAAGACAACTCCACACTGAAGGATATATTATTAAGGAAGAGCTAACAACCCATCTGCTTTAGAAACATCTCTACATTTGGTTTGTTCTTACCCAGAAATGCTACACAAAACCATACCAAATGGATTTCAGAGCGTGATGTCAGCGCTATGCTGCAATGGCAAATTCAAGGAATCTCAATATTTGCCAGTGCTATAATAAGACTTATTCCCTGAATACCATCAGAAATTGATGTGCCAGCCTCTTCTGTCTGAGTTGAGTTGATAGCCATCCATTTTAAAATTAGTCTTGAGCTTTCTAACCCATTTCGCTCCAGAGAGGAGCTGTCACTGCAGTTTGCAGATGAAAATTGATCATTAGATCTCTACTTAACTCAAAGTCCTTTTAACTGAAAAGGTCAGTCAGAAGAACAATGGTCTTAGCTCTACATACAGCTACATCACAATGAAGTCTTCTGCAGACTGAAATCAAGCATATACCTTAACCTTAGCTTAACCTGAAAAGTTAAAGTTAGGCAAAAGAAAAGGAAGAATTAGATTGAAAAGTAATCGAGTTCTTCCCTACACAGATGGAAGCGAACTGAACAGCTATAATAGCCAAGAAACAGCAATGGCTGCTGGGAAAACTGGTTTATCCATGATAAGCTCAGAGATTTACTAATACTTCCAGGCCACTTTTAACTTCAGCTCTTCAGTACTTGAGGAAGAACCATGTTGACTCACAGTCATTCATTCTATTCTTCATTAATGATACAGGATCATGTTTTTGCTTACTCTTCTCTGAATTCTCACTCCACTCTTGGTTTCCTGCGTGACCTTGTCTTCAGATTAGGAAAAGCAAAACCAAATAAAAAGCGTCCCTCCCCACCTCTTTGGTATCCTACGTGAATCACAAATTATAGTGGACTGCAAATCAGCAAATCACAGTTCTGAGATCAAGAAAGCAACAGGCTTATCTGGTACAATTTCTGATTTTCCATGCAGTCCTTGGTATTGCTAAACAACATGTTACCATGAAGGATCACATTACTGTCAGCTTTTCTTTAGGCAAGTCTGCTGAATTTTGCTAGATAGCAGAGAGATATAACAAACACCTTACGCTTCAGCTCTTTTGGTCATTTTAATGAAAAAGGCTGGGTGCTGGTGAGGAGCAAAAAGCTCTCACATGGCTTGGAAGCCAGCTCGCTGTTTGCAGAGAAACTGATGGAAAGGTAAGGACCTTTCCTTTCACCTCAAGATCTGGCAGATTCTCAGACCAGTAAGTGGTAAGCATTGATAAAGATGAATAGCATACCTGCATGGCTATATCTTTTAATAAGGAAAACAGGCAGATAAATAGCCACTTCGTTTACCCCAGTAATATGCATTATAGCTGCTTGATAAACTAGCACCTGAGCCAGATTATACTCTTGAGAGCTTGTGGAAATTAACTTCTGATTCTTAAAAAAAAAAAAAAAAAAAAAAAAATGGTGGAGCACAGACTTTCAGCACTCACTTTCTCTATTCTGAATATGGGAACTGTCTCCTGAAAACTGCCTCCAAAGCTGCTAGCATATTGCCATTCCTGGACAAGATGAGATTCTCTGTAAGGGATGAGGTTGATGATATACAAACAGTTATTTCCACTACTGCCTACCTGCATTCAACGATAATCATCAAATGCAAACATTGACAGTAATATTAGCTTTCCAGTAAAGACTCACTCCTTCTGTGAGGAGCCTTACTAAAGAACAGTTCTTAGGAGCTAACATAGAAACTCTACGTCTTGGAAATAACGACAATGCTGGAGGGAAAGGCATGCATACTCCTCATATCTGTTGGATGCGTGGGCTGAACTTGCTCACAAATGAAGAAATGTGAATGCAGTGAAAAAAGTCAGCTGGGATTCCTCTCTCCTTATTCAAAGACAGGGTTAGAGAACCTCTGCAGAAGAATTTTTCTTATATATTCTTAAAGTTTGTTACAACAGATTGAGCAATTACTGCTGCCATTCATAATAGAATTTGGCTACTTAGAGCAGGAAATTATTATTCATGACTGGTCTGAAGATGTAATCTCGTTTATGATGCCAGCAGAAAAGGGTAACCAATTACATTTTTCCTATTGCTGTTTGTACATTCTTTCTTAGAGATGCTGTTCTTTCTCAACAAATAAGCACAGATGACCTCATATCCCGTACTCTTATCATATGCATAACCTAATTTTAATATAAACAGAATCTACAATGTGTAACATGCTCCACTGGCAATATTTTCTTAATGCTATATTAAAGTGCACAGTTAGGTATTAAGATCCTAATTCCTTGGTCACTGCTCCCGTTAACCCCGTTTGCTGATTACTTCTTTGATATAGTAGCATTCTCCAGGCAATTCAGTTCTGGCATTGATTTTGACCAGAGCAAGATTACGCCCTGTGTTGGAAATGGATGTTTACCTTGATTTGCCATGAGCTTATACTTGCGAAGGCTCATCCTGAATAATGAAAATGCGAAAAGTCAATTCTTCATCATGTTACAATCGGTTACAACCTTGCAAATCTGGCCACTGCAAACATCAGTTACTTTAGCAGTGATATTTTACTACCCAAGTCCTATTTGTATAAAAAGTGCAGTTTATTAAAAAGTAACCGTTTCTTTGAAAAACATGAATTTCTTCTAAAAGTTGTCAACCAATACATAAAAGTTGAATGTTTACGTATTATTTACCATCTTGTCTATGAAGACTGTGAAGTAAGTGTAAACTGGCTGAAAGGCAGAGAAAATAATTTTCTTCTTCACCTCTAAAAGGCATATTATTCTCTCAAACGTATAAAGATACCTTTATTCATCAAGGAGGTAACTAAAAAACATATGAAATAACAGTCACCGGTTTGGTCCCCACAACCAAATACCGATTGCATTTTTCATTTCAAGTTTCTGATTAAATTATCTGATTTCTTCAGCTGTATTCAACAGTAATCACTACAACTCTCTTTCAGACAATATAATAAAAAGAGGAAAAGAAAAAAAAAAAAAAAAGGCAACACAAAACCAAACCTCACACACAAGAAATAAGAGATCTTGTACAACACCATGTTAACATTCACTCTGGAAGCTGTAAAAATCAAATTCAGATGTTACCACAAAATATTTTCTTCAAATCTTGATTTTTCCTTGCAAAAAGGAATCCTTGGAATCAATAAAGATTCTTTAAAAAAAAAAGTAATGGCACTATTTAGCCAAAAGTCAACATTTTAAACTAATTTAAGTGACTAAATTGCAGCTACAAAAATAAAATCAAAGTAGTATTTTACTTATTTTGCTGTTAGTATGGCACTTTTATACAGAAAATATTTTTTAATTGATTTTGTTCCTATGAATCTATCCAATCCAACATGAACTTGTAAGTTTAATTATCTCTGCAGCTATGTGTTATTCAATTGACTAATTTTTATCAGGTTGATTTTTCAGTCAGTTGATGTGAAATCCACTAGCATCAATTGTGATCTTTCTGAGATCAACAGCTGACAAGAATCTCCTGAAATTCAACACAGGGATGTGCAAAGTCCTGTACTGGGGGCAGCAAAGCCAGACTCTTCTCAGCAGTAGCCAGTCAAAGGAGGAGAGACAACAGGCACAGACTGAAGCACAGGAAATTGCATTTAAATGTAAGAAACAACATTTTCAACGTGAAGGTGGTCAAACACTGGAACAGGTTTCCCTGTGAGAAAGCTTGTGGAATCTCCATACTCAGCTACATGCCAAACCCAACTGGACACTGTCCTGAGGAACCACTCTCATTGACCCTACTTTGAACAGCGGCTTGGGACTTGGCAATTTCCAGAGGTACCTTCAACCCAACAATTCTGTGAATCAAACTATAAGCTGATACAAACCAGACTAGCAAGTGGTTATTCGTGTATTCATAGCAGATATATCAATTTCAGGATGTATATGTAGGTATTCATGACAATCACAGGCTTGATCTGCCACTGACTCCAAATACCAAGCAGTACAGGCTCCAAGGAGGCTAAATTAAATTCTCACCAAGCCATTCTTTTTTTCCTTCAGCACAAAGGTATCAAAACCAGTTTCATGCAGCTTCCTCAAATCTGCGACAGCAATCCCTTTGCTGAAAAACACAGTTTAAATAGCACCGACCAATTCAGAAATAACACATTTTAAAATAGTCACTGAATAAAGCTGAGGCCAAAACTCTGGCAATTGCAATCTGCTTGCAAATGTTTTGAGCAGAGTAAGAGCCTAAAGGGAGTTGTATCATGATGAATTAATCACTTCCTCTAAGAAAGCAAACAAGGTCAAGAATCTGGCATTTCATTCACACAGGATTTTTGGTGTTTCTAAATAAAATGTGCTGTGTTACTATTATTTACCTATACTTGCTTGTACAAAGACTTCATTGCCACCGTCATGTCAGCATTTAAGATATTTGACTGTCTAGGAATTTTTTTTTTTTTTTAACCTCAACGACCTATTTTACTGAACAATATTTGAAGCAATTCTGCTTTGCTGAGTTACTATTTTTTTTTTAAGAAAGCTTCAGGAGAAAATCCATTCAGAAATCATTTACATGGCAAGCAGATGAAAATAAAATACTGTGAGTTTTGCTGCTGTTGCAAAGGTATATTTACATCAGAATGGTCTATTGCTTGTAGAGCTGAGATATGAAATAGGTCTCTGGACACATCCTTTCTGTACACAATATGGTTTCGGACATTTCTTTAGCAGTTTAATAATTTAAAAAATATATTTTTTTATGACTACCTAATAAACAGTCAACAAATGTGACAGAGAAGACAGGTTATGACAGCAAGAGCATTACACTGACAGCACTACGCTACACTCCCCTCGACCCTCTCTTACCATCACAGTTCACAACATTGATAACCAGCCACAGGAAAGCAGGACCAGTCTGTGGCTGGATGCAGCACAGTGATATTTCTGACTGCCAGCTCAGCGGTGTCTAGTTGCTTTATTTTGTTTATCTGCTTACTGCTCTGGTAAGTAACATATGAACACAAGCAAACATTTAGTGTCAGATCTAATCAGGAAGCCGATCTGGTTTTGGCAACAGGTCAAGACTCACTCATCAAACTATATTAATATAAGAAGATAACACTTTTGCAGCACTTCTTTGCTTGCTGTTTGCTTCTATCCTCATTTACACAGATTAATTCTGGGTCAAAGACTCCATTAAGATTTCATGGGTCAAATCCTTCTCCCTCCAATTTAACCTCTGTACCCAAAACTTGGCATCACCAAATTGGGAAGATTATCTGGATTCATCTTTTAAGCCAAAAGCTTCACAGTTAAAAGCTTAGGGAAATTAATTTTAGACAGCAATTGGAGCAAGACTTAGATTTCTATGAATTTGTGCTTCTAAAACATGCTTCCCTTGATAGTTGCTCTTCTTATCTTTTTGTAGTATCCCTCAGTTTCCACCTCTTCATTCCCTACACTGCCTGCCAGCCTTCCTTTATCGTACACACAAAGTATGCTCAACTCCTCCTCCACCTGCAGAAATCTACCTGCAGTCCTGGTAAATGGTGCTTTAAATCAATTACCAGTCAGCATACAAATAGTCTAACAATACCCAGCAAAGTAGATAGGTGTTCATTCTTGATCAAAGACTTCATCCATTCATGGTAAACCTGTACCTTTTTCTATACAGATCCTTCAAATGATCTTACATAAATGTAAGAATCGTGTAAGAACCAAGGGAGACTGACTTCTTACCTCCTGCTGCTCATTCCAGCACACCATGCATCCCTCTCTCCTCCTCCTCCTCGTATCTAGTTCCACCACATAATTATTTCAGACGTTATCAGATGTTTTGCAATGTTTTCAATACCTGGAGTGTTCCACAGTGCAGTAGCCCAAGAAAATTATCTCCTAAACTCCTTATTAGCATACTTGGTGAGAAAAATAAGCAAGTGTGCTACCAGTGATTTATACCAATAGAGAAAATGAAGTAGGCATGACAGTAAAAAACAAATTATGCAGCAAATTATTGGAACACCCAGCAAACTATAATATTAAACTGTAACTTAATAGAGGAGAATCATACTGACATGATGAATTCAGAGCAATTTGAAGTGAGGCACCAAGCACAAAAAAACAAACGTCCAATTAGGTGGCTCAAGATTAGATCAGAGAGGGGTATTATTTATCCTAGGGTGAACTCACAAACCATATAATAACCAGCTTAATTTCAAGCTGCAGGAAAATCCTACCATGTAAGATGCTTAAAATTAATGTAAGAAAAGAACTTTCTAAATTTGTCAGGAATCATCTCTATATAGCAATAAACTGATGTACTGCAAACGATACAAGAAGGCCTTTTCATCTTCAGTGTCTATGAATTTATCTGTGGAACTCAAAGATGAAGTCTGTACACATGGCTTCCAGGCCAAACCTGCCAAAACCAGGAAGATGATAGCAGATATTCCCAAAAACAAAGGCAGCATCAGTTGATAAAGCATTAGTGTGGTTCAAAGAAGTCATCATTCTTGGTGAATGGAAGTTCTAACCAACTGTGATGGGTGACTTGCTATTCATCATGTAAGCGCTCACACGGAAAACATACTAAGTATTTCTGTCACCTTAATTAAACACGTACTTGACATATATCCTTCTATTCACAACTAGAATAAGTCTTCCCAGTGCATGAAAAAACTCTGATGGTTTGTAGGCTGAACATATTCCCTGAAGACATTTAGATATATTCTCTAAACAAAGACATTCACCCAATTATAGCAGTGGTAATTTAAGACTAAATCGGGGATTAGAAAGCTGACTTTCTCCCTCAGGATCCCACGGTAATCATAAAAACCTCCAAATTTTGTCAACAAAATATACTCAGAAGTCTCTGTCAACATAAATATCAGACAATCAAATACTCCCTGCTTGTAGCCTACACAAAGAATGGCACACTGAAATCTTCCCTGAACTGGCAAACGCATAAAGCTCCTTAAAGTAACAAACAACTGATATTGAGAAGAACCCTTCTGATTTCTTTTCCAGTTTTTAATAACTGAATAGCTGGTCTACCTGGAATTGCTCCACTGGACCTAAAGCTAGTATGACACGCATTTATTTCCCAGCTACTTTCCCTGCACAGTAACACACTGGGCAATAATTAAACTTAACAAGAGGCTTCTGCATGATGGTAATTTTTCCAGCAACAAATATTAAGAGTTAGATATTATTGATTTTCAGATAAATAACACTACACAACTCTAGGTTCATATTTCATTTGTGAAAAGATTTTGTCAGCTTGATACAAATGACAAAATGACATCAGTCATGAGATAAACAGGAAGAAATCAATGACAAAAAGCTTTATATCCATGCCATTAGTATAATGTATGCCTGCAAATTGTGTGACCTTTTCAGCTACCAGCTAGGTATGCAACTTACCCAATTAAGTGTTCTGTGTTAATTCACAACATTTTACCTCATATCAATGAGTTTTCATGTCTTGCATTCAGTTGAATACTCTTTATTTAAAATATTGCTTTTTTTCACCTATAAGTATGCTGAGTAATCATTACACAACAAAAGGTTTATACTGATTTCTGCATAATTTGTTGTGTTTGTTTCATTAAATACACAATCCTTTTCTCTATTTCCATCCACTTGGTTGTTCATGTTACTTTTTTATCTGTTGCTTGCCGCTGCTCTTTGAATCTTGCTGCAAGGAGAGAAAAAATGGTGAAGGGTCTTGTATCAGTCCATCAGCAGCTGCATTATGTACTTTCCAGCACTGCAAGGGGTGATCTGAGGAAAGACTATATTCTCACTTTTGCTGGACATCAGGAGGTTGAAGTGGGGAAATTATATCAAAATAAACAAACAAACAACTCAAAAACAAAACCAAAACAAACAAACAAAAAGAAAAACCAAAAACAAAACAAAAAAAAAATCCAGCAAAGGGCATTTCCCATCACACTTCACCAAACAGAAGAAAGTTTCTTTAGAAGCTCACCACAGACACAGCTGAATTCCTCCACTCCTTACTATGACCAACACTTTCAGATGGTGTAACTGACTTTCCTGGAGAAACTCCCACTGTTCTCAGGGCCACATTTGAGAGAGATTTGCTTATTATTTGGATAACAAGTTTGCAAAGTACATCCAGAACAAACCCTGAAGAGTACGTGTGCTTACTCTGCATATCTTGAGAGGTTAGGATGCCATGAGGTATCTCCAAGGCAGATTGCCTGAAGGCTCTCTGCAAGATAACTCTACAGAAGACACACAGGAAGGACACGGGCAGGAGGAAGAAATGCTGCATTTACGATCTTCTTAAACATCATTCCTTCAAGGAAGTATGGACACGGAAAAGCTGCACGATATCTTCGCAGGTAATAGCTTTAAACAGCAGAAAATTGCCAATGGATTAAGAAACCATGGAAATAGTAAATATAGAAAAATAGACCTACATTTTGGAACCATTTTGATCAGAATAGCTACCTACAAACCTGGGTATCAGGAACACCTCTGAGCTGCTGGAGCCAGGCAGGAGTCTTGACTCCCTACCCCCAAAAGTTGGTTCTCACAAACAAGACATACTGGCAGTTCAACTGGAAAAGAGGCAAAACACACTGCAAACAATCCAGAAGGTCCAGGGACGACTTTGGTCCAGTAGAACATGCGCTACAGGGTGAGTTTCAATGGACTCACTGAATGTTGGGTTGTGCCTGTGTAGATTCTAAACTCAAGTTGCTGTTATAAAAAGTTATCAAGAGGAGTCACCAAACTTCAACAGTCTTTCCAGAAAAGACAAAAGACGGAGTTAGGAGACAGCAGCCTTGAAGGAGGTATGCCAGCTCAAAGCACATTTTCAGCAGCCACTGCAGGTAGAGTTCTGCTCCTTGTTCAGAAAACGCAGTAACACCACCACTGTCTTCATGTGGGTCAACCTGCTCTGATTTGGTACAAAATGCCTCAATTTTTTCAGGCAGCCATAGTTTGCTTCTATCTGCAAGTCACTCTTTGGTTTACAAAACAGTTTGTGCTCCACACATTTTTCTTATTTGTATTACATGCACTCCCTGGCAGAGGGAGATGAAAGACGTGGTAATTTAAGCCAAGAAAATAATCTGTGCTCTGATAAGGAGAGCACGCTCTCCCTTCAGGGCACAAGTTGACTCTCAAAGTGGAAGACAGGTAGTTCACAACATTTTTATTGAGTAGGCGAGGTCAGGTCAGGCCATCTGGGGGTGTCAGTACTGTCACTCCTGTTATACATCCCTGCATCACATTCCTAGAGCACAACATTCACAGCACCGCAGACTTTCTTGTTAAAGCCGCATTTTGCATGGATGAGGTTTTAGATCCTGGTACAACAAAGCTTTTGATTGACAGTCTGTCCAAGGAATGCTCTAAGAAAAACTGTTTTGAAGATTAAAATGGCTCTTGACTAAAGCTTCTAACCTCTCTTTACGAACTGCCTGGCAGCTTTTACTTGTGATTCATTTTCTTCATGTGTTCAAAGTGAAGCAGAAAATACCAAGCTGTAGTGGGCTACTTTTAACCATCATTCCAAGAGAGGTACTATAGTTTATGCCGACTCTCATCCTCCCCACTTGCATTTCCGCAGCCATGAAAATAGAAAAAGAAACAAAAACCACAAACAGTAACAGAACCTTTTTTCGGTGTTGCTTCACAAATTCCGCAATAAACAGAGAAAGGATAACAAATCTAAAGAGCAGAACTCCTTCATTTTATCTAGCAGCAATCTTATGCTGAAGGAAGGGAGAAAGGAGCCAAAAAAAAAATCTTGGACTGAGTTTATGTAAGGAAAGTTTGCAATTGCCTACATGTTAAGGCGGCAGGAAGGACAGCTTTTTAAAACTGAGATAAGAGAATAATTTTTCACAGGGAGTGGGAGGTAGAGGAAGTACAGTTCATACATTATACAAACCATGAAAATATAAAATAACAGCAAAATTTCCAAATGTGAATTATTATATCCTTAACATCCTCATTGCTTCATAGGTCCAGGAAGGTAGTAAAATCTTGTGTTTCCCATAATATTTTTTGCTTTTCACTCTTCAATCTAGTGGAGGATGAAGTTAATAGCAAGAAACTAAATTTATTATCACAACTATAAACTATTCTTGATAAAATAATATTGAGAATCCTGGTCATCTAATATTATATTAGTCAGTGATGGAGAAAGCAGTTCTCGTAATTTTGCTCTAAATACACTGGGCCATCACCCTGTTGCAACCAAATTTTGAGTGAATTGCAGTAACACAACCCAGTTTTTATAAAACCAATACCAGTTAAAAGTAAAACCCCAGTAAGCATTCTATGGCTGCCCCACCGACACAGGGACAAAGCGCTTTGCTGTGTGCCAAACAGACTTGGTAAGAGAAGTAGCATGTGTGCCAGAGCTAACAGAGCATGCTACACTCTGTTTTCCAGTCTGTGCAAAATCAAAAGCACATTGGATGTCTCTCGCAGCTCACACTTTGCAGCCTCAGAGTAACCTGTTGCATTTTAGCAAAGGAAAGTGATCACCTCTAACATTTACATTGGCAAAATACTTCACCAAGAGGACTGCAACTAAGTGTGACAACCAGATCCGAAGACAGACTACAAATAGCAATAAATACCATTTGTTCTCAACAGCATAGGATATATTCTGCTATTGTCTCTTTAATGTAATCAAAGTTCATAAAGAAAACTTGAGACAGCTAAGTTGGTTTATTGCTTAGGACTATAAAGCTTGTAACACATCCACAGATGTCTACTACTCCCTTATATGTTTCTGGGACTCAAAGAAGAAAAAGGGAGCAAGACCAGCTCAGAATTTCATTAATGTCATTACCCAACTTGTTTGCAATATATAATTCTACACAATTCGACAATTTGAAGTTATTACTTAAAAAAAAAAATATCAGAAAAAAAAATTCCAGAGATATGATTTACTGGTACTCAGCTGGCAGTTCTCAGAAACAGAACAAGCAACAAGCAATACTGGCCAAAAAAAACCCAAAAGCTCACAGTAATCAAGTTATTTTACAGATGAGAAGAAGTTTTATTAGACACTTGACATAAAACACTCTAGAAGTCAGCTCCTCAAGACAGAGAAAGGAATGTTTGTAAACATCTGAGCTAATACAACTAATTAAATCAGACACAGGAGTTTTCAGAAAGCCATCTAAACATCTGTCAGGCTACAGCATAAGCTAGGAGCAACTGATCAAACCATCAGGTTTCGATTGAGGACCACATCAAAGCCAGATGGAGTGACAAGTGACTGTGCTGTCCTCAGAGCAGACAAGAAACCACAGAAGCTCCATGCTGTGCCAAATGTACCTCTGTGTCCTGCCCACCTGCTCCTCTAAATAAGATATTATTGAGACATCTCTTCCCTCATCACACGCTACCTCCGTGCAGTCATGCTGACAGAAAAGTCAGGACATTCTACCTACTCTCCTCTGCTTGCTCGAGCTGGGAACAGAGCTACCATTTACCCCTGCCTGTTCCCAGACAAAGCACTCCAGTGGCAGCAGACATCAGAACATGGAAGTATGAGAACCCCTCAGAATCAAGGCCCACACAGACACGGATCCCTTGTTTAGCCACAGCCAGCAGCGGATACTGTCAAAAGAGTAAAAGAACAGGGAATGAAAGAATCATCCTTCTACCGGCATATTGCAATAGCTTCTAGTGCTACAGGGACTTCTTGAACCTCACCTTGTACCCAGTTCATTAGGATGAACAGCATCAAAATGATGCAACGTGATTCTCTGTGCACTCCTTTCCACCTCTTCCACCTTCAAACACACAACCTCCATGAAGAAACCTTGCTGATAAAAGCAGTTGAACTGTCTTTGTGACTTGAATTTTGGTTCAACAGATCTAGTACTTGAAAGATATTAACTAGATCTTGTCCAAACTATGCAGGTCCAACATGCATTGTCACATTTCATACTTCAGTGGAATATAACAAAATAAATATTTACTATATAGACAAAGGTTGCATACACAGGTCTGCATCAGGGAACAGGTACCCCCTCAGAATCACACTGTTTTCTTTAACCTTGAGTAGTGCTTCACTCTACTGATGGTCCTGCTATGGCTCTCAGTGAAGTCAGATGATTCTCAAGACAAGGAGGGTCACAGGCTCACAACTTTATCTCCAGAAGGAAATTTCTGGAAGTTGTAACCTAAGACAGAAGTCCAGGCCTCTCCAGCAAAAATCAGGCTCCAGATCTAACAAAAAAAAAGAGCAATTCCAAAACATAGACAGGACAGCTTTTTTACAAAAGAGGCATTGCATTTAAATGAACTTACAGGAAGAGTGGATACTCGGAAAGCTTTTTCTGCCTTCAGACACCAGATCTGGATCACCTGTGCAGTGCATTTCAGAGTTCATTACTCCATCTGGAAAGCAGCGGTAAAAGAAATCGGGACGCGGTCTACAAAAAACACCATGGATATTAAAAATATAAAAGCTGTAGTAACAAATAAACCTCAAAGTGATTATTACATTTACTGCTTATTACATACAGATTTCATTCCCTCCTGCCTTAACACAGCAAAAGAAATCATAGAATCATTCAGGTTGGAAAAGACCCTTAAGATCATAGAGTCCAACAGCAAACCTAACATTGCCAAGTGCTCCACTAAAGCCTGTCCCTCAGTCCAAGCCCACGTTTTTACGGGCGGGGTCTCTAAAAAAGCTTCCAGTGAAGCATACAAGTGGGAATTGTTTCTGAAAACAAACATGCAGGGTTACTCTTGCCTAAAGCAATCAATCTGGCACAGCGCTTCCAGTGACAGACCAAAGTAGCGTAGCAACCCCACAAAGCTGCATGAGTCTTGCCGACATCTTGCCCTGATGCTGACTCTCTAACTGCATTGAACAAGCCTCCGGGTTTCCTTTGACCCTGCTATGTGCTGAATGACAGCATGTAAGTTTGGTGTCACACTGATGCTGAGCTGATAAACCATGATGTAAAGCAGCACGGGAAATGACTGCAGACTCAGAGAGAAGCTGACAGAGCAACTAGCTGGCTTGGAGTGCAGGCAAAATGAGCTCATGTCTGCCTGAAGAAGATGGTGCAGACATTCTTAATTACATTTCAAAAGCACTCTTAAAATAAAAGTGCCAAGCACCATTGCTGTCATGGTATCAGTACCGTAGCAGAGAGGGTTCATCAGAAACCAAGCACAATTACTGCTTCCTCAGTGCTGCAAGACCGGTGAACAACAAATGCAGCACTGGACTCTATTAAACACTGTATGAATTCAAGTCAAATATTTTTCAGGTTGAAATATTCAAAATTTTGACACAGAGCCAAAAAGTAACTAAAAAAAAAATTTATTTTCCAGATTTTTGTTTGCTAGTATTTTTCTGAGCCCTTCATTCAAATTTATGCTTCCCTAAAAAAATGGCCTACCTAACAAGTCCACTTGTTACTTAGCTCCTAGGTTTGATCTGCCATGGATCTCAATGTTACGTGGAAATATGACGTTCGGTAATACACTTCACACACAACGCAAGCAATGGGTTATACAGACACTCAGTTGATTCCTGTTTAATCAGACTGGGGGCACTGGCATCTAAACTCCCAAAGGCTGTGACTCTTCCCTCCTGTGCTGCCAATTTAACGAACAGATTTCAGCTCACACCTTTCCTTTCAAAGTCCTCGCTTGTCTGGATCCATCAACCGGCCAAACAAATAACAAAACACAAGGGCACAGGTTCCTACCACAGTTGGATGTCACATAACGGAGCTGTACAACACCTGCACCAGGGAAAGGTCAGCTCCACAGGGGCCCATTCTAATTCCATGTGCTTTGGAGAAGCAGCTATGTTTTTATTAAGATGTATTGTATTTGGCAATCTGTCTTAATTTCTCATAACAGTTAAAGTTATCATTTATAACACAGTAAGACTTACCTTCCCACTATTAATTTAATAGTATTTGTGCAGACGCCATTCAGAGCTAGAGCCAAGGAAACAGCTACAAAACAGAACGAACAAACAGAACAGTAATAACCTCAATAACAAGCTATAAATTGCAGCATTACAGCATTTGACTTACAGACTGAAACCTTTACTGGACTAAAAACTCAATGATCTTTGCAGCCTACTATTTTTCTTATTATTCCAACTAGGACAGACCCCAAAGCATCATCCCCAACTGCGTGCCTGACTGTTCCGCTTTTACTCGCGATCTTATTTCCTTACGCAAATACAGTTTTTGGAGCATGCCATTTGCACAGGCATAAATCATCAGGTGGAAACAATTATTAGAGAATCAAGTACTGTGTTTATCAGTTTTGCAATTTACTGGATTAAAATCTTACGCTCTTTGGGTCGAAGAGAATTCCTGTATAGACCCATACATAAAATATATATGCACATCTTTCAAAAGGATGTGGATGTTTTGACAAAAAATCTTGACATTTTCCCCTTACCTTAACTCCCAGGATTAACCAACTAACCTAATAAAATTGGAGTAATAAACAGGAACTGTCACACCAGGTATGACTGAATAATCTTTTTTATTAGTACTTGCCTGCCGAGTCCCTAGATTTTCCAAGGAACCTCATCTAAAGCCTGAGGAGATCTCTGCCTTGATTTCAGTGGCACTTGGATCCACCGCACACACTCCTTTTAGATTAAAACTGATTTCATTTTGCAGTCCACACCATAGCTCCCTGTTACAACACCAGAACCACTGAATTTTATGTCCCATCAGAAAAAAAAAAAACCAAACCAACAAATCTCTGATTTCCAGTAGAGCAGTTACACTAATATAACTTTTGATTATGACAGCTATACGAGCTGTTTTCTCATTGGACTGCCACCCCACATGCTGAACTTCAGCAGCACTCATCCTGTCTCTGTAACATCTTTGCCTGAGGATATTATAGATTATAACAATGTGTGTCTTATAGGATCTATTTTTCTTTAAGTTAAAAAAAAAAGAGGTCCTCCATCAAAGCAAAATTAGATTATAGCAATAGCTGCCAGCAAAAATAAAAGAACAAGTCAATCCTAGAGACACTGATACTGTTCAATGAAGTCTTCCACTTTCAACACCTATGTTCACAGTGACCACTCAATTCCATGCTCTCTTTTTCCTTTCAATTGTTTTCTCTCAGCTATTTATGGTGATTGCACAGCGAACTGAAACTTTCCACAAAGTCAAATGGACATTATAGAGGGAATCATAACAGAAGGCAAGAAGAGCAGAAAAAATGAATGTCTCTTTAAAACAAAAAGGTGAGAATAAGTGATGGAGAAACTAATCCAAAGCTCCTTTCCTTCTTAAACAACAGAAAGTGAAACTCAGAACTGTGACTGTATGTATTTTATGAATCAGAGTTATTTCTACTGAATGGACTTGTCAGTAAAATATCGCTATAAGACATTTCAGAAGTTACTACAAATGACTGGTAGCAGCCAAAACAAAACTGAGATCTTTTCACACTTTTGTATAGAGCAACTGGAGAAAGACCAAGCTATGGGAACCCAGTCTTGTGGAAACCATTTTCAAAGGCAGATATACAGTGCCATTTAGATCCTATCTAGCTAAGGCAAGGCTGAGTACAATCTAAGGGCCAATAAATTAAAGTGTAAATTAGCCAGTAAAACAGAATTAGGCATATTTTACACATACTGCCAACACAAACATTTGCATTTCTTAGTGCTTCAAAGTATCCTCTGCCAGTGGAAGTGCTTTAGTCAATTTTAGTCCCTGGCAATATCTCTGTATGAAGGATCTGGGCACATATCACTAAAAGATTTCAAAAGATAGGAGAGCAGCCAGAATTAGCTGGAACTGTTTAAGACTTACCATCCCCACTGTCTACCCGTTCCTCTCCTCAAAGCTGCTGCCTACAACTGTAATTAAATCTCACCCATAACCCAGCCATAGCAGTTCACCATCCAGGATTAAGTGTACATCCAACTCCACTGGCAGCTTAAGATGAAACATCAGCTTCTGATTAGAAAAGCTGAGCCATGAGCACGGATTTTGGAAAGGGGAACAGTAAACTCCAGGAGAAGGTCAGAAAACAATGAGAGGAGTAATTTCCTACACTAAGCAGCTGAGTCTCACAGGACTTTCCAGTCAAACCCTTAATTTAGAATAGCTGCAAGTGTAAGTAAAAGGTAAGTAATAGATTGGCTGTGACAGAAAAATATACATCTGAACAGTCTCTCAGATGATCGTGACTTTCCTGATCAAATTCTGGCCCTTGCTAGACTGTGGAATTAACACACAGAATACGTATATCTAGAAACATACATTTAAAAAAAAAAAAAAAAAAAGGGTTTTGTGGGATGCTATAACTGCACTGAAAACTACTGTAATGGACTGTAATAGAGACAGGTTTTCTTCATGGCTTCAACTACAATTGGAATCAATCTCTGAGAGCTATCAGACATTTTCCATCTCAAAGTACGACATACATTACCTAAGAAAGCCTCTTTAATTTCAGTCTTGTCTGTTCGCCGGATTATTTTCACCACAAAAATGACTGCTAGTGGCGTAAGGAATGAAATTGCCTGTAAGAGATAACAAATATCATCTGTGAGAGCATCAATTCCTTTTCAGTCCCACTGAATAATTAGCTCCTGTTAGCTCCATTTAAACTGGAAGGGTGAATGATCTTTATCAAACTCCTGACCTTAAGCAAAGTGGGATGATTTGTCTTTGCAACTACAGGGCAACAGATACAAATCAATCATAACTCACAGTTATATTACAATTTTAATGTAATTGCCTGGAGCCACATTTAAAATGTCAGCTTCATAAATGAAAAAGTAGCAGTCTATAAGGTCCACAAAATTCATAGACTGTTCAAAACCAGAAAAACAACACCTGAACATCTCCAAGTACGCTCTCTGGTTAAGCAGAACCATATTCTTTTTTTATCAGTGCTGTAGGACAGAATTCCTCCTACAAGGAACCTGAAATGGCACCTGCATATCAATGCATGCACTTCATTTCCACGAATAGCATCTCCATTATCATAGAGCAATTTGGACTACGGTTGATGATCCACCGTGCCAGTTATTCAAAAAGCATCCTACTTCATGCAGTGCCTGTATACCACGGTCTATCCTCCCAGAGCAGATATTTATTGTCTTTCTCCAGAGAGACAGATCAATTTCTCCCAAGCACAACACCAGTGAGTTTTTCTTTAGTAGCCTGCCATGGAAACTATGATTTTTTTTCCCAACCGGTCTTTCCATCGTCCCTTCTGTTTCAGGCCTTCAGCTGCAGAGGCAGAAGGCAGCTTGTAGGCAAGGTAGTCCATTCATACTTCTTGCTGGTTCCGGTCTAAATTAACCAATTCCTTTCTGGAATCTACAAACCTTTTCACAATTACATTTGTTCAAAACCAAATCAAGGTCTTTCAAAAGCATCTATTCTCTCAAAGAAAAGTGAAAATCACTGTTGGTTTTTTTTTGTTTGTTTTTTTTTAAACAAGGTGAAAATTAAGCTGTATACAGCACAAGGTGCGCTAGGGCTTAAGTAAGATCACACTGTCCTTACTGAGGCTGAACAGTGCCTTGCTTCTTAAACAGCCCCACTGAAACAAAAACCACACAGGACAGACATGTAATGACAAAAGATGTTTGACTCTTCTTTTATAATACAGATTAATCTATCATAGTTTTATGCTTTTAGAATATTTGAGTAGGTACAACATGAAAATGCACTACATTTGTTATTTTGGTGGTGCGTGTTGGACCAGATTCCCCTCACCTGCATCTGCAAAATATTATCTCAGAGAGTCAAGCAGATTAAAACAATCTGGAGTCTGCTCCCCTTTTTTACATCTAGAAAGGCAGGCACCAGGTTTTGTGCAGAAAGATGCACCGTTTCCATTTAAAACTCCCTTCTGTCTACAGATTCAAGTTAGGATGCCAGTGCCACGTTACTGCTCTAGAAACGTTCACTTCTCTCTGTCTTCAGCAATAGTTTAATTTCTGCTTTCAGAAACAAAGAGTGAAATAAAAAAAAATGTTTAAAGCAAAAACTAGAATTATTAGTTTAATTCTAAAAGTAAGGATTGCCACCAGGGAAGAAAAGAAGAAAGATATCTGCATTCTGTTGTTAAAAAACATGTAGAAATATAGCCAGCCTGACAGGCTTATAGTGGTGGTTTAATGGAGTTAGAAATCTTTTGAACAAGTAGGACCAGCAGAATGTATCACCAAGAAGAGAATTCAAGTGGCAGCTTGTTCCAAACCATTTCACAATCAGTCTTCAGAAGTCTGGTAAAACTGTAGATTTCCTCGTATTTCACAAGCACACGGATTTTTGAGAGTGATGATGAACTACTCATGTTAGCAGTACATTGCTGTTCCTTACACAAAAGTATTAGCTGGAAGGTGGTTTTTGTTCTGCAGCAAAATGCACATATAAAGGAAGTTTCACTTGGTAAAGACTCCTTTTCCTTTATTTTGTAAAAAGATTCTGTATGGCTCATATCCCTAACAGATTTGGCAATGGTCTAATGAGCAATACTCTCCACAGATGCTTCTCAGTAATGTTTTCTTTTCCAGCAGTGAAATATTCCAACATTGCCTTGCTTTTGTGAAACACGGACAAAATCTCTCTCATTCATTATTCATCCTGGCAAGCCAGAGATATGCTAAAGTTATAGGCACTCCCACATACTTCCAGGCATTCGAGAGAAGCTGACAGTACCTTACACTTTCCAAGATAAGGAATATCCACTGTCAGAGAGACAGAACAAAGCTCAGGTCTTTCCAGTCGTTGTGGTTTGCTTGCTACCCATGCAGAACTCAGCTTTGTCTAATTTGGATCTGCGTTTGGAGTATTCACAACATTTCTCTTGAAGTCTCTCAGCAAATAAAATAATCCAGCAGTTCATCAAGTCTGAGAGATTGCTTTCTGGTAAGCCACAGCCATACATTTCAATATCAGACTACAACAGTGGCAAGAAATTCTTTACATAATGAAAGCTTGTGATCAATGCCAGAGTTGGATTTTTATTCTTTTGAATTAAAGAAATAAGAAAAAGCATTTAGAAAGTATCTACCTTTCTTAATTTAGGAAGAGTTCATTGAGTTACTGAGATGTCAATGGTCTGAGCCAGAGAAAGAACACAGACTATACAAACGTTACTGACTCACAGCTGCCTGGAAGTTCCACGTGCCGTGAAGTATTCCAAAAGCTGGCTCTATGGGAAGCAGTTAACAGGGAAACGTACTACACTTACATCCCAGAATTGTGCTTCCCAGGGGCTACTGCCTAGAGAAGAGAGGACAAACCCAACTGGTTTGAAAAATGGTTTCACCAGTGCAGCAAAGCCCAAACAGTGATTCACTATTGGTTCTTGGACTCTTCAGTTATAAACACAGATCAGAGACCATGGAGAAAGGTAATGCTCAGCATAAGGAAAAATGGCAGAATTAAACTTAGAGTCTTTCCTAGCACAACAGTTTAATGTTTGGTTTTGTAGATTTATTAATACATCTGTCTTCCATTTCAGGAAAAACATGTATTTTCACCCATTCAGGCTGAAAAAGTCCTTAATAGAGCTTCTTCTTAATGCAATATAAACAATGTGCTGGTGAAGTTAAAACCAGTCCTGCATTCTGAATTCAAGTCTTAATCTGAAAAGTGAAATCCTGGCTTCACTGAAGATACAGGAAAAGAGGCTTTGATGTAAGGCTACTAGGATTTGACCTCATCTACCATGCCCGTTCCTGCACACTCTCCACTTTGACTGATGAAGCTTTTCAAAGATTGACCTACTTGTTTTAATAGTCTGAACTACACCGTAATTTCTTATCATTTCTGTAGTGGTCTATCTTAAAGCACTCTTATGGTTACATATGTAGATTATTACCATTGTTAATCATTGCTAGTGAAGGTTCTCAAAGCCATGAATTTTGATAATCAGACAAACCATCAAAATCAGCCAGCAAGCCCGCATGTCAGCATGAGCTGTGCTGGGGAGATCCAGAAGAACGGTGACAGCAGAGCAGCTCCATGATATATTTAGGAGGCTTGTTGGCATAAGCTAGAACAAAGGATGTCTACACAGCCTAAAAAAAGTATTTGGAGGCAAATATCTTGGTGGCTAACATGCTTAAAACTAATTGGATTTCAACATTTAAGCACTTAATCTAATAAGAGCATGGCGAGGTTTTGTCAGGTTACCCAATCAGCTCATTCAAAAAGATGCTCTAATAATTTCTCTAGCATCTCTCTAAGTCAACAGTAGCTTAAATCTTAAACCATAAAATCAACATTCATAAATTCAGCCACCTAATAACACTGCTTTTTAGCAACTCCCCACAATTTCCTACATTTTGCCATTTTGGACACCCCTGGTTTGGAAAAACAATTGTCATGAGAATTAAAGGAAGATCCTGTACTTCCCAAAGCTTTCCTACTGCTTATCAAATGAAAGCTTACTTAGATAACAGTCATCAAGTGCCCAATAGACCTGTAGTACTTACAAACATAAGACGCGTAGGTATGTTGTCTGATTGCACCAAGGGATTTTTATACAGCCAGATCTCTTCCGGCTGGATAACTCGCTGGAATGGATCCAAAAATTCTGTAAAACTGAAAAAAAAAAAAAAAAAAAAAACCCAAACAATTAAAGATACAATTTTTAAAAAATTTGAAATTATGACCAAAAAACCCAGAAGAGTCCTCCTGATTTAAAACTGCCCCCAAAATTAATTATGTTACTGTATGCGTATCCTACCTCACTGCTTTTCAATGATACAACCTTCATAAATATACCTTTATACCTTTTTTAGGAAATTGATTTTTTTTCAGTCTATATTCTACAACTTTTTAAAAGTTCCATAAACTTTACTGTGGACAATAAATTGTCTCTTTTTTTTTTTTTGTGGGAAAAGTGTGCAAAGAATATTGTGGGATTAGAAGAATCACGCACCAAGTGTTTTATACTGAAGAAATTATATACCAGATATTGAATATAAAGTATGTCTTTCAAATGTCAAGATCCAAACTTCGAGGTATGACAGTTGTATTTGCAGGATCACAAAGCAGGGAGAAAGAAGCAGCCCAGACAATTCCTTCTGGGATAGAAAGAACAGATCACTTTAGAGAATATCTCCAAAAGAGACTTACTCCTAAAGCAGGCTGGGCTCATAGAAACACATTTTTCCTTTTTCCAGATTGCCAGTATTTTGATTTATCTGTCAAGCTTAAGAAGAATCTAGCTCTACCAGAAATGCCCTGTTTCAATTTCATTCTCATGTCTTAAACAAACACACACAAAAGAAAACAACAAACCAACCAACCAGCCAAACTCCACAGTTCTGTAATTATGTTATTTTGAAATGAAGAGCATCAAACTAAAACCTTGAGATTACATTGTTACATAGAAAGTAAATTACTTGTGTGGGTATCTTTTGTCGGGCACTGAAAGAGGAAGCAGGAATTGTGATCTTTGACTGCAGTAAGAAGTTTCAAAAGCTTTTTAGGACTATATTTTTTTTTTTTTAGGTTTCTCTTGATTTAAACCATATTCCTTTTTCCACAGAGTCCTTCACTGTCCTCTAACTCTTCTTAGCTTTGAAGCAATATCAGACTTCCCGGGAAGTTTTGCCTTTACTTCACATTACTCATTTCAGGGTTGGTTTACGAGGATTGAAAGGATGGCTGCCGAGGGATCAGTTTTCTGTGGATTGGTCTTACCTAATAAACCCACGAAGCCAGAACACAGAGATGCAGTGGCCCAAAGCTTTTTTTTACTGTAAATTTCCCAAGCCCCTTCAAAACCAAGTTTTATACAAGTAACAGCTCCAACAATTTACTTTGTAAATAGAAAAAGCTCAGAGCAATTTGTAAAGCAGAGTACAATTAAACCATGCATATGCAACTCCCTCCTGTGAAGATGAGTCCTCAAATCTAGCCGGGCCAGCGATTTCCCAAACAACAGTAAGCCTTACCCAGTCTTCTGGGTCTTAGGAAATTCTTATTTTTATACCTTCCAAGGACTGACCAGCTGTATTTCATTTTCTCACTGTAGTTTACAATCTCTCCAGTAGCTGGAGTCTCCTGCGCCCCCAGCACATCCTGAGCACACTCAGGATTGGCCTGAGCACACTCAAACTCCCTCTAGACAGAAGGTACAAAACTCTGTCTACTCCAAACAGCCCTCCTGACCTCTGCTTCCTAAGGAAAAACAACAAAATCTGAGGACCAAACAAGCCAAACACAGTCTTGTCACTTGTAACGATAGTTGTGTTTCCCTTTCTGACCTACATGGACAACCAGGTTCTTCTGGCAACTTAAGGAGTCTGGTATTGAAAGGAGAATATTTACTTCTTCAAACCCAGTCTGACCCTGCTCTCCAAAGAAGATGCATTTCAGAAGTATCAAAACACTTGGTTTCAGTGTTTTCAAAATGAAAATTTAAATCTTGCTTAAGTTTAGAAAACAATGGTTTGTGCAAGACAAGAAAGAGGGAAACTTTTCTAAAGACAATCATTCCAGGAAATAAAACACCTCATATATGAAAAATTCATTTTACAATTTTTCACTTCAACTAACAAAATAAAGGTTGATTTCCAAGCACCTTTGTTTTCAAATTTCAACGGAGAGTCCTGAAGTAGATTATTTTTATTTTCAGCCTTTAAAGATATTGATGGCATCTAGAAGCAATTAACTGCTGGCTGAAAGGGTTCAGTTGCCAAGCAAAGACACAGGCGTGGGTATGGCATCCAATACACGTCACCTGGAAAAGGTGAATATCAAAGTTCACAACTGTACTGACCAGGACTTAACATTCATTATGAAGATGTATACAGGATCCACGCCAGGACATACTTCACCGCTGTCATCTAAACATAAATAAATAGGTAAGCACATGTATGCCTGGGCATATAAGAAGTTAAAGAAGCCAGTTGAGTTTCAGTGACCATATCTTTCAGCCAGTCACATCTTTTCTGATGTTCTCTCTCTGGTATCTGCTGGTCTGACTGTTTTGAGGCAGTTCTCAAAGCATGGGGACTGACGGATACGCCAAGGAGCGCCTTGTAGCAGAGACACATTCTTTGACCTATCTGGGCCTTGAAGCATTTCTACTAACTGCAAAAAGCAAACAATACACAAACATTTCAAGGCGGAAACTTCAAGGTGATCAAGGTATATCGGTGCACTATTGCACTTTTAGAAAACATGTCGCATTCAACCAGCGATTTAATTAATTTGACATCAAGACATTTGACATTATGAGCAAATGCCAACAGAGTTAAAGGTTTGGGGCTGTTCTCATTCTTTTGTGTCCTGTCTCCCTGTAAAGTAAGAAAAAAGATTAAAGAATAGTTGTTTAACTCTGAGAAATTAAACAAAAATGAAATTGATAGTTCTCACAGGAGTCATACTATGACACTGCAAATATGTGCTGTCATAAGATTTAATTCCTTTATGAGGCAAAATAACACATACGCTAAAGAGATTAAACTAAAATAAATAACATAAGTAGTATCTGATTCCAATTGAAGACTGATTTTCTGATTAGTGTATGCTATCTTTGTACTTTTCTAAAGAAAGATTAATTTCAACAAATCTATTAAGGACAGTAATAATTATTATAATTATTATTTAACATAATAAGAGCAGCTTTTTTATCCACTACATATTAAATCTGATTATGCATCCATTTCTTCCTCTCACTTGTGTTCTGAATGTCTTCCAAGAAGAATCATAGAATCATAGAATGGTTAGGATTGGAAGGGACCTTGAAAGGCCATCCAGTCCAACCCCCCTGCAAGGAGCAGGGACATCCCCGACGAGATCAGGTTGCTCAGAGCCTCATCCAGCCTGGCCTTGAATGTTTCCAGGGATGCGGCATCCACCAGCACCTCTCTGGGCAACCTGGGCCACTGTTCTACTACCCTCAGTGTAAAAAATGAGTGTTCAAATATACTGAAACAGTATGTTTGGAAAAAAAAAAAAAAAAAAAAAAAAAAAAGCTGAAATCACATAGAATAATTTCAAAATCACTACTGAAGGAGAAAAAAAAAATAATGCAGAGTGCAGCAGATTTTGTCTGTGTGAACAATACAGAAATACAAAGTAAATAGTTAAAGGGAAGTGACTATATAAAAAGAAATCACTTTTTTTTATCTTCAAAAAAAGCTCAACTGCTAATTAAATTTTTATGCCAAGACTCATAAGAGAACAATCCTCCTCTTTTTTTGAAGCCTCACCGACGGGTGACTGGATATGAGCTTTCACTAGCTTGAAGGCAATTCCCTTTGTACTCCATTAAACAGTCATGAGGACATACTGGTTTCTAAGCTGCCTGACACTTAGTGATTTATGTTCCTTTGTCCTAACCAAAAGTACAGTCTCTTACTATTCATAAGCCAGCACAAGCTGTTTAAATGACTAGATGTTATTAGAAATTAACGTAGTCCTTGGGTAAAGAATACTGGTTTCTAGACATTTTCTATTATGCCTGAAGAATCGTATGACATCTCCATGTAGAAGGTGGGCAACTTAGGAAGCTTACTTTGTACTAGTACATTAAATTTTAGTATTAGCTTTTAGCCTTACATTTTCTGCATGTTTACATGTTCATCAACATTTTTAATAGCTTAACAAGCCAGATTTTGAGAATACTTCAGCCTGATAACACACATTTAAGGCATAAAAGGACTTCCATTAACTTCAAGATCCTTTAACCGCGACTTCCAAAGCAACCTAAGGGGAAGTGGAGCCCTAATTCCATTGAAAACATCAGTGAGGAACAGGTGCCCCAGCGCCCAACAATACACAGTAAATAAAAATGTTATTTTGTGAGGACACAAGCACTTGCAGGTTACATTAACTTCATCTCCACCTAACATCACGTAGCCCTTAAAGACAATGTCTATGCAAGCACCACATCACAGACTGATCAAGGGAAAAGTACACAGTAATTTTGTGACAATATGGACAAATAATGTTTTTTATTAAACCATTCACTGGTAGTGAATGAATCAAAACATTGCATAAATATCCTCACAGAGCCTTTGACCTGTGCTTCCACCCTGGTTTTCATCTCCCATAAGTGACAGCAGGGTATTGTCAGGACCTCATCTTAGTGTTTCAAATGCTGCATACAGCAGCTACCGTTCCCTGGCATTCTGCAACATGAAATCAAGAAGCAACGACGTTTGGAAGTTGCCAAGACCAGAGAAAGAGCAATAAGCAGTACTGCATTGGTTGGGAAGGTAGAAACCTTTAAGTGTGGGAGTAGAAAAGTATGTTCTCAATGTATCAACAAGAACAGGACAGGAACAGGACAGATGGGCCCAACTTTAGGATTATATTGTTGTGTCCTGTTACAGCAGGACAGAAGCTACCAGCAATGAAACCATGAGTGGCATTCACCTTAGAAGCACAACCAGCGTTACAAGGATTGCCAGTAACAACCATAAAACCACACATGGGATTTGGTCCTGGCAGTGCTGGGGACCTAGATATTTGCTTCATCAGAAGAGTTCACACCACACTGGAAGGTTAGAGATCACTTCTTGGTTGTCAGCATCAACTAAAGGATGTACAAGGGTTGTTTTTTTTTTGTGGGGAGGGAGAAGCTTTTGCCTTGTTTCTTACAGACAAGGCTCATACCAAGTAACAAGTGAAAAAAATGAAGAGAGGACAGAGACATACATATGGCATGACAAAGCACCAGAAGAGAATGAACATGAACTCGTGACTTGTGATACTCAGTCTTTCATACAAGATACCTAATGACCACCACTTTTCTAAGCTTCATCTGTTCATAAGCAGATCTAATCCTAAAATGGCTTTGTACGCAATTCCTCACTGAAGCAAGTAATGAAGAGATAACAGGTGTTCATCAACTTCTCTTATAAATTACCTCTGAGGGCTTGTGAAAAAAATGTTTGGCTCTCACCACGATTCCCTGACCGCAGAACTCCATGTGAGCAAACTCACCACTGCCTCTCCTACAGAAACCAGTTAGCTGTGACTGTGCGACTGGAACTCCATCATGTGCTTCCTTACACGCATATTTCCTTGAGTATTCCCCGAACTAGGTCTCAAATCTAGTAGTAAAAGCTTTTATAATGTATTTGCCATGTTAAATTGTGCAATCAGTTGTCCTGACACTAAAACTGCACAGTTGCACACAGCATCGGTGGTGCTGGAGTTGGTAGGGCTCCATACAGGTTGGCCTAATTACAGAGTATCTACACAACATGTAACTTGGAGACTCTCACACAACCGATTCCCAGCCCCAACACTTTGAACGAAGAGCCAGAAAGTAGAACACAACAGCTGTTGAGAGAAGGAAATGATATTCTGAAGGACAGAACTTGCATTAGGGGGTTCCAACAAGCGACCCAGGCTAAACAGAAGGAGCCCAGTGTTCACACCGGTTGTGTATGTTCCACTCAACACCGCTCACCCACGTCACCTACGCCTCCATCTGAATCCAAGGCTTCAACTTACCCATTCTGAAACATGGAAATAGTGGAAAAAGCGTTCACATCATTATATTTGATATAGCTGGAGAGAATAACTTACTCTCATGCCATGAGAAAACCTACTCTTGTTTATTCCCCATGGGTAATATTAAGGGGAAAAAAAAAAAAAAACAAACACCAAAAAACAACTTTTAGTGGTTATTTTAGGAACTCTAGCAAAGACAGACAAAATATGAAAAGCTTGAAACGGTCTGTGGCTGGAATGCAAAATTAACAGAACTGAAGTGGACAGGATAGTGATGAGGTGAGTTAGGAAACAACGCCTGTGGTTTATCACCATCATTCTGCTCACCCCATGAACTTCTGAGGAGTCCAGTTTCTGAAATCCTGCTGCCTATGTGTATTATCGTGATGACATAGCTTTGTGTTAGTTTAGAGGTTAGCTTAAGGAAAGACATCTGAGCTGTTTAGTTTCTATAATAACTTGGAAAACCCACGGTTCCTCAGCCATCAGGAAGGCAATTACGTATTGGAGTACAAAAATACGACCAAGGCCCAATTATTAATGATAAACTGCAATTTCACCAAGGAAAAAAGCTGACAGGAATTAAAAATATAACTTCAGTAACAAACTCTAGTTTTGATAGGAAGAGAAACTTTCCCTGCAATTATGGCACAACGCTGGATATCAAGAGATTTGATGTTTTCTGCCACTGTTCTACAGTGCAAGGTAGGGCAACCCACTGCAGCAAGAAGGGTCAATGTCGGTACCAAAGCCAGACTCCTAATGCTGGGGTTTGCTCATTAACTGCACGCATGCCCATTATGCCCTGCTGACAAGCATTCAAGCAGGAAAGCAACAGCTTCAACTTCTCCATGGAAATCAAAAGTAAAGAGTTAAATTCTAAAATATATTAGAATTTATATTGCAATACATATTGATTCCAGAAGAAGCATATACATGAGAACAGAAAATGTTTTATTGGTTCTTCATAAGCTTTGATGGAAACGTGTTATTACAACTATCACCTTGTAAGTGCAATAAAACCAATTCATTAAGTAATTTACATTTGCTCTAAGAGATACAGAAGCAGCTGTATCAATAAATTATCTCTACCTTTTTAATAGCTGAAAAATTTATTTCCCAATACAATGCCGTGCAGTGTATACACCTACCACTTCTGATTAACAATCCAGAATCTTAATACGGAGCTGTATTGGGTTTGAGCATCCTGCAGGATACAGGGTAGTTAATATTCACCAGGAACACCCTACAAAGATAATTCAGAAGATGGTTTTATTGCTACAGAAATGAGATCTGATGCCTTTCTTCATTTGCAGTAACCTTCTGATGTAGGCAAGTATTTACAAGACTGAGAGTACCGCCAGAAAGTAAACAGTAAGAAAAGTACGGCAAGAGGCTTCTTTTCTTCAGTCCCTATCCAGTGCCCAATACAGCTCTGGGAATAACGCAAGTTGACAGTATTTTTTAAACTTCTGCATTTTTGAGAAGCTAAAAACAAAGCCTTCATAATGATTCCTGATAACATTTGGTATTCTAATCTGAATGTATACAGCTTTCCTCACTTTTACTTTTGTGGGTGCACTTTTATGTAGGGAGAAGCCAAAAATCAATGGAACTAAATCCTGGGACTTATAAGGACAAAGAGTGGGATCAGTATTTTGAGGTTTTTTTTATTTAATGTCACTGGTGAGTAGAGAACTAGCTCTCCAGGGTAGGTTTGGCTTCAGATGAGTCAATATCACTTGATGTAAAAGCTTTCTGAATATTTCAAATCAGCTAGCAATTGCAGTGTTACATTTAATTAGCACATATGTCCACATTAGCCCTTCAGATAAATAAGAAATCATTTTGATTAAGAAGAGATTGAAAATAAATTCTGATGCAGTTTTTAAAATATGCTTATTACCATGGCTGTCATATTTCCCAGATGTGCTGAACGACGAGAGTTTCCAGCACTTTTCTTTAGTCTTACTAGCAGGTTTCCTAGATTTGCCTGATATATCCACTGATTTACCAGATCTATATCTAGGTGTGACTTCTTCCAAAGATGAAGGGCCACCCTCTTTACTCTCCACCTCACAGCCAGCATTGTGCTCCAGTCAGGGTGAGCTGTACTAGTACAGGGTCAACACAGCCAACAAGATAGTTTCTTCAAGTAGAATGTGTCTAGATGATGGAGGCTGTGCCAGTCAGTCTCTGAACGATTATGGAGCCACTGGATCCTTCTCTGATACAGCATCTGTATTTACAAAGGCTTCATCAGTTGCACCTGATGTAGCACATGACTTGAGCCATATGCACCCATGCTGAATATACAGAGAGAAACGGGTTAAAACCAGACCCCAACCCCTCTGCTCAAATTTTATCTTCCTTACTTGGTCCAGATTCAAAAAACAATGTGAGTTATATGAACCAGCAAGGAGGCAACAGCTGGAGAGTCTGGGCTCAGTTAAAAGCTCTAATCTTGAAGTAACAACAATATAGATTCACAACAGGAGTCCTGTAGCTTATGAAATAATATCTAAATGATACGTAAATGTTCTTACAATACCTAATATGAAATAGTGAACCAGTAATCTCTTCACAACGCTGAAAAAAGGAGAATAGCCTGGAGTTTTAGAACCTAATGTTAATTTATTTTGTACATAAAGTATACCTCTACCGCTTTCTTAATCCCTGGCATTTGAACTCTCTCTGGGTAAACAATTTCCTTCCTGTGATACTATTTCAGTCATACTAAACCCAAGAGGAAAGGGAGAGGATTATCTTAGCATGCAACAACAGCACAAGAACAAGCAATTAACACAGCCAGACTTTTGTTCTTATGCATCTGAGAGAATCCAAGAACTTCCCATCCATACATTCTGCTTGCTCATGGGCTTTGAATGCAAGGAGCACTGAGTATCATTATTGCCAGTATGAAATGACTGAATCTAGGGTTTAAAAATGGGTATCCAGGCATTAAGCTACTTAACTAGCTTCGATACAACCTTTTCACCATCATTTCCTCCTTACAGAAGTGGAATATTTGGAAAAGAGGAAAGTTAGAGGAAGAAAGAGGGAACAGTTGGTCATGCTGCATTGCAGCTTTGAACAGGAGAGCAAGAGACAAGAGCAGCTATACTGAAACAGGAGAAAAACACTGCAAAATGAGTCAAATTGCCATACTATGGCTTGGTTTACATTTTAAAAACTTTTCTTGACCTAATACTGAAAGTGATCTTTGCATCTTTTACTTTCTGGTCAGGGGAATATAAAATAAACCATTCTGAAACAAAAACATATTTGTTTTTGCATTTAGCTGTTCCTGAGGTGAAAAAGCAGTTCAGTTCTTGTCATGCCTGCTCACATGGAGCACTGGCGTCGCACTGCAAGCACAGGGCAAGCAGGTCAGAGCTGCTACCTTACCATGTCAATGTGCAGTACTTCAGGCAATCCAGTACAGCTGCACTACGGTAACAGAGAGAATCAAAAGTGGTAGTCTTACAGAAATAACAGATACCAACACAGTTAAAACTACTGGCTCCTGTTTTCATCGCATTATCTCTCATTTCAGTTAATAAAAAACATTATTTATGGTATTGTTGCCTTTATGCTCTATTTTTGTTAAATATATATTATGATGTAAGCTATTTCACAAAAGCCATTTTAATGTGTTTGTGTTTGGGGAGGAAGGAGTAGAGAGAAAGGAAATCATCAGTATATGAGCATCAATGTAGCCATCAGAATTTTCAAAGCTGGCAGTCGTACATTATTCTAAAGTAAAGAACAGAAATCATAGTACAGGCTTAAATCACCTAAGCATGTATCTGAACAATGAACCAAAGCACACTACAGAGTCAAAATTTAGCTTTTGATGGGTTTTTTTAATGCTTCTTTTTATTATATCTCAAACTGTTTTCAGCCAAACAGCTCTCAACAGCTCCTCGGACAACTATCCCAGCTTCATAGCAATTCGACAGAGCTGAGCAGCCTGATCAAGTGTCTTCTGTTTTCATACCTGTGTGCCACACTCCTATTGACTACAGGTTTGGACCTGAAATGAAACTCAGGGGTTAAACTCAAAGATGCTGAGTTTCTCTTAGTGACCAAAGTTCTTCCGTCACTCCTTCTCCAAAATTCCCTTGGTAGCTCACTGTTACTTCAATGCTTCTCACTCCTGTCCCTCCTGTGATAGCTCTTTTAAGATCTTGCTTGGAACAAGGGTTTAATCAGTTGGAAGTGACAGCTTGGCCCTGGCAGCTTCTTCAGGAGCAATCTCTGAAGCACACTAATACGTTCCTCCATGCTGCAGGATCTCGTCTCCATTCAGTCGCTGCCCCCCCCAATCTTCTCAAAAGCCCCATGTCGAAAACCTACCACCACTTCTACACAAGAAATTTTCTTTCTCACTCACCCAGCTTTCACCCGACACATTTGCTGACAAGTTATTTTTAGCCTACAATACGTTTATTATATGAATGTTTAGGATTTGTATCCCATTTTCTATGCACCACTGTTCCCTTCAAATGTACAAACAGACATAGGACCGGTATGGCAGTGAAGCCCATCACCACAAAACTCCGTACCTGACGGGTACAGACTGAATAAAAGTCAGGATTAAGTAGCATCAAACAAATTGTTCACAGCTAGAGCCAAGTGCCAAAACACGTTCTCAGCCTGTTTATTCAGATGAAAAAACAACTCAGGAGCTGGCAAAGAAGTGAGAGAGAGGAGAAATACTATATCCCAATCTGGAAGGCTCAATCAAGAGTTTCTTTAGGTGAAATTAAAACATTAATTTTCAATCAAGCAGGAATATACAATTTTAACCCAAACTGAAATTAAATATTTTGTCTGGGTATCTATTAAACCCATTTTAATAAAAAATGCATTTTAAAATTCAAATTTTAAAATAAAACACTTCAGTATTAGTAAAGAGACACTGTTTTGACCCAGCTATTTACTAAATGTAATACAAATTTACAAGTTATTTTATTCCAGCACTTCCTTCACAGTTGCTGTATGCGATGACTTCATTATTCTCTGGGTGGTGGGAGGAGAAAGGAGAGAAAGATCTGCCTAACGATATTCACAATCAAATCCAACTGTATTAAAATGACTCAATCCAAAAACACTTGTGTGAACAACTACATGCTCCAGAGAATTAATAATTATTAAAAAAAAAAAAAGTATAAAGATTAGTCATGGGGAATAGGAACACCACTTTCAGCATTTTGTAGCCCTCATTGAAGTCCAGTAGCAATAGTTGCATTCCTGCAAAGCACCTTGGACTCTAGATGAATGAAATTATTAATGGTCTCTCTGCAGGCTACAGGAGTACAGTCAGGCTATCAGATCTGTTCTCCCATTAGTGAAAATTGGCAGCTAATGAAAACATAACACTTTGTATCAAATGATGCTCTCCTCTCTTGTTTTCGCTTTGCAAGACTTCACAACACTTGGCAGGGTGCCACAAATCCCTCAAAGCTGAAATATTTCTGAGCTGACATTTACACTGCCATTATAAATCCTAAAGAAGTAGTAAAACTTTTCACTCAAAATAGAGCAGAATGTTCAACTGCAAGATTGCAGAGTGAAACATTTCACCTAATCTAAGATTCATTTTCCCCACAATCTCATCAATGCAGAGTACTTAGAAGATACCTGGCATGGCACTGCTCTCCAGCCAGAAGGGATAAAATCATAGAATCATAGAATGGTTTGGGTTGGAAGGGACCTGTAAAGGCCATCTAGTCCAAACCCCCTGCTGCAAGGAGCAGGGACATCTCCAACCAGATCAGGTTGCTCAGAGCCCCGTCCAACCTGGCCTTGAATGTTTCCAGGGATGCGGCATCCACCACCACCTCTCTGGGCAACCTGGGCCAGTGTTCCACCACACTCACTACAAAAAATATTTTTCTAATATCTAATCTGAATCTACCTCCCTCTATTTTAAAACCATTACCCCTTGTCCTGTCACAACAGGCCCTGCTGAAGAGCTTTTCCCCATCTTTCCTGTAGTCCCCTGATCCTGTAGGATCATCAGCTTCTGCTCAGTCTTTGCTAAAGTATTCTCCAAGTAACTTCGAATTAGTAACAACAGTTCCTTTTCTGCCCATCAACATGAGCCAAACATCTCTTACAAGAAATTTTGCTTTAATGTCTTTCAGCATTTCCCCGCAGAGGGGACACTGTCAGGCAGCATAAACCTCAGCCCACTAAGCTGATTTGTGCCAACTCGCAAGGCCACCTAGTCCGTCTCCTCACAGCCATGCAGCAAAGAAAAACTTGATGTAAAATACTCCCAAGATACTTTAGCATAAGTTACTTCTTAAAATTTCCATTGGTGGAGATTCTGCATATGCCTCAGGCAACCACAGCACTCCCAAGTCCCTGCAATTGGGTTGTATTTCCCACACTGAGCCTAAGTTTCCCTTGCTACAAGATTAAAAATCTTTCCTTTCTGTACAATTCCCGAAGGACACGAAGAGCAGCCTGCCTTTTTCATACATCTTCACGGCAGCTGCTTACATGTGAAGGTTACTGCCATGTCTCCTCAGATTTCTAGCTTAAACAGCTCAATTATTTCCGTCTTTTATCAGAAAAGGTGTTTTCTAAACCCCTTACAATCTTTCTCACTTCTCCCCAATTCCCTGAAGTTCGCATCCGTAAGTAATCTTAATCAGCCACTTACTATGAAAACACCAGTTGTAAACCCTGTTACTCTAGCCTACAGCAAAACAAGTCCCACTTATTGCATTTTATCTATATGCAAGCTTAATTAAAATTCAGTGGTGTTTTAAGAAGGAAAATATTTAGCCATTTGGATAGTAAAAGCTAAAAGTGGTTTTGTAATGCAGACAAATGCAATAACAATACAGATAGATACAATACAAAACAAATAACCCAAAAAAAAACCAAACAATACACAGTGACAATCTGATTCATAACAAATAAACATTCCTAATCTAGTTTTCTGCAGAATCATATAGATCAACTGCAGAGTTTCTTGGATAGCAATGACTTGTGGTCCAACGGTCACAAATTTACTATTTTCAAGGCCAGGGGAAAAACACGAATGGAAAGTTCCTTAAACCTCAGGTAGTTTAGAAAACCTTATTCAAGTGCCATGAACTGATGTTCTTTAGGGGATCACAAAAAATACTGTAACTAGGGACGGATGTACTGTCTTTAGCTTTTTCTTTTTGTTCACTAACCCTTGCCAATATAGGTGCGGGACTAAAACATCCCTTGTTCAAGATCAGTACAGTGCTTACTACAGAAAAAAGTTACAAGACACACTAAATGTAATCCTCAGTCCACTTTTAGGGTCAATAATTCTGCCAACTGTTTCCAAGTACTCACCAACAGATTGGGAAACTATAAAGACCTTGGTTTCCTGTGCCAGGTTTGAGTGCATTCTCAGCAATAAGACTGGACTTGTTATTAAAGTCTTTGCCATAAGAAATACAGTTGTGTCACAGCTTGACTGTGCTTAGATCAAAGGATAAAAATCTTTTTTTTTAAAAGAAAAACTTCCCTTACAGAAACCTTGCCAGTCTTAGTAGCCTTCTCACTACAAAACATCCTCAATCAGGGCTCAGAGTAAATAAATACAAACTGCCAAAGTCGGTGAGTAAATAGGATTCAACAAGAAGAAGCACAAAGTCACCATTTACTCCGCAAAAATCTGTAGCAGATGTTTTGGCATTTACAATGACATCTTCTTTTTAGCCTGTATTCAGCTGTAAGTTTAGCCGTGGATATCAACTATAAATCCCATCCTGTTAACAGGACAATTAGAATTCCTGCCATTAGATCTCCTTTTTTCCACCCCTGGGACTCACATAAGACAAATGAAACAGACTGTTTTACAGACTGTTGTATCAATACTTTTAGATTGTGGAACTAAGTTTATCTCTTGCGCAGACCAAAGTGTGCACAAAAAGACAGGTACACTTTCTTCTGAACAGCCGTTATCAAAGCCAGTAAAATCCAACCCTGGTTCCAATAAATAAAATAAGAAAACAATGGAAACAGAAGCTTCAGCTCACCGGAACGCCAAGTACCAAGTGTCTTTGATAGCTTGGCGATATTTCATAGATATTAGGACAGCCACATAGCCGTTTTGTTGTGTGCTTCGTATTACACTAGGTATAACAGGTATTTATGGCCTTTTCTTTTTACAGTAACCTCTGAAGGACGCAGAGCTGAGCAAAGTTAAAATTCGGGTTACTTTGATATATCAGCTGCATTCCACGAGTTACAGAAGCTCCACGGCATTCTAATTCTTCCATCACTTCAAAGGCATAACAGACTCTGCTGAGCACTGGAACAGCTCTGTTGCTTGCCACTGGAGCTCAACATGCAACCTTTGATATACGTTCTCAGATCCTAAGCATCAGAGACACTAAGGACATTTTTATAGCAGGTCTTTCCCTTAACTGTTCGTTAACCCTACTCAGTGAACTAGACTTCAACCTGGGCCATGAAACTAAATCTTTCCATCACTTCAGTATCATCTAAATTACGGTTTACAATACAGTATCTATTTTTAAACAGGTTAGTAATAAAACATGTTTATGTTCTTCTTTCCTAGTACCATGACTATTTGTGAAACTAACACAGAAAAAGCTCCAAGCACACTCAGTGTTCAACGGGTTTGGCTACTGTCCACATACCTCAGGACAAAGTATTTATCAATTAAATGAACAAAGGGTGAGAACAAGAAGTATTATTCTGTCTTTCTTGATAAGAAATTAGGGTACAGAGAAATTAAGTCCAAGACGTTTAAGATCAGAAGCCAAAAATCAAGTGCCAAACAAAGTCAGAATTATGGGATACTCAAATCAAGACTGTGGGACGAAAAAAAGACTAAGAAGCTCGTGTGGCCAAACACACACTTTGCTTTGAAATATTCAGCTAGGCTTAAAAGGTGCTTTGAAATCTTGGTCCAATTGATTTGTGTAGTTTAGATGCATTTCCATCAGCATGAGGAAATAAATCTCAATGTCTCAGACTGGTGATTTCTTCTCAATACTGTTTTGCTTATATTACCTACAGATCTCTGGTCGTGATTCTCAGCTCAGTCTATCTTCCAAAAATCCAGTAGACATGACAGAGAAAGAGCAAGCACAAACTGTGAGAAAAGTAGAGTGGAACTGCAGCAGTGTGGAATTTTCTCAGCTAATTGATTTTCTGTCTGTGTTAACTAGACAATGCATAGTGTCATTTATGAGGGTAACATACACAAAATATCCATGATCACCATCCATGACAAAGAAAGCTACTTGGAAGAGCTTTCCATGCATATTCATAACTTGATTAAAATCTTAATATTATAAACTTGTAAGACACCCATCATGCACAGAATCAGCTTTTATTTATTAAACCAGAGTCTGAACATGGCACACACACAAAAGATGTCAGCATTAGTCAATACCGTACACTCACACATGTGTAATACATACGTATGTTAGCCTGCAGATAAATGCTTATCCCCAAGGGAGGCTGCTAATGAGACTGTGCTGTAGGGAAGATATCCAGTCACTCTGAACGACATTTATATTTTAATCACATCACACTCACTGAAGAGCTCAAGGTTTGATGAAGCAATCCTTGAAAGACTGTCTTTTTAATCAATTAGCTCTAGAAACATCAACCATGTGCTGTTGACAAGTCATTGGGCTAAATATACTACAACACACGCAAATTCTTCTGTCTTCTTACCAAGACCAATGAGGTCTTCTAAAACTTCTGACACAGATGAAACAGTTTTCCTTGTAAAAGATGCCCAAAGAAGAACAACATGCATTTTACTAAGAAACTGAGACATCTCTACTGGCAATTACAGGCTCAAGTCTGAGTTACCACTCAATAAATTATTTTTTAGGACAGATAAAGAACATTGTTTTAAGGGCATCATGCCTGTGTAAAATTATCAGACTTGCTCACAGATATTTTTACAATTGCCTTAACTGAATAAAGCCGAATCAGCCAAAACAATTTGCTCTCATCAAGCATTCAGTGAATTACAAATGCCACTGTCTACATGGAGCAGACAAAAGACCGGCCACATTTAACACGATTTAACAATAATCAGGTGTGTTAAGATGCTCTAGGTCATAGGAATAAGTACAAAATTAACTAAAAAAAAAGAGATGCAAGACACTAATTCAATCATTAGTGTTTGATTTTTTTCTATAAACAAAGTACATCCTCACAGTTGTTATATTACATGATAGACCATTTCTACTTCTGAGACCTTACATGAAAAATTTCGCTTTTAAAAAAATCCAGTTCTGTACTCACAGATATTTCTTAAAACATAAAAAAACTAAACAAACAAAAATATGAAGTGAGAATTGATTCAAGTCAAGGTTCAATTGAAAAAAGTCTGAAACTTCATAATGTAGTAACAACGTAATGGTCAACTTACAGCATGACAATTTGCTTTGCCTAGTAAGTAGCAAACAATCTACACTCATTAGGATCAGTACAGCCCAGTCAAAAGGTATAAGGCTAAATATTTTGAAAACTAAAAATGAATTTGTTAATGTTAAGGAACTCGGAAAAACTGTAGGGCAGGACAGAAATATCACTGTTCTCCTCGCAGTGTGCAACTTTTAGCTTGAGAGCTGTTTTGCTGAAGGTACTCAAAGAACATTTATTTACCTTCCCAGTAAAGTGTACATCAAACATGGATTTGACTACAAACAAAATGTGTTTGGGTTTTGGGTTGTTTGGGGTTTGTTTGTTTGGGGTTTTTTGTCTGGTTTTTGTTTTGTTTTGATTGTTTGGTTTTTTTTAACTCCTGCTTCTGAATTTCAGGCAGCTGTAGTTCTTCTCATAAGTCTCTCCTAACTAATTCTTCTTTCAATAGCAGTAAATCCTGAGGGCTAAAATGCCCTTCAGCACAGACCTTGCACAGAAGCTTGAGTTCCTTAATTTCAATACCTAAACCTGTCCTTAATTGCTAAGTGAACACTGAGCAATTGCTTAGAACAGAACACCAAGAATTGAGTAGGTCGTTATCATTATCCTCGCTGATTGTTTAATTCATCCAAACGAATACACAAAAATCAAAAATGTGCATTACCTGGAATGCTGTACATTTGCATGACAGAAGAGAACTTAAATAATAAGTGGTGGAATGATTAAAGTCGATAATTATGGCAAGTGGTTTGGGGGGAAAAGGTTGCCAGTCTTCACTATAGAAAACACGGCTGTTGTTGCTGTGAAATACATTCAAATTGGCAATACATTCAATTTCAGCAACCATCAACATAAGTTTTCACACCTCCATTTTTATGAAATGACATTTATCACCAAGCAAAACTACAACATGGAATAGGCACCTTTTTCTTTTGCATTTTATGGCACAAAGTATGCTAGTATATTACTCTGAGTTATATTAATCAGTAGGCTGAAGCTAAAAAGACATCTGGGAAGCACAGATGGTTCACGATTGGCAAATCACTATGGAACCATTATCTTCAAGGTCAGATTTCTGACACTGCAAAGGTTGGTAGTGACCTAAAGTCATCAACACCTTTTCAGAATGAACTAATTCTCTTCAGTCCAGTTCCGGGTGGACAACTATCTATGCTGCAGCTGGCATTCAGAACAGAGATGATCTCAGATCTAGCCTCAACTCACTGATGTTAATGGCATTCCTTTCCAAGGGAGGTGGGAACCATACAGCCTTTTCATTCCTAGAAATAGCTTCAGCAGTAGAGCTTACATTGCTACTGCTTGGATTCTAGTCCCAGAGCTTCCAAATTCACCAGTCATACTTGAACAAGTATTTCAATGAACTCAACACTCCATAAAAATCCCTGCCTTGGCTGTCTACAAAACCACAGAAAACACAGCATTTAAACTTCTATAACACAAAAGCTACAAAATATGAGTAACTGCCTCTTTGGAAAAACTCAGAGAAACACTGAATACTATTTCAATAGCAAAAGATTACTTCAAGTGTTAAGATTATCTGAATAGAAAAGTCATTCTTCTGGTCTAGCTAGAGATTATATTTTTACAGCCATTACAAAGAAAGTGCAGCTCTTCATAAAACTAAACACCAACCTAGATGTGAATTTAGAATACTACATGCTCTGTACTTTTAGATGTCAATGAATGCTCAAAATGACCTATCACAATATCATTTGCCATTTGGCATTATGGTGGCTCTTACCAAAAATATTTCCTTTAGCCACCCCTCAGGTGATTTTAGAATCGCAGCATAAAGAACAGGGAAAAATCACACAATGTTTTAGAGAGGAAACAAGGACAGAAGACAAGCACAACTTAGAGATTACTACTTATTATGGGGCATGATTTACATACCATGGTAATAAGCTGTATGAAGAGATCTCTTACTGGATGGTGCACGCGATGAATTAGGCATGCAATCATAATGAAGGGAAAGGTTCTGATGTAGCATCAGTTTCCAAGGTCTTTGCTCACCTTGTAATTCCATATATTCCAGAAAAGAGTTCTGTTGAAAGGAATAGGTCTACTTGCAAAGTAAGGTGCAACTGAACTGAAAGGTATCAAAGGTACCTACAGGTTTTTGAAGGTATCAAATTTTATCCTAAAAGGAAGAGGATGACACCAAACATTGCAAATCAAAAGATTTGCATCAATATTTAAGAGAAATGAACACTGAGGAAAAACTCAAATACCAGTAAATTGGGCAAGTTATTCATTATTCATTAACCATCAGAGGTTCAGAAAGCAATCGCATCAAAGCATTCCAGCATCACCAGCTGTAAATCTGTATCAGGGCTTAATAGATGCCCTGTACTATTCCTGCCCGCACCTGTGACCGACCGGATCCATCGTTACGCGGACAAGCAAGTGAACAATGGCAGAATCCGACCTAGTTTCTGTGATGCTTCAGAAATCACAAACATGGAGACTACTAACCTTTAAATATTAAGCAACCGAAATGCAAACTTACATGAAAATTGGAACTTTTCATTGTTCAAATGCATGGAGAACGCAAACTGTCAGAAGGAAGGAACCGGTCAAACCCTGAGAAAAAAACGGGGAAGCCCTCCTGAAGTACAGAGAACAAAATAATATGGAACTGCTTTCTCGTAAAGAAGGCGAAAAGAAAGAGTGCCCCTGCAGCGATCCCTGCACACCTTTCAGCGACCAGATTTCCATGACTTTCCTTCCTACCTGCCAGCGTGCGGCTGTGCATCTCAAACACGGCTCCGGTCCTGCCCGGGTCCTCCCCGGCCCCAAGCCCCGGAGCTGCAGCCCTCCCGGGAAGGAGGAGCTCACTCGCTGCGGGCTGAGACCTTACCGCAAAAAAACTATCATCGCCCGAACGAACCCCGCAGCAGGGTTGCGGGGGTTTTTTTGTGTTTTTTTTTTTCTTTTTTTTTTTGTTGTTGTTGAGACGCTTTTTGCACACTTCTCTCACAAACTGTAGTTTCTCCCGACAAAAATTTCCCTCGGATCTTCGGCAAAATCCCCCTCCAACGACCCAAATTCCACCCCGCACGGGGAAACGGCGGCCGCTCCCCGCCTTGCTCAGTTCCCCCCGTACCCTCCCCAGCCCCGTCCGGCGGGTACTCACACGAAGACCCCGAAGAGCAGGACCCGTATGCCGATCTCGATCGCCAACTCCCGCATGGTGGGTCCCGGCGGGCTCTGGCAGCCCCGCGCCGCCGCCTCTCATTCCCCGCCCGGGGCGGCTGGGCCGCCTCACGCCGCCCGCTTGCAGCCCGCTCCGCCGCCCCGGGGGAGGGGAGCGGCCGCCGCCGCCGCCGCGCAGAGCCCCGCCAGGCGCAGCCCGGGCCCCCCCATCCCTCACGGAGGGCAGCGCGGCCGGGTGTGCGGGGAGCGAGGAACCGCGCTGGCGCGGCGGAGCCCGGCACAGGCACGGGGGGGGAGGGTCCCGGTGACCAAGGAGGTGTCTCCCTACGCGGGGGCTGGGGGATCCTGGGGATTTCCCCTCCTCTCTCCTCCCTTCCCCGCCTCTCCTCCTCCCGCCCCCGCCGTGCTGGCGAGCCGCAGCCGCACCGTCCCGCCCGGGATTCCGACGCCCTCACCCGCCGGGGGCCTGAGCGCCTTTCAGTGCCGAAAGGGCGCAGAGAGCGTTTCTCCGATCTCATTTATCGCAACCCCCACTCCGCTGGAGAGAGAGGGGCTCGTTGCCCGCCATTGCCTCCCTCAGGGCACGGCCGGCAGCGTACCGGGTTCCAAATCTCCCGGGTCCGGTATAGCTCGGACGGGGAGCTGGGCGGATGGTTTCTCTGTTCGTCTCCCATTCCTAAAGAAGCACTGTGCTCCCGAAAAGATGGAGAGAAGGAAAATCGGGGGGGGTAGCAGCGCCAGGCACGGATAATAGCGTTTGCTCATAAAGACTTCAACTGCTGGCAACGGGCAATCACATCCCAGGCCACCCATGCAAGCCCTGAGCTTGGCACGTGTACCTCATGTTCACATAAAGGACTAACAGTGTTTGAGCACGTTTAGATATTCATGTCATTTTAAACCCTACTTCTTCTTGTTAATGCAATTAAGCCACCATGTCACTCCGGCTTCACTTGGTCAGATTTTGCCTGGTGTGTGATGATACAGCCTCATGGTGTGATTAGTTCAGTGTCAGCTCGTTCCCAGAGCTGGGTCCAGCTCAGCAAACAGGCAGAGGAGGTAGTTAGGTGGGACTGCAGATTGCTGGGATGGCAGAAAGGGAGCAGAACAACCGTGGCTTTGTTTTACTCCTGTGATTCACAGAATCGTGGAACGGTTTGGGTTGGAAGGGACCTTAAAGATCATCAAGTTCAACCCCTCTGTCATGGACAGGGACACCTTCCACCAGACCAGGTTGCTCAAAGCCCCATCCAAACTGGCCTTGAACACTTCCAGGGATGAGGCATCAACAATTTCTCTAGGCAATTTCTCTGTTCCAGTGCCTCTTCACGATGAGGGTAGATTCCTCCACTCCATCCTTCATTCCTCCCAATGGCAAACTCTGAGCCACCCTAGCCCCTGTATTGCCTTACCCTGGTTTTGCACAGAGTTCATTTAACTGCCTCTGCGCATGGAGGGATTGAATCCAGAACATCTTTGTTGTAAGAGAGATTGAGGCTTAAGCCACGAAATGCAGCAAATTAACTCACATTTAAATGTATTTAGTCATCTGCTTTCTGGTGGCCTTTGAAGGCATGTCCTTCAGGAAAGCCTTCATAGCTACTAATATCCCGCATAGTTACAAAGCAACCACCACTATTGCAGCAGGGATCCAATTCACTTTACTGCATGATTATTGCTAGAGAATTAATGCCAGAGAGGCTTTGTTAAACCTATCTGCTTAAGCCTCAGATGGAGGCTTTGAACTCTGAATTAACTATGACATAGCATAACTTTCATTGGCCGTGTTTGTGGAAGAACAGAGGCATACCCTTCCGTACTAACTCCTCAACAGACAAATACACCAGTGCTAGGTTTGGTGCAGGGTGAGTAGCTGAATCCCAAAAAACACAGGTGTGACTGGCATTGGAGAGAGCACTTAAAATGTTAGTATTATTTACATGAGATCTCCCTCCCTTCTATGCCTTATTTCACTATTTTTCAAGACAGAGCTTGGTCAAGTATTTATATTCTGGATTTTAAAAATGTGATGCAACTTCAGGAAATAAAGCTAAATTGTGAAATCTCCATGTGGAGCTGCTGGTGGTGGTAAAGGACGTGTCCCTTTCCTGTGAGGCCAACTCAATTGTTTTGTCTTCTATTGTCAAATATTTGTACTTCCTCTAGTTTGTGCCCCCAGTGACTGAACGTGTATGTACATTGTCGCTAGGTGTGCACAAAAAAATATTTTTTTCATGAATACTCCTTACAGGAGTAGCCTCATAATTTGTGTGTGAATCGAGTCAGTCACGACACGAGGAGCTGCAGGGACTCTCAGATAGTGCTGGCAGTCTGTACTGCAGTTACCGGTTCCACACAAGTTGTGGAAGAGGCAGGTGACAGGAGTGGGTAAGCAGTGTTTGCTCTGCTTGAGCATCTAGACACCATGTATATCGTGTTTAAAGGGGAAACAGCTACTAGTCACCCATCTGTTCCCCTTCTCATTTTTGCCCTAGAATTGTGTACGTCTCCTCAACTGTGTTACCTTAGCCTGTGGATCCTTCAGCCCCTTTGACTTTGCTACTAACAGGATTTTCATCAGATTTGTATTACTGTTTGGAATCAGTCAACTGTTATCAGCAGAGCCAATAAACAATACTAGTTATAAATTAGAAATTAAACAAAATTTGTCCTGCTGCAGCTGTCCGCTTGCGGTGTTCTGATTCTCCAATATCTATCAGCTGATGGTGATTTATGAAGCATAAATACTTCAGATTGATTTTTTCCAAACTAGACTCAGCTTGCAGCTAGCTTGCTGAAGAAAACTTGCTTTGACTTTGAAACCAAATATGAATTATAGGGATAATTGGCAATGAATAGATTTCAGGCTACGCTGTGGTGCTAAGCTACAACCCTGCACTAGGAGCAGTGCAGGGACTCTGCGCTGCAACAAATTCTCAGAGCAAACCCCAGTGACCCTGGGAACAGCCCAATTTCCTGTTCATCCCACCCCTACAACAGACACAGCAGGTGTTCCCAATGCTATTTGTTTTCTTAGGTGTGACTGCAAAGGAGGGACAACTGATCCCACATGATGGAGGGAGGTAGCTATCAACCCAGGTAGGGTTCTCACAAGAATAAGTCTCTGTTTGTACTGACTCTGGTTGGGGAGCAGAAAGGAGAAAGCTACTTGATTCCTTTCCTCAACTGTGTACTTAGAGGGAAGGCTGAGCCTAAAAAGTCTAACTTTTTTAGTCTTACGTGGCTACATGCACTGGTTGATCAAAGAAAAATCACAGGTCCAGCTCAAAACATTTGTCAGACAACTCCACCATCTCCATCTATGTATTTTTTATGGTTTTGTATCAGAGGCAAGTATTATTTAAACAAACTGATAAAACAAGCATTCCCAGGCTGTGCAGGTGAAGAAAAGCTAACCTATTCACAGGTAGTGTTTCAAAAGTTGAAGAAAAATATTTTCATCCTAAGGAATGCGTCATCGTTTGGAGAATTCGTAGGTTTCAGGAGGGAAAGAGATAGCAGGATTGTTTTTTAAAAAAGAGTATTGTTCAGTTATTTCAGAATTCAGATTAATATTTTAAATAACCTCTGTTTTTCGTACCACTGAAAAAATCTAGAAGATTGAAAGTCATATTTAAGACCCATTGAAGTTGATAGGAATCTTTCTACTGGTTCAGGATGTTAAAAACTGTCATATATCTCCAAAATGAAACACAGCAAAATTATCCCGAAAAATTCCTATCATTGTGCTCGCTCAAGAAGTTCCACTTAAAACTAAATTTCACAAAATAGCTTATTTTTATTATTAATAAAAAACAAAGGATGTTTACCATTAGGACTTTACATTTGTTCATTCTTGAGTCATTTAAAGTAGTGTTTATGGTCACTCTGTTTTTAAACTTTCTTAGGCAAAACACGTTTTTCTTCTTTGCTCTTTCAATGCTTAGTATTAGAACTAAGAATACAAATACTTTGGTGTGGTTTTTGTAAAATTGTATAAATTAATCTATGTTAGAAATTAAAATAACTTTCAAATGGAAGAGCCATTTAGATCCCCAAAGTATACGTGTTGATTGAAAAAATGTCAAAATGGAGTATCTCCTCTATTTTAAGTTGTGTCACTTTTGCCTTTTTTATATTTTTCCTCAAAAGAAGAATTCTGTCCGTGTAGGCTCTTTTCAGAAGTCCTGGTTCTCATTGTAAGGGTCACATATGTAAGGGTCAGCACTTGCAAGCTTGGGGCCCATCTGCACAGTAAAACTGGCCCGTTTCTTAAGTAAAGTTTTTCTCAGACTTCCTGACTCTGTCTGGGTTAGCGGAATGCAGCGGAAGTTGATTGAGCTCCCCTCAAGGATACCTTACTCATGGGTTTAGGCGGCATAACGTGTACAGTCAGTTCTTTTACCCAAATGAGGTAGCAAACGGGCACTGACAGCATCACTGTCCCTGTGCTGCTCAGCTCCTGTGCCCTGTGAGTAAGAGGGACGTCATAGTCCTGCTGAGGCAGTGGCACTGAAGGCTGCGTGCAACACAAGCACAACTTGAGGACTTCGTCTTGTGTGCCTGAACACCTAGTGAAAACCAGAGGGCTTTGCAGAGATTTAAGCATCTGACCAAGCCAGTCTCATTCATTCTGTGGTGACATTATTACCCATGTGAAACTCTTCCATTAAGTTGAACTGGTGTGACCAGTTCACATAAGTCAATGAACAACAGCCACTTTTTTTTTCCCTTTTCTTCCCTGAACTTTTTCCAAAATTTTGTACTTCCATAGCCTTCCTCTGTCATTTTCTATTCTAGCTTACTTAACCTAAATCAGAATGATGAAGAGTGAAGAGAATAAGAAATTTGGAACACATAAAAGCACATAATTTAATCCTGAGAAAATCTCTATGTATATGTATGAGAACCTCATGGGAAACTCTTAAATCTGCATAAGTCACTTCTCAATTACTAGAGCTCATTCCAGAAACAACTAGCCAATTTTTTTTCTGTTGTTGTTGTTAATATCAATGGTAAAAAGCATGTCTACAGAATGCTTTAGCTGATTACCCGGAGAAAGATTACGTGACAGGATTGTACTACGTGAGGTAGGTCAGATCTACTCAAATACTTCAGAACTATGTTCCTTAATAGTAAAAAATGGCCATTATTTTGTGTTATTACCAAATTACAATTTTTACCAGTAATTACTGTTATTACTAATGAAATTATAATTCCTTGAGATCTAAAAGATTCCCCAGAAAAGAAAGGCAAACCTAGAATTTTAAGATACTCTGCAGAGAAATTTGTCTACCTGAAACAAGCATGCTGTCTATGGACCAAACACCCTCTCTCTTACCCTTTATAACTTTACGGAGACTTTTTACTGAGTAAAAATTGACTGTTGAAGCCATGAAATCGCTGGGTATTATTACCTTATATATAAAGGGGTTTATATTTCCTTACGATGACCCCGCTACTGCTGAAGTTAGCAGGAAATGTACTTTCAGGAAGAGCCTTTCAGAAAGTAAGAGTTATGCCTCCAGCATATAGTAACACCTTACACAAATATTAGATAGGATTTACTACATAGCTCAAATTTGGTGCTACCTGTAAGTGATACAGGGCTTTTTTTGTAGGACAAAGGAAGACGAGCATTGATTCTTTGTAAACCCATGTAAGGAGTTTGGAATGAGCCCTGAAACCAGGCAAGGGTTCCACTGCAACAGATATATGTGAAATAATTTTGAATGTTTTAAGAATTATTCAAGTGATGTTGACTGAAGCTTGACAATTTTGTCAACTGTTCATAGTTCTGATGGAAAATCAGGTACAGCTTGGCGGCCAGCTTTCATTTTGGAGTTATTCACACTCAGATTTGCCACAGGATGTAAAACTGTTGTGGGTTCAAATCCATTCAGGTCGTACACTAAGACATGTCCGGATGAACAAAGTTTCTAGTTTCCCACTGCCTAAGTCTGCAGACAACCAACTGATTAAGCAAAAACAACTGGCTAAACAATCACTAAAGTCAAGCCTGGTGTGACAGTTGAATAGCTTTTTATTCTGCAGCAATTACAATCTATGTAAAAAAAAAAACTACCTATTTTTTCAAAGACATAAATGAAAGGCTATGTTAGCTCTTTTCTTATGCTGTCTTTAATTCTGTCAGTATTTTTTTCTTTTACCTTTTACTGCTTCTCTTACTCTTCATGTCTGCTTGACCAATTAAGTCTAGGTCACCGTGGGGAAAAGCCCTCTTTTTCTCTTCCTCTTCTGCACATCACATATCCAGATTCCCTAAGCAATCTCACACAGCTACCCTGATGTAACAGCTTTGTGCTGATTGACGTTTGGAGCAATCAAGGCTGAAGTACAGGCAGAACTCTACAGGGGAGCGGTAGCCAAGAACTTGAAACTGTCTTTTGCCAGTTTGTGTCAGTCAAAAATTTGAGCTTTCAGAATTAGTTAGACTTCTTGGAGTAGTGGAACACTGCCAGCACAAAATAGTTTAAATACTTCAGTTTGGGAGATTTTGTCTATTACATGTTTTTACAGGTTAGCTTGCTAATTTTGGTAAGTTAATTTGGTATGAGATGTAAAAAATTAATTTTTACCAAGAAAACCTGTTTCTAGGGCTTAGCCCCAATTTTTGCCTAGTATAGGACAAATGTCTTCAGGTGCCAAGGGTTCAGAAATGAGTCAATGAAAAGACAGATTCATGGGTTCAGAAATGAGTCAATGAAAAGACAGATTTTATTCTAGATCTAACCTTCAACAACTTCACAAAGATTGACTACAGGAAAAAGTGTCCTGGCCATTAGAGAGACCTAAGTAACACTGCTGGGCTTTGGAGAGTTTGGTTTGTACCGCACAGATTTAGCACTAGGGTAATTCCGAAGTCACAGAGGGTTTTGTCAAGGAAACCAGAGTCAAGACAGGGAACGTTCTGTACATGTCTACACAGATGCATATGGCAGCTGGGAAGCTCTCGTTGTCCGTGGACTTGTCTGCTAGTCTATATATACTGCTGATGGTTTATTTCCTAAGTACCTATTGGCACTCTGATGGACAAAAGAAACTTCAGACAACAAACCTCAAAGGAAATGCAAAACCTCAATCAACACGATGTAACCATGCACGTCATAATTGCCCTAGATACCATATTTAAACTTTTATAAAAGCAAATTATTCACGTTTCTGTTTAGATACCATGCAAGTGCCTACAATTGGCTCATGATTGCCTCTAATTAAACAGTTCTTCTAAACATTAATGTATCGGCATATTTCAGTAGTTGCCATTTAAAGAAATTGTATCAAGAATGTGGGCTGAAAATTTATTATATTATGTGCTTGGAGCCATCTCGTGGCCCAGAATTACACTGCAATAAATGTGCTACTGCCCGCACTGGGGCACGGGCAAAGCCGGCTGATACCCACCACACCCTGGGCATCCCACCCTGCCAAGGCAGCGAGCCCTGCGGACTCCACTTTAGCTGCTTTCAGTGGAATTTCTCTGCTGAACCCTGGCTTAGGTGCTTCAAAATATGTTTTTTATAACTGTGCTTGACCGCGCTGGACAGGGACATATTTTGCGCTGGCACGCAATTGCTCCTAATAATCAGCATCTCGGTGAAATTTCGTAAGTCTAAATAGTTAAATTCCTATGTATATGAAATTCATACATATTATTTATGAGCCAACTGACATTTGCAGCACTGTAACGTTAGTAGTCAGTATGCCATGTGTATTGTTGTGGGGTTACAGTTGTGAAAGTATTCATGCTCCCACAATAAACCTGTGATAAATTCAAGTCTTTAACATTTACAGGATTCAGTATTCTTGTGCAGTATTTAAGAGGAGGCTGTGACTTAAAGCAGACATCTGCTGTCTTTAATCCTAACTAACACTTCATGCCAAGAATGGCGTTATTGACTTTCCATGCAATGGTTGTGTAATTACTGTTATCTTTTTTTTTTCTTTTTGCTTGTAAATGTAGTAGAAACTCGCCAACAGTTGCCACAGTCATTTCCAATGACTCTTGACCCAAAAGGGAACACAATGAAGCAGGACAATTAAATATAAGAGGTAAATGGAAGAACAAGCACAAACAACATGCGTGGTACAAGACAAAATTAAATGGCCACTTGGGTTGGATAGAAGTCGCCAAACAAACACTCTGAAGTTTGAATATGGCCTGATGGTTTAGCACCCAGTAACAATAAAGGACCGTTTGTTCACGTTTCGCTTGGATTTTTTGAAACTACTAGCAATTTCATCTGGGTTTTGTGCAATAAGGAAGCCAGAACATTGAAGCTACCCAGAGCAGCATGCTGTTCTAACACAATTCTATTGGAAATAGCCCCAGAAACAGCAAAAAAAAAAAAAAAAAAAAGGAGGAGACAGTGTATTAATTCAGCTTCAGACTCTGGATTCCCCTTTAAGCATGCCATTTGTTGTGTAGCCTTAGGAATCGGACTCCGTAGCGGCACACTTGAGCGCGCAGGGATCTGCATTCCCCGCACGGGAAGAACACTGCGTGCTGGTGACTGTGCTCGCTGCAGCCGTATCCGAGAGCTTCCATAACAATGCGTCAGGGGTGTCCCAGCAGGAATCGTGTGTTATTGCTGTGCTGTGTGCTTCCTCAGCCACCGATCATGTCAGTGATGTGTAGGAGGAGAAACTGGATTTTGTGCTAGCTGAGAATAAGACCAGTTTCTTTTAGCTGGGAGCTACTGCAAAAGTGATTTCTAAACCAGGAACAAGGAAACAACACTGGGGACTTCATTCCTCTTTAAATTCTCTGATGTTGTGAGACTGGGTACATTCACCCGCGTTGTGGCAAAAGGAGCAATTTTCTCTATCCTCACATCAACGTCTTACCTAGTGAATGCTGAACTGTCCAGTCAATAACTGCAGAAGTAGAAGCAGCACTCTTAATTCCATAGCTAATCGGGATACATCAACGATGTTTTGTCAGACACAGAGGCTCAGAGGAGGGCAGAAACATCCCAATTCAGTACCAGTTTCCATGAGTGCCACTCAAGACAAACTGGAATTAGATGGAAACACTTCATGCTGCTTGTGACTGAGGTGGCAAAACTTTGTTCCCCAACTTGAGCCCTGGAATTCATGCTTCATAACGCTTACGTCGTCGTCATTTATGTGCTTATTTAATACACAGGTCACTGCTGTTTGGCCCATCTAACATGATGCTGATTTCTGTCAAATGAAGATACGTGGTTTAATTTCTATCATTTCCAGTGTCTAGTAAAGGATATATTTCACCAGTAGTCAAGAAGAGGAAGGAGCAGGCAGGTGTCAAGGAGTATTACCTTTTAGATGCCTAGAAAATGCAGTTGTAATTTCATTCTTTCCTCCAAGGTAGGCTGGGAAAACCTGAGAGAGCTTGGTGCTTATTTTTACTGGAACCACACTGTGACAGCCTCACTACTTTCCTTCGTTTTCTTTGCCTTTTATATTATCTATCTTTAAAAAATCAGCAGCTCTGCAGCTTGAGTAGGCTAGGGACCTGGCTGGGTGTGTATGCATGTGTTTCTGCTAATTTTGCACATTTTGCTGTAGTTCCTCAAAGTGAAGACTACTGATTAATTAAACACCGTGGCTGAATCACAGCTTACAACACAAAACAGCCTGTGTTCCAAGCCAGTTTGATCAGCAGCCATTAACGTTGCCTAGCAGGGAAAGTACACACCATTTATGAAATAATCCATTTATGTAATTGCTCCAGGAGCTGGAAAATCTAAATGCACTCCTCTAGGTATGCGAGAGATTGATGGCCACATGTAAGTGGAAAATAGTAACAATTGTTGATAACAATGAAGTAAAATGGTAGGCAGCTGATTTAAATTAGCTCCAAAAATCTTGGTGCCATCCCAGGCTATAGCAATGTAGATGCTGGCCACTCCAGGTTCATATTCAATATTTAGGTTTCATTTTATAAGGCAACTGTGTCTCTTCTTAGAAGTAGAACTAAGCAATTCTGTTGCTGGGCACTTTTCCCTGGGAAAGCCTAAGGCAATTATTAAATATTTGTTTGGTTTTTAAAACCTATTATGAAGTTTTATGTATTGATTTGTAAATAATGGTAATTGAGCAAACTAGAGCAAAATCAGTTCATACATATTTTACTTTCTACAGCTGCAGATTTTAATCAACTAGTTTTAAAGAACAGGCTTTTGTACTGTTTGATGGTAGAAGGCAAGCTGTTTCACGTTATGCTATATCAGTACTGCCATGTGTAAATATTGAACTGTAGAACTATTTTTGGCAAAAAGATCTCCTTCTGCTGTACAAATACCCACAAAAGGATCCTATTGTGGATTCAACCACAAATTACACAGTTTTGAAAAGGTTATTTATTCCAACTAAATGAAATTGTGGGATTCCTACAGAATTCCATATTCATTAAAATTAGTCGTGGGTATTTATCATAATCAGTGTGGTATCACGGAAGTAATAGTGATTAGCTACTTATTGTTGGGTTTTAGGAAAAAATCTAATATGACTCTGAACATTTAGTCTTCATGAACAAAAAAGAACAGAGCATCTTTGTTAGCAATTCAGCCCACAAATATAACAGGCTTTCTGTTAAAGTTTCCAAGGCTTTTAGTGGAAGGCTTGACACGTTCTGTGCTCTAATTTGTTCTAGAGAGTATATTTCACTCAACTTCATTGGGAGTGGGGTGCAAGGAAGCAGTAGGTACTTACCAAAGGTAAGTTAGAGGCTCTTTCACAGGGCTGGGACTGTAAAGTTGCAAAAATAGACATTAGCTAAAACGCTTTAAAATCTTTTGGAATGCATTTAATTAAGCACACTGGAAAATTCCTGTGTAGGCAATAAAGCTCTTTTTCCTTCTTCCATTAGTTTGACTTCACTGATTATTCCAAGAGATTTTTTTTTCCCCTTTTACTGCTGAATTGCCCATCCCTGGAAATGTTCAAGGCCAGGCTGGATGAGGCTCTGAGCAACCTGATCTGATTGGAGATGTCCCTGCTCCTTGCAGGGGGGTTGGACTGGGTGGGCTTTGAAGGTCCCTTCCAACCCTAACTATTCTATGATTCTATGAACTTTTTATTTAAAAGAATAATATGAATAAAAGAGAATTGCTACTTTTAGAGAAAGATATGAAGAAACAATGTCTTCAAGTGTCTATTTATACAATTTTTACTTGAATAATTCATCCCTCTTTGGTCCCTGGTGTTGTTAATGATAATATATGAATGTGGTAAATAATCAGTTCTGCTAGATTTGGGTTGAACATGGCAAAAAAAAAGAATGCATGAACACATCAGACTGCTTTCTACTTATTAAAATACTTAAGAGAATTTCCCTTTCTTGGGACCCTCAGTCTTCTCATTTTGTCTTCCAATCTTGTAACTTTCTTACTAGTTGACTGTTGGAACTCATATAGCCTTGCCTTGTTTTCTGCTAGTAAAAAATACTGAGTATTTTCTAAGCAGTGGAAGTGAAATATTCATTATTTGTATATAACAAAATAGAAGGGTAACTTTAGTAATAATAATGAAAAATGCAAATTATTTTTTTAGGTGATTCCAAAACTGTGGATCCCCATTTTACCCAATATTCCTGAAATTTGGACATAGTTTTTTGGATATTGGCATTCCATCCAAGTTTCCTACACTGAAGTGGAATAAATTGAATGAATGAATTCTCAGAGCCAAATGACAAGTTCAGTTATGCTTACTTTTCAGTCCTCTGTGATTTTCTCATTCTCTTTCTCCACATCTCTTCTGATTCTTCCCTTTTCTTCTTCTTCCCCAATCTTTTTGGTTTCTTTTCCTTCTTCAAAGAATTATGCCTTTTCCCAGCCCATTTTCTTGCTCCAGATAATCAAAACTTATTTACCAGACTGCATTGTAGATCTTCATGGAGAAAGCAGACAAATTACCAGCTGATGTTTTAATGCTGGTATCAACATAGTTAACAGGAGTGATCCTTTTCATGCTCAAGAACTGGAAATGAGAGAAGTTTAGATTTATAGTGGTACAAAAATATCAAAGCATTCTCACATCAATATAATCCAAAAATAACCTCAACTTCTCATTATTTCTGAAGTGACTATGACTTGTCCTCCTTTGTAATTTTTTGCAGCAGTAAAGAGCAGTTGAAAGGCTATGGCTCTAATTCTTGCTAGAGGCAGGGAAAAAAGAAATGCTTTAGATTTACAGTAGCAAAGAAAGGGTTTAGGGCCAAAAATTCCCATCACTTCTTTCAGGACTAGATCCTTTAGATCCTAGCCTAGAATGAGCTGTTTGGGTTTATAATTTCCTTGCTTTTAAAGGAAGCATCTGGATATACCACGAAGTTAATGTTTCATGGTATATTTGTTGTGGTGTAAGGGTATAGACATTTATTTTTAATGAGAAGACATTAGCTGCAGTTTGACAAGCTATTCATTGGCCTATCAGTGACTCTTCAGTGGTCTCTGAAGTATTGGCAGTATTCCTATTTATTTAATGTTGTGATTTTATAACACAACTATTTTGTTATTTGATTACTGTGATAATTTGATTAGTGACTTTTGGAGAAGAGCATTGAAGTTTATGTTTACCTCATTTAAATGTAAATTTACATGATGCTGATAAAAAAAAAAGCATAATCTCAGTTATGAGAAAAGTTAGTAATGGAAAGGTGTAGCATATATCACAGAACAAACATTTTATAGGTATAAAAGATGAATTTTTTTCATATGCAAGTACTCACAGGTCACAAACACTGGGTATTAGCTCATAATTTTCCTTTCAGGGAATGAGGGCACAATAGTTTTCTGCAACTATTTGAGCTTCACAGATCTGGCAGAAAGAGGAATCTGTAACTTTGGTTTACCAGGGATAATTTGAGGGGAAAGTGCTATGCTGGAGCACTAAGTCTTTGAAAAACTGTGACTGTGCTACCTGCTGTCTAGGTAGACACTGCAGTAATCCAAATTAGCCCCAATTCAATTTATATCCAAAGTGCTTTCAAAAAGTCACGCAGAGCAGGGGTTTTTGAAAGAAAGTAAGAGTTCACTGGTTTCCAGCTCCGAAGGTAACAGCGGGGGATCCGAGTCCTCCTTTTGTTCTCCAGCAGCAGGTCACAGGACAGGCACACATCTTTGCATCAGACACATAATGGAAAAGAGTCCACAGCACAAGTTTCTGCAAGAGAGAAATCTGTGTTTCTTAACACTGGCACAGAGCTGCTGCTTCTTTTCAATTTTCCATGTCTTTCAAGCTCTCCACAGAATCCGAGCAATGCTGAACTGTTGTCAAGACAATAGAAGAGTGAGGCTAAAGTTTTGCAAGTTTTCATTCTAGCCAATAAACCTATTACAGCAACTTATTTTCTATCTAGAGACAGAAAATAAGGCTCAGAAAACATATGAGCAGCCAGTCTGGGTGTTTAGAGTGCCTGATTCACTCAGTGCCTTGAATAAAGAAATCAATAAAATAGAGGCACCAAAAATCAGGTACTTCTTCAAAAAATGTAGCTCTGTATAGATGATAATGATACATGTAGATGAAAATGAGAGAATGAGGGAGAAAAAAGACTTAAGTTCAGCTCCTGAGATGTAATTGTATATTGCCATTATGCTCTGCAATTTTAATTGAGTCAGCCAGCTCTTTTGTAAAGCCCTTTCCACAACCATCTGAAACTTTTAATGTTCAAGAGATCAGACATAAAAAAAAAAAAAAACAGTCCTGTGCACAGTGGGCACCTGTTTTACACTGATATCATGCAATATTTGTATTAACATTTTAAAATTTAGAACACTCTCTTTACTCAAAATTGAGCTCATTTCAAAACAGCTCAAAGCTGAAAGAGACAAAAAAAAAAAAATTTAAAGCTCGTTTTTCCTTTGAAGAGAATATAAATTTCAAAGGCACACAAAGCCATCACAGTCTAAATTGAGATGAAGCTACCAGTTCTTAACCAAAGCACCAGAGCCTCTGGAGTTCTCATCCTTGTCAGAATGACTAGTAATCCTTAAAAGAATTGCATAAATATTGAGTAACGTGCTTGATGTTACAGAATGTATCATGTACACTACTTTGCATATATACCTATTATGAAAGTAATAGTTCAAATTGTTGATTGAATCAAACCTTGCCATGCCATATGGGAAAGCAATCTATTATTTCATTTACTGTTATTTATTGCATAATTTTAAATCTATTTCCTGCAACATCTCCATACTAAAATAACATAGTGAACACTGTAACACCTACTCTCAAAAGCTTGCATTTTGTATTGTCACCACCAGGACCAAGGCAGGAATGACATTCAGTGTTATTTCAATTTATGATTAAAATCCTGGGTACTTTATTCTCTCCCATAATTCCCAAAGATCTGGGTTCTCTCCCCAGTAACCTACGTGTCTTCAGGCAAGTCCATTACCTTCAATGGGAGCTGAGAAGCTCCAAGGTGGTGCCAAGTTCTGGGTGACCTTCTCCAGCCAGAAGTTTGAACTGTGAAATGTGAAAAAAAATATCCCTGTATTTCCAAAGTATTTACACATGCTAAGCAATCTTATATCTTGTATCACAAGTGGACATCATTTTTAATAAAAGATAGGAAGATTGGGTACATTTAATAGATATGTAAAAATGTAAAGCAGAAGTTGTAGGTTGAAAAGTCTCTATCAAAACTGTAAAATGCAGGTCTTAGGTTCAATTAATTTCTTCATTGAAAGGATCTAATTTCTGGGAAATCCATTTCTATTTTTCCTGCAAGGTCGAAGAATAGAAACACTTTGCTTCTCAAGAAAAAAAATTTAAAAAATAAACTATTTTCCACAGAAACTTAGAGTGTCTGATCAGCTTCACTGAAACAGTGATTCCTCTATGAATTACCTGCTTCTTCCCCAGTTGGCAGATCCTGGCATACACGCAGAGAATGGGGACAGTTTTGCTGTCATTGCACAGCAAATGACCTCGCATCTAATGAAAGGGGCATTACAGTGAAATATTCAGCTTTCCTTTCCTTTTTCAACGTCCCCCAGCCCTTGCTTCTGTAGTAAGTTGACTTGGCGTGCCAATAGTAAAGCAGATGGGAGGCTGCCCCTGCAACAAGCAGATTTCAAGTCATGGTGTAGCAATAAAAACTCTGAAGGCTGTCATCAAATGAGTAGAATAATGTCCCGAAGAGAGATGGAGTTGGCAGAAGCCACATTTTTACCTCAGCAAGACTGCGTAGATAAATGTAGGGATCACTTCAAAAGTGAAAGAGGGGTGGGGACTTGGTGGGATGCTGACATGGTTTTATATTGCATCTAGCATTTACTGAGCAAAAAAAGAGAAGCTCAGAAACTCTCAAACTGTTCATTTCAGCTTTGAGCAGAACTGGAAAATCTTAGGGCTAAAGTGCTGGGCTTTCAGCTGTGATTATGTCAGGGGAGCCTCTGAAAAAGAAAAACAACTTATGTGGTTACAAAAAAAAAAGGCGATCCCAACAGAGCAAAATCTTACTGTAATGTCTGTGTTTATCTTTTAGCTGCTCTGGAGTTCTTTTCATGAGGAATGCCTGGGGGAAAGTTTTGAAAACAGGACAATATTCTAATCCTTACTGGAACGTGTTGCATATGTATGTTAACAGGTAGCACAGCCTACTAGGAGTGGGGTCGTAGCGTGAAACGGCACTGAGCATTTGGTATCCGTTATGTGTATTTGAGAGGGTTGTTCCAGACTGTGTCTAGGCTGGTACCTTGAGCTGAATGCCTGTGAGGGTATTCATTAGATGAGTTTTTATTAAAAAACTCATTAGATCGATTTCCAGTTTCCGGGTTAGGTGGATCTTCCAGTTACCATCATCCAAATAAAACCCAGTTGCTCTACTCTGAGCCACAATGACATCAACCAAAATGTGCTAAAATTGAAATGATCAGGAGATTCTCTCAAAGAGCCTACTCCTGGTGCTAATGAATGAGGATGCAATTTCAGACACCAGCTGGGATACTGAGACTGGTAAATGCTTATGTATCAATTCAGGCTTTCAGGTTCCCAAACCTCAGGAACAACCCATCACTCCAGTGCAGTGCCTAGCAGGTTATTTACCAGAGCTGGCTTGGATACATTTCAGACCTTTTTGCCGTCACACAATCGTTTGTTGACTTCATCCACTCTTCCACAAAAACCACGCAAGGTACCAGAGAGGGATGTCACAGTCCAACAGAGTGTTTGTCCGGTCACCAGGCTAACCGCTATTGTTTGTTCTCGTTCTACTTCCCTAAATCCTTTTCCTGTATTTATCTATTGGCTAAATGAGAATGTGAATGCTAAAATAGGTGTTTGAGACAGCTGGAGTGACTATTTGAACACTGTAAAAAAAGAAAATTTTCTCCTCATTTACATTTGTGCTTCCTATGCTTTGTTTTTATAGTGGTTCACTTCTGGAAGGAGGATGCCTGTACTGGTGAAGAGCCAAGAAGTAGACCAGGTAATGACAAGTAAGTTCCAGTGCTATGTACAGGTTAATTCTTATTTTCCATCTAACCTTATGCAAACATCTTGGTTACCATGTAGCACTGTAACTGCACGAAAAACTGAGCTGAGTAGCAGAAGAGGAAAAAGTCTGTAAGGATTTATTTACATCTTCTGTTGATCAATGCATATCTATTCTACATAGAACTTGGTAACTACAGGTGAGCAGGACCTATGCAATCTAAGAAAAGCGAAAGACACACAGGCATGTAAAAAAAAAATACCTCTAGCTGAGATGAACTTCCGTATGGTATGGGAATTTGTAGCACACACTGGCAAGAATCCACTGAGTTAAGGGGAACCAACCTGGAAGATCCTACAGCACATTACTGTCAAGCCAGCTGCAAATCATCAGTTCTGGAATCCAGAAAGGAGCAAATACGCTGCATGCAACTGATTACATGGGCCAAAACTAAATCTGAGTTAGGAACAGAACACAACACAAATCCCTAGCATGAAAACGGAAGTAAGGACTGAATTTCAGCATCTCATCTCTTGTCAACTTTTGTGGTCTGTTATTGACAGCATCCTGGCCCAAATTGGTCAGGAGACTTCTGAAGGATGCAAGATCTCTAAGAGACAACAAACATCATTTAGAATTGGGGTGTAACAGAATAGGGCTAAAATTTGTTATCATCTAGTAATAAAAAAAAAATATCCCAGGAGTCTTTGTTCTGTGATGGTCAGAGACTTGTTTGAGAATGAAATACACAGCCACTATGAAGATTACATCTTTTGCAAAAGTGAAAATCACTCTCCACTACAGAGAGCTGAAAGTGATGGGTTGGAAGGGGCTCAGGAGACAGGAGGGAATCTCCCAGAAAGGTTTAACTAAAGCCCTGTGATTTAGGGTCCAAATCCCTGAAAGAAGATGGGAAAAAATGCAGCACCAATGAGTTCGATGCCAATTATAAATGGCATCTTCTGCTCAGTCATGAAAGTACATATGGCAGGTGCAAGCAATTCAAATTATCTGGATTGGTTCCACACAGGAAAAATATATCCTTATTCTTTTTATGAGATTCACCTCTGGGACTTTATGCTTAATAATCAGTGTGATGTAAAACATCAGTCACCGCTACAAAGAGGAGCACAAACAAGCCATATTGCTCTGCCAATTTATATCTAGTGTGGCTGCAAGAGTAAGCCTGGGAAACACCTTCTCCTTGCCAGATTATAAGCTACAGGTTATAGTAAGCACATTTTCAGTATTTACTCCGCGCATCTTGGTTCAGGGCTGTTCGTGTTTTTAAAGTAAAGCCTCTTGGATGTATTCACAACTTAATTCCTCACTGAGACCCCTCAGATCTGTGTCAATGAATGATGTCTTAAGATGTTGTTACTATTTATAAAAGAGCCTTTGACTTTTCAAATAAGAATGAATTTTTAAAATACATTGAAGAACACTTTCATTCCATGTTTGTGGGATTAAGTGAGATGGGAGGGGGAAAGCTGTGTAGGTGTTTTCTTCCTAGTGTTTCTAACCTTTAACATGTTTGAAAATGCACCAGTAAAGAAAGCAACCTACTTAAAATGCTTTAATAGTTACTAAGATGTCTCTATCTTTTTGTCCTCTCCTGCACTAACCCACACACATTTTAAAGACCTTCGTAGAAAAGTCAACTGACATATACAAAAAATTATGTTCCTTTTATGCTATTTTACAAGGTGAATTTCACAGGAAATTCTGTGGAGTAGAACTCTTCCCCTAGCATATTTTGCTACTTTATAAATAATCTCAGTCTTAAATCTTCATTCAGTTTTTCACACTTCCATACTGTGGCAGATTGGAGATTGTACAACAGCTAATAAGCTAATAAATAGAACATGAAAACACGTACTACGTTCTATCATTAGCACTAGTTATCAGTGCTATTACAAACAGCTCTTAGAGAATAGAAGTAAATCAGTGGTGCTGTCTTATTTATATTTTGTTCATATAATAAGGAACAGTCCTGATCCAGGAAGTTTACATCTATGTTGGCAGGTCAGAGAAGAAATGGGGAAGGATTGATACATTGATGTTTGATATAAAAAGGGCCAATCTGAAAAGCATTTTTCATATAAGTCCTGTTGACTTTCCTAGAAATTGGGATCTCTGAATGTTTATCTGAATATCTGAATTCATCACAGTGTTCATATCAGCTCAATTTGTCATCTCACATGTTGTGTGGTTTAAGATGGTAGCTTACACTCCCTTTGTAGTCAAAGTAGAGACAGCAACATCTTCAGAGACAAGATTGTCCTATCTGGTTTTGATACAGATTTTATGTATGGGATTACAGATTTTATGACGGGATAGATTGCTCTATGAAGTACCTAAATATGGTGATTCAGTTGAGTATAATGCTATCCAGGAATATATTTTTTAAAAAGCAGATGAACAGAAGCCAGTTAAAGTATTTTAAGGCTTTAGTTCTCACAGGGGTTAAAATACTTTGTAGTTTGGGTTTTTTTGTGATTTCACTTTTGCTTTGTTTTAAGCTAGTCTGACAACATCTGTTAGTAAGGCTTAAAAATAAACACACCATGAAATATATTTAAAAATATGCATGGATTTTATTCAATGAAGTAATCTAAACCTAAGATTGTTAACCTCTAATCACCTATTTACGTGTACAAGATATGATATGCTGCCTAGTCTCATGAGCTTGGCACTAAGAGTGACATTGTATTTGGAAGAGGTATTTCAAACTGACTCACAGCTTCTTGGGAGAGAATGCAGTCAAGCCCAGGGACTTCTGCTGCAGCACAGAGTGTAGCAGATCCCAGGGATTATGACCTACAAGCGTACAAATGTCAGTTCACGAGTTAAAGGTAATAATCAAGTATCACCGTAAAAGGAGGTAGAATTGTAAAAGAAAGATAAAATTCTTTTTGAAGTTTACGCTTTTTGACATCAGCTAATTCCTTCTCTGGCAGAGACACCATTTCTGTTTTAAATCTTGGGCAATCACTGCCTCTCATAACTTGTTCCTAAATTCACAGCCCCTCTTTCTCACGAGGACTTCCAGCTTATTTCAGATCAACATAAACCTCAATTTAGGAACTTGTTCTTTCAAAATCAATACCACACAAACGTACAGTGGCACCAGGCAGACTTTTGCAAACAACCTGACATTTATTACTCATTTGGAACCTGTTATTTTAGAATCCTTAAATCGGAAGGGAGAAAACACCATTAAAAATATGTCACTGCTTTTGACACTGCCTTTTGACTCTGCCTCATCTCCATCTCCAAAAATTTCAACTCCCTCTCTGTATTGTTCAAAATGTTTCCCTAGTTTCCTGACGTATTAATTCTTTCATTGTGAGTGGCAGTCATGCTGTTTTCAGAGGTTCCGTTCTTGTCTGCCAAAGGCTAAAAATATGTCTGGTCACCAGTGCGTACAAGGTAATCCTATTCATATGTTGATGGTCCTTGAAAAGCCCTTCATCCCAACCTGGCAATGCCTACATGTTACCTAATTCCCTTCAATTCTGCTTTTCTAGAATATAAATTTCCCCTTAGTCCTGACAGCGTTAGAGTAAATGGGTAAAAATGAGCCAGTGCAGAGACGTTCAAAAAGATGAATGGGTAGAATGAACCATATCCATCTTTCACAAGAGTAATGCTAAAATTCACCACCCTGTCCCACAGCTACTCAAAAATTAGTCCGCTCGTTTAAATATAAGATTTTTTTTTTACATGGCAGGGGTTGTGGACTATGCCCTGGAGTGCAATGGTCCAGCACGGTGCTGTGAGAGGGTAAGCGAGGGACTCGAACAAGGGTAAGAGAAAAGAAAGTGATCTTGATACTGGAATATTAATTCCTGAACCCTAATGTTCAGTATTTGACTTTTAATTAGGTGAGAAATTTTTTCCAGTGAAATGTGAGAGGGTCCCAAGCATATCCTCTCCTCTCCAGGAGGGATGCTCAGGGCCAGCTCCAGGACAGCAGAGGGGAGGTCTGCCCCTTCCCTTGCTCCCAGACCCCGCTGCAGCCAGCCTTTGCCCCCGGGAGCTGCTTGGTGCTTGATCTACAGCTCCTGCCGCACCGCAGCCGCCCTGACTGCACCCTGGCAAACTGTGTTCATGTGGTGAAAAACAGCTTCACTTACAAAAGAGAAGTTGTTTAAAAATGCAATTAAGGAAATAGCTCTGAGGAAAAATAAATGTGGTACACCCATAACTAACTATAATCTCTTAGCTCTGATAAATCATTACAGAAACTGCTGTTAAAAAAACTCTACGGTATTAGCAGAATTACATATTGAACTGTCTAAAGGCTCCAAATGGTTTCTTCCTGAAGCACTTGCTCCTCACATGTTGGCTTCCCCAGTAGCAGCTCAGGTCTGCGATGGTCCAAAAATCAGTAATCTTCCACATGTGAGCTTCTGTTCTCTTCATCCCTCCCTTACCAGGGAGCAAGACTGTGTCAAGAAACATTGAGATCCCACAAAAAATGAATTATTGAAGACAAGTAGTAATATCTACAGAATGAATAATATGTGTGGAGGCAAAGTCTCGTTATTTTTCAAAGCTCTTCCATAGCTTGACCCATTGCTCTTTGCATGTGAAATTATACTTGTATAATCTTCATCACAATCAACTAAATATTATTTTCACAAATCGAAATCTTAACTCACTTTTTTTGATACTTCAGATTAGTTCCATGGAATCCACTGTAGCAGGAGTCATCATTTTTCCTGGTGGGTCTTCAACACCCCTGAGTTTTAGACAGAAATTTGAAAAACATTACATTTGGATAATTTACATTTGAAAGGTAAAACGAAATGGAAGATTAGCTAGGGACTCATGGCAGTTGGTCTAAATTCTTTTTTGATGTGCAGCAAGTGCTATTGTAGTGATGGATACCTGAGAATAGCGAGAAGATGAAAAGAAGTTAGGAAGAGGGAGCCACAGGATGTCAGGAGGTGATAAGGCTGAGTGATAGCACATTTGTTAATAGCGACGTTAAAGCTTTTTGCTTTGTCATATACAGCTCTAGAAGTGACAGCTTCCCAATGCAGTTTTTTGGCTCTTTGCAGAGATATAATCCTCTCAGAAAAACTACCATCCCTCTGAATTTAAACTTTTGGCAAGGATCCCAGGAAAGAAATTTTGGTAAGAGACTAAATTATGTAGGTATTGAATCAGCAGACAAAGAAACACATTTTTAGAACCATATGTGCTGGTACAGCAGAGCAGGGAAGTTATCACATAGGAATTTACATTCGTATTAGATTTTTCCCTTCAAATATTATAACCTCTGTTTTCAATAACATGTGCTACATTTTGTAGTGTAACTGCAGTTGCCTAGAAGCTGAAAAACAGACCATGATCAAATTATTCCCTGCACAACATCTCCTAGAATCTGTGATTGTCTCTCCTTAGAACAGCATTCTGGTTACAGAAAGGGCAGAGATGCACAAGGTGTTTTTCCTCTTGGGTGTGGAACTTATCAGGTACTTCAGGCTGGCGTGTAACAGAGGCTGGATCCAGTTACAACAGGTGTTTCTGGAGTGTAATAATCTGAAAACAGAAGGAGAAGTTACCTTTCCATCAACCTTTTTATTTGAAGGAATTTTTTAAAAAGTTAACAGAGGAGTTTAATTTATTCTGTTTTAAAAGTGAGGATTCTCATGAGAACTCCAGCTGAGGTTTTTCTGTTCCATGGTCGGTAGTCAAGGCTTCTCAAGAATGCAGACTTGAATGGTATTTGATACATAGGTTGTCAAAGTCAGGTTAGATGGGGCTTTGCGCAACCTGAGCTACTGAAAAAATGTCCATGCCCATAGCTGGGCACTGGACTAGATGATCTTTAAAGATCCCTTTCAGCTCAAACCGTTCCATGGTTCTATAATTCTATGATTTGACTAGGTGCCCTAAGGTTAGTCCACCTTTTGAAGTCTAGAAATTCTTCTAAATTGCTTTCTCACACTCAGGTCCAAAGAAGGCCACAACGATTTTACTACCACAGATCTGTGAAACACAGGTCGACATTTCTAAAGTAATTGGCATGCAAAGGCTGTCCCAAAATCCTCTCAAAAGACAACGACAAGCCAGTCTAAGCCTGCTTTGTTGCCAAAAGGGACCATCACATCCTTCCTCTTGATCCTGCTTCCATATGATTACCCTCAAGTTAGTGCTAGTGTTATATGGCCCACAGGGTAAATTCACTCATTTCACTATTCAGATTAAAATGAACCATTTAATTTTTGGAGGTTACATTTTCAGTCTGATGATTTACACAGAACAGCATGAACACTAACACTTGCTCAAAGAAGCAGGAGGGAACTCGCAGCTGGAGGAGGTCAAGTTAGAGAACTCCTTAGGACCATGAACCCAGTTATGAAACTGCACCCTGCTATTCTCAAAAATTCCTTTGTTCTGAATAGTAAAGCTTTGAAATATTGTGCATAATACATTGCCATCTCATATCCATAGAAAATTTCAACTAAGTAATTTCTAAAGAACAGGAGATTTTACCAGAGATTCAATTGTTACATCTTTTGTTAAAGAAGCAGTAAGACAGTCTGCCTCGTATCACTTCACATCAGAGCCAGCCATAAAACATACAGCTGCATATTCCAATTCAGGAAGTATTCCAATTTTTATGTAGCTTGATTACTGTTCAAAAAAAAAATATTATGAGAATGGGTAATGTTTGATGGACATACTGGCTGATTTTGTTAATACAATGTCTTTGTAGACTCCCTGTGGGATCATCAAAATAAATAAATGCAAGGAACAATATAATTTCCTAATATAATCTTTGCCTCTCAGCCTTAACTATGCTGTGGATAAAGAAAAATACAGTAGTTGCTCCAGCATGCTCAAGATTTCTGTACTCTAAAAAGAGCTTTGAAATATCACTTTTCTACTACCAAAGAAAATGTTTAAAGTAACTTTTATTTGTAATTTAGTTAATGTGAGCACAAAATGCTTTCCCTACCTGTTTTTAATAACGAGCTAGCATTGTTTTTGTCTGTTGTCTTTTTTTTAAGTGTCTAAATTATAAAATGATAAAGTTATTAACTTGCTTTCTGTGGTGTAATGATGAATCTTAAAAAAAAAAAAATCATCATGGTGCTCTAGGCTGGTCCACTTTTCTGATGCACAAATGAAAGTATATAAATTTACGTAGCAAACTTAGCCTTCAGTAATGCCACTACCCTGGTTTGGTCCCACAAAAAAATTAAATTACTTTTTGAGTTACTGGAAGTCAATGCTCTTCAAATCTAGGCAGTTACCTCTGTAATAAAGACAACTAATATGGATTAAGTATTCTGAAGAAAAGAGTATTCTGTATATGGAGCTGAAAAACACCTAAGAATAGAACCACATATCATTTAATACAATTAAAGTAAGTGGAATTTTATTTATTAACAAACTGTATAGTTTAGTAAATTATTACAAATTAATATATACTCAAAGCCTTATTATTGTATAGATAAATTAATACACTTTTAGAACATAGATTTAGTCTCTTGTAATCCTTGTCATGTGATCGGATTGTAAAAAGTAAGAAATGAGGCAAAAAATAAGAACGGACAAGTTTTTATTATTTAAACCAAATCAAAAGCAGACTGCAACAAATCTGACTTTAGCTTTTCTGTATTGCCACACTGTAACTGGCATTAACGTCAATAGAAAAGATTTTTAAGAAGGTAAATGGAATAAAACCCTTTTGATGTCTTCAAATGGGAACTCATTGTGCTCTTTTAACAGAGGCAGAGGAAGAATCCCAGCATTATGTTTTGAGTTTAGCCAGGTCCTTGAAATACGTGACCTCTGATAACTGTACTGATATTTGTCTGTTCCCATTTTGAAAATCCCTCTAAACCTTCTGATCTATTTTCTCTTTATTGAAATTAATGATCCAGCTCTGTAAAGATTTTCTTGTAACGTGCACTAGTACAGTGGATATAGATCACCCTGAATCAAGAGAAACAGATGCTACAGAACATTTATAAGCTGCAGATTATTTTGATTTTGTTTGATTTCTATGATTCAATTATTTGATAATTCTAGCCTTAATTTCTAGTATGCAGTTTTGTTTTGTCATAACCCTTTTGGGAGGATTCCCACCTATAATCTGAATTTTGAGATCTGAATATACTTCTGACTGTTCCATCTTCATCCATATCAGTGTCTTCACCTTGACCCTTCTGCTGAGCAACTCAGTAGAATTCTATATTTCCATATGTATCTTAATGCCCTTTGACACCCTGGAGTGAACTTTACAGCCTTTTTGTGTGTACTTCTCTCTTCAACTAACTTGTCAGTTCCACCACCGAGGCTGTCAGGAGCTACACAAAGTACAAGCATTTTGTGAATTAATATTTATAAATACAGGTAGCGGGATGTGATTTTCATGAAGGAGGTTTCATGCTAAATACAACATATTTGTGTGTTAAATTGTCCATCAACAAAGAACTAATACATCAAAGAATGACCTTTACTTGTTCATCTGTGCCATCAGTCTTAAATCAGAAACCCAGCAATACCCTTAAACAGGAAAATTTCCTAGTTAACCTCACACATAAATCTCCAGTGTGAAAATAAGGCATATGGGCGGAATGATATTTTAGCTTTCAGTTTCCGTTCTATAGCATTTTGTTAGGCTAACAAGAAGAAATAGAGGAATAGCTTGTAAATTCAGGGAGCGTCATCCTAGGTCCTTGCTTGAATTCAAATCAAGGCCAAAAAAAATCTGTGACAGAAATACCTCACATTATTTTCTTAATTTTGCAAAAATCTGAATACCAGTTTAGTGAAGGCTCATTGTTCTTGTGCTGTAGGAGCCTGGGGTTGATATGTCACGGCAGTGTATGAGTAACCTCAGCTCCCATCTCCCAGTATGTACTCCGGGGTTCCTGTATCCATCTTTGATGAAAGAAGGCTGATTATGTTTCCCTACAGAAATACATTTTCCTGAGAAAAGGGATCTAGAAGCAAATGGGCCTCCTTAAAACAGCATGCAAACGTTGAAGGTGCGTGGCACTTGATGTTTCTACCCTGTAATAATGAGATTGTTGCTTGTAGAGTGCCTCCTGAAATACCCATTACTGCTTCTCAGTGTGCAATCAATGGCTTATTCAGGGTTGTGTCAGTAAAACAGAACTTCATTAGCAGAAATCAAAGTGCTGTCCTATTCTGTCCCGATTTACAATTTCTATACAGACAAGCCAGTGAGATGAAAAAATAGCTTTAGATCATCTCTATTTTCCATCCTTAGACCTGGTCAGGAACTAATGTGGATTTTTTCTGCTGTAATTACAAGTTAAAATAAGTTTTAAAAATTACTTTAAAACTGCTTTTTAAATTATGTTTAAAAAGTCAAAATAAGTTTAGAAACTAGGAGACAACTGTCCTTTCTGAAAGGTTGCGCTGACAGCCAGGGACCAGCAGAATGCTGTTGGAATACGTCTGCACAGAACAATGTCAAAGGACCTACTGTCCTGAGAGGATTCCCTTCCTTTCAAAGTCTGTCTGGATAATCCTTCTCTGCTTTTCACAGCAGAAATGCTACACTTTCTCATTTCATCCCAGAAAGAACAGCATCCTTCCTTCTCCAGCTGAGCCAGTAAAATGCAATCATAATTTCACTGATTATCATGTTCTTGTGATTAGGGAAGGTTGCATTCTGTGAAACCTCAGAAGATGATAATCAGTGCAAAGAACTCCCTAAGTGTTCGGCTGATTCCCTGTTTTTCTCTAGGCAAACACAAACACCATTGATCTCATTCAATGCAAATTCCATTGGATTCCACACAGTTTGGGCTCCATCTACAAATGCAGATGATCACGCTTTCCTCAGGTAGATCTAGTAACTCCTACTTCCAGACAGAAGATTTCATCAGTGAAAATAAATTACTCAGGAATTAGCTTCATAGGAAAAGCTGGCTCAAAAATCAATCAATTTTATTGTTTCAGAAAGTTCATAAGTGTATAATTTTTTCCGCAACAGACACATCTATTAGATATTAACTGTAACGGAGCAGGTTAAATTATTCATATCTTTATAAGATGGGCAGGCTTATCATGATGTGAAATTGGTAAAATAGGTGGGCTATGGAATCTTTGGAGGGTCATCTATCATAATGTACTAGGTAACCTTCACGTACGTGGCCAAGTGTCTTTGATTAAGGGCTTTCCTTCCATAACTTATGATAAATGCTGGAGTATTAATACGCATAATCTTGTAACTGAAGACAGAGGACATATTCCAAATCAGGAATTGGGCAGTAGGTAGAGCGAGAAGACTTTAAGTTTCCAGAAAAAAAAAAAAAATTGCCCACAAGGGAGGAGAGAAGAGAGTTAGTTGTAGCAATGCCATTATAAAAAGGTTGTAAAAGCTGTGTAGGGAAAAGGTAATGTATTCCAAGACCACTAAATTAAGCAAAGGATGTAACAGGAAAATGGCTTCAGTAGTCCAAGTCTGGAGAGCAGCTCATAATATAAATAGGGTCCCAGTTTGTTAATAAAAAAAAAAAAAAAAAAAAAAAGGTATCTGCTACAACTATGACATTTCTTCCCTCTGATTTTGTGTAGCAAGTGTCTGTAGCATTAATTAATGCTACAACATGTTGTTTGCCAAAAATTCTACTCTTTTAAAGATGGCCCTCTAGGCATGTTTGGAAAAGTTCCACAGACTGATTGCTGATTTCTCTTTTTATCCCAGAAACAGAGGTAATCTGAGTGCTGACAATCATCGCATTTGGAAAGTAAATAGATTTAGCAAAACAAAACAGAACAGAGCATGAGAGAGATTGAGATTGCAGGAAAACAAGGTCTTGGGCTTACATTCCATTCCTTTGCTCAAATAGCTGTACGCTGTTTTGGATTGTTCATAGAAAACAGTTAGGGAATAAACATTGATACAAACACCCATAATTTCATGCAAATTTAAATTTTAGAAGCAGAAGAATTAACTACTTATTGTTTTCCATTTCCGTGTTTATAACTTCAAAGTTTTCAATTACGGCGTTAGATATCAGGAAGAATAACGTGATGTAGGTGATCAAGTACTCACCAAACCAAGGAACAAATATCCCTCAGGATATAAACAGCTATGCTGTTCAGCTTTTGCCTTTGGGAAAATGAATGCATTTTCAAAACTTTGAACTATTTTTTTCAATTAAAAAAAAATAAATTCAGCAAGAAGCTTGCAAGATCAAGCCTATACAACTACTTTCTTGTGCAATACAATTTATTCTTTTGTAGGACTTCCAGCTAATATGTAAAGCCTTACTAAACCATATAGAGGAAAGATTTACCAGCTAGTAGCTGAAAAACCTTCAGCTATACGCCTCCAGTTTGGCTCACGCCCTGCTCTGTTTAGTTAACAAGGCAATAGAGATAACCTGATTAAGGCAGAAGCTGTTTGCCCCCTCATGTTAAATGCTTTGATATCATTCCAAGCAGCTGTGGTGAGCTGAAATAATTAACTGAGATTGTCTTAGTTGTTAAAAAAATCGCATTCTGTTCTTTTCTTCATTAAAACATATTTTTTTCTTTATGGGTGGAACTTCTGTATTAATTTTTAGCTCTTAGCCTCCTCTTCAGTCCCTGTGCAAGCAGGACAAGTCTGGACCATGAAGCTTGGTAGTGTTTAGCATTTTGAATCACTGCTGCTCTCCCAGCTGTGCAAAACATGTTATTCCTATTCCATCAGCTACATTTGACTTTACAGTTCTCTTCTCCTGTGGCTTCCAGAATCTGAGGTGAGATTTCACATGAAATTTGTCCCAAAATCAGAGGGGACCTGTTTTGCTCAAGCCTCATGCAGAGCCTAATGGAATCAACAGAAAGATTTATTTTGATTTTGACAGATTTTGCATTGCATTTCCTACCTATCTGTAGAGACATCTCATCTTCCTCTTCTGGCAGATGAACCTGGCTCAAGAAACAGGTTCAACATTGCTGCTCTTGAAATATCAGGAAAACCTATTCTCACACAAGTTCCAAAATTTGGGAGTTATTCCTCCAAAATAAACTCTTGAGTGACTTTTTCTAGTACCAATTCTGACTGCTAGGTCTTATGCAATCCATGAAATTTCTCTTTTCTTGTCATTATAATGGCTTTCATTTTCACTTTCTCTTCATTATGTATTTATTGTTTAGAAGATAACACTTTAATCTTTCCTTTCCCTCATTTCTAATGGTTTCAGTCATGCTTATCCAGTACAAACTTGATTTCATTTCTTAGCAAGGGCCACAGGGAAATTGAGGAGGTGCCCTTCATTAGTCTCTCTTGTAATTATGTTTCTAAGTTCACTTTCTAAAATAGCTCTTAGATGCTTTCAGTTCTGGGGCTGTTTTGAATCCGATCAGTGTCTCATTATCTGACATTTTATTAAAACTGCTGAGACAGATAAACTAGCCTAACTTGGAGACTACTCAGTGTGTGTCTGGTAATTTTAAGCAGGAGAAAGTGCGAGGAAATGCATTCAGTGGTGTATCAATTCCAGGATGGATTTGGTTTCTTTGAAATTTGTGATATTACTGCTAGTAGATAATAAGCCATACAGATTCAAACACTTATAATAAAAATGCTTAACGCCATTGCATCCATCATGAGGACAGTATATGCTTGATTACATAAGCAGAATCAATGTATAAAATTTCTGATATCTGGGACAGCTAATATGCCCCTTTGGCTGACTGACTGACTATTTTTGTGGTATATGAGGGAGAGTGCAGTATTTTTCTTAAGTTGCAACAAATTTCCAGTCTATGGAACCATCAGTTCTTCTTTATCTTTCTTTTCTGTGTCTTCCCTGTGAACATAACCCATTAGAAAAGGGGTCTGTTCCCCCTTGATGAGCAAATCCAACTTAGGAGAGTGCGTTAGGGCAGAAATTCCTGAAAACTATATGGCTGCATAGGGAAACAACAAACATTAGTGGTAAAACCCCTTTGCTTTAAGAAAGAGTTCATTGCTGCCCAGAGGAATTCAAACTAGAGCAAAGGGATAAGAAGACAACCCTCAACAGAAAGCAGATCTGACCTCTAGAACTTCCTTCTCCTGGACTGATGGAGAGTCCTCTTGGTCAATGACATGAAGGTCCTCAGGAATGGTGTAAGACTGGCATCCCTCAAGTCTCCATTTGACTGGATCACTGTAAATTTTTCTATTTTCAAGTGAGTTGTCTTTGCTCTCTAGACCTACACAATCTTGTGTGACTCTAAAAACAAGGGAGGAGGCAGGGAGTGGTCAACCCTCACTTTTTTTTTTTTTAATAAAGCCATCAAAATTGCCGTTTATTTGTCTCTCTTTGTGAGAGAGACAAATGTGTCTCTCTCTTTCTGTAATGGCAAATCTCCTGCCGTCAGAAACTGGACTGAGAACATTATTACACTTTGCCTTGAGGTTAATTTGTCAGATTAATAGCATCTATAAAGAAGACAGTAGCTCCTTAGCCTACTAACTCCAGGCTTTGTGCAAAATCCAGCTCCACGTGCAAACCTGGGCATTGGTGGCAAGGGGCGTATAATAAATGCACAGAGTATACGGGGAGTGTCTGCTGGGATTTGCAAAGACTCTGTCTTTGCAACTTTTTCAGCAATAAATGAGTAGCATCCTTTGGTTCATGTTTTCTCCTCTACCTCATCTGACCTAAACTCTGACATGTTAAAGTGACTGAGGTATATCATAGCCTTTCTGCCCGAGCTATTCCATAGCATATCTAATTCGATGTTCCCTCTATCTTTAAGATGCATCTCAGACTCAAATCTCTGCCATGCCCTGAGAGCACTCCAGCTCGTAGGCTGTAAACTCAATTGTGGATATCTTTATTTCATTCCAAACCAGTGAGTACTTAATTAATTTTATGAAACTCTACAGCTATGGCAGATTAAGCCCTCTGCAAATATTACTTATAGCCCACTGAGAGCACTTTCCTGGGAGGTAAGGAGTGTGGTTTAGATGTTATTTTCATATATATTAGAGGAAGACCTTCTCTTACAACTCAAAGAACAGTTTTAACAAATATGCCACACAAGCAAAGGGTCCAATGCCCTTTACATTACTTAATGAGCAAACTACACAGAAAAAAAAATTACTTAAATGTTCACAATCATGGATTCTAAGAGAGACAGACTAAAAGCACTGATGTTCCCTTACTTATCATATACCAGCTAGGTAGATACTGGCAGCTACCTATTCAAATTGCTGGCTTTTATTTTTCCATTAAGCACTTTCAGCCATGGCCCAGGGATCCCAGGAACTCTAGCACTCGAGGCTTTTATCAGCCCTTGTCTCCAGCTTTTTAGGACATCACTTCTGCACTTTTTCATCATGTTCTGATCCTTTGCCCTTGTGCTACCAATTATCTCCAAGCTTTATCATTCAATTATGCTTCTTTCCTAGATGCTACGCATATCTGGAACAGCAATGCTAGAAAATTACTGGAATTTGCGTCACTCAGGCTCACATAAACCCCACAAGCCCCCCTAACTCAAGCGTCAATCCTGAGCTCTTCTTTGACACATTTGAGCATGTCATCGTTCCCTTTACCTCCGATTTCCCCATCCTCAAGCAGGATCTTACTGCCTTTCCTAAGAAATGCTACAGGACCCAGTACTACATGTTCCTGTCTCCTACACTACCGTTCTCCTTGTGATGTGCCTCCTCTCCAATTATACCCCTTCTCCACCTTTTCAACCAAGTACCAGTGACAACCTTCTACCCTTTACAGTCACACGTAGTGAGACATGACCAGCCCACGTGCTGTAACTGGTGATTTAGCTGCATGTACTGTCTCCTTGTTTGTCTGTAAGTGAATGTGAGCCTCAGCGAATCAAGTGTGCCTTTCAAAATGCTTTTTTTTTTACTCCACCAGGCAGATGAATGAGACAATCTGAATCAATTGTAGCGAAAAAGATGCTACCATGTTGCTCATACCAAAAAAGTAGTACCCTTTAATCTCAAAAGAGATATCTATGATTAATTCCTACCCTCCACCCCAGTCTTTTCCTTTTCTTCCACTAGAGGCCTATTAAGTCTTTTAGCCAAATCTCAAGCTTCCATGGTGTTTCCTATCACCTGGGCTTCTTTGTTTCACCACCTGCTTTTCCACATCCCTAAAGGACCCAGGCATCCTGTTGAAATGCTGTCCTAGCTGCTGCCTTCAGACCAGTTGGAAATCTTCAGAAATTATTTTCCTATCTGGTTACCAGTAAAAGCCTCCCTAATTTCCTGCTAATTCATTCATCCAGCACCAAGTGAAACTTCATGCCACGCCAGGTCATAAATATCTTTTGAAATCTGAAAATGATTGTGGAAAGGGAATTTTCACAGCAAGGTGTCCTAAGTGTGCTCTGACATTTCAAAATCCTAGTGGGGAATACAGGTACCCAAAAGGTGCTAAAATTCCCAGTTCCATAACTAAAGACAAATTTGGATGTCTTCCTTGCTCTGAAAAATCTGAGATTTACAGAATCTCAGTACAGTTTAATTTGAGTGTGATTGCCTCTCTCTCAGGCCACCTCAGCTTTTTCAGATTTTACTCAGCAGTGCAGATTTTACACCCTTTTACAGGCATCTCTGGCTTTGGATCAGCAAGGCTCTGTTAAGAGGTGATTAAATTTATATTCATCACGGAAAACAATTAAGTGAAAGCAAAGCATGATTAAGGGCAAAGAGCAAAATACTGGATGGAAGCAACAGAAACAGAAATAATGCAAATATCCTGTTCAGTCCCTCGAGTCCTCTTGCCTGTGGCTATACCTCATCTCTTGTTTTCCCAGGGACTGTCCTCATTTTCGTGTTCTTGCCAAAATCTATACTCGCGATTTTATCCTGATGTTAATATATTAGAATTGAATGCCAAGAGCAATACAATGTGATAATATGGTATGATATTACTTTTGATCCCAAATGAATTAATTGAAATTACATAGAACAAAATACCAAATCAATTATAAATGTCAGAAAACAAAAAATAACATTTTTTTTCCCCTTTCTCTAAGTTAGTCATCCGATTTCATTATCATCTTGCACAGCACAGCTTTTCTATGTCTGTCTGTTTCTAGTGTTAGTGCATTGCTATTTTCACAGCCAGGAAAACAGCAAAACTCATTACTCTCTTGGGTTTTTGCTTGCTTATTAATTTGGTCTAAACTAATCAAAAGGAATTATACTGGAGCATCAGTTCAACATTAGAAGCTAAGTTGATCAAAAAGTAAAGGTTTCTATATTTTGGGAAAGGTCTGTTACCAGATTAAAACTTACTTTTTTTTCCAGAATCCAAACCAACAATTGGAGTTAGAAACATCCAAAAACCTACACCTTCTCAGTGAACCACGCATGTGAGAGCATTATTTTAATTGGGTATGTGCAATGGGTTTCCAGGGATTTCTACAAAGCATTCCCACCACAGACTGGCTTAAAACTGTGCACTGAGGCATTTTATGATGACTCTTTTGGACCCTGTTTTGAATTCAGAAAGAGTTCATTAAACCCTAAATGTTTTGAATAAATTTCCAAAAATATTTTATTTAGATAGAAATATCTATTAACAGCTCAAGGATATAAACTCTGATATCTTCTTCCTATAAAAACCTCTCCATAAATATATTACTGAATAGTGTGGGGTCCTGAAACAGGGGTATATTTGCTGATAAACTGTACAATCAGATCAATGCATAGTCTCTGCACTGGCGTCTCTTGAATCTGCACAAAGCCTTGGTGGAGTCTACAAATAAATCCCAATCTTGAGGGCCTGAGCAGGGGAGAACCCTGCGGCTGGAGATCCTCACAGGACTTCCATCTGACTTCAGATCTCTCACTCTGGGTACTCCTCTTTTTGGAAAATCTTTATGATTGTGAGGATCCACATTGTTACTACCTGTGATGCAGAGCTTCCAAACAAAGGCATCAGATGTAAACAAAAGTAAAAATGTGCCACTGGATTTGATTTTTGGTGGCTTTTGTCACATGTATAGGTGTTACAGGTTTTAAAACTATAGGTTTCAAACCATTGTTAGTAAAACTCAGTTCCCATTATTACAAATAGAAGAGAGATTCAGCATCGCATAGGCAGCGTTACTCAAGTAACTTTGGAAGATACAGTCCTAAATCTACCAGTATCAGTAGCTGCTATTTTTTCACATAGTGTTTTGAGAGAGCAATGAAAAATATGTGTATGACAGAAGAGCTTCACGATGAAGCAGTACACCATACTCACTGGTTTTTCACCTGTTGCAGTCATTTGGCATTTAAAAGAATTTTGAAACTGAGAGAATTAAAACCTCTTCCATCTGCATATGCAAGGCTGATGGGAAATTACATTCTGCTGATTACCTTAAATAGTTTTCATTTGGTATCAGAAGGCACTGCACTATATTAAGAAGTTGTCACTCCCTCCATAACCACTAAGGATGGAGGGCATCACCCCGAGTTTGAGTGGTCAGTAAGAAAGTCAGTACAGATTCATTACACATGGAATAAAGGAGCATAATTATGATCTGGTTGTGGCTAATGCCAGGAAAAGGTGCTGGAAGTGCTTCTGTCATTCTGCTACGCTGAATAACGAAACACTTATCAGCACTCCTTGCTTTGCAGAACATAAGCGGAGAACATGCTGGTGTTTTGCAAACAGCTGGCATTCTCTTTAATGTTTCATAGATTTGTCGAACAAGTTATTAAGCTATTTTGTAATTGTGCTGTAATAATAATAAAAATACAGTGGAACAACTCAGGCAACAAGTGTTGTGTGTTGTTTGGAATGGGTTGACTTGGTAAGATTTGGTAAATCGTAGATTAAGGCTCTGGATTTCTCTCAATGTAAAAGCACTGACAGCTCTGTAATTTGTGTCCTAACAGTGGGAAAATGAAAAAGTAGCTTTAAACTCTCCCTTTACAGCTACCCTTTGCCCACATTTCTCAGAAAATGGTGTCTAAGTATTTCAGGCGTTAGTCGCATTCTAGAAGCTCTATGCCGTTCCTTTCTCTTCAGAGGGAGGTTAGCACCTTTGACTGTGTTTTCAGCTGATTGTACCTTCTTCAAGTTGTATTCAAGCACAGCAGATATTAAAGTCAGAGGTACTAAACGTTTTGAAGAGGAGAGACATCTTCAAAACAAAGATCTAACAAAGCACGTTTGAGAAAACAGGCAGGAGTCTGTGGCCCCTGCGTTCAGGGATTCAGAACTGAATGAATGCAGATGCGAAAAAAAGTTTGCTCAAATATGATTTAGCAGATGGAGGAGGAGAAAAGGAGTCCATGCAAAACCAGTTAATTAAAAGGCATTCATAACGTGATAGGGAACTGAATTCATGAAATATTGCCTGGAGTGTGTGAGCTGTTATTATTATTTTAAACAGAAGCATCAAGAAGAGAGCATGCATAAAATTATAATATATTAATGTATAATATAAAATATTCATTAGCAAACAGAAAATTAAAATAAGATAGCATCTAATTAATCTGTTTAACCTCTAAATGCCTAATTAATCTAATTAATATAGTCAACATTTGCTGACATATAACAGAAATTAACTGAAGTTATTTCCCCCCTCTGTGTTTAAGGACAGCTGTGAAGTCATAGGAAACACAGAAATTTTAAAAGATGGCCTTTTCCCTGTGTTTGTAAATTGATATTTCTGAGATGTTTTCATGAAGAACCAGCTGAGAGTAGCAGTTGCCTGGAAGTACAGGAAATGAGCCGAGCTGAACAGCGGCACAGAGGGAGCAAGTTCAGTTCTCATATGGATTTATTACCTTGTTATTTGGGAGGTCTGGAGCCAAAGATATGGCTTAGAGCTTATAAAAGCAAATTGCTTTTCATACTCTCCTTCTATATATTTAACAGGTATTCTTTACCTAGTTTTCTGTCTATCCTTCAGTTGTGCTACATTTCCAAATGATTGAAGCCCATGATCTCTCAGTATAGTCCAGTCAGAGAAGACATGAGTTAGGATTTCCAGCCCCGATCATTAGGTAGACTAGACTCATTCCTGCTTGGTAGTAATTATCAAAAAATATGTCAGAACTCCATTAAAAAATCTTGTTTGGTCAGGAATTTTAAAATTAGCCATAAAATGCAGTGAGTATTGAAATGGTATATCACAACGCAGCTTAATGAGGTGCTGTAAATATGTACGTACCATGTATAGACCCCTACCCAACGGTTACCTTTTTCAACAGCATCTCTGTGCTAATGTCTTCGATGAGTAACTTCTGAATAGAAAGATTATTTGAAAACTAGATACAGCATCAAACTTTAAATGTATTGTTACACACCAACAATTTCACAAACCTCATTCCAATTTTCCACTCACTGAGTCATTACAGGAAAAGGATCACTTAAGGCAAGAGACTTCAAATTAAAGCATTCTGACAATTTTTAAAGATTGTTTTTCCTCTTTAAAAATGCTGATTTGACAAAACAGAAGGAATATTAAAAATTTCACAATTGAAAATACTTTGTAATTATTCCTTCTTATAATTATCCCTAAAATTGCTTGGTGTTCATTGTATGCCTTCAAAAAGCCCCTGTTAAAATTTGGATACTCTTTTATTCTGGGCAGTAAAGAAAGAAGCAAATTCTGTTAGATGAAGTCCAAAATTAATGCCAAAAATTGCCCTTATTTACTATGATTTAAATATATCAAGTCATTTCATTATCCCCAGTCGTATAAGTGATGTCCTACTTTACTCTGGATGGAATTAATTCCCACACAGCCTAGGAAGTGCGTTGGGATCTCTGAATATGCTATGCCAGATGCAAGAGCAAAAGGCAGTCTATTGTTGTGTCCCCTAAGAATCACAAGCTAGGGAAATATTAATGTTCCACTGAAAGGTTTTTCTTCTGATGCAAGAAAAGAGTTACTACAAGATTAAGCTTTTGATATATTAACCCTTTCAACACAAACAAAACTTCAAGCAAGTAAGAGTATCACTGACTTCAGTGGAATTGTTAGTAGTCTGATTTATCTATGAGTTTATACATTTTTTTCAGAAAAAAAAATCCTAGATATTTTTACATACTTCTTTCTCTGTATGAAAAATCATAGAATGGTTAGGGTTGGAAGGGACCTTTAAAGCCCATCCAGTCCAACCCCCCCTGCAAGGAGCAGGGACATCTCCAACCACAGCAGGTTGCTCAGAGCCCCGTCCAACCTGGCCTTGAATGTTTCCAGGGATGGGGCATCCACCACCTCTCTGGGCAACCTGTGCCAGTATCCCACCACCCTCAGTGTAAAAAATTTTTTCCTTATATCTAGTCTGAATCTACCTCCCTCTATTTTAAAACCATTACCCCTCGTCCTGTCACAACAGGTCCTACTGAAGAGTTTCTCCCAATCTTTCCTATAATAGGCCTCCTTTAGGTAGAGGAAGGCCACTATACGGTCTACTCGGAGCCTTCTCTTCTCTAGGTTGAACAGCCCCAACTCTATCAGCCTGTCCTCATAGGTGCTCTAGCCCTCTGATCATCTTCATGGTCTCCTCTGGACTCTCTCCCACTGGTCCACATCCTTCTGATGTTGGGGGCTCCAGAGCTGGATGCAGTACTACAGTTGAGGTCTCACCAGAGTGGAGTAGAGGGGGAGAATCACCTCCCTAGACCTGCTGGCCATGCTTCTCTTGATGCAGCCCAGGATGCAGTTGGCCTTCTGGGCTGCAAGCACACATTGTCAGCTCATATTGAGCTTCTCCTCCATCAGTACCTCCAAGTCCTTCTCCTCAGAGCTGCTCTTGATCCATTCTCTGCCCAGCCTGTATTTGTGCCTGGGATTGCCCCAACCCATGTACAGGACCTTGCACTTGACCTGGTTGAAATTCAAGAGGTTCTCATGGGCCCACCTCTCCAGCCTGTCGAGGTCCCTCTGGATGGCATCCCTTCCCTCCAGTGTGTCAACCGCACCACACAGCTTGGTGTTATCGGCGAACTTGCTGAAGGTGCACTCTATCCCGCTATCCATGATACTGACAAAGATGTTGAACAGTGCCAGTCCCAATACTAACTCCTGAGGAAGGCCTCTTGTCATCAGTCTCCACTTGGACATCAAGCCATTGACCACAACTCTTTGAGTCTGGACATCCAGCCAATTCCTTGTCCACCAAGTGGTCCATCCGTCAAACCCATGTGTCTCCAGTTTAGAGGCAAGGATGCTGTGCAGGACAGCATCAAGTGCTTTGCACAAGTCCAGGTAGATGACATCAGCTGGATGATGAAACCAAGATAACCTAGATTAGCTAATGTACCTCTGTTCTCTTCAAAATACAGCCATTAAGACTTTTGAATTAAACATAATCAGTCAGTTCTGATTTAAACCTCAGCATTTGTAGAGTTTTTATTTTAGTACAGTATGCAAAACTCTCATATGAGTGTTGTTAAAGATGCAGTGCTCATTTGCCCTGATTGTCAAAAACCACATAATGTACTTCTCTCCTTGTGCGAATACTCCAGGAAGCTAAAACATTAACTTTGATTAAACAAATAAAATTGTCTTATTATTTATCTCTCACGTAATTAAAAAGAAGAGAAAGCTCTCTCATGTCAGTGAACCTGTTCAGCTTTCTCCAGTAAGGGAATATTTTCTGCATCTCAAAAATTATATCAATTCCAAAAATGAAACTTTGGTCTAAAGAATCAAAGAGGAAAAATATTTCTGAGAAAACTCCGTCTGTTATCAGTCTAGAAGAGGACCTGTAATTTGTGAAAAACACCAGAGTGCTGTCTGAAAGGGTGCTGCTTATGTTCATCTGCTACATGTTTCCAAACACTTATTATAGGCATTTAACTTTCATCTGGGAAGCAATTACTAATGCATTGCGGTCTGCTGTTTAACAACAGCGATGCAGCAAGCTATTGACAGAGAAAAACAGAGACTCATCTGTTAAGCCATTTGCTATCCAGTAGCTATGGCAAGGAAACTCAAATATACAAGGGAAAGCAACAAAGATCTATTATTTCTAGCGGGAAATTTAAAAAAAAAAAAAAAAAAACAGAAATAATAAGATTGGTTTTGAGTGAATATCAATAGTATTTAGAGACAATGAAAACTCATTAATGTGGGAATGCAGCTGTGTGATGCCAGCCAAGAACTTCCTAAGAGAGATATCAGAGAGCCAATACTTCACGGCAGTGGACTCAGATAGGCCATCCAGGTGGCAATGGCTGGAGGTGAGTCTCTTACAGAAGCACATACACGGCAACTGTTTTCTGTCTTCTGGTCTCAATCCAAGAGTTGGAACTAACTGATTTAAAAGGAATTTTTCAAAACCTGTAGGAAAATGTTAAAATGTAGACAAGGGGAAACAAGCCAAACAAGAGCAGCTTTTTAAAAACATCTTTGTGTGCAATGAGCCTGTGGCTAAACTAACTTGTTTACAAGAGTATTTTTTAATCAGCTTCCTAAAAGGAGGAATACCTGAATACTCATAAATACTCATAAATGCCTAATATAATTGGGTTCATTGGTTTGACAGAGGAGAGAGGAAACATATCCCAGCTATCCAGACACGTATCCCAGTTACACAACCTAAGTATTTATGGCTACTCAACTGCAGCCAGAGAGGGGGGTGTTACAATAAAGTTTTTTAACAACAAGAAGCATTTAACAGGGTCTAAAGCTGTAACCAGAGATAAAATCACTGTGCCATATCCCTTCCCTCAGGTATATCAGTTTTATATTAGTAAAGTTTCATTAACTTCACTGGACCTGATTTAAATGGAACAAGTGTTTCTTGGCATTTGAATATTAAATGGAGCACCTTGAAAATATTTCTCTCTGCAGCTCTTAAATATTGCACCACAACTATAAAAAAGTGAGAATTCTAGTGTCCTCCTGCCCATCCGTAAACACGTAGTGATTTAAACTTGCCAGTACAGTCTGTATCTCTGCTTCTGATGTATCCTTGTATCTACACCAGCCTTTCTAGTGCCAAAGCACAGACTGAGCGGAGCCAATAAAAACATTGTGTAACAGTAAGATATTTCATATTTACTGCTTTCACATTGGTATAATTTCACTGACATTAATGTAATTACCTCTGATTTACTACCATAAAAGGATACAGAATTGCATGGAACACATAAATAAGTAGTCTCCAAGTTATGACACAATCCTTCCAAATTAAGCCAAAGGCAGCTCAAGTCTTTCCTTACTCATTTTAGACTGTACACTTTAATGGCACCTTATAAATATTTATTAAGTTAATTAACAGAAATAAAATATTTTATATTTAATTGTTTAAGGACATTAAAACTTCATTTTTACAGAGGTAATGTAATTTCTGAATTCTTAGCATACCAGCTCCAGGGGTTGCATTTTTAAAACTTAATGGCATTTATGGGTTTTTCATCACGGGGTCAGAGGGTTAGCAAATGTAATTTTCCAGATCCATCTAAAAGGTCATTAATTCTGTCCCTTGCATATAAAATGACTTATCAGAGTCACAGTTTGTTTAACACATGGCAAATCCTTTAGACTCTTACCTTCTATTCCTCAAATAAACTTCTCAAGTTGACAAAACCAATTAAACTGGAACATGAAGTCGTATTGGGAAACTACATGGAAAATCACAAATGAGGTTAATATTCCATGATACTAATGGTTTCTTTAAACACTACTAAACACTAATGTATTTTATTGTGTGCATTAGACAACTTATTCTCCCAGATTTCAAACCAAAAGCCATTTTGCCATCTTTCTTGATTTTGTATTTACAGAACTCTGCTGCCCAATTTACCTGCAGATACTGCTCTTTGAAGTCAGTGGATTCTCTTCAATTCCTCATGGGAGAATAGGTCTGAAGTGGTTTATTTCTTAGCTAGAGTACGTGGAAGAACTTTTGACAGGTTTGCTCTGTTTCATCTCTGCCAGCAGTTAAAGGAATACATTTTCTGACTACTTTGTCAAGGTTTTATTGCACTTGGTTTAAAAACTTTTAAAGTTGCTGATACTTCAAAGTCTTGTTTCCGTAACAGTAAAACAAAACACAGTTCTTTCTCCCATTTTTTGTTGTTTTGCAGTGCAAATAGAACAAAATTTAGCAAACTCTTATTTCAGTCAACAATCTCAGTGAAGAAACACTCCTGAAGGGATTCCCCTGCCCCTAAAAGAAATCAACAGACATGTTTATTACAATATTCTAGCTGTGTCCTACAGTTTTGCAGCGTATTGCAGCAGGTAGTAGCATACTCCTGTTAGGACAGCCAAATTTTAAAAATTGATTTGTACTGTTGTTAGATAGCATAACCTGTGCTCCTTTCTAAGGTAGACCCTTCTATGTCCTTAGTTGCATTTTTTTCTGGACAAATTCTTATTGAAATGAATTATATCCTCTTAGAAACTTTTAATATGAGTGTCTTAAAAAACCACCATGCAAATCTAAAAATTTAAATCTATGATCAGAGAGATGGCTGTAATTGAGTAGCATCAATGACAGAAATAGAGCTGGCAATGAAACTATTAATTCTGAAGGATTGCTATATATTAGTATGCTACTAATTAAGTAACATACAGCCGTCAAAATAATTTTAGTAAGAGAAACAGTGTCTGACTAGATAGAGGAGGTAGAGAAAATTGATGAGTAGCTAGTGTACTGAAAAGTCTGTCAGATGATGTCAACCATGGCTTTGTCCACGTCTTAAAAACCTCCATGGATGGGAGATTCCACAACCTTTCTAGGAAAGGTTTTTCCTAGCACATCCATTCTGAACGTCCCAGTCTGCAACTTGTTGCCATTGCCCTGTGCTGTACCATCCACCACAGAAGAGTTTGACTCCATTGCCTTTGGAGCGTTGTTCCCTGTCAAACAGTGGAGAGTTGCTCTTAGGCTACAAAGTCTCCTCTTCAGGTTAAGCACTTGCCCTAGGTTCCTGACCATCCTTTAGCCCTCAATTGCATCCTTCCTATTTCTTGATATCCTTCTTTAATTGGCCTCAGTATTTCACATGTAGCCTCACCAGTGTCAGGTAGTAAGGGATAACAACTTCTGTCAGTCTTCTTGCCGTGCTCCTCCTGGCATAGCCACATCTGCAGTTTGCAATATTTACAGTGAGAGCGCACTGGTGGATCATGCTCAGCTTGATGGCCATCATAAATCCCATGGCATTTTCAGCAAAGCTGTTCCTATCCTGTACTGACGCGTAGGCTTACACCACTCTACATGCAAAATATGTTGGTTGAATTTCACAAGGTTCCCATTGTCCCAGTTCTCAAGATCCCTCTGAACTGAAGCTTGGCATGTCAATTATTCCTCCTCATTTAATATCATCCACAAATTTATAGCGAGTACAGTATGTTTTTCTAACTATGACTTTCTAAATATGCTGCAGTGGATGGTTCTGGTTCGCATATTGTTTACCCTTGTCACTATTACTGAAGGAATTGTCTTGCAGTCAGAATCCAAACCACAACTGACAGGATGATCATGGCTGAGTCAAGATTCCCTCTCAGTACCCAGCCTGTAGGCATAACAAATGTTAAGCTCAAGAAGTGACAGCACTGAGTGACAGTTTTAGAACATTTTGTTAAGATTTTTTAGAATGAAAGGTAAACAATGCAAAATAAAAAAAAAAAATGAAGCTAAAAGTTTCAGGGAATTCTTTCAGTTTCTTCATATAATTAATTTAAAATGAAATAAAACCTAAAAAATCTAAGATCTCTGTTTCAATGTCTTCTAGTTGAAATAATTTTATTTTCATTTTGAAGTGAAGTTTTAATGCAGAGACTGATGAAGTGAAGAGAGTCAAAATGTAGAAATGTCTGTTTAGTTGGAAATGCATTTCTTGCTTTTTAAAAGAAAACTATTACCCCCAAACTGATGAATCCACTATTGATACAGATGCAGTCACAACCCAAAACTGAAAGCTTGTCAAGGTACAGTTCAAGGTTCCAGGAGATGTCTAAGACTCACAGAAGTCTTTTATAACCATGACAGTATCCTCTACCATCTCTCATTTCATCACTCTTTCTGTGAATGTGATATTTGTACATTTGAATATGGCTGAATACGAGTCAACAACGTAATGGCAACTTGTTTCTCTTAATTGTAAGAACTTTTCTCAAATTCATAATAGATTTCTAGTACGATTTTACTGAGCCTGTACAGATTTGTGTATTTGTGTCTCTTTCCCACACTGCTTGCACAAGGATTTCAGGGCAACCAGTCCTTGGGAAGGCATGCGAACAAGAATCCTCAAGGAGGAGAATTCCAGGTGCAAAAGACAAAAGCAGTGACTGACTTGTAGGCATTGGAGCTCAGCCCTGTGCCAGTGCCTCAGACTCCAGAAATATCCCAGTTTTGTTTCTGCATACAGCCTATAATCAGCAGGCCACCAAACTGCCTGTTTTGAAATGAGGTAAATCTCATCCTGCTTCTAGATGCCGTTCTAGCAGCCTCGCTTTCTATACTGAAGGGTCAGCTAATTCAGAGTGATGTTTGGCTGACACATAAGAAATAAAACAAGACAGAGATGGTCCTGAAAAGTAACAACTGTGATTACTTTAATGGAGTCATTCCAAAAAAAAAAAAAAAGTATTCAGTGCTTACTATAACGGAGCCATTGCAATAAACGTAGTCAGTGGTTGTATTTAATTGAACTCTTAGGATTTGTCTGCATTTGGAAGTTTACCAAAATAGCTAGTCAAGAATAATTACCATGCTAGGCTCTCTAATTCAGCTTAAAGTGTCTTTTTCCTATTTAGTATAACCTATGCTGGAATAGTGCCTGAAGAGCTGTTTTGGAAGAATTCCAAGAGTAGATAAATCCTTATAATTATGAAAAAGCCACAGAATGTAATACACAAGGAACAGGCAATGAACATCCAGCCCAGAAAAGATATCAAATTTGTATTTATCAAAATATCAAAACAAAGAGTTGAATATGACTAAATTATGCACAATGAATTGTGAATTAAAAGAAAAACTGTGAAGTGGCATCTCACAGATCTCAGGTCTCTCAAGAAGTTCTTAAAACCTATGAGCTTTGATTTAACTACATTTATAAGACTTCATTAATACTTGATAATTACCTTAAGATGACACAGATTTAATTTTATCTGCAAATCCTTTCATTCCGTTTGACTACTAAAGTTCATTTCTTGGCATGTATTTATTCAAATACCTTAAAAGTTTACTATTTTTTGTACTGAGAACATATCTGTGTGGCATTTATAGGCCATTCTTACACAATTAAGGCGGTGCTATGTCAGAAAAATAAAATAGTTAATGTAGAACTCATCCCTCAGTGTCTCCTGGAGACAGAATAACAGGGGTCATTGCTGGCTCATATTCAGATGGAAGCCTTAGCATAGAGGGACCTATATTTACCTACAGAGACTCTTGTTTGGGATTCACAGGTGTCACAAGTCAAACCGAGCACAGAAAAACACAGTGAAGGCAGATTAAGAAAAACATCAGAAGGACTCAAGTCCATGAAGAACTTGGAAGAGAGGTATAGGCCTTGGGTGTTTATTTCTAGCATAGGAACAAGAATACTGGCTGCACAAGGGAAACAGTTTTTCAGGAGAAGCAAGTGCAGGACTCCCTATGGAATGATGCTTAGTAGCCAAAGAATGCTTAACACTGGCAAAGCAACTGAGGGCAACAGCTTTAGAGCATTTTAGTATTGATTCTGTCTTGATTTCTTGTAATGATGTTTAGAAACCCTAGTAAATTAACACGGAAGCAACAATAATTTCTCAGTTGAAGCAAAGTATAATTATGGTGCCCCATGGCTGAAGACCTGAGAGAGAGCATACAGTAGCTTCAAGAAAAGTCTTGGTTATCATAGAATCATAGAATGGTTTGGGTGGGAAGGGACCTTTAAAGGCCATTCAGTCCAACCCTCCTGCAAGGAGCAGGGACATCTCCAACCAGACCAGGTTGCTCAGAGCCCCATCCAACCTGGCCTTGAACGTTTCCAGGGATGGGGCATCAACCACCTTTCTAGGCAACCTGTTCCAGTGTACTACAACTCTCAAGAAGAGATCCCATTGTACCTGGCATAGCAGTAAAGATCTAAAGAAAGGGAGATGAACCTACGGGACTCAGGGAAACTGCAAAATAATTCAGTAGCTCTTTGGACATAAGTCCGTAATGCTTGTATGGATCTTCTGTTCATGCTTGAGAACACCAAGGGGAGTTCACCCTCTCTCTTGTGCTTGACATGTCTGGAGGTTCTTTGATGGTTGCTCTGGCTGGAGGGTGTAGCTATGTGAAAAGCAGAATGGGAGAGACAAAACACCAAGAACAGTCCTACAGATCAGTGAATTTAATGGGCACACAGATGCTATTTTAGGAAAGAATAAATAACGGTATAATTCTGGAAATATTTTGAGAGCTCTGTCACTGTTACTATTTTTATTAACAGTTTTTGTGGTTTTGGGGAGATTTATAAAATAGTGAAGGGGGAGGTAAATGAAATTTATTGACTCACCACATCAGGGCAATAACACATGCTAGTTTTAGTCAGGTACTTGCATTCAACTTCGCTGCAGTAAATCGTGTCCTGTCACTACACATTACACACCGTTATACACACAATGGAGTTTGATATTTTGGAGGAGACTAATTGATCTAATTTTGCAAGAAGGTAAGTAACATGAAGTCTGGATGCATGTGCCCCTTCTTTTTAGGGATAATCACTGGATCCTATAAAGCTGCAAGAGTCTGGATGTATGAGTTCCACTTTGAAAGGAGCAGTGATATTAAAGGCCAAACAAGTGCTGCCACTTTCCTCTAAGAGTCCGCTAAAGCTCTGAAATAAGAAGTAACTAATTTCCTTATTATTCCGCGTATGTTTTCCTCTTTCCTTCAGGAAAATCAACCCCTGATGTATAGCCAGAATGAGGTGGAAGTACATCAGGAACTATGGCACTAATTTGCAGTGGCAGGGTCTCCATTTCTGAAACTGCCCTAGCCCCAAAACGCTGTCCCACCTGCAAACGGAACATAAGCTCCTGCAGCTCAGTTCCTTCCAAAATGCATCACATTCCTGCACTGCTACGTCTTTAACACGAGAAATGAGCCTTGGCTGCTGCTTCATGTTTTTTCATAGCTAGTGCAGTGAAACGATGCAGTAACAACTCCGACAACGCAAAGGAAGTATTCTCAGCTAGTATAAATCAGGGTTATTTCACAAAAGGCAATGGGCTGAAGCAAGTTTATGGTCCTGGAGATGGGGATCAAAACAGTATTAGCGTGAAACCTGCTGCATGGAGCTATTTAGAGTTATTTGTGAGGTATCTAATCCCCAGAAACTTCTTTTGTGGTTATTAATCACAACATGCTTGTTATCCTGGCCTGAAAAAAGAGTGGTTGGGGAAAGATTGCACTCCCAGTACAAAGCTCTGCCTCATCTTTTCATACTGTATATTGTTTATTATTTGATTTACAGTAAAATAAATGAAATCATGCAAACTATACTTTAGTATTGTATCAACACAGAAAGCTACCTTGGAAATTTCGTGTCCCACTGAGGTTTTAATCAACCATTCTTTTTATATTGACAGAAGTGGGACTGTAGATGTTTGACTTATCATCACCACTTTTAACCGCTATAGCATTCACTCCCAGATGCACAAGTAGGTTCAAATTTTTCAACCTTCCCTTTTTAAAAAGATCTTGGGAATGCTATCAGAAAATTCTTCCCATTCTTGGAGCTATCCCTGTTTATAAAACGCCAGATCACTACAAGATACAATGAAGATTATAGGATCTATTTGAACACTAATTGAAAGAAGCCCTTTTGCAGACTGCATAATTGACAGAATTCTGTAAGGCAGGTGCTGAGAAAAATGCAGCCCTCAAATTTCAGTTTCATCACAAGAAACTGCACTTTGTGGGACTGCCTACTGCTAATATTCACTGCCAGGCAGATATGTTCCGAAATGCTGGAAAGGGACATTTGTTCTCTGGCTGCTGAAGGGAAGACATCGCCTTATGAAGTGCCAACATCTTTCATCTTTCTCCCAGGATACTGGAGTAGCTGGATTATTTAAAAACTTCTTCCTTCTAAATGGGCTGCTGCTTTCATACCCATGGAGGTGTCTGAGAGTCCTAGCATAATAATGAAGATAAACGGAATATACTGTGTTGTAACAAGGTCCTACAAACAGATGCTCAATTAACTTGAAAATTATGCTAAATAGCAGAAGCTATTGTCTTAGAACCTTTTTCTCTTTACCGTTAATTTTTCCATTCCTGGCATGTCTTCATTTCAGAGCTGATGTAAAAGTATAAACTAAGAGTATAATTTAATTCTTACATTATGTCTATTATATAACATTAGAGAATTTTTTAATAGGTCATGAGCTATTGCATGATAATAATCTCGGCCTGTCTGCAAATATTTTTACATTAAGTCATAGGACACAATAGAATGCAATTTAAAAATACAGTGAAAAATGTTTTACTGCAAGCCTATATTCCTTAATAAATGCATTATCTTCAAAATGCAAATCTATATTTGGGATTCAGTCTTCCTGAATAGCCAGTCAGTAAGGCATGATTCATAACTTATGCTAGATAGTAAGATAATTCTAGTGATACAACTGTTCAGAGTATTTTCTACTTTACATTTCACAGTTCCGTAAATATACATTCAAATATTTCTTCCCTCTAATGAGACAAGCAAAGCTAAACCCAAATATTCACAAGGCAAGAACAAAATACTAAACTCAGACTCTGAGGTGAGTTATGGAAGTAATACATTTTATTGAATTACTTTTTTATTGAACTAAAAACTTGTCAATTTTCTCCAGAAGTTTTGCTTCCTTGCATATTTTTGTAATTCAAATTGAGAACTTGCTTCCAGCACTCACATTAGGATTACAGTAATTATTTCCCAACTCATTCTTCTTGCCTGAAATTTTATTAAGAAATTGGGTAATAGATGCCAGAGTAAACAATAATTTCAGTTAGAGTTCAAATACTGCAGCTTGTACAAAACTGTAGCAGAATTTTTGCTCATTGAATAACATGCCATAATGTCACTGAGTCAACTCTATTGGTGAAGAACTATCTCAGCTCAGAAGTGGAGTATCTAAGTTATTTATTTAAAGACAATGGTGTAAATCAATGGTGAAATAGGGAAGGAAGTCATCATATTCATCCTAGAGTCAATTCTTCACTTCTATGTGCAGCCTCCAAAGGAATTTTGCAAGTTCAGTTACGAAACAAAAACTTTCTACCTGACAAATATCCTGCTAATATGAGAGTTCATGTAGTAGCAGAAAAATTGGAAAATCTTTTTCTACTCTCAGAAATTAGATTGAAGGATGATGAGAAAGCAAAAGAAAGCTGGATTATATTCACTTTAGAATCACAGGTTTCTTGGGTTTGAGTAGATTGATCACTGGATACTGCGACATGGAAACATGTTAAACAGAAGTACAACATTGCCTAAAATTTTGAGGCTTCATGAAACCTGAGATATCAAAGAACTTGCACATTTCTTTCTTGATTTTTTTCTATTTTAATAACTGTTAAGAGGTATAGACCAAACTATATCACTGATCCCATTTTCAAAAAATTTCAATCCATTACATTAGGTTGGTTGGTTTGGAGAACAAAACATTTTCTGGCAATTGTTTTATTTTTCTTTCAGTGGTGTAAAGTATTTGTATTTGGTCCTTGAAATCTTTTATGCCTACATAGTGACAACATCAGAAAAACAAAGCCCACATTTGTAATGAACACACCAGCTCCCAGTTGCTGCTCCACGATACCTGAGCCCCCAGTTTTCTGCATAGTGAAACCTTTGTGCATTTTGAAGCTATGCCACACACATGTAGAATAATAGCAGCCCATTTACTCAGGCTTTACTGACCACAGAATATGAGGGAAATGCTGAGGATAAGGTGACCCATTTCGATGAAGTTGTGACTGTCTTCTGCGAGTCCTTTTCATACTTTTTCTGAGGCTTTGGGATTGGTACGCTGGCTGCTCAACTAATCTAAAGGATGTATGTGCAAAGCAGCTTTCCTGTGGCACTGAGCTTTCTGGCTGACACTTTCATCTGGAACAGTTCTGTGCCAGAATGGGCTATTTTTCATTTTGACAAGCAGAAAGGCAAAATGGAAATGGAAAACATTCAGCTGGCACAAGTCTTTAAATGCAGTCAGACAACCGTGGAAATGTGTGGTTGGCAGAGACCTTAAGAGGTCGTAGAGTCCATGCCCTTGTACCAAGATAGGATCAGTTATGACTGTCATTAGTGATAATGTGTCTCCAGCACAGCAGCACCTACAAAAAGCAATGAAAAGGGCTTTTTCTGAACAACTGCTAGAATTTCAATCCTATTCAGCATGAACAGGGAGAACAGATTATTCCTGTCCACCTTGCAACATGAAGACTGCACAAGTAGTTTCTTTAATAAGTTTGGTAAAGTAAATATCCTGGTTTGTATCCATCCTATAGTAAACATGCAGATATTTTCTGTATTTAGGAAAATATCATGTAAATTACTGTTAAACTCTTAAGTCCAAATTCATGGCATCTCCTGGGTCTGCTCTGCTCACAACGTCTGTTACTTTGCCAGAGAGATACGCTGGTTTGGCTGACACAGTTCTTGGAACATTCACAGAGCCTATAATGCACATGGTTACCTGTCAGGTATTTCACAAAGAGTATGTGATAATTCATTTTAGATTTCTATGAAATTGAAGTATATCATATATTCTGGGAATTTATTTTCTTAGAATTTATCTTTTTTTCCTCCTCTTGCTATATTTTTGAAGACAGAAACTCTGTTTGCATCTCTCCACTCCTGAAACACTCCTATCCTCCAGACCCTTTCAAAGGTAATTATCTTGATAGCTTGCAGCTGATGCAGAAAAAGTGTTGAAATATTGCCCTTTGTGTTGTCATGGACCAATAGCTTTTGTTCTTCATTGACTAGATCAACATTTCCCTTGGCCATCTTTTTACCGTTAAAGCACATCAGAAATGATTTCTTAATCTCCTCTGGTAGTTATATCTTACTTTGCAACTCAGCCTGTGTTGTCTTTGCATGTTTGTGTTATTCTTTATAGCATTTTCTCTTAGTAACCTAGACTTATTTTTCTTTGCCTATTTATTTTCATCTTCTATTACAGGCCAAGAATGAATGTATTTACCTATTCCAATTTTTTTTTTTTTTTTTTTTTGCCAGGAGCCTAAAAATATTTATTGAGGAAATAAACTAATCATCTTGTATCTAGTCCAGTACTTTCCTTTTCAACATTGCCTGTTGCTGGTTCCTCACAGCCACTCTCTTAATTACTACTTTATAAAATTTGTACTACAGCCTATCCTACCCAGATTAACACAGAATTTCACAAGTGATACAGTATCAACTACTACAGCAAAGAACAGTTCAGTTTACTACAATTTCTTAATTTTGTTTTTATTATTAATAATAAAATATCAAGGAAAACTATGAGGTATATCTAATAATATTCTTTTTGTCGATTTACAATACTTTTTTTCCCCGCTTTCTCCCATTTTACTTCTATATTTAAGCTGTTCTCTTCTACAGATCTGTTTCCACATCTTTGTCTTCCATCTAATTCAAACCAAATGACTGGTTTGGGCCTTATCACTTCTCCCTCAACTTCTTTAATAATTTATATATTGCATTTTTTAGTTTCCTGATCCAATATGCACTCCTAAACAGAAGTGTAATAAAATATTTCTTGTTCTTAATGCAGCGTCCTGCTCCAGGCTTTTGTTTTCAGAATATTAGGATGGAAATTATCCAGAACTCCCACTTCTCTGCAAGTAAACAGAAATTTCTTGGGCCTGAGGGTAGTCAAAGTAATACAATTTTGTTCATATATTCTCAATTACCGTTAAATCAACGTCCCATATTGTATTCTTTCTTTCCTTTGGATCTTCCATTTGATCAGACTCTTGATTATTTTTTATAGGATACTGTAAATAGTTGCAGAAAAACATCAAATGAAGATGTGATTGATCAGGCCAGCAAATGAGACAAAGCATCACAGACAGAATTTCACGAGTTTATAATAAAAAGAACTGCTTTTTCCTTATTCCCTCTACAAGCCAGACATTTAAACAGAGTTACCTGGATGTTAATAGTATTATAATTCAGAAGCAGAAACCCAATGAAAAGAAAAGATACATTCCAGCAAGCTGAATATTGAAAAACCACAGTGCAAGGTACAGGGATCTCCCTCTCGTGAGCGAGGGCTGGTCAGTGAGATGTTTAACAAAAAGCAGTTCATCTATCTGTAGTTTATATTTTTTGTTATCCTATTTTGTTTAATCTGGTAGTATATCTATACATATATTTAAAAATTAATCTGGTAATGTATCTCTATATATATTAATAAATTTATAAAACTCAAAGGTTGTATTAAAGTACTGAAGGTATTAAAGGTTAGTACTAAAGGTTCTAATTTTGGGGGTAGTACCTCAAATCTGATTGCAGTAAATTCCTGGCACTTTTTTCCAAGACAGTTTCTGGTGACCTCTTCATTTCCATCCCCCATCTTCTCTTTGTCCATATGCTCAATCCCATTAACTTTACAGAGTCACCAACCTTGCTGAGCCCCGATGCAAGTTAAGAACCCTCTGCATCCCGTCCCTGCCACACAGTAGCCCCACCCCTTCCTCCTCGCTTCCTATTTATTTCAGAAAGTATTCCAATATATCTCCATACCCTTCACAAGGCCTGTCCCAGCTTAATACTGGGTTATTCTGATTTTAGCTGTAAGCTGTTTGGCCTGTAATGTCTGTGTATTTTTTAGTCTACACAAAAATGCATAGACTAAAAATGAGCCCACACAATATCAAAACATATTCTACTAGTTAGTAATAACATTCTTTTCTTCTTTCATAGCCTCCAGTCTTGACTATGGATTTATTAAGAATAGATAGGAATGTGTCAGATACATCTCACCAATTTGGTGGATTCTTGCAGGGGGGATTAACCAGAGAAAGCATTATTCTGAAGAAAACACATTTAATGCAAGGTAAAATGTATTTGTTTCAAACTGCTATATTGGCAGAAAGGCTTTAAGACAGCTAAGCCAGAAAAAAGTAACTGAGCAATCATCATAAAATCTCACTGACACTAACAAGGGTTAAGAGTTTCACTGGATTAAGAATATCCTGGTAACTTTCACACATCAAGTCACTGCTTCAAGAAAGCATTGTGGGTTGGTTTGTGTTGTGCTTTTTTCTTTCAAATCAAATACCTTAATTGTGTTAATTTTTTAGGAATAACAAATATGCATATCAATAATTCCATTTGCAACATCCAGTATTCAGGTTAAATTATTGTCCTTTCCATTTTATGCACGTCAAGAGATGTGATTAAAAATATAGAAGACAGAATTTTAGAAAATTGGAAGAATCTACCACAGAATATTTTTGTCATATTTGCGAGCGCTTCGCAAAGTGATTAGCTCTGAGAACAAGAGCAGTGTGACTGGAAAAGTGTGTGGGTTTATTCCCTGGTCTTTTCCATACTGCCTGTTCTGGACATTTCTTGGCAATGACTGTCATTCAGGCTTGGCTTTACAGCCAAAGGGGACCCAGCGTGAGGTCAAAACTTTGACCTCAATGTTGCAGTCTGAAAGAAGTAATGTACAAATGCCATTTGCTGATCCCTTCATCCCCTCTCCAGTGCACAGTTTCTAATTTCCTGGAGTGCTTGCTGTCTTCACCTTGCTTTTGCATGCAGCTAACATGCTGGATATTTGAATGTACTTTCCTGGAAATAGAATCGACTTAGCATTGCCCTTCATGACACCAGGCTGCATCAGCATCTTAAGGAATACACCTGGGAAGCAGTGACTCACCGCCCTGCCCAGAAGAGCTGTGAATCGAAGCGTTTGTGAAAGATAAACCATGCTAACTGCTTCCTTTTGCCTGCTAAAATATGTGTCAAAGCTTCCAGATTCCTATATTGCAGCTTGAACCCTGGCACAGAGCTAAGCGATGCTTCTCTGTTTCTCAGTACATCAACAACATGAATTCGGCCCTCTGCTGCTTCACTCTGGGGACTCTGTTGCCCTGTGCATTCACAATTCTCTCAGAATTCACAAAAGTTTCCTTAAAATTTTGGCTCCTTCGTGTGAAAAAAAAAAAAACCCCGTGGTTTTTCATGAACAGTGATTTAAAAATTATCTTTTGTGGGAAATCAGACTTTTTCTCTGTTGCAAAAAAGGTTTTTTTTACAAGAGAAAAAGAACCTTTAAGCAGCTCTAAGGATGGAGCTTCTTCACACTAATGTCTTGCTATTTTCTTGTGCAGTTTATTTCACATCATTTAGCACCTGTTTAGCAATGGCACTATTTTAGAAGCTATTTTGTATTGTGCTGTAGTCTATTGGTTTGCTGGCCAAAGAAGCCAAAATACCTCACATCTTGGAATCTAGCAGTTCCTATCAATTTAATGTTACACTTTTAAAATTGACAAACTGAAAGGAATTCTCAGAGCAACCTATCCCACTATTTCAGTGCTAATGGCAGGAGAGATAGCTAAAATGGGCCAATAACTTATTTTTGAGGTTTGAGGTTTCAAATTTCAAGAAGAAAAAATTCCTTCAGATTTGTGATTTATTAAAGACCCTTGTGATAGGGTCTTTAACCCTTACACTAACAAATGCAGTGCTAGATGAAGTAAACCTTTACACAACTGCACCTATTGAACTTGTCACGCAGCAGAAGTTGGAATGACGCAACACTAAGTGCCAACCTAGAGTTTCTAGAACAACCCATGATAGAAATTTCAGTTCTTCTTTCTGGGGGCAGCTCAGCTCAATGGGTCTGTCAGCTAGGACCTGAGGCTATTATTACTTTATTATTATATTGCCTTATTATTACTGCTAATTAAATTGTAAACCTGTAACCACTGATAATACAACAAACTTAGGAAAAATCAAACTGATGCTGACTTGGAGAGAACAGATATCAGCTATGGGTCCAGAATAACCTGCTGAACTTTTTGCTGTAAAATTTCTGCAATCAAACTGAAAGGCAGAATGGTAAATACTTGACAATGTACATATATTTTGAAAGTGTATTCAATACCGTACACAGTTCTTCCCATATCTACAACACTTACTCATATTAAAGTCATGGTCCTCAAGCCTACATATAGAAGGAATTTAATAATGACCCAGTTCTGCTATTGATTGAAACTTTAAAGCTGTTGCTTTTTTTTTGTTGGTTTTTTTTTGTTTTTTTTTTTTATTATTTGCGAGGCTCTGTTTGATGTTGCTGGCTTATTTGTGAGGTTTTATTTGATGTCATTGGGTTAGTTTGAGCGTGTTATAAGTAAATTTTCCTGGGTGGCACAATCTGCCCTAGAAATATCAATAATGTAATAGCTGCAGTGAAAACCAGCACATTATTCTTGCAGTACTTATAAAGTAGACACAAATAATTTTTATGTGCTGTAGTTAAATATAAATTATAGATAAAACTGCTTTTATTTACAGAAGTATATAGTAGAAGAGGCTCTCTCTCTTCCAGTAAAAAATTACCCTTTACACCACGTTTTCTCTTGATTTGCCCAGCCCCTAGCTAGGTATCTCTACTGCTTTAGAGAGCAACGGGCTTCACTAGCAAGAAACTTCTAATGATAGTCAGATAAATTCTCCCTTTCTCAGATTTATCTGAACATATCTTGATCTACGCTGTAGTTCAGAGTGCGAACTGCAGTGCCTCAAGTTGCCTGTCACTCTCTTATTCAGCGCATTGACAGCCGTACTTTCAACTTGCAAGAGAATAATTTTCGCCCATGAAGTTTGGCTTTAGCAATTGGCATATCTAATAGTTAATATTGTCATTAAATTTAAGCTGTGCTTCAACCCAATGGGATGCCTTTTGCTTGGTACTGTGTACTTGCACAGGAAGAGATTGTCCTCACTGCAATTCATATTTATCATTTCCAGTGAAACTTGGGAATTCCAGCTACAGGCTAAGACTGTGCTGTAAAAAGCACTGCAGAGACAAAGAAGAGAAAAATTCCCAGCTAGCATTGTAAACAGACAAACACAAAGTGAGAGTAAGAACAGAATAAAACCGTTAAAATGATGTATCCAACATCATGCAGCAACTCAAATGCACTTTTGTGAATAAGATGGAGGGTTTCTGTTTCTCATTCTTGTTCTCCAACAACAATATGCTGCTTTTCATAAAACCACCATTTCCACAATGTCACTTTGATTTTTCCAGCTCAACTTCACATCCAGGAATTATAGAAACTCAGTATTGCCTTTCTCCATACCTATATGCCATGAAACATGAGATTTATAGATGGACTAAGGGATGTGAAAATAACTGCAGTGAGTAGATAGTTAAATTATTTTTAAGAACAGGCCTGTCTGAAATTTTGCAGACATAATGGAATTCTCAGATTTATCCCAACTGATGATGTTGCCACACAGTGTTTCAGATTTGGGAGTTACATATAACGCCACTTGAACTGACCAAAGAATTTGCCTGTGTTTGTCAGATCGTGCAGACTTGTACTTAGACACCCCAGCTCACACCTCCACAAATTCCCTGGGCAACCTATTGCAGAATTTCACTTGTCTTACTCTTAGAAAACTTTCCTAATATTTAACTATCACTACCCAGCTATGACATGGACATTATAATAGAGGTTTTAATTTTCCCTGTGAGATGTGAGTGTAAGACTACAGAAATCTTACAGCAAGGGATGGAGACAATGGTATCCTTAGTTTGCTAAGAAGATGGCAAAAAAGTGTTTGCTTATATCAGTCTCTCAAATACTCTAATCTGATGTGTGGGTCAGAGAAAATAAATTTTTTAAATCACTGCTCTCATTCGCACAGAAAACATTTATACTATTAAATAATTAATTACATTAAATTCCCTCAGCAATTTTGATTGGAAAATTCATTATTAAATTATATTTCATGTCTTGGGATACAGAAGTTAACCAAGGTCAAGTTAAGTTTCAGCCAGTCCAGGAGGAAGTTTATCATGTATATGCTAAACAAAAATTATGCTAAACAGAAAAAGTCCAACACTCAAACACTAGCTAGTGAGAGAAAGCAAAATCACCTCTGAGTCAGACCTCAGCCAATTCAGAGAACCCAGAAAAAAAATATAGGTGCTCGCAAGCACAAACTCTATGGTCGTTGTGCTTTCTGTACACGTAGAGGAGTAGATATGGGACCCTCAAGGACTCTTGTAGCAACCCCACTGAGATTCTGTCAGCTGATACTTCCTGGATTATTTGGTTTAAGTTGCTTATTCAAAGGAAACGTTAGTCTGTGCTCAATAATTAATGCTTGAGCTCTTTACTCTTCTTTGAGAGGCGAGTCGGATCTCAGGGAATTTACACATAAAAACACCACCTGCTCATCCCAACTCCACTGCCTGGAAAACATCTACCCTCTCTACTTTGCGTCTGCCGTCAAGACTCTTTGAAGCTGCTGAAGAGCAAGGACCTGGCTGCAGAGGATCTAGAAGGCATCCATCCCATCACCCCTTCCCTGAACCACTTAAAGTGCCTTTGGGGCAGTTCACCTCTGGAAGTCAACACTTCCAAATTTCTATCAGCAGCACTGTTACCTTCAAAAAAAACCCCCAAAAAAACACAAAATAGCCCCAAAGAAATGGCTGCTGAATGTGTGCAGATCTATTTTCTCCAATGGCAATGAGTAAGTCTGTTGAGGCCATTGGAAACAAGCCAGATCGTTACCCAGCATGGCTCATTCTAGACTTGCATTTTATTTGATCCTAAGAGTTATAAAATATGTTTTTAATCTCTTACATGACTAACAAGACTGTGACCTTAGCACATGACTCCAAGTGTAACTCCCAGCATTGACCCATCCCGTTGTGCTGCCGCTGCCATTTAGAGCGTGTGGAAGGGAGGCTGAAAAAGGAGCCAAGTGCCGCTGAGGCACTCGGAGCAATAATGGAGAAGGAACAGCAAATCTCCTGGGGAGAGAGATAATCAGGCTGTTTTGATGAAAACTTTTGGCTACCTAATCAATACTGGTCTGACTGCTGAGAAACAAAAAAGGCTGATTATCTGTAGCTGGCCAAGCTTGTTCAAGAAAAGCCTATGCAGTTACGGATGTGGAGAACTTGTGGCTGTTCGAGAGAGTGGGGGAAGCTACCGCCAGAAGAGCTAGTCAAGATAATATTGTCGAAGGGAGGTGTCTCCAGATAGACCCAATTTGGCTGTACATCCCACAGAGGTATTCACTGCTGCTGATACTAACATTATCTCTAGAATTATACTAATTACCAGCTTTGTTATGTTAAACAATCACTTTGTTTTGGTAATGCTGGCATAATTCTAGACGAATTAGCTCAGACATAATCAGACCTAAGGGGAAAATAAACTGAGAACACATTGACAGACAAGCGTGATTTAAACTGTAGGGTTTATTTTCAGAAGTGTGCTATTGATATAAATTGACTTCTACTATCATTGATGCTTTCACATTTGAAAAACAATTTCCTTCCATTTATTCTGACTTCCTGTAGATAACTTTCTGAGAGGAGGAGTAAGAAGTTGAAGGAATTTTTAAAAAGAACGAATTATCCTGAGTTATCACACTTAGTTCAAACCTAAAAAGACAGTCTAGCTGTGAATCCAAACCCCAAACTGTCCTGTCAGGAACTTTTTCAGCTTCAGAGACTCCTTCCAGTTTCTCTCTCTACTCTGTACATCACAGTGTGGTAGACAACAACTTTTTCTAAGCATCGGCTATTATAAAATCTGTCTCGGAGCTGCTTCCAATAATTGCTAAGAAGTGGCAAAACTTTTCTCAGAGAACTAATTTCAATCCTTTTTGAAGCCAGTTAAAACTCAATGCGCTGCTGCTTGTCTGCCTGCCTGTTTCCTTCCTCCTCTCCAAATGCTTGATTTTTAAGGTCAATGCTTAATTCTGTGAGGAAGGTAAGTTTTCGAATAAGCAGAAGAAAAATAAATTGCCTGCAATGAATACACTGGGGCTTTTCAGTGCTTTTTTATTTTTGTTTTTCTACCAGAAGAAAAACTAATTGTTCCACAGTCCAATTGCCTTGAGCCTTCTACCATATGAAACCTCTGCTATTAAGCGGTTCAGTTGTCAGAAGGATTTAATCCCTAATCAGTCTTTGCAATCAGATCGTGCAGACTGCCAGACAACTGCTTGACTTTAATTCACTACATTTTATCTCAACGTGTGTTTGCAGCACCAGATGCAATGCGCACAGAAAGAAACAATGCTCCATCTGGGACACCTTCTTCCTACTCAGCTTTCCTGTTTTGTTTCGTGAGCTAACCGTGTTTTTGTTTCCTTCTGCTCTCCCAACTGAGATTCTCACGGTTGCTCTAATTAGTAGTTCTACTTGTTATTAAACTTAGATTTCAGTACGATTTTAGCTTTCCTTAAAGCCTAAACGAAGGCAATGTATTAAGACTATTTTTTGCCAGCCCAAGTATTACACTTCCATTTGAAAAGCCTTTACTTTAACCTTCTATTTGTACTTTCCTTATACTTTCTATTTTGGTCATTACCTGCCTATAAGCATTGTCATTTTCCCCCACCCACGTTATAGCATGAACTATACTATTTCAGTTCTCAGCTGTGGGTGTTCTGGTTTGTCTGCTTTTATGAACCTTGGAAGAAAACATGTTTAACCCAAGAAAATGTGCTTTACTTGGGCTGAAACATGATCCAGTGTTTCTTCTCCTGGTCTTTAAGTGCTTCCAAATCAATTGGCCTGCATCAATCAATTTTCTCTCTCCTGACCCTGCAGCTGGCTCTTGAAGTTAATTCCTTAAATGTTATTGCACGTGCAGTTATAGCACATCTGAGTCCACAAACAAATCTGAAGGCAAACACGTAGTTGCAACCAATGAAATTTGCACGTCTGTTTGCCACATTTTCTTAGTTCAGATGTTCTTAGAGGTGGGTTAATGCATAAACATTATTAAAGTTTTGTCTGGTGGAACCACTCAGGGAGATGAAGAATTTAGATTTTATGTAAAGGTCATTTCTAGCTTAGATAAATCTCAAAAACTACTTGCAATTAGAGCTGATTATGCAGAAAACCTGAGAGGAACCTCCAAGGTATGAACAGGCTTTGCATCAGACTTCTAAAAGTCAGTGATCCTTCAAGACCAAATGCATTCATGATGTCGGTGTGATGCTACTGGAAGTGTATTGTTTCTTTGAATTGTTTTAATATAACCTACACCCCTAATTCAGATACAATGTATTTGAAAACATAGTCACCATGATGACGAATAGCATAAACGTCAAATAACTTTTAAAACACTCCCTTTTCTACAACATTATCTATTTCCAATTTCAATATTTTTCATTAGTAATGTCTCTCCTCTCTAAATCAGCTTCAGTTCTGCACACAGTCATCACCCGTAATCAACATTTTTAATATATATTTCCAGCCCAAAGAGTCTACTCAAAATTCACTGAGTCAGTCAACAAAACTATCTATTTTGGGTTGAATTATTCCTACAGAAAGGTGTTTTCTTCTTTGTAACAAAAGCATTACTTCGGGGCCACTAATGATTTACTACATTGTAGGAAAACCAGACAATAGTATTGTATCAAAAAAACCTCCAAAATAACTGAGAAATTATACCAAATGACAGAATTCAGCCCTTTGGTTTCCAGAGGAAACAGCTGAAGTGCTTTAGAACCTAAAGTTTTAACTGGGATTTAGTATCTGTTTTAAATTCATTGGAAACAACAGTGAAGCTTCCACAAATTTTAGTCAAGATCAGATACAAATGGGCAAGTATATCTAATTGCTTGTACAACTAATGATCTGTAAAAATGAAAGGAACAAATCATGTACCTTATCTTCCCAGAGAAACAGAGAAAATAAAGTACTTTTTCTTCAGGACTTCAGCATTAGTTACTGAACTGTTGGCCTGTCCTACCGGATATTCTGGCAAGGTTTCATTACAGATGAAGCTCTTTTCTACAGTGTTTGCTGAAACTTTCATCATTTCTGCTCACTGAACTTCTGTCACCACAAAGGGAAGGCATTTAGTCTTTAATTTGCCATGAATTTAGTACTTTCAGGTTAACAAGGAAGAGACCCACACAGGCTGTAAGTGGCTATCCATGCAATTTTGTGCGCTCTCTCATGTTATATTGCAGCTTAGGCTGAGCTTCTGCTTGTGAGGGGATCTCACTGTTTCCTTAATAAGCATCCTTGGCATCTAATCTAGTGCTCGGTGGTGGGATTCGGATAGCAACCATCAGGACAGCTACCTGTGGCCTCACTGAGCTGTGAAATGAATCAGACACAGGTAACAGCTTTTCCGTCAGCCTGGCATGAATCAAAAATGCCTCAGTCCCCAAATGCTGACAGTCATAATTTATTTCTTCAGAATTTGGGGGAAAAGTGCCGCTGAGCACACAGCTTTCCCTTCGGAACCATGGCACAGCCACCAGAACTGAAGAGCCTCAAGTATTGAACTTCTCATTTTGGATGTTACTACAGGAAAGAGGGGAAATGACGTTGATGTTCAAATTTCTGGGAGGTGGAAAAATTTACTTCCAAGTCACTGTTGCTGCAAATGGCAGCTCTGTCTGGGATTGGTATCGCTGGGTGCCGTATGTCGTGGTAATGATTCCTTCAGCCTTACGGGCTGGGATTCACAGGTGCATCAAGAAGTGAAGAAATTGGCAGCGTTACAGTGAGTGAGCTCAAAACTACATTCACATGACTAGCAAAGTCTTATGGGCTTTTGCCTGATGGTTCGCCTTATGATTCTTTAATTTTTAACCTTTAAAAAACTGCAAAAACAAATTTGAAAGATTCCCCAAACCTTCCTCTACAATTGCCTGTGGATGTGCCATTATCCTTTAGCTCGCCTCTCCCCCACCCCTTTTTAAAAAATCTTCTGAAGCCTCATACTTTGAATCACTAAGAGAAAAAGAAGAAAATTATTTCTGAGAGAACTGAGAGCAAGGTGAGAAAAAAGGTGGGCTGCACAATATGATTATGGACCCATGGAACAGGAGAAATGAGTCACTATTCATGAAACTGGGTGATCATAAAGGGCTGAGATAAAACGAAGAGGAGGAAAAGTAGTAGAAAATGTTAGTACATTAATTGAAGTCTGTTGAAAAGCACTACTTTAAAGTAAACCAATTAATGATGCCTCCAAACTAAGACTATGTGCTAATGTAACTTTTAAAAATAATTTCCCCCCCCTCCACAAGTACAGCCTTTAGATGACCACAATCCAGTAAGAAAATTACCACCAGCAAAATACACAGAGGAACATAAAATTACTACCAACTAACAATTCAGATTGTTGCTACCAATAGTATAAATTGAATGCAGGGAATATAATGATTACAGCTTCACCTTTCAAAAAGTTCACCTCAATCCCTTATGTCGCCGCAAACTCTATGTACTGAACGTTTGCGGCTGTTCTTTAATAATCTCAAACATAAACTGCTTTGGGGATTTTTGGTGGTCAATGGGAAAGGGAATGCGCAAGAAAGCAGAAATATTTAATAGCCTGGTGGTGGGCGCACGGTCCCAGAAAATTTGTGTGTGTTTGACTCCCTCCCCTGCCAAGGAAGGTCATTGCTTTTACAACTTCTTTAACCATAAGACAATTTTACATAGGATAAGTGTCAATGATCATGGCCCTCCTTCTTCTTACCCCATCAGTCGGGTTTTCAAAATAAAGATTTCTATTACAAAAGGTCCAATGGCATCAGTATTTCTGGATTGCTTAGAGCCAGGCTAGAGCTATTTGGACATCAGCAGTCTTTTCTAGGATAGGGAGAACTGTCTTCTCAAAGTCCTTGTGATTATCTGCTGGATACTGATAGATCAAGGTAGGTCAAACATCCCCCTGGCAGAGAGCTAAATTTATTCATGTGAGATGACTCTCAGCCAGAGACCTCCTACATCTGGTTTTAGACACCTGCATTCCTCTTTAGATGTTGTCCAGAGAACTTCTGCATCTCCAATACTCACTGAACACATGGACGTTCTCTTTGGACAGGAGCTGACAGGGACATAATCCAATACCCAAGATTCACATTTCCACAGAAAAAAAATGATCTTTGATATGAGAAGAATTTTCTGCATATTTGACCTTTCTTTTTTAAAGTGAATTTGTAACTGGTAATTCCTTTCAGCCCAAAATCAGTGGTGAAATACAGGGATACATTAAATATCTTTAGCTAAAAATTGTCCTCCATCAGTAAAAATAGGTTTGTTTTCATTTGCAGTAAATTAAATGAAAAATACACTGACGCCTGTACAGAGCAGGATTATTACCTCAGTCAGGACTACGGCAATACAGAGACTTTCATAGCGGAGCTGCCCCACCAGCTGATAAATGGAGACTTGAGTCTCCTTTCTCCCAAGCAAAAATAAAATAAAATAAGTGAAGAATGACATAGTTGTGGAACATGCATCAGGAAGAATGCGATTGACTAAAAAGTGCACCACACTTGTGCTAAACATTGCAAAATCACACTCATGTTCTGTCAAATCTTGCAAAAATCGCAGATGCTCAGTTATGCTTGCAGGTTACGCTTACACAGCTCTGGGACTAAATTCAAGCATTAAGCAGTTTAAACCTTTGAAACTTTCTCCTCCAGGAATTTTGTGCTCATCCCTTTCATGCAAACTGTTCATTGCTTAACCAGTGACAAATGTTAACTTCTTTTTTAATGGAGAGGGAGCTCCAGAGCAGCCACTGAAAACACAATGCTCCCCACTTTTTTTTTTTTTTGCATGGAAACAGATTCTGCTGAGGAAAGAGCAGTTACAGAACCATCCAGTCAGGAGTAATGAAAATGTAATCTTGTGAAGGCCAACAGAAGACATCTGAAAAAAAAAAAAAAGCTACCTGTAAATAATTCTGAAAATTAAGTCTAGTGGATTATTTTTTTTTTCTTAAAAAGAGAGTTGGCAGTAGTATCCAGCCTTCAAAGCAGTGCATTGAGAAATGACCTTGTTAGCTCAAAGCTTTTCTTTAAGCTATGTTAGTGGTGACACCAGAGACATCCTCCTATAAGGCATCTTTTTGTAACATCTTATGGATTTTCAGTGTGGCCATTAGGCATTTAAAAATAGTTTTAAAACAGCCAAAGCAGACATTCACTTGAGTATGTTTCAGACAACACAGACAGGAGAATAAGGATTGTTAGTTTTAAGGGAGGTATTTAATCAATCAGATCAATAATTTTAAAACAACCAATTGATGATGTAAGACATTTAGAAAAGGACAGATTTATTGGAAAATAGCTAATGAGTTCATTAATGCTCCAAGTAGAGCAGGGTTTAATTAAAATCAATTACTTCACTCTCTTACAAAAAAAATACAGATCAATCTTCATTGCAACAAATATCCTTGACATGTGCAATGGGAAAGAAAGTGGTTTCGATGGCTTTTGGGGGATTTTATAGCAGATGGAAAGACTATGTTGCTATAAAAGTCCTGTATCCTCCTTGCATGCTTTTCCATAATCTCATTTTTAAAACTTAATTTAGATTTCTAGAAAAATTTATGAAAAAAAAAGTGCATTCATTTATATTTTTACAGTGAAGAAGTGGGTAAGTGCACTATTCAGCAGGGATTAAACACCAGATAGCAAAGACTGAATCCAGGGCAAATCCAGTATAGTGGATTAGCTTCAATTTTCTGAATGACCAAGTCATTTCTGGAATCTAACCCTGTCTCCCTCATCTCCCCACGGATGGGTTCTTCCCCACACTGCAGTCTGAGACGCAGGCTGCTGCTGAACACCTAACCACTCAGGTAATGGCAAATTTGCTTTATCTAGTAAGAACCTGGTTCACACAACCATAGGCCAAGCTGCACTTTGTGCCTTCCCCAGTGGGAAAAAAAAAAAAAAAAAAAAAAAAAAAAAAAATCACTTTCTGTTTCACTGACATTGCTAGATCTGTGTTCAGTCCTTGCAGTAAAATTTTAAAACCTTGAAGCTTATCCTCTTTGTACTCGGCCCCAGCTGAACAAGTTGTTCCAACTCTGAAAAGCCTACACTGTTGCACAGCATCTCTTGCCATGGTGTTTATAATGCCATCCATCTTCCAGATATTCATGGTTAAAGGTGCCTTTCCCCCCATGGCACTTACACGGCCTGTTTTACATGAGAGATGAAGAGGCTGTAACTCAGCTATGTGTTTATACAGGAACAAGGATGTTTAATATCACCTTTTTTTTTTTTTTTGACTTTTTCTTACACTGGTGAACCAGAACCACCAAAGGGTCAGGGGGGTTATTAAGCCTTCATCCTGCATTCAGCCCACACTCAGAGAGAGAAATATGAAGCTTGCCCCAGGCTTGTAAATGGGGCAAGCAAGGCCACGGCGAGGGGAAGCGATCTGTCCTCAGAAAAAACACCAGCTGATTGCTCGTGCTTCAGTATGAGAAGGGGAACGGAGACCACGCTGACATTTTTGTCGTCACGATCTGATCTCTGCCAGCTCTTGGGGCAGCACAGCTCCCAGGCCGTGCTCCCTATCCTCAACACAGTTGTGCCAGATGTGAGTGCTTATAACCTGCTTTGATCTTCCCAGCTTATTCACATTCCAGAACTTCAAGGATCACAGAAATAAGATGTTTCGTTTTCTCTTGATCCATGAAAGCCTGAGACAAAGAGAAAGTGGTGAGACAGAGCATCCCTCCCTCCACACAGCTGACCAGGGAGACGGCAGGTGAAGAGAAATTATAGCCGCCAGCCTCCAACACAGGGAAACACACAGAGCAGACAAAAATGCAGCCCTGACTTCTGTGCCTCACAAACAGAATGATTTAAAGTTTGCTTCCAAAGCAGCCAGACAAAAGGCTTGGAAGCAGTAATTACACAGGCAGTCCGTGGAAGCCAGGTGGGGATGGGCTAGATGATTTGTCTCCCTTCAGGTGGTAGGAACAAGGAGAAATTGAATCTTTTTCCACCGAAAGATAAGAAATTGGCTGCACAGGAGCATTAACAGTGCAAACAAAAAGATTGAGCTCAAGCAGATTTTATTATTTGACTGCTTGGGTTTACCTTGTGCAAACTGAAACGTCCCCCCAAGGCAGCAGTCGGGATGGTGCCCAAAGGAGCACTCCAAGATAAGCTGGCTGCTTTAGGCACTGCCCGGCACGGTAGGAGAGGGATGTTTCTGTTTTCACTTATCATTTCTATCTCCAGCTGACACAACAATAAAGTAACAAATCTGCCCTCTGTAGAGCTTTGAACAGATAAAAGAAACCTCCCACTGTATACACATGGTATGAAAGGAGGGGAGATTGCCCACATCTGCTCCTACAGCTATAGGATATGAAAGTGCTGTTCAACAATTAAAAATAGAACCCACCATAAAAACCATCTACCTCTACAGCCTGTCCACCAGAAAAGGTTATCAGGAAGCATCCTTCTGATCAAACCCTGTCTGCTCTTGCTGCTTTGGTTTAGGAAGCCTCCTAGACCACTCTGATCTCAGAATGATTGCTGCTGTTCATTGTTTGGCCAGAACTACGTCCACAAATAAGTAATTTCTGAGGTGGTGTTAGACTTCAATATCTCCAAAGCTACAAGCCTGAAGCTAGGTATCGTGAATTTGTATAAAAATGGTCAGGGTATTTTAAATGGCAGCTCTTAATGTTGAATGTACATATTGAGCTCTGGAGCCCCCAACATCAGAAGGATGTGGACCAGTTAGAGAAGGTCCAGAGGAGGCCGCGAAGATGATCAGAGGGCTGGAGCACCTCTCCTGGGAGGACAGGGTGAGAGAGTTGGGGCTGTTCAGCCTGGAGAAGAGAAGGCTCCGGGCAGACCTTATAGTGGCCTTCCAGTACCTAAACGGGGCCTACAGAAAGACAGGGATAATCTCTTCAGCAGGGCCTGTTGTGACAGGACGAGGAGTAATGGTTTTTAAATAGAGGGAGGTGGATTCAGACTGGATATAGGGAAGATTTTTTTTACACTGAGGGTGGTGAGGCACTGTCACAGGTTGCCCAGAGAGGTGGTGGATGCCCCATCCCTGGAAATGTTCAAGTCCAGGTTAGATGGGGCTCTGAGCAACCTGATCTGGTTGGAGAAGTCCGTGGCTCCTTGAAGGGGGGTTGGGACTAGATGACCTTTGAAGGTCCCTTCCAATCAAAACTATTTTATGATTCTACCATTTGCTCTCAATTTGCTTACAGGTCATTATTCTCAGGAGCAGGACATGATTGCAGTGCATTGCAGGAATTAAAATGGCAGAGCCCTGATCTCTGACATATAATGTCATTTCACGCCAATTTGTAGCAGCAGCTACTGTGATCAGTGTCCCCACAGAAATGCATGGTGCTTATCTCCACCTGCCTGGTTTTGACCTGTAGCAATTACAACAGGTCATACTTGTTAATACTGGATGATACATTAGTACCTTGAAGCCAAAGTGTATTTTCCCAGCAATTTGCTAAAGAAACTATCCTGCCTCAGCGTCTTGATGTTTTCATCTCACGCTAACAGATTCATAGATTCCGTATTTTCAATAGGTACCACACAGCCAAGGCAAAGCAGGTCTTGCTTGTCTTTACTTTTTGACACACCAATTGTTATTATAGAATACAATGACACGGTTTAATCTATGTCCCAATTTATTGACTAAAACTAAATCAGAAAAAAACCTGTACCTATTTAAAGGATGTATAATGACTTGCATTTTTCAGTGGTATAACAAGAGCTCATGGTGTTTTCTCATGCTTCCTGGCTCATGTGTGGTTGCTGGCTTTCTCAGACACACATGTTTTAGCAACTTCTACCTTTGTTACAACCTGATTTCTTCTAATAAGAATCTGAAAACTTGATCCTTAATTATTCTGTAATAAAAACAAACAAACAAAACATCACAGTGCCTTTTGCAAACCTACTTAGGAAAAAAAACTCAAACCACACAGCCAAACCCAATTCCCTTCTTGTTGTTCTGCAACCCCTTTCAGGTTCGTAGAATAATTCGTACTTTATACCAATACAAGGGAGTTGAGTCAAGCCCACTATCATAAATATTATTCAGTCCATAATGCCAGAGAATCCATTGCTCAGAAAACAAAGATTTGTTGCTGCAATGGATCAAGCTTTTAAAATATTTTTTTTTAAAAAAATCAGCTTTTGGCATGATGTGTTAGCTTTAGAATATTTACTCTGCATTGCCTCATACATGGAACTTTCAATGTGTAGTTGATGAACAGCAAAGAAATGGAAAAAAAAATTAATAACATTGCTCACTGCTCTCCGCTTTTTTGGGGTGCAGGGAATCTTTGCAACCCACTCCCCTTTATTCATATTTCAAGCCTGCAGTATGACCATGTCTTCAAATTTCTATCAACCTCCAAGTTTTCCCTAAAGCTCAGATTCAAAGTTCAGCAGAAGAATTACCCAGTCCCTAATCTAGATTCTCAAATTCTCTTCAAACTCATGTCCTCATGGCCACATGTCAGACAGGCTGTTACAGCACTGGAGCACAGCACAGCTGAGCATCCTCCTGCCGCCAGCCCTCGCACCAGACATTCAGCCAGCTCCTCAGACCGCACCGACACATGCGCCATGCAACGCGCTGAGGAAGTTTGATGCTCCTCAGTACAGTCAGTCTAGAAAATTCTTGGTTCTATTATTTTTTACCAAAAAAAAAGAAGTTAAGTCTGCCAAAACAAAGAGGATTTGCAAGAAAATAATGGTTTCCATTTACTCTCACTCTGCATTTTCCATTTAGGTATTTGGAAATTAAAAATTTTTCCGCTCCGGCTGGAAATTATCTTTTGACATTTTGGGACAGGTTTGGGGTTTTTTTAAATTATTGTTACATACAGGGGACGTGGTCAAATCAACATGAAACATTCTGAAATCTCTTAAAAAAAATATATATATCAGTTGCCCCAAAATGAAACTTTTCATCTGAATTTTTAGTCTGCAAACAGTTTGGGGATTAAGATTCTTTATCCCTCTGTGTAATATATTTTTTTCAATTTAGAAATTACTCGAAAAAGAGATGCCAAGCTTTATGCACCAGTCACTCTCTGACTTGAGTTTACTTCCAATGGCCATAACTAGGTGAAGTCCATTTCTGCTACAGAAAATAATGCCAGGCAATAGGAAACAACAATTAAGTCCTATGGGTGGCTCAAATTCATCAATACATTTCATAAGACTTTTTTATATATAGTTTGACTCCCTCATGGTACCTAGAGCTGCTCCTAATCAAGCATCTGAGATCAGCTTCTAGGCAATGTCTGTACTCAGATTTTATAGAGATTTATGTGTTTACTCAGCACACTGAACTAATTTGAACTTAACTTGGTTACTTTCTTCAGAAATAAATCTGACTACATCAGCAGTTTCAAGGCATTTTAGAGATTAGTAAAATATTTTAATATTTTAGTCAGTTAAGAAAACATCTGTCCTAAATAAATTATGTTACTCTGTGGTGCATAATGAACGCAACAGTGTTCACTATAATGAGCCATCCAGATCTATAAACTGAATGTCGTTGAAGTGAATTATTTTCTAACTTTTAATTCATAAATCAAAGCCTAATAGATCTCTGAATACAGCCTGTGTTATAGAGATTATAGCATACATTAATGATATTTAAATATAAGGCCAGGCTCTGTTGCAACTGCTTTTGCATCTATCATAATTTCTGCTGAAGGGCAGAATTATCAATAAATGATAAACCAACCTCAAAGTCTCCCCCCTAAAACACACAGTCCCAAAAGATTATTATCAAGATTCATTTATAGATTCAGTGAAAAGACTAAGCAGCAAAGCAACATGTTTCCTAAGCACGGAGTTTTACTTCCCCCAGCAATGCTTGGGAATACCATCAAGTTTTCCAGGCCTGGTGACAACCCAACACGAGTCTGCATTCCCACTCAGCACAGCAATACGTTGCTGGCTGCCAGTGACAGGTTCATTTGGTCACCGATCTGTCCTGGACTCAGGGAGAACCAGGTATCCAGCACACTTCGGGTCCTGGCCCTATATCTGGCAGCAAAATAGCTGTGTTAATAAACAAATGGTGCAAAGGAACACCAGCAGCAACTCTAGAGCCCCCAACAAAAGAAGGACGTAGATCAGTGGGAGCGAGTCCAGAAGAGACCACGAAGATGCTCAGAGGGCTGGAGCACCTCTCCTGTGAGGACAGGCTGAGAGGGTTGGGGCTGTTCAGCCTGGAGAAGAGAAGGCTCCAGGGCGAGCTCATAGTGGCCTTACAGCACCTAAAGGGGGCCTATAGGAAAAATGGGGAGAAACTTTCCAGCAGGGCATGTTGTGGTAGGACAAGGGGTAATAGTTTTAAAGTAGAAGGAAGCAGATTCAGACTTGACATAAGGAAGAAATTTTTTACACTGAATGGTGAGGCACTGTCACAGGTTGCCCAGAGAGGTGGTGGAAGCCCCATATCTGGAAGTGTTCAAGGCCAGGTTGGACGGGGTTCTGAGTGACCTGATCTGGTTGGAGATGTCCCTGCCCTGGGCAGGGGGGTTAGAAATTGATGGCCTTTGAAGGTTCCTTCCAACCCAAACCATGCTACGATTCTATGATAGGATGAGCTAACCCCTGTTACATGCCAAGGGTTTTAATCACAGAGTTCATTATTGTTTCAATCAAAGGACAAACTCTAACATCTTCTCCAGAGGTCCCTGTTGCAACTGACATGAGATATCAGATAGAGAGAATTTTTCAGGAGGAAACTTTTGTAAACATTTTAGAAATGCTCTGCTAGCTCTCATTATCCCAAGTCCTTATTTTGCTTTCTTAAACTGATAGAGTACAGTTAAGGCAGTACCTGTGCTTTTTATCCTGATGAATTGTACATAGCTGTTTTCATTTTTCATCTGTTGCCTTCTAAAGCTGATAATCTGGAGATATCTGCAAAACAGCTACTTGAAAGCTACACAAAACTCAATGTCATATATTTTTTGACATTAATCTCATTTAAATGGAAAAAAAAATTTTTTTGCAACTTCAAAAACATCTTTTCATGCAGCAAATATGCAGGATTTGGGGATATTTTGTGCCTCACAGGGCTCACTCCTAAATTCCTGATGAGATACAGGAAAAGCTTGATCCATTCCTCACTTCTTTGGGAAAGTTTCCCTCATCTCCACCGATCTAGAAAGGTGAGTCACCAGCTACCTCCCTAGCAAAAGCTAAATTTCCTCAGTGATTTCTCGCGCCTGCAAAAGCTGTGTTTGTCCACATGCAGCTTATATAAGGCTGAATGGCTACTGTCCAATTAGCTTTTGGTTATCTAACCCTCTTCCCTAATGAAGACAAATGATGAAGCACCGCCATAACGAGCTACCTATACGGTGCTCTGACATTTTCACAGCCATCCCTGTGTCTGATGCACACCACGCCTCAGCAACCAAGGGGAGAGAACGGTTTTATTCTGAGCGTGGACAGACTGGGCAACAATACCTGCTGCTAAAACTTACTCATCTCCATGCCAAGATGTTTGTCAGCTTTTGGTGCTATTTTTTCTTCAAGTTTTCAGATATGATGCAGCCAAGTTTCAAGAGCGTTTGCTAAACTGAGCACTCCCTCCCATTTTAGGCCAATGCCAGTCTTCAATAGTTTAAAGCTGTATTGCTATCGTATTATCTACTCAGTTCTTAATTTGCAATTGCAGAGTGCAGTAATACTCATGTTAACAGAAATCTCTGCTGTTGACATATGTTTTCCACTTCGCTAGATGCAAAAAATTCAGCATTTCAGCTCTGCAGATCTGAAGAGTTGCCTTGGCTATTGACTTCCACTGGCATCACTCCCCTGGATTTCTCACTAGAGCCCAGGCTTCCCAAAGGACACCTAATTACGTGTTGCAGAAAACGTCACTCCAGTGTGGCTTCAAACCTGTGCAAAGTCTGGATGTGCGAGAAATCCTACATAAAATCCTGTCTTTGTATTAAAAAATATAAAATAGGTAATTTCACACATCAACTCATCCCTTATAAGCTTCTCCATATTTATTTAAATTACTTGGTTATATTTGCACAGCGCTTTGAAAATGAAAAGTATGTGAAGGGATGCAGCAGATGTATTGACCTAATTTGCTTTCTTGTTTTAGACCAGGAGTAACTTTATGGAGTTCAGTGGAGTTGTTTTTAATGAATGCCAGCATGGGAAGAAAGAAGTAGGCCAAGTACAGGTATGTTTTATTAAAGCCTCTGAGCTCCTAGGCACACAGCAGTATTAACAGCGGTATAAAATGATGAGAGATTCATTTGAAAAAGAAATTTGGATAAAATATATGGAAGATATACAACCAAGGTTAATAGTCTGCAGATTAAAAAAATAAATATAATTTTCAACCTGAAAATATAGGAAGGATTCTTCAAGACTCCTTTTTAGGGAACAAAACTTCATAAATGACTAAGAGAATACACATTAATACGATACTTCTCATATTCATAACATCTGATGACAGTACCAAATTACAAGATGTTATAAGTGAAATAATAGACATCAGTAAATTGCATAAGACCCTTAAAGTTTCAGAAATGGGACCAGTAGGATGAAACTTAGCACTGTTTAAGTATGCATGAAATAAAAAAGAACTAAGTTGTTTAAAGGGCAACATGGATACATCTGATAGTGGATCATGAAAGAGGCATCCACAGGACTGTTCATGGCAGCACAGACATAGGCAAATGACTATGACGTTAAGCTGCCACAAGTTCATTGATTTTCTGCTTTGAAAAAGTGTGTGTAAGGATTCCATTTTCACCTTATTCTTGGCTCATTACGTGAATACTTTCACATTAAGAAGGCTGGATCATCACCTTCAGAGTGTATGGACTTGAAAATAAAAATATCTCAACTTTTACAGCTAATGCATGCCCATATTTTATAGTAATGGTGCATAATGAATATGATATCTACCCAAATTTATTCTAAGACCCTTTGTTACCACAAAGAACTTAAATAAATCACGTGTATTAAAAAATCACTTCATTTTATAGTTATTTGACTTGCAAAGTCAAGCACTCAAAAATCAGATAATACCTAATTTTCTCTGACACCATTGAACTCATTCTTTCTTTCACATGCAATAAATCTGACAGGACACTATGAGAAAAACAGTGTGTGATTAGATAGTACATATCTAGGTTAAGTGTATATGTTCTGGTACCAGTAAGACAGTCATTTAAATCTGGATAAGCAACAAATAAATACAGTATGAGCCACAGACTAATATGATGGCAAAATGCATTAGATGAGGAAACAGATGACCATTTTCACACAAACAAATGCCTATAAACTGGCTACGAATGTAAACTGAGCAACGTATTCCAAATATGACAAAGTTTTTAATCATTAGAACCAGGTGCAGTTTCAGAAGTCTCTTCTACAAGAAAACTCAGCACAAAAAACCTAACAAGTTTTAGGCTGAGGCATTTCTGAAGAGACACAAGGCACTGTCCCTGCAGTAGCATCGACTCTGTGTGATAACAGTGGAGATGCCTTCCACTCTAGATCCTGGGTTTCTTCTCCCTTCGTTTGTTTGCCCTGCCTTTCACATGAGCTTGCTTTCCTCAAGAGCTTTGGAAAGCATGTGAGTGAGTCAGCGTGTGAATCACGTTATGCAGCAAAATGATAGCAAAAAGCAGAGGCAGCAGGGTTCAAACACTGAAAACTCTCACTGCCTAAACATCATCTAATCCTGATCACTATCTCTAATTGTTACTACCCGTTAAATGTATAAATTCATTAACAGCTTTTCAGCAATAAATAATTAATACAAGCGATATGAAGAAAACACGAATGTAATTAACTGCAGAAAATATCCACAGAAGCTAACTATTCATAACAAAAGTGCAAATTGAGTCTCACATAGAAGCATTCGGCATGGGCTGATCTAGGAAAGCTGCTCTCTCAGCTGAACTTAAATCCCCAAGAAGTTGTTTTCATTTGTGTGGAAGCTTAGGCCCTTCATTCCACCACATACAAACCACAAAATTAAAAGCAACACTTTCAAGACTGCTTGCATGTTGTTTGCTCAGGCCAGTTTTCTTGCTTTTAGCTCCCACTGATTTTTTTTCCTATAACCTTTTTCGTGTATATATTCCTGTTCAAGGTTATTGTTTTTTTCCATGTTGGAGCTACTTTACTTGCCTTCAACTCCTGGAATGATGTGACCGTGCTCTGTCCCTAGAAGACTTTAGCACTTGATGATCCGTTAGCTATTTAGCTGTTGCACAGTGTGCTTTCCCTGACAGTAAAATTTACAGGGAATATTCTGTGCCAAAGATGTCCCATAAATATGATGGGCTACATGATTGCTATCATTGCATCTTCCAAGCACAGTGTCAGAACAAGTGTTGGAGACAAGCTCATACATAACAGGTTTTCTAGGTACATTTTACTCACGTTAAGTGTGACAAACGCTATAAAACCAGCAATGAACAGGAGGTGCTTACCAGTCTGACACTATCGATAGAATCCTGGATCACATTCAGCACAGAAGTCTACATTTCACAACAAAATCTTTTTCTTTCATTTTCAGGCTAAACAATTCAGGCAAATGGTCAAATGTAAGCTTGTTCTCAGTTACTCCAATAAATATTACTTTAACAGAGTAAATACAGTGTTCATCTTTGTTAATTGTTGTTTTCTTTGACTCCAAGGACCCAAATGCAATTTACCATTGAAAGAATGTCTCTTTTCTGCTCTGCCAGCACAGTTTCTGTATCATCATCCTGGCTGTGAAAGCTCTGAGTTTCACTGCCACACGAATCTTCCCACACGCAGCGTTTGAGAGATGCCCTCCTAAATTTTCCGGCTGGCAGACCTGTAGCACTCGCCTGGATGCTCAAGGCTGTCTCCCAGCCTCCTGCTTACTCACAAGTGACTCCTCTTTCTACGTACAACTGCTCTGTGTTATATTTACTGTATTTCTCATCTCTTCCTCTACACTGTAAATTTATACATACATGAGTATGTATTTTATTTTGTACAGTGTATATACAAATACATTTACTTATAAATATTCCATAGCATACGATATAACACTAGAATTCAGATGTATATAAACCCAAGATGACCACATTTCAACATCTAAATGCACCAGACCAGGCTTGTGTAGCTTACTTTATATCAAATTGATTTCTAGCCAAAATCTTACCAATCATTTTTTGTCTTTTAGACTATTTGTGCTAAGATACTGGCTTAAGGAAGAAAAGTTTCACACATGGTTTGTTTTCATAGGAAGTATTCTCCCGTCCATTTGCCTGCCTGCACATACAACAAAAAAGAACACTGCTGCCATTTATGATTTATTTCAGGTTATGCTCCCCAACTTTTTCCTGTTCAGGTGAGACGCAGCCTTTCGCAAGTAGGCTACTGCGTTGGCTCCAAGGAGCAGAGGGAGAAGATCATGTGAATTGGACAGAGAATGTGTTTGTTTTGAGAGAAAGGAATTAATAGCCCTCTTTGCCCCTTGTCCATCATGCCTGAAGAGGTTGTTTTTTATATGTATATATATACACACACACACACACATTTATGCCTAGAAGCCCGAGAAGGAAGTAAAAGTACAGCAGAGAGGGAAAAAAAAAAAAAAAAAAAATTAAAAAAAAAAATTAGGTCTAAGTTTGGAAAGTTACCCCTGTTAAGTGACAGGTGCAACTTCTCTCAACAAAAAGAAGATTTTATTTTTTTCTCTGGAAAACAATTTTGGAAGATATAGTTTTAGATAATACGGAGCAAAATAGGGTTAAAATCTCTCTTTTGTGAGACTACTTCTGCTCTGATTTTCTCTCATCAGTCTCCAGAGCTCTTTCAGCAGCTGAAGCTGTTTCAGTCATGATGACACTAAAGCAGTCACAGGCAGGCAGAAGAAGCAGCTGCTCCTGTTAGCACACTTCATTGCCAGCATGCTGCAGGAGGAGTATCTTGCACTGGGGATTACAGAGAAACATTTGTCTTTTCACTTGATAGAAGCTGGCCATTTTCTCCCACCTTGCGCAACACTAAGTTAGCCCTGTATTTCCCCACATCCTTTCTTTTCAGTGCAAAATAAACAAGGAAATCGTTTACTTGTGGGCAGTAAGGTAAGAGTTCAATTAAGGTACTACATGAAGGATACAGGTAGATTTTATACATATTAAAATGAGGCGTATTTTCAACCTTTTCCTACCCATACCCATGTGTATAATAGACAGCAAAGCAGGAGCGTGTTGCAGTTAACAGTAAAGTATAATTCCTTTAGATAAGAATGAGTCTAACATGGACCAAGCGAGGCTCTGTGGTCTGCTTCCACTCCAATGTGCACAGAGGCACAGGGAAAGTAAATTAAAAGCCTGAGTGCTCTGCTACCTGAAGCATCCTCTGCAGCTGAGAACAAAAAATAAAATATTTTATTGCTTGACACTAGACAGAAGCTTTTTTTTTTTAAAAAAAAAAAAAAAAAAAAAAAGATCCTGTTGTTCTCCTTTTTCCTTCCAAGCAGTTCTTACTTCCTTGTACATCAAATGCAACGGGCCACAGCTCGTACCTGCAGCCTCAGCCCTCCCTCCCCAGCACGCTGCAGAGGCACCACGGTGCTGAGGCTGTAAAGTCAACAAGGGAAGAGAGAGAACAGAGATTAGAAAAATTCCCTGCCTTAGGCAGCAGCACTAGTGGTGTTATGTAGTGCATGCCTGAAGGAGAGCCTGGAGTGAGACTTGAGAGAGCTGAGACCTGCAGGTTACGGGATCCAGCCGTCACAGACAGCATGAGTCACGCTCTCCCTTGCAATGAAATGTTACCCGGTCCCAGTAGGACGGTCTACTCCTTCCAGTTTGTTTTTGGTTTAGGTCAGAGTGAAAACAATTCAGATTTGATTACTTCTGAAATTAAAATCCTACTTTCTATGTGAAGACTTGTTAAAATTCTCATTACTCTTAATGTCAGAGTAACTTTTCACAAGCCTACATGAACAGTGTTCCCAAGTTGATATCGCCAGCTCAGATTTCACAGACACTTCACTATCTAGTTTTCATTTAATTCTTAAGAGTAGAACAGTTTCCTTTATTGCCATGATCACTTTATAATTGCCATCAGTTGACTATGTTAAAGTAACCTACAAGATGAAACCACAGGGGCAAGTGTTGATCCTCCATTCACTGACAGAAGTAGAAACAGGAGTAAATCCATGAGGTCAGCTGAATCAGGCAGATGAAAAGGGGAGTGCAGACTGTTCAGACAAACCTACAGAAACCTTCCATGCCACAGCACGGGGACAGGGTTAGTAGAAGATCCTGGATCCTGGCACACAGTTAGACACGTACATGGGAATGCAACCTCGAGTGCAAAGACACAGAGCAACAGAGGGGATTCGGTTCAGGAAAGGTAACCAACCTCATATTTTTCAAAAGGGAGTGTGATCAAGTAAGAATATCCTTTGAATAGGGCATAACTTAAAGCTGAGGACATTAAAAGATAAATATGTTTTGAAAAATGAGAGGGGCCATTTAGATGGTAATGGAAAGGGTAACGAAGCACAACTGTTCGTCATGGAGATCTCTCACCGCATTACTCAAGAGAGAAGACGATACCTACAGAGGCAAGGAAAGAGAGACAGTTTGTTGCTTCTTAAAAGCTCTGAGCAATACGTACAGGACAGAATATACAGAACATTGCTGAACCTAGGGAACAACTTAGGTTACTTGAAATTTAGAGCTGCTTTAGGGATGCTCGGCATTGTGCTAAGATGCAACAGCTGATTCAGAGCAATTTCAGCAGCAAAGAATTCCCAAGTGCATGTTATTCCTTACCCACTCCTACCTTTTCTGCACTTCATTCCTCTCATCCTATTTCTCGTCCTCGCTTCTCTTATCTTTGCTGTTCTGGAGACTGTGTAGGGAGCTGGTATGAGCTATTACAGAGGCAACAAGGTGCCCTAGGGCCCTGATGTGCTGGCAGTTTCAGCCTAGCAGTCTGGGATAGGATGTAACTCCCTTGCCACAGAACATACTCTCTCATCGTAACCACTAAACTGATACAGTGATTTCTCTCAGGCAACAGATAGATTGTTATTCTGTTCTCCGAATATGTATTTCAGGAAAATCATGTGTTCCTGTCATACCCACAGCTCAACATGTTTACTAAGTATTTGCTCTGCAGTAGAACATCTATTTTACGCGTTCCTTGGGTTAGGTCTGGAATAAATACTTTTAGAGAGATGAAAGGGCATCAGCAGAACAATGTACCTGCTCCCACCTACGGAAAGCAAGGTGAGTCTGGTAATGAGACTGAAGGCACACGGGCAGAAAATAACTCAGGGCTAAGGAGAGAAACCTTCAGAGCACTGGCAATATCAGACAGCCAACTTGGATAAAATATTGAGTAATATGTGATTGGCTTGAGAGATAACAACACTCACAGTAGCTCAGAGCTAACGAGTTATGAAAATTCATAGGATGAAACTGGCCACATTGTAAGGTGTTGTATTAGTAGAGTAGCTGTATCTCACAGGGAAGGAATTTTTAGTAATGAAACGCCTCACATCTGCTTCAAAGGATCTTAAAAGACTTTTAAAAATACATAGCAATGTGTGTTCATTTAAGCACAGCATGGTTTCTTAAGTTCAGATAGATTTGTAACACACCAGACTCGTATTATGTATTCAATGCAGCACAATGCTGTGAAGGATCTTTGAGATAAAGGGAAGATTAGCAACAGATTTTTTAACTAAGAAAAAAAATAGACACTACTAGAAATGTCCGTAAAACCAAACAAATAGTAGAAGATCTTAACATACAGAGCACATGCACTAATGCGTGCGCAGGAGGTACAGCTCTGAGGAAAACACTGAAGAGGCACAAGGAGTGAAGCTGAAAGACAAGCAAGCGCAGATGAAATATGAGGGTTTTCTGTTTTTCATAAATATCTGAAATACATCACTACAGACAGCACTGGAGAAACAATCCAACAGGACTCCCTACAAACAACTTCCTCTGAAATCTGAAAAAAATTTGAAGTTACATTAATGAATTTGGGCTGACCAAAACCAAACAGAAATTGGAATAAAGCTCTGAGGATCAAAAATCAACAGAATTTTTAAAATAAACAGTGAAGTAAATTTGAAGCTATTCTTAATGGGTCACAAGGATAGTGCACAACTTCTACACTTGGACACGTGTTGGTTTTGCCATGTGTCATGTAGGAAAGGTGGACTATTTTTTTTCGTGGTGTATAGCTATGAACTTTGTGCAGAACAGCCATCTTAAGAGACAGATTTATCAGAGTTCATCTCCAAAATGGTTTGGATTGTATAAATAAAACCAAGCTATTTCTAGAACTGATAGAAACATTTCCAATAAGTGATTTTCTCTCTAATTTTTTTTTTTCCTAATGCAGTATGGCTTCTAGACATATATTGGTTTCAACAGAGGCTTTTTGCTTAGGAGGATTTTTCTGCTCTGGGATGGGTTCCATAGTTGATTTCAGAAAATAATAGTTCTGGAGAGGGTGATGGAGATGCTGAAGTTAATAGCAGATCAGTACAACAGTACACCACTGTTTGCCCAAATGGAGAAACAACAAACTGGAGCTGGTGTTGGCGCTGTTCAGGTTTACTACAGCTCATCGCCTACTAAGGGCTATTTTATAGACAGGGTAAGATCAAAGACTCTCCAAAATTTAGCAGACCAAGACCATGAATCTTGATTTCCCAAATAAGCACCCAGCTACTTGTCCATTCTGGAGTAAATATAGTAAAATATTTCCCTACTTTTTGTGAAATACTTTGAGACATCTCATTTACACTGGAAATAGAAACTGAAATAACTTTCAAAGTCCTGAGAGGTACAATTTAACTATGGCCTCTAAGCTTTTGAAAATCTCTGTCTTGGAGCACGACTGTGGTCCAGGGAGGCTCTGCCAAGCAATAGCTTAGGCTTGGGCACAGGAGAGAATCATGCAGCACAATTTAGTTTCAAACTAATTAGACTTGGACCAAACACAGTAAGAGAATCTGAAATCTGGACATTGTACCAGCAACAGATAATAAAAAGAGCATTTAGTTGCTTCCTAATGGATACTAAGAAAAAAAAAGGAAATATAATAGTTTGAGTGAAAGATAACATCTTAAGAAGACATCATCTTAAAAGTAGCATCTTAAGAAGCAGCAGATTAATTATACTTACTAATTTACATTTATTATACTTTGTATACTCTCCTGCCTTACCGATATCTATGTTTTTTCGCTGAGATACACTTCTACTGACTGTAGAAGAAAGGTTTTGAAGAACATCTTGAAGGTGCTAAGGGATTTCCCTTCTGTTTTCCCTCTTCTTTTTCCAGTAGAGGATATGAGAAAATTACAGGGCTTTGTGTCATTTTCTTTGCTTTTCTCTTTTTTCCCTATTCCTTGATATTTTACTGAGTTTTTTTAATATAAACAGCCCTTTGTGAGAAAAACAAGAGATGTTGATAGTTATTACCAGTAAATAAGAAAAAAAAAAATCCTACTCTCCCTCATTCTCTCCTCATAAGAAATAGCTTGTAAACAGCTTTTACTGTAGCCAAGAAAATGGTTTAACAAATCTGTGGTTTGTGGCTTTTCTTCCTATAGGAAAGGAGTTCCAATAACAAAGTAGTGACTAGAGCATCAACCCATCATACACATAATATACTCAGATTAGAAAGTCCTTATTTTTCTGATCTTTAATAGGTTTTATTATTAGCATTTCATAACTTGAAAAAAAATTTTCTTTATATTACATTTTTAATAAATAAATTTTATAACAATACTTAGTCAATGCACAAGCTGAAAAATCCATGGGTCACAAAAATAAGGGCACTTGAAACAATCATCTGCCTCCTCCACCTTTCATCATTTTAATTCCTCAGAATTTCAGAGAACCTCAGCAAGAAAACATCCTTCAAAAGGAACTTTTGAACTCCACTCCGATGCAGAAGTCTGCTCCAGATGGATGTCAGACACTACCTGGGTGCTTCAAATTGTCAGGCTCAGGAGGCAAAGGAAGAAGCATGGGTTTACATCAACTAATGTGTTTCTACTCTTTAAAAGGAAAAAGCAATGGTAGAATGATAGCAAAACAAACAGAATTACAGTTTTCCTCCAGATATTCCAGACTGACAGTGAATTCAGGTACTGTGACTCTATTTTGACTCTAAATCCCATAATATCTCTCAGTGTAGAATCACAGCTCACTCCAGGGGAACGACTTTAAAGTTTTAACCTGACAACATCACACATACCCTTAGCTCAAATTGCCCAACAGAGGGTAAGCATCATTTACAATCAGCCTCATCATATCTCATCTTATCTCATATAGGACATCCCAGCAGCCTTTTCACATTGACTGAGAAAGGAATTGAAGGCTGAGGGATCAGGAACGTCAGGAGAAATCTAACTACACTAAAGCAACTTGGGATACCGCATTGATTTCACTGGGTTCAGCAAGCTGCTCGCATCCTCTCCACAAAAATCACCCAAAATAACTGTCCCTTCTGTCTGTGCAGGTGATATGAGCAGAGTCAAACCACAGAGGAACCCGGTCTCCTCCTTTCTCTTTAATTCAATACCAGGTAGGTATTTGGGTTCCTGCAAACTCTGATGCCTCTTTGTTTAATTTGGAGCTGCAACCACCACATTATCAGACACATTCCTACTGAGCTGTCTTAGAAATCAAGTGTCTGCTTTCTTGCATCCAGAACCACCCTTGAAAGAGCAACGGAAACAACAAACTAAATTTGACAGAGCATTGCTGGAGTACCACAGACCTGTTCTGAATAGCACCCACATGATATAAAAGGCAGAGAAATCTCCTGGGAACAAACAGGAAAAGGGCTTCTGGGGCACAAAAGCATTTTTTCCAGTGGAAATAAAGGCAAATCTGATTAAACAGAAACACAATTGTTGTCTACTCTCTTGTCTGATGCAGGTCCAGTCTTGTCCTTGTTTTGATCTCTGTAATGCTAAGATATCTAATTACTCAAGGAACATCGTGCTACAGAATTTGTTCTTTTTGATTGTTCCATTAATTTGGGGGTCTCTTTTGCTAACTGGTTGAAAAGAAACAATCAAAATGAAGCCACTTTTTCTGAGGAAATCGATCAAACTCAATCGACCAAGCAGCCATAATCAGCACTGGCACATTTGATATATCACAGAGACTCATCCCCTTTTTTATTTGGAAAGGTAATATGGCATAACTGAATTTGGCTGAAACTAAATTTTCCAATTTAAAATAGCCACAAGAGTCCAATATAAACAAAAAATTCTCACTAATGTTGCCCTGTCTTTTGCTTAAGAGTTGCTGCTCTGGCATTTGGTAACTACTGCTTAATATTTTCCATTTGTTTTTGATTTATAAAAGATCCGTATCCCATTTTAGTCTTTCCATTGACCTCAGTATGTTTGTTATCATCTCAGTTTTTTGTCATTTAAATCCTATTAGCAGAAATAATCATTACATTGTGCAAATGTAATCCACGTATCCACGTATAAAAGTGACCCATTACAACCGAGGTCAACAGAAACAGAATGAAGCAACCTCAACTGTAAGCAACATATGAACCTAGTGACCACTAAATTTGCTTTGTTATTATTATTAACCTATTATTTGCTATCATTTGCCTATTACATACAAAAATTAGGAAATATGAGGTGCAACTTTTTCCCACTTATCTTCCTAATATTGAAGGATGTAAATTTTTTGATGCTGAAGTAAATCTAAAGCAAAAATTAGGTCCCTCTTCAGGGCACGCATGACCTCTTGCTGTTTACAGAACCAAGTATAACTTTAGTACCCAATTATCAAGACTCTGAAAAACCAGAAGTCTTCATATAAAAAGTATATAGCTAGAGTTTCTGAGAAACAAAAATGTCCATGCTATTGCGACACTCAATGAAACATTTGGAAATGACACAACAGACAATAAGGGGTGTTTGTGGCCTTTATGCTATCCATACAATAAACATACAAAGATAGACTCTGAAAGTCAAACTCCCAAAGCATAGAATTTTACTCTTTTTTGCCTGGGAGGTAAGTCTAGTTTGAGACAATCACAGTAAGCAAAATTAAAATTAAATTAGCAAGAAAGAACAAGCACTCTTCTTGCAAACAGGAAAATTAGAAAAGATTTTGTTCTATCTTAAGAGATGAAAAAGAGCACATAGTTCTGTAATACCGTCATAGAACAGTTGTATCAATAAGGTTCCTGACCCTAAATTAAATGTCTTTAGAGAACTGAAATACAAAGCGAGTGAAACAAGCTTTTCATTTTTAAGACCATCTGTTAATAATTTAAATTTATTTTCTACATGATAAATCTAGAAAGGCCTGCTCACTGGGAGATAAGTGTTGAACTAAAACATTAAATCAAGATTTTTTTTAAAATTATAAAGCTAGATTTGTTTCAGTGAGCCTGGAATTTCACACTAAGGAGAAACACATTTCAACTCAAGGGCTTAGCTGAGTTATACAAAATCTGTGTAAGTTGGCTTCCTACAGAAAATATTTTCTTAAAGCAAATTGTATTTATCTGATCTCTTTCAGTTGACTTAAAGTGTATGAATACAAACAATTATTTTGCTGACTACAAGAGGACCAGGAAACATAAGCCAGTTTTCTTGTTTGTGATTTCAATCATACTTTTCTTCCAAAAATTCTCTAAAAAAGAAAAATCCATCTGTTTATTTTCTCCTAAAGCCATGATAAAACTGAGTTTCTCATTATTCCTCTGGTTGCTTTCCACTTGTATTTTTGCTTCCCTTATTTTTCTCCCCTTACTGCTGAAACCTATTCTATTGAGGGGTGGAGGCAGGGAGTGGGAAGGAAAGAGTAGATTGCAAACTATTAAATTCCATTCCCAGCATTTACATGATGACAAGTCCTTGGCCTTTTTCACCTATCGCTAAGGAATGATCTAGTTAATTGTTCATTACTTTAGTATAAATTACAGATATCTGGTGTGTGCATCCTCTTTAATGAAATTTGTGGTTGCCCATAGATCAAAAATATACATGCTGGGGGCCACCCAAACTCCAGCCTAACATATTAAAAAAAGATTTATATCATCCTCAGACATCCCATAAGACTGATGGGACTTCAGTGCCTAGATAACACTGGATTATGACAATAATAATTTAGTAGTGAGAACAAGTTAGCGGGAATAATTAACTGCAACATTCAGTGAGCAGCAATGTGAAATTCATCACAGTGGTGATTATTTATATTGCAGTATCAAAGTAGCAGCACTATGATTAAAATCCTGTTATGGAATATCAAATTTAATAAGAGCTTTAACTTTTAGTTGAAAAAAATACCATCGAAATGGCAAAAAAACAAAACAGAATATGAACTTTGAGCTGTATTTGAAATTGTGTTTTCATGATGTTTTGATGAAATATTTATTAACACATCAAGTATCATAAAATATTTTGAATCTCCTAAAATCTTGTTTGATATTTTTCTTTGTGTTCATTTAAGGTGGCTTTGTACAAGTCTGTGCAGGAAATCAAAATCATTTTGAGACATCAGCAAAGCCTGCCTCCATGGAGGTTTATTTCTTTAACAGTAGTTATCTATCACTTGTGTTTTCAGTGTGTTTTAGTTTTATTGTGACTCTTTCATGCCACCGTTTTAATTTCAGAGAGCTTAGTTGTGTTAAGACAAAATAATCTCACAAATGTGTGGAGTATTGTGACAGTCAGCCCCATCAATGTAATTGCTACCTAAGAACAGAAAGATATCAAAGATGTATAACAAAGAACAAATTTCTGAATGTAGATACCTTCTAAAGAGGGAAATGAAAGCATTGTTAATCCTTTCACAGGCAGTACGAACAGGAAGGCATGTGCAAATCTGTCCTTAGATTTTACTTGTATACCTTTAAGTATAGAAACACTCAGAAATTTTTGAGTATATAGGAACATCATGCCCTAATGTTAACTGTAATTAAATAGAGCTTCTGATAGTTAATTGTAGTTCAGGCTACCACAATGGGTCATAAATTTGATCCCTAGTTACTGCAATCTAATCAAACAGTATTTGGCAAAGCTAAGAGTGTAGTGACACGTCTGAAAATGATAGGAAAATGACAGAAATGGTGGAAATTTTGAAGTGATGCAGGGTCCAATTTTCAGCCCATGGAGAACTGCATGCAACTCTGGTTTTGGCACAACCCTACTTTTAATGTCCTTCATGATTAACAAAAGGGTTTCTGCATTTGATGTCTCTCAGCAGAGAAAAGAGATTCAAATCTCTTTGAATAAAGAGAAGAATAGCTTCTTTCTGTTAAATATAGTGCTGAAACAGGAGTAGGTGCTAAGGAGTAGAACACTGTGACATTGTGACGTTCAATAGCACGACATTGAATGGAGGCAGCGTGATGAGATACAGCCCACATACACTGGTCATTGCCACCTTCGGAAATGACAGTAGAAAAATATTTCTAAGATGTATTTTCATCTCTCTCACTCAATAGAGAACAGTGATCTCAACACCCACGTGCCTGACACAGAGCTGGGCAATGATTTGAAGCAATGACAATAAAATAACATTATCTCACATTAAGAAAATAGAATTACTTTTGAAAATGTCATGACTTGAAACAACTGTACGTTGATTTCTTTATTGCCATGAAACTATGCCTCCACATTTTTTAAATCAAGTTAAAATTGCTACAATGGAGATCTTTTTTTAGCCATTAGAACCTACTAGTAACTTCAGACTCTGGGGCAAACAAAATAATTTTTCAACAAAATATTCCTAAGACCTACATAAGCTTTGCTGCAGCTTTTCATTCTGTGTCCTTTACATTTTTTCCTCATAGTAAGCAAAAAGGTAGTTATTATAAAACCTATGTGGATATTACCCTCCAAAAAGATGGAGAGAGCCCATTGAGTTGCACTGTCCCAGGAGGCAACCCATTCAAAACCATCCTTCCCAAAATGTTCTTCACGAATAAAGTTATTATAAGCTCCTTCCCCTTTAGCATTTGCTCAGCTGTCGTGACTGTCACACCGAAAATGTCAGGCCTCGGCCAGCTCTACGGCTTAGCTCACTAACCTGCCAACAGTGTAGGCCAAAGGAAGAGCTGCAACGTTATCCTCTGCCATCACGTAGTGGTTTGCATGTCTTTCACCACTACACTTCAGTTTGTTTTGTAGGTCAGGTAGGGTTTCTGCTCTTTCTTTGCCCCGTGCCAAGAGCTCATTAATGTCTTGCTTTAAGCAGTCATCTAGCACCTTTGTTGCTCTCTGTATTATTGCATTGTCAGGGCTTGAATGATGCCGCTGAAGCAGGTCTCTCGAGCTCGAACAGAGAGCTGGGACTTACAGTGCCTGTGTTGTTAATATAATTTCCCCAGCTTCAGTTAAATTTTGATCTAATGCCATTGTTTCAAAGACTTTTTACAAAATTGAAGTCTTTGTGCTCTCTGTGGCCCTGTGAGTCATTTGTGAACATCAGCGTTTTATTGTTCTCCCTAAATGCATTTGTAAATCCACTTTTTTCTTGGCCATGTTTCTATTTGCTAGTAACACATGAAACAAGGCAACTTAAATGTATTAAAAAGAGATTTGATTAAAACATTAGAAATAACCTCATAAAACACAGAAGCTAGATACCCATTTTCCCCTTCAGAGCATGCTTCAGTATAATGGGCCCAATGAAGTCAACAGAATAATTTTCTTTTCTTTGACAGTCTAGGGATGGAGACCCTTAATCACTGATCAATCTTGGAAAATATGCAACCTTACCTATCACATCATAACCTCAAAATGTTAGTACAGTGCATACTTCAAAGCATTTACAGACCTACACTACCAGACATCAGACAAAAAAGAAAAGCAAAAAAAACACACCTCCATTCAACCTTCAGACAAGTAAAAACTCTTGATATCTCATTTTGTTTGAAAGCAATACAATATAGTTTGTAACGGCGATAAGCATTTGTTGGCCAGGGCAACCGCATTATACAGCATTTGCTGTAGTCTCTCCAATTTCTTTCCTCTTGACCCAGGTTCATATTTACAAGGCAGATACTTAAGGGACTGCTCATATTCCCAAGCTATAAAATGATAGTCTGGTTTACAGTAAACATCCATCTTCCTTAAATACGCTTGCCATTCTTCAGCAATATTCCCAATTACTAACTTAGGGCAAAGCTTCACAGCATTTTAGTTGCATTATAAAACAGCACTGCAAAATTATTTTCCTAAGAGGATGCCTTCCCATTACTGATGTATTTACTATTGCCACTACATGCAGTCAAGCCATCATTTGTACAAACATTCCCTTGCAAAGCCACTATTTGTGTTCAGCATCTCTCAAGCTGTTCTCATAGTGACAGCAGTAACAACAAAATGAAAGTATTCTCACTTATTTGTATAGGGATATAGAGAATGATGCCAGAAGAGTAGGAGAAATGAATTGCAGAAGATGGATAGCTAAAAAAAAAACTTCCAAAATCCTGCCTGGATTTGCTGAAAGGACAACTCCACACATGCTCTACAGGAGCAAGACCAACCCAGAAGATGCCTCTGAGAGGGACAGCGTGCTCTGAGGTTGTTCTTGTGCTGCCAAAAAGACTGAAGGCAGAGGCAGGGATCCACGTACAGTTTGTCCTTGTCCATCCACTTCTTGCTTCCTTGCTTAGCTAGAGGAGAAGTGTTTGAAGAGGGCGCGTGCACTGCCATGCTGCCGGTAACCCTACAGACTCATGCCTGTATGGACACATCCACCTCTCAGGGGTCCCAGCCAACTCACTCCTACTTGAGGATCAGCTCTCTACTTGTGTGATCTCTGAAACACTTCTTTCACTGATTTAAAAAGCATAAAGGATTTCTTTGCACTCAGTCTATTAAAAAAGAAGTTGCAAGAAATTGTATAGATTTGGAAATTTCACCTAAAGAAGAAATCTAAAGGCAGATAAAATTTAAAAATCCACATTTTTGTCTCAGCTCTTTTAGTATTGCTTTAAAATACATTTCATTTTATAGCCAACTAGTTTTACTTTACTTATATCCTATTAAAAACGGTATTCAAATTTAAACATCTGCAAGGTGTTAAGCATTCTCAGCAAAATTCTCAGTAAGCTCAACTCCCACCAGCTACAGATGGAGAGGAGGGGGCCGAGAAGTACATTGCAAGAGTCATTCCTGAGTACATTTAAATTTAATTCCATTTTGATAGGTGGTGTGTCTTGGGGCCACAAAAATCACACTCTGTATTTAGAAAGCTGACTCTTACACCAGCTAAAAGTTACGCTTGAATCTCTCCTGAAGGTCTGTATTTCTCAAGTACTTTGACACTGTCTCTACTTAAGAAGGTCCACAGTATAAAACCCACCATAAAAATTCATAAAACCAGGAGACCACAGTATAAAGCCTGTTATCTTCTCCCTATAGGTTTGCCTCAAAAGCGAAGCAGCTTTCAGCTTTTGGGATCTAAAGCTATCTTGTGCCAACTGGGTGGGTGCTACGTGGGTAATGCTTTGTGGATAGTTAAGATTTATGCAGAGTACAGGTTGTTTCTCACTACAAGTTCATTGCTTGGGGTTTTTATTGGCTGAATAATGATATACTCCTGCTAGATTAAACTGGGATTTAGCCAAAATAAAATGTAAAAATTGATACAAACTCTTCTTTAATATATCTTGAAAAACCATGAGAGTTCTGTATAGCTTAGTAAGCTACTAAATTAAAGGAAGATTTGCTATATAGTCTGAAAAACATATACTAAAAAATTTTAAAGACCTTTTCCATTAATTCTGTTTAAACAGATAGGACCAATCTAGCCCAACCTAAGTCTAGAGCAGTCAGAATATTAACAATGTGAGCAACTTCATTAGGAAGACATGCATTTGAACTTAACTCAACCTGATTAAGACTGACAAATTCGTGAGTCACTAAACCATAAATCATAACTATACATATTACTCTCCGTAGTATTTCAGCATTTATGAAGCATAATATCACAGCAGAAATTTTAATATGTACAATACTAAGTACAACTGAGTCCTGATGGGAAAGGGGAAGTGAAACCATGGGGAAGGTTTCACTTGTGAAATGAATAAAAGAACATGAGAGTCTATCTCGTAACATTTGTAGACAACTCCACGAGTTATCCCCAAGTCAGGAGCTTTCTAGAGATCAAAGGAGCATGAGATATCAAAGCTTCTGATGTACAACGATGGTTTAAAACATTAATCTACATTCTGAACATCAACAGGAAGACATCGGAACCAGACAGCACCTTCCCAGCTCTCAAGCTGTTTGGTCCAATTTTGCTTTCAGAAATTATTGAGGATAAATTGTTTAGGACTGTTTGGGTTTTTTTTCCAAAGAGTTTTTACTTTATTTTTTCCAGAGACTCAAGACTGAATGTGAAATTTTATAAATAAATCTTTGTATTTAATTAAATTACTTCACTAAAGTGAGAGCAGCATGAGTTCAGAAAAAAAGGTGTACACTAAAAAACACCTTCTCATTAATATTTTGCCTAGAACACTACTAATCTACAATTAAAAGCTTTTAAATTTAAAATTATTGTGCACCATTTGTTCAGACTCTAAGGGCACCTCACAAACCAAGGCAGCTTAAATAAATCTTATACATCATTAAGTAAACCTCTAGATATGGATGAAATATGCTTTATATGATGATAGACAAGTCAGATATATCACAGTTAAGTCAAAGTTATATCAACAGAACAGCTAAAGGCTTTAGTATTAGGCTTGAGGATATTAGGCTTGAGGATATGGTTCAGTTCACTACAAGGGCAATAATAACCTGTGTTTGTGAGAGGTCACTAGAGAACTCAATGGTATCACATTTGCTGTTGCAGTATTGTGTTATTATCTTTTCGCAGAATACTATAAAAATACTTCATCGAAGATTACAAATATAAAATTTACTAAGTAATAAAAAAGCAAAAATACCCTGTCAGAGAGCTCACTGAATACTTGCTAGCTGAGAGTCATAACCCAAGCGTGCTGAGGTTGTAGTTGCACCCTAGGGTCCATTCACAAACATTCAAGTCCAAGAAAATTATTTTGGTATTTTGAAAAACCCAAGTCCATGAAAATAGGTGGTATCAGCCATCTTAAAGAACCACGCTTCAAGGCAACACTTGGGAAAGAATATCTAAGCACATTTCCATGGATTTAATAACATTATTTCTCTGTTCAAATTACACGAGAGCCTTCAAACTGCAAATGAGATCATAGCCAAATTATTCTAGCTATTATAACAAACACACAGTGTGCCTTTGCTCTAAAGAGCTTAAAATCATATGTTGAGACAGCACAGAAAGAGGAAAATGAAGTAATGTACACTCATTAAAAATGATGCAGAATTGAAGCACAGGGAGCTCAAGTGCACTGCTTGGGTATCACACAGATCTTTGTGCACTGATACCTTCACGCTCCAAACCTCCAGCTAAATTCCCTTTTCCTTAAGGACGTTACTTGTAGGAGCTTCAGAAGGACTGTACCAGCATGAGTTCCCTCATTAAAGAGCAAGTAATAAAGACAGAAGATGACATTAGTTAGTCTAAACCAGGTGTTTCAATAATTTCCCTCATTTGTGGTTTGAAAGAGACTAATTAGAGTCTAAGAATCACAAAGGATTACAAGAGTGTTTTCGCAACTCTAAATGATGGTTTTACACAATTACTTAGAATTACAGTTTTTGAAACAGAATTTCCTTAGCATGCATAGGATGGGAAAACAAATAGGAAAATGAATGTAACAGTTCTAGCACATGGTTCATTAAATCTTAGGCTGAGCTTGAACTATTTTTCAAAGAAAAAAAAAAAGTCCATTACAGCACTACTTGTTAATACATTACTTCAGTGACTAAAATTAAGAGCTACAATAACAACTCTGGGCAGAATGACAGTAATTGCCCTTACTGCAATAAAAGCACAGAAGTAATCCCAGCATAGCACATCAAGGAAAAATTAAGCATGGTGAAACAAAATTGCTCTCTAATTTTTTTCAGGCTTTATTTATTTGGATGTTCTTTCTTTGAGCAACTGCTGATTTTTCTGCACAGAGAAACTGACAAAAATCACACTGCAAAAAGAACAGTGTGAGTCTGCAGCAAATTCTGTGGCACTCCCACTTGCCATGTTCGTGTTCTCTGTAACACGTGAGCCTTTTTCATTCCACATACCAAGGACAAGCTTTCCCATTTATTAGAGGGGAAAAAAAAAAAGAAAGAAAAAAAAGAAAAACATGTTTCTGCTTTTTAAACTCCTCCTTTGTTTAGAAGGAATGTAACCAGTTCACTTTTTCCAATAGCCCGGGCCAGAAGAGCAATACGTGTTTGTACGCCAGGCCGTAAAATATGACTGATGGCACTTCAGGAGCTACCTAAAGTACTGTCATGCATTCACTTCTGTATCTCATTGGACAATAAAGTAATTCTTCGGCAATATAACTTTTGTTCACTTGTCTAAGCTCTTATAAGATCTTTTCTGTCCCTATAGAGGTGGTGCATGCCCCATCCCTGGAAACATTCAAGGCCAGGTTGGACAGGGCTCTGAGCAACCTGCTGTGGTTGGAGATGGCCCTACTCCTTGCAGGGGGGGGTTGGACTGGATGGCCTTTACAGGTCCCTTCTAACCCAAACCATTCTATAGCATTTCGGTTCGAAAATCTGCTTTTTCAGAGTTTGGCCTATCAATAATATGCTTCACCCAAGTAGTGTCCTTCTCTACTTAGTGTTTTGATGGATTTGCTCTTTCTTACACGATATTAAAATATTTCATTTGCTATGATGACTCTGTTATTTTTTCCTAAGCATCCACTTTCATTTGAATATATGTTCATAGTCACAAAACTCCAGAGTAGCCACTTTCTGCTCAGTTTACATAAAATGAGCTGATATTTCATCTGATTTATCTATAAACTCAAAAAAAAAAAAACCAAAAAAAAAAAACCAAAAAAAACCCCAAATCAACATTTCTAGATCAATCGCACATCCTACCTATGTATCTAAATAAAGGTTTAAGCTACATTTTTACACATTTCCTCTATTCATGTGTTTCAGCTGGTATATTTGTCTTAACTTATGGAAACAGTTTAGGTTTTTCTGAATCACTTTTTTGTTTAGAGAGGAATTTTGTTTGCCTCAGTTCCAACATTATTTTCCCCTCACTTCTACCATATCTAATAGCAGAAGATTTAATACTTTAATGATCTGTGATGGCTTTCATATCGATTTTAAAATATTTCACTACTCCAGACCAAAAAAAAAAAAAATGCATTTGAGTGTACGTACCCACATTACTACCCATGATTGTGATCATCAATAAGCTGTTCTTGTTGAAATTGTCTTTTTTTTATACCCACAGTGTGTTACACAACTAAACCTTTGAAACATATCAGTTTTGCTTTCAGATACACCAGATCTTCTTGATTCTCACTTTGAAGCCAGCCCTGTTCCCCTGTGCTCCATTCAAGCTGTAATGAATCAGCACCTGATCTTCTCATCCCCAGTCTTTTAGCTTCTAATGGCTTGCACACTGCATTGCATTTAAACTGAAAATTTCTAGTAATGGAGGTCTTGTCTTAGTTTGTAAATCTCCAAAGCATTTAGAAAGTTTTTAAATAGTTTAAAGCATAATTGGTTGCTTTTCCTTTTAATTATGAGTTCTGTACCAGCTTCAAAGGATGAGGAAATAAACCCTAGAATCCTGGCACAAAATTTTACATCATAAATCCTGGATATCCCCAGATTTAACAGTTACTGCAAAATTCTTCTGACCAACAAGAATTTTCAAAATTTCAAGCCTGATGTGTGTTATATCCATACATGCAGTTGAAGGAAGGAAAAATTTGAAGAGAAGGTTCTACCAGAGCGGGTCCCAGGCAAAAACCCCCAGGATGGAAGGAGTGTGGTTCCAGCCACCTCTGATGACTCAAGTCTCCAACTAGTAAATGAAGTCCCAGATTGGTATGTAAATGCAGGGGCTATTTACCGTAATACACAGCTAGCTGGCAGGAATTATTTTATTAGTACCTTTTAAATTATTTTTTTATTACAGATATTTATCAACAGCCCAATTATCTGAACCAAGTCAGAAAAAAGGGGGAAGGAAAAAAACCAAAACTTTTAGAAAAAATAAAAAAGAGCATGGCATGATGATTAGTAAAGTACTTAATTTGCAGGAGATACTTTTACATCATCAAAAGCAGCAGTGACATCAGAAGTAGCGAGAATCTCATTAGTCACTAATGAGAAGTTTTACAGAAAAAGACAAAGCCTTCTCAAGACAGCAGAACCTTATGGTGAAATGAGGGTGGCCCCAGGTTTTTCATTATTCAGGTTAGTTCCTGTACCATATGGTCAAAAATAAGTTTCTCAACTGAATCCTTGTTAAGAGCTTAGAGAAGTAGAGCAAGCAGGTAGCCTCCAGGTTCCCACTCCAGATACGTCCCTTCCACAGAAGGGTTTCAGTAACAAAACCATTCCTTAGTTCAGTCGTAGCCAAACTTGATTCTTAGAATTTTATGTACAGACTCAGGCATGTAAAACCTACTTATTATGTCTGACTCTTGCAATTAGCAAGGAAAAAGAAGAGGTAATGTCACGGTTCCTTTAACCATTGAAAATACTTAGGTGCTGGTAAGCAGCATAACATGAAGAAAGATTTAAAGAGATTTGAAAGAGATTTAAAAGACCGGTTAATTGCTTATAGAGTAAGGAAGATTAACTGAGACAGGATTCGTTAGGACTGCAGCGACGCAAAGGAAACTAGAAATTGCAGCTGCTGAGATTGCCCATGGTCTGTGACATGTTTATCGCTATCACTGTCCTTGAAAACAGAGACAGAGAAAGCTTATCTCCTGGAGAGCCTGGCAATTGGGGAATTTTATTCCTTACTGCATGCACTAACTTGTAAGCAGCTAGCCAAAAGATGAGATTGAGTCGTGTCTGCAGGCTGTGGTATTCTGGCATTCAAAACAGATCTGACAGATTTCAGACAGCTTCAAGGTCAGGAGTTCTGACTTTAAAAAGGGCTGAGTTTTCAAAGACCTACTGAGGCTTAATCCAGAATTTTGATTTTGTCCACTTTAGGTATCATAGGATGCAATCTCAGGGTAGTATTCATGAAAAGAAAAAAAAAAAAAAAACACAAATAAATCTGCATATATGAAAATTAGATAAACTCTATGTGGTCTAAATAAACAATCTGTTTATCTGTATTCATCTACAGTCATCAGTCTGACTACAGCACTCAACAGTCTGAATACAGAAGTTAATAATCTGAAATTCAGTTACATTCCATAAAAAAAGTCACAAGCAAGGATTTTACATCAGCCTGCAATGACAAACAGAAGCTAAAACAGGTACACCAACTGTTGAACAGATTTTAAAAACAATTACAAGGGAATGAGAAATAGCATGCAAAATTGACTCAAGAATTTCCAATAGCCTTTCTGGTTTTACCCCAAAATAACAAATGTTCTAATTCAGTCCTCTTTCTTATGTGACAAGATTTGTAACAGATTTAAAATATAATGCAATTACTGAAACTAAAATTATTATGTTCAAAATGGAATCTTCTAGTCAGCTCAAAGTTCTATATTTAATTCTAACATTTTCTATGAGCGGTACATTGGGATATATGACAACAAATTTGTGAGTCTTTATTAGCTTATTTGTTTTCATGTCAACACCATACACACAGCACAATTACAATTCCAAAATCACTTGGAGGGGGGAAGAAAAGAAAAGAAATAACAGCTATTAATATCATTGCCCTTGAAGTATATAGAAATTCTTTTTGTGATTCTTATATAATCAATGCAATCTGATATGATGAAAGTGTAAAAATGCCAAATCCAATGTATAAACAATACCGTGCCCTCAAGTTAGTCAGCAGCTGAAACACATGCTTATGTTTTGGAACATGACTGAGCTGAGCCCACACATTTCTGTTTTTAGCATGTGTGATTCCATCAAATGTGTTCAAAGTTGAATTTCTGGTTACATTCTGTACCGATAGCTACAAAAACTAATGACTGTACTGCAGGTTGGAATATTTGTGTCACTTATACCAGATAGATCAAGAGTAATTTCATTATGATGCCTAAGTACCTTCACGCTGAAATCTCAACTAGTAATTCAAGTAATACACATATTCAAAGCAAGACTTGATAGCTGGGAGGCACATAGAATTTGTACTATAGCTATTTTTAATTATTACATTTGTTAACCATTGGAACAAGTGACTAAAGAATATGACACAAATACCTTTCTGAAATGTCTTCCTGTTAGGCACAGGCTGCTTTATACAGGTGTCACCAAGTAAAACTCCACACTTCAACAGACGCAGTCCTGAACTGCTCCCTCCTCATGTGATAACCATCCAGACAGAGGACTGACACCATGGGAATCCACGTTTAGTGAAAAAATGATAGGATGCATAGAGCATGCCTGCAGGATGGCTGTGGGAACATGAATCCCAAGGCAGGGGAACGCCCAGTCTGGTTCCAAGGAGATGAGGTCTTTCCCACCCTGTTAGGGGCTGCCTGACAGTGAAACACATTACAAGCTTCATCAGCCCAAATTGTTAGTTCAGATAAACTGGCATAGTTTTACTGGGGGTGAATTCACAGAGATTCCGGGCAGGGAATTTTCTGTGTTTCCTAAGAAGAGGCTATAGGATAAGCATCCTACTTCAGCCCCCTTTCCAGCATCCCCCTTTCCCTCCTCAGGACCTAGTTTCACTTGGCTTTTCTGCTTTCAAAGATCATTATGGTCTGGGCAGAATACCATCACCACCTTTTTCTGCCAAATTTGACAGACACAACATGCAATGAGTATACTGTTATATCTCTCCTCATTTATGGGAAGAATCAACTAGTTTGTTCCAAATTTTTTTTCCTGCAAAAAAAAAAAAAAAATCTTGAAAATGTTTCCTATTATGTTACTGCATTAAATTTTAAGGAAAGCTTATTATGTAATTCAAATTCTCTGTACCATGTTGTATTTAATAATCAATGAGGATTTAACACCAATATTTTAAAAAGTCAAATCAGTTTAAATCAGTCTTTTTGTTTACAAGCAACTTTTCCAAGCGCCATAAATGAGTTGGTTCCCAGTGCCAGACTCCAGTTTCACAGATTGAGCAGCATTTTATAACACTGCTCTGCTAAATTATCAGGGCTTGATCAACATGCAGCTTTGCAGATGTGTACAATCATTGGAACCAGATGTTTGGAAGGAAAATACCTACTCTGCAGATGTCAAGCCTATTGCTCTGAAAGAAAGATCTTCCAGCCAAGTGCTCCTGATAGCAAAGCTGAAAGTACTTGACATGTTTATCCACATCTAGAGACACACAGGGAAACAGCTGTAGACAATCCCAGTTGTCCCAATCTAATTAGCTTCTTGTCCTCTAGGCAAGAGGAAATCTGAGCAATTTGTTTCTGTGTGAACATTGGAACATTTATCCTCACTTAAAGGGAGGTGAAGTTTTTCCACAGGTACAGTGGACTCTGGATCAGGTTATTTTTAAAAGTCTCTCTAAGTGGGTAACATCATTTACAAAATCTTTTCATTCCCTTGAATCTCTTGCCAAGGTCCAGATATGGCATTGGCCAATGGTTGACTACCAGGGGACCATTAAGACTTTTCACATATGTAGCACATCTAAAATATATATATTTAAAACATATTTTTATATATGCATGTATATATTTATATCAATACCACAGAGTCCTTATTATTGAATTCAAACACACAGTGTAACTTTACTGAAGCATGTATATTTCTGTGGGATTTATCAATTGTTAGACAGCAAGGAAAAGTAAATTTACTTTAGGAATAGATTTCAGCTCTTGATTATTTCCCAAATTACAAGAGTTAAATAGTTATCCTCTGACTGTTATGCTGATGGCATCTTGTTTAACATAATTTCAGTTCATGCTAAATCTATTTGCAAGGGTATATGAATTTTTACAACACTTCCTCTTCTCTATATTTTAAACATTGAAAAATGTGCTTATCTAGTGGATATCATTAAGCTAATAGACTCCTGGTTCTTCTTTCATGAAGACAAGTTCATATTAAGGGGGTTGCTGGACTGTCAAAGATGACCAATATGTTTGCCAACAGGGAAGGCTTGAATCAAAAGGTCACCAAAAGTGTCCATCCAGTTTGTGGTATCCAGTTGGGCTAGCGGGCTGGGCGTATAGCAACCTCTCAAAGCAACAGAAGATGCTGTCTTCAAGTACTTTGGCTATTGGCTTCCCTCCTTCCACTGCTGCAGATTCAGATCAGGCTCCATCCTCTATGCCCACACAACCTCAACATTAAATAAATGACGCATGCAGCAGGAGATCCACACTTGAGCTACTGCAATTGAGCTAGAGTGCTGCAGGCTGATTAACCTCTATTTTGACAGCACGTCTGCAAAGGTTAGCTCATCCCTCTGGTCTATTTCATTTGTTAATTTAGTTTTGATGCAGGTGGACAGATGAGCATTTGATATAAGTAACAGCTTTGAGCCATGAAATGCAGATCTGGAGTTCTCAATGTTTAGAAAACAGGTGGCAAGATTCACAGTTTAGTATAAACTTGTCTTTAAATATAAGCTACTAAGGCTAGAGCTACGATTTTTCCAAGCTGCTGGAGTTCAGTACTTTCTGACCAGATTCCTTTAGATATTCCATGAGCAGATGGTGTAATGATTAATATCAAATTTACTTATTTGATTGTATTTGATGTTACACAGGACTTTTGATTTAGCAGAATGATACTGCAATGTACTGAAATCACAATACCCATGTAAATTATACTGAGCAAAATGCAATTACAATACACAGTGCAACCACAGGATCAACGTAAACCCTGTTACTGGTCTCTGTTATATGCTCTTCATCGCAGCACTGGGTATCCCTAGAAAGAAATCCACGAGTTTAAACCAACTAAAACCCATTACTCTCTTCAAAATTCTTTTGTTAGTTTTGTTTTCATTCTCTGTGTTGGAATGAGCAACATAATATTTACTCCACCAGTTGATCCACTCAACTGACATAGCCATTTATCTAAAACAAAGGCCACCCTCTGCACCTCCTTTGTTGAGATAAAGACAGGTTTCTCTAGAACAGCCATGGTCAGTCACACCCTACATTAATCTAAGGCTTATGGACACGTTGCCCTTGCCCATCTCCTCTGAGCCTTCCTCCATTGTAGGGGTTTCTTGATCAATCACACAAGGCAAGTCTCTGATACCCAACTTGCAATGCTACGCTTGACAGTCCTTCCAAATTCAGTGGCAGATTTCAGATGCATACCAATGTATTACAGCACACTGCCAGAATGCCTGGCCTACCTGTACAGTCTGCAAATCTGTAAAGAACAAAAACAGTGCTTTTAAATAGTGGGTGGTATTTATTTGTCTACAGTACAGCACTATCAATAATTGCTGTATTTTACAGACCTACAGTCCTCTCAAGCTCTGCATCTCATTCATCTCAGATAGGTGTCAGGAGAGCTTTCAGAGGTCTGCAATGCCTCTCTGCAAACGTTGGCACTTACTTGTCCAGATGCGCAGATGGCCATTTACTGAAACCAAATTATTATGCACATTTCTCTCAGGTTTTTGATGCTGTTAGGCAAAATTACAGCAGTTTCTAATGGACTGCATAATCACCTCTTGGGGGCAAAGCTCTTTGCCCTTCTGCAGTAATGAAAAGCAGTGGAGTTTCCAAACCTGCCTGCAGTGATTATGGGGGGCGGGGGGAAGAGGGAAAAAAAAAAAATAAAAAACATGAAGGTTTATTTAGTACCTGTTAAATCTCCATCTTTCATGCAACTTATGAAAATCTGACAGAAATCAATCTTTTATATATATATATATTATCTTAATTATCAGCCTTTGACATACAGCTGATAAATGTGGGGTAGTAGCCAAGGGAAATTGAAATCACTGTCTCCTTCCCTAACAAAATGTATTTTCCAGTGCTTTTTACATAGGTTAAGGAAATTAATTCAGTATTATGGTACAACAATATTTTGCTGGCACAAAGGAATGTGCTCACTGTTGCATCTTTGAAGATCAGATTTCGCTGAGACTTACAGCCACATGGAAGAGAACATCCTAGACAACTTCTTCCTTCTAGAGTCACAGTGTAAGACAACATTGATTTTTCTTAATCAACTACTTATGCAGATGGGATCACGTGTGGACAAGATACACAAAAAGTGGATTTAACAAGGCTTACATGAATTAATTTGAAATTGTTTCAGTTTAAAATATATATATATATGCATCTCTTTCTCCCTTTTCCCACACTGCCATCTCTACTCTCAGAATCTTGTCCTGCAGTAAACATCTGCAACATAGCAATATTTTTGTGAACACTGTATTATGTGGCAGAAAAAAAAAAAAAACCTGTTGGATAAGGGAACCTTGCGAAAGTATCAGTAGTTTTTATATTATGATATATAGCTTTAATAGAATCTAGAAATATCAATCATGATCAAAGTCCTGTTGCATGTAAAGACTAGAGGTTAGACAGCATAAAGAGCTAGGCTCGTTCAAGTAGGGTTCCTGCAAGATCAGATGTTTTGGCCTCAGTTTGTCCACAAGTGCTTCAGTTAAGATATCTTAGCCATTATTTTCAAAATCAGAAAGAGAGCGTAGCTTGTCCACAACCCAGCCATACTTTAGCCTGTTTGAGCTGGCATAGTTACCCCTGATGATTTCAGTTGTGTTAACTGCAGGAAGTCAGAGAGGCTTCACCAGTTGTCCAAATATCCTGCAAGGGTTAGAGCTATTCCCTTAAGTACTTCTGCATCTTCACCCCTACTACTCCTTCTCTCCGTGCTACACAACGGCACCCAGAAGGGATGTCCATTAATACACTACAACTGCTATGTCTGAAAACTGCCTCTCTTCCAGGAGGACTGTAAGAAGAGGCAAAGATAATGTGGTATGCTCATCCAAGATAAAATTGCAAACAAGTTCACTTGGCAATTTTCATCCTCATAGATTTCACATGCATCTTAAGAAAGATGTCAATTAATCTAGCAATTTTTGCCAGATTGAAAAAGCATGCTTAAAACTGAAAAATCAGTTTTTAGTTTTCTAGCTCTCAAAGAAATAATGCTAATGCTATTTCTTCCAAAATAGGAGTTCAGTGAATAGGACTATGCTACTGAAAACAGAACTAAGACTCAGCAGTAGTTCTGCTAAAGCAATAAAGATTACTAAGAAAAAAAACAAAAACCCTGAAAGCCAAAAAGATTTCGACAAAATACTGTCTCACACTTTTTAGTAGGAAAGAAAAGAACCACTAATCTTGAAATCAATTCATATAGTTAATACCAGTTTTCTTGTCCCAACAAGCAAACATGAATTCAAGTGATAAAGCCAGTAAGGCTTAATGTAGGAATTCAAAACAAATTAAGCACTTTTACACTCATTTATCACATGCAGGTAGAAAACAAATAGAATATAAACCATCAAGTTAGAAGATACTATCATGAAACCTAAAGGAAAACAAGTAATTTTATCTCATTATAGCAACTTCCCTCTTCTAGTCTGCAGATTTCTGAGGTCAGCTCTGTCTTTATAGAATCATAGAACGGTTAGGGTTGGAAGGGACCTTCAAAGGTCATCTAATCCAACCCCTCTGCAAGGAGCAGGGACATCCCTGACTAGATCAGGTTGCTCAGAGCCTCATCCAGCCTGGCCTTGAACGTTTCCAGGGATGGGGCATCAACCACCTTTCTGGGCAACCTGTTCCAGTATTCTATAACTCACATCATAAAAAATTTTTTCCTAATTTCTAATCTAAACCTACCCCCCTCTATTTTAAAACCATTACCCCTCGTCCTTTTGCAACAGGCCCTACTAAACAGCCTTTCCCCATCTTTCTTGTAGGCCCCCTTGAGGTACTGGAAGACCACTATCAGGTCTCCCCGGAGCCTCCTCTTCTCCAGGCTGAACAGCCCCAACTCTCTCAGCCTGTCCTCACAAGAGAGGTGCTCCAGCCCTTTTATCATCTTCGTGGCCCTCCTCTGGACCTTCTCCAACTGGTCCATGTCCTTCTTATGTTGGGGGCTCCAGAACTGGACACAGTACTCCAGGTGGGGTCTCACCAGGGCAGAGTAGAGGGGGAGAATCACCTCCCTAGACCTGCTGGCCACGCCTCTTGATGCAGCCCGGGATGCGGTTGGCCTTTTGGGCCACAAGGGCGCATTGCCTGCTCATGTTAAGCTTCTCATCCACCAGCACTCCCAAGTCCTTCTCCTCAGGGCTGCTCCCAATCCATTCTCTGCCCAGCCTGTATTTGTGCCTGGGATTGCCATGACCCAGGTGCAGGACCTTGCACTTGGCCTGGTTGAACTTCATGAGGTTAGCATGGCCCACCTCTCCAGCCTGTCAAGATCCCTCTGGATGGCATCCCTCCCTTCCAGCGTGTCGACGGCACCACACAACTTGGTGTCGTCGGCGAACTTGCATGCTGTGGTGTGTTCCAATAGGTCTTTGGAACAGATTAGAGGTATGGAGACTGATATAAAGTGAACTTGCCCATCACTTTAGGTGCAGCTTGTGACATAATTAGCTATTTAGAGGCATCTCTAAATGAGAATTTTGAGTTGTATACTCAACAGAAATACTGGCTTACTTTTAAGAGTCATGTTTCCTCTCAGTAAATCCTCAAATGAGGATTCCCAAAAGATCTTTGGAAAGAGAATGGAGCACATCCAAGTTTTGTGACAAGGCACTTGCCCCTCTCTCAAATCTGTGTGTTCAGTCTCTGTTTCCTTGCAGTTAGAGTTAAGACACTGGTAACCTAGTTTAATAAAGACTAGATGCATTTGGAGAGTGGCTCTTTTTTTCCCCCCACTACTATAATTTTCTTGTCAAAGAGAATGTATTTCTTGCTGGTTCAACCATTTTGGAGAATTTGGATCTCAAAAGCAACACAAGCAATTGCAGGACAAGTTTTTCCTAAGTACCCAGCCAATTTGCTTTAGCTTCCTTTCAAAAGCACTATTTTAGAGATGGAAAGGACAATTAATTCACGTGTGCTATTCTATTTAAATAATCAACAGGGGATAATTACTGTGAATTGAGTCAGTGTTTTTAATAATATTTGCTGGTGAGGAATTATGGTGAGATCCATTCACACATTTCACACAGACAGGTGGAACTCAAACTGTAACAATATCCACCAAACTGTAAACCAGGCTTAAATTTACTAGAGCTGGCAGCGACTACAGTCTCCCTGCTGAATGTGAGTGGCACAACACAAGCAATATAAGGTCACAAGATCTTGTTATGTCAGATCAATGAAGTGGTTTTTAACCCCACATATTCATACTGTGGCTGTATGCATCCCTACAGATTGCATCAGTTCAATTGATTAATATACTGTTAATTTTTGAGATCTTAAACTTTTTCTTAAGTGCATATATTTGAAGTGAAAGCAGGAAGGCTTATAAGTGAATGTCAAAATCTTCCAGATTGGAAGTGCCTTTACAAAACATTCCATTCAGAGACTGGTAGATATAATCTTAAACTAAATGATTTTTCTGTATCCCTGCAACACAGCCATCCCAAGGTCAGCCCTGCTGAGAGAGCAAGAAGATGCTGATAAGAACCAGCTGACAAGCTTTCTTTCAAGCTTTGTCTGTACCTTTCATCACAGAAGATATCATGAAGAGCTAACCTAGAAAGTATATGTAGCAACATCACTCTACAAGCAGTAATTCCATCTACTTCTAAAAAAATGAATAGCGCACATTAGACAAAACAAAATAGTAGGAAATTTAGGAATTGTAACTTGCTATCAGGAATTAGTATTAGGAAAAAAAAGTACTCTGGCAGTCATGCTCAATGCAGCTGAAGAAAAGGTACATTCTATTTCTAAAAACGTTTAAGGAAACTGCATTCCTATTTACTACAATTAACAGAATTTTAAAAATTGTAATGATCAAGTTTTCCAGTGCCAAAAACAAGTTCAGTTGACTTCAAGTTCAACAGTCATGCTTCTGTTCGAAAGCTCCTGGGCAGCTTAATTTTTTCAAATCGGTTTATATAAATGTAACTAAATAATTCTATGGAGTGCACACTGTTAGGATGCGACATTACGGTAATCATTTGCATTTCTTGAGTCTTATTTCCATTTGTACGAGAACAAAAAGTAACGAGAAGGTGTTGAAACAGATTTTGTCTGTGTTCAAGCAGATTTTGGTTACGCTAAATTCAGCTCTGTGCAGCTTATACCGTACCTAACACCAACAGGCTATCTTCACACAATCAGAGAATGGTAGAGGTTGGAAGGGACCTCCAGAGGCCATCTTCATCCAACCCCCCCTGCTCAAACAGGGCCACGTAGAGGTATTTGCCCAGGCGGCTTTCACTCCAAGAATGGAGTGGGTTTTTGTTTGTTTTTCCCCAACATCTCAGTGACAGACATATAATTTCAGAACACGTGAATGTAGATAGTCACCTTCCAGACAGGTATTAAAACATCCCAAAGCAGAGTCACACCACTTGTTCCAATGTGGTTGCCCAAAGATAGGTCTGTTTGATGCTATTCACCCAAGTACATCAAAATTAACCAATAATGAATACTGCTTCTGTAGGTTCAAATGCAGAATAGCTCATGAAAGGTAAAATCAGCCTGGATCATCCTATGCAAACACTCATTCGAAACAAATAAGCGATGCTTATGTTTTCTGAGCCTGCAAAATTTCTTTCATGGAAATTTAACAGTCTGACAGTATATGATATCATGGTTCCCAGATATCAGTAATAGCACAATATATATTACAAAACTGCTTTCGCCCCTTTCTCTATGCTGTCCTGCATGGTTTTTGTCCAGCCACCCTCTTCCTCTGCATCCATGTCTCATCTCCCTCAGTCTCTACCCTGGCTTGGTGCAGGGCTCACTCCGCATAGTCTCCACTCCAGGGGCTGAGAGAAAGAGGAGACTGTGGCAAAGGACGCTTCTCCATCCAACTGCCATCCTCCCTGACACAGGAAAACACCAGAGTGGGGCATGTACCTGCCCATCTGCTGAAGGATCAGGGGGTCTGCAGAGCTGGAGGAGAAGCGCAGAGAAGAAGCTGAGATGCAGCAGAAGTTGTGAAGACAGGGCAGAGAAAGGGCAGGCTCTCAGCAACATCTTCCACTGCAATCTCCATCTTGAAAGCAAGCTCCCCAGAAGCAAGACCCAGCTTCCAGCAACAAGGAATTAGTTGAGTGAGGGAAGAAACAGTAACTATAACCTTCTGCATAGGCTTCTATCCCTATAGATTCGTCATCCGAAAAGGCATAATGGTGCTGTGACACTTGGTGGGGATTTTGCTATCAATATAACATCAGATTCAAATGGGTTTCCTTTATCCTCTGCTTCCCCTTGCCAGAAGTAAAACTGCCAGAAAATATTGAAAGGACTATTCTGCTATCGTTCCTACTCTTGATGAAACCGGACATTTCAGAACTTTCTAATTCATGGCTGCAGTTTGACAGCTGCATTCCTTATTTCAATTTGTCTTCACAGTCAAAATTAATGCAAAATGACAAAATTTGTTTTGTTTGAAATGTAGTATTAAACCCAAAGCTTAATAAGTTAGTTTTAGGTTTCGTCTAAATGTTTTGTGACTGTTTCTACTTATTCTATAATTTATGAAAACAAAATAAATGTCAAAACAGAAGAAACACTGAAAACAAAAAAAAAAAAAAGAAGATACTATTTCCACTTTTTCCTACAGTATATTTTGTCAATATCACTCAGATTATTCAGTTGAATAAATTGGCTCTTCCCAATGGGAAAGGTGATCATAAAATAAAAACCAAACCACAGAATCTGTGCTAACAGCATTTATTAATTTTTAAAGCAATGGTAAAAATATGCAAATAACATTTTCTTTATATTGTCTCCTAGAGTTCATCAGTATTTCACTGACATGGGACCTGACTCAGAAATGGACACTACTTCAGCAAAACACTCCCTTTTTTTTTTTTTTTTTTAAAACATCCTTAAACAAAGGGTTTATTGAATAACATTTCCGTGACTTTCTATTTGAAGTTCCACAGTGATATTCAACTAAGGAACAAAGTTCAGTACCACACACTTGTATTTTAGTTTTATTTTCCTTCTAGATATACTTAGCTCATAAAACATTGAGCAATCAGAAAGTCTTCATTTTATCACCTCATCTTCTCACATGTTAAAGATGGAGAGAGAAAAATAATTCAATCTAATTACATTTTTTAAATAATGTGTTTAACAGCACAAGCTGGCTTTTAAATGATTTAGGAATCCTTAGGTGGCAAAACGATCTTTTCACTTTTTATTCAGCTGTAATAAATGGAATACTGATTTTGCAGGGGGAAAGAAAAATTTTAAAATGCAATGTCACTTGATATAGACCTTCTTTCAGGTATGTATATGTATGCTTAGTGCCAACCTAATTAAAAACAAGGTAGAAACGGTGCAGTTCATGATGAGACTGACATGTCCTTTCTACATGCTCAATTGAGTACCATCTTTCTTCACCTGCTGAACTGTGAAACTTTTTATAGTTCAACAGAAAAAGGAGAATACAGTTTTAACATTTAAAATGAACTTTTATTAACTTAGAATCACAGATTGTTTTTATATTAGTGAATATCCTGTAGCTCAAATGTCATTCAAACATTTTATCATTCATTAATTCATCTCACAATTAATTACAAGCAATATTTTTTGTATCTCCTCTTACATAGCATCACTTTACAAAATACTATAAATTTATTCTTCTTTGTATACTGTCTGCATATTTGGAAAAATTATATACAGCACCAAATACTGTGCATTAACCCCACCATTGCAACTACTCTAGGCTATCGCCAAGTTAACCCTGGTGCCAGGATATAGACTTCTAATACTGAATGTTTCCTCCTCATCAAAATGTATAAGTGAGATTAAAAAAAACCCTTCTTTTTCCTTTTCTGTAAACAAGTATTGGACCTTGTATGATACTAGAGAGACAGTAGCACAAGGATCTCAGTTGGTGTAACTCAGCCTAACACGTGAAATCACGGTGATTAAAATTGTTAATAGAGTGAACGAGCTGCTCCATAAATTCTACAATGTCTCTTGCCTGATAAATAAATGGAAATAATAACAATCATGTGATGAAACAGCACTTTACACACAGTAATTGCTTCTTGTCAATGGTTCATCACCTTCATTGCAACAGCCATCACTTCCAGCCCCCACCCTGTATCTTCCTAAAACATGATGTGCACCATGAACACCACTCAGCTCTCCAATTAATCATGATAATTATTCATGAAACTCAGCACTTTTATAATAGCTTTCCTCTCCACAGTGCCTTGTAAACATGCACTAAACACAAGAACAGTGCATTGACCGGTAATTTTTACCCCCCATTTTCAGCTAAATCCAAGTTCTGTATGGGATGGTGCTTCCTCTGCATCCTCAACCCAGCCCCATCCTAGACTACCTCCTGCAATAGCTTAACCTTTCTATTGCTGGGGTCTGTATCTGTTCATCCCCACAGAAAGTATTGCAGGCAAATGGAAGTGCTCTACATTTTTCCAAATCTGGGGCTTTTTTCCCCAGTTTAACACCACCTAAGCGAATTACTCTATCTATTCATACCAGTTCCTAACGTATCTCATCACTTCAGGTTAGAAATAGCCTCTTATCAAATTATAGCTTTCTACTGTCATACACTGAGGGGTGTTGCAAAGTAGCAGACCCTACCTTCTCTCAGAAGCTTGTTTAAAAAAAAAAATATATATATATTTATATTAACAAGAAGATTCAAGCTGTTGCACTATAACAGCAGTGCTGCAGCAAATAGTAGACAAGAGTTCATTGCCCAGAACTGAGAGAAACCTCCAAGGTTCCTTCTAGCTCTCATCATAAAGGATAGCTTTTGATTAAACAAATATAACTTGAGAAGACAATGTTTTCTTTCAACAGAATTTTCCTAATGGAAAATGTCAATATTGAGATTTTTGTCTTTTTTTTTTTTTTTCCAAATTTAGAGGATTTTTGTTTCACTTTCAAAGTACATGTTATTTCCCGGATTTTTAGGTTTTCCTTTACACAGTCAAGTCTGCTCTACTGTCCCTATCCTGCCCCCAAGAAAAAGGAAATATAAGAAATAGGCTTCTGGGTTCCCACTAAATTTTTCAGATGTTTTGAAAAAACTCCTTGTTTATTCTAAAATAGGAAATACAAGATTAAAAAAAAATCTACAACCCAAGAAAAAATATAAAAGAAAGAATAATAAATCCTGAAACAAAAATCAAATAACAGATTTAAAAGCTTGCCACTGCACTGAAAAAGCCCTACTTCATCCTCAGTGGCCTAATTCTGTGACACCATTGCCGACCTCAGCTCACGTTGCCCTGAGTTCATCCTTCTGACCTGCCACAAGAACTGCCCTCCTCCTGCTGCCCGCACGCTGCAGGTGCACAGACTTGCAAACTAGACACAGAGTACATGTATAGTTTTTTTGCTTATTAATTACCTTGTGGTAATTAATTTAAAAATTCATCTCAAACTGCTGACTTGCATTTCTCTGGTTAAGTAAGGTCAAAATATTCAGAAATTAGGGGAGTGATGTTTTCCCAGACCATCTGGCTTGCTGAACATATATAGTCCTACAGCCTTCGAATGGCAGTTGCTACTTTTCAAGGTTTGGAAAGAGAAAAAATGTGAATATCTGCTACTGTAGACCTCAGTATTTTTTATGTGTGACAGTAAGCATAGAAGAAGTCTCAAGCACACTTCAATGTGAATATAATGGAATATAAAGTCTGTCAACCTAGAAACAGCTCTAGGAGCAGGTACGGTTCAGGCTTCTTTCCAAGACCTAATGCTTCACTTGCTTCCCTGTCTCTGCTGGGTATTTATGTTGTACTCTTGTTCTCAACCAGCAGTAATTTTTTATTTACCTCATACGGCCTTTGGGGAGAAATTGAAGGGAGGTGGGCGGAAAGCCACCTCTCTGAATTGCTCCATCTTTCCTTTCTTGTTGCCAATCTTTTGCAGCAAGGCATTCATAGTCTTTCTAAGAGTTGCTCACCCATCTCAAGCCTTCTTTCTCCCAGTAAAACACGTTCTGACACGTACACCAATACCAAATTGATGTCCTGTTTGCATCCAGTCTCTGCGCTACTAACAATAAGCTCAATATCAGGCATTATGAAGCAGTAGGACATGCTTCATAGTACATAGTACAAAAAAAAAACCTCTGAAATGCAATCGTGTTCCATGTGGGACTTCCTCCCTGCCTCATCTTATTGACAGTCTGCTACTTCTCCACTTTCCCCAAGAAAATTCCATCTGAAGCTTAGCTTCTTCAGGTTGCTCAACACCTCATCCTGCCTGCTGAATTCAAAACAAAATTCTGACTTCAGAAAAATAGTCTGACTTCAGTCAGAAAAAGCAATGAGAAAAGAGTCTGGCAAGGAAGAGAACTAAACCTTTTGGAAAAGGAAGTGTTATGACAAAGATGGTGTTTTCCTTCACACAAACACTAGATTAAAAGTGACAGCAGCTAGTAAACGTGAAATAGAGAATACAGAAACTGATAGCAATCTAGAAACTTTAAAGGGCAGAGAAGGAAAGGAGGGGGAAAGTAATAATATTTTAGATGAGATGCCTGGTAGAAAGCCATAAGCAATCACATTTCATGCTGGGGAGTCTGGGAAGAAGACAGTGCCAGATGCTACTGTGTGAAATGGAAGATGAAGGATGATGAAAAGCTCACAAAAAGCATACCATGCTGAAGTATATGTGAAAACTCACACACATTATTACTTAAAGGCTGAGAGTTGCTGTGGCATTGAAGATAGTACCCGAAACAAAGCTTTTAACGGATGAAATGCATTTTATATTGGTGTCTGTATTCCTATGTATTGTTAGTCCATTGTTGCCTCCTACAGCTGAGAGGGAATAACCCCATGCACCAGTACAGGCTGAAGACAGACTGGCTGGAAAGCAGCTCTTCAGAGAAGGACCTGGGGGGTCCTTGTGGACAACAACTTGAACATGAGCCAGCAATGTGCTCTTGCAGCAGTGAAGGTCAAAAGCATCCTGGGCTGCATTAGGAAGACCACTGCCAGTAGGTAGAGGCAGGTGAACCTTCCCCTCTACTCAGTGCTGGTGAGATGCATCTGGAGTCCTGGGTTCAGTTCTGGGCTTTCCAGTGCAAGAGAGACATGAACACACAGGAGCAAGTCATGAACGTGACTTGAAGGGATGGAGGGATTGGAGCATTTGAGATATGAGGGAAGTCAGAGAGCTAGGACTGTTCAGCCTGGAGAAGAGGTGGCTCAGGGTGGGTTTCATCCATGGAAGGGAACAAACAGGACAAAGCCATACTCTTTTCAGTGGTGCCCGGTGAGAGAACAAGAAGCAATAGGCACCATTTGAAATACAGGAAATACTTAATTAGAAGAAAACAGATTTTCACTGTGGGGGTGGTAGACACTGGCGCAGGATGCCCAAAGAGATTGTGCAGTATCCATCCATGGAGTTATACAAAACTCAAATGGACGGGGTCCTGAGCAACCTGTTTTCACTGACCCTCCTCTGTGCAGGGAAGTCCAACTAGGTGACCTGCAGAAATGCCTTCCCACCTTGGCCGTTCTGTGGTTCTGTGACTTTTGCTGCTGAATCCCCAGCAGACAGCCTGGAGTCACCAGCCAGAAAAGCTTTTGAGCAAACACAGACTTGTAATACTCATTTGACACAAGTAGTGCCTTCAACACCCACTGCTCTAGAAGCCTAAATCAAAGCCTAGAGAATAAAACTGAAGTATTGCTTTTGAGTTTATAAGGAATAAACAGCAAACAATTCTAACAGAGGACCGAGCCTGTGCACACATTGCATACTAAGCATGCAGGGTCCATCACTGCCAATGAGCACGCTCATTTTCTTTCTAATATGTAACACAAATTACAGCTGATCAAACAAAGACCTGTAGATAAATGGCTTAATAATTCCTGAATCGTATTTAACAATGTCTTAAAAACCTCAAGAAGAAAAGACAGTCTAAAGGGATTTAACAGAATGGCAAAGTAGCAATGCACATAAACCGCAGCAGGACTTGTAGCACAGCAGCTCACGTACAAATTAATGTCTTCCAAGATTTTCTTTAACATCCTGCATACCCAGATCAAGTGAAAAATACTGAAATTAAATGATAAGAGACTTTGGTTCAACATACCCGCCTTTAAGAATGCTTCACTGGGAATTAGCTCTGAGGATTTGGTCCCCATTTACTACTGTTATTTAAGAGAGTGAATTAGTAATAATTAAACTGGTGGAAATGAATGAGAATGAGGAGGCTTTGGTCCATTCCACCGCAGTAACGTGGCCTCTTGAGGGGCCAAAGTCCTCCCTAGGGCACAAGGGCAGAACTACTGCAGTTGGCAGTACATGCTTATATAGGTGTCTAAGGGCAGCCACGGGACCTAAAATCCTGTTGTAACACTAAAATGAAGAGCAGAGATAGAAGCATCTCCTGATGAATTTGCAACTTAGTCTGAGAATTAAATGCGTTCTCCGGATACTGGAAAATCTCGATGTCATCAGTCCTCATGTATATTCAGAGTATGCAGCATGGGATAAGGAGGGCACTGATAGACCATGCTCTCAGGCAGACTTTGAGGTTTGATGGCACTCAGAGTGACTGGGATCAGGCAAAATTAGAGTCATCTTGGGACCGCTCTGGCTGTTTTTCAGGTCAAAGCATCTGTGGATGTGTGAAAAAGTCATCTTCGGATCAAACATACAAATAAACTCCTGTTCCACTGATGAATAAAATGAGCAGAAGCAAGTTTTTTAAAAATTATAATAAATTATGTTTGCCTATAATTCCCTTCAGACAGAATAGAGTTTTGTTACTGCTATTCTTAGAAAGAATGGTGATCCAGTCACAGTTTTCCAGAGATTAAAAACACACACAAAAATTCAGCTACATAACCTATTCCTTTGTTTGCTTGTAGTGGCTTTTGGGAGGATCTTTATAGAAAATCTCAACTTTTTAATGACTTTTTGGTTGGCTGTATCAATAACAGTAATGTTTTTTGCCTTTGGTACTGCATATATATGTTGTATATGCAGACAGATCAGATAGCTGTTAACTTACTTCCAGTTACTCAATGACAAAATCTTTTAAGATCTAAACAATGAAGACTTAGCACCATTTGTCAGATAGTAATACATAAGGAAGTAAAAAGGAAGTAAGCAAATGTGTACCATGAGAAAACTACAGCTACTGCAAACAATAAGAATGTGTCATTCACAAAAAAAAAAAAAAAACCACCACCACAAAAAAGACCCCACACAACACATCTGGGGCTTTTTTATTATTGCTGTTGTAGTGTTGTTCTTACTAATACTATTACAACAAATCAAAGATAGGTACAATGGAAAGCACATTTTCTTACACAGCCTTTTGTGGTAGAAGTAACATTTAATAATACCAACCTGTCAGGCAATATCACTACCCATATTCAATGCCAGTTAGTTTAACGCCTAACCTGCAGCAGTGGCAGGTTAATTATTTCAATGAAATGCCTTTAATTGAAAAAGGGTGTGAACCCAATATCAGAATAAATTGTTTTCTTGACAGAATGTGGGCTTTAGATGGTCAGCTTCTCCCTGCCATCCCTATCAAGTTACGTACAAAGCCCCTGCTGTTATGGGATCTGAGTTCCTAATTCATAGTTATAACTCCTCCTACATTTGTGTCCTAAACTTCAAAAATCTGCTTAGCAATAACAGAAAAAAAACAAACAGTTATGTAATTCCACAAAAGTACACCCTAATTTCTAAGTGTATTTAGCAGCCTGCATTTCCACACTAAAAACCAAATGAGTTTAATTCAAGGCATCCATTACGCTAATCCAAGCACTAAGAAGCTTTGTGTGAACACTTTACTTATTCTCAGCCATTGCCACAAGCCTGCCAGTAGTCTAGCTTTGTATTCTATTTATTTTGGTCATGATATCCAAGCCATTCTGTGTAATTTAATATGTAGTTTCATTGATTTAAGTTTTTGGAGTTGGTGGTGTTTTGTTTGTCATTTTTCTTGGTGGTTTGTTTTGGGTTTTTTTTTTTCCCAAACAGCTTTTCTATAAAAATTTAAGGTTCCTATATGCTTCCTGAAACAGATTTATAATTTGTTTGAGTTCTGAGATATGAGAACCTTTATTTATGTTCCTGAATTCTTATCTTTCCAGATCATAAGAGCTAGAGAGTATGCTTTCACAGTCTAATTGATTCCCCATAAAATTCCTATTAGTTATGCTGAGTAGTAGACACTTATAAGTTAATGGAATTGGGCGATTTAATTGCAAAAACACTTTAAATAATTGTCTACATCTGTCTATCACAATATTCTGTATTACTGTGGCTTGCATCATCATAATGCTGAACATAAAATCGTTCACCTGCAGCATTAGGTTGGGAACTAAAGTCATTAACTTCTGGCTACAGGAAAATGGAAAACTCTTGGCTTTTCCCAGGGTTATCAAGAACACAGACCAATGTAACCTTATTCACTCTGCAGTCACCCTGCCTGGGAAAGTGCAGCTACAGGGGGAAAGCCGTGATTCCCACATTTTGAAATTCCACAGTCAGTGCCAGGAGTACGAAGAGTCCTGCCGGTCTCACGTAACAGAAATCTCTCACGAGGACTGAGGTGGTTTTGTGAGAGGCCACAATGGCTGGATGTCACCAGATGACACCTGGCAAAAGCTACCCTGGTCCAAGGGGACACAGAGATGCAATGAGGAGGAAGAAGGAGCAGCGCTGCACTTCACAGATCTCTACACACGCGAGGACCAGAAGAAGTCGCCCATCCCGACTTCTGGGATCAAATGAATGAATTAATCTAATAGTTTTGTTAAACTTAGTCACACAAAATCCTTTGGGAAAGCAATCTTACGAGCAAATTTATCAGCTGATGACTAAAGTCTGCACAAATTGTTCCAAAATTTCAGATGATGTCAACCACAGAAGAACACGAGATCAATACATAAACACGACTGTAAGTATTCCTGTACAAAAACATCTTTGTGTTATCTGCACTGACATCAGCATTGTATTTTCTAGAAATCATATTTCAAATTCTGGGTTATAATCTCTTGCTCTGCATATACCCAGTTAACTTACAAATGGAAAGCGTTATTTTCATCTACTATGGCTACATCTATGGTACAGGTACCTCATGTCCCTTTCGGATACAAGCTATAGTCTAGTTCTGTATTTCGTATATCAGATTTTTCTATTCATGCGTGCACACACAGAGACACATACACTGGAGGAATACTTCACAATACACTAAATAAATCTGCAAAGAAAGGTTGCAGCCTAAATTAGAGAACAAAGTGAGGGCAAATTGGAAATTCCTTGTCCTTGTTTTTTTTAATAGAAAGAAATATAGCTTCAGATTAACTGAAAGCAAGGAACTTATCTTTTTAATTAATTGGCTTCTTGATGTGAAAATAAAATTGTAATTCATTAAAGTTTTTTCTCATAGATTTTAATAACTCATTCACATGCTTCTATGTACACCCTTATATGCTAAATGCAACACTTTTGAATACCAGAGATTTCCCAAGTTTGAAGCATTCAGTAACATTTAACATTTTATTTAACAAAGTGGACTCAAATCTCATTCATTTTTATTTGTTGAAAAAATTCTAATGGTACTATATGAAACAATTACAAATTAATTCATCTTCAAATTCACTTTCTCAGCTTGATTCATATGCATATTTTACCTGCTTAAAGACCAAGCCCCTGTGACTACACTGGGATTTTTGCATCAATATGTTGAAGCTGTTTCTTAGTCCAATTCTTTCGCACTCTGAATATTTTTACAATCTTATCTATATTTAAAACTTGCTGACCTTTAAGAAATCAAATATTTCATTTAAATATTTTGCAATCAGAAAGGTATCTTTATAACACAAAAGTCCTAAATCTATTGAAAATGAAAATTCAGGAGAAAAAGTTTGGGCAGTCTGCTGTATTGTCAGACCCATTTATCAATGGTTTTATTTTAAAACAATCTTTTCCTAAGAAAAGCACACCGCATTTTGCACAGAACTTAACTTTAACTTAACCTGCAAGTCAGCACAACTCACTTTCCATTTACAAATAAGTATTTTGATATATTTTTATTTCTCTTCAGATAACGGACGTAGCTACTGCATCTTCTACATCACCTTTAGAGCTCGTTGCCAGAACTAGGCTTATTGGCAAGGGAACAAGGTAAATGTTTCACTGAGCCTTCATGAAGAGTTATCAGAAAAGCTGCAGTTTCAATTCCTAAGGGTATTCATTTCCTAGAATGATGCCTTTAACATTTGCCATGGGGTTTATAGAAAAAAAGAAGATAGAAAGCTTCACTTGTTCTACCATACAGATTAGATATCGATGTTCTCAAGAGAGGAGAGCAGCTTGGCTGAGGGTTATAGCCAAGGGCTGAGACTTTCCAAGCCCCCAGAGACTAGCAATTGAGTTGCTAGTGAATCTTCACATTCCCAACATGCAAATTCCCAAATAAGATGAATATTCAGAAGATGCTAACGATCCACCTGTGGGAGGGGGACAGGAACTGACTGAGGTTGAGTCTATACTGACAGCTGTATACAACTGTATGTTTGGTGCCATATAGCTTCTAGATTGGAGCCAATGCCCCTTTACAAGCTTGGTAGAGGCAAAACAAGAACTAGAAAGTCTGTATCCATCCATATTAACCTGCTTTCTATACACTAAGACTGAGGCAAATGCATAGTATGTCATAATTCAAATGTAACAATGCCGACCAGATCTGCTCCCTCATGACCCAATGCAGTGATAACAGCTAATTGCACAGCTCAACAGCCAAAGCTGCTTGCAATACAGCCTGATTTCTCCTGCAACAAGTTGATCTTATGCATCTGCAATGCACTAAACAATTATCAGCTAATTTTCCTAAATGAAAAAATGAATTTCACTCACTGAAGCACAAAATGCCTTCTGCACACCAGCTTGATAAAGCCAATTCTACCATATATACAAAGTAGCAGTGATTTGCTCTAATTATCTCTTAGCTACCAACAATACACTTTCAGAAATAAGTTTTTATAAGTGTTAAGCCTAAAGAAGCTGCTTTGCGAAGTTTGTGCAACCTGTTTCCTTTGTCATAAATTCCAGTGAAATCAGAATTTAAACAAATTAGCATCCCCTTTGAGGATGCGCAGTGCAGACCCCAAATTCCACAAACATTATAGTCCATTTCTTTATTCATACAAATTATTCCATCAAAGGCCATGAAATAGCTCATATTAATATACCACAGATGAAATACTAATAATTTTAATCATTATTAAGCTTATATGTAAGTATTACAATTAAGCAGTCACATAGTAATTTACGAGTAGCAGCTACAGTTAAGGCTTAAAGGAACTGAAATGCCTACAGCTTCATGCTGCAAATGCTCCCATATATTCTGATCCCACATAGCAGCCAGAGAGGAGAGTCAACAAGCCAGTTGATCTGCCAGTGACATGACCCTGTCGTGCTGTATAGTCAGAATTACACCTCCACAAGGAATAGATCAATAAGAAAAATGTTCAAATTTAATCAGGATTGATCTGCTACTGACCCATTCATAATAGAGCTGAGCATCTGCACCATGGGGCACAACGTCACATACAAATCAGGTGTAATTAGGCTGCAATTGGCAGATTCATAGTACCAAGCGTGGCATGAACAGAGAATTGAGTCTACTAATCTATATAACAAAACCTTTGGTTTGTAGAAAGTCAATTTATGTAAACTTTCCAACGAAACAAAGATGAATAGTTTAACATGCGTATTTTATTTTATGATCTGTATGATTTAACAAAATGCTTATGTGTTTGTAAGGTTAGTTTTTAGAAACAGGAAAATTCATGTACTTATGCCTTGCAGCTGTTTTTTTATAATCCATTTGGTTTTTCATTTTTTTTTTCCTCAAAGCATGCTGACTTTACATGAGCATGTAATTGCTTTACAAATTAAGTAACAGAATTAAAATCTACTCTGAAAATGGATGAGTTACTTAACATTCAGACTTTCAGAGTGTGTCAAGGGAATTTACTACTTGGGGACTTTGCCAACATCACAGCTAAATGGATGGGTTATCCTTTCATGTAGTGGAATATGAATCTGTTAGGAGAGGTTCTCGAGAACCATGAGGTCTTTGTAACAGAATACATCTGGATCAAACAAGACATCTGAAGGAAGGAAAGCAAAATGATCCTGCTATGTGATTGAACTGTGGAATCAACTGTTCCAGCCCTGCAACACTGCTGCTTCAACACTTTGCCCCTCAAGCAGACTGACAAAGAATAAGAAGCAGCAAGTTACAATATCACTTCAAACATTCAGGTGGAAAATGGAGCTTTTTTCCTCCTTAGGACTAATCCTTAGGGAGCTAGACCACATCCACAGAACTGCTCTAACGCAGTGATGAAGGCAAGAGGTATTACTTTCTTTAATGCAACAGATGTCCAAAGACATGTGCAGATCATAGAAAATAAAATTAGGAATCAAAATTCAGAATTAACTTTTAAAAAGTAAACCAAATACGCTTGATTAAAGATCATGAGAATTTATTCTTCTTCCTAAAAAAAATTTGAAACACTAACCTGTTTTATAACAGCACAAAGTCACCATATCTGCCTCTACACTTGATTATAAGCTTCTCTCTTCTCCTTAGAAGACTAGAAAGATAAACATTTTAAGAAGAAAACCTGGATATCATATATTCACACCACATAAACGTGCATTAGCAGTAATCTTGCTATCATTAGCATCACGGTAATCTTTCCTCTGAACAGATTCTTGCAGCCTCTTCTCCCTGCGTTATTTCACTCACAGGGCTGCAGTGGGAATGCTGTAAGGCCATAGGTACTAGTGTCTCAGCAGATCAGATATAACTTCTCTTTTTCAAAGGCTAGAAATGAGAAAGCCTTTGAGACCTCACATGAAAAGATTCAGCCTGAAAGATAACTCCAAGCAAAGGAAACACTGACGGAAACACTTCTCTTGATGACAGAGGTACTACTCTCGTCAACTACTGAAATTCGTACTTTTCTTTTGATCTGGTCCAAATATTTGGATGTTCAACCATTCAACGTTAATTTGAGTGGTAGAAAGAGAAAGACAGGCTGGGGTTGGGCTAGAAGGGGCTGGTTTTTTTTTATTTTACTTCGCAGATTAACAAAAGAAGTTTTCTTCCTTTCCCCCTTCTGCCTCCTGCACAGCATCACACACAAGCAGTTCCATGTTTATGGGACTGACAAGAGGTGAGACCGTACCGTCACCAGAAGCTGGGTCCATACGGCCTGTGCTTCGCGTCCCTGGCTCCCCTCCAAGCTCTCAGCAGTGCCGCTCCCCGTTAGCGCACAAGGTCAACCCCAATGGTGCCTCTGTCGTAGTTCAGCCGCATTCGGTGAAGTTCCTTCAGCACTTTTCCCTTTGATTAATCTCACCCACTAGCTCATTCTTTTTAACATAATCCATTAGGCTTGCATAACTCCTTTTTTCCTGGGATGTATATACCTGGCTTTATTCTGAAAGTGAATTTTCAATTACCATTTTGTTTTCTCGTTTACAAAGTGATTGCTGCTGGCAAGCTCAGGAGATCTAGCAAAGAAAAGCAGTTAAACAGAAATGTGGGGTTTCTACACTTGATTATCTAATGTAACAAGCTCCTCCAAAACAGCATCTTTTATGCTGATCTTACATCTGCTTGAAGTTGAATTATCTGTTTCTTCTATTCCTCAAACATTAAAGCCAAAACAGCCTGCCTGCTGCTTTCTCTGATGTGTCCAATGAAAATGTCATAGGAAGAATTAAAAATAAAGAGAAACGCATGCTGCTGCACTTTGATGCTGGGTTTATCTGTTCTGTAGGAAATTGAAGCCTTCTCTTAATAAGATTCAGAAGCAATTGTAGTTTCTTGTTTTCTTACAATCAATTTTCAATTTGCTGGAAATTAACTGGAGTTTACAGAAAAATGATCAAAATTACTGTGAAACTATATTTTTTCTTTTATCTAGGGGACTATATTGGGTGTAACTTTCACTGTCAGTTCATGCTGACTGTCTACTGGCTTCGTTTTGGCCCCACATACTGTTCATCTCAGCCCACATTCCTTCTTTGTTGGGTTAAGTCAAAACCAGTAAATCATCACAATTTCCTCCCATTCTTAGTCACCAGTACGGTCTTGTACCTTTTCAGCCTAATGAGCACAGTACAGACACCTTCCGGTCTTTACATCTGAGAGTCCAAAAGCTGCCACAGAAGGCGGAGAAAAGCAGGAAAAGAGTACTGCATGGTTCTTAAACAGAAGCTGTTATTCATTAAGGATCAGGGCAGCCTTCCAGGGAGGCACCCCTGATCCATCTTTCCTCCAAGATTTTTTCTCCTACAGTCTGGGTTCTTTTCTCCAAATCCCATGCCGGTTCCTGTCATTAGCCCACTGGTATTTCCCTGGTTTACTTTTTTTCCTCGGCAGAGTTATTGTTTATCAATCCCCTCTCTCCTAGTAGGCAGAGTTTTCCCTAGTTCCATTTCTTTAGTGTCCATTTGTTCTATTTTTTTTTTTTATTTCTTCAATGTTGAATTATTTCTATCTTCTTGATATACATGTATGATATATTCTTGTATATCCTCTGATATACATCCTATCAATCTATGGGTCAACCTTTGGCAACTATGACATCCTTGGAATTATCGTGACCTTCCCAAATATCACAAACCCCTTCCCTTATGGCTGGAGGGGATGAGGTTCCTGAAAGCTAAGGAACTACTCCAGCGGTATCCCAGTTCCACTCTTTTTGTATGTTTTATTTCTAAACAATGTCATTACATATATTATTTCTGTACAAGTTTTAGTTTCTCTCCTGTTCCATTTAATACTTACTTTCTTATTCATACAGTCTGTCAGATCTGATAGTCTGCCATACACGTATAAAGCCTTACTTTGAGAATAACGTTCTGCGGGTATCATTATACATTAGTCATCATTGTGTATTCCTTTGCAGTGAAAACAAGTTATTCCAGAATTGGGACTGCTTAATCTACAGATTAAAAGACTGAGACACACATCAACTTCTTTAGTATGTTAAATCAGACTGTAGAGAAAAATGGGATAATTTACACTCCATATTTATAATGAACAAGAAATAGGACAGCATTTTTGTTGACAACACAGAAAAGTTTTTAAGTGAATACTCTTTGCAAAGAACATGCCTAGTCCATCACGAAGATAAATACCTTTCTCCAAAACACTGATTACATCTATCAGTCACAAATATGGAAAGGTAACAATAAAAATAGAGGAGGTCTGGTTGTATAAGAAATCTGAAAGGAAAGAAAAAGATTGATCTACAGTAAGATATTTTTCCTTATTCTTAAGCATGAGATATTACATTCACCTCCACCTAGAAGAGGGTTTATTTTTTTTGTAGAATGCATCAACTGAATTTTGTAAGGAAGTTAGACACATGACTTTGATCTGTTTGCGTAATTAAGTCTGGAATAAACTACAAAGGCACAAAAATTAACCAGCATTAGCAGTTATGAAGGTCTGTGTAACCATTATTAATAAAGCAGCTATGTTAAATGTTTCATTTAATTTGTCTCAAACTTGATTCAGTAATGCACTGCAGACAAAGTTCCTCTTCTGACTTCACTTTTACTTATTTGTAATTGCACTACAGTGTGAGGAAATGCTCCAGGTGAACATTTATGAAAATGGGGCTCCCATCGCCGAGCAAACCAGCTGCCCAGCACTGTTTCGTGCTCCATGCTGCACTCCAGCAGGACAAGCAGGGCTTGGAAGCTCATGGCAGCAATATTGCCCTTGGAATATGGCACAGAATTCAGGAGGGCAAAGAGAAATAAGCAAGGGTAATAAATTTTAGTTTTTGTAGATGTCTAACTGAAACCAAGTATTGACTTTTTTTCTTTACTTAAAGAAGTTTTATAATGGTTGGTTAAGTCAGTAAGGACATGATAGATTCCAATCTCAGTAAAACTGAGAGAGAAAACAAAAAAATACGAAAAAACTTTCCACAAAAGAAAAAACCCAACTGACACACCATTCAATAGCAAAACCTATTACAAGAGACCATGTTTTCCAGGCAATTTTTTTTTTTTTAAAAAAAAAAAAAAAGGTGTCTCAAAGCATCTGTGAGTATACTGAATGCAGTCCTGCCTTCCTTCATCAGTGGTTCTCTTTTTTTCATTAAGCAATGAATAGACCACCCCTTCTTCTATTTGCACAGAACCTCAAGCTTGATGTGGATTTTTTTTTTGTAAGCTTGTAAATAACAGGTTTACAACTAAGATTATTAATACTTTTTCAGAGTTTTAAATGATTATTTATGAAAATCACAGGGTTCTTTCCATGATAATTCACTGTATTTTCATTCTCACTCATGCAAGTATGAAAAAAGCTTTTACAAAGACATTACTACCTTTTCTTTATCTACAGCATTTTTCAGAGTTCACCATAGGAGCTGTGTATCCAATTCAATCTTAAGTACTTTCTCAAAAAATACTTCTATCTGGATTTCCATTAAGATATTTGCATTAGAAAAGTTTAAAATGTGTAATGATGAGAAAAAGGAGGCCTCAATAATTGAAACATCTTCAAAAATTGTTTCTTTTAAGATTTTTGACAAGTGAAGGACAAAAAATGCTTATTTCTCAGGAACAAAATGAGGGTAAAAAAAGCAGTAGAAAAATATTTAAACAATCAAGAGGGACAAATACTATTTTCAATGCACTCTGCCAACTGCTATTGATTTTGGTTTAACAAGTGTTAAGTCTGTTTAAGAGATACTGAAGCCAGAACTACACTGAAAATATACCTTCACTCACATTTAATACCTGGGAAAAAATGCGTCCTTACTGGTTAGGCTACTGCCTAAGCATTAGAGTTATCAGGTAATTTGATCAAGGATAGATGATCACAAGGCTTATGCAGTAGTCTAAGTGTTCTAGTGCCAGACACTTACCTATTGCAATGCTAACTAACTGCAGAGACAGCATTAGAAGAGACATTTCTTTTACAGTAATTAGAGGACAAGTTTCTAAATTTAAGCAACGTAAATAAGAAACAAAAGGGGTTGGGATGTTTCTAGCTACATCTAGAAATATTTAACATCTTTATCCCTGTTCATCATTCAGAGGAGAAAAAAAAAAAAGTATCAATCTTTAGTTAATATATTAAACCTAAAGAGAAAAAAAAAGTAACATTCATTACAAAAATCCATCTTTCCATAGTTCACTTAATATTCATCTTCTGAGGAAGAATTTGATCCAAGTAAAATGCAATAAATTGCCTCTTCTGCTTAATGCCTTTCAAAGTGAGAGTCAGTGCAATTCATCTTGATCTTACTTTCCGAAACCTGCACCAGCCTGTCACAGGATCTAAAAGGAGCCTCATTTCTGGAAATGTTCTTTCAAGTTCTCAGGTTTGCACATCCAGTGGGATGCCTCATAGATGTAACTACCTGCATCCCTGGGGCCACGTGCATGCACCTTCCCTCTTGGGAAGAGTCAAAAAGTCAGGTAGAGAAGAAGAGAAACAGCTGTCGACATTGTTTGCTGGGGAATGGATAAGTTCAATTAAAGTCTTAGCACAATAACTAGTGACCTTCAAAGTTTAATTTACCACTAGATGTATAGTGCACAAAAAGCATTAATAAAACTCTTTTCATTATAATCCACACCACATACGGAGATGTGCTTCCTGGATATGTTGTATAAGAAATGTTTTAAAATAAATGCCAGCTTTTTTATAGTTCTGTTTTACTAGCTGTGTGGGCCAGATATCTGCTCTCAGAAGAGAGCCTTGGTCTTACTGTCTAGAGAACTGCCCTCCTAAAGCCCTGACTGCAATAGGGAAGTTTGGATGAAGGGCAGGATTTAAACCACTCCCTCACGGTTACCATTTCCCAAACAGCTGCCTTCAGACAAGTCCCAAATCACCATGTGGGCTTGGTTTGGAACCTCAGGTCAAAGCCCCAAACCCAGGCACCAAAGGTAGCCTACAGGGTTGCACATTGGATACCCCTACAATGAGTTTTCCAGCATAGCCTTTCCTAGAGCCAACCTTTCACCTTCTTCAAACCAACCTCTTATCTTCCTCAGAAGAGAAGAAAATTAGTGTGATACCAATCTTCTAAAGGGCTGAGCCAACTCCTCAAGCAAGAGGCTACCCCTGCCGTGAATATTAGCAGCAAAAGCCTGAGAAATTGTCAGCTGTTGTCTCTGACTCCTTGGGGAGTTGCAAATTATCATTATATACAGCTGATAGATGCCTCTGTAGGAGTTACCTATCACGAAGCCCACATTAAAGACTCATTTATATCCTTAATACTAGATGTCTTGCTGATTCAAGTGTTCTTAAATGAAGGATTAATTGCCTCTCCCTTGAATATCTGATTTTGTTCCATCAGTCCGATTACATCAGATTCCCTGGTCTACAGCACAAAACTTCATTATAGCCCAACCCCTGCATGCAACTCTATTATCATAAGAGCAATGCCGACTGTGATTTCTATGGAGCTCCATTATTCAAGGTGATTCCAGCTCTCTAACTTCATCCTTTGTGTTTGTTTACTACTGGGCTTTGCCATCCGGCAAAGAGGGTTTATATCTTTCAGGATACAAAGTGTGACTAGCAGTCAACCTCACATAGCATAAAGCTGAAGGTAACTTCTCTCAAGAATGTGGGTCAGTATATTTCTTGTGCCTAGTGAGCGGTCGCTCATTTTATCAGTGTGGGAACTGGGCCGTTACCCAGATGGCAACAGAAAAAGATGAGTGTTGTGTAAGAGATGTTGTCTAGAGGCCAAACACCTGCCTACTTACCTGCACAATCCACTGTGTTGTTTAGCAAAGAAAGTGTTAAACAGTGTTCAGATCAGATATTAGGAAAAAAAAAATTATAACGAGGGTGGTGAAGCACTGGAACAGGCTGCCCAGAGAGGCAGTGGATGCCCCATCCCTGGAAACATTCCAGGCCAGGTTGGACGGGGCTCTGAGCAACCTGATCTGGTTGGAGATGTCCCTGCTCCTTGCAGGGGGGTTGGACTGGATGGGTTTTAAAGATCCCTTCCAACCCAAACCATTCTATAATTCTGTGATATCCTGAGCTAGAAACCTAAGGTCAGAGCTGCCTGGCAGTGAGCCTGCACCATGAATTTCTGTTTCTTCCTCGAACTAGTTATAGCAGAGAACCACAGGTTTTACTGTTGAAACACCACTATTATATGCTCTTTTCAGAAAAAAAAAAGAAAAAAAAAAAAAAAGCAGCACTCTCCTCTCAACTCTGTTTTAAGAGAAGATCTCAGCTATGAGTCCTTGCTAAATACTCAGCTTGTGAAGCTTTTAAAAATGGCTGGATAGCATAGGAGAGTGTCATTACAGGCCAGCACTGGATTCACCATGCATTGGTACCGGAAAGGTGTTGCATCCAGTCAACAATGGTCCAGATGCACCACTCTATCTCACATCCCCAGACGCCACCACTGACACGATTAAGTCCTGTGGTGAGTTTATTCACACTATACCTTGTGAAGGGAAATGTAGTTAATAAAGCAACTGAAACTTAGCAGTCTAAGAAACAGAAATTTCTGACAGAATATCATCTCCTGTCCACTTCTCATAGCTCCGATTCCCTTCAAAATTAACATATTTAAGTTCAGTAGAAGATACAAGAAACTAAGGAGATCCTCCCTTTATTTTCCTGGTGTACCACAACATATTTATTGCCGTGCACATACTTTAAAAATCTGATCATTTTAGACCAGGGACACCTTTTCCCAATGACAGTTCATCCAAAAGTAACACACTTCTGTGAGAAGTTTTCACAGTGGTCTCAATAAAATAATTTTGAGCAAAACTCCCGAAGAGAAGTGGTTTCAGTGCTGTAATCTTACATTAACCTGGCCTTTGGTTTAAAGTCATAGAGCCCATAAAGATGCAGAGGGGAAGGAGGAAGAAAAGAATCTCATTTTAGAAGCACAAATTGTACAACTCAACCACAGGCGCCCTGCCTGACGCTTCAAAATAAGCAACAGAGGGGCAGTGAAAGGGACTGATTGGCGGCAGAGCAAGCGCTACGGGGCTGAAAACCAGCATCTCCCCTACAGCAGCTCCTCAGCGCTGCCCAAGGGCAACTCACTGCTCAATCATTTCTTCGGCTCCCTGTAGGCGCTATCAAGAAGAATAGGAAGAACAATTGCCAAGAAATGCATGAAGAAAGTGCTGGAAAATATTCTGCTGCTTCTTGCTGCTTCGGCAGCCATCCAGAAGGTACAGAATTAGACGCAGCTCAAGTGTTCCCTCTAAGACACATCCTCCATGCTTCCCGAAATCACAGCGCCTGGTCAGCCCGGCGTTCAAAGGCTGATTGCAATTATTTTAAGTTGTCTACTAAAGATAAACAAAAGCTCATCAAAATGCCTCCCTGAAAAGCAGGCTGCTTTTAAAAATTCACTTTCATTTCTTCATCACCCAAAAAAAAAGAAAAAGTATTGTGTGATATCAGATTTTCTCTGCTCCCTTTTCACTCTGGGGCTTTTTTCAGTAGCAAAACTGAAAAGCAAAGGTCCAAATGTGACAAAAAAAAAAAAAAAAAAAGATAGAGTAAAGGCAAAATCAACGCACCTTTTCAAAAACATCACAAATAAATAGCTATTTCACCAACTCCATTCAAAATACTTGCAATTTTTCCACTTTCTTTCATGAAAATACAATTTTAAAAGGTTAAATTGACCCAGAGCCAGTAGTTTTGGGGAGCTGAGAAGACTACACCCTATACATGTACCTCCCACCCACACCTTAACAGAATAGCGCTAAAAATACTTCGCATTTTTAAAAAGGCCTTCTGCTTTTTCCAAAAAACTTCACACACACTCCCAAGTCCCAACACAGTTTAAAATCGTTCGGTTCTGGTTTTGGAAACACAGGATTACAAGGTGTCCTACAGTGATATTTCTATCCAGATTACAACGAGCAGTCGTCCATAAAAACAACTTGCTGAGAAGTGGCTGTAAAGCCCCTAAAATCAGGCAACACGTCCATGATAGCTAATATGAAGATAAATGAACCAGTTGTTAGCCTACAAGAGTATTGCAGGGAGCCACATACATAAGGCTGACAAGTACCAGTGTTCAATGTAGCAGGAGCCTCCAAGCATGAGCAAAAGGTGTAAGATTTTCCAGAAAAAAAAAAAAAAAAAAAAAAAAAAAAAAAAAAGAAAAAAGTTGTATTATTTAAGATGTTAATCTCAGAGAAATGTCTGCATCTTTCTGCACCTCCCTATTATTAGTAGAAGTGTAAAAGGTCAAAAAGAAGGGAAGACGGGAGCACCCAAGGCACGGAAAGGCTTCCTTACAAGCAGCTAAGCAGGTGAGGCTTTTTCAGCCTGGAGTAGAGATGCTCAGGGGAGATACAGCGAAAGGATGCAAAATCTGGAATTCCACAGAGACGGAGAATAGGGGATGTTTATGCACAATTTTTTCAATATAAGAACCAGGCTCATCAAATTAAGCTAGCAGCTGGCAGATTCAGAATAAATAAGGAGAGATTGTTCTTCATAAAACCCATAGCTAGTCTAGCCACATGATTTCGTTCACGTTACAAACTGCACACAGGCTCAAGATGGACAGGTTCATGGAAAAGAACCAGCTGAAGACTGCAAAACCCCCAGACAAATATCTGCTGCGCGTGGGCCGCAGGGGCAAGCGGCCAAGTCTTCAAAACTTGAAAACCATTGGAAATCTGCATGTCTACCCTGCTCTCCAAGGGACCCACTCACACAGCAGATGCACAGCCATCATGCCTAATAGCCCACTTGAATACTTCTATTTTCTCTCCTGGATACCTGTAGAGATGATTAATACCACTGCATGCCCAACCTGTTTTCCTGCTGTTTGGCAGCAGGGCTTTCTAAGCATCTAGATGTCTGTCCTGTCTTTTGCTAGATATTCAGCTTTTATATTCCCTCAGCATTTACACAGAAGTACAGCAGGGCTAGGGGCTCAACTATTTTTGGAAAATACCTCCTGAATTCTCCAAATTCTGACAAGAAACACAATGATTGTTGCCATGTTTTTACTAGAGTGCTTGATCTACAGAACTCTCAAAAATAAACACTAGAAAAATATTACTTATAGTCATCATGGTAAATTATGATCTAAATAAGTGTAAGGAAAGGACATTTTCTCTGGAATCATTTACCTTTCCCCCCCAAAATTCTACTTCTTTCTCTAGGGAACCTAAAATTATTTGAAGTGGTTCTGCTTTGTTTTTATTAATATGAGGAGCTAGACATTGTGTAACAGCACACCTACACTTTGTCTTGGCTGGCTAACCAACGTCTGTATGTATCACCCCAGTTAAGTTATCCAAGATTTCTCTGAAGCACAGAAAATCACTGCCTTAAGGCAGACTACATTCACACAGTTATGAAAAGTGGAATAAAAAGTGACAGCTCTCCAGAAAAAAAAAAAAAATTAACCTCAGATTTAAAGTAACAAAATAATGCACAACCACGTATTCTGCCACCCACCTTCCCAGCTGCAGTGGCACCATAGCCCTGGGCCTCGTAAACTGTCACTATCCCCAATCTGGACAGACAATGCTCTTATCCCAGAGAGCACTCAAAATGCTTAGTGCTAATTAACTGTACGGAGCCTAAAACAGTTAATCCTTTAAACATTACCAAAAAACCTATTAGTATTATGTGAAAGGAGGTAAGTAATCCTGTACAATCAAGCTTGAACTTCTTTTGTAGCTTGTCAAATATAAAAGCACAAATAACAAAGAAGAAAAAAATATTTTCACACATAATTTAGGAGCCTATACAGCTTTAAGTTGATTTTGTACTTTTGTTTATTCATTGATTTCCCTCCACTCATTGCATGGGCTTTGTTGTACATTGTACACCTTGTTCCACAATGACAAAATTAATGACTATATTTAAAACCAATTCTTTAAAGAAGCATAAAAATTGATAGTAAGCTAAAACAGGAATAATTCCAAGTTATGTTTCTTATTTAACTCCTACACTTAAAGGGAAAATGAATGAGGTTTCACATTTAGAATCATAGAATAGTTAGAGTTGGAAGGGACCTTCAAAGGTCATCTAGTCCAACCCCCCTGCAAGGAGCAGGGACATCTCCGACCAGATCAGGTTGCTCAGAGCCTCATCCAGCCTGGCCTTGAACGTTTCCAGGGATGGGGAAACGCTATCCGAGCTACACCGATTTATAGGACTTGAGGACCTACCTCAGCAAAAAAGTAGTCTCAGCTAAATATCATCAACCTTGATTCTCTTTTCACATGAGCACTAAAGACCTGGGACAGAAAAAATAATATTCCCATGAGCATCTCCAGAGCACTGGTGGTGAGAGACCTTGCAATTTCAACTACCGCTAAACACACAGGTATGCACCCGCTGCCTCGTTTGGTGCTACATCCACTGTGATAACAGCAGTATTTTCTAGGGAGAGGAAAACTGATAGAATGATGTTAAGCCAGAGGGTATGCAGAGAATCTCATTTTTAAGTTCAAACAATAATATGCATACCTTTTTTTGCAAACCACCCTCCAGATAAATAAAAGCTTAAGAAGCTCATATTTCCTAAACACTGATGAACAGTTCCCTAAAGCTGTTTCCCTGCATCAAGAGTGGCAATGCGTGCCAACGACTAAACCATTGCCAGGAAGGAAAAAAAAAAAAAAAAAGAAAGAAAGAAAAAAGAAAAAAATATACAAGTACCTATTCTGACTCCAGCTGCTCATACAAGATCTTGTTATTTTAGATACAGTAAGACTGCAACAGGTAGAAATTTGATTAAAATAAAAAAAGCTATCATGAAGACCAATTTGAGAAGGGTAAAAAAAAAAATCTAAATATATAGGAGAAAAATTAACCAAATCGTTGATGCTGCAATTATTCTTTTAGCAGATGCATTCTGAATCCAGTTTCTTCTCTAATAAATGTTGCCACTGGGAGAGAAAGTTGAGAATTTTTACAAGTAAAACTAGGGCAAGTCCTAGGGAAGCAGTCAACAGCTATAGTAGTTGGTCTTATTTCTATTTCACTGTCAATCAGTCTCAAAGCTAAATTCCATGAGAAGTTATTAAAAAAAAAAAAAAGATACAAGAGGACAAAGATTAGAAGAGAGATTTTAAACAGCACAATAGACTCAGTGTATACATTTACAAGATCTCTGAAAAATGATAAAACCTTGGGGGAAAATACATAAAGATAGTTGTCTGAGCTTGTAAAATGTAGATGTTTGAGGCTGAAGCTACAGACAGGATAGAGAAATCATCCAGATGTGATTGATACTGAAGGAAAGACCATTTGAAAAGGCTGTGGCCAAAAATGCATAGTGCAAGCCAGTGGCTAAGTCTTTAGCCATTTAAACTGGTTAAAAAGAGGTTTTGCTGTAATTCATGCTCTTTATAAGAGAATGTACATTCTGTTTAGTACCACACCATGGATGTATATTAAAATTTATTTTGTCATGTCTCATCACCTACCTCTTTGGGCAGCCAACACACCAGCTCCTGCACTGTCCTTAACTTACACATTTCCCTTCAGAGAAGCGGTTTCTAACGGTTTGTAAAATGCCTGCCTTAAAGTTAAGATAGAGTAAATGTGCGAGTCCATAGCGCTTGGAGACTTCGTTGCAGAGCTGAACTCCATCGTGTTACGCACTGCATATCAGAAGGCTCTGCCCCACAGAGCTTGCACTGGCGTGACATGATAGATAAGTGAACACAGGCAAGAGACAGCTGGGTGGTACTGACAGCCATGGAAAATAAAAGTCTCAACCTGTGCAGAATAGCCTGCAATGTTCACTTACTTTACACAGTCAATGAAATCCAGTCATTTTGCACCACACCTACGAAGACCAATACCCCAAGAAGGCCAGCAAAAAGGGCAGCCGTTCAGCTGGCCACCAAATCAGCTTACCAGCAGCACCTTACCTTGATTTTGTGCTTTGAACTGGCTTCACAAAGCAAGAGGCTCACCGATGCTTCCCACCAGTGTATGCGTGTTGAGAACCCCAGTAAGGGCAACAAGCTTACTTTTATTTAATCAAAGAACTTTTCACTTCAATTTTTTTGTGCATATCTCTGGCAAATATGTTGTTAAGGTGGTTTTACATGCTATCATCCCTGTTCCCTTCCTCCCTCTACTCAAATATGATTTTTTTTTTTATTTGAGCACCACACACAAGCATAAAAATCTTGCAAAAATCTGTGTGTCATAAACCTGGGGGGGGGGGGGGAAGTCTGTTCATCTCAAACACAAGGGTAGCAAGAGATGAGTAACTGATGAACAATGGTTCTTGAACAGGCACTCTGACTTGTCTTGCATTTTACAAAGTAATTTGAAAGCTGTGCACTGGATTTGGGAGGGGGGCAGGGAGTAATAACCATTTAAAAATCTATCTTAATTTAAATCACCACATCTTATATAATTTCAGTGGCTACGGAATCCCTGGTGTCCCAGAATTTTGTGTTCCAGCACAGAACAGATCAATACCGCAATGGAGAAGGGGTTGTCTCTGTTCCATCTTTCCTGTTGGTTTTCAACGACCGAGTTGCCTCTGCTGGAAACTCTCCTGAGCTCTGCGAGGAGACTCACATCACTCCACATATATCGAGTAGTTATTAGCTGCAGTGGGTAATTACTGCAAACACGTTACACTATCATAGTTTGAGACATCAGCAGCTGTAGCAAAAACTTGCCTTTCGAACTCAAATGTTATTTGTTTCCACAATGAGGACTGCATTATTGGCAACGTGCAAAGCTTTGTCCTCTCAAGTTTTACAATTTTAACTACAGGCAGCCTCTGGAAAACAACACTAATAAATGTGTCACAACTAAAGTACTTTGCAGAAAAGACTATGTATAATGTTGTGGCACACATTGTTCCTGCATCAACCATCTTATTCTATTCTGTATTTTCATATTTATTAAGTACAAAAAAACCCCAAAAGTTATGAGCTTCCTTCTTAGAAGGTACACCAACACGTTCTTAGGATGAAAACTATTTACGTGCTGTCTTGAAGCTGGTACCGGGAACAACTGAAGAACTACTATATAAGCTCTAGCAAGCCTTGTGGCAATTACTGCTGCTTGACTTAACCCATGGAATCTTTCTCTGCCACTGCTCTTGACAAAGCTTCTGAGGATGGACTTGCTTTGCTGATGCAGTGTAACATGGTCCCTGCAATAGTCACAACACACGTCAAATAAATTCATTTGGGCTAAATTAATGTATCCTGATCACCATCTCTACATGTCCTGGGTAGTGGTGCCCTCTTCTGTGTATTCTGTCAGCATACATGAACAACCCCTGAGCTGGAAGAATACTCCATAAGCAAATTAAAATGCTTATAAACCAGATGTAAACACCTATGAGACATATTAACAAGTTCAAGTTTGGTATTGCAGTAACAGATACCCATATTTTGGTTACATATAACAACTGAAAACTTGACACAAGGCACTTCCCTTTAGATTATCCAACAGTGAATATCTGTTTTCTTAAACTTTTACGCGAGGCATAATGGAATCAGTCTCTTCATTGGCCTTTAAACACTAGAATGTTAAACAGAGCTGATAATGAATAAAAATAGTAATACTTCTTCATGCACATGGTGGGCTTACATTTGTGGAACATCTTATTAATAATTAAGTCTTGTTCAGTCAAGCTGAGATTATTAAAATACTTGACATTCAAGCTCCATAAACACTATTGCGCGGCAATTGCCTGGAACAAGTAGCCTGAGTGCTATTACTCTCACCTTCCTTCTCTGTTGAGCTGTTAGATAATGACAAGTGAAAAGCCCAGAGGAGGGACAAAATAAGAGAAAACTGTTAATAGCAGTGATGCAGCAATGCTAAGTGTCTGAGCATCTCCAAAGTCACAAAGGAGAGCAAGCAGAGAGCAAAGCACATCCTGGGCATGGCTACAGAGTCAACTTTATTGCTGAGCTTGTTTCAGAGCTTGGGCTCTCGAGAGCAATTGATTTTCACCAGGGTCTGTGAAATATAGAGTTCAAAGTTCACGTCTCACTAAGCCTGGAGACTCTTCAGACTCAGGACCCAAGTGCATAATCCATCTGTGATCAGCAGAGGCATCAAGCAACTTAGATATCATATACTGGAGATACGAGTGAAGGAAAACAGAAGGCAAAACTGAATCCTGAGAAGAGAAAGTACAGCAGGTGACTGATCATCCTGGAGAATACTTTCTTACTGTATGTAACACATGAAATAAACTTAGGTACACCATTAGTCACTGTCAAAGAAACACGCCTTACTAGAAAACTCAGAGCTTTGTTCAGCAAAGACCTTTAAAAAAAAAAAAACACACACCAAAGAAAAACCACACATACCCCTACAATTCTTGAATGGCTTTAAACAAAACAAAAAGAAAAAAAAAAAAAAAAACACACACACACACCCCCCAAACTGTAAGCTACTATTCCCCAAAGCCTTAAAATAAATTTCCTGATATTCCTGCCATTATAAGTTGATATGTGTTGAAGTCTAGAAATTCAATTATTTCTTTGATGCCTCAAAATACAAGAGCTATATAATATATTTGTTCTAAAGTCTTAGTAAATTAAAATATGAAGAAATTTGGTGAAGTAGAAAAGAATATGGGGATCTGTTTTACACAACAATGGGATGTTTGGTAGGATTGTTATCCAACAAGTTTAAAACATTTAAAAGCATCAATCTTCAGAGTCAAAAAATCCAGTTCAACTAGCATGCATAGATATGCTTATAACTTAATTTGCACAGCGTCAAGCACTCAGAAAACTTCCTCCATCCTAACTGTGTAGTGTAGATAAAGAGAGGAGATGCAGGTAGTTGAAGTATGCTGCCCAAAGTCACAGGGATTTTGAACACAAGAACTAAAAGTCTCACCAACACAAAAATGGCAAAAATACCCCAAATATTGACTGTTTTCATGCCATCCACAGCATTTGTGGAAGTCAAGAGGGCCCCAATGGGGCCTATTCAAAAGAGCAGTACAAAACTGTGTTGTAAAGTAAACTCTAAAATGATGAAAGGGACCTTTTGTAATAATCTCATCTTTTCTACCCTAGGAAATGCACAACATGCTCACACATTTGTTTTCTCCAGGTGCTGCCCTCAAGCTCTGCTCTCCTGCCAACAGCACTTCAAGACATCCAGGAACATCTACGACTCAGCTCCTGTACTCTCACTGGTGGATAGCTCATAGCCTTGCCTTGGCATCCTCAATTAAAAATAGTTAATATTTTCTTCTCCTGCTTCTTTCCCTGGAATTCCTTTTACAGTGAAGAGGGATTTTTTTACTTCCTGCCTCATCTTCCCTAAACTTGATTTGCAGGTCTAAGATTTTGGAGAGACAGCAGGATTTCAAAATACAAATGAGGAAAGGACGTGTTCAACGGTCTGGCAAAAGTAATGAAATGGTAACAGGGCTTTTCAGGGTTTTTCTTTGTTTTTGTTTGTTTGTTTTTGATTCGGCATTGCCCCAGCTAAGTCAATTAGAACATCTAAAAATGAGAAATCTATTCTGCTATTTAACTTCCCGTCTCCCATCCACAAGCTCACTGCATTCGAAAGCACCAGTATTGCTAGAATCTGAAGGCTTCCCAGTGTTGAGGAATCAATTTTGTGTATATTGGTAGCATCCACAGTTTGGGAGAAAAATTATCCTTGGAAGCTACTACAGAGGCATCCAGTGGGAACTGGGTAAATAATAGTTATTGCTCTAGATGCTGTGGTACTTCTGGTTAAGAGTTATAGCACAGTTGCATTGAAGGGTAAGACCTGACAGAACAATAAAGCAAAATGAGTCCATTATCCCGAGGTAAAGATGTCTCTAATTTCTCTCAGGTTTTTGTTCAATTCTGAAAAAGACAGTGGATGACTAAAAAACATCTTCTAAACTCATATGGTCATCAACCCCCTTCGGATTTGCACAGTCATTTTCTTCTCCAGAGCATTTCATGCACATTAAAGCCGTTAACCCTCCCAGCACCCTTGTGAGCAAAGGTCCTTACAGTCATCCACTTCACCCCAAGAGAATAAATGTTTTTTTCCTGCATGCTTACCCACCAGCTGACTCAATGCTGATCTCATTCACAGCCCTGTAGCTGTGCTCCCCCTCACATCACACTTCGTGGCACAGTCTCTCTCCCCAGCCCTCAGCACACACCACAGGCCTCACTGGAGGAAAGAGCTGCTGCTCCCTAGGTCCTTCATCTACAGCTTCTTATGTACTAATGCCAGGGAAAAATTGCCTTGCACATCCAACAAATCTGCACCAACAGAAATAATGGGTTTGTTTGGTGTTTTTTTGGTTTTTTTTTTTTTTTTTTTAAGTTTTTTGGTTGTTGTTGTTCTGTATACTTTTGCCTCTGCTCCTTCTAAGTCTTTTCTAAGTCTTAAGCCCTGCTCCTGTTTTTACCAGTATCATTTTGCTTGTGGTTGAGCTAGCTGTGCAACAAGCTTTGGCTGGTTCCTTGGTTAAATCCACAGCTCAAAACCCAAATCCCCAGAGCCTGCCTGGAGGGGAATGGTCCATGCCGTGGTACCCAGGGCAGCACAGCTTCACCCGCTCACCAGCATCTCGCAGCGACAGGTCAGTTAACACACAGGTGGATCACTGCAAGTGTGACATGCCATATCATCTGTGTCAAACACATTCCTTTCAATACATTATGTTTGCACTCACAGAATACAGCATTAATGATGCAGGCCTTCAGGTGGTAAGGTGAGGCAGGAGAAGCAGGCTTGCAGTTAATCAGAAGTTTCAAATGTTTTAAAGTCTCATAACCAAGTTAAAAGTTTTTTGCTGCCCCTTTAAGGATTTCTGTTAAGCCAAAAACCTATCCAAATCCCCAGGAAGAGATGCCGAGATACACACCAAGCTCCTCCCAAGGTCTGCCAAAAGTTCTACCTGGAAAACAGAGCTCTGCCTTGGATTTGAAACTGTATTTGCAATCACAGTGCCTCAAAACCAAACATTTCAAGTTCAAACAGGCATTTTGGGATGAAATTTGAGTTTGTCAGAAGAATTCAGAACCAGTTCCCTTAGGACGCAGGCACTGCTCACTCATTTCTTTTTTCCTGCCTATTGACTTGCATTCCCCCACACACTTTTTTTTCCTGCTCTGGGAACAGGAGTGGAAGAACATCTCAAGGCTGATTCTTTCCCTCCCTTCTTTTACTCTGTGTAATCCAACCAAAAGCAACTTCAGGTCAATGCAAGATTGAAATAATAATTAACAAGACTGAAACAATAATTAACACAAAGAGCTGAAGCATCAAATTAGGAAGCAGGGAGAATGAATGTTTAACACTGTCTGCTTCTTGTCTGGAGACAAACTGATTGATTTTGCGGATTCACCTCCACAGCGTTTCAGACTGCAATGAAGTAACTTCATTAGTACAAGACATTGATCTAATGGTCTGAGTAGGATGTCACCATCATTTAAATTCTGCTGGCTGAGCCACCTGGGTTTAAAAGCTGATTTTTAAATCCCTGTATTCTGAGTGCAGTCAATATGTTTCTTTGCTTCTATAATTTCATATGGGCTTGTACCCTTAAGACAAAATTTTAAACCTAAAATATTCAGTGGGCTGCAAAGGACTGAGTTTTACTGTATTGCACGGTGGCACAAATAAAGAAATAAAATGCTTAAATGCCATCATCAAATTCTGTATACTGTGGTTGAAATAGAAGGAAATCATGTACTTGAGTGACAGACACAATTAAGGGTATGTAGAAGAAATGATACAGGAGATAGAAACAATACTGGCTATAGTCACAGTTTTCTCAGATTTTTCTCCACTTCACATTTATTCACTGGGTTCACAAAGGAAGAGGATCTTTAATAACACACCAGTGGAGGAAGCTTCTCCTTCTCTTGTTAAAGTTCTGAGGTGCTATTCTCTCCTGTCCACTGTGTATCTGCGTGTCCTATATTTTTTGGCAGCAGTACTCAAAAGTCTCATCTGTGACACTGAAGCTGCCTGTTCAAGACTGATAAGAAATTTACTTTGCCGTGGGAGAAAAATTTAAGAGGAAAGAAAACTTGTACATTTCTATTTTTCCCCTCAGAGAATAAAAGGGGGGAGAGAGAAAAAAAAAAAGGAAAAAGAAAATCATCTATCTTTAGCATTGAGAATTGCCTCAATTTATTTAAACACATCTTTCCACCAACATCTAGTTTTTAAAAGTCTAAATTTTTTGCTCTTCTCAACCACCTTGACAGAATAACCGTAAAAAACTGTTGTCCTCACCTTCCCCTTCATCGACCACCAGTAAGAATATGCTTAAACTCTCCCATCTGAGGCTAACATCATTTCCTTGGGGGGGGACTTGAAGGACATAGGTGAAAGGACAAATTTGGGTGAAAGGACACAGCAATCTTGCCAGTGGCTCCGTCTCTATCAAGTGATGGACATAACCATTAGACACAGCCCTGATTTAGTACGGGAGAGCTACATGCCAGTCCAACTACAAACATGTAACACGCCAGGAAGTTAAAGCTGTTAAAAAGAAGGAAAGAAATAGAGCCAATTTTTTCTCAAAACAACTTTTTCTTAATAAAAAGACAATAAGCACACCATTTTTACTATTTTCAATGTCTGCTAAGGAACTCCAGCTTGCTGATCTGTTTTGGAAGAAGAAAATGAATTCGGAATAACTACCATTCAAAAATTGAAATTTTATTTTGTTTAAAATTTTCACGTTTCATTTCATGTTTGGGTGATAGCACTCATTAAAACTCTTTCTGGATGAAAAAAAAAGATATATTTGGATTTCGGTATTAACTTTTTACATGAAGGAAGGAAGTAGAGATGGAGAATGTGGTATTTCATATATTTATCTCATATGTTCCCATAAATAAGAGACATTTTCTGACCAGCTACAATTAATTAAAAAAATAATCTTTGTATGAATTAACAAAGAATTTGCTGCAAACTCAGATAGCTTCCTACATATACAAGGAACAATCCTTTTGGTATTCTAGTAAACAATCCTGTAGCTGGTTTATATTAAGATTTATCTGACTAAGAAGGTATATTCCAGAAAGAAAAGCTGTTAACTTTTGTTTGGACTGTAATACTTGCAATGATTAATGTCCTATTGTGATTGTTCAGAAAGTCTTATACTGTGAAATAGATAAAACAATATGTAATTCCAAGTTTTATTCTGTCTGAAATAAAGCTCCCCTCCAGTCTTTCCATGCAAATTTGTTTCACTTGCAGCTTTTGTTTCCCGCCCAAATATTCAAATTAATCATCTTCCTTCAAACTTAAACATTATGAAGACCACTGGACAGCAGAACCTGAGAAACATTCCCAGTGGCATTTCATTCTCGAGATGGATTTAGCAAATCTCAGCATAAAACACCAAATCCGCTATGCTAAACTTTGTGAAACGAACTGCACAAAATACATAAAAACAAAACAGAATCACCACAAATATTTATGCCTCTATTTTTGAAGAAGATTGAGCGTAGCTCTCAATCTTACTGACATTCAATTGATGACAAGAAGAACAAGTTAAACCAGTGTACAGCTTAAAGCAGAACCAGTCATTACCATGATCCTATGCAGTCCAGAAAGAACTCTATCATTAAGATTATCATTTTTTTTGAAAGTTTTATTCAGCTGAGGTGAAGTTTCAGTTTTAAATGAATATGGACTTCTGCTTTTCTACTACACCTGGTTACAACAGAACGCACTTACGACATCAATCTGTTTACTTTCCAGCAAATGCACTCTGAACAGAAAAAGCTCTCAGAAACTCCAAGTTCTACATATGCTGTTTTCAACCACCCATAGGGGAAAGGGAAGTGAATTCTATTTTCTTCCTTCCTTTTTTTAGCAGCTCAAGCAGCTTAATCAGTCACACATGTTTTCTGAAGGGTGGAGTACATTTGTCTCAGAGAAAGGTTGAAGCTGAGGAGTATCTACACATACATGATGATCAGTAGCATGCCAGGGGAAGAAAAAAAAAAAATACTATTTGGTCATTAAAACTTTCTCAAAGTCAAAGATGCTATGGATTGAAGAGGTATCAAAACTAGCCTCTTACCTAAGGGTCAGGTCTAAGGCACTTTGGCAGCAGAATTTGGGAAGCGTGCGCTGCTGCTTGGTGGAGAGACAGAGACCTCCTGTCTCCCGTGCAGCCCATCTGGCATCTCCCACAAGCACCGAATTCACTTCTCCAACACAAACAAGTGAATAAGCCCTGTGTGTTTAATACTTCACAGGATTTCATTTTAAACGGAACAGAAAAAAAAAATAGGAAGGAAGGAATCAGTCTGACTATTTCTGTAACAAACTGTGCACTGTTCCCCTTGGTGAGGGCTGATTTCATGCACCGATACCAGTATTTGCACGCTTTGCTGATTGGCAATGGAAGAGAGACACTAACTCATACAAATTGAAACTAAGTAAATGAATATGGGTATTTTATCTCCATAAAACAGAATAGATTCAAGTAGCTTTTTCAGATGAACACTATTATTCTGGCAGTCACACCTCGATGCCTAAATACTGCTATTTGGGAAGAAATCCACATGCATCTTGGTCACCAAGCCAGGATTCCTTTAAGCAAAGAAGAAAAGCTAGATTATTTTTTGCCCCACTTTTCTTTGAATGGTTAGCAAACGAGCTGTGAATTCAGCTCTGAAGACAAACCTTGCAAATGTATGAGGTCACCTAGTTTGAGGATGCGTTCAGTTATAGGTGCACAACAGCTCCAAGCTTCAGACCAATGGATTCCCTTCCCATTTAGGAGCACCGAGATATAACAGGTCACTAAAGGCCTCTTTCTAAATGCCATACAATAGCTATATCAAGATTAAGGAACAAATTTATTTATTGATATGTTATAATCCTCAGTTATTTAAACCAGATTACTGTGTAAGAGTCTTTGCTTCCTTTTCTTTCAGGAATGAGAAGTTTGTCTTTGTTTTTTTTAGAAGGGCTTGAAATATGATTCCTATGGGCTACAGAGCAGAAAGCAAATACAGAAGCAGAATAATGAAACATCTTTTTATGTTTGAAAAGCTCAATCATTACTTCTTTAAATTTTGGGAGTTATCATAATTACTGCAAGCAGGTTACAAGAGTAAACTACACAGTCTCCCACCACAGAAAGTCCACCTACCAGATGCTCCCACAGTAGAATGAGCTTGTGTCTGTGATTATATCTTAACAGCCTGATGTAAAGGTTGCTGATTTGTTGGGAGTATAATATTACTTGCAGAAATCTGCTCACATTCAGAAAAAAAAAAAAAAAGAAAAAAAAAAGAAAAAACACACCACACACATGAAATTCATAGCTAAAAACATCCAACACATAGTTGAGAGGTTTTTTTCCTTTACAGGATGCTTACAGAATCAGATCTTCCAGGATAACAGATTAAGACCCTACAAACTGTACTGTAAGAAATCTGGGGCTTCTCAGCAGGACTCGATGCTTAGGAGATGTGATTAACAGACTTAATACATACAGCTTTCAGCTTTACAAGCTTTCTTATATCAGAGCATACTACATTATAATGGGGCTGTTCCACACACTTTTGTACAAGCAACTTAACAAACAAGGGCAATGACCCAAATCTAGCTATTCCTGATGGTCTGCCTGGTCAACCAGCATCATGAAGGACTGGGTAAAGTCAAGTTCTTACGCTCTTAAAAGTGTAAAGCAAAATCAGGGGTAGAAGGTGGGGGATTAATATTAAAGCTACAGAAATAAAAATACCAATAAAATATCACAAACATACACAAGAAGGGTATACTGACTTTTGGCAGAAATTACTGTTTTGGCTCAGGTTAACAAAAATCTTTATCACACACTGAGCAAATGGCAGTTTAATTGATGAAGTTGGCAAGTCTGAGGCAGTTTCACAGGTAGAATACATTCCTCCTGTATTAAAACTAGATCAGTGCTTTGTAGCTTTTTTTTTTTAAACCATTATATCACTTCCTCTGACTTATCCACATGGTCTCATAGCACCGTCATTAAATGACAACACTTAAAACTTCAGACAAAGAACATTCAGGATTATAGCCAAAGCTCCTTTACATTTATTTGTAATAAAATGTCAATTAAAATTTTAGTCTGCATAATTCTTCTATAACGATAATGCAGTTTACTGACAGTAAAAAAAAGCAGAGTCTAACACATTTGTAGTAAATATATCTAAGTCATCCCTATTTACTGTGGTATAAAAAGCAAAAAAAAAAAGTATATGTATTATTGGATTTTTACCATTTTGTCAAAAATAGCTGTCATTGAATTAAATATCCCCAAAGTCATTGAAAGTCAAAACAGCAGCAACAGTTGGGTTGAAGACCCCAACCATAGCCCTGTTCTAAGGCTCAGTCTTTCATCACAGGCCTCTCACTGCTCTCTTCACAAGTCTCTCTCCTCTGCAAGGTTACAGCAGCTCCACATCGTCCTTCTCAGATCTCCGAGGCCTCAGAGAGCACGTGCTGATCACATTCCTGTTTTTATTTATGTCAGTGGCTTTCACATGGCTCATAGTTCAGAGCCAGGCACATGACAGAAATCAAAATCCAAGGTATTGGGCACAGCACAGCAGTGACAGCATTCCTGGCCCTGCTTTTCATTTGTCTTTTAACACTGGCCAGGATATTTAATAGTTTTGATTGAGCCCAGACCTCCTAGAGCCCCATGGCAAGAGGTCAGACATCTTTGACAGGGTCAGACTTGCACCCTGTGAGTTGGGCCATCTGTGAGATGGGCTGTTACCACTTGGTTTCTAGAATTTCTTGTTCTTTCCTTTTAAATTATCACTTTCAAAAGAACTTTAAGGAGACACAGCTCTAAATCTCAGTTAGATTTCATGGAAAGTTGGCCAAGTTTATCCTTTAAACCTCCTTAGAAATCCCAGGCCACTTTTAATTTAATTTTGTTTCCACAACTCTGCTTTGTTTTCTGTTGCCCAAGTCCATCCTTCGCTGGAATTTCTGATCCAGCTGCACAGGGCTTATGAAAAACTACGTTGAGTACAGGTCTGGGGGCTGAGCACACAAAGCTGGCAAACCCCACGCAGAGGGCAACATCTGGAGTGCTTTTAACAAAGGGAGACAGGGGGGAGAACCAAACATGATAAAACAGCAAGTATTTTTGTTTAAATTAGACTCTCCAAAACATGATAAGAAACCACGATATGACAAAACAGTTCAGCACCCACCACATGCTGAACCCACCATTAGTTTTAAGAGGCTGCAGCATACGAGTTTGCAGGACCCAGCCATTCCAGAGGCAAATACATAGCAGCCCAAGTCCTGATGTTTCAGGTTGTCTCATCTCCCACAAGAAAAGCTCTTTAGCTTTGAGAAGCAGAGTCTTTGGGACATGATGTGTGCTCCTGTCTGGACCCAGGACCAGGTCTGGGTGCAGATGCTCTCAGCTTCCCAGCAACAAGGAGCACGAGGGTCTAAGTGCCACTACGTTCTTGTGGCTTGCTTTACCACTGGCATGTCACATCCCCTCAGACGCTTTTCTGTGCTTCTCCCGCCCCTTCGCCTTCTAATGTGCAGTTTGCCTGTCTTGTCTATAAATCTAAAACCCTTCGGGGCAGATATTTTTCTGACTGCCTATTTGTACTGGCAGAGACCTCAGCTGGGTTCTCCAGGGCCTTAACTTATAATTCTCTGACTGTTTTTTTTTTTTTTTTCCTGCTTGCAGCATTGTATTTTTCTCTCAGACAGTCAACATTTCAGAACACACATCTGGAAATATACATATTCCTTTATTACAAAAGTGTTTATGCTTCTAGTCCTTCCTTCTTGCAAAAGCTGTATAATGAAATCACAAAGCGAAAATCTTTCATAATAAAATTTGATGTAGACATGCCTGGAGTATGAAATCAGAAGAAGTCAGCGATGGGAAAAGCTGCCATCAATCACGGCAGGCAGACTGCTCCCCCCAACAGCAGTCAGAAACAGAGGTAGAAAGATTCAGTAATTCAATAACAGCTGCAGCAGAAAACCAAGATGAAACATTAAGATGCTGGTCACTGCATACTTAATATTATAACTTATCCACATATCAAATTAGTGAGTGATGGGTACAGGAAAAAGTTGTGATAAAATTATCGAGCTGCAACTGCTTACTTGAAGGCTGAAAAGATTTTGCTTTTAGTTTCAGGTGTCTGAAGACAGTGATCTATGCCTTCTCTGACATCTCCTCCAAATAATCCAGGGAGAAAGGCACAACCAGAGGGTAATTCACCCCACCTTATCTCTGGCTAGGATGAATTGACTGCTCTAGGGTCTACTGTTTTCCATTGTCTGTGGACATGACTTAGATTAGAAGCCTGACTTTAATATAGCTGTTTCAAAGAAAGCAGCTTCCTCCAAAGCTCACTTTAAGTCTTAACCAGATAAGAGACTTTTACAGAATTCACACTATAGTACTAAGCATCACAGAATCATTAACACAAGTTCACCTTCATGTCACATCACGCAATTCTCTTGCTTTAGAAAATGCATAATAAACTCCTCTCCCCTTATCCCCAAGAAACAGCTCGTTCTCCAAGAAAATATTTCTGTCAGAATAGAAACCCTGGCACTTTTCAAATTTACATTCATTAACTGTTGCATAGGATTGCCTACATGTTTGGTTTAGGCTCTGGTAGATACACAGTATGACAAATTGCTCTAAATATCCAAATTTCTATAGCTCGCTTCAAGTACAAGACTTACAATGAATGCTTAACAACCTTCTTTTATTCATAACGGAAAATGAAAAAAAGATTATGAGTTCAGACCTCAGTTCTGGATTTCAATAAAATAAACACTCATATTATGGTTTAGACACAAAAACATTCTTATTGGAAGAAACCTGTTATATGTTTACAGATTCTTGGGTTTCTTCTAAACTTTTATCAAAAGATTTTTAATCTTGTTTTTAATAACAAACCAAAACAAACCCTAGCTCAAATTATAATAAAATTTACTACAGAATTGTTTGAAAGCAACCTCTAAATAATTTAATTCTAATTTAATCAAGTTAGTAATTCTGAACGCAAAGCCTAAAAGAAGACCACCATCTAGTTCAGAAAAGCCTCCAGTGGACTTCATTAATAACCCTCCAGGTCAGAACTATTCAAAAATCCAAGTATCAAATCAAAAAAAAATATTTGACTGTCACGTCATGTGAATTCAGGCAGCTGAAATTCATTTTATTGAAAAATAAAATGCCCATAAAACATATCGTACATCCTCAGGCAAAAAAGTCAGAGCCACAAGTTATAATTATGCCATTTTTCTCTCCAAGGATATCTACAACTCTTATTTTCAGACTTTTTTCTTTCTGTGAAAGAGATTAAAATATGTTCAGAAAGAACTAATTTTGTGGGAGAGAAAAATAGTTTTTACTGTTAGTAAAGAAATATCACCAGGGTTATAGGAAATCTGTTAAGTGAACTCTCCAGAAACTTTAAGTCAGCAAACGTGAAAGATAAAATACTAGCATAAAAAAAAAAATATATATAAATATATATATATTTTCTGGACTGGTCCTTCCAAATCGGTGAAGTTCTACACATAGGAGTAGTGGAGAAAGAGCTCCAGTCTGTGGATTCATGGAAAGAGGACTCCACACAGAAGCAGGTTTGCTGGCAGGACTTGTGACCTCACAGGGGACCCACGCTGGAGCAGTTCATGAAGAACTGTCGCCCATGGAAGGGACCCCATGCTGGAACAGGGGAAGAGCGTGAGGAGTCATGCTGCTGAGGAGGAAGGAGCAGCAGAGACAACATGTGATGGACTGACCACAACTCCCATTCCCCATCCACCTGTGCTGCTGCAAGGGAGGAGGTAGAGAAAAATCAGGAGTCAAGTTCAGCCTGGGAAGAAGGGAAGAGTAGGGATAAGGTGTTTTAAGATTTGGGATTTATTTCTCATTATCCTACTCTGACTTCTAATTTGCAATAAATCAATTTTCTCCAAGTCTTGTCTGTTTTGCCCATGATTGCAATTGGTGAGTGATCTCTCCCCGTCCTTATCTCAAGCCTTTTGTTATAACGTCTCTCCCGCGTCCAGCTGAGGAGAGGCAAGTGATAGAGGGGCTTTGGTGAGCACCTGGCACATGAAGATCTGAGCTGTTAATCTAGTAATGAAAATAGCACCTCATATCATGCTGTTGCAATGATTTCAGATTTAGTTACTCATCATGACAAAGTAGATTTCAGTGAAAAAAAAAAAAAAGCAAAGCTTGTATTTAGTTACTTAAAAATCCTTTTATTCCTCAGTATGGAGGGGGGGGAAAATGTCGCTGTTTTATCTGATATAAATAACTATACTAACTGAGAAGCTAAGTGGTGTAAGCCTGAGCTCTTTGACTTTAAAAAAATTGAAAAAATTAGTTGAGATTATTTCTCCAGCATAGACAACATTTCAGTCACTCCAGAAGTAAGTCTTACAGATCTGCTTTCAGTAAACATCAAGTAAAACCAACCAGAATTATACTATAGGAAATCTCGCTTAATGGAGGAAGTGAAGTCACATTTTATGGCTGTTTATCTACATTTGTGATACATATCATATGGTATGACCTTCAGAAGTAATAAAACTTGAGTTTCCATCTCATCAGAAACTATTTAGCATGCTGCAGTTTGCTAAGGCATGCCATCACTCCAAACCATGAAGCAATAAACTTGGAGTTATTTCCCTGAAGCATACTGACTCCTGGCTTACACTTTGAACAATACAAACTAATTATAATTGCTCTATAAAAAACAGACTTATGCAAAGGCAACTTCTTAACAAAGCGTTCTCTTCAATGGCTTGACAAAAATACATCCTTTTCCTTTAGTGCTTGGAGATATCTTAATCTGAAATCAGGTAAATTACAACTAATTTCTCAGGCATAACTTTTGCAATAACAAGGAACAATATTTCTGTTCACCGTTCAAAATGCAGAGCAAAATTGCTATTGTCATAAATCCATTAATGACAATGCTACTAGGCTGCCAAGTTTAAAAAAAAAAAAAGAGCATTACATGTTGTGTTTCACAATAAAAAAAAAACCCCAAACATTTAAAATCTCATTTTTAACTTCTTGCCCTAGACCAATATTGTTAAGTTTCATGCAAATTATATCACACTTAATAAATGCAATGGATTAAGATTGTCCACTCACTGGATTAAGACAAGTCACTCAAGCTTTATAGCAGTTACCTATGAGAGTTACATGGAGTTATTTGCCTTTAGAAGGAGACAAGGCTTCAAAAACGCCCTCTAGTAACATTTTGAGCATGAACCCTATAAAGCAGATGTTACACAATACCAAAATTTTACAGACACCTGGAGAAATTCACAATGTGAGTTTTGAGGAAGTCTGAGACATGTATGTAAGGACCAACATTTTGAAGTTCTTCCTTGCACAGCCAAGCGGTGACGTCCTCAAAGTCACGAGATGCCTCATTTACATTTTTGCTCTAATTAGAAAACTGCAACTCTGATCGCACAAAAGACAACAACGGACATTTGGATATGCATGCACGTTTTGAAGTGCCACGTGAATCGCCCAGATAACTGAAAATGCAGTGATCAGGAAGAGGCGTTCAGCTCTCAAAGAGGAAGTGCTGTGCAATGTTCCCTTAACTTTTCAGTCTTAAGATCTGAAATCTGCCTTATAGTTAAAATCTACCTGGAAATAGTTTTAATGCTGAGTATACTCTAAGGCTATTATTTCTTGAACACAATCTAATTTAATTGTTAGTTCTCTGATCAAGAATGTAAGTAATGAGAAGTTTGATTTAAAAATAAAAAACCCACCATATTTTCCATGTTTTAGCTTGCACAAATTAGTTGCTTATGAGCTGTGTGGATTCACGTCATGCAGAAAAATAGGATGCAGATTATGCTTTGTATGATTATGACCATCACCTACAATGGAGGCCAAGTGTGGAAGTCCCAGGAGATAAATAGCTCCCCCTGTTTCTGCTGTCGATCCTCTAGAATTTGTTTGATAGCTAACACCATGAGATGCTGTTCTGGCACACAGACTGTATGGGTTTCCACAGTGGGTGTAAAAGACCATGCCTTTCTGATAAGGAGCAGGGACAGCCAAAGAGTTGATCACGTTTGTCAGAACAACTCATAAGTGATGGCTGGACACAGTGGACTGTTAGAAGGCCCAGCATTTCAGAAGTAGCTATGTTAGCATCTTGGTACATGCACAAAAACTATTTCCTAAAATTTCTTATAATGCGAGGATCCCCTAGATAAGAAAACTGGTTTTCAGTCTTTCTCCATAAGATGCCAGATTTAACACATAAGAGACAACTGCTAGGTCTGGAAACAATCTGGCTAAAGCAACAATATTCAATGTAAAAAGACATTGATAAACTAGTGAGGGTAGAGAGTAACCAACTGTTTCGTTGGAAATTCCCCAAGAAAACATTTAGCTGACACAGTCTGTGCATCTCGTTAGGCTTCCTGGCTCCCACAGCAACAGCAGTGAGAGCTGGAACGTCTCACCAATAGTTCAGCCTGTTGTTCTGAAGTGTGGCAGTTATGTCCATGTGGGAAGCATTTATTCATACCAAGCCATAGCAGAAGACTGAGAAACAAATTACGGTTAGTGTTGTTTCAACAAATTGCTACACCGCGAAGAGAAAAAAAAAAAATTAACAGTAACTTGTCAACCCTCACTTCATTGTCCAACTTTAAGGCATTATTGGCACCTTAATGAGATTTAAAAACAAACAAACAAAAAAACCACAACAAAGAGAAACACCTAACACCACACACACATCTTACTTGGAAAGATGTAAATAGGAGGAAATCCAAACGGATAGAGTCTTCAGTCTTTACAACTTTTACCTTAGTTGGAGCAATTACATTTAAATTTGAATTCCTCTGATTTCTTATGGAAACTGTATTTTCCTCCCCAAGAGCTTCTTCACATTCTTGTGAGCTCTAATTTAGTCAGGGAGATAGCAGAGGAGCTGACCTATCTGTAGAGACAGAAATACTCTCCTAACTCAAACTACAAGTAGTTCCCCTTTACTTCACCACACTAAAAGTGTCATTGTTTCAGGTAACTAACCTGATTTCCAGCACTGAAGAAACAGGAAGGGCTAGATTATACCCTAATAAAAACATATCCTGAGGGGAAAAAAAAAAAAATTTATATATATATATATGTATATGTATTTCCAGCATATTTTAATCAGAATAGTTAATAGAAATGCTGAACACAAGCATGAACTTGTCTGTAACTGGGATTTCTCCATATGCAAGGGCTTAATGTCCTCAAAGACTTGGCTAATGAAGCCACCAGGCATTAGTGTGAAGGACATCTACCTCCTGAAAAATCTCTCAAATGATGCAGAAATTAAAAAAAAACCACCATCAGAACTGGGGGTATCCCCACAGAACAGATCTTAAATAAAATATAAGTGACAATGTCCTCAGATTGGAAAACACCGTGCTCCAAGACCAACCCTTGACCAGCTGTAGGACACCATTTGCACCAATGAAACGAGCACATATCTGGACCACGTGCACAACATAAGGTGAAAAAAAAAAATAAAATCATTCCAATATGAAAAAAAAAAGCTACGAAGCTCATTGTTCTGACAATCCATATTTCTGTTTTACCCTGGTGGGAGTTATCTGCAGTTTCCAATAACACTCTACTATTTTTTAATGCTGTAACCAGACATAATGTAGCCTGCTAACCTCACCCAATTAACAAACAACTGGCCTGAAATAGCTCATCATACAATATTACAACTTAAACAGGAATCAAAAGTCCACTAAAGTTTTGTTTCCAAGGTAAGTTTGTTGTTTCATTCACATATTCAGTCTATTGTTACAGAACACTATTATAATAGCACACCAAATGCTATGTCAAAGTCACATGTGGCATAACAGAGTCTATGGAATACATAAATCTTCACAAGGGTCATGTGTAATCTCTCTGGAAATCTTAAGTGGCATTTAATAGACAATCAATAGACAAAGATACATTTAGCCTTCCTGTAGTTCAAGGCAGAAGCATCTTCCAAATAGCATCTCCCCTAAAAATAAGCATCCGCCCCTCTGAAAAACAGCAAGCATCTTAAAAAAAAAAAAAATATCGCACAAAACCACACACCTTTAACAAGCATCCCAAAAAAAAAAAACCCAGCAAACACCTTTAACACGATGCCTTTACAGTATTATGCAAGTAGAGATTCTTTATCCACGATTCTTAAGGACTTGAATTTAGGACATTTCTCCACAGTGATTAATATCATGTCCAGTGCCCTGTACAAACACCGGCACAAAACTGCATTTCTGGTTAGCCAGAGCGCACAGCCTGAATGTCACACCACTTTCTATCGAATTTACACCCACTGACAAAGATCCTGACATGACATAAAACCTTCCCGCTACAACGTTAATCCATAAACATTTATTTTAATTAAAACTTCAACCTTCATAATGAGTTCTCTCTGATCAGAGCTGTGTGTCATGCAGTCACAGCATTTTTGATCCTCCATCACTGACTGAAAAGCCAGGTTTATCGTCTCAAACCACAGCTCAACCTGCTGCTAAGCCTTCCCACCATACAGTTGTCTGAGGTCTGGCTGCTGAAGAAAACATGGTTTGAGTTCCAGTTTCTCTTTCTGATCCCTGCTTTGTCCAGAAATCAATTTTCAGCACTAAAATACTCCCATTTCATAGATGTGAGCAGCTTAAATAAGGCAGATAAATCTGTAACAGTTTTCAGACGTTTTGTGGTATTTTTCCCCCTGCAATTAGGCACATAAAATTTTTAAATAGAGACTGAAAGGAATAGAGATTGTTTTGTTTCAGGAGATGCTTTTACATTTTAATTTCCCAGGGCTCCGATGGATTGAGCAGGTGCCAAGAGGAGGTTGTTTTATTCCTATAATCCACACTCATTCTTTTGTCAAACTCGTGTTGAAAGCCATCCCCTGTTACTTTATATGGCCTCTACGCTAATATCGCAAAGAAGTGGTATCTTCAAGGTTTAAACTTCTTGTTACTACAATTTTTGATTTTTAGAGGAGTAGGTATACACAGTTACACTCTCAGGATTTTAATTTGCTGAACTGAATAAATTTCTAATCCCACTGGTCAGCACACCCGTGTGATCTCCCAGCTCTGAATGCTCTCATCCTTCCCCAGTCCTCTTGGACCCAAGTTTTTTATTTCTGAGTCCAGGCAGCATTCTGCAAATCCCAGGAGCCACTGCCCAGGCTCCAATCAATTCATGCATCTGTGGCATATATTAATTATCAGCTTACACTATTTTTCCACACTGATAAAGCTCCTCCAGTGGCAACCATGACTTTCTTCAGCACCCAAGCCAATGCGCTAATCAGAGATACTGAAAACCAGAAAAGTCTTCGTCTTTTGTCAGCAAAAAACAAACAGCAGCAGGTAGGATTGATTAATTAATTAATACAAACACATTTTCTCTTTGCCTGCCTGCTTAATTCTCTTTTACAGCTCCAATGCCCATTCACGACTCTTCCAAGACTGATGCCCTCTCCATTCTTATGGCACGTTAGCTGTCCTTCACCCACCAGGCACGCCTGGCTGCTCACCACAGAACTCCAAGACTGCGGTTGAAAGTTTGATAGATGGCTTGACCTGCAATAGCATTTCACTGTGCAAGGAATGAATAATAAGACAGCATAGGTGAGCAAAATAAAACACATTAGGTGCCTTTAAGGCACGCTTCCAAAAGCGCTTTCCAGAATCCCCTTGCTTCCTGGAGAGGCTATTGAACACCAGTCTGAACTCTTCTACGCCTATAGGTGACTTACTAAAAATAAGCTTAATTTAATATTAAGTTATCAGCTAATAGCTATGCTGCATACCTCTGCATGAGGATTCTCCTTAAGCTCACACAGCAGGTGTCAGCAGCTGTTCTGGGAACCAGTCTGTGACACAAAACCCCCTCATCTTCAACGCACAGATGAGCTCTTTACAGCTATGTAGCAATGTGGTTATGTTTTAAGTCAGCTAGAAGTGGGGATTTGAAGTTTTGAAAGTCACATTGACAAGTTAACAGACCGTGGAACACGGCCTGCTGGATTTTTCTTAGCCAGAGAAGGATAAAACAAGAATCAGAAAAATACTGTGAATAAAGCCTTGCTACAGTTGGCTCCGGAGATCAGAAACAGATGTTTGGGGGGAATCCCCTCTCTTTTGCAGGTGTTTTTGGGACAAAGTCCTGAACCATAGCTCTTCCTTTGCTTGCAGATGAGAGCAGCATCCCAGAGCTTCCCCTACAGAGAAAGGGGGCTGGTTTGTTCTGTTGCTGCTGTCTGAAAGCAGAGAAGGATATGCTGAAGTGTGTTATTTAAAGCCTTTCTCATTGCTTTATTTCACTGGGACCTGAGCTGTACAATCTAGGGTATCTCGCCAGAGCTGCACTGAAATTGAACCCTTGAAAGAATCACATTGCCAGCTAAGCACCTGTACAGACAAAGGAAGCTTGGAGTCATTTAAGGAAAATTGTACATAAATACCATGGGGATTACAGCAATATGTTCCTGTTTGCATGTGGACTTCAAGTATTTTTTTGAAACAAGGATCTACAGGGCAGTACAAAAGTACTGTGCACCATAGCCAGCTCAAAAACTGTCAGCAATTAGTTTTCTTCAATAGTTATTATGCTTTTTCTGTGACAATAACACCCTGTGAATATTATGCCTCCTGGCAGACTGCAGTGCATCTCCTCTGTAAATTCCCCAAAGCATCAGTACGAGTCTCTGCGCATGGTATTGCAATTATAACGAGGAACGTTCTGAATGCATAAGCCTACCTTCAGCCATCTGGAGTGCTTTCTTTATTAAATTTGTTTTCAGCGTTTATACAGTCTCCTGGCAATTAATTTAAGAGACAAGAGTAAATTTGTCTCATGTTCAGAAGCCTGTCATTCTTCCATTTAATGACAACTTGAGAGATTAAAAGATGAAGCAACACTATGTGTTGCTATTCACTGTCTCCACTGTATCAACATAGAAAAATGCCAGGCTGTTACCTTAAAAATATATCTATGGTGCGTAGATGCATAAGATACAGTATCCTGAAGGATGCACAGACCAATTATTCACATTTCCAGAAGCACAGAGAGATCAGAGGTGCACAGGCCTTGAAACCCATCTAACTCATTAATACCCATAGTTTTAATGTTGTAATTAGCAGTACCCCAAATAAAGCATGGGGGCATATTGCATAAGGCTCCGAATCACCCCAAAGGTCTATAGGAGCATGGTTTGAACAGTTTATAAGCCAGAAAAAGGTGAAGAGGGGTTTGTTGTTGTTATTGCTGTGCAATTTATTTATTTATTTTAATACAAGATTGGATTGCATTTAATCAGAGAAAGGACGATGCACGTAATTATACCGTAGCATGGATGTGCCATTATGGGTTAGTTTTTTGTTTTAATTACAGTCAGTGATTTGAAGCATTAAGAGCCCTCATAATTATTTTCTAACAGTAAGCACAGATGCCCATCTTATTTATATAAGAAGCTCCTTGCATCACTGTTTTCCAAGGACTAAATAAAGTTCACTAAACTCATTAGACTCTGTAACTGAATTGAGCAATCTGTCTACAAAAACAAGACTGATCATTTCAAACTAAACTCCAGCTTCAACCAGCAAACCTTGTCTGAACCAGCGTCAAAACTGCTAAGTCTATTTCTTATTCAGGTAGTTGGCATTCTTATGGAGGATGTTATTCTCCCCCCCCCCCCCCCCCCCAAGTCTCTAGAAAGCCATTCACAACAAAAAATGGTCCAATCCTAAAGTACAATTAATTGCAGACAATTAATTCTCAATCAGTTGCCATAAAACCCAGGATCACTTGGACTAGATCCAGTAAAGACTTGGTTACCTGCACACAAGTACATCACCATGTACTTTCTACAGAATTTAGGTCATGTATTCTGCCATTAAATCTTAATTTCCTTCTAATGAAAATAGACTTGCTGATTACAGCAAATATCCCAAAGCCAGTCCCTTATTAGACTCTTTTTCATAGTGACACATCTTTGTGGACACAGAACTGCATAGTGAACTGCCTTTTATCCTTCACTGGGAAGCCGCAAGCACTGAGAGAACATGACTAAAAAGATTTCAAGAGCATTTTTAAAAGAAAGAAAAAAGAAATAATTTAATAGTGGAGAGGTGCAGAATTAAGAAAAATCTACAAATTCTGAAAGTTGTCGTGCATTGCCTCTCTTGTAAGTAAAATAATGAGGTCTGCTTTTCACTATAAGAGACTGTGATGAAATATTTGGGAACACTTCTAGCAGAATTCCAGGCCTAAATTCTCCCTAAAACCACAAGCACATTACCTTGCAAAGGCAGAACAGCCATTTGGGTGGGAAGGATGTTTAGAGGCTTTTATTTGTTTTTCCAGATTTAAATTTGATTAACTGAAGAAATCTCTTCCATCCCTTTGTGAGGCTGCCCAAATAAATATTTCAAAGCTAACATATTTGAGCCCTCAAGTCTTATTTATAATTTGGGCTTACGTGGACCATTTTGCTTACTCAGTCTTTTTTTACAGGCGTTTTTGATGTAATACACTGAGATCTAGATCCTAGCTAGGCTAGTTTTATTTGGATTTAGCACTATGAAATATACCTAGATACACATTGATTCAGTGAACTCTATATGTCACACAAGGTGGCTGGTAAAGAAGAAAAAGAAAAACACCAAAATGCCAGATATCCAACCTGATCTCGTTGGAGATATCCCTGCTCCTTGCAGGGGGGTTGGACTGGATGGCCCTTAAAGGTCCCTTCCAACCAAAACGATTCTACGATTTTTCTCTTTGCTTGCTAGTGCTGGGTGCTATGGGAAGCTGCACCGGGCTGAAAAATACGCTTTAAACCGTAAGCCCACTCTAAGCATGAAGATCTCATTAAAAGACTGGTGTTTGCTAGACCCAGGAAAGGGCCTAGAATGAGATTTTCCTTATCCATCACATGGCAGATATGCTTTATAATCTGGTAGGAATGAGCTGCTCCATGAGGGAAGAGATGGTTTCTAGCTGGTTACAGGACACAGCAGGAGCTGCTGTGCAGCCCCGGTACCGTGCATCCATGCAACAACAGCATCTGGCCCTTACTTCTCTGTGCCTTGCTTTCCCCTCACACAAGTTATAACTGGATAAGAGGCAGCATTTATGTTCTCTTGAGCGTTGTGAAATGTAATAGATGTTTGCAAAGCACTAGCGGAGCTTTGGATGAAAGGTCTCATCGTAAGGAGAAGCCCTGGTGATCAAAACCCAGGAGCGGATTTGCTGAACAGCAACCCTGGTGTGTAACGGGCCCCCGGAGAGCTTCACAATTAAAGAAATGCATCACTCATCTCATGCCACTTACTTATTTTAACGCAACGCACGAGGAAGACCAAGGAAAGGACAGAAAATAAGGAACGGTTCCAATAAATGTTTCCTTCCAAGACCCGTCAACCCTGAGGAAGCAGGCAATGCTTCTCAGACTGCACTACTCACCAAACACCCAATGTTTGCAACCTGTATCTCCAGTGGAAAGGCACAGCAGCTGACAACCGGTGAGCATGTGGGTGCTTTTAATAGAGACCAGAACAGGTGGGATCCATCAGCCCATCACAGAAACCCACCCAGGGCCACCTGTACCCCACTCCACAGTGCGGGGGGACAGCTGTGAGCACACAAACCCCTCACACAGAGCAGAGAGCTCGGGTCCCTGCCCTAAGGAAAATATAAATTAACAGAACAAACAGCAATAAAGGAAGAGGATAAGAGGGGTGATGTAGTGATTGCTTGTTTCTTACAAAGCCATCAGCCCTTCCTTGCAGTTGCCCTTACAGAGCAAGTTCTGTCGTCCCCCCCCCCCCCATAATTTCCCCCCTTTTGCTATAACACCAATCAGGAGGCTGAACTGGGAACCAGCCGCTCTGCCCAGTCCATTGCCCTGGCTGGAGGCAGAGAATTAGGTTTTTATTTGGATTTTTATTTATTTATTACTTCTCAGAACCTTCACAAACAGAAGCTAGTGGGGCACCCACATATTCTACAGCTGGAAAGGCAAAGAGACAGTACATAAAACAGCAGGGAAAAACCCATACAGGACCACACTGTACCTGCACCACAACTGCAGGTCCTTCCCCACCCATCCTTGCCCTAAACAAAGGGCCCAGCAGCAGCCCAACATTTAGAGTTTTTACCTCTTTCCTAAGACAGTAACAAATTTAACTGTAAAATATTTACATACAACTTATTTTGCCAAATCTAAAGCCCAACTAGAGCTGTACAGCCTGGTACCTGCCCACATAAACCATCAAACCACACACAGCCTTCCCCAGAGACTGGCCGCCAGCAGCACCTAGAGAAATGCAACAGTCAGCCCAACAAGGAACATGGGCACATCTGTGTCAGCAAGGCAGCAGATGCCACATCAACTTCCAAGTAACACTTCAGAAATTATTTCACTTCCATAAAACTAAAAATTTTAACAGGCAAGAGCAACACTAACCTCTCTCAAACTGAGCAGTGCAGACCCTCCTGCTCGCTCCAGGCAGCCAGCTGCTTCTCTGCTTTCCTAAAAGCCTTTTCTATCAGCCGCTGGGAATCAGGGCTAATTACTGATTTCTAGCTTCCACCTTGCCAGCAAGTCTGGCACACAAGTTAAACACCCGAGAGCCGAGTTTGAATGGGGAGTGTCTTCTGTCTCAGAGAACTCGTATTTTTTGTGTTACTGTGATTTGGCTTTTGTTTTCTGGATTACAAGGTCTTCTTACATCAGATGTCTCATCTCTTATATTTACTGATTTCATATGCTTGAATTAATTTTATTAAATTTACTATACCGTTTGTGCTCCCTCTCAGAAACACCGGCTTTTAGACTGGGAAAGAAGCTGCCAGACGCTGATGCCATGAACAGAAGGGTGACTGCACTGCACCGAGGCAGCAGGAGCAATAACTTCATGAAATTCTAACACTGTTCTCTATTTTTACCAATAAATAGGAGCAACTATTGCTTAAAGTAATAAGTATTCACAAAGTTGTTGCTAACACACATCATCGCCTTCAAAAGCACCCGTTTCCTGAAAAAGAAGAGGAAGAATAGCATCATCTTTGGAAAAGCAGTTTCAAAAGAATTAATGTATTTGGCATGGCAAACCCACTGCCACTTTAATTCGGTTTTGACATCCACACAAATGAGTGTCTTAAAAAATGAAGCAGGCATAAAATGGCATAGTGCTTTCCTGAATAACAACTCATAACAAAGCTGGTATTTAGGTTTCAATTTCTTTTGTCACTCTATCAGCTGTGAGCCTTTCCAAGCATCAATCACGAGGAATTGAAATCGTTAGAAACAATTTCCCTGAAAGCCTGCAGCACGCTCGCCGAGATGTAAGTGAGGGCAGGGTCTGTCCTGAAGCAAATGACATTTGGTTGAAATTGGTCGGAGTTGTGAGGTTCATTATAACTTTTTAAGCACTTCTTCTACAGTTACGAAAAAAAAACAATAACAGACTAATCTTAGTAGGCTTTGCCTTTTTACTTCACAGAATCAAAGTGGGTCCCATTTTCTCCTTCTTGGAACAGAAAATGACTTCATAAGCCAAAATTTTCACTGTAATAGCTTTACAGTTTTTGCCTTGTTTAGAAATAACTTTTAGCAAGTTTGTTCAACAATAGAAGAAAAAAATTAAAATTAATCTGTACGAGATATTCTGGGAAAATAATTTTTCTGTACAAAATTCATTAGAATATCCTGTAAAAAAAATAAAATTAAATTTTTTAAAAGAACCAAACCAAACCACCAGCCTTGCCATCCAGAAAGTTTGTGAGAACTTTTGACACGTTTGAGTTTGAAAGCCCTACTTACGGGATTATCACTGTAACCTTGTAACGTTGTGACCTACTCACATAGATGTGAGTCAGGAAGCTGGGGATTTTTTCTAGAATTCAACTTTAAAAAGTTATTTTCTTTTTCTGGTTATTGAAAAGAAAATCCAGATCATTTATGCGCACAGCTTTGGTTTCAATTATTTGATGATATATTCAGCACACAGACATTTCCCTGACGTACCTTTGTAAAACTGATACTTTCAGACAGGGCTATGTTGAGTAGAGGGTTTTCTTGGCTATGGTACAGTGCCTGCTGAAATCCAAGTTGGTTAGTATTAAACACAGATTTTCCAACCTGTTTTGGACTCTAAGATTTGTCATTCAGTCCATTTTGCTTCCAGTGTTGGATAAAATATCAAACAATGCCAGGTATAAAGGTTTCCGAGAATTTACAATAACAATTGTGTGCCGAGCTGTCGGGAATACATAAAGGCAAACCAAAGACATGTAGTGGAAAAACATTCCTAAAAGTGTTTTCTGTCTCATGTTGCGTTTGAAGAAATGGAAGATGCCGTGGAAAGCACAGGTTGCTTACTGATGGCTATATCAAAAGGAAATTTTTGCTGAACAGATTATATCCTGTCTATTTTAAGCAAGTAGCTACATTTATGTTAGATATTTTTAAGCGACTACCTTATAAGACCATGTAACTCAGTTCAGTTTTTGCCTTGATTGCATAAATCAGCAGTTATTTTAACTTAAGCGGAAAAGATTCTAGCGTGAGACAAATAGGGTAAAATACCCGTCAGCGGAACCATCCAAAATGTAACCTTAAAAGCTACGTATTATCCAGCCTGTCATTTCTGTTTACAAAGATTTTTGCTCTTTAATCCCATTAGCCCTGCCGAAATAGCAGGCTGGAGCCTGCACCATCTGGAACCAGTCAGAGCTGAATGAGCAGCTCCACTGGTGATGCTCAGTTGTACAACCCATTGGATGTGCTGGTGCACAGTCTGAGCAATGCTGATCTTTAATTACTCACAGAGACAACAAGGAGGGAACGCGTAAGTGGTTTCCACAGACCTCTCCTTCGTTTGCAAACCCTGTTCTCTCAATATGCCGGTTGAAATAAAATCCCTTTCCCAGGATGCGTTGGTCACCAGGTTGTGTGATCAACAGGAATACCCTGGGCAGTAGGTCAGGAAGGAATTTGGGAGCAGAGATGAATGCAGGTTCAGGGGAGGAAGGTCCACACAGGGTCAATGGACTACACATTGTTCGGGAGAAGGTGTGATGGCACGTGAACAAGGTGTTTCAAAGAACAACAACATGCTTTTTATTCTTCCTCCACAGGCTTCCAAAATTTTCAAATGAGGTGTAAAAACAATCCTTTCTGTTTTGCAAAACCATTTTTCTTTGTCTTGTCTGGTTTTATCTCCTTAACTACAAATGAGGATGAAACTCCCAACTGGTGCTGAAAGAGGAACAGCAGCAGTGTGGAGAAAGGACTGACGCCGTGTCCAGAGCCCGTGTTCTGTTGTTCCTGTGCCCAGTATGTGAATGAACCTTTCCAGAGCTGTGATATGGGTATTCACACTATTAAACTCAAATGCCGCTGCCCAGCACTCTTCAGTTCTTCCATTTCAATCCATCGTGATCCTTATCCCATCAGGGTGATTTAGGTTCCAGTTGCCTTACTTTTTCCAATCAGCTTGCAACTGAATTGACCACCTACTCGCCAATCCTGATACAGTATCGAGTAATATTAATTAGTCTATCTAGTAAGCCTAATAAACAGCAAAGCTTTGTATTTCTCTGTTTCATTTTCTAGTTAATTCATTGTGTGCATTTAACAAAGTGTTCTATAAGGCAACAGATACAGACTGACCAGTCTTCTTCCCATGCAAAATTCAGGCTTTGTTGCTCGTATTTGAAATAGTTCTGAAAAAAACCAGAGTAACGTGTTGGACTGAAGTAAGCATTTATATTGAGAGATTAAATGTGCACAAGTTATCCATAGGATTTTGAACAACTTTTTCACTTTCACTAGTCTCTGATCTGATGAACATATAGATCATTTTGCCATAGCGCATGACTAAACTGATTTCGTGACTGTATTGTCTCAAAATTATCTTCTCTAAATCACCAAGTAAGAAACACTGACCTATGTACAAGTAGATTTCCCTTCCCTCTTTCCTCTCCCCTCTCTAATGAGTCCCTACTTTGCTGTCAGCCATCATCAAATGTTGGAAAAATTTTAAAAGTGAGGAAAAATATTGCAGCTATTAGGTGTTAAGATTCTGACACTCCTTTAGGAGTGGATGAAACAGTTTATTTTGGTTTTCCACAATCTTATTTGGCTTCCCTAAACTTACATATCACATTTTTCCCTAGTAGATATCAAACTTAATTCTGATAAAAGGTTTGGATAAATGCGGTCTGGTTCTGATTACTTATTGACTCTTAAGGCTTTTCTAGCCTTTTAAGTCTAATAAGACTAATAAGTCCCCCTCACGTGCCCCTTTGCCGAGTGAGAATCATCTGCATGGGGCTCAGATAAACATAGGTGAGAAGAGTTTTCGAAAAAAAAGAGGTATTGCTTTCATAATAAGGGTGTTGGGAAACATTTTTGAAGAAATAAGTGGTTTAAGAGTAAAAGGAAGGTAAAATACAAGACTAGAGAAGTAAATATTGCATGAAACAATAAATAACAATAAAGGCCTTCACTTTTTAATATTTTTTAATGAGAAAATAGACACTTGATTATGTATACATACACCATTAGCACTTCTTTACTCTTTTTAGCACCAGTTACCTCCCATGAAATGTTTTCTTTGGACTGCAGGAGAATTTGCTCAGTAAATACAGGTGAGAAGAAAGTCTTTAATGAATTATTGCTAGCAAATATCCAGGAAAGGAGTCGGGCGTTGTGTAGAGAATTCTCAACAATCCAAATAGCTCAAACTGCACACACCACAAAGTTAACAGCATCAAAAGGACAAAAGCTGTCCCTCACAGAGAGAACCGTGCCTGGAACTCTGAGTAACCCACTTGTAGTTCAGCAGCTGACGTATTTCTGATGCCAACCGCTTCTCCTGTGACAGGTGAGATATGTGAGCAAATACTAACGATGGTCACAAGGTAAGTGATGGATGACTCCACGTCTGCTGCCCAAACTCCAGATTTTAGCCCACGGCTTCGCTCAGAGTGCCAGGCCGAGAGGTGCTGTAAATCTGCACGGCTGCAGAGCAGCCTACACAGCAAACGTAAATAAGCTAAAAGGCTTGCCCGCTGAGTCTTTAAATAAGCTTTCATGTAGTAGGAAAAGAGTTGGGCAAGATGTTAATCTGAAGCGGTTTTCATCTATGTGTAGAGACACTGCTCACAGGAAAGAGGATGGCACAGAACTAATAAAAATGAAAAATATTAAGCTGGAAAAGGAAGACGGAACAAGGGTAAAAATTGTTTTAATGCAATAAGATCTATCATGCAGAGTTGAAAAGTCAGACTGTGAAAAGCCAATTAGTGCATCGAGTATGAAAAGCACAGGAATTAAACATAGGGAAGATCAAAGAGCCAAAACATGGATGTTCCCAGCATGCAGACATAAAGGAATTTCACTTGAGTTTATAAGAAAATGTTCCTCAAAATAAATGAAATGCACCGAGAATCCAGTAAAAACAAGCCTGTAATGGGCAAACAACAGATTGCGAAATGGAAGTATAAAAGCCAAACCTTTATATAGCATCTCACGTCAACAAGACACTTTAAGGTTGGGTTTGTGAGATTCTGTGTCATAAATGCCACAACTTTAAAAGCTGATTGGTTACTTGATATATGTTTTCATTTAATCTCTTCTGCTCATTATTTAATCTCTTTTTAATTCTGCTCATTTATTTGATCTCTTTTTGCTCATTAACACTCTTCTTGGAGTGTTAATGAGCAAAAAGCTGGATTCTAGTATAGTTCCCTATTATTAGAACAAAAACATAAGGACCAACATCAACATCCATATTTTAAATTATTAACAAATGTCTGGGAAATAGTCAACTTGGGTGCTCATTGTGGTCTGGACTCATTAAGAACTGCTTTAATACAAGAACTGACTTCGTAAGTGATTTTTCTGCATTTAGAGGAGTCACCTGCAGCTTTTATTGAAAGCAGATCAAGCAGGTTTTTAGCTGGATAAGGGAAACCATTGGGCAGTATAGGATGCTTTCAAAATATTATACTTGGAAACAAAAAGTTGCTTCAGTTTCCAGCAATTACTGACAAAATTTGGCCTAAAATCTACATATATCATGAAAAAATAAATTGGCAAAATATTTACACTGAGCTATGAGAACCTTGAATTAAGCCATGCGGGTGCTTCCTGCAGGCTGAATGAACACTGACTTTGTGTCCTTGAGCAGCTGGGGTCAGCATCAGCACTTGCAGCTTCCAGTGGGAACTGTGCTGGTTTTGGCTGGGACAGAGTTAATTTTCTTCGTAGCAGCCGATATGGGGCTATGTTTTGGATATGTGCTGAAAACAGTGTTGATAACCAGCTCGTTTTGTCAGTCTGTCAGGTAATCTCGGCGTAAGAGCCTTCTGGGGAACAGCTATGAAAGATCTCTGAATTGACAAAACAGACAAAATTCCTCTTGCTTAGGAATTTGTAATCAGTGTTTAAAGCTTGCCTATTACTCCATCTACTGAAGTCTTAGTGGAACAATTATGCAGAGGAATTGTCCAAATAGTCAGAGTAGGGAAGCTATCATAGACACCGCCACCTCTCTTTTTTTTTTTTCCTGCATTGATGCATTTTACATTTCAACCATTAAAGAGATTTTTGTGTACTATATGTTTTGAATAGCTTAAAGTTGCAATTCAAGATCCGTGTGTTTAATATCAGAAATATAAGTAATTTAAAAGTGAAAATTACATTAAGGTGTTCAGTCCTGTCTCACTTTTTAAGCATTGGAAAAAAAGTTTAAGGATGAAATCAAGTATAATAATTTACTTAACAAGAGAATTTTATGTTTCTTGAGGCAGTCAGTACTTCCACCTACTGTCAAATCAATATCCAAGGTTCTGGATGAGCTTAAGCTCATCTTTTAGTTCAGCCATTATGCTAAAATGCTCTGCGGTGTATATGGAAAGTTCTTCAGATGAGATTTGTTCTTTCAAATAATAAAATTTATACAGTTAGAGGCTAGCTTTGCAATGTTTGTTCACTGTACTGTAAACACTAAATAGCTAAGGAACCTAAGCACTCATCTTACCGTTTGGGATGCTTTATCTTTGAATGCTTGATCTTTGTGGATGTAACTGCAACCAGCGAAGTTTTGCTCAAGCTTCTAGATTATGACGGACCTGTGTGGCTAAAATCTACTATATATAGCATCTTCCTTCCAAGAAGTTACTCTGTAAAATCTTAATTTACAATATTATTATTCATTTTCTAACACTTGTATCCTGAAAATAAAAAAAAAATTCTGGAAGAAAAAATATCCTCAAACTTCCAACTTGCAAACTTTCATAAAAGTAAAACCAGCTTTAGTACTGCCTGCAGTTATAAGAATAATTTTGCAGTTAACTTGAACCAAGTATAGAAGTAACATCTCCCAAACTTCTGCTATCAAAGCTACTAGCACTACTGAAGATAGAATAGATTCCGTGAAAAGAAATCTGCCAGTAGCTATTAGACAACAGTTATAAAATCAGATTGCAAGGCTCATATCATTAGTAAGAACAAACAATTAAGTGAAAATCACCAGTAGAAAAAAAAATAATTTTTTAGTGCCATAGACATTTCAGGAAAGCTGAAACAGCAGCAGTTTACTGAGCCGTCAACAGCATCATTGTCACACAGGTCACCTTTTAACAGAGTAAGGCTAGGACACAGCAGCTTTCGCTCGTTCTTCTGCCTGTGGTAGGTCCACTTGTTCATCCGTTCGCCTTTTTCAAACCAAGGCACATCCTCTAGATGTTGTTACACCCTGGCAGTGCTTTGGTTTGTGGTTATTGATCTCCAAAAGATCAATGTGGTGATGCCTGTCTGTAAAGCGGTCAATGCTCAAATGTTACCATAGAGCAATCCTCTCCTCACCCTTTTCTATCCCCAGCACGGCAATTACTTCCCCACAACAGCCATCACTAGCACAGAAGTCCTGTGTCCCTTACTGTGTGACTGTTCATAACGTTGAAATGACTGTAATTTAAAAAAAAAAAAAGAAAAAAAAAAAAACAAGAAGAAAACCCAAACTATCAACTGTTGATTATTTCTTTGAAACCCAACCATTTGCTGCCTCACTTGCGGTTGGCTCCCAGCCACCTTTCCCTCTTCATTAGCCCGGTGTATGGAATTGGACAGACCGTATTCAGCAGTCGTACGGTACTGGGCAGTAACTGGAATGGCTGGTTACAAAAATAATAGTGTCGAAAGTGGGAAAGCTTTATCTGCATCCCTTAACTGAAACCCTTATCTCCCTTTAAATACAACACTCAACAACCTAAAGATCCGTTAAAGACCCCAGCACTGGCAACAAAACTGACATACAGAAGTTAAAAAAGAAAAAAAAAAAAATCACACACCAAAAACCACTCAAACAACTTCACTCAGTCTTTGCTTGCACAGACTATCTCTTTCCTCTGTCCTTCTCCAGAAGAATGCTGTCTCTAAGCCGGAGCTGACCCGGAAGAGGCAAGTACCACTGTGGCCACAGCTCCAGCCAACGCAGAGATGGTTTTAATGAAGTTCTCCATTTCACACCTGCATTTCTGCTGACTGGCACCTGCCAGTTTCTCAGGCACTGCTCCACTCTAGAGCAATCTGACTCCTCTCTGGGGGTGTGCTTACCCCACTGACCACGCTTGGCCCTGGGAACAGAAGTCACATTAAGACTGCAATCAGAGCAATTAAATCTCACTGATCTACCCTCACTCTGATACACTAGAAATTGTTTTTCAACCCTGGCTCAAAGCTCGCATCATGAAACGTGACGAGAGAGCTAGCAAGCCTTGGATTGTCATTTGAACAACAAACCGTACAGTCATAACACGCTGAATATTTTACTTCCAAATGAAAGCAGCTCCATGAAGACTCCTTGAATGAATTAGTCCCAGCTTTGAGCTAGAAATGATGTGGATAAGGAGGGCTGAAAGAATGAGCCCTCCTGCAGCTCGGCCTTCAAAGCAAACTGATGTTCAAAGTTGCATACGGACCGACATTGTCTGGCTGAGAAATGCCGTGTTGATACACTTGTGCTACCAATCCATTTCTGAAACTTTGAATATTTGATTCAGCTTCTCAATTGTTCTTTTAAAGCTGTTGATGAAAGACTGTGTTTAAGTTCCTCCCAATATGTCTTCGTTCAGTGTGTAAAAAGGACACATTTCAAACCCTTCGTACTATTATGTGACTGGCTTTTTAACCCACTAAAATCCAGCACTACTAACAAGCATACTCTTGAGATCTTTGTTAGTTTTCTAAAGAATTTACATGTATATGTTTGCATGTAAATAGATATATATATACACACACACATACAGACAGAGTACCTCCATGCCTACAAATGGTTTTGGGATGGAAGACATTCCCTCTCCTCCTGGAAGTCTATTTTCCTGACTGAATTTTCAGACAGCACAATTTTTTCTGAACCTCATATTAAACTCACTATATTTTACAGAGCAAATAAAAACCCTACCAGATGGCTAGCCAAGGCCATTACAGGCTGTCATTGCTTTCCACACCCACCTGTCCCTCTGGATTAGGAATTATGACTGAAGAGTTGGTTTTCCGCGTGCACTTTTTTGTAGCGGCGTTGCCGGTGAACAGATGATGCCTCACAGTTCTCTGCAGCTCCCGCAGAGCATTCGGCTGCCGTTCAGGGGAGTTGCTTTGCTCTCTTTTCTCAGAGAAGGAAAATGTGAGTTAGAAAGGATTACGCCTGCTCAGAGAAAAATGCCATCTGATGGAGAGTGTAATATTTCACTGTGCGGCTAAAACCTGGATACGACAAAATCTGAAGGAAATTCAGCCTTATGTTCAAAAATAGATGCATGCCAGGGCCATGGGTATCACACTTCTAGAGCCAACTGGAGGCTCCATGTTCTCTGACTCACACTACACAGTCTTCGTTTACAAAATGGACACACAGGTATTTTTAACCAGATTCGTAATAACTTCTCCCAAAATGGACATTTGCTTCCTCATTTCCAATTCCTTCCTCCTCCCCACAGTGCCTTGCAGGACCTTGAAGCATATCAGTGTGAAGTCCAAGAAGCAGCTCCCAACAAAATTTTGTCTCCTCATCTGATCAGCAAACTGGTCAGCATCCAGCTCTGAGAGCACAGGCTGCAACAAGGCCAGCTAATTGGTGTTAATGTGGAGTACATGGGACTGCCCAACGGCAAACAGCAGCTGATTTGAGTTAGCATGTGTTTGTCATCAATAAAAGAGATCGATTTCAAATCATGTAGTATTTGCTAGGGCTCTGTTCCCAGGCAGTGACTACAGGCACTGCCACCTTCTAACTTATCTTTTCATCCGAGAGCTTAGGGACTTGCTTCATCTGGCTTTTTTTTTTTTTCTTTATTTGCACAGATGTATACATAAAACATAATTTAGTCCTTCCTTTGCAAAGTGCTCCAAATGCTATTCATTAATTTTAGCACACACAGCAGGGCTGTAAGTCCTGGAAATGTTACGACTGCTTCAACCTAAATCTTCCTCCACAGAAAACACAAACATTGTTAAGTGCAAACAAATATCAGCTGAGCAGCAGACAGCAATTCAGTAGAGTTTCTAAAGACGAATTGGAAGGAATAAGGAATATTGTGTCATATTAGGAGTGTGACAAACTAACAAATCCCTTCTTTGCTACCCAAACTTACTGCTCTGTCCAGGGATGCTGAACTTCCCTTTCCCGGCTCCAAGAGGGGCAGCTTCTCTCCAGCAGCAGGAAGGAGCCCAGATTAAAAGGGGTGAATAATCCCCGTGACCCCCAGTTTGCTGCCTTGCTCCTGTACCACCACTCAGTAATTTATTTTTTTTATTGGTAGGCAAAAACTGCCAAACCACCCTCAGCTTCTTCCTCCTCCTTGTATTTATCTTTTTTTTTTTTTTTCAACTCAGATAGCCAGTTTTAAACTCCAAGTTACTGTGTCACTCTGCAGGGACGGTGAGTGAGAGGCTCTCTAAATTTCTAAACGAACATTTTTTACAATGTGATTTCAGCAGCCCTGAAGTGATCCTGAAAACCACTGTGGTGACATGGGAACAGTTTCACTTAGGGGAATGGCAAAGGCAGCTGTCAGCAAAAAAACTGTGCTCTCCAGGACTCAGCTGCGTATACTCAGATGTGTGATGGATAATTAAAACAATTGCAAGTGTTTGCTTTGTCTTTCTCTATATTGTAACACTTCTCCTGATGCTGAGCTCATACAAATGAATGACTAACAACCTTAAATTTAGCCCAAAACTTAGATTTTTGCTTTAAATAATTGTCTTTAATCCAAAGAAATGCAATAGGGTATTTAAGTGCAACTTATTTCACAGCAGTCAGTCCATTTTCACTCTCCACTGCCTTCCCAACGTCAGTGCGCATCTGCGTGTTGCGTTAAAAGCCAGGTGACGATGGGAGCGGTGCAGGGTACAGTACCGGCACTCAGCACATAGTGCCCGTTCAGACTCCATGGGGATTCTGGCTGCCCACTCTGGTCAAAATTATCTGTTAGTACATTTTATCCTCATCATCTCCATCCCTCTGGTAACTGTCCTAGCCACAATACGACAGCGGAGGTATTGTGTAAATATCAACTCCTGTACAAACCCATGGACCAGTCATTGATGATTTTGTTCTCATTTGTATCGATTCAAGACCGAAGAATTAATCCCTGCAGCACATAATACAAATACATCCGCCTAGTGACATTTCCTTGCTTCTGGTTATGTTCTGTGACCTTTATGTCAAGCAGATTTTAGCATGCTTTTTAAGGTCTGAGCTCAGACATTCCCTGAGAATGCTCGCGCACGCAGCAGCTTTGAGACCGGGGCAGAAGCTTTCAGCAGGCGAGGCAGCATCAGCCACGCTGTACAGCTGCTTTGGCCACATTTGGGTTCCTCAGCCGGCACTGGTGATTAGCAAATGTCAGCTGGGTAACAAGCAAGGTACATACAACATCAGAATTAGAAGGATTTCTTGTTTTTCCCCCCCCCCCCCATCAGTTCTACAGTTCAAGTTTACAAATCCAGCAGAAAACGGAAGAGTTAGCATATTCAGACTAGACGGGGCTTCCACTTGCTGACAGTGATATTTTCAGCATGATGATTAAGTAAATGTATAACCACTTTCAGAATTAGCTCCCAAACACCAGATGGAAAGATAATTGAAGCCAATGTAGAAGTCATAATAGACAATTGAAGTCAACTACATTCCAAATCACTGATATATCTTTAATTCAGGTTACAACAGGTACTTTTCATTTGCATTTTTGATCTCAGCTACAGTCTCTCTGGGATTTATCATGATCAATGATGATGAATCATAAGCAGTGAACAACATGGCTTAAATTCAGTTTCAAGTACACCATTTAGAAGGCGACCAGTAAAGCAGAATAAATGTTTTTGGTTTTTTTTTTCTTATGAACTGAGCAGACTCATCTGGTGTCAGGGACGACAAGTATCAGAAGCCATAAAAATGAGAAAAAACAAGCCATGGGAATGAGAAACAAGGGACTTTCTGAGAGAAGGAAAACAAGATAAAGGACACCTGGTGGTGTTTGGGCAATCAGAGGGTATATAAGCACATAAGCTTCGCATGCAGTGGGGGTCGTGACTACGTTGCCACAATCTGGGAAGAGTAAAGTGACAAATAAATATGCCATTTCTCAGTGCCACTCTTACAGCACCTTTCCAGAACAGAACCATACTTTAACTTGAAAGCAAAAAATATCTCTGCCAAGTAATACATATTAAACAAAGTGATTTTAATTATAGCTCATTAGGTTTTGTTTACTACGTCTAGCTAGCTCAGGAAGTGCCTAGGAGACAGCAGCCTGGCCTGACGTTCAAAGCTGTTGGATGGATTGCTATTAATTTTAATGGGATAAAAATGATCCTGAAAGGGATGAGTTTGAAAAATTTAAGATATGCTTTTAAATTCCTTTGGTATCTAGAAAACTTCTTACTTGCATGCTTTTGTAGACTGCAAAGTCTTGAGAACAATCATAACGGAGCCACTGCTAGCCGAGTTTAGTGACAGGTACTGCAGAAGCAATTAAAACCTTGAAGTCTTGAGTAGCTGAGAGAAAAAGTCTGACTTCCTTTCATGTTCAGAAGGTCCCTAAGTGAATTTGATGCTGGCATGATAGAACCAAATGGCTTCCAAGTAGGAACCTGACACAGAGCTAGTAGAGTTTGACAGGGAGTGTCAAATGATTTCTGTAGAGCTCTAGATACTCCTGATTACTTATGAAGAAAAGTATCATAAGAATATGGAAGTGTCTTTTCAAAGTTAGACAGTGAAATAAGCTTTAATCCTTTAAGTTCACCCATGCAATAAATATCAAGCAACTTCTAGTATGGAATTTCTAACCCAGAAGAGAAGGCCTACACTAGCTCAGCAGAAGATAAAGTGAGCTGAAGAAAATGCTTTTGATAATACTAGTGACCTTTAAAGCTCTGAGGACACTCAATAACATAACATCAGCTTTTAGAAACTGTCAGAATTCAAAGAAATTGCTGTCACACAAAACTGAGAATTGATGAGAATTTCTCTGTCTTACCTGACCAGGTAGTTTAGAGCTGCTACTGCTGTAAAGGGAGCATCAGTCCATAAAATCCTAAAGTAATATTCCCAGACTCCCACTAAGGAAAAAAAAAAAGTTAAATACTGCCATGGCAACAGAAAAAGCTGGAATTTAGAAGACATACCACTTTTTTCCAGGCTGCACCCAGTTCCAGGTCATCCTCAACCATGAAAGGCCAATGACTGAAGAAGTCAGAAACTAGCAGAGTTTTTGTACCTTGCATTTAAAAATAAACCAAGTTGTATTAGCTGCCTTCAGGTATTAATAATTAATTCTTTTAATAACTAAATATGCCAGGTGGCCATTTTCCATTCTGAGAATAGAGACTGTTAGAGGTAATGTGCTAAGTCAAACTCAGCAGCCTGGTACATACTGATGCTTTAACGAAGTGTACTTTCTGATTTTCTAATAGCTGATACAGAAATGCTGCTGATTGAAATCAAAAGCTGCCATTAAACAGCTGAGCGTTGTACCATATACCTGCTATTCTGCTTAGAAATGTTTAGCTTTGCTGTTGTCATCCAAGGTCACTTCTCACCGGAGGTCGCCAGGTCCATGGTCAAATGGAGCACAGATCTCCTCGATGCTACTGAGCAGTCCTCTGCTCTTGTTTTAGTCATAGCAGGGCTGGAGACAGGCATCTTCCCTGTTTCTTTTTTTTTGCTTTTGTTTTCCTTTCTTTCTTTCTTCAGTTGCTTGCTATAGCTGTTTAGATCTGTTTGCAATGTCAGTGGGAGGGGATGAGAAATGAAGCTCAACAGGTGGTGGGATTGCTACTGGCAGCCAATTTGTTATCATTAGCTAGTAGAAGGAAAATAGTATTCAAATAAAAAAAAAAAAATTAAAGCATAGAAACTAATGGGGCTCTAATCTCTGTACTTGGCACTATTCCTAATTTAAACAAAGCCTCACAGTAACTATTCATCAAATTCTTGGCCTGAAGAAAATTTTCTTTGTATATATTTGGAGGATAGAAGATGTAGCTTGAAGTTTGCAAAAAACTATACTGGTTTGGTATCTATGTAGAACAAAGGAGGACATAGTGATTCCTTTACTTCATTCAGAGTAAATCAAGAGAAATGCAATGATTCCTACTGAGTTACACCAGACAGACTAAAGACATACAGTAAACACATCAGCATTTAGCACACTGCTGATTAAATCAGCCTGGTAGGAATTTTATTGGTAACAAAAGACATGCGACCCTGGGAAATATTATATCAAAGCTTGAGTCATAGGCCCAAAAAAGTGTATTTAACCAGTTTTATAGGATGGATTTTTATCTGACTGACAAGAATCATTAGATATAATTTTGCATTTATTTTCCTTCTTTTTTTAAAACCTAGTATTTGCAAATAACCAAACACCTGATATTCAAGGAAGACAGTGCAAGGCTTGTATTTACCCTCACTGAGCTCCCAGCAGCAGTAACAACATTGGAACTACTTCAGAGGTCTGTCCAATGTGCAGGGTGAATATACACCAAGTACACGGGTGGGTAGGAGTGGCATTCTTTGGAAAATAAAGACAATTTCATCCCCCGGTATCCAGATCTCCTTTAGGTAGCTACTTGTTGTAAATAACATATGTTCTCTTTGTGATACTGTAAGGAGAGAAAACAGAACCCAGATTGGCACACACATGGGAGAACTTACCAATTCACATACACAGAATTGCCTTTAGATAAACCACAGTAACCTGGAGTTGGAGCTCACTGAAGATTAAGAAGCTGGTGCGTAGTCATGTTGCCGCACTGACTTCGGAGGGGTAAGCTAAAGACAGATTCCTGGTGAGACGCCATCCCTGTTGGTGTTAATTGAGTGTTGTTTCTATAATAACTCATGCAATTCCAGTACAGTGGGCAGTAGAAGAAAGCAACTCAAAATGATTTTGGAAAAGAGCCATTGTTCTATCCTTCTCCAACTGAATTCCAAACCCTTGATGCCACTCTGCAGATTGCCAAAGCCACCTATGGATCCAGGTTGGAGAAGCAGCAGGCTATTTATTCAGTGTTGTTTCTCTTCCTAAGTCTGCTGCAGCTGCAAATCCACTACTAAAAACCTCTACCCAACACTCCTGGATTCATTACTATGCTGCTCTGGTTCAAATGTCAGCAGCAGAACACATAGTACACGATGAGTTTAGAGAGCAATTCGGAGAGTGAATTGCTCTGAGCGGCAAACATTCATTATAGCAATTCACCAGGTCCCTAAATATCTCCCCCAAGCTTTAATGACGCAGGGGTACATCAGCATAATTATCCAGGATATTTTGTTGCAGCTGCTTCCTTTTGATATCTTCTTGTATCATGTTTATGGGCTATAGAATGCTTTCTTTAGTACTGAAAATTTGACCAAAACCCATAGCACCTCAGTGGAATAACTGACTGCTCAAAATTATTCCTGAATGAGGAATTCTCGTATTTAATTGTCACTAACCTCATTGACAGTCTTGCCACTCACTTCCCCAGGAGCAGGTACAGGCTGTTGTAACCTAAAGATACAACTGGCGCATAATTATCGAGCCAGTGTACAACCTTGAAGTCAACTGTGTAACAGACACAAGCCAAAAAGACCACAAAAAAATATATTCTGCAGAATGTGATGACCTTTACAGGTCCCCTCCAAGCCAAACTATAATCTATATGAGCCTCAGAACATCTGGACATTCTGTAACAGACTTAAGATCTTGAGCACTGACACATCAAAAGCCATGAGAAGAAAAAAAAACCAAAAAACAAAAAAAAACCATTAAAATGCCCAAACAAAACAAGAATTATGCTTTGGAGTTGGGGTTTTGTGTGTTTTCTTGCAATGAAGAGGATGAAACACAGATGACTCTGGAGAATTATACAAACATTTCTGGGACAGAGTGCGGTTGCCATGCAGGCAGCCACCACACAAAGCAGAGTACTCCCCATACGGATGGATCGGCTTTACTGTCAGTGGACCACTGAAGTTAGGGTGGCTGCTCATTGAATAAATGAGCTTCTTATGACCAGCAAAAGCAGCCTGGCGGATGGCGACTGATGAAGGTGCACAGTAGTTATGGGAGCTCTGGTTATCCTTGGAGTTTATATAGCCATAAAATGTAATGCCAGAAAAGATTATATCACTGTGGTACAGGCCAAAGGTCTCCTCTAATTTTAGCAAAATCTTGCCTTATGGATGACATCTGATCTTGAATTTTAGCCTGCCATTGGGGGAAAATCTCCACCACTACTCAGCATATTATTCCAGTCTTCAAAAATAACCCCTACTTCAGCCTGGCTTTAACTCCAACTCACCATTAAGTTTTGAGATGTAGTATTAGATTCAGTTTACAGGGGTTTCCCCTGTGCAGGGAGCACGTAGAAACAAACTACTTGTTAAATGGATTTTTTTTTACAACTGTGACACTTCGTTCTTGTTAAGAGCAGTGGTGTCAAGTGAGCTTCAAGTGGCTGGGTGAGGTCCCTCCTACATAACCAGCAAACTCCTAAACTTCACTCACTAGGAGAGAAAAGTGACAGAAGGAACAGTAATGCAATTTCTTACCTTTCTTTGTCAATATAGAAAAGCATTGGTGAATTCTAAGTCAGAATTAGTTATCTGTGTTGCTGCTCATAAAAGCAAGTTCTCAGTGGTCACATGCTTCCAATTTTTGTCTTTAACAACTCTTCAGCAAAAAAAAATCCCCAAGAGGTATTTTGCAAAAACTGCCAAACCTAGCTTGTGTTCCACATTTAAGCTCTGCTTAATTACAGTAGTTTCCTAGCTCTTATATGAGTCTTTCCATGTATAGATTTTCCCAAGCTTTAAAGGAAGTCAGTAGATACCTCCCCTCTTAAAGATGAGGAAAACAAGGCAAGGAGAAAATGACCCATCCAAAGCTTTCTGCACATCAAATCAGAAGCAGACCTGGGAACATAATGCCAGCATACAGTGAGGGCTGGCTGCTCTCTCAAAGGAGAAGGAGCCACAGGGCATCCCCAGCTCAGCAGAGCAGGGGCCTCACCAACCAGGGCCATCCACAGTACCTAAGCAAAGCGAGTCCAGAGACAGTAGCCAGGTCCAACGAAGAACCCACATTACAACACAGTATCACCACAATAAGGCAGATCCCAGGTCCAGATAGGAAGTCAACCCACAGGTCATGATCACGTCCAATGATCACCAGGCAGGCCCATGGTGATAAGATAGGGCAAAGGCCAAGATACAGAATAAAGCCAGAAGCTGAGACCAAGATCATGGAGCTCCATAGCCATACAAAGCATTTCTGTAGCAGAACTGGAAGCATTACTTTCCCACAGCACAGCTCAAGATATTGCACTGGGCTACAGAACCATTACAGCTTTACTCAGCTCAGACTGAGCTTAAACAGAATCCTGAGCCCAGAGCTGGGGGTGGAGGCCCCAGGTGAGGCTGGTTGGTGCCATTAAGGCTTTTCAGTGCTCTCGGCACCCTGACAGGCACTCCTCATGAAGCTGTGTCTGTTTACAATCACAGAATGGTTTGGATTGGAAGGGACCTTCAAAGCCCATCCAGTCCAACCCCCCTGCAACCAGATCATGTTGCTCAGAGCCCCATCCAGCCTGGCCTTGAATGTTTCCAGGGATGGGAAACATCCACCACTTCTCTGGACAACCTGTTCCAGTGTTCCACCACCCTCAGTGTAAAAAATTTCTTCCTTATGTATAACTTAAATCTACCTCCTTGGTGCAAATTAGCTTTAGCGTATTTTTAGGAGTGGTGCAGGCTTCAGCATTTTGAATTATTTTCCATTGCCTTGGTCTCCTCCTTTGCAGAAGGTGAAAGGCAGAGGGAAGGGAGAAGGGGCTGAGACAGACTCTGCGTGTCCTCAGCTGCTTTTCTTTCCATGCCAAAGGTTCTGCATGTGTCAGAGAGCGCTGGTGGAAATTACAAATGAACTCACCAGTTATATAAAGGACAAGAGCAGTCAAAAGGGAGAAGTGAAGCTGATTTGGATTATATTTTTTCATCTTCCTGCTTTCAAGTCAATGAGTCCCAGCTGCAGCTTATAACAGTAGCCATACAAGATGCAATTGCCCCTGAAGCTCCGTGGCAGCTTTGCTAATGGTTTGTGTTACGGGAAAAGAATGCTAAGAGAGTGCCAGGAAAAGGAAGATGGAAATCCCTTTCTTCTTAAGATTGATTGAGAGAAAATATTGTTACATCTAAAATTTCATAGCATAGTGAAGTAGACTACAGTCCTCCATGATTTTCATGGTGTTAATAGGACAATTTTTTTTTAAAGTCGTTACTGATAATAGAGTGATAGTTAATGATTTTCCAAAGACCACCTACAGCAAATTTATCTGTGATCTTGTTTGGCTGTTCAGTTTGTAGGAGAAAACTCATCCTATTGCACACAGTAGTATAGCTCCAATTGTAGCAGAATGATGTCCAGCAAGATGACGTTGGTTGTTGACACAAGCCTATCCACTTTTCTGTAGACGTGATTACTTTTATGGGAAACTTCCTTAGCAGATCAGATCGCTGAGGGTAACCGGATTCATCCTGTTTACTGTCCTTGTCTGGAAGCACCAAGCTGTTGGAAAGTAGAATTGTTGCTCCTGTGTAACCAGCACGCTCAAAATATAAGTTTTGGCTGAACTTCATTTCAGAGCTCCGTTTATAAAGCATCTTGAAGGCAGTGTAAAATTACCTTATACTTTCTTATATCCAAAGATTGCATTTAACAGCTTAGATTGCCAGTTCTGTCACAGCCACTTTGTACAGATGAGTTTGCAGTTTTATGATTCAGCTGTACTGGAGAGAAAATATCATGCTGTGCTCACTGGTGATAGTACAATTATTCTAATTCTTTAGTTATATTTTAATGAAGTATTTTGAACGAAGTTCAATTTTAATGTGTATTGAGTTTGCGATGTTAATTAGAGCACTTCCATTTATTTCATAGAAATGTTTTGAGTGTAATTTTATACTTTCTGCAAGAACACATTGCAAGTACTACATCTTAAGTCTTACGAGATAATAGAAATGTCACAATTTCATGTTCTGCACCAGATATAAATGGAGCTGTCATGCAATATTCCATTTCTGACAAGAAGCCAATAAACCAAGAGAAGAAAGAAGGAAAAATCCTCAAAAAAAAAAACCCCAACCAAATGAAGCAGTGATTGATGGGCACGTAGCTGAGCTGGGATTTCCATGAATAACGTTAGTTACACAACATGCCAAAAGAGAGAGGTTCCAAAGAGAATGATTTTATGATTAGATGGAAATTGTAATCAGGCCCAGAATAGTTGTAGGAATTAAATCCTGCTAAACATGGAAAGGAAGAAAAAGGATAACCGCTCTCGTTTTAAACAAGGTTTTGGTTTTTTTGGCATCTTATTTTGTGGCAGCTGTCCTGCCTATAAATTACGTATTTCTTTTTTTTAATTGACAAGTGAAAAAGCTCATTAAAACAAAACTCTACCTGTACTGCTGATAATATTCCATGTTATTAAATCTGAAAGATTTTTTTTTAATCTCATTTACTCCTCAGTAATTTACCACCCACACATTAGATGTCTTGGGCAATAAAAACCTCTGTAGTTACTTTGCTTTCTGGGATGTTTTAACAGGGTTTTGTAACCTGTGAAGCACTGAGAGAGGTTTGTAGACAAACATTTCATTCATTTCATTTCAACAAAATGAAAATAGAGTAAAAGATTTTAGTCAAAATTAGAGCCTGTAAAATGTATTTTCCCTTCTAACAAAATATAAGTTATCTGACAACATTAACAGAGACAACTGAAGTGTGTGAGAGAGAAAACTTTTGAAATTTGGCTTTGGAGGCCAATATAACAGAATAACTAACACAAGCTGTCCAAGCATCAAATCCTAGTTCCCAGCACAAGGCTGTGAATGGAAATGGAAATTCAATTTGTTTAAGTCCAAGTCTATGTAAAATTCCAGTAGCCCTCTGAGCAGCAAGGTGTCTATGGTACTCCTGCAAAAGGGCTGTGACCACCTTACCCTGTTCTTTCTTCCAGTCTTCCACTTCTGTCAAGTGAAGACCAGACCAAGAGCTAAGACCAGACTAGAAGACCGGACCAAGCTATCAGTGTATTGTATGAAAAAGTGTATGTCTGCAGACTTTCATGTGCACTTGATAACTTGCGTGCACGTAAGTACCAAGCTTAAGACTCCAGTTATGGAATAAGGATCCAACACGAGCTGAAGGATCTACCTCAGGAAAAGCCAACTTCAAACTGGGGCTATAGTCACCAAAATGGCCAGAAGTGTAGGCAGCGTGCATGTACACCAATACCATTTCGAAGGAAGCATGTGCAAGGTGAAATGTAGAGATTGCTGTTGTTCAAAAATGTAAAGGGTGATTTACAGGCAAGAGATATCAAAGAACTTAAGAGGCAGCCAGTGTTGTGCTCTTGGCAGCTCAGCAGAAGCCTCATCTCAGCTGTGGCTTAGGCTTAGGCTGGACAAAGCACTGGGCAGTGAAATGCAGGGCAGTGGTCACTTGCCCACTGGAGGCTGCAGCCTGACAAGACGCTATGTGCAGAAAACAGGGAGAATTTTAATACCCAACCCTGTGAACTCTGAAATGGCAGAATCTACTTTAAATTATGAGGGATGTTACTCTGTGTGCTCGGAGGAGGGATTGTATCGAGCTATTTTTAAGTAGGCTAACTTTTTTTTATCCTTTTTCAGTAGACTTTCAGCTTGTAGTTCTTTCCTTACTCCTTAGAATTAAAACTAAAGGGGGAAAAAAAATGACAACTTTTGGTTTCACGTCTCGCGCACAAATTATCTTACGACAAGGTCAACATTGCGTGCATTGTTCTCCCATAGATTGTCTGTACTTGCTGATAATTCATTCATTTTCTGGCTCATCACCTCTTCCTTCCAGGGGATTAAATGGCCCTTATGTCTCCTCAAGAAATATGAGAGAGCTTGATTGCACAGGGATGACAAGAAGGATGAATGGATTGAATTTCGACATGGCTCTCTCCTCTGCTTCTCTTATTTCTCTGCCTCTTGATAGGAACACAAAAAACGATCTGCTGCCAGTGCAAATGTGCACGAGGAAAGCAGGATAGGCCCACTGGGAAATTTTACTCTCCAAAAAAACAACTTAGGGCTGATGCTAACAGGTGAAATGTCCCTGTGGAACGATCCCTCCAAACAGGAGGGTACTGCTGTCTGCTGGCACAAACCACGCGCCTTTCACACCCGTTGTTTTTTGCTTCTGGAAAAACTTCTTGCATTTGGTCTTTCCTTTTCCCATGTCAAGGAAGAAATTTTAATTCATTTCCAGAGTGGTACTAAAAACTCTATCTCCTTATTCCTGAATAAAAATATGGATGAGATTCCTGAATAAAAATACAGATATGCCTTCTCTGTGACACGTCTTCTCAGGAAAAATATGCGTGAACATACTGGATTTATGCTGCAAAACAAATTATTGTATCAAAGCAAGATACAGGTTTTCTTATTTTATTTGACCTTCTTTATTCCTCTATCTGATTATTTAATGCCAACAAATCTGTTCATTCACCTTTACATCTTGGATCCGACAAGGCAGGACCTGACACTTACAGTTATTTTCACCTTCAAGCAGGATTTCTGGACACCCAGTTCTCTTTACAGTTTTGTAAACTGTTTATTCCAAGAGGTGATGGATTGAACTGGCCATGGAGAGAGGGGCAGGAGGCTGTCGGTGGGACTGGCTCTCAGAATTAAAGTCCTGCTGAAGCACTAACAAACTCCTATTCCACCTCATCTGTCACCAAAAGAAATTCTCTTTCAACTGAATTTCCATTTCTGAAACAATTAATCAGCATTTTATATAGTACTTCTCACATTCAGTATTGGGCATCAAAAATAACTAATTAGTTTCTGCTCAAGCACACTCAACGACAAAATTGAAACAGGTTCCGCAGTATATATTTAATGGCCAATATCTTACATTAAAAGGTCAGTAGAGGTCCTAAAAGCCATTATTCCCCTGCAGAGGGAAATAGCAGGGACGTAAAACTGCTCCCAGGCCTTCCTGGTTATCTGGTCCTTTAAAACTGTTTTCCTTCTCTCTGTGTTGTGTTTCTGAGCAGCTTGGCCCACAGCACCAGGAGCCTGAGGTGCTGACCCCCTGGGCAGGAGCCCAGCACCTGTGCGTGCCTCTGGGCTACCGCAAGCTGTTGTCAGCTCCAGCACCTGCTCGCAGCTCCACAACGTGAAGGAAATGGGCTCTGAACAAAGCTGGCTGCTAAACTGGAGTTTTGTGAGTGGTGTGTCTTGTGAAACCATCAGAAGCCACTAAGGGAGATCATGCAGAGCAACAAGCACCCTCGCTCACATCGGTTATACAAGTCCTTGCCAGGCAAACGTCAGAGGAACCCGCTGATAGTCATCATCCTCCGTCCCTTACTCCAGCTCACAAGTATAACCCCAGTCCAACTGTGCAACTGCTGCTTCTCAAAAAGCATATTCAAAGAAGAAAACATGACTTTTTTCCAGATCACCATGAAATCCACAAAGCCACTGCTAGCTCGGCCGGTGAGTGTTGACCCAGGGCTCCCGCGGTGACGATTTCTGCACGCACGGGTGGCATTTCAGCACAGACCTACCCAAAGCAGCATCAGATCGTTCTGGTGCCCAGTGCACACCAATTTGCTCTGCTACTAAGTAGACAGTGAGTGCTACTTCTCTGCCAGGAGATACAGAGAAAGGCAGTACATCCTCAATGTTTGAGCACGTAGCTGGATACACAGCTCAGCTGTATTCAAGTTAAATTATATTTTTGCAGTCTGCACCATGGACGTAGTCATAGCATCAAGATCTCTTTTTTGGAGGGCAGGGTGTCTCATGAATATAATCCTTGCTTGAGTGAAAAGCATTGTCGTTATCTTTTACTAAGAACCAGTCTCTTGTGTATATTAATGATGACACACTAATTGAATCTGGAAACTGATTGCTCAGAAGCAATGGGTTCAGGGCTGATATTAGCATTTTATAGCTTTGGATGGAATGCAAGCGAGGGTCTTGCCAAGATAAACACAAGGTTTGCTTTTATTGCTGGCAGGCATCGCTAGAGCTCCATTGTTAGAGCTGGAGTTCAGCAACATCTATCAGCAGAAAGCTTAGCCTGAAGTCTTTAGCTCGTTGCTGTGCTGCAGGTGAAGCCCTACATCATCTGCACTGAAATTCTCTTACTGAAGAGGATCTTAAGAAATTCCTATGCCCTTTGCTTTCTGAAGGTGTTATTTCTTGAGCCTCAGCATAGAATGAGAAAAGATTCTGGAGTTCATTGTAATTTTAAAGTGCACTCAAGAGAGAAAAAAAAAATGAGAAATTTATTACCTCTGTGCTGCAAGTTGTGACTGGTACACGAAGTTTGTCACTGGGTAACAGGGAAGGTTGGATGGGAACACTCTTTATTGGTACCAAGCCCATGTTAAACCATTGGCAGCATATTTTACGGCCAGCCATGGCCAGACGTACCATCAAAAGTTGCACCAAGCACAAAAGACATCACCCTGTTCTTGTTTGTCCTAGGAAACACCGTGCATGACTTCTGTGCTTTAACAGACATCTAGAACAGACTTTTTCCCACCTATATTCCAATGGGATTTTTCAATCACTCCCTTAAGTGCCCCAAAACACGTTCCTCCAGAGAGCTCTGCTCATCACATGGACCTCGTCTGCCTGGCTCTGGAGCAGGCAGTTGTGGGGCTCTTTAACAAATCTCAGCCAGTGCCATATATTCATTGCGTTTGAAACTCAGTGCATTCCTGAGGGAACTGCTCACAAAGATGACAAGCCATCTGTCTCTGCTTCTGGTGTGTTCTCTGCTTCCACATCCATATGTTAAGGCAGAAATAATGTTTTCAACTCAAAAGCCTAATTTGGTCTGTATATTGCAAATTTGTAATGATCAAATCTAGTTTAAGCCAGACAGTGAAGATTTTCCCATCACCGTTTGCTGATAGCAATACCTTCCTCACAGCACTAATGGCTTGCGTGTTACTGCCCCAGCATTTGAATTTAGTACAGTGTATTATCACATCTCCAAGTCCACGTTCTGGACTCCTGCTCGTTTCACCCAGCCCCACGATCACTTACAGAGACCATCTTGCTGCATCGGCTGCTCTCTCCCAGTGATGTTTCCATTATAACAAACGTGGGCAGCGTAAGCAAAAAGTTTCAAAATATGGCTTTGATTAGCAAAGCACTGCAAGAACGCATTGCAGAGTCTGTGTTGTACATGCCGACACCAGGAACGAACAGCAGTAAAAGGAAAATATTCTTTCACTTCTCTCCAGGCACATCCTGCGTGGGCAGAGCTGAGCCCATCCTGCAGACAAGCTGCGTGGCTCTGTGACCCAGAAAATATGACTTTAGATAAGATGCTGTAGCTCTGCACCAGCCAAGGCAGGAATTTTGAAATAAGGGTTTTGAAATAAGGCTCTGCAGCCCTTCCCTTCTGCAGCCTCTGTGGACGGTGCCTGCAGCAACAGCAGCAGGAGCTGTGGAGACGGGCTCCTCACAGGGGGACCCCTCTGGACCCCTCACAGGGGGACCCCTCTGGAGCCGTTGTCACCTTTCAGGGTGCTGCGGGTGGAGGGACAACACGGTGCTGGCAGCAAGGAGCCAGCTGTCCCAAAGGGGTCCTCAAAGGGAAGCCCAAGGGCGGCATCTATTGCTGGCCCCCCAGCCACCGTGCAGGGTGGAGGCCGGGAGCTGCTCGGCCACGGGAGGGTGGTGAGGAGGGTCCTGCTCCCTGCACGGACTGGTTTTCTGCAAAGGGTTTTGAAATTTTATCCCCAAATCCATTCTTCATGTTTTCCTTAACAATTTTCAGAGGTCAAGGTTATATGAAAGTTTCTTTCCTTTTTCTTTTCTTCCTTCCAATCAGCTTCAATTTTAAGTGAATTTGGCAAACTTCATAAACCTGACACCCTTGCCGTCAAAATCACCGGATGTTTCAAGCTTTTCCCGGGGCTGTGGCTGATATACCGCTGTTGTTGTGCTCATTGAATTTATGCCTGTTTGGAAGAACTTTCGTCCTTCCTCCCAACTTTCAAAGTTTCACTGGTGGCCAAGCACAATCCCTGCGATATTGTTAGCCTGCAGATTATTTGAACTCATACTCAGCCGAGCCCTAATTTCTTCACCCGCAGTGTTTCCAGCACAACATCAGATCTGATTAGCTATGCCATTAATTATCTTGTACTTTAACTATGAACCTCCTGCTGAAAACCAAGGAAAGGTCAGTGTGTATCTAGAGAAAACGGCGCCTAACGAGACACATTTATCAGCAAATTGGGCACAACGTGAGCTGAGCCTATGCATGCGGTCTGAAGGGTTTTTAGCAGTGTGCTAACGGTACCTGTTGCTTTGCTAGGGATATCTGCTCGTAGTCAACAAGACACTGCCTGGCTGAAACCTCCCACGGAGTTCAGCGTACAAAAATCCTTTATCCATTATAACAAGTACATCAGATTAAAGAATGCTGAAGAAATTTGGTAAGTAGTCCAGCCAGCACAGATACTGGTCAAACGACACTGACTAGCTGTTGTTACAGGTAATAATTCTGTTACATGTTTTTACCTAGAAAAATTTTTAAAAATAAACAGTCCACTCAGAATGTTCACAATTGTCACCTAAGTATTATCACACACTCTTTCTCTCCTGGATGTTTCTTAGTAGAGACAGTAAAAAAGAAAGACTTCTGGACCTGCATTTTTGTTCTAAAATGCTGTGACATTTGGATCTAAACACTGTAAAGGACAGCTTTCACTGCAACACCTTTCCCTGCAGTTACAGATACAGATACGCCATCTTTCTGTTTGTAGTGTTTTCTGAAGTGTTTGGTTCCTTTTTACCGTTGCATCAGACTTGCCCTGTCATCCCTTTTAACAATATAATGATGTAGTCTGTAAATATTTTTGGTAAGTTCATTTGGTTTGTTTCCATCACAATTGTCACAATCACATTTATTTTCCATACCTATTTTCTACAGCTTGACATAACTTTTTACTACCCCAACCCTCTTTTCTTGTTTTCAAGCATCATTAGCATCAATTGAGGCACAGTAACTCTTTGTTTTGGCTTTTCCCTATCTCAGCACTTCTCCCATTCCCTGGCCACACCTTCAGAGTTTGCTTTTGACGGTGTGCTCCTTTTTTGTCCATAGCTACTCACTTAAACTCTTATTTACAATTGCTGTTAAGGAAATTCGAACTGAATAGGCATGCATTTTCCAACGTGCACCCCCAAAACCCACCACACTTTCTGTTGCAAAGCCAAAACAACAACAGGAATAATAATAATAATAATAATAATAATAATAATAATAATAATAATAATAATAATAATAATAATAATAATAATGAGGGGTGATCATTATTGATTATTATTTAAGGCCAAAGAGCCTCATGGTGCTGGGTGGGAGAGGCAGGGTGGGAACTTCATACGGGAGATGAGTCTGGAAGAACCTCTCATGCCCTGATGAGGAGGACTGCGAGGCGGTTCCCCCTTCTTCAGTCTGGGGTTTTGGGGTGGGTGGTGCTGGAAAGCAGCAGCTGGTTCACAGTGCAGGGGCAGCCTCTTGCCATTTCACAGACAAAATGCTCAGCGGTGGTTACTGGTACGCCTACATGCTATTCCCAGTCTGTCAACGCAGTTCCTATATTTTTTCAGTGTTGGGTGTGCATTAACAGATATGGCATGTTTTGATAAATACAGGAGGCTAGAATGGATATTTTGCAAAGCGTGGACAAATTTATCCAGAGATTTAGGACTATCGCTTATTGCCAGATAATCTCCCAAGGAACAGCTTGGCAAGCATTTGCTTTTGGCAGTGTGGCTGGTATAAGCATCCCATCCCCATGCTGCCTCCTCTGTTATGACTGAGTTGTCTGGTTTGCCAGAATCAGGAGCTGAACCAGATGAATTCTTTTTTTTTTTTTTAATTTTTTTTTTCCTGGGCTGTGTTTAACCCAAGCCCAGTCACCAAGTGGCCTCACAAACAGCGGCACAGACACATCCAAGAAGGCAGTCGAGCGGTCAAAATAGGGGAAGAGGTTCATGAGAGCAATGTTACCACTTAAAATCTGGAGAGCATAGGAGAGGTGCTCCAGCCCTCTCTTCATCTTCGTGGCCTCTTCTGGACCCTCTCCAACGGTCCACATCCTTCTGATGTTGGGGGCTCCAGAGCTGGACACAGCACTGCAGGTGGGGTCTCACAAGAGCGGAGCAGAGGGGCAGAATCCCCTCCTTGTATTGTGCCAGCCAGCTTCACAGAAGCTGCCTGTGATTCTGCTTTCTAACCAGAAAGCTTTGCTCAGGTCGATGCTAGAACATAACCTTGTGCCATTTGAGATTTAAAAAATGTTAAGCATTTGGAATGAGCAATAAGCACAATCAGTGAGGAACCGCACAGTTTTCTATGTCCACAGCTACGGCTGCCAAGATCCAGTGTTACTTTTTAGCTCTGAAAAGTATCAGTTCACCTGACAGTGGCCATTTTGCAGCCAGAAGGTAATAATATTTCAGCCTTTAGTGTCACTAGCTAATAATAATTCAACCTTCATACAACTTCCTGCTCCTTGGGAGCCTCAATCACCCTTTTCAGCCCAGGTGGCCACAGGCAATCTTCACATGTGCCTCTCATTTTTATAACCAGTCTTTGCTTGAGCAAGGTTTTCACCCTGAAATTCACCTTTTCCCTGCTTGCTCTACTTTCAAGTAAGTGCTGCTGTGTTTTCCTGTTCATCCCATTCCTTCTTCTGCAGTGATGCTTGTCGGATTGACCCCCACCACCATGCCCCTGCAGAGGCGGTGGGATGGCGGTGGGCATTCGAGCCAGACGCATGCAGGCTGCCCTCTCCTACGAGGGGTGACAGGAGATGAGGTGAAGCTCTCCAGTGGTCAAGGAAGATACTTCCCTGAGATGTTGCCCAAGCAAGGGAGGGAGCTACGTGGGATCTGTGTTCCTTCCATAAATATTTTCCAGGAAATACGGTTAAAACTTATCTGGCCTGATCTCACACTGTGAATTAAATTTTTTTAAATTCTTGATACATTGTTCTTCAATTTTATCCATCTTCTACAAACAATAACATGATGTAGTGAGACTGGAAGTGAGGAGAAACCATCCTGGAAGTCTTTTGTGCATATAATCCATCAAAGATCAACAAACACACATTTAAGTAATTTCTAAGTAATTTAACCTTTTTCCACATCTTGGTTTAAGAAGACAATAATAAAGAAAAAATATACTATGGTTGCTGTAGACATGTTATGATGTCTGTAGGAGCTACAGCACTTCAGTGTCTCTCATTCTCAATACCAAACATGAGAGACTAATGAGTTTCTAGGGTTCACTTTGGAACTGTTTATACTTTTTAAATTAAAATACGCAGAATATACAGATAATTTACACACGTACACACATATATACAGGTAACACATACATCAAAGTATCTATGCATTTATACCCAATTGTCAGTCCTATACAGCTCCCGTCTCAGTCACTAGTTTCTGTTAATAGCTCTTTTTACACTATTGTCAGGCATCACTGTTTTCTAGGTGGGCTACCCCCTGAGAGGATTTCCCAAATCATTCTATCATCTGAGATGTCATTGTATTTCAATCAATAAACTTGTACACGCCGTCCTATTAGCGAAGGATCTTCCAGCAGCCAAAACCACGCATATTTATATGAAGGATAGTCTGAAAAACAAATCTAATCTTGTTCATTGACAGAGCTCAGTCCTGAAAAAAAAACGCTCTCTTAATAATTTAGCCAAGACATTTTGCAGAATAGTGCCACCTTCATGAAGGACTTTTGAGGTTATTTGTTTCTCGTCTACGGCTGCAACTCCCGTTTTTCACTCAGCAGCGCTCTCAGCATTTTCTCCACACGTAGGTTCTATCAAGAAGCTGAGGGGAAGAAAACCAGAAAGTATTTGCCATGACATAGCTGTGCTCCCATTTCCCTGCTGCTGGTTATTTTATATTTGCAGAAATCTGAGATCTCTACTCCCTCCATTCCATCCCAGAGCTCCCTTCCCACTCCACTTAGGAGACCCTCCCTGAGGAGCTAATTATTTTGGAATTTAGAGCTGTATTTTCTTAGTCCTTCGTGCAGATGGAAAAACTGGGGAAAGGACAGTCCTATCTGAACATCCTGCAATGCAGAGAACATTGTGAATCCCCTGAGCTACAAAGAGATGAGTAACTAAACGTTTCACAACATCCCATAACAACGCTGGGCTTAGGAAAACTTTACTTCTGCCTAACACTCAAGCAAGGTCCTTCTAGTTCTGAATAAACCTTTTTCCCTACTCATGCAATCAGAGCAGTCTTGAGCATAATTATTGCTTCAGTTCCATTCATGAGGTCATTTTAACGACATTACTTCAAAAGTTACTTGAACATTTTTTTTTGGCAGAAAGGGAGATCCAAGGTCAACCGCGTGCTTTCTTCTCCTCTCAGACCTTTGTTCTCTATTGCCATCTCTTAAACAGACACACTTCACTTTTGACGGCCTGAATGCGTATGGATCTGAAGCTCTTTTACTGACATATAAAAGATGTTTCTTCTTTTATAGCTTCCATATGTAGCTTGGAGAGCCTGGAGAGTCCTAGGTTTTGAAAGTCATCAAGCTGACAGCACCGTTCTTGATGCACATGAGGGAGCTGTGTTTTAACTCCACGAAGGCGCCTTACACAGGGTTCTTGGACCAGCTCAGCTGAACACTGCTGCTGTAAACAAAATCTGAACTGACCATCACCTCTGTTCAGGTGACTGAAAATTTTCACTGCAGAAATAAGACAAATGCTTCAGTTCTTTGGGCTTTGCAACAAAGGAAATAGAAGTTTATGGTTTTCTGTGCACAGGTTGCTGTCGTAGTTAGGAACAAATGAACTCAAAAAGAAGCACAGACGATGGGAGTACTGGTTGATGGTTGTGCTGCCAGTTAGAGGGACCTCAGCAGGCTGAGAGAAATGGGCAAAATGGAGTTTCATGAAGTTCAAAGGCAGATGGGGATGAACAGCCCCAGCCATCTGCACAGGCTGGGGGCTGACTAGCTGGGAAGCAGCACTGCAGGAAAGGTCCTGCTGTAAATAACAGCTACATTCTTGCTTTTTTACCACTGTTTGCATCACATAGCAAGAGAGGTTGAAGTATTTCCTGATTCTCCAGCAAAAACCCCACGTGCAGGGTCAAGGATATTCCCAGATCCCAGCTAACTGGAACGATGCTCATCTTTTCCTCAGCCTCCTTCCCTTCTCCAGCTGAGAGGCACCCAGGAGCTGTGTGGCACCCAGAGCCTGTCTTCTGCTTTCCTTCTCCACCTTCCTATCACCACAGGAAAATGGCAATTCTTTAGAAGAGACCACTAGTAATTTGCATCTAAAGCAAATAAAAAAAACCCTCCCTGACTCTGTGGGAATGCCGAGTCCCAGCAAGTCTGTTTGTAAGCATTATTTACACTGGAGTGGTTCCATTAGCCTCTGGGAAGCTAATCTTGATTTACAATTATGAAGATCAGATAGAAACCTAGAGCCAAGCTCGTATTTTATTTTAACAGATGCTGTTACAAGAGTCTGAAAACAACCACCAGACTGTTCCTATTAAATCAAAGCAAGCTGTCATGACTTGCACCATTTCAGTTAAATACAGATATGCCAAGAATATTGAAATGGGAACAGGCATTTGAAAGAATATTACCCATTATTAAGTAAGAATCCATGAGATTTTTTTATTTCAACGTTGTGGAACACATCTTAATTCAAAGTGATGTTTAAAAAAAAAAAAAAAAAGTCCAGGGATACTTAGCTCATTCTGAGAAATGCAGCACTGCAAAGGGCTGCTCTCCAACGCCCACACCTGTTGTATCTGAACATTTGGTCTCGCACCCTGGCACTGGCACCAACTGCTGATCATTTTTAAAGAAAAATGAAATACTAGATTTTATTATTCATCTCAAAAAAAAAAAAACCATAACACACAAGGAGGAATCAGGGAGAACATTATTATGGAAATAGCATTTTAGACAGAATTTGTAATACATTTGTCATATTGCAGACACAGTTATAAATATTAATTTAACATTCATGAGGAAAGGACCAGGGCAGCTCTGGAAGCACAGTTGCTGAAAATTTTCCATGTTATGCAAGACATCTCCTAGCACAAGGAGAAATTATTTGACTGCTCTCCTTTTACAGAGGGATGTGTAAGGACGCGTTCCCAGAGACAGAAACACTCGCTACTGGTGGAGGCAACCTCTGCCAAAATGGCAGGAGAGGAGCAGTGATTAAAAGGTTTCCCAAAGTAAATGAATTTTCAATGAAAGATCTGATCGCTTGAATGGGAATCTTTTCAAAAGGTGCTGGACTTCTTAGAGACGCTCAGGTTTTTTTCTTGGAAAAAATATTTCCACCTGAAAATTAGCTTTCCACACGAGCCTTCAATAGAAAACTGGTCTGTATGAGACTGTATTAGTATAGGAAAGGAATATCCAGAAAGGTGTGACCTTTCTGTGAAAAACAAGTAGTTTTTCACTTTTCTGTTTTTTGTTGTTGGTTTATTAGTTGGGTTTTTTTTTCCCCATTTACTCTGCACACTATGCACTTTTTCTGTCTGTGCCCTTCACTTCTGTGGTTTTGGTGAATGCACCGCCAACCTGCGCATGTTCTCTGCCGTAATGCTATGAGAAGGAAGCGCTTGTGAAAAAGAAAAATCAGCTACAGTACTTTCAACCTTCAACAAACTGATTTAAAAAAAAAAAAAGTGCAAATTAACAGATTTGTAGATATAAAATAAGATCAACAGAATGTTACATATGTGCTTACCTGGAAGCATCGCATGCCATTTAGTTTCCTCACAGAAGGAGGGTAAAGGCATTTGCTTTTCAACAACTTCACCAAATGAAGCACCATATCTTGTCAAAATTCTTCAGATCTTCATAAATCTCTCCAGATACACATACCGGGCCACAGAGACACTCCTCCATCACAAAAGTAAAAGTCAGGCTGCGTCAGAGCAGCACAGGGACTGAGCATGGAGTTCAGAAGATCCTCCAGAGAACATGAACGTGTTAATTGTACCCAAATACCTGCACGAGCCTGCTAGCACAGCTCCACGACAGCGCACCACTGCGGTCCAAATTTACGCATCTCTCATGTGAAGCCCACAGCCAAATTGCTAAAAAGACATTGTCGTAGTTCAGCCTCAGTCAGGGCCAGATACGCAATCTCTCTCTCACTCCCCCCACCCCCCGAGAGAATAGGGGGAGATACTCTAAGAAAAAGGCTCGAGGTTTGAGATAAGGACAGGGAGAAATCCTTTATGGGCAAAACAGACTCTACGTGGGGAAAACTATTCACTTATTACTAAAAACAGCAGGATAATGAAACAGAGAACAAGATAACCTCCACGGGCTGCAACTGGATCTCTGCTCCTCCATGGACCTCCATGGGCTGCAGGGGACAACCCGCTCCACCATGGTTGTCACCACGGGCTGCAGGGGAATCTTGGCCAGGAGCCGCATTCCTCCTCCCCCTCCTTCTGAACTGACCTTAGCATCCGCAGCCGTTCCTCTCACAGGAAAAATTCTTTACAACAGGCAGGCCAACGCCTCTCAGAATCTCTTCACATCATCCATCTCATCTCCTCTCCACTTCTTGCAGCAGGGCCAGGCTGAGTTGGGCCAGGTCGGCTGCCTGGCGGGAGGCCAGAGGGTGAGGCCTGCAAGGCCCACGAGGCCTGCGCCTCCCCCTCCCTGCCCTGCTCAGCTTCTTCACATCTTCCCCCCCCCCCCGCCCCGCTTTCTCTGTTTTCCCCTTCTTAAATATGTCATCACAGAGGCGTTATCACAGGACATTCTGCTACCAATTGGCTCGGCCTTGGGCAGCAGCGGGTCCGCCCTAGGCCCGGCCGAGCCCACTGAACAAAGGGGAGCGACTTCTAGCAGTTTCCTACAGAAGCTACCACCTTATGCTCCCCCTCACTAACAAAACCACGACAGACATTAGGGTTAGGTGACAGAGAAGAGAATGGGTTCTCTTTTTCTCCATTTACTCCACCTTATGGAAACTGTCTCAGCTTCCACTTCCACAGTGAAGAGCTTAACATTAATGGCAGAGATTAACTTCACTTTTCAGGGGGATCCCAGGAGTACTGATGTGAAGACTGCAGGTGCCATCAACAGTAAAATGAAGCCTCCCAGCACATCACCCCAGTTGCCCCTTCTGCACTTCTGCCTGCTCTTCAGCCTCCATCCATTGTTCAGTAAGTAAGTTAATTTAGACAGTTTCACGCAAAGCTTTCAATCCTCTTTTCTCCTGAAGAGGCCCCAGGGCCACGATGCACTTTTATACTGACATAGGCAGATGACAAGAAAAGCCAGGGCAGAATCAGAGTGGCAATGGGATGGTTATAATTCCCAACATTATGGGATAGGTGAACTAATTTCCCCTCCTTTCCCTGTGCTATTATGCTCTGCTACACAGATATTTTGATTTTTAAAATTTTCTGGACAATTTTTTTTTAAATGTGTACAATCACTTCATCACAGGTGAAAATACGGCAAGGAAAACTAATTTTTTTTAATAGAGATTACATAATTAAAGTTGAATTAGTCTTGTCTATTTAATTATGGATTACAATACCTACTACTCCTATTTAGGAAAGTAAAAAAAAAAAATTTTAAAAATCCAACAAACCTAGAGTAGCATATATCAGCTGCTGTGCTGTATATGGTCTGCCCAATAAGTTGTTGCAGCATGCTAGGAAGATTTCTGCTGAGGAAGTAAAACATATCTGTAGCAGATATAAATTCACTCTTTAAGCTCCATTTGCTTTACAGTTTTTCTTTGTTTTATATAATCATTGTTTACTCTGTCATTTTTCCTTCCTTAATAGCTGATCTTCCATTTGCTTTTTAGATGTCAAAATTGCTAGTTACTGCAGTTGCAGTCAAATTTTTATTTATGTAACTAGAACTGATTTTAATGCTATATTCCCAAAACAATTTCTCCACTCCAGATGGTCCTCATTCACCTGCAATATTCTCCTGTGCATCTTCCCATTGCAAGGCAAGCTCATTGCGAGCCAGAGTCCCCCTTGCAGCAACACTTCTCACGCACCCATAAAATTTTACTGTTCCTTGGCACTGCTGTTCCCTCCCCAAGGACTGTATCACACCCCATCAGCTTTACAGTAAAAGAAGAAAGTGAACAAGGCACCATCAAAGCTATTCAACCATATTCATCAGATTATTCAGTGTTGCAAAGAGTTCACAAATACAAGTGTAGAACCTTCCACTCTATGACATTTAAGATGAAAATGAGGCCAGTGGTTGTGGTTTTCTGTTGCTTTTTTAGTTTTTAATGTATTTTATTTGTATCTAGCTAAGAAAGCAGATTGTAAAGCTTAGAAAATGTGGTCTTCAGAAGTTAATTTACAAAGGTACAAATACGTTCGGTTTGGGTAAAAAAAAATTCCTTTGGCAAAACTTACTTACCAGAACAAGACAGACTTCAATAAACTAAAGCAAGTCCAGCAGAAAACCGCAAGGTGACTATGGGGCTGCAGCACATGGCATGTAAGAAGATATCAAGAAAAGTTTTCACTCTTGAGAAGTCTAAGAGGAAAATCTTACTGTTGTCCTCAACTATCTAACGTGAGGGTACAAGAGAAGACAGAGACATTATTCTTGAAGATGCAGAGAGAAAGGAGGACAAGAGGCAACAGTCACAAGCTCCACCTGGGAAATTCCACTTGTATATTAGAAAAACATTTACAATCATAGTAGTCAAACATTAGAATAGGACCCAGAGAGGTGAAGGATCTCCATCCTTGAACAAGGCCCTAAGCCCTTCCAGCCTTCAGCAGAGGAGTTGGATTAAGTAACCTCTCCAGAGGTCCCTTCCAACCTATTTTGTGCAATGGAATACAAAACCTTGCTGTAAAGACCCACTGGAAGTAGGGTATTTTTAATTATAATAATCAAAATATATACACGATAATGTGTATTTTACATATATCAAGGGAAAAAAAACATACTGCATTTCAAAATTCATTTACTGCAATAACAGAAGCAAATAGTCAGTAGTAAGGTTAAGTCATTAAGAAAAGCCACAATTTGCATGTAAGCTGAAGCCAGAAGAAAGCTACAGAAAGTCAGTATTCAGAGACATTAATTCAAAGGATTTCATAGTACCCAACTGATCTCAATTTCATTACACAAAAATAGAGTCTAGACCTAGACTATTATTTAGGTCTGGATTGCAGGTCTGGACTTAGATTATTATCTAGTGCCCACAAGCTTCAGTTTCATCTATTTACATTAACTGTTTTCAGATACTAAACTGCACGGTCAAGTATTTTAGTTCTCACAACTGCACCCTAGTTTCACTAAAATTACCTTAATTACCTGATAAAATGTTATTTTAAATTGTCCTTCATTTCAGGAGATGTGAACACTGAACTAGCTGTAACAAACTTCTAACATCTTTATGTGAAAGGTTCGTTTTTACTTAAAAAAAAAACAAAAAAAACAAAAAAAAACCAACCCACAATAAAACTCTTAACAGAGGATTAAAAAGGACTGTATAAAATAATCTCCATCACACTTACAACAGTAAGAAAATTACTCTGGTTGCTATCTCTTAGTAAATATTAACTGTTTTATGTAATCCATATTAAAAGATGGTTATGACTACAGTTGACATTTTATTTTTAAAAGGTGGACCAACAAACATGTCAAGAAAAGCAGATTATTGCCGTTTCTCAACGAGTCCTTTTTAAGAATGACATGCTGCCTTGATAGGCAAAGCATGTTCAACAGCCAGCTGAGACAGGATAGCTAAAGGAGAGAAGTAATGATTTGTATGCCAAAAAAAAAAAAAAAAAAAAAAAAAAAAAATCTATCTTCCTCGGTGATCACTTTATACTTGGCAACTGTACAGTTAAACTGATTTAAGATCAAATTGTGTCATTCCATCCTTCTCTTGAATGACGGTGATGATCATCTCAAAATTTAAGTTTGCTTGAAGTGACACAAGAAGGTAGAATCTGAGCAAGTTCCGGACTGTCAGAAAAAATTCTGACGCTTATCCTGTCATCTGTAACTATGAAAATATCAGATGTTCTTCAAAGTGTTTTTCACCAGGTCTGTCGGAGCAAGAGGTATGGCTGTGCAGAGAAAACAGAATGTGTGCATATGGGAAATATGAAGGATATCAAGTTTTCTATTCTTGCAGTATAATATAAAATTAAATATGCCAACATTCAATTTCAAGAAGACTCAAAAAAGATCTAAAAACCCATACACATTTTTAATCATTTTTCAAATACCAAAAGCTCCTGAAATACACATTTTATGGTCATAAATTGGCAATTAAAATTGCAAACAGAAAGAGCTCACAACAACTGCTCATAGGATGTCATTCACTCTACATTTTAATTAGCTACTAGGTTCTTTAACTTGTAGTAATATATAAACCTACTCTATTTAGAAATAGAAACAATTATGTGATAGTTTATACACCTGAGCTTTAATACACTAGTGTATTCTCCTACCTCACCTGAGCCTTCTAAAAAGAATTGTAAAGATAAGAATAATATACAGAGAGTGTATAGTGTCTTAAATCTTCTAACCAACACAGTGAAAGACACTCCTGTGAACCTAATAAAAAGAATAACATACTAGTGGTGGCTATGCTTTACTAAAGAAGGAGAAAATTCTCATTTGCAAGAGTCATTTGAAAACATCTTACTGTTTTCAGTCTCCTTTCAACCAAGTTACCAAAACAGATACAAGAAATGAAATCGTCAATTTACGTGTTAAAGTTGTCCCAAGCACTTCTCTACATTGTTTACATGTAACCCTGTATTACTGTCCCACAAAGAACAGCTTCCAGATGACCTAGAAAAGCTAAATCAAGTCACCCATACAAAATAAAAGAAGAACTCAGGAGGTTTTAGTAACACTTGTACTATTCTATCAGTGATTAGAAGCAAACAGATATAGGTAGCTACTCACCAGTTTTAAGTGCAACAAACTCTTGTCAAAGGTGATTTTAGCTAAGATAGTTAACGCTACTGACGTGACTTAGTTAAGAGTAAGTTACCGGTAGGTGTCAAGAAAAAAAGACAGAACACTACACAAACATGCTATGCAGCAGATTCTATGCATCAATGCTCCCCTTTTTTGCTTTCAAAATCCATCCTCTGTATGATGAAGCTCAGTGGCCACCTTAGTCCCTCTTCTGCCTTTAAGAACACAGTTTGGCCAACTCCTTCCATCTCTCCAAAATAAAACAATCAGCTAATTTAGACCAGAGATAAAATTGGACATTCAGTTCCTCCCTTAGCTTGCCTCTGCTAAATTTTTATCTGCTCCAGAATTACCACAGTCCCCAGGAAGTTGAAGGAATCTGCACTGGCCAACAGCACCAAAGATCAACGTGCCTGAGCAGAAGCGAGCAGGTTAGTAGATCCTGTTTCTTTCCCTCTGCTGACAGCAGATACAATGAAATTAAACTGGACAGCAAGAGGTGGCTCTGCACATCAAAGCAAGGAAGTGGTCAGGTCTCAGTATTCAAATCAATTAACATGAAAAGTATGAAGAGGGAGCCCAGAGCTTCCTCTGGCATTTACTCTTTCCTTTGAGCAGCCCACAAATAAAGAGCGGCTGTTTCTTCAGATAATCTACTTCTAGATAGGTAAATGGATGTAGCTGTCACAGGCGCTGCTGGATAATCCATTACCTTCACACTGCCAACCTGCACATTTGAAGGTCTTAGAAAAAAAAAAAAAACGAAAACAAAACAAAACAAAAAAAAAAACAAAAAGAAAAAAAAAAAAGAAAAAAAAAAACACATGCCAACCCTACCCGACTACTGCTTACCACTGTGGGGGAATTTTCCTTTTTCCTGCTGTGTAAGGAAGGAAATATTACGCAAAATATTTTACACAGCGTACATAGAGACATTTCTTGTCATGCAAAAAAGATCCTGGTCTTGTAGTGCGCAGTGTTCCCAAGATACCACTTGTCATTAAGTGTATCCCAGCGGGCCCTAACTGCTCTCCCATTTAAGCCTCTGGGATCTGAATTCTAATCTCATATGCTGTTCAGTCAAGCAAGTGGTGAGAGACGTTCTGAACAATTCCTAATGGTACTACAACCACACAGACAGCCTTGACTGTGCTTTCTTGCATGACATCCTGCTAAATGTCCTCCAGTTGCATAGTTCTCAATGAAAAATACAATTATCCCAGTGTCTGCTGAAGTTAAGCAACAAACCCACTTCTAGCTTTGTGGTGATAAATTATCACATCCCATTCCCCCAGTGAGACAGAAAGTTATTTCTGTAGCAATACGCTTCATATGATTTCACCCTAAGTGGTCATAAAGAAATAAAAGCAGAGAAAAAACTCTACAATTCTGACTTGAGACTCTGCATAAGCCATTGTGATAACTGATACACCACTGTCAGAGCTGTGCAGCCAAACAGCGCCTTTTTCCTATAATTTTGGTCATGCTTTAAAAAAATGCATTTAATCAGCTGTGACATTTCATTTTTTAAAAAGATGCTATCAACTGATCATCAGAGGCATTCTGTTACAAAAAACTACTAAAAGTGTATGGCAGCAGCTGAAGATATCTAGAATGTTCCTCTGAAATGTCAAGTATTTCTCCTCATACTGGGTATTTATGTACCTTGACATTATCAGTTCTTCTGAAAAATGGAGAAATACATCAGAAACTATCTTGTTGTGTGATTCCAAAAGGCTAGGTGCATATTTCTTCCTCCTTGCCTCTCAAAAGAGAACATAGCCTTTTCTACAACATCCAGTGATGCAAACTAGTACAATACAGCTCCTCAGTTAGGACACACACATATCTTAAAACAAAAATACTTGCAAGTCTATTTCAGATCTAAGATACTCAATTATATCATGTATTGAATTTCTTTTCAAAGTGAACCAACTTTCATGCTATATCATTTCACTTGTTCTACTGAAATTCTTAAGCTATATAAAGATAATAAAATACTGGCATATATTGAGCTCTCATTCAGTAATTTATTACTATCAATGTTTAGCATCTTCTTAGGAAAGAAGCAACTTCTTCCCCAGCATAAGTGTGCACAATTGGTCAACCAATACTACAACATGCATATTACAACAGTGGAACACGGTTGGTGTTCTTTAATCTACTGCACTGTAAATGAAGTTTTATCATATCAAATATCCCTAAGTCTTCCTACATTCACTGAAGAATTGAATTGGGAGAAATACAATAAAGAGATTTTTTTTTTTTTAAATTTTTTTTAACATATTTTTACTGGCAATTATTATCCCACACCAAAAACTCTAATATCAGATACCTTTTCAGACTAAAGGCGGGAAGAACTTGAAGACTTCTCCTACATTTAAGTTTAGAATTTGTTTTTGCAATCAAAATGACACTTTGCGACTAACTGCTTCATAATTTAAACTTCAGAGGAAAAAGGGAAAATAAAGACATCTAAGCTGCAGCTGAATTTGATATGAGTACATAAGTTATACTAGAACAAACTTACAAATTCATGTCTCTATACATCAATGCTGTGGCTGCTCAGGATTGATATTCATAGTTCTGTATATTTCTTTGAGAAACAGCAAGGCTGTGTCTTCAGATCCCCTATGAAGAATTGAAGAAAGAAAAAAGTGTTATTGTGGTACGGTCTACATTCGAACTATTGTAAGCTGCACTTCAAGCCATTCCAGCTCTCTAAAAAGTTTGCACAACCTATTGCCCTAGTCCTTATCTTTCAGGAAGATGGTCTTACCACTACCAACTTCCTTTGAGCTACAATTGTTCACCAGTTCTGGATTATTTCTGCTATCTAAATTTAAATTTAACATGGACAGACTTAGTTTTCTTATTTGACTATAAAGTATTATTTAAACACACCTAAACAATACTGGTATAAAAGAGCAAAACACACTGTAAAAACCAACAAAGTTAAACAGGCAAATTTTAACAAAGTTCCAAAGCTGCAGGAGGTGTTACATAAGGGTAGCTTCCTGTGCTTATTAAAAGAAATGGCATAGGGAGACAGTAAAGGAGACTTAGATGTTCAGAACTGTAATCCTCCAAATGGGAGGAACATCATTCACAGAGCACCAGGACAGAGTTAAATGTGCAAGCTAAGAGAATACAGATGTCTTCCACAACTGAGCAGAGAGATAATGACCATATTTCTTGATGGTCTCTGCTATTAAACGAGCAAGTAAGAAACAAGAAGGATCAACATGGAATCTCCATTCTCTCTGACACACAGATCATTTCACTTAAGGCTTTCCCCACCACTCCCAGCAAAAAAAAAAAAAAAAAAAAAAAAAAACAATCCACACCACACCAAAGTATGCTCTCTTACTGGGATCATTAATCATCATGCTTATCTTCCTTATTTGAATGACCAAAAGCTATGGGTAGCAAGTTTTTAAAAACCTGGCAATGATCAGCTGCCGCCTTGTGGAAAGTCACTCCCTGTTCCTTCAGCTCTACCTGCGAAACGGCACTGCCACCACTGGGTCACCGACTGCTCAGTGCTGGCAGCACCCAGCAGTGCTGGCACACATCAGCTCTGCACCCTTGATAATCCCTTCTCCGGCAGCTACTGATCTTTAACAAAGTAAGTGACACTGAATTTAATAAGATCCTTCGGGTAACGCTTTCATTTCTGTATTTTAACCTGTGGAAAAATGCCCGCTTCTAAGAATTATCAGCTATTGAAAATCAAAACCTTCAAAAATAGCATAGAGCACCATTTCTCGACTGTCTGCTGAACTCAGAACAAGCAACTAGTATTTTGCTTACCTGAATAACAAAAACAGTCCCCCCCACCAACAGCATTTTGCACAGCTCAGCAACTGACATCCTGGCTTGTGTGTTCCCTATAAAGGTGTGCTGTCCTGTTGCCAAATACAGTTTACACATCCTCTGCTCTACCATTCCACATCTTGTGTATTTTCATGTGTGCTTAATTTTATGACAATAATAAAATGCATACAATGACATACCAAAAAAAAAACCAAACACACCAACAACAAAAAAAAAAAAGAGCAACTCATAATGGCAAATACAACAGGTCAGCAGTTACTGCTGTTTCTATAAATGGAATTATACCTTTCTCCATTTGAAACATGTAAGCACTTAAAAACAAAAAGTGAATCCAAATCCAGATAAGGCAATGGTATTCCGCAGCTCTGACTACACAATGACACCAAACTCTGCTTCTTGTTCTCAAAATTGTTCTGTATATGAGCCACCACTGTATACAAGTGATAAATCAAAACCATCCAAATTTACAGGAAGATCCACTGTGCCTTTTTTCTTCCTTTTATTTGTTAATCTTTGACAGCAGAGCATCAATATCCAGCAATTTCATTCCAACAGGAAGAGATAGTAAAGTTTTACTACATATTGTACTCCAACACAATTCCTTCATTAATAGTTTTATTTGAAAAACTACAGTTGTCAACATGCTCACAGAGCTCTCCTTGTTCTGAAAATGATCATAGCTAAGGTGCGTGTTTTGAGTGTCAGCGTTCAAGAGACCAGTATGCAGCGTCTTTATTGCAAATAGGACGATAGATTTGTCTATCTTGTGCTAACAGAGAATTTTATTTTGAAATGAGATTAACCTGTAGTGTGTCTCTAGATGTGACACCTTGAGACTGACATTCCTGGACAGTCTGTTTACCTTAATATAATTGAGACAATTTGATTGTAACACTTGAGTATCCAGAGTGTAACAAATCTATCTTTACAGTATCCCTGTGTGGGAAGGCAACATCTTTCCAAACGAGAAGCCATTTCAGAATTAAGCAATGAGGATCTCTTATAGACAGACAATAAGAGTAAGATAAATGGCAGGCATGTCATTACCAGCATTTAAAGACAGTTACATCAGAAAAGCAGTATTTATAGAATCACAGGTATTTCCTCTTACCAGTAGCATAAATGACTCTGTAAAGCAAAAAGGTATTCATTGAAGCTTTCTATTGGTTTTTCTTGTAGAACGTAATCAATACGACGTCCTCCATTTAACATTCCAACCTTCACTAAAAAATCTTCATCTTTGGGAGGGTCTGGACTTTCAGTGATCTTTTCAGCTAAAATTAAAGAGTTTAAGATTTAAATCACCTTCAAGCACAGCCTGCTTGACTATAATAAAGAAACATCACCCATTTTCCCTGCTCTAATTTTCAAGTGCTTGCAGTAAGTCAAAAGTAACAGCCTCAACTGACTAGCACACTTCTGCATAATTCAGAAAGGTTACTGGAACTATAGGCTTATTTCTTTTAAGCCGAGTTTGTTTGAAGAATAGCTCACAAAGTAATAACTAAGCAATTTTAAAAACAAATCCCACTGTTTATACATAGGTAGAACCAGTCATCCCACAAGAAAATAACCTGAAATAATGTATTTTTACATCCCCCTTGCATAGAGTCAATCACTATACTCAATTGACACTAGGAGGAATGTTTTGTCTTTGTCATTGTAGACAAAGCCAGCATTACTAAGCACCGACAGATAATTCACAACTAGGAAGCCTGCCCTTGGTACCATTAGAGGTAATATTTATATCTGACTTAAGTTCATTTTCCTCAGCAGCACTTTTTCCTGTTACAACACATACTTAAATGCTTCTTAGCTCATCCCAAAAACTCAGTAGAACACTACTGAAGAGAATAAATCTCAAAAATATTTATTTGTGCTAATTTCCCCTGGGAGGAAAGAAAGCACAACTGATTTGGAAACCTGTCCTTCTAAAAGTAAGTCAAAAGGTTATACAAACTCAAGCCTAAAATATCCTTCAATATAAGTTAACTTTTCCTTTCCTAAAAGACAAAAAAAGGTAGCAATAGATCTTGCATTTAACATTAATACTCCAAAAGCACAGAGGCCTCCTTAATAGCATCAGGAAAATCAATAGCAAGCAGTCACTAGGATGCTCAAGTTTCTACTAATTTGAGATCGATATGTCATAAGAAAATCAATGTGTCCACATACCTTCTACCACTTGCTTTTCTTCTTCCTCTTTAATTTGATTAGCTACTTTCTCCAGTTCCGCTTGTAGCTGAGTTGAAGATGTATGAGCACGTGCAAATTCATTAAGGGTCTGCCATGCACTCTTCAGAGAGCTAATAAAACCTTGTTTCAGATCAGATCCCATACGAGAGAGAGAGTCTTTCAACTCTAAAATAAATAAATAAATATATATATAGATCAACATGGTAGAAGGATTTAAAATCATAAACTAAAACCAGAATGATTAAAACTTGTTCAGAAAACATCCCCGTTACTAGCAGAAACGGGCCTGCTATGTCACGAACGCATGCTTCGTGCTTCTCTATTCCATTTTAAAAGATCAGGTGACATGTCATTAATACACAATTAATTTCTCACTATATGGGTCAATGAATTAACACCTCCTAGTACAGGAAACAGTCCCACAGCCTCCAAGTCCAGAAGGGACCACAAAAATAGCTACACCAGCCAATCCCTCAACACTACCAACACCCACAATCACTACTAACATCCTACACTAAAGGAAAACTATAGAGACTAGTTTCAAACTCCAGCACAGCAGCAGAGACCAGAAGAGCTGCCAATGTCTCCTGCAGAGGTAGTGAATGTGGAGAAGCACTCCTAGATAGCTCTAGCCTGTAGTTCTGCTACAGCTCAGTAACTGCGTCACTAGTAACCAAGCTGCCATTCAATACTGATGGGAAACTCCGAATGAAGGAGAGCTCTTCACAGTAACGGATTAGAACCACCTGGGTCTGCTAGATCAAGGCTCATGACTATGCCATGGAACACTCAACTACATCAAAGAAAAACCAGTAAAGAGCAACAGACCATATTTTTCTCCTTTATTATACACACTTTTTGAGACTTGTAACCTAAAACACTACTTAACAAGTGTCTAGGAAAGCAGACTCATCCTAATGTACCACTCTAAAAATATGCATGCTGCAGAAGTTCTCCATTCAAGAGCCTGACGACAGGCTTTCAGAAGGGCTCTGTGAACTTGTACAACAAGTAATATCATCAACTTTACTGCAGAGCTGACTTTTCTTATTAGGTATGTGAAATTTAAGTATAGCACCTTGATGTGATGTGTGCTCATGAGCAACAAAATCCAGGCCCTGCACACCACCTTTCCCCTCAGTGTTTCCAATACTGGACACACACTGGTTAAACGCTTCATGGTGATCATCAGGGACAAGGTAAAAGAAACCGGTAAATTTAGTTTATGTTTCATATCATATTAGAAATTAAGGTGAACAACTGATATACAGCAATTTGAAAATGGAACTTCGTTAATTATAAGCTCAGATCTGGAGGAATTATGATTATTACACCTGAATGCAATTGTGAATGCCTAACTTACAGGACTGGGAGGAATCCCCTCTGACATTTTGGAAAAACAGAGTTAGATATCCAGCAACACTGATTAGTCTCTAAATTTTACAATATTCTAATGCATCAAATGAGTAAATTAGGCACAAGACCCATATATGAAATAAGTTTTCTGTTACCCAGATGAAGTCTTTTTCTGCCTTTGTGATGTGGAATAAGAACTGGTTTTAAATCCGTGTCTTCAATGATCATTGGTTCTAACCTGTAAGCTACTGGATCAAGCTGTTGAGAAACAACACATTGACATTTAGTTATCTTAGCAATTATTCTAACTGTCACATGTTGGTGAAAAAAAAAAAATCCCTATTTATGATTAATAGAGAACTATTTATGAATTCTGTTCTATTTAAGTTTACAGAAACTCAGTTCATGACTATTTAGTTTAATCATAAGATTAAGTAGATTGATTAACTAATTAGGTCTTGTTCTCCTACAGACAGAGATTTTAAGAGAGGAAACAACAGTGAGAGGGTGGCAAAATTATTTTGCACTCTGATGATCTCTACCAACATGTCACTGTTCAATTGTTAAACAACTGATGGGACAGAAGAGGACAAGTGAACTGCAAAATCTCTAAGGATTTCTAAGTTTCCCAGAATCTAAACTGGAAACTCAGACTAAGTCCTGCAAATGGCTCAAACACAAACACGTTATAAAAATCTACAGGAGTGCCTTGAAATTAATGGGGGGTGGGGGAGGGTTGGTTCTTTAAGCTCTGAAAACGAACAAGGGAAATATTATAAAGCCAATTCATAACTAGAATGCTAGAAACGGAACCTATAGACAGCCCTATTTCACTTTTGTAGTAAAAGATCACAAATATTTGGAATATATATTTCAGTTGGGTTATTTTTTTAAGAGGGTGTTTTGGGAAACATACATAGGGTAATAGGAGGTGTAATACTCAGCGGTTAAAACGTAGTATTCTGCATTGTTGTCATCTGCGTCAACCAAAATCAAATCTCAAAAGTACTGCTTACTTACTGGATGATAGATATTGAAGAATCCCTTGCAGGTGGGAAGCCTGTAGTTTTCATCAATCTTCTCCACACCTCTCACAGTAAGGAACACACCAATAGGAGAACCAAGAGCAAAGAAAATATCGGGTTCAAAGTCCAATGGACTGTAAACCACAGAAACCTACCAGACAGAAATCAGATATATAATCTCTCAGAACTGCCAGCTAGTTAATATAATGCCTAGTTAGGAAGGAAAAACCAAGTTGTGTATTAAATCAATCATATGCTCACAGTAATTACAGAAAGCTTCAGCTGCATTGCCCTCCTCCATGCTAATACCATAGTACTAGTACATATTAATACTATAATACTAAAATGGTTTTTTAAGAAGAAATTCAAAAGTACGAAAAAATGAAAAAATACATTTAAAACAAGAAGTCTTCAAGGTTTGTTTGTTAAGTTAAGTTTGAGGTAAAACTTAAATATAAAAGCATAAATGGATCAATTTAGGCTACCATGTTAACTGTAAAGCCACTGAACCATTCAGTATCACGCCATTCATACAGTTCTGCTTCTGAAACAGAACCATGTTTACAGCTCACTCACTGCTGAAAGACAGAATGAATTGTAGTGGCATCCTTGTTATTACAAGTAACCAAACCCACTCTCCCAGCTCTCCCCCCTGCCAAAGGGTAAAGTTCTACATAAATACAACTTTTGTACAACCGTCAAGGGAAGCAGCACAAAGTCATCAACATTTAAAAACATTTTAAAAAACAGCACTAAAATCAACCAAAAGGATAGCATTGTTCCAAATGAATCATTTAAACCTACGTAGTCTCACCTGGCCAGTTCCGATTTCAAAATACTCATAGTCAATGTTCACAGAAGAAACAGATGCACCAACTGCAAGCTTCCTCTTTGAGTGCAGCTGACCAGACTCTGAAGGGGAGACAGAAGTAACTGTCTCTTTTGCTTTCTGGGCATCTTCTTGAGTTTGCAGCGTGGCAGCCAGCACCGCTTTCTTTTCTGCTACTGCTTTCTTTTGTTCCTTTTGAGACAAGTTTCAAAACCAGGAAAAAAAAAAGTTTATTCCACAACTGTCAAAATTCCTTATATATATATATAATCTCCATGATGTTAACAAGTGTGTTAAAGAACAGAAGTTACTCCACAACAAGGAAGTCAGATACATTTGCTTAACAACTTTTTCTTTCATTTCTGAAAATTGTATTTACCTGCTTGGCCACTCTGTCTTTTACAAAATTAGCTATTTTCTTCCTTGGTCCAAGAGGTATCCCCATTTCCTTCAGGTCATCAATTGTACACATCATCTAAAAAAAAAAAAAAAAAACCCACACACATCAAAGCATGCTTTAGAACTTTTCTAGCAACATATATCATTTCTTATTTGCAATGACTTCTGAATGAGATAAGACATTTTATAAAGCTACAGGAATTACAAAAAAAAAAAAAAAAAAAAAAAAGATGTGCTACAAAGTGTCCTAAAATAATCTGGAGAAAAAACTCAAGGAAAAGTTACATAACATTTAGTCTTCATATCAGACATTAATTATCTTACCCCTTTGCAATGGGGGGTACAGTACACTAAACTCATAAAGAAAAGAGTACAAAACAAGCCCAGAAAAAACCCAAACATAAACCTCCATACCCTGGCAATCCCCATAAGTCAAGCGAATATTATCGTACCAGAGACTCCATGTCAATTTTCTCCTTTTCAAATGTGCTTGCATAGTCTGACAAACCAAACATTTCGAGGGTCTTCTGCAAAGAAGGAACATCCTCATCTACTTCAGGCTCACAAAGGTCATCACCAGAAGTAGTAATTGAGGAGCCCAAGGAACTGGTATCTTCAGTCATCTTAACACAAAAAAAAAACAGCACAGAAACACAATCACATCATCTGACAGTGAAAAGCCAATATGCAACAAGTAAATACAAGTTTAATTACTTTATCTTAAAACCATTATTATGTAAGCTTTGTAAATCTAAGTCCATTTTTAGTGAAGCAGGACACAGATATCCCACTAATAATAGATCAGCAAAATATATATTTAAAAATTACTAAGAGAAGCAAAAGGTTTCTTGAGCTTTCCAACACTCAGAAATGTTTCCTTTTAATCATCAAACAACTGGTCACTGCTTCTAGCCTGAACACAGATCAATTCTTCTCCTCTTATGCATCTCCTTCACCATTCAGATACTGTTAAGACCAAGCTACGTGTACACAAGGGTCAAAATCAATGTTCATGATCTAATTCCATTGCTGGCTTATTTGGAAACTGAAAGAGGTGCAAACAGTTTGTCCTGAGAACCGACAATATCCACAAAAGTGCACATTTCCATTAACACGTTTAAATGCACTATCGGAACCCACAACTGTGTTTTAGCTAATAGTATGTGAAAACTTAAGAAAAAGTTGCTGAAAATATCGGATCTATTTGCCTGGAAAGAACAGCATACAGACTACCTACCTGTTTATCATGAACAGCCACGTCCTTCACAGTCCCATTAACACCAGAGAATGGCCCAGTATTTACTGACGAAGCCAAGTCCTTCTGGTTAGACAATATATCAAATAGAATTAAGGAACCTGGAAACAGAAATTAAAGTCGCCTTGGGAAAAACGTCAGATTTTCCTTCCCTAAATTGGAAGCAAAATTTATAAGCAATAGTAATAGCAATGTATAGGTTGATCAAAAAAGATGGCTGAATTAAAACCAAAATACTCACACATTAACTTGAACATGATCATTCAAGCAAAAAGCAAACCTTTTCCCCTCGCCTCCCATTCATGCTTTATGCAGCTGACATGATTAACCATCTTGGACTGCTGCCAAACTGGAGGAAAAGTTCCAGCCCAAACCAGTATGCCACATGCCATTATAACACTTATTCAATGTTCCAAAAAATTATCTTTTACTAAGTGGGGGTTCTGAGACACAAGAAGTTACCCACCTAACAAGACACCAGATAACCTGTCAACTTTTAAACACAAATTAGACACTAAGCCTTCATGACAGAAACTAAAGGGGCGGAAGAAATGCACGCATCCAGGAAGTACTAATTTCCTCTCAAACCTTTATAAACTTAGCTATTGAGAGGTGTTTGACTTTTAGTCAGCCATATTCTAAAAGACAGCCATGCCCTATCAGCTAATTTTAGCCTTATGCTTTAGTGAAGGTTCCATTTCCCCTAGTGCAGGAATGCTGGTTTAATCCCAAATCCATTCCTTAGATAATTACCTAAACTGTGCCCAGCCACAGAGACTCCTCCTTTAAAGTCTGGGTTGCGACTCATGAAAAGCGCGTACAACCGATTCATTTCCAGCCCCACTTTATCCACAATCGTCTGACAGTAGGTGGGGCTGTTGTAGAACAGTATGTCAAGGAGTGTTTCATTGGTGAAGTGGCGCAGGCGTCCGATGCTTGGCAAAGTGATTTTTTTTATGTTCCTAGTAACACAGAATCATTAGAAGCATGAATGCCGTTATAGAAATGCCGTTAAAGAACTTTGTTAACTTTTGAAATGACAGGCAGTAGAATGGCAGTGTAAATTCTCCAGATATGGTCTCTACAGACATTAAAAATACAGCCTTCTGGCCTTGTTGCATATTCATACATTTGTGCTATCTGCTGATTGTAGATATTTGAGAAATACAGCTCCCTTTTTTCTCTCCAGGCTGAAGGGATGCCTGAAATAATCTCTTCTCCATTCCAACACTGCTCTCACACAGTAACAGGGAAGTTTTGTGAGCAGATTGGTGGAAGTGGAATAGAAAAAGAACTCGCATATAAAAATTGAAGGTGAAATTGAAGTAACAGCCAATATAATACTCTCTTTTTGGAGAAAAACTTTGGCATCGCCATCTGCCTGCTTCGAGTTAAGACAGCTGCAACGGAATTGCTAGAGAACCGAGACTGCCTTAGTTAGCATAGCCTGGTTTAATTAAGAGAATGTGGATCTTCATTCCTCAAGAAAACACAGTATTCAAATGAGAATAAAAGACTAAGACTCTAGGATAGCAGTATGACTTGACCGAGTGAAAACAGTCTGGAGAACACCAGTGTGTGCTCTAAGTGGTACAGGTTGCTACCCTCGCAATTTCTACTTCCCCATCTTTGAGCAAGAGAAAACAGCTTGAAATATCAAGCTATGGCAGAGGGATAGGCACCAAAAAATGATTTAAAAATAGATTTTTAAAACGCTGTAACACTCCTACTCTATCTATATAGATACTTTGTTTCAAAAAATAACATAAAATAAAATCTTAGCTCAACCACCTAATCATAATTAAGGTACTACGTTAGGACTGGACAGAGGGCTCAATGCCTTCGTCAGAAAGAGGACACCGACATCTACGGTCAGATTCAATGAAACTGCAGGAAGGTATAGGAGAGAAAACTCTCCACTTTAAATTGTACATACCTGTTGCTGGACAATACATCTCCATGCTGACGACCTCATACATGCTGACCACCTCATACCACTCTCTCTACACACTCACTCATCATCATGTATCAACACATTAGCCACTTTCATGAAAACGCAGTACTGAAAAAGTGTGTGTGTGTATACATACCTTGTCACTACTGAAATGAAAATAAACATGAGAAAACACTCCACATGCCTTTCTAGCTTTCCTTATACTCCTCATCAAAATGTTAATTAAAAAAAAAAAAAAAAAAAAAAAAAAAATCGGCGATTCTCTTTTGTAACCCAGCCATCATATGTTTATTCATCTAGCCTAAAGAGTATATTAACTGCTCTTTTCATCCACTTTATGAAAACTGTAAAGAGGCAGCTTGTATGAAGTTCACAACATTAAACACCATACTCACCTGTCTACACCTGTTGCATCTCCATGCAGAGAACTATGCCAGTGAACTGGGAGGAATTCCACCCTGCTCACTTTACGTTCCTCTAAAGATTTCTTAAAGTGAGTCTGCAACAACTTCAGAGAAACAGTCCTAAAATCATCAACTGTAGAGAATAAGAGTAATGAAAATCCGATAGTAGCAGTACTCAAGTAGCACACTTAGAAATATTCTTTTCCCCACCTCTCTCCAATTTCAGACATAGTCAAAATACAAATGAAGGAAACTGCAAAGTAGAAAATCTTTGCAAGTATTACTCCTGTAACTATAAGAGAATGGCTATCTTTTTTTTTAAAGTGGATTTTCTAGCAAGCTTCTATTTATCTCACAATGAATGCATTTTTACTCCATGGCCAGACACAGCCTTCTTAATTTACTCAGTTGTGCTAGAATGTATTTAAAAAAAAAAAAAAAAAAATTAAAAAAGCAAACAAAAAACCACCCTACACAAACACCACAAAAAAAACTCACACCCTAAAAGCCAAACCACTCTGTAAGTCTAATACTGAAGACTAATAATAATAGTTAAAGCTGTAAGTCTGACAAAACACAGGTTCTGCTTTTGGAAAATAATCAGGAAAAAGTCCTACCAGAAACTGAACTTCTTAACATTAGACACTTTTTTTTTAAATGAAAAAAAAAAAAAAAAAAAAAAAAGACACGCTTATCTGAATATGAAATATAGAGACCCACATTTTAATAGTTAAGAATATGACTGCTCATTAAATGAGAAAAAAAAAACAAACAAAAAAAACTTACCACATTCAACAATGCTTCTAAATCTCAAGTCACATACAGGACCTATGCCATGAACCATAAAAACTAGATGGTCAATTTGGGACATCTCTCCTGTATGAAAAGAAAAAAAAAAAAAAACTTCAGAGCACTAGCATGTACTGCAGTAGTGAAGTTTAGAGTGAAGCAACCTTAAGATATATGTGCTTTATAAAGCCTATTACATAATGTCATTCAGGATATAACACAGCCCACAGGACTCCTTTATTAAAAGGACCAAAACCAGATAACCTCTTTCAAGCAGCTTAGACTAAGGAACAACTTTAATCTTCAGACTCTAAGCACAAACAGTGCATTGCCACTCCACCCACAAGGGTCCAACTTTTGCACAGAAATGAACTGACTGCTCAAGCTGCAGACCCGCGTACAGTAATCACGTACCATCAGGAATTTCATCATGGTCATCATCAATTCCACGTTTTACTACCCTTGGTCTTGCCTGACCATCTTGAGTGGTACCCCATTCATCTGGTGTGGCAGAAGGTTGGAACTGAACTATGACCTGAAAAAATACATCGTCCAATTATAAACACAAAAAAGCCTTATGAATCATAGTGCTCATCTGAAAGCATTGCATGGTTCAACACACTTTTTGTTTGATTGCTTTACCTTGCATATGAGACTCAACTCTTTTCTTCAGTTAGTATATATGCAAAGAACAAAAGCCTCCAGGTCAGGGTCTCACCAGAGCAGAGGGGCACAATCCCCTCCCTCGACCTGCTGGCCACACTTCTTTTGATGCAGCCCAGAATACAGCTGGCTTTCCAGGCTGCGAGCGCATATTGTCAGCTCATGCCCAGTTTTTTTATCCACCAGTACCCCCAAGTCCTTCTCCTCAGGGCTGCTCTCAATCCCTTCATCCTCCAGCCTGCACTGACACCAAGGGACTGCCCCAATCCATGTGCAGGACCTTGCACTTGGCCTTGTTAAACCTCACCAGGTTTACAGAGGCCCATTTCCCGAGCTTGTCCAGGTCCCTCTGGATGGCATCTGGATTAAAGTTCTTTATTTAAATTACTTTCCATTTGGTACAGACCGGGGTTAGCCTAACTCAAATTGCCACCCATTTGCTGCCAGTTATGCTTAGTCAAAACATTTACTATGTAAACCCTTACTTTTCTTAGGTTTCAGAAAGCATTGTCTTTTTATCACATGACAGCATATTGAAGCAAGAGAGAGTTCATTGTTCTATAAACTTTCTAATCTTTAACGCACAGATATCCAAAACAATCAACAAGTACATTTCAAGCAAGACTAAGACCACATTCAATTTACGCTTACATCCCTCCATTTGCTCATTCACCCCTAATGAATTCTGTGAGAACCAATTGTCAGAATCTATTACCTTGGGATTATGCATAACAATTGTCTCCCCATTTGGGAATTCAAGTCGCCGATGCCACTGATTTGTAGTTACAGCCTTTTTATACTCTGCCTAAAACAGTAAACAAGTTACACAAAATCAGTATGCCTTCTCAGATAAACTATCTTTCGGCCTTGTACATCATTTGTAAGGCTAAGGTTATAATTTACATAACTTTATTTATAGAAAAGCGTCGCGTGAAGTACTATACAAGCTGATTTTAGGTCACAGCATGCAGGACCTATGCACGAGCAACACGGCCTTCCAGCTACTCCCCTTTTCAAGATTTGCTTAATTACGTTCCAGAAAGTGCGTTGTGGAAATCATTTTAATGAAATACAAAGAAGTATTTCTAAGGTCAGAAATACAAAGAACTACCAAGTTCTTCATGAAGTTTATGCAAACGTAATACTAACCTCTAGCTTATCACTAAAATCCTCAGTGTAAGGAATAAAACGGCTATCCTTGTCTCCTTTATAAAACCACATGCATCGTCTCACTTCAGAAGGCTCTTCTTCCCAGTAAACAGCTCTCCTCATTCTGTCATACAGGTATACATCATAACGTCCCCCATCAGTGCTCAGAACCACGCTCTCGGGATCAGGCTGGACTATGACACAAAAGTCACACTCGGTTACAATAACACATACAATCCTTTTTCTCCCTCACCCCAGCCCCAATCGCTTCTGTGACGAGTATTAAGGCACTAAGACAGATAGTTATATTATGGAAGAGAAGCTGCATAGCATCAGGCAACCATTGTGTTGCTCCTAAAATGCTTCTGTATGCTCTCTACACAAGAAAAATAAGCTTTGAAAAGCTCTCGAATATTAGTACTTATTCGAGAGCTGACAGAGATTAACAAAAAAGCAAACCAAGAGACAGATAACTAGGAGTTGTATGTGAAAATGGGATATCCACTGGGGATGTACATCTTAACATTGACAGCATCAAGCAACAGATAATGTGAATTAATTATGTGGCACAAAACATATTTTCAAGATATGTACTAACATCACTTATTACTGCCATATCACTCTTTCATACATGAGTGGCATTACTTTAATATCTTCCTTCTATACACCTCCGAGTCAGACACAACTTACCAGAATTATAGACTTCCTCTAGTTTTGCAGAATCCAGAATGCTGAACGGCATCCATACTTGCTTGTCCTCCACCTCCTTACAGTAGAACCAGTGTGGCTGAACCGGTTCATATTGGTTCTGCAGCAAAACAGGAGGTGCTTGGACCAGCGGACCTGCAGGCCTGGGAGCTCGGAGCTGTGACTGAGGCTGTGGAAACTGAAAATACATTTGGGCTCATCCCCTCAGTGTCACACAGCAAACTACAGATCAGTTCTGCAAAAACTATAGAGAACGCTCTGAGCCTTTATTTCTAACATTTGTTCCTGAGAACGTTATCTTTCAGTCTAAAAAAAATTATAGACACATTGTCCACTTCATTATGTTTTTGAAGAGTTACACATTTTCAAATTGAGAAAAGATGTGAATTTTGTTCCCACAAATACTGTTAAAAACCATTATGGTCTAGCACCTCAACCACCTAAATCCCGTGAGATTCAAAATATTCTCCTAAATTTTGAAAACTCAGGCTGAGCTTATTTCTTATGGCCACCAAATTTGACATGAAAATCAAAATGCATTCTTCTCATTATTCATTTATACATAATTACATTTTTGCATAAAGATTGTCAATTTTAACAAGTGGCCACTTCAGTAATAGGCCTCTTCCTGAGAGGTGATGAGGACATGCAGAGTTCAAACTCAAATGTAGCCTCAGTGGTGAAAGAAAAATAACTGATTTTGAAAGGACTACAGCCCACTTAAAGCTGATTTCATACAACTTGTACAAAGATCCTAGCTAGTACAACTAAAAGCAAGCGATGACAGCAGTAGCAACTGCTTTGGCCAACACATTTAAAGAAAAAACTAAAAAAAAAAAAAACCAAACACTAATATATTGTACAAAATATAAAATCAAGCAAATAGAAGTTCAGAAACTCTTTGATCTAAAACTCCAGATCGTTTAGGTTCTACTGCTTTTGCTATATTTTTTGTCGTATAATCTTTCTATTCTTTATTCACAACAGCAACAATGTAGTAATAACTGAGGTAAAACAAAAACAATTCTTGTTCTCAAGGAAAACTTGCCAGGTTATTACTAACCCATTCACATTATTTGAATAATGCTTTTGTGAAGATAAAAAAAGAATGGAGATTGATGCTTTATATCTCACAAAATCCTCAACCAACGTGTTTCAAAGAGTTTGCTGACAATTTATGTGACTTAGACAAAAAATTTCAAAAAGCACTGGCTTCACCAGCAAAACCAGCTAGAAATGAGATTTTCAGTCCATATCCTGCAAATGGCCGAATGACCTGATTTACAACAGAGGCACAAACAACGCAGCAGCACAGCTGAAATGGCAGCAAACTCAGCAGCAGATAGAGAATAGCAACAGAACTTCACAACTTGGCTTTGTTTCTGATGCCAGAGGCTCAGGTAGCTACAGCCTGAGGGCACACTCACTTCAAAGATCAGGAAGCTTTCCTAAAACAACAGTTCCAGGCTAGTTCTAGTGAAAACATTTTGCTTTCAGAAATGGTTCAAGACTTTTTCTATGCTTTTTTGGGTGGAAAAGAATAATCTTCAGAAGACAAAATAAGCATTTTAAAGAGGAAAGTGACTTATATTGTTTTGTCACCACAAATGGTTTGCATACCTGTGTCAATGACCCTGGAGGTGTCTGATACATCTGGACAGGCGGGACAGAGGACGGTGTGTGAGCAGGTGCGTGACTCTGTTGCAGCTGTGGCGGAGTAAGGTACGGGTTAGCTCTGCTGCTCAGAGTGGTGTGCCGATAAGGGTTATACCCCTGCTGAGACGTTCCTTGCGGAAGAGTAGACGCATTTGCAGGCGGGGGACAGCTCTGTAGAGGAGTCTGATAAGCCGTGATTCCCACCTGTGAAGTAGGTGGTGCACCGTAGGAGGATTGAGAATTGGGAATATGCGGTGAAAAGGCATTTTGCCCATCTGGTGACCCAGTCACAACTGGGAGTGAAGTTGGAGGCCCGGAGAAGGCTGGTGCTCCAACAGGCGGTGCAACAGTTGTTACGGGTGGCTGCCCAATACTTCCAAATGGATCACTGCTACTAGGGACTTGAGAGAAATAGTTGAAAGTCTGTGGTGGATTGGGGCTGGCAGAAGTCTGACCCAAGAAGCTGTCCTCTTCACCAACATCCGCAGAATCATCTGCAAAAACAAAAAGTCACTAGAGATATTGTGAGAGGTTCAAACCAGTTAGTGCATGTAGCCAAATTGTTCTGTACCATTATCAGCTATTTCCAAAATTTTGTTGGCCCCTATAAAGCTAAAAGCATTACAAAGCTTGCACATCCTTGATGATTAAACACACCATAAAACGAAACAAAAGATACCAAGTCTTCAAGAACATTTAAAATAGACCACGAAAGTCATTCAATGTACACAGATAAAGCAACAAAAATTACAAATCTGAAGTATGATTGAAGTCAGGGCCTTCCCAAGCCAACCTGGCAAAGACCCCTGGTTCCAGGGCACTGAAAATCCCTTCCAACGTCCCTTATGCCTAGCAAATGCAAGAGCAGCCTTCATTCATTTCTTTTCACCATGAAAACAGTTATGAAACATAGGACTTCATGCTTCAGTTTTTAGAATTCCAAGATCAAATTCAAAAGCAGAGCTTAAAGACATTCCCAAAGAGACCAAACCTATTGGTTAAGCAATCCATTTTCGCCTGCTCCTTCAGCAGTGCCCTCACAAGGTTTCCCATTCGACTCGCAAGGCGGCTACAACTCATCACTCCAAATCACTTGATGAGCAAGACTGACTCCAGTTTTCGCTAAACATCGTACTCTAGACTGGCAGAAGAACTAAATCTCTGGTGCAGAAAAATAAGTCCTCCTTTTGTGTAATAGCAGGAGAGGGTTTTTAAAAGTGCAAAGTCTTGACTGCCCTTTCGCATTGAGCAAATACATAAACTACGTCCTGGTCAACCACAGTTTTCTGCTTTGCAGTGACCTAGTAACAAGAGGGGAGAAAAGTGGTTTGACATTATCATAGGTCTTGCAGTAAACTTAGTTAAACCTGTTGTGATGGTCTGAGCATCACTGCCTGCCTGCTGAGGGAAAAGCACCTTGCAAGCAGCCAATGCAATCTGCAGATTTAATATAACACAACATAAAAATGTTGTCATCTGCTTTCGCAATCAAACAATCCCCAGGCTCTGGGGAAGAAACCACAGACCTATCATTGCTTCTCAGTCCCCAGCCAAAGAGAGAGATCAAGCATCTCTACAGCTACAAGCAGCCAATAACAAATGTCTTTATCCGCAGCCAACATAACTGTAACACAGAGTATCAAGGGAGCACGGGGAATCCACAGAGAACGCTCCCTAGGAAGCTGCTGTTCTAATTAATTAATCATAAAAGCAGCAGCTGCCATGACTAAAAAGCTCTATTTTAACCACAGTTCATGTAGCAGTCTTCAGACAGTGTCAATTTGAGGCATCACCTGCATTTATCAGTTTCTCTTACTTTCACCTATAGCATTTTATGCCATTTTGAGGAACAAAACCCAAAATCTATATGTGTGAACCATTGTGTGGAGAATAATAAAACCATTTATAAGTGAAGACATTACAAAGTCAAGCCTGTGGATTATATCCCAACTACAAGCAGAATAGCCATTTATACTAAATAAAAGGTTTCATCTTCTGAACAATAAAATTCTTTTTCCTTTCACATTTCATAAACATTTTGGAACAGAGAGAAGCATACTTCATACCATATTGCCAATTCTCTGCTTTCCAAAGTAACTGGTAGCAGAGCAGACAATTCACCTCACCCTGCCAGACCACAACAAACATGGCAACGTGCTGAAGAGTTTTCAAGGCCTTTACCAAATGCAAAACACCTACTATTCTCCAACTTCAACCTGGTTTTGGAGATCTAGTCTAACTGAATCTTTCCTTGCAAAATAAGGTTGAAAAACATTCTGTCAAAACAAAAATTATGTGTACATATATATACACACACAGAGAGAGTCTTCCAACACAATACATTGCTTTCTACTTTGCCTTTTTCCAATTTTGCAAAAACTATGTTGGAACATAAGCACAGACTGGCGGAAAAAGAAGCAGCTTATATGAATTTAAAAATTTCCTATGAGTGTACAGTTTTGACACACAAGGGCAGTACTCTTCCTACATACAAAACAGCCTTTCTTCAACAGTGACTGTGCAACAGCCTCCTGTACAGCCCTCCCTATGTAAGGCAGTACCTTGTCCTTCACAGACCGTCACCTGACGACCACAAGTACCATTAGTCCACTTCCTCATTGGGAACACTCCTCCCTATCTACAGTAAATATATTGGTTATTTCACTCACACCTGAGCCAGAGAAAGTATCTTCTATTATCAGCTGCAAAGTCCAAAACACTTATTACGCACTCGTGGAGATACAACAAATTTAAGACTGCACACAGCTTCCTAACGTTGGTTGTCTGACAGATGCCAGGCAATTTCTAAGACTAATTCCTATTACATTTTACACAATTCAAGGGTTCAAACTCAAGGGTTCTTTCCTGATTCAAGATGCAAACTGCTCTGCCCAGCCAAATGTGTCTGTGACATCTGGCTGGACAAACGGTGAACGCCATGGGCTACAGAAATAGAACCTTTAACCAGACAGGGGCCTTACTGGGACAGATATGGAATGTGGCACAACCTCTGGCGCTGAAATTCACTTCAGTTGCAAAACTATGAATCTTCATTCAATTAAATTTTATGTGAGATGACATGATTCATCACATTTTATTAATGAAATCCCATAACCAGATTTTCTCCCTGGTTGGCTTCAAAGTCTTCTGGAAGTTGCCACATGAGAGTCATCTGTGCAAAGTTACTGGCCAGACTAGCACTTTAAAATTACCTTTAAAAAAAAAATTAAAAACAATGCATATTTTCAATAAATAAATCCAATAAGGATTGCAAAAAATGGAAGTAGTAAGTGTATCAGCTACCTAGACACCTCATGCAAGTAGGAATAATGTTCTAACACTTCTACCACTCCCATCCAAAAATATGCAGTATTCTAACGAAATCTTTCAAAGCCATACCTGATATACCTTTTTTAAAAAAATCTCCAGGGATGTACTCAATTTATTTCCAGATATATAAATGTCTATTTTAGCTAAGATATAACAGCACTGAAATCAAGTATTGGATTTTGGACTCAACGTGTACCAGCGCAGTAAAATTTGAAATACCTGATTTCTCGATGCATTTCTACTGTTTAGGGCTTTAATCTCAGACTGAACATATTTCCAGAAAAATCCATGCCTTTATCTGAAACTGTTTGAGCATCAGATTTTAAGTTGCACATGCATATGTTCGGAACACCATTAAGGCTTTAGAAGGAAAGGATAGTAAAATGATGTTTAAATTAAAAGGAAAATTAAGGTATCTGCTTAACATGCTATTTTCACACAGGGAAAAGAGAAGATAACATGGGAGATCAGCTTTAAAAAGGTGAAAACACTAAGTACATCCCTGCATAGAAGCCCTGACAACTTTTAATTGCTAAAACAAATACGCCAGTCAGTGAACTGAAAACATGATAACCACCTCCTCTCCCCAGACACAGAAGGAAACCCCAAGCACGAAGCACACCGGCATCCCCAGCCGTTTGCCTTTAGCGGGCAGTGACAACCACCCGGGAGAGCCCTGCGGGGAGGAGATGAGGATCTCACCGCCACGTAGCGGGCCCAGGGGCTGACCAGGCCCGCAGCACCCCTCGGCTGGCCCCGGCTCGGTTCCTCAGGGCTCCCACCGACCCCACAGCCCCTTTAACCGGGGCCGCGGCCCCCCCGCTTCCCTCACTGCGGCCCCTCAGCACCCCGCACCCGCCTACCGGCTGCCAGGAGAGCGGGGCCCGGCGGTACAGCCGGAGCCTGGCTGACTGGGATGAAGGGCACGGTGAAGTTGAACTCAGTGGCGGAGGAAGAGAAGAGCAAGTTAGTGCTACCGGTACCCCCAGGCTTCGCCGCCGCCATGGCTGCACCCCGACAGCCACGTCCCTTCCCCGCAGCGGCCCGGCCCCTTCCGCCCTCAGCGCTTTGCCCACTTCTAAGATGGCGGCGGCGGCGATGCGCCCTGACGGCCTCTCCGCCTACGGGTGAGGAGGAGAAGGCGGGCTCGGCTCTGGCAGCGCCGCCATTGCCGCAGGAAGAGGAGGAGGAGAAGGAGGAAGAAGCAGGCGGAAGCGGGGAGCCCCCGTGCGAGGCTTGCGAGCAGGAGTTAGCGGCTGCAGGGCGCCGGCAGCCCCCTGCCTGCCCTCGCCCCCCGCCATGCCGTGCGTGGCCGACTGGCTCAACAACCCCTTCAGCATCGTGCAGGGCATCTTCGGTGAGCGCAGGCCGGGCGGGGCCGGGAGGGGATCCTCTCCGCAGCCGCCCGCCGTGAGGGCGCCCGTAACCGCGCAGCGGCCGGACGGGGCTTTCCCTCACGGGCTGGCGGCGGGAGAGCGGCGGGCCCGGCCGGGGGAAGCGGGGACGGGGAGGTGAACGGGGAAGGGCAGCAAGGGCGGGCGGCCGCTTCCTCCTTCTTTCACGCCGGGAGCGGGCGGGAGCCGCGTTCCCGAGGCCTCCAGGGCCGGGGGTCCTGTCCTGGTGCTTCAGGGCCGGGCAGCAAGGTCTGCCTCGGCTTGGCACGCCGGTTAGGGGGGAAGAAAAAGAAAAGCGTATTTTGGGTTTCAGGAGCGATATATGCTGGCTACACGGATTACCGATCAGTGGTAATATTCCCCGTGCCGTCAGCTGAAGCTCTTTCAGTGCTAGGCTGGATCTTAACTAAAAGCGTATCGAAATAAAATTTTCCGCAGGGAACGTAAAGCAGAAGGTGGTACTTCCCCTCCTCCGCTCTCTAGCCGGGTGTATTGCAGTGTTTCAGGGCTTTTCCTCACTTCCAAGAGGGGCTGTGTTCATCTTGGCTTGCCTGAAAGGGTGTAAGATGGGAAATCAGTGTGATTATAAGAGGCATAAGGTAGTGTAAAGTGCAGTTGTTTGCCCAAAATAGAAATAAATGTTCAAATTGTTTACCATGTTAGGGGAATGCTGAGTAGAAGTCTGTTACGTGATGCTAATACGCACGTAAATGTGTTTCATTTATAGCCCAAAATGTTCCAAACTCTGATTGGGAAAAGAAGGTAACGGAATACTTCAAGGAGAAATTAAAAGAAAATAATGCTACTAACTGGGTAAGATTGTTTTCTTCTTTTAGATTTATGCCGTTCTTAAGTTTCACTGTTTTTACCTCTTAATCATTTCAGTGACATGTTTTTGAGTTGGGTTTTGGTTTTTTTTGTGAGAGGTACACTTCTGAATTTTAGGCCTAGACTTTTTGATATGTTATTTACATCGCAGTTGCTTTAACCTGTGTGTGAAACAAAGATGTAAAATCCTGACTGAAACCAGAGAAACCAATCCTCTTGACTTCAGTGTGCTGTTTTGCCCTGGGCTCTAGCTGCTGAACGCTGCCTGTTTGGAGTAGGATCCAGTAGATGGCAGGAGCTGACAAATACTGACATTTTTGAAAGTGTTAATGCCTGCCCTGTCTACTGTGATTCCGCAGTGTTTGTACACCACAAGATTCTGGACTGCTGTTTATAAACCCCTTCTTTCATGATCTTTTATCGTGATGCTGCAGACTTCATGTGGGTGGAAGAAATAGCTGCTTGGACTTTCAGACTGGAGGAAAAAATGCTTTCTACTAAAACTGTGCCTTATTGGGCTGGATCAGGCCTGGTTTTCACAGTTCAGCAAGGAAGCTGTGCTTTAGGTTTAAAAGTAAAGCATGCATACTTGAGTTCAAAAGCTGATATTTTTCTAAAAAAACTGTGGCAAAAATGGCATTGTGGAACACTGGTAAGTGGATTAGAAACTTTCATATCAAGTCTATTCTACTTATGACTAAAAACAAGTGAAGATGAGTGGGGCTTTTCTCTGTCAGTGAGACTATTGTGTAATTAATATTTCAATGACAGTTTAAATTGAAGTGTAGATGGCAAAGCTGTGTTACATTTACAGCATTAGAAGGAAGTGAAAGCACATTTTTTTACTCAAGATAAACATGAGGGAATACACGTTTGGCTGTTAAAATGCCATTTCCTATAGGGCCACTTCTGGTTTTTGTTACATTTTAATGTTGAATGTGGGGTTTTTTTTCAACTTACAGTTTATCTTCAACATCAGAAAACTCTGTTCTTGTTGCAACTCTTATTACTTCAAGTTAGACCATGTGCCTAGGCATTGATTTCTTTCCTTCTGTTTTTCCATTGTCCCGTAAACATTTGTGAAAAAGACTCCCCCAGTGTGGGCTTAATTAACATTCAAGTTTTCTATGGCCTTTTGTTAAAAGAAATTGTGCATGCGATTGCTATGGTACCGCTGGTACATAATACACGGTAAATGTGCTGTTACAAGGGAATAAAATAAGTCATAAATTCTATTTAATACTGCAGCTGCAATAATTCCCAGTGTAAGAGTTGAATTTTAAGTGTTTTTGCAGAGTTCCCATATGGTTTTGGTGACTGAAATGCATTTCTTTATAGTCCAGTATCAGGGCTGAGAAATGAATGGGACTGGTGGCTCTGGAACCAGATGAGTTTGGGAACTGCTAAGTGTCTGATAATTGTAACTATTATTTGTAACAGCTGTTGCAGAAACTTGCATTGTCAGAGACAGTCATATCAACAACAACAATACAGGATTTGAGGCAAGTAAGTGAACAGTAGGATATACTGGATGATCAGAGAATAAGTTGGTGACGCATTTTGTGCTGATTTTGGCTTACTTCAGGGCATTTCTTAATATTTATCTACCAGTTGTTTAGAATAAGCTCTTTTTTATAGGTTCCATCACTGAACGATGTTCCCGTACATTACCTAAAGCCCAACAGTTTAGTGAAATTTCGCTGCATGGTTCAAGATATGTTTGATCCTGAGTTTTACATGGGAGTATATGAAACAGTTGACCCAAACACAAATGCACGTGTAAGTGAAATACTGATTTCTTATTTTAGTAAATGTTCAGCATTTTCTCCATTCTGCGTATTTCCTCAAGTTTCTGAATTTAACCTGTGGAGTCTGGGCACTATCGAATAGAACTCTGTTTATATGGCTCAAATGGCATCAGTAGCACATCACTTCTTACATTTCTGTTGAGGGATAAAAATTACTAAAATAATGAAAGTATGTCTTTGAAGGACTTTAGACCACAGTGGTTTGGGTATAAGTAATTCATATTCAGGATGTCGTCGAAAACGTGATGATTGTGTTGCCTTTTCTTTCTTGACAGGTTTTGCATTTTGGTAAATACAGAGATGTGGCAGAATGTGGGGTAAGTTCTACAAGTTATACGAATTTTGAGATGGCGTATTGGGCAGAAAGACGCAGTTTATAAGTGCAGTATAGCTTATTTGGTACTCGCCAGTGGATTCCTAGAGATACTGCTCTTAAAATGCAAAACTAATCTCAGGTTTGGAAAGCAGAGTATTCTGAACTGCTCATGGGCATTCTAAGTTCAGCAGGCTGTTTGTTGTATTTAAAATTTGTTTTACTTGGCAAGGGAGTAAGCTTTCTGCTATGGCAAACAATTTACTTTTGGTAGTGCAATGCTGTTAGAATCAAAGCATTACAGATACAGACTGCTTGGATTCACTGCTTCATGAGCGTATAGTCTTGCATGTTTATTGTAACTTCTGGCCAAGTAAATGAATCTGTGGAATTAGTTGGAAAAAAAAAAAGAAAACAAACTTTAATCAGATTTTTAACAAAATTTCTGTTGGTATTCTAGCCTCAGCAGGAAATTGATTTGAATTCCTCACAGACAGTCACCTTGGAGAGACAGACTTTCTACTGCGTTCCAGTGCCTGGTGAATCAGCATGGGTGAAAGAAATATCTTTTCTGACTGAGCCAGTGCTCAATCAAAACAGCCAGTGATCGCTAACTAATTCATTAGATTTAAGGAGATAAGTTTACTTACTTAATTTTTTTTTTTTTGAGTGGATCAGGATAGGTGAGGAGAAGTGGTAGGTGTAGAAAAAGGAAAAAATGCACAGAGAGGACGCAAATTAATTTAGGTACACTGTTTTTTGATTTAGTAGGGATTTAAACTAGATTTTCTTGTCTGCTTGGGAGGGTCTTGAAACTTTCTGTTGATTTCCATTTGCACATATTTAAAAAATGAGAAACTTAAATTGAGCCATGGGCATTCTATTACCATTTTCTGATTAAATTAGGACGCTGTTACATAGTGAGAGTCTCCTACAAGAACCCATAAAAACACCTGTAGCTGAGCGTGCTAAGACAATAATTCCTGGAAAATTTAGTTATTTTGTTTATAGTAGTTTCACCACAGTATGTCACTTTCTTAATTAGTACAGGAGAGGTCTTGAGGAGAAACAAATGGTCTTTAGTTTCTTCTAATAAGTGGAAGTTGAATTGTCTGAGCGGAATGAATACAGGATGGTTCTTTTAACATTTTTTAGGAGTTTTATATTCTAGAAAACTTAAGATATGTTGCATTTTGTAAAAAGATATGAATCATATCTAATAGGATTTGATAATTCATACTTTAAGTTCAGAATTGAGAAAACTACTACTTGTCATTGGCAGAGAATGCCCACGCAATTTTAAAGTTACGCTAATGCAATTTTTGTGATAAAACGATTGAGAAGAGTTAGTCTTTGAATGAAGGTTACAGGAAAATACTGCAGGAATGGAAATTTAAATGAGCCAGACTATTAGGAGAATACTGAACATTATTTCGATATATGCCCATCATGCTTAGAAAAGGAAAAGTGTATTAGCTTTTTCAAAATTCGTTTACAAATGTGGTATTGCTGGTACCTTACAAGTATGCAAATATTTTTGTGTGTTTATTTTTAAAGTAAATAATAATAATTGTATCAGGTGGCAAGTCTTTAAATATTATTATGATGTCTGTTCTTTAGGGTTGAGATGTGGGGAAGAAAAAAAATTCTTGAGATTTTGAGTTGTACCTGACCACAAGCATGTTCTCTGGGTGTAAAAAAAAACCCAAATACACCAACCTTTTTTAGCAATTGGTAGTCAGTGGTTTTTGGCTTTTATGAAAATAGAAACTAATGATTGCTATATGCTTCTTAGGCAGGTTATTTATGTATCTAAAGAGATGATGTCTAGATAAGAATTTGAATCATTATGTTAATATCAAAATAGGATAATAACATTTTGTTTGAAAAAAACCAACCAAACAAAAAACCAAACAGCTTTGCCTGAATTTTCTCAACTGAGTCTGTAGTTGTCCTTAATCCTCAATTTTACGCATATATTAGCGCAAGCCAAGCTCGAGTTAGTCCTTCAACATCCTACACACCAAGTCGCCACAAGAGGAGCTATGAGGAAGATGAGGATATGGATCTACATCCATCTAAACAGAAAGAGCAACATATGGGTAATAGTCATTATGGATGAACAGTTATTGCGATATCTTTCTAGAATTTGCAGAAATTTCAGTCTCAAAAATGAAATATTTGCAATTATTTGAGCCAGTAGCATTAATGCAGCCTTCATAGCTCTTTTGGTTGCTTTGAAGTCATCAGTGTGGAAGAGCCTACGGTGTTAAATGTATGTTGTATGACTTGGTGGTGGTTCCTAAGATCAGTATTTTGTACAGCAACACTTGTATTGCCTTTGGTATGTAACAGAACACGCACCTTTTATCGCAGCAGGCTGAAATCTAGGACTTCTTGTTTAATTTCCCACTCTGTTGCAGATTTCATGGTAATCTGGGGAAAATCATGACATACTGTCTCTCTCACACTCTGTGTGTGGATGTCACTGTGTAAATTGAAGTCGAACTACATCTCAATTAGGTGCTGCTTTGCTACAATCAGTAGTATGTATCTAAAGAGTATCTTCCAGCCGTAGCTTTTTTCCTAACATGAAACTTGATTAATCCAACTTCATGAAGGAACCAGTTTAATAGCAGACGCTTGAAGCATCCTGAAGAAAGCTATTAAACCTTTTGAGAAGGTGGTGTTTCAAACTGTAGCAGCGTTCAGAGAGTATGCAATTCTTACTGATGTTGTAATCTGTGAACTGTTTCGATGCTCTTCTGTGGAGATGCCACTTAAACTGGCATGGGGAGTGTTTCTGAAATTTTTTCGTATTTTCTTTTGAACTAGAGAAAGTGATTAGTTTAAAATTGTCAGTCCTATTAAAGAAAAAAAAAACTTGTGGGAGCTATTGGGGTTTGTTTTTTTTTTTTGCTTGGTTTTATATGTCTATCAAGTTCATTTCCTGAATTCAGGTTTTTCTTTTTGTATTTTTACCAGTTTGCAAATGTCTTATTAGGTAGTTTAGACTGTTTTGTCTTCATATTCAGACTGATCAATTGTAGAATAGATTTTTATAGCTTTATTATTGCTGAAAATCTACAGATATTTTTAATGTAAACTGTTATGTTGATGCATACTCTTAACTTTAAAACTAACAAGTTTTTTGACCGTGAGGTGCAGAAAAGTGTTAGCTTTGCAGTCCTACTGAATTTAGAAAAAAATAATTCATAAAGTTTAAATATAACATTTTGAAAATCAGATTGTTGGCCATGTTTGGGTTTCTAAGACACGTAGATCTTTACTGGTACTCACACTTACCTTGTCAGTATAAAATACGCATTTGTGAGACTTTTCTAGTCTGAGTAATAGTATCTTCTGTCAAATATATTGCGTTATTAATTTTTTTTTTCTCAGATGTCTTGTTAAATTTGTTTAATTCTCTGTTGCTCACTGAAGAAAGTTGTTGATTTTAGCACTTCTGTTTAAAGAGGCTATGAACCCTGTATTTTTCAGGCAGTGGAGGTGATATTCATGGATGTGTGGAGCCAAAGAGATTAGAAACAGAGGCTTCTGCAGGTCATCATCTCATTTCTCCCAACTGCTCCCGTCCACTTGACTTAAATTTTCCACTGCCAGGAGAAAAGGGACCAGCATGTCTTGTCAAGGTAACAAAACTGGAGAGATGATGAGCATGGCTGTGGCCTCAGTGAGGCAGACTGAATCTGAAGTTAGAGTGTAAGTCTTGCATTAGTTTATAGGCACAGAAATTGTCTTTCAAGTCCACAATGTTGTTTCTGCAGATAATGACATTGTTTCTCTTCATTAGTACATTGTTTCTCTTTACAACCCCTCTTTGTGACTTGCTTAACGCCTTCAACAGCATTTATTAGAGCTTGTGCATTCTTACTGCACTTGGCAAAATGAAAAAATCCATTACTAGAAGCTCAAGCTGATACTGACTCCTGGTATTTGCTTTTAGGATTTATCCCCATAAGGGGAAAAAAAAAAGTATGAAGGAACAAGCAAAACACTACACTACGCATTTTTGTATCGTGTTTGAAATAGTCTTTGATTCACTAGTATGCTATGTTAACCTTGAAATTTCAACACAAAATTTTTGTGCTCTTACTGTGTTGAATGCTCTCTTGTTTGGCAAATCGGATTAGAATAAAATTGTTTGCATTTTAGCAAAAGAATGCCAATAGGGAAAAGCATGGAATCATAGAAACTCATTTTTCTGATATAAGCTTACTGACGCTGAGGACCAGGAGACGTCTTTTCTCACAGACCATTCTCAGTCTACAGTTGAGTCTCCTGAGGTTTTCCCTTTTGTCTGTGTTCATGTTCAGTCCAGTATCTGGCCCATTTGCCTCTGTATTTATTGTTTTCTCTTTGTGGCAGGTCTATGAGAGCTGGGACAGCTTCAAAGTCAATGATGTTCTAGAGGTATATGGTATTTTGTCTGTGGATCCGGTGCTGAGCATAGTAAACAACGAAGAGAGGTAAGGCTTCCCTGGTGCGTGATTCTGAAATGAAGGAAATTTTCATTTCAATGAGCAAAATACTTTGGCTGTTTCCTTGATACAGACAGGGAAATGCGTAAATACATAACAATTATGCTTAAGAGGTGAATTTTTTTACTTAAAACAAGCTTGGTGTGGAAACTGGTAGATCAACTGTCTTGTGAACTGAAGTCCATTGTACTCTGGTACGTCCATACCCTTGGATACATGACATGTCTTTTTTTTTTAGGTTGTTATACAGTCTACAAAGCAGAAAGTGCTTCTATAGCTAAATGTTTTGTACTCTTTCATGCCTATTAAACTTTAAATGAATGAGTGAATAGTGAACAAAGCTTTTAAAAAAGCTTAAAAATTATAAAATGTCCTTTTGAAATAATTTCTAAGTCCGTGAAAGTTACCATAAACAATTCTGAAGAGTATTTTTTTAAAAAAAGTTTTATGTCTGCATGGAGAGTGAAAGTGACCCAAATAAGAAAAATTGGACTGATTTTTTTTCATTAATTAAGGTATATCATCAATATCATCACATTATACCACTGACAGAAACTTCCCATTTCACCTACTCTTCTGCGATTACTTGCTTGACAAAAAACAGACTTAATTGAGGAGGATGCAAAAAGTCAATTTTTAAAATAAAACTGTTGACCAATCTAACATACGTACTACTGATGTCTTGAACCATTGTGTTGTAAATTATTTCTGTGGTGATTTTGTTTATCTTTCTGAGAAGTACAATATGGAGAGTACAGTGTGAATCCTTTATAGTGCCAGCTTCTTAAAAGTGAACTCATCCTTCTCAGCTGCTTTTGATTATCATCTGGCAGCTAATCCCAGGCTGACAGCTCAGTTGGTCTGTCATAGGTTGGGGTTTTTTTCCTGCATGTCATTCTATCACAAATAGACAAAATGGTGGCAATGTTTTGAATGCAAACAAAAGAAGTTTCTTTTAATGGAAACAGTGGATAATCTGTTGGTGGACTGCTGAAGAGGCTTTGAAGTTATAAAGCCTTTCAGCATTTAAAACTGGTACAAGTTGATTAAATTTGTATTAAACTTTACTGTCATCTGATATAGTCACTTTAGAGATTTTAGTTTCTACGTAACAAATGAAAACCACCTGGAAGAAATTTTGTAAGGCATCATCAGGGAGAGCAAGGCTTGTGTATCTGAATTCTTAAATTAGGAGGTTATACCTTCAAGTTTGAGCTGAGGTACATTTAGGATTTATTTACTCGTTATTTTTTTACTCAACCAGTCAAATAGCTATTATGTGACTGTCTAGAAGATCTTCTGGTCAGGCTCCAGAACCAGAGGTATATGAAAATCTCACATGTGCATGCACAGACAAATGTAATAAATCATTACCTTACTTTATTAACAGTTACTGTTCAGACTTCATTCAGTACACGCTGGACAGAACAGTGTGTAACATCTTATTTGAAGCTACATCTTATTAAATGGTGCAGCTGATAATAAATGTGGCTTTGTTTGGTGTGTTTGGGGTTTTGGATTTTTGTTTGGTGGGTTGTTTTTTTTTGGTTTGTTTTTTTTTTTTTTCCAGAAAAGTTAGATTTGGTTATTTTTTGAAAAAAAATAGAATCCAATTTTTTTTTCGGTCAAGCATGCTTTGACATTTCTATATCATTATACAACAGTGATTCAGTATTTATGGTGTTTATAAAAATCATAAAGAAGGTAGTTTGAATATGGGAGGAGTTACCAGGAGCTGGGAGCGGATGTTGTTTGTTCTGATGTGCTCCGTTCTTGGCCTGATTCCGGCTGCTCTTAGTCAGATGGAGAAAAATGTTGTGCGGCATGTTTCTAAGTCCAGTTGTGCTGTGCCCTTTCCTAGGGACAACTCAGCCCTCGATCCTATGGAGTGTATGGATGCAGCGGAAGAACAGAGAGTACACAGTCCTCCAGCCTCGCTAGTCCCCAGGATCCATGTGATTTTGGCACAGAAATTACAGCACATTAACCCGTTACTACCTGCTTGCCTTAATGAAGAGGAGAGTAAAACTTGTGAGTATCTGAACTTGACCTCACTCTGTATACGTGTAAATGTGTGGTTTCCTAGTACACGTGCGCAAATACTTCTTTGCTCAGAGACAGAAACATCGATGGCAGGGTTTGAATTTAAATCTCGTTAAATGGAGGAGCCATTCAACACTACAGAACTGGACAAGAAGTGTTTGTGTTTGTGATGCTTATGTCTGTTTTTCTAAAATAAATGTGATTTGTATAAAATTTGGTTTTGCATTCTACATGCCTAAGGACTTTACCAAGTTGTTCAGCCATAAGATTTTATTTGCTTTCAAATGGAGTAGTGAATTGCTGGAAAATTAGATTTTCAGTTTACTGTAACAGTGAAAATAAGAAATGTACTCAAAGCTTAAAGAATCATCACTGTGAAGAAGAGGCAGTTCCGGTTTTAAGCCATTCCTTATGGCCTATTTGGCTGTCATTTTTTTGTCTTTGAATTATTGCATGCAAACCTCTAAATTACATTTATCACTTTCTTCCTTGTGCGCCTTGTATTGGTTCTCCTGAGCTGTGCTTTGTGTAAGGTGTTTGTTTTATTTTTTTCTGCCTGTAATGTAGTAAGGCTAGGTTATCGATTTTAGAAACTTGGCTCCAAATTTTACAGCCTTCTGCAAATGCAATATGAAGTATTTAATTAAAAAAAAAAAAAAGCATTTTTAAGGACATGTTGAGAGACTTGGGTTATTCAAGCTCAGCTGGAAAACCAGTGAATATTTTTTTTTTTTGTTTTTCTTAGACTGCCTTGAAGTAAGCATTTTTCTTCATCAAACTGTAATGGAAGTTAAGCTTTATGTAGAAGGAAGAGAGTGAGGAACAGCAGATTTTCTGACATTTGTTGTCTTCTGCTCTTTTATCAGTTGTTTCTAATTTCATGTCTGAGCTATCACCAGTGAGAGCAGAGTTGCTTGGGTTCCTGACCCATGCCCTCTTGGGAGACAGTTTGGCTGCTGAATACCTTATATTGCATCTCATCTCTACAGTGTAAGTACTTAGATGTTTGTTGAGAGTCTATGTGTTAATCTTTTAAAAGAAATTTCCTCTTACGGGGTTCTTCACCACTCTGCAAATAAATGGCAGAAATAGGTTAAATAACGCTTATTCCAGTAGTACTTTGTCCAGCTAGAGTTGTCCTGTCATAATAGACAGCATAAACAGATTTAATTGTCTGAAATATCAGTAAGTTTTGTTAAAAGCCAGTTTTGTGGCAGTACGTCCTTTCAGTGTTCTTTGAGAATTGGATGAAATCTCCAAGATACACTTTTAAACAGCAGTATGAGAACATCTTTTTACCTCTAGCTTCTTTTATTGAATAGGACGTGCAACTTGCTTCTCAATGACAGCATTTACTAACTGCAATAACTATTGCTTAGGTATTAAAAGGCACTGAAAGGTACATTCTGGGAATTTGTTTAATTAAATGCAAACGTATGTTTAATGGTAAGTTCAAGACCCTCGTTTAGCATGTGGTAGAGATTTACCACCTGAGTTGATGCTGCAGCTGGATGAGCACGCATTGCGATCTGTCTTCGTGGCTGATGAAAGTGCATTTGCTTAACGTTCTATTATGTTGGTTTAAACTGTCACTGGATGAAAGAGTAGTGTCCTTTGACTCATTAAAATTTCAGATGTGAAACTTCAGACAATGTGTTTTGATTAGATTAAGTATAGTTGTCAGGGTCAAATTTAATTTTAGTCTCTCTTCAAAATGAAAACATTCCAATTTCTAAAACAAAACAAAACAAAAAAAGAGGTAATGTATTGGTAAATAAATGACTTGTTTTCAAAAACTGCATTCTGCTATGAGGTGAATAGTACAGCACATAGTTGTTTAACAGAAGTGTTTACAGAGCTGTAACTGGACTCATCACTTTGCTTTTCTCATACCTGCAACTGATGCGTAAAAAGCCATAAGATATTTCTCCATCTCGGTGAGACAGGTGGTATGAGCATAGATCCAACTGTAACGCCGTGGCAGCATGATTATGAGTTGACAAGATTTATGGGGGTTTATGTTTACAGTGTGCCCTGAACCCTTGTCCCCGTGTAAATATAAATACTTCAATAGTATGCATTGTTTTTATTATTGTTATTATTATTATTATTCTGTTCCCCCTTCATTCTTTCTAGTGGTACCGGGAATGCTCTAACACTTAGACTAGAATATCACAAAAAAGTTTAAATTAGCTGATATCACAAAAAAGTATAAATTTGTCAAGAATGGGGAGAAGACACGCAGTGAGAAGAGGGAGAGGAAAGCTGAGGGCAGGTAAAGGAAATGAACAAGCATGATGAGCAGGGAAGTTGAGATTGGGCAATGAGAAAGGAAAAGGGTGAAGAAGTATTCAAACTGATTGATACCTGTATTCACCACGTTATTCAGATGCTTGCCCTAACCTGTGTTATTTTTTGTTTAGTTACGCAAGACGAGATGTGCTTCCTCTGGGAAAATTCACAGTCAACTTGAGTGGATGTCCAAGAAACAGCATCTTCACAGAGCACATATACCGCATTATCCAGCAGCTTGTTCCAGCAGTAAGAATAATGGCATTATAATGCTTTAGTATTTCTGATGGTAGGTGTTGGACCACTTGTTCCAGCCAATAAACGTTTTGGTTAAAGGCAGGCCTCTTAAACGGGGGCTCCTGCTGTCCGTGTAGAGGGCAGATAAAAATGGAGATACTGTCAGTTGAAGTCTCTGTTTACAGCTCTTGCTAAAGGAAGCAGTATTTCCTAGGGAAGCTGGAGGAGAGGAAATGTGCTGATTAGTCTCTTTTCTCTTTGCAGTCCTATCGCCTACAAATGACCATTGAAAACATGAACCATTCGCGATTTATCCCACGCAAAGACTACGCAGCTAATCGCTTAGTCAGTGGCGTATTGCAGCTTGCCAGCAACACTTCCCTTGTTGTAGATGAGACTCAGCTTCAGCAAGGACAGCTCGACAGGACAGGTAGACCTGCAAGGTTAAAAATTGATACGTTTTAAGACAGTGATGCTAATTGTGTCCCAGTAATAATTTTCTATTACAAAACAGTTTGTGGTTTCCATATCCTATTTCATTCCCTGAGCTAGCTTCCTGCTGGTCTGCCGCCTTCTCGGACAACTTACAGCTTGATCTCTTGGGGGTTTTTTCCCCTATTTTACTTTCTGAAAGTTTCTGGTATTTCTGCTTATATTGAGTCAAAATCTCTATCCCAGACCACAAACGACCAGTAATGAAACCAGATGTTCCCTTGTTTAACATAGCTTTGCGTTGGAGAGAGCAGCGTCTTTGACTCTTGGTGGAAAAGGCCACTGATTTCAATAAGCGTTTAGACCAAAACACCTCTGATTCATTAGAATGGCCTTTTAGTTTCCTGTGATAATGAATGAAGAAGTGCAGGAAGTATACGCTGCTGCCTTATGCTTCATACTTTTTTTACCGTATATATGGAAACCAGCCCTGAAAACCCAGCTGAAAATGGGAGATTAAAAAATAGCTATTATTGTGTAGACCAGAATGATAAGCTGTGTAGCATGCTTTCCACAGAGCTTTAGACAATTCATTTCATTCTGGCCTGCATAAAAGAGGTGAGTTGCAGTACCTATTGCAAGTTCAGTAACTGGAGAATGCATAGTATGGGTATCTGTGGTAATTTCAAGGAAAGAGGAATAAGAAATCACTGAAAGTGAGTTGATTTTAAAATAAAAACACTGTCTTGACAAACCTGGTAGACTGTGATGCTGCAAGCCTGTTGGGGCTCCCTTATGAATTTCAGTACTCTGTCCTGTTCAAGCGCTTAGTCCGGCAGAACTAGTGAGGATCAGATTTCAGGTTCGTTCTATTTAGAAACACAATCTATATATATTTTTTTTTTAAAATTACTGGTATTAAAAGTTATTAATTAAAATTGGTCAGTTGTTTTTCAGTCTTCACTATTTTTTGTTACACCCTGCTTTAGTGAAGTTACAAAATGTCACTAAAGAAAACAGTAAAACCTAGTAGAAATCTTTGCATTATCTATTTCCAAAAAAAAGTCAAGACATGAAAAACTCCCTTTTACAGAAAAATCTTGCCGTACTGGTTTATAGGTTTTCTAAAATGTTGATCCTTAGTGTCTAGTAGAACTCAACATTTAATTAAAAGTAATATTTTAAGTATTAAAAGTTGCAGATAAAAAAGGCTTATTAATTTTATTTCATTTCTGTTGGTGTGATGTTCTCTACTCTCTACTGAATTTAGAGTAAAAAAAGTAAGAATTTTTAATTTTCTGTAAGAATGTTGGGAATAAAATTTAATCCTAGAGAAGAATAAGTATCTTCAGGCCTAGTAGTTGGCTTGGAACTCTTGGAAGTTATAGCTTAGAGATTTCAAATGGGAAAATGTCCCAGAAGTAGACTGTAATATTGAATTTGCCTTTATTTATTAACTTTGTCTTTACTTACTGTATAGTAAATTAATACTAATTCACTGAAGGCAAAAATAGAACAGTAGATGTTTCGTTTGATGCAGTAACACTGCTGAAGAGAAATTCAAATCGTCAGGTACATGTCAGTATTTCAAAGGCAGAATTCCAAGAATTAATCAGTTAATTAATCAATCTTAACTTTCTAGATTTTAAATAACTTTGTTCCAGGCAAGGCAAGTGACTTCTATAACAATTTGGCAAAATGATGAGTATGTTTTTCAGCTGTTCTGGTCTTGCTAGCCTATCTAATGTCTTCTTTATCCATCAAGACATTGGGTTTTTTTTTTTTTCCCCTTAAACTGTTAAAACTCTACCAATTGTCTGACAGAAAGTGTAATTTGTCCTCTTTTGAGGAGAGATTTTCTCTGTAAATAGTTACCTGGCTTTGTAGGACCAATGAAAACATAGGCTATCAACACATATACTAGGCCAGATAAAATTTAGGCTTGAAATCCTTCAGGAATTCTTAATTTTGGTCTTAAGAAATGGGTGTCTTTATATGGAAGATACCCTAGACACAAGAAGAAAGAGAATGCTTGCAATAATTTTTCTACCAGCCGCTCATTAAAAGCAGATTGGAAAAAAAAAAATCGGGTCTGACATTTGTGTAGGTCCAGTTGTCAGCAAATTTGTTCTTGCTTTTCTAGGTGTACATAACGTGACAGCACTGGGTAATCTGATAACTTGGCAGAAGGTGGATTATGACTTCAATTACCACCAGATGGAATTCCCATGCAATATTAATGTTCTTATCACCTCAGAGGGCCGATCACTCCTACCGGTATGGCACGGTCTTCCTGGTTTTGGGCAATAATTGCAGTTGGTAGCCACTTACTTAAGAGCATGCCATTCCAGAGACGAGTGAGGACAGGAAAGCTGCCTTGTGACCAGGGGTGGGTGTGACGCTAGCATGAGTTCTTGCTTGTGGCTGCCGCCAGGCCAAGAACCTGTTCATAGGGAAACCAAGGGACTGACCTTCCCTCTCCTTGGCTGAACAGTGTAGCGATGGGAAGGCCGTCAGTGGAGTTATTAACGGAGATCGCGGCAACGGGTAAAGCCTGCAGCTACCTGGCTATTCCCAGAGCCTTTTTCTAGTGCAATGGTTTCTGAGGTGATGGGCGCACGAATGAAGAGTGACAGATCTGGCGTTGGCCCCAGAAAAACTGAGTAGCCTAAGCTTACAAATACCTGATCTCTTGCATTCCAGCTCTATGAACTGAGCGTTTGCTCTCTTGCCTCTATAAGTGAAACTGATTCTGGCTTGACTAAGGACTTAACGATGGTTTTCAAAAAGGGAACTGTTCAATATTTAAAGAATGAGCTGTCTTACCTTAATTCTGGGAAATAGTGACTTCTGTTGCTTTAGAGATTAAATTAGTCTTGGAACAGAAAAAAAATGGGATGTGGAAAGACATGATCTGTAATTTTATTTTTCAGTCAGATTGCCAAGTCCACTTACAACCACAGATAATTCCACCGAACATGGAAGAGTATATGAACAGCCTCCTAACAGCAGTGCTCCCTTCTGTGCTGAACAAATTTCGGATTTATCTAAGTTTATTGAGGCTGCTGGACTATAGTATATCTGATGAAGTGACCAAGGTACGGAAGACTTCACTAAATGTTTTCAACTGTATACTGAGATAGAAAGCACCTTAATAGAAAGTTATTGTCCTTTCTCATTGCTCTCCCTGTCAGTGATTCTCCCTGAAGTTTTCAAAAAAACAAACAGAAGGGTTTTCTTGTCCTGAATGTGCCTTCAAGGATTTGTACTCTTGAGTATTTCAGTATATACTTCCCATGTACCCTGCTTTCTAAAACTCATGTGGAAAACTGATTTTTTTCAAAGATTAGAAGCCTATTTTTACTCAGGCTCGCTTCCTGACAAGAACAGGTTGAAATGTTTCTCCTGTAATCTAAGGGTAGTTATGGTGTTTAGCTCCTTAAAAGCTTATCTCGTAGTGAAAATTCTTTTTTATGCTTAATTACATGCTGTATTGCTTCTAGGCCGTAGAAGAAGATTTTGTAGAAATGCGCAAGAATGACCCCGAGAGCATAACAGCTGATGATCTGCACAGAACTCTGCTCGTAGCAAGGTGGGTAGCGCTGTTGGTCCGAACTGACGCCTTTCTGGCAAGCTGGTAAGGAGGGAAGTCAACGCTCATAGTCTGCAGTGGGATTGTAGTGGCGTGAGGCTGGCTGGCAATCAAAAAATGGCATCACCTCTTCCTTTGTTCCTTGGGCAGAGATGCTTGGTTAGGCAATGTATTTCCTGCCCTTTCTTCCCCTACTTTCTGGTTCATCATAGCATACTGACAGAAAACTGGCTTTGTGCTATATTAGCTTGTCAAACCCGACACGTGAACAAGCAGTTATTTAATTGCTGTTTCTGCCCATCTAGGTTCCTGTCTCTCAGCGCGGGGCAGACAACGCTGTCAAGAGAGAGGTGGCTGAGAGCAAAACAACTGGAGGCGTTACGTAAAGCCAGACTTCAGCAGCAAAAATGTGTTAATGGGAATGAACTTTAATATTTGTGGATGTCACTATAAGAATTTGTCTAATCCTAGATGGAACCCATACTAAGATTGGAATACTGTTTATACCAGTTTTTGTAGATAATTTATACCAAAAAGTTATGGATATTTACCCTTGCAGTCTGAACACACTTAACTCTGTTCAGCCAGTTAAACATATTTTATGATGTTTTTTTGGAGCCTGTTTTGTAATTGAAAATTGGTAACAATGAGCAAATTGTTTGATATTAAACTTTAATACTGAAGTTGCATAAACTTATTTCCTTTAGTAAGAAAATTCCACCCTGAGTCCTTCATACACAGCAGTGGTAGGTTCTGTTCTGGAGTGAGTTTGTGATTAGTTCTTGAATGGCTGAATTGGGAGGATCAGAGGCTTCAGCTAACCAGCAGCTGCAGCTGAAACAAACACTGACCCTGCCATCTAGAACTGTGTACTGTTGTTCCCAGCAGCTAAGGCATGTTGCGTTCATAGCAGCAGCATAACAGTGATTACACTGCGGTATAAAGAAGTGATTTATCTTACCCATGACAAGGTTCCAGTATGAAATGCATCTTTGTTCTTGGAGAAGACCATGACTAACTTCTCAAATCTCTAAATGAGCATAACTGTTTTTCTAAAAAAGCCCTGACTGGAAAATTGGTGATACTCATGTACTCATACAAAACATAGCTTACTTTCTACGTTACCAGTAATGCAGTGTGTTGAAATGGTTTGAATAATATTGATTAAGCATAAAGAATGGTCTCTACATATCTTATTCATACTGTGCAGTTTGAGCTGGTTTCCACAGGATGCACTGCCCCAATAGGACTTGCAGAACTAGTTCTACAAGGGTGGCTTCAATAGTGAAACATTAAACCAAGATGGAGTTGGAGTAAGCCAGAAAGACTAGAGAGTAGTAGTGAGAGCTGTCCTTGTGGAGCCAGCCTGCAAGAGCCACTGATGGGGTTAATTCTAGCTTTTGCTTTAAATTAATCCTTTTCTGACCAAGAAAAAAAGGCTCCTGACAAAATTGACATTAAGCCAATGCCACCTTTACTTAGTGCTTTCTCATGCTTGAAATGGTGTGAACAGGAATCCCATTTTTTTTTTTTTAACTGCATTTTTCCTATTCTAAACATGACATTGGCTGTGCAGCAAAAACCAATCTGAAACTGTCCTTTTCATCTCTGCATACCGAGAATAATTTGAGTATTTATTATGCTAAACAATTTTTGCATACATTAAACTTGAGCCAAGTTTGATGCCCTTTCAGATCACTTCCTGCTTATTTCTTTTTTTGAACACTAAAATCAACATGCATGGTTTCATCTGACTTGTGCTGCATTAATATGAAGTTGAGCAACTGAACAGGCAGAGGAAGAAAAGGAAGTCTCTCCTCAAAAGGCAGCCTGGCTAGAAAGCATAGTTGTTTTAAGATATTTTTTTTTTCAGTGCTGCTTATAGGATGGTTTTATGCATATTGCCATGCATTGAGACTGTCTCTCCAATATTTTATAAGTATTGGACAGTTCATAACCTGGAAGGACATGAGACTTTTGGATCACCAAGCAGAAAGCAAAGAACCAGTGCAGCAGATCAGGAATTACTTTCCAGGGAGACATGCCCCAGACTGTTGACTAAGGCCCATTTTTAAATAGATGAGTGATTGTGTAGCTATTAGTACCCCTGCCCTACAGGACTGTTTTAGACTGTAGAAGTCACTGTGAGTATTTGTACAGATCAGTTGCTTTCTCCTTTTAAAATAATGGCAAAGTATTTTGAATTTCCCCTCCCTTCTCCAGAACCTTTACAAGGCAATTTTTATGGAACATCCTCATAACTGTGTCCATGACTTCTGTTTTTTTTCCCTCCCCTGAGGTCAGGGCTGTAGCAGTGCAATGCTAGAAGAAAAGGATAAAGGACCTCTGTATGACTGACAGGAGATCTTGTTAACATCTGTGACTGCCTGAAGGGAGGCTGCAAAGAGAACAGAACCCAGCTCTTTCCAGTGGTGCCCAGTGCCAGGAGAAGAGAGCCATGGGTATGAACAGATACACAGGAGGTTCCCTCTGAAGATCAGGAAACACTTTTTCACTCTGAGAGTGAAGAGGTTGCCCAGAGGGGTGGTGGAGTCTCCATCCTTGGAGACAGCCAAGCACCACCCACACATCCTGGGCAACCAGCTCCAGGTGGCCCTGCTTGAGCAGGGGGGTTGGACCAGATGACTCCAGCTGTCCCTTCCAACCTCAACCTTTCTGTGATTCTGTAACTCTTAAATCAGAGAAAGTCAAGACAACCCACCCATCTTTGAGACTTAAAACCCCAGAACCATGCAGTACCATGTACCTTGGTATCAAATGCCAAAACCATCTTTTTATTCCACTTTTTTTTATTAAAATATCTCATGTATATTGCTCACATTAAAATACAGCAGTAGTTTAATTTTAAATATAGCCACAAGTATAGACACTCAAAAAACCCAAACCCACATCACTTTAATAAAACAAATAAATAAACCAGATTTGTTTATCAAAGTTTCAGACTATGGGGGTTAGATGATAACCATTTCAGACACACTAGAAGTCCTAAGACACCGTACTACCCTACCCCTATGACACTATTTTCTTGGAACACCACGTGCAGCCTACCTACAGTACATGGACTAGAACACAGAGGCACTGGGTCTATAAAGGTGGTTACTGTCAGAAACCACAGCATAGTCAGATCCTGCTTTACAGTAGCTTTTGGATAATGTCTTATACTAGGATGGCATGGCAAGGCTTTCTGGGAAAGGGCAATTTACATAGATTTAATCTTTTGACACACATAGATAAGAGTTTTGTTTGTTTTACATCTAGTTCCCAGCACGAGTGGATGCTTAGCCTTATCCTGGAAGTATGGAAAGCTTCAGTTGGTAATGAATTTGGTTTTGATTAGATGCTGACAGCTACGCTCTAATGCAACACTGATTTTATGGAACAGTACACTTGGCTTCTGCTATAGAAGTTGTTTGGACTTTTCCATCTCGAGAGTTACAATATGATTTAAAAAAAAAAAAAAAAGTCGCAGCAGAGGTTCACCATGCCTGAAGGTCAGGCATCTGCTGTGTCTTGCTTTACACAGAGACAAAAAACAGAGCAAATTGTTAGTGTTTGGAATAGGGAAAAACGGAAATAGGAGTAGCTTTAGCACGGGGAAGAAGAATTAGAGGACATTTGCTCCATTTCCCCTCACCTCAAAACAAGTGAGAAAAAAAAAAATCTACACATTAAATTTGCACTGCAGGATCGTGGATATCTCAGATTGAATCTATATACTTTATCATTACTGAAAGTGTCCCAGGATGTGTGGAAAGAAAAAAAAGACAGCAAAAAGAAGTCTTAGTTTCTGGTTAACTTAATTAAATTCAACAAAAATGCATCAGTTCCCATTGTAGAGGCACAATTCATAAAAAGCTGCATCTAAAACTTCAATGGAAACAAGTAAAAATACTAGTCCAAAAATAAATAAGATGTAATTTACCGGTAAGTTATTTTGCTGGTGCAGTGCAAGGTAAGTAAGGTCACAGAAGTGCAGTATCACCTTTGTAGTATAAATACTTTCTACATAAGAGCTACAAAATTAGTCTCCAAAAATAACTGTGCAACACATTTAAGACAGACAGCATGCTTATTAAATCCCAGTGTCTAAGCTACCTGTTTAAATATGGTTTACCGTTCTTTTGTCTCAGCTGCCTGAGGGAATTCTGAAGCTCAGTCAGAACCAAATTCATTTGCATCTCTCACTTCCTGTAAACAAGTTCTCTGTATTATTGATCCCAGTATTCAGTAGCAGTTATGCCACAGTAAATCCTGATGTCATGTTTTTAGTATTGTATTAAAAGCCACAGCTAGAAGAACACTTCCTCCATCAGCAACTAGATTTGAATTATGCGAGTCTGGCATTGCGTAAACATTTCTTTCAATTCTTTTTGCTTGATTTCATTTATAGCTTCTGCTTCTGCAGGGCTCTTCTGGACCTTTGCCACAGCAAAATTAATCCCTTGTGTCAATCCCGCTTGCGTGATGTTAGCAACCTGGACCATGGAACTGCGAATTTTAGCAAAAGGAGATACAGCTCTGCTGCTGCTACTGTCAGCGGGAGAAGGAGTCATGTGGAGTCCTGTCTCAAGGTTACCAGATGCAGATCCCGGGCTTCTATGAGATTTAGTGAAGTCAGTCCCACCAACAGCTAAAAGCTGAGGATTTGGCTCAGAAGACTGTACATCCAACTTGGATGGCCTGGAAGGAATGTCTCCGATAGCTTCAGCCTTGGTTTCTGCCTTCTTAGATGTATTATTGCTGGTTGGATTTATTATGTGATGGGGCTCTTGAGAACCAGCCTCGGCCTCCAAAACATCTGATATCTGATTTTGAGCATCATGCACAAACCTCTGGCAGTACACATCGATAGGTTTAGCAAATTCCATCTCCACATTGTCAGCAGAAGGCATGGGTATGTCTTCACAGTCAGACTGGCTAGCCTGAGAGACGTGGATCTCAGACGGAACGTGGATGCTAATGTTCATGTCAGTGCTGCTTATAGATTGGGACCGACTGCCCAGCCGTGGCGCTGAGGCAATGATCCCACAGCTAGGCAGCACGTAGTCTGTCTGCCCTATGTTCTCCAGAGAATCAGTTAGCTGGTTGTCCTCGTCGGATTTAGAGTTAGTCAGAAAGTCATCGGAGTGGAATGAATCATTATCCGATACTTCTGTATCGGATTCGGTATGGACTTTAGTGTCTACCACTGGATTCTCTAAAGTTTCAAGGCTACTATCTGATTTCCAAAGATTCACTTTCAAATTTGGTTTTAAAAAATTGACTTTCACCTCAGGTTTGGTAAAGCTGCCTAACTTCCGCAGATTGCTGATGTTTACATTGGATTTGGTTTGTTTCACTTTTTGATTGAGAGATGAGAACTTGCTCAGTAAATAGTTCTTGCCTTGGGCCAGGGATCCTCTGTTCTGAGACCGAATGCCAATGATGTCTTCATGAGGTTTACTGCTCTTCCTGGAAGAAAAATGAAAAAATCTCTAGTGTACAATCAAGGCAGACTCATTTATAAGCACCAAGTATTTACCATCTTCCAACCTATTTCCATAATGCAGATGAACATTTTAGTAACTACATTGTCCTTTCCTTACATAATTGAATCCATATAAGCTAATCAAATTCAAAATAACAAAAACAAAGGAGAGTTGCTGCAGAATGGTAGCCGAACAAGGGGAAAAGCAGGTTTCTGCATGCATTTAATTTTAGATGAAACTGAATTTGAATTCTCTATATTTGTAACCCTGACTTTGCGTATGGTGTACTTGGTAGCCAGTTAGCAAATATTCAGTCTTCAATACCTGTAGAAAGAGCAAGATTTTCTTCCTACACTTCCTACTCAATTGGGAAAAGAAGCTGAAATAGCAGCCCAATAACCAAACACAGAAGAAAACCGTTGAAGTATGTGCCCTAATAGACTTTGCTTGACAATTTACAGTTGTGCTATACGACACATTTTCTAGCGTTTCGTACAGTCGGAATTGTCTGAAGGGTCCAAAATAATGCCACAGATTGCACGTGAATTGGTAACACATGCTAAACTTCAGCTAGCCAGCCTCTTATTTCTACTCCATTGTCCTTTGTAAATTATTTCCTCACTGTTAACACCTCACCAATATTTGTAGATAAAGGTTACGTCTGTTTAATTATAGACAATTGATTTACTAGAGAAAACTATCTAAAATACTCTAGTAAGTGCTTTCAATTATCAACTGCTGTTTCATGTGCCATCTTCTAAGTGTGGGCTTGCAAAAGGAAAGCTTCCATGCCACTCTGACTAACATGAATTCTGAAGTTTAACTTCAGCCATTTCTTCACGCAAGACCTGTAATGCTATCTTAGATTGGTTAAACACTCAGCTGCAGTAGAATCCACAGAAGATTTACACTTCACAAGCTGTCGTCTTACTACAGCAGCAGACATTAAGTTCAGATAGGAAAAATTAAATTTGACAAACTACTCAAGAACCACATGATTTGCAGTATGTTATTTACATTTGGCAGTGTATATTGTCTATAAGCAGACAGGTATAAAACAGTATTCTTGCGTACACTTTTAGATAAGTGCCTGCAGACAGTTATTAATGGAAGCAGCATACAGACAGATTAATTCTGAGCATAGTAGCTAGATTTCGACATTTCTTTTAGGCATTGTATAGATGACTGTTACCATGTACCATTAGCCACTGAGCAGAAGTGGGACACAGAAGGTTCGCATCACTTAAGCACTCACCTCTCCAGCTTTTTCTCAATAATGGGCACATCTAGTCCCATTGCTTGCTTTGTGATTCTCAGCATTTCTGCAATGCACTGAAGAGTGTCTGAAATTCAATTAGCAGCCTGTCAGACCCTTCAAATGCAGTATTACAAAAATCTAAAGTTAATTACATTAGAAAGAAGTAAGTCTAAGGTTTTTTTCGTTTGTTTTTTTTTTTCTTTCACTCCACAGAATAGTTGCCCTCTGCAAGTCACAATTCAGATTTAAAGCCTACAAAGTAAGCTAAAGAATAGATTCTTCTTAAGCTCTAAATACTGGGTGTAAGTGAATCACTGCCACAGTTCATCATTTGTGGAAGGAAGAGAAGCAATTATATTTATTCTAATCCTTGTAGACAAAACTCAGTGCTCCAGGTAAGAAGTTATACTTTTCCCTTATTAGTGTTCATTTAATTTAGTTTAACAACAAGAAAGAACATTTCTAGACATTTATTTCACTAAATAAAACAATTCCTTCCGCTCTTCAGGAGCTAATTTTAAATTAATCTAATCAGTTTTTGGAGCAGTAGAGATCTGGACATGGAAATATCTCAATTTGAGAGAGACAGGTTGCTTTAAAGCCATACCTGAAAACTATTTTTCTGTATATTAAAACAGTAACATTCTAGTGTTCACACAGAAAGCCACATACGCGGCTCCACCCAATGGGATTATATTAAAATTTACCCTTCTTCAGAAGTTATTCTAACAGCAATGGAAGAAGTGTTTCCTAGAGAAACACTGGCAATGCTGCATACACTGTTCTGTATTAAAGTTTTACATATGAAACAAACCTTTTCCATCTTCTTCTGGGTTGCGTACCACAGCTCTCAGGGTATGAAAATACCCACTCATTTCTTTGTACTTGTAATGCAGCCTCATGCAAGAGAACTTGGGTTTGCCAAAGAGAGTAGGCTCAGGCCCTGGGAAATAAACCAGGAGATTAGAAGCCGCCTTTAACCAAACACTGGAAGAGATATTGCAGAGACTATACCTAGACGTGGGTAAGTGTTGAAGGTCTTTTTTAGCACAAAGAGCTTCGTATTTTCTTTAGAGCAGACTAGACATTTTAAATGAAAGATTTTTCACAATAACTAAACAATCAGTTACTTAAAAAAAGCAATTGGACTGTCTGTATATGTCTATTAAAACCTAGTCTGATTGTTTATTACAGGTCACTTTCTCAAACAGAAGAAAAAATAAATTCTACACCTATGTAGAATTCTACACCTATTCTACACCTGTCCCATGTTTTAGAGTATAGTCCTGCAAGGATTAAAGGGAAAGCTAATATATTTTTTACCAAGCGGAAGCAATGTAAGTTTTGAGATTTAGACCAAGAACTTCAACTCTTTAACGCACAGCATCATTCCTGTATCATTAAACAGAGGGGGGGTTTGTTTTTATAAAGTATTTGGTCTAGATGTTTCAACTACATTTTGTACATCAGGATGTAGTATGGATCTCCACGATACAGAAGTGAGAGACCCCTTTCCACTGAACTCTTAGAAGCTGCACAAAAATAGTGAAAGTTACAGTAAGGAGATGATGAAACCACTATGCATTGTGTAATGGAGGATTAAACTCTACTGGGGGGGCACACACCAGGGGGCACAAAAATTTCCCTCCCTTCTCTCCAACTGAAACAACTTTTTCATCTGTAAAGTCAGAGATATCACATCTTTAATATTTTCTGCTGAAAGGGCTGGATTTAGCCTGCAGATGTTATATTATTTACTCAATCAGCATAACAGAGTGATTTCATAATAGCATGTTTCTTATCAGACCTTGAGAAAGAAGAGTATTAATAAAAGCTATGAAAAAGGTCTAAAGTACAATTGAGAACCAGCTGCTGTATTTGGATCAAAGAAAGAGTGTATTGAATGTATAAATGTGTGATTCGCTATAGAAGTTGATCAGGTTATTACTGCCAATTGGTAAATAACGAAATTTGTTTTGAGGAATCCATAGGGGTTTTATTAAGAGTTTGAAAGAGAGAAAATTCTAGAACACTACCAGTGATCAACGTTTCTATTTCAAGCAGTAGCAAAAGATAGGACTGAGAGAGAACACAGACTCAACTCTGGCATCCGTTATCAGCCAGAAAGCAGACTCCTAGCTACGGTGAACTACAGAGGATACATGCAATACACTGAGGCTTGCTGTTTCAGTATATTTGTAGCATGCTTTCGTAAGCGCTCAAGCACATAAGAGCATGCAACAAAGATATACGTTGACTACATTCTTACCTATTTCTATTTTTTCCAGAGCTTCCAAACTTAACCTTTGGTACTGATTCACCTTGTCGATTTCATCATCATAACTAGAAGAAAAAAGAAAAACAAAGAAGAATCAGAATGTAATGCTTGCTACTAACCTAAACAAAAGCTACTAGAAATAAACTACACATAGTAAGAGATAAGTGGTAACTTACTAGGCCACGTAGTAGGCAGAGTTAGAGAGCAACAGCAGAACATCCACATCCTTATGAGTGGCATCAATGAGACTAAGGAAGGAGAAGAATGAACACAGGAAAGAAGGTTTTATTTGCACAGCTGTAACCTATCCCCAGTGTATTTTAGAGACACTCCTCTTACAACAAGAGATTTCAATTATGTTATGTTATCTTGTGTGATGCTGCTCTCCCTTCACAGCCACTGAAAAACCAAGTTAGGCAAGACCCTTCACAAGCCAAACCGTGATGCGTCATTAGACTTACCATACAACAGGTGGATCCATGTAAGCAACATGCTCTTTTAAACCTGGAGTTACCTAGCAGCTCAAATAGGTCAGCAGCAGGGCCAAAAATAAAGAGAAAACCCACAAGCTGTTAAAAATGCTAACAGAGAAACAGAAAAATATCTCAGACTCTGTTAAGGGGATGAGTCTGTGCTTTGAACAGCTATCCTAACATCCTGCTTTGCTATTTTTAGATGCTGAAGTTTAACCTGCAGAAGATCTAGCCACTCTTTTTCTTTTACAACTTAGTGAACTCTGAACTTGATAAGGAGACCTATCAGTGAAGTTAGAGTTTATGCTGACTACTTTTCATGAAGAGAAATCTAGACTTTCCTACTACTGACCCATTACACAATAACTGAACCTGATCAGACATGGCTTTGAAGTCAAGTTACACCTTCCCTGTAAAGCAATAAGGAACAACAGCTCCTCAAACAGCCCCTTCTAGAACTAAGGGTGGTAAGAAGTTCTCTCCATGGCACCTACTGCGTTTTGGCAATATTAACTGAATGCATGCATTTCCAGGTGATGGCTCAGAGGTAATTATGATCAATAATTACGTTATTCAACAAACCTTGGATCACAGTCAATAAGCGCCCATCCTCCATGGAATTTTTCATCATCTGGTAAGAGCAGTTTCATGTAGCTCTGCAACAGCTGGCTGATCAATTCCTGATGGCTTCTCAGGTTCTCCTTGTGCAGGGCTTCATGCTCTTTCTCTTTTGTAAATATGGAGTAAAGATCCTCTGTTACAGGGATGCCCTGCATCAAATCTAAGTAAAACACACAAAATATCAAACAAGGAACCAACAGGTAAAAGTGATATATAGCAATAGTCTGTTGATTAATTTGTAAGTTCCTTCAAAGTGTTTCATATTTGAAGACACTCTGGGAAAATGGTTAGATATTCTTTCACGTATAGAATATTGTCTGAAACTGAAAACACAGTAGGTATAACTACTATTTTCTCTCAGTGAAAAGCAAGAGTTCTCACCATTTTAAGCAACACTTGTTACATAAGTTTAACTTTCTCTAAGAGAGAGACAGTAGAAGACAGTTAATGCTAAAATGAAGTTACTAGCAAATTCTACAGTGAGTTACAATGCATGTAGTCCCTCTGAATTGAATGTTGTTTAATCTCCAAATGAAGAATGACTGTTCCATATGGTGTTCACTACATAGACATGAACATTATATACACTCAAGGTACTTTTAAACTTCAGAAAAAAAAAACACCACAGTGAGAAAGCCAAGATGATTTTAATAAACTTTTCTAAATACCATAGTTCAGCTTACTTGAAATTGTATTCTTACCTATGACTGCTTGCCTGTAAGCATCCCTGAAACGATTCAGGTAGTATCTGTTTGCAGAATTAACTCCATCCTTCATTACCCCTGCCAGCTTTCTTTCACCAGTCCTTGTGAAGTCACCCTGTTACAAAGAACATGCGATTCATGCACATACCCAGCTTTGAAGTAGCAGTCTCAGCTCAAAAGCTTTGGCATTCGGAAATTCAGAACTGAATAAATGACAACTCAGAAATTATGTTCCAGTAACTATTTCATAAAGAAGCTGAACACATTGATTTTCAAAGAGCATCTGCTTCTTACAGCACTGTTTGACTCTGCAGAGAATCTTATGCTTTTGACAGACTTAATGGCTCTATATGAAGTCCCAATGGAAAACAGCTATCTGGACACACATGCCAGCTAACATCACAGCAGAACTTTCAAGACATCAGTCACTGGGATGCTTGAATACCTCAGAAAACCCTTATTTTTTGGTCTTTAACGTATAAGGAACAGTACTGAAACAACAGAAAAGATTGGAGCTTCCTGAAAAATTGTTTTCATGTTCTCTGCTTCTGCTACCAAAACAAGACAAGCATAACATACTGAAGGAAAATAATACACATCTTCAGAAGCTCAGAAACAAAAGAAAGTTTCTAGGCCACGGAGGGCTTAGAAATTGAATAAAAAGCAGTTCTAGTTGTTACACTTCATTAGAGGACTTTATTTTCAGAGACACTCTGAACATTGGCACAAAGCAGTTCTAAAAGCCACGCCAACTACTATGAAGAACACTTCAAGCGTGTTTAACTTTCAAAAAAAAAAAAACCACAAACTGAAAATAAATTTAATCCATGAACCTCAACAGGAAGTAGAGAAACCTTCAAGCAGAACAGCTGCAAATTTAGGTCTATAAATTGAGTTCTGTGCTTCAGATTTAAAGTTAAATATTCACAATCAAGACAAGTGTGTCAGGTTGGTTTTTGGGTTGGTTTTTTTTTTGGTTTGTTTGTTTTTTGTTTTTTTTTTAAGATTAATCAATGTTCAGTAGAGAGATTTAAAAAGAGATTTAAGTGTTAAGAATTTTCACAAGTCTTTTTCCAATGCCAAACAACAGGAATACTAAAAATTGTTCTACCAGTGACCATACACACACAAAGTAGCTCAAATTCCATGACTTCTCAAAGTAGTAGGAGTGAACGGTAAGGAGTTTCATGCCTGATTTCTGATCTTGGCAGACAGATTGCATTACAACTAATTAAAAAAAATCTTTAGAAAATATAACTAATTAGTATCACCCTACTACCTACATATCCTGATCCTCAGTCCTGCAGAGTGTTTTTTGGAAGTACTGTAACTGCTTAAACGTACTATAACCATGCTTAAATAGAAGTAATGCTTAATATAGATCTTAAATTCTTAGCTCAGCTGCGCTTGGTATCTAGCCATGAAAGTAAGAGTGTGGAGTTACAGCACAGCCAGCGCTGCCACAGGACACCTGGACACCCAAGTCTTCTCCAGTTCACACTACGCGTGATACAGAATACTCTTCTATTGAAAGGCCCCATATCTCTTCCGATAAAAACACACAGAATGTTTGGCTGATTGTTACATGCACAAGAGTTCTCCACGGGACATAAAACCTGTAACATAACATTACTACTCATCATCAGAACAGATAACGCTCTCACACTTTACCTTTAAGGCTGCTGTGCCAGCATACTGCCGGCTTATGGCATCTCCGTTGTTTGCCCATATTATCTGGTAGATCCTGTTACATTTCACTGGCAAAGGCTGTTCTGGTGGCATCACACCCAGTTTTTTGAGCTGGAATTTGACATACATATTAATATAAGGTTCAAGACAAAAATAAGTCTCAATACCAGAGCTTGATAAAAAAATAGAAACACTTGCCAAGCATCTAATTGTTAAATTTTACATGATCGGAAAAAAGGAACCCATTCTACTAAGTTGCCAGTTTAAATTAATTGTTAGCAATGAATTACTGATTCATTGCTCAACATCATATCACTAGACAGAGCAGTAATATGTTCATTACAGATATACGAGTCAATCTTCAAAAAAATTAGCTGAAGGAAAACAAGTTCCTCTAGATTACTCAACATACAGGAAACATTTCTATTCTCTATAGAAGAATTATGAAAAAGGACAGATGTCACAGAACTTCAACACAGATAAACAAGTTAATGTCTCCTATTGCAAAGGCATTTGTGACTTCAAAGGTCTGACAATAAAGAAGTAACAAGAAAAAGCACACCAGATTCTTTATCTTTTGTTTCTAGACACTACAATACAGTTGCTCCATTTTCAAACTTACTCCTCCCCTAAAATAAAAAATTTACAACAGCTTAATATGTTGGGTTTATTATTAATGCTTGTGCGTTTTAGACACTTACTGTTTAACACTGATATTGAAAGTAAGATATCTTACTCTTCAGAACAAGCCACACTTAAGTTTTTCCAATAAGTTTGTATTTCACCCCACACTTAGTGCATGTCTTCTCACGCACACTAAATTGGTAAAGCAGCACAGTTTCCCATTCTGAAGTCAATACTACCATACATAACTGCAACACAGTCACTACATGTTAGCCCAGCTGCAGGGATAAGTTGGACCAAATCATAAGCAAAACTCAATTTGCAACAAATGAAAAAAAAAAAAAACGCTCAAGCACTCTTTGCGAGTTAGATGAAAATCGATACAAGTCTGTGCGTTGACTTTGAAAGCCCTTTCAAGTTCACAGCTGAGAGAAAACAAGTCCTACAGTTCCAAGGAAGTGCAAAGGTAAGGGATGTGTAATTCTCAGTCTCCCACTTCATGTCAGTCACCTTCCAATGCTTAGGGCATTTTCCAAGTACTTCAGCTATAACGCAAGAATGATGTAGCACATCATAAGCTAGCACGACAGTAATGATTACTGAAATCCTCCTCACAATAATCCATACAATTCTTAATTTTGAAAGATTGCCTTTGAACTCAGAGTTAACATATATAGAAATCCTATTCTAAAATAGTGACTGGATTGCTGGTGCCACCCCTAGTTCTCAATACTTTATGTCAGGAGTTCATAAAAGCGTATGACAAACAGGAACTGCCAGATACAACAGAGCCATTCATTCTTCATCCAAATGAAGGACCCACTTCATCCTTTATCCTTGACTTGAAGCATAGTCAGGTTTGTTTGCTTTGGGCAGGGCTGTAACTGAAGCTTCAAAGTTTCAGTTACAGTACTATTAAGTCTTCACAAGGGAAGGCAATCATCACTGAGCTTCTGTATTACAAAACAAATGGGGAGGTGTCAAAGAAGAGGATGACCAAAGGAAAGACTCTGTCTACTTGGGAATACCTTCTATATACAGGGAGAACTATTCCAGAGCACAGTAGTCGGCCATCTGGGATATTCTGTATCATGAATTAATTGTTCCTCTACATGCACAGAAGACAACTAATCTCCCTATCTGCTGCACCACAGTATTTCACTTCAAAGTGGCTAAAATAGCATCCAACTTCTAGTTAGATTTTTCTAGTTAGATTTTAGTCCTTTAATATCTCATTTGGGGAGAAATTTGGTTTTGGGGTTTGTTTTTTGTTTGGGTTGGTTTTTTGTTTGTTTGGGGGGTTTTTTGTTTGTTTTTTTGGTTTGGTTTTATTCTCTTTTTTTTTTTTCTTTTTTTTTTCGTAACTTTATAATACTGCAGAGGTTAAAGTGACTATATCAAAATGAAGGAATCCTCTCCAAGATGTGGACAGACAGTCACGTCCTCTCTGAAGGAGGAGACTAGGCATCACGGGTTTAGAATTATTTCAAGCTATTTTAGTTGTACATATTGCTATCAGCTTCACGGCTCTCAAAGTATGTTGCATAGATCTTTTTCAGTAGACATTAGTTTAGCATTTTTCGAACAGATTTCCCTGTGAATAACAATTAATTCTGAGGTACTCAGTACTTGAAAAAGTACATTAGTTATACATGCCTGCTGCTCCATGACCACTCTTGCAATAGCAGCCTGCACAACATTGGTACGATCCAGACAGTCCATGCAGTTAACTCGAAAAATTCCTTCCTGTTTACAAATCACACCAGCTTGGTCAACCCTTTTAAGAGAAAAATAGAGTAAAAGCATACTGAGACACTTAAAATCCAGTGTAATTTATCAGCTTCTAAAAATAGTAGAAAATTTCCACATGGAGTACTATTTATAGGTGCGCTCATCACCCCAGCCACATCCCAGTCAGAATTAACTACTCTCGTTCGCATCTATCCTCTTTAACCTAGGCTAGATACCCAACGCACATCCTCTACTGGGGCCATCAACTTGCTTTGTAATCAGATGTTGAATTTAATTCCTACATATATATAAAATACAAGCTTTCAAGAGAAAAAGGAATTTAATTTAAAAAAAACAGACACCAACAATAATACCAGCAACATTTTACTCACAAAATACATTGAACAACATAGTAATTGACTGAAAACTGCAGAGATATTCCTTACCAAAATGCATGAACTCGAATCAGTACAAACTAAAGGTCAAACATGCTTATTGTTTTCCAATAGTAAGGTCGATGTTCTAGGGTTTGTGGCTCAAATACAAAATGTTCCACATTAAATATAAGAAGCCCTCAAAGTGTTAAACGCAGTAAGCTTCAGGCAGAAAGTAGTGTCCAAGAATTTTTGCTGTTACATGTGTAGAGCACCAATACTTCAGAACACAAACTCTGACACACAAGTCTGGGCACCAAGACAGCAATACAAAACACACTAGTTATTGCAAAAATCAAGGTCTCTCAATATGTACTGTTTTGTTTTGTTTTTTTTTCTACAAGTATTCCATAGTAGTCTAAAAACAGTTAAGTACCTACCAGCACCACTTCATGTCAAGAATGATATCATGAATGGCATCAGTCAGGGTTTGAACATTTTCAAACTTCATTCCTCGGCTAAAATACAGAATTTCACACAAGTTAGTTTGAACTAGAGTAGCAATTTTTCTTTATTTAATTATTTTATATTATTTGTGACAGTCATAAACATACTGTTTTGGCTAAGTGGGAAAGACAGATATTATCTCCTGCAATAAACTTTAAACAGCAGCCAATATTCAGAAATATTGTAAAGCACAGTTCAATATCGAAATCCAACTCAAGAAAGTCAGATCTTTAAATTCTCAAGAATTTGCATTCTTGAATGCTGTTTCCATACAGAACAAGTGTGCAGCTATTCAGGCATGCGCAACACTGTTCTCATTTTTGGCACAAACAAAAGTAACCACTATAGATTTGAAACTGGGATGGCTTGCCCTGCTTTACCAGTGATTCTACAGAAAAAACACCTTCAGACACACCATCCCCTCCTTCCCCCACCCCAGCAGGACATTTTCACTATTGTTCTCTATCCACTCATGGTCACAGTGCAAAAAGACAGTTCTGGTTACTGCCACAGTTCTTAGGAGGAAAGCGAACAAACAAAACAAAACACCAAAAAAAAAAAAAAGCAAACCAAAACCACCACTGACTTAAACAAAAGAGTAAGCATCAAATCAATTCAAGATGTCAATAGTGCTACCGAAAATAAGTTTCTTAAAGGCTGTTACTATTTTGAGGTTTTTATTCCCTCTGCCCCTCCTTCTCAGACTATATCCACTAATGACATACTTATTCAGTCAGTAATGCTTTCCCAGGCCAGATGCAATCCCTAGATTAAGTATGGAAATGAAGATTAAAACAGAGTTTTTAGACCCCATTTTTGTACACAAATGCACTCTCTGCTTGAGGCAAGCATGAGAAATACATGCCTGTGTGACACAGTCATCAGTATACACTGCACTAGATCATGCCAACAGAGTGGAGTCACGAAAATCCACTATTTATACCAGAATAAAATAAAATGCAGTGTATTTTATAATGGAACAGCAGCATCAGGGTTCTGAAAGAACTTATTGTATGTTTATAGAAACAAGCAAGAGAAACAGAAGATTGGCTTGCAGTAAAGAATTAAGAGCAGAATGCTACATACTTTGACAACCAGGTCAGCTACAGCTTTCCTTAAACATGCTATGAATGTAAACTCTCTTGCTTAAAATGCGTAACAAATCTAAGCTTTGCCTAATAAATAACTCCATATTTAACAGGTCAGGGACACAAGATCAACAAACAGCAGTGCTTGGTTATCCCAACTTGAACTTTTATAGTGTTTTAGTTTATAAAATGCATTCTTCCTATTTAAAATAGTGTTTCACGCAGAAGTAAAAATAACAGCTTCTCTTCCCTTCTACTCTCCTTTCATGCTAATAATAAAGAATACAAAGTGACATTTCTAAAAGATTTCTTACCAGTGCTCGTGGAAGTCAAATGAAACATAAGTCAGATTTGCATTGTTGTAGAGAAGAACTTGTTTAAGGTAAGCATCTCCAATAATCTTCTCTCTGCCTGTCTGATCCACCAAATTAATAATAACCTGTTCAAAGTGTAATTATTTAACACTTGTTATCTGCTACACGACTTACTTAGATATATACCATGGAATAACAAATAGCTCAAGAATTTAAAACAAACAAACAAACAACAAAACCCCACAGTTTCAGGCAATCTTGCTGAAGTTACAATCTTTGCTAAGTTATACCCAAGATCTAATAAGCTCCAACAGTTACCTGCCTACCTGAGTTTTAATACACAAAAGCCATGAATTCACAAGACAGGTATACAAACACATTTCTAAGTTATTGTTGGGGTTTTTTTAAAGGATACTTACAAGGATACTTGAAAAACATTGTAAAACTCTATTTATGTACCACTCATTGTCAACACCACTACCAATTATCAACAAGCTTCTAAAGAACCATAACCCACATCACCAAGACAAACTTATCCTCTGTATTTTCACAAGATGACTGTTTTATCACATAGCACTCACCTGCTTTTTGTAATTTTTCAGCTGTTCTTCAAAATGTGCACGAAAACAAGCCATTGTTTCATTTTCACCTACAAGGCAGAGCAGCGTTAAAAACAGCTTGTTCAGCAACAAGCCCTGTTTGAAGTATTAAATCATGCCCAAATCTACACTCTAAAAAACAAGTGAAGAGCAAATTGGACAAAAATTTAATTTTTAGTAAGCCTGTTTAATCCTTCTACATATACACCATACACCAGCATAAACATCTCTGCCAGAAGAACGCTTACATTTGTTTTGCTTCTGTCAAAAAAAAAAAAAAAAAAAAAAAAAAAACCACAAATTGCAGGACAAGAATCATAGAATGGTTTGGGTTGGAAGGGACCTTTCAAGGCTACTCAGTCCAACCCCCCTGCAAGGAGCAGGGACATCTCCAACCACAGCAGGTTGCTCAGAGCCCCATCCAACCTGACGTTGAACGTTTCCAGGGATGGGGCATCCACCACCTCTCTGGGCAACCTGCACCAGTGCTTCACCACCCTCAATGTAAAAAATTTCTTCCTTATGTCTAATCTAAACCTACCCTCTGTTAGTCCAAAACCACTACCCCTCGTCCTATCACAACGGGCCCTACTGAAGAGTTTCTCCCTGCATTTCCTGCAGGCCCCCAGTATCGGAAGGCTGCTATCAGGTCTCCCTGGAGCCATCTCTTCTCCAGGCTGAACAGCCCCAACTCTCTCAGCCTGTCCTCACAGGAGAGGTGCTCCAGCCTTCCAGCAAATTGCAAAGGAGGACATGCAGGACAAGGGATAACAAAGTGTTATCCAGCTCTCCTAGATGACAAAACTAAAAAAAAACAAAAACACTATCCAGTTGATTCAAGGCACCACTGATTCCCAAAAGTCTCAATTCCTACCTGTAAATCTATCAAATTAAATGCAGTTCCTCAATATTTTTAAACTAATCCTACCAAGTGGGTGGGAGGAAGAGAAATATGAACAAAAAGAACTGCTCAGATGTTACAGCACAAGCTTTCAGTTAAAACTAATCAGGTATTGCTTCCAAAGAATGAAAGCAGGGATTGGGAGGTGGTTTTTCTTTTCCTCACTTTATGAATTTAAAATTCTACTAGGTGGCAACAACTTAACCCTCTCCAGTAATCTTCAGGTTATTTGATATTAAAAAAAAAAAAAAAAAAAATCACAAGAAACCCAAATCTTCCTTAAGTCTGCAAAGATAGTAACTGCTTATCAACTTAAAATTACGTGCTTTGCCTGAGTTAGTTAAGTAAGCTTGGAGGCCCATTTCACTAGGTCTTACTCAAGACAAAGGGAAAAGTAGCCCTTTAACTTTCCAACATCACAGCCCCCTCTGAAAGGGCAGTTAATCTTTTGTTGTTGTTGTTGTTATTTTCAGCTCAAAAAAAAAAAACACAAACCAAAAAAACCAACCAACCAAACAAAAAACCAAACAGTCTTCAAGGACAGAAGATCAGACCTGCTAATGCTAGACGAGAATGTGAATCCAACACACAAGCTGGACTTGCAGAAGTACATACTTATGATCTAGGGTACCAGTCAACCCAATCCAGTGGGAGTCTGATTATACAAGATCATGACTACACTAGCTTCCTTCTGATTAAAGTTTCTCCTTTACAGTGCTAAACCTGGAGAAGATTCTGTTGACCACTATCTTTTAAGAAAGTTCAGAGTATGAATGCCTAGTTCATACAAGCATCCAGACTTGCCACACAGTCATCAGTATACATATGTTTTGGCTTTTGAGTGGAAAAGGAAGTAATTTACAAAGCCCACTAGATAGTACTTAATTTCAAAGACAACAAAAGCACACTACAGAACTGGCATTATATGAAATGTCTACATTTCCCCACATTGAAATAACAGTTCTTAAAGCAGAAAGAACCTTAGCGTAAGTCAATTTTGTGGGCAAAGATATTTGTAACACATCAGTGTCTAAAAGCAGGTTCTCAAAAGAGAAAGCCAAATTGTCTCCATTCTCAACACAGGAAACACTGTAACAAGTAAGATTAGGTATTTCATTAAATATTGATATTCAAGACCTGTTGGAATTTACAGTGGAGAAGAAGTCAGAGCTCCACATAGTTGCAATTAGAGTAGGAGTTAACTGGAGTCAAGTCACTACTGTTATTCCTAGCTTTTAGAAACTGCCAGTGAAAGACTAGCAGTGAAAGAACACTCCAATTAACCCATTTCTAAGGTAACTCTGATCTTTAGGTTTTCCACTCAAATACTTACTCTTGTCCAGTCGGGGCCGTGGGTTATATCTATATCCAACTTGGCTCCAGAAAACGGGCACAGAGCCTCTTGTTTGTATAAATGAAAGGGTATGATTATGAACATGAATCAGTTGCTCTGTCTCAACATAATTTGCCACATTCCCATTTTTATCAACACCTCTTCGCTTATACCGCATTCCTAGGAGGAATGAGAATGATCAATTCATATTTAAGTTTTAGTCTTAAGCATTAATAACTTGTTACTGTTTTTGACAACACAAGAAGAGATTTCTAGCCAAAATCCATGGTCAATGTCACTCGTATCCTAATCTCATCCTCAAAAGTTATGTTGACTCTATGGATAAAGTTTAGTTACTGATACACTATGAGCAGCAGAAAGTAAGTTGACAGGGCAAGGCAGTCTACTGGCACTATAAAGCCACAGATATATGTAGCCCACCCTAAATGATACACTACTATCTGTTCTGTCAAGTTTAGCAGAAAGTTTTGCTTTAGCACTTGGTATTTTCTGTGAACCTAACTTTTACTGACAGATGCTCCATTTCTCACCGTAAGAGATCCCACAAGCAGCCCAAGAAGATTTGTATGTTCCATAGAACAGAAGAGCTCCCCTCCTTGTTTTAACCTGTATACCCAATTCTGCACATTAAGAACAGACTACACAGCTTCTGACTACACAGTTTTTGTGCCTAGCCATCTCCGACCTGATCATTAAGCAGACAAGTGTTTGCATACTGAGGTTTGCACATCCTTTACTCAAAGGAGAGTACATCACAATTTCAGAAAGGATGCAGGTGGTAGCAAGGGATGGGAAAGGAATAAGTAAGTGTTTGGAGAAAGATTCAAGGCCATGTTTTACAGCATAGAAATTCTGTTTCAGAGAATCTGAACTCTGTTCCAAGTCTTGAAGTAGCATCAGTCCAAACTTTCGAACTGAATCTCAACGGCACTAAATAAGGACTATGGTAGAAAAGCAAAGAGGTTAGAAATGGGGAAGTGAAAAGAATGTAAAGTACTTGTTATAGGGACCTTTACATGGTCACAAAATGTCAAAGCTGTATTACAGCCTTTAGTCAGACAGGGGCTTTTAGACTAAAGCATCAGACACCCTTTACTTATGTCCTGCCACCAACAGCAGCTCTTACAGCAAAACCCAAACTAAATCATTGCACAGGAAGCTTCAGCTCCTTTGCTTTTGGTATCTCAACTTTTGCAGACACTAGGCTCTTACTCTGTTAAGCTTAAGAGCAGCTGTCTTTATTTGTCTCACGATACCTTTCCTTAAGGTCTTGGGCATGTTGATAATTCAGTGCAGTGGGTTTTTTTGTTTGTTTGTTTGGGGCTTTTTGTGGTGTTTGTTTGTTTGTTTTAATAAAAAGAATCAGTGTATTTAACACAGAAGTATCTTTGGCTTTCACAGCAGCTTTTCCTCTGGTTTTTGGGCGGGGAGAGTTGGAGTTTTTTTTTAACTATAATATCTCAGAAATGAAAACACTGAACTCTTGACTAAAATTCTGTATTACAAAATGAATTAATCACACAATCCTGTAATTATTTTTCAAAACATTGTATCAATTTACTAAAACAATCTTTCTGTATCAAGGGAAAAAGTTCTACACAGTTTATACCCTGGACTAGCAATCAGATGAGGACAGTGTCATTAATAGTAAGAGGGAATCAATAAGCAATTTCCTCTCTGCAATCTGCTTCTGCATCTGAAAAACAATTCAGTGTAAATAAGACATACTGCAAACTAGATACTGCTCTGAAATCCTTGAGTATTTTCTGAGTTGTTCTGACAAATAATTCTGCTGGGAACTGAATGAAATGCATTGAAGTGAGCTATGGTACAAAGGCCAGTCCCATATCAGGGACACCGTGGCCCTACACAAACATCTCTTGAGATGCAGGCATGCACACACACACTCCCCACTTTTCAAGTCTCTATTCAGCTGCTGTCAAAGCCCTCAATGGAAGACCTCTGAAAAATTAACTCACACCCAGGTCTACTGAAAATATCGTATTAGGAGAGAGCTGACAAGGTCCTAATCAAGGTGTTGTTTGCAAAGATGTAACTTTACTTCAGAACTGCGACCTGCAAGGATACATTCAGTGCCCAAGAGGAGACGGGTGAACCTCCCTTAGTAACTGCTGTAACTAACAGCTCTGGAGTGCTGTATGTGCTACAGCCTTTCCTTTGACAAGAGCTGACCATCTGCTGAACAACGCAGCACTCTTCCAAGTTTTATCTTCTGCATCCCTCTCCAGTGTTAAGGAACAATCCCAAAGCCTTGAACTATATTTGCCTACCAGCTCTGTGCCGACTCCGGCGTGAAATAAGTGCCACCAGAAATGTTGGATGAATGTCATCTACACAAGTTGATTCCTGAGGAGGAGTTTCAGGACTGCTCTTATCATCATCAGAAGATTCACTATAGTTTACTACAAGCTCTTCAATTTGCACAAATCCTTGTATGACGGGTATAATCCAGAAGTCCACTTCAGCATTCTGAAGGTTACAAAAGACATTTACATTCTTGTTGGTTCTACATTGCCTACAATTATTTCTGCCATTTCTCATGTTTATAAACAGTTGCTTTGCATGCTTTTCATGTTTTAAGAAATTTTTCCTATACCCTTGTCTTATTTCTGTAAAGGTACCAGCATTTTTCCTCCATTAGTCATAGGGCTTTTAAATCAGGAGGAAGAAAGAGAAAGCAACTAATATTTTTCTGTGTAGATGAAGCAAGCCAAATCCAGGCAAGGCAAAAAGCCTTCCTCTAGTCACAGCTATCTAGGGATAGAAGAGAACCCTACAATATTTAAAAGCTTCTTTTCCCCTTTCCCCAAAGGGAGTTTTCACACAATGTAACATCTGATGTTAAAACGCATTGAAAGCTCAAAGTAGTAACTTCTCACGTCAAAGACAGTCAGTTGAGATAGAGCAGCAAATATTGGCAATTTGTCATCTAGTTTCTGCTTTAAGGCAGTTTTAAAGCCTCTACGTGGACATACAGCTATCACATTTGTATAGGTAGATACATACAAATTTAAGTGTCAGGTATTTTAGCCTGTTTTCAGCAAAACATATTAGCACAAGCTTTATGTGGGCTAACTCAGTACCCAAGCCAACTGGTTCAGGGCTGCGCACATTAGTGCTTTGTCCCACTAAAACCTCCATTTCTTAAACAGAATTTAGATCCAAGTTCTGCACTAATTCAAGCTTATCCATTTATATCTTTTAACGTGAAAAACACAGCTAGTTAAACTCCTGCGTTGTATACAACCTTTCACAGAGCATCTAGATTTACCCTGCTCGGACTTCATAAGCATTAGAGTATATGAAATTATTATTGGAAGAGAGATGCAGGGTATAAGGTAAGATGTCCACTGTCATCTTTAAAAGAACCTAAGACTTGACCTAAATTGGCATATGGTAGTTCATCACTCAGTCCTTTATCTAGAAGGCTAATTTTAAAATAAGTAAGATTACATACTGAGAAAAAAAAGCGGTTGTTCTATGTTTCTTTGCTTGTGCCTATTAGCTAGGAAAATGCTTTACCTACTACTCCAAATACCTGTTCAAAATAACTTGTTCTACACTACCGCTACATTGATCAGCTACTCTGTTCAAGCAGAACAGTGTTTTCCACTTAGGAAGACAAAAATCTTGTCTCAATAGAATTTTGGAATTCAGAGTTTTTCTTTTCTGGCTCCTCCTCCTTATCAAATAATCAGCTCTGTCCAGGGATAATCCATTTCACAGATAAATCATAAGTTTACCTTCAGAAATCAGCACAAACATATCAAAGTTATTCTGCATTGCTTTACTGCAATAGAGTTTTAATTCAGCTAATATGCATTCATTCGCAATGATCTCAGGCTAACTAGAAGACGGCTGGAAGGCTGGCTGGAGGAAGAAGGATGCCAGATGCTTGGCTTCAGAAGGGACAGCCCTGATCCTGACCTGTCTGCCAAGCAGGTTTTTAAGCAAACTTCTATGAGGCCTTAAGTAAACATTTCAACTAAAACTAATGAATGGTTCTCATAATACAGATGTAACTGTTAGAAATAAGACTCACATCAATGCTGACGAGATCTTCAATCATGTGCTTGTTCCAAAAGAATCTGTCATCAACCTGTTTAAAACAAACAGCGCAGGTTTCACAATATTTTAAGTAAGGTTTGAGAATATCTTTGGTAAAGACACCGGTATTCTCTATGACTACACACAGAAGTCTAGTATTCACTACTTTTACATAACAGCTCTGTTCAATACATGCTGCTGGAGACTTTTGTTGTATTTCCTTGCACTGAAGCCGGTTACAGGGCAAGATCTTCAGTTGCTGTAGATTATACCAGCAGAGAATGTGACCAGTCAAGTTTGGACCACATACATTATCGAACACTACATCCCACAAAAGGAAAAAAATAAAAACCAAACCACTACACACTTACTTTTCGCCACAGTGGTAAGTTAGTTTTCTCACACGCACTCTGCCTCTGCACAGAATTTGTTAGGTCATAGGTCAGGCTGTAGTAAAAGGAGTCTGAATCCATGAACATTTTGAACAACTCCTCCAATAATCTTTTCTCCAGTTTCTCTTTTTCTTTGCTTTCTTTAATCTGAAAGAAAAGTAATGGCTTATGTCTTTCTGTTTGATTGAAAAAGATTCCAGCCATAATTGCTAAATGCCATTTATAATCTTGTAGGACAAACATTTTCTCATTGGGGAGGAAGATCTTAAAATTCCTAGTAGAGAGAAACATCAGGACCAGCATCTTTAGAAATGTCATACTATTACTTTTAGCAGTAAGGGCATTCAGAGCAGTCAAACTCTGAAACATACTACTTGAATGTAAGCTCCAGAAGTTTAATTCTCAAGAGTTTCTGTGAAATACTGCATCTACCCATTTCAATTTTAATATTGTTTGGATTTTCAAATCCAAGCCATTATTGTCTAAAAAGTGTTTTTATAAGATTGTATGGTGTTCTCCAAAGAACTGTGCACCAAATTTTGTCTCCAATTCTATATGGTAAGAGATGCTTATGCAGAGCAATCTGTAGAAGTTTAGAATCTCACTAGAAGCAAATCCTGGGAAGAAGGCACCCTATTAGTAATTCTGCCAAAATGATATAATTACAAGGATGAAAAATCATAGAAGAGTAACAGTTAAATAATCAAAAATTGAACTTCAAGACAGTAGTTGCACATTCTGCAGTTTTTCACTAGTTCTCTTTTTATGACTTAGTACTCCATTTCATCATCCACCACAACATTTGAATTATCAACTAAACATTTTGAAAAAAAAAAAACCAATAAAATAGTAGAAAGCTTTACCTTCTTTTTATTTGGAGCAGACACATTTGATTTAATTTGAGTAAGAGTCTTCAGCAGAAATTTTGTGTCATCTGGGGACTGCGTAATCTTCTCTGGCTTGTTTATCCCAAAATGGTGCTTTTTACAAAGCTAAATAATGATATTGAATTGAAGTCAATACTTAAATACTCTTAACAAGTTCAAGGAAATTTTAATTGACATATACACAAGTAAGACTGCAGTGTCCACAAACATAAGGGAGATACTCTGAAATACAGGGGAAACCCGCAGGTTTCTATCTATAGCATATTTCTCCCTCTTTCTTATAAAAGGTATTTTTTCCTGCGATTGTGAGAATCTCTCCAGCCTGGCATGACTTGAATATCCAGACCCACTTCAACTTTCCACCCAAACTACAGAGTAAATTAGTATTACTCACTTGTAATATAGACCATCACCGTAGAGACTATCACAAGTCACCCTGTTCCCCCATCATTCCCCCTCCGCCGCCACCATACACTTAAAGAAGCCTGAAGCCTGAAAGTAGAATTGTTTTCCCAACAGTCTACTAACCAGAGTGCACATCGTCTTCGAGTACTAGGATTTACTGAAAGTCTTACCATTCTAGTCATTAAGAGGTAGTCAGAAGAGTTTTTTTTTTAAGCAAAAAACCAAGGTTCCTCTCCTAGCCTATAGGTTTGTCCTTTTAGAGGACCCCAGTGGATTCAGTTCTGTTCTCAAATGATCTGTTGCTCAATTACATTAGTAAAATTCTGTTCTTGTGTAGTATTTTCAAGGGTCTTTATGAAATTTGGGTATAATTTTATTGTAATTTCCTTCCTTAGCAGAACTTCAGACTTCTATTTAAAAAATAAAAAGCTTTTAGTCAAAAAAGGTATTTGAAAAGCACAAAATGTTCAATACGTCTGCATACATCAGAAAGAGATGACATATGCTTAACTACTATATTTCACATTTAAATTCCACTGAAGCAGACGAGGGAAAGTCAGAATTCATTGAGAACAGCCATACCTCCAATTCCAAATCCTGAGGTTCAGTTTCAGAAAGTGGAATCACAGCAATCTTTGTTATTTTGCAAACTTCATGGTCTCCTGGAAGTTTGCCAATCAATGCTTTCTGACGAATTAAAAGTAGCCACCACGGTAAATCTGGAAAAAGATTAGTAAATGCTTTGATTTGTCTGTCAGGCATTCACTTCGATTAGTTCTCTCCAGTGTAAGACTCCTGCCAGGAACCATTTGACTAAAAGACTCCAATAAGTGATGATTCACTATTGCTATGTTTTAGAATTATACATTGCAATTTAAAAAAGCTAAAAATTACTCTAAAAAGCAATACTTACTCAGTCTCTAATATAATAAAGACATTTCATGAACTTATCCATTAGAGGTAAAGTTACTACTGCTTCATCTATAGCAATTAGGCAATCTCTATGATGATGCACATTCCCATCAATGTCACTAATTGTAGTATAATTTGAAAAGAATGTCTGGAGCTCAGACAAGAAGCTAAGATTTTCCCTTTGTACCTTCTGTTGTGTATAGAACAGCACAAAAGACAGACAGGTTACATCTGATTACAAGATTCACAAGTTAAGAAATCTGGTGAGCAAACATGGACTGCATCAGAAAGCAGCTCATGTATGTTCAAAGCTTCACAACATCATTCCTGAAGTATATGCATTTAAGTGGTGCAGAAGTTAATGAGCCAAAGATTAATGAAGATATTGGAAACAGGTGCATTCCACACAGATTCAATCTACATTTACAATTATAGCTTCAACACTTTAAGACGACCTTGAACACTTCAACTCAAATCTAACAAGGTATGCATAAGCAGCAGTATCTTCTGTCTAAAGAAAAGGAATAATCATTGTAAGTAGACTACTGTGCATTATGACACTCCACTCCTTATTTGGATTCTATATGACTATCTTTAGAAAATATATGTGCTTACATTGGATACCAAGAAGCCTTTAAAAGTTACAGATCCTCATACTTACAAACACACTGTGCGAACCAGAAGCTGCTTCCAAAAAAGGAAGATGTGGAAGGGGAATGAAGACACACACCACTTACTTAACGTATGTGATCTTCTAAAGGCAGTCCTGCACTACTTCCTGAACACAGATCAGAACCATAATCTCCACAGGATCACAGAGACAAGTCAGGTCAGAAGGGATCTCAGGATGTCACCCTGCTCAAGTAGGGCCAGTTCTGAGGTTGGACCAGGTTACTCAAAGCCATGACATAAGCATAGTCCCCAAAAAAACGGTCAAAGGATAGTAAATAAGGACAAGAGAGTGATAGCAAATGCCAGCAAGACAGTTATTCTCACCGACAGCAGCTGCTAGAACGGCTTTTCTGTACAGATACAGGCAAAATGACTTGGAGAACACCTGCCTTTGCCTCCAGTATTCCATGTTGCAACCACGGGAGTCAGGTGAAAATAAGAAAAGGGAAGCTGAGGAAAAACAGGACAAATTCTACACAACAGTGAGAAGACCAATGAGTAGGTAAGAAATTCCTTTTGGAAAGGGAAAATTGAAATGCTGCCAAAGACACCAGCAGTAGATGAAGATGTCTACCACTTCCCCTAAAAAGGAGGTCTACCATTTTCTATATTGCTTTGTAGTAGGCAAAACCAATACAGTCTCTGTAAACCCAGGGCAACCCAAGCTTAACAGAGGGTAGCAGAATAGGGCATCCCAACAGATACTTCTGTTGGGTGGTCCTATAATCTCATGTATTCCCACCTAGAGAAGGTTAGCCACACAACTTACTCCTATGAGGAGATCACCAGTGTATGTTAACAAACTAACCATACTCTTAAGAAAGGATACCATCTAGAGCTGCAGTGAAATAATCAACAGGATTTCATTGGGAAAAAGTATAATGTAAAGGCATTTCTAAGCAAATACACCTTACTGAAAACTGGAAAAGAAAAAGTCTCTGGCTACTCTTCAGTTTACCTCATATTAACAAAACCCAGTAGCAGTAAATAAGAACTATAAAGCTTAATACAGCCAACTGAGTTCTGCATCTTTTTACCATTAAAAAAAAAAAAATGCACTCAAAGCCATCTTGGTGTACATTTCAAAACTCTATTTGTATTACAGCCAGAGCCACAGAACATCAAAAGAAAACAGGAATTCCCCAGCAGACCAAAAGAAAAGAGTCAGGAAGTAATTATGCAGATGAAGTATGCCCTAAAGTAAAAGCTTCAACAATACCAATAGAAGCAGCATATTATAATTGCCAGCAATATCTAAGTAACTGAATCCCCAAATAGATTACATGTTTCTACAGTTAGAAGTAGTTCCATAGAATAGCTTTAAAATAAAAAGATTGTCTACTCAACGTGGCTGGTGTAGCGTGTATAGTAGAACACTACAGCTACACATCATTCCAGAAAAGTGTATGTTCAAAATCACCTACTCTTAAGATCTAATTTTCATTTCTAATGTTTTATCAACTGTGTCAGAGCAGATGGGAATAACCAATTTAAAGCACTGAAGTAAACTATTACCTCCCATTCCTCACTAAAACAGGAATTTAGCTCCTCTTTTGCTTCAACACTGTCAGCACATATTGCTGTTTACTTTCTCTAACATTTCCCAAACAATCTAGTATTTAGTTTCCCCAAAGGCTTTTGCAGTAACTTTTCTTAAACTATGCACAAGTTTACTGTAAGTACTGCTTTTTGCAAGTACTTTGATTTTAGCCAAGAAATACTGTATTACCATTCTCTTATTCAATTAACAATAAATAACTTGTTAGTTGCACGCAAAAAGAATGTTTTAAGTTGCTGACTGGATGGAGTTTGAAACAGCAGCAGTTACATCTCGTTGAAGATATTTCCGATGCTGAACCATTTATTGTTTATGTCAAGATTCAAAAGTGCACTAACAAAAGTGGCTTTCCTTTCCTGGGGATAGGGAAGGAGGAAATCCACTTCTCTTCTCTTCACTGAATCTATGGAACCTTGCCAGTAGCATTTAGTCCAGGTCTTAATTAACCAGCACTGGAAGAGCACACCAAATTGATAGAAATACAGACATTAAATTGCATAGAAGTGTGCTTCACCCAAGAAACAGAAAAACATGTGGTAGCAATGAAGGAGTTAATTGGAAGTTGCTGGAGCTAGTTAAGGAATCCAGCTTTGGTTGTAGTTAAATACACAGTTTTAACTCTAAGCATATTCTAGCACTACAATGTTTGATCAACTTGCCAAGTAGTCTCTGATCAAAAATTATTTAAAAGCTTGTAAATGACAACTTATACCATTAAAAAATATTCATGGACAAAAACTGTACCACTAGGAATTACTTCAATAATCAGGAGTCAGAGCCCATGTCCTGCCCCCCACCACGTGTTGTATGTGTCCATCCCCCCTCCTCACAAAGCATCTTAGTGTTTAAGAAAGTTCAGTATTGGGGAAGAACCAAATGATACTTTAAGTAGACTTTCATCTCCAGTGTGAGTGTAGTTATGTCCAGATGTAGAACTGACCCTCTCATGACAAAAATTCTTCAAAGAATTAAAAAACAAACCATGTAGTATTGGCTAGCTAATTTCTACAAGACTGCTTCTCTGCCACAGAAGCTTTCCTACAAACTCTCATGTACTAGGCCAGCAATAAAACCAGCATGATTAAGAGTAAATTAAATTCCATCCCTTAGTTACAGCAATCTGGCAAGGGTATTTCAATGCTAAATTAAGGACAGCCCAAGACTGACTACAGGGACATTACAAGGTCATCTTAGGACTACTCCAGCATTCTTGCATTAAGCAAGTCTTTGAAGAACATACAAGGATCTACATCCAAGATATTGAAGTGCATGTATGCTTAGGGACAGTTATAGAGTGCACTGGTAGCAACTTCAATACTTAAAAAGGTATTTAAAGTTTCCGGTATTGGTCAATATGTGCTAAGCATTTTTAAAAACACAGCAGTACTTATTTCCAACAATAGCTTATAACAAGATTCTGAGCAGGACAAGCCCATACAGGACTCCAGTTAGCCAAAAGAGCTTCAATAAGAGCTTCTGATCCCTATAGTCTGGGGGCAGGGAAGGAGAAATCAGAGCAACAAGTCCTCCTGTTCCAGAGCAGCTCTGGGAAAAAGCACATTCTGCCCAGCTTCCACAGCACAGTACTCTTAGTAAGTCTGGAGGTAATGCTCCAGCAATGTTAAATATTTATACAACTTCTGCTGATAAAGTTTCCATGTGACAAAGATTGATACAAGAATCAGTAATGAAGACAGGTTACTGTTACAGAGTGCTAGATGATTCAGCTGGAGGATTACATAAAACTACATCTGAATACAACCAAGCCAGAGCTCATTGTCAGTAACAGGTTTCAAGAGACCTATTTAAGACATCTCAGTCAGCCCTCTTGTTTTGACTGCAGCTCGATGGAGAACACTCATCAACAGCTGTTAGCAAATGTAAAGGAGCAGTAGTTCTCAGCAGAGGAGTAAAAATAAATAGCTGGAGATTGTACCTTTTTTCAGACATTTATGGTAGAAAATAAATGTCTGTTTACAGGACAGTTGCATCACTAAATACCACAGTATCGACAACAAGAAGGATAGCCTACGAACAGTTTGTGATGGTGTGATCTGAACAAGGCAGAGAGAAAATAAAATGGTTCCGCTGCCCTCAGTGGCAACTGACTGGAGTGCCTGGATGAGCATAATTTATTCACCAGCTCTATAGGACACATGGAAAGAAGAGCAGATATCAGGCATATTACCTGATAATCTTAATTTACTTGACAACAGCAAGCTGGCACCTGTTGAAGTGTCACATGATGAGGAGAGTTTCAACTCAGCTTCCATAAGCCGAAGTGCCTCACAATAAGCACACATGCAAGGATATTTGGTTGCCATAACATATTAGACCTTCCACAAATCATTTGGCAAGGTGTACCCCTTCAAAGGCTTTTATACTAGACCCCCTATGGGGGGCAGGAAGGTCTTTGTGTACCCAAGTGCTTGGTTTAAAAATCAAAACCACCACACACACACGAACCCATAATACACAAAAAACATGCTGAAAACAATCACTGAGCATTTTCCCACAGCAGAAAGGGGTCATTACTGGAGTTTAGCCATCATTCATCATGAACAGCACATGCTGAACAGCACAGACAACCTGGATGAGGAGAAGAGAAAGTGAGATGGCAGAGTCTGAAGCACTTCACGTCATCAGATCTGAAAGAGGATGGCTGAATAGATCTGTAGAATGAGCACAGACAAAAATAGCAGGTGAAATTCAAAGAAGACGAAGCAACGCAATTGGAAAGAGGACACGATCATAAGTTTCATGGAGAGATGGACTCTGAACTATTAATCTCAGAAATGGGACCGAGAGGTTACAGTAACTACAGAGCCAAACATTGCCTAGAACTAGATCTGCCATACGGTCATGCAGTGGTGTGCCAGTCCCTGTTTTCCTTCCTCCTCTACTGCTAGTATGCCACTGCCATCCCGACTAATCTGCTTCTATTCAACGAACCACAAACATCTGATCCATGTCAGCACTTAATCCATCCTGCTATCCTGGAACACACTTGAAACTTTACCTGTATTGATCATATTGCCGGGCACTACTTTAAATGCAGGGTCTAAGCATTCACAAAAAGAACGGCACACCATAAGTGAGGCAGAGTTTATGGCTAGCTTTCCTGCCTTCAGTAAATAGATATCCAGAGCTCTACTGGCAGAAGAATCTCTCTAGACAAAGCTGGTATATATCGAAATAAACATTAATCATGGCTACAGGAGTTTGCAGCTCACTAAAGCTAAAAGAGCACTGACCTTATTTTACAGGGAAAACTTAGTAGAATCAGTTAGAGACAGGCTTACCATTAAGTCACAATGCACTTTACACTTGCTTTCATTTTACAGCTATGTCTTACTTTTAACCACAAATAAGTTTAAGTGTTCCTTTTACTTTCAAATAGTCATATACCAAGGTAGTAATTATTCTTCAGGTTTTCACATAGCAGTGAGAATTCAAGCTTTATATTTTTGTGAAACCTTCCATCATTGGTTTTTGCACTGTACCATAGAAGACCAACAAAAAATTGCTGGAAAGGATTATTGAAAAAGGTGCAAGACTTATGCAACTCACATGGAGCTGCAGATTGAACTTCAAACACAAATTTCTACTCTTTGTGAATGCAGTTCTCCATTTTTACAGAACAGCGACAAACCAAAATACATACACTAGAAAGTTGAGGGAATTTGCATCTGCAGCTATAACAAAATCACTTTAACAAGTTCACATAGTTGTGGAGTACTCCTCCACTGCAAAGAACACTACATAATTCCATTTGAGTTACACAGTATTATTTGTTGTATCACCGACTTTAAAACAAAGTGCATTACCAGTAAAAAAAAAAAACCCAACAACTACATACCTGTATGAAGCTGAACTTTACCAATGACTCCCTCTACCAGGCCCAGACAAATGGGATTCCAAGCCAAAAGAAGATCAGTGGCTGCAAAAAAAAAAAAAATAAAGCTCATTGTTTGCTTGGCTTTTGTTTGTTTGTTTGTTTTAAGTAAACTCAACAAGACAATTAATCCAGTGAAGGCCATTCTCTCCACTTTCCCCACCTTAGAGGGTAGAAAATACACAATGACTCTTGCAATAAGATACATAACACTGTTCAATTTTTTGCTTGTTACCAAGTAGCTATGACCAAATCACTAAGTTTGCAATTGAAACCCCTACCCTAGACATTTCAGAAAGAAAAAAAAAAAAAGTTATTTTAGGCTACAGTAATTCAGCTTAATGGAGGCTAAATTCTTCTAATGTCCATTACAACTTGTAACTCAACTGAAGTTTTACATGGCTATAGTGAAATTGAGTACAGGTCATTAAGTTAACAATGTAGCTTCAAAAACTTAACAGAAGTTAACTTTTAGCCCCAGCTCTCTCCCATACCTATCCAATTACTATTAGTTTCACATCCTGACAGGCTGAGAGAGTTGGGGCTGTTCAGCCTGGAGAAGAGGAGGCTCCGGGGAGACCTGATAGCGGTCTTCCAATACCTCAAGGGGGCCTACAGGAAAGATGGGGAGAAGCTGTTCAGTAGGGCCTGTTGTGATAGAACAAGGGGTAATGGGTTTAAATTAGAAGAAGGTAGGTTTAGATTAGATATGAGAAAAAAAATTTTTTACAATGAGAGTTGTAGAGCACTGGAACAGGTTGCCCAGAGAGGTGGTGGATGCCCCATCCCTGGAAGCGTTCAAGGCCAGGCTGGATGAGGCTCTGAGCAACCTGACCTAGTCAGGGATGTCCCTGCTTCTTGCAGGGGGGTTGGACTAGATGACCGTTGAAGGTCCCTTCCAACTCTAACTATTCTATGATTCTATGATTCTATCCTCTTTCTATACACACGTACACACACACTTCCTCTTTTGTTAGAATACTCTCAACGGTTACATGGAATACCAAAGTAGACAAAGTTAAGTTTTAGGTTTCCAGTTCTCCTACTGTTAAGAAATTCCAGTGAACTACATAAGAAATAGAAGAGAGAGCAAGAAGGCGACATTATCAGCTTTCTAGTCTGTGAAGGGCACCCCTCTCCACATGCATTCAAGCCATCACTTGATGCAAGTCAGTAAGACAGTATAAACACTAAGAGTATCCTGGGGTCACAGGCACACATGGTTGACAGTCAGTAAGAGTTTCTAGCAGTGGTGTAGTACCTGCTGAAGAGTTCAAGACTGTGGGAAAGAATAAATTTAAGTCAGATCTTTTAAGTGAAAACAAATCCTTAAAAGCAATTAATATCTGTGTAGGAGAGAACAAACTTGCAAAGGAGAAAAGGCTTTTCTATATCAAGAAGGACAAGAAGCTTGTTGTCTACCAAAACTCACTTGTTCCAAGGTGGAAGAGTTTCTCCAGTTTTAACATCCAGACAAATTAAATATCTTAGCTCCTGGTGTAAGTAGATAAACATTTGAAAGAACAAACTCAAACAATATCATAAGACATAGAAGAGTACAAATTATCCACCTACACACACTTTATTTACAAGTCCTTAGTTTCTTCTCAGAAGTCTGAGATCTGCAGGTTACAACTGATAGTCCAATATTTACATACTTATTTCCAAACACTATGTCCTCCTTGAAACACTTTTAATCCAGACTTTTCTATTCCAAGAATGCATATTTATTCCTAGCTTTCAGCATAACATTTCATAGTAAACCAGACTCAGCTAATTTCATCATTAAATACAAGCATTTACAAGAGATACAACAGAAACGGTTTAAGTCAGGACAGATCGAAACTGAACTCTTAGGTGGGATACATCACATGTGCTTGTATGCAGACAAGCAAGAACTAAGAGCACATGGTAGCAGAATCTGAAGCGAAGTTTGCAGGAGGCAGTACAGAGCTACAATTAATGTGTGTAACCAGACAGCACTGTTTAACGGACTACAGCTGCAGAGAAATTCCTCGTTCATCCGTTTCACTGCAAGAGTGGTAGAGACAGTTACTTGGTCTGTACAGAACCTACTATGAATTGCACCATAATTAAATGAGTTTCTTAAGGAGACTAATACAGGTAAGTGAGTACCAGGAAATGAGTGTCAATGGCTTTGACAGCATGAACAATTTGATTCACCCTCAAGCCTTGCTAAAGTACCTAAACTCACCTGGTATCTGTATGCTAAAGACTTGTGCTCATCCAGAACAAGTTCTAGGACAGCCTGAACTCAGGGGTTCAGTCTAAATAATGTGCAGGAGCACCTGTATGCTGACTGGAAAACCCGCACTATCAGACTTACAGGAAAGAGGAACACAGGCAGCTTTCCTCACTTCCACCTTCTTTCCCAGTTCACCTACACAATCCCAGAGTCTTGTCTTCACCCCGGAAATTTTCTAGAGCTTTATTGTCTCAGACTTCATCTACCTTTTGCTATCTTTGCCATTGACTTCCACATTCATAGTCCATTGTGAGAGCTAAAGAACAACTACATACATCAAGCAGCCAAAAAAGCAGCTAGGCACAGGGGGAAATTTAAATAACCAAACCACTGAAGGTTTAGCAAAGCTACTACAAACCTACTAATCTAGAATACCATCTAAGTCTTTTTTTAAATAACTGATTTCCTGCTATAAGAAGATATATTAGTAGGAAAGCTGTAGTTAATAAGTGAGGGTTTTTGTTTTCTAGTAGCTTACAAGAGATCAAAAAAAAGAGAAAACAAGATGGTTTTAACTAGAAATATAAGGAAGTGACAGTTTAGACTTGCCTGCAAAAGGTCATAAGGAAACTGGTATCAGGGACTGTAGGATAAGTGGGTCTCATGGAGCTGTTCTACTAGTTTTGTGAGTTACTCCAACTTATGTAGCCCTAGACAAAGTCACATGCTGTGTCCAAGACTTCTAAAGGAACACTGCTCCCTAGTAGCGCAGAGTCACAATAAGAACTGACTTTAAGTGAACCTAGGAGTCAGAGTTCAGACCCTAGACAGGCTTTGTAGAAAAGAGAATGCATTTGGAGTTAAATGTACATTATACTTTAAGAGCTTAAAGACAACAAATACGGATCGACCAGCTGGACAGCACTGACTCTGAAGAAAAATGTCATTAGCAAGCTACTAACAGTGAAGGCTGACTGTTTCGAGGAAATTTTCCATGGGGAAGGCAGGGCATAGGAAAAAGAAACAACACATATTTAGTGACGTCTGAGGAGATCAATATCATTTTTTCAGTGTCCAAGGAAGCCTAGATGTGAAGAAGTCTTACTGGAGAAATGCCTGTAGGCTGTGAAAAAATACTAATCACACTGATTTCCTTGGTATCACAAGACTTTTTCCTTACACTATGTCTAGAGACCTTTCTATCAGAAAGTATGTGTGACAGCACAGAAGAAAGTTGGTTTTAGTTAAAACATATCTGGTTCTGATCAGAACTGGGTTACTGGTTATAGCTCAATTTCCCGCGTGACAGCCATACGTTGACTCAGAGCCAACATCCAATTGTGCTGAAGAAATAGCACTACGGTAAATACCAATATCAACCTCTTACTCTTGAGGAGTACACTCTGGAAAGGTAAGATGGATGAACCAAATTAAAAGGTTTAACTACTGTTCCCCCACCTACTCCCAAAGAACATGGGCTTTCATGTTGAGTGCAGTCCTACTTACTCTGTTTTGGAAGAAGCTGTCTCCAACTTTTGTCTAATACTGTAAAATTGTTAAAGACTGTTCACTTGCAGTCATTTAGTCTGGCAATTCTGGCAGCAGCTATCTTCAGCCACCATCTTGTATCTATGAAAATTATACCCACTTAATCTTTGCTTATGTAACAACTTTAAACATACAGAGATTCTAGAAAGTTAACTGCAAGCCTGCAGGAGATTGGCCTTTAGCTGTAAAATACAGCAGAATTTAAGAGGCAGTATAAGTTGGTAGACAGTGATAGATGTTACAGGAGGCATTAACATCTTTTTAAAGCCAAGGGGGAAAGTAACCACACAAAACAAAACTGTAAATCCTCAGTTAAAAGTTTTCAGATAGCATACACAAGATATGTGTGGCCACATTTCTGACTGCTGAATGCTAAAACAACACATAAGTTTAAGAATAAATAAATAAGAGAAATGCCTTAGCAATAATACTTACCTTCTGCAAGGCTCTATCAAAGGAAATACTGGACTTCACACCCAAAACAGACTGAATGCTTTGAGATACAACGTGAAATACAATTTATCAACACAGTTACTCTGGTTTCCCCGCACAAACTTATCTTCCTATAGATCCCATACTAGTTGTCTAGTGATCTCCTGAAACTCAGCCAGCCAGGAATAAAGACTTATCAACCTGAGACTGCAACACAACGTTGTTGAAACAGACTTCTTACAGTACTGTGCCGGTGATAATAAGCACTGCTAAAACAGTCATTGTCCTTCAAAACACAAAGGAAGATGTGTACAGAAAGAATCGCTACAAGCAGTGAGCTGAGCCCCATGGAAGAAGATCTTCCCTGTCTCAGGGAGTTCTCTGGTGTCCTCAAGCATATTTTAATTTGAGAGAATTGCCAGTTTTGATATGTCTTAACACATGCCCCTAATACTTTCAGAGATGTACCTGCTTATGAAGTTTCTATCTCACAGTGCAAAATTACTCATTCTTTCCCTTCTCCCACTAAGTTCAAGCTATTGGAATAAGCTTGCCTCTTTTTGTTGATTCCTGTCAGAGATTAACAATACATTTAGTATTCACAGTGATTGTACCAGCACTGTAGTCACAGCACAATAGAACTTCCATCACAAATTTGGAACAAAACCAGCTTTGATGTGATTACTTCCACCACCTCCCCTCAGAGTTTACCAGCAGTGATGCAGGGCCATGTAATGCCAAACAAATTTTTTAATTCTTTGTGCTTATACAAATGTAACCCTGAAAAGGATGATACAAAAGCAACCTGATAGAGCATCAAAAGCCAAGACTGCTTTCCAGCTCTTTCTCCAGTCTACCACCAGCAGAGCTGGTCCAAGGTCAGGTACAAATTCTGATAAGAAAAGAAATCACTGCTTTGGGATAAGCACTTGCTCAAAACTGAGTAACTCTAGACAAGTCTGAAGAGTTTAAGGAAGCAGGCTATCAGCTTCCTTTGAGGAGAAAGCAGGGAAAAAAAAAAAAATTAATTGGTAATCACTTGAATCCAGCCCTTAGTACTGAGCCACTGCCTGGTTCAATCCATCAAATAGCTATAACCATTTATCTTCCAATCTTGCTGTAGTTCAGGGAGTATACTCCTCCTACCTTCCAGAAACTTTGTCAGCTTTCAGCAATGGACCTTGGCTAGAAAGTATTTCCTGTCACTGTACTGAGTGTAAAAACATACAAAAACATCACTGAGCTTCAAGCTCAATTTATATGTAAGTGTATAAACATAGATATAGATGCACGTTATTTCTCAAAAATTCTTTCCATAGTCTGAGAGAATAGCAATTCTGATAATCATTCTCACCATTCAAGACAAGCAATAGACATTTTATACATTAAGTAAAAGTTCGGTAACTCACTGTAAATACCCAAAGTAAATCTTTCAGCTGTATTAATATAACATTTGACACCTGAAGAGTTAAATTGTAGGAAAAAAAACTTCAGTAATAGAATTTTTAAATAGATTTGAGATTTTTTTTTTTTCTTCTTTGAATTGTGCCTGCTTTAGATCAAAGATAACTACATGACTATTACTGGCACTATTTGACCCTTATGACCTCTTGCGGCTTTTCAAAAGGAAGCCTGCTTCTAAGTTCCAGCTCATCTTTGAATAGTGTTCTGAAATATTAGCCAGGATTAAGAGATTACAAATTAACTGGGAAGACTTAAGAGTATAAACTTGAACTTCTTTCTCTTGTAGGACTACTTACACAAACAGGCTAATTAAGTTTTCCTTTCAGCACAGATTTCTAAATTTACATTTAAGCCACTATAATTGCAGAAAGATGAAATGTTAAGACATTTGGTATTACAAGTACAGGCTCTTAATTGTCATGAAGTGTCGGCTTTATTTACTTGCATATTTTCTACTAAACTTTAAACAAGTTATTCCTTCAGTTAATCACCTCTTTCAATTATCTTTAATCTGAATTTTTTATACAACTTGTGCTGTGTATAGTCTTGAGAGCCCTCACTTGGAATTTAAATGCTTTGCATAAACAAAACCACCACTACTCCCCAGTCCACCCTGCCACGTACACACCTTAAGAAGCCTACAGCTAGGCTGTGCTAGGAGGATTTCAAAGAAATCCCAGTTAGTCTTCTCATTGCTACTACACCTTACAGCCTTGCTAGAAAGCCTGCTTATCCTCCAATAACAAGAAGCACGTTTTCAAAACAGTAATTCAGTGCAAGTTTCTTGCAGAGTGCCCGTCCCAACCGCAGACGCACAGCACGCTACAAAGTACACATCCACTCACTTGTGTCTATGAAAATCAAACAGTGATTTAGTTTCTTTGGACACTTGACTTCAGTATCTCAAAGTCAGACAAGATGAACAGGAACAGTTCAAGCACAATCCAGGTTCTACAGTGACAGATTTAAAGCAGTGGGGATGGAAGTGTATCATTTTTTATTATTGCTACAAAAGCAGGATGCAAGTCCCAGAGAAAGTACCTAGCAAAAATGAATCCTTACTGCTCTCTTTGATAAATAACACTTCTTTGTATTCTGCTGCAGTTATAAAATCCCCCAAGTCATCAGGCATTGCTCAGGAAACTTGAAAACACACAGAAAATGTTCAGTTGTCTGGAGAGTATCCAGTATTACAAGTAATTACACAAGGACCTCCTGTACTAGAAGTGGTAACAAACTGCTAACAGTTGTTGTTACTAGGTGAAACATCTTCCCTCCAAACAGAATCTGACCCTGTAGATTAGTGGTCTCCAAACTTTTTTTATGACATACCACATGAGTAAAAAAAATATTTCAGTATGTACCCCAAAGATACATGTATTGATATATAAATTATATACATGTTCTACTGGACTAATATTATACACATTAGACACATTTCAACCACTCGAAATTAGAATCATCTCCTCACCCCTTCCACAAATCTGTAAGCAGTGGACTCTTAAAATGCAAAGAGGCACTAAGCCACTGAAGCTCCGTGGGTTTGGTTTTGGTGGAGGTTTTTTTTTTGTTGTTGTTCTGGTTTTGGTTGTTCAAGTTTTTTTACTTCAGAATTTCCCTTTATTCTTCCTCTGCACTGCTGAACTCTGCTAGTAAGCACAGACTTTCTCAGAAGTGATACAGGCGAGGAAACAATCTTTTATCCTTCCAACACAAACACTGTATTAATTTGTATTCTTAAAGACCAACACACATTCCCATTTTCAGCTGGTACTTCAAAGCTCAAGTTGGTTGTGGGTATATCCTTGAAGCCAGGAAAGCAGTAGGTTGTGTGCATTATTTTTTAATCCTATTTACTTTATAAGAAGGAAAGTTATCAGAAAGGCAGGAGAAATTTTATTCAAACCTACTTACAAAACTGACAGTTTAAATACTACATTCACTCATTCTGAAGATCTGCTGTTTTAAGTTTGCTCAGTTACTGCTATACTCACAAGAGAATGCAAGAAAGTTATCCCATCCTCAAAAGATTTAAATACAAACATTAATTGAGCAGAAGGCTTCCACAATTATGAAAAATAGTTTGTTTTATTTATCACTGAACAGCTAATGCTTAAGGGCCATAAGAGAAATACTGGTATAGCTGTGGTGAGCCAAGTCCACGCAAGGTAAGATTTTCCCTCACTGTCACCGTTTCTTCTCACTCCATAATTAACTTTCCTCTCCGACTGCCCAACTAATCAAACTCAAAGCAGAAACAGAATGATGGACTGGGAACACCCATTTCAAACACTAATTAAGGGACTTATACTAAAAAAAATTTGGCACATGTGTCTCGGGAACAGAAAGTAAAAGATTTAACGCCACACACACACCTCCCACACATTCCCCCATGCACTTTTTTTTTTTTTTTTAACTCTCAGGGACAAACTGACTATTTAATCAAATGACAACAAGCAATAAATAATTTAAACATAACTGGAAGACATGTCAGTATAGAGAAAAACATAGGCATCAGCCATATGCGGGAAAGTTGCTATTTTTCCTAAACCAAGAAACAGATAAGGAGAAAACAAACTGAAAGTTAACAATTAATGACAGACGAGCACATTTGCCCTTTACATTTTGCAATTACCTCTTGGGAAGGTCATATACTTTTGAAGTTGGCTTGGAATTCTGTTTTGCACAATGCTGGCATCTTTTATGTGATTTACTTCAGCATCTCGGTATGATCTTGCCTACTATTCCCAACATGTTATCAGAGATAAAGACCTACTACGTTATTCAAAATAGAGCATAAGTTTGAGCTCAAAGTATGTTCAGGCGGCTTGTTTTCAGTTTTTCAAAGACACAATGAACACTGTTTCACAGCTTCAATGCATATAAGATTTCTTCCTTAAAAGGAAACCTAAGTGTTCAAGCGGAATTTCATTCACTTCGGTTCGGCTTTTCAGGAAAGAAAATCTGTTTATTAGGGGAGGAATTAGAAGTTATTAGAACAAGAATATATAACTGATCATTGAGTATTAATATTGCTGTTCATGAAACCAGAGCTTTTCACAAAAAAAAAGCTTCTGCACTCTTTCCAAATTCCTTCGTCCTCTAGAAATCTGTCCAACAATTTCTTCTCTTCTTGATACTCCATTCCTATTACTTTGTTTCCTATGAAGGCATGTGAAATTCATTGACCTTAACAAATAAGGACTTAATTAGAACACGATCAGTTGATGGAACTGATGACCATCAGCTGGAAGTGTTAACCCCACAGACAGGAATTAGAGCACTTCACAAAAAGTTTAAACAGATAGAGGGAGAAGAAAAACCTGTACATACCCATAGGCACAGCCCTCCTCCACGAGCTCTGTTTTTGTGTTCTACCTCGTAACAAGCGTTTTTTTCCTGGTTAAAATTTTTGCAAGTGAATCTTGCAAGAGTGATACAGCTAAATCACGACCAAAAATAAACTGGGAGGTTTGTTGTTGTTGTCTGATTAAATAAAGAGAAGAGTTAAATCATCCTATATCAAGTTACATTACTATACCAGGATTTTCAAGAAATTCAGATTTAGCTACACATGATAATTTCTTAGTTAGAATAACCATATGCAGTTTTGTAGCACATCGAGAACATTTAATGAACAGAACTTTTTAAAACCACAGGTTTACAGCAAGTTTAACACTTAGTGAGAAGTAACATTTCAGTTACCAAATTTGTATCTTATTCTTTAAAAACCTCTACGTGTATTAAAAATTCATGTTCTTTATAACATTAAAGATGAATCATGAAACCTCTAAACACTGACCAGTAGTCACAAATCTTTGAGGCATTTCAGGGGAGGAAAAAAAAAAAAAAAAAAAGGTACAGTCTGCCAAACTCCGGGCCCTCAGTCTCAATACAGAATCCTAAGAGAATGAGTCTCTGAAACACATATTCAATATTTCAGTAAGCTACATTTGAGATCTGTGTGATATTGCACTGATGAACTTCCTTCTAAAAGAAAATTCTAAACCTCCCTTTGAGAAGTCTCACAGTTTGAGGGAAGTATTTAGTGGAAGTTATTGCAGAGTCCCTTGACATCTCAGGGCTCCTGTTGCAGCTGCCTTGCAACACAGCAGTTCAGAAGAGGAAAAAGTGTTTTCTTCTTGTCAATCTCACTCTTTCAGTACCAGCAAATGCCCCACTGCCCACCAAATCACTTCCTGAAGTCACTCCAAACCTTCAGGCAAGTGTCTTAAAAAACCTCTCAGCTTAAGAAGTTACAGCATTAACTATTCTTTCTGGGGCATAACTTCAGCAACATAAGGTCTCTCCTGTACACTTCATAGTATCAATTGAAGATCAGATTAAAAAAAAAGAAAAAAAAAAGAAAAAAAAAAGAAAAAAAAAAGAAAAGAAATCACATTCCAAATCTACAATAGTGGTTCCCTTTCACTATATTTCAGACAGTTTAAAACTCAAGTCACTTAAAGTCATAATGTTTCCTTATAGATAGAGCTGAAATATCTTAGAATGGTTTGTGTTGGAAGGGACATTAAGGGTCATCGATTTCCAATCCCCTCGCCATGGGCAAGGACACCTTCCACCAGGCCAGGTCACTCAAAGCCTCACCCAGCCTGGCCTTGAACAGTTCCAGGGATGGGGCATCCACAGCTTCTCTGGGCAACCTGTGCCAGTGCCTCACCACCCTCAGTAAAGAATTTCTTCCTTATATCTAATCTAAATCTACCCTCTTCCAGTTGAAAGCCACTACCCTCTTGTCCTATCACTACCTGCCCTTGTCTGAAGTCCTCTTCAGTTTTCTTGCAGGCCCCTTTTAGGTACTGGAAGGGCATTATAATGTCTCCCCAGAGCCTCCTCTTCTCCAGGCTGAACTCTCAGCCAACTCTCTCAGCCTGTCCTCACAGGAGAGGTGCTCCAGCCCTCTGATCATGTCTGTGGCCTCCTCTGGACCTGCTCCAACAGGTCCATGTCCTTCTGATGTTGAGGGCTCCAGAGCTGGACGTAGTACTCCAGGTGGGGTCTCACAAGCGTGGAGAGTGGGAAAATCACCTTCCTCGGCCTGCTGGCGACGCTTTTGACGCAGCCCAGGACTTGGTTGGCTTTCTGGATTAAAAGCATGCATTACTGGCTCATATTGAGCTTCTCATCCACCAGCACTCCCAAGTTCTTCTCCTCAGGGCTGCTCTCGATCCATCCTCCACCCAGCCTGTATTTGTGCTTGGGATTGCCCCAAAGGGCCTTGCGCAACTTCATGATCTTTGCATAGGCCCACCTCTCCAGCCTGTTGAGACCCCTCTGGATGGCATCCCTTCCTGTCAACCACACCACACAGCTTAGTGCTGTCAGCAAACTTGCCAAGGGTCAAGTCAGCACTCTATCCCACTGTCCATGTTTGGCATTTCGAGACCTCTTCATATAAGGAAAAGAGGAAAGAAAAAAAAAAAAAAAAGACTGGAACACTCTTGTTACATTCAACTTGTCATCTGCTACTAAGACTCAACAGGGAGCTAAACACAAAACATCTCACATCAAGATTTATTTAATTACCAGGTTACAATGTAGCATACTATCAACACATGTAAGTCTCTATTTTAGTTTTACCATGCTCCGTAGGAAGAGTCATTAATGGAATTACAAAGTAGATCTTATTTAATGAAAGTAGAAAGCAATTTCTCTGGAAAATACATTTGAAGATCTTGCCTTACAGTCAGAAGCTGTAAAATTTACTAATGTACGTAATAATCAGACGAAGGATACACAGCAGCCCACCCCTCTCCCCTAGTTCTCTGTTCTCTTTTGTGAGAAGGAGCAAGCAGCAACAGGGAACCAACTGCTTAACACTTTTTAAGCATACATTTTTGCTGGGTTTCAGCTCATATATGTAAGTTCTGACATCTGGTTTGTCACATACGCCACAAGTATTTGAGCTGACAACCAAGAAAAGGTACAGAAAAGAGGGAACAGAATGAGCAGGCAAGAGTGAGGAACAGTTCAGTAACCATTGCAGCCAAAAAAAAAAAAGTGTCAAAAAACAGCTTGAGGTTCTTTATGAAGTCGCTTAGAAATATGGAGAGAATTTTTCTAAAGCTTCAGCTATCTCCTCTAGCATGCTTTCCAAAATAGATAGGCAGTTTCCAAGATACACCTCTGACATTCATGAAGTCAATTTTATATTAAATACTCAATTCAATAACAGGAATTAACACTCAGGCCACCATCCCTCAGGGCCATGCTTAGAACTAATCTGTAGCCTCAGACCTACTGATACATCCATGGGCAGTGGCATTGCTCCTTACACCCTTCATCAGATCAAGGACTTCACTCGAGCATTTACAGGTATTAGATTTCAAACAAAGGAACTAGTCTTCTCCTCCAGTCTACAATCATGAGGAACAGCTCAGGAATTCTGACAAGTAATTTCTACATGACTCCTGTAATGACTTGGAGGAGTAAGGCAAGCATACACAGCCAGAATAATAGCTGGCCTCGTGATTTGTGATTCAGAGATTTCACACTATCAGATTAAGACACCTAACCTGAAACCTCTCACTTGATAGCCTGAAAATAGTGTTTGGTAACATGTCTCATTAAAACAAAAACATTTAAGAGATATTGCTTCAGTTCCTGATTCAGAATCATTTCCAACAGATGAAAACCAGTAAAGTAACACTAATTTCCTGAAGTGTTTAAAACAAACAGATGCTCATTTGCCTCTAGTTATACCTCCAGGGGTAAGACACATCTTAACACCACCTCACTCTTACAAGCAGAGTTGATGGACTCTTTAAGCATGAAGTCCCTAAAAGTTGTGTTAGAATAATTCCAACCTGTGTATCACTCAATATCTGGTAGGTTTTTTTTTTTTCAGTGTGGTGGGAACCACATTATTACAGTGGTTTTAGCAGCAACTATTCCTAGTCTTGTTTAGTCTGGCACTACTGCCTGGAGTATTATGAAGGCCAACACAATAATAATATAAGCTTTCACTCCATGAAATAGCGTAGTTCCTTTTGCTGCTGATAAGAAAACGGTGAGAAGAATTCAGTGTCTTCAATACTTCTGCTCTTTTCTATATGTGTATACATATGCATATATAAATACATAATTTATACCAATAACATCAATAAAATTATGTTTGTAATCCGTGTAGAACTACCAGCCAGGAGCAGCTAAGCAGGGCACAAGCAGAGTACATGAACAGTGAAATCGCAATCAAGATCTGATGTGAAGTATTTAAAATGTGGTTGAACACCACATGTTTTTTCACTACACTGAAAAGCTACACTGTAGACAGCTAAATTCGTAACAAAATCTATGATGCCAGAGTGATTCATGGATTTCCTACAGGTGACTCATTAGTGCTTTCACTTAGGGGAAAAAACCACCAGAAACATCTTGTAAACATAGGCAGACATCCTTCAAACTAGGGCCAACCTCAGACTTTGCTTATAGCAAATATTTACCAAGGGGTTTTTTTGCCTTTTTTTAATTCAAGCTGTTCTCTCCATGATTCAAAGAGGTCAGAAATACAGCTTTCAAGATTAACAAATTTCTGAACATGCCTTCACAGCTGAGGGAGGAGAGTATTACAGAGCTTAGCGCCAGCTCTTTAGATTCAGACCTATCTTCTAAAGCAATACTTTGGAAGGTTTGCCAGTATTATCTGTTTCAACCCATGAATGTATAAAGATTAATTCAGAGCAGCCTCTACGGGACAGAATAAAACCCAGGCCTCCAAAAACAAGTAGAGACACATAGTTAGATTATAGCCTTTTGACGGGCTATTAAACATGTCAATGAACACCAGCTATGACTTTGGTGTTTTTAATATGGCAGTGACTCATCACACAGTAATCCATTTGCTCATTTCCGGTCAGTGGCCTTTATTACAAATGGTCAAATGTAATGAAATTGTAAACTTGAGGATACCCAGCTTTGTCTTATTACAAGCAAGAGCTATTGATCCAAGGAATACTTCTTGTGAGAGAACTGTTTATTTCTTGGATTTACTTTCAACATACTAAGGTATTTGGTTTCACAGCCCTAGAGCCCACCTTCAATAGGATGACCCACAGATAGGGTTAGAAAAACAAAACTACGAACACATTGAAATGGGAAAGTGTGACTAACAGTCAAGAGTTTCAAGCTGACTAAGAGACTTCAATATCATATTACCTTTCATTAATCTGTAGGTCACACACAATAGGGATCACATGTATACCGGGTGAAAATTTAAAGGTAGGCTAAGGAGAAAATCCTGCTGAACAGCATGCAGACACACTGCTGGGCACTGGCAAAGCCTCCATGAACTTAACGGACTTCAAGAAGAAAAGGAAAGGAAAAAAAAAAAAAAAAAAAAAAAAAAAAATCACAGCAATGGCTGCATGAAAACAAGTGATTCATGCTCTTAAAATTAAAGCTTTCAAACAACAGTCTCCAGAACTACAGTTCACTAGTTTGTGCTTAATAAAAGCACACAACAAAACTCTGGGTCAAATAAGAGCTTTTATGCCTATGCAGGTGATTATAACTCTAGCAAATCTGAGGGGTTCCCCCCCCAATCCATGAAAACATGCATTTCATTGACTAACACTATTTTTTGCTAGCTTAACATCAAGCATTTCGTAAGGTGATTTATAAATCGAAGTATTACTAGACTTTCAACCGTAAGTGAAGCTGCTGGACAATAATCACTCTTTTTAACTTGAGACAGACTATAATTTTATCTAAAAGATGCAAACAAATTGCACTGACAAGACAAAAGCACTAGCATGACTCAAGTACGAAAACATAACACAACAAAGACCAGTATGAAAAACAGTTCTTTGGATAAACACTGATAACAATGGTATTTGATGTTTGCATATAAAGTTATTCCAGCCTTTTAAAAAGGCTCAGGAAGTATTCTGTACTCAGATAGCCAGCCTGGTCATACGCTTAACTGGCTTCTTCAGCATAACATGGATCCCGATTTTAGAAAGCTGTAAATAACATCTGTGCAACCTATAACATATTTGGTGAAATATCCAGCTACTTAGAGTTTTTTTTTTTTTAACTTATAACCAGGTACACTATGGTCCTTTACATCTAAGCTACATATATTACTCAAAGCAAGCTAATTTCCAAGACTCATTTTATAGACACCTTTACTGATTAACCTCCCAGACAGGAGGTCAATTAACAATAATTACTATTGTTTCAAAATGTCTGTTAACGCAACTCACTGTACCTGAAATTTTTGTTCCCATTAACCTTCTCTGCAGCCTGATACTAATACACATAGTCCCTCTCTGTAATTGTCCCTTATACTGCCTATAGTCACTACAAAAATTTCAGAGCAACTTGCAAGTGTAGACACCTGTTCAATTTATCTTAAAAGAGGAGACCGCAGAAGACATTTATCCAGAAACGCAATCACCATTTACCAGAAACACTGTCAAGCATCACTTACATAAGGCTGACACCAACACACGATGGCCCTTTTTAGTAAGGGTGACCAGACGCGTTTCACAGAATCACAGACCGGTTTGGGTTGGAAGGGCCCTTCAAAGCCCACCCAGTCCAACCCCCCTGCGAGGAGCAGGGACATCTCCAACCAGATCAGGTTGCTCAGAGCCCCGGCCAACCTGGCCTGGAATGTTTCCAGGGATGGGGCATCCACCACCTCTCTGGGCGACCTGTTCCAGTCTTCCCCCACCCACACTGTAAAAAATTTCTTCCTTATTTCAACATTATAAACTACTCAAGTTACGCAGGCGGGGCTGGTAGGGTCAGCTTGACTTTATTTCGTAGATAAACAAACACACCGTGCGAGGAAAATCCACGTCTCAGCCCGCAGAAGGTACGTTTCTCGCCGGGCCACAGCGCCAGGACACGCGTGACCGCGGCTGAACCCGCGTACGGGGCGCTGGGGAGCCGCCTCCCCCAGCCCGGGACCACCACCGGGCTCGCCCTCCCAGAACCGGGGCGCTGGAGAGCAGCGGCCACCCCCCGCCTGCCCAGGGGGTACAAGGCCCTGCCGCCCCCCGCCCTCACCCGGGGCTCGGCAACCGCGACCGGTTCCTTTCGGGGGCCGGTCCCCTCCGCCGGCAGCTCCGCCACCGCCCCTCTCCCCGGCCGGCGCGGAGCTCCTGCCGCCCGCACCCAGCCCCTTCCCCTCAGCGACCCTCTCCCCGGCCATTGTCAGCCGGGTGGGTGCCGGCCCGCCCTTCCCCACACAGGAAACGGGCAAGGGAGGCGCGCCCCCGGCTCCAGCCTCAGCGGGCGCTCACCGGCTCTCAGCTGCAGGCTGCCGTCCCTCCGGCTGCACCACAGCGCCCGCTCCCCGCTCTGCAGGATGTAATGGTCCTTGGCTTGGAACAGCTCCATCCTCGCCCGCCGCCGCCAACCGGGAGGGACGGAGGGCGGGCGGGTGAGCGGGGCGCTCCCGCCGTTCCGCGGCCGCGCGGGTCCCGCGCGGAAGGAGGAGGGTCGGAGCCGGGGCGCGCTCCCGAGCCGAACGCCGCCGCCGCCGCCGCCGCGCACGAGCTCGGGTTCCGGCCCCGCCGCCGCACGTGACGCTGTCCGTCAGCCCGTCGCCGCCCGCCTAAAGGAGCGGAGCGGGGCGGGGCGGGGCTCCCGCTTGCGCGCGCGCCCGCCTCTCGCCTCAGCCTCCCGCTCAGAGGCGGAGAGGAGCGGGAAGGGGACTGGGCTGAGGCGGAGCGATCGGCTGGGTCTGAGGGAGGGGCGCGTTTCCGCCCCTCAGCGCCAGGCCTGCCTCTCCCGCTGGGGATGAGGGCGGCCCCGTCCAGCTCGTCAGCCCTCCCCGGTTCTCCCCGGCCAGCTCTCGCCGACTCTCGGTGCGTGGAGGAGCCCCGGGCCCCCGCCGGGCCTGGAAGTCTCCGGCAGCACCAGCCGCAAAGCCGCGGGAGGTTCTAGCCAGCCACCGCAGAGCAAGGGGTCACGACCGAGCCTGTGTCCCTCAAGCTTTCCCAGCTGTTCCCAAGAGGGAGCGACTTTAATAATTGGTGGAAGCGGGCAGGAGTCGATACGGTCTGTCAGCTAGCGGTGAAAGGAAATCAGACCGCAGCACGGGGCTCATTGTGATTTCAAATATTTGCACAAGAAGCAGCACCTCCTCATACAAGGGTAATTACACCCTCTCTCTCCTCTCCGAGCAGCACTTGGAAAGTTGTACCGGCAAACTCGTTACTGCTGCAGACCCTTTACAGCCACTTGTCCACAGGTTTCCAGAGCTTTTCTTTGTTTGCAGAAGCTGAAGTCCCACTCCCTGTAAAACTGAAGTAGAAGTAGACATAGACAAAAAACATCCCATCCTGCATACAGCCACTTGGGAGTGCCTTGGTTTGTTGAAAGAACATCCTCAGGATATCTTGAAAATTAATGGTGCATGCAAGTAAGTAGTTTTGCATAGTACTGGAAAACCAATTTTCTCATCTTTTAATTTATTTCCATCTACCCTTCTTTCTTAAAATGACAATCAGATTTTTTTTTTAATGTCTCTGGACAGGCTTTATGTTATTTTGAATGCAGTTTAAGATTTTTCTTTCAAATATAAGGTCTGTCCTCTGACATTGTTGCTTTTTTTCTTTTAAGTACACTTAAATAGTATAGGAACGACATGGATGGAACTGAACTCTGTTTGATCTGATGATAGATGCTAGTATCTCTTAACATTTTTCCCAGGGCAGGGGAAAAGAATGCACTGTTCTTTCTTGGCTACAGATCCCAATTTTGAAAATGCTATGCCGTGTGAATGCCCTGTGCAAAGAAGGCTGTGTCTTTCAGTTTTAGCTGCCTGTAGGGAAGGGTGAGGAGTAGGAACAGCCTCAGGTTTTTCAAATGCTCAGCTCAGCAAAAGCCTCGTTGCAGCTTTTCCTGGAGACGAGTCACTCTGTGACCCTGCAAGGAAGCTGCCAATTGACAGCTGAAAGATATTCTTGAGGTTTGGTCTTCCTCTCTGTCTCTTCCCTGCTTTCTACTATAAGCAGGGCAGAGGAACAATGGTTTCTTTAGGTAATGAGTCACAGGCAACAGACGTCTGAGTGGCAGTAGCTACAGCAATCGCCTTTCACAGATAAATGTGTGAAGCCACAAGGAAAAAAGAAATTTGAGGATTATTTGGAGCCGAGATTTGCTAATATGGGAGGTAAGGCAGATTTTTGAGAAGTTAACTTTCCTTATGTAGAAGAATCTCTTTTAGCTGTCAGTTGTGTGCACCTGCCTGCCTGAAATATTTTGTTGTTGTTTTCTGGACAGTGCAAATGAACACCTTTTTTGGATGTCAGCTTATTTAAGTAGTCCCTAACTCAGTCTTCCTCTACCACTGGTGGGACTTGTGTACCCCAACTTTGCTATTAGACATAGAGGTATGGGAGGCCTGGAAGCAGATCCTCCAGTAAAATCAGAGGCAAAAAAAAAGACCTCGGTCTTTTCTATGTCCTTCGACACAGAATTGCTCACCTCACTCAGCAGTGGGCTTACGTTTTCTTTGGTCATCTTTTTGATGCCAAAGTAACTATGGAAGCCTTTCTTGTTACCCTTCATACTCCTTGCCAGTTTTTAATTTGGGTGCACTTTGTCCTTCCTATTTTCATTCCTGTGTGCCCAGGCAATGCATCTGTATTCCTCCTTGGTAGTCCCTATGCACTTAGGCTTTCCATATGCTCTCTTTTTGCCTTTGAGCTTAGTTAGGTTTTCCTCATTCAGTCAGGCTGGCCTCCTGTTATGCTTGCTGGTTTTCTTGCAAGCTGTTCTTTTGCAGACGAGACAAACTGCCTGTTTCTGTCACTCAGATGGTTCTAATGTGTTCCTGCTGATAGAGGAATATGAATGATCAATCCATGATGCTATGACCTTACTGTCTTAAATCACATCCATGGATCAGGGCTTCTACAACATTCCAGTCAGATTCTTTAATTCACCTAATCCTTCATCACACATTTACTAACCTGATAGCTCCCCAGCTGCGTGAGATTGTTACTGAACTATCATGCAAGAAAGGCTCTTGAGTTACTTTTATTTTCTGAAATATTTGTTTGAAAACAAATTTGTGTGCTTTTTAGAGAGATTATATTATGCATTAAACAGACCCTCTGAAAAGGCTGCTTTGAGAAGCAACCTCCTCAGAACAAAAGTAACACAATAGGCTCTTCTGATTGGCAATACAGCAGATAAAGAGATTTGTTTGTGACAGCCAGCAGTTGCCACCAGAACACTTCTGAAGTAGCTGTAAATGTACTTTCAATATTAACTACTCTGAAAAATACTTGTATGTTATGTTTCGTAACAGAAAAATACAAAACTACTGGTATGAATATTAGCTTCTGTCAGGAAAACTAAAACTTTCCAAAACCAGGGAAAGCAGTTCAGCATAAGAATTTTTGCCTGGATTTATTTTTAGCTTTCTTTCCACTGGAATAGCTTTTTCATATGGCAGTTGTAGTTGTTATCTCTGAAGGAAGAGGGACTCTGGTATTTCCTCCTTCCCCATGAAAAGCTCTTACTTGCCAATGGGAATATTTCCATTGACTTCACTGAACTTCACTGAGCACATGGGAAACCAATAACCTTGTCCCTTCAAAGCAATGTGTATGTGATTAACATCTCCAATATACTATATGGCTTATGGGTAATGTATTGATTTCCCTCTGTTGCGCTTATTGTTAAGATCAAATCAATGAGACTGTTTGGAAAAAATAAATTAGAATGTTTTGGCTGCCTACAATTCTTTTATTCCACAATTACACATTTCACTCCGGAGACTACCAAGCTAGTGCAATCACACATGAAAAGGTTCCTTACTGTCTTGTGGGTCTGCCTTCATCAGTTAAAATGCTATTCACAGTACACCAAGGCCACATTTAATTAATAACTTCTCCAAAGTAAATGACAGGGAGCTCTTCACGGCCATTGTAATAAAATTTACAGCTAATTTAAAACAGATTCTATTTGCTTTTCCGCACCTGATCGCCTAGGCATGCTGCTTTTCCAGTGGTTTTCTAAGTGTACAGAGTAGACCAGTTTAGACACAGTAAGTCTTTCACCAAGTAGATTCTAGTTTTTGATCCACAGCCCCATTTCAGTCTTTTCATTGATTAAGGGCTGATTAAGCATTAATCCCATTTGCCACAAAGCATCAAGGCAATGTGTACAACCGACTAATTTTTCCCAAGTGTGAGCTTTTGCACAATTGCCTTACCAGTTTCCTTTCTACACCTATGTTTGACCAAAGGAAGTTTCAGTGTAGATATTTCTAGAACAGGCTTCCCCTGAGAACCATATGTGTCTTTATTAGGGTGGCACAAGGTCACAATTTGGGCTTCTATGGAAATATTTCAAAGACGACTTTGTCTTGCTGGTGGTTCTAGCTACAAACCAGTATTTAACTCAGTGTCTTGGGAGTGGAGCAGAATAAATTTAATAAAAAATGGGATGGAAATTCAGTAGCAACTCATTGAAGATATATTTAGCAAAATAAGATTTAAAACACTCTGAGCAAGTTAAATGGTTTTAACCATCTGGAAGAGCTTACTTCCCATTCTATACTTTTAATTTAAGTTGTTTTTTTAAAAGCAAAATACTTCACATTTCAAAAATAAAAGCAAGACTTTGGCTTTTAGAAAGGATAAAAAGTGAAATTTTAGGATCACTACAATTTAATATGTCTTTTAGAAAAAAAAAAAGAAGTCTATTTTTATCTGATACCATTCAGCCAATTTGAATCAATTTTGTAAGTAGCTTTCTTGGAATTTACTGTATTTTTCCTGATTTTTTTTTCCTATTTTACTATTATAGAAACAGAAAACATCCAGTTATTTTTGTTATGTTGTTAGGGTTCACTGAATCTGGCTTTCTTCTCGAGATTTGTCATAATTTCTGTCTCTATTTATGAATATGACTAGTCAGTTTCTTAGTACTGAGGCGATTTGACAGTAAAATAGCACAAATAGCAAAGTATATGTATTCCATTCTTAGCATAATGTAGCTTTTTGTGCTCTGAATACTGTTGAGGCTGAGCATCAAATAACGCCTGAAGTATAGTGATAGTTGCCAAGTACTGAAGTGTTATACATTTCTTTTTGTCACTTTTCACCCTGTTTTTTGCTATCCTGTGAAAAAGAAATGTATTAGTTATTCAGTGCCAAAATCCCTGTCAGTTGAACGATGGAAATAAATGCAAGGAAAGTACAATGCTCCCTTGGTGTTTTTCCTTAAAATCTCAATCCTCTTGCTCTCCTTTCTCACAGCACTTATTATATTATACATTACTTATTAATTATTATGCATTGTTTATATTACTGTTGTGCCAGGGAACTCTAGTTGTGGATAAGGAACCCCACTGTTCTAGGTACTGTACAAAGCCAGAGTGTAATGTCTATTCACATCCCAGAGATTTAGAACCACTATGAAAGACAAGAAGCAGTAACAGAAACAGGTGTTTAAGGGATGGAACGTAAGGTAATGACACAGTATTGATCAGCCTGGAAGCCAGTGGTCTCAGCACTCCAGGATTTAAGCATTACCAAGTTGTGATGGAAAACATGCTTTAATACTCCATTCAGTTATTACATTTTTATTACAACATATTTATATTCTGTCACTTTAGTTGACTTCATTTTCTCTATTGTTACTAACATGCTTTCGAAATAACATATATACTTGCATAGTTGTAGGAAAAGCGTATGCAAGAAGTTAATTTGGGGTCAAATTCTCCTTTCCTTACTCCAGAAGATGTTCCAGAGGGAACTTTCCAGAGTAAGGTTTGACATGCTGTGACATTCAGCCACAGTACTGCTAAAGCCATCTTAAATAATCATTTCCTCCTTCACAGCTGTGTGTTTCTATTCCTGTACCATGCCTGCACTGGATAGCCACAAGCATTTGTGCAGCATATTGTGAACTGAATTCAGGGAACTAAGGCAGATGCAGAATAACATACTAAAAAACTGTTCATGAAACTTGACTCCAAATAACAGTAACTACAGTAATAGTAAACCTACCTGGCCCTTATTGAATGGAAAGAGCCTAATATTTTAGGGTCAGGATTTACCTTAGCGTCAATCAATTGGCAATTCATTCTGAGTTGCCAAGCAATGCAGAATCAAATCACGTCTAAATTACAAATGTGCTAATGCCAACCGTGCCTACATTAGCAAGCAGTGCAGTACAACAGGAGAGGATTTGGAGAACAAACAGCTGGCGCTCAGAATCCAGCTTCTGCACTCTACACATTCTAGGAGCTTTATTTAGGATTAGATCTAATTTTGTCCTACAGACCCCTTAGCAACTGGAGCACATCAGATGCAGTCCTGGAGTGCATCTCCTGGTTTTGTTTCAATTGTAAGAAATCCAATCCATGTGCTCATCCATACTTAGAGCAGCCCTGTGATGAGACACAGAGAATGCCATCTGAAGGAGCTTTTCCAGAGATTGTTATATCACCTTCCCAAATGACATGAGCTGTAACAGTAAGGGTGGTCTTCTGTAAGCCTTGCTGTATCTCAACCAGATTCTCCAGCACAATATGCTGGCTGAAGAGATCCTTTTCAACACTGCTAGTGAAGTTATTCCAGTAGACATATAGAGCAATAATAAAACCTTACTGACATACTTACCCACTGCTCTATAACAAAATTCATGTTTACAGAACCTCAGTCTCCGCATAAAGCTGCATTTATACTGCAGATAAACACATCAGTACTTAAGAGTAGGGATGTATGAAGTTCTAAGAGTGACACTGACACTTTTTCACGCGAGAGCAGAATCTCTAGCTGCTAGGCAATAATTTAGGTCAAAAACCACTATCAGCTTTTCCTTCACCTGTGGCGTGTGGATAAAAAAGTCCTGTACAGAATTTGCAATCCTCAAACTCTTGATGCTCAGTTAAGTACTGTACCGGTAATTAGAATTCTTATGACTTTCAAAGGGCTAAACCAGAAGATTAAAAGAACTTTATTTTCCTGTGAGATTATATGTTCTACACTTGAATAACTAGGATAGATGATCATTGCTATATACAGGCTAAAAGTGTTTATTGCTGGCTTTGCATTTCTTCTACAATGCTATGTAGGTCATTGTAAAACCTAGGGAAAGAAGATAGACATGAGACTGAAAAAGAGGACTGAAAATCAGAAAATCTAAATCTTTGTCCTATCCGCCTGGCCTTGGATAAATAACTTAAACTGTCTGTACATCGCTTTTATATATATGATTAAAGGTAGTATTTCCCTACTGTGTGGAGGTACTATAGCCTGACCATATTGATAAGTGTAAAATGTTTTAAACTGCTATGATGAAAGAGTTTACGCTCATATTTATAGAGAAGCATATAATAGTTTGTGTTGGAAGGGACCTGTAAAGGCCATTCAGTCCAACCCCCCTGCAAGGAGCAGGGACATCTCCAACCAGATCAGGTTGCTCAGAGCCTCATCCAACCTGGCCTGGAACGTTTCCAGGGATGGGGCATCCACCACCTCTCTGGGCAACCTGGGCCAGGATTCTACCACCCTCAGTGTAAAAAAATGTCTTCCTTATATATGCAGATGAATGAAAGCAAGCTCTGTATTTTGTGGAAATAATAAGACAAAAATTATGTAAGACTAGACCTCAGAAAAATCAGGGAAGTTCTTTATTGTCATTGGAGTCAGTCAGGTTTTGCATTTGTGAAGGAGAATGCCAGTGAGAAGCCAAGATGGAATCAGAGCCATGTGTAACACTTGGCAATTACTAACATGCTTTTCACTTTGTTTGACATTTTAATTATGTTACAACATATATATATGTATATATATATATGTATTTGACCAATATATATACTGCATATCTGTAATAGCTTTATACCCTATATCTATGACTATGTGTGATAAATCAGAGAGCTATAACACTGTGACTGATATGTAGCTACACAGATGACTCAACTTTACAGAAGATGTTTCTGAGAAAAGGTCAAAGCCATTCCTGAACAAAATTTTAAAATGTCCTAGAAACTACTTATAAATAGTCAATTACCTCTTTGGGGGAAGAGACAGACAAAGAATTGTAAGGCACCGTTTCATTTATTAAGGCATCATAAGCCTGCCATAGACACCATTACACCATATAGAATGTAGGAGGAAATAGTTCTATCTCTGAGCAATTACTGAAGGGAAAAATTACAAGCATGTGTTGTTGTTGTTGCAGGAGTCTACACTATGTCATCGATCCGGTAGGACCAGATGGGGACAGGATAACCTTGGAGAAGTACTGACCTTCGAAAACTAAAAGAGGATGAGTGAGGCTCCAGAAAGCAGGAAGAGTATTTGGACTTCTAATTTACTATTGTTTTCCAATGTCTGCACAATCAATGGGAGGTTATAGCTTTATGTATATTGATGAATCTGTGCCACCATCCTGAGCCTTAAAAATGGGAAAGAAGAAAAACTCAGGGAATTTTAGATCAGTCGGACCCTTTTCTTAAACGAAAAAAAGAATAGAAAAAAAACCCAAAGTACGTACTTTCAAGTACTTGCAAGACAACAAAGCGTTAAGAAACAGTTAACATACATAATAAGTTTAAGATTGAATCAATACCCTTTCTTATGACAGTCTAGCAGTGCTGGGCAATAGTGTATATCTGCACTTAATATGACCTTTGATCCTGTCTCTTATGATTTTCCCATAACTAAGGAAATATGGTCCAGTTACAACACCTCCACAGTCCCAAATAGTTGGGAAGTTTCTCTTGTGGAGTGGTTACTAATGGTTAACTCACGAGTTTTGTACTGTCCTGTATCTTTACTGATGGCCCAAATAATGGAATAACAAGTGTACTTAGTAAATTATCAAGCTAGAAGGCCCTGAAATCCCACTGGATATCAGAATTTCATTATAAGATTATTATGACAAGTTGAATAAATTCTCTGAAATTAATTAAATAACTGGCAAGAGAAAAATTTCCAACAGGAATGATCATCTGTATAAATACAAGCTCAGGAACAGCTGGTTAATCAGGACTTCTGGGGTAATCCTAGATGATAAATTGATCAACCAACCGGTAACAAGAAAGTAAAAAAAATTCCAGTTATACTAAAAAGGATGCGCAGGAGCATTATATGTAAGACCTATGCAGTAATCCTTTTACTCCGCTATGAGTGAGACCTCAGTGGAAATACTATATTCTGTTTGACACAACCATTTCAAGAATTATCAGCTGAAAATAGGCCAAAGGAAATCCAGGATAATCTGAATTTTTGAAGTTGTGATTTATGATTTGAAAAATTAGGATTCCTTAGACTAGTTTCTCATGGGAAACAGGAAAACAGTCTTGAAATATATAAAAATTGCTGGAAAGGGGACAAGAGTAACTGGTTTCTTTGTTCACTGTCACTGAATCATAGGATGGTTCAGCTTGAAAGGTGTCTGTGGTCCAACCCCTCCGCTCACAGCGGGATGAGCTAGAGCAGGTTGCCAGCATCATGGCCAGTGTGGTTTTGAGTTTCTACAAAGATGGTGACTGCACAGCCACTCTGGGCAACCTGTGCCAGTGTTTGACCACCTTCACAATGAAAAAGATTTTTCTTAACTTTAAGTGGAATTTCCTGTATTTCATTTTGTGCCCATTTCCTCTTGTCCTGTCACTGGATACTACAGAGAAGAGTCTGGCCCCATCTTCTTTTCTTCCTCCCATCAGGCTTTTATACATATTGATAAGATACCCCCTGAGCTTTTTCTTTTTGAGGCTAAACAATCCCAAGTCTTATCCCAGGTAAGGCAAGAAGTAGTGAGTGTAATTGCAGGAAGAATAAGTTAGACAGAAACAAAGAATTTGGATAAATAAGCATGGGAATAGACTGCTCACCAAAATTAGATGGGCAATATTCACCACTAGTGGTTTTTAAGAACAGATTAGGCAAGACAGGAATGAGGTAATGTGATCTCTTCCTATTCACAACCTATGATGATTTGTTGCAACCTTATTTTTTTGAATCTCAATCTCTTTGCCCATCTCCACATTCCATAACCTTCTTTTCATCCATCCCATTCTGTCTTTCTTCTCTTGTGCATGTTTCTATCAGAACAGCAAATAGTTGCTATCAACCAGCAATTGCAACGTTCATCCTACCTAACCCTCTTTGCTCACTGCTTTTCTTTCAGTTGGGTCTTCTGAGTCTTCAGAATGATGGCCTTAGTGTCATGTCCTATGCTCAGGTCTTGTGAGGTTATTTAATTTAAACCTGTTTCATTATAAATAATGTGCAAATTGATCTTAAGCATCCAGATCCACCTGAGAACCAGTAGGATTTTTGAATTTCAGAGCAATGGATCAGGCTGCAGATACACTGTAGAAAGTCTGGGCCATAGCCTCCCAATTTATTGTTTTAATTAAGTAAAAAATGCCTCCTTCACAAGAGTTTTGTTTCTTTCTATGCTGTTTACCAATGCTTTTTTCCTAGGCATCTGTCATCCAAACATACTTTAAAACTTGAGCAAGGTTTTTTCAATGTTTTAAAAAAAAAAAAAAAACAATGACTATGCAACGCAAAGAAAAAGGTCCACACAGAGAACAGAAATAAAGGGAGAAAAAAGGCTGGCATTCCATTTTTCCCCACTCAGCCATGCTTACTTCTTTACAGAAGCAGTAGCTCTGAATCTGCCAAAAAAAAAAAAAAAACCCAGCTCCAGAAAATGAGAAAACAAACATGAGCAAGTCCCCAAATAACTTTCCTGCATAACTAAAAGGGTTTGAAATGAGGTTTCTGAGACCAACTAGTGCATTATGCATGCAATTGTTCTGTTTGGCTGATTTGATTTGCCTCAAGCCTCAATGCTAATTATAGTGAAAAAGATAAATACAGACTCTCTGTTTAAATTTGATAACAATCTTAAAAATAGATGCTACTACCCTACTCTTAATCAAACACAGCATCCACAGGCAAATGCAATTTAACGCCTACAAAACCAACTGTGGTCACAGATTTGATTCTCAGTTGGAGGATGTCATTTTAAGTAGCCATGTGTCCTTCAGTTTTGTTCAATGTATTGGATTCAGCTTATGGAAGATAAAATAAAAAATTATGTTCTGCCACAGCACTATAATGCCTGTGGGAAAGGATTCAGGAAGGACTGGGAAACAACACTGCTGGGTTATACTGCTGACACTGCAAATAATTGTCCTGGTTCTGGCCAGGATAGAGTTAATATTTACCTGAGCTGGGTGGAGAACTGAAGCTGGTAGCCCCTATGGCTGGGATAGTTAACTAATTAGCTAACAGCTGGGGTTAATTTACCCAAATTAGCCAAAGGGCTATTCCATCCCATCTGACATCATGCTCAGTATATAAGTGAGGAGGGTGCTGAAGGGAGGCCTTCCTAGTTGGAGGAGACTGGATGTGGAGATCTGTTGTGAGCTATTACACTGTATTTGTGTTCTATCACTCTATTGTTTTCTTCTGTCATTACTGTTAAATTTACTTTTTGTTCAATCTCAACCCGCGTGTTTGGTTTTTTTTTTTTCCTGGTTTTCTTTTGTTTGTCAAATCTCCTCCTATTCTCTCGGAGAGTGGGGGGGGAGTGAGAGAGAGACTGCGTAGTCTGGTCCCCGTTGGGGCTGAACTACGACAATAATTTACCGTGCCACTTGTAAATTGAATAAGAAACATATGACCCATCCCCGTGGAGTATTTTATGACTGGAAAGCACTTTGGAATCATATAATTAAAATACTACATAAGTACACCTAAAAGCATGCAAAGTTCCCTGAGATGAAAATTAGATGAAAAATAATCCCCAACTATTGTGATAATAGCATGAATTTATGTGGACAGTACTCCATTACACAAAGAGAAATTTTTGCTCTATGGTTTACATGTCCTCTTCTTACAGTCCAATTTGTTCAAGAGAAGGCTGCATCAGCTATCATATCAAAAAGATTGGAGCAACCCTTAGAGTCAGATGGTTGTAACTTCTTGGCAGTTTTTGTTGCTGACGTAAGTCATTTTAAAATAGCATATGCAATCACTCCATCGCAGGGAAAAAGTGACTTACATGAATTCTGGCCTGGCCTGGCTTTGAGAAATAGCGCCCTCAACAAAATAAAGGTTTACTGAATAATTGATTGTGGTTTTAATGTCTTGCTCTTTAACAATGAGTCTTTCAGAAATCAAAGTGTAGATGGGATAGAGTGCACCCTTAGCAAGTTAGCCAACAAGACCAAGCTGTGTGGTGCTGTCGACACGCTGGAGGGGAGGGATGCCATCCAGCGGGACCTTGACAGGCTGGAGAGGTGGGCTCATGCAAACCTCATGAAGTTCAGCCAGGCCAAATGCAAGGTCCTGCACGTGGGTCGGGGCAATCCCAAGTACAAATACAGGCTGGGTGGAGAATGGATCAAGAGCAGCCCTGAGGAGAAGGACTTGGGAGTGCTGGTGGACAAGAAGCTCAACATGAGCAGGCAATGTGCCCTTGTGGCCCACAAGGCCAACGGCATCCTGGGCTGCATCAAGAGGAGCGTGGCCAGCAGGTCGAGGGAGGTGATTCTGCCCCTCTATTCTGCTCTGGTGAGACCCCACATGGAGTGCTGCGTGCAGCTCTGGAGCCCCCAACATAAGAAGGATGTTGACCAGTGGGAGAGAGTCCAGAGGAGGCCACAAAGATGATGAGAGGGCTGGAGCACCTCTCCTATGAGGACAGGCTGAGAGAGCTGGGGCTGTTCAGCCTGGAGACGAGGAGGAGCCAGGGAGACGTTAGAGCGGCCTTCCAGTACCTAAAGGGGGCTACAGGAAAGACGAGGAGAAATGATCTGAAGATCATCAGTCCATCCTACCACCTGAAGCAGCACTCTGTTAGAAAGCAGAGCTCAAATTCTATCATTTGCTCATCCTCGGAGCCTCCCAGTGCCGCTCCCCAGTGCCTGCTCGGGAAGAATCTGACACAACGTACCGGAACTGCTTAACCCCTGCTGACATTTTGTAGTTCCGAGGTTTGCGGGGTCTCAGCCCTCCCGTGCACGCGCCTCGCCCCGCACCCGCCGGACTCTGCTGCCCCCTGCTGGTCGCCGCGGACCGCTCGCGCGCCGCGTGTGACGTCACGTTGCTGTTGACGTCACGCGCGGAGGTAAGACGCGCGTATCGGCGGCGGTCGGCTGGGGTGAACGGTTGGGCCGTGCTTTCCGCTTGCAGTGGTGCGGCTGTAGCGGGTGGCCCTGGGAAAGATAATTTTGTCACGCTGTAAAATTACACGGTGCATGCTGGTTTTAATAACAACGCGGTAATGGCCCATTTTCTGTACGTAACTCTTGGCTGTATAATGAACGCTAAATTACCATTTACCAGCACTGTTAGTTTCTCCCACTGATTGGATTTGGCCCTTATCAGAGCACCATGCAGCAAATAAAGTCAATTAGAAACGTGTTTCTTGGCTCAAGCCCAGGCAACTTCAGGTTTTTTAGATTTTAAATTTGAAAGATTCTCAGAGCTCGGTTTTGCCAAGACGTGCCTTCTGCGCGTGACCCGTTTGAATCACACTTGAAATGTCCATATGAACTAATAAAAAAAATTGGTCTTTTCTTCCTCCCTCATTTACATAAATGTATTCAGATTCTGTTCCAACTTCTGGCAACAAAGGAAGCTTCAGCTGTGCAATCCTTGAGCCAGAAAATCCACCAGGGAGGGCAGGGAAACTTGGAAGCACAAAATGCTCCCTGACTTTCCTGCCCCTGTGTGAGAGGAGTGTTACAGGAAAGGATGCATCAGGAGCGGATTGCGCTGATGGATCAGGCTCTGTCGGCATCTACTGGAGACTCATGCAGAGTTCCCAGTGGAAAACTTATGGACGAAATGCAAAAATATCACCACAGTGGCACTGGGAGAATTTCACCCTCTACATGAAGGAGTTTGGGTGACACAAAATCTGAATCAATCAATTATAAAAATAAATGCTTTAAGCCTCCCTGTAAAAAGCTGAGAACATGTTTTATTTTAATGGAATTAAGACCATCTAGAGTAATTTGCTTGGAGCGGTGATCATAAGGAACACACCACTAAGCAACCAGAACCAGCATCATGAAGTTTTCTTCTTCCATCACCCTTCTCTGCGTGCCCGTACATACAGATCCTCTGCTAAACTGCTGTCAGTGAGTCTTCCCCAGCAGCGTGTCCTGAGGTTGACAAAGCAGAAAAGGGGCAGTTTGTAGCTCTCCGCCGTTGCCCGAGATGAACCAGCTGTCTGACAACGCCTCTGGAAGTTAAGCGCTAGTGCATTTTTCAAGAACTGACAAAAAAAGAAACAAGAAAGGATGACTTATAGTACTGGTTTATCACAAAAAAAAGCTCAATACACATTCACAAATAATAACGATGTGGCTAAATTCCACATTCCTCACTCAATAAAAGCACAAATTCAAGTGAATGAGTAAAAGCTGTAAAGCTTTTCTGGTTGAACATTTATATAGGACCTCATTTTGTAATGGCCTGATTCATTCCCTCCTATTGAAAAGCCAAGCCATACAAAAGCTAACCTGTTAAGTAATCTCAAAAATAGGTGGGACTGTGAATAAGGTATTTGAAACTGCACCTTCGCTCAGTGTTTTTTCCACTTTAATTTACTGTCCTTTCCCTCAGTTAGGTTGTGGTCAGCTTCAAGTCTGCAGGAAATTAAGAACCGCTGATAGTGTTCAGTCTACAAGTGCTGCTGGAAAAATTCAAGGCTTGTTCTGCCCAAGTCTGCAGGCTTGTATTTCTTTTGAGGCAGGTAGAGATTGATGGATTAGGGTTTTTGGTAGAGTTAAGCTCTGTAGTAAGCTTTAGAGTTGTGGTTACGGAATGAACAGGTGCAGAAATGAGCGAATTGCTTTCTTTTTGGTTTATAAACCGTAAACCAAACTCTAATCCGTCTGCTAGGGGATTACTGTCTTCATGTGGATCCCAGACTGGAAACAGTTATTAGTTTTATGTGAAGCTTGAGAGTGTCATGTGCAAGTAGGGTTCTGCAAAACCTAATTTGGAAACCAAATCTGAAAGTATCCCAGCTTTTTAAATGCTGGATGTGTCAATGTTGTTTGTTATAACTAGCACTGCAGGAACCCAAGTCCTCCAACACCCTGCAAACCTGCATTAACCTGACACCTTTTATAAGCTTTAAAAAAAATAATAGGAATGTAGGCATCTACTAGAGCCTGCCACCACAGCATGTAAGCATCCTGCCAACATGTTTACTCACTGCTGTAATGAACACATGCAAGATTAGAAAGTTTGTTTAACTATTACTGGAAGCCATTTTCCATCACAGTCCTTTCAGCTGTTTTACAAATACTGCATGAGGAAATTCTGCCTTCGGGCTCATACGCTTGGAACGCATAATGGTGGTACGGGAAGACTTAGCAGTGCCGAGCCGTAACCCCGGAGAGCTCCACACGCAAGCACAGCGTAGGTCACTCTGGGAGTAACATGCTGGGGCATTAAGTGATGTGAGCAACGTCGAGGGAAGTAAGACTCACAGCCTTTCCTGGTTCTCTTGTCAAACAACATCGAGTGACGTGCTTCAGATTGTTTGCCTGTGCTATGGCACAACTACCTCATAATTGCAAGCACCAAGACAGGAATGTATGGGCATAAGTGAGTCGGTGTGGTCACGCTGTAAATCAGAGGCAGAGGAGGAGCTACAATTTTGTGATGCAGAGGGCCAGCTTCTCAGCTCTATCAAATATGTATCCTGTGATTTCATAGCTCTATATTGTTTCTTAGTGTAGTCAACCATAAACTATTTAAGGCAGGGATTCTCTATGCATGCAATTGTATATTATGTAACGAGTGATGTGTCTAATTGTTACTGTAAAAAAAAAAGTATAATAATAATAATGATTGCTTTGATTTCTGCCTTCCCTAGTAGTGCGTATTTTCCTTGAAGTAATCAGGGACTTGTTGCTAGGTAGTTAATATTCAAGGTACCTTAAATATTTTAATGTGTCTATGCCTGCTGTTTCTAGGCAGCAATATTTGTTTATGATATTGTTATACAACCCTTTCTACCTTATATCCTTTATTCAGTGTAATCTAATATATCCTTATAGTTAAATTTCAGTCTCAATACTTCTTTTCTTTTCACAGAGTAGCATATTGAAGTAACTACTGTTAAGAATGATAATGTATCTCTTATTTGGAAGATTTATTCTTTGTCAGGGTACACTGCTAGCTTTTTTTTTTCTTTGTACAATCTTCAAAACTTAATAAAATACTTAAATAAGGCCATTTAAAAGTTGGTAGTGCTTCTGTGTGCTTTAAACACCTATTGCAGATTTTACAAGATTTTAAGCACCTATTACAAGTTTCAAGAATACAAAATTCCAAAGTTTTAAAGTAAATCATATGATTTTAGTATTTTGGGTGGAGAGAAATCCAATTTGGATTGGATTAGTTACCTTCATCTTTGTCCTCATGCTTCCAGGTGTGTTTCGTCTTAGAGTTGGCTTTATACCTGGTATGCAGGCATGTAGAAATTTTGATAAACATTTGAATTTAATGGCTGAGGATCAAGATCAGTTTTAATTGGAGAGATAAACTAGAGTTGAACTCCCAACTTTTTTTACTAAGCTCTCTAAATCGTTAAGAGAAATCTTCAGATGCAAATCTGCTCTGTCTTGCTCTTTCCTAAGAGGTAATGGGCCAAGAGAAAGAATGAAGTTTCCTAGTAGTTGGAAAGGGAATTGAGGAGAGCAGGAATGGTGAGGAGGCAAGAGCTCATCAGAAATGATGACATTGAGGAAAGGTCCTAGGGACCAAGGAATCGCTAACTCTTTCTGAAATGCTTAAGTAGGGTTATGGGCTATCATTTCATCAATACTTTGGAAGTAAAAATCTCCATCATTTTTTGCAGCTGGACAACATTGCTTTAGGTTTTCCTTGGTTTAATCTCAATTTTATTCAAATAAAATAGAAGAACTCTTACTGGGTTAAATGTTATGGCTCTTTCTAACAGATTTTACAGTCTGAGCTGTGCACTTGGAGAGGCAAGAGAGACTACTGACTCGTCATATTCTTTGCCCCGGATCCATATGGGCTGCAGAAAACATACATCGTCTGCCTGCCAACCCTGTGGGAAACGCACCAAGAGAATTATTCCAGACATTGCTCATTTCTGCAAACAGAAGGAGCTGAGCTTTCCTGACAAGACCAAAATGGATGAGAAGCCAAAGTTCACCAAATGATGAAAAGCAATAAATCAGGGCTTCAAATAATCCATGCAGATGATTTTGCAAATCTAGTCTGCTCACTGTCAGGTCCTGCAGAAATAGAGTAGCCAGGCAAAGTTCCATACTCCTTTGTTCCTAAATACAGTGTATTTCTTTTACTGTTTTAAAACTAAGATAACCTCTCTCTTTTTTTTTAATTAGTTTTATATTTGTAAAGGCAGCTGAACAGCCCTGCAGACAGGTCCTTTATCCACTGAGTAGATATAATAGAAGTAGTTAACACTTCAAAGTTTGTTACATTTTCTTGCCTGCTCACCTCATTCCTAGAAAAGGTACCGTCTCTCATTAGAAGCTACTTATTTTCATGTCTGTTCAGTCTCCAGCCGTTTCTCTGAGACTTCTAACAAAGTTATCAATTAGTGCAAATTCTAACAGTGATTTCTGTGTTTGTTGTGGAACACATCACAGAAAACTGCACAGTCCTTGTATAGATGTCAAATGTAAAGGACCAGAGACTAAGAACTCCGTATTCCGTGTTTATTTCTGAAATACGAAGTATGTCTTTACAGATGGGTGTCCTTTGTCATTCATTTCTGAAACAGGTGTGGCAAATGCACTTTTCTTTTCATAATCTGAAATTTAACCTGTGATCCTCTATTTCTGCTTGCTCTACAGTTTGCTAGTGCAGGAATGGATACTGAAGGCTGAACCTCTTTCTTCCTTTCGTGCAGATTCCCAGCTTCTGGAGACAACAGTGAAAATTCTGGTAGGCAACAACTGCACCAGTCTCTAATTTTTACCCTCTTTATTTTTTAAAGTTGCCGATTTATAAATTCTGGAAAGGTATTTGACTGAGATTTGGTACGTTCCACTGCTTTGTAACCAGCTTCTTGCCTATCTTAAAATAACTCTTGCCCGGGATTACAGTGGCCGGCATAGGATTACATTTGTATCTAGTATTACAAGTGGACAGACCCTTCACATTCACACAGTGGTTCATGGGAGTGTAGAATGATAGCATATACAATATTACCAGTGGGTTGTTTGTGCAGAGCTGTGGAATCCAAATTATCCAGTGTAAATGGCTCTTTCTTTGTGCAGCAAGGCTAATGTATCTTAGGGTCATCCATTGATCTTTAAGCAAACGCTTTGTCTTTAAAGAAAACTAGTTAAACAGACTAGTTCGTTTGTATCTCCTGTGTACCAGTATGAGATACTCCTGCCCTCAGAAATAGAAGGTGAAAGTGCCAATGAGATCATTGTATCTACTGCTAAAAATGATTGTGTTCCTATTGCATTAATGACAATATTATATATCCACAGAAATCTGGATGGATTTTGAGTCTTAATATTTATGTTAAGGCTCCAGGAAATCATATTTTGTATTGTTAATTTATGACTTCAACCTGTATTCTACAGGCAGCATGACTGAGCTCAGATTAGCTTTCTCTAAAGGCCTCCTTTACCCAAGTGGCCAAAACAGGCTGGATTTGATTCTGTCAGAAAAAAAAAAAAAAAACCTATGTTATTGATCAGTATTAGCTTTTGTAACAAAACCAAAGATTGATCCGATACTAAATGTTTACAGCTAATTATTTAGATTTGTTTCCTAAGACACCTGCATTTCATTACTGGGACACAACAGGATCAAAAGCACAGAAGTTACTGCCCATACCTAGTCCTTTAGTGTAAGCCCATTTTACCCTTATGTTTGTGTCCTCCTTATTTAAGATCATGGCGCACTGGTGTACTTTATTTGGTTACCTGCATATTTGAAAAACACCAATAAATGCACATCTAAGCATGTGTATGAAAAACTAGCAAATTGAACTCTTCTCATAAGCATACCTTGATTAACCTTTGTCCTCTTCAGCAGCTGTATGCCAGCCACCATAAGCTTTTTTTAAAATTATTTCAACTATCATTTTAAAAAGTAAGAATTGCAAGGTGATATCCTCACTGAGGATACTGAAACAAAGGCTTTTCTAGGCTGGCTTACGTTGCTACTGGAGTGCAGGGGAATGACCTGCCTCTACAAACCATGCTGTGTTGCTTTCTTGCCTTCCAAGTGGAGTTTTGCTGCTTCTTTCCTTCCCCACCTTGTCTTCAAAGACAGCTGAGCTGTAAGTAAAACATATCCCTGGTTAAGAGGCCTTACTGGAGGAGAAAGGGAGGAACTGGACATCAGGGAGTGCCACAGCTCTGCCTTAGCACGCTCCTGGGGGCAATGTGTCTGCTGCCCCTTCCTCAGGGTATGGTGTGATTCAGCCACGTGTAAATAGCCAAAATGCTGTATTTATAGGAAACACAATGCCTTGCTGCTGTGATAGTTTAAATACACAGAACAGGCCACTACTGGCATTTAAAATATGACTAGCTGGACAAGATAGTGAAATTGAAAATAGCCTAAGCTTTTACTGTGATTCTGTGTACAGGCTTTTCATATCCTTCTTGCTAGTTTTAAATGAATTGAAATGATGTCTTCCATGGACTTGGGGATTCTTTGCTTCTTGAATAAACTAAATGCTTGACATTGACTCAAAATGAGTAACAGACAGCTTTTTTTTTTTTTCTTATTGAAAATCTTTGGCGTATTTTCATTTTTTAAAATGGCTACTGCAAATGCAGTGTGTATTTGAACACCTTTTACTCCATAGCACTTTTACTGTTTGTTTTTGAAAAGCAGTGCAATGTAATGTCATTCTTATCACTAGTATTAAAACCCTAATTACTTTCTACCAGAGTTCTAAAGCCACATTTTCCACAGTTAGTTATTCATGGCCAAGCCACAGACCAGCTAGTACCATGCTGCAGAAATGCAAGTCAGTGAAGGATCTTCTGCCTCTCCTATGCCAGCTACCCACATCATTGGTACCCATGCAAGGAAGCAAGCAGGCTCTGCAGAGCGGGTCAGAAGCTTACAGGGAATGGGTGGCTATCTTCATCTGCTTCCTCCTTTGCTACTCCTTCCTCCCAGCCCATATGCAGAATGTGTAGCTATGCTGATGTGGCAAGACATATATGCTGGACTGGGTGTGGTTTAATCTTGAGCAACAGAGGAAACAAAGACAGACTGTGACTCAGAGCAACAGTCTTCCAGCTAGGCAGCTCAAGGGCTGCCAAATGTACTTTCCCTTATTAGGCCAGATCATGAAACCTGACTTCATTTTGAGTAGTACCTAATTCTGCAGTAGTATCACTGACTTTAATAATCAACTTTTAAAGTACTACTTAGCAGAATGTAACTCTTCCTCTAGCTTTACTTCTTTAAAAAAAAAATTTTTAAAAAGTTGTAATTAATTTGACTCCACCTACTCTGACCAATGTTGAATAGTCTAACATGAATCAGGCTCCATTAGCAGCAGATGACATGTTTTAAAAGGATAGCACCTGTTTAACTTCCTGTAAATGCTATGTTTTTATGACTGTAATCTGAATTTCCACACTACCATCTCAGCTAATGAGGTGGTTTTGATCTGAATTACTTCAGTGGGCTTCTAAGAGAAACCAGGAGACATCTCCCACAGACCTTGCTTACAGCTTAATTTAAGAACCCATAGCTGATTTTCCTCGATTTAAGTATTTTTGTTGTATGATGTCAGAGACGTGTGTCCTCAACTGAAATGTAATCCTGCAAGAGGAATGTGTCACTGAAGTGAGTTCATACCAAAATTATGCAGGCGGATGAACTTTCACACCTCTTCTGCTGGAATGCCTACCATGCTGCTCCAAAAGCTAGAGTAGCCAAATGGTTAAAGACATTGTGTATTCTTACCTCGTGTTATTGACTATCAAAATGAAACTAAAAGAAGCATCAGCTTTCTACCTACATCTAAGCAGACAGTTCACAGTCCAACTGTTATTTCAAAACACCTGCTGCATTACAATTTACATGCTGTATTGTTATTTTAAGATAAAGTGACAGTTCTAGATGACCACTCTCAACCTGCCTCTAAAAACAAGGTTTTCAGATGGGTTTAAACCTAATTTCCAAGCTAATCTCATAATTGAGAGTATAATCCAGGAAGTAAGCAATTCCCTTGAGCAGTTTATTAAAGTTTTCCTCATATGCTGTAAACATGCCATCAGGTAAAAAAAAAAAAAAAAGATTTGTTTGTTTTACAAATGCAAGTGAAAGGTAACTTCTGGAGTTTAGTTAGGACTCTCTCCCTTGCTCTCATTCTGCACTGGTCTGACTCTGCTGCTTTCATTTTACATGGATACAGCTGAAGTATGTTTTGTGTCCCTTGCTTAAGTGTAAGTTGCTAATCACTCAGAACAACCATGAAGTGTTGCTTCAACTGTTCACAAAAATGAGAGGACCACCTCTTAATTGTACTGGCTCTATGAATACAAAGTGTGTTTGGTGGAAAATTCAGAATTAGTTGTTAATAAAACACCAATGACTTTGCAGAACAAGTTAAGATGCTCTAAATTTCTGTGAGACAATAGCAGTAGATACAGATTTCTTAATGTTATAAAGATTTCTGCTAAATGGTGACTCCTAGGGCAGAGAGAGAAAAAAAGAAATGAAAAAAAAAAAGGAAATGCTAAGCCAAATTATTTCCTTAATCTACATATGTGATAACATCAACAACCTTAAAAGGGAGCAAGTGAATGGAGGAAGACATCTTGCTCTTGATGAGAAAGCAGCTGTCACACTTCAACTACAACTGTGTACTAAAAGGAATCTCTATGTTCAGGAGAGTGTATTTGAACCAATCACTGCCCTCACATTTCCAGCTTATAAATCACAAGACTAAATTAGGCTTCTAGATTATTTTATTTCCCTCTTAAAATATAGCACTGAAGTCCTGCACACATATAAATATCCCTACAGTTTCTTACACACTTTTTATCCATCATTACTTAAAGTGCCCAACTGTGAACATTAAAGATAAAAACATTACTGTTAAGAGTGGCTACACTTCTAGGACTGGTATTCTGACAATGCAGGCCACTGATTTTACAAAAATCACCTGCAAAAGAATACACCCTAACCAACACGCATCAATATTAACCCTGAAGTAGCTGGTTTGTTTGGGTTTTTTTTTTTCCACTTAACTGATCTAAAAGTGACTAATGCACAGGGTTTATTTTTGAAACATGTCTTTTACATAGTGTAAGAATAAAGGATAAATGCATTACTTTCTTTTTAACTCCCTCCTTCCCCCACAAAGTGTTTACTGTGTCCCAAGCTGCTAGGTTGATTAAAAACCAGTTGAAAAGAGCTCTGGAAATGCATGCAACTTAAAATTCACTTAAACACACTTTAATTTATAAAGTCTGAGAGATTTTAATTTCAGCATGGGGCTACGGTTCAGTTGGATTATTAGATGTGTTTGTCGTGGTGGTGAGATTGGTAAACACTTCTTCCTTAGTTTCAGGCGGAGGCGGATGTCTTTCCATTTTGGATTCCTCTTTAGCATCTTTATTACTGCTATCTCCCTTGCTCTTGACTACCACAGGTTCAATCTCCATGATTTCCTGTGGTGGCTTAGGCTCTGGCAAATTGGGCTGAAGTCCATCAACTTGAACTGGTTCTGGGACATCTTCTGCTTTCTGTTCAAGTCTTTCCAAAATGTTCTGGACCTTCCTTACACCATCTCTCCTGGCCTGGCGCACATCTGCACGACCCTCAGGGTCCACTGAGTCTAGGGCTAGTAACTCTTTGGTCAAATACTCTTCAATCATCAAGTATTTTTTGTCAGTTTTCTTGCCTTCAAAGGAGTCGACTGCCTGCTCAAGCATTTGTACTTTCTCCAGAATTGCCTCCACTTTCAAAACACCAGGATGCTTTTGAGGTTCTCCTGTTTCCATTGTCTTCGGTGTCACTGCTTCTTCAGGAGGAGGCTTTTCCTGAGGGGGAACAATCTTAGCTGAGCAGGGAACCTTTTTATCAACTTTCTCTGCCATGGCTGGAGGCTTCTGGGGTGGTAGTTTAGCATCGGGCTCTTGGTAGGTGACCTGAATTGGGATATATGGTGACGGCACCTCAGTTTCGGGTGGTGGGACTGCCTTGTTTTCTGGTTTGATTTCAGGTGGTGGGGATGGTCTTGGTGGCTCTTGAGGTGGGACTTGTTGCTGAGAAACCTGTGAACAAGGCAAGTTTGTGTTAAGACACAATGAATAATGCTCCTTATTTACTTCTAAAGAACAAGTAACCTAACATCCATTTTCTGTACTTCTTTATTGTTTTAAAATTAACAAAAGGACTGTGCTGAAGAGTTCAGTTATTGTTTTCAAGCTATTGAAGATTACAAGCACCAATCAACTCAAAGACATTAAACTTCAACCAACCAAATCCCACCCATGCTCACGAAGATGAGCTCCACAAGCAGTTTTATAAGATAGGACCTCAGAGCAAAGTCCTCACCTGACTTAACTCTGTAAGCTTTGTTGCAGCTGACTGCAGCATGGTGAAGATTTCATCTTCAGTGTGTCACTGAGAACTGGTGTTTCTTGAAAAGCTAACTATTTTGCTGAGTTTTAATTGCATTTTGGGCTATTCTCATCCCATTCCTGTTTTCAGGACATTTCTTTTTTTGATGGTGCTTATTTTCCCTGATTTTATCTTTAGAGTATTTACATGCAGAGGCTACTATGTCAAGCTTCTTACACTGTAGTGATTAGAGACAATCCCTGGGATTACTACAGATCTAATAGTCATCAAATCAGAAGTCTTTTGAAATTGAGATTAGTTTTGAAATCTTAGCAGAAAACTGGAATTTGTGAGATCTGTGTTTTCCTTCTGCTGCCACCCCCTTCACTTATTTGTGCAAGTATACAGTGATTTTTAGAAAGGTAACAGATCCAGCTCTCAAGGATTTAGATATCTGACATAAAATACCTACATTTATACTTAAACCAAATAAGTAATGGCCTGCACTGACAATCTGTTACTCATTAAGTGTAAAATTTGATTAGGGACCTCAAATTCTCACCCGTAAAAATAAGTTAGCGTTATAATCTAGAATATGCCATTACATCGGAAGTCTTCATTGTTTTGTCCTACCACTTGGGTTTTCAAAAATATCAAACTAATTCTGCTCCTGTCATTTTCAATGTGAAATCTTTCCAGAGAGGAAATCAAGGCTTGTTTTTATACATACCCCCTTCCACACACATGCAGTTGTCAAATTCCCAGTAGTCTTTTAACAGTAGTTTTAATAATAATTTTAACATGGAAAAACAATGTTCAATGAGCAACATGTTCTATGAACAAAAGCTCTAAGAGTAGATTTTGCTGATCCCCTTTCTTCATAACTAAAATTACTTTGTGCAGCTGATGCTATCCTAAATGGTTCTGAGACATCAATGAGGTGTATTTACATAGATGCCACAAATCCTGCAGACCCGATTTTCTTCTCACAAACATAACGCAACATCAGTGACCTCAGTGTAATTACACCAAATTACAGTCTGACGAGAGGAAAATCAAATCATGTGTTAAATCATATTTCAGTGATCCAAAGACTCCACAATCCTGATAGGTGGAAAGGCAGCTGGCTGCTAGTGTATTATCTCAGTATCTCTCAATTTGTTTAAATACAGAAATGGAGACTGCTTTACATGCTTTCATGTACCTGCTAGTATGAGCCAATTTTTCAGCTCTAGCCACACCAAACAAGATAGCTGACAGGCAGTTCTCATCCCCATTCTACGTACCTGGGGTCTGTCTACAACTGTCTGCACTCTGATGGGAGCTGGGGGTTGTATCTGGGTGGTAATTCTGGCCGGTGAACTCTCGCGGCTCGATGAGCCTCTCTGAGACACTCTGAACGGAGACTGCGCTCGCGTTGTCTTAGGCTCCCTCTCATCTGTTTGAATTTTGTGAAACACTGGTTGGTGGGCTTGGTATTCGCTCTGCTGGGCAGGGTAGTGTGTCTTCTGTGCCTGGTGGTAGACTTGTGTTGGTTGTCTTTGGATATTTTCGTGGATCACGGGAATTGGAATATAACCACGAGGAAGCTGATGGCTTCCTGCGTTGGGTCTGCCAGAGGACTGAGGGGAAACCGTTGAAGAATCAGAAGTTCCAGGAGATTGAGGCTGCCATGAAAACAAAATCCATTATTAAGTTTTAACCACTTCATGCTCACAGCACTTTTAATTTCCAAAGAGAAAAGGAGATGGTCACAGAAACTGAACTCATGTTTCCGGCACGCAAAGGATCCACTTCCTTGGTTTTTTTTGGCCAAGGGCCTCACTAGACAAACCACAGAAGTTGTGAGAGAGCATCATTATAACAAGTAGAAACCTGAGCTACGGCATTCTCAGCCCTCAAATGAGTAGGGAGTGGATGCTCAGTCAGAATGTTTGTTGCTTTTACATGGCTGTTCCTGTCTAAACCTGTTAAATTTGAGGCAAACTAAAGTTAAGCAAACAAATTACATGCTGGAGACAAAACCAAACCCTTAATAAAGGCACACAATATTTGGACTTCTGATCCCAGTCACACTAACAGATTTTGGTTGGTCTGGGTTTTTTTTTTTAAAGCATTAATTCGGTAGCAGGCTATGGCAATGCTCACAGCTCCTTCCCTCCTTCTACTACCCCAACCCATCACCTCACCTACTCTGCACCAACTCCAGCAGCTGTCAGGCTGTTCTCTGACCAGCTTCACTCATTAAATAAGAGGAAAAAAATATATTTCCTGGCGAGTTTGTTACAGAGCTCAGTGAAAGGCCACGTCAGACTGGGGCAGGACAACACAGGAGAGGCAAGGGAAGGGCAGACAAAGCAGGAGAAGGGGAACAAGACCCCTCTTTTGGTGCTGGTGAACTGCTCAGCTCAGCCGTCCATGAAACAGCAACCTTAAATAATTAAATGCTGGTTTCTATTATGGTACCCGTCACTGCCACTGCTGGTGGCCTTGTCACCATGGGGTTTAAAAGCACAATCACAGTCAGTCAATACCCACACTGTGCTGCCCAAGTTTGTCACAGCAAGTTCTGAGGTCCTCAGCAGTTATCTCAGAGGACTTTGGTAAGAAGATATGTTCCTGAAGCCGCTCTGCATACAAGATAAAGCGTATTCCCAACTATACAGTGTTGGGAGAAGGAAAAGCTGAGCCTCTTGTCCCCACACTGCATGGAGAAGGCATTGTTAGTCAGGTCAGCTGAGAAACCTACTAACAGAATTTTAATTATATTGTTCAGACTCCAAACAGGTTTCAGAGACACTGCTGAATTACAGACCTGATGATTTATTTTCATCTTTGTCAAGGTTGAATTTCCTGCTCATCTTACTTGGAATGAGTCTGATAGTTCCACATATTACAAGAATACCAATTCTGATAATTCTCTAGAGGGAACAGGCAAGCCAAAATCCTACCCTCTGAAAGACAAAGTAAGCAGGGTGACTTCTTTTTTTAAAGATGTTCATAGTTTGAAATTGTTTTAAAATGCCACTGCATGATTCATTTTTAAAGCTGTATATATGTAAATCTATACAATTAATACAACTGAAGTATTAAATTGGAAAGCAAAGATCACAGCAGTACTTCTAAAGTAGGTTGGGTTGCTAGCTAACTGGCCACTTCATTATTTTTTTTTTTCTCTCCCACTTTGTTCTCTTCAGTTTCTGACTCATGGTGCAGAACACAAGAGACTCACCTGTAACCTCCACTTGTGGGGGAACTGGTACAAACCCTAAACCAGTCCTCCCCTGCCACAGGACCTGCAGAGCTCAGAGGCTCCCTTTCTGCAGAAGCCATTTACATGCACTTGTTTCTGCAGAATCATTCTAGAACGGAAAAGCAGGCAATTCTAGAAGCCTTACCTATTTATGCTGCCGTGACTGTGCACTTTCACATTTCAATACTCTCAAAGTACTGGGAAAATGTAGTCCTGTGGTACGTTTGGCTTTCTGAAGGATAAACTACCCGTGTGACATTCAGGTCATAAACGCTGCAAAGACCAACGCAAACACACCCCAGCAACACTGACAAGTTACCTCGGGTCCGTGTGCGGCCGGCGCTTGGGCTGCTGCAGCTGCCGTTGTCTGTCCACATTGTTTATCTGCCTGCGAAGCCTCCGGCGGTCCCCTTGGAGGGGACTCGGGGCCGGCGTAGGCCCCTCTTAGAGGTGGCTGCGCTTGCACGGTGGTAGGCACAGCTTCTGTCTTGTATCGCTGCATGCCAGGCTGCGGAGCGGAAAAGCACGGGTGGTGCTGTCTGCCATCGGTGCCCTCGTGGATGACGGGAATAGGGATATAGCCAGCCCGGAGCTTGGGGTATCCTGTGTTTCCTTCTCTTGCCAGTGGCTGCCTGGGGCTATCGCGAGATGGACCGTTTGCTGACGACTGGCCTTCCTAGAAGTTAAAAACATCACATAGCACTTGCTGGTAGCTCAGCTCAGTAGACCTGGTAAGAAAAAGCTGCCCTAAAAGTCTGTCCTAAAAGCAGTATCAGCTGCGTATGAGAAGATCAGACCCTCTTGGGTCCACGCAGGGCAGCCAACAGCAGGTGCTAACACTCCAGGTCTGCAGGTAAGTGAAGGGAGTAAGCTAAAAAAATCCACTTATGTATGAGCCTTTCACCCCTACTCCTCATAAATACCAACTTAGCCTTTAACACAACCTGCCTAATTACATCAGGATTTCTCACTTAGCATACATTACCTGCGTTTAGCCACCAGCCCACCCCCTTCAGACACAGCTCACTCACGCAAGCGCTTGTGGGACCAGACACATTTTCTTAGCACCTCTCAGAACTCATCCAGGGCTACAAATGACATCTGACAAGGACTTTTAAGGAAGCCTAATCCCATCAGAAGTGCAGTGTTGGTTGGTATCGTTCTTCCCACTGGCTATCTAAAGAGCACTGATGCTGCATATTGAAGAATATATTTCCTTTCAGCTAGGGGAGGATCTGGTTCAGTAAATATTGAGGGAGAGAGGAGGGCAAGACAGGGTAGCATAACGAAGAAGAAAACGCTGAAAAGCAAGATAAAATAAATCCCTGTATTGTTCAAGTATGCTCACTGGACAATGTCAAAGCTCTGGCAAGGGTGGAAGTGGTTTGTGCTAAGAGCCCTCACAAGTCCTCTAGTAAGTTCTTCCTGCATCGGTCATTCTATTTTGAGGCCCCACGAGGGCCAAGTTCCAGATGTATCTCTAAGACAGATCATATAACAAGCACCTCTGTCATTCAGAGGGTAATGTCATTATTCAGTAAGAGGAGAATTTAATAAGGGGACATATGGTGCAAGTGTTGGAAACCCTATTTTTAAAGAGGTGTTTAAGCTGCTAAACTATGTAGCGTTGCATCTTCCGTACACATTAATGTAGTAATTGATTAAGAAACAACTATTTTATCAACCAGATTTTAAGTGTTCTTCCTGTATGACAGTATCCCATTAAAATAATTTCTGAGAATTCCTGTAAGCAATGGAACTACAGAGAATAATGGCTATTATTTAAGTAAGCTAATAAAATAAAGATAACAAGTACTGAAAGGAACAAGTTCAAAGTCAGAGCCCTGATGTTGCACTTCCTTTTACTCATTAAAAAAAAACCTTCCACAAACAAAGAAAAAACTCTGGAAGAGGCACAGAGGAGAGCCAGGCCTAGAAAGTTCGCACAGAGAAGTAATTTAAAGTTAGCTTTTCCAGTTGCCGAACGAGGATGATCTCACGCCAAGGTCTGCAGTGGGATCCACCGCTGACCGATGAGTCATTTTACATTCACCCTACCGGGAAACCGCATTCCCCTGCTCAACGCAGGCTGGCCAGGGGCTTCAGGAACCCGAGGACCAACAAGCACTGGTGAGTTCACCTTCTCCCAGCAGAACTCCGAATCTGCACCACTCCTGGCAGCCACCTCTCTCCCAGGATCTGGAGGGACATGCACTTATGCCAGCAAACTGCAGTTGCCGGAAAATAAATTTGAGGTGCGCTCAGCTAGCAACAATGCAAGGCTGCGTCAGAGCTAAATGTCTGCCAGGCGAGCGGAGCCGAGCAGGCTGGGAAACTGATGATTCGACAGTCGGAAGAAGCACCTTGCCGCTCCGCGCTGACTCGATGCATTCTGTGCTGGGTGGCACGGTCTCCCTGACAGAGCGAGCAGGCGGTCGACCGGCTGCGGGTGTAACCGGAGAGTTCGCAGCCAGCCACCCCTCCTACAGGCACGGCTCCCACGGCTATAAAAAGGAGATTCACTCACTTCCAGTGTTGTCAGACTCCCCGCAGGAAGGGTCGGTGCTGGGAAGGGCTGAGGAGCTGGGTGGGCTGGCAGCACCTACAGATGCCCTGACATGAGAAGGCTCTCAGCCACGCTTGCTCCAGTCCAGCTGGGTGTATAACACACCTGCCCTAAGAGATTAGCTGCCAGCTCCTCTCTCTCTTGGCATTTTAGGGGTCTGTAATGTTTTGGACTGCTCCATTTGGGGATAAGCCCTTTCATCTCTTGGAGTAATCCACCATGATGAATCCTTGCCAAGGCTGTGACACGGACAGTGTCCCACTCCCCCACCCTCCAGGAACCCCCTCCTAGGAGTCTGGCCATGGGATTCCCCTCCCTTGTCTTCATTTTCAGACCCTGGAGGCTGCCCTTGCTTTGAACCATCTTAGCAACCTGAGAAAACTGCTTCTGCAACTTAAGCCCTCATAGGAAACAAAGCAGCAGCCCAAAAACAAAGAAAAATCAGGTTGGACTGCTTTTTCAAAGCACTCAGTTTATATCTGAAGTGAAAATTTTCACAAGTTTAATACTTGTTTAGTAGAAACAGTGAGATCTTATTTAAGAACCACAGCATAAACTATGTGTCACAGTTTGTCATTTATTCAATTTCAGCATCCCCTTTTCCCCCCACTGCCAATAATTCTGAGGCAGAGGCTCATAGATTTAGGCAAGTTGCTCTCATCACTCTTCCTGATCCACATTGTTCTCTTCAACACTTAATATTTAACTCTATAAACGGTTTGTATCACCACATCCTCAACATTCCTTCTTTCCCACTCCCTTTCTTCCCACCGCTTCATATGACCATGAGCATGCACAACCTGCGTGCTTTGAGACACCCTGCACCCAGCCCAACACCGCAGCACCATGACCGAAGACAAAAGAAGCCTTGGGGTCAGGCAGATGGCTGCAAGTGGTCCAGGCTGGTTTTTAGTGAGGATCCAGCACAAGTGCGAGCACACGAAGATCCCAGTACCCCCCCAGTCAGTTCTGTTTTGTGCAAGGGAGCCTGTGTTTCCAGCCTGGACAAACAGGTTCTGGAAGATGTCAGGAGCAGCTCAGGTGTGCCTGGGGACACTGCAGGAAGGAGGAGGAACTGAACTGAGCTCTGGAAAACTCTGGGAGAAGAGATTTGTGGATTCACTCTGTGTGCTTTAATTACACTTTCAGAGGACAGCCAGCCAAGAGACCAAACACGGCATTTTTTTATTTGTCTTCTATGAAATACATTTCTTGCTCATTATCTTAAACATTATCTGAAAAAGCCCAGAGCTCACATTTAACACAAATCTGCACAAAGAGGTATGACTGATAAATGAATGGCAAGCCTTAGTCATCATCCTTCTCAGTTTAAGTATAAAAAACAGGAACCCAACTCACATTTCTGCATTAAAAAAACCCTAGATTTCTCCTGCCCTCATCCAAGGAAACAAGTCCTTTGACAAGTAAATTGAGAGTAATTACAAGCAACAATATTTTCCTACAAGTAGCAGGACTGACAGCCAGCACTGCAGGAATTCTGGCTGTGACCACACACTTATTTTACATTTAAGAGACAGAATCCCCAAAAAGGAGGGAGCACAAAAAAAAAAGCAAAAAAAAAAACACCTCCCTCAAGCAGCTCAGAAATTTTGACAACAGCCCTGGCCTGTACTTCAGGTAGCCTGAAACACGACCAGAAATTCAGAGCCAATCCACCGTTTTGGGAGGTGCTGAGCAAGTGTAAAGGAGTCACCATCACCAGCTGAACCAGAGGAAAAAAGCATTGCTGTTTTGAAAATCCGCGAGCAGGACAGCCAAACCGTGCTGGGAGATCTGCTCAGGAGGAACGACAGCGCTCCCACCTCACGGGACGAGGACGTGCATTTCTGTTGTGAGGCCATCACCATGATAAATAAAGGTGCAGCCAGCACAAGTTGTGCAACTGGAAAAAACACTTCATACCCCGACATCCTACTCTTGGCTTCCCATGGGAAGGGTATGGTGTGGAGTGACGCTAAAATCCTCAAACTTGCTCAGATTTTAAAGGAGTTCTGAGACTGTGTGCCACTGGAATTAAAAAAAAAAGTGACAGCAAGAGAAAACTATAACCTTGCAACAAAACTCCCAGTGCAGCTGTACTATTTATCCAGAGTGGGTAATGGCGTAACTCCTAATGTGCCCCGGTGACTGCTCAAGTGTTATTCCAGACTGAAACGCAGAAACCTGCAAATTCAGACACTGCTGATGCTAGCAAATTGCCACTGAAGTCACCCAGACATCTGCACCAATAGAGTGAAATTTGTCAAAATATTCTGTACACATGCAGGATTACTTGAATAATTGTCTCAGACTCTGAATCTCCCTTTTGAAACTGCTTGTATAATACATTCTTCATTCCTCTAATATTAAAATGGTCTAAAGAAAAAGTTAAAAAGCAAGTTTTACTGCCATTACACACTCACTTTTTTCTCGACCTGTACTATTACTTGTAGTACAGTAAATTCAGCTCTCTAAAGCATGTATTATACACACACAGCACCTCTATTGCTCTTCTAGAGCATAAGAATAAATATTTAACATTTATGAACCAAATAACAATTTATCTAGCAAAGGAATACAAATTTTTCAAAGTAAAATACAAACTCTCTTTCTGTACGCAAACAGAAGGTCTGCTGACTTCAGTATGGTTCTGAACTTTTAAGCTGCTTCTGTAGAGAGTATCGTGCAAATAAAAGTATTCTGGTCGCTGAAATGACTGAGAAAATGCCAGCATCTGACAAAATTTGACTTGAGAGCACGCTTCCCAGGATTTCAAGCCTGGATCCTATATGTTTAGGAAGAGGGGAGTAGTATGAGTCTGTTCTCTCACAACAGAGTACAACAATGTGACTGAAATACAACAACTAAGTTTTCTTCACACATATACTCAAGTCTATTTTTTCTCAGAAATTGCCATAAATATCCAAAAAAGCCAACAGTACCCAATATTCCAATCTAAGAAAGATGTAACAATTCTATTTATTTTTTTTTTAAATTACCATTTTACGTCATGGAAAGGCAAAACTTGCACCATTAGAACTGGATTCCATATCCACTTGTATTTTACTTTTGGCCAGACTCTCTCCCCCCGCCTTCTCTGTTGCACTAACTAGACAAATCAAAACTACTACACTAGCTTTGCTACTGATAGAAATCAGAAATTAAAGTACCGTAAAGTACATTTCATTACCACTTCCCAGAGAAGTATACAAGTGGGAAGGTGGGGAGTGATTTGCTCTCAGCGCTCATCCCCAACTTCCCACTGCCGTGTTTCAGCCACTAGAGATTTTTACATTCTCACTCTTTTACTCACAATTTGTGCTTAAATATATACACTGAGCACATAGGCATTTGAGCAAGATATCATTAGCTAATGACCAAAGGGAACCACGAATAAGCTTAGTCGCATGAGCTGTCTCAGGAGAACTTTGTGTCGGTCGCATCATGTAACACATTTATACGCCGAGACGCTTTTGATGTTTTACTTGTTGAAAGCTGAGTTTTATTTCCCAACACACACATGTGTAAGCAAATAAGCCTTTTGTTCTCTCTTGTAATTATCGTGTTAATGTAATACCTGTATAATACAACACATGCTCTAACTGATGGGGCACAATGATGTCAGTAGAAATAAATAAACACCATTAAAAACTGAAGGAGAAATCTACTCCTGAGCTTTCCAGAATGGAGAGCCTTACTGGAGGAAACAAGCTGGCTATCTTGCAGACTAATCTTGCTTCAGGAACTAAAACTGACCTTTTTTAATCACTAAGATGACTCTTTCCTAGACTAAAATGCCTTAGTGCAGACACGTAGACACTTGCCCTTTACACCCGCCAGTGGGAGTTGGCCCGTGCACAGAAAGCACCCAGTGAGCCGAACTGAACATGTTCCGGGCAGAAAGCAATGCTGATTACGGAGAGCCGAGCGCTCCTAGGAGAGAGCTGCTATCACCCATCCTGTCAGCTGTAATGGATGGGGTTAAGGAAAAGCCCTTTAGAGCACTAACAGAAATATCCTCGTCAGGGTGATGGGAATGACACACTTTATTCAGTTATTTCTGTTCGCTGCCTGCTTACCTAAGAAACAGGTGGCCAACCTGTTGCTTTCCCGCTCTTAGCTGTGAGCCAGAAATTTGGAACACGGAAGTATGAGCCTAAGAATTAGCGATACAGCACCCATAAAAAAAGGCGAACAAGTAGCTAACAGTTGAAGAGTCAACTGTGACTTTCACAGCTTACAGTCAGGGTTTACATTTAATTTTTTTTCTGCACACAGCACTTTTCCAATACTATAAAAACTCTTGCTACACTGCACCCTATTTATAAGGCTTTGCCATCAGCCATAAAAAACATATTTTAGTGCTACCTGACCTACTGGGTGATGTTAGACAAGTCCCTTCACCACCCTCATGTTTCATTTTCCTGTCTGTAAAACCAAGAAGATAAAATAATCAAACCAACAGCTTCTGCAAGACATTTGAAGAGGCAGCATTTTTTTTGTCTATAATGAAGCAATGTAATTTGTGTGAATAAGTCATTTCTTCTATTTTATATTTATATTTACCTTGGCATGAAGAGAGGGCATCGTTGCCACAGAAGGTGGAGACGGAGCTTACCTAAGGTGCAATACTGTCTATACACCCCAGAGCGTATTGGATTGCTACCTGCCTTATCATGGTTCAAGTGCGAACAATTCTATTTTTGCCGTGTGGTTATGGAAAAGTCCCGCCTGTGCATGGTATAGGTGTTAAAAATATGATTCCTAGGTAAGAGTGCTGCCCCTGGCAAAAGCATTCTTCCTTTCTCCTTTAGATAAGAGGTTCGCTGCGTCAGGAGTTACACAAGAACCAGGCAAAACCTTTCCTGCTTTTCCTCTTGCATGATTGCCCAGACATTGGCACATTATATCTAGCATAATTTCCTTGTGTTCCTTTCTCTTATTTCTGATTTGATCCACCCCTTGTTTTCAGATTAATTGGTATCTCCATAAATTAACTCCCTGCTTACCATGTTCTACCAAGCTTTAAAGAACTACACAAAGCAGCTTCAGGGAACTTGGACAAAGCCAGTACACAATCCTTCAAAAATCCCCTACTGATAATTTTGCAATTCCTATGTGGTATGCATTTTACATACATACCTTTATAATCCAGTAACTAATTTATTAAGGAATGGGTGAACTGTACACCTGACTGACTGAATGCACATAAGTAATGTAAAAAAACCACTGCAGTTAAAGGAGATCTAAGTTGTTACCTAGCCTTACATTCCCTTTCACGGCTGTGAACCACTGCAAAAGATGCCGAGTTTCAGAAAGGCTGTCTTGAACTTTCAATGCAATTTCTAATTTGGTCTACCAAGAATTTTTCAGTCAACTCAAACGTGAGAAGTCAGCGCACAAAAATAAGTTCGCTGCTAAAGAGATGGGAATCGAGTGACTTAAGACTTATTTGGGGAAGCGGGGATGCAACAGTCATGATGGGTGAGGATGGAAACTTGGGTCTAGTTAGGTGTTCCCCAAATACCAACAGTGTAGTTAGTTGTTCCCCAAATACCAACGAAGAGGATAAGATGGCAGCTCCTTCCTTTGTTTAGACCTGTGCAGTGATTGTTGCAACCAATAAATTTACCACTTTGACTGCTCCCAGATTTAAAAGCTGTACCAGCCAGCCACAATCTCAAAGTGAAGGCATTAGCGAGCTATCGATCCTTGCAGTATTAGTTCAGTGAAGCTCAGCACAGTCAATTCCTTTGGTCTATTTTTAGTTGCAGTATTTCCCATTGGGTTTACTGCATGTGGAGACAACATATGGAAGGGGCACCAATAAATCCTTACACAAGCCTTGGGTCTGTTTTCTTCTTTAAACAAAATCTATTTTTATCAACACTTTGGGGAATACCAAGTATACAATTTAACATAAGACAATCTTGCAGAAAGTATTCTGAGCATAGGTTAACAAATAAAAAACCAAGAACAGGTAAGCACACAAAATCAAGGATCCTACCAAAGAAATTATAGGAACAGTGACATTGCCAGTGAACACTTTTTTACTAAAAGTATGCATGTACATGCTTCATGATACTGATTGTACCTTGATCTTTGAATTATTTACTATTAACTCATTAGACACTTGGAAAAAAAGTCATTAAACTACCAAGAGGTTTTGATGGTTTTGTTAATTAATGTTTTTCAGTCATCTGCAAAGTCACAGCTTGTTCCTCACTGCAGTATGGTTCAGGGATTTTCTGTTCTTTCTCAGGAAGGTCTCCCTAGTGCAGCCTTATACTGCAATGATTTCATACAAGTAACAGAGCTAAACATGCAGAGGAAGGACACATGTCCTTCGTGCGGGTAAAATAAAGGCCTGACTGAGTCAATTAATTTTAAATGGCTCTGTCACAGCTAAAATTTTAAAAGAGCCATTTCTCATTTTACCTGATTATACGTCTGGTACAGCTTATTGCCGTCAGCTGATCAGCATGGCTGATGTCAAGCCTGGAGTAAGTGGAAAGACCCAGATCAACCATTCGGGGAAAATGGCATTTCATTATTAATACTGCCTCAGCTGTATCACTCAGGTAAAAAGTTTCAGTTAGCTCTGGACCTGGGCTCCATTCATAGCCCACTTATGGTGTAATACCTCATTTGGTTGCCTACATCTCTTCAAAAAGGGAGTAAATATTCAGAGAGAATACTGATAGATATATAATAAGGGTTACTTAAAGACCATCATGAAAGTGATCGAAAAAAATCACCAGTTTTGCTGGCTGATTTCAATGAAAGCAAGGCAACAATAAAGTCAGTACAAGTTTGGTCTCTGTATAATAGCCTTGAAAAGATGCATGAAGTCTGACACACGCAGTCAGGTTTTGCACTTCTCTGATCATTCCTAAAACCCTCAAGTTCTCATTTAAGCTAGACTAAGAATGAGGGAAATCAGAGTTCTGTTCATATCTAGTCTCTTTTTCTGCCTACACCTGTGATTTTGTCCTTCCTACCTGTTTAGGTTAAAAAAAAAGTCACTGCTGGATTTGTAATTCAGTGTCAGTGGGTAATCTGTCTTCTTTGGCATTGTCTAGCTAAGAAAATATTACTTAGGAAGAGACATACTTTCCTTGGGCCTGATTCTGAGATCTTTTGCTAAATAGCACCTGTCCTTGTGAAATACACTGATACTTAACAAAAAAAATTATTTCAGAAGCTGTCCATTAATTCCAGCAGATATTCTTAACTCAAGGCTCTGACAAATGGCTGTACAAGATCAGTTACACTCAGCTTCTATCACCAGAAATCAGAGGGCTCTTTTTTCCTCTGAACAACATTAGACAGGAACTCCCGAAAATCCACAGTTCTCCGTATTCACCTCTGAAAGCATTTCTCTCTCTCGCAATTAATGATTCCAAAGCATGCACACATTCCTGCTTACAGTGAGCAGTAACAGATTTTTTTCCTCTTTGGGGAAAAAGTGTATCCCACAAAAGCTGTTCAAAAGCAGGTGCAACTTTTTCTGTCTGTAAGAACCCTTGCAAGCTGGCACAAGAACAGGCATTTTTCATTACCACAGATTTCACATCAGATAGGGATGAAAACTTTTTTGTTTCAGGCACCCACTCAGGCAGAGTCCTGCTGCATCCCAGTACTTCAAAGTCTGTTTTCACACAATTATCAAAAGCGGCTGAAATGTGACTTTTGTGTTAAACGGGTTCGTTTCAAGTGGTATTTCCGTAACAAAAGCCTTTGAGTAAACAGCGCACTTTTCTTCTCAGGGATGTTTTACGGTTATTAAAAAAAAACATCTATTTCTTATTTTAATTGCTACAAAAGCCAGTGTTAACAGGTGCCTCATTACAGCAGGCAGATGGTGCCTCCAAAAAGGAGTTAAAGCACTTTTTCCTATGCCAGTCTCAATATTCATATTAGAAAAAAATGTAATTTGACCAGACCTCTTTGTATTACTACTAAAATTATGTCGTTTATTTATACATCAAACGAACTAACCTTTAAGAAGTTGAAAAGGGAGTTAATTTCTGATCGGAAAGTACGTCCCTTTCATTTCTTTTCAACACCAGGCTGCCCTCACACCGAGCTTTCAGTCACTGCGCTCACAAAGTGGGCAACGACTATTTTAAGAAACGTGAAGTTCTTAAAGCAACACCGCTGACTGCGCGCTGTGGCCCCCGCGCTTTAGCCAAGGCTACGGGAGAAAAAGTTGCAACAGGAATGTGGAAAATAAAGTGTCGAACACAGCAGGTATCTCCCGACTACTGTAAGTTGTTATATGTTTAGTTAGTTAAATACAATTTGAGGGCTTCCCCCCTCCCTTTCCCTGGCCACAGCCAGCCCAGCCCGTCCCGCCGAGCCCGGGCTGCGGCGATGCTGCTGCTGCTCGGGGAGAGGGGGGTGGGGAGCGCCCAAACCCCCGGGGAACCGGTTTCCCACCAGGCAACTTCTACTTCGGCTCAAATTTCCAGCACTTTCTGCCTGCGGGCACCGCACTGCGAAAACACCAGGGCAGGTCGAAGGGTTGCATTGCCCCAAAAACGAGAGAATTTGACCCGAAAGGGCCCCGGACAGAACCACAACCGCTCTCCCCTCCGCGCCTCCATATTTGGGCGAGGAGAGGGATTTTCTCCCGGCGCGCTCAGGAACAAAACCCGAGAGAACTGCTGCTGAGAGAGTTTGTGACCAGGTAAAAAGAAAAGGAAAAAAAAAAAAAGGAGGAAAACAAAACTTGAGAAGTAAAAGTCCAGGTTGGGTTACTTATTATTTTTAAGGGTATTCATTGTCCCGGGTGTTCACAGCTGAAAAATAAACCAAGGTCCGCGCCTTCCCTGGCAGGGCCGGGGGGACTTAAACCAACTTTAAATAAACATTACAGGGCCGAGGGATCAAATGATTTAATGCACAAAAAAGGGACTGCAGTGCGTCAGAGACAAAAGGCAGCTCCTGCCCTCACTGCATCGCCATGCGCTGGAAGGCGGGGGGGGAGCGGGGGGAATGCCCGCCGCCACCCCCCCCCCCCCCCGCACCCAGGACACGGACGCGGGTGGGGTGGTCCCCGCCGTACCTGCCCCGCCGCCCGCAGGCGCGGGTCGCTCCAGGTGGTGGTGCGGTTGTTGTGATCCACGAAGAAAGGCCAGCCCGTCTGCGGGTCCATCTTGATCTCCCAGCCGGGGGGCAGCGGCTCGGCGCTCCCCTCCATCTGCGGCGGGGCCGGCGGCGGCGGGGAGTGGGCGGCGGCGCTCATGGCGGGACCGGTACCGGGACCCACGCCGCGCTTCTCACCGTGTCGTTCCCTCTGCTCAATACCGGGCGGGGCCCCCGGACCGGCGGCTTTTATCCTCCGTGGGGCCGGGGGGGGGCGGAGGCGCCGGGCTGGAAGTGTCTGGAAACGGAGGAGGAGGAGGAGGGACAGGCGGAGGAGGAGGAGCAGGAGCGGGGTGGCGTGGCTGGAAACTTCTGGTTGTCTCCAGCGCTGAGCGGCCGACCCTGGGGTTACCGGATCCGGCTGCTCCGGGAGCTGGCAGCCCGGCCCGGCGGCACCGGTTCGCTGTGCGGGGCCGCTCGCCCGGGCAGCGCCTGGTGCGGGCTCCGGGAACGGGCGCAGAAAAGGAACCGTCCAGCACGGAGCTCCTCCCCAAAAGCGCTGTACCCCATGACTGATAATTCTAGGTTATAATAGACAAATAACAAAAAAAATACTGTTTCTTCCCAAATAAGGGTGTGGGCAGGCATAGTTCTTCAGATTCAACAGGTCTGAACTTTCTCGGCTCTTTGCGAGTGTGTCTGATTCACTTAGAAACACATCCCAAGGCAATGAATGCATCTCTGAGCTTCAGAATCATCCCTTTCTCCACAGGCACTGTATCAGCGTGTCATGCAGTTGAGCCTGAGGTGACGGTACTTCACAAACACACCGCTCGTAGCCCTCTGACAGCCGCACCGACAGCCCCAGATGCCTGTTGACAGCCACTGTAAGCAGCAGACTGAACGCACAGTGTCCATCATGTGCAGGCGTTACCTGCTGCAAAGCTGCTTGCTTCAAGGAATTCAAGGTACACATTCTCATTACGGATATATCTCTTACTTCAGAAAAAAACGCCTGGGGACAGTCAGGATCTCCTCCTGCTTGCGGCGGGATCAAAGATCTCTCCATACTGCTTGGCGCTAATAGTTGTTCATCTTTTGACAGAGTGGGTTTGTTTATCACCCTGACAAACCTGATAATGGCTCAAACTTGTTCCTTCATTCCTGCAGCTCTTCCACCCTGCACATCCCTCGCCTTCAGAACCACACTGTGGTCCGTCACAGGCCCACGTTCTGTCCTCATTGTTGTGTGCCTTTGACTCATACGTGTTGTAAACAGATGATTGATTCCCAGAGGATTATTTATTTTCAGGTATCTGTTACTGATTTACCCATTTCCTACACCAAAAAGTCACATACCTTGCACATGTCACAATCCGTCCCGGACTGCAGTGCCTGTCCCTGGACATATCTCCTACTTCTCACGCTCTCTCAGCGACAGATGACCTCTGCTCAGCCTCACTAATGTCAGCAGTTGCCTCAAAAGACACAGCATCAGAGGTTTATTCTGCTTCCTATCTGTAGAGATCTGCAGAGGAATTTCACTCTGCCTCGTAACAGAAAGGCGTGCTTAGACCATATGTTCTGTGTAGCATATGCCAGAGTCTTTGCCAAGTCAACAAAAGCAGCTGATTCAGACACAGAGGGCACAGATGTGAAAAGGTCTCGCAGGAAAATTACTCGTGTGAGTTGAGGAAATGATGCAGATGGGGTTTGTAGCTGATGGAGTGCAAACAGAGACATGAAGAAGGGGGTTTCTTTGTTTTGCTGCAGCTGACAGCTAACCCTGTGCTCAGCAGTCAGCAAATAGGTTTAAAAAAAAAAAAAAAAAAGAAAAATTCAAAGGGATATCTAGCAGGCTTAAGTTAGGTCTCTTTGTGAGGGCACGCCCTGCTAAGAAACGGAGGAGATTGCGTTTCACAGATATTAGGACAGGCTAGTGCTTCAGGATTCACTTGAGCTGCTGCAGGAAAGAAACACGCGGGTGGACAAGCATCCAGCTGGAGAGAGAGCAGTCTGGGCTGAGAAGGAAAAGGATTTCAGTGATTGAATTGAGTTGGCTAGACTTCATGCTTTTTCTTTGAATTAAATTGTCTTCCTTGACAGGTAGGTTTTAGCCTGGTTTCTTGTGAAGGTGAAAGGACTCCCAGCTGGGAAGGTTATAGGGGATGGCAGATCAGGGATTCACTTTTGTTCTCTTGTACTGTGCTGTCGCTGGGCCATAACTGCAACCCTGAGGCGATGTGGCTTCTAGTTTATATTGTCATTAGCCATATTTCAGCTCAGAATGATTTATGGAAATGTTCGTGTAAGGAATATTGCCAAGCAAAAATCTTGGGTTCGGGAAAATTTGTTATTAAGATAAGTAAGTCTCTGTAGTGTCTGGCTAATCTCAGATGAGACTCCAGGCTCAAGGTCTATATATTCAATTTCAGAATGGAAAATAATCAAGAAGAATTCGCTATTTTTTGTCTTCTTCATATAGGTGCAAAACCAGCACTCCTGACTTCTCCAGGTCCCTGTCTGCGCAGTGCTTTGCACACCCAGGAGCACCGGTCTAAGCATTTGCTCCAGGGTGTTCCAGTACAACTAGAAACTGGGTAATGGTAGTTACCCAGAGTTAATAAACTCTACAGGGTCTTCACGTGTTTCTTTGTCTTGAAAGTGGGCTGATTCTAAGTAAACTGGCTAGAAAATTATTACATTTGTATGCACAACTGGATTTCCAGGGAATAATGCAGGACCTCAAAACAAAGCAAACCCATTCCTTCCTCAAGCCATCAATTGCATCATTTATCAGTTTGGACCTTAGAACTGCAGAGAGAATTGGCCTCAGCTTCTGAATTACACGATGGCCTGTGGTTACTTGAGTCTGTAGGTAGGGCTGCTTTCCAGAAATCTCAAGACAGCGTATTAGCTAACGGAGTGTGGACCACCCTAGGGAGATTCTTCACTGCATGCTGCCACATCCCTCCTGATGGATGGATCAGTAAATGTCTGCTGAGGTGACCTGCTTCGAGATGGTCGAGCACATTTGTGTGGATGCACTCCAGCTCTAGCTCAGGTTGTAGGATGCAGCACCCTTGTAACGGTATGGTTGTCATTCCTTGTATAAACAAGCAGATCACTCTGGTGTGTCAGGAAACGTCTTGCAGTGAGCTCTAAATTGGCTTTCTACCTCCTGAGTACCCGTGACAATTTAGCAGATAACCTGAACAGAAAAAGATGCTGTTAATCAGGACTGTGAGTTTGTTCTGGATCAGGTATTGTAGAAAGCTGTCACTGATGAACCTGTGGGTAAGTGATGGTGTATGGCACATGTCTAGTGCTGTATTTCTAAGCAGGCGTCAGCCCAAGTTCTCTGCTGGATGCATTTACAATTGACTCATATGAAAGGTCTGTTAATAATCTGGCTGTGAACACAGCAAACCCAGCTTTACTTTCTGTGATTTGTACGCAGAGGAAGCAGAGTTCAATCCAGAACACAGGCAGCAGGAGACAACTTGGATTTTTAGAGCTCCTTACTTTTGTAATGTTATGAATGGCTTATGTAAGCTAAATTAATATTTACAATATAAGCATTGTTGGTTGACCGTTCCCTGCTCTTCCCGGTTCAGTCAGAAGCCTAAGGCGACAGCTCTTTGGGGTAAGGGGTGCCTGGGTCTACCCAGGGAGCCGGGTAACCTTGCCTTACTTGTTAGAAATCAGGAGAATGAATGAGAGTCAATCTCAGCCGTTTTTTTAATTGCTGCAGAGGTCATCAGCCATCAGGATTTGGAGGCCTCCATCTAGTGGATAAACTGCTCTGCTCTGCTCCAGGCTGCCGTGACCCAAACGTACGTTGGGGCAGCTGCATTACTTTGTCAGGGTTTACTAGCAAATCTCAGTCCAAAAAAAAACAACAACAAAAAAATCCATTTCCAGAGCTGAGTGTGCCCAATAGCAGCACCGTGCAGAGGCCGGGAAAAACAACTGAAAAGGCAATTTGTAAACTGATCCTTTTATAAGCAATGGCAGAATATGGCACATGTGGAGGCCAAAGTTTTTCTCCATTTTCTGTGGGTATTGCAACTAATTTAACGATATTGGCGCTCTGTCCCTAATCATCCCTCCAAAATATTTTTATTCCTTTGAACTGAAGAAGCAGATGTGCAGCCGATAGCATCTCTGTCTCTCTCCCCGGCACTCTGGAATCTCAAAGGAGGCAGCAGATTAAGATGGAAAGAGAACCAAGTGAGAGTCCCTCAGTCTCTGCTCCTTCTGGCTCTCCTTCTTGGAGCAGTGTCCGCCTGGGAATTCAGCTTTGGAAGTGCTAGCATTTCCTAGCCCTACAAAGAGCTCTTTGGGTGCGTGCCAGGAATGCAACCCCTCCACTTCTAGGAGCGTAGCTGGCTGCTCCAGGCTGGCTCGCTGATAAGAGCAGTTGAGAAGGGCTGGAAGGAGCATGAGTGCCTGCCCCCCTTTCTCCTGGGGGCTGCTTCCAGCCGAGCTCTCACTCCAGGCCCCCACCAAAGCTACCCTGCGGCTGCACTACCGTTACTACTATTTACCTACGTAGGAAATCCATCACTCAGGGGTCCGACAGTTGTATCAGCAGGCCGGGCAGATGTGAGGTGGAGAGTTTCTGGATGGCGTTACTCGTTGCATCAGCTCTCTGATCAATGTGGACATTTACACATCTACTCAGTGCTGCAAACAAGTGAGCAGGCAAAACTAAAACTCCTGGGTGGCACAGAACGTACACATTATTTTAATGGAGACCGTTACCTTGTCTGTGCCGAGCTTTGGACTAGCCAAGGAGTCAGGACAAATCTTCACTTGCACAACAACCTTCAGAAGATTATGAAACTACATACAAAACCATGCTTATAGGCAGACTCATAGAAAAAGTGAGTTTTGCCGTGGTGAATTTTAATACAGAGTCTTCAGCAGTAAGGAAATCCAAGCAGAAAATCTTAGTCTGCATACTCCTGAAAAAAAACAGAATAACATTCAAAGCAGGCATTTATAAAATTCTCCTGATCAGAGGAGTGAATCCTACTCATTGTAATCATTTTCCTCTCATTTCCTTGCTAATGGAGTTGGGTAAACATCCCTCCTCTAGCAGTGGCTCTGACTCCTGTTCACGTGTGAGTTTGGATAGGATGGCTGTGATTTCTGCTTTTACCAACCAACTTGGTCTCCTGCAGCATCCTACCCCTGCCACAGGGACACGGAATGAAACATCTCCGCTACGCTGCAGTCCACAACCTGCAGATTAATCTGAACTGGCACTAATTTCCTTCTTAAATTAGAGCAGAGGGCTGCAATCTGTAACTCTCAATCACATATTATCTTCTTCTGCCATTCCAGCTGGAGGGTCAGGAACGCCTGATGGGGCAGACGGGTAGGAAAGCTGGGACCCTGCTCAGCTGGCTGAGTCAGAACTGCATCTCCAGAGTTTTGGAGGAAGACTGAACCCTGCATAAACCCCGTAGTTCATTGCAGCAGCAGGGGAATACTTTCCAAACTTAATCAGTTCTCTGAAAGAGAAGATTAGATGATGCTTATCTTAGTTTGCAGAACTGCTGTTGTTATAAATGGTGGTAACAATCTTCCCTCTCTGACTAAATGCTAGTCTGTAGTAGCTAAAAAGATTGTTTCCAATCTTCAGTTCATTTTAACAGAACAAGGCTGTTTTCCTGTCCCAGTGTTTATATTTCTAAATAGTCCAGGTCACTGGAAAACTAGATTTTTGTTTCTAAGTGCATATTGTAAATATTCTCATATTTTATTTTATTTTATTTTATTTGTGGCTGAACATCATCTTTTCTGTATTATTCTGTGGTTTAAATGTCACCTCTGTTAAAAAATATTACAGACGGTGCAAAACACAAAGCCAGTGGATCTGATTTCCAGAGGGTTGTGCTGGCACGGAAAGATCCTTGCAAAGCTTTAGGAGAGCAGAGCCCTCCTTTTGTTCCTCCGTGCTGGGAACGTGGCCTGGCAGTTCGCTGGAGTAGATCACTTCCAGTCTTCAGCAAATCCTGAGCTGCCAAAATAGTCTGCTTTAGGAAGGTGAGCGAGCCAGAGAACAAGACAGCTGCCCTGGTCTCCCCTTCTATCCCACAAAACCTTTTGAGATTTCTTAATTGCCAGTGATCTTCATTAAGATGGAAATATTGACTCTTTTTTTGTCTTTCCGTAGAAAAACTAGAATATCATCCCAGAATAATCCCACGCTTAGGGCAGTCACTGGACTGTGGTTCAAGTCTCTTGGCTTTTACCCAGATCACAGACTTTGACCTTTATTTCTTACAGCCCAGTTGAGCTCTGTACCACGAGATCATTGCATGTGCTTCTGTCTTTTCTTGTGTCTGAAAATTTTGCTATCAAAGCTCGTAGTCCTGAGAAAAGTTTGGTTTCAAGGAGTCAGCAGGTTCTGATGAGAAAGTAGGGATTTTTTTTTTAATTCCTTGGACCCTTTTGAATAGCTTCTTTTTCTTTTTTAGCCTGGTCCCAACAGACAAGTGTTTATGCAATCCTGCTGCCTGTCTGTCAGTCATTCCTTTGAATCCACGGCCACTTTCACATACATTTGAGCAGGAAGAACATTTCAAAAGCAATTGCATCGCTCTACACTCCATGGCAATCAACAACTGGGCGGAGGAGAGAAACCCATACAAACATCTCCCTCGAAGGAAAGACGAGCAGAAGCCAGCAGCTCAACAGCTGGTCACGGGCTGACCAGCACGGGCAGAGTCCTGCCACGCCAGTATGGTCTTTTCACTCAGTGGAGATGTTACCAGGAGCTTGGGAGAGGAAGAGAGACTGGAAATGACCAAATAATCCTTCTCATGATAAACTCAAGCACAGCCATGTTTTTAACGTTAATAATGTTTGTAAAGGTTATCTCCTACAAGAAGGTGAGTGCGCTCCATATGTACATGTTCAATGACTTTCTTTTCAAGACGTCGAAACATGGAAATGTATGCAAAAAGCTAGCTCCATGTCTGTATTTGCTGCATTAGGTAAAAATTTTTGCTTTGAAAATTTTGCGTTGAGCCTTTACCCTCCACCAGTTTAATCAATGGGAGCAGAACCAAGTTCGGAGACTGAAGTTCTGCGTATTTCACAGTGCTTTTTAGCTCCACATCTTCACCGGGAGTGACGCCAAGTCTGAACACCCAAGAACTTGCAAGAGAGGGAACTGAGCACACAGAGTCTGCAGTAATACCAAGCAGGCAGCAAGACTCAGCAGAGTAATAAACAGTTTAAAAGACAGACTCCTGCATGACTGAACCCTTTATGGGGCTGGGTTCTTGTAGGGCCCACGGTCCCTTGTACTCAATATACACCTAGTGTGGGATACTGTAATCTAGTAGAGTCCAGACAAATATATAGTTTTCTTTCTTCTCTAACACGAATGCAGGTAGAATATGACCCCCCAAAAAAATACATTAAGAGAATTTCAGGTTGCAGGTTTACATGTTCGCTGGTCAAAGAATAGTCAGGTGAGTTTTGCACAGAATTTGTATCCTGTTTTTATAAGATCCAGTTCTCTGTGCACATGGTTCCCCTTTTCACCTGTTCCAGGACTAAAGTCTTAGAAACAAAAGCTTTGTAAGAGTTTTTGATGCAAGGCTGTACAGTCATAGCATGGTGTTTTCATGTGACAGGAAATTATGTTTTAACTGCATAATCAAGGAGAGTGTAAAGAAGACACAGGAACCTAGTACAATATTCTTGTTATTTATCATAATTAAACAAAAATGTTGAGTGATTATGAAATATGCATAATGGATATAAATTTTTTTTTTTTTTTTAAATGAAGTCTCATGTCATTAGTTTGGAATAACATCTCTTTTTTTTTGTTCTGAACAGGCAAATAAAGGTGTATCTTACACATCATGGTTTTGGTACAATAAACTCTTGAACTGCAAGAATCAAAGCTTGGGGTAATTGTGATAAGCAGGTTTAAGAAAATCATTATCTAATCCAGGTGGTGGGAAATTTTCAACAGATTGAAGTTACAGCAGCTGTGTGTTTTACAGATTGGTTTCAAAAAATAATTTAACAGTTGTCAGTACATCTGGCAAGAATTTGTTGAAACTTAAGTTCTGTAACTTCATGTTCGGTCAAGTCCTGAGTAAAAAAAGAGTATCGGAATTGGCTCCTTTTGTTAAGATTGACAGAGCTGCAGATGAACAAAAGGGACACTGGGACCTAGTCCATCTCCCATTCACTGCTCATCAAGCAGATGTCTTCTGTTAAGGTGTCCGGGGAATCACACTCTCTCTGATTATTTTTGCTCAGTTTAATGACAGAAGTGAAGACGCTGTGAACATCCTAGCATTTGAAAGCAACTCCAGTTAAGACAGAGATATGGTCTTCCAAGTGTCTTTTTGTAAGCTTCAGGAAAGCAAAACTGCATCAGTCTATTTGTGTATTTAGCTCACTGATTTTGTCAGATCACATTTTGCTCCTGTTAGCCCTGTGGGATCACATCCAATGTTTTTTCAGAGTTTAGACTATGATCAAATAGAACAGTGTGGCATAACAGAAGGGTTTATTTTATTTTAGGATATGTGTGTGTTTTCTTGTTGCAGACTAAGAGTTGACAAATAGATGACAAATTCTGGATGGCATTTGAAGTAAAGTTTCATTAAGCTGGCAGCATCTTTATGTTTATTTTTGGTGGAATGACCTTTTGATGTGTAAAGGCCCTAGATGCTTCCTGATTAAGTTATACTTTCACATGAGAAACACTTTCAGCTCAGAGGAATTACGTGGGAACAATTGATGAAGATATCTTTGGCTTTTTCACAGCCTCCTGCTCAAACTGTAAGATCATTGGGGGGACACACATGTTTACCTGAAACGTAAAGCTGAAATGTAATTTGCTTTTTCTTAGTTGCAGTTCCAAGTGTTGTCTATCATTACAGCCAGATATTTTAGAAGAATTGATGGAGTCAAGGAGCTACATGAAAAAACAGAACTGACTCTTCTGGTTTTGTCCTGTAGGTAAGATTTCTTACTCTTAGAAAAAAGGTAATTGTTGTTAAAATAAAAGAACATTTCAGTGCAGCTAAAATAAAATAGCACTTCAATGCAGCATACTAAGCCTTCTTTGTGTTTTCTGATTTTTTAAATTTTAAATCACTTGACTATTCCTTTTTTCATTTACTTATGCATTACTGTTAATTAGCTTGCATTGCTCAGCTCCCATCCTGACCTAGCTCTGATCTCCAACCTGTCTGCTGTGAGGAAGGAGGCTTGGGTATGCCTGTATGTGTGCTCTTAGCAGCTGCAAAATTCACATAGCTTAGAGTGTTAGCTCTGTATCCTTGTAAATGTCAGCCTTTCAGCTAAGTCAGATAAAACAGAAATACATTTCATTTAGATGAAGCATTAGGTTTTATGGGGGAGAAATAAAACAAAGCAAAAGAGAAAAAAAACAAGGTCATGAGCGGAAAGCATGTTCTCAGGACAAGATTTAAGTTCAGACTCCTTTCCTGGTTGTACTCTGTAATTTTGTGCTAAATCCCACTTAGCTCACAGGAGTCTGACCAGTCTGACCAAGGACTGGGTAACAGTCATGAGGGGACCTCCAAATTTTGCCCCAGGTGCTTCTGTGACACATCTGAGAGCTTCTGTATTTGAAGAGTTATTTTAAGTCTCACTGCACCTGCTGTTCTTTGGAAGGATAATTTGATCTGTAAAGGAAGACAAATTAAAGTAATTATATTGAAAAGAGATTGGATATCAAGACTACATCTCTTGCTCTTGAAGTGAGCTTGATGGAGAGCAAGAAGAGATTGTATTGAGTTTTGTTTCCTTCCTCCTGCTTCTCAGCAGGGCGCTGACCTGGCTGTCCTGCATCTTACAGCATTGCTGCTGCTCTGCGTTGTGCCAGGTGAGAATAGCCCCTCAAATACGCTCTCACAAACTGGACTCACAAAAGTGTGCCGCACCCCAAATTTCTCCCCTCCTGACCTGCAGCTTCCTTCTCACTTCTGGGAACGCAGCGGTGCCAGAGGCTGCACCGGCTTTTGCCTCCTGGGGTTTCCATGTTCCTAATTCCACGTCACTCTCCTAGAGTAGCTTGTGCTGCCTTCCAGGTAACATCAGTGGTCTAAAGTAATGATTAGGAACCTGAGCCTTTGTTGTGTCTTGATTTCCTCCATAAATCTGTAAAATCCAGGTTCTGTAGAATTAAAAAAATATTTTAAAGTGGTTTGATTTTAGAGCTGAGGTAAAGACAAGTTAGCAAAATTTCCCTGCCACAATACAGCTTCTGGACTTGTTGTATGTAATTAAGAATAAGGTATGCGAGCTAGCAAGTTCTATTAGATAAGCTGCTCTGACAAAGAGATAAATGAAGAGGCAAGTCCAAAACAATTCCTTCGCTAATCTACAGTTAGCAAAAACTGCTGGCAGGGAACATTGTACCGTCAGCTATCTACTGGAATACGTAGAGTGGTGCTGGAAAGCAGAGATAACTGGGTGACCACAGATTATAAATGTTGTCTTAATTTCTCCTTTATCATTTGATTACTTCTTCTTTTCATTCCTAATGCTTCCTGCCTTCTTTGTCAGCCATAAGTGTGCTGAAACAGAGGGCTGCTGACTTGGAGTATCCGAGAGTCTTTGTTTGCCCGCAGTTGCAGATGAGAATTGCTGTATCTTACTTGAAAATACATGAGATTTCCATATAGACTTAAGTTTCTATTTTCCTTTTGTAACACAAATTTAATGATAGTAATTTCTCTTTTGCTGAGGGGTCTTATTATTAAGGAATGCTTCATAAAAAAAAAGCAGTAAAGCAGTGTTTTAGAGAGGCAAAACACCTCATAAACATTAAATGTTAGCTCTCATTAAATGATACATGTAGCTCTTTGAAATAATCCCTTGCGCAATCAAGAAACGTCCTCAAGCCTCTCTATATTAGTAGAGAAAACCGACCAAGAAGAGCTGAAAAGCTGAGCCTTTCACTGCAGCGCGAGGTTGACTGTCTGGATTCTGTTTGTCCAAAAATCAGATCCACTTATTTTGACCTCGTTCTTAGGTAATAAAACAGCTATGAGGTATCATTTAGTTCCCGTTACGCTCTGTCCAGATGGACTGTCAAAACTTCTCACTTCAGCAAAAATAATCATTTAACTCTGATGAGCGGGATCTAGTGCCTGTGGTCAATACTCCAACACTGATTTTTATGTGGAAAAAATAGGTTTCAATCAATGGGGAGCTCTGGTTATAAACAACTGACAAATTTATTTGCAATCTTTTGGACAAGCAGGATATTTGAAGTTTCTCATCCTGCTAGAACTCATAATAAATTCTGGAATAGCAGGGAAATTCCATTACATGGATTAAACACAAATACTGTGTCAAAATTCAAAAAAAAAAGAAAGAAAAAAAGAAGGCTTATATAACTTTAAGCAACTTGAAATAAATTAACAAAAAGGCCAGTGCTTAAAAAGTGATTATATGGAACATAAGTCTAGTCAGTCCTTACAGCATTTTTCAAAGACATTGCTGCTTTGGTTGATAAAAATATCTGCGGACGTTAAACAGGCCATTGTACTTAATGAATTATTGTCATTCCATGACACTAAATTACATTCTCTTAAGCCAGTTAGAGCTATAGAAAGGAACCAAGGTACATAACAAACAGGTTAAGACATGCTAATTAACACATCTCAAAAAGGTACTTGGTAATGGGAGAACATAATTGCATAGCAGTGTTTCCCGAGAGTTCTCCTGGGATCAGTGCTACCCAACACTTCGAATGCTGCACATCTGTCAGTCTTTAAACCTAGTAGAAAAATTTAGCTTTCAGTAGGCACGTTGAGAAGGTTTCTAAGTCCGTGTGTAATTGCTTTACAAAGTGCTTCACTCCTTGGATGTCGATGTAATTAAGTCTGGTGCTACACCCACTTCTTGTCTACAAGTTACAGGGACTTCAAGTATCTCTGGAGCTGAAATGAACCTTAGTTGCTTTTTAAACTCATGTCAGGAAGACAATTTTTGTGTAACCGATGTTCTATTTTCTAGCAAATTGTCCAGCCATTTCCTTGACCTTGTCCTCAGCTTTGGTGAAGGTTTTATGCGACACCCTGGACCGGTGTAAGGAACAAACGCTGGGTTCCTACCAAAGGCCTCTTTAGTTTCGTGGATGGAAAATCATCATGTTGTTTAAGAAACCTCTTAAGCATTTTTTGTAGTCATTTGTTTTGGTGTCATTTTGCACAAATTATCTCTGTTATCAGCTCTTCACATCTACACTCTCCAATTATTAGTGAAATAAAATAGAAGCACCAGTGCTCTAAGTTTTGATTAATACAATCTGGGAAGCTGGAACTCAGGAAATAATTTTTCCTGCTTTTTTTTTTTTTTTTTTTATTGCTGCATTCAACAAAAATACTTGCCCTATCAGGGACTTTGCAGTTACGACAGTGATGCACATTATTGATGCTAGTCCATACTGGGCACCGTAACGCCATCTCTGTCTCGCAGCACCTCATCTGTCATGCTACAGGGTCTCTTGTAGCTGTAAGCACTGGAAATTATCACAACACTCAGAGAATGCTTGGGATTTACTGCCTATAGGCCAAATAACCAAACACGTCAAATAAATAATTTCACTTATTGATCTGGAGATACATATATATATATATATATAAAATCTATATATCCAGACATGTATGTCTTCTGGCATGAGCTTTCTCACTTGCTACTTTTAAAAAAGTCTCCCAGGCAATGCTAGGAAAATAAAGCAGGGAAAAACAAGGTTGAAAGGGCATGAAATGAGGATGGTTTGTGTGAAACTTATTAAAGCTCTAATGCAACTTTTTTTTTTAAGGGAAGAGGGGAATAACATTTAGTGCTGTTCTGGTTGTTTTTTGGAGATAGCTGGTCATTTTGCGTATAGCAGAATATTTAAAATACTTCGGTAACATAAACTTTCCAAAACTATATGTCTCTGAAAGAGATGCCTGGTTTACATTGCTGCTGTAGATCAAGTCTCTTCTCTGAGTAGTATAGGGAATTAAATTATTTGTATAGATGTGTCTTCTAGTTTCATTCACTTTTTAGCCTCCAGACTTTAATCCGCCAAGACTGCAGTCTGCCAGGTACAGATCACACAGCTCCAGTAGCAAATTTTATGTGACCTACAGAGCAGTGCAAGCTCCTGCTGTGCTGCTGGTTAATTTGCAGCTCCCCACGCAGGCGCTCCTGAACGCCCACACAGATGGTTTGCATCAGGAGTCGTTTTTGTCCGTGCTGTAGATGTGTGTGTCTTATATCAGGTCTCAGACTCGGGCAGATGCAGGTGCTATGCAGGCCACTTCAAAGCGAGATGCAGCTGGCATTTGCCCCCCCCCCACCAGTACCCACCGCCTCTCTCCCCGTTGTTCGTGTCTCCTTCCACTGCTGTTGCCAGTGGCAGCATCTGACAAAAAACTGGTTGGTCCCTGCTGGATTTGCAGGTTCTTTATGCTCAGATCTTTGGCTACTCAAAACCCATGCTTAGAGTATTCCAGTAATTCCTTATGTATTCAACCTTCTGTGTTTTTAATACATTTTTAAAAGTTACTTAAGCCACCTGTATCTGCATCTCTGAGCTAGAATAGCTTCTTCCAGAAATATATGCCTGGCAACAGTCTTGCATGTTTAAGTTAAAGATAGGAAAATGTTACTGTGTAAGCAGCAGGCACGAAAATATCTCCTTTGGTAAGTATATAGGCAGTTTTCTCTGTGATGTTACTATTTTGGAAGAGGAAGAGTATTTAAGAGTACTTGAATATTTGATATGTATACAAATTGAATTTCTCCCAGCATCAGACTGCTGTGATTATTCTGCAGTAACTGCACGTGAGGGTACTCCTACCCTGGTTACGGAGAGCTATTCTGATCCATTTCCTCATTGACAATTCTTAACTTAAATTCTCATCAGCTAAAGAAAAATAAAAGTTACCACAAAAATTCTTCTATTAAGCCTTTTCTTTTGTAGTAAGAATAGTTTAATGATGTCAGAGAGGATTTTTGTATTTGGTGTAAAAAGGAGAGTGCTGCCAGAAGAGTTTCCCAAGACTTCATGCCTTTGCTGAAATTGCTGATGAAGGATAATAATGCGCAAGGCTTCTTCCTTCGAAACTACTGTGAGACGTCGTCACCGCTCCGTTGTCATTTGTCCCGTGTCCCAGTTGCTGGCACTGAGTTCTGCTTTGTGAATGAGACAAGACAGACAGGCTTCTTTCCCAATCATCTCTGCACTTGGTGAGCCCCTTAAGCATCACACATCTCATAACAATCGTGATCTTCACAACCGACTCTGTCCTTCGGCTCTGCGGTGTCTGGAGACAGCCGGCTGTGTTCCTGGTGCCGTATGCAGACAGTATGTAAAACCATGATCTTTGCTTGTGGGTGCGGCACACAGGAACGTGTTACAGTATACATCGGACTCCCCTCAGGCAATAAACATTTACAGGAGGAGCCCCCCGAGCTGTGTCAGATCGCTTTATTCGCCATTGATGCCATACTACCGCCACGTCAGTCCCCCACCAGACAGACACACAGACTACTGCCATGTCAGTCCCCCTCGGGGGGCTGTGCTGCAACACGGGCTGTCCCCAGCTACTCCCAAGGCAGCGCCCGAAGGCTGGAGGCATCCCGAGGGGCCGGACTGGGGGCCTGGGGCCGGAGGCCCGGGGCCGCTGCCCAGCCCCTGCCCCGCTCGGCCCAGGCGCTGGCGGGAGGCGGTGTCGCAGCGAAGCGAATCTTCCCGGGCTGCTCGCAGCCAATCCGCGCCGCCCGGGCTCGCCCCGCGCCGGGCGGCCGGACACGCCCGTTGACCCTCTGCCGCCAGGGATGCTGGGAGTTGTAGTTTCTTCCCGGTCTTTCTCCCCGTAGGCTCGCAGCGCTTTCGGCGGCCGAGGACTACAACACCCAGAAGGCCGGTGGGCCCCGCTCGCCGTCCGGCCGCGCTCTGCCCGTCAGTGCCTACGATCCCCAGCGCGCTCTGCGGCGCGGCGGCGGGGACCGGGAAGGAGAATCCGGTCCGAGAGGGAGCGGGCCGGCGGGGTGCGGCTGCGCAGAGCGCGGCTTCCTGAGTGTCTGGTGGCGGCGGCCATTTTGTGGTGCTTCTTCCCTCTCCTGTTCGGGGCTGCGGTGTCGGGACCTGGCGAGGGGGCGAGACGGAGCGGGGGGAGTCGGGGCCCTCACCCTCACCTTCCCTTCGCTTCCCTGCGCGGCGGAGCCCCCCCCTCCGGCGCTGCCCCCAGGTGCGGTTGAGAGCGCCGCTCGCCCACCATTATGGAAGACGACGGGCAGCCCAGGACCCTGTGAGTGGGGAGGGAACCGCGGGGAGCTCCGGGGGTGGGGAGTGAGCCCCGCCGGGCCCGGGGTGGAGAGGGCCGGGCGGGCGGCGGGGACGTGGGGGATGCACTCCCGGAGGCCGTGCGTGGCCGGGCCGCCGTGGGGGCGGGGAGGCGCGGGCCGGGCGGGTGCGTGGAGAGGGGGGAGAGCGGGGCCGGGGGAGGGCGGAGGGGTCCCGGGGGAGCGGAGGGAGGCGGCGGGAGGGGAGCGGAGCGGAGGGTGGTTGGGGTGAGGGCGGGATGGGGAGCGGGGTCCAGAGCTGGCCGTGGGGAGGGGAGAGGGGAGCGGGCGGCACGGGAGAGCGCAGCTGCCAGCAGCGGAGACAGGGAGGGCGCAAGGCTGGCGTTGCACCGGTTCGGGGCGAAAACGGGGGGGAAACCGGAGCTGCCGCCGCGGTGGCGGCAGCGAGGGGACTCGGGGTTTAACTGGGTCGGTATCCAGCGCCTGCGGGGGGCGGGAGCCCCGCGGCCCGGCCTGCGGGCACAAGACTCTGCCGGGGCCGGCGCCGGGCGGGTCGGGTCGGGTCTCCCGGCCTCGGGTCCCCCCGCTTCACAGCGGTCCCGGCGGTAGGAAAGTTCTTTGTTTTCTGCCTGCGGTGGGTGGGATGGGGAACGCCGTTAAACGAGGCTCTCCGTGGCGGGCAGGGTAGGAAACATTGCTTTTCCCTCCAGTATTACAATGTGGTTCAGTAACAGTCTCTTGGGCCCTGCGAAAAGAAATAACTGTTGGCCGTGTCTCTCAAGGCAGTGTTTAATCAGCTGGTGGCTGTCATCTGTTTTCTGTTTAAAAATATACATTTGAGTTTGTTTTTTTGTTTTTATTGCTGTTGAGTTCTTTTCAACTCTACAGGTATGGTTTTGATGGGTTTTCTTTGTCCTGTCAGCTTACGTGGTGAGGGTAGTATGTATGGTTAGGCACTTGAGATCACGTAATTCTGTTGTGGATTATTTTATCTAGTTGATAGATCGCCAGTTGCCAGAGGATGTTATGTGCTGTATGAACAGTTCAGTGTTCGGGCTGTCCGTGTAAGGAAGGCAGTCTCAGCACTACAGTCGATGCTCAGGCTGCACATACGAGAAACACAGCTCAAGACAGTGCAAATGAAATCTTTGTCTCTTTAGTTTTTTGGGACAGTAGCCTTCAGAAAGTCTTTTCAAGATAATTTGGATTGAAGACTGCTTTAAAGAAACTACTGAAACAGTAGTTGGAAAATATCTCTAAATTGCTTTAGTTTGTTTCCACTACCAAAATGATGACTTGGCATTTAAGGCTTTTAAAGACAGTTTGTGTTTTTTTCTCTTTCCTGTGTCTACAAAAGTTCTTTTAACTTGTTTATGGTGTAGTATGAGCACTTACTTAGTCCTTGCTCTCTGAGATGCATAGTTTAAATAAGCATACCTTAAATGCTTTTTGTGTTGACTACTCAAATGGTCTGAGCCCAGGTCTTGGCCCTGATAGTGGACGTAGTTTTCAGAGCGTTGCTTTAGAATGTAGAGGAGGGAAAGGGGCAAAGGTACACAGCATTTTACTCATTTTTCTTTTCAAGGTTCTTCTGTTCCTGATTGGCTCACCTTTTTTTAAATAAATAAGTGCTATATCTAGACTAAGTTTTAGTACTGCTAACAAGTTTTGGTACTACATTAGGAGTAGTACTTTGGTACTACATCCATCGATGACTTGACTTAGCCCATAGTCAGTGACAAGAAAAAAAATTACATTTTTACTAAGATGTCTGAAATAGCATCTCTACAGCTGCCCAAGATGTTTTATTGCACACATGTGACTCTGTGTATAATTTGTCAAACTAATAAACAGCATATACATTCATTTCCTAGTAGTTTTGCAGTAACCACAGTCATGTAGGGTTACTTTCCTGTAGTTGTTTGAGGGCATAGAACACAAAAATTCTGCTGTAGCATTTCTTACATCTCCCTCTTATCCCTACTTCTATATGAAAGGTGTTTAAATTTAGAATTGCAAATTGTGTTTTAAAGATTATTATCTTTAATAATAATACTTTCAGTACTTCAATAATAATACTTCTCATGTAGAGCGGTTATGTTCTCTCATATAAACGAAACTCACTGGCCTCTAAGAGCAACTAATAATACTAATATTGTTGAACTCCTTGGTTTTGTTTGTTTGTTTTTACAGGGGGGAAAAACTAAGTGAAGAACAAGTTGTTTATGTAGCTGTTTGACCATGTGGATAGGCACTTGGTTGATAGTTTAAGTGCTACTTTATGAATGTCTTTGGTATTTCATCTGTTCTTTCAGGAAAGAAAAACTAAACCTCTAGGTTTAGAAAGAGTTTTCTTTTTTAACTCTTGCAAGCAATTTTTTTTAATTGTAAAAAGAAAAACCCACCTAACCACTGTTCACCTAACATTTATGCCCATCTTAAATATCTCAGGAATAATAATTGTTTCCATTTGTGGTACTTACAGGGCTGTTATGTTATTTTCAGCCATGGTAGGTCAGTCACGAACCTCTAAGAATTCAAAATATTTTCTGAGGCTTAATATGGAAAATAGACACCATTTGCATTTTTATTCCTCACATTTCATAATTAGTAGGCCCTCATAGAAATGTGAAAAATAACATTCAATATTTTCTGGTAAGAAGTTTTCCTTCTCTAAACAATTTGAAGATAACTTGAGAAAGGGAGGCCTTTTTGTGGGATTTGTCACACCCTTCAGTTCAAACGTGATACAGAAAATTCACAATGTGTCATTTTTTATCTCATCCTGAAATTAACTGTGGGCTTCTGATTTTTTTTTTTAAACTACTTGATAGCTCTGTTTTCTGAGAGTACTGATGGATCTTCTTCCATCACGAGCTCCATCAAAGTCCTTTTTCTACTTTAAAGTGGAAACTAAGCTATCAGAAACCTAATGTGTTCCTAATGTTATCGGTTGTCGCTGATAACTGGAAGAAAAATTCCAAATTTGTATGTTCTTCTTATTAATGACTTCAGAAGAAACTTCATGAGCAGTCACTGAGTTCCTGTAAGTTGTTATATCATTAGCCTTGTCATGGTGTATTCTAAGTGTCGTGCAATTTGGGTGGGGTGCAGAATTAAGACTTCAGCTGTGAACCAGGAGGTGGATTCAGTTCTTCTCTTGTGGCGGAATGTTGTCTGCTAGTAGAATCTACAGAATGGATTTTTTTCCTGCTATCATTTTATTTCCAGTAGCTCACTGGCATTAGGCAGAAATGCGACTTGAATTTCTATGGGCTTTTCACCACATCCGTTACTTTATTCCTTATCATGTTTTCTTCATTTAAATCTGGAATCTGCTATTTCTTGCGTGTTGTCTGTATGAGTGTGAAAACATATATACTGTCTTCCCTCCAAGTAGTATGTAGGGGAATTTTGTGAACCTAAAAGTAGTGGCTGTAAATGTCCCTTTTTTCCTTACCTGTCTAGGATACAATTAAAACCTGTTTATCTTCACAAAGAGAATTTTTCTTTTGAAGCCAAAGAGTTTTATTCTAAACTCATTACCTGTTCATATGTGCTTCTTTTATCCTTTAGATAATTTTGCAAGATCTCTGAATTTCAAATACAGTTTCTTATTCCTTGTGTTGTCAGCAGCATTCAAAAGTGTAATATATTGAAATTTGTATCAGGAGATACATATATAGATTTATATAAATATCTGGTCTGGGTGTTTTTTTTGTATGTGCTTATTAATTGGTATTTAAGTGCTTCAGACTTGCAGAAGGGAACAAACTGTTGCCTGTATGCAAAAAGCCACCGCTTTTGCTGCCCTGTCACATTAACCAAGACAACAGCCTATAAAAGTATAGTAAGTGCTTCTTCTCTGTTGGGTTTTATAATTTTTTAAAAGTTTGAATAACACATCCTTTAGAATGTAACAAAACCACTAAAATACTGTGCCGTAGCATGTTAAAAGCCATATGTTTTCTTTAGATGTGGTTCTGCTTGTTTTGATTTAATGAAGTAGAATAGAAAATACTATGTTATGTTGTATCATGTATAAATTGAGCTAGAAAGGGGAAAACTGGGTGCACCGACAGGCTGGCCGTGTGTGGTGAGTGATTAGCATCAGCTGAGGAAAGTTTTGTGTTTCCAGACAGGTAAGGTTTCTGTTCCTAATGTGTTGAATATATTTCTTTCCTTAGTTGTACGGTATTCAAACACTATACACTGAAGGTGTTTGCTTGTGTGGGTTTTTTTTAAGTCACCTTTAACTGTACAGAAGGAGGTAATACTACTGCAACCTACTTTACCTGAAGACACAAAAGTAACAATCAGGTCTTATTTATCAGTGTCTTGTTTCAAATTTGTAGAAGTTTGTATTCCCGTGTTTTACCTGCAGTTCAAGAGATTTGGGTCTCTGCGGATGTTGTCCTTTTTCCGTGAACTTTGTCTTGTCGGGTATTCTCAGCATGTCTATTATTCAAGTTTCAGAGTGTTTAGCATCTTGTGAAAGGTATTAATGACTTCTGACTGTGGTAATATTAAACATCAAGGCAGTGTTTATCTATGCATTTTGAGAGTTAATAGACCGTTAGGACTTGACTTTCTGTTTGAATTTAGCAGTCAGGTGGTCCAGAACTACACTGCTGCTTTTTATGAACAGGCAACCTGTTTCACAGATAAAGTTTATGATCAACATTCTCACTCACAGCTATCTTGATGGAGACATAGTGGTATTGGAAAACCACCTAGTATCTCTTCTAGCAGTTAGTGTCATTTTTCCTGCCTTAATTAGGTTTCTGAGGAATAATTTTTCCTGGGTTTTTTTTGATCAAACTAGGAGGAATTCTTCAGATTGCTTTTCAGAATTCTTACCTTTCCAAAATCCATATTGATATAATGCAGAAGAGGCTGAGATTTTGTTTTTTCTGTAGTGTTAATTGTACTCCTTGCTGTATCTGATTTTTGCAGTAGAAATAATGTTAAAAGAACTTCACTGTATTTATTTTATTTCATGTCAGTGCTAGCGTACAGGTGCTTACAGTATGCTGCTAAGGAATGGTGTTAACTAATAGTGTTCTACAAGTCCACAGCAGTACTGACACTTTATGTGGGAATTCCCACTTGTAATTCTATTATCCATCTGATTTTAGTAGTTTCTGCTAAGGTTAATATTTCCATTAAAAACTTAGTGATTTACAGTTTAGTCTTGGTGAATTATTAATAAAAATTTAGCTAAGGTTTCAGAAGGAAGTATGGATAAATGCTTAACTACTAAGTTTTCAGAATAGAGAATTGAAAACTCAATGAGATGAGCAGTTTGTCCTATAATGGGTCTTACAGAATGTTACAGTTTTTTAAACTTTTTTACTGAAATGCTTTATAACAATACAGGCTGCAAATGTGGCTTATATTAATGACTCCTAGTAATTCATACATATTTACTAAGAAAGTAATGAATACATGATAGCTTTTAATGGGTATTTCTCTATTCAGATGATATGTAAGAAACTTACTCTGGATCCTGTGTAGCATTTAAGTTCTGACTGAGAAAGTGCAGAACTGTTTCATGGCTGTTGAAAGAATAACAACAAAAACAAAAATGTGTTGATATTGTTGTGTGTTCAGATGAAAACAAATATTGTCCACTTTAATTTTGCTGAAGCTAGATGAAAGTCCAGTTGTCAAAGACAGAAATTGCTTTTCAGAATTTCTAAAGGGATGCCCATTAAGCAAAAGTGTGAACTTAAATTGCTCTACTCAAAAGAATTTGACTTATGTATAGATTAAGAAATGCTTGTTCATGTTTATGTTCACTGAAGTGTATTAACAGCTCAGACTGACTTTAGTGTACTCTATTATGACATTCGTTTGATCTATTACAGAATAAAATGTGTATTGTTTCAACAGCTAAATCGCACAAGTTCTGCTCATGTTATTGATTGCATTTGAATACTTGACAGGCTTACTTGTAAAGATAATGAATGTTCCTGTGCTGATGACTTCTGAGTTCTGTTGGTGTGACAAACCTTTCTCTTAACTGATCACTTTGTTTACAATTTGATTACAAATCAGTCACTTTTTTTTTTTCCCCCTAAGAATTCAGTTTTGCATGCATAAGTTTCTCAGCCATCTCTGTGACCTAGTTGTACTTTTTGTGAGTGTAAAAAGTAGCAGAGTATCTAGAAGTGGTTCTGATACTCCACTACTAGATTTCTGACTAGGAAAATCTAGGGTTCTATCTAAACTTGATAGGTATTTCAGAACTTGGAATTATTTCTAAGGTTTTATAAATAAAAAAAAAAATCCAGAAAGTATGGGTGATATTAAAATAATACTGCCAAAATTTTGGGGAGTTTTTTACAGAGGTGGTAACTGTTGAGATAACTGCTGTGCGGAGCATTCCTGTGGCATGATGCTGCATAAATTGTCTTGCCTATTGGTACCTGGACTCATTTTCCAAATGTTCAGGAAAACAGAGAAATTGAGTTGGTCGCTTGCAAGGCAGCACAATTTATGTCTGATGGCTACTACTGAAGTAATAGGAATTAGGAGTGAGTTCATACCCAAATTCAGAAGTAGTCTTGATTAGATGCTCAGTGGGAAGTAACGCTTAAAACATCTTTGCGCAGTTGGTTACTTGTTGTACCCAACACTCTTGAGCAATGTTCTTCCTGCTTTTGATATTTATCCACCAAAGAAAGAATTGCCACTAGATATTGGTGTCCAGTATTATGTCTGTATCAAGCTTCATGTTTTCAGTTGTGTGACCAACTTCATACTTGAGAAACCGGATGAACGTTGCATTAAAACTGTATCGTGAAATAATTTGTTAATACTGTCTTTAAGATACCTGGGATACTTAAAGGGAGATTTTTCATAGTAATTTAAGATGATTACACTTGAAAAGATGAAAAATTCTGGTTTAAAATGTTGGTTTTCTTATTTCCTTGTGTAGCTATGTAGGAAACCTCTCCAGAGATGTGACTGAAGTTCTTATACTTCAGTTATTCAGCCAGATTGGACCATGCAAAAGCTGTAAAATGATAACAGAGGTAAGGCTTTCCCCATCCAGAGGGGCAGCAAATATAATGTAACTTAGGATAAAGTTGTGCAACATAAATGGAGTTGGGGGCTTCTTTTGACATTACTGGTAGTGATTTTTTTAGGTTGATTGTGTTTGACTTTTGAGACAACTTTTTGCAGAAGAGACCTTTTACTGTCTACAGTGCTGTACTTTTGCCTGTAGCCCTCACATACCTTCTACCAGCTGATGAGATTCCAATTTATTTAAAGGATTGTTACCCCCTCTTTTCAGAACCACGTTGTTCTCATGATCAGAAAACTTGTTTCAAGAGTTATTCATGGCTATTTTGTACATTTTTCACTCTATTTGAACATGAGCCTCAGTAATTCTTTTCCCTCTCATGTAAATACTTCTTCTCTGTGGATGAAAAGTAAAAAATCCTTCAAAATAAGTTCTGCTCTTCCCAAGCCTCTTCTGTGCCAGTGCAAATAGATCTGCACCTCTCTGTTCTTAAATTATTATTTTTTTTTTCTTGAAACCAAGTGACAAAATTCCCATAGTATTCCAGATAAGGTCTTTTGTACAAACTATTGGTAAGTATTACTACTTTCTTCTCTCTGTTGTAAGTACTCTGATACATTTAGGCTTGGTAGCCATTTCTGTGATCTTGTTGACACATCCTAGACAACTTCTCGCTCCCTAATATTTTTCCTTCCTTCTGCATTTATAACTGATAAACTCAGAGCATGTAGGGACTAATTGGAACTGTTGCTATGTTTAGTCTTTGATTCTTCGACTCTGATTTTCTATATGCTCTTCTTTACTTATTATGGTTCGTACTAACTGGTAATTACAGATTTCCTGAGTATAATACATTTATTTTTTTTGTCAAGATCCTTAATGAAAGTACTAGAAGGCAAGTCTTGTGACCAGACTTCTCTAGGAACACTACTATTAGCTCCTCTGTAGTCATCTTTTCCTTTCATTGTTACACATGACTTTTGTTTTAGCTGCTTATTATCCACCTGATGCTTGTTTAATCACTCTCATCTTTGTCTTAACTAATGGTTTTCCCTGTGTACTTTATTAAAACTTTTTAGTGACAAGCTCTGCCGCATTTTCTCTAAGTTTATTGGAGAAAGAAAACTAAACAGAATGATAACAGAGCACAGTTGTTAGTTTTTCTCTGGATAAACAGTTTTGGTTGTTGTGTGCTGTTCATAAATAAGGTACTGCTGCTGCAACCTCCAGCTGATTGAGAGCATGTTGCATCAGTTTGATTTCTTGATAACTACATGAGAAATTCCAACACTCATTTTACCTTGGTTTAGGCTTTGTGGTTTTAAGATTTTACATAAACATAGAAGTAACCAGTGAGACATCTTAATGAAATAAGTAGGTAAACAAAAAACTCCTTGCAGCTATATTCAGTCTTACAGAGGTGAACGCACTCAACTGACCTTAGCACCTGTCACCAAGCAGTCACCAAATGCAGGTTGGATTCTAGACTGGAGCTGGACTGCAGCTACAGTGCTTTTAACTGTCAAAGTACCTGTTCATATTGTCCATCCTTCCAATCAATGTATTGTAAACTTTTCATAGGCACAGAGTTACATTTAAGTGTTCTTACCTGTCAGTTGTTATTACCACTATCAAGTTTATACTGGAATGTTTTCCTTTTGTGACTTTTTTTTTTTCCCCCCTTCTCTAGACAGTTGAGTCAACTGTTTGGTCACTCTCTTTTTCATTTGTAGAATGTGACATCAACATGTCCAGCATTTAGATTTTCAGTGTTTATTTTGGGGTATATAATACCCAGAGAGATGGTGTGACTACCATTTACAGATATCTTGAACACCTGAAGATCTGAGCATCTGCAAAAAATGGTCTTCTCATGTTCAGACAAGTTCTTAGTGTGACAGAAGACCTTCCCACCATCTAAAAGTAAAATTACACTTCAGCTGAAGTCTAGTTTTGAACTCCAGTTTTTGTACTCATTACATCTTTTAGGCAGATTACATCCAATGTTAAAGTTAGCATTCTAATCCTCGTTTCCACTTGATCAACTTTTCTGAAAACTTCTATATTCTCTGCACTTAATACGCTGGTACATTTAATACTTCAGTGAGCTTGCTTTGTCAGTTAGTGTTTTTTAAGGTGATTCGATAGGCCATCCTGCAAAAACAGGCTATACCTAAGATTTAACAGAGTAACAGTCAATTGATTAATATCTTTTTTGCTCAGTCAAACTATTTTTGAGTCCTTTTAAAGGGATATTTCCCAGTTGCTGAGTATAACATTTTTCACTTGAGCCTGAGAATATCATCTTCTAGGTTGCTGTCTGCTAGTGATTTTCAAGCAAATAAAAGGAGAGATTTCTTAAGTTGGAGGAGAGAGAAAATTGGCGAAAATGTATCTGGGGAACACGCCTTTCAAGCTTTGAGTATATGTGTGAGGCAGAGGACTATTTTTGTTTTTCTCTCCATTCTTCCCCTTTTTCCTCCCCTTCCATCCAGTCTGCAGGTCAGTTTTCTGGTAGTTGTATTAGTGTAGTAAACTTAAAGTACTGAGCCCTCATACAAAGTAAATAATACTTGAGAAATTGCTAGACCTTTAAAAAAATTCCATCTTAATAATTCTTGCATTTAAGTGTAATGTCAAAGGCTATTTCATAAATCTAATGCGAATAATTCTTAAAACTTCTAGCTATAAGTAATATATTTTCCTGGATTTTCTTCTCAGCAACCCGATAGCAGAAGGGTCAACTCTTCTGTTGGATTTTCTGTTTTGCAGCATACAAGCAATGACCCTTATTGCTTTGTGGAATTTTATGAACACAGAGATGCAGCTGCTGCATTAGCTGCTATGAATGGGAGAAAAATTTTGGGAAAGGTAAGTTGCTTACATCATAATATTAGATTTAAGGAATATAGATTTGTGCAAAAATATTAATGAAACTGTGGGGCGTACGATTTGTTGAAGACTTTTACCAAGGTTAAACATTGTTTGAATAATATTTTAAATATACTGATTTTAAGAAGTAAGTCTTGTTTAGGAAACATAGTTTATGATGTTCTAATTACTACAGTGCTTTATATTGATTGATGATTTGTAAACATTGACAGTTATAACCCACCCTTGAATTAACTTATAAAATGTAAGGATTTTGTGAATTTATACTAAATCTTATACTTATTTTCAGGAAGTCAAAGTAAACTGGGCAACAACACCAAGTAGCCAGAAAAAAGATACATCCAGTAAGTAAAGTAATACCACAGTATCACTTCTACACAAATACTTCACAACGTGGTAATAACTTGTCATAAATGCATTCAAACATAACTTTTCTCCTCCCCATTCTTGTGTTTAATAGAATTTTGCAAACTAATTCTTCTGTTTCTGCTTTACAACTGGGGAAACTGGAGTGAACAGATTAAATTGCTGCTGCTCATCTAATGGAATCGTGGGCGTTCCTGGTTCCCAGTGCTGTGTGCAGAGCATCACTTTCTCAGGAGTTGAAATTTTAGATAGCAGTTAAATATTTGATTAGTAAATTGTTTATTTTCAGATCACTTCCATGTGTTCGTTGGGGATTTAAGTCCAGAAATAACAACAGAAGATATCAAGTCAGCATTTGCTCCTTTCGGTAAAATATCGTAAGTATCATAATAAACATTTCTAATATCAGTTAGAAAATATGACAGGGAAAATTTATTTCTGAGTTGAAGTGTTATTTCTTGTCTTTCTAGATAATTTTTGTGATGTTAATTTCCTTATGGTGGGTGGGGAGTAAAGAGGGGTTGTTGTTTGATCTCAGTATCTATCATGATTGTAAATACAATAATGTGATTGTGCTCTGGTTTTGCTGAAAGCAATGTGCTTTTAACCTACATTATATGCTAATGTCCTTCAACTTTTTATTAAAATTTGATTACTGTGTAACTTTGTTCAGAATGTGTACAGAATAGTGACTTGACAAATGGTGTATGTTGTATTCTCAGTGTATTTTATATGCATTCATACCGTGTTTTATAGGCAGTATAGAAAATTGGGCAATCAGAATATGATTTTATGAAGCAGGTAGCTGAATAACTTGTGAATGTTTTGAAAAAAGCTAATATTTATGAGAATGAAATAGATTATAAGGGGGGTGAATTAAGATTACAATATTTAAATAACAGAATGGTGGATTTACAACATGTGCACATTTCTGCCACTTAAGAGAATGTTTCTTTAAACTTCTCGTAGATCATTCAGGTGGTACCAAATCACCTGGTGTTTTAATTGAGCATGTTTAACATGCAAGAATGCGAGTGCTGAAGTATATATGTCTTTAAAAAGAGTACTGCTACAAAAAAAGTCTGTTAATCTTCTAAGTTGCACATGAACATTTTTATACTGCTTTACAGGAATATATTTCTAAGAACAAAATTCTTATTTTTCTCTTGTTCTGTACACATATTTTTATATGAATCATAAATCTTATTTCTTACCTCTGCTATTTTGTTTACTTTGCTTTTTGTCTCTTAATGTGGTAAGTAGTACTGTTTAAAAATCAATTTAAAGAGAATAATTCAGGTTTTCTGTTTCTCAATCTATATTTATACCTGAGACCTGCAGTTTTTCTAAAGTCCAAGTCACAATTAAAAGTAATAGCATTCTGGTTATTTTGCAGAATTGCTCATAAGAATGGACAGGATCTTGAAGGCTAACTGCAAGGAACTGTGCACACTGGAACTCAGTTGTAGATTTTTTCTCATTTCTATTTATTCTTATTATACATTATTTATATATACATATTTTAGTATTTACATTTTAACATTCTATATTCAGTGCAGTTCTATATTTCCAATCATTTTAACTTACTCACTAAAATTTCTGTGTAAATTTGTTGTTTTCGTACTGGTGTGCTTAGCATTGTTGTTAGTTTTATTCTCCTTTCTTAAATTTCTGAAAATGTCAATTTTTCAAAATTTACAGCTGCCCAAACTCCAAAATGATGGTAGAGAATTGACCAAGAAAAATAAAGAAATCTGTTAACAGGCCATGTATGCCTTTTAATTCCTATTTTTTCCTCTTTTTCGATTTTTTAATATTTCATATATTTTGTATCACTAGGCAGAAGACATTTAACTATTTAGAAAATGCATGGTAAATTAGATAGAATTGTTACAGTAATTTATAGAACAGTAAACCTTAGAGGACCCTAGCCAATAGAATATTAGAAAAGGAAACTTTGTTTCTCTTATACTTCAAATTTGAACATTCTAGTTTTAGCCACTATAGGTTATGTGGATAGGTTGCATGTTTATTACATGTTATTTTTTTTTGTCCTACTGCTTTTTTCTAACAGGTAAAGAAGCAATAGGGGAGAGTTCAGGAATGACTGTAGTTTTAGGGCTAACTGAATTTATAAGAAAAAATTATGCTCACAATACAGTGTGTGTGGTTCCTTTTAGTTTTTATTTTGCAGGTTATTAATATTACCCTCATATAGCTGTGCTTCTTTTCACAGGGATGCACGGGTAGTTAAAGATATGGCAACTGGAAAGTCAAAAGGCTATGGTTTTGTATCTTTTTATAACAAACTGGTGAGTAATCACAATGTAGATTTAAAGTAATTGCATATTCTCCACTTCTAGTTTTGCCTCTCTGTTTATATATTCACTATGTATGAGACTTTCCCAAGGGAAATAAATTTGTGTGTACGTAACAAGTTTTCTTTAGTCAGAAACTTCTATTATTTGTGGTTAAGGGTTGAAACAATTCAGATGACAGTGATGCTATGAGAACATTGTGAAAAGGAGGTTTGAGAACATCGTGAAAGAAGATGCCTGAACATAGACAGCTTGTTTGGGTGTGTTAGGGTAGTTCAGCTTAGTCTGTGGAACCGTCTCTCTTACGGCAAGTTGAGTGCCCGGTTCGATTGGTAGTGCTTACAGTCTCTTAGCAGAGGCACCGTGCCAGGTCCAGTGTGGTTCTGTATGTTAAGCTAGGAGCCGCTGCAAAATGGCATCCTGGAGCTCTCGTCCCAAGGAGTGCAGTGCCACGCTACACAGCAGGGTTTGGTGTTTGCCGGGTTTAGGTCCATGCCAAAGCTCAGTATTTCTGGGGACCTAATGCAGCCAAGCGTGTCATACACTGAAGTATGGCTGGGTTTATTTGCTTGAGCTCTGCGCCTCAGTGAAGTTCTTGGTTGGTCTTTTGCTTTGAGTTGTTAGAATGTTTTGAAATCTATGATGGTTCTTTCTATTGAGCGATTAATTTGCAGCTAAGAGTTGATTCTGTACTTCTAAAGCATTTTGCTTGTGCATATTGTAAAACCTGAGATTGTCCTTGGTTTTGTGTTGGGTGTCATTACATAATGATGATGATATGTATGCTTAGGAAAACAAGCTTCTGACAAGTGACTAGTATCCCTTTCTGATACAGATATTAATTATTGTAGAATTTAATCAGTATAGTGCTGATAAAAATAGTGCTGTACCCTACTATTTATAGCAATACAATGGACTCAACAAGTAATTCTTGGTTATTTTGAAGTTAAATCTTTGACAGCATAAGAGAATTGTGAAAATTATTTGGAAAATTGAGCAGTATGTGTTTAGAGGTACACTTAGGACAGCATGGGCAACCTGTGTAACTAGTTTTCCTTATTTTGCATAGGAAAACCACATACAGTTAAGGATTTTAGGCATATAAGCCTGTTTGTGTGGTCAGAAGTCCTACATGTCAAGACTTTCTGTCTTCTGTAACAGTTATCTGAAGCTGAATCTTAATCAGAAGAAAAAGTTGGAATTTCTTCTCTTCAGATTTGCAAATGCCATAAGATACTACAACTGAATGCCTTGATTCAGTGTATTTTTCCCATTTGCACTTTGTTTATTTTATGTTGCAGCTGAAATGGACAAGAGGAATAGATATCTTATTTCCTTGTACCCCTCTTCCCTTATTGTGCAGTTGTGTTTGGTTTGCTGTGACATTAGGGGAAATGTAACAGTCATATGGAATGCAAGTTACTGGATTCTTTTAAGTCTGAGCCATAAAAACTCCGGTTTAAAATTTATATTCATTCTGCAAAAGTAATGGATGAATCGTAAATCTAATACTAAAAAGTACTTCTGAAATTTGTGTTGATTGCTGTTCATTCAAACAGCAGCTGCAGCTATAGGGTTACTGCATGAACAGTTTAACACCTGTTTTTTGGAATTTATTGTCATCCTGCTAGATATGGGGAAGTGGGATGTGTTCCCAGAGTTCAGGTACTCCAGTCTGAGGTCTTAGTGCACACCACGGTTATGAGAAAATTAAACTCCTACTTTGAACCAGAACAGTTATGGAATGCGCTCCCTTCCATTTTTGTCAGAGCTATGATCCTCAGGACTGGCAGCAAGATTCATTAGAGCTAGTTTCCTTTCTAAGTCAGTTTGTAACTTACTCTATATTTTGGGAGAAAGAGTACTTGAGTAAGTTTTTTGTTGTCTGGTGCTTTGTTTGGTGTTCTTTTTGTTTTTCTTATTATTATTGGTCATCTCATAGTTTCTTTTTGTATTTACGTATTGTCTTCAAAATGAGCACTCTGTATTTAGAACTTAAGAGGATTGAGGTCCTGAGTGATTTGAGTTTGAGACGAGTCGGTTGCAGCTGCTCAGACATAAATTGTGTGCCTGCAGAGGGCAGAAGAGAGGATGGGATGGGGAGGTGTGCAAATAGTAAATAAAAGGAAGCTTACTTGCACAATCTGTTTGTACCTCAGCATTGCAGTTTTAGTTTCTTGAACTACCGTTCAGCCTTCCCAGAACTTAGAATTTTTCTACCTCAGCTTGGCTTATTATGTTGAGTGCATGTTAAGATTCTGAAAAACACAGATCTTATTATACAATGTCTTTTGCAAACATGGTGTAAATGTTACTTGGGCTGCATCTGAGAAATTTTCCAGTGAGGGATTTTGAAGATTAAAAAGTCTTCCCTGACTTTTAATCTGTTACTATTAAATACACTTCTGTATGTTTCAGTACAATCAATTGACCAAATAATTTGATTTAAAAAAAAATATAATTAAAATTATAGTTGCTAGATTTCAGTAATTGCTTCTGGCATCTGTATCACCGTTGTACTTTTTTGGGCAGCCTTCAAATATTCTGATACAGATGCTTGTTGTGTGAAGTTAATATATACGTGATTGTAATAGGCTTCTGACTTGCGTGTAGAAAATGGGGATGGGAGGAAGGTTTTACCAAATCGGTTTTGAGGGGCTTCTCTGTAACTAATTGGCTTCCTGTTACTTCATTTTTGCCTGCTTGCTGTAATTGTTCACAATTTCATATACTCTTAAGTACTGTTATTGATTTTGTCAACAGAATTAACTGACAACTCAGTCTTTCTTAGAAGTAGACTTGTACATACTTCTTGTTTAGATGTGTTACAACCTTTATTTTAATCTCCTTAGGATGCAGAAAATGCTATTGTACACATGGGAGGCCAGTGGTTGGGAGGCCGTCAGATCAGAACTAACTGGGCAACACGAAAACCACCAGCACCCAAAAGTACACAAGAAAGTAAGACCTTCACGTAATGCTGTGTTGTGTTTGCACTCTTGCATGTCACTGTTCAGTGGAGAAATAAAACATAATGTTGCCAAAATCATGTCACTTAATTAATATCTAGCTTTACTTCCAGGTCTTAAAGAATAGATTTTTTTGGGTGTGTTGTGTCAACGTGATGGTGACACTACTAGTCTGTCATAAAATACTGAATGTGTTTGTTAAATGTATAATCTGTACTTGTGTATGAGGTAAGTGTCTTAAGTATATGGGACTCTGTGGTTACTGTTAGCCTACTGGTTAAAAAAAGCCCTCTCTCTTTATAGATAATACAAAACAATTGAGATTTGAAGACGTAGTAAATCAGTCAAGTCCAAAAAATTGTACTGTGTACTGCGGAGGAATTGCCTCTGGGCTAACAGGTATGATTTCTTCCATTGCTTTTTTATTACTGAAACTTTTCAGACACCCAAGATGGTTACTAATTCAAAAACATTGTATGTTGTAGATCAACTTATGAGACAGACTTTTTCGCCATTTGGACAGATCATGGAAATAAGGGTGTTTCCAGAAAAAGGTTACTCATTTGTCAGGTATGGACAGAGAAAAAATGAGATCTGTGATTTTGCTAATGTAGTGATGTTTCATCTTTCTGTAATTTCATGTGATTGAACTTCTGCTGGTACATTAAAAGCTGTCACCATATGTTCATAGAAAAATTTGAAACTTTAAAAAGTGACCACCAATCTTTTTACCTGAGAAGATGAATATCTGTGAAAGCAGATCTTTGTCTCTGGATTTCCTGTATGTATGGAGTCACTGTTTTTTAACAATCAAGTGAAAGTACTATAAAGGATAACATTAGTTTGTTTTTACATCTTTTAGATTTTCAACCCACGAAAGTGCAGCACATGCTATTGTTTCAGTTAATGGAACCACAATTGAAGGACATGTTGTTAAATGTTACTGGGGTAAAGAGTCCCCCGATATGACAAAAAACTTCCAACAGGTAACTGCACTTAACCTTTTCACTGTATCACAAAAGCACTTGTCTATATACCCATAATGCCTTCCCAGTTACAATAGCTAAATTTTGTGGTAGTGTTGTTATGAAATTCCATGTTCTGTCTCAGTTATGTTCCAGTTGTTCATCAAATTGGGCTAGTGATTTTGATGGAATATCTGTTACTGTCTTCTGGATATGATTCGAGGTGGGGAGAAATCAGGTAATTCTGATTCTTGCTAGTTCACTAACTGCAGACAAAGTGACTGTCCAGCCAAATATTCTTCCATATTTCAAACACACACAAATATATTTTTCAGTACAAGGATCTAATTAAGTCGCAGTGATGTCTTATTTATTTTTTCTGATCTCATTATTGCTCATTTTAGCCCTGTGATTGATGTAGCCAAAAATTTTGCTTTCAGCGGCACAGAAGGAACATCATCCATCTCTAGAACCTGAAGTACTATGATTTTTTTTCTCTCCTTAGGTGGATTACAGTCAGTGGGGGCAATGGAGCCAAGTATATGGAAATCCACAACAGTACGGGCAATATATGGCTAATGGGTGGCAAGTACCATCATATGGAATGTATGGCCAAGCATGGAATCAACAGGGTTTTGGAGTAGAGTGAGTAATTTTATTTTGTTTTTTAGAATATTCCAAGAATGTTGTATTTGAGTTTCAAGCTCATTTGGTTCAAGGATTGCATGAGCTTTCAAGTCTTATGTGGACTCGTATGTGCTTAAAGCTTATGTTTAATGATTATCGTGGACCAAATAATGGGGTGAGTCACTCTGACTTGTACTTGATCCCACATCTTATGTGTATGGGTGGTTTGAGACTCAAGGCATACAGACTACTTCTATGGTAGAGTTTCAGATGGTGGTCATATTTGATACCTAAAACTTTTCTGGTTTCTGACTTGAGGTGGTGAATACTGGAGAGTCCAAGCCAGGGAGCCCAGGTATTTGCATAAAGGGTTCACAGTCATAGAATCATAGAATAGTTTGGGTTGGAAGGGACCTCTAAAGGTCATCTAGTCCAAACCCCTGCAAGGAGCAGGGACCATCTCCAACCAGATCAGAGAGAAGAAACTACTTACTGACATTTGAACTTGCACAGTTTCAGAATTCAAGTGGGCTTACAGTAATTGATCTCTTCAAGATGGAAGTCTTCGCAAAGACTTTTTGGTTTAATATACTTTTAAAATAACTTCTTTGTTTATGTAATTCTTCATTATCTCTTGCCAATTAAACATGTTAAGCCCTGATAAACCTGTTGCTGGTATCCATGCTAATTAGGCATTGAGAAATTTTTGCATTTCTGCATCACTGATGTTGACTTACAGCCACCTGTGTATGTGCATGCCTTTGGAGGCAGTTGTCCTATGCAACTAATAGCCAAGGTTTGTGGGTTTTTCTTTGTTCTTAAAAAGCTTATGATATTTTCAGGAATCACATGTTGAAGAATCAGCACTTAACCTGAATTACTCATTAAAGAGAAAAATGAATTGTTCTATTTTGATATGAATAGTAGTGGAGGAAGTATGCTTTTGTGTCTTTCTTCTGGTCTGTTGTCTTGTAAATAACTTGACTAGCTTGCATGATTTTTTTTTTTTCCTTTTTTTAACCATCCTGTTTCTTTTTAAGCCAATCTCCATCTGCTGCTTGGATGGGTGGATTTGGTGCTCAACCTGCCCAGGGACAAGGTGCTCCTGTAATACCTAACCAAGCTGGATATGGTATGGCAAGCTACCAAACGCAGTGAGCTGGGACTCTGTTTAAAAGTGTGTATTTCATGATAGGCTGCAGTTTCCAGTGACATTCTGAAGACTGGAATGTAGACAATGAAAAAAAGAAAATATTTATTTTAAAAATGGAAATGTTTGGAACCTTTAGCACAGCTTTGCTTTGGTGAAGGACACAAATGTCTTCTAGTTCTGCCTTTTTAAGTTTTTGTTCATGATGGATATGAACATGTTTTTCTTTGTGTACAAAAATTAAAAATAAAGTCAATAAAGACAATTCTGACTACAAATTTTGATATAGTAGGAGAAATGGCTAATGAATTTGATCTTTAGGTTACCATTCCATTTTTTTTTTTTTGTTCTGTCTTCAGTGTTTTATATCACTGTGCTTTTTAAGAGATACGACATGGAAAAGCAGCAAGTTGCTTTTAGTTGAACACACATCCTGAAATAAACTGTGGACCAATCATTACAACCTGCTAGACAGTATTGATTTTTCAAGGAACCTATGGGCATAGCTCAGAAAGTATATGTAGGTCTTGGAATAATTTTTTTAAAAAGTATTTAATTTTTCTACATGCTTAAAGAAAACAGTCCGATACAAAGAATAGTTCAGTCTAAAATGAAAAACAGTACTGTCTGAGTAATTTCACATAACTTACTGTCCACATTCAGGCACACATTTTCAGAGATGGTTTGCTTATTAAGACTAGTGATTTGCATTTAATTTTGAGAAGTTAAAATGTTTCTGCAAGTATGTTGTTTGTATTCAAATCAGACAGTCATACTTGTGCTTTTACATAAAGTTTGAAGGCTACACATTGTAAATATTTCATAATTACAGTGTTTCAAAAGCATGCTCAAACATAGAAGTAGCAATGTAATTATTCAAAGTAATACTTAATATACTCTACTGCTTTAAATGCAGTAGATTGACAAGAATGTGCAAGACTGACATTTCCAAAGTTGGCTATTATGTAAAGTTACATAAAGAACTATAACAAAGAGCCTTAATTTTAATTTCATAAATCTTTAATGCATCACCTTTTTGTCATTAGAAATACGAATTTTTGCTTTACATTATTTGGTATGTAAATACCTTGGTTAACAACCTTGTAAACCTATTTCAAGGTTATTATAAGTTGTATAGTATCTTGAGTGTTTTGAAAAATCTTGATGTTTTTTAAGTCTAGAAATATTTTGCCCAAGAATTTTTTAACAAGATTGTTAAAAACATCTTATTTTAGAGAATATTCAATGTGCCATTTGGTAAATGGAGATGCAGTTGAAACAGTACACTGAGTCGTGACTTATTTTTAATTAAAGTTTTTGTCTTTATGGATGGTTTGCATGTGATGAACCTGTACAGAGGCTGGGTTGTTTGTGTACTGAGTGTGTAAATGGATAAATCATGAAGATGTTTAAATGGTATACTTGGGTTATTTCTGAATTATTTTATGGATACGTTGATACAAACTGCCTCAATAAATTTGAAGTTGAAAATGAATGTAAGTTAGATATAAGTACTCTGTCTTACCTGTGACAGCTAGGGGGTGCAAATGTTTCAGCTGTATACTGAAATACACTGAGGCAGGCACAATTAAAAAAAAAAAAAAATAGGATTTGCAGTGATAGTTCAGTGAAGCAAACTTGCGTTTTAAAAGAAGTGGAATGTTTGATTTTGGAGCTGGTAGTTCTGAGTGTCTGAGAAGCTGCATATTTTTATCTTTTCTGTTTCTTACCATGCAGGTGTTGCAAGTTAAAATAGATTTTGAAATGGAAACTTGCAGTTTTGTTAAACCCAGCCAGGTTGTGCAAATAACTACACTTAATGCTGTAGCAAATCACATGACGTTTTTTCCTCCTCTACTACTTGACATGCTTGAATAGTTCCTTGACTTTTAGATCAGGTTGAAAGTGAGATATTCTGGAAGAGCAATTTAGTCAGTTGGCTCAGCTGTACCCAGAGATACTTGTAACTCTGGGCACTTAATGCATGCAATAATGACTGAAGTTAGTGTGGAACCATAAGTGCTTGTGATGAGAGAATTTGCCCTTTATCTCTGTTTCCTCTTTATGGTATACGTAGTGTTTTTCTGCTGAAGTTAGGAATCTTGTCTACAGGACTTTTGTTTTTCTATAAATCTTGTATATATGTGTATATCTACGCGAGGATCGGCCTATACATTGTAGTTTGGAAAAAAAAAATCACAAGTAAGTCTCCATTTTTGTTACACTTACCTGGTTTAAAAGAAAATCACACGTCAGTAGATATATGAATTGCAAGTTACTTTAGTATTTCTTAGACTTCACTTGAAGTCTGGGGTCTCTACGTAATTCTAGGTGTTTGACATATGACTGTGTTCTGGATGCATGCTGGTATGTAAGCAGTATGTTCTTTCGGCACTACTGAAGATTTAGATGATGCAAGTACATTGTCACATAAATGCCCATATAAATGGGTGTAAGCCTAAGGCAGTGATCTTTCAGGTCTCAATGCGTAGATCACCTTAAATCTGATTATTTAATATGCCTGCTGTAGAGCTGGGCCATATCTGACCTGTATTTCAGGATGAAAGATAGGATATACTTTCTCATTTAAGTCTTTTGTCATTGATTTTTATACAGCTTTTCTTTAATGGCGATCTTTCTTCACAGACTGCTCAAGATATGGGAGTCTCCAGTGTTCTTTAATGTTTCTATAGCACTGTGAGGAGGAGTTGTAATTGGATTGCGTTTTACTCAGTAGCATTCATAAATGCGTCACTGACAGTGTTTTGGCACCAAAGAGCCTCTTGCACCATACTGCTTTTATGAGTGACTGTTACACTGTTGTAATTTCTCTAACTCCAGAAATCAACCACTACCTAACCCCTTACCACTAGGATCTGGCTTTCAAAAAGTATTGCTTTATCATGGCTGAAGTTGATGCGTGCAACCTGGGGCAAGGTTGTAATCTGCGTTTGCAGAAGATGTTCAATAAAAGTGAAACATGATAAAGGGCTTATCCTGTATTGTCATCTGTCAAAACTTTGTCTCCCCTTGCTGTAAAACTGACAACAGGCATACAAGGCTGAACTTGTAAACTATGCACTTGCAATCATGTAAAAGATGTTTGATTTAATATTTTTCATACAAATCCATTTTGTATTTTGCAGAGTTACAGTAGTAAGGCTGTAAATCTAAGGTTACGTGTAGCTTTTCATCAGTCCTGCCTCCTTGTGTATGTTTGCTAACAGTTTTCAGACGTACTCTTCCTGCAGAATCTTCTTCCTTATGGAGACAACTTCATGAGACAGCTGTGCACCGTATCAGAACCATTTCCTTCATTTCACTTGTCAAAAAAGCCTCATGGTGATAACGCTTAGTTTTGCAGAAAATTTAGTGATTTGTTTTTCTTGTGTTTGTACACAAGGAAGTAGACTTAAACTGTAGGGACACGATTGGTGTCTGATACTTCTTAATTATATGACTGTTTTTGAACAAGGGCACAAGTCTTTGAATGATGTGGAACTGTTTCCTTGTCAGCAATAAAAGATTTTGTTGCACTGTTCTTAATATTGCAAAATACAGGCAATCTTTTATTCAGTAGACTTCAGAAAAATGGATGAGACTTGTAAAGATAGTGTTTTGACTTGAATCTTCATACATATATATGTATATATTTATATATATACACACACGCACACAGTTTGGGATCTGGATTGATGCTGTAATAGCCAAAGGAAATTGTTCTTTTGCAATTGAGTGAGAATTTATTTGTTCTGATCATATGTGGTGCCTATTCAACATCGGTAGATTGAAGGATTTCGCTGTTTCTGTTTATAAAAAGGCAACTGCAAGCCAATAGGTGCTGAGATCTCTGTTGTGTTTCGTTTTAGCCAACTTTTGTGAATCCAGTTGATTGTTTAAAATTTGGAGATTTGTGTTTTCCAGTAGCACATTTGTATATCCAGTACCCACATGGATAAAATCCCCCCTACCTTTACCATCACGTCAAATCAAAGAAAATGCTGAAATGTTTACTGTATCTTTTAAAAAGTAAAACATTGAGGACTTTATGTTGATGAGTGAACAATGATACTGTCATCTTTCTGGGGATGTATGCTGATCTAGATCATGGATGTGAATGACATGCTCTGCTCACTGACTTTTAAAGGGTAATGACTCAAAGTTAATTTGACATCAGTAATGATTATTTGAATACAAGTTAGTCTTGCTTAAATACACACAGCCACTCATGGTTTGATTAAAGCTGATCTGAATCTTCTTGGTTATTAAAGTATTCCTGAGAAACTGTGGAAAGAAACATTGCTTTACCTTGTATCTTGGTATTCAAGCTGTCAGTAAGACATTGGAATTGTATAGATGGTATTTTTTTTGTTTAGAAAAAAAACACTTAATGGAGTTGTGTCAGGGAATTCAGTGTAAGCTGACTTTTCTGTAGTGATGAGTCACAGCGTTTGAGTATTTCCCTTTGAATACAAGAGATGGGTCACTATTCTTCGCATGAACCCAGGTTCTCACTGATCCCAGATACTGCGCAGCTTTCTTTCCCAGCTGCTTGCAGAGATGGGAGGAGAAGGAAATGGAAAAATGGTGAGACTAGGTGGTACGCATGCCAGACTAGTGTGAGTGATGCAGCAGCATCAGTGCCAAGTCATACTGTCAAACATACTTAAAATCATGACAGGCTTGCACAGATACTGCAGCAGTATCTGAAGGATTGTGACCATTCACACACAAACTTGCTTTGTCTGCTTGCTTAAAAAAAAATGTTTTAAAATTGCAAAAATAGAGACCATGTAACTTTTGGCCGTTTTCTTTTTGGTTCCTGAGAAAATAGATGTGCATTAAGCAGTCAAACTAGAATACCTAAGTGGACTAAAGGAAGAAAATTTAAAGGAGCAAATTGCATTAAGCCTCTGAATTTGTAGACCTTTGCTTAATTTAGATGTTTTAGCTTGGCATTCTATTGTTTGCCTGTATTGACTCTTTTGTTTGTATAATTGAAGTAGTTTGAGATAAGCCTAAGTGTTTGTTGAATGTCTTCCCATTTTTCAGATGTGTCATTTCTGGAGTAGGGCTGGGTAGGAATTGAATAAGAATTGCAAGTCCAGCACATGAAACTCTGAATAATGCTTACACTTCCTAGATGCAAATTGACTCACTAGAGCCAACTTTGTGGAAGTTTAAATAGCACATGAGATGATGAAAGCTGCTATCCTCCATTTGAGTAGTGAGTTCTTTAACTGTAATAAATGGAGGATTATTGTTGGGGTACTGTTCCATGAAAAATGTTCTTTGTGGTTTCTTTGGTCCTTTCAGTGAAGCAGATCTTTTTTTGTTCCCCAAATAATTTGTTTCCTTTAATGTTGGGTTATCAAGTGTGATGGAAAAAGCCAATTGGTACAATTTATTGCTTTATATACCAACTGACAGAACTCTGTTACTGACTGTGGGGAAAATACCTCTCATTTATTAAAAGGACCGTTTAACTTTGCAGTATACCTTTGTAAAACCATTTCTCCTTGATTTTTAATTACACCTGAAAGCACAAGGAGGCTACACGAATACATAGACTGTAAAGATGGCATCAACCTCTTGGAGCTGCTGTTAATGTGCTACGACTACTGTACCAGATCACTGTTGTACAGTCAAATGCTGGAAACATTTATGCCTTGCTTTGCTTTGTTTTAAGTGCAAAGCTTGTGTTCTGCAGAGCATAAACCTGTCCTGTTTATTTGCAAATATCCAGAGAATACTGAGGTCCATCATTATTTTCTGAACTCCTGTTTAGTATGAATTAGGGGTGCTTTCATTTACAGATGTATGCTATGGTTTTGTAAGGGAAATTTCTGTTGTATTTGTGGCTATCTAAAAACATGCTAATTTCAAACAGACTTTAAGGAAAACAGAACATGAGTGTTTCCAGCATATGTTCCTAAATGAATCTTGCCTCCCACTTGGATTTTTATACTTCATGGAATAAGGATACGAAAGTCCCCGAAATGTCTCTCAAATTGCTTAAAAGGGACATTTTCAAAAGCAAGCAAATGACTATAAACTTGTAGTATGCATATAACAAGACCTTGTTCTAGAAGAGTAACAGCTATTCATATGTATTGCTAAGATATTTTGAAATGGTCAATACCTGAGCTCAGAGAATCAACATATATTGCTGAATGCACGTTGCACTTTGAAGAATGTTTAATACTAGTATACAAGGTGATGCTGTTTTCATGTTGACTTCTGAGAGCATTCCTTCCAGCAAGTTTTTGCTCTGTGGCCTTTTAAGAAATGGTATAGAGCCTGTCTACCGAGACGTATGCATGGAAATTTGGCAAGGTATGTGATACTGTGCTTTAAATCCACTTTACGAGGTCACAGCATTGTAGCAACAAGTGTCTGACAGAAGGTGCATAGAATTAGAAAATTGATGTTTCATTGAAATGCTCCTGCAGCATAATGTTACTGGAAGCTATTGCCAAAGTCTTTTCTATCTGTATGACTTCTAAATAAAAGGAAGGCAAGATGCAGTCTCATCATGAGTGTCCAGGTATGTCCAAGTCTTAGTCTACCGAAGCTGTAGAAACAGGCATTCCTTCTGTTTTAATTGTAGCAAATGCATACGGATACTTAAATTGTGGGTTGCGATTCAGTTACTGTTAGGGCTACGTACCTCATTTTTTGTACCCCATCTAATTTGCTGCATTTCTTATTCTAATTATCTGTGTTTCCAGTCTACAGAGTTGTACTCGCCTTTTGTGCACAAGGAGCTAATCTGTTGCATTTCCATCTGGTTCTTAGCAGAAATGTACACTGACCTCAGGTATAATTTTTAATGTTCCCCTGTATTACAAAAATCTGGGATTTCTGTACTCTATGCATGTTTTAATATTTACAGATGGATGTTGAAAGCATGTGTTAATGTTAAGTACTTTTTTTTTTAATCTTCAGGTTTGTACCAGACTGGACATAAATAACAAAATCTGAGATTTCTTTACTGCACCCTCCCATCTACCCTAAGTACATATAGTCCAGAGGGGCTTAGAATACTTTTAAGGTCTTGATTATGATTTCTTAATTTGTTTCTTGTGGAATACATTAATATTGTTTTAACAAGTGAAATTTTTTCTTGCTGCAAAATTGGTTATCAAAAACCTTAATCTCAAGTTTTAGTTGATGGTACTACTTTATTTTCTGAAAGCTGTTTTTAAATCCTGCAGGTACCCTGGAGAAAAATGACAACACTTGCCTTTTTTTTTTTTTTTTTTCCAATTTAAAGGCAACATAAAAGGAAAATAAAACTCCTTCACCTTAATTATTTCTTCTTTGTAGAACAAAGTTAAAGAAACTTGACAAGTAAGATTAGTAGTAAGATTTTTATCAAACTTAAATATTTATTTTATTCAAAACTAATGAATCATTTTTACTAATTCACTGTCAGAGGCAAAGTAAAACATAAAACTTTTGTTTTAAAAAAAATTCACCCACTTAAATTGCAAGCTTTGAAACGCTCGGTCTTGTTTTTTCTCGGTGCAATTTATGAAGAGGTGTAGGTATAGCTGTACTAGGAGGTAGGAGCACTACTGGAATACTTAGCCTGTAATTCAATTTCTGCATGTTTAAATGTCACTGCTAGAGTTTTGCAGTCTGTATTTTGGCATGCATAAAGCTGCTGGAGCTGGAAATATTGAGGAATGTTCCACAAGATTAGAGATAAAAGTTGACCCTGTGAACCTCCTTATACTAGAAAGTATTACAAAGCAGCGAGTCAGAGCTTTCTCTAAGTTCAAAGTGAGGGGTGATATATTTAGGCAAGCCTGAAATAGAATAGTTTTCTACCAGAATTATCTTCAAAGCTGGTTTATGCTGTGTACCTTACAGAAAGGGTGTGTTTATATTTTCTGTATCTTATCGGAAGATTAAAAACATATTTTATTTGCTCTTTGGTATTTGTGAATCTTTGTATTAGTAAATACATTTAGATAAGACTTAAAAAATTTTATTTGAAGCTAAAAATGTCTTGCTGGTTTAAGGTTAATACTATAAAAGGTGACTCTTGGCTTTGAACTGAAAAAAAACCCCAAACATTTTAACATCAAATCCTGTTGCTTTCTCCAAAAGGAGCAGGCTTAACCACACTGTAGTGTATTCTAGCAGTGAGTCAGTCACTGATTTCTTTGTGTTTAAACTGTGAAAACATAGGAGCTAAAATATTTAGATTTAAAGTCTTGAGTCCCTCTGGGTCCGTGATACTCTGTGTGCATTTCAGCATTGGCTTATTTGAAAGGAAAAACTTCAAAGCTGTGTTTGCCAGCCCGTAGTGAACACAGATGAATGTTCATAGAGTTTGAAACCTAGTTTTATATATTGAACCTGTGGTGCTCTGAACAGTGTGATTTTTATGCAGGTGTTCTCATGGATTAAAATGCCTTGTGTTTTCTAGCCAGAATACAGTTTGCAGTGTGGCATCTAGTCTTATTTTCTATTGTTACCTATAATGTGAGATCATAGGAGGTTAGGTTTGCCCATCTCTAGAATGTATATTAACAGATCGCTTGCTGTTTAAATTAATTTGGGCAAAATGCTGAACTCTTAGCCATATTCAAAAAGTTATTTGAAAGTCAAAGAGCTATAGTAAGATTACAATAATGTTTGATTTTGCTTTCTGAATCTCTTACAGAAGTGAGGGCGAAGTGTTTAGTCTTGAGTTTAAGTGAAAATGAATTTTCTTAGAAATCAGTAGTCAAAGGCTTGCTCATTTGCTTTAGACATATTTGAGGAAACTTAAACATCTTATCTTTTGTCTTTTCAGCTCGTAAAACCTCATTGCCAGTTATGAGCCAAGATTATTAGAAGGAAAAAAAAAAAATTCTCACAAGGATCCTCTGGCTTTAGTAGTACAAGCAAGAAACTTCCAGTAGAAATCCTGGTGCACGGGCTTTTGAATTGCACTCATCTAGTCAGATTTCTCATGTGAGCTCTGTTTTTTCATAGTGTCTGTTCTACCACATTCCCTGGCAAAGAAAATGGTGCTGGGGACAGCGATGCTGTAAGTCTTGTGCTAAGTTGAGGGAGCCAGGGGACACTTCCAGGAGACAGGAATATGACAGGGCAGCTGGAGAACGTGCTGAAATCAGCAGCTCCTACCACTGCAGCTCTCGTAGGAGTTAGAGCTGTTCCTGGGAAACTGTCTTAAGGAAATTTGGCAGCAGAAACACTATTTACTGATGTGAGTGTCACTTCCAGAACAGGTGGCTTCAGTATAGTGTAAACCAAGGTCTCAATCTGGCCTTTAACGTATATAGTAACACCTATGCAGTTCTGTGTTCTTGGTGTGCTTTAGGAACCATGTGCTGCATAAGTGGAGAATTAAACTTTGCAAGTCTAAAATTAGATTCTAATGGTGTTTTTTGTGTAGCAGACAGGATTTTCCTGCTTTGAAGGCCTCTCCTCATGGTTAACATTTCAGATTTTATGTTTGGGGCCTGGTTCTTAGAGTTGTGTAAACAGAAGTACCTCTACTGAAATCAGTTGCATTATGTTGGTGTAAATTAAATCAGGGCTTTAAATCATGAGTCAGGTTCCTCGTAGTCTGTTGATTAGTTTTGAGTCTGTTGATTGTAATTTGTCATTGAAATGAGCTGCACATTTTATGAATTTTCTGTGATGTTATTCATGGTTCAGTATGTTCCAGAATAGACTTTTGCAATGGTAGCAGCTAAGCACAAGTGCTTCAATTTCTTTTCAAAACTAGCTATTTAAATTTAAGTCCACAGGTTACTCTTCAGGATACAAGTAGAATTTTAAAATTGAATCCTTAATATCTTTGCCTGAAATCAGATTTATCAAGTGTGTTTCTGCCTTTTTGGGTGTCTTGCACATTCTCATTTTCTTCCTTGCTGCCGCCCATCCTGTTCCTACTATGTCAATGGAAAATTTGCTGAACTTTATAAACATTTTTAAACCTGCCCTCATTTAGGATAATGAGCAGTCCAAGGTTTGCTGCTGCACAGTATGCTGACAAGTCATGTATGTACAGAACGGACCGGGAGAAACCAGGCTCACAAAAGCTTTTATGTTCAGTTTTAAGTAAACTTTACTATTTGAACATTATTGAGTAGTGTTGAAAGCAGAACTAAAAGCTGAACATTAAATATAGTTAGATGGTACGACTTCTTTGACTAGGTGTATCTCTAAATTTCAGTACATTTCAGTTTTAATGGTACACAGCTCTTTAGGTGTAAGTGCAGTGACTTGGTAAGTACACAGAGTGCATCTTCTGCTGCGTTTTTCCTGGCACAGCCTGCTGTCTGGAGAATGTGTTGTGTTTTACAACCAGAGGTTATCAAACAAACTTGTGAGTTATGTTAGCATAATAATTTTTAAGGGAAGCTTTGCCCTGTGAAATTAAGGAGAAGCTGGTAAGAGTTGTGATGCAAGGTCTAAAAATCAGTGTAAGAATGTATGAATTTAGCATGTGGACACTGGCACAGTGTGAATTAAGTCATTGTTAAAGTTGCACGTGGCCGTGTACAAGTACTGCAGCTTGTTTGTGGAAAAAGACAAAAAAAAAAAACCCCAGCGGATGAACCACACCTGAATATCTCCACCAGATTCACCTGGAAGGAAAATTCACTTGTGTCATTATGTCTAATATAGCACTGAGTGTTAAGCACAAGAGCAGAACACACGGAACAGGTGCTGGGAGCAGCGACTGACAGACCTGGCACTGGTGTCCCCGCCTCAGGGTACTGTCTCTGCAGGAGTAGCCCAAATGTTTTCAGGGAAATGGGAGGAAAACCAAGAAACTTAAAAACCAGATTTTGTACAAAGCAGGGGAAAAGGAAAAGAGAATCTTCTCCTGGCTTCTACGGATAGATCTGTGGCAGACCTGAAGGTCAGGTTTAGCAGTATACAAATGGAGTGCAGATGGACAGCTGGGCTCCGTGGGACTTCTTGGAGACACCGTCAGAGGATCATGCGTCATGGGCGCGATCTTTGGTCTCCAGGCATTCTCGTATTTCTTATGCACTCTCATCTCCAAATCTGTGAAGTTAAGTCTTAAAACTACTCCAATAACATGTCAGTACCTTAGCTTGGAGATTATTCAGTTGTTCTAGGACTACGAACTCCTAACATTTAAAGTCAAAACCTTTGGGTTCTGTTACCTGATTCTTAAAAATAAAATCTGGTGGTATCTGTACTGCTTCAGTGTAAATGTACTGCCCTAAAATGCCTGGTGTTAATGGATGTGATTCAAAAATGTTTTAGAGTGCATCTCCAGTCGATCTTCTCTGGAATCTGACACTGTACCTGCCTTTCGCTGTGCCTGTCCAGGCGCCTTACCTCTCCTGGCTGTGCCACCTGGGCGCTGCTGCTGGCATGGTTTTACCCCATACTCTTCCGATGCCAGATGTAGTCCAAATACCGTTGTGCCCGTCTCACATCTGCTTGGAAAAGCTATGTGCAGCTGTTGAGCAGCTCCCTCAGCAGCATAGCAAACTTTTTTTTTTAATTCACACCAAGAGCCAAGAAATCTTTACCAGCTTAACACAGCTTTTGGCCCTGGTACTGAAGGCAGAAGTCCAGTGGTGAGCAGGCCAAATCACTTCAGCTGGAAGGTATTGTACTGCTCTTTATTCTGGAAGCACAGATGCAGTTTATTCTTGTGTTCAGTGTTCTGGTGTCACCAATTCCCGGGAATTAAATTTTGGCCTTGCGCGCATAAGTGGAAAATATCCATACATTTCAGTGAGGCGGGGAGCCCGCCCACGTTCCCCCTGTGAGCAGCGCTAGCTGTAAATGCATCACTGTGTGTCTGGGGTGGGATTTGGCTTAGGTGGAAATGAAACAAGTGTTGACTTGTCTGCTAGTGGAGACTTCTGTTACTTTTTAGGTATTGATGCTATTTCCAGTGGGATATAAGCACTCCCATTGCATCCCACTACTGTTGTCCTGTGCTTCCTGAGATGATTGTTGATGGCTCACAATTTTGTCAGAATTTTGGAATTCGGATTTCTATTAAATATTTTGGTGAAAATGAAAATACCTTTGTTAATATTCTAATTGTGCTTTTCCTGTTCAGAAATAATTGTTCTTCCGTATCTTGGAAGAGCAAAAGAGTTACCCCAGCACAAGAAACTCGGCACTGCTGTTTTGGTAAGGAAGCACACAAACTCGTAACGGTGGAAGTGTTTTTTTTTTTTTCTTGCACCTGCTCAGCAACGACTTAATGGTGCCCGCTGGTGGAACGCGCGGTGCCCGGGAGCGCGGTGAAGGGGGCGGGCTGGGGAGTAGGAGCTTGGGTCTGGGAGCAGAGAGGAGATGGCCGGGGGCGAACTGAAACAGCGGTGGGGAAGCGGGGAAGGCTGGAGGTGGCACGGCCGGGGGCCCGCCGCGAAGGGGCAGGGTGCCGCTCTCCAGCGCTGGGGGGAGAGGGAAGACCCACCACTGCCACGTTGCATTTGGCGGTCCGAGTGCCTCACGGCAGCCTGGAAATGCCGCCGCTCCCGCCAGCCCGGGCTCGGGGCGCTGACAGCACCGGGCCCTCTCCGCCCTGCCGGCCTCCGCGGCGGGCGCTGCCTTCCCCCTCACGGCCGTTTGGCGGGAGGCGGCGGGCAGGGCGCGGCGGCGGGGGCTGGAGGGGCGGGGGGCGGGACGGGGCGGCTCCCCGGAGGGGAGCGGGGAAGGCGCTGCCGCCCCCTCCGGCTCCGGGCAGCGCGGGCTCGCGTGGCCGCCCCCGAAATGTTCAACCGGGCCGTGAGCAGGCTCAGCAGGAAGCGCCCGCCGTCAGGTAAGGGGATGGCCGCGGCCCCCCCCACCTCCACGCGTGTCTCCCACCCGCCTGAGGAAGCGGCAGCGGAAGGGCTGCGCTTCTCTTTCCACCGAGCGCCGGAGAAGGGAAGCGCGGCCGAGCCCCCTCCCGCCGGCGGCGGGGGGTGGTGGTGGGGAGGCGGGAGCGGGTCTCCCGCCCTTTCGTTGGCCCGGGGCCGCGGGGGTGTCACGCAGCCTGGGGGGAGCCGAGGGAGCCCTCGGTGCCCGGGTCCGTTACCCGGGCAGGACAGGGCGAGGCGGCCGTGCCGGCTGGGGTGGGCTGGGTTCGCGGACCCTGCGTGGGGAAGGAGCGCGGCCCTTCCCGCCCCGGCGGCGGCAGGGAGGAGGGGGCTGGATTCTGCCCGGGCTTGCGCCTCATCAGCCGGGTTTTAACTGCGACCCGCTGCCCTGTCGCTGTTACTGGTAGGGAGGGGACGGCCCGGCACATCAGAGCGTGGTCGTTCGAGCTCTACACCGACTTTTGAAGAGTTCGCCTTTGGGGGGAGCGGGAGTTTCCGAGGGGCGCAGTGAACGCCGGGGTGCGCGGTTCCCTCCGCCGACGGGCGCGTAGGGCGCTGGTGCCGTTACCGCATGGCCGGTGCCGGGCGCCTGTGGATTCACCGCTCTGTCCGGTACACATCACTGCCAAAACGGCGGGGCTAAAAGTTACACACTCAGAATCCGATAAAATAATACTACAGTTCATAACGTGCTGTAGGAAGCTACAATCTAAGAGAAGCCAAGTGTGCTGTTTGTCTCGAGTGGGGTTTTTTTTTGTGGTTTTTTTTAAAGGCTGTGTGTCTGGTGAACACTTCCAGAGATGCTACAAAAGCAGAACGTCCCTTTAGTTTCCTTCCTTATAGTTAAAAGTGGAATCCAGTAGCCATCTGTTGTCGGAGGCAGTCAAAAGAGGATGTTGAGGCTTGCGCTTTGAACAACCAAAGCGTGCGAAGGTCTGAAATTCGGCTGCTGCTAGGAAAAAAATTGTTGTACGGGGATTCATCCAGTGGCGCTTGGATACATGGAAAGTAAGGGAGTTTTCCCTTTTCAGCTGCCTACTTAGGAAGTTTCCCACTGTTTCATAACCTCGGATTTACTAATTCCAGGCTGGTGATTGTTGCTGGATAGGCGTTCTGGTGACCGTAGCAAAAGGCAAGGTATTGAGAGTACTTTTGAAGTCATAATACAGGTTCGTGGCTCGCAGCTTTGTGAAACAGGCAGGGGAAAAAGGTGAAAATGCAGGTTGTATGATCAGAAGTTCTTCAGGAAGAAATTGAAAAGGCTTTTCTTAGTGTTGTATATTAATGTTTAAATACAGAATAAGGCATATGTTATTTGTATGGTGCTTTTGTCATATGTACTCTGTGTGTGCCGGTTGCCTTTTCTTACGGAGTTTGCCAGAGGCGTGTGTGGGGAAGAGGCGGTTAGAATCGGCGTTTAGGTAAGGGGTGCGTGCAGTCTGGTTCTGTGAAGCCTGTGAGCCTGTGCCGTTTGATATGGAGCCACGCAGGCCCCGCTATCAACGCTTTGAGAATGACGACAGCTTGGGAAACCGCTGTAGCACGTAGCCCTTCTGGAAGGCAGATGGATTAGCATGTCTAGCTGCATTAGCTGTGCTTGAATCTCTAAAAGTTTGATGGGTTTCCACTTTTTTTTTGTGGTTGCCAAAAGCAAGGGCCAGAACTGTGAGTTTTGACCTACGAAGTTGTGTATTTTGATGTTATTGACACTTTCTGTGGTTTCAGTCCAAGTTCCTGTTTGGAAAATGCATTCCTGATATTGCACTTCAGCTGATAATTACACTGTTATTAGCGCTGCACTTACCGTTACATCTGTTGCTTACAAAGAGCCTTTACGCGCAGTCTGATGCAGTGGTACTGTTGTGTGACAGGGGAAAGCAGCTTCTATAAGATGCTTCTCCAAAATAATGCTCCAGCTAACGTAACTGCCTGTTTGCTGGCTTAGCGTAGAGTTCTCCTCTAAAATAACGGTGCTTTTAAAATAAGCACCTAATCAGTTACTGCGTTTGTGGAAGCAGCTGGCTGCCGCGCAGCGCGCAAGCGGTTGCGTTACGGCTGTGCACCCACTGGAAAAGTTTGCTTCAGCGGAGACGCTGCAACTGTGCTCCGCTGTGCGTGCGTTGTTGGCTTGCTCTGCCTCTTGGTTTCTAACCCCTCCAGAAGATAGCAAGCGCTCTCCCATGACAGTAAGAAATGCAGTTAGCATACTTATAATCTGTTGTACGTTCTGTGTGCTACTTCTACGGAAATATTGAAGTGCCGGTTTGTAATACCCTTTTTGACACACAAAATTATCTCCCATTTTTCAGTAACAGCAAATTTCTGCCTTCCTGATTTAAATGATTGTACTACAGTATACATTTTAGTTGTTAAACATTGACATCAAGCTATTTCCAAGTGTATACTACGTAACTTTGTCACCAGATTATTTTAACAGGAGAAAGTTATCTTCATAAATAGCAAACAGAGAAATTGGGTTTCAGGAGGGTCATTCATGCAATTACATTTATTGCAGTATTGCCTTCTACAATAAATTGTTTCAGACTTTCATTAAATTGTACTTCAGTGGAAATATCATTTTTAAGGTAATTTAGTAACGTGTTACGGGATATGGATTTGGAGATTAGCCTCTTGAGTCGTTTGTGGGGAAAACCTCTTCCCTGTGTTTGAAACTCTTAAAAATCACGCATCAAATCTGCTAAAATGAAACTAGAAAGTGGAGTGGGAAGTTATGGTCCTAATTGGTGTTGTCACTTCTATTAGAAAAAATGTTTGTGATGGCATATTTAATGGGATATAATACAAATACTCAGTAGCATTAATACCCTTATAAAATTTCAGGCTGTTCCTACTGTCGTGTATCACGTGCAGCCTATTTACATTTGCGCTGAAGGGGAATGTTTTATGGGGGTTGCAGAGGAACGATGAATGTGGGGATTAATGGTACTCAGCTCAGAGGGAAAGAGCTTGATCGAGAGATATTAGGAGCTGGTTAAGTGAGGAAACAAGCTAGGTAACAGAGTCCTGTACGGTGAGGCTCAGCGGAATGGACGTTAGGAAGGAGTTGTGTAGGTCCTTCCTTCAAAACCCAAATTTGCTCTAAGGCTGGAGGAGGAGGTGGAGAGAAGGGGAGCAGGGTCATAGGAAAGAGCAGGGTTTGGAGGGGGTGAAGAAGAGTTGGGGGAGTGTAAATGGGATGGAGTTGGGTTGTGCTGGGTAGGCTGGAAGTGAGAGGAAGCTGAGGAGAATGGTGATCAGGACAGAAAGAAAATGAGAGATCAGTGAAAGCAGCCAAGGGAAAGCAGATCAATGTATCCAGGGTACACAGAAGCACTCGTTCTGGCCTTTGTCTACTTACTAGAAATATTTTTTTTTTAGGTTTTCATGGCACTAGATCTGCCCTGTATTGCGTTGGCTCATTGAAATACGTGCTTTTCAAAATAATCATTAAAGTCCACTTAAAAATTGTCTGGAAAAGAAATACTAGAAATAAAATCTCACTCCTGTGTGTTGTGTGCTAAATCATATATTAAATAAGGGAATGGCCTGGTTCTTCAGGCCGCTAGCAGCTGTACACACACAGCTGCTGTCCTGCTCGCAGGTGAGAGTGACCATAACAACAGAGTCAGGCTCCTCTGAGGGAGTTGTGTTCTGCTCCAGTGTACTTGGCTATTCCCACTTAAATCTCACAGATTTTACTGAGATTAGATGCCCAGATGCTTTGAGTCAAGTTCCTAAAATAAATTTTGCAAGTGATAATCAAGAACCGCATCCTTTTGCATGAAAGGAGGGGAAACTGAGGCACAGTTACCTCGCTGTGCTCTTGTGTCGCATATGAAGTCTGCAGGAGTGGTTTGGAGACAGCCCTCAGGTTCTGACTCTTGACCTGTAACCCGCAGACTGTGTGTTTCTTACCGAGCTGTAGGCACAGTTGCTGCTGTGGAGACCAGTCTGTCACAGTCCTGACCCAGATCGGTTATGATCTCGGATCCTGGAAGGTTTTGCGCAGGCGTAGAGTCACGCGTTCGTGGTGTGAGAAGTGTCGGGCTGGTGCTGTAACTGCGCCGTAGAGTGAGAGCAGGACAGGCAAAGGGGGGGCAGGATTTCCACATGAACAATGTAGCCTGCAGTGACTATTTGCTCGATCATTTTAGATGCGTTCCTTTCTTTTATGTCTGTATTTACTTGGGGCACGAGTGTAGATCTCTCGGTGTCAGGCAATGGATATGGAATCCACCGCTTCAGAAAGTTTACCTTTTTTTCAGCTTTGTAAATTCTCCTGTGTAAAAAAATCCACTGCTATCAAGGGAGGAGATGTTCATTCATTTAAAACAGTGGTCCGTCTCACTGTTAGAAAAACAAACAGACTCTATAGGTGTCTACCAACCAAAACTCAGAAGGCTTTGCTGTCGTGCCGGTTTTTTGTAGGGTTTATCATTCTAGCTGCCAGCTGAAAAGAGCATCTGATAGTATAGCTCTGATAATTTTTTGAGATACTTGCTGAGGTTTAGTTTCATGGTGGAGGAAGGGTTTTGTAACAGAGCTTAAGCAGAAGTTACCGAGATCCTTTTTTAAATAAGTTGGTAGGGAGAAGCGAAGGGATGTAAAAATAAATAGAAGCTGTTCCGATTGCTGTCGGAGTGCTGTGCACTTTTCCAGCCTGTAGTGACCTGAAGTGAAGCTCTTCACCTGACTTCTCGTGGCCTGTGCTCCCGCTGTCTTCCCTGGGTATTTCAAGTGAGAGGAAAGGAGGCCAAGCTCCTTATGTCTGGTTTAGAGTTTTTCAGATCAGCGGTAACATTCCTGGAGTCTTCCCAAGCAATAGCTTTTCTGATGGGAAGCCAGCAAATTATTTTTTTGGGCATCACCAGCCTTGGATGTAACGTGCTTGTCCCTGGGCTAGAAAAATTCAGAAGTGTATGCCATCTCTCCTATCTGTGAGAAGGCTGGCTGGCAGATAAGATATGGGCACAGTCCAGTACACCTTGTAAAAAGAGAATTTTAGTGGACTTGAAAACAAACACACAAACAGAAAATCACCCAAGTACCACTTGCCTGATAGCAGGTGGAAGGAGGCTTCTCTGCCCGCTATCTTTCCTCCCGTTAGACTGGGTTAACATATTGGACTTGTTCTCCTGCTAAACAAAGCATTCTTTTTCTTTCTCTTTGCCTTTTCCCAACCTCTAGTGATGATTATTTTCTTAAAAATAAATTTCTTGTCTGTGACTGCCCAGGATTTGCTTCATAGAAGCCAATGTGGTTGACAGTGCCAGAACAAAAGACGAACGGTCCTTTCACTATGCAGGCTGCAGTCATTGTGTTCCACATGCAAAAAGTGAGCTGTAAAACAGTGACAGTGCCTGTTTACATGCTCATGAATTATCTAAGTGCAAGGCATTTTTGCCTCCTTAGAGGCAAAGCAGAATTCAAATATGTGTGTGTTTATTTTCAATTTTATGGTGTTTCCTCTAAAGAGAGCAGCTCTAATACAAGAGTGCAGAGGGCAATGGGGGAAAAATGCACTTGACATTAATTGCTTCTAACGAAGATGGCTTTTTTTTTTTTGTTTTTTTCCAGAGATAAATGACAGCGAGGGTCACCCAAGCAGCAGCCACCAGACCTTGAAAGGAACCTCAAAATGGGCTACATCACTGGAGAACCTCCTCGAAGATCCAGAAGGAGTGAAACGATTTAGGGTTGCTATATTAACTATGGATATTTATATAAATCGAAATTAGGACTTGAAGTTGAATGAGTCTCAGAATAAATGGTGCAGCTGTGCAAGTGCTGCAAGCACACAGGCATGCATCTTTCTAGATAGGTTCCCTGAGCAGAGGTGGCAAAGTTGGAGCTGTGGCATTTGCTGAGCTTCTCAGGCGGTGCCTTATGCCCGCTACCGCTGCGGCTTGCTCTCGTGAGGCGCACAGAAGACTTTTGGTTATGTCTTTCTAATCTGATCTATCAGCTGTTGCAAGGATTAACAGGTTACTGTTGGATAAACTACAGTCCTTGAGCCACTGATCTCTCTTGCCAAGCATTATTTATCTCTGAGGACTGATCCCGTGCTCTTTACTCTCAGACGTTGTCCTTAAGCAGAGAGTTACCACTAGCAGCTCTGAGGCTGGTATCTCTGTGTGGCTCTTATTTGGTGTTGCAGCAGCTGTACTGAAAAAAATTCCCTTTGAATTTACTACAAAGGATGGGCTTGTGCAGCTCAGCTCAACATGCAGGCTTGAGGCTTAATTAGGTGGGGGTCATGAGTTGGTTTTTCAAGGCCTTCTTGCCATAGTAGCTGTAGGAATAGGAGCTACCTACTTGAGTATGGTTTTCCCATACCAAGCACTGATAAAATGCACTGGGATAAAATGATTTCCTGCCAGACTGGTTTGAAGAGTGATCTAAACCAGAATTACAAATGGCTGTGATTTAGAATTCTTAAAAAAAAAAAAAACAAAACCAAACCAAAACATAATCTTGGTGCTATTTGATTCTTGACATTACTTAATCACTATTTTCTAACACTTGAAAGAGAAAACTGATGATCTCAGAGCTGTAAATATTTCAGTCATTATTTTTTATGAAGAAATTTAATATACATTTTTTTTGCATTTTAAAACATGCCTTGCTTTTGGAGGAATGTGCTTTGTTTAGACACTGTCTAGATAACTCAAATACATCTTCTGCTTTAGTTTACTTAAGTGAATTTATTGCCACTGATGGTCATTTTTAGAAACACTTTTATTTGTAGAGGTTTTGCTCATTAAAAAATCAGAAAGATACTAGATGAGAATCTCAAGTGATCTGTGGCTCTCATTAAAACAGTTTGTTATACTCACCTGCTAATGAATTTCTATATTTTTGGATTTCCCTTTGAGTAGTGACTGTGAAATTGCTCGAGTTATTTAAAGGAAACTGAAGAAACTCATCTTGTTCGTTACTGATATGCTCCGATATTAAACATAGCTCATCATTCTCTGGGAATGTGCTTTTAAAGTGCAGAATCTGTGATTGTTCATTTGTGTCCTGGTAGCGTGCGGATGCGCTGACGCGGTGGTTCTGTTCCAGGGTGTTATGTAAACTCATTCCGTGGTAAAGCTAGCTGTAGGCAGCTTCTCGTTTCAATAGCTATAGCAGGAAGAGAGAGAAACAATTGAGAAATTGGATCCTGACGTTTGTTTGTTTGTTTTCCCTAGGAATTTTTAAAGAAAGAATTCAGTGAAGAAAACGTTTTGTTCTGGCTAGCATGTGAAGAATTTAAGAAAACACAGGGAAAAAAGCAGGTATGTTTCCTAGATCAATTTTACTTGTCAACAAAATTTCCGTAGCAGAGCTGGAGCTAGAAGGTCTCTGTTGTATAACATGCTTCATATGGGTGCAAATAAATATATTTGAAGGAATTGCACTGAAATCACGGTGGAGGAATTGTTTGGAAACAAAGCTGCTTCTATTTCAAATCAAAACAAAATGCTGAAATTGTCACGTTTCCCATGCTTTGAAAGCTCTGAACTTCTTGTTGTTGCTTGGGAACAGCAAAAGGTTTCATTCAGTGATTTTGCATCATCTTACTTGAAAACATAAAGACATTTCATTCGGGATTTTTTTTTAAAGCATAGCGGCTATTACATGAAAATATACAGCATTATAATATTTTCGTGGAACATAAAGATAACAAACAGTGCAAACAAAATGTTTTACAATAGCAAAATGAAAAGTTTTCGCATGTCAGATTACAAGTTATAAAACAAAAGAAATTGAGGGTCCATTTAGACTCTTTTGTTTACATATTTATTCAAATTGATATATACTTGCAGAGCATTTTCATGAAAGCTGTCTTTTTCTAGAAAATATTCTATTAGAAATTTTTCAACCAACCACCTCCAGTAAATTTTTTTCCACCGTTTGGATCTGGATCTACATTTAGATCCACCAGGAACACAAGATCCACTTTCACATTTAAGCTTTGAAGCGTATAGAATCAGGCCTAAAATATTTACCGTGTTTTGTTTTCTTGTTTCTGAAAAAAAAATTGAGATTTTTTTTTTTTTTTCTCTTAGAAATTCCAAATTTATTTGATCTTTGCAATGAGGATTCTGTGAGCATGAAATGAAGTAATTTCAAAACTCAAACTGAGCATGACTGTCCATTAGAGTCAGGCTCCTAAATCATAGAATCATAGAATGGTTTGGGTTGGAAGGGACCTTCAAAGGCCATCCAGTCCAACCCCCCTGCAAGGAGCAGGGACATCTCCAACCAGATCAGGTTGCTCAGAGCCCCGTCCAACCTGGCCTTGAACGTTTCCAGGGATGGGGCATCCACCACCTCTCTGGCAACCTGCTCCCATGAACCCTCTTTTTGAAATCCCACCTTTATGCTTTTCAAGCGTGCAGCTCTTGTTGCCAAAGGAAGCGTTTTAGAAGGCAGCAAGTGCAAATGTACAGCCTATTTTGCGCTCTTCTGGCCACAGTAGATGGAGTACCATGAGGAGGTGCCACTTAAACCTGCTTCAAATGGGATTGTATGTGTTTTGCGTGATGTCAGAAACAATCAGGGAATGGAATCGGGTGGGGGAGCTGGGCTGCTAGGGACATTATAAAGTGCAGGGTAGGAGAGCTGCATCTAGACTGCAGGATTCGTCTGTTAAGGTCAGTCAAATATTGTCAGCGGAAACTGTTTCCCAGCAGCAACAACAACAACAAAAAAAATCCTTGGATTTACAACAAAACATATTTGAGAGGGGAATCTACTTTCTGTAAATATTCTCTATTTTACACTGAAAAAGCATTCCCCTCAAAACAGCTTGCTTGTTTTAGTTGTGAGTATTTTTTTGGTATTGATAAATCCAATAAAAATACAAAAATAATAATTTTTGCAAGAAGAGGAAAATGTTCAGTTTGACTGCACTGTAAAGTTTAGCACTATTTCAGCTTGGTGGGTTTAGTTGCTTCCCTCCCTCATTAAGGTCCGTGCGTGCAGATAGCCCGATGAGTTGTTCTTTTCTGAGGACTGTTTTTCCGTAAGATGTAAGGAAGAAAGAGAAAAAAGTGAATGGGATGGGGTAAAAGAGGGAACTGCTTGTACTATAGATGCTACTATGATGGCAGCAGTCTCAGTAGCTGGAGCGAGGCCAGGAGTCCTCCATGAGGGATCTTCCAGCTGCAGCCTGCGTGGGTGGCACTGGAAGCCACCTTCTGTCTGGGCGAGTGCGGTACCGTCAGTCCTGCTGACCTGGCTCTCCTTCAGCACAAGCTGCAGATCTCATTGTTGTCAGTTCGTGACATTCCGTTTCCTCTCTTTTGTCCCCAAATGTCCATACAGCATCTTGGCTGCTATGTCTGATACGCTGGGCTGTGGATCCAGGTGTTCTTGATCTCCCTACTCCGTTAAAAACATTTGCTTTCTGAACTGGTGAAGCAGAGGCCAGCATACCAGTCCACAACCAGATAGGAAGAACCCTTTGCTTTGTACAAAGCAGATATTTTTTTCTTTGTACGTTGTACATTGTTCTTGCCCGGAGCTGTGTAGCCTTTTCTTGATACCCCTTGGACAGGTACCAAACTGCCTTTTAAAATGGAAATAGAAGTGGGAAATCCTTCTGTAAGGTCCGAGTTTTGCAATGGGATAATCGTCGTATTTTCCCTTGCTAAATAATTTCTGTCCTTTCAACTATTGTACAGGAAATGGTAAAGTGATGTATGGAGATAATAGCTTAGTGAAATCTTGAATGAATTGCCAAATGAACACGCAGAGAATTAACTAGGTTCCATTTAGCTTAATTATTCAGTACCAGTCATTACACAGTATGGTCAGCCTGGAGTCTGGTACTGCCAAAGACGTTATAGCTGGCTGGAATAAACGTGCTTCAGAATGACGCAGACTTACAGTAAGTTTTTATAGCTACTGCTTATGGATGGCTTTGTTTAGATAACTTACAAAGCTAGAAAAAGCACTAAAAATAGAAATCTTTCCAGCGTTTATGGTAGTGTGAAGCATGAAATTGTCTTCTGAAAGTGACTCTTGCAGAAATCCGTTTCTATCTATCTAATGTGAGCAAAGCATTCTAAACCCAACTTTTTACTTGTTTTAGAACCTGCTTCTCATTAAAACTGGTTTACCACAGAAACTAGCTCGTAGACACTTAGACTTTTTGTCAGATGAAACTGATTTCAATTTAACCCAAACTGAATGGGATTTTTTTTCCCTATTTTTAAAGTATAGGATAAACTTTTCATTACTTGACACGAGAGTGTTAGCGTGGGGTTTTTCTTGGTCAGTTTAAACTCGCACAAAGGTCACCACGTGGATTGAGTATCCGTTGTGCCTAGTGTCACTGTCATCCCTTCTGTGTCAGCCTGGAGCGGTGTTGGGTTTTGTAGAGGCTGGTACACCGTCAGGGTGGTTAGCTCAGTAAATGTCCTGTCCCTCCCTTGTGTCCTTTCTGCTCTTCGCAGGTATATGCAGGCTCACTCTGCTTCTGCTTTCTATTATTTGTAAACTAACTGTATTATTGGCATTCTAAAAAAAATATCCTGAGCCTTTCCTCGAGGCTTATTAAATTTGGTTCAGTCGTTACTCTAACCACAGTCACATGGGCTCTGCCTAGAAGCCGACTTATATCAAGCCAACACAGACGGATCTTGCAAGATGCTATGCAGATACGTCTTCTCTGTCCCCTTCCTCTTGACTGTGAGCCAGTACGCAGCCAGGATTGCTAGGTCACGGGACCAGAGGGAGTGCTGGCAAGAAGAAGCCGGGCTCTTGACTGTTTTGTTGGCTCTAGACTAGTGGTGGGAATGCTTAGTCAGGAGAAGGCAGAAATGGAGTTCAGACTAGACCGCCCCACAAGTTTGTGTTTGTTTTCCTGTTTGGGTGACCTAATAGGAAACGCATGCATATTTCAGGGAGCAGGGGAGACTTTAAGCATCTGCAGAGCTAGGCAGCAGGCAGACTACGTTACTGGCCTAGGCACATTTTAGATGGACTGGATTCAGCCTGTCTTCTTGCAACATCGAAGCACAGACTCCTCCCCTCCGCTCAAGAAACATCTCTGTAGATTTAAAAAAAGGATATTCTTTCTTTATCACTCCTTTAAAATTGAAGTTAAAATAGAAAGGTAATTTTTAGCAAAGTTTGAGGAAGGAATTGTGGCTCGCTTGTAGCAGTGAGCTCTGCTGCCATCCATATGGTCCTCATCTTAGGACACGTGTAATTATTGAAATGGGAGTTGTGGAAATAAGTGAATGAAATTTGAGTTTAAATATTTTATTGGAGTTAGTCATATGCCGTTGCGTTTGTGACTGTTAATGAAGTAAACAACATGTCCGTTGTGCTACTTCCCAAGGTTTAAATGTTTCTTCTCTTGCAGTTGAGCTTTAAAAATAAATTACAGGTTGTAAAAAATGCTTCAAACAACAGGGAATCTTTCCTGCTGAAACCCACCAAAATACCCATGTCAAGAAGTTTTGTAGAGAGGGATTTCAGAACAAAGTATACCTATTCAGGAGTTTCTTCTGCCGCTTCCCATGTGGAATGTGGCAGCAGTTAAGCGGGACTGGGTAATGCTGCGCAGCTGCTAACTGCTGGAGCCTGTTCTGATGAGCATCTGGGACTCCCATTCACCTCATTTGGGAACCACACATGCTTGAGAGCTGAATTTGACCTTAGGAAAGGAAGTGGGAAAGAATATTGTATCCACTTGAAATAGTGAGGGGGATTTCTGTAGACAGAACTTTGTACTCCAAATGAGAATTTGGCACGGATGCTGGGGCGAGCACGCAGATGTAAGTGAAAAGTGCCAGAAATCTTTAATAACCACCTGTGAACAAGATCCCAGTTTAAGTGTTGTTTAAATTCCAGTGTAGAGTCCCCCATGCTGAGGCATTAGTTTCGGGCTGACACAGAACAAAGAATGCCACCCACTGAATGGGGAACGTTGCTGTCTCCTCTGCCTGGACCTGGCTCTCCCTGGATGTCATTTGGGGGATGTGTAAACATACTGGCAGCTTTAACTGTTACTTCCTTTAAAAAATATATATATTGTAGCTAAACTGATGCTCTACTACTGAAGCATACATGTAGCATGAGTTGTTCCATGTACAGCAGAACACGTAACATTTAGCTGTGCATTTCCATATTTCCCCGTTACAGTAAAGGTGGGTCCCCACGTCTCTCCAATGACCTCTCCCTACGACAGCTCTTTCACTTTCTTTCTTTGTCATTCTTCCCCACAAAAATCCAGAGATCCTCCTGATTTCACCAGCCTCCCACACAATCCTCTTGTTCCCCTCCATGTTCTTTAAACTTCCTCACTGTACTTCTAGTTTCGTGTTTCCCCTCAAGCCTTTCTCTAGGCAGACCTGATGCGCCTGACACATGATGTTTTACCCACCAAATGAGTAATCTATTTTAAAAAGGAATACTCCTGGAAAACGTGTCTCCCCTTCAGCAGCGAGAGAGTTAACTCTTTAGGCCTTGTGAATTGTCAAACACGTGTAGCTTTTCTTCTAATTATCCCCAAATGTTGATTCTCAGCTGTTAGACATGAAAGAAGTTCCGTGACTCCTTCGTGGGCAAGAGTTTAAATGCTTCCTTCTTCAAGCCCACTTCCCATCAAAGACACAGCCCTTTCGTTGGCACTGGTCTGGAGACGTGGTTGCTCGTTAGATGTGCAGTAGGAAATGCTGGCGTGTTCCTGTAGCTCGTGGTCGTACAGAGCCTGCTGCTGCGCAGGCCTTGTTTGCAGCGTGCAGGATTCAGGTTGCAGCAGGGAAGCTTGCCTCCTGCCTGGCTTGGCTCTCTTTTTTTTTTTTTTTCCCCTCCTGGCTTTGTCTGATCTGACCTACTGGTCAAGGGGGAGCTTGCATTGAATTTCATAGGATTATGGCTGCTTGTTTACTGCTTTGAGGCTTAAAGAAGCTAGGTTGGGTCAAAATCTTATCACTGTTACTGATTTATCAATAGAAGACCACTGAAACAGGGTTGCTGAAATTAGGGCAAACACTAACAAACAGCTTTAGGCAAGTCACATCTACCCTTGTTTATCAGCTTTCAGAGGCTCTTGAGAGTCTTATCTTTACCATTAGCCACGAAAATAGTTGCTGAAGGTTTTAATCATGTAGTCAGTTTGGCACGTGAGCTGCCTTGAGGCAGTAGTTATGAGAAAGCACGTAGTACCACAAGGTTGTCTGGCGTGGGTTATACCCTGGCTTTGCTTAGTTTTGGCTTGCACGAAGAGTAAGTTTCCACAGTGTTTTTTCCTCTCTGCTGGTTATCTGTTAGTAAAAATAGTCTTCTAGATAGTGAAGACAAGGGCCTAGTTGATGATGCTGAGCAGTTTTACACTGGATTCTCAGATTCAAGCATCACAACCTGCTGTTTAACCTAAGTGCCGAATACCGGTAGCTTCCGCTAACGTCGGTGCAGGAGCTGGCCTGCAGAGATGGTTTTCCTCCGGTACAAATGAATATACACAAATAAGCTAAGGTATGTGTATTTGTTTTGTTACTTGTTTTCTTTTTAAGTTCAAACTGTGTCTGGGTTGTTTGGGATGTGAACCTCAAGAAGTAAGTGACCCAGAGCAGTCTCCAACAAAACACTGACAAATGAGGATATTCCCACAGCAAATAATTCTTTAAATAAATATGTTCTTTTGCAGATGCAAGAAAAAGCTAAAGAAATTTACATGACTTTCCTGTCCAGTAAAGCTTCCTCCCAAGTCAATGTTGAAGGGCAGTCTCGTTTGAATGAGACCATTTTGGAGACACCTCACCCTCTCATGTTCCAGAAGCTCCAGGACCAGGTAAAGTTATTTTCTTCAAGGACACAATTTCTTTAGTTTTTGTCTGCTTTTAATGGGCTCTGTTTTCTAAGGAAAGTTGGGATTGTGCCTACTGCTCCCTGTGGCACGGATTGAACAGGTAGGCATGGAGCTGGGTTCCTTCCGTACTGGGGATGTTCAAGCAGCTGCTCTGAGCGTGGATGCATCGTACCCCAGGTTCTTGGCCCCATCTCACTACAGCCAATTAGTTAAGAGACTTAACGCAACCGTGCTAATTCCAGTTCAGGACTTTCCTGGAAAACTGGATGTAGTTTTCTCCTGGGTTCCTCTGCTGGTAGCTTGAGAGTCCCCCAGCTGACTAACTGTGCCTACGTTTTCCTGTGTGTGCACTTGCGCTGAGTCATTGCTGGTGTTTGTTTCGGTGGTTGCCACTGGTTTCCTTGAGAGTGCAAGATTCTTCACTTTGCTTTGTTTTCATATTTGCATTGATAAGAATATAATGCAATTTCCTGAAAAGCCTCCTTTTCTGTAACACACAAAACTTAAAAGAGGAGTTGGGACCTGCTTTGCCTTTTCCTGTAGATCTTGGGAGGTCTGGTAGAAATTAGATGACATTTTGCAGGCGTGCTTTTTGGTGGTAAATTTTATTGATTTTTAGCTTATTTTAAAGCGTAAGTTACGCAGTGAGTCATTCTTATCTGCAGCTTTCCAGCACTTGCAGTGTGTACTACTTTTGATTTCTATACCATCCTCAGGGCCACCTGTATTTTCCATTTGGCTCTTTTATTTTGTGGAGAAACAGCACACTGATTTAAAAACCCATTTCACATCAGGTACTGAATACATTAGTTGGGCACTGGCTGGGTCAGTTGAAGTGGTCTGAGGAGCAAAGGCTCTGCTGCCTCTCAAGCAGGTTCCAAGTCATTAGCAGTGGAAAAGTCCGAAACTCAATTTCCATGTGAAGAAGCAAAGTTTTTTATGGAAGAACTTCTGACTTGAGGGAGGGGAAAGAAAATGTTTTGGTAAATCTAAGCACAGCAGTTCAGGGTGGGGGATTATGAGAGCGAAACTGGAGAGACGACCGGAGTTAAAATGTTTTGCAGTTTTACAAACGAGCACGCACACGAACAGCCAAGGGTTAGTAATGCCTGGAGACATGCTAGACCAGCGGTAGAGGAATCACACTAATATGGGAAGAAAGTCTGTGAACTTTTAAAACCCAATGCAGAGCATTTATGGGTTGTTGCAGGTTTCCACTGCTTGAAGTTTCTGTTTATTGCTGTTAGATAATAGTTCAGGAAGAGTTATGGTCTTCTCTAGCTTTCAATCCTTATAAAGTTATGAAGCGTGGTATAATTTGTTCTCTTAAGAACAGTGTTAACTACTGCTGGCACTGTGTGTCTGAAGTAGAAAAAGGCAAAGCCTGAAAGCCCCGGTCTGGTCTCCAGCATTACTGGTGACTGGCACTTCAGTTCTCCAGAGACTCCTGATGTCAATGGGGCTACTCGTGGGGTGCGGTTTTGTGCTCCTGTGGCGGCCTTAAACAAATAGCTTGGAGGCAGTTGTTGGTGCTGAATGAAGTGGTGTTAGAGTGGTTCGTACAAATCTGTAGATTTCAAAATACCTACAGGGTAAATGTTTGGGTGAGAGGAGGGGAGGGAAAATGAGAATTCTGCTTTTGCACATGGTTAGAAAATCCGTCTGTTCTGTGCGTTTGGCTGACCAGACTCCAGAAGATTTTGATCTTACAGTGCTCTTTCTCTCTGGGAGATGCTTTCAATGATACCAAGAACAAGAAGGGTCTAAGTTGTTAACACTAACTTATGACGTTTTAACAGGCGATGTCTTCCTTACAATTCTTTTTTCCCCTTGAGCTCGTTGGATAAATTTAATTATATTGCAGTTAGCCAGCACCAGGAGGTATAATTTGACTTTGCTTAACTGCATTGATATGGGTCTACATCAAGAGAGTGTTTGGGGATTTTTAGTTTTCCAATATATAGCTTATAGAGCAAGATTTCCACTGTTTTAAACACAATCTTAAATATTTAAATATGTAGATAAACAGTGGTTAGTAAAATGCTTCGTGTAATTTATTTGCAAGGGGGATATTTCAGCAAATGCACAAACAAGAACAGTCAAGTTTTGTGTGTTTGCCTTTTGTCTGTCCAGGTTCCTTGAGGATGTGAAATGAAAAAGCAGTTTGAGAGTATTGTTTTTTTCCTCCTAACAAACAGTTGTGTTACCCAGTTGTACTGTGAGTTAGAAATGAGGCTCATAAAGGTAAAGCTCCAGTTACCCACACATGGATAAACCACACATGCAGGTCAGAATCTGGGAATTCCTCTTGGAAGTTGAGTTACTCCTGAGTACCATGAAATGTAGTCAGTCATGAGGCGTGACTCAGAGAGGCTCCGCCACTGAAATAATAGGCAGAGGGGGGTGTAGGCTTTGGTTTTGTCTTAATTATAGTCTTCAGGTTTACTTTTTTCCTTCCTCTCTGTTTCAAGACCAAGCAAAATATAATCCTGACCTTGACACCTGAACAGATTCCAGTTTTTTTTTTTTTTTTGGTCTGAAATGGGTATAAATAGAAGAGAAAGCAGTCGTGTTGAGGGACAAGCCTAAACTCCAGCCCTGGGAGAGAAAAGCTGAACTTGATGCTGACTTTGTGCTTCCATGCTGGCTGTGTGCTAGCTGTGGGGATAAGGACAGGTCTCGGGCTAGTAAAAAGCCTGATGGCACAAGTTTAATTCATCACCAATTTTAAACTACACTTTAACTGGCAAATTACATCTGTACCAGATCAGCTTTTTGTGGCAGGTACCTGCAACTTAGCTGATCTGGTCTGAGACCAGTCTTGGCATTTGGTTATGCAGTATTCTAAAAGGATAGGAGGATTGGTGTAAATTTAAGAAACGTTGGTTAAACCAGTTGTTTCAGTCTACATTCAATTTGCAGTTTCAGTATTTATGTAAACTATTTAGAGGCTTTTCTTAATTAACCAATGCTCTGCCTGTGTAATGAGCTATTCTGTAATCTCCAAGAGCAACTGCAGTCAGAAAGGTGCGTAAAAGGTACCTCTTTTTCTTCAGCTGTCCTTCATCCCTCTGAATACCTTCCAGCTGCCCTGCCAGAAGGACACCCTCGCTAGGTTTTACTCCTGGTGTCTCTGCAGAGCTAAGGCTGCTGTGGGAGGGGACCAGGTAATCTGGCTTGTCCACACGTGCGGTTGTGGGATCGTCAGCTGTGAAATCCTACCTAGTGACCGTGGCATGTGACCTCCCGCTTTTCAGTACTAGGTTTTCAAAGTTGGCTGTTGTGAAAACCATGATCCAATTCTTAAACTAATACAGACTTTATTGCAAAACAGTGACCATGGAACGTACAATATTATTTGCTTGAAGTGTGTTTTGATGTCATGCTTTTTAGTAATGCTTTAGTACTAACAGAACCAAAATACATTTGAATTCATATACTGTCTTTCTCATTTCAAATCTAGTTTTACTCAGGTTATTGTTTTTGTGTTTTTCCCCCTCCTTACCAGATATTCAATCTCATGAAATACGACAGCTACAGCCGCTTCTTAAAGTCAGACATATTCCTAAACCATAAGAAGTCCGAGGAGCAAGAGGAGAATTCACCAGAGGCTCAAACTGCAGCTAAAAGAGCATCAAGAATTTACAACACATGATACAGTGAATCTCTTCAGGAGAGGCAATACAATAACTAAATTACACTCAGGAACAGTCTAGGTTTATAGCAATTGTATTTAGGGCTTGAGAAGCTCAGAACATTTTTAGAAGATACTTACCTTCTTAATTGCTTGAACGACTAATTGTTTTTGCATGGTAGCTAATAACCAAGCACCCATGGAAAGACTGTTTCCTTGCTAAAAGGCTGAAGTATTCCTCCATAGCATGAATTGCATTCCATAGTTAACAAGTTAAAATGCTTTCAATTTTCATACGTTCTTTTGTGAGGCATCATGATGACGATAAGTGGGAGACAGGGTGGTTGCTTTTTTATTTTTGCCTTGTAATTTTTAATTGTGACCGGTTTTTATGTCCTGAATTGCTGGGGGAAAGCTATTGAGGAATATGTTTCACATTACTTTGTGGATAAGTCATTAATAGCAAACTTAATCATGAAGGGACAGCATCTTTCAGGGTTAAGCCCAATCCAATCCCTTCCTGTGTACCTTTGTTCTTTCAAGATGATATCTGTTTTGCTTTGTCTTTGTTGTTGAATCAAGGCACTTCTCTAGTCATTATTTTAATTCCTGTATTTCTTAAATTTCCCCCATTTTTTTTTTTTTGCAGTAGACAATCACCTTCTTCAGAGGATGGAATGACTCATATTCCCTTGGGAGCAAAAGCTCTAAGATAGAGAGAATCTCTGAAGAACTCCTCACAGCCATTAGGAAACCTGACAGTTAGTATCCCACACTGATTTCAGCAAAGCTTGACTGGGGCATGTCCTACATGTCGGCATAACATCAGTGTCAGATGCCAGTATTGGGAAGGATCTGGTCTCTCCTAGGTATCCTGAGCAGTCATGCTTTGTGCACCAAGAGTATTTTGGCCAAGGAACAACCAACAAAGTCTAGCTTTGTTTTACTAAATTCTTTCTACTAAAATCACCTTGCCTTATTTTGTTTGCCCCAGGGAAGTATTTCAGGGTTCCCTAATCGTAACTTTTTATAGCTGCAATGGAACAGGGGGTTGACGCTGTGGCTTGCCCATTCACATGTCAAGCTGGAGAGGAAGGGGAATTTACTTCTGCCCAGAGCAAAGATGAAATGTCAGAATGATGAAGGAAGATGCTCCCAATGAACCTTTCATAACGTGCTGGGACTATGTCAGAGCTGAAAAGCACATTTTGGCCTACAATTTTTCATGTGTTCATGTATTTTTGAATTAATTCTCTGCAACATTACTAAGTTGCGTTGTGAGTTGGGAAAGCGTATTAGCTATGTGCTCTATTTACAGGCTTTGCAGCTTCTGCTGTTTCACATTCTCTCATTATTTACTCTTTCAGTTTTACATTGCTTTTCTTGCACTTTTGTTTGTGTGCTGGCTAATCTACATGCACAGTTAGCTTTTGATCGTTTTGTAGTTCTTTTTTGTCAGGAAGGCCAGATATCTTTTTATACATTACTGTCTCTGTCAATGTTTTAAAACTAAGTCGAGGTTGTAATTTTTGAGGATGCAAACTCACTTGGTACTTGATTATTTCTTTAACTCTGAGCCACTCTTGCAGGTAATGTGTAAAGACAATTGTTTCCATGGGCTCTTCCCTAGTTAGATGTAAGAGCAGGAATGGGAGTTCTTATTCTTCCCTGGAGCTAAATGGCCTGTTCATTTTTAGGGAATTAAAGAAGAGGTCAGTGCTTCCATATGCATGTTCTAAGATGCAGTTCTTATGCACTGAGTTCATTTTCCTTTTATGCTCTCGAAAGATTTAATGGTGAATTAATAATCTTGCTTCAGGCACTTTCAGTGGTATTTGACCTCATGCTTAAGTTGTATTTCAGTTTCGCTGAATAGGAATGAAGTAAGCACGTGCATGAATCCTTTTGTTAGGATGCGGCTTAGGAAATGGGACCATCCAGTTCTGGACTTGCCAACTGTTTGTAATCTCAGGATTACCTCTTTGGAAAATTCACTGTAATAACAAACCCTTAATGCCTGCCGCAGCAGGGGATAGAACTTCTGATACCGTTGAAGTCTTTGGGAGTGAGCAGCTTAAACACATTTAGGAGCTGAGATTTGTCTTTTCCCAGTAGTTGCAGCAGAAGTCTTAGTGATACAGAAAAATGCGGGGTGAGGACCTTAATGGGAAAAACGCAGAATGAGCTCTTACCACATTCATCACATGGATGCACAGTAGATTCATTTTTAATCATATTGATTTTAAAAATGCATGAGTAAGGGAGAAGAGTCTTTGACTATCATGTTTTAAAATAATAATAATAATAAAATAAAACCAGAAGCTGTATGAACAATGGTAGGGCATTAAAGAGAGAAAATGCTCGTTTGTAGCTGCTTATAAACAAGATTTGCCTTGGCAATATGCTCCCTGTCAGGTACTGTATTGTTTGCTGAGAGCAAGTGCCCCGCAGGAGTAGACACAAAGGTGCTCTACATTACTACCAACCAAAAGCTGCTCGAATGGAAATGTGTTCCTTAGCAGCATCTCAATGCCTGTGATGTTTATTTCCATACCTATGACGTTTCTGAGATAACATACCCAAATCCACACAGTTCTTAACCTCTGAATTGCTCTTTTGCCTCATCAGTAAAAAGTCGTTGTCCCATTGGCTGTCTTATTTGTCATGTTTGGTTTTGGTTTGTTTTTTAGAAGAAATCCAGCAACTAGATTTGCAAGGTGCAGAAACCCAAGTGTTTTCCCTATCCATTAGATAATTTGTATTTTCCAGTAAAAGAGCAATCAAAGTAAAACCATGCAAGCAGATGTGTGTAATTGCAGCATGTATATATGTGGAGAAGGTTATTTTGCTTCTGTTGATATCATCATTGATCTAACTTTGTGAAATACAGGATGTTTTCTCTATGTGGCATAGAACAAATTGCACAGACAGAAAAAGGACTGAGTTTCCCTGTAAGTAAATCCTGCATTCCAGGAACAACTGTAAGCATTGCATCAAACCTCAGGCTGTAAGTGGGTACTCAGAGTTGCTTTATGTAGAGATTGAAGATGGGATCTACTCCTTTTCATAGAACTTACACTGAAGGTATGAGCACAAAAAGCAAGCAAGAGAAGTTTCTTGCCTGATTGCATGCCTTAATCTCTACTCTATTGTGTGTTTCTCAGCTAAAAATTAAAATATTCTATAAATACGCTAAATCCCTGTGCTGACAGTTGTTTTATGTTTGGAACACAGTTTGGGCCAAGATGACTTCATATCCCAGAGTTATCCCATTTTCTGCTTTCAGTCCCTGTTAACACAGTTGCTTATGTTCTGTCATAGTATGTTTTTCTCTTGGAAGAAAGGAAGATGGGATGACACAGTGGGTTTGACTTCTGAGTGAGCAGTTGTCTGAACACGTTGCGGAAAGTCACTTGAACAGCAGAAGATGCTTCGTGTACTTTCTTCATCTCCTCCCATTTCTTTGTTCCCGTTGCATTTCTTCTGTCGCTCTTGCTCCAAGTTGCTAACCCATTAATGTGGAGAAAGGAGGGTTTGAAAAAACTTAGGGAGGGAGAGAAAAAGGTTTGAATATTCAGGTTTGGGTAACAGTTCAGAACCCGCTTGTATTTTTGCTGAAGATTCCGATTGATTTTAAGTGGGCAGCATTTGCATCTGGGTTATAAATTACTTAGGTCTATGATGCAGAGAGAGGTCCCAAACATTCTGTGATTCTATGACTGTGGTTCAAAGCTGCAAGGGGATATACTCCCCCCTTTTATAAATTGTTTGTTTATAACTTTTTTTTCATCCCAGAACAGAGCAGCAAGTCTTCCAAAGCCAAACAGTTTTACCAAATGTCTACCCCCTGACACACCAGAAGGATTGTTTACGTGACAGTGCTCAGTTCCCTGTCCCAGAGGCAGTCCCTCTTGTTCTAAATCCAACACAGCTCATGTCCAAGGGTCCTTTTGGCAAAGCCACAGTTAAAAGCAAGCTGCGGGGCATCCTTTATCCCAAAGATCTGTGTAACTTCACTGTGTTGCTGTATGAGCGCTCAGCAGCTGCTGCATGACTTCTGATGGCTCCAATTTAGGAGCTTTATTATAATGAAGTGCAAGATGCTTTTCATCAGTGCTGTTATGTCTTGGCTGGTGAGAACGGCAAATGCATTTCAGTCAGGAGTTAAAAAGCACCCGATACTGTCGGGCTTAGGATGGTGGGCGAAGAAACAGGGAGAGGCATTTTACAGAATGTGGTGGCTCTCGGGATAAATTAAATAATAGGCAAATTTAACAGCATCCTCTCCTGGTTCTTGGCAGAATAACATGTAGGAATATTGATCTTGGAGTAAGGCTGCAAATACAGGAAGGTGGCAGCTCCTTGTTTCCTCAGATGTGATGGACTTTGTGAACTTTCTATAGGCAATAAATGCAGCTGAGTGAAAATACTGCACTAAAATACTAACATGGCTCTGTTTTTCATTAAAGGCGGTTGGTGTTACTTTGATCAAAACTTGAGGGGATTGCTGTGTCTAAGAAAACTGATTGGTCATGTTTTGAAAGCTGGCTTTCTAGAGCAGATAATGCTCTCGACCTCCTGAGCGTGCTTCATGCTACAGAACAGCTTCAGATGAGGGCCAGCAGTTGCCCCTTTCCCCGCTGCTGCTCCTCCTTGGTGTTGTGTGCGTGTGAATTGCTCAAAGACAGGCCCTTTCTTAAGGGAAGCAGGGACCAGCACGCTGAGTATCGCAGCCCAGACACGGGGAAGGGATGCCTTTGCATGCCTGTTTCTGCCATACTGTTCTGCTGCTTTAGCTTTTCCAGAGGTGACATACTTAAAAGTCAAAAACACTGCCTGTCTGCATTCCTGTGTTACTCTTTGGCCTTGTAAAGCTTGTTTCACTTTGCACACAAATGTGCAACCCCAAAATAAAAAAGGTTGGCTTAGAAAAGCAGCACTGCATGGGTAGGGAACGTCTACGGGATGTCCTGATGCTGTGTGAGATACGAGGGGACTTTTCACTTGCTTTGCGATACAAATCTCCAGCAGCATCAGTTTGTTTCCTTACCAGATCACGGCTGCAGCAAACCCTCGGTGCGTGTTTTCCCAAAGGAATCCCGGGTTCAACTGTGAGCGGTTCTGTCTGGCCAGACCCCTCAGCCCAGGGGCAATTGTGGTGGTCAAGGGGGCTTCGCCAGAACCACGCGCCAGCCTGCAGTTCAGCTGGCAGTAGCAGAGCTGAAGTTGTATCAGTGTTAACAGATGTGGTTTCCGTTTCCATCGGGCTTATCTCAGCTGTCTGTGGGATATGACTGCTTGTGAGCGTTTGATTAGATAGATTTCAAGTGTTTTTCCATGTCATTAATAAGGCGAGGTAGGAACTTGAAATATTTGAACAAGTTATGCTAACAGTTGCAGCACCGAAGCTCTCCCAGTGTTACAAAAGATACACTAACTTGGAGGTAAGTTAAAACCTTCCAGGTTCTTTTTCAAGCTGCAATCCGGAGCAACAGCCTAACATAAATTTTTCCCAGTTCCTGTTCTGTATTTACTGACTTGGTAATTTTTCCGTGGTTTGAAAACTAGGTTTAGACATTCTTTCAAATCTGTCATACACACGACGTGACAGTGTCCTTTTTGCAGACCTGAAAGGCTGCAGAGACCGACCTGACAGCTTGTCCTTGTAGAGCACAAGCTTGATGCCCCTCTTTTAGCCTGCGAAGAGATACTGAATGATATGAAACCCTAAAACCTGAAGGACAGAAGGCACCACTGCTGCGGCTGTCACTGAGACCGAGTACCTCGGTCCACGGCCAACTTGCAGGGGCAGAGTCTGGGTGCTTCCTGCGGGAGCAAGTCTCCCAAAATAAATGGGAAATCCATTTCTGCTGCTTTTTTTTGCCCTGTTCTGTTAGCCACTATTACAAACCAGGATTCTTAACGTCCCGACCATGCTACTTGGCAAACCCACAGGCCTAGAGAAGACCTCTTGGGTTAAAATTACAAGCTCCTGTATAACGAAGATAACTGGGCTCACAGAACACCTCTGACTGCTGCTCGCTCCACATCTCTGACACCGTTTCTCGTTAGGGAAGTATGAAATTACCAGGATTTTTTTTTTTCAGAGCAAAGCTTTCATCCTGAAGCCAGAGGAGTACGAGCTGTGTGTCTCATCCTTTCATCCCTTTTCCCCACCCACTTCCTTTTCTACTGCGGAGAAATGAGTGAACTCTTTGTGATCTCTGCTTTCGGAAGGTTTCGTCTCCCAAGCTGCTTAATAGATTATCAGCGACGTCCCAGCTAGCAGATGGCTGGAAGTGACAGCAGTGCTGCAAAGAATTAAGTAAATTATTTCCATCTCAGGATTGGTCTCGTTTACTACGTTATGCAGCTTTTAAGCATTTTCCATCCCCTCGGATGAATATTTGTGTGTCATTTACGGAACATGAACAAAATCTCTCTGAACCAAAATTTCCAACCTCAAGGCGACTTGTTATTTTTGGAGTCACCGTTAGGCCTTGGGCAAAGGCTTAAGGGAAATCCTATCCTCTGTAGTTGGTCCAATAACACTGTAAACTTAAAGATGCACTGTCGTTTTCTGAGCTCAAGATTAGGCAACGAACCAACCTCTTACTAAGCCGCTAGCAGCAGTCAGAAAAACTACTGAGCGTGGCAATTTTCTTGTAATTGTTTGTGTTTGTTATTTTGACTCTTTGCTCTGGTTTGCTAAAAAATCCCTTTCATGTGCAAGTGAGGAATGTTCTGTGAGAGGAGAGCTGCCAAAACCTGAATAAGACTTTTTTTTTTTGCTTCTTTCATTCCCCCCAACTTCAGAAGAGAGGCTGCAAGCTAGAAAAACAGAACTTGGAAGTGATGAGTTTTTTCAGGGCTCAGCCCTTTCACAGAGGGATGCCCAAGGATGTGACTGACCCCTGGCCAGACCCCCAGCAAGGTGGGGGTGGACGGAAAGGGAAAGCCACACAGCTGAGTGCTGCCAAGAGCGGCTTGTGTTCAAGGTTATGCTGTTAAAGTTCAGCTGTCGTTGTGTACACAACTGGTGTCCCAGCAAAGCTCTCAAACTGGACAGGAAAAGGAGGGCGGAAGTCAGTCTAGATGCAAAAAGATCTTCATAAAATAAAACTGAGATAGCCAAAGCAGTGACCAAAGTGATGTAAATGGAGGAAATGGGCATTAGCCTACGTACAGACCAGTTTTGGTTTTGGTCCTGCGTGAAATGACTGCAGTGGTACCAAGGCTGTTGGAGCTGTAGCTGCACTGTGAAAACCATTTATTCCCTTCACTGTTGTTTCTTAATTTGCCTGTGGCTGTGTTCAGCTGGGAGCGCAGGTCTCCAAAAGCATGACGTGGGCATATCCTGCCAACTTCAATCTTACTTACGTGACGGCAATCTCATATTAAGCAGCGTCTTGCTTCAAGGCATGTCTTACTTCACCAGGTTGGGCAATTTATGAGCATCTGGTTTACAGCAGAACGAAGCACCCACTTCCAAGAGGATGTGCAGTTCTCACACCCACCCTCTCTTCACTCGTTCTGGTCTTTACCCTCCTCCTTCACCCCTCCAATTTTGCATAGGCATAACCCACACTGGGCTTATGACTTTTTTTCCCCCTTCACATTCTCCTTCCGAGCTTATAAATACAGCGGGCAGGGGTGGTTGTACCTCTGGAGAACTGATGGATCGTAAGCCTCCCCTAGATACCCTGTAAAAATTCAGGAAATTTTTCATCACAGGAAAAAAAATGCAGTAATGGGAAAAAAGTAATTGCTACTGAGCTTCTCAAAAAAAAAAAAAAGGAAAATCATGGCTCAGAATAGTGTGAGCATCGCTGTTTTCCATTGAAGAGTATGTTAACTTGTTACAACAGGTCACCTGTTCCATAATATATTCCACAATTATTTTTTTTTCCTGACACTTAGATGTATGAGACAGTTCTGGTGCATTCATGCACCTCTGTGGTAGCCAGCAGTGGGGATTTTGCTAGCCACCCCCAGGCTTGTGGAACAGGCACGTGGCAAGGTGGGGCGTGCTTGTCCAGCTCCTTTAGCTCATCAAATACTTTTGGTTCAAACTGGGCAGGGCTCAGTCATCCCTGAGAAAAATCACAGCAAAAGAGGGAGGGTGCTCAGTGCAGCCACTGTCTGAGCCTACCCCTCCCAAACGTGGCCCTGTTAGAGGGGACTCTGGTCAACCTCTGGCTTCCCATCACAGCACAGGAGGAACACTGTCTCACGGAGTGGAAGATACTGGTCAGAACTTTGACAACGTGGGAGGCTTTGCAGAAAGCCTGCGAATCTTTGCTTGTGCTGTGGTGAGCTGCGGTGAGGATGGGGCAGGCGCTTGGGGCTGGTAAAGCAACTTGAGAGGAGAGCGTCTTTAAAAATATAGAGAAGCTTTTGCTTGTTTTGGTTGGGTTTTTTTTGTTGTTTTTTTTTTTTTTTTTCCCAATGAGACTAGAAACGAAGGTTTCAGTCTATTCCTGTTGTAGCTGTACTGAGACAGACGGAGCTACAGCAAGAGGACCTTTGGCTGTACCTTGCAGCGCACCGTTTATGGAAGCCTGGACCTGCCACGGGTCGGCACTGCCACAGCTACGCTTGCTAGGTATGCTTTGACAAGGCGTGTTCTACCAAGGCTGCAAGGCCATTTACTTCTACAGATAGCAGCACTAATTTGAAAATGATTTAATCAGGTGATGGCTTTTGCATCTGCTGCAGGTTTCATTAAATTAACACCATTAATAGATTTGCATTTTGGGGACCTGGCTTAGGTGCCTGTTTGAATTGACAAAAGCCAGAGATACAACCTCCACCGTTACACTAATGCTGGGATTTTCAGAGGCTTAAGCAGCACCTAAAATTATAGCTGGAGCCAGGGCGATTTGCTAAATGGCCTCCATGCCCTGCTGCGGGATGAAGGTTGGATCTGACATCTTTTTTAGTTAACGTCTTGGAAAACCTGGGGGTAAGGGAATGGTGCTCACATCTCAGGTAGGGTCATGGCAGGAGGGTAACACTGGTCATCAATGGAGAGAAAAAAAAAAAAGCACAGTTTTCAGTATCCTGTGATGTCTCCTCCTCCGCGCCATAACGGGTTAACTCCCGCCCTTATGCCGAGCAGGAATCCTCTCGGGAGCCTCAGCTCCGCTCTCCTTCGGGCTCTGCGTGGGGTGCCCACGGCAGGAGCCGTGACAAGCGAGACATCCACCGCCCCCACCTCGGCGCGGCCGGCAGGGGGCGCCGTGGTGCCGTGTGGAGGCAGCGCGCGGGCAGCGGCGGCTCGGGGCCTGCGGGGGCAGCGCTTGGGGAGGGGTTGGGCTGGGGAGGGGTTGGGCTGGGGCGGGGCGGCGGGTTATTTCGGGTTTGGGGGTTGCTGTGTCCTGTTCCCGGGCAGCCTGAGGTGGAGGCACAGCCGTTAGGGTCCCTGGTTTTTTACTGCACCCCGCAAAGGAGCGCAGAGGGACAATGAGGGGGGATAGGGGGGGTCCATTCCCTGCCCCAGGGCTCCCGGGAACCCCTGTGTCCGTGGAGCCAGCAGCTGGAGCCAGGTGGGCGGGCAAGTGAATGAGTGTGAGCCTGTGAGGGGATTTGTGGGGTCTAGGGCTCTTTATGGCCAGCCATTTATGTATTTTATATAAATACATGTGCACCTGTGGCGCGTATGTGTGTTCTGTGCACGCCTGCCCACTGGGAATACACACTCAGCCTTGCTCCCGGTTGGACCTGCGGGCACGGAGCTGTGGCAGCCCTGCTTCTCCTGGGCTTTCAGATCCGGACCGATTTCCCCCAACTTGTAAACACCGAGTGGGGTGCTACATCCCCCTCTGCCTGCACGGGGCTGCTCAGAGCACTGCTTGTCAGCCGCGGGGAAACGGCTTGCTGAGGGCGGGCTGTCAGGAGGTGATGTCTGGGAGCGCTTTTAGCCCTGCGAGTTGCGGGCAGAGCTTCGCCTGTGGCTGACCTGGGCAGTGGAGGGTCCACAGAGGCTGCATGTGAGGGGAAGGGACAGAGCTCAGGCATGCTGGAGCTCTGCTTCCCACTTAAAGTAGGAATCATCACCTTTTCTGTGCCCTGTTTCAAGGCTTGTAGCTGGCTGAAGGCTCCCACCGCGCCAGCTGGGGTCCCAAGAGACAAGGCAAGGCGACTTAGCAGCGCAGGGGACAGCTGGAAGGAGTGCAGTGCACCAAGAGAGGGTATTTCTGGAGGATTTTGCCTGTGTTCAGGTATTATCCATACAGTCTCACAGGCCCTAAACAGAACAGAATCCACGTGGATTTGAGGGGCTACCTGATCTGAATACCCCTTTGCTAACTACAAACAGCCCTTTTATCACTCCTTCTTTCCCAGTCCTAGGGAAAGCAACCTGGGCTTTCTAATCTTGCTCTTGACTCCCGTTCTCTGCCTATGATATTTTTTTTGTAGCAGGGATAAAAGTTGACATAATGGATGGGCTTTTTATTGACCTGCAAATGCTGTCCTGATACTGGAGATTGCCCTGTGTTAGCTTCTATCTGAAAAGAGACAGAGTTGCAAACAGAGCCGTTTCCAGAAAGTGCAGAAGATCAGAATACCAGGCATTCACTGCGTGGGGGCAAAGGGCATCGCTTGTTAGGATACCAACCTGTTATCACTGATGTGATTTATGTATCAATAATTATCTCTCTTTGCTTTCCTCCTCATACAAGCAATTTCCACAGCCAACCATGCTGAGGTGGAGAGCTAAAGCTGAGCTCACGTACTGTCAACTTCTTTGCCATCATTTCTACAGGTGTCTTGGGAAAGCTGTACTAGACAGAGAGGTTTTGAGAGCAGCAGAAACCAGTTTGTTTGTCTCTGTGTGAGAAGAGAGGAAATAGGGGGAAGAGCATGGGGCAGAAGATGGAGGAGAAGTCAGTGGGAACAGAGGAAAAACGGTGATGTGTTCATATCTACACCTCTTACTAAGCAGAGCATGCAAGCGTCAGGAAAAATCCAGTAAATACCACTGAGAGAAAAAGCAGAGAGGGAATCAGACCATCTGTGAGCAGGTGAGACAAGGAATCACCTGTGTTTTGGAGATATTATGTACTTTCCAAAAAGAGGAGAAATTACCACAGCTGGAGGTGCAGGGATCAGGGGAGGTACACCCTCCCCACTCCGTTGGCTCTGTATTGCTGGTACCACCTGGTACCACTGATGAACCCATCCACTCCTCATTGCTTTCACGGTCTTGCAACTCAATTTGCCCCCAAGAAGCAACACCTGGTGAGGGCAGAAGGACAGCAATACGGTAGTCCTGAGCCTGTTGAGGTACCCAATGAGTGTGGGAAGGTCTCTTACTGACACTGTGCTTCAACAGGGTCAATCTGCACACAGTTTGCAGCTCCTATCTGGTGGAGCAGACAGGCAGTCACCTTGTATATGACTTTTAATACGACTTCTGCTCTATTTTTCCTTAACCCTGGATTTTACTCAGCTGTAGATTTGCTAATGCCTCTTTGTCCGTTAGAAGTTGCGGTGGGATGAAGGTGGGTAGATGAGACTCTTTGGGCTTGTGGAATAAGCACATTAGCTTAATGCGCCTGAAACACCTGGCAGTGTCCGCGCTGTCATTGGGTGTCCACCTTTAGTTTCCGGAATTAATCCCTCGTAGAGGGAAGAGACTGCTTTTCTACCATTTAAAACTTTTTTTCTTGAAGATGTGCGATGTTGTAAATGTGCTACAGAACTGACGACAGGTGAATTTGTTTCTAACACAGACCAGCTGCAAGCAGAGCCAAGGACATCCCGTGCTGAACACTGCTGGCCCGGAGGGATCAGCGCTTTCCCTGTGCTTTCAGTCGCCCGGCCAGGAAGCTCAGAACCCTGTATTCAAAAACAGGAAAAGAAACAAAGAAAGAAAAACCCTGAGAGCCTTGTTCTGGGGAAGGCAGCAGCAGACCTCACAGCTTCGCAGCTGCTTTATTCTGTGACACAAAGGGTCACACCTGTCCGCTCCACTTGAGATGCTCACGTGGGAAAGTTTGTGTGGCAGGATAGCAGAATATAAATCAGAGTATTCATCACAAACACCCATTGCATTGCTCCCAAGTCAACTTTGTATGTACTGAGAAATGTGGCTCTTCTAGCTCTGCTCTTAGATTGCACTTCCCCTCCTAGGAGTGCAGGAGTTATGTTTTTTATTCTTTTTCCATCTCTTATTTAATGTCCACTTCTAATACTCCACTTCCTGAGCTCTAAGCATCCCTAATCCCTTTCCTGTACTCCAATCTACAGTCAATTTAAAAAAAGAATCAGAAGCACTGAGAGATATAAATGTAATTGTGGCTCAGCCTTGTCAGTGAATGTTTGCTTCAGCTTTAAAGCCGGTGATTATGACAAAAATCTCGCTATCTGGGCCAGGAGCCACTGGTGAAAATCCAATAGTAAACATGCCACGTGAGGCAAGCATTTGACATCTGCAAACACATGCCATCTGCTTCTTCTTTTAAGAGCATTAGCCTCTAAGAAAGGAAAAGAGGTACATGAAACTCGGTCTGAGGTCAAAAGAGTGCGAGTGAGATGAGGGTTTGGATTGCCAAGTAAAATAGTGTATAGATTCACATCCCCTCCACCCCACCTTGGATTTTTTGCGAGTGGGGGGGAGATACTTGCAATAGACACGGAGTCAAACCACCCAGATTTGGGGGAAGCCTGGATGCAGAGGCGGTGATACAGCCCAGGCTTCTGTTTAGGGCTGTTTTTCTAAATGAGGAACCAAGTCACCTCCGAAGCCAAAAATCTTGACTCAGCCTTTTGCAATTCTGCTTCTGCTCCCTCCCCCAACCACTCATCTCTGGGCAAGGAACAGCTCATTGCTTCTCTTTTCACGACACACTTTGCTCCCACAGTGAATAGTGAAGCCTGTTCCTCTCCTTGGGCAGCGGGTAATGGAGTCGGTGTGCTCACCTGTCCTCTTTCCCACCTCTTGGAATTGCACCAGGCTGGTCTGTAGGCACTGACCACCAGCTTACGGGGCAGCTCAGAGGGGTTTTGTGGAGCTGGGGGCTGTTGCTGGTCCTCAGGCAGGCTCTGGTGTGTCTGCGGTGCAGGACAGTGTCCTGTAGCAGTGGCATCCCTTCAACAGCAAGGAGGAAGGGATTTGCTGTGCAGTTCACTTTGTGAGTTTGCTTATGGTCGTGGTCTTAGATGAGAGCATCCTTCTGGATTTTGGTGGAATTAGATGGAAATCTCCAGTTTCATTCAAAAAATGCACAACAGCAAATGCCCTTTGATTGTGGTTAGCTCTAAAAAAAATGAATTAAACCATCACAAAATGTACTCAAGTCATTTGGGATTTTTGTCAGACAAAGCAGCCCGTGTTGGGAAGGGCAGGTTGAAGAGTATGGCAACAGCTATGCTGCGCAGAGACAACCAAGGGTGAGGCATGGGGGGAATGCCAGTGGTGCTGAAATATTAGTAACAACACTGCACCAGTAAATACAAGTAAAAATTAGTCTCAGCTTCCTGGCAAATGCGGTCACAGAGGACAGGCTGGCTGCAGTGACTATGGGGTGATGGAGCTGAGATCCAGACGAACCCAGAGGGAGCAGCAGATTTAGGACTCTGACCATTAAGAGAAGGCAAACCACATCTGACCTGCTTGAGTGCCTGCTCTGCCAAAATGAGGGGTTCTGTGGGTGAAGGGGTGTGACAGACCCTCCCTTCAGTAAGGTCAGCAGGTGGCAGTCACAGAAGTTACTCTGTTGTAGGTGGTGGGGAAGGAGATGCTTCTCGTTTGGGGCATAAAACTATGTAGCCATGAAACCAGTACTATGGGAATGAATCCCTACTTTTATAACACAAATTAGATACCTTTAACTAGGGAAAATATTCATCACATTGATACAAATTATCAATAAATGAGCACAGCTTTCCTTGTTGCTGCAAGGCATTTAATAATTTATACGAAAGTGTGACATCATGTATTTATTACTTGGGTTTGGATCTGATTTTGGACCCCACATCCAGGCTTGGATTTGGATTTGGACTTTTATTAACATCTGTGTCATTCGGTGGTACTTTGAAACATAAAACATTTCTGGTTTGCGATTTATGATCCATTGGGAATGTTACCAATCATTCACCTTACTTATGACACTTAAAGGCTGGATATGAAAATAGATCAGTTCATATTTGTTGAAGGGGTTGTGGAGAAAATGCAAATAGTTAGCAATAGTAGGGATTGCAGAATCCTAAAAAATAATTCCTTGCATGATTTTTCTTTTGAGTGATTTACTCCCAAGGCAGAACTGAGATTCGTGGCCACAACCCGTTCGTGCAAACTGCTATAAACAATGATGGCTTATTTGACATGAGCAATGGTGTAACGATGTGACTCTCCTTTAAAAAAAAAAAAAAGAAAGTTCTTTTTAAAAGAGTCTAAAGGTTAGGATATAAGGTGGGTAACTAATGAAGCCTACACACTGCTGAAAGCCACGTTTCTTTTCACCGGCAGATCAAAGGCTAATGTAAAGTTTTGTGTTGAACAGGATGGAGAGCTTTGCTGGAGAGAGAATTGCCTCGGCTCCGCCGTACGCAGTAATGATACGGTACAAGAAGGAATACGGGATTATAAAAGAGCCGACTCCATGGGCTCCGATTTTAGACTGCGGGAGCAGAATCAGAACCTCCCATTAACACAGAAACGTGGGACTTTTTTTTAAAGCTCGGTGCGTGGCACACATTGTACGTAGCGCTCGCATATTCATTAAGCACAATGAGCAATTACAGATGAAAAGCTGCTGGTGTCTCACTTCAACCAGACAAATGCTTTCAGGGGAGCAGAGGGAATGGGTTTTGGTAATGAGAGGTTTTCAGGCTGGGAATTTAAATGGGAAGAGGGAACTCTCTACGGTGTCTGCAGTAAGGGTACATTTGCAGGTCCCCCGCAAAGTCTGGACGCTTACAATAGATCCCATCTCCTGGAGCAGCTGTGTCAATTTTGCAGAGTTCTTATTTCTCTGAATGAGATGACAATTGCAGGCAGTACCATGAAGACCTTGATCTGTGAAATTATAAAGCTCTCTGTGGCCAGTGAAATCAGTTTGACTCCTGCTGTTGCTGTGGTTTTTTCTCCCTCTTCCCTTCACAGGGTAAGGCTTTTCTGCCACCACTTGTCTCTGCATGGCTGAAGTGACCTGGATGTAGTGACTTGGCCTAAAGACTTAGGGACAAGACCCATCTTCTGCCTGACCACAGTGATTTACCGGTCCAGGTTGGCCTGGGACATATCCCAAAGACAATTTAGGCTCAGAGAATATCTGAAAGATCTGGGGAGGAGGAGTAGTAAATAAATACTTTTTTTTTTTTTATCTGCTAAATTGGACCAGAAAAGTGTTTTAGGGGAAAATGTGGTGCCGAAAAGCTTTGTTAATGCTTTGCTAGTTTTCCTCAGGTCCTACTAGCAAGGCCACACTGTACTTCTGTATTGAGGTACCATTATGTATAAAACAACAATGCAAATAATCAGGGCTGCATCAGGGATGACTCATCGCTCTATTCCTTTGTGAGCATCGTGACATCTCTACATGCAAATAGTTACCATCAAGCTCATATTTGAATTTATGTGTGGCTCATACAGAGCTACGGACACAGACCCTGCTCCGTGATACGCTGGCGTGGGTGTAGCTGAAATGGTCACCCATACTGAGGGCTTTGCTGTCTGCCTGAGAATTGTTTTACCCTCAAATAAAAAAATGCCAGAGCCAGAACTGGTCAAAAGTGGAGTTGCACCTTTGCACTTTGATAGCAAAGGGCTGTATGTGACTGTTTGCGTGAGGTCTTTCCTTCTGCCTGACCTGCTTTTGTCCAACAGCCAGGTGGGTGTTTGCTACGGGGGCTCTGCCCTGAGCCTGCCAAGCTGCCATCTGCCAGAGTCTAAAGCACTAACCTGAATCCCGCTCACGGCCTCGTGGATAAGATCCAAAGCTCTTTACAGCTCACAGTCAGTGCTCTGAATACGAGCATGCAAATATTTATGGACACCCTGGATGGATGTGGATTTCTAGCTCATCCAAGACATCCACAAATATTTGCATGCACGTATTCAGAGTGTGCAAATATTTATGGATGCCTTGGATAAGCTAGATGCCCTGGAGGTTGAGGGGATTGTAAACCCCTTCTATCTACCTTCCACAAGCACCAGTGAGCACAGTAATTACTCCGTGGCACGTGATGGCGAAGAGGCAGTTCATCCCCCAGTGCCAATGCTCTGCGTGCAGACTGGCCGTAGTGGGGCGGTGGATGGAGGTGCTGCCCTCCAAATGGCAGGAGGTGTCTGCTGTCACTATGGACAGTAAAGAGCCCCATGCTACCAGAGTTCATGACGTACTAACTATTGCAACTACATACATTTATCTGTTAGCATGTGTTATCTTCTGATGCTTCAAAACCATAGAGCTGTTTCCCTGACTGCCCTTCATCTGTGATATTGCAGTTGTAAGCTGCTCAGGGCAGCTGTTGTTTCTTACTGTGAACATTTTCACAGCTTTGGCTGAAAGGAGTCTTGCTCTTACTGTGGCCCTTTGCCAGATCCATGCTGGTGCTGGGCTGTTTGAAGGCAGTGCATCCTTCTCCAGACACGGCTACACAAACAACAAGGCAGTTTGGATCTCCTCAGATCTCCGGGGCTGTAGCCTATCTATCTCCAACCACATCTCCAGCTGTCTACACTGTCTCTCTTGACCTGTTGGTCAACTGTATTGACTTACTCACCTTCTGCCTTGCTGAGCAAAAGCCGTTGATATTTTGCTGTCAGAGATCCCTAGTCAGAGGGCAGTGATCTGCCTGCTCTGGTGTAAGCCGAGTGAGAACTCCTGCATGTGGGCTGCTGATCTTCTCTAATTGCTACCACGTCAGCCATCACTTTAGACTGGCTGAGATGACGGTATGAGACTTTGTAATCCCTGCAAATTCCCCCCTCACCTGAACCATTTGCGTTCATGGTTTGGATTTGCCAACCTTCTGTGAAGAGCTTTCAGAGGATAAAAGGGGCATTAATGATCTGAGGGCTCCAGACCTCGGTGAAGGCATCACCTGCCAATGATCTCTAAGAGTCCAGTTTAGCAAGAGCTGTGCTGCTCAGAGCTGTTAGACCTGTGTCTGCTGGCACCCAACATTACAGCTTGTCAAGGGGCTCACTAGACCAAGATTATGCATTAGAGGAAAACTAGAAGAGAGAATTATTCTGGAATACACATTACTTCCAAACTCTTCTGACTTCTGCTGAAATGGAGGGACCTGCCTCAATGATATGCCTGAGCACGTGCTATATAAAAAGCTGTAAACCACTCCATTTTGCTGAGAATCCATCTGAGCTGGGACAATCCCGTCTCTCCAGGAACTGCAGTTACTCTTGTAGGACGGTGAAACAAAGGCGGTCAAACAGCATTAGCATGTGCACCTTGCCCATCATCCCAGAATATCCAGGCTTCCAGGACATTAAGGTTTGTATGCAAAAACTCACTTTGCAATGTATGAATGATAACTGCTACCTATTCTTCTGTCAGAGTAATTCCCCTACTTCCTGCTAAGTTGATATTTCTATGATAGTAAGTTTTGGGCTGTGTTTCGGTATAGAAATCTTAGCTTGAGAGACTTTTATTCTGCCACATTGTTGTTTATTGATTTTAAAGTTGATTATTAATTTTTAAACCAGTTTTTAAGATTTGAGGTAAGAAGGAGAGACTACTTTTTAGCCAAGTTTTAGTCTTCTTCAGTCACCTAACTTATTCCAAAAGTACCACCACTCCAGGCAGGGTCATTAGATTTGCTGGGTCCCCTTCCAGAATGCAGTGTGAAGGAATAGTGAGAGATCAAAAACCTGATTGCTTTTCAGTTTACATGGCATGGCCAACCCACTATTTCTCGTTTGTGCTCAATGTTTTTCATTCATTACCAGTAGGCTCCATGCCAAATGCTGATGATGGAGTGCCCTGCTGAGACATTGCTGGGCTCTGGAACCAGATTTGTGGCTGGATCCTTAGCAAGTACCTAGACTTAATTAACAATTGTCAAAAACTACATGAATTATGCCTTTTTTTTTAATACCAAAGGCATTGTCAGGCATAACAAATGATTGCAAAATGTTCCATTATCCTACTGTGGCTGTCATCTACATACAGTATAGTCTTTCTTTTTATTGATTTGAAAGGGTAATATAATATAAAACATTTCTTCCTTCAAGCTGAACTGCTGAAGTTGTCCAGAGAAAAAAACCATGGTTCAGTCTAACTCAGTGTGCAGAAACCAGCTGTTGCTCCTGGTAGCTTGAGACAGGCTGGGGTGTCCTGGAATAACTGTGAAAGTGGTGGAAATGGTGGAAATGACAGAACAGTAACTCTGGAAAACCCAGGAGACATTTAACTCTCGCCACTGCAAGGCAATCTTTTACGTGGCGAATTTCTAGCAGACTTGTTTGGCGCTCATTGGACACTGTCATGGTCAATAAAGGGACTCACAAAGTGAGTGTTCCCCTGAAAGCAGCACAAAGACACCCACTGATGTCAGTGGGGGCTGGACCGGGCCTTTGTTTGACCATTCAAGTAACTAGGGTGTTAAACAGGTTGGTTAGCAAGGAGATAGGCGCCCGATGATGGGAAAGGAGGAGAAAACTCCATGCACATCTACGCTACGCTGTGGGATTATAACAATAAACTTCACAGCTTTAAGATGTAGAAATGTATTGTATGTGCAAATTGCAGTTCTTGTAATAATACACTGCAATTCAGAGCAGAGTTACCTGGCAGTAAGGAAAGGGGAAAAAAAGGAACAGAATTTCTTACAAGCGGGATCTGGTTTTACCATGGGAAACAGCAGCCACAGGGTAATGAGATTTGAAAAGGATAAACCTGAAGTTCTGTTAATACAGTCAGGTGAGAGATCCTTTCAGAAAATTAGATTTTCAGAGAGGCTACACAAAATTGTAGCAGTACATGAGAGTCAGTGGAAGTACATATACTCAGCATGGTTTAACCTCAGCCCAATGGACTTCTGTTCCAGAGAGGGATAGGCACCAAACTCTTAGGTCTTCAGGGAGTCTGGGTTATGAACCCAAACCCTTTCCCAGCAGCTGTTTACTGTATGGAGCCATATACTTAACATCCTTTTGCTACTTAAGCCAGCATATTTTAATTCAAATTTCCTTCTCCCTTCTGACCCCAATCTTGTTTCACCGTCTCCCTCTATTTTAAATAGCTATCAAGAAATTATTTGGAAACTCCAGCCTTCAACCAGCTTTTCCAGGATTTGGAAAGAGGAAAGAGCTCCTCATCACAGTTGAATAATTTTTCAAACAGAGCTTCATTAGTTCATTGCTTGGCGAGCTCTTCAAGAAGCTACTTGAAAGGCCACCTGACGACCAGCAGTGGCTTCCGTGACAAACCATTGCAAGAGTATTTCAACGAGAGGCTAATGGAGCTCAGGAACTATGCAAGTAAGAGGTCAAATAGGAAGACAAAAGTATTCGCAGATAAGAACCAGAACCCCTTCCTCACCCGCAGAGGATCTCGGCGCAGAAGCAGTTGCAGTGCTGTGGTAATGACTGGGCACAGCAAGGAGAGCGAAGAGTCCTGCAGCTCAGCAAACGAAGACAACAAAAAGGTGATGGAGCATAATGATGAAGAAGAAACTCAGAATGGCCTGGACCTCTACAAGGGGGACTTCTTGGACATTTTGACAATGCACATCACTGCTCCCCTAGAAGCATTTGTGCAAAAAAAATGATACTGGAGCTGGTTACAGGAAGAATTGTTCCTGTTGAGCCCCATTCTAACTGAAGTAGTTCATGTATGTCAGCCCACTCTGAGACAGAACTGTGCTTGTTTGTGGGAGAAAATGTTCTCTCGTTTTGTGTTCTTGATTAACATTGCATATGTTTGTTTTCAATTATCTTCTGCAAAGAATCAGTATAATTAAGACATAGTTGTGATTTATTATATACAGACAGCAGTGTTCTAAATACATGCACATATTACTTGAATTCTTAATTTGCCTTAAAAAAAAGGTGATTAGTGTCAGAGGAGCAACTTGGTTTCCTATTGTGCAGTTTGTATTAGCTAATCTGAGGAAAGACTGTTGTGTTCTCCCCAGTTACTTTGCTCGTTTTAAGCGTCTCAGTTTTTATCATGTCACTTTGGCTCGACTCAGGTACAGCGATGTTCTGCAGATACCAATAGTTGATGAGAAAAGACTGATTTTTCACTCGTTGCCAAATGTAATCACCGGGTGGATCATCGTACGCCTGATGCACAGAGAAGAAAACACAGATCTAAGTTTTACCTTTAAATATGATTGGCCACTATGGTTTCATTTGCAGACTCAAAGACCTTTGATTTAAAAAGCACTACAAGGGCAAAGAGAGAATGATGGAACTTAAGGGAGAATGACGGTATTAAGGACGAAAGAAGGCTCCTTCCCTCTTTTCCACTGTAAATATGAGAACAACACAGCAAATTCCTAATGTAACCTGAACTTCAAATTGTTTATTGTATTTTAGTGTTTATCGTGGTCATCTAAGTATACAATGTCAGCTGCAGCTGAATCTTTTTATGATGATCTGAAATGTCAGTGTTTAATTCCACAGAACACTGAGTGAACATCAGACCCAAAGCAGGGCAGTTATTTTAAGCTTCCGGAAAGAACTATTACTGTCCGTGGTATCATCGGCAATAAAGTCCTTATTACTGTGTTGGTTTGAGTTGATGTTTCGCTCTTTGCTTTCAGACTTCTTTTAACGTGAGTTAACAAGGAAGCCATGCCCCTGGCAAGACATCATTCCTTCAGGTGCTGGCTTCTCTCCAACACTATCACCTCCCTCTTCCTCCTGTTTCTTCAGCCCTGGTGAAACTTGCCCCAAGGTGTCTCTCATCCCTTCTGCAGTTCATACTTTCCCTCTTCCCAATACTCACCTATTTCCAGAAATATTTCTTCTACTGCACTGACTCCTCAGCTCTTGGGCCTCGTACTTCTGTCTTTCAGAGTGCGTGAGTGAACAGATGCAAAGAGGAGAGGCCAGGTTAAGGAATCTCTCACATTCCTCCTGCCAGTCCCCTCAGGGAAAACCAAGAGTTTCCCCCCAGAAAGGGAAGAGAAACAGGTAAGACTCATTCCACATCCCTTTCCCAATCCCCTTCCCAGTCCCGGGATCAATAGCATCTAAGGGAACCGAGATGGGATACTGAGAGCTCTCAGTCCTTTGTGTGTGGGAGAAAGCATTGTATATGTAGGCTAAATGTATTTTTCAGAATTCACAATTGCCTTACTGCTGCAAATGGAGGGGAGCAGCCAATTAGGTGAGATTTTCCCTGAAGGAAAATTTTTTTTTTTTTTAGATTGAAATGGAAGTCTGAAACACATAATGTATTAGCAAATGCCACAGAGGGGATGCATCTGGTTTTCATTGTAAATCTGCCAGAGGTTAGTTTCTCCTCTAGGAGTGAATGCATAATAATAACACAGTATTATGTGAGGGGATAATAATAACAGCGCATGAGGACAAGGGAACAATATTAATGGAATACAGGTGACCTTAATTCTTTTCTAGTTAGCCATGGGGCTTTGCACCCTTAAATATGTGCTTTTGAAGTTTAGTTTTCCAAGTCACTTCCTATCTACAAGCCTTTCAAAAAAGGCAAACTGCCTGCCTTCCTGCTCCTGATATTTTAATCGTTATCACTCCGCAGTGACCCCAGATGCAGGTCGGGTGCATCCCGAGCCTCTCTGCAGACCTCTGCCATATAAGCTAACAGCGGTCCACGAAGCCTTGCACTGTTAGGGTGCTGCGTTTGCTGACAGCAGAGGAATAAACTTTCCTTGAATTAAGAAAAAAAATTAGCAGTGACAAATGTAATTAAAAAAAAAAAGAAAATCAAGTAAAATTTACCCAAGCATGTGTAAATGGGCTGTTCAAGCTGCTCAGCCTCTGCTGCAGAGTTACTCTTCTCCGCTCAGCGCAAGTCAGGGCACCAATTTTTAATAGGCCCTATTTTCATTTTAGGTTTTTGCTTTTACTATATACCAAATATGAAATAGAATTACAAAACCCAACAAATTAGACTGACTTGGCAGAAACTTGTATTGTCTCCTCCCCTAGAAGCACCCCTTAGACCTGAAATTGCACAGTCAGGCCCATTTATGGTATTTCTCATCTCTAAAGCACCCTAGGGGATTTTAAAAGTTGACATGTTTTTTTTTTTTTAATTGGATTTCCTTCAAAATAGTGTAATGACTTTCCTCTGAGAAGCTGCGCATCTCATGCCAGAGATAGTGGAAAAGTTGAAGGAAGATTACATATCCCAAGAGGGAACGTATCTAGATGTTGCTGTACAGAAAGGACATCAAGTTACAGAGGGAACAAAACCACCAAGACCTGTTAGAGAAGGAATAAAATTTCATCTCACATCCTCTCAGACTGTTAAAATCTTGTGAAAAAATGGCTTAGGTTTGTTTGGAAAGTGATAATATGCAAGACCTGAATTTATGTAGTCTGTTACCTTGGGTTTTACTGTGTTTAGCTGTTGGATGTAGCTGCTGCTTTCATGCAGATAATCTGTTTTCACAATGTTCTTTCATGAAACCTGATGCAAACACTGCTTGCCATTAGCAGGCTCATTAAAATATTTTTTATATCTCTCTGAAAAATTCTTCTTTCTCCTCTTAAAGAAAAAACACCGCCCCACTTTCCTCCCAGTGATTTTGCAGCTACTCTTTATCTTTGTTTTAGATTGGAATACTGAAGAGCACACAGAGTTGGTTGTTGCTGTTGTTTTTCTTCTCTAAACACTTTCTCTCTCTGCCTAACTGGAGCTTAGGCAAAGCCCTCTGTGTGGCTTCATAAATCAGCCAGTGCTCAACTTAAAAAAATAGTTCATGTCTCCTGAAGCCTGCATCCCTACCAGTGATTCTGTCATCCTTTCCTTGAACTTATTTTTAAGGTCGTAACGAGTTGTGTTGGCTGATGGTTTGCAGTGCAGAGGAAGGCTGAGGATGATGATGGAAGGCAGAGGAAGGACACCTCGGGGGAAACACAACCTGCTTTCAGATAAGAATCTGAACCTCCACAAAGTGAGATACCACCTCAGCTTGGTTTTCAGTTCCCTCAAGCTCTGTGAGGATGTGTCGGGACAGAAGACACAAAAGACAGTAATATTAAAACATATGAAGCCACAAAGCCATCTAGCAAGACATGGGCTGCATCCCACTCTTACCGTAATCATCTTCAAGATCCCAAGGACTTGAGGAAGCTCCGTTCGATTATATGCCTCATTAAAGCAAAACATATCGTTTTCATGTATTTAAATTAAGGAATTTATTATTAAAAAAAAACCCCAAAGCCAAAAAAACAATTAAAACAGTGGTTTGATCTAGATACAGCAGCACTGTGACATTACTAGGACATTATGTACGAAGAATCCAAGCAGCCATAGAACACAGAAGCCTTTATCTTCAGTAACAATCTCAAAATGAAACTAGCTTCATCAAACAATGTTAAAGATCTCCCTGGAAAGAGAAACAAAACCAAACAGACCCTCCCCACCCCTAACCCTTTGGATACTAGGATGATTTTTTTTTTGTACAATACCAACAGCCACTAGCTCTTCTAATTGAGAACACTTGCTTTGATTTATTACAAAAATGATCCGTTGACTCAGTTATGAAAGACAACTTTTAACATTGCTTTAGAAGTGTCTGCTCCTCTTATAGACTACAGTATTAGAAGTGCTTAAAAACATTTAGTCCTGGATATGGTCTTGAAATTCAATCAGAAGGACATTCGGTGTGTATTTATATACCAAATATGATTTTCAAATTTTAAAGCAGGTGAAAAGACTAACTCTAATATGTAACTGCAATTTTACAATTTAATTATTAGTCAGATATGGGCAACCACATGATAGTTCATGAAATCTTTAGGTCTATCTACATTGCTCAGAAACACAAAATAAAGTTTTTACAACTTTCACCTTCAAAAGGCTAAAATGTTAAGTCTTTTAGAAGAGTGTCCAGTGTTTAAAAGAAATGCAATTAAGGGAGATCGCATTCAATACACACGAAATAACTTGTTTCAGCTTGCTAATAAACATATTTAACAGCTGCGCGTGGGGTGATGAGAAAGGAAAACGCATTTGTCATCCAGCCACTACCTGAAATGGTTCTTCTCTGGGAGTGAATCTTCTCTACAGGACCGCTGATTCTCCAGAAAACCTGGAGTTCCCCTTTGGAGCCCATTGATCCCAGACATGTGGTTGCTTCTTTTGTTGCCATAGCTGGGCAGTGAGTTGACCCAATGTTTGCCACGTGTGCTTCTTTGCGACTTCACGCAGCATCTCACTTAATTGGTACCTAGGAATTCGTTTGCAGGCTTGGCCAAAAAAGTTGAACCAATGAATGTTATTTTGTTCCCTTCCTCATAACTATTTATCTCCGATATAAAAAAAAAAGAAGAAGTGTTCATGTGAATGCTGCAATGACTAGCTAGCTCTTAAATAAGAAATGAGTAACATTTGCACTGCTGTCTTCTGTTGGAGATGTCTTTACAGAAGCGCAGTGTATTCAGTTTCAGTATCTTGAAGGAACTAAGACAAACCAATAATAAAAAAGAGCCCTAATTTACAAGAGTCATCTCCCTAGTCATGTAAATAAGAGCAGCTATATTAAGCGTATTTCAGCAAATAATAATACAAAGAGTTGATATTGATCTGTTTTATGCACAGACTCCAAAGTGCTTTCTATTGACAGGCAGAGAGCATCCCTCCATGTTTAAGAATGGGAAAACAAAATTGCAGAGAGACTTGCCCAGGGCAGTGAAGGAAAACATGGGCAGACTAGGAATACAAACCACCACTGCTGGCTCCAGCACACAAACCGAGGAGAACACGTTTGCGCCAGCGGTAATACTCATTTTAGTGAATAGGCAGCAATCTGTTTAAAATTATTTCTTTCATAAAGCCCATTTGTCAGTACACTAGCCTGGCCGATCCAACTGCAGCAGCTTGGATTTGTATTATCACAGAGACTTTGGGGAGGGTGAGCGTACAATACTGTAGCACGCTGTTGGCTTTCACCTTCTTTGGTGGTTTCTCTAAAGGAAATAATTTGCAGAATTCTCTGAACCAATTTCTTTCTCTTTTCTTTTTGCAGTTAAGGATAGAAAGTTGTTACCAGCCAGCACTGCACAAACAACATTGTTCAGTACAAAAAGAGATCGTGTCCTGCCCAGCACACAAAAGTGAAGAATTGTTTTAAACTTTGCAGTCTTCCTCTCAGCTTTAGCAGGAGGGTGTTAGTCAGTATTATTCTTACTCTAAATAATTAGAAGTATTTTAAATTGCAGGCCATATTTGTGGAAGGCATGACATAGGCAACTCTGGAACCTTCTGTTTTCTATGGAGCTACTGAACGGCCCGATGCACCCAAACTTCACTGCCAAATGTACCTCCCCACAGCCTGAGACAGGCTAGGACCATCCTATGCGCGTGAAGGATGATGGTCTACATCCCAAGGGGATGTGCTTTCAAAGCAAAGTCCCGTCTTTTCAAAGACTGCACGGGAAATGCCTGGAAATGTCTGATGGATGATCTCATCTGCACTGAGATATTTAACAAGGGAGTATTAGAAATCTGAACTGGAAAAAAAAAAATCACAACTGCAGAGCAGAGGTTAAAACACCCATATCGTGTCCACAATGAAGTTAGGTCCTGCAGCCACCCGTTCCATGGATGTCCATAAGAAGAGGCAGCTGCACTCTAAGGGTGTGATTTATTGCTCTTCCAGAAAAGTCTACAATGGGAACTCCTGATACGGGGCTCAGACAGATGGCAATAGAGACCTGTGTGATGGCTGCTCGTGCAGGCTGAGTGATACCTGCTCGCCTCATCAAACTGCTACACCTGACTCTCACAGAGATGACAATGTCTTTGAGCCATGCTTAATATGACCTTGTGTGTGCAATGTCAAGGTTACTCAAAAAACAGTGAGCAACATATGATGAACCAAGGAAGAATGTGCTGTGAGGTGTGACAATAACAGCCATTTGGCACTTGCTGAAGATACACACATTATGGTAGATTTCACACTGTCCTCTAGAGTTCACTCCCTGCCTGTCCTCCTTGTCCTGCCCATGGTTTTATCAGTATTACAGATTGGCTTTCTGGTTTTCTTTTTAGCTGAGGCATCTCTAAAAGATCAACAGCGACTGGATTTGAAATGTGAGGCTTTGACAGATGAAGCTAAGAGTTCAAGTTCGATCCCAAGGTCTGGCTCAACGACATTAAGAATCAATGTCTTCGAATCAGACTCTTTACTGGGTCATCCAGGTTGCATTCCCTACTGCTGATCGCACTCTTAGCCATAGTTTCTGGGGAAGGGGATGGCTGCAAATTGAAATGGTCTTATGGATAACTGGTATTGCCTCTGAACTGCCAGTTACCAGGCATCCCTCATCAGCAGGCCCAGATGAACACTGCGATACTGAATTCTGCAGCTCCCTAATACTCAGTTTGATCTCCAGTACCTGTTTGGTTTGATTATCTTCACACCTTTCCAAGCTTCACAAGCAGGTTTTTGTTCAGAAACATCATCTAAGTCATGGCCGTTCTTGTAAAGAACCTGCTTTTTAGATAATCCAGGGCAAGACTGCACACTTAAGAGTTTATTATTTGTTATTTTTTCCTTCATTGTGCCTTTGTCTAAAAAAGCCTCTCATCCAACCAGAGTGGGAAAAAATGCTACAAGACTTAAGTGAACCTTGAGACACTGTAGCAAATTCTCTGACAACATCTGAACCATAAAAGCCTGTAAACTAATTAGTGTTCATCAGACTACTTAGTAAAGATTTAAAAATAAACAATATGCTTGCATAATTCAGGATCAGATTGCAAAAGCTTTCTGATTCTTAAAAAGATCTAATTTTGCTCATCTGTCTATTTAAAACAAGCAACCAGATCTGAACGTATGCATTTTTTGGAAAGAATTTGTATTGTAATTGGAAAGGAGATACAGAAAATCAATTGGTCTGGAAAGCTATTAAATAATTACTCCTTTCTGCTCCTTTGTTGTGTGCAAACCCACGTCAAAAAGTACTCCTTTTGAATCAAAATTCTCAAGATCCCATTGCAAATGCTCTCCAAGGTTGTATAATGAAACTAGAAGGGCTGTTGGTTTTTTTTTCAGAGCTCCTGAACAACCATGGCTCCCAGTGTTTCTTGAATTTGGCTCCAATGAGCCAGATGCCAAGTGTCTGCGGAACCCTGGCTGCGGAGGAAATTGCCTTGGCAGGGCTTCATCCCTGAGCTCTGGGCTCAGCTTGCACCTGGTCACACAGTGGAACTGAGAGGACTACGGTCCTACTCCAGTCTTGAGCTGAAAAATTAAGAAAAAAAAAAGAAAAAGGAAGAAGTAAAAAGAAAATCCTGCAAGTGTTCTTGTTGTAGGCAAACCCTGACTAGAAGATTCCTAGGACTGTTCATTATCACTGGTGATGTATGATACCAATTGAGTCTTTCAGGGCTTGGATACTGAAAGCACAACAATTCTGCTGCCCCAGCATCGTAGTACTGTTTAAAGTTTGCCAGACAGGATAGCAACACTTGAGGGATGCGGCACAAAATCTCCCTCAACTGTTTTTGTTTTTTTGTTTTCTGTCTCTCCCCTTACTCACTCACTGCTTCCAAGAGGCTGGGATCCAGTGGGATTTCATCCCAGGCTTGAAGTGCATATAAGCATCCTTCCTCTCGAGGATTCAGGATATCTAACCCTAGCATAATGTCCTCCGAGTATCGGGACTCACTGAAGGCAGCTAGTGTCATCTGGACTTTGCGCTATCCCTGTCTCCAATGCTAGATTCCTAGAGGTGCTGGGTGAGGAACGGTCCCAGCTGGAAGGTGAGCAGGAGAAGGCACATTTGCTGTCATTCACTGTTGTCATATAAAAAAAAGTCATCCACCACCAGTTAAGGCTGATAGCATCTAAGAGGTAAAAGGCCGTCTACAATCTATTTGCAATTTGTTCCCCAGCTTTTAGGAAGGGGTTTGTTGTTATTAGGATTTTTATTTCCCAAGTGGGAGAAGGTAAAGAAAGAAGACGTAGTCTTTGTGTGCCAAACTGGTAACACGTAGATGAAGCCCTTGGGCCAACAGTTGCAGTTTTATCAGATTTATCCAATAGGATATTAATGGGCTAAGCCTTCCCCCAACCATCTTTCTTCCTTCTTCATGGTGGTAGGTAAGTAGATATATTATCAGCCACATTTTTCTGATGGGGGAAATAGGCTTGTCTGTTGCTGCAAAGTGAGATAATGGCAGTAGTAGAAAAACAACAACTCAGTCTGTCACTCTAGTCCCCATCCAGCACCCCTTCCCATAGCACCAGTGCACAGGATGAGATCAGTTGAGGGTCCACAAGCGCATTGTACAGCACACTGTTAGAAGGTGATGTCTTTGAGTGACAGACACAGATTGGAGTTACACAACATGTGCAGCTCTCCAAGGAGAACTACGATGTGCGTCTTGTCCTGTCTGAGGTACACTGAGACACATCAGTTGTCTGGCTAAGATCTGTTCCTCCACTTTTCACCTACATTTCTTGAAATCAGGTGAAATCCCACATACGAAAATCTCTCCCAGAGCAAGTAAGTCTTCATCCGGAGCATGCTCAAGTGACTGATCAGATTCTTGTTGACATAGGTAGCTTCACATCAGGCTGTAAGAACAGAACTGGAGGTAACAGCCCTATCTGTGCATAGTGGCTTTCACCTTTACAATATTTCATTCCCCTCCTGTCAGGAAGCTGAAATCGTTATAGATGTAGTTTATAGCTGATACATAGAGAGAAAATTACTGAAAATTCTCATCTATTACTGTCTCTCTAAAATCTAGCATCTTCCATAAGAGCTGCAATGCCACCACCTGACATGGGAGAGTGGCTGAAGCTCTCCCTGAGCACCACCAGTACAGGGAAAAGGAATTTCTAGGACACACTGATCTGAAGGAAAAAGAGGAACAACTTCTTGGTGACATTATGGCACACTGACACAGCTTCACTACATGTCTACCAGTGATCAGGAAAACTGGAGGCTTTTGAAATGATGTGGACTTGCATCGTAACGTACTTTACTCTTCATAAAGGTGCCAACCCCCCACCTCCCTGTCTTGACTTTTCTCTGTTGGCTGCTTTATGCAAATTCTGGCCCTGCTCTGTCTCTCTCCCTCATGACCTCAAGCTGGTTTACTATGTAATTCCTGTGACTTTCTCACGCAGAGCTTTGTCACTACTAAACTGCATCTCTTGTCCCTTCTGCACTGCCTAGATAGAACATATACATGAGAGTCTAATGAATTTTGGCTATGAAGGCTTCCTCTGGAACTGTGCTTCCTTGTACCCTGGGATAACTGCACTACTAGCTAACTAGGCTTTTAGACACGCCAGGCTGATCTTCAGCTGTTCCTGCTGACCCAAGGTATAAAATCATCAGTCTACTCTAGCTGACATTGTAAAGAGCATGGTGAACCAACCTCATTTACAGAACACATTGGGCTGTGGAGATCCTGCCTGCACTTGGAGGGACAAAGGTTTGCCAATTCCTGTTGAAGGGCAGACTATTTTTGGTCTGGTGTTCTGAATAATTACAGATAGTGGCATATGTGAGAAGAGTACGATTCTGATGCCTGAGGTACCGCTGCTGATCCTGACCGATCCTGTTTATACTAGTGGGAACAACGTTTTCGTCAATGGTCAAAGGATCCTGGACAAAGACTGATGGAACTAAAATGTTTCACTCAATGAAGCTGAGGACCTAACGGAGGGGACGACTCATGGTGTGTTTGGCATGACTCTAAGTGCAGACACAACCAGCAGCTTCTGCTACTGCTCAGAAGCAGCTCAGGTCCCACTCTGAACCTCCACAGCTCAGCTCTAGAAAGCTGTTATGAATCTCACGGTCAACACAAACCAGACTATTGAACTTCTCTCTTGCTACCTGCTTGTTATGAGCAACTGTGGAAAGGCCTTGGACTTTTAACTGCAGCATGGAGAAACTTGAATTTTGCTCTCATTTCAGCAGGTGCAGGTTTCAAGTCCTTGAAAAACAAATGGTCATTTGCTTTCCTGGTCACCTTTCACTCAGTTTTGTTCTTGCTGTCATTAGAAATGGCACAAAAACTAGTGAAGGGGAAGGGCTTAAAATAGGTTCCCTTTCTAACAAAAGGTTTTTGATGAGCAAACAACGTAAGTAAGTGCAAATCTCAACTGTGCTGGTCCCATGACATCACAAACCTTAGGCATAGCAAGTAGCATTCTTGAATGCATCAAAATCTTGTCTTTTAGCATTTAATGTGAGACATTACAAACTAATGCAGAGGAGAAATGTATGCAGTGTTGCTGTAAACCAAATATACAGATGTAAAATAATTAAGAATAAACTGTTCCATAAAAATGCATGTCAATAAAACCCAGTCTGATAAAGTGATTTATGAATAATTTTCTAGAATTACTAAAAAGAATGATTTCTCGTTTGAGGCTCTGGAAGTCTTGAGTCACATTTTTTTTTCTTTTAAAAAAATGTCTTAAAACACATGGCTTTACAGCTGCTGCTTGGAAAATATACACCTCCAAAGTCTGACTTTCATTTAAATACAAATGTACAAAATGTAAACTGAGACAATAGAGAAATTTACAAAACTTTTCTTTAAAAATAATAAAGACAAAATTCAGTTCTAGTATGATGCTATTTAAATACGTGCAAGTAGTCATGTTCATTGAATTTCTATTGCAATGTTCTAAATAGACAAATTTGATTCACACAGTCTTGAGTGCCACCTCCAAAAACAGACCTGAGTGGAAAATTCTTCTTAAAATGCGAGGCTCCACTGGAAGGAATGGATCGAAAATCTCCATTTTGGGGAGATTCTTTTTTTTTTTCACTCAACGGTGGAGGCTCTCTCATCCATAGAAGCTCCATAGACTATAGTGGAAGGATGCAACATGTTGTTTCATAAAACTGAGTTGGAACTAGCTGCTTCCAGTGGAGTTTGAACTTACGTGATTTGAATTTATGTGGTGATTTAAACTGGCCTTTGAATTTGGAGAACTCTTTGAATTGTTCTGATGCTGTAGAAAGAGGAAGATAATGACAATTAGGTTCCCAAAATATGTCAGGCTTTCTTTTAGGTCAACATTAATTTTATGGTGATAATGTACTGAGTGGACTGCAAGATTTTTGTTTGAAGATCTTTGGATATAAAATCCTCTTCACTTTCTTACCTGCATTCTCTCTAGGTCAGGAGGACCATGCCAGTTCTTGAGGAATGCAGCAAAGAAGTCTCACTCAAGCTCCAAGAGTCAAATCAATTCACTGCAAAATGTCAGTATCTGCTAAATCTGACTAATCCAGAGAATACCTGCTAATGCTCAGGCATGGTTTTAACCCTACAGAAATACTCAGAATGCTATTTAGATTTACAAGTGGTGCCATGGTGCCTCATGAAAGCTGTATATCACTTTTTCTCTGGTCTGCTCTCTTCTCTACTCTCTTGGTTTCCTGCCATCACTGCCTCATTCATCACCTGCATTTTCTTTTTCTTTTAACACATAAATCAAAGGTTTTCACAAGGAACTTATCAAGCCCTCTCTAAGATGTAGTATCTTTCTCCTACAAAAATATCACCAGAACATGGCTGTGACACTGTGCACCTATGGGAGGTTCTCTGTCTTAGTCAAAAAAAGATCTCACCTGTCGTTTAAATATTCTCTGTAGCAATCCTTTCTTGGGTGGCTCTGGAGGGTAACTTTTATTTAAGTCTGGTGAAATAGTACCATTTGGTCCAAATACATTCAGTTCTTTGAAACACTCTGTTTCTATCATCTAGTGGAATACAATAAGAAAGAAAAAAAGAAATACACGTCTGCATTAAATATATTCCAGTAGTGCTAGGTTGTTCAAACGCGGGATCAGGACCAGCAGCTTGAGCAGTATGTTAGGAGAGTTATCAGTTGAATTCCTGCTGGTGGCTGTAGAAGGCCAACAGGATGTAGGGAAGAGAGAGGCTGAGTCTGCTCTGCATGTTTGCACATCGGTTTTATTAGAAGTTGCCCCATAAAGCTTTCTGTTCCTTTCTTTAGTGTTGTGGAGAACATTGGGTAAAGACAGGCATACTCACAAAATCCCAGTTATTAGCACCCCTCTGGCCAAATGGACCTGCTGTTTGATCCAGTGTTGGATTATGAATCCACTGTTGGGTGTGTTTTGATATCAAACAGAAACAAAGACCCAGATCTGGAAACCCTGGAGCAGTTCAAGGTCCAGAGCCAACAGCTATAGCTGGGATAAGAGAGGTACAAGACAACGGGTGAGATCAGGGTCACCAATGCAGGAGCCTCCCATGGAAGTTCCTCAGAGCTGTTGTCGAAACACCTCTGTAGAAATCCAGGAGGAGGAAGTACAGTAGGATCCTTGCCAACTTATGCAAATATGCAGAGCCAACAGATACAGTCACCTGAACCTGACATCTGTGGTACATTATAGATCTCGAAAGAGGCCATTTGTAACCTATGAAAGCACCAGAGTCTGGCAAGTTATCCAGTAGCTATGTATTACTGGAAATACACATCTGCTCTTAAACCATCTGTGTTAGAGGTTTTACTGGAGTACTTTTACTATAATACATCCTTACCTCATTTTGCCATGGAATAGACACTGATCCTGTGGAAAACTTGGAATAGAAATCATCATCTGTTTGGTCCAGGTTAACTCCTTTCACTGTGGAGAACTGCTCGATGTCTAACACGTCCTTGCAGTATACTGCTCTGGGCTATCTCCGCAGAAAAAAAAAGAAAAACAGCAAAAGCAAAAATATTTCTGAGTCTCACCATGTGCTTTCATTCACAGATTCGGTCAAGTGAGAATGCCTAACAACAAGTGATATCTGTGTCCTGCTTCTCTAGGCTTGCTCAGCCCGCATGTTTATCATCAAAGGCTGACTTTGCCTTAAGCACGTGAAGCTTCCCACTTTGAAATCCTTAAAGCATCAGCACAGCCAAAGTGGGTTTTAGTCATCCATGTACCATATGGTTAAGAGGTGAGGGGAAAAGGACAGAAAGAGCAAGAAAACAAAAATAAAATCCTTCAGTAGTCTTTCTTTTTCAGAGAGGAAACAACAGAAAACCAGAATGTTTATGAGTGACACACTGGAGACAGCTCTGAAAAGGGACCTCACATGTAAGTGTCCTTCTGCTCAGACAGCTGTGGAGTCTGCAGCTTCAAAGTTTCAAGGAATGTATACTAATTGCTAAAGAAAACAGAAGAGGTTTGGCATTTCTCCATTGTTTTTATTAATAGCTCAGCTGCTGGAAGCTGTCCAGAATCACCTCTATTAACTTGGCTGCCTTTCTTCAAACAAATAGTCAAATGGCTTTGCCTTTTTAAACTGCTTAATTTTCGGGGATGACAGAGCCAAGACTCTTTGCAGTGACACCGCTTTTACCTTGTATCCCAGTTGTCAGCCACAGAAAGCAGAAACAGCCATCACTGGCTACCTGTCATAGTGCGGTCATCCTAGAGAGCTCCCATCAGCAGCACACTTATCCTTTGATGTGCAGGAATAATTGAGGACTGGCTCGTGGGACCAGCCTGACCTGCTGAACTCAAGCACGTGTTGAATCCTACTGTCTACACATGGTACCATGACTGCACAGCCCGAGGGTCCAGCCGTGCAGTATTTTGTCTAGACTTGAGCAGTGTGACCAAACAAATCAAGCTGATTCCTGATGGAAGTCCTAGTGCTGGAGGCTGCATCCCTCTGCATTCCCAATGGCTGCAATCCACAAGATTTTTGTGGAGACAGATAAGTCTAGTAGAGGATGGAGAGGCATGGGTTGGATTACAACCCCTGCCATTGGCTATATAGCTTTGGTTGATTCAGCTGACTTTAGTAAAGACTTGGAAATCTATGGACGAAATGCCGAATAAATTAAATTAGGGGCAGCTCTTGAGTTCCCAATAAATAGTCATAAAAATTTATGTGCCTCTGCTTTAGCAAATATGTCTATAAGAGATGCCTTCTAGGCCTTACATGCCACAGTTAAGCTTTTAATACACTCTGGCAGATCCCAAATTTGAGCCCAGAATTTTCTAATTTTCTACATCAGAAAGAAATAGTAGCTTGTCTCCTATTTCTTCCCACTGAAGCAGGTTGTAACACCATGGGCTAATTGGCAGGAATAACTAGGCCGCATAGTAAAACGTAAAGCAAAACCAGAGCAGCTAAAGTAAACTTTTGTAGCGTTCAAACCACTTTGGTTTGGTTGAGTTTGCAGCAATGTGAATGAGAGCTGCCAAGATGTTACTTTCCTTAATACGTTAAAATGGCAGTGTTTACTTAGAACCATATGGGAACTTTAAGGATAGAAGGTCTAGCCAGAAAGCAAGCCCTGCAGGAGGAAAATAATCAGATAACTCTGTGCACTGGGGTAGAGACCGATACCACAAAAGGGTGGAAAAAGTTTCGCTATTGCCAGTGCAACAAAGACTTTTAGTATCTGCAAGACTGGTGTGTAAACCTGCGTACGGACTCGATGTTGGGTTCCGTGCCTCATGAACACTAACAAGTTCAAAATGCTCTCTCCAGTCCAAGTCACCTCCTCTGCCTGAGGTGACACTTGGTATCAGAACCTGGTTCAGACACTCTGTAACGAATGCCTGTTTTCATGATGACCCAGTCCGTTCCTCAGTTCATGGAGCTTTGGACTTTGCAATTCCGGTTCCACCTCTGCATATCTATCTATCTCTCTGTATGCATACATGCAGCTTTCATTGCTGATTGTTCTGAGCACCACCTGGTCCTGAGTGCACTTATTCTCACACTACTACCGTGGATAAGGGAATACAAAGGTTCCCATTCTAAAGTTTTGGAATGGAGGCATGAACAAATCAAGCGTCACACAGGAAGACTGTAGTAAAGCCAGTGGGAATGAATCAAGCTCCAAGTTACCACCTTACATGGAGACCCACCCACCCTGCATGCACATGGCTACAGAGCAGTTTTCCTCTTCCTCCCAGCCTCCCCACTCCACCCCTACTGCTTATTACATCTTCCTAGGGCTGCTACCTATGCAGAGTGTGATGACAGCTCTAAGAGAGAGAAGTTATTTTAGAAAGAAATCTCTTGACAGAGGCCACTGAGGATTCTTCCTATCATACTTACATCAGGGACAAAGGGAGGATCCAGCATTCCTGCTTCTAACCGCTTGAAATTCATGCTCTTGAAAAAGGGGTGCCTCTTCACTTCTGTCGCACCTTCCCCTTGACATCCTAGCCGCTGCTTCACGTCTTTGGTGAGGAGCTGAAACATGCCAAGAGGAATGATAAGGATGTCAGAAAAGCAAGAGCTCCACAAAGATATTTTCATCTCCAGTTGGTTTTGAATGTGCCCAGAGGGAAGCACCGAGGGGAAGTGTAATTGCTGTTACTTAATGGCCAAAGTTAAATGGATTAGGACTGCACCGTTCTACCTGCTGGTGAAACCCTTTGAAAATTACCTGCTGTAGTGTTTACAGTCAAAATAGAGACTGCTGCTTCTGCTTACTTTCAGTAAACACCTTCACAAAGAGGTGTGATGTACCCTAATAACACATATAGATGCATATTCATAAATCTCCTGTGCTTTTTCTCAGTTCTTTTTTTTTCCTTCTTACTATTCGAAGAATAATTTTCCTGTGTTGCTTATGCTGAATGCCTAAACTATCAAATTTATTTCCTTCTACCCATTGCAGTATATTCCAGTACATGACACGACACACTGAACGAACCCTTTGTACTCATGGGCCAATCTCTGCTGAGCTGAAGGGGAATTTTGTCCATGGAGCCAGCATCAGTAACCAACCTCACTTCAGCCTGCTTTGTTTTCAGAGTAAGGGCAATGCACCACCTCTACCTGCTACGGCAAGTCCTGCCTGTTTCCTGAGTACCTGTAATGGAGTATCCTTGGTCTATTAAGCAAGGTCCATGAACAGGTCCATGGACCTATAAGCAGGTCTGTGAACACAAGCACAGCAGTTGCAGGTCCTGGAAGACCTTGTATGGATGGACCGGCTGATCTGCAAGAGAACAGTTCAACGGAAGGGCAATTCCGGCACAGACTAGTGGGTGGATGAGGAGACGGAATATGCAGCCAAATCTTCACCAAAATGCCTCTTCTTTTCAATTATGTGCGTAGCATCAAGTGGGCTAAATCAATGTCTTAAGAGATCACATCTAAACAGTTGAAGAGAGGCAGAGCTCCAGCATGCAAATGACTGGTGCAAAAAGACCATCGCTTGGGACAGGGCGCTTTCTAAATGTACCACCGACTCCAGGCAATCTGCTGAAAAGTGAAGGATCACAAATTTGTTTCCTTTTTTTGTCCTTCCACTCATCTTTGAGGAAGCCTGCGTGATTCTCTCTCAGATAGAGGAGGGAAAATGTAACCCCCAACTCACCGTAATCTGCCCAGAGATTTCAACTGCCTGTCAAAGCGATGTGCAACACGTGCCTTCGTACAACAGAAAACTAGACGTGCATTGAAAACAGTCAGGGCTGGCTTTGCTGCCGTCTCTGCTCTGGGGGGAAACACGACGTATTTGCACTGCAACATCACGGAGGAAGCAACACCAGCCCTTTTCCACAGGAGGGGTATGCCTCCTGCAGCCGGGCACCCGGCCAGGCAGGCACCCCACCGCGCGGCACTTTTGGTACCCCGACTTCTACCCGGCTGCTGAGGGAAAGGGCTGAGCCAGCCTCCCCTGACACCAAGGCTGTGTGCCCACCCACCACCGCCGGCTGGGGAAGGGAAGGGAAGCGAGAGGGCCGGGAGCGGGGTGGATGCAGCGGCGGGGGGCAGCGCGGCTGCCGGGCGCGCCGGGGGCCGCCGGGGGGCAGCAGAGGAAAGGGCAGCGCGGCCGGGCCGGGGCGTCCCGCCCCCTCGGGAAAAGGGGTCCTGAGGGGTAAAAGGCTTCGGAGCTATGTCGGGGACTCTTCCCTGGGGCGGGAGGGCACTGAGTGCCCGGGGGAGGGAAAGCTTCACGCCTCACCGCCTGTCCCATCCCCAGCTTTGCTGCTCCAAAGCAGGAGCTGAAAAGCAGCGATCTTCCCTCGCCCCCCTTCCCCGGGTGGGCTGTGCAGACCGATCGCCCAGAAGCGATGAGCAAAGCTCCTTGGGACTGCCTTCCCACGGGGGGCTCAGCGCCCACGCAGGACAGAGAGGCGACTGGGCGCTCTGAGCATCCGAGTCCGTGAGGGGTCCAGGCCCTTGGGAATCCCCCTGGATCAATCCCCGGGGATCTTGGTAGCTGTGCCGGGCAGCCAGCAAACCGAGCTGCACCTTGCAGCCCCTGGCTGGGGCTCACTTGGGAAAGCAGGAGGCAAATCGTTTTGGGAGGGTCAGAGAGGAAAATAAGTGTTTGAGGGGATCAGGTAGACAACCGGGTACAGGTCTGCAGGAACGTGGGAACGGGGAGTGGAACAGCTCCTCTGCCAGGGCAAGGTTGTCTGCATATGTTGCTTATAGGCCTTCCCGCTCAGGGTATGGCCAGAACCCTCCGGTTGTGCTGCTATCTCAGCCACATCATCTCAGTGAGGAGGAACCCTGAATGGACTGTTCCTAAGGAGAGGCTGGTAATCTCTCCTCTGGTGTCTGACTAGAGCTGAGTTTTCTTGTCCTTATCACAGGTTTACAGGGTCACAGCTGTTTTGGCTTCTCTCAATGCTCTGCTACCCCCTGGGCATCCGTGGTTTTCTTATCTGACTTCCACAGCCTCCTCAGTTCTTCATTTTTTTTTGCTAAGGGTCTCATTTCCAGCCTGAGACAGCAAATGGCTTCGGCAATCGGTGTGCTCCATGTATGCAGAGGCCATCCTTCAGCCAGTCCTGACCAAGCTACAACCAGTGGCCAAGCAGCCAGAAAAGGTGGTGAACGAGTTTGTGGGACATAAGAGTCTTCTGCTTAGCTCTTTCTGCCTTAGCAGTAGCAGCAGCAATAGCCAGAGGAGACTGAATGGATTGAGGGATGGGGGAAAAGGTAGCGGTTCTGGCCACAACAGCAACTTCCAGCATCCATATGGCAATGTCCCTTTCTTCCTCACAGTTTCCTCTGCCTTTGCTGCTGCTGCTGTCTGAGTGATGATATCTGGTCTGACAGGTCACCCTGACTGGCTGATACATGGAGACGGAGAAAGACTTGAAGAAACATCTCCATGCCTTGCTATCTTCTGAGCACGTAGATTAATGTGCTACAGCACCATACTGATCCAGCTTATAAGAAAAGATCTTTCAGAGCACTTCTCTTGGAGAAGAACAGATGCTTTGCTTTCATATCCTTTCATGAGACTTTGAGCTCTCATGGTTCTGAGGCAAGGGTTTTTTTTGTGATTTTTTTTTTTTTTTTTTAAATCCCAACAGGTGTATGGATTTAGCGTATGTGACAAAGATTGCTTTGGAATTTCCAGTCAAGATCTAGTTGCTCTATCGTGGCTGGGCAGAGAAGACAAAGATTCTTTTGATCTTCTCATGTTGAGAGAGGACTTTCAAGAGGTGGAAAATACAGATGGAAAGAAGACTCTGAAGGCAGAAGGACCACTTTTACTACCTGTGGCTCTGACATACTTTTGGAAGCTCACAGGAACAGTGCTGCTGAAGAGCAAGTTGTAGTAGCAAGGGGTAGATTTGGACTTGCCTGTAGATGATAAAAGATGAAACTGCAGTTTCTGCTCTACAAGTCAGCTGTGAAGGGAAGAAAGGGGGTTATTTTCCTGTCTGTGCAGCCAGTAATTCTGCCTCTGGACTAAGTGGGAAGACCAAGCTAATCTTGGAATTTACCCTTGCCAGGCTGTAAATTTTAGAAGTTTTTTGGAGTGTGTGGTCAGACAACAGGGTCGTTGAGGACAGAAAGAGGCTCCCCTGTGATAAACAAGGGAGTATTCAGTAACCTCAGATGCAAGGAAGAAGTCTCTGGAGCATGAATGCAGTTGGTCATGGGTGGCTGGCTACTGCAGGCTGAAAGACACAAAAAGGAACAGACCACTGGGAACTGGCTGGATTCTTCTCCATAGAAAGGAGAGGATTCTCTGGCAAAGCCCTGCTGCAGGGGAGCAGCTGTCTGCCTCTTGAAGAGAGCCCTGTGAGAGTCCAAATGGAGAAAAAATAAGAAATTAATTAATTTGGTAAGCTGTAGCTGCAGCCAGCTCTGGAGATGGCAACAGATGAAACCAGACACTTCTGGCTTCTGTTGTGGATATCGAGGTAGCATGGACTAGAATATTTTTGAGAAGGGCAAGTCCTTCCTTTCTCCAAGGAATAATGAGCCTTGTACCATTTCCTGCAGCCCCAGCAGCTTTCTGCAATAGTAAACCTGCGTAGTAACCTGAAATACGCAACCCATTTGGGAATCCGACCAGGGAAAGAAAAGAAAGGTAACAGATGTATGCTGAGAATTACCTTTACACTTCTGTTTAATTCTGTTTCAAAGGATGTATTTAGTATGAATAGAGAGCACAATAAAAGCAACTACATCAGGCTGCTGACAAGCCTTCCTAGGACAGCAGTGCAATGACCCAATCAAACAGAATTTAAGTGTAATTCTACAGCCAAAGCCTATGGAGAATTCACAGAGCTTCAGATCTGAAAATGGCTTAGGCCATCCAACCATGCATGAACTTGGTACCAAGCAGCAGAGCTTTATGTTCTGGTACAAAGGCTCCAGATGACACTGGATGTGTGTAAATGAGGGCAGGATTTAGTCTCCAGAGTTATGGGCGAAGTGTGACTAGAATAGGACTTTCAAAGAAGAGTCTTGAGTAGCAGCAGACAAGTTATATTAAGATCTTTTTCTTGATATAAAGAACTTCCTGATACTTTCATGTCACTCATTTGATTCCTGCTGGGGATACAAACTCTGCAATGTCTGAGACTTTTTCTACAACTTTGTTTTGCTTCCTTTACAAAAAGAAACAACTGTTGTGAGGATTGCTATAAAAAGCCAACAGTCCCCAAAGCACTGCTTTATTTATCTTCATGTGATCAGTCAGTTCATATCCAGCTCATACCATGTAATAAAAAACTCCGAGTCTCCTAAAATTATAGGAGTAAGGGAAACTTTTTGTAGGGTAAGAGTGCAAAAAATTGCTGCTCATGAAAAGAGAAAAGGGAAATGGTAAAACCACTTCCATTGACCCAGCTGATCAAATAGTTTAAGGGATCACCTAGATAAATTTCAATCCTGAAACAGAAGTAAACATACAATTTCTAGGAATTTTTAGAAAATAGAAAAGTAATACTATGGTCACCTCTCGATTACTAAATGAGAAAAGACAGTGGTGTGGGAACTGAAGATGCCAGAATGACATAAATGGCTGTTTATTGCACTGCTTATCCTTATGAAATCACAGCCCAGTCTGGCCAACTGAAAAGTCAAAACTCTCTCTGGCATGGGTGACAATTAAGCTTATTGCAAAGCCTTAAATCTCTTACAGGAGATTTATTATTAGCAATAGCAATGATAAACATTTGAAGAGCACCTTGATGTGTGTGAGGTGCCTCTCAGGACAGACAAAAGAGCAATTATTCTCAGGAAGCGCTCATAAACTTGAAGGAGCCCTCATGTGTGAACAAGTTGGTTTCAAGGGATGAAAGCAGGCAGGAGCAGTAGCAGCATGATGACAGAGTTTCTGCTAGTGATGAGGAAGAGGAAAAATTGCTTTTAGGGAAGAAAGAATCCATCATTTTTTAGTTGGTTGGGGAGACACTTTGGGAGGGAATAGAGATGAGAATCACAGAACAGCTCAGGCTGGAAGGTGCCGCTGAAGATTGTCTAGTCCAATCCCCCTGCTCAAAGCAGAGTCACCTAGAGCAGGGGTTGTTCAAGGCCGTGTCCAGTTGGGTTTTGGATATCTCCAAGTGTGGAGACTCCAAATCCTCTGTGGGCAGCCTGTTCCAGTATTTGACTAGCTGCACCATAGAAAAGTGTTTCCTGATGTTCAGAGGGACCCTCCTGTGTTTCAGTCTGTGCCCACAGCCTCCTGTCCTGTCAATGGGCACCAACCCAAGAGTTTGTCCCTGCCTTCTTTGCACTGTCCAATCAGATATGCCTTTTGCAGAGTAAAATGGGCGTTGCAGGAAGAAGAAGTGGCAGGGAAGACAGTCTGCGGGAAACGTAAACAAACAGGACACTGACAGAGTGACAGAAGAGCACAGCAGTGCCCAGGGCCCATCCAATACTGTTGACTTGAACGCACTTCAAGTTACATCTTTGGATGCGAGAATGCACTTTTCAGGGAAAACAGACATGTACATCAATGGAGTACAAGTTCTAACAACAACAAACACGGAGCGTTTCCTAGAAATATTGGATTTTTTCACAGAAAGATCACACCATGAAGCAGTTATGTTATATGGGAACTATGGGTTCAGGAGCTTCCCAGAAAGCCAGCTGCCCCTGTTCCTAATTATTTATTATTCATCTCTGTTTCAGTCCAAAATGAGGTCTGATTTATGGGAAATTACTTACAAAATGAAACATGGAAATATGGGATGGATGATGATTAATGGGAGCTATGACACATGACTGCAAAAATGCAAAAGGCATAAACATCCAGGAGGGGAAGGTTGACATGGGTGACACTAAAGGGTTTTCATACGAGTAAATGAATAAAGACAATGTATTTCCTGATGGAGATGCTATCAGCTCATGGAGGAAGACTGGGAGAGAAGGTTAGGTGACATGGTGGAAAACATGTTGTTCCTTACTCCTGCCCTGAAGAGTCCACTACAGGAAAGCCTTTTGTGTTGGATCTTTGTGAAGGCTCAAGTTGGATTTATGTACGGCAACTTTATGCTTCATTTTGCAGGTGTGACGGTACTTATAACTTTTTTGTTTCCTTGTTAAGATGCTGATACAAAGCAACAAAGTTCTGGATTTCAATTTAAAAAGCAAAAAGAATTTGGGAAAATATATTTCAGTCATGGATTTTTAAAAATATCACTTGATAAAATAAATGACTTTTGAATGAAAAACCACAAATGTCATCATGCTTAGGATCAGAAGTAAGGCTCTTCCAGCCTTAAGGCATAGTCATTTTAATATATTAATGCTCAAAAAGGACAGGGTTATCTTTGGATCCATTAAGAGTTTGCACAAACCACCTAAATAAACATACCACGTGATTGGACAGTGAGGCAGTAATGATAAAGTTGTCAGGAAGGATTTACATAAAGTTCACAGATCCCTGAGGCAAGGGAATGAACTAGATGACTTCCTGAGGTCCCTGACTCCCTGACACCATAGACTGTATGGCTTGAAGATGAAAATGACCACTACAGAATAATGACTTCCACTGTCTCATCCCCAGGGAGTAGTAGGACATCTCCAGCACTATCCCATCCATGCTACATTTAATTCTTGGCTTTACGTTCTCATGGGCTTGATTATTTTCAAAGTATACTTTCATTCTATTATGTCTCCTGCCTGCAACAAGAGTATGATTTTTGCCTCACGACATTTTGATTTCATGCTAACAACAGGACATGCACAAACTCTCCACCACTCCAGCAGATGCTGCTCATCACCTGGTGGGAGCTGAGATACCACTAGAGAAGAGACAGCAGGCTGTCTGAGGACATGAAATGGTCTGCAAGAGCCTGTGGCTGTTCTAGATCCTCCCACGTCAACTTCACTGGGGGCTCTGAATCGCAGATTAAGGGCAGTGAACGGCCTAGAGTATATATCAAGAGTGATGTCAGTTAATTACTACCCTGGGGATGCAGCAATGAGTTGGTGCACTGTGAGTTAATGACTTCCAGGCATGATACTTGGCAATACTACCATCATTATTTTGCAAGGAGACCTCAGTGTCTCTTCATGAAGCCAGCCAACCAGAACGTTGTTGATCTGCTGTTTGCTTGCCTGTTGCACAAGATACTGGTGAAACTCTCACTACCTATTTGTTGACCTTTCTTTCTCTTCATTTTCTCTCTACCAGTATACACAGATATGTCATTGTCTCCAAAGGAGATTTCAGTCTTTAGCAAACATATATCAAGAAAAAGGCCACATCCCTTTCCAAATTACAATTCAGCCTTTTAAAGATGGATGTCGACAAGGCATTGATGAATTCAGACACAGCTTTGAGATTTCTCAGAGGGTTTGAGGATTTCCATTGTCAGACATGGCTATTGTGCTAGGAAAATGACTCCCAGCTGAAAGAGTGAGAAAATATTTTAAAGGACAGTTCAACAGTATTAAAAAAAGCTGGATACCCTGGCACCCTGGGGGAAAAGCTGCTAACAAAGTTAGTGAGATGGGGTGGGGCAACATGTGAGTGTCACAATAATTTCATTGCATAATCTTTGTCCTGCTTACCCCTAGCTCTCACCAAAGACAATGGAAGCATGGGGTTTTCAGTTCCTTGCAGGAGACAATCAGAGTCTTGCATCATCAAGCCCTTTTTATTTTTTCTAGAACACTATAGAAGACAGAAATGCATTCTTGACTGCAAACTAACAGTCAAAGTCTCATGAGAATAGATACTGCTCCCTTGGCCATAAAAGTTCAGAGAGGACTCAAGATGACCATGATGAATCTCATGGAGAAGCCAAGCCCAAATAAACGCAATCTGAATGAATAGAGAATGCAGTCAGCCCATCAACAGATGAGCTTGGTTAGTCCTTGTCTCTGCAGCCCCTCTATGGTACTGTGTTACTGCTCAGACCATGTCAGATACAGCTTGATAATGAAGCTGCCACACTGGGCCTTCAAGCCCCTTACCATTTTACAGATGGACTTGGCCTCCTCAGAGAACTTATGGGAGTACACCTCTTCTGTCTCCAGCACTCTTCTGTCCACTTCTTCCCTCTTCACCTTCTCTTTCCTTCCACGAAATGGTGATTGCCCAGCAATCATTTCATAAATGAGACAGCCTAGCCCCCAGTAGTCAGGGCTGAGTGTGTATCTCTGGTTGTTCAACACTTCTGGAGCTGTGGAGGAGAAAGATGTGTCTTGTGGAAATGCTTGATATTTGCATTGGCAAGAAACTTAAATTTTTAGAAGTTCCATTTTGCTGACTGAATACACATCCACAGAGAATGGTGGGTAAACTATAAAAATACCTCCTGATTTCTGTTGGCAGCATTACAGAAAATGCAGCACACTACATGCCATGAGTTCTTCCCTACATGTTACATGCCACGTGCATGCTGTCTTCTGACTTCTCTACCAAGTCAGAGCAATTAAAAAAAAGAAAAAGAAGTTGAAGTTAAGTGTTAAGCAGAGTCTCAGTCTTAAGAGTCCTTCCAGATTTTGCCATTTAGGGACATACAAACACACATCCTGCAAACAGCAGTGACATTTCTTCAAAAGCAAATTCAGTCTTTTAAGTCAATTTATAACTTATTTTTCTCCCCTTTAAAAAAAAATAAATTTCTTTTGTGTTGCAGCCATTCAGTGTGCTTTGGGCATTCAGTCACTGTCTTGCAGGCATCCTCACTTCCATACATGGGTACAAACACACACACACAGATGCTCACAAGCACAGAGTCTTAGTGTGCACACAAACTTACACGGAGATAATAAAATTTAGAAATGACAACTGATTTGCTCGCTTTCATTAAAGTCTCCACATGGTGTAACAGTGGCTCATATCAGCTAGTTTCTATTCAGTCAAATAAACATAAGCAATTTTTATTCCAGGAAATATGTCCGCTCGGAGAATGCATGAAAATACTTACATCCGTTTAGAAAACTGAATGAGTTAAATCAGGGAGTGTGTTTTTTACCAATGTACAAAACTCTACTCTTCTTTTGTGCACACCAGGGAGGACTCAAGGTGACTTTAGGTGTGGACTTACCCGTTTTATCATAACATACAAATAGATTTTAACTATTATAGAAAGTAGCAACTAGAAAGAAACCTTTATTTTATGCACATAAGCCTCCCCAAATAAATCTACGCTAAAATCACTAGAATCCCGGTTGTTTTCTCCCCTTTTAATTTTCTTTGCTGATTTAAGATTATAGACCAGTCTCATTAAGAGCTGCTGTGGTCCGTGCTTTCGCCCACTTCTCAGTTCCACCAGCGTGACTTCTTGGTGGGTTGCTGCAGGGAGCTGGAACCAGCTGAATGTGAATATTTTAAAATACTTTTTCTTAAGCCTACATGGCAGAAAGATCTCCAGAACTCAAGTAATATCAGGAAATTATAAAAAAGATGAGCTACTGAAGACTTACCCATATATCCCACTGTTCCTACTCTTCCACGGATTGATTCACCCTCAGGAATTTTAACAGCTAGACCCAAATCAGATATTCTAATATGGCCTGGAAGGGAAAAAAGAAACAAAACAAGAGAAAACAGATAAAATAATATGACCCAAATGAGTCCAAAACCACAACTGTTGTCATTGCTGCAATACTCTTGCAATTTATACTTCAGACATCTTAAGAAATTAGTGTTACTGACTCGCTGAATTGAAGCAGTTTCAGTGATAAGGAAATAAGGAATTATTAAGGGCATTACAGTGCAGTGAAATTAATTTTAACAGTGAGGACTAGAGTGGATTTTGTTAGATATTTTAAAATCAACCAAAAAAAAGGCAATAAGAAGCATGCTGTGGGGAAGTATCTTGGACCAGTCGCAGGGGATGGATGGGCTGATATAGTTCTGTAGCTCGCTGATGGCTGACGGGGCTACATCTGGTCTGTAGGTCAGCATGAGATTTGATTTTCACTGCCTTCAGCAACAAACAGGTACCTGGGTTTGCATAAAACGAGAGCTGGCTGAGCAAAGGATGAAAAAGCTTTGGAAAATGGAGTGGGAAGCACAGATTTAGAAATTCCAACTTCCTTTGTGCTGTGGCAGCCTTGCAACAATAAGGATGGAAAAACAATGAAAAAAAAGGGCAGACAGTGCCAGCAAAGCTGTGCTTTCGAGAACAGGCCCCGCTGTGCAGCACGACTGCTCCATCCCACCCGGGCGGTGAGCTCTAGCAACCCAAGACAGAGGCATTAGCGTACGCTGAGCCTCTTAGTCGCTTCAGAGCATTATTTGTCTTTGTGCAATACATATCCTAAAACTAACTTAATCTCCTTTACTGCAAAAGCATCTCTGTAAACCTCTGAGACTTACCATAATCATCTAGCAGGATATTTTCTGGCTTCAAATCTCTGAAAATGAAAGATAGCAGTTATTTGTATGAAGCTGGTTTTGATAACATAAGCATACACCAGTGTGTGAGTGCATTTATTACTAGTAATAAACCAATTGTCAACTCAAACAGCAAGGAACTCATGAAACCAACACAACTTTCTACAACTCACTTCAGAGGCAGACTGAAACCATATGTCTTTTTCTAAACTGGAGTTGCATTTTTTCCCTAAGCCAAGCTTTTAGTCCCTAATCCACTCTATAATGAACTCATCCATCTAGTCCTGCAGGCCTTGTAAACCAAGCCCTATAGTCCTGTGTGTTGTTACATCTCTGTGACAAAAACTTTTGTTAAAAGAAAAAATATTAAAAATTTTAAAATACTTCATTTGCATATGAAAATAGCAATCCATTGGGCTTACATTTTCTATGTCTGGCATTTGACTCAGGCCAAATATGCGAATGCGTGTACATGCACTTGTGCCTGTGTGTAAGAGTCTCAGCTAGTTTGAAAAATGAGGGGCAGAGGGAGGAATGTTGTGCCCAGATTAAAATTCTTCTTACAAACATTTGTGAAACTCTACTGCCTGTGTGGTTTGGAGCATCGCCATGAAAATTGGCAAGGTGGTCTCTCTGATGTCAAAGATGTGCCTTTTACTGCTCCTGTGAAAAAAAATTTCCCAAATCTGCCAAGCTGTAAACTTCTGGAAAAAAAAAAAAAAATCTCAGTTTTCATGTATTTAGTGGAGCCTTTGCAGGTCATTCTTCTGAAAGGTCTGTCTGCACCAAACCCACTCTACCAGCTGCTGCTTCTAGATGCTGCCTATGCCAACCACACTCAGCTGCGGCCGCTTTCCGCATCTGGAAGCTGAGCACAACTTTGCTGTCGTTCCTGGATGCGGTGGGCTGCCGTCAGGGCGGGAGCCAGGTGGGCTCCTTCCCATCCTCTCTGTGCTGCTCAGCAGGGACGAGGCACGGCCTGCTGTAAGCGCGGAGCCGGCATGAAGCCAGCCTCCCATGGGATGGGACCTGGAGATGTCAGAGGGAAGATGGGGATGTGCTGGGCAGGGAGCGGGGCTGCACTGGCTCAGAAGCCTGAAGAAGGCACCAGCGTGATGGGGTGAGGCTGGGAAACGCATAGTGTTGCAATTCACGACACCATGCCCTGGCTTTTATCTGATGGACTCCTACTGAAACACAGCGTTTTGCCTGGTGCAAATCCAGGAACTGCTTGGACTCCTTGCATTTGTGAACCAGCTCGATTTTGTTAGCTTCCCAGCAAGACGCATTTCTTTTCAAAGAGCAAGGAGAGAAAGGCGTACAAGAGAAACCCTCGCATGAGGAGATCAGTGCGTTGCACAGGGTCTGTGCAGGAGCCCGCCTCGTGTTTCAGGCTGTACCACTTTAGTGTGGTGAATTTTCCTGTGAATGGAGAGGGGTACTTTATAGTTTTGACAATGCTGAGATTTAAATTTCAAAACTTGTCTCGTTTTTATTTATTATTTCAAGCAAGAACAGAGAGCACTCTTCTTGCTTCCTTCAGATCTCTTGACTTCTCAAGATAAACTTCAGCGGGTGCCCAGTGGTACCAAGTCTACTTTCCAAATAAACAATACTGAAATATGTGAAGGGCAGCTGAATGCAGAGGAGAAGCTGGGATTTTGTTTAACATGCCACTGTCGGCTTTCCCTGCCTATCAGCAGAAGGTTTCCAATGCTGGAGCAACACGTATTCCGATTCCCTTAAGAACTATTTCCTTAAAGAACTCAGACTTCATTAGTTAGTTCATCTTCCGCTCCAGCAGTTATTAGTCCCACTTAAAGCTGTAACTGTGGCCAAATGACAAGAATCCTGCATGCACGTTGGGATATGTTGTCTCTGAATGAGAAAACGAGAGAGCCCACGAGGACTCTGACTACAGCGGTTTGGTCCTTACAGTCGTCTGCAATTTAGGGCAATTAGAGCAGGCTTTCCTTCGCCCCAGACATCAGTTGTCATTTCTGTTTTCAGATTTCTGGTTCCTCAGGATCAAGGCTGGCTTCCTTTGCGTGGCCAACACTTCCAAACACCAAGGAGGAACGTGATTTTTGTACTGGAATGTCTAGGAGAAATAAAACTCCCTGGTGGGCAGAGTTACATGTAATGATACTTCCCAATGGTACAGCTTCGTGTATGTAAACTAGTCTTGCCTAAATATACTGGAATATAAACTGTGGCACTGCGCCCACGCTAGAAAGGCGATGGTACATTGTTTGGCTGTACTAGACAGCATAAAAAACTCAATTAATCACAGTGGAGAAGGCTTTACTGTATGTTTCTGCAATGCCCAGGACAATGTGGTCTTGATGCTTACTGGAGCTTCCAGGCATGGTTGTATTGTATTTATAAATAATTTGTATATATTATATACATGTATATAAAATTTTAATATATATTTTATATATATAAATAATTCAAGGCAAACCAGCAGCTTTTTATGTTTGCCTTCCATGAAGAATCGACCCATTGACTTTTACTAACACGATGCAGTTGAGAAACGTAACGTAAGCACGATGTTTGGCAAGGGAATTCTGAATTAGATAAATCCGACTTTGAGCCTGCTTGTTCTCTCGGGTCACGTTCGCAGTGTGCGTCACATCCCCACGAGATGGGAATGGATTTTCCGATGCTGTGTTTTACTCAGAAGCATTTTGTTCATAGAAAATGAAATTAAGTCTGAGGAATAAGCGTTTTGCGATGAATTATTCACCTTGAGAAAGCGATAGCATTTAGCTGCTATATTTTATTGACCTATATAGCACTTTTCATGGATCCCAGAACACGCTGCAGTATTACAAATTAGGGGTCTCTGCAGATGATCCTAAAATATTGCTAGAAAATGTCACCTACAAGGATATAATATCGTTCATCACCAAAATGAATGTGTCATCTGAGGTGTAAACTAGCAGCTTTTTAAAGAGTAACTTGAAAACAACTGCTTAAGGAAGTAGGATGCCATTTATCTCAGAGCCATGTGCTATTTTAAGTGGCCAGACCTCATTTGTCTTATTAGAAAGTGGCATTAATGTGGCATTTTACCAGTGATGTTATGAATGTACCAGTCGTTTTTATCAATAAAGTATGCTTGTGATCTAGTACTTTTTAAAGAAACACTATAATAACTCCTAAAACTTTTTTTCATGTGGTAGGATGTTTTTTAAAGAAAAGGAAAGCCAGACACATCAGTCATTATTTGATTTTTCAATTGACATTAAACACTTAATTCCATTTTGTTCCTTGGTAAAAAAAAAAAAATCTCCTTCTTGGGCCAGTGCCAACTAAAGCAGCGTGTTATCTGTCTGCTCTCCTTACGCCAGCTACAAGATCTGAGTCGCAGTGAGGCAACCAAGTGGCAGTTTGCTAGAGATCTCCTCCAAGGAACAACAATACCGTCATTTCTATGCATACAAGCATATGCATAATGCTTATTATACATGGGCATATGAAATAATTTAAACTGTGGCTTAGTTTTTAAAAATAACATATTATTGTCTATTAATCATTGTCCTTGGAAGCTCTTTCATCAATTTATAGGACCTCTTCTGCTGTGAATGCCAGCAATAATGATTTCACAAGCTGGGATGATGAAGACAAACATTAAATGTTGTTTACAACTACATTGGTTGTTGATTAAAAAAAAATAAATCTTCATGGGTTCGCAAGAACTCTGTCTGCAATCACCCTGCTCATCCAGCAAGTAAACCCTATGACGCCCTGGAGAAGTGCTTGTATCGAGCTGCAAGCCAGACTGGAAGCTGAGAAGCTGAAATTTGTCCATCTCGAAGCTGGCTGCCTGTCACTGCGCTGGGCAACGCCCTGCCCGCTGGCTGCACCCACGGCGAGTGGGACGCTGCCAGCAGGACGCCTCCGTCGCAGGGCTGGGAATGTGCCTCCTTCCGCGGCTGGCACGCTACGGCCACCATCACCATCCATCCAGCTAATCAAACCAGCTTGCTTCCTAGGGTGTAAATCCATGCCTTGTGCCTCCAACACCCTCCTGCGCTAACTGTGCTCCCTCTGGGATAGGAGAGATGGTTTTCTCCACATCTGATGTGCCGTGGGCCCTAATGCAATATAATCTAACTAATTAAAATAGAGGCTTGAAGTGGAATGATCTCCATTTCACACCAACTAGAAACTAGATTCCTTAACAAAATCCCTTTAAAGTAACTTTCATAATTGTCTTATGTCACTCAGTGCATGCTGGGGTAGGGTTTGGGCAGCTTTGTGTTAGTTTTGTATAATTTAGATAGTGTATTTAGTGAAGCAACTGCTTCCTTCAACTATTACTGAATCATACTGTATTTGTACAGGGCTCTGCCAAATTTCACCCAAAGCACTGAGGCACCTAAGCTGTACAGCATCACCATGAGTAGGGAGGATGCAGGCAATTCTTTTCTACCCAGAAAAGACTAGAGAGCGCTTACCTGTACACAGTATTTTCTCTGTGTAGGTCTTCTAAGCCACAAAGAATCTCTGCTGCGTAAAACAAAGCTCTTTCCTCCTCAAAGCCTGGATTTCCCATGTTGTAGATATGAAACTTCAGGTCACCTCCATTCATTATGGTCAGAACTAAACACAGTGCATCCTTTGTTTCATAGGCATAGGCTAAATTGACCTAGAAAAACATTTGTAGCATAGTTGTGACAATTCATTAGCTGCTAAGGAGAAAGAACTAACTTTTCATTAAAGATTTTCTCTGGAAAAGGGAATAAATACATTGACTAAACTTGATATGGGCCTTAACTGCAATAGCAAACATACATTTTAAAAGTACAGAAAAATCAGATGTTAGGACTTTATAGATTAATTTGTTGAATCAAGCCTACTCGTGGTTAGAAGCCCTCAAGGTTAATGCTCAGACAGCGTCACAGGATGGACAAACATACTAATTCCAAGCGCACTTCTCCATGTAAGAGAAATCTTAATCGTCAAGGGAATCTACACCTCCTGCTCCACTACTTTGCTGGATAGCTGTCAAAAAACTATCTTGGTAGGTTCCCAGGAAGGCCCAGTCCTGTGGTGGTCAAAGGGACCATCACCGAGGCAGGAAGGGCAGCACCACCCCTACGAGACTCTGGTGGGTGCCCCAGGAATGAGCAGACAAGCCAAAAGCTACCCATCACTTTTAAATACGTGCCATCGTCTTTGCTGCTGCCAGAGATAAGTAAACATCTTGCATCTGTTGTGTTCACAGTGTTTCCTAAAATAAGTATAAATAACGTGACAGATGCTGAGATAACAACACCTTTCTAAAAAAAAAATCTAAGGCAAGTTTTTAAAGAGACACAAGAGCTGGCACAACTACGTCAGGCAGATCAGCTCTGCGTCACCGGCTAGATGCTTCTGTTATCCAATCTCTTCTGATCTATGTGGGCTGAATCTCCTTCAGTCTCCTCCAAGCTCCTCTCTCCCAGACACTGGGAATTCAGGTAATCACGCTGGATAAAAATAGCTCAGCCTGATGCAGCCCTGATGCAAGTCAAGGCTGTGAAATGCATCACGTTCCCACAGCAGGAACAGGCACCTTGGCTGGTGCATTTCTCACAGACTGGAGACTAAAATGGGACTCTGCAAAGGTGCGCAGAGCAGGACTAAGGTGCAAAGCCAAGGGATTCAGCTTCTGGCACCTTTCCTGCTGCAGGAGTTGGAAGAGAGATCAGGTTCAACAAGAGGTAGTGCTCAGCAGGTGAGCAGGGAGCTGAGTGCTGCGAAGTTCAATACTCACTACAAACTGACTATTGACTTTTTCTAAAATCTGCTTTTCGTTTAGCGCCATGGATTCGCCTTTCCTCTTTTTTATTCTCTTCTTCTCTAATCTCTTGCAGGCGTACATCTTCCCTGTGGCTCGGACTTGGCAAGCGCAGACCTGCAAATTAAAGAGAACAATTGCTGGGTAAGTCGAAGCTGCGTCTGGGTTGCACTTTACTCCTCACGATCTGAGCTGATTGAGTCCTTTTAAGGTTAGAGACAGCGGCATAGGCGGGGGCGGCTGGGGAACTGACTACTGTTTCCAAACCTGCTGTATAATATTGGTTTAATTATTTCACTTTCCTCCGCCTGCTTCCTATCCCACCTCCTTTTGTCTGTGCAGATTGTAATCTGCTCAGCCAAAGCCCGCCCGCACCTCCTCTGACGCTGCAGCCCAGGCAGCGACCTCCAGCCATCAGTAAAATACAAATAAGGGTGTGACCCCAATTCCGCTGCGAACGCAACGGTCGAATACAAAATAATTCTCAAAAGCGTGCTTTTGGGATGTCAGTGTCATGAGAGGTTAAGTAAGACTGTCAGCAATTAATGAAAATCAGCCTCTGTCGCATCAGACTCCTGTAACCTGCAGTGCCTGAGAAGTAAGAAACGCTTTTAACAGAAACTTTCAGAATTACTCACCTCCCCAAAGCCACCTTTCCCCAGTACCCTGTACTGCCGAAACGTGTTTTTCGTTACTGGTTGCCTGGAAGAAAAGGAAATAATAAAAAAAAAAAAAAAAAAAAAAGCCAGACTACATTTAATGCACTCTCTGTGATTTATTTATTTCAGAGCATACTTTTGAAAAGCAAAATAGATAAATATTATATAATCACATTATTTCAAGTTAATCATATAATAAAATATAATATATAATTATGTAATTACATTACTTCAATACTATGTATGGCTTGAACTTTTCAATTCCAACATATTAAGCTGTAATAAAATACAACACATTAGTGAGTCATCAGTATAATCTCTGCTAGCAAGGACCAAGGAGGGTTCTGAATCTCCATTAGACAGCTTTGGCCTTTGTTAAGCAAAGAGGAGGCCTGAGAGCTTCCAGAAAGATATTAAATCTCATGATATACAGGAATTTTTGAAGGGTAGTGCTGGGCTAATACTTTATTGCTTTGCTTGGTCTTCAAGATGAGAAAGAGAGATCCAAAATTCGATCCTCCAGAAAATATTTCTGGTGTCTTGACCTTAAACAAAACAGCAAACTGATGTGAAATGGGGAAAGAAATAATCCCAGGAACCAGAGAAGTGGGCTTGGAGATGGGCTTGGGTGCCATTCGTGGGAGAGGAGAGCAGGAAGCCAAGCCCCAAGCCCATCTGGCCCCACCTGCCTCCTGGGAGAGCATCTCTTTCCTATTGAGGGCCAAATTAAGGGTTAAAGAAGTCTGTCTGTCTTTCTGAGGGCAGAGTGCTCCCAAACAATGGCTAGACACGATCCCTACATGATCTCACAGGATTCCCACAAAATTCTGCTCTACCAAAAGAGCTCCAGCCCTATATCTAACTTACACCACGTTTGTTGTCATTAGAGTTTTATAACGTGACAGGAGAAGAACTCTACAGTCAGAGAGATCCAATTTGGTATCCACCACTCCATCACTGCAGTTTTACAATTGTATTAGCAGTCGATACGAATATTCCTACCAGCTTTGTTTTCCTCTGGCGGGCAGCCAGTCGGCAGAGGGAGCACAATAACGTGGCTGTTCCCACAACAGTGATGATGAGGTTGATGACAATAAGGAATAAATGTTAAAGTGAATCGTTTCATTTACGTTCATTATTGTTTTTAAAAGTGGAGGAAGAAAAATATGCAGAAGGCCAAAACTAGAAGAGGCAAAGATGCTATTTTCAGGCGTCTGTGAAGATACTGCAAATGTTATTGAGTTAAAAGCAACAATTAGCAGCGATAACTACATGCTCAGCAATGCTGCTGGAATAAATGGACTGTTTGACCCCTCTGTTGGAGCCAGCAGGTTGTCAGAAGGAGCTGTTGATCACTCTGTGCCACTAGCATCTCTTTGCTAATCCTAAAAACTGTTCTCCCAGCTTCTTAAGCCGGAGAGGCACATCCAATAGCTTGTGATGCTTGTTGGGGGAATGGAAAAAACAAATCCTCAAAGCATTTGAGAAAATTCCTTATCCCAAATGTGAAAATAGATAGGAAATAGCCTGGCTAGAGATGAATCATCCGATGTTTTTTTTTAATTGAAATGGAAGAGCAAATGCTGGATTCAGTAAAGATGGCGTGTGGAGCATGTCTTGGCACGAAACGACTCTCCCCTCTGCCCATCGCTTCCCTTCCCTCTTGTGCAGCAGCTTTGTAGCTTTCCAGGAGAGGAACTGGCACAGCTCCTTTGATCTCCAAGGCATCACGCTGATACACACCGCTCATGGATCTGGCCCTAATTCGTCTGCCGTAATCGATTCCATTTGTGGAAACCGGGGCTTCTTTCAACTCAAGGTCACTGTTATCCAGCAGCAAACGTCTGCTACAGCTCTCATTGATGGGGAGAAGGCAAAGGCCCCTTTCCTTGCAAATCAATATCCACTAAGGCTGCCTGGTTATCAGAAACGTGTAGCCAACAAATACAGTGTGAGGACCCATATGCCGTATTTGTGTCTGTTTATAGTGACTTAATAATTGTAATAACTGGTCCAGACAAAAAAGTTACCACATTCAGAGCACAGCTAAACATAAAGACAACTGAAAGTGCTGAATGTATTTTAATCATACCTAATGTACATCACACCATTAAACAGCCAAACATTTGAGATTTAGAAGCCAAAATTGTCTCCCTGGTGTTTTGGGGTGGATTTTGGTTTTATTCTTTACATCCCTAGTGAGCATCATCTGTTTCAGTCTTGCTTGGGCATGGTGTTTGCAAACACAAAAGCCAGAGACTGGATGCATATCTTAGGTTTAGCATTTTAGATGCACAGGGGTAGGTTATAAAAAAGTGCAACGTATCCTTCAAGCTGTGCCACGAGTAACTCACGGTGACAGGGTCTACAGTGAAATTGGCCACAGACATTTATCAGATCACAGGAGATTTGGATTCCTGTTTTTTATGGGCTGTAGGTCTTTTCCTATTCACTCGCCGTGCATGGGCGTACCGTGCAAAACATGTGCCCAAGCTGCTTGCTGGAGCACGTCACCTTCGGGAGTGCAGTGTCCCTCAGAGAGAAGGGAGCAGCTGGAGAGTATTTGTGGGTGTAAGCACATTCACGGAGGATGAAGGAGCTCTATACATCTCCCAGAAACCAATCACGCTCGTTGGATGGTCACAGCTGGAGACTCAGTTCACAGTTAAATTGAGTCTAATGCCAACATAACCATGACTTTCCTGCATGGCATCTTCCTGTGGCTAAAGCCATTACCTCTCCTTGAACCTTCCGACAACAAAGACTTACAAACAAATGCTAAAATTAGGAAAGCCCTCCTGGAGCTCTCTGGGAGAGCTTGCCTGGAGTACAGCTCAGGGAAACAGGGAACAAGTCTTGATGGATCTTCTTGAAGGAGAACAGTGAAAAGAGGGAGAGAATCTCTGCACAGATTAGGCCATAAATGGCAAACATTAGGATGAGGCACTGTAACACTGTAAAAAGGCCAAACTGTCTTTCCCTTCAAGGCAAAGGGAGCAAACATTTACTATCTCAGCTGTCAGACTTTGACCATATTCTAAAGGCTTGGCATGGAAAGTGAAAACAAACCTTTTGTATTCATTTTTAATTCTAAAAAGATTGTGACACTTACCTTTCCAACCACTTCCACTGGAGAAACCTGTCGAAGTACATGCTGTTTAGGTATTCTTGGAATGGTTCCCCACTGAGGTGGTCAAGGACAGATCTATCTCAGATGAAAAGGATATATAAGTATTTTATAATCCTGAACTTGCAGCAAAAGAGAAACAAAACAAGGGGAGAAAATCCAGACTTCTTCTACGGCAGGATCATTTTACTCTCACTTTATTTTGTACTTTATTTTACTCACGGTTTCAATCTAGGAACAAAGTAATATGTTTGATGGATTCATAACAGGAGGGCTTATAGAAGCTGAATAGTAATATGTACTGGTTATGCCTGCTGAAAATTAACAGGTCATCTCCCACTGGCTTCAATGGACTTTTACAAAGGCTGTTAGTCACTAGACAACAAATATCTTTGCTTCTGTTAGTAAATTAAGACTGGCTTAACACAACACCCTCAGGAACTGAGCTCCTGAACTTTGAGGGATGTTTACATCTGGATTGAAAAATTCTGGCTGAAACCCATTTCTGTCAATAAGGGACAATCAGAGGTGTTATTTTGAGAAAAAAAAAAATCAATTTCAATTCCTGCTATACAGAAGAAGTAATAACTGTGATTAAAGCCAAAGGGCTTTTCCTAACAGCTATGTGCTTTGTAGAGCAAAATAGAGGAAAGAAGGTCTGAACAGGGATGTGGATTTGTTTCTTGATCAAGAAAAGAATTTTGGGGCTCATGCAGTGGATGTAAAGTATTTTGCATAATCAAAGGAATAAAGGAATGAAAAGGCCAAGTTCGCAAATGTGAGAAATAAGTATGTTGCTTGTGACAAGCCACAAGCAGCTAGAGACCAATAGACATCCCATAAGGGTTCAGAGCTAAGAAAAGATGGGCTGAGCTGAGAGATGCCTGAGATGAAGGTGGCCATGTTGTTTAACAGGGGGTGGTTGACCTGCTGGTTTTGGTTCTTGCCTTACTCACTGGACATCCACCTCTACTTGTAGCATTGGTGGAGACAAAACTTGGTTTTGGGTGAAAAATGCCCACCAGAAATGAGTATTTCCGTCTCGGTATATACAGACACTTTGTATACACTTTTGTGTCTGTATCTAAAGGTATACAAATGCATTTTTAGATTTTGCTGGAGGAGGAAATCCTCTCTGGAGGACTACTCTGGTTTGGGAATGGATAATCTATGTCTTACCCTGGGGCAGCTCTAGACCTGAGCAAACAATTCATCTCAAATAATGTGTCTCCTCAGTATAGTCCCTCCCTGTTCATGAGCTACTATTAATAAGTTTTTGGAATTTCTCAGCTGTTCAAATTTTTTTTTTTTGTAATAATTCTTGCACCATCAATCTGGAACAGGCAAGTAATTGCACATATTCAGTATCCAGAAGCCAAATTGTTGTTGTCTTCATTAGCTTTGATTGGACACAGATCATACGGTTTCCCCTAAGTGGAGTCAAGCTTACAAAATAAAATAAAAACTTAAAGTCTTAACGAGCTTTAACAAATGCCCAAATTCAAAGCCAAAATTATAGAGGAAATTGGAGGGAGGCAGAAGCAGACAGTCAAAATATGAAAGGTCAAAGCAGAAACTAGAGTTATACATGCATTTCTCCTTCAAACTGATGTTATCTACGAAGACGTGTCTGAAACTCATCCCTGTTCCTGCTCTACAGGGTAGCAAGCTTCATATTTGTATGTATGCCTCCCTTTTTTGGTCTGACTGCGAACTCTTCCAAAATTAACATTATTCAGTACATTTAGTAAACACCAACAGCAAGTTTTTAAAACTTCCTTTTGACCCCATTTCAGTCCATGTGAAATGATCAGCATGTTTATTAACAAGGCCTCAAACCGGACTAATTTATCCGTTTCAGTTGCGTCGAAGGAATGGCTGTTGGTGAATACGGGCCTGAATTAAGCGGTGTCCAACGCCAGCCGATTCCGTTCAGTTAATTAAAAGTTGCACGTATTTTAAAGAACAATAGCTGCCTTTCACCACTTGTTTGCTTTTTAGTTCCCCTCTTTGGCAACAACAAAGTGCATTTTAGAGGGAACTGTCAGCTTTCAAACCGATTTGAGAACTGGAAACAGGAATCAGGGGGGTTTGTGTCTAGCACAGCTCTGCCTTTGTCATTGGGACTGGCACACACAACTGGTGCGAGTTATATGAGCATCTCTACATGACACCAGGCCAATGCAAGGCAACTGGTTATGTTATAAGAGAAGGCCAGAAATAACCCACATCTCCTACCAACACAAAGAATAACTGAAAACAGAAAAGGTCAATGAAATGAGTCAAAACAATGAATGACAGCGGAGCGAATTTTACAAATCCCCATTACATCATCCAGGGAAAACAAATCGTGCTCAGCCAGAAACCACATGGGCCAGCTTGCGATGATCCCTCCCTTTCATATTTTTATTGGTCTATGATCTACTGGCGTGAACGTGCTCCGGCCAGTATTCACAAATGCAGATTGCATACCTGGAGCTTTAGTGCATAATGGTACAAATCGCCTCGCCGCTACACAAACTGATAAGCCTTTTCCCAGACAAAGGATGAAATAGTGCACGTTCATTTGAACGTCACAGGCAGACAGAAAGCATTAAAAAAGCCCCATTCTCCTGGTGAAGATTTTGTGGAAAAGCCATGCGGAGCAAGTTTGCACATTCCTCTGTCTAAATGGACTGTACAGCCACTTAATTTTTATTCACTTTGAAACAGAGATGTTTTCTTTGGATACATTATCATTGTAGCTCTTTTCACACAGCATGAAAGCCATGGCTGGTTTGCTTGGCGAGAACACTCTGTCAAATACCTGAAACACTAAGTGCCTGTATGCAGTGTATATAATGGCATGGAAATATTTGTTATATTTTGTTCCGATGAAATGACTTCACCGCATGTCAGCTGTGCCTCTAGGATGATGAACACAAGCCGAAGATACCTGCTTCGGGTTCAGGCTGAAATGTCTCTCTTTACCTGACACATTCCTGATAAGCTGCTGACTGCAGCCCTGCGACCTGCGGGTATCGAGTTATACTTACTTTGTACAGTGAGAAAATAGCTCTTTGCAGGGGCTGTTTTCGAGTTTCTCCTCCGTCTGCTGGATAAGATCTTGACTGACTTCGGGAACGCAGGCTGGAGACTGGGGAGGGAAGAGAGGGGCGCGTTATCTCCGTGATGAGGTGCAGATTCTCCTCTCTCAATGTCTAAAAGACACATTCATTATTTATGCCCTGAGCTGCTTCCATTCAATTCCAGCGGTTGTGTAAAAGCAAAGGAGCTTTACGTCAAACAGCAGTAAAATAGGATACCGTGGCAACTCGCTCCACATTCCACTCTATCCTCACATTGCTTTTTTGCCTTCTCCTCTACCTCCACCTCCTTGCCCAGCCTCATGAATATGTAAGACCCACTCCTTGCCAATCCTTTGAACTGCTCCCTTGCATCCCATGAAAAATGTGCTGGCCTGAACTGTGTACGGGCCATTCTCTTAAACAAAAGAGAATTTGCCCAGTGTTTTCACTTCATTGATGATTCATTGTGCTGTCTGAAAAACTCATCTTCTTCTTTTTTTTTTTTTTTTTACCAGCAAAGGAAAACAAGAGCAGAGCACTGGTATTTAGTGATTTATATATAAATAATATAAAAAGATGCTCGCAAAAGTGTATGGACACCTTAATTCATCATTAAGACAAAAATAATCCAGCAGTTTTAAAATAATCATTTCAAAAAGGAACTCTGCCAACCAAGCACATAAACTCTTTTCATCCTCTCCTCCCTTTAGAGAGAATGTACATTCAGCCCCTTCAAAGCTCCCTTACCAAAGAGAGGTCTTTTGCAGCATGCCCTGATGGTTAACCAGTTTAGGACCTTTGGGACTAATTATCTATAAAGACAGTTTTTAGGGAGTCCACATTCTTACTCATTGACAGTATACTGTAATTATGTCAAAAAGTGTATATGCATGTGCATGCACCTATTTATAGATATTTCTCTCATTGACGTGAAAGTCTCTTTATATAACAATTGGATTTGGGTATTTTCAGTAACTTCAGCCATAGATGACAAAATCCGCTTTCCTTGCAGAAGCCTTAACACTCAATAAGGTTCCCCATCTCTGGCCACGACCACCAGATGTGCTGAGTGGGTGGGTCACACAGCATCATCACTCGTTCCCAGCCAGATGTTCTTGTTAACTCACCCTGAGCTGGGGATATCTTGGCAAGCACTGAAATGCATTGCAGGCAGAGCTCAGAAACACTGGGAATGGGGACAGAGCAAGGGGCAGAGGTGGAGCCAGAGAAAACCTCTAGCATGGTGAAAGCTGAATTAAGTCTTTTATCTTTTCCTTCCCACTGCTGAAATGTGAATATGATCCTGGTTGTGACATGAAAAAGTAAGTTTGTTCCACTTGAATGTTTTTGAATAGGAACATGGCTTACGAAACTGTTTGTGCATGCTGCGTAGTGCGGTCTCACTATTCAACCTTGACAGACAATCTGCAGAACATGCTGGATATCTTTGACCTCACTGAAATATTTCCTCCATATATTTTTCCATTTCGTCAGCAAAAGATATCTAGGGAACTCCCACTTTTAATGGCAGACAGAGTATATTGATAATAATTATGAAGTCTCACAGTTTCTTGAGAGGTAGGTGAGCCTCCATATTATAATCTAAAAGACGAAGAAACTGAGACAAAGCCAGATTTTCTCAGCTTGATTGGCCACTGAGTTTGACAGGAACTGAAAACTGTAGAATAACTCTCAGTAAATCAGACAACTTACAAAAATTCCTAACTGTAGATGCCCATGACTAAAGCTAAGTCCCAGTTTTAGTTCAAGAGAGTAAGTAGAGGCAAGAGTGAAGCAGTGAAAGAACTAGGAAAAAATCTCAAAAGTCCCGTTTTCCAGTCTTAGAGCTGCTGCATTGAAACTACTGAAAAAAAAAAAAGAAAAAAAAAGGCTTTTAAAGGAATATTCAGATAGGAACCAGAGCCTAAAGATTAGCAATATTTCAGTTGCTTTGTGCTAGGAACCATATGAATCAATGCCTGTACTTTATACTTTGCATACTCCGTGGGGTGTGCTACAAAAGCTCATCAGCAACCCAAAGCTTGTTCGTGGCTGCATGTGTTCATTGCTCCGAGACGTAGTTATCTTGAACATCTCTGATTTCCAGGGTATAGAAACACCACTGAACTCCATAGTCTTGTTACTGCTGTGAATCAGGAGTGTCTTATCTGACATGAATGGAGCTGCAGTTAAGTGAAATTGATACTAGGGCCTCTAATTGAAGTTGCTACTAACTAAATCTAAGATTTGTTCAACATTTATAGGCCAAAATTGGGAACCAAAAGCTAAGTACTAAACCCCATAATTAGGTATTTAGACCAAGTGACCTTGATTATTGCTCACACGAGGCAACCTCATTTCCCAACAAGAGGGAAGCTGTCTTGAGATTAGTGTTGAAGATCATGCACAGAATGTATTAGTATAGTAATAATTCCATGAAATTTTGTCTGAGATCAAAGTACATTTAAAAATAAATTATAAGCATGAACTAAATCTTTTTCATAAAGAATAGACAAAATTCTTATAGGGAAAGTGGAGAAGAATGAGCAAAAGAAACGGTAAGACAATGTGGGAAGTATTTAAAAATGGCATGAACTTTTCCTCTCTCTGAGTTTGTGGGAGATACAGTCACCATTTGGTTTTTCAAAACCACTCATTGCTGACCTTTGAACCTTTCTTCCTCTGGACAAATTGAGAGCAAGATAACAATATCAAAGCAGGCGAAGACACAAATACACTGACATTCAGTACACGGACTAAAGCCTTACAGTGTAGTGCAAACACTTTACTAGATCACTTCACTTTCTGTAACAAAAACCCACTTTTTTTTCATAGGCTGATCATTTCCAAAGGTTTTGTAGGATCAGCAGAACATTTTATTTCATTATGCAGCCCTTCATAGGGTTCACAGCAGAGCAGCGGCATCATGTGTATGGGAGGAGCTTACCCAGCCCTTCCCAACTCCGCACACAATTGTAGGAAACCTTTGTATGATCCTTCCTGAGATTTTCCTTGAGACTTCACAGTTCCTTGAGACTTCATAGTTCCCACCGCACCCATTAAATACCCATGACTGCCATTTTCCCTGTTTAAGTTCTGTGCATACCTACAGCCTTCAAACATTCAAACAAAGACAGAAACAATTACGAGCCAAAACTGAACCCACCAACCTACTTTTGCTCCCCTGGAGAACAATTAGGTAGCACAGGTTATGAGTGCAAGAAAGCATTTGGGTCCCAAGAGCGAAAGCTTCCAAAGGTAACACTTTGGCCACTTACGGAAGAAAAAGTTGCTTCTTCCCTGGAGAGGTGCAAAAGATTTCTGCAGCCCTGAGGAAATGGTTATTAACACTGTTCTCCCGCTGCATTATGGGTAAGGGCTGTAAAAGCAAATTCAGCTTTTACAGGGGAACAGAGACACTTTTTTTGAACATATTAAATGTCCTGTGGCAGTTAGGAGAGCCATACGCTGTGATTAAGACCATTACATCCGAGCGTGTGACAAAGAATACTCTGCGAACTCCTCAGAAACACCTGCAGAAACACGTTACATTTTCCTGTATTCGAAACAGAATGCTGGGCAGTTTTAACAAGTACATTCCTATATTTTCCCTAATGGCTATTCTGTTTCCTGAAGGCAAAGAAAATGATTCTTGATCTCACTTGCAGACAACATAAATCAGAAATGATGCCAGTCAAGTCAACAGAGTAACACGAGGGTAAAGCTGATGGAACAAAACCCGATTCATGGCTCAAGACTCTGGCAGTGCAAAAAGTGCTTAAATTGATCCAACAACAAAAATTTTTCTCATCACGTTATCCTTTTTGACCAGACAGTTTAACAAAAGTCCAAAATTCAAACTACTTTCACTGGGTTTTAATAAAAATCTCCTGTCTTCTGTATCTTCTCATTTATGGCCAGAAACGGAAAACTTTCTTATAAATATTTTGACAGCAAAGCAACATCTCAGTTTTATGATGCCCTCTTGTTTAATTTTTAAGAAAAGAATGCAACTAGGAACTGGATTAGTGATTATCTGAGAAACAAGAAATGGGTACTCAGTTACTTCTGAGTGCCATTCACACACTGAGAAAAAAGTCTCCACTTCTAAATTTTACTTTTTCTAATTTAAAAGATAAAAGAGATCCTCCCAGCTGCTCTTCCATTTCAACAAATGGCAGGAAAACAGCTGAAATGTCACCCACTTGTTCAAGGTTAGTTGTGTTCATGTCCACGAAAATGAATTCAGAGATCGCTGTTCCTTCCAAATTAAGCCTTTGGGCCTGCAAGATACTTTTCATATTTTTCTGAGGGGTTGAATGTGACTTCTCCCCCTTCCTCTCCTGTTCCCTAGGATGCAAGCACTGATAAATGGCACGGTGGTTAGGTTTGAAGCTGCATGCATCATCACCCATAAATCACCCATCACCCATCACCTTGATGGGAGCTGGGAGCATCGTAAGCAGAATGCAGTTTGGTCTTTCCCGCACTATCGCAGTTGTCCCTGGCAGCCTGGATGCCAGGAGACCCATGCCACACACCAGCGCGTGCTGCATCTGTTAGCATCCGTGTCCCAGCGCTTAGTCCCTCACCAAAGTACTGAAAAGAAGCAAAACCTGATTCAGATCAGATGAAAGCTTCCAGGCTGTGTAACTCCCCGTTATCTGTTACTTTGAACGTCATGTTGCATCACTATACTTTAAAATGTAAACTCTTTTTTTTTTTGACAGCTCTGTAAGATTTGCTACAGGCTACTTCACTCAGCCCTTGAAGACACAGTATGTGTTGACCTTCACTGAACAGGACAGCAAACAAATAAGCCTTCCCATAAAATCATCTCTATACATTTGCCATGGTACTCACGACATTTCTCCGATGGTGTTTCCCCTGTGACTGTTTGAGAAAGCTACAGAGAGCTGACAAGAGCACCAAGTGCCTGGAGGATTGAGAAACATGTTTGGGAAAGTAATGCCAAAGGGAAGTGTTGAGGAACTAGATTTGTTTAGTCTGGAAAAGTAAGAGTGAAACATGATAAAAGTCTTTTAATATAGAAATGTTTTTAATAAAGAGGGCAGGGATCAATTATTCTGCATGTTCTGCTCTACACTGGGGCAATGATGAGAAGGAATCCACTTAATTGGATAGGAAGACTTTTTTTTTCTAATTTTCCACACAGGGAAGCACAAGAACAGGCATATGAATATTGTGGAATCTGTTCTCAGAGGTTTGAAAGACCTCTGAGGGCAGACAGACATCTGTTGATGATCTAAGTGTATTTGATCTCTCCTCAACGCAAGAGGCTCTCGAGCTCTCTCCCAGTCCTTTGTACCAATGATTTTTCAAAACACCGGACTCTGTCAAACACAGGCACACGGCACGGCCCTGAGAACAGATGAGGGAGTTTGTGTGCTGAGTGCTCACCAAAGGAAACCTGGAGCTCTGAGCAAAGGAATAATTATCTTCTTTGCAAATGAACCATCCTGCTTAAAAGACACTTGTCTCAATCACCACTGTCTCCTACAAAAAAAAAGAAACAGCTCGCAGAACCCTGAGCTTCAGATCAGAGAAAGGGATAGCACTGACTTTGGTCAGACTGACTTTGCAAGAAACAGAGCAGCTCCTCAGTCTGGAGGTAATTTTTTGTCCTTACACAGTGCCTTTAATCTAAGAACTTCAAAATATTAAAGTTTCATTGCATGATTAAGTCTTCATGAGCTAGGTGGCAATCTCACAATATTTTACAGAACGGTGAACAGGGAGGTTAAGAGTTGTGTTTTGCAGAACGGTTGATCATCATCTGTGACTGAAATCAAAGAAGTCTCACTGAGATAAATGAAAAGTAGAGATGCTCAGATTCCTCAAATCAGTCTATTTGTAGCTTGTAATTAGTGAATAAGGAACAAAAATCTAGAAATACAGGCTTTCATTTTCTCCCAACTCTTGCCAGTAGATGTGAGTCATCACGGTATCTTAAAGCACGACTGTTCATCACTGCAAAAATTGTAGGAAACAGAAAGATATCACACTCTTTAGAATGAACGGATGTCATGCAAACTTCTGTCATAAACACAAATGCTTTCCTGGCAAGTTTCAGACTTGCAGCCATGATATTGAAACACGAGGAGTTATTTTAAAAGCCACTTGCATAAAACAAATAATGTGCAGCATATGTTATGTCTCAGGTTATGAAAACATTCCACAACAAACTAGCTTAAAACAATTAAAAATGTTTCAGTCAATGGACAAAAGTTCAAGCCATAACTTTTCTTGAGCTATCTCCGGTTCCAAGCACTTCTGTCTTAATGATGTGTATTTTCAGATGTTGACAGCAATTTTCCACATATAATCTACTGGCAAATCTCTACACAGATTTGTTACTAGTAGAGACCTCAAAACTATGGAAAAAACAGGCTAAAATGAACTTTGGTGTGAGATGGTGCATGGTGGTAGGAGAAGAGTTCATACACAAAAACCTGGAAATACTGTGAATTATGTTGCAGCATTTGATTTGCTCTCACAGGGCCGTGACCCAAGACCAGAAATAGAGAGAAATGGTTTGCGTCAGGGATAGGAAGTCTGCCACATGCAATGCCATTCCTGCTGAGGGTCCAGAGGAGGCCATGAAGATGATCAGAGGGCTGGAGCACCTCTCCTGTGAGGACAGGCTGAGAGAGCTGGGGCTGTTCAGCCTGGAGAAGAGGAGACTCCAAGGAGACTTCCAGTACCTAAAGGGGGCCTACAGGACAGATGGGGAGAAAATTTTCAGTAGGGCCTGTTGTGACAGGACAAGGGTTAATGGTTTTAAAATAGAGGGAGGTAGATTCAGATTAGATATCAGGAAAAGATTTTTACATTGAGGGTGGTAGAACACTGGAACAGATTGCCCAGAGAGGCGGTGGATGCCCCATCCCTGGAAACATTCAAGGCCAGGTTAGACGGAGCCCTGAGCAACCAGATGTGGTTGGAGATGTCCCTGCTTCTTTGCAGGGGGGTTGGGCTAGATGGCCTTTGAAGGTCTTTTCCAACCCAAACTATTCTATGATTCTAAGTCATGCTGGTAGGCATAAAATCATGGAAAGACAAGTTTCTGAGCTCAGGTTTGCATGTTTTCAAAGGGGAAAGGTAACAGAAGGCCAAACGGAGACCATGAAATTGTGCCTCTTTGTGCCTCCAAAGCTGATCTGCTGCTTGTGGCTAGAGATTCACCCCAAGAACTGGCCTGTGGTATCTCCGCTGGGGTCTGCACTGTTGCCCTCAGAGCAGGAACAAGCCAGTGCCGGACACAGCCCAGCCTCTCCTTGCCCCACCGAGGGAGGTGTCTGGAGCCACTTTGGGTGACTCTGATGTCCCTCCACACCCCTGCTTTGGGCAGGGCATCCAATGCCAACCGGGATTCAGTCTGAGCTACAGCCTGAGAAGTACTGACCACACAGCTGGTGACTGATGGAGGGGAAGCGTGAAGGGGCTGACAGTGAGAGAAGCAGAGGAAAGCAATGGAGGAGGAGATGGCGTGTCGTGGTGGTACTCTGATTTTGGGAAGCCTGGGTTAGGCATGCGTTTCAACCTGGTGAGGGAAAGGTTCCCAGCACTGTCACAGCACACGCAATCTCTTGACGCTTTTTGGTGTTATGCACAAAAATGTTGGAACATTCTTTTTTCCTTGCCCTGTGTCTGATCTTGACTGCTTGGTTTTGGCTGTATATGTAGTAAACAGCCAATTCTACATCAGGAGCAGCTGCAACACTTTAAGTAATCAACTTCTGCATTTTCTTTTGATTTTTTTTTTTTCCTACCACAAAGTCATTTGGGTCTGTATGAGGCAAACCAGTAAAGGCTTCATAATTCCAGGATATTTGCTTTGAGATGACAGATGTAGGAATTGGCAGTGAGGTGGATGGGGAGCACGGAGAGCAGCTGCGTTATTAGCAGCAATTTATCTATTACGACAGCATGTAGACATTATACCTGTGGATGGGGGCCCATAACGCCAGGCACTGCACGGAGATGTCATGAGAGTTGAAGTTTCCAAAGCAAACCAATCCCACAAGCCCTGAGAGCGGGAACAGGGGCCAAAGACATTAAATACTTTGCCCAGGATTACAGAGTGGGTCAACGACAGAGAAAAAAATTGAACCCGATCCTGTTCTCTGATCACATGGTATTTTCAGTACTGAGGGCAGGATCACTTGCTGGTAGCTAAATGAAGCAAATCAGCAGTGCCTATCAACTGCGGGGTTTGTTTTGTAGCTGCAAGCTGATCTGGAGTCATGATGAATCTGTTTTCCCTCATACTCTACTAAACTATCAAAACACATCTTGACACACAGAAAAATACAACGAGTGAAGACAATAGAGCCCTCAGCAAACAGCTGAACATGTTCTTCTGCCTGGAGAGGTTGTACTAATCCATCACAAAAGGCAAGGCTAATGACCCCGGTTCATGAACTCATTTACTGCAGTAGGTCTGATGTACCTTCAGGCTGACTTGCTTGCTCCAGACTTGCTGGGCTGCCTATTGGGCCTCAGCAAGCCCACTGGTAGGAAAAGGGTAAGTTTTTTTTCTGGGTTTTCCGCATCCTTCCTCTTTGGTGCTGGGGTACAAGTTGTAGGCTTCAGCTACGCCCTTCCTTGGAGAAACTCAGCAACCACTAAGGTTTCCTTTCTGACAAGTGCATAGAAAGTATATGAAGCATTTTTCATGGCTCTCCTGTTAATCAGCAGCAGGATCTGCTGTCTAGCTATACCTTGTTTGTCCTGCTCTCAGTAGATCTTTTTTTGTAGCTGCTATCACAGAAAGCAAAATCCTCCTTTCTAGAAACAACATTTCTGCTCCTGATGGTGGCAAACAAGCAGCTGCCAGGCAAACGCTGTGAGTCAGAACATTTCTTACATAAAGATCTTCAATCCAAAGTGTGGTTTCCTTGGAATGTTCAATTATTTGATTCAGAGAAATTTGGGGGTGTAACCACAACGTAAGTTTTGGAGCAACAAAGGAAGAGAAAAAAATTGGCTAGATCAAGAAGGAGAAATCTCTTCCTGGCTCCTATAGGTGACCAGAGGAAATCTTAAACACTCACAGCCCCATAGAAAGTAATTTTGAAATAGCAAAATTTCCCATGAGACAAAATTTAGTTGTTTCATCAGCTTCTTTTGCAAGTCCAGTGAATCAGCTGCAGACTTTCTACTCTTCAATTAAACAGAAACACTCACCACAATCCAAACCAGCTATGGGATTTTTGGTACAGCTTAGGTTAAGAACCTAAACTGGTCACCACGGAAGCTATGCTTTTGACTTCAATTAGTGAGACACTGGGCCTCACAAGAACTCCTTGGCAAGTTATTTTTTAGTATCTTTAAACCCATACTGTTTTAATAATTCTTTGGACACCTGCTTATAGGGACTTCTTTACCAAAGAAACAAATTTTTCCTCCTTTCTGTAGACACATAGGTTTATTGGTGTAGGGGTGCTCATAAATTAGCCAGCTGAAATTGTTCTATATAAACTTGCTTTAAAGCAGGGGAAGGGAAAGTATGTTTTAATTGTTGTTGCCTTTCTTCCTCTTTAAAAGCATTTTGTGCACAGATTAAAGGATGAAAACACAGATGAAATAACCAGTACCAGTAGCTGTCAGCAGGATGAGGGAAGTAGCTTATGAAACAGAATAGAAAAGAAGACTAATTAATACTAACTAGGATTTTCTAGCTACCCAAAAGTTAGGGTACTCACACAGTTCTTGGAAGTGTAATTCCTTCAAAAGGTAACCTCTTTTGTTAGCAGCCCAATGGAACCATTGCTACAGTGCGTTACTACAAGCAGCCAGATGTTTGAGAAAACAAAAGAACAGTATTCTCACCATTACAAAGATGACAGGACAATTTTGAAAGCTTCTATTCTCAGAAAGTTTTTTTCTCTCGTCACGTGTGCTTAATTGGTTTGGATAGCACCCAGCATCCAGCCTCTTATCAGAACCTTTCTACCTTTTAACGTCCTCTCACGCTGATGGATAGCCTAAACATTAGCAAGCAACCGTATGTTGCAATAGTCATAGCTTGGCTTCCTCTGGTAAACCAAATGTCATTTGTTCCATTTAAAAAAAATCCCTATATCTATAAACACTCATTTACAACCTCAAAGTTATTGAATGGCTTTCTTGCAGGAAAACAAACAGATCCCTGCTTGAGTTCACTCCTCTGAGACATAAGCCTGTAAACATGGGTAACCCTTCCCCTGCAAGCGGTCCCCACGCTGAAGCCCACGAGCTATTTGCTTTGCGTGAACGTAGCTCATGCATGAAGGCGCGATGCAGGCTGCACTCCAGTCAATGGCTGTAGTGCTACCAGTTGCAGTGAGGATTTTGCAGAATTTGCCTTCATCTTTTTCCAGTAGCAGGTCAAAATCCTGAGGAAACACTTCAATGAAGAAATGAAAATCCAAAAGAGAGTTCAGCAAGGCCTTGAAAAGGCTTAGGAGGTGAATTGAATAAACATCAGGCGGGAACCAGTGGCCCACTCACAGAAAGACTGGGAACACCCAGGAAAGCAAACAAAATCACTATCTAGCACTGCTGGAAACAGGGCATTCCCTAATCACCTATGCGGCACAATCCATTAACGATCACATGGCAATAGCCATCAGCAAAGGACTGAGAGGGAAGACATTTATTGTAGGAGATGACACACTGTTTGCAGTGGCATATTCTGCTCTTCCTCAGCTTTGCTTGTTGGACAAACAGCATCCGTGCCAGGATAATAAACTCGCTCTACGGTTGATTTTTGACTCAGGTCAGCGTCTGGCTTGATCAAAAAATAATAAATTAACATACAAGCTGAGGCTTGGCATGCAGGTTCAGTGAGTTTTGTAAGTGTAGTTGCATTACTGGAAAAAAAAAAAAAAATTAAAGTTAATAGTTTGAAGCGCTGCATTTCCACAACTTCAACATGCTGATTATTTAAAAATCCAGTTGTACTAAAAAGATTCTTTTAAAAAAAAAAAATCATTCTTATTTTCTTACTGTTTACACTTATCTAGTGATATTTTACTGTATTGAAAAACATTTATTTTCTGTGAAATGTAAAACATTCCTTACGGTAATGCTGTGATTCCTGGTTCCAAGTTAAAATAACACACTCTGACATTACTGGCTTAGTGATTCTTCCAGTTCATCCCAGCCAAAGGTGTCAGCCTCAGGCATCTCATTTGATTTTCCCTGGCCCACCCTTGTGAGGCTACTCAGCTGGCTGAAGTCTTTGGATGTTTTTCCAGAATCCTAATTTCCTCTTATGAGGGAATCAGATGAGAAATAAAATTCCAAAACTCCAATGAAATTCCATTTTCATCATGTGCCTCTTCATTCTCTTCTTTGTTGGGATCAAGCATACAGTTCCCTGTTACTGCTTCTGAGTTTAGCACAATGCATCCTGAGCTCAGAGAGACATTTGTTGACCCATAACTCTTTCAGCTTCAGAAATCCAAAGCTGGATCAAGTAGGAAAGTCACAGTGGGTGGATAGAAGGGCTGTGGAGGTCGGGTGTTCGAAGGGCTCCCTACTGCTGAGAAATTGTGCCCAGAAGCCTCTGTGGATACGCAATGCAATGTCATTTAATGTATTCTGCATCACAGCTAGCATGGAATCCACCTCGTTGTACTTTAATAATCTAAAAACCAAGACACTCAGAGTCTCCCTGGGGTCCCTGTAGTCAGTGAGCAGAGAGAGGCACCTCATCTCTCCCATCCAGATGCCTCCCCGTGTTTGGACAACCAAGGCTGCAATGTTTGTGTTGGGAGTGTAAGAGGCTGGACTCTCACAGGTCTATTTTAATGTCATTCCACGCAAATGCACGAAAGCCATCTCCTGCAGATTTCTGGATCTCTTGAAAGCCATTGTTTCAGACAGCTGGAAAAAGCCGATTCCTTTTTTCCCATGTGGGCAAAATTTTAAGGCTGTTTCTGGGAAAGCTGAATGAACCTTAAAGGTTTAGAACTAACTTCCCTGGCCACTGGATAATCCATACGACCTAAGTATAAGTGGGGGGCTAGGGAAAAGATGACCCCCTGAAAACGAGAGGAGGAAACCATAACAAGTATATTCATTAGGTGAGGGCAGACAAGTACATCCTTCCCGCTCTCCGATAATCCTGAACAGACGGCTCTTTATTTGCACAGTGTCCTCAGCCCTTTCGGATCCCCTGGCCAGTCTCCGAGAGGAATCCCAGCAGCCTGGGGGGCCTGCCTTGCCTCAGCAGACAGATGTGAGCCAGGTTTACATGTGTGGTTGACATCAATTAGCTGAAGAAAGTTTCCATTTTCTGAAGGGTCAAGTCAGAGTTATTCCAGCAAACACAGGGAAGCTAGAAGGCTTTTGCCCACTGACCAAGTCATCCCAACAATTTTCCTGACCACAAATAACAAACAGTTACAAAGCATGTGAACTTGGGAGGGTAACCTCTCCAAAACAACACGGAAGGAAAAGCAGAGCTTCAACTAATAGCCCTGCTTAGCATAAAACCAGTGTAGCTGATGACCCCAGCCCAAACCTTCAATCAGTCTCATCAAATGCATTGCAAATGCAGCCCTCCTTAATTCTGAAGGACAGGGCACAGGACTGCCCAAGGACCTATTCTGGGCCAACATCACCAGGACAGAGCAGACTCCATGTTGTTTCCATAGGCTCGCGTGCAGTTTGGCACCATCGCAAGAGACAAAAATCCTCAGTAAGTGTTTAGTTAACTAACATTTGTATTATAAACAGTGGGTAAAGGATGAGGAAATAGGACTTGAGCAAACCGTGAGAAAATGCCTTTTAGTCTGAGACCACAGCAAAGCGCCTCCTAATCAAGGCAACTCTGTGATTTTTCAGATTCCTCTGCCACACTATATTACAGCCTGGCCCCGGCGACAGAAGAATGCTTATTAAAATAAATTCTGATTAGAAAGCATTAATTCGAGTAACAAGGTTGCCGTTCTGCTGCTCAGATATTTTCCCAGAATTGAACTCTGGAAAGATGAGCTGATGCAGAAAGTATGCTGAGAAGGTACTTTCCTGGACTAAGACATAGCGATCAGCAGAGATATCGATCGCGCTGTCTCTGGAACAACAACAAGAATTATGTATTGATTTCTCTGGAGACTGGATTATGTATTGATTATGCCAGCTGCAAAGCAGAGGCCTAAGTAATGCTATTATCTCTGGCTAAAACGGTGCCCATAGAGTAGTGAAGTCAATAGAAAGGGGAGATGAGAAATCCATCGAGTCAAAGGGTAAAGTCCCAGGGCAATTAATTAAACAGCAAAACTCTCCTTGGCTCAAGTAAGACTAGGATTTCTACTTAAGTATTTAGCATCCTGAGAAGTCTCCTAATAGGAACCCAAAGGACACAGTGAATAACGCTTTAAGCAAGTAAATAATTCTAGTCCATCCCGAATCCATGTAACACTCTGTGTTCAGACAGGCACTTCATTCATCGCTTGCTTCAATTGGCTCATTAATGAAATGCATGGGGTTTAGAAAAATTTGAAAACTAGCTGTGGAGATATCTCTTGGCTCAAGCCTTAAGGGACCATCCTCTCTAGCCAGTGAAAAGAGATATTGTGTTGGCCTTTTATCAGCAAGATAATAAGCTTAGAGAGGGACAGAGATGACTCGCTGGATAGAAGTGATATAAGCTGAATTTGTACCAGAAACGTAACAATGTAGAAAACAGTCCCTGAAGGCTCACCTTTCAAAACACAAAGCCTCTGTCTTGCATTAAAACACTGCAGATTGCTTTACAGAAGCTTAATGTTTCTTTCTTTCAGAGCTTCCCTCACAGCGACATTCAGCTTTTGTCTTGCCCATTCCAAAAACTAATTATAACATGTTCCCTAGAAGGCATTTAGTGAAACTAAACAGTTAGAGGAAGAGGTCCCAGTACTCGAATCCAATTCTTGGTATGGTATGACCTGTCCTTCCAGGATTCAGCCAGAATCATTAAAAAGTGACACATGAAACTTTCCGTATGGGAGATGGAAGGCTTAAGTGATCAGCGAAGATGACTCACTCATATGAGCAAGTGCTGAAGTTTGCATTTTTTTTGGCGGTGAAAATAGGAAGGAGGAAAGAAATCTCAAGGAGAGAGCGACCGAAGGCAAAGATCCTTGGCATCAAGATTAAAGCAATGGTGTGCAAAAAGAAAACTGCTCTTTGCCAACGCACAGAGCTGAGAGACGGTGTTTGTGAGCAGGAGCTTGGACTCAGCTGCATGGCTTGGTCCAGCAAAAGGGCTCATATATCATTTTAATTTCATCTCACTTGTATTACATAGATGTTTTCTTCTCTCTAAAGAACTGATATGAGAGAGAAGCTCATTTTACGTAGTAGAGAAGTGGAAGGCCACTGCTGATCAGCCAGTTTCCCTTCCATGGGACTTTCCCTCCCTTCCTTATCCTATAATTGTTCATAAAAACAAAGACATATTTTCATTTAGCAAAATACCCATTGCTAGCCTTAGACTGGAGTAAGGAGGTTGTTGCTGTGTCCAGCTAACCTCTTGCAGCAAAAAAAGACATTGCAAGCACGGCCTTTATTCTGTGTGTTTCCTGGAGGAAAGGAGACCGAACAGGAATTCAGATAAGAGAACTAATGCTGTTGCTGTTCTTCATATTCTGTGAAGTACATTAATGAGAATAACAATACACGTTAGACATCCTATTCAGTAACATTTTTAGTACCCAGCTGAGTCCAAATATAAACTATAATGGCAGATGGAGACTGTCTTAAGAGCCATCTCAAATCAATTTAGTTTTATATAGCATCTCTCAAAGTATCTCAAGGTGATTTACAGTGAAAAAGAAAACAATGGGTTAGTGATTTAGTAGAGTAAGGCATGGCAGCTGTCAAGTAGGAAGGTAAAAATGCTGCATGGAGATGCAAAACTCTGGTTTAAAAGCAGGACAAAGGTAAACATATCTCTGCTCTTCCAGTAAGAGAAGCAGCCAGGTAATGAAGCCAGGCTGGGTTCAGTTTAACTCAACTGTTCCACGAAGCACTGAGGGCTTTTCCATTTACAGACAGACAGAACTGGAACCGAAAACTGAAGCATTCACACTCAACTGTTGAGATTAGGAAAAGCCAGGAAAGAAATATTTGTGACCAATTCATTTTAGCAGTTTTACCATCATATTTCACAACCTCAGAAATGTTAGACTTCCTGTGGGTTGGACTTCTGCCCTACGGGCTTATTAAGTCAAGAAGGCAGCTTTAAGTGTCTTTTTCATGGAAACCGTTAAAGCCTCTCCTGAAGAATCAAAACTCTAGTCAAGAAACCTTGATCTTGCCAGTGTGGCAAGCATTGCACTGCCCCTGTTAAGCCAAGGCAGCCTGCAGGTGAAGTTCCCTTCAGAACACAGTACCAAAGTGGCACATGCCTCGTTGGGTCTCTTTCTCTTAATGGTCAAGGTGGCACATGCCTTGTCGTGTCTCTTCCTCTTAACGGACATGGCCCTCTCACCAGTGCTCATCCCCACATAGCCCCTGAGAAGTAGCTACCTCACAGTTGAACCTTCTCGGAGGTTTACAACTCTTCAGAGCATGTTTCAAGGGTGGGAGATGTCTTTAGCTACAGGACACCTCTTCTGTGGGTTTTCACTCTCCTGCTCACCATTCAAGTGAAGCTGCTAAGGAAGTTGTGAGAAAGCTTGTATTTTGGCATCCTTAGCGTGAAGTTAACATGTCTCTTCCATCAAAGAGTTCAGAATTGCCTGTTGGATATCAATGTTTCAACAAACTTCAGGTAAGAAAGAGGGAATAGTAATGTCTTCCTCGGTGAGAACCTGAGTACACAGAATCATAGAACAGCCCAGGTTGGAAGGAGCCTTGAAAAATTATCTTGTTCAATCTTCGTTTTTTCAGAAAGGGAGCCTAGATGAGATTACCTCACACCCTGTCCAATTGCATCTTGAAAACCTCCAGTGACAGGGACTCTACCACCTCCCTGGGAAGATTGTTCTATGTGCCACTTCTCCGAGAGGCTTAAACCATCCGTTTTCCCTTCCAAGTGCCACAACACATTGAGAATTTGTCACCACTGTTGCCTGTAGGCCAGCGAGATGGTAGAAGCCTGACCTGTTCATGCCACTGTTGGCATCAGCCACAACAAAGTCTGCTAGACCTCTTCTCAACTTCCCCAGCGAGCACATAGGGGCTGTTCAGGATGTTAAAGCTGTGAAGAGCCTGAAGCATGATTACCTGAAAAAGTGCCTCCCTCCTCACCCATCTTGGCAAGTGCTGAGCTTGTTTAGCAGCCTCGGGGCTGATGCTGAGCATTCTCACACAGAGCTTTCCGTGCAGGAATTCACTGCTCCCACACGTTTGAGTCTGCTAACCGCACAGCGCGGCGTAGGACCAGCTTGCAGACAGTGGCTGCGTGCATCATGTGAGGCTGTAAGTACTGGTGTCACGTCTATTCATCTGGGAAACTGTTTTCTTTTCCTTTCTGCTGTGCAAGCAGTATATGTTTTATTAAATAAAGTGCATGTTCCCTATGCAAATGAATGCACTTTAGAATGATGATATACTGACACTATGTATGACATTTAACTATGTATGACATTTAAAAAATCTAAGCAAGAACTAAAAATAATTTATAAATATTAAAGAGCAAGAAGTCTACTTTTTGTTTTCATTTTGCTTCTGATCATGCACTCTGGGAAAAATACTCCTTACATTATAAGACCGAATTATCTGTCCAAGAACTAAACCTGTAATTTTATTCTATCAGTCAAGCTGCATGTCACACTATTTTTATATCAAGACAATCAGGTTCTTTGAAGCACAGTCACACACCTACCAAAAAGAAGTGTTCCGCTGAAAGCGGAAGACTTTGGAATCAGCGGCAATTTGTATCTTTCAAAGGATGGATAACTAAATGGAGAAACACAGCGCCTAATGACAGGAAGGTTTCTTTGCTGGCCAGGATGATATTCCATTAGGACATTTGGGTCCAGATTCATCCCTCTTGACTGCAAGCATCTAGCCTGGCTTTGAATCACTGGCTTCTAGTGGCTTAAAATCTGTCCTTCGGAAGTTCTTATTTCTCTTTCTTGACAAGAAAGGAGCGTAGGCCATCTGACCTCCTAACCCAAGTACCTTAGTTAAGTATCTAAAAAGAAACAGAATTAATGGAGTCCTTGCTCTGTTTTTTTAAGTATTTGTTGCGTGGGAGACCTGTTAGAGAATCTAGCATTCAACAGATTGCTATGGAACAGCCAGCCTCAGCTCTAGGAAGTATTTCCTGCTCCACAGACCTTAATCATCCCTCTGGGAAGAAGCAGAAGTTTCCCATTAAGAAAAAAAAGTGCAGCGAGACCAATGCAGACATTAAAACACCATCACTAGGGAGGTAGTTTTAACTTACAAGTGAAGGAGCACAACTTTGTGTTTCCTTTCACCTGAAGATGTTACAGTAACTTGCAAATACCAGCAAAGTTTCAGAACAGACTGTAAATTTCCTGTGCCCATTTTATGTACCAGGTACACAGGTCAAATATGAAGTGCAGAGCACGAGAACTCCAGCTCTGGAGTCCCAGTAATTTCCCTTCCTGTAACATCACCATTTATTCTTGATGATGAAGAAACTGCTCTCAGACTGGTCTTCTCTGCACATTCACTCATCTCACCGAACTATTCCATGTGCTTCTGCTGCACTATGGGGCTGCTGGCAAATGGAGAAGGATGGCAGAAGTGCCGTGGGACAGCAGGGAAGGGACCTGGCATCTGGAAACCTGTACCGAGACCATCTGAAATGAAGCAGTACTATGCTCTCACTTCACTACCCCCGCTATGAGCAAAATGCCATTCTCTGTTTCCAGATGAAAACTAGAGCAGCGGGAAACATTTTCCCTCAATATTTGTCCCTTGTTCCTATGTTGACAGAAAAATTAAGACAAATGGCCATTTTGGTGGATTTAAAAAGCAGTGGAACTTCATGCCCCTAATGAATGGGCAGCAGGAACTCATACTGGCAGTGCTAAATGGGGCTGCAGATGAAACTAGCCAGGCTCAGTAAATGAAACCAGATCCCAAAATGCAGTCTGAGATAACTGAAAGTATGCACTGAAATTTATTGTAGGAAAATGACTGACTGGAAAAAAAAAAAGTGGTCTGCTCTGCCCCTGCACCTCCAAAACATATTGTACCATTTAAATGCTTTAGAAAGACATCTGCCAAAAATGCAATTAATTCTCCTGAAGGTCAAACGTACTTCTCTCGTAAAAGAGTTGAAGCAGCAATTGTATGTCTTGATTACTCTTATGAAAGCAACTTCGGAAAAATCCTAGGATTGTTCTTGCCTTTGAAGTTGGATGTTTATTGCTTACTGGCACTGACTTTAGTTGCAAAGGTTAAACACGGTCAGTAAATGATCAAAATCCCCCCAAAAAACGGTTAGTCCCAGTGCAGCCTGTCCAAAATTCCAACAGCAGATCTGTAGGTCTGTTTGGAGTGCCACCCTGTGGACACAGCTGCTTCCATGAGCTCCTCACCTTCCCACAGCCCCAAGATGCCATGCTGAGGAACCCACAGCAGTGCAAACACTGAAACAAGAAACAGCACCCCTCAGCTCCAAAACACATTGGCCCATATCAGTCTTGCATGCCCCTGGCTAGCCAGGGGCAAACGGCGCTGGGGGACGAGTGGGAATTTTTGTACCAAAATACAGTTACCAAAGACCATTTCTGCCAGTGCTTTCTACACAGCAGTGTACGAAATGCCACTGCCTCTTCTGAGATGGATAGGAAATAATTGTGACATCTGTTGGTAACAGCTAAGGTCTCCTGCATTACACCACAGATGTAGAACTTTGCATGCTGAGAAGAGACCAGAGAACCCCCCTCATCATCCACAGATGAATTAAGCCCCTAGTAAGTTCAAGTTCATCCTTAGAAGTCAATTTCTGGATTGGATTATAATTTTTTTTCTCTCCAACTGTATAAGACTTGCAGGTTTATTCACTGGAGATTGCCACCATAAATTTTAGGACTCTGGTTTACAAAGTCTGTAACAACCTTATTTAGCAAGGTGTGCCTTGCAGCATGCCTTCAGTAATGCCACTTTGGCTGCCCCTTACCTCTGGGGTGAGGTATTTCATCATGATTTCTTTTCCCTTCTCTCCCAGCTTTTCATCTGGAGCAATTTCATATTCTGCCTGGAACAGATATATAAAAAAAAGGTAAATATTTGCACTCATATTTCATCATTATAACTTCATTTTGAATGTGGTCTTAACAGAACGGGCTGTCTGAAAAATTTGAAGGATAAATACCATTTTCTGAGGGAAGCAAAACCCACACACGTAATCCTATTAAAAACCTTCCAACGTATTTGACCAAACCCTAGTGGTGCATTTTCTGAGAAGGTTTTCTGAGTCTCTTAATTAACACCAATAAAAAGTAATTAATTTATATTTTACAGCCTTGCCAAGCCAGCTTTCAGAAAGCACTCAGTGACTAGAGACAGCAGCTTTATTTGGTTTTGCACAAAGCAAGGTGGACACGGAAGGCAAAATTATTTCTTTTGAGCAGCAGAGAAAGTGAATGTTTATTAATTCTTGCCACAGTGTTATTTCAAGCACCAGGTGAACTCCTTGAGTACATTGTCTTTTTGATCAAATGTGTGCTTTCTATTTATTTATGTCTTCCCCTTGGTCTAACACTTCCCTTTGGTCTGACACTCCCTCTGCAAAGCAGAGAGATTTGCCGATCACTTTTAGTGATCCTTGACGCAGTCTCTCCAGAAAGCAGATCTAAGAGCCAATTTCTTAGGTGGATTTCTCAGGAACAAGATAAAACAAGAGAGACCATTTAGAGGAACAGACACTACAGGCAAAACTCTCTTTGACCTCCCTGGTGAATTTAAAGAGAGCACCACATTCCCTGCCCCGACAATCTTTACCTACATTTTAAAATTCTGACTATTCTATGTATTGTGGCATTACTGGCTTCTGATGGGTTTCAGGACAACTTTTACATAAGAATCAAAGGAAGCATTACTTGTGCACCATGAAGACATTAATCCATGGAATTTTGGATCCACGGCAGGCGTTTGAAGGAAACGCGCCACGTGGGACTCCAGCCGCTAAATGACGATGACAAGTTCTTAGAGACACTCCTACTTGGCATTGCCCAGGGTACAGAGCCTTAGCCTTAGGATCAAAATATTTTCCAGAAAAAAAAATAAAAAAAGAAGACAGTCTAACAGCTTTCATGACTGCTTGTATTAGAAAAAGGATCCCAGAAAGTCCTGCCAAACCAATTAAGTAACCTGGTCCAATACAAGCTGTCTGAGATGATAAATGAGGAGGAAGTTAAAAGAAAAAAAAAAAAAAAAGGTAAATCAGACTGAACTGGCAAACACTTGGAAGAACAAATTTCAGAACTATTGCCTGCTGGAAGACGTACGTACTGCTGCAAGCTCAATGCAATAAATCCCAAGGCAGGCTGTAACGGATACCCTAGCTAAGCAGACCTGGGAATGACATGAAAACCACAATGTACTAATAATGCTATTACCCATCTGTCTGGGCAGTGCCGGTTTAGCTATTGCAGCTTAAGTCTGAAGCTGGATATTCATACACATACGGAGCAGGTTGCTTTAACAATCCAGAATTATGATCTGATTTGGTTTGGGAAGTGACAATGATTGCAAATAACAGAGAAACCTGTATTGCTGATGAAAAATACACTGAAAGCTAAAATCCACAAGTGCAGTACTTCTCTTTTGGTGACTGTTTTGGGGATGAACTGATTATGTTCTCATAAAACTTAATACAAAGGTTTAAAAAATCTTTAATCCAATTTCCTGCCCTTTTAGATGGTATATGAGCATGGGGCATTTCAGCTCTTAAAGCACAGACACTCCTGAGTGTTTACAACATCTTAACAGCATTCTTCTCCGTGATTCCTTGCTAGGGGATAAGGCAATGGCAATAGTAACAGAAGGAACAATTTGAAGTGCACCATGGGGATGTCAAAAAATGTCCTTTTGCCACAGCTATCCTATAACATTTACATCCCATCTGAATTATACAACAAGCAGCAAATCAGGACAGACCAGTAGAAGACAGAAGTTTAGAAAGAATTGGATCAGTGTTCTGAAATGCAGTTCCTGATGGGATCCAGCAGATGCAGAGCTAAATGCACACACACACACACACACATATATACAGAGTATCTCATTCTATCTCAAGAAAAGAATAAAAGGAAAGTTTAATTATACTTGCATTTGACATTCTCAGAAAATGCAACACGGTGGTGGTGAAGGTAGGAAGTGACAGACAAGTGAGGATGTGAGAAGGGACCATAAGCTCCAACTGTGAACAGTGTTGATTTCACTGTAGCTCAAGTACTAGAAGCCCGTTTCATTTCGTTTCTAAGTTCACTATTATTTTTCCCTTCAGTGCCACTTCCAAGCTATTCGGCAACAGATACTGGTACATTTTCAGCCATGGACTGTTATTACAGGGAGAATTACTCCTGTAGAGAAACAGAGTGACTTCCCCACGCTCACTGTGCCGCATGCCTGGGAAGCGTACCAAGGTCCTCAACTCTCAATCTTGTGCTTAAATCACAAGATACATCCCCTTCTTCCACAATACTCAAAAGCACAGCTACGGTTTGCAAATCCCTAATTGCTAGAAATAACATCGTTACTTAAAATCCATGTGGAACAAAGTATTTTCCATTATTCCTTTGATGAATCCAGGCATGTGTTTCAAGACTCTTGCTCTGAAGTCTAATAGCTTCTCCATGCCCTAGTTAGGTCAGACAGGGCCCTATTCATAGCTCATAAATGAGGGGAGGATTTATGATCACCCTGACTGCATGGGACGAGCTGCAGGGAAGGCTCTTTCTGCGGGCAGGCGCGGATCCTTCAGTCCAAATGGTGAGAGGATGTGGGCTGGCCGCCGTTTGTTGCTAACTTTTCTTTTGGCTGCTGTTTCAGAGGTAGTAGCTACTTTGGTGGCTGCTGCTTCCCTAGAAGGATCCCTGTCTGAATGGGGGGACGGGGATGTGAAGCATCCTTCCCTCCGGAGCAGCCATCCTCTGGATGGGCTGATTGAGCGTGATTGGATGGGAAAAGGCACTTGCACTAGGAAAGGGAGCAACATCCAGCCTGCTTTGGGATAAAGCCATGGGCTCAGGGATGGCTAATCAAGAGGTACAGGGACTGGAGGGTGCCTGTGACCAATGGAGAGCATCACCGGGGCAACGGAACAGCGACCCAGCGGGGGCTCGCATCAGCAACCTTAATTCTTAATCTCAACTAAATTTTATCTAGTGTTTGATTTTCATCTTACTATTCTTTGAGCTCCTGAAGCAGCATGGCTTAAAAATATGTGAAAATTGAACAATGGAGCCAAAGGGATCTCTCTGCAGATCTGGGAGGACTCTACCACAGTGGGCAGCTGCTGGTTGCCTGCAGAAACATGGTGTGGCCACAGGAGTTGGAGAGAGAGACGGGAACAGACCCTCCCACCAGAGCAGTTTTGGTGTCTCAGTAGAAGTCAGAAGCAGCAGTCACCTTCTGAGCACCTGCAGAAAGCTACTGGTGTTTCAGTCCCAATTTTACACCTCTGCTTTCTCAGTTCTCTCCTCCTGTGTTATCCCCAGCATCTCTCTGCGCTCCAGCTCCTGCTCACTCCTTCCTCCGGCTCCAGGCTCTGCCCCGTTATTGCTCTGTGCTCCAGCAACAGCCCCTGCACTTGCCTCCGCCAGAGATTTAAAATCTGTGACTGAAAATTGGAAGGCAAAACCCAAACAGCTGGGATTCATAATAACTCGCATTTCTAAGTGAAAAGTGAACTTGAAACCACATTTTTTGTATTTAAACGCAGGGCAAAAGGCGCCCTTTTGACTGTTTAAAAACACGTTTTGAGTTAATGAGTTTGTTGATATCAACAAACTGGCATTTCTGATGGAAAAAGCCTTGAGCAGCTTTAAGACACACATACACAGATGGTTTATATACCATGTAAGGGACTTAGCCAAATGAAATCTGCCTAACAGTGAGACAGAGTTTTCACAAATGGCATTAAATAGATGCTCGCTCATCCTTTTACCCCCGATAAGCGCGATGTCCAGTGAAGGGTTCACCTGAAAAGTCCATTTGAGGAGATAGTGCTGCTCACCCCTCGCCCTCATCCCTGGATAGCACAAGCAGAAACAACCTGGAAATAGTGGGGCTATTTTCCTCCAGAGGATGCATTTCTGTGCAACTCCAGTGCAAAGAAATAACATCGTACTTGTTAGAACATAATGTCAGGTTATCTTCTCCTTGACCAGAATTAGTCATGTTTTCTTCCAGTCAATCTAAAACTGGTCCACATTAAAGTGCTAAAAGCCCTCCCCTGGAAAAACAAAAGATTAAAAAATTATGAATGTGAGTAGGTGAAGCAGAAAAGGGACCCCAGAAGCTGAAGTTTTCATTATAACAGCACATAGAAATCACAGGAGAGGGGAGGGGAACGTCGGGAGCCAGCACCCTGGGGTTATGCTGTTGAGAAGGGGATGGGGCAAGAGGTCCCTGCTGAATTGCCACCTTCTTGTCCTGAGGCACGGGCTGCGAGGAAGGAAATGTGTATTGCTAACAGATTCCCTGCTCACTGATCTACCTTTCAGCACAGGAAATGTATTCCCTGACACTTCATTTTAATGGCTGTCTTTCAACAGCCCCAAACTTGTACGACGTCACTGAAATATCTGTGAGCACAGCAGAGGATGCTTCAGGGCTGTGCATGAATTCTTTGTTAAGGGCTTACAGGGGAGCTGATTTAATCATAAACCATCTCCACATAATGATAATGGTTTATGTTCATGTGGTTCCTTCACTGGAATGGCTACATAAGGGTTTGGTGAACTATTCATGGGAGATCTTTGTGTTTACGTGCATGCAGATAGGCACGCAATGCATGCAGAGGTACAAGTTGCAGCCATCGGTACTTCTTACTAGGTATTGTATCTAGTCCAGCCACTCTGTCATGAAATTTTCTGCACAGTATCTGTAATAAAAGATGGCTCTCCGTTTTCATAGCCTTACCACACCAGCTAGAAGCTGTTGCCCCATTTCCCAGACAGACGGCCACGTTGACGGCCACTCCCTGGTCCCACAGCTCCACCAGCGCTGCACTGCAAAGCTCTGCATCTCCATTTCTATGACTTCTATAATTTCATGTTAGGGTTTACTTCTTACAAACCACATATCTTTGTAGTCTGTTTTACAATTGATAGACTGTGGCTAATGATCCAAGGACTGTTCTCAGAAAGCATGTAAAAACTTTATGTCTCTGAGCACTTTTGTCTTAATTATTGGTTGAAATTGGCCAAGTTATTCACAAGTTTCAGAGGGAACCGACAGATAGACACCTACATGTAGGCAGAATTTAATGACAGAAATTGTTTTTTTTCTTCAGAAAGCAGCCTAACGACTGTTTAACTGTACAGACAAAAAAAACCCCAGATGTTGCTATAATTAGATTTGCAGGGGACTACATCAGACCAGGTTACTTATTTCACCCAACAGCTGAAATAAATGTCTAGCAAAGAGGGGATTTTTTTTTTTTTTTCTCGTAACATTCTGGTCTGCAAGGTCTGGTTGATTTTACCAGTCTTTGGAAGCAAAGCTCTCAGAGAGCTTGCAAAACTCAGTCTCACATAAGTATGGGAATGGAGGTTGTTGGTAGGTTGTTGAGTGTCTCACTCAGGTTCTAGTTTCCTCCCAGGAGCCCTGACTGCTGCTTTCTTTGCAGGCAGTTGGGTGCACTGGTTAAAAAATTGTATTAAAAATTGGGAGGCATCAATTACTAGCTTCTGCCAATGACTTACTGTATGACCTGGTAAAGTCACTTAGCTGCGCTCTGTAAAAGAGAGGTGGTTCTACCTCTCAGTGTGCAAAAAGCTCTGTGAGCCTCTCATGAACAGCCAAATATTTTCCTCTTTTTTTTCCCTTTTAATTTGATATTACACAGAAGCTAAGTTTTGTATCTTATGTTAAAAAAATAACTAAGTCAAAAGAAAATGGAGGTTCTTGGCTTTTTCTGCTCGGGGCTTGTTCCAGCAGGTGGTCTCCAGAAGGTTTCACATTCCTGGTGGTCTCAGAATAGGGCTGTAAAGTCAAACTTCTGGTCTCATTATAGGACTTTTTTTGCCTAACAGAGGACTTGGCCTGAATCCCACTACTCACTCAAGGCAGTGTGACCCTGCTGGGCGACTTTCAGTAGCAATCATCCCATTTAATGGCTGTGAGCTGAGTTGCTAGACCTTAATATTGCCTAATACAGGGATTTTCACAGACTGGGAGCAAGCTTGTACAGAATTTGAAATCAATAAACAAAGGAGAATGCTGTTAATTAGCGCTAAAAAGAATATTCAGACCTCCACACAGCCAGGCATTTTGTTCATTAAATCCTCGTACTGCCAATCTGAGCCTAACTGGGAACAGATTGCTGGTCCAGTGAAGATATATAAGGCAGCTCCAGTTTGCAAAAGCAACCTGGGCATGGGTGCAAAGCACACCCTTGCAAAAAGTTTTGGGGATATCAGTTTGGGATTGCTTGGAGAAGGAGCTTTAAAACAAAGCCAGTCCCACCAGAAGCTTTCGCAGGACTGGTATCGCTGGTGCTGCAGGGATGCTGGGAGGACACAGAGTTTCAGTGCTTGGCATCACTCCACAGGGCTTCGGGAGAACAAAATGACCCGCTGCCCTCAATTCCCGCAGCTGGAGGTGCGCTGGGCAGCCGGCGCTGCTGGGAGAGGCTCCGGGCAGTGCTGCAGCCAAAGTCATCACGAGGTGCTCTGGCGCTGGTGGCACCGGAGGAGATGCACAGGGGGACAGTAACGCTTCCTTTTGCCTGGTTGTTATTACCCTGCTGTCAGCTTAACCAGTACGCCCCGAGCGCCTGCTGCTAGGTGTGTGCAGGGCTCGCACAACGCGGGCTTGTTCTCCACAGCCCCCGGGCACTGCTGAAACCAAAATGCGATGCCTGCTGCTGCAATGAGGCGTGAGAAAAGAACAGAGTCTCACTAACTCTCCCCAAACTGAGGACAGCTCTGTCTCTTCTGTCTGAAATTAAAACCACATGGAAGCAACGTTTTGTGGCTGTCTCCCAAAGGATTTCTGCAGCTTTCCAGAGAGGTGGCCATCACCCATCCCCTTGGAGCTGCAGGTATCACACCTCATGTGGCACCTTTGCGGTGGTCCCGAACCAGTGTGTGGCATTTCATCAGTGGCAGACACCTCCACAGGGAGCATTTGTCAGAGGCAGCAGTTTCAGGTACCTCAATGGCTAAACCCTGCCACTGAAGAAAAGCACAACCAGTGCTAGGAGTATCAGGTAGGAGTTGTGACCAGCTAAAACTGATTTGAACAGGACTTTATCTAATGCTTTCTGAGATGCTGTAGATTTGCTGTACATACTGCAATACTAACATAAACTTTAAGTGACCACGTGTCCTCTCCCAGACCCTTACCTTCACAACTTCTGTGCAATCCTCACATCTCCCTATACTTCAGAATGTCTTCACCACAGTACAAACAAAAACCCCTTTATTCCTCTTGGTATGCATCATTTTGCTTTTGACTGTCAGTCACACTCAGCAGCCACAAGTTTATCTTCTCTCTGGTATGACTTAGCCTTTTGGCTCGTCTACATCCAACCCTTTTGCAGGCTCCCAGCAAGAAAGCCACTGAGAAATTTTTCCACCATGAAGAGTTTCTTCTGCTGGCACTACACACAGCCAAGTGCTGCCAGACTGGGAAAAAGCGCCAGGTCCTCCTGGGGCTGGGGGGTGTTGCTTAGTGGCTGGGTTAACTGATGGCTTCACTGGAGGGGGCAAATGGAGCAATTTGCTTCTTTGTGACCTCAACCAAGTCTCTTCTATACCTTGTGCCTCTGTTTTCTGATTTGAAAAACCAAGATAACAATCAGGACGTCCTTTGTAAATCACTCTGAAGTCTACTGATGAAAAGGCTTGGTAAGAGCTATTAGTTTTATCATACTCCTCATCCTCTCTTGTCAGTCCATTCATCATCCTCCCTTTCCTCCCAGTGCCTCCTAGCACTGCAGGCTTCGCCCACATCAAAAGACATTACTCACAGCAGCTCAGCTGCTTGGGTGTTGACACAAAGGGAGGCTATGCCAGCGCTGTGCTGGGGTGCCTGTCCTTCTCCCGCTCCCTGTCCTGCTCCCACTCCGGTGGCTCACGCTCCCCGGGGCTGGTACCAACCCCACATAGGTTGGGTCAGCCCCATGTCCCATGAAACAGTGATTTCTCGGGGTTGGGGGAGTTTCCTCCGTCAGGAGAGCGCTGCAAAGCACCCCAAAATATCGCAAGAGTTGACTTACCACCGAGTCAAGGAACCTAATGCAGCACTCGAGCTCGGGTCGAGTTTCACAGAACTGCCGAAAGAGAAGCCTTCCGATCGGCTGCTTTTCACATATGCTGCAGTAATCTCTCTCTGGAGGCAATAAAGAGAAGAGAAGCATGAAAATGAGAAGAGCTTTGCCTTTTCGCTTGAAAAGCATTGCAAGTGAGTGCAGAACTACGACCCCAAACCAGAACTGCCGCCTTCTCCCCATCACCACGTTTCAGGTATCCGAACACAAATATAATTAATGGCTTCAGGACTCAAACAAGACCGGCTCAATTTTATAGAGCTGATGTTGGTAAAAGTCCCACAAAAGCCATTCAGCTATTACGAAAAAATAATTTCACATTTTTCTGTGGTGGAAATATATGCACTCGGCAAAGGTACCGCTCAGACCAGCGGTGTTTGTGGGAATGTGGGGAGCAAATTACAAGTCCTTGAAATGTGAGTCATACATTAAAGGGCAGGAAAAGCTGGAATTTGTGGAGACCTTCTTGGATGCTTCCTAGATGTGCATTAAAGTGCCTCAAATCTCTGGAAATGCTCAGCCCACTCTCTACTAAACAATTATTGCAAAGAATGTATTTTCAAAGGTTTCTAAATTCCTGCTATTTACTTGCTGAGTGTTAACAAACGGATGGAACATATGGCATCTAGCTGGGTTCAGTTTCACACAGCGCTCCTGTACAGAACTGTATTTCCCCTTCAATGCCATGTGTAAGCGCCGCTCCCCCAGGTTGGTGCATCCAGAAGCGTCACCCACAGTGAAGCAAAAGGTCCTTCACACATCACAGGGACTATCGGCAGGAAAACATGGGAGAAGGGCAGGCATTGCACCGACACAGACGCTGAGGGCTTTGGACATTTTTCTGGTGAGAGCAGCCAATCCCTCAGCCTGTTTGGAGCAGCAGTACTCGCTGGAGACACGTTATTCCTCTAGAAGCACACACATGTCAAACAACATACTGTGTTTCCTTGAGCGCTCCTCTCACCACCCTCCTCGCTGCCATATGGCACTTGCTGTTATTATGGAAACAACTAGCTTCTAAACACATAACACAGCACTGCAAACAGACATACGAAACCCACACAAGTTGTCAGAGCCTTGGTAACTTCTCTCTCGGGCCTGAAGTCGCTCCTGCAATGTCTTTTATTCTCTTTTTGCTTTGTCCTCCTGCACCCTTCAGTTCTGTCCTCTCTCCAAGGAGAACACCCGCAGGCACCCAGCCGCAACGGAGCTCGCCTTTGCTGTGGAGGCAGTTGGCCGAAGGGCTTGCTCATCACAGGCCATGCCCTGGGGACCACGTCCTGGGAAACCAGGTCATGCCTCCTGAATGGAAAATGCTGCAGGAGATGTTGGACTGGCTGACCTGAAGCTGGGTGGCAGGTGGGTAGAAGCATCCAAGGGTGCCTCTTGTAAGAGGAAGGAGGGTGCCTGTCCAGTGCCGCACCAGTGCGCAGGTATGGCCAGTCATATTTCAGGAACCGACCTCTGAAGCACCTACAGAGCGGTCACTGGAGACATGGGTTGGGGCTAGCTACTCTGTGCTTTTAACTCAGTATGGTCCTGCTCTGGTTTGGTCTTCTGAAGGAGTTTGGAACAATGTACCAGCACCATTTTTGCTTGGCATTGCCAGTCCATATTGGATCAGGATATCACTCAGTCTATCCAGAAGATTGCAATGCTTCGATACCCTCTAGCAAATAAAACTGGATTGAAATCACCTTGTAAATCATAGAATCATTAAGGTTGGAAAAGACCTCTAAGATCATAAAGTCCAATCATCAACCTAACACCACCATGTCCACTACACCATATCCTGGAGTGCCACATCTACATGTTCTTTGAACACCTCCAGGGATAGTGACTCCACCACTTCTTCGGGCAGTCTGTTCCACTCTTTCAGTAAAGAAGTGTTTCCTAATATCCAACCTAAACCTCCCCTGCCGCAACTTGAGGCCATTTCTTCTTGTCCTATCACTAGTTTCTTGGGAGAAGAGACCAACACTTGCCTCCCTACAGCCTCCTCTCAGGCAGTTGTAGAGAGCAATGAGGTCTCCTCTCAGCATCCTCTTCTCCAGACTAAACAACCCCAGTTCCCTCAGCTGCTCCTCACAAGACTTGTGCTTCAGACTCTTCACCAGCTTCGTTACCCTTCTCTGGACACACTCCAGCTACTCAAGGTCCTTCTTGTAATGAGAGGCCCAAAACTGCACACAGTATTTGAGGTGCAGCCTCACCAGTGCTGAGTACAGGGATATGATCACTTCCCTGATCCTAACTTGACCTCCAGTCTATCAGCAGCAAGCCTGTTGCACTGGTTTGTATGCATGAGCTGGAGCCTCCAGTGTGGAAAATCACAACACAGGTATGGCGAGAGAGCCAGCGGGCTCGCTTGGACACTGAGCAGCCTCAGGGGTGTCCTTGCCTCTGGTACAAGCGTGTGCTGCTCCACCAAGTTGCTTTTTTAGCGAGAAGGTAATTGTGGAAGGGACATGCAGACACGCACAGCACTAAGGTAAGCAAAGGAGTTAGGAAAGAACCTGAGTGGATCAAAATGTAAACTCGCAATGTCCCACACGAAGCCAGAGGCTGCACAGCTCAGGTGAGCTCTCCTGGGAATCTGGAGGTTGAACTACATCTGGCTGGTGCTGTTTTCGGCTGCTTTGACTAACTCTTCTGAGGGTACGAATAAAAGATACACCCTGAACATTGGCACCACATGGCCTGCCTGATGGCAGGACTCCATCCCTTCAGAAGCCCAAACCCGCAGCAAGCTTCCTCATGTTAAACAAGCAGTGCAAAAATTGTGACTGTCTGAACTTGTAACAGAATAAACCACAAAGGAACAAATACATGAATCAGCTATTTTGCCCTATATTGTCTCTTGTATAGCTCTGTTTGATGCACAGTGACAAGGCTTGTACAAAATGTAGTTTGGTTATCAAAGCTGTTACGATATGGTGACACTGATTGAGGCAGAGGATGCTCTTCTAACCAAAGGGCTAGAGATACCTGCTAAATAAGTGTGCGATTGCACATCCAGTAACTGTACTTTATAGCATAGCAGGAAAAGAAAACAAGCAGCTGAACACTACAACATACGTGGATAAATGAAACATAAAGAAGACACGAGCACAGACTTCCTTCTATGGTACATAACTTGGCCAACACGTGAGACTCGTTCGTAATGAGGAAAAAGGAAATACCAGAAATAATCTCTGAAAACACAAGAGCCAGAGCCATTCCCTTGAGCCATCCAGCCCTTTGTCGTGTTTCTTTAAGTGCTGGATATACCAATACAGACAATAAATACATGATGCAACTGCTTTCATTCCTCGTAGGTGACACAAAATATTTTCTTAGGCCCTGATCTTGCCATTGGCCTCACTAAGGCAGCTAAAGGAGTTGGCTCTCCGCTAATTCTTGGGATTCATGGGCCCTGGAGTGGACTAAGAAAAACACCTCTCGGCTAAAGTAGAAAAAAGGAATGGATATTTTCATTACAGTAAGGAAAGCAGAAGTGTTTTACCAGCACACTGGACCCCGGAGAGTGGGCCGAGGTACCCTGAGCTGTGCCCACATGCTGCCACACGAGGGGAGGGGACAGGGACCCACGTGGGTACCGCAGCCCGGGGCTCCCCTGGGCTGGGGCTACTCGTCGTGTCACTCTCGGCCCGCCTGCCAGCAAAAATATCCATCCCGTTTCAAAAGTTTGAAAAATAGAAAGAACGATTTCCTGAGGAAATGGAAATGTTAAACACTTGGAAGTGAAACCATATGCTGCTGATGATGAAGTGTAAGTAAAACAGCTCTGAGAGTGATATCTTTGGTAGTCAGATCCTCCCGCTCCAGCCCAATCCCGTTTAACACCTGCAAAGTCACCCAAAACGGGGGTGAAAAGCTGGGTGGGTCAAAGCCCTAGGAAAGCAGTTGCTTTTCACCAACGTCAAACTCTGTATTTAGAAAATAGCACTGGCAAATAACACGCGCATACGAGTGAATTCTGTATCTTCCTAACAGAGTAACAACACAGATTAATATAGAAAAGGTATTATATAAAATGCCATCATAAACATTCACAAGATAAATAAAGATAAATAACACTTATTCTAAATCCTTCTGACTCATTTTCCCCTTTACTTTGCAGCTTATGTACTGAAACACTACTTTAAAGATCACCCAGTACTTGGAACATACCAAAATAGTTACATCTGTGTACAGAAAATGCCATCACCTTCCAAAGTCTATGGCCAAATTTGTTCCCTGACAGACACTCTGGTGAGGTTCTGAAAAATATCTAAGCACGCACCTAGGAAAAGTAATCCTGCTGGTAAAATTTCATACTGATAAAAACATGCCATTGATTAAGTGAAAAACACAAAAGAAAGTAATAAGGTTGTTGCAGATAAAATCTCTGACTTTCAACAAAAACAGAAAAAATCTAATATTTTAATTAGATAAAAATTATGTGCCTTGTGAAGATTTTTTTCATCTTAATTTCCCATTTAAATAGCTAGCATTTTTTTTTTTTTCTGGCTCAAAACGTCACCTTAGCGACTTCGGAGAGAAATAGTGATCTGCAGAGAGACCAAGTGCCCCCTCCCCTTTCCCATTTGCAAAATACCCGTGGGTTTTCGTGGGTTAGTGGTGAACTACAAAACTGGGTGAGGGCTCCTGGCTGAAAACCAGTCTCTCCTAATGCCGTTTCACTCGGTGTAAAGTGCAGGTGTCTAAGTGAGACTGCTATGGAAAGTTGTACTTCTGTATCGGGGCAGAAGTCCTCATTTTGAAGGACTAATCCAACACCTGCAACCAGCTGGTGAGGTTTCCTCCTGTAGATGTTTTTGGGGAGGGCTAAGCTCAGTTTAAATCTCTCTATTCAAGTCTACAAAAGTCAGGAACATCTTTTTGGCATTTTGGTCATTAGCGGCGTGGCCAATGATCACACTTACGTACTATCTATTAAGTAGCATTTCATTTTCCTTTTTAACATACTGGAGTCCCAAGAGAAGATATTAAGATATTTTAAAGAAATGCATTGAAGAATCACCAAGAAGACATGGACCATGCTGCTGCATGGGAAACTTTGGACTTGGCCTCTGGATCTCTCATCTCCTTGGCATTAAAATCGAGTAAAATCCAAACGCAATGCAATTCTGCTTCCTAAAACAAACCAAACCAATACAAAACAAAAAACTCAAAACAATCCCTCCTTAATACCTGGAAACCCCTAAGTGGATGTCGGAAGAATGAGTTGTTCTTTTCCTGCTCATGCTCACAAAGACCCAAGACAAGAATTCATCTTCCCTTCCCATTTTTTTTTCTTTAAGGTGAATCAAAATCTTTCAAACAGATGTTGTTCCAAGTCTATTATTTATTTACCTGCTGTTCTCTTCCTCTAGCCTGCTTCAGTCCAGAACAACAGAAAGCACACCAAAACTCCAGGAAGAAAGCATTTGAATACAAGGGAACCCTTAGTCCCTAAGCTCAAGCTGGACAATAGGGATCAGCACCAGAGCCAGAAGAGGCTAGTAGTCAGTTCACAAGACGGTTGGCACATCAAAAGTAAAATTTTACTTTTCCAAGGGGCTGGGGCCTGTCAAAGCAATTCCCACCAGCCCTGGGATGGATCGAAGCTTCAGCTAGAGATGTCCCAAAATCACACACCTCCCTCCTCATTCAAACCTGTGGGAGATGCTACTAAAAGAGATCCTAGCCACCCCAACCCAAATCTAAAACCACTTCTGATTTTTTTGCCCATCTCTGCTTTCTAAATGTAAGCTGTCTTACAGGGGCACACAGTGAAAAAGGGGACAAAAGCAGGAACTAAAAGCAAGATTAAAAAATATGCAGCATGAGTGAACTAAACAGACTCTCACAGCCCATTGTACAGCATGCACTTGTAGCAATTTCCTTCATTTTGTCAAACAAGAAAAAAAAAAAAAAGACCAAAGCCTTTAAAGTTTACACAACTGTTTTGTGCCCAGTCAGGGTACTAATGGAAAACAAATTGCTACTTTAAACACTGAATAACCCCATTTAGAGCTATATTAATACGAATACATTTTTCATTTGAAACCTGCAAGTCTAACACTAGTGCGTATAAATATGTCTTATAATTTACTGCTGCTCTTCTCCAGCCGAAAGTGGAATTGCCACTGTCTATGTATAAACCTAATAAACAGCACATACTAAACTGCCTCGTCTTTGAGGCTGATGAAAGTTGCTTCTTATCAAAGGATCCTTTGTGGATGCTTTAAAAGGATTTAAATTGCTTTGATTGCATTATTAACAGTGTCTGTGTTGCTCTTGTATTTCAGAATAATCTGGAAAGCTGGAACGTTAGCTCTTGCATTCTACAAAAGATGGTTTTCCATCTCTAATAAATGTGCTTCAATACAAAAGATAATCCTTGTGTTCAAAAGCAAGATCCTGAGATTGGCCATGTTAACACTTCTGCAAACCCACTTATTGTCTTCTGATTTTTCAATGGCCTTCAGCACTGGAGATGCCATGGCCAGTCAGAACTTCATCAACTTTGCTGAGGATCCATGTACTTGCAGTGAAAAACATATCAAGTTTCTCTCTTCAAGAGAAATTGAAAATATGAGTCCATTTTTGATTAAGAAACCTGGATATTGCTGTTTGAACTGTAGAACCTGGCCAAGTACGTGTACAGTAAGGTAGCGAGGGATCTCCTCTTCATGGTGACTACTTGGGAACGTTGCAGGAATGGGAGGAAGCAACAGAAGGGAAGTTTCTTGTCCTTTTTTTTTTCTGTTTTTTTATGGGTTTTCAGGTTTGTTTGGTTTGGGTTTTTATTGTTTTTTTGGTTCTTGTTGAGATGCTGAGGACTCTCTATTTGCCCTGTCTCCAGCAACACACTTAAAAAGTGAGGCAAGCCAGATGGTTAGAGAATACAAGAAAGGAATAAAAATGCCTCATTTCAGTTCATTCAGAAATTCCCAGGAACTGTGGCAGTAAGTCATGCTATAAGAGCCTAACACAAGCATCCAGGCTCCTGTGGGAATTCAGTTACCAGTACAACCAATATTCCACGTCCTGCAGACCTCAGTGGCACGCTGTATTTACAAAATGGGGCTCACAGCACCGCCCTACCTCAAGGCAGCGTGACCAGAATAAGTGTATTAAAGCACGCAAGCCCAAAGTGCTACTGGACAGTCCTCTGGCTCCTTGCTATTTACTTGCAACGCAAACCCCCGGAGTGGAAATCTAGTCCAAGAGAGCACAGCAGAGTCTTTTTATACATCAACCGCTATACTGCTCCATAACTTCACCTGGCACTTCACCCAGATTAAAAACAACGACGTAGCCCCTGTCTTGGAGAGTGTTTGTCTTGGCAGGGCCAGAGCTGTGCAGGTGCAGGACAGAAACTCTGAAGCCAAAGGCTGCGATGAAGTCGTGTTGCTGGTGGCAAAAGCACACTCCGTCTAACAATAAGTATTTCATCTGTTTTCTTTATTTTTAATAAAATATGGAAATTGTTACACCTCATGACAGGATAACGGCTTGATAGATTCCTTATTTTAAATAGCAGCTCACCCTGCTCTGCAGTGAAAAGCAGGACTTCATGGCTGTAGAAAGCTCTAGACCTTGCACATAAAGCCCCAGGGAAGGACACATTCTTTGGCCATGGTTGATTTTTTCCCCTTGAATTTAGGATTTTCTACAAAAAAAAAAAAACTTGGAGACCCTCATCTCTGCTGTTACAGTGAGCGTCGCTTTGGCACTGGCTATCCAAGCTTAATTAATTAAAAATACAAATGCAATCAAGCTTACTTGAGACAATGGAATTACCCCAAGCTGGCTTTAAGTCCTGCCAACTTAATTTTCTCTGCTTGTCAGCTGCCTTTTTTAAAACAAACAAAATTTAATCTCCTGATCATCGAACATCTAATATAATTATTCAGACGGAGACAGTGTTTGCTTTGTGTAACTTTCCTTATTTCTACTCTTTTCATGGTATTAGGCTACAGGGATAAACTCCACATATCACAGCAGCATTACACTGAAGATGGAAAGAATCCAAACCTTAGAGTTGGACCAATATGGAAAAAATGTTTGGAGAATATTGTAACAAACTCGCAGTTGAATACCCTTCAGTGATATATATATATATGGATCGTCTCATTTGTTTTTTTGAAAGCAGCTATATTGAAGTTTTGCTCATGGAATTTTATTTGAAAGTCAAATCCCACAAACAGTTGCATAAATATGTTTGCACGAGTACTTGAACCAGAACGCGTATGTGGCTTTGTTGATTTTGGACAAAGATTTTGGCAGGAGGGACAACAACCCACCCACCATTTTGTAGCAGCAGCAGGAGGATCAGACGAGATCCTGTGAGCTCAGTATAGTCATCACACACAAAAACATGATTGAGGTCCAGAGCCTGGGGAGGGACCCTTATCCGTCTCATGGGAGACGTTTGGTCACCCAGCCTTGTGCCAGGAATACAGTCAAACGGCAAAGAGCGACTGCTCTGCCCTCAGACCAGGCTGTTTGCCAGTGGAAGACAAATTCTCATCCTGACTAAATCCAAGTTACTCTGCTGAGGTATTTCAGCCCTCCTCCAGTACTTCTGCTATCTTCTAAAAGTTACTCGTTCAGGCAACTGCATCCTTTCCACGTGGGTCACTGATCAAGCCCTGATACTGCAGGGTCAAAAGCAGGTTTAGCCTGGGAAGATGGAGCTTGCCATTAATGTTTGAGCCTCTTTAAATCATAGAAGCAAAAACATATACTGTCACATGAGGTACAGGGTAAGATGACAAATAATTGTCACGAATAATGAACGTGATCTTTAAGCCTGCTGAAATGCATGGAAAGATTCCCATCGATTCCACTGGGTCTTTGATCAAGCCTAGTTTTCCCACCTCTGTCAAGCACAATTTACATGGATAAAACACTCTGTCTCTCAGCTCCACAGTCAGTATCAGCATGACCGTGGAAATGCATGCACCACGATTAATCATCAGGAAATCTGGATTGTGAATGTGCAACAGGAATATCTTAACATCTTTTTAAAACTGAAATTATTAGGTACCAGGTTCTTAAGTACATCCTTTATTTTGGATTTGGCTACCAGTTTGAATAACAGTGCACAGAAAGGGAACAAAATGCAAAAAAGAGCAGAGGGAGAGACTGACTAGATAGACAGGCATGTTAACACTTCTGCTAGTTAAAAAATTCAAATGACTAGTAGTAAGAGGGTTACCATTCCCATAAATCACACTTTAAAAGCACATGCCCCTGGATCAATGCCTTTGATGAGGTTTCCTAAGCACAGTGTCTGAACTGTTGTCTTCATGGCCTGTCACAAAGCTATTCAGGGCATGGTGGACTTCCAAACTACTTCCCATTGGTCACAGAAGATGCATCATCACCAAAATTTACCAGCATTTGAATGTGGTGCTTGTTCTGCAGCCCCAGGGGAAGGGCTGCCCACACCATAACCATGACCACCACTCTAACTAGAAAAAGAGTTTGTCTTTATCTTCTTAAACAAGTTTCAACAATGTCTCCGCGGCAAGGCCAGAGGAATGGAAAAAATCCCCCAAATAAATATGAAAGCTCACCTCAGAATCGCCCTGGGAAATTGGAGTAACAAACACTCGGTTGTTCTCATTTTGTTCTGCTTTGGATTGGGATGACAGAACTGGATGATTTGTCCTCAAAGAAGGTAGCTACTGGGATTTTTTTTTTTTTAATTATTTGTGACTTTTATGTCCAGTATGAAAGATTTTAACTGAAATACCAAACTTATTTTCTGTCTAGCGCTGGTATTTAGATTCCTGCCTGGTGATATTCTGAGTAATATGTGCTGAAAGAAAATTTCAGTAAAAGTTGTAATTTGAATGTTTAAGGTTATGAAATCTACAGAACTGTTGCTGTTGTACATAGCACAAAATAAACATCTCGATTCCAGGAAACTAAAGGAGACATCTTGTGAATCGCTTCCTTAAGACGAAAAGACTTCTGCAAAACTACTCTTTGACTTCTAAACGAACCTGGGTAGCAACTGTAGCAGTCGTCAAGACTGAACCTTTACCAAGTCAATAAAATGGCACCAGCACAGCCACTCTGCAAACGTGTATTTAAGCAGCATGCTCTGCTGATAGGCACATAATAAAACTATTCACAGGGCTTACTAACTCTGCACGCCATTCAATAGTCACTTGCAAGTTCTACACATCTCAGCCATTTTATTAGTGATTCCTTTAACAACGTACTAGATGCTATTAGTTTTTACTTCACTGTTATTTTTTTTTCCTTTCACTTTTTCTCCTGATGTTTTGAAACCTAAAGCTTCAAGTACAACAAAACTCCACAATCTTACATTGGTAAGTTACTTTTCTAAGTGTTTGTCAATTACAAGCTTAAAAAAAATTGCAAAATAAGCTCAACTTTCAACATAAATAATCAAAGAGATAATAATACAATGAAAAAAAAAATTGATCCTCAAATTTTAAGGGTATCACCGAGCTTCGACTAAATTACCACTGCTAAATTACCACTTTACTAGATCTTTGTCCCAAGTGGTCTACTTGAAATAACACGGACCCTGACTTCGACTTGGTTCAAATTCACAGGCTGGTTTGACTGCGGGCTGAATGACATCCCCCTCTGAGTGGGCGTGAAGGAGCTGAGCTGCTGAGTAAAACAGATACGAAAAGTGGAAAAAGAGATTTTAAAGTCATTTAGAAACCCCCAATACACTAAAAGGAACTTGTGCTAGAGGGGATTGCCAACGGAAAATATTTTTTTTGTCTTTCTTGACAGAAGTCTGCAGTACCAAGTATCTCTTCGTACTAAATTATTGAGATGGATGTAGAGAGCATGGCAGCTGATGTCCTGACACAGGAACCATGAACATTCTTACTCAGGTCTACCAAAAAAAATACACAATTTCAGAGAGAATCTCCTCTTCATTCTTATGAAAACTGGGTTGTCAGAGGGGAACTAACTGAGAACTTTTGTAATCTTAAATGTTATTCTAATATTTGTATTTTTTTTTCAGTTTATCTTTTTTCATTTTTTTCTGTCATTGCTTGTTTTAGTTTCATGCTGCAATATGAATAACATCTGACCCTTACGAAGTGTTTTTTCCCTATAAAATTTTGTTTCCTAACTTTCAATATAGAGCCACAAATGTTCAGCAATGCAAAATTATGGTGTTCAGATATGCGAAAGAAGCAGCCCAGACTATCACATCCAAAGCTACTGAAAGAATTTCAACAGACAGGAGACAAAATTAACAAGAACTTCAACTAAGCTTGCCTGCCTTATAACTAGTGCTATGGTATGTAGATGCTGAAAACATATTTAGACATTTTACTTCTCGCTTGGAAGACGATACTTCAACATCCCTTTGTACTACATATTAGATCTGAAGAAATACATCAATAGCTGAGATCCTAGTGCATGTTTGAAGTTTGAAGTGTTCTCCAGCACCCTTCCAGCCAAGTGCTGGAGGTCTGCAGGTCTCTTAACAGGAGGTCTGCACACACTGCTTGGTAAAATAAGCAGAGTATTAAAAAAACCCCACTGAAATCTGATTCAGTTATCTCATAAACTTCTATATGAGATCGACACATAGCAAGGAATAGCACTGGTGTGGTAAGAGCAGCATCACAACTAGATTTCACTATTCCTTTGAGAAATCTGTTCCCAAGTTATTCTGGTCAAGAACGTACAGGGAGATGGGATGGATCAGGCTAGGAATAAGCATGGGCTTATTTCCACCTGTGGGAACTCTGCAACAGCTCGTGCTCACACTGCTTTTTATCAGTTGGGTGACATCACCTTCTTCTCTCTGTGCAAAGCATCAGCTCTGTGCCCATACATGTGAAGTAATGCTCAGAGATAAAATGCTCCTAGGACCCTTTTTCTGGGGAAAAGGATTACTTATGGTGTAGTCACTTAGACTCTGGTTGCACTTTCAATTCTACCACCAAAAAGAGTAGCCTCTTGCACTTGTACCTTCAATGCTGACCTCCAGAAGGGGTGGGGTAGATGACACATATGGCTTTTTGATGCTTGGATGTTTAGAGTAAGCTGACACTTCACCAGCAATATTCCGTGGCCTATCTGCATAGCTACACTACTCCTGTGACTTCATTAGTGAGTACAATGGTTGCTGGGAGGAGTTCACAAAGCCTGGAAGTCAAGATTGCCCTGTTCAATTATACCCTTGGAGATATGAGACTGAGATATGGGAACGCGAGGTACAGTGAGGTAGGCTGGAAGGGAACCATCAGGTAAGGGTTAACACCTACACTCCCAGGACTGAGCTGCACTGTCTTCTGAGTCCTCAGGTGAGCCCAGGAATTGCACAGAAGACAGGGATTTCCTCTTCAGCAGACACATTAAATGTATTTCTATGAAAGGAAAAGGGGAAAAAGGGATGGAAAAGAAGAGACACATGGCCAATCTGAAAGGAAAGCATGTTTGCAACGACACTGAAACATTAGAGACATTGTTCAAGTGCAGTTCATCCTTGCAAAAATATTATCCTCGTCGCGATGCCAAGGTCGGTGAAAGTATGGGCTACTTGCCATGGAAGCGCTGGGTATTTAGGCTAGACCTGCCATGGGGCTTATTTACTCTCTGCGCCCAACATTTCAGACACACTCAAGCATAGTGTTCACATCTTGGCAGGGACTTCTCATTCATGCATTTTCTCCTGCTCCCCTTTGAGGAGTCTTCCTCCTCCGACACTGCGGTGGTTGAAATTTCATTGCTTGCTGAGAAAATCAACACTGATTAATTTCATCCTACTTGCATGGAAGAGGTAAAGTATGCAGGTCTCTAGCCAGGGACAAGGAAATCCCTGCTGCTTACATGCCGCATTGAATAAGCGGCCCATAGTTGAGGCCATTGGACTTCAACAGCCTTCATTCCACCCGCAGGAAAGCAGCAATTAACCATAGCAGCATGGGAAGCAAACAGGAAGTAATGCAACACATTTACGTTTGATTAGAGAAATTTTTTTTTCATAAGACATAATATTCCACAAGGAAGAATTCAGCAATAGTGTTACACTGGCATACTCCAAATTACTAAATGAACGTGATTGAGGTTGCAAAGTTAAGCCTCAAAACCTAGGAAAAACCTAAATTAATGTTGCCCATGTAGCCCAAATGCCACTCCTCCCTGTGCGTGTGTTCTGGTACAGTCTTTAATTACATCACCGCAAACTGCTTTTCCCACAGGACTTTCGCCTCATTCAACGCACAGAACAGACAGTGCTTACTTAATGAGCAGCTATTCAGTATTTTGTTTTCTCCTCTGTGTGGCCCTAGACTTTATTTACTGCACACCAGTTGGGCCTGCTCTGAAGACAGAGTGATTCATTTCCCCATGGACCTCTCTGTGGCACTCTCCACTGTGGCCTCTGAATACTTCACACGTATTCATGGATCTATTTTCACACCACCTCTGGGAGATAAAGAGGGTGCCATTATTCCAGTTTTACAGATGGGGAACTTAAACATATGAAGATTAAGGTTAAAAGTATCCACAGATTGGTGCAACTTTATTTTCTCTGTATTTAACTTTATACCCTACTCTCTCTGTTTAAAGCAAAACTTCCATTTGCTTCAGTTGCAGATGTTTGTACTGAGACCCCCAAATCTCAAGGCAGCTACTTGGAAAATGAAAAATGCACAATTAAAGGCCAACTGTGAAAAACTTGTCGTAAGTGACTTGCCTGTCATCACAGAAGACCTAGTTTGACCAGTGTGTATCCCTGTTCAGTTCCCAGGTGTGTTATTCAACTGCTTTGGCCATGAAACAATTTCCTTTGATCCTGCAACTCTCTATTTAAATTTATCACACACTTTCTACCTCATGCAATAAATGAGTCAGTTATTCTGTCCTGCTTTATTAGACAACCCAGCTTCATCCCCAAACCAACTCAGTCTTTTGAACTGACTGCATTAGGGTTCCTGGGGAAGAAAACTGAGCACATGATTTACATAGAACTAGGAATTTAACCTGCATAGGCAGCCTTAATTCAAAATCCATTTTAGGTGCTCATTGTTTTAACACGTATTTTTGCATGTTTAATGTCCTAAGCTTTTAAGGAACTGGAAAAATGAAGAAAAAAAAATGCTGTGGACCAACAGAGAAGCCCTTGCTCATTAGGAGCAGCTCACACAAAAGCCTGGGAACCTTTGACTTGGCAGCTTGAAGAATGCCCTTCTATCACAGCTTTTCCTGAGCTCTTCCCTAAGTTTTCTTTGAAACAGAAATGTTGACACCCATACTGATACCCATACCGGCAGAGCTGAAACAGGGATGTCACCATATCTGCTTGTGCTGCTGGGAAAGGAGCTGTTAATTGTGTCAGCTGATCATCCTCAGCTCTAGGGTCTCTCTGGACCATGATTCCCCTTTCCCCCCCCCCCCCCCCCCTTTCCTCCCTAACTTGTCGCCATCTTTCCCAGCAGCATTGCTTCTCCATTCTAGTTCCCCTGAGATAGGTAAGTTCCCTCCACTTCTATATCCAATCTCAGTCTTTCTAGATAACAAGTCCCAAATCCCCCACTCATCTGATCCTTCCCTGAAATGCACCCTAGATGGCATCTTTCCTTTTTGACTAAGAGGATGTGCAGGTAGAGGAGGTGCAGCAAAATACAGTTAACCTTTGTGAACTCCCTCAGCAATATGCAATGTACTAACCTCATCTGAAAGTGGAATAAACTGTGCTGCACTTAGCCTGAACATTTAAGGGAATAGCTATAGCGGTGTTAATTCACCAGTGCTCATTCCCTCAGTTGACTGATGCTGCGTCTTTGCCTTTGCCAATCCTGGCTCCCACTTTCAGCCTGTTGCTTTCAATCAGAGAAGAAAAAAAAAAAAAAAAAAAGAGGAGGGGAAGGGGGTGTGGAGAGAAAATATATGGCGCAGAAAACATCCATCACATAAAATTTCAGTCTACATAATTCTGGCAAAATCTTAACATTACAACGTGCAATATTAGGCAACCTAATGGACAGTGCTACCCAGCCCACTAGTAACAGCAACCCTTACTCAGAAGGTTTGGCTTTGGGAGGAACATCTTTATTATTTATTATGTGTTACGGAGCCAGTTCTGTCCTGCCTGCTGATGCTTTAGGATGTTGACCTGTGAATAGTCTCACCAAATTCAGAAAATTCAAAGAGGATGCTATCTTTGAGGTTATATGAGAATCAAAACACAAGCAGTTTCTTTTCCAGAGATTTTTTTCAGTCTGAATAGATAAAAACAAACTAGCAGAATATGAGGAAAAAGAAGAGACTTCATAAGATTTTTGCAATGTTTTGTAGAATTCTATGATTTATAATAATTAAGCATCTCTATCTGCTTATCAGGGATTAATATTACCTTACTTTCATTGAACTCCATTTAGCTCTGACATTATGCATATTCCACATGAGCACTCTCTTCTTTCAATATTTCTGGCACAAATATGAGCCTCTCTGGTAAGGACTCATAAGGTTATGAATGTCTGCACAGCCTGAGTAATGAAAGGCCATTTGGGGCCGAACCATTGACCACAGCCTTAACTTGCCAGGAAGGATAAAACATAAAATGTAAATTAGGTCCTCATAACCCATTTTCCATCTAAATCCTTGGTACAGATATGCAGCATGAAATACAGATTATGTTTTGAGAGAGATTTTGGAATACTTTGCAGTTAAAAACATTGTATGGGACCTTCTGTTGTGGCCTCAGAAGAGACTGAATTTTGAGTTCTTACTGCTGCCCTTGAACCCACTTCAGTCAATGGAAAGTTTCATTGGCACCTGAATTTGTTTCTTTGGGTAGCTCCCTAGCTACCAGCAAAACCCAGCACATAATACTGTCATCAGGGAAAGAGGAATGTGCAGTCCAGCAAGCAAGACATGCATGGAAAAGTACATTTCTCCCAGCATGTTTTGCTATCTCCATGCTATTCCCTCCCCATCTTCCTTTCCACTGATCTCATCTGTGGAGATGAAGTCAAGGAAACGTAGGAAGTAGCGCTTGCAGGGCAAGATCATTTTACTACCTGTTGCATGACCAGCATCAGCCTTAACACAGCTTTGACTCTCTTAATTGGGCCATCCCCCTGTGAAAAACACACGTTCTGCTCTACTGATAGTCAGTCAAGGGACCCAAAGGGAACTCGAGGTTGTTTGGGTGTCTTCAATTCACCCAATGAATTTGGTATTAGAGCTATGGTGTTGGTTTCTGCTGGTAATAGTGTGCACTAAACCACTGGGAAACAGGGTTACACGTTATGCAAGTTACAACACAATATTTCTGTTGTGGTGTTTTCAGAATACAGACAAACACGTGTTCTTCATGTGTGAACTCCAGCCTCCAACTGTATTATGTAAGACGGCTGGAGTCTTCAGTTCCCCCCCGCAGAAACTATTGTTCTGTTTGCTGCAACTCAACTATGAGGAAATGACGAGTTTTCCTCTTCTCAGCTGGACCCAGGACTAGCTAAAAATATAACCCCTGGAACTAGCTTCTTGAATTAAATATGTTCCAGGTAAAAATAAACCCAAAATATAAAATGGCACGCCCATGTACTTGGCTTTAATGCTCCTCCATCCCATGGCACACAGCTCTTTTACGTGAAACCCAGAATCCTGCTACATTTCAATTGGTCAGTATGCCTGACACAGCCAATTCAAGCCACTGCTCTACAGCTCAATAATTTCTACCATTCTTTGCACTTACAAAATAAGATAATACAATCAATAGTTTTGAAGATTAAATAAATAACAGGTTTTCGCCTTCAAAGAGGGAAAATTGTTAGTAAAGCAGACTCTGTGCAGTAAGAACTTTGTAATTATCAATGTATGGTTTGGGTTATCTATTAGCCTTAACTGGGAAGCTCCAGTGGGAATACTCTAGCGTTCCTACATATGTGACTGGCACAGGTTGCCCAGAGAAGCTGTGGATGCCCCAACCCTGAAAGTGTTCAAGGCCTGGTTGGATGGGGCTTTCAGTGACCTGGTCTGGTGGAAGGTGTCCCTGCCCAGGTCCCTTCCAACCCAAGTCATCCCAGGATTCTATGATTTTAATATTGAAAATAGTGTGAGCAGTGGGTACAGCATACTGGATACCCCACTCTTTACATGGGAAATCAGTGGCTGCTTCGCTGATACAAGACTTAAAGAGAAGAGAGGAGTTGACCTCTGCTTCATCCTTGCAGAGTTGCCTTGCTGGAACAGAGAGGAGAAAAGTCAGGAAAGCAAAGTCCTGCCTCCTCATTCATTCTTCCTGTCTTTAATTTGTAACTTTATTACATTATTTTACTGCGTTAATACCTAATCATGGCACAGCACCAAGATCATACAAGGGCGAGCATGGTGCTAGGCACTGAATAAACACAGAAAAACAAGGCAGTCCTGCCCCGGTGAATGGAAAGGTTTAGAGAATACAAATTACTATTCATTGCTTTTGGACGCCTGCAGAAGACACCTTCCAAGTCTTCTCAGGTTTAACTGCTACTATTGATGTAGCAAAAGAGAATCATTATTTACTCGGGTAAAGGAGAAGACTCCCTAAAAACACACGTTCTGGCAAAACAGAAACAGACTAAGCTAGCTTCCTGAAGAAATATGCATTTGAGAAATTACCCTGATTTAAAAGATATGTTTTTTATCCTTCACCCATTACGTGGACCCATGGCACAGCAGCACACTGGAGATACATCATGTGATAACTCAGGGACACTAACACTGCAGAAAAGTCAGCGATATTGCAAAAGTAAGCAAATAAACCTTGAGATTACAAAGAAAAAAAAAAAAAGAAAATCCACAAGTTCTGGCCTGGTGCACACTATCATTATTAATGTGAATCATGAATTCATGGTTCTCAGAGGAGAGCTGATGTGGCTCCCCATAAAGCGGGTCATAGGGGCATATTCATTACCAGCAAAGGACAAGCCCCATAGTTCTCTCATACGATGATGATAGCAGCATTTAAGCAAGGAGAATATAAACATCCAGGCTGGAATTTGGCCAGGACACTCCATTTAACATACTTCTCCTAATAAGAAACACCATATAGGCTGCAACATCCAAGCAGAGTAGACGCAAACTTAATTAAAAGATCTCATCCGATAGTCCCACACACGGCAAACTGCATAGACCAGAATTTACAGTCCTGGGCAACATAAAGTGTTGAGCTCACCCTGGCTGCAACTGCCAAACGTGGTATAGCACTAAGAGGACATTTGTTGTGGATGCAAACAAGCGTATTTTGCCTTGGAGGGTCCCAGGTATGTCCCATAGGAGAAGAAAAAATAAAAAAATAAAATAAAAATTATCTGCAGAAGGCTTCTCTTCCTCCCTGTTCTGTGGGCCAGCTTCCCTTGTGTGTACCATCGTGCTCTCAAATGAATTCACTCACAATGTGACGACAGCCTCCCCATTTTTCAGATGCCAGACTTTAAATGAAAGGAAGTTAGGGTGTTTGGAAGGTTGTCACTTTATCCTCTGCCAAAGACCAGGAGAATTTTTTTTTTTTTTTAGGAGCAGCCAAACCACTTTTGAATCACATAGTCAACATGGTGAGCGTGGCTGACTCGCCTTAAAACAAAGCTAAGTACATTTACTAAATTTCATAACTGTTTACTCTTTTTTCTTTTTCTACCCATCATTTTTCTGCTACCTTTCTATCCTATCGCTTTACGTGCTCAGGCCATACTATTTCTGGCCTTGTTTATCTATCTGCCTCTCTCTATCTTTACGTTTCTTGCATCCTGCTCTCTCCTAATGTAACATAATCTCATCTCATCTCTCCTCTTTCTTCCTTTGCTCATATTTCGTTTTCATATTTCCTGTTCAAAGAGGAATACAGGTTGGCTCCTTCCAACCTCAAAGTTACAATATTAGTCTGCCTTATGGCAATTCACCAACCAACAGAGAGATTACATGGTATCTAAGAAGATAAAAATCAAATGTCAGGCTCATCATGGCATTTACTTCAGTTTTGTTGTGTTTAATCCATTGAATTCAGCAGAGTTGCAATGACTGGAAAAATGTGATAACTGAACAGGCTTTGGGGCTTTTGCTTATTCTGTGTGACGCCTGCTATTCCAGACTGGACTCCACAGGCCTTTGCAAACTAGTGTAGACATGCCTTGTGCGTGCCTGTTTTTACTCATACCATGATATTCCCACCCTGTTCTATCTATAAACTCACAGGGACTAGCCAAACTGTTTATTTTCCATTGATAACGCTTGAAGGTCTCTAACAAGAATTCTATTGCTATTCTGAATGTCACTATCTGAAATTAGCTGCAAATCTCTTGTGCTGCTTAAGCTCAAGGAAGTTCAGTGATCTTGAAGTTTGGTATCTAGACAACAATCTCCCTTAAATAGCCCATCCACAGATACAAGATAAACAGAAAGGAAGTAGGACTTGAAAAACCTTGCAGAAATTACTTCCAAGACACTCTGCCAGCAAGGTCAGTGATTCTGCCGTATCATTGACTTATTTAATACTTTTAAGTCTCAGAAGAATATTAAAATATTAATCATTGCAATCGTGGTGAAGCATTTAGTAAAGAAAGAGTCTTTCAACTTCTGTCTGCCGGAGCCCAGAGCAATACTGGTAGCCAAACAGATGTAGCACTATATTGTATAAGGGAATTTTCAACTTATCAATGAAGTGAGAATGGAAAATATTAAGAGCATCTGGAGACACTATTCCACATCTGCTGAGGTTAGACTGTGGAATTGTATCTAATGGAGAAACTCATAAGAAATGTATAATTTTCTTGTAAGTATTAGCAATCTACATTTAAATCTACTATCAAAGATGTGTAAGCTATATAATTAATTTGTTACTGTTGAGACTAACACACAATTTAGACTGCTACTACTCATAGGCTTGCCAGGGCCCTCCAAAGTCATTAAGTCTAGTCTCCAGTTATTTCAGGACACCATTATCAGAAGACACCATAGAAGGAGAATTAAAAATTTAACTAAATACTCTTGGTATACTTCTCCATTAGACATGATGACATCAAAGAGCACTTTCAATAGGTACACTACTTATAAGGCTTAAATAACAACAGAAGAGGTGGTGAGATTTTGTGTAGGTGGAAGAAAGGTGCAATATTCACTATGGTCAATGCCTTGGAAAACAAAAATATCTGAATCATGGAGTAAGAATTGAAGGCACCAAAGTGTATTGAACCTATGTATCTAACACTCTTACTATCAAAGGACTGGTCCTTGAAGAAAGGAAGACAAACTGTCATACCCTGAGGCTAATTATTTTACAGTGTTCATTCCTGCATGATGCATTTGTTCTCCAGCGGGGTGTTAGAAAGCAAAAAACAACTGAAGAGTTATCAACACTCCAACTGCTTTCTGTCATATAGGGAATCAGCACACAAAACGTGTTTGAGAAGGCTGTCAGTAGAGCACAAACAGAAAGCAACAATGAACAAGGTTAGATGCTGCTCAGCATCCTACAAGTCATTCAGGATACACGTAGATGCATTCTACACCATTTACATCTAGCTATCAATATATTTCGCTTCTTCAAGCGAAACAAGTAGGTTTACCACTTAGAGAAAACTAGGATTCAAACCATAAGCCTCAATCAGTACAAGACACTGTGAAAAAAAGGTGGTTGAGAGTATTTCCAGAACACTCTTTGAGACTGCTGCCTATCTGGGTTCCTCAAATCAAGGGAAGGTACAAAATCACTGATTAACAAACTCTGAGTTTGTTCCTTCCCACAGTTAAGGCAGAGACCACTTTTTATTTCTTGTGTCCGGTATCAGATCATAGCTGCACAGCTCTACATCAGTCTAGCTACATTGAAGGCACCGACTTCATTTTTGGATCCCACAATCCTCGGTGCCTATGAATGGTTGGCAGTTGAGTTCTGGGTACGAGTAGCAGATTCAAAGAGCTACAGCAGGTCATTAATAACAAGAAAATGCCTGAAATGAAGCCTTAAAATATCCTCTCTCTAAAATAAAGAGGAGCATATGTTACAGCTGCTGCAAATTAGAGACCAGGAGGTCCAAGTAAGATGTACTTCATAGCACTCTATTTCAGTAGAACAGACCAACACCATGAAATGACAGGGCAAGCACACTTTGAGGTAGCAAATACCTATGAGGCTGTCCCAGCTGCAATGGGCAACAGCATGAAACACCACAGCATGTTCATCTTCAGTTTGGGTAAAACCCATCAGAAACATCAGTTGCTTCCTGCTGTTTCTTAATGAACCTATGTTGTCACTCTTTTCTGGCTGTTCCCATGCACACTGCATTAAACCACCTGCAATCACACCTGTAATTCACAGACTGCTTGGGAAGGGCTTTGGACAAACGGCTGGACAATCAAGAGATCACAAAAGCTTCCACCAGTACAAAACCAGAGTTCCTGTTGTGGTGCTGGTTTTGACATTTGACGATGTGTTTCCACAGTGCCATTAACTTTTTACAACTCGACTCAGCCTCGCGCTGCCTGAGAGGTGACAGTTCTCATATACACTTTCCATCGCCTTGAATTAGAGCACGATCTGTTACCATGGCCATAGCTCTGCTGTTCTCAGACTCTTTAACCTCGATCTGCTTGATTCTAGGTCTGAATATGACCCAGAGGCCACATTCCTAGGGTTGGCTGATGGCCTCCTTCAGGCCACAGATAACTATTTGTCCCCAGCAGTCCTTTCAGATAGGATAGCTATATTTATTACAGCACACTGATCACATGGCCTTCCCTTTCTTCAGTGACAGAAGCTTCACAGCAATGCCAAGCACCTGTTCTCTGACCCCAGGGACTTCCGTGGGAGATCCAACATCATTCCTAGCTCCTTTTCACATTTAGAGCTTTGATGGGACAGAAGGTTCATCACATCTTGACAGCAACGGATATGCTCTAGGGCAGCTGAGTGACAGGCCAATCCAGTATGATTCTGGGACATAAACAGAGCTTATAAGCCTGTGGTGAGAAATAAAACTGATTTACTTAAGTGTAATGAAAAAGCCAGCATTTATTACAAGCCAAATTGAAGGGGGCTGTTTTGTCATTGAGGTTCAGGGCTGGCTTGGATTTGCCAAGCAGTTTTCTCCTTATGATGAGAAAACTGTGGGCTTGACATTTGAATATGGACCTCTCTACGGTGATTCATGCTTCTGCTGGCTTCCCGCATGCCGTCTCCCCTTTCAAATGACTGAGAGCAGCATGACGTTTCTCAATGGATTTTTCTTCCTGGGCGCCTTGTTCGAGACGTGTGCCGCACAGGGTCCCCGGGACTGTCATTAGCTAGCAGTTGAGTTCCAGCTCGAGTGGAAAACATCGAGCCGGAACAAACTAAATACCAGACATCTGCTGTCTCCATTGCCCCAGGCCATGTCACTTGCAATCACTTGAAGAGCTCTGTATCAGCTCAGCGGCGTGGGCTGGAGAGCAGCCCAAGCTGCAAACACTTCTGGTGGAAGGGTTGTCTCCTCCAGAATGCACTTCCCCAATTCAGCTCTAACAGCCTGGATTTTATGACCTCCAGGTCACGCTGTAGGGTCCATCTGCTTTCCCAGGCTCTGAAGGGGGAGGAGGAATTTGGGAAATAAGGCTACTATAGGAAATGCTTAGTTGTAGCATGACAGGAAGAGGTTGTGCCTTGAGACATTGACTCAGTGGGTAGAAATCGTACTGATACTGAATAAATCTGCCCAGAAAGTAGACTGGGGAACTGTTATTGAGATGAAGAAACAAAGTTACTGACTTTGTGGGACAGAAGATAGAGGATTTTTATAACCTAATAAGTAAAATTGTTCTGATTAAGGTTTTAAAGTCTATAAAAAAAAAAGAGAGAACAAGCAGAGAACTTATATCTTACAGTCAAAAAAGGGATGGTGGGGGAGACAAAAACTCCATTAAGGGATTGTTCCAAGAGTTCACTTAAAATATTTAATACTGATCCCTTTGCCTTCTAGCTCCTTAACAGAAATCACCTCTTACATCACGCCATTCAAAATGAATTACGCTCTCAATTTTCCTTGTTTCCTGTTATATTCATATTGACCTGTTACACTGTACAGAATCCAGCAAAAGAAACTCATCTTGCTATATGCTAGGAATGGTTTTCTCCAGATGGCTTTAATGCTGAATACAAAGGTCAGCAATTTACCCCAAACAAAGCACTGGAATTTAATCTTTCCTCTGCTTGTGAGCAGCATGCTTCCACGGCCTTCACCGTGTTCTTCAATTGCATTCATACTGGAAAGTAAGGCTTTAAAAAACCGTTTATAAAAGGCTGTTCAGTTTTTTTTTTTCCTGAGAGACTCAAAGCTGTGAATACTGTATTAGGGAGTTGCCAAGTTATCTGCAGAGGTCCTCTACCATTTTACCTCTTCCAGAGACGCTTGTTTAATTAACACATTCCACGAGCTGTAGGACTCCTCACAGTTGAGGATTTCCTCAGCTTTGACACACGATTGCGCTGGAGGATGAGGAACACAGACAGCTCGTGTCAAGATCTTGCAGCCTCCTGACCAGCTTTGCCTCACACACGGACCGCGCAGCCCGGAAACGCATCTCTGACCAACACGTGAAACCGACAAACTGCGCTTTGAAATTGGGAAGGAAGGAGAAGGCAGCTGGAAATGTGCATTATTTAAAAGGCTGTAGGATGAGAAACAGATGCAGACACGGCATTTGTGGAGTCGCAAGTTACACAGCTTATGCTGGCAGTTGGCAAGCTAAACTGGTATCAGAGCCACAGCTACGCAAAACCCACCACCACAACTGGCATTCAGATTGGCAGAGCCAGCCAAGAGTGAGCGATCATTGGCGCCGAAATCTTCTCTCTCCTGCCGTTGTTCCTTCACCCTGGAAAGGACCAGGGCAGAGCAAGGGAAATCAGACTGCACCTGTCTGGGAGATAAACACATTTCCCTCTCAAGGGCATTACCTGTCACCAGGACTTAAAGACACTTAAAAGAAGGGGAAAAAGGGAGGAATAAAAGCAGAGGGGTGTATTTGCTCTCTAATTCAAGCATTGATGATCCATATCTCACAGGCAGAGCCTCCAGCTGAACTCTCAATGCCTCCTCTGCTCCAAGACAGTCAAAGGAAAGGGTTTCCAATCCCTCCCCAATGCACATTGTAAGTGGGTGAGCTGGCAGCAAGATGAGATTCCCTTCATTATTGCTGCCTACCAAAAAGGGAAACCCTGGAAAACTGCCAGATCTGGGGACTTAGGGAAATACGAGTTTGCTGATGGGAGGAAAAAAAAAAACCAACCAAACAGATGAGGCAGAATTCCACATAATTCTGCCAGCTAAAACATTGTTTTGACTTGCATCAGTAGAAGGAAGCTATCAGCTAATTTACACAAAGAAGAAAGGCTTTTTGGGAGAGATGGTTTTGCATCATCACTCCCCAGCAACTAGTGTGACAGAAGGCTAAAATCACTGGGGCTTAGGAAAAAAAAAAACATCATCTCTCCTTGCGGAGGGAAAAGGATAGGTTTTCAACTGGTCTCATATAATATGAGAAAAGAGAAAATAAAGGAATACCCTACCTATGCTATGAGTTACAGTGAGCAATTACGGAGCTCCTTATAGATTTCAGGTATTCCATAGGTGCTCACTAGTAACTGATGGAAAGTAACCATCACCCACCATGTAGTTCAACGGTGCTATTGAGAATAAATTCCTATCCTTTTTTTTTTGAACCAGGATGGCAGGTCTCCATCAGAGCTCCTTTAGGATTTGGAACAGAGGCCAGTGCCAGAAAACTTGTGAAAACCGCAGGGCTAAAGGGTGGATCCTCGTCTTGCCCCTCGCTGTGCTGGCCCTGTTGTAATCCCAGTCTGTACTAACACACGCAGCCCATTGCGGCACGCAGTGGGAGTGACCACAACCTTGTGTGACCTCTGCCTTGGCAGCTCCGCTGCAGAGTTTGAAACTTTGCATTATCGCCTTCTACTCCTTAAGATCTTACCTAAACAAGTTGATTTTCAACTCATAAGAAAGGCTCTGGCCCCCGAGGACACTTTGAAGTAGATTCTAAAGCAGACATCAGTCCTAGTCATAGGACTAGGGGTTGTCCATGGCAAAGAACAGGGAGAAAAGGCTGCAGTTCTCCCTCGCAGCGCTGACCACTGATTCATAGTCACACTGGCATAGACAATACCGGCACAGACAATATTTTTAGAACTTTTTTTTTCCCCCCGCAGAAGATAATGAGGTTATGGCGCCCCATGGACATCCACAGTCTCTTTCATGGGTGTCCATGAAAGCAGTCCCAGAAGGAAAGAGTCTCTACCTTGGAGGAAGAAAGCCTCTGTGGCGCTAAGGACAGTCATGAGGTCCACTCCCAACACAAGGATTGCTGAATAGCTGCTCTTTTCATGCTGGCTTTTCTCCTCTCCCAACCAGTAGAAGCCTCAGGAATAGTCAAACTGACTATGAAAAGGGGATGTGCCCTTATTCACCTACAGTCATCTGCTCTCCTGTCTTCCATTCTCCATCCTCCTTGTGCACAGATCTGGGACACGCAGAGGCCTCCAGGAGCCAACAGTGCTGGCCCATTCCCACCCCAGGAACAGGTTACCTTCCCCCAATGTGGGGCCCAACCTGTCACCAGCACAGAGGTCTTTCCAAATATATCCCACCTAGTTACTCTTGTTCAGGCTCAGCAAGTTCAGCCAGAGAGATCTGAAAAGAATCTTGCTTGAAGTGGCATGGCTGCCTGTTGGCTTTGGCTGTTGGAGAGCTGATCACCATTAATATGTCACACTTTACTACATTAAATCAAATACTCCATGATATTCAGGAAGTACCCCACCATAGGTTTCTCTCTTTTGTGTTTCAGAGTCAGTGTTGTACCTTTGTAACGTGTCCTTACTTACTTCTTTAGACCTCACTTGAGACTCAGCGTGCTGAAGTCACTACTCATGAGACAAACTATATCTATGCCGAAAGGTCAAACACTATGAACGTGATACTCAAGCGCTGAATATTGTTTGTTTGGACTGATTAGAATAGTTCTGAAGTGACTTACACCAAATTCTTCCTGTGCTCAAACTCATTTTTTCTCCATAACCCATGTTTACAAATGCCAAAAATATTTTCAACCAGGAGTTATGAAAGTCTGAAAGCACTTACTTATAGAGGGCTGTTTCAACATCGCAAATACTTATATGTAGTTGAGCCAGGTCCTGTAGCTCATGAGAACAGCCTTCACCAATCTGTCAACACTGCCTTGTCCTAACTTGTCCAAGTGAGAGCTCAGAAAATCAGCGTGACATGAAGAGACCCTTAAGATGCCACTGTGCTCAAGGTGCAGGGCAGGAGGATGGTGAATTTGGCAAGTACATAGAAGTTGGTAATTTTACACAGATTATATTTTTACAGGTCATTTAATACCACAGAGACTTCCCATCTTTTGGAATTAATGTTCCTCTGAAAAGGTAAAAATTTAATACACTAAATTTAATTGTGACTTAAATGTCTTGGTCCATAACATATTTTTTAAAGATTAAAAGAGTTCAGACTTTTTGTTGAGCCATTTTTACACTGAACTTTACCAATTCCAGGACAACAGGGAGTTCTTCAACCAAGTCAAATACCAATCTACCTTCTTCCTCAAACTCAGGAGATTTTTCACAGTTTGCATTATACCAGCTTGCTCTGTAATTTTGTTTCCCTTCCCTACACTGGGCTTTCACTCATCCTTTCCATTACTTCAGCTAAGAGACAACAGTTTAGGTTAGAGAGAATTTTTATTTTACTTGTCTTAGAATTCCTTGGCATTGGTTTAGCATGGTAAAAATGTGATTAATATGTACATAAAAGTACTGGCATAACTTTCAGAAATGGTCTCACTATTCCTGCTTCGACCCTGCCAAGCGGGGGTTCTATTTTAATATCAATATCTAACAGAATTCATGGCCATGCCCCAATTTCTGATCTACAGAGCACAGAAAAATATTTCCAATTATCACTTCCAAGTGTTTTCAAAGCAGCATACAGTGATTACCTGAAAAAAATCAATGGAATCTCCCAATGACTTCAGGGACTCAGCCAAACTACCAAAAAAAAAAAAATCAGGCTTTTAACATTTCCCATGTGAATTCCCCCACACTATGTCTTAAAAGCAGAATTAAAAGTTATGTGTGGGATTATCCTAAAATCTCTCTACCTCTTTTTTTTTTTTCTTGAAAGCTAGAAATCAGGAGCACTGGGATAATAATGGGACAGATTTGCACCAAGGCACTTTATCTGGGTTCTCACCTCAGACATTGATTTACGAGGAGTATGAATCCCAACATTGTTCACCCATACAATAATTTGCAGTGCCTTATATTATATGCAAAACTGAAATATTGTATTTACGTTCATTTTATTGTCCATTTGCACTGTCAGGAAAGGATAACTAAACCAGCGGAGCTGAAGCGCCCAGATCAAGGGCCTTCACAACAAAGGCAGAAGCACACAAGGTGCGTGCACACTTTGTGGCAGAGTACTTCAGTAGAAGTGCTACAAAGAAAAATAAATTTAAAAAAAAGTACAAGATTGCTTTTATATTTTTCAGATATTAGAGATAGCACACATATATATAAATGTGAATTTTGCTTCAATCAAAATATTTTATGGACTTTGGGAGACTTTCATATGAATAAAGACTAACACTGGTTTTAAGAATAGGATATTTCTTTTTCTCCTGCCCCTATTCCACCAAAGAAGGGCACAGAAGGAAGAACTAAACCAGAAAAATTCTAGTTAAAACGTGAAACCCAACATAACTACTCCACTTTTCTACAACACTCATTTCATTCAAAAAGCCATTTTTCGTTAACAAATATTTCAACCAAGGGCTCGGTCTCTTACGTCCATCTACACTGACCTGCAGCATTTCAGCATGCCGTACTTCTAGCATGACCGTTTCTAGTAAAGCCCAAAACAAAGCCCAGCCGCAATCCTAGAGGCCTCTGTAATAATGAGCGGAAACCAAGTCAAAATAACACTTCCTTTACCAGCTATTCCAAGTGAGTTATTTTTCTTGACATGCATTCCCAGGGGAATAGGTGAATCCCATCCCTCCCTAAAAGCCTGAATGCACCTCCAAACGTGAGGATTTCAGGCTGCTTTTCATACAAGTGCAGTTCACAGCATCCCTGTGATGTCAGCCCGGTAGATCTTTTCTCTCTCTTTTTTTTCTCCCCCTCTCTTTTCATTATAAGAGGGCTCCTGTACAATTTAATTTAAAGGAAACTTTCTCACTGACTCCAGCAGAGCTGAACGGAGCCAACCAAACCAGAGGCTTGCATTGCCCTGCCACCTTCTCATCACTACCGGTAGCAAAGTTACAGGTGAGTTCAGCAGGGAGAAGAGTAAGCTTTCAGCACAAATGTAGCCCTACCTCTCATTCCCCATATCCAGCAAAAGCTAAATTGGTTTGGAAATAAATTTCCTTAACAACCAAGTACGACTATTTAACAGGACCCGAGAGCACTACTACAGCATTTTACAATTCTAAATCTCTGCATAAGTATTAATTAGCCTTAATGACTCCTGTTACCTAATAGGATAATGAAAAACCCTGCAGCTTAGAATATCTACTTCTATTTTCAGTAAGAGATGAAATGGATCTTTTTAAAGGATCTATTTTCTTCTAATTCCTTTGCTGCACATCCCTGGAATTATTTCCAGAAGTTATTACAAGTGTGTTATGCTATGTTTCTTTTTCTTAAATTCACAAGGACTAATTTATTGCACCAAATACAATCTTTTGCCACAAAATAAGAATACAGAGGTTTAGTGATAATATTTCTTCCCTAGGAGGCTTTCTACTGAACAACAGCCGGTGTGGACTCACTGTTTGGTAAGGAGATGTGGATTTGCTGCCTGTTCTTTATGGAGAAAAGCAACGTCTGTCTTGGTTTCTTTCTGGTTTGCCACTGCCAAGGTAATACTTAATGGATTAAGTCTTGTGAAATAAATTCTGTAAATAGAATGTGGGCTGAGATCATTTCAACTCATTTCCCCTGCGTCCCCTTCCCGTCCTGGAAGCTATCAAGTACAAGCAGCCTGCAAGCAGCCCGTTCTCCCCGTGTTAGTCTTGAGTCTCACTAGATGCATAAAACAGCTTGTTTTTCACATACTTCTGTGATGGCATTAAAAAAAAATGGCAAGAAAAAAACCAAACAAACAAACAAAAAAAACCCCTTCTCAATTCCACCCATCGCTATAAACTGGATACAACTAATCTTGCAAGGGCACCACACATTCCTCTGTTTGTCCATCATTAGAGCAGTAGAAACCTAGGATAGAATCACAGTTGAATCTGAAGGATTTTAAAGAAAGGAACTGAACCAACTCTGTGGGTTTGTAAACAAACAATACGGTTTTGACGTCAGCTGTATCATTTCATGTGCTGGAACAGTTTCTATCATGCAGCCAGCTCCTGCCCCTGAAGAATATCTAATTTAATTTAGATGTATTCATGATATGGGATGGCACATCAAATCCAAGAAACTAGGGGGTACTGCTGAAGGCAAGGTCGATGCTGGGAAGATTGCATAAGCTGTACTTCGAAGGAGCAACAGAGACCTTTTGGCTCAAGGAAGCGAGGGGAAAATTGTGTCTGCTGGAGAAGAAAAAAAAAGAACGTGAGGGGGAAGGGAAGCATACAGAGTGGGGGCCATCAAGGGAAGGACTTTGTTTCTTCTTTAGAAATAAATCAGTTAGAGGGGTTATTTTTCTGCATTAACATTATCCAAAAAAATCTGCATAACTTTTTCCAGAGCAATAAATCCCATCAGCAGCTTTCGGCAGTTCTTCCAATTTTGCTTTCAGTCCCTTCGTGGGTTCCTCTCTCTCTCTGTGCTCCTTCTGTACTTGCCCCACAGATAACCACCACAACTCACTGGGGGAGATCTCCTGTCAGGTACTGCTCCAGCATCAACGGGGCTGTCCACACGACCACACACCTTACGCTGCAGTTATCCAAGGGCATCGGTGTGGGAAAATTTATTTTTATACAGAGCAAAACTCTGATTGCTGAAAAAACCCTCCATCTGTTATTGTCAATTGAATTCAAAGGAACTCCCTGGAAACGTATTTCAATGAACAGTATAACAATGATATAGTATGCTGTCTTTTTTTTTTTTTTTAACTAGAAAGTATTTTCTACTCCACTGACTCCAGTTCCCCAGGTTTGCAGAAAACCTAGTGAGTGCCTCGCAGAGGTGCTGAGGAGCCCTGTGCTCAGTACTCAGCTCTGGCTGTACGCACACACACGTCACCAGCATCCTCCCAACACAGCTACCCGTGTGCCTCCGCATTTGGAAAGAAAATAGGAGACAACTGCCCTTGCTGTTATTTCCCGCCACAGAATCTCGACTACTTGTTGAAAAACTATTTCCAATAAAAATGCAAGGTGTTTTCCAAGGAAAGTTGACGCTTTCTACAAAAATATATTTCTCAAAAAGCCAAACTCTAGTATCAGCCAAGAACATGAGACCAGCCTTAGACACAGCATTCAGACCGACACTGTAAGACAATCACAGAAGTTATAACCAGTTGTGCTCAGTTATTTACAGTGGGAGGCAAACTGCAACTCTTTCCTTTGATCTGTTTGTTGGCTTCAGGATTACACTTCTAAACCTTGCTTTTTAATCACTGTCAACATCAGAACTGAGGATTTTGGCAGAGAGAAAATTGGCGACTTCTTCGTGTTTTTGATCAAACCGGGCTTTTGCTGCCTTCTCTACCCCTGTTTCAGTGCCTGAGCTTTATGAGTGACACCATCACAGAGTCTCCAATTCTGGGACCTGCACACGCACTATATTTCTTTGTCTACATCTCTGTTCCCCGAGCGGCTACACCTTCCAGGTCTGACGCCATCCCCAGCTGAAGCAGGGCAACATGCCACACAGACGCATTATACCACGATGAACATCGATATCCCACGTCATCACTCGATCTCTCAGAGGCAGCTTGCCTCATGAGTAAGCCTGGAAACTCACACTTTTCTTTTCCAAGATCCCTCACCCATGTGTTTATCTCTGCAGTGCTGGCAAACCTCTGAGGCCAAGGAACCTGAGAACTCTTGGTGGGAATCCATGAAAGATGTCCCAGCACCACAGAGCAGAGGTGCCCAAGCTACCTTTAACTGAGATAACCGAAGTTTAGTAGCAGTCTTTCTGCCACAGGATGGAGCTCAGTGCAGGCTGCAAAGCATTTCTGGGAAGCTGAATAAATACTCAAGCATCTCTGTCACTGATGTCCATACTGCTCCTTCTTGATTGCTATCAGTGCCCGTGCTGGCAGCTCAAGAAACCTCATTTAGGTAGGTCTGAAGCCCACTGCAGAGCCTGAACCATCAGTATACCTCCAGGCAGATACATTCCAAAGTGACTGAAAAAAAAAAAAAAAAAAAATGGAGGTGAAGGTCTTGATCATGTCTGAAAGAGTACAATAGAAAAAAAGTGGGGGGAAAAAAGAGCCAGCTTTTGTAAAAAGTGAGCATGTGAACTCCATGGCTTCAATTCTGTCCCACTTACTCTGTTCACCACCTCTACAAAGTGTTTCCCACACAGAAAGGTATTTTTAACAACACTGAAAAGAACCTGCCAGAATTGGAAGCTCAAGCTACTTTTACCAGGGATAAATGGGACACATGTGTATGCAAGAGGTTAAATGGCATGAGGAGGATTTTCTTCTCTTTTTATACCAAGTATGGCAACACTGGTATTAATGAAGCTGATCTGACTGTGAAATCTCACTGAATTAAAGTATTTAACAAGAGAAATCCTCAGAGTTCTCCTTCTACCTGAGTACAATGCATAACTAGAAACTGCTTTACTGAAGGAGTTAAAAGTTTTCTGCAATAATACAACAAATCACTCCATGCAACAAACAGCAGACACATTCTGTGGCAGTTCCCCCACAAATTTCAGTCTATGGTGGTGGTGGGGGGGGGGGTGAAAATCTTGATTTATTATATAGCATTTGGACAGTCACGAAAGAAAATTTGCCAAAGATCAGAATAATCAACTCTTTCACCTAAGCAGTTTTTTTTATGGAAGAAAAAAAAAGCACAGAATGGGTCTGGGCAAAATAAATAAAAATTCCACACTTTTAACCAACAGAACCTTTTGCGTCATTCAGAAATATTTACAGACATCCAGAATCTTTTATCATAAAAAAGACACTCTGGCCTTTAAAATTACAACTTTTTCTGACATTTTTGTTTACTGATGGCCTTTAAACTAGTGGGTATCTCTAACTTGTGGCATGTCTTCACACCATGTTTGTCAAATGCAGGAATTTTTAAAAGCCGTGCTATTTTTTCCCTTCCCTTGAAACATCTCTCTTTCGCTAAGCTATCCTCTGTGAATTTTAAAGGCGGCAGGACACCATCTACTAGCAGCATCCATCACATGAGTCACTGTCACCAGTGTCGCAAATACCGGTTTCCAGTGACAGAAAGGGCTAACGCCAGTATGAACCTGGAAAGGGCTAGCTGCTTTAATACAATTAAATACAGCTGGGAAGAAGGGGTGCAAATAGAAACATACATTAGCCATTTATAGCACATATATGAGCCTCTCTGAGACCAGTAAAGGCATTAGCGTAGCATCCCCCCGAACACCTCTGCGGTTCTGCTTGCCCGTTTAATTAGCACACAACAGAATTCCCCTGCAAAAGGTGTTGCGTACTTTGGACAAAAAACAAGGAGAAAAGAAGTTGCTTTAAAGCATAATCCAAAAACCAGCTCCTTGGCTAAATGGTACTTTTAATAAAGACGTTTCCAGTGTTTGTTTATTTATAAAAACAGTGTTTCTCTCAGGTGTTTTGATTTTTGTTTCTGTGCACAAGAAGGAGGGGGGAAAAAAGGGCTTTACTAAGCAAGTCTTTCAGTAAGACACCAGATGATGGATAGTCAAACACAGAGTCTCCTGTAAACAGAGAGGGAACCAAAAGGTATGAACTGACTCATAATTGTGTCAACACAGGTCGCAGACCCTTGGTTTATTTCAGCCTTCCTGTTTTTCACAGATTTCTTCTCACACTATGCTATATTTTTTTAAGACACAGACTCTTTTCAGTACACCTTAGTGGGGTGCAAAAGCACAGACATTTTTACACCAAAACGTGGGCATCTACACACACATGTAGGCTGCATTGCCACAATTACAGCAGCATTTTCCATCCATGGCTTACAGCTGCTTGAATTTAAGCCGTGCCTTTCTTCACAGCAGTCCATGCCCGCTCTAAATCAAAAGGTCCATCCCATCCCTGCCTCCAGCTTTTCCACGCAGGCTCTTGGGAAGCATCCAGGAAAGAGGAGTAAAACAAAACCTCAAAAGCTTGGTCCTCCAGTTCCTGCAACCCTCCAAGACTCGGTGTGATTTTTTTTTTTTTTTAAATATGTGGGAAAGTGGCAAGACTGTGTCTGACCAAAAGTGCTGGGAGGCTCACACACAGCAAAGAGGTCTGTGATGAGCAGAACCTACCAGTATTTGTCTTGATCTCTAAACACATTGAATTGAGGCTGTAGCCTTTTCCTTGTATAAAGTTGTTCTCTGCTGGTTGCCTGTATCCACAGAGACTGGAGGAAAATGCCTCTCTGAGGTCTCTCTTTTGTTATCAAATTTGATTGGCACTGACCAGTTGGCTAAGAAGTTGCTAGGGGAGGGAGTGATGAGCAGACACACCGAGCAGCTGGATCCCCTGCAAGTCACAGAGCAGTTCAGCTGATGGTTCAAGAAAGATGTTTCAGTACACTCCCTCACAAAATCATCCATGGAGACGCCTTGTCACCTGAAATCCTGAGATCATAGCATAATAGAATGGTTTGGGTTGGAATGGACCTTTAAAGGCCATCCAGTACAACCCCCCTGCAAGGAGCAGGGACATCTCCAAGCAGATCAGGTTGCTCAGAGCCCCGCCCAGCCTGGCCTTGAAATCCTTACAAAGGACTTCTAGAAAATAACACATGGAGATGGGTTAAAGCCAAGGGAGTTGTTCTTCCTCAGCAGAGGCAGCAGAAGCAGCAGTTTAAGGCCAGACTGCAATGATTGGTACTTGTCCCTGGATGTCTGTGAGCCACACCGAGCCCAGCATAATGGATCTGCACGTGCAACAGATTCATCCCGAGCACCCTGGATCAGCCACACATGCACAAATGACTTAATGCTACAGACCCAGAGAGTCTGGCTCATGCAAGATGCGTCAGATCCCCTGTACAAGCAAGGAGAAGTTTATAAACAGCGACTATTTGGCTGGATGTTTCAACCTCAGTTAGATTAACTGAAAAATGGTAGTGCCAGAACGGAAAAATGACTTTACCCAGGCTCAGTAATGCCTCATTCCTTCTGTAATCGCACCCAGCTCAGCAGAAAAGCTACTCAATAAAAACTGGAGTCACAGAACAAGAATTCAGGTATTCGGACCTTATTTCCCATTGTGTAAAAGTCAGTTGCTAAAATTCCCAGTCAACAGGTAATCTTTGCAGTAAAGCCAAATCCAGCAAGAGCATCACAAGGGCTCTTGCCCTGTTACTTCACAAATTCATTCACAAAAAAAAAGAAAGAAAGAAAGAAAAGAAATGCAGAACAAGTGACATTTAGGACAAAGCTGACACAAAAAAAAAATGTCAGACACAGCATTTCAGAAGCAGAAATCATTATCAGACTAAATTTCTTTTAAGACTACTCATTGTAGGATATTACACCTTTGTAATGAGCAAGCATTTTATCTGGTGCAGTTTTCCCCCATAGGAACCAAGGCTGATGGAACAACAGCGAGAATTCCCCATGCAAATTACAATATATTGTCAGATTTGCTTCCAGCAGGTTCTGTACCTTCAGAAATTGTTCCACGGTTTGTGTGTCTGTTCAGTGGCCATATACTGGGAAAACCTACTCTCTTTCCTCTTGCCTCCCCCTCCTTTCTTTACCTCCTTTTAGCTCTACAGCAGAAGATGAGGGAAGCAGAATTTACTGATAGAGACCACGAAAAGAGTTTCAAAACATTCCACTTATTTTCTCTGCGTAAACACGCTGTGAATTTTGAATGCAAATAGTGCCAGGGGACTGTCACTCAGACCCCAGGAGTTCACCCAAGTTAACCAAATCACGCTGCCCGTTATCTCAGCTGTTACAGTTTCTTGCCTTTCATTCATTCATTGCCAGTGGCTGGGTTTTATGTCAGTGTAGGGGAGGTTAACCTCTTGTGGTGAGATCAGTAACAGTGGGCTTTCCAGTGGAGAATCCACAAGGAGATAGCTGCTAGCCTTGTTTGACAAGGCAACAGTCAAAAGGATGCTGAATCTTGTCAGGAGAAATGCCGTGTTATGGAAATGGCCACTGCAAGCTCCCTTCCAAATCTGCAGTGTTTGGCCCACAACAATAAAACAAAGTAATTTAAAAAAAATTTTACATGTTCTGTAATAAAACTACATAAAGTAGCATTGTGGTTTGAGTAGAGGATGGTACTGCTGAGCAAACCTGCCTGACAGAGAGCAGTGGCTGCCGCTTCAAGCATCACATCCAGAGTACAATTAATATTAACCTTCAACCACATCAGCAGTCTCTCTGCTTTCATCAAGTCTCATTTCCTTCCTGATAAAGGGCTACTTACTACAAGGAAACGCAGGATGTGATGAGGGGATTTATGTCTGAATGTCCTTTTACAGCTGCGTTGGCCCTGGTAGGTACCAGGCCAAGCATCTGTCCCACACGCCAGCTATCGTCCAACCGTGAAGTTCCGCTGGATCCCAGAGCCTGTGCGTGCAAAGGAAAGGGCCTGGCCGCTGCCGGCCCCAGGCCCTGCCTTGCAAGTGCACTATGCCAGTCCCTCCCACCTGATGCACAGTGCCTTGTTAGGAACTAGAAAACGTTGAGTTTGCACAGCAGCATCACAGGAGCTACTTGCATAGTGAATCCACCTCTAAACTGGCTGCGTTTAATGGTTCTTACGCCTTTAATGCCGTTCTGCTGAACCGGTTTTGATAGCACATTTTATTTATGCAGTACTTCCAAAGAAGGGAAAAGCTCTTACCTATTGTTCTTCGGAGATCTTCACACTGGCTAATGTGAGGGAATTTCAAGATTTCCTTCCACTTTTTGCTTTTGCCTTTGCGTTTCCCTCCACCCCCTGCAGAGGAAGAAATATCAGGATTAGATTGCTTTGGGGACTATGCCCAATCCAGAGTTCACTAGCTCAGTTACAGTTCTTATGGATATCATTAGTAATTAAAGCGGGTAGGTGTACAGACCAAGTCTGAGCTTGTCTGGGCTGAAACAGGGCGAGGAGGTGGCATAGAATCTGTAAATCATAGAACTATGGCCTCTTAGGTTGGAAAAGACCTCCAAGATGGTCAAGTCCAACCAGACTGGCATCTGACAGAAGATCAGCTTGCTAAAATTTGGGAGTTCAGGCCTGTGGCCCACCAGGTCCAGTTCAGATGACAGTGCTGAACTGAACATCTCCAACAACTTCTCTGCCCCAACTGACAGCCATTTCACACAAGTCAAATAATTTTGTAACATTACAGCTCATATTTTCCATCTGGATCTTCCCCTTCTGGTTTTGGGATGAGCCCTGATTCCCAAAAGAAGCGCTGGAAACTGAAAACCAAAATTCAATTCTCGCCCCGCTCCTCTCACATTACATGTATTGCCAACATGGCATTACCACTGATGGTACAAACTCTGGTCACAGGAAAACTGTGGGAGAAAATTAATGTAATATCCTCATGAGGAGAAAATATCTTTTTGTTTGTTTTTTTTTTTTTTTCTTCCTTCTCACTCTTCCGAGATTTATTGAACTGAACTGTCCTTAAGGTGAATAACCTAGCTGGCTTTCTCCAGCTCTGGCTGAATGAGGTCCAAGACCCTCGGCCTTTCTATACTAAGGAATCTCCCTTATCAATGCCTCTTCGTAAATACCTCGTTGCAGACATCACTGGCATCCCTGGATGCCACACCTGAGCTTGCAAGTGGAATGCCTTCCACACTGGGCTCCAACCAGTAAAGGCACTGTTTCCACCACACCTCACTTTGCTTCTTGCTGGGATCTTGCTGCATCATCACTAGATGATGCAGTGCCTGTGAGGTTATGTTCCTTCAGCCCAAACAAGTCTAATTCAGGCTGACATGCTATGTGGGCTCTCCCCCAGTGTCTGCTAGATGGGCACTCAGATCTGAAGCAGCTCAGCCTAAGAGGACATTTTTAGATTTTTCTCCTCTTTTTTTTCCTTCACTAAAATTGGGCACTTTTTCACTCCAGCCCTCCCCTGGGTTTCTCTTTCGTGCCTCCACATTTTTCACGCTACCACCTCAGCGTCACTGCAGAGGGCAGGAGGTGCGGTTGCTCAGAGAGGCTGGGCAGCCAACGGAGAAAGAGCATCCCTCTGGACGTGAAAGCCCAGATGCAGACAGAGATTCTCGGAGTCACTGTTATTTACTGCAATTCAGTCCCCGCATACAAAATCTGATTCACTTGAGTCTATTTCACATGCGCTGGCACATCAAATGACTAACTCAGAGCTGAGTTAATTCTGTAGAGGGGCTGGTAGAGTCACAACTGCAGCCTGAGAGCCTGTTGGGTACTACATGATATTGCAGGCTAAATTAAGAGAGGATTGACTCAAAAGGTAGCAGACCATTACAGAGAAAACATGAGCCTTGGAAAAAACTGGGAAGTCTCGCTCTCTGTGAGGTGTTTCTGACTGCACCTTTGGCGTAGGAGTGCCGCTTCTGCATCTCATCTTTTATTCCTTTGCTTTTGGTGACCGACGGTTTTGTTACTGCAGAGCTTGCCTTGAATTATTTAAAAATCCTTATTGGCAGGAATTTATTGTATGTCTACATTATGCAAAGCAGAGCAGAGATATCTGTACTAGTCATAAAGGAACCAGCTTATTGAGACTATCAGGAGTACAGCTATGCTACCCTTTCCAGGAATTAGTCTCCAGCAAAGCACAGAGAGCTGCGACTGCCTCCCCACTACGCAGTGTTACGCAACTCAGATGTACCCTTTGGGTCTATCATGAACTCTGCTTCAACCTTCCCTCTTCAGCGTATCCCAAACACTTCTGCTAAAGTAATTTCCTCTCCCATTGCTCCAGCCATGGTATCAGAGAGGCTGTCTTGCTCTCCCTCTTGCAGTGTACAACCGTTGGTCTTACAGGCTGAAGCTCCTGGGTATGCTACAAGGTGCTGAGAAGCATTTTGTTGGTTGGGGTGGGCACTGTGATGGGCCATTCATCAGCTTTCCTGGAGCGCACAGCTCTGCTCTGGACACCAGCAACTGCAGGGGTTGGATTCAGCAACCCAAAGGGTCCTCCATCTCCCTGAAACATCACTTCTGGAATCCTGCACAGCTGCTCCTGCCTGCCAGGCTGCCTCCTCCACTCGCCCCTCTTCTCTTCCATGGCCCACCCTGCACACATCTTGGTGCTCCTGCCCTTATGTCTCATCACACATACACTTCTCTGCCCATTCCTTTCACACACTCCTCCAGGGACCAACGCTCCAGGGATTCCTTCTCCTCACCAGTCACTCTCTTTGGCTGCATTTTTCTCCCCTGAACTACTGCTTCATGTTTTCCCTCACACTCATTTATCTTGTAAACTTCGAGTTCTATGCCTTGATGCCAAACATCCATGGGAATGAAATGAAATAAGTATACATTTATTAGCCCTGTGGGAGTGATGGGAAAGGAGGGAGGGAAACAGCTGGGCTGGTGTCAGAACAGAATGATTCCCCTTTGACAGCCACAGGGTTCGAATTTGGATTTCTGGACCCCTTCCTCAGGAGGCCAGCTCCCAGAGGAGCATATCCCACCTCCACCTACAAACACATGCCTCTCCCTCTGCAGAGACCCCCCTCTGCCCTTACCAAGGGACAGAGGGGTGCTGTAAGGGGACAGGCAGCAACCCGTGCTAAAACAGGATTTCCAGTCATTTCTGGACACAGAAGGCAGTGGGAACAAGCCAGACAAAAGCATCCTTTAGGCTGCATCTGCTCAACACTGGTACACCTTAAATACATTGACGGTCTACCCTCTTGACCAAAGCACTGGAGATTTCCGAGTGCGCCTGCTTCTCCAGCCGCCTTTGCAAAAAGTCCTCACAAAATGGTCGCATCTTTAGCTGCGCCAAGCTGGGCAGAGCATTGCGAAACAGCCCTTTGCTCAAAATGACAGCTCTGAGATTTGTGCAGGGATGCAATGATTCTGTTCAGCTCGGCCAGAATGTTTTTAAAATCCATTCAATGTAAAATACATATTGATATATTTACATTGGATGACGTACTTCTGACATTAAATTTCCATCAAAACTGGAGAAGGGCTCTGTGGTCCCCTGTTACAACCGTGATCAATACAGCCAGCATGGCCTCGTCTCTTTTGCGGCCATCCTCCAAAAATAAGCAGCCTTGCCTGATGAATCATTTGCTCTTAGCTGAGCGTGAAGTAGCGTTACTGTTTTGCCTGTGACGTCTTTATGTTAAAGATTCTGATCAACCGCTTTAATCGACCTGACCTTTCCGCTCTCAGCTTTTCTTGTGGAGCCAGCAGTGTTTGCCGGCTCCGACTGTTAATTCCAGGGGGTTTGAAGGACATAACGCAGTGAGACAGCTGAGACGGGGGTAAATCGTCTAGCAGAGCTAAAAGCTAAAAGGGGAGGTTTCTCTGAATAGGTCAGTAATTGTGCAGGTTGCAAAGGGAAGCTTTTCACACATTGCCTTGATTGCTGCCTTTGCCCTGTCTGCTCTGGATGTGCAATCTTCTAGGCAGCTTCTCAGAGCAAGACTTGACAGACGTGCCATGTTTTAGATGCGAGTTCCATCATGTGGTGTTGGAGGGCCTGACTGCTTTAAAATCTTGGTTTGCTGACAATGACGAAACGTGAGCTCCCAGCCTGAAATCTCAGCTCCTCTCCCTTGCATTCACTGAACAACTCGGCGCTGGCAAACCAGGGATTGAAGCTAATTCTCTAACATGTCAACCAGTCCTACAGGGAAAAAAAAAGCATTTGCTCTACATCCTACCTACTGAAAAATACATGGCATTTTTCACATCATCTTGTGATGCTGGATGGCAAACCTAGCTCTGATCTCTGCATGCAAGGAGAGAGACATAACCACACGTAAAACATTTGCAAGCAGGAGCTACCCTTAGGATAAGGTGTCTACTTTTTTGCCTCCTTTATTCAGGATATACTTACTCTCCTAACACCTCGAAGAGGCAGGAAAGTACCCGCATATCGTTACGCCAGACAGATATTAAGTGGCTTTCCAAAATGAGATCAGAAATGAGGGACAGAGCAAGGAGCCTTGAGCCTGTTAATCCTGCTAACGACAGGATCAAGCCATGCTCCTGCTCAGCTAATTAAAGATATTTCATAACAGAGAGTTAAACATACCGATGGATTAATTCACCCCAGCATCATGCCCACAGCATATTCTCTTCATGTCTCAGGCCACCATGCAAGGTGGCTTTTAAGCACGGCAAAGTTGGCTTCATACTTCTGCTCTGTTCTTGCCCAAGCTGATAAGCTTGCATCACACCCCGCTCTGCCAGGCTTGTGTAACCCAAGATGGCCAAACATTTCATTGCCTTCAACTGCAATCCAGTTAATCCACAGTTTAGGTAAATTATCCAGAGATCACTGAAGGACAACTACAGTTTGTGTCTTCCATTTCACAACAGTAGCTAGGCTCTCATTCAAGTCCTTCCCAAAAACAGTGCAGAGCTCCGTATGCTCCAACCGCAAGGCCTTGATTATACAGCACGTGAAAGCAGTGAAACAAACCCCTAAAAACATTGTACCCACAAATCATGCTTACTGTCCTATTTCCACTCAGAAGAGGTTTACATCTCTTCTCCTCTTTCTCTTGCCAGCCTTCCTTTACTCACTCTCTCCCACCAAAGCGTACGCAGCCATACGGTATATACGGAATTGCCATATCAGACTAAAAGAGTGGTCTGTCTAGTACAAGATGGACCACAGGTAGCTTCAGAGGAAGATCTTAGAAAGCTGTTTCTGAAGTATTTGGAAAGCAAGAACTTTCTTCCATACTCTATTAATTAGATATGGCTAACAAAACATGAAGGTATATTGCTTCCAAAAATTTCTTCTTCTTTTTCAGAATCTATGCTACTTAAATTCAGACTGTTCTTACGCTCCTGGTAAAAGCCCTGGACTGTTGAATGCCTTTTTACCTCACATGGGTGTGAGTCCCAGACATTAACCATGTATTTATGAGAGTAAAAAAAAATACCAATTTTAAACTGCTATTTTCCTGGAGTGCCTCTTCCTAATGAGACAGCATGAATCAAACTTATCAGCTCATCATTTTCCCTTAATAATTTCTCACATGTGACACATCTAGGCTCTAAGGCAAACAGTTCCACCCTTCTTAGACCTGCTTCACGTGGAAGTTCACCCAGGTTCACCATTCTTCTTTCACATGAGACCCACCTACGCTCAGCTGTACTACCAAACAAAACCAGTATGTTTTCAAAGAATGAGAGATACTAGTTACTTTCTGCCCTTCATCCTCCCCTTCTCATCTGGGAAAGGGGGAAAAAAAAAAAAAACAAAACAAACAGGAATTCCATTACTCCTGACTAACCTGTGCTTAAAACAAGCATTTACAAGACCACGGGGAAGCTCTTATGAATCCCCTTCTACATCACCCTACAGAAAAGAAGAGTATGAGGGCTGGATTTTCAAAAACAGGTCAGTGTCCACATTCCACTGGGACGCCATGTCTCTGCAAACTAGTCTTTAGAGGCTCTCATTTATAAGATACAACAAAAAGTCCACAACATGCCCTCAAAAGAGAATCACACTCATAGCTCCTCTTATCGATGATAATCTGTCTTTATCTCCTGCAGCCTTTTCCGATGAATGCGACTGAACAGTCACAGACCGTGATAACGGCTTTGTGTCCATCTTCCCTGCTGTCACAGCATGTTTGCACATAAATCATCTGCATGTTGCTACAAATACATAAGCCTGACAACTGCTACGTAAACCATCCCGTTGCTTTTTGGAAATGAACAGCAGATGTATTTCATGTTTAAGCCTTCAGAACCACAGAGATGGGAATTCCATAAGCAAAAATGCAAGCTTCCCCCCAGCAGAGTCAGGCTGGCTTTGCAATCTGGTTACCAGAAGACAAGAGGGCAAAACATTTTGTATACAACTGGCATGTAAAATCCTCTTAATGTTGGCATACAGAAGTCACTGTTCATATAAACAAGTATTTATTGCAGGAATATCTACCTATCATATGAAGAAGGGGTCAAGCAGAACTGTAAATACCGATAAGTATTGAAACTTGACTTTAATAACACATTTTATATGTCAATAATAATTTAGATGTTAACAATACACTTTAATAACATCCATTGCCCTAAAGGGACAGAAGAAGTTGAGATTAGTGTTTAAAGACTGATCCTCAAGGCTGGACTATCATATGTCAAGGCCACTTTGGTACCACTCTAGGAATATAAAGAAGCCTTTACATAAGTGTCGCAGTTTAGCCCTGCTCAGGACCAAGCTATGTAGTCTCTTGCTCGCTCCCCCCACCCTCCAGTGTGACAGGGAGGAGAATTGGTAAAGAAAAGACAGCAAAACTTGTAGGTTGAGATAAAAAAAAGTTTAAGAGAATAACAGAAGAAAACAAAACAGGGATGGAAAACAAACAAACAAAATACTGAGGTACATAATATATAGTACAATACCTCACAGCAGATCCTGATGCCCAGCACCCTCCCAAGTAGCAGAAGATTCCTCTCACCACCCTCCTCACTGATATACTGCGCAGGAGTCCCATGGGATGGAACAGCTCTCGGACTAATTTGGGTAAACTATCCCAGCTGCTCACTAATTAGTAACCTATCCCAGCTGTGCCCCCAGTCACAGGTGCCACCAGCTCCAGTTCCCCTCCCAGCCCAGGTGAAAATTAACTCCATCCTAGCCAAAACCAGGACAATAAGCTACCTTTATGTCTAGTCAGGGCATAGCGAAAGGATCTTAACTAAACTGAAAAAACATGCCTTTAACTTTTTCTGTTGGTATCTAATGGGCATCCCAAATTGTAGCACTCTCCATACAAGTCTGTCTACATCCTCCACTGGGTATTTTCCATGCACATTTGAGATTATATAAACAAGCTATCTTTGGGTTTTGTTGGCCAATTCACATATGCTGGGCGTATGTTTCGCTGCTACGCATGTTAACAGGGAGTTGTTTCATTTTCTCTTGCATAAGCACCTTTAGTTTTGTCTATTATGGTCTCTCTGTCTTTTATGCCTTGTATTTTAACTATATTGTGTTTATCTGCAGCTAATGAATGAGCAAAAAGAGATCACTGGCTCTTGTGCCAGAAACAAAAATAATCCAGAAAATACAAAGTATAGTGAAGATTTACAATCTACTAAAAAACCAAACAGTAAATCTTATAAAAATAAAACCAGCTACCATCTAAAATAGCAAAACTAAGCACAGCCCAAAATTTTAACCTCTTATTCTTGACCTCAGAGTAAACTAGGCTAGTGGCACAAATCCAGGCAGTTCAGTTAAGTTCAGAATGTGTTACCATGTATTGGGTGGTTCAACAGGCGGTTGAGATGGACTGAATTTGATGGCTTCAAATTGAAAGGTGCCTGGATAGTATTTGACATTGACGTTGGCAACAAGAGCAGAAAGACAAGTGAATCTGGAGCCGCTGTGCTCCTTTGGAAGCTGTTTCTGGACCTGTAAGGTCTCTTGGAGGAACGTGCAGAGGCTATGATGTCTGAATCTGAGGCCTATTAAAAGATTTTGTCCACTTTATGTAGGTAACAAAATATCTGCCTGTTACACTTCAGTACCAATGATTACCAACCTTTTGAACAGAGAAGGTTATCTCTCTGCTACAGATGCTAAATACTGGAGATTGGACTAGATGAACTTTAAAGGTTCCTTCCAACCCTAACTATTCTATGATTCTATGATTCCATATCTCGGTAGAGTTCTCCTCCAAACTGGAGCTGAAAGTCAGTATTTCAAAGTTCTAGAAAATTCTGATTTAAAGACATTAAGCCATTTCATTTTGATAACATTTGAGTCATCTCAGTTCTCCAACGTCAAAACATTATCATAGAACATATCAAATAGAGTATTAAGATATATCATCGGAACAAAATGAGTATGGCAAATTGACATTCTTTACTTTGTTAAAATGATGTTTCTATATTGTCAAAAAGAAGCTAGAAAAAGCAAATCCTTTCTTCTTTTAAGCACTTTCCTGCAAACCCTTTCATTTTTGACAAAACTTCATTCTCAGAGAAGATCCTTTTGTCAGAAATGTTCTCAACCACCACGTTTCGACGCACACATGAATTAAACAAGGAACGTGGCCTCCCCATATTTCAGAGTTCAAGTGAATCTAAATTCCGATATTCCTTACTGAATATTAGTTAGTTTGCACAGCTGCCATTTATGTTTACTGTAGGAGACCTGCTTCCCATTCTTCCAAAGAAAGAACGCAAATCCCTGCTCCAGAAATCCTGCTTGAATAGGGCTTGATAACATCTTTCCAGGAAGGAACTCCTCTTTAAGCAATGGCTTTTTAAACTTATGACCTGTTCTATGTATTTATTACCCTGTTTTAACAACACGTATGCAAGCTGCTAACCAATGTCTCCAAAATCAAATCTGCAAATGCAACTCTTCACCCACATATAGTCCATGTACTGCCCATTGCCCGTGTAGATTGCCCAGGGACGTGTGTAGTGCTCCTGGATTCAGTGGTGTTCCTCAAGCAACTCAAATATCCTTACGGCTGCCCTCTAAAGCCAAAATACCTTGAAGAGACTAGTAGGTCCTAGTTAGACATCAAGAGAAATGACTAGAACTCTAAGGTAGCTCTGCCAATTTGCTGCTCCACATCGTGCAGTTCTGATGTTTAGTGACACAACGGCAGCACAAGACAGGCAGAAGGAACACACAAGGAAACCTGGTTCTGGTACAAGCAAATACACGGGGCTCAGCTCTTCTGAAAACTCCAGTGCCGGTTCTAGAGGCAGAACATGCACAAACCCAGACTTGAGCAGGGAATGATGTGGGTTCACTCTGTCCCTGTCAAAGAGCTGTGTGGGCTTTTTCTCCTGCAAACAGTTCTGCAATCTCTAAAAAAAGAGTTTAGCCTCTGTGTTCCTGACATACGAGTTCTATAAGGAGTATTTCTGAACTGCAGGGAAGAGATCCAGCTGGATGGGAGGTGAGAATTCAAGTGTGTTCCTATCAGCAGTCTGTAGCCAAGCTCTGAGAAGTATGTTCTTTTCTGTTTTTTTGCCCTCATCTAAATAAACTTACCAACAGAGCTAAGGAAAAGAATTTTAGTAAACATCAAGAAAAATTAATTATTTCAATCAGGCTATTTTATTAGGTCTGACTGATTTATTAGTTCCACCTAATTGGTAGAATTGGTAAAGTTTTTGAGATGCTCTGATAAGAACCCAGAAATCCAGATGTGTTCTGCTTTCAGTAAATAAATAACAGCACACTCTTTCAGTTTAGATGCTTTATGCCTGAGTCAGGAAAAGAGCCACCAGAAAAGCAGGAAAGAAACAGCATAGGGTCTCCATGAAGGAGGCAGAAGAGTAAGTCCCTCAACCATTTAGACAGTCCACTTGAATGCTCAGTCCTGCTCTCTGGCAGGTTCCCAATGTTCAGAGACACAACACACAGGTCTCAGCTACACAGAGCCTGAATTGAAGCAGCTCTGCAGCCCCTTTATGCTGCCAGTGCGTACAAATGCTCTACCGAATCGCTGCATGATCACAGCATCTCCCCCCACATTTAATCCCACCAGAGATCCCAGCCTAGCAAAGGTGCTGATGTGGACACTTCAGTAAGGAGGGGACCAAGGCAGTGTTATGAGGTGCCCAACACATATTTATCTTGTGGTGTTTCTGTATTTTTGCAGTGGTCTAGAGGACCATTACATTTGCCTTGTGGTGCAGGAAGACAACCCAACAGCCATAACAAGCATCCTTCAATGATTCCTGGCTGGATTCACTCTTCTCTCTCAACTCTTTTCAGATAGCTGATGTAAACAAGCTAAAAACCATTAAAATCAGGCTTGGAACTTCCTGACAACACCTGTATGGGCTATACTGCCAGAACTGTCAGTTTTTTGCTTCCAGAGTCAGCCAGGAAGAAAAGTAGAGCATCATAATGTCTTAGATTGGGTTACTTTCTGTTTGAGACCAGGATCACCCACATCTTTCTTTACCACAAAAGCAGATAATGAGCCTGTCCATCTTGCCATATCTCCTTGGTTGAATACCAAGTCTGAATCCCACCTATAGATGTATGCATAAAGCATAAATTAAACCCTGGATATATGACAAGCCTTCACACGCTCCACAGAGGGAATGTGGAGCGGAGGACAAAACCATCCCAAGATGCCTGGTTACAGCTGCAGCGACCGGGTGGCAGAGGGGAAAAGGTGCTGGCACACGCTTTGGCTTTGGAAGAAAAAAGGACTTGGTAGATGGCGGGGAAAAGGAGAAAGAAGGCGCACAGGGCTGATGTGAACGGACATTGACAGCTTTAGGGGAGACCGAGGTTGCGGCATTGCAGGAGTTTGCAGTGCCACTGCTGCCAGGAGGATGGAAGGTTAAGATCACAGGGGGAGGGAAACAATGGGGGCAAATACAAGCAGAGAGGCTTGACTCTGCATTTCACCTGAATTCTCCCCCTTACTTAGCCACAAAGTCTGGCTTTGGCCCTATCTTCTTGTCCAGCAACAAAGTACCAACAGCTCCTTTCCACAGATCTTGCTGTCACACCCTGCTAAATCACCCTCAAAACCATCAAAAACATTGTCCTCAAAAATCACTGACAGCCCAAGACGTGATGGTAACACAACCGTATGCGTCAGCATTTAGGATCATTACTGTAAAAGGTTACAGAAGGGATTCAGGTTAATGGAGGTAATCTGTGATTATCTGATGTAACAGATTGCTCTGCCAGTGACTCATTCCTTCTGCCACAAGATATTGCAGGTTGCAGCTGCAAATAGCAAGCAGGATGGAGCCGGCTCCCAAGCTAAGATGGTCCTTGTTGTTCGGAGAAACCCCTAGAAGAGAGGGTGCCAAGCCACTGCAGGCATGTGAAAGCCCGGCAGAGCTTTACCGAGGGGAGCGGGTGGCAGCAGTCTACTACAGTCACTTATTCACGGGTGTTACTATAGCTACCGGTTGAAGGACTCAACAAAAGAAGCAGAAATGAAAAGAGAAAATCAGGAGGTAGAAGACAAAAAAGAGGAAACTTGTCGTAAAGCAAAGGAGAAGGTTCCTCTGGTTAGCTAATGAAGTGTTTCAAAAGTAGCAACTGAAAAACGAGGCTTGAAGGTTGTGTGGCGTAAGCGTCAGATGATGCAAGCAGCTGGCCCACTCCTGTCTCGCCTCTCCCACCCACCCACCCCGAGAGCTGGCGGTGGGAAGCACCATCTTCACGAACACAGAACAGCAGCTTTGCGCCAGGAATGGATTAACTATTTCCTCGTTGCTCACAAAGTCCTGAGCTTCCACTCGGTCTCCCCGCAGCCCTGGGGCCAGAATGAAAACAAGGTATTGATTTGGGCCAACGGTCCCCAGGAGCAGCATGGAAACAGGCGACGACGAACAATGATCCTACCACCAAGGAGGCCAGGAGAGAGCAAAACCCAACACTGCCATAGCCTGGAAGATCTTCTTCCAGGAAGAAACAGAAAGCATCACCATGCAGCGATCCCACACCACCCATGCTGCCGGTGTGAAGGCCCTGACTGGTTCAGAGCGATGCTGGATGCCCAAGCTAGCCCAACGCACCCAAAGCAGCTGCAGCCAGGGACAGACACTTCTAATACATACATAATTCTAAATAAATGTATAATTCCCACCCACATGCTTTCCTGACAGCCAGCTGTTCTCTTTGCTTGCTGTTATCCTCGCTGGGAGATTAATGTCACTGTCTGGGACAGCTTATTAGCAATTTTTATTACGAAGCATATACATTTGGCTGGTGGTGGGCAAAAGCTAAGCCTTTGAGTAAATAAAATACGAGGGCAGTTCTCATGGAATGACAGAGAACAGATATCTGCGGGGTCTTTACCCTGGCTCTGAAAGCCAATAATGGCAGCAGGTCAGAGATCACCAGCTTAATTGTCCGATGAATTAATGGTGACGAAAGTCTGTTTCCCCTCTTGTTAAAACTGACACCAGATATTTCAGAGAAAGCAGAAGGGTGCTTGGCCACAAAGGAATGTTTTGATGGCTGGAGCTGAGATTGTTGCCAGCCTCAGCCCGCCAGAGCAGCGCGGGCCAAACGAAGTCACTGTCGGAAACTGCTGTTGACTCCAGCATAAAACAGAACCTTCTGGGCCCAGTCAAGCAGCCACAGGTTATCCTGCTCACTTTGGAAAGATTGGTTGTTTTCTTATATTAAAAAAAAAAAATCATATCCAGATCTTTGAATATAACATGCATTAAAAAAAATAAATTGGAGGAGTGTGAGTTGCAGTATAAAAATCAGTCTGAGCTTGTTTCTTCAAGTTTTTAAGAAAAATTGAGACCAACAGAAAAAAAAATATATCAAAACACATTATAAAAAGCAATTTTTTTCTTTACATTTTCCCTCTCCAGAAAAAGTTCCTGTTTCATTGTCCTGTACAATCCCTGCTCAGCAACACGTCTTTGAGTGGAAAGTGTCATCGTGGGAGGGATACCGAAACCAGGAAATACGAGGGGACCATTTTTATCCAGTTAGTGACATTTCGCGAAGCTGGCTAACACTTTGGTATTGAAACAACTTCTTTCACAGTTAAGAATGAGATCTACTCACTATTTTTCTTCTTGTTGCTCAATCTCATTTCAATTCAGATTTCGGTAGGACAAGGATGAAAGCTTCCCTTTGTGTCAAGGCGGTTATGTCAGTTTCGAGCTGTTGTGAAACAGGCCGAAGGGCACATCTTTCCTCTTCTTCTGAATATACGGGAACCTCTCTGGTGTTCAATTTAAGCTAGGTGAACAAGGAACAAGCACCTTCTAAATTTTAAAAAATGCAGTATCAACCTACCAGTCAGTTTCTGAGATCCATAAAGTGACTTCTTACGCCATAAGTCATTCCCCTCATTATGGTACACGCTGATATCTTTAATTAATAGTGGTAATAGGTAACACTGTCGACAAGGATGTGTAACGTTGAATTAGAAGACTAAAGTTTCAATACTCTTTCAGCAGTGTACTTCCACAGAGGTCACGTCGACCAGGGAACAGACACACTAGTTTTCAAGTAAATCTATGTGCTCAGTCTCTGACTGAGCTAATTATAATGGTGCATTCAGTATTGCTGTCTTTAAGTGTCTGCCAGCATGTCCCTAACAAACCACCAGGTTCATGTTTTTCCAGCCCTGACAGAAAAGCCTGATTATCAGGTTAGAGTCAATTCTAGCTCCAGGGCTGGTGCTCCTACATCCCGCGTGAATCTGACTTGCTGAGCTTCAATTAACAACCGAGAAGTTAGCGACAAGCCACCACCGAACTGTAGATTTGCCTGCTTCTCGCTTCTGCCACTCATCAATACCTAAGGGAGGAAGGCTGCTGGGTCTGTGGGGCTAAAACAGTCTCCCCAAAGACTTAATGTGGTCCTAAAGGGCTAAGGGGGGCATCAGGCCCAGCAGCTCCAGTTTGCCTGACGCGCTGCAGAGCAAGTCCTGGTGTGAGAGCAGTTCGACCTGCCCAGCCGGAGAGCTGGCTGTCGCCATGGGCCCCGGGGCCCAGCTCCCACCCACTGAGCAAAATTAATAAAATTAATAGCTTGCTGTTTCGGAAAGGGCAGCAGTCAGGGTGCAGCCCAGGCCACCTGTGACAGTGTGGGTAGCACAGGGCAGTGCACCATTGTGACGCCAGTGGCACAGCCAGGTGTGAAGTCGGTCGCACAGAGCACGATTCTGACAAAGAAAGTATATTTACTGCTTGTGTGGCACTGAGTGTCAGCTTGGAGCTGAACAAACCTACAGGAAGACACAGTCTCAGCGGCCAGAAACATTTTCTGCTCAGGAGTTCTACAAAAATCCTTCTTTTGGGTTGCTATTATCACTCCTTTCCGGGTATCAAGGCAGAAAAAAGAAATTCAGTTATTACTTTAGGGGGCATTCTGATTTTTAAACTCACGAGAGGAAAGCACCAAGCCATTCACAGAAAACCCAGTCCCCCTTATCTCCCGCAGCTCCCCCAGCAACACAGCAAGCTCCGCACCGCGCAAAGCAACGCAGCAGCAAACACCGATCTCCGTGCCCGAGCATCCAAGCCCAAGCAGCACATGTGCTATTTTAGCTCCTCTTGGGACTGCTCTGAGAGATAACGTAATTAATATTATTTGGGTGACGGCTATTTACCGCATCCCGCTGGGAAACAGCAATCTGTGCTTATGGAACTTGAACCCAATTAATAACTCACTTCCTACCAGTTTCAGGTGTCTCCTAATTTAAAGCTAGGTTTACAGACAAAACAGATCAGTAACTCTTCCCAGTGAGCCGAACAGTATCTTAATCACTTGTGTTTAATAGGAAACAAATGACTGAGCACTGATAAAGTTCGCCATTATGCTTTTGAGGAAAAGAAAAGTGACTACAGAACAATCTGATAACGAGAGCATTTGCTTCCTGTGTAACTCGATATTTATAAACCTTCTCAGTCAGGGGGCAAAAGGAAATAATTTCAGCTTGCTGAAGTTAATGTTCCAAATTACATTTTTAAATGACAACAAAAACAGGACCCCAGCTGAAAACAGTGCTTATGGGAAAGACAGGCAGGAACAACAGGAGGCAGGAAGCCTGGAGCTCAGGCTGCCCTTGGCCGCTGCAGTGGCGCGGGCTCTCCCGCCGCCCGCGGACATGCACCGCACCGCGTGCAGAGCCGATCCGCGCTCGGCCTCACCCACAGCCACGAGGGACGTGGGCCATTAGGGGTGGAAGGTGGAAGCAAGGTTGTCCCGGTTGTCTCTTCTGCCTCTCATGGCATGATTGGATTTAACAGCCTCCCTCCGTCTCCAGTAAACACACACAGGTCTCACATGCATGAAGATATGGGATTTTTTTTTCAAGCCAAGTGCTAGACTTTCAGCCTTACCATACTGGGAATTTCAGTTCTTTTCCATGCTTTTGTATATTTAATCCTCTTGAAATGCAGGCAATGATTGCTCTACAGCCCGACTGGTGTCTCAAGAGCAGAACTAGTTCGCAACCATAACAGCCTCAAGTCCAGCTATGTCAAGCACCTGCAACTCCAGCTGATTTTATCGGGAGCCACGCATGCCAGCAAGCCCTTAAACAAGCCCCTTGAGAGAGGGAGAGATAAGGATCCTGACTGAGGAGTCCCCTCTGCACAAAACCATAAGCGCAGATTGTTTCTGGAGTAAGTGCTGGTTTCTAAGTCTTCCTGGTATGGAAGCTTTTCATGGGAGAATAACATGGGAGATGTGGAAGAGTGCTTACAATGACAGTAAAAATAAATATAAATTTTTTTTTGTATTTTATGCCTAAGAAGGCAGAGTTCTGAATTATTAAAAAAAAAAAAAAAGAAATGCTTATCTCCCAGAAGGAGAGAAGCAAAGAGAGGGAAAAAAAGCAGAAGGGGCATCTACTCGGTTTCACATTTTCCATGTTAGTAAATGACAAAGTGGTTTGCACTTTGCTGCCTTGGCTTCAGGTATCAAGTAAAACATTTTTGAGTTGCTTTTAAAGTATATTAATAAAAATAATAAAATCAACACATCCCTTGGCTTTTCAGCAGTGTCCTCTACCCAGGGACCCAAAGGCATTTTGCAAGCAAAAATAACAAAAGCTTTTCCAGCCTAAAGATGAATTTTGCCCTCACATAAATTAGCATGACTTTTACAGTCCTGTTGAGACACTCCACATGTACAACTGGGAAAAGAAACTATCACAGACAGTTTAAATGCACAGCCTTAACTAGAAAAGGCAAAATAAAACCAGACTCATTTTTTCTTGAAAAGTTTTCCAGTTGATATTGTCAGAGGACCTAAGATAACTAGGACTGTGAGATGCTAGAGGGAAAAGTATTTTTCATTTTCCACTTACTCTGTTTGTTTTAAGCAGCCCAGCTTTGCAGAGAAACAGCCCCCTGTGTGAGCTGTGCACACGCAGGTGCAGCGTGGATCCCCTCCACTAACTCTGAACTGTCGGTCACGCGTCAAGGGGGTTGCACACAACCTTCCTAGCCAGGAGGAGAACAAACGGCTGGAGAGACCAAAAGACCTGCTGAGAAAAAGGCTGACACTCACCCTTTACCAGACACCAGAGAATCCAACGGCGCCGATGTTTCATTACTTCCACTGCTCACAAGACAACTCGCTTAACATTTGGTTTTTTTTGCAATGCCTGGAGGCCAACAAACTCAGGACTTCTTTGTACAAGGCAACGCATGAACACAGATCCCATCCGCACAGATCCCATCCAGCTCACAGCACAGCAGCCAAAAGCACTCCCCGTGACATCCTGGGCCTGTTGCTGCCGCTGGGGATGCTGAAGGGTTAGGATTTCATCCCTCGTGGCTTCAGAGGGTCACCGTTTTCCCAGTCATCAACACAACTGCTTTCTGAGGAAGATCCATTTTTACAAACTTACTGGTATTACTGGAAAATCATTGAAAGTTGTCCAGAGCTGACTACATATCAAATAGATTTAATAAAAATATGAAGATAGAAGGGACATTGAAGAGTAAGGGTCAGTCAGTCCAGTTGTTTTCCTTCACTTTCACCCTGCTATCTCTTGTCTTTCCATCTTCCCCAGTTCTGTCCATCTCTATGATATCAAGCATTAACTACTTGCTTCTATTTTCCAGGTTTGTTCTCTTTTCACCTCAAAACTCTTGCTGACTATCAACATCCCCCAGCCTTTAATGCCACCTTCTGTCTCTGACCTGTTGCAAGCGATACTGCTACCCCTCACATCCTTCCAACTCTTGAAAGCAACCCTATGAACAAGGGTCTGGAGCCTGTTGTTCTTCTCTTCCCTCATTTCAGAGAAGTGCCTCTAGGAATGGACTGCAAAGACCTGTTCCCTCTCAGTTGTCCTTTCTTTCTGTGGTCCACAAACACTAAATTCTCTTCTGTGTGCTTGCACATCATCTGGTGGCCAGGACATCTAGGCCACCCATCAGGATGAGATGATGTCTCATGTTTCCTGCATGCAGGTTCCAACAACTAGGATACGTGAGTATGGGGGTTTGGAAACAGCTCCTGGCCTGTATTGAAGACACCCTGCAACAAGTCATGCCTAAACCTGATATGGACCTGCTGTAGGCCAAAACTGTGCCAAAAAACATCACAACAATAAACAGCATGGAGAATTATGCGCCAGCACTCAGCCTTCCTTCCACAGCTATCTTTAGTGCACTAGGATGATGTCCTCTGTGATACACAGAAGAAATCCTTTGTTGGTTGACTTGATCATGGCCAAAGTTTCACCATAAGCTGCCACCAGGCCTTGGCTTTGGTCAGAACCTCCAGCTCACTCCCATGAACCCAGTCATATTTGGATGTCTTTCACCCAGTGCTGAGACGGGCATGCATCTATCTCTGAAGAATAAAATATAAGGGATGCAGCCTGGCATCTAAAATCACTGGCCACAGGCCTGTTCATCCTCTTCAAGAGGACACACTAAGACAATTGAATAGAAGGAATTCATGGCAATTTGCTCACACACACAAAAAAAGCCAAGAATAGGACGTTAGTCTTGTCCTGGAATCCAAGAGAGATACAACAGCAGATGTCTTTCATCTATATGACCTTTTCCACTAAGACAAAAGGGAGACGGGATATTAAATCACAGTTTAAGATTTTTATGACTCTTGGCAAGCATTTATTTATTATGGGTTTGTTTGTTTTGGGACTTTGTTTTTAGGCAAAGGAGTGTTATTTTTTGCACTTTTCATGGAACTTCAGCTGAAATACCATAAAAACATCTCAGACAAATTTCTTTTGGGTGATTTGCACATTTTCAAAGTCACAAACTGACTCCCCTTCCAGCTCACATTGCTCAAACCAGTGTGTTTAAACCAGGACAACCATGTGACATGAAGACAGCACTTCATTTTTTCACAAAGACATGGAAAACCTCCACGGCACATGCAGTTATGTTAGGGGGACAACAAATCCTTTAACTGGCAGATCTAGATAGGGAAACGTCCTTAAAGGCCGTAGCAGGTCCGAGGCAAATCCCTCACTGACTACAGTGGAGAAGGCACAGTGACAGCAGGACACAGCACAAGGAATGTGGGAGAAAGCACAGATTTAACTGCATTTGTCTCCTTAATTTGCTTATAACCTTTGCTAGAGAAGAGCTCTCCCCACCACACTCCGCTTACCTTACAGATGACTAAGCAGATGGGAGGATAAGGATGCTACCAGGAAGGATAATCCAGAGGAAAGGACATTAATCTCAGACCCAGGGAGGATTAGTTTTAAGTCCTTCTAGCGCAGACTTCTCACGTGATTTTAGGCAAAGAGTTAGGCTATGTAAATACCTTGTGAAACTAAGGGCTCCAGCTCATGATCGCAGATGGACTCAGGTGAGATGGCTGAAGAAGATACGGGTCTGTTCACCCAGCCCCTCAGCCAAGGGCTGCTACCCCTGAGGTGCATAAGATTTCACGGGCTGGGCTCCTCATTCACAGCTGCTGAAATTCACATTACCCCACCAGGCTACAAACCGTGACTGCAGGTACATATCCCAGCTAAGCCTACCTCAGTTCTCAAGTCAGAGCCCTTCATCTTGCTCCCAATCAGTTCCTAGCACATAACATGAATCCAGAGTATTTCCTAAGCCTCCCTTTGATATCGAACCCTAAAACCAGCTGGAAATTTTCAGTGGAACATTTTTCCCTTAGAAAATTCCAGTCAGTCATAAGCAAATGTTCCACAGATGTGTCAACTCTGATAATTTTTTTTTAAAAAAGACAATAAAAAAGGTTTTAAATAAGGTTAAAATAGACTGGTTTAACTTTCGATTCCAAAATTTTTCACCCCTTTTAAAATACTGCATTATATCATACTGAATGAAACATATAGGCTGAGCTAAAATATTTTTTCTCAGCTTTATTTTTCACAGCAAATTAGAAATGGTTGCATTCCCTTTGTCTTAGAATAGAAATACGTTTTCTTGAAATTTGGGAAGAAAAACAAACAAACAAGCAAAACCCAAAAACAGGACACCAGCAAAACTTTTGGCCCTCCAAGTCTCCCTAAGGCCCTCAGCTCTCGCAATCCCGGGGGCAGGTGAGGACAGGCTGGAACTCCGCGTGTTCTTTCTGAGTGACTAAAACACGACATGGGCCAAATGCAACCACATGATACTTCCCAAAATGAGAACACATATGGCTGAGCATTTCTGAAAAGTCAAAATCTACTTGCACTGAAATCAATGGGCGTTTCACTCTTGACTTCTGTGGAAGCAGGGTTAAGTCAACACTGGGTAAGACGGGAAAATCCCAATCAGAGATCAAGCAGAGTGTTCTCCCTAAAGATTATTCATAAAGTGTGTGCAGACGTCACGAGAAAACAGAAGGTGCTACAGAGCTGTTATTTTTAAGCTGAGGGTGTGAAAATAGGCAGTAAAGTGTAGAGCAGAACTTCTTATGTTGCTTTGTCACCATTCTTGCTAAGGAGCACAGGGAAATTATTTTAAAGAGAAAAAAATTTCTATTTATCTCTCTTCTTCAGTTCAGAATAGATTTAATTTTTAATTTTATGTGAACTTTAGGTGTTTTTAATACTTCTGAATTTTGTGAGACTATTTCTTTCTGAATATCATTTGTCTAAGACCCACTCTATTTTCAGAACCATCAAAAATGCCCAAGAATCGTTCTTTAAACTATCTAGAAGACATCAGAAGATATGTTCTCTGGTCCCTAGTCTTGTACAGAATTTAAATCAGGTCCTAGCTGCCTGCACTGCCTTTGCAGAACTGGATACCGTGTCTACCTTCTTTGGCGAAGAGCGATCAATTTGGAAAAGCCAAGGCAGCCGCTGAAGTGGATCACAGGGAGCATCTGTGCACAAAGATGGAAACCAGTTCTAATCATCAGTATCGCAGGGCTGTAATTCTCAAATCCAGGCATGAGCAATCATCAGTGTAAGAGTGTAATTTATTCCTTGCAGTCAGACACAAGATGGATATCCCATTGGGCATCAGTTAGACTGTTATACTCATTTTAGAAGGCTTAGCAAGACCACTTATCATGTATGAAACAATACTAACGGCAGGCGGCTTGAGCCATCGGATGAGCTTAACAAAGGGCTTGACTAAAGTTAGCAATGGGCTCTCATCATGCATGAGGTGGAAAAAGCTGCCGCGTAAATGAAAGTGTAGCAGTTTCTTGGGCTTTTGATACTATAACCTTCATATGCTTCAAGTTTCTCTATCAGTATATAAAATCTCATGCATGGAAACTTTTGGAGTATACCGCTTATTTCAACAATGAAACGAAAATATAAACAATAAAAATGTAAGATTTCAACACCAGGACCTTAGATTAATATTTAATCTAACTGACAGCACTCAGGAATAGTCCTGTCTCAATTACTCTTAATAATTCCCATGACTCACCTGTCTGACAATTAACAGAGAAAAAAAACCCAGACGCATGTCTGTATCTCAGACCTGGCATTATAGCCACCATTTCGAGAAGTGCCCTAGCAGTTTACAGTTTTTAATCAACAGAGCCTGATCCAAGAGCCAGGACTTTAATTTGCTATCCACCCGGAGGGAGATGCTCCCCAAACACCGTCCCTTCCTTCCTCGTTGCTGCTTTTCCTATCCCAGCGTTGAGCAGCCTCGGCTGCCCGGTTTGTGAAGCTGGACAAAAGCAGCCACTCAGTGTGGTTTGGCAGAGGTGTAAAATATATCAGAAAGGAATTTGGTTTTCGCTCAGCCCAGCAGTCCCAAGCGCAACTGTGAGACCCGTGATTAGGGCTTGCGGAGAACACACATCGTTACAGCTTTACCCTTGGGCATTCACCAAAAGAGAGGTTTGTTTTTCTAATTGGCTCAATATTTTGAGAAGGTAAACGGTGAATAATAACAGCCTCGGCAGCAACATGAGACAGGATGAAAGCAATACAAACTAACCCATTTACGCTCTAGGCTTCATGGCGTGAGCCACACGCTGACTGACTTCCAACCCCAGGAGGAAACCGTCCTGTAGAAGACATCCTCCCGGGGACACCTCCTCTGCCTTCGGTCACCTCGTTTGGCTTTTGGCCTCGGTGAACTATGGTATATTTCTGTACAACTCCAAACCTCATTTGCAGAGTGATAAGTTTCCTGCAGAGTGAGGAACTCACTTCCTTTATTGTGAAGAAGAAATAAACAGTTCTTTGAGGTAAATGGCAATATTTCATTGGCATGAGCTGGACGCTGTTCCAAAGTTTATGCTAGGTAAAATGTTAATTTCTGCAAAGCATTTCCTCACCAAAAGCAGCTTTATAAATGGAATTTGATAATAACAACAAATCTGATATTTTCTTCAGAGATTCTTAAACCTATGTACTTGATCCTCGCAAATAAAAGGGGAAAAAAAATCAAAACAGCAACATCCATCATTAGGTTTAACACAATTGGCCATATTTAACCTCTAATAATTTAACTATGCAGAGTACCTTTCACTCATAAAAGTTGCAGTAAATGTAATGCAATCTATAAATATCCCTGAGGCCGCCGATGGCTGAGCTGCGGAGTTTGACCTCCAGGTTTCTGATTTAAACGCCCGGGGTTCCGAGCACAGCGCGCTGCAGACATTGACTGCTGTCGGGGCGCAGCGCTGACAGATGTCCCTTTCTGGATCTGCAAGGGGGAATGAATGAAAAGCCTCCACGCCATTCATGACTGCCAAACAGCACATTTTTAAATGCAACCGAGAGTCGCATCCTTCTACAGCCTGCTGATACAGCTCCAAATATCCCCCCTGCCAGCAGTCTACCTTTTTATTTTTCTACGCACGCCACAGTTTCAAGTCTTTTTGCTTTTATGCAAAAGCATAGAGCCTTCTTGCCTCGACGCCAGGGACATAATTCTCTTGCTTGCAGGGCAGAGTGTGACCTCAGTCTTCTGCTCTCCCTGAAAGAGCGTATCTTCCATTGACGTCAAGGGCTCTGCACACGGAGGGAGGGAGATAAGCATACTGGAGGCAAGAGCAGCTCCGTCAATAAGAACGGAGAATTCTGCTGTAGGAATTTACAAGCCTCTCACAGTCTCCTCTCTTGATTAAAGCCGGTGGGATTATTACACAAATTCAGCTGCTGAGTCCTGGCTATCGGAAAGCTGCCTCATGCAGGGCTCTCTGCTGTTAACCCATCCTGGTTGTCTGGCCAAGACAAAAACCACCATTATCTGCAAAAAGCAGGTCAGCTGTAAAAAGGGTTGTGTCGGAGGGGAGTCGCTGACAGCTCTCTGCGTGGCATGTCACACCTGTGAGCTCTGAAAAACCTACCTCCTGCTTGGGGTGCAGATTTTAAGCAATATGGACTGGTGGGTTAAAATAGGAGGGGTTATACCCAGTCTTAACCATTGGTTTACTGAGAAAAAAGAAAAGGGCACGTGTATGGGGCTCAGCGTAGTGCTGCAGACGAGCTCTACGTGAACCAGTAACCTAAGTAGGGGTAGGGCACGTGCAGCACAAGGGCTCCCTGGGAGCACGGATGCACCAGCTAAGAGCCCCCGCTAATTAGCCCGGGCACAATGCCACCCTGATGTGGCACCGATCTTTACAGGGCTGCAGCAAACCTGCTCCGTGCAGGGTCAGGGATCTTCGCATCACAGAATCATAGAATCTTTAAGGTTGGAAAAGACTTCCAAGATCATCAACCTAACACCACCATCTCCTGAAGTGCCACATCTACACGTTCTTTGAACGCCTCCAGGGATGGTGACTCCACCACTTCCTTGGGCAGCCTGTTGCAGTGCCTGACCACTCTTCCAGTAAAGAAATTTTTTCCTAATATCCAATCAAAACCTGCCCAGAGTCAGCAAAGGGACAACAGTCTCACATGCCAGCGTGTTTCCCTCTGCAGTGGTGTTTGTCAGCCTCACTTTGCTCCTAGTTCTTCTGGGACCTAAGGACCAGGAGGCAACCTTGAGTTGCCCAGTTTAGACATACCCCAGCACCTTCAGAAATGCACCCAGAGAATAGAGCACCTTGCACAAATACCAGTCTTTGGAGAAAAGATGCTTATTACAAACATCATTACAGCAACAACAGACCAACAGCACGATATGATTACACTATGGTGTACACTTAACCAGGATCATCTAAAGTTAAGTTTGTGTGTAAGTTTTCCCGTACTCTCACGCACAATGCTGTTTCACACTCACTTTTGTGCTGCATGTGCATTGGGTATGTTTTATCTTCACTGTTCCATGTGTCACCTTTACGGGCGCTGTAGCTGTAAAGTAGTAACGGCTGCACGTTGCTAGTGAGTTTTGGTCACAAGCAAGAGACAACACAGGTTTGAAAAGATGCATGTATAATAGCTAAATGCCCGTTTTCTGTAGCAAAATCTGGAGGGAAGGGAATGCTGTTAGTATGCCAGAAAGTACAACCAGTGATTGTCACAGCTGGACTGCCGTACCTGGTGGGATATCGTGCTAGAAACTTCTGAACATGAGGCCTAGGTAGGACCCCCTAAGAAAGCAATGCCCGTCTGCACAGACGGTGTATCGCCTGACAGAATCTAAGACATATTACTGACTGTACACTTAAAGCCTGAACAAGGAGGCATAGACAAAAGGTGAATTTTCAGCCTGATCTCTTTGACGTTCTGGTGTTACATACCAGCACAGCAAACGTCGCAGGTCCTGCCAAAAGCTCTAAGGACCAGGGAGCAGGGCTGTTTATGGGCTCATGGAGAAATTCCACAAAGCAAAAAAAACCCAAACCAAACCCTTGCTTAGATAAAAGGTAAACATTGTGGATGAAATATGAATGGACAGAAACTTATAAAGGCCCTTACCAGCTCAGCCTACCTCAGGGTCAAAGCTCATTCATAAATGTTTTGGTATTGCAAAGGAAGGAACAAGATACCCATTTACAGCCGAGAGCCCCCAGATGATCAGCTTTGACATACGAAAGACAACACTGGTGTGGGTTTCAGATGATTCACATACACAGCTGTAAGTTATCGGTTAAGGTTTCTCAGCCTCTATCACAACATTTGTTCATTGTTTCTTCTTGATACTTCAGAAAACAGCACTGAAAATGCCTACTAAAGTGTTTAATAAGAAGCTGGGGAAGAGATAAATGATAGATCATATCCTGAAGCACAAGATCTCATTTTCATTTTCTTACTCTTCCTACGCAAAACCACAAACTTTATAAATCATGATAGTACCAAGATTTTTCAAAATCTTCCTAAAAACTATGACTCCCTGCCAAAAAGCTGCAGCAGTGAGTTCCCTGGGTTGACTGCTCTTACGTATTAATTTTTTCAACCATTAACTGTCATTCTGTTCTTTTCAGCATATTGGAATATGTTTTGAAGACAGAAAAAACAAGGAAAAAAGTGATACTAAAGAATCGGTATGATTTTATGCAGTATTTTTTATATTCTCTATTACCATTTTTTTTTAAAAAAAGGGCACATATGAATTTCAAAAATATTCCGATCAATTAAATTAAGGCATTTCCTCCAGTTCTCCTTTTTTCCCTCCCCTTAGGATTTTACATAAATTGCTGGTTGTCTAGATGCCAGGGGAAATAAAGAATTAAAATACAGAGCCATCCAAAACATCCTCAAGACCGTAGACTGACACTGTGGTTTCTGTCAGCGACCACACTTTCATCTTATTGGGATGCCCTTGAAAAAAACTACCGCTGTCGGAAGCAAAACCTGTGCCCAATTCATGGAATACATGAATGCAATATAAACCCTCACAGGCCAAGAAATTCCACAGACACCGCATGGATTAGCTGTGATAACATCTTTTCCCATAATATTGAACGGCGATGGAAATAAAAGACGAATGTTTTTAACGTTTAGAAATCCAGGGCCAGTCCAGCCGCTGAAGTCGGGCAGTGTGTGTGCTGCTGCCCAAAAGCTGGCTTGCCTCATAGTGGAAAAATCTACCTCATGGACAGAGATCTGAGGAGAGCACAGAGCCTTCACAGCAGCACAGCAGCATCTCTTTGACAATTGCTCTTCTTGCACCTCAGCCACTAGAGGTTTATGCTTCGTGCATACTTCAGCAGAACAGCCCTTGGGCTTCTCTAATTTGTTCCTTAGGACTGGACCAACACAGTCCAGATCCAGGGAGGGGAAACTTTGAATCCATGTTGCACCCATCGCCACATTTTCCTTCTGCTTTAAAAACCCCTCAGCCATAGGTGAGATTCTCTTTCCCAAGAACATGACAGTTGCAGACAGAGATAGCTGGAGAGACATGGCATCAAATAGGTTCCTCGTTGATTTAAATAAATCCCATAAGTAACTTGATTCACCAGGCCACATTTTTTGTATTCCAGTTCTCTTGTCTTCGCATTGCAAGGGCTGCAACTCTTGGCAGCGTAGGATGTTCTTTCCCCGGCTTCTGTCCTGACACATTGGTCAGTGCCATGAGATGTGCCTGCTGCAGAGCAAAGGCCATGTTTGAACCACTGCTACATGGAACACAATACATGTACTAGGTATTTCCAAGCATTCTCTTAACCCACCTTGACCAGGACACCCTGAGAAGCACGACCCTTCAAATACCACCAAGAAGGTGGGACACAGACATTGGGATGGCCTCCAAAGCAGCACTGCAGCATGTCTGTGAGTGTGACGGTCAAAAAAGGAGATAATACATTTGAGGTGGTGAGTTTGCTGGAAAGCATAGCTCAATGCAAAAGGTAGTCAGTTCCTCCCTCTTCAGGGCGTGCTTTCCAGATGGCAGAGCCCCTTCCACATCCCTCAGGCTTGCTCCAGAGGGCAACACCTGAAGGACCAGTGCAGAGGTACACATCCAAAACTCCTCAGCTGTGATACCTTTCCCTAGTCACACAAGTACGCTTCTCATCGCATCTTTATGTGAAACCCTGCAGAGCAACATAATTGCACTCCTGCTAATTTCCTGTTCATCATGTATTAGCATCTTGTGTCCCGTAGAGAGCTCTTCGCATCCCGTAGGCAGGATGTTGGTCAGTGAAGTGAGGAAGCTTCCAGGTCTCCATAATCCACCCCTGGCTGAGACTCTCCTGAACACCCTGATGCAAACCCAAGGAGGGCTATTTCAAGAATTTTTGTGGTCTTATTTGTTACTGCATGTGGAGATGACACCACGTATCACATTCATCTCTGGTGCTGCTCTCACCTCAGCCAAGTGACGGGCAGGGTGGACTCATCCCCAGCCTGTCCTCAGCTGACACCTGGATACCACACACAGACAACAGAGAAGCTGAAAGCTCTCTGGGGCTGTGTTCACACTTTAGGTCAAGCAGCACTGTCCCATCCCCTCCCAGAAGCTCTCAGGAGTTTTCCACACTCTGCTGATCCCTTCACACCGCACTCGGCCAGGCCGCAGCAGCTCACTGCAGCCAGATGCAAGGGAGACTTCCCACAGTAAGCTCAAAGAGCCCAGCGAAGAATTTACGACAGCTCCCTCCTGCAGCCCAGATAAAGCAGGAGGGAGAAGCAGCGACTCACACAGTCACTGCTGGACGGCAGCAAGTTCAAACAGACATGCGATGGGCCACAGCCACAAAAGACCGGGAAGGAGAGCCATGTTTCTAGCCCCAGGTGTGAGCTCCTTCCCCAGAAAACAGATTTCACGCTCCTCAGTGGGTTTTTGGCAGCCTTCGCTGAGGCCTGTCAGTGAGAACGGCAAGGTGCCTGGTCAGGAGCTGGCTCCAGGCCTGTTCCTGGCCACACGAGCCAAGTCAGATGTGACTGCACGTCTCAGACAGCTCCTCGTCTGTGGCACAGGAACGGGCCCTTCCTCCCACCACACGTATGCAGTAAACGTATGTCGTTCCATGGAAAGATGTGTCTTCAGACCTCCTAGGCCAAAACACATTTGGCAACAGAGGATTTTCAAGTATAGGACTCAAAAAACCAATAAAGTCTCAGGTCTGAAACGGCAGGCAGGATGAACGCAGATGGACCTTACTTCTCTGAGGAGATTCTGTGGGCATACAAAGGACACCAGACATGAGACTGAAGGAGACGGGCCGTTAAGCCGTTCCGCAACAGTTGTTCATACGCCGTGACCTGCGCAGTACAATCGTCATGTCTGGTGACTTTGGCACTTTAAATTTTTTAAGTTTAAAATTTTAAGTTTAAATCTCAGTGACAAGGAGGGGATGGGGGCTCTCTGCCTATGGAGGCACTTTGAAAATGTTGCCCAAAGCCTCAAAGATTCTTCAAGAGGACTGGATGAGTCAGGGCCACCAGTGCTGACACACAGCATCTTCACCAGTTTAAAGCCAGTTCAGACTGGCAGACCATAATTTCCACGCAGAGAGCCTCTTCCTATAATCTCAGTGTAATTTAGAAAACCTTAGTAGTAACTTCAGCACTCATAGAAGTCTGATTCAATGACCAAAGGTGTTATTTTGAAATAAACAGAAGACATCATGCAGCTGCTACATAGAAAACACCCTAAACATGCTTTAAGAACAGGGTTACTAAATGGGCTTGATGGTACCTGTTGGGATCCTGGTGCATCGCTCTTGGCCCTGCTCTGGTCTCACCAGGACAACCATGACCCTTCATGAGCCAACTCATGCAGCAGAAAGGGGAGGGAGGTTTTACCGCTAAACCTCTAGTAAAGATTTACATGGAACGACTGAAATAAAGAGAAAATTCACACTCACTGACTGATGAAGCACTAAAAAGCAATAAACTGTGATGTGCCAGTGAAGAGAAAGAAAACATCTAAAAGGCAGGCAACAGTGCAAGGGAAGGAGAGAGATCCTCTACAAAGACAGCAGCAGGCAAATTAGAGAAAGAACATAGAGGCGGATGTTAGAAAAATATAATGTTCCTGTGGGTGTATCACTTATCAGCCATTCTTGCACATAAAACACATTTTTTCAACATTTAGAAAAGAACAAGAATAACTGATCCGTAATTAACAGAAATAAAGGCCTGGCCCAGTTACTAGGCTAGAATAACATGCTTGCAAAAGTGAATTTTGCTGAAATATTGGCATTAGTAAGGGCATGGCTGCTGCAGGAAGAGGGCAAATCCAGAATAATTGTACCAGTCTGCCCACTAAGAGCCACCCAGCTGGAGACCCCATTTAATAAGCCAGTTAAATCCTATTTAACAAGCCATTTAACAACAATATGACCCCACTGAAGGGAAATCCTGGGGGAACAATTTTGCATATTTCATACGGGCACCTTTTGCATATCCTGCTGCCAGTGTTTCCTTCTATGTCCTCCTTCCTGGAGCTCCCTAAGGAAGGAAATCCCATGGCATAGCCACAGATGGGTTTACAGTTTAAACAGGAATTGCCTTGCTAGTCTCTCCTGTCCTCGTCTCTCACTGGCACAAACCCACACTCCAAAGGAAGAAGATATCTAGCTCCATAGTTCCTATGTCTCTCTCGGCAGCCTGCAGCCTCGCAAGTCTTTTTGTTTTGATGGTTATCAGCCTATGTCAAGCCATGAAAGTCTGCTTCCTACCATCAACCTGTCCCCGAATTCGCTGATTCTAAATGACAAACTGCGACCCTAAGCTCTAGATGACACCATCATCGGAGCAGCACCCTCTCTACAGCATGGTCTTCTACCTCCTCCTCCTGTCTCAGCCTCCTGTTTTCATCCCCAACCTGTGCCAGCCGATGGAAAGCCAGGAATGCGGGCAAAGCTACCACCCCCTTCAGTGGGTTGATTCTTCAAAGCAACGAGAACAACAAAGGGCAGCAATTTATCAGGAAAATATCAGCTGTCAAGAAAAGCAAATGCAAATCATTTCTCTGCTGACTGTTCCTTTCACGACTGCTGCGCAATTGTCTTGTTGATTCCCACAGCTGGATGCTGTAGCTTTCTCCTTGGCATAAGTAATTGAAAGTGATGCTAGAACAACCTGAGTAAATTGAAATTGATTTCACCAACTGTGTATGTGTGTGCCAATGACACGTGTCGTTTTTTCCTCCTCCCCCATTGTCCACTAGTACGTTCTCCAGCCCAGCAGCTGTTGACATTTTGTCTGATGGCATATTTTCCCACTGGGAAATGATGCTTCCTTTAAATTCAAATGTTCCGTGAGAAGGTATACAATTTTTCAACCTTTTCAGTAAAAATGATCAAAACAATTCAGATTTGACTGGTCTGGAATATTGCAATTTGATAAGGTCAAAAAGCATCATCTTCACTTCATCATTTAGATTTCTACGTTATTATAAAGTCATATAACTGAACACCAGCTGATCCAGGAGGAAAGCTAAATATCTCAGTCTCATAAAAATATTTCACTGAAATACTAAACAATGGCAAAATGTGAGAGAGGAGAAACCTTTTCTGAAAAGAAATTGCGCAATTTGTGCCCACGGGAAATTTCACAGCTTTCAGTATTTGTTCTAATTGGAATTTCATTCACTTCAACAGGAATGCCCATGGGATAGGATTTCCCTGTCCCAACCAGACCACAGCAGCCTGCAGTCCCGACCATGGGATTACTAGGTAGGCACATCTGCAGAATGGATTGCTGAAGAAACTTCTCTCTTGTTGCCCTCACACACCAACAAATCTTCATTTGGCAAAAGAAGAATGGATGGACTCTATCAGCGGTTCTGGGCTTTGCTGCAACCAACTTGCCTGGTGCCTCGCTGCTCTCATCCTTCTTCTGCCTCCTCATCCATCTCCTCCTCCATCCTTCCCTTTCCCAGCCTAGAAGCCACAGTCTGTACTTGACTGTTTTGCTCTTTTCCAGCTCAAAAGTGTGCTGGGGGTCTTGCAAGAGGGTTTGTGGCTGTGCTGTGTTTGTCTTAACCCACACAAGGTGAAGAGTGGGCAGTGTTGCACAGCCACGTGCTTGGCTGGCCATGTCTCAGGCTCCGTTAGTGCCACGCATTTAACTGCACTCTTCCTGCATCAGCTTTCACTTCTAATTTCTATGTCCATTTTGCAACTTCTCTACACCTTCAGAGGACGCTCTCTGACCCTCCAGAAGATACTTACCATTTCTCTAACAGCTTTGCAGAACTTTAAAGAATTTTCTTTCAAAACAGATTTACAGGCACCCACCTCCTGCTCCATTAACCTTTAGTGCTTCCATTTTCTTCATCGTGTTTGGTGAGTGCATGCACTGGTCTGGGCAAACGAAAGCTAAGCATCTCTGTAGCTATGGGCTTCTCATACGGCAGTGTCGAGAGTCTAACTACCTAGGGGGTCTTTCAAGAAATTTCTCTGGTATGAAAATTTTTCTTGCAATTGATATTTTAACATGTAATAGCTGTATTTAAAACAACAAGTAAACAAAACACCAATTGTTTTGGCACACCTGAGCAAACGATTGAAGTCTAACCTAGATCAAAAATTTTTAATTACAGTATTAAAAAAGGCATTATCAACTAAATACAGCAACTGGAGGCAGCTCATGAATATGCAAATTACCTGACAAAACCTTTCTGTAAATGCTTCAGTAATTTTCAGAGATAAACCCCGAACAGGCTGCCTCTTTCATTTGCAGTTTTATTTGTTGATAAATATCCAGTGCTCTCTACTGCATTTTTAGGAAATGCTTTTAATGCAGTCATCATTTAAAAGCACTTCTTGTAGATGAAATGCGTTAAATATACCCAAGGTTCTCCTCCTGCATTAAAGGGCATTTTGAAGCCTGAAGTACAAATTTTTTTATTTCCTTTTATTGTTTAACATAGTAAGTGAAGACAAGTCACCTTGGGCCTCAACGTCTGGCAGGCCATAATGTAGCAAAAGTCATAAAAGCAAACACAAAATCAAACCTTGAAATTTTATGGCCATCCAGGACAAAACTTGGGCAAGTAAAGACCTCAAGGAATTTTAAAAAGCTGCATTGATGTTGCCTCACAGACTACAGTGGGAGCTTCATCTTTGTCTTCAGCTGAAAGAGTGAGCGAAGCTGAAGACAGGGAATATCCAGTGTCAGAGGTGTGTTCAAATGCTCTGCCAAGGCACTTCAGGTTGTCCTGAAGATGAACACCAGGCTGCTTTCAGCAAGATGTGCTTTGAAGTTGAGAGATGACTGTGTGTTGAAGTCAACAGGAACCCTTCAATCGCTTCGAAACGAAACCGGTTCCTATCTGACCTTCTCGCCTGGAAAGCCTCAGCACTGTATGTCCTCTTCTGCTACCTAAGGGGATGCAAATAGTCTCCCCAAGATCAAATATATGAGATAGTATCTCCCCTTTCTCACCCATGACTATAATAATCTCCGCTACTGACACAAGATTCATTAGAGAAGGAATTAGAAAAGTGTGACCAATTAATGTGTGTTCCAAAGAGAACTTGCTTTACAATCACTCGTCTTCATTTAACAAGGTACTGAGCAGATCTCCACCTATGTGAGTAGAAGAAAGCTGTGGACAGGTCAAGCAAACTTCAGGCAGAGCAAGCCTGACAAGCCTTCGTCCTGAGCCCTTTCAAACTCAGAGGGTGTGCATTTATTACGCCAGGTCAGGGTATTTGAGGAAAACTAGAATGCATTAGTCAAACATTTGAAAACATGAGTCCTGCCCCGGTGTATCAGTGGGTAAGAAAGGATGGTTTGAGTCAGAGGAGAGCTCTGGCACAGGAACAAACAATTGTTAATTGGCCGTGGATACATTCTAAGTTAGAAAAAGAAGAAAAGCACTTAGGATCTGGAACAATAAGAACAGTGAAGGCAAAAAATCTTCACTAGTTTTAAGATGGACTGCCATCAGGTGAGAAAGGGAGTGTTTGGACATTACACGGCAGGTGCAGGGACAGGACGCAGTAACACAAGAAAGGCTTCTCCAGGCTTACTGATTTGGGGATGGGGGAAAGGAAGGGAACCAAATATAAGTTTTCACAACAAACATTTACACAATGTAAGTAATAGTCTGGCTCCCCTACCCTGGACGATGTTTAACACACTCTTTGGAGGTTTATAGATTCTGCACAAACATGAGGAGCCACAGGACCTGTAAGAACATTGATATGGGACAAAACCCAAGCACTTAGAAATGCAATTGAAATCTCTCTATCTAGGGACTGCTCTTCTCCAAGCAGGTATCAGGCACTAGCTACCATTCTAATGTATTTCATCTCATGAATCATATCTTTGCACAGAGATTTTCCACCATTCCCTCTAGCACTCCCTCTCACAGAGTCCACCTCACCTGACCACATCCAACGAATGCATTAGTACAAGCACCAGTGCAGCCAGAAAATAACATCAACACCCCACATAAACCCATAGCTTTGTCAAAGAGCTGCTGGGTTAGGCTGTTGTGGAGCTGAGGTACACAGGAAAGGACCCCAGATAAATTACCCCGATTTCTGGAAACCTGTGTCTTCCTTCGGTGTATTTCTATATGCAACTATTGTGCACATCAGAAGCTTCAAACATGTTTGTTCAAACTGTTATTTCACAGCTTGACCACAGCTTCTCGTTTTACAAGAGGAAGCAGAGCTTCAAGAAGGTGGCAATTAGCTCTGTAGCCCCAAGACACACGTGGCTTTGGTAATTTTGTGGAAGCTCTCCACGACCTGGGAATGCCTGTGGCTCATACTGGTGGGGGTGCAATTGCAGCCCCCATATTTGGGGGATAGGGAGGGAGAGGAAGAAACTCTGGTCTAAACCAAGAATGGTCAGGAATGCTTTGGGATTTTAAAAGAAGAGGGGACAATGTCTCACCTTGGTGTGCCATAGTTTCAGTCCATTGGATAAAGAGAATATTAGAAAATCTTAAAAAATAATTTTAAAAAAGTATTTATAACGCGTATCTGTTCCTCCCATATGTAAACAAGGCAGGACACACGCACCTAATGCTCAGACATGTGGATGCTCAAACAGATCCTGTCCCTCTCCTCTGTCTTTCTTTTTTTTTATTGCCTCAGACTGCAAACTATTTGATCATAAACAGTTTATTCCCATGTTTTTTCACAGCAGCCAAGGTGGCAGGGCTCCAGTTTTGTTTAGGACTTGGAGTGACGGCTACGATGAACACACTACACCAAATAATTTAGGAAGGCAGCACTTATGTAAACACACATGTGAGATCCAGAGGAGGCTCGGGCAGAGCCTGTGATACTCGTATCACCGGAAACCGAGAACATCCTGGCTATGTGCAGTTTCTCAAGAAAAGAACGTGTGTGTGTAATTATCATGCTGCCCAGCAGGCTTATTTTTTCATTTTCCATCTCTGAAGTAGGATGTGCATTTCCCACCTCACAGAGATGGAAAAACCCCCAGTGACTTTCTTTTCCTGCTCTGACTGCCAGGCAACTGTCAGATGAAGGGATTAAGATACATTTTCCTCAAGGTCCAGCCAATCTCATCTGGCTTCACACACAGCTATTTGTAATTACTTCTCTTTTCCCTTAAAACCAACATAACTTTCCCCTAGAATTAGAGTCAGTTATACCGCTTAATGCAGAAAGCCAAGGGTTTTTTTCACATGAAGTTCATTCTGCTCTTAAAAATAATTAATTTCCAGCACTGAAGTGAAAACAATTGACTTTGTATCAGAGTGATAACATATCAAAAAAGGACTACAGCGCTGAGGCAAAGGTCCTGAGCAACACGCAAAACATCAGAGTTGATTTGTACGTTCAATTTTAATATTTAGCATCTTTAGGCAGCACTTGGTGTACATCTTGAGAGGTATGCTAAACTTAACAGGACTTAATGATGCGGCTGTAAGCGGCACTGGCGTGAAGCAGAATACCCCGAGCACTCCCTGTCTCCCAGGGAAAAGAAATGACTTTTCAGCCGTCTTTCCAGTAAAGCCATCCCAGCCTGGCCCACACACGTGACTTTCTATCAGCGCCGTGAGTATGTGGCGGCTGAAATGCAGGGATATTGATGGGTAATTTTATGAGTCCTTCTGCCAATTAATGCTTCTACAATGCATTTGATAGGAGTGCTGAGAGATGCTGACCGTTTGCGACGCCCTCTTGCTTTACCGGGATGGGAAAGTACTCAGGACGTCTCAGGATGTGTCCTCACTGACAAAGAGTGAAATGCCCTTTTCAGCTTGCTGGGAAGAAAAATAATAAAAGGCAAAAGCAACACCTGAAGCAGGGTAAGGTTCAGAGAATGGCTGTAAGGCTGTGCCGTTAAAAGTCATAATTAGAAGACGAGTCCTTGGCATCCACAAGCTCTGACTCCCTCTGATTGGAGACAGCCTTGTCACTGACTCGTGACTCATTTCCTAATAGGGAACAATAAATAACACTGGAATCCCCAAATACCTATTTTCAGCCTTCTGATTAAACTGAGGCTGTGGAAGAAGAAATGTCTCCTCTCTTGCAAGATGACAACAAAGGAATTAAAAGCTCAAATATCTAATACGGATCAGTTCTTCCCAAAAAAAAAAAAAAAATTGAAAGCTGAATATTAAGCAGGTCCAGCTGGCCCTGTCCCAAGCAGTGGGGACCTGCTGTGCTTCAGAATGGCCTGAAGATTTGTTTCTGCAAGCAGAGGATTGTTTTTTTTTTTACAGCTTTCCTAAAATCCCAAACCACTCTTGGATGGAAAGGACACTGTAAGTGCTACTGATGTTACTGTGCTTGGGGGGATGGAGGAGGGAGGTGTCGGCAGAGGATGAAACACGGGGTCTCTGCGTGCCCAAACACAAAGGCAGAGCCAACACACCAGCCTGTAGAAGGTGTGTCCACCCCGGCTACGGCACCGCGGTTCCTCTTGGGTAACAGATAGCACCACATCAGCTGGCCCACACTGACGCGGGAAATGGCAAGTCTCTCCCCATATGTACACATTCTATAGGTGAATATATAGTGGGTGGGGAGGAGGGGTGCTGGGAGGAGGCAGGGTGAGGTTCCTTACATACATAGACTTGGCAAACTGAGATTATTCAAGCAAAACTTCGATTCCCGTTTTGGATGTTGGATCTCAGTGCTGACGTAAATGAAATTTAAATTCACCTATTGCTGGATACAACTTTGCCTTCAGGTCTTTTAAAAAAGGCTCTGCCACAAAGCAGGGAAATGGAAAACACTTGAAAAAAAAATAATAAAAAGGCTGCAGATGTTCTAAATTACTCATTACCAACATGCATAATCCTCCCTACTCAGTCTGTGGGCACCATAATTTTAATCCTCCCTCTCCCCTTGGGTTATACAATGCTTTGCGTACTTACTTCCGTTGAAGTCTGGTAGCAACAGAACTAACCCTGGGCCAGACGACCTTTATGTAACATGGGGCTGGTGGTGGCCAAGCCGCTCGCGCCCAGCAGCTCAACCACAGGCGCAACCACGCCGTATCCGGCCCCTCGCTGCCGCGCGTGAGCACAGGGCTGCCGGGCGCTCGCACAAAGGCGCTGCTGCTCAATAATGCTTTTCTCTCCTCCATCCTCACATTCTCGTTTTCCAGCGGTAACAGAGAGGAAAGCACAAATAAGCATTTAATACCGTCAGCTCAGCCTCACTCTGCAGAACTTGAATATCTTCCTCCCACTCTTTTTTTTTTTTTTTTAAATAATAATAATATTGAAACATCCCTACCAGCCAGAGCTGGAAGGGTGAGTTCGTGAAGCACTACTAAGCCCTCACCCACTGCAGCAAGGAAAGCCGGGCAAGTATCTCACAAAAAGGAGCTGGGCATTTTGTTTCCAGTCTGGAGAAAGAACAGGACCCTGGACTGGGAGGCAGCCTGGTGTAAGGGAACTCTGGCTACAGAGACCTGGGCAGAGACCTAGGGATAGGGACAAACAGTGGGGTTTTAAAAATGTACAAATGCATAAAAGCACTCCTGTAGGCACAGCCGGAATCCTGCCGGCAACGGCGGCCACAGAATAAACATGACAACTAGGACTTGACATGAGGCACAAGCAAATGTTTCTAAGGCTCTAAAGCAGCAGCGGAGAGCAGCCGTACGGAGCTCAACCAGCACATGCCACAAAGCACATACACACGCCGCGCACTCGCAGGGTACGCACAGCCTGCACCTAAAATAGGGGCCATTCCGCTGAAAGAAGGTTTTCGAGAGACTGCGGATAATGAGAGCGAGGAGATGAACGTGGCAGATGCTAGTAAGTGTCAAGGCGACACCCGCTTGGATGCTAGTGGAGATCAGCTGGAGATGGCAGGGATGGGAGCACGGCCTCACGCGCAGGCTCAGAAAGGGACCCTGGTAAAAGCACCCCAGGACCATCGATGGAGAGTTCAGGGGAGCAGAGGCACTGGTCACTGGAAAGCTGAGCTGGCAGGAAGGGGACTTCTGCAAGCAAGGTGAGTCAACAGCTCAGGACTTCAAAATGCCAAGCCCTCCATTACAGGAGTGGCAAGGAGGAAGGATTTATGGCAGCTGGCATTTCTAGACAAAAATAGTTTACCTTAGCCTTTTAATGTTAAGCAATGCATACAGAGCTTGCTAAAAAAAACCACCCCAAAATGAGGGGAAATCTAATGGTATTACCTTTAGGAGAAGATTAGTTGACTGAGCCTTTGCTGTTTTGTTCAGGTCTGGATGATGCATTAGGAAGCACAATTTTGAAATCATTTTTTTCCTCAGGCACGGCATGTAAAGGTGTGTATAGAATGCCTATGGAAGTCTACCAACCTCATGTTATCAACACAATGTACCAGACTCTGTTTTTTCCTTATTTTCACTTTTTTTTTTTTTTTTCCAGTGGTGATAATCTCAAGGAACTGGAGCCCTTGGGTTCAGCATTACAAGAAGCACTAATCAGGATCTCTCTGAGCCGATCTGGCTTCCTCCTGACAGCCCTCTAAAATTAATTCAAATATGAACCTCACAAACACTGAAATAAAGAATATGGAGAGGATCCTAAGCCCAAAATTGAGCTATGGATCCCCTCCAGGCTCAGGAATATTTTGTGTTTTTTTTCCAGTTACCCAGGCCAGGTCTTCAGCTGCTGCAAATAAGCAGCCATGGGGCTGCTGTGCCCAAGCTCCTGTTCCCCATCCTCTCCAGGGAAAAGGCAGGGAGCCAGGCCCCGCCGCGGGTCAGGTCCAGCCCACAAGCCGCCAGCTGCAGCTCTGCGGTCTCTCTCGACCACGGTGCATTCGCAAGACTCTCTGCTGAGCTTCCTGCCATCCCAGCGGGGATGGAGGGGAGGCAGCCGGACTGCCAGGGTGCCCGCAGAGCTGAGCCCACCACAGGGCTGGGTGCTGTGCCAGCCCCATCGCCACCGCCGCCATGACTCCAAGTCAGCGCAGCAAAGAGCCAACACCGAAACTCAAGGTATGCGGCGGCTGTGCACGCCTTTGTGGACAGACAGGCTCGTGGGGAAGAACGGGAGCCATGAGCCATGCTGCAACCAGGCAGGAGGAAGGAAAATCAACTCCATGTTTCGGAAAATCGACTCGCCTGTGCCAGCCTCCCACGTCCCTGAGATACGTAAGGACATACCACCTCCCCCTTGCGCAGACCCAGTCGCTGAAGTCCTCAAAGGATTTAAACATCAGCTTCCCAGGGAGGTGGTATGTCCTCCTTCCCTTAATCTTTGTTTATAAAGGGGGTAAACAGAAAGGTTAAGAGAAATGCCTGCAATCTGAGTTTTCGAAAAGGCAGAAGTTAATTGCTGCAGAGGAGTGATGAAAATGCTCGCACTCTTCTCAAAAATAAACAATTGGGAAAATAAGGTTGTCATCTGTCAAGTAACAAACTAGTATCAAAACAAAAAAGCTCAACCCAGGGCCCTCAAGCCCTTCTCTAGCTATCTGGTAGCATTTAAGGCTTCCCCTAAACAGGACACACACACTAGGGATTTCTCTATAACATATAGAGTCTGGTATGCAGCGGACGTCATCTGTCAAAGATGCAATAGCACACAAGTCTCCAAAGGGAAAGCATTAGGTGGACACTTAAGATGTTTAGCTTCAGAAGTCAGACCAATTTAAAATTAAAACCATATCAGCAGAACGTTTTCCAAGAATGGCATATAAAAGTATGCATCTATCTACCCAGCACAGACAAAAAGCCTATAAACATCAAGTCTACAACTGTGTTAATTCCTCCTCTCACTACAAAAGTGAAAACATAACCAAAAATCAAAGGGGAAAATATTGGCTACCTCTATATTAGAAGTCTATGAAACTAACCCACATATATGAAAACATCTGGAAAAAAAATCTGTAAAGAAACCTGACTTGCATTTGCAAAGTCCTAAGAAGCATTGCAAAAAATGGAGATCAAAAAAATGAAACTCTTTCAAACTAAAGTAAAGCTTCTGAGTTTAAAGGAGTTTTAATCCTAGGCACGTTTGGTTTCACTTCATTCAGAGCTTGAGCCAAGCCACAAAATTTAGGTCTGACCATTTCCCAAAGTTCAGAGCATTTTGAATCCAAAGATTTTGGTTTGGACCCAACGCTAATGCTGTTATTGTATGGGTCAAATTTTATAATGATAGTAAACAGCAAGAGAAAGCTCTCAGGCTGGCCAGGGCTCCCTCTGCCAGTTAATCACAGAAAATGTTCCCAAAGTGGAATGAGGGATGACGCTGTGGATAACAGAACTGGCCACAAACACTGCAGCACTTACACAGCAGATCAGTGAAGCGGTGTCTGTACCCTAGGTTATGCAAATTCAAAGGTGTCCTGGCACCTACTGAGGTGTCAAAAAGAGCCTTCAAGCCATCACCGTCTTCAAACCTACTCCTGACCCCATCACTTTTGGCCACCTGCTTTCAGAAGTTTCCGTTCATATGTCTACGCAGAGGAAGGCATCTTCCAGTCATCTCCCACCGCCTTAACAATACTGAGCAGAAGGGAGCGAAGATCATGCACAACTGCATGGAATTTGAATTAAACTGTGCATAAACTCCAGGGTGAAGGGAATGACTGTCAAATGTGGAACGGCTCTGTTTTCCTGCAAGGACAGAAACAGAAGAAACAGCTACCAGCAGCGACTGCTGTAAAAAGCATGAGAGGTACAGAAAGCTGAAGAATGTAACACAGCAACAACCACATACAGAAGTAAACACCTTTTATTCTCCTGTAGAAGCATAAGCTTTTCCTATGAAGACCTTAAAGCACTCCTAAAATGTGATCTTATGATGATCCTGGTGGGAAACTGCATTCATTGTCATTTTACCGACAGGGAAACAGAAGCAAAGGCGACAAGATGCCTTGTGACAGGCTCAGCAGGGCACTGATGGAGCTTGGGCATGAAACAGAATGGACCTCTCCCCAACACCTTCACTACCCTCCACTAATACCTCCCTAGGCGAGACCCGGCTATAACACAGGTAAACCACAAAAACGTCCGTTTCCTGAAAACCGCTCTCATCAATAAGCCCAAACCATGACTCCTAAAGCCGAATCACTTGGCTTTTCATTCCATTTTTATCCTTGAGCAGGAGTGCAATTTTTAAATCTGGCTTTAACTTGTGAAGCTCCCCTTGCAACAAGCTGATTCAGCGGAGGGTCTGCCCTCACGCAAACGAAGAGCCTGACCTGGCAAGTACAAATGAGCACTAGGCTTTGTCTGCAGGAACAAGCTGTTATGGTTCAATCTGAAACCCTGAAGGAGGCACAGGGTGTCTAAGGGAAGCACACTGTAGGGCTGAATGAATGGGGCATCATTTTCCTTGACAGAGATGTCCTGCCCGGCTGCCTCGCTGTTCTTGTGTTTTCGATATGCAGTTTGGTGCCTTCATTCTGTGATAGTGGGACCTCTGCCAGGTGTTGCTACAGACATTCATAGTGAATGGCTTCAAGTGTGAAATCAACCCAGTTTTCTCTTTTTACAGAGGAGGGAACTCTCTTTGTGATCCAAATAAACCTTGAAGAAGGCTTCAAGCCAACTTTGTCAGTGTTTGTTCTTACGTAACTAGACTAGGAACACTCAGTACTCAGAAGCAACAACAATTCTCCTATATACCTACAAAAACTACATTTACTTTGAACTTATCAGCAGCAAAAGCCTGTCATCTTTGGACATCATCCACTAGAATAGCCCAAGACAACTTATCTATTATTTTTGAGTGCCAACAACAATGGACTTGACATTGTCTGCATTTATCAGAACGGATTTGTTACCCAAGATGCAGATAATAAAAAACAATTCCTCGCCTAGTGGGTCCAAGTATTTTTCTGCTGAACTGAAGTGACTTTTTATATTACATCCACGCTCAAAATCCATGGCTTTAAGAATCCAAAGCAATAACACTCTGCATTTGTTCTTCAGGGGACAGATGAGCACAGCCAAAACCTGTCCACAGGGATCAGCTTTCACCTTTCCTTACAGTTAGAGACGACAATGCAGAAGCCGCAGTCACCTCTTGTCTCCACACTGATGTTCTTTCAGATCGCACCACACCCTACACAGCCGCATTACCCTCGGCACCAGAACGGCACCCAGTTTGCAGCAGGAGCACTTGAGGATGTCGAGCTTGAGCGTTATGGGGCTGAGGTCCTTCAGGAGGAACTGCAGTGTGATGGGTCCTGCCAGCATCAGACCCAGCCCAGACAGTGCTGCCCCTGAGGGACTCCCACAGCCAAATCCCCTCCCGTGCCCCCCGGGGTCATCCTGACCGCTCTAGGCTCAGCCAAAATCCTGGCTGGCATCCACCGCTACAAAATATAGGAGGAAAAAAAAAAAAAATTGCCACTCATGTTGTGGAGTTATCACTGGAGAGTTATCTCCCTGGGGAAGGAGGGGAGCAGAGGAGGCAGGTCTCCCTGCTCTGACAAGAGATCTCCTCCGCACCCAGCCAAAGGGAGGTGGGCAGGAAGGGGCTCAGGCAGCACAGGGGAGGTTTCACACCGTCTAACTGAGGCATCTGACTTTGGGTCACTGGAAACACACCAAGTGAGCAAGCTGTATTTGCTGTCAGGGGGTTCCTGGTACAGGAGTTCCCAGCGGGGTGGGGTGCGCGCTTCACAGGACCTCGCTGGATGCCTGGCAGAGCCTAGGGCAGACTGAACGCCCTGCAGCGAAGCAGCCCTGATTTCAGAAAACAGAGAGCAGCTGTTTGCCAGGTATTGCAATTGCTCTTAAACTGCTGGTTTGTATTTTTCCTCAGTGGCTTACAAAAACCTGGCCAGCATCTGTAAGCAGCCGCCCCCCCAAGCCAGCAAAGGCTCTGCAGGGCGACCCTTGAGCGCAGGCGGCTCCTGGGCAAGCTGTGAAGCCAGGCTCTCCTCCTGAAGCCGCTAACAAATTTATAACTGCTCCAGACCAGGCACAGAGGGAGAACTGTAACACGTACTCACCGCCGGGTTACGCACACACAGCCGAAACTGCCGGGTGACAGTCCAGCACAAGTCCCAGAATGTTTAACCTGCATAAAGGGCTTTAAGTTTAAAATGAAATGAAATAAAAACAGCATTCAACTGCACATACAGCTTGCTACCACCTCTGGTGGCCAAGCCAAAAGTATTAGGTAGAGTTAACTTTGGCTGACACGGCAGCATTTACTGTTTAATTTCCTGATACTTAAAAAATAATTTTTTAAAAATATCTCTATCTTGAATATATCTGTGTCACTAGGAACAGCTCCTTACTTCTTTAACAACAGCTGTGTTTTTGAATTCACATTTCACAGATTTTTCTCCTTCTAAACTCAACTCCATCCAGCAGCACCCACAGCATCTTGGCCAAAACCTCCCTCCCTTGGACAAATATGTCACCAGACGTTTCTGGCAGGCCGTCCTCTCACAGATAGCTAGCATGCCGAGCTAAGAATAGGATTAGCTGCTTCTTTGGCTATTTTGTCCAGGTGCCTGCAGAAGGTCACTTGGTGTGGCACTTCAGCTTCTCAGAGGGAGAACGCAGGACCGGGCTGTATCTCTGGCAAAATAATAGGAAGCATGTGCAGGCATTTGGGTCGAGACATCAAAAATCAGTACTAAGAGTCTGACTTCAGCTGTCTGGTGATCACTGACAAAAAAAGTTTCCCAACTATTTTACTATGGGACAGTCAAAGCATTACGCCTTCCTCTGAGCCAACTGGCTCTAGTTCTCATCACAAAAAAAAAAAAAAAAGAAAAAAAAGGTATCATAGAGATCAGTAGTATGGTCCAAGATGTGATTTCTTTTTTAGGCACAATCACCTACAATTCCTAAGTGCCTAATACAACACACAAACAGTCCAAATTATATATAATTAAAAAGTAAAATACTTCAGGCAAGCAAGTTAAGCCTCCACTGGAGAGCCAGATGTAGTGCAGGTGTGCTCAAAAGATTCCTGAGTAATATTTGTCATAAAGCATTTACAAGAGGTCCTAAAGCTTCATGGTCTTTTGTAGCATTCTGCAAAACATCTTTTTTTTTTTTTTTTTTTAAAATCATGAACATATCAAGTGGCAGGAGATAAAAAAGGTCACACTCCTTCAAGAGATGCCTGTGGTGAAACAAGGGGAGAGAGGTTTTGTGCAGGAATCGAGCGTTACAAAAGGCACAAAGCAGAGAAGGAGGTTACGTACATGTCAGACTGTACCGTGAGGCAACCGAGAGGCGACGGCACTGGGAGAAGAGCTTGTGGACCTTGAGCTAAAGAAGTGAGAACTGGAGCTTACTGCACTACCTCCAGCTGAGAGCCCTGAGAAAGGCTGCAGCAAAGGAAGAGGAATCACAGCTAGGGAGAAACCGTTGGTGTCTCTCCCAGGAATTTCAAGCTGTTTCAGTCATTGGTGCAAGGGGACCAGTTCTCTGCGCTGACCTGTTACACAGGTAACCATGTATTTCTCTGTGTGCATGTGTAACATGCATGTGTCATACAGAGACAGGACGGAATTACAGTTATGCAGTGATTTGCCATTTTGATTCTGTTTCGTACCTTCACTTCCTCCAACGACTTTTAAAGAGATCTGCAGCCTCTCTGCCAATACCCCGTGGTGAAACTGGAAGAAAAATAACTACATGCAAAAAATATCCACTTTGTCAAGTGGAGACTTCCTCTCTCTGTGTGCGTGCGAGGACGTAATTCCCCTCCCATTGTGTCCCAGGGACATCGATTGTCCCCCCAGAACAGCCGACTGGCTGGTCTCCGATTAGGCTCCAGCCACCTTATCAGCTCGCCAAGCACGCACAATTAAGATCTCAACACCAGCCTACGTCCTCATCTTATCCCCCATCCAACACTTCCCTGACGCTTTTTTTCTTATGTGACCACCCGCTGCACTTCAGGTCCAAAGTTTTGTTGGGGACAGGAGCCCACTGAAGACAGAAAACAAAGCGAGAGCTGCCGGCGGCTTGGCCCTGCTCCCATTCGATAAGGCTCCTCACGCTGCGCGGGGACCGACGCACCCACCGTCGCCCTTACGGCATAGCTATCTGCTGGGGCCAGCGAGGCTTCCCTTGCTGCTGCTGGGCTGCACACCGTGGCTGCTCACGACTTCACGATAAATATGTGGCAACAGCTGTTTCCACATACACAAAGGAACCGAGGGCTGCGATAAGGGACCGAAATTCTCCACGCCAAAAGGGAGATGCGGACAGAAAAGTTTGAAGGGGCACCACTTCAGATGGCCAAACACACACAGTTAAACAACTGTTAACAGCAGGAATAGAAAAGTGACCTTTCCCATTAAGAATTACATATTTGTTTTGTTTCCCTACAAGTTATTTTTTCTGGCGTCGTGACATATAAAACATTTTGAACTTTCTAAGGAAACTGTTATTAAAGCACTGAACATTACTGTGAGGGCGCGTTTGAAAAACAGAACAATTAGGCATTTCAAAGTTTATCTAACTTAGTCACCAGTACCGTTCAGATCTGTCACAACGAAACGCAACCAGTTTGGGGGCCAGCTCAGTGATTCCTGTATAGGATACCCCTGCCTATAGGAAGAAGAGACCTCTTGAAAATTCATCATTGTCTATAAGCTGCCCTCCACCTCCCTGCTGCAGCCTACCAGCGCACATCCTGGAAAAGGAAGGCTTTCCGAGACAAGGGTATTTTGTTTTAGCCTCAAGAGCCCAAACCTTTAGGGACTCACTGCGAGCAGCTCTGTGGAGCCAGGGGTCCAGCCGCCCCCGGTACGCACACCGAGCCACAATGCTGGCAAAGCGACAGCAGAAACCGAGCCTCGCGGGGAATGACGCGACGTTACGTTCTTTACTTTCACTATAATTCACCACTTCAGCTCAACTTCTACCAAGTTCCCCTGAAAAATTCTGCAGAGCCACTGCCAGTGTTTAAGGCTCTCCAAAAATTCAACCAGACAGAAGAGGAAATTCCACGCAGTGTGCAGAAAGTCTGAAGGAGGGGTTTCTGCTAGATAACGGGAAAGATGTGGCTGAGCTTGGGCTAGCAATACCCTAACCCCTTGGGTGAACTTCTCAGAGGTGTTCAAATAAGAGGTTTCCTATTGATGCCAAGGGACTGCCTGAACAGAAAGAGAATTGTTAAAAAAGCACAGAAGAATTAGAAAAGAAATATATTTCACTAAACGAGAAAAATATTCTCTTCTGAGCTGCTCCACAAGAACAGTAATGGGGAATTCATGAGCTTGTTCCTACTGGGAGGGTATTGAAGGGCAGGATTCTGCCACATTTCATGCAGTCTATGTAAGTCAATTCATCCTGTCTTATCTGAAGCCAAATTGCCTTTCCCCCTTTTAAAATAAAACACAGAAAGTCTATTTGAATTTTACTCAAGGTCTTAAAGAGCACAGGGCACCATGGTGAAGATGCTGCTACGCCTGGAACGTCAGGCATCTCTGACCAGAAATGCTACGGAGATAAATGCCACGACTTAATTGCACTGCTTGTTAGCTGCTCAAAACAATAAACTGGAGAGTAACTATAGGTGAAGAAAGGACAGAGGACGTGATGGCATTTTTCACAGAGAAGCAGGAGAGAACAGAACAGACGCGACTGTCAACAGCCGAGACCTGGTGTACAGCCAGGTCTGCAAGGGGTGGCTATTTTAGCTTGAGAAAGAGAGGGGCACGGGTGCCATGGAGGAGCGCACGGATGATAGCACGGTGCTGAAAGGCACTGCTCGGAGCCTGCCAAGCCTCTTGTGCCACGCTGGTTTTAGGAACTGAGGTGAGAAGCTAAAATTGAGGGGAGATAACAGCAAAAGAAGCTGGGACCTAGCTTTGATCTCAGAGTGGAAAGTCAGGATTTATGGATGGAGGCTCCATCCGGGAGGAAGAGGAGCTTTGACTCTAGAACAAGAGGCGGTTGCTGGAAGCAGAGCACACTGGAGACGCAGCCTGAAAGGAGAAAGAGGTTTGGCACGTGGAGGGGCTGCAGCTGCCTGCTGGAGCATCTGCGCAAAGAAAGGTTTCTCCCGGAGTTTTTGGGTGGAAAAAAGCCGTTTCCCTCCTAGGGCACAGTGCTTTCAGAAAGCAGATAAAATTCACTTCATCTTTGGCAGCCAGCTGACTCACAGAACTTCTTCAGCCTGGCAGCCCACATCACAGGCTGGGCTCTGCTGCTCCTCACAAGCTCAGCTGGCTTCACCACGGCCCCGCCGAGGGACCGGTCAGAGGCTCCCACCGAGGGGTGGGTAACGCACATCTCCAGCCAGCCCAGCAGTGATCCAGCCCCCATGAGGAGCCAGCGCCATCAGTGCTGGCCATTTTAACCGCCGTTTGCGGGCACGAGAACGAACCACCTCCTGAAATGGCCCAGAGGCAATCGATTCATCTCGGAATGATGATTTCGGAATTTCCCTAACATCAGGCAAATACCAGGTCGCACGCCTCTGACTGAGGCTTGAGAAGGCTCAGGTTAAGGTTTTAACAACCCTAGCCATCTAGAAACAGGAACTTCAACGCAAGCTGAGATTTTCGCAGCAATAACGTGACTACAGAAATCCACAAGCAAGATCCCATCTCCCGACAGCTTTAAACAAATACATAAACCAAAAAAAAACCGCAAGCAAACCCATGGAGACATTGCATCATGTATGAAGCCATAAAGGGCTTTAGAGCCCAAAATCCAAACTGGGAACCCAAATAACGAGGATTTCCAAATAATCCTATTGCTTTCATTCCCATTCAATGCTAAAAGTCTTTTCCACACAGGAAAAGGATCTATTTATGTTTCATTAGTGCCAGTTTTGTGTATACCAATAGACTGTGTGTATATAGGAGAGAGGGGAGTACGCTATGCAGCTGTGAGCTTTCTTGGCTAATTACTTGTTTTCTCTTTCTGAGCAAAATAAATACAACAACAAAATTCAACAGGGCATAACAGCACATCTATTAAGGCTGTACATTTTCCATCAGACTCCACTGGTATTTGTCTTAGCCACGCTTAGGCTAAGCAACCCAGTCTATGGTATCATTCATAACCAGGAGGTGCAATGACCTGCACAAATACACATACTAAACCAAATAAAATAATACCCTGACTTGACACAGAGTGACATGCAGTAGTGATGCCAGAATGCCAGTTAAACAGACGTTAAAGTATTTAAGAAAGAATTCCCTCTTCAGCATCAGCAGCATCAAAACATTCTGTCCTAAATACGGAAGCCTGTTACATCCCCTCCACTTCAAGGATTTTACAGAAAACCATAGCCTGAGCTGTGTTACTTACTTTTTTTAAAAAAAAAAAACAAAACCAAAAACAGTTTACTTCACTCTCGGTTTTGGAAATGATAAATGTTCCATGTTCTGAGAATGATTTCGGAGTCCAAAACACCTAAAATGCATTAAAACTGTGCTTTTAATACAAACCCATTGCAGCACTTAATACCCTTAAGCTTAACAATACTCTGGTCAGCAGCTGAATTATGAAGTTTTACAAGATGAAATAAAACAAAGCTTTCATAAATGATCTGCAAACACTAACTTTGCAATCCCAGACAGTAGCATGGTGTACTTGCACTGAGAAATAACAGATATTTCAGGTCCCAGGCTGCCGACTGACAAAACCTGCTGGTGTTCATATCCTTTGGAAACTTAAAGCAGACTGACTTGTGGATGATTGCCTCAGGGAACAATGATGTAAGATGAATTCCTGAAACTCTTACTAATTTTACTTGCACGTCACCTTTCAGAGGTTGACTCTGAAGCCACCTATGTTCTAGATGAACCGTTCAGATGTGTAAGTTTCCCCATGCATAAGGGTTTGGGGAACAAATTCATATTCATAGATGAAAATCAAATATTTTTAATAACCTACCCATACACAAGTTATTTTCCTTTGCAGTACATTGTCCCTACATGTTTAAATTAAGTTATAAATCAGAAAAGAGAAAAGGAAATATTTTCCATATGTTTAATTTTACACCATAATTATTTATTAACCAAGTCTACAGATACATGCTGTTGCTTTTATGGGAGTTCAAACAATATTCTTACTGGTTAAAATATGTTCTTCAATTTGCCGCTAACTGGAGACATTTATTAGTTCCATATTTCACTAGCAGTAATTATTGCTAGAAGCCATACATTCACAATCTATATAGATCACATGGAGACACCTGTGTGGATTTAAAGCCTAGCTAGATCTAACATTACTAAACTCTGCCTGAAAACGTTCAATCCATTTAAAAGAGCAAGTTGCAAACAAAACTTACTATCAGCATTTTTTTTTTTCCCATTCCATGCCGGTATTTAATACAGCCTCACAGAAACCAATGTGGTAATGAACTTAGTAGTAAGTCGTAGCTGTACTTAGAAAGAGGTGAACCCCACTCACTGCTCTGAGCGCAGGCACAATCCACCAAACCCTCTGACACTATGAAACCTCCCAGACTGGGAACAAGTGGAGTCTTGAGTTTTCTCATTTGGGAACAAAGACAGACCCCTGTCTGTCCTAAAGGGACCTTACCGCCCAGCAGAAATTGCAGCACATGAAATATTAGGGCAACACATTACACCCCTCAAACCCCAAGGGGTGGGACACCCTACCCAGCACTGAGCCTTCCTTCACCTGTTCCTCTCCTGGATGCCACAAAGCCCATCACCGGTCCCACAGGCCAACCGGCCATGCTTTGCTCCAGCACTTTGCTAGAGAGCAGAAGAGGAGCTACGGCTCTCTGCAGCAAACACTGGCACTGTCCAAGCTCACAGGTTGGAACACAACACGGAGAGAGGAAGAGGGAAGCTCAGAGCAACTGCGTTCTCCCATACATCCTACTGCAAGAGAAGGCAAAAGCCTAGCATCATGCATCAGGAGACAGCCTGGCCACATTTGGCATGTTTAGCTGGCATCATACCACGTTGAGAGTCTATTGCCCCATCACTAAGTTTTAAATGTCCTGTAAGGGTACAACCAGTGGTACGGTTATTGCTTTGTGTACCCTGGAAAACACCATCATGCCCGATGGAAGTGAAGAACTCGTTACAGTGGCTTGAGCCAGCTATGGTAGAGCTGATCATGTTTGTCCAAAACCTTTCCCCAGGACTTGCAGAATCCTGGCTTTTTCCAGCACACCCCAAAATGCCTTGTGAGTGCAGAGGCTGCTAATGAAGCCAACTCATTCCTCATTTCCTTCTGTACCCTCTGTGTCTGATGTGAGGGGTCACCACTGAACGCAGTGCAAGCAATCGGTCATGTGCTGTGACCAGAACAAATATCAGTGCGAGTGAAAAACCATGTTACAACTGTGATTCACTTCTGCATTATTAATCTTCAACTTATTAATTTTACCACCAAGTATCTTGATTGCAATTTTTAAATGCCTCTGAGAAGCCAACCGATGCAGCATGAACTCAACTTAGGATGTAAAAATTTTAAACCAGCTGACAGTGAAAGCCTACATTACTATTTCAGTGTGTGACTTGTGTTGCTGGAATGCATACACATCATCAAATTACTAAGTTTAGCTTTGAAACCATTTGTTTTAAACAAGGTGCACGTTGACTTTTTTTTTTTTTGACTGGAGGGGTGGTTTTTCTGCTGGCTTTCCCACATGCAACAGTGTCTCAATGCAGCACTCAGTTCTGCTGCTCTTCATAAAAAACTGAGATAACATTTTACTTATATGTTTCCTACAGAGACAAAATATTTAATCTTAGTTTGATGGGAGGGAGGAAGAAGCTTTATTGTTTGGAGCATAATATCACTGATGAATTATGTTCTTGGATAACTTTTAGGTATGGATAAGAGGAAAAAAAAAAAAAAAGGGAGTCCTGAGAAGCTGTGGCTTTCCACATAACAGTTACTTCTTCAATGTTTTCCAGACCAGTTCTTTTGTTTTTCATGTAAATGACTGTTGATGAAAATCAAGCATTTGAATACAAGGGGGCCTGCATGTTCCATCTCAATTTAGTTGTGAGTTCAATAGGTAGCTACACTAGCAGGAGCCCTTGTTTTCCTCTGTATTTTATCATATCTATATTTTTTAACAGCTCAGATCTTAATCTGCTTGGGTAAATTGTCTGTAGGAAACAAGCAGATCTCTACAACCAACATACACTTTTTTTCCTACAACAGCATGTCATGGCAACTATGGTAAAATGCTTTCGCAGTTGCAGAAACATTCGTAAGAATTCGCACAAGCAGAAGTTTGCCGCATGACAGGACAACCTTCTCTGCAGGTTACAGACAAGAGGTGAGGTGAAATAACAGGAATTAATTTCATGGGCTGCCAACGCCTGCTTACAGCAGGGAGCTGAGGTCTCAAGGGACCTGTGTTCCGGGGCCATCTCTTGCCCAGACCCCTGGTGTGACCACATGCAAGGTGCTTCTCCTTATCTACGCTCTCCGTAGACGAGTTAAACTTTATGTCGCTCAGAGAAGAGACTGCATCCTCTCTCACTGTGCTTGCCAATACTCAGTAGCACTACAGGATTCTGCATCTGCAGTGCTACTATCATCAGCAGTAAACAATGAATATTTTTAAAGTTCATAAGGAGGACAGGAAACATTAATGGCTACTTCTGTGAAATTACTGAGCTGTCGCCATAGCCGCTAGCAGCTAACTTTGCAAGAGAAGGTTAAGTGCTTACACAAGGATTTTCATACCTATACGCTTTTAACTAGTGCTGAATGCAAAATACCGGCGTTCACTGTAAGGTTATAAACTTCGCAGGAACTTCAAGGTATGCAGGCATTCCCTTTCACAGGTAAGCAAAGAGCAGCCCAAAACTTAGAAGGCAAAATAAGATTTTCAAAAGCTTTCAGAAAACTTTCAAGAATTTAATCAAGCCATTCCTATAAAGAAAAAGTACAAATTTCGGTGAGCAAATAAGGACACTTAAGAAAATGCCAGGGCATGCTTGCTTTCAGTGTTTCAGAAGAACATGATATGCTACAGCAAATAAAGCAGTCATCTCAAAAAAAAATAGCATGAAAAAGCAGAAAGAATTCACCCAGATTACCTAATTTTGAGAAGAAAGCAAGATCTGGACATAGTTCTAATGTTCTCAATCAGTCAAAGTCTACAGAGACTTCGAAAGGAGGTTTGCCTGGGTGTCAGCTATAGCAATGTTCCTTGATCTGCTTGGACATTAGTGGGGCATTAATCATGATTGCTCCATAAGATAATTAATGATGACATGCATTTTTCACTTCCTTACATAGCATAGCTAATAGAAGAACCAGGCTGAAAAATAAGAATCATAGACTCGAAGAATAGCTTGGGTTGGAAGGGACCTTTAAAGGCCATTCAGTCCAACCCCTCTGCAAGGAGCAGGGACATCTCCAACCAGATCAGGTTGCTAATTGTTATTAGTCATAACAATTAAATAGGGGCTAGTTCCTGAATAATTAGGGTAAACTACTGTAGAATACACTGATCCATGTGTTAAATTACTACATAACAAATACAATATGCTGATTTATAAAAAAAAAATAAAAAACACATGCAGCTCTACAGCAAAAGGGAACTTAACTGCATATTCTAGTTTTTCCATGTAACAGAAACACCTGCATTAATACTCCCTTTATTAGATCCTTGAGTTCAGCTGCTTTACAAAACACAGGTCTCCTGCAGAAGAGATTTTGACTATGAAAGATTAAACAGTTGACTCAGATGCACAAAGCTAACTGGTGGTAGAGACCATCCTCCTGTTCTCTAGCCTCGTCTATCATGACTTACAAGATGAAAAAAAATAGTCTTACATGCCAGGGCTGGGATACACAATTCAAAACGGAGCTCGGTGGCCTGCTGCCACTCCGGTTTCAATCTCCCGAGTCCTCTCCTCTTCCCAGGTGCCGGATTTACTCGTGGTTAGAAAACTGCTCACCTTCTTACCGACCCCAGCCCCCTCTTAAACAGCTGCAGGCCTCTGCCATGTCTCCCAGGCCTGGAAGTTTTTTGTTCTTCACTTAGCTTTGCCCCATCCCAGGCCAGCAGGGAAGGGGCACTGAGCCTACGCCAGCGGGTACATGGCAGCCATGACGCAGCAGAGGGAAAGGCCTTAAAGATCACCCCATTCCACCCCCCCCTTGCCATGGGCAGGGACACCTTCCACTACACCACGCCTCTCCAAGCCCCAGTCTGAAAGTTTGCTTCCACAAATATATGCTTTTTTTTTTTTTTCCCCCACGTGGCTTGCTTCTCTGAAAGGGATTGCAGAGGTGATGAGTCCACAGCACTCAGGAACACCTCACAGCCCCTGCATGGCTGCACGGCAACGCAATTAATTTTTCAATTCTGATTAAATGGCTACCAGGGAAAAGACCATTTCCAAACTATTTCTAAGCAGAGCACACCTAGGCAGAGGAATAAGCCTCTGCAATATTAAAAGATACACAATATTTTTATGTTTTCATGAAAAACATGTAGAATAAAACCACAAGCAGATGTAGAAAGCTACAGACAAGAACATTTCTAAGCAATAGCATGTTCACAATCATGGGTCACGTCCTGATGGAAATTCCTGTCACTTCTCACTATGTTGTAACGGTTGGCTTGTGGAACAGCCCTGGCCAGAAAGAGAGCTGCTTGTTAAATAACACTGCTTCGTTTTTGAAAACAAGATAGAGTCAGAGCACAAATAACCATCAGGTCTACTCCAGTTGTTACAGATTTTGTCATGGAAATCCAGGCATTTGATTATGTTTTAAATATCCACATACTGGTCTGGTCAACTAGACTGATTCTGCCTATAGGCAGGTTACTGTACAGAGATGATTGAATGGATTCTTTAGTCTAAAAACAGAGGTTCAGGACCCTGCAAGAATGGTAAAAACAGTAAATATAAAAGTTGAGGAGAAAATTTTAAAAAATCTACAGACTTCACACAGTTCTACGGCTCTGATTTTATCTGCCCACTTCCCAAAGGAATTTTTAAAAGGTATAGGTAGTGTTTTAGAGAACATCAGGTATACAAGGCAAATAAGACAGAGCTTAGAGAGGCTGAGAGGGGCCAAGGCTCACATCCGTGCCAGTGCACATCATCCGCTGCAGCCCAGGATGGAAAACTTGTGAACAATATGAAGAGCGTTACAACTTCTTGCTTTCCACGAGCTTCTTCCAAGGGAGTCTCTATACCCAGTCTGCCGTACCACCCGCTTGCTCCAGCCTGGGAAGAACGCTGATGCAGATGGACCACAGCAAACTGTATTTGTGACCTCTGTGCTCACCCCACCGATAGAGCGATTACTAACATTCCTCTACAAGCAGTAAGCTGGGCCTTTGGCTTATTTGTCAGAAGCAAAAGGAACTGGCACTCAAATATGTTTTCTTGGGCTTTCATCTTTAAAAAAAAAAAAGAAAAACAAATACTCATGGCCAGTGGGTTCAATAGAAAATCATGATGATTTCACTGTGTTCCATTAAATAAAACTTAATATCATTGAGCTTGAATTGAGCCTTTGGCGCCTGCCCAGATTTCAAGGCTTCCTTCTTCTGAAAGAAAACAAATATACGCTTCATGCTGAAGATCATGACAGTGGAATAAGACAGGAGCTGTTGGGAAGATCACCATGAAGCTGCATCGAGCCAAAGAAAGCTTCTCTCTGACTGAAGAGAATGAATAAAAATTACAAGACCTGAGGTTATGAAAGAGAAGAGGAAAGTCATTCCTCTTCCTTCAAATCAAGAGTGAAGTACAGCATCAGAATAAGCCTTAAGCACAATGAACACTGGGGGGAAAAAAAGGAAAAAATAAATACCCACAAGATCTTTTAGTGACTCACACCAAGGAGTACCTTCGAGACTGCAAAACCTTGAGGTAAGTAGGTAGAAAAGGAGGAGCACATCAGCCTTGGCTCCTTTTGTAATCGTTATTACTAACTGACTGCAGCAAATGTGGTGTAGGGGATGGCTTAAAATGGAAGAGATGAATATTTTATACAGTAAAAGTATCATAAAGATATTTCAAAGGATGGACAAAACAAGCAAACAAAGACGCAACTGTGGCCACTTTTAAAATCTATTTTAAAATCTATTTAAGAGCTGAGTTTGTACCCACTGAATAGTGTCATGGAGCGCAGTGACATTGTTGTCAGACTAAGACAAAGAGTATAAGATCCTAGTCCTAAAATTAATAGCTGTGTTTACAAGCTCTTTAAGATGCTGCCTATTTTTACTCAGTGAATCATTGCCCTTCTTTACAAAGTATATTTCATTAATCTTAGCAATGCACACAAATCTCAGCGGAGTTGCTCTGCTTACATATCAAATCTGAAGTCCTAAGTCTAAACTATTTGTCAAAGTATTCAGCTTCCATAAAATGTGTATTTATTGGAAGATGCCATTTCCTCACATTCTCCTAAATCAAAACAACTGATTCCTGTCAAGCTGTTCCTCTCCCTTTTCCCCCTCCCAAGAGGGAAACAGAAAGACTTATAAAGAGCAAAATTCACTCCTGTGCAAAATTACGCAATCCTAAAAATTAGCTTTTATCCTCCAGCTGAACTTCAGCTACTAGGATCAAATGAAACTTCATCTGCAAAGAGATATTAGAGAAGTTAATAGATCACTAGTCGTGTTTTTTAAAATACACATTCATCGCGATCTGCAACCAACCCAGATTAAAAGATCCAATGGTAATAGCACAGATCTATGTTAGTGGAGAGGAGTGTCTGCAAATCTCATCATATTTTTATTGAAACAAGCAAAACCTCCTTAAAAATGCTCTTCCCACAATTATTTGCTGGAATTAGGTACCAGGCCCTTGAAGCCCTTATAAAAATGTGACTTTTTTTTTTTTTAAACAAGCAAGCAAGAGCTCAGGACATGAAGCATTTTCTTCCACTGATGAGCGATTGCTCAAATTGCCTCTGTCAACAAATTGTTCACCTTACGTGACTGTTCATGCCTGAAATTTATTTACTTGCTTTATCATTTACAGGATGGCATCCTCAGCTTCCACCTGCACTAGCAGATTCACATGGGTAGTGTTGCAGCCTTCTATGCCTCCTCTTTCGAAATGTGATGCTGTATCCCAGCATTTGAGCAAGAGCCTCAAATGTGGAGATTAACAAAGGGCCGAGATCAAAGCTTTGCTGCCTGCCCTCCTCAGTATCTGGCCCTAGAAACATGCCCAACTTCTCATATTTGGCTTTTCTTGCACAGAATATACATTTTAACTGAGTTTAATATCCAGGATTTCATTCCCAATTTTAATTCCTTCTCACCTCATTGTACCTAAAAACCAAAATATAAAAAGAAATCACTAAGTATTTTTGAAAAGTTAGGCCAGAGACTACAAACAACAGCATGCTCTGTCCTCACCTTGCGAAATATTTCTGGGCTTCTAAACGAGCTTCATGCCTTCACACAGCTGGCAAATGTTTGCTCAAAAATACATTCAAACAATCCCCTTGCAAAGGATTTGTAACATATAGACCGAGCTTCATCTTGGAAGGGTCATTTACATAGCATACCCATAAGTTTTTAAAAGCTGGCTTCTATTTATTCTACACTTTCCAATTACCAGTTTGTTTATATGAACCACCACACAGAGGTCTTGGAGAGGTCACTCAGGAAATAATATATTTCTCTATCGGCATTCCCAACTATGCAGACACAGAATTTACTTCCTTCACCTTACTCCATGAATGATCCCAGTGCCATTATGCAACCTGTAAACTGCTAATGAGCAAGAATAAAATATTAGCGACTTGAAATCATAGCAAGGTTGAACATTAAAGCGTTGGGCAGTCCTGTGACGCCATTATTTTTAGGCAACCTGTTTGCAGTGCAGATGGCCAGGAAAGGGCTGCGAGCAGAGCACGGCTCATACCTGTGCTGCACACGTCGGCAGTCACTCGGGGCGTCTGGTATTTATGATGTACAGAGAGAGAGATGGGCTCCCCACGAGAGCTGGAGGCAAACAGCATCCCAAAAAAGGAAGAGAAAACAATATGCTGGATCCATCAAAGTTTGTTACTTCATAGACTTTTCACAGCCAAATAAACATTTTGCAGCTGGAGGTCTGCATGAGCCAGAATAACAAACGTCCTGAGACCTGCTCGAGATTTCAGATCAGGCTGTCTGATGAAAGAGGTGGATCCTGTGCACGTACGCCTGGATGGAGGCAAGTATTCAGGGGACAGGTCCTGAAAAATAATTACCTGAAACCACTTTTTTTCTCTTTTTTTTTTTTTTTTTTCCTCTCAGGATTGGCAGGGTTTGGAGGCAGGACAGGAGATTTGGGTTGGGTTTATTTTTTTAAGCACATTGTGGCCAGTGGCCTACTGGCATGCATCATGCTCGTTCATGGCATGAGAAGCGATCGCTGACCTTACAGCAGCTCCAGATGGTCGGAGATTTGATGGGTAGATTCGAACAGCACCCATTTCAACAGTGTTCACCAGGGACCTGTCTTTCAGCCCTTGGTGCAATCCTGATATTTTTTTTTTTTTTGCCAATCACCAGATGTCACAGGGATGGCTCCTTCGAATACTGCCATCAGCTGGCAAATCCCAACATTTCTCATTCACAGCTTTTTGCTTTTCTTCTCCACCTCTGGAAGAAGTTGGCTGTAGTCAAAGCCACTTGGGCAGGTGGCTTTTGAACAGTGTTTTTTTCAGCAGTGACCTTCACCAACAAATCTTAAGAAACTAAAGCGTTTCTGGAGAGGAGACCCTACTGCGAGTCAGCAGCAGTTGACAAGATAGGGAATCGGGGATAAGGATTTGCGAGCAGAGCAAGGTGCCACAGAGATCTGTGATAGGACTCGGACTACTCAGTGTATTCATAAATGGTGCGGAAAAGAGATAAATAGCAAGATGACATTTGCTGGCAAGATGAATTTCTTCAGGACAGTTGTAACAAAAACAGCCTGCGAAGAGTTGCAGGAGTATTTTGCAGTATTGAATCACTTAGAGATGGGGGAAAAAAGAGATTAAATTCTCTGTCAGACGGCACAGTATTGCAAGTGAATGAAAACAACTCTTGCTATACACACCAAATGACAGGCTCCAAATTAAACATTGCAGCTCGGGAGACAAATTTCTGAGGTTGCCGTCAGTAGGCCCAGTAATGAATACTTACGACAGTGGGGAAAAAAAAGCAAACAAACATAACTTAGGACTGTGACAAGAACAAAGGATGAAGCGGTCAGCATCACCATGCCACTGCCCATGGTGCACACACAAGCTGCGCAGTTTTGGTCACTCATTGCAAATAGGACACAGAATTTGAAGACGCAAATGGACAGAGATTACAGATTTGGACCTTTCTGCCTTTGGAGAAAGACTACTAAGGCGATGTGACAACGGGTTATAAAATCATGAAGGACCTGATAGAAATTAGGGCAGAAGCAATGAAATCAACATGTTAACCAAAAAATCCAAACAAACCCAGAAGTATTTGGTTGATTTGCGGATAATTCCCTTTCTCTCCCCTCCAAGACACTTCCACATCTTCACAATGACTGCTTTCTGAGGCTGCCAAAACATAAATAACACATCAACCGAGAGTCCCTCATGAAGCACACATGTGGGGAAGTTTGCATGCCTTTGTTACGGGATGGAACTCATCGCCACAGGAAGCTGCTCAGGCCAAAATTATAAATGTGGTCCAAAAAAAAAAAAAAAGATTAAATAAATTCATAAAGGATAGATCCCTCTATTAAATACCATAGGGCAAAGCCACCTTCTGCTTGGGAAATCCCTGCTGTGGGAGGCAGAAAAGACAGGCGTGGAGAAGGATCATTCTTATGCATAGGCACCTGCTGCTGTTCAGCATCAGTCAATGACACGTGGTGAAAAGCAACTTTACTCCAAACACCTTTCTGTTCTATTTCCAGCTCTCCAAGAGAGCTAAAGGTTTTTTTTTTCTTTTTTAATTCCAGAACCATTCCCATGTCTGTCATTAAGCAAATACTGAAAGGAGATGCACAACACATGCACAAGGCTTCCAGGAGAGCTGTACCGTAACCTTGAGAGAACCTTACATCGTACGTAAGTCATCTGGATCATTCTTCCAAAAACTCAGCTGCTGGTGAAATAAACAAAGCACAAGCTTTCCCAGATGTGTGCTTCATGAGGAATTCTCAGTCAACGTATGATTTATAACTTGGCATCCTCAGAAAACACACAATCATGATTCAGAGATGAAATGTAGATGTGGAATTGCTACGGAGGGAGAAAGGGTTTATTCATAGATTAGTCCCAACTCCTGTATTCGTAAGTTTTTTCACTGCTTCCAAACATTGCACTGGACAACTATTCTTCCTTTAATAGTAAGAAGATTAAGGCTGAGTGTTCAGATTCCCTTAATTTTCCGTAACTGTTAGCCAAGTAAAATTTCCTCTGCAAAACTTGCAGGGTGAGCAACTGCATTGTTGCACCATGCTTCTCAATGAAAGAAGAGAGGTAAGTTGTCTTACTGGATTTCTGCTGGAGAAAGGTTTGCCATGCAGGTAGCAAGATCACCGCTACGGAAGGCAACCTGATTAATTTCTAGCATTGTTATCACTAGAATCTCTCCTGCTGCACCAGAGACAACTAACTTCATGGAGACCCAGAGCACTGGGGGAAAAAAAAACGTCTATAACAACTAAAACTAAAGATGAAAAAAAAAGCACATTGCCTGAATAGAATTGCCAATCTAACCTTCATGCCCAGTAAGAAACAAAACCAAACCTATGAGGGAGCAGGAAGGAAAGCAATAGGAAGATTAAATCAGTGGAGAAACCCAAGGGGAAACAGAATAACAAGCACTGAACAGCAGTAAGAGAGAGATATCTATCTATGTATCTATATGTATCTGCATCCTTCACAGGTATTTTGGTAGCCTTGGCTAAATGATGATGTAGCCCAGCATCCATTCTTTCCAAGTCATCTGCTTGCTAAAGATGTCGGTTCCCCTGCACTGCCTACAGGGGTATTTTGATGGAAACATCAGCGAGGAGGTATTGGTGGTGTTTTCACTTGGCATCACTGAGATCTTCCCTTTGGTACTGAATCTCCTCTTCTTCCAGCTGCATTTCTCTCTTTTTTTTCCTTTTTTTCCCAAGATGAGATTCTCCATCAGTGCCTTCTGCAGATGCTGCCAAGTGAAAGTGACCGTAACATCACAGGGTTTCTCCATTCTCCTGGCAGGTCGTCCCTTTCCTGGGACACACTAGACAGCTAGATAGAAATGAGGGAGCACACTCAGCCAGGAAGAGTCTAAACCTTCCACTGTAAATAAAGACTTCCTACAGAATCATTAAGGTCTCCCATTACACATGTGTGGGGCAGGGGGAAAGAAAAAAAGAATGGTTTCAGTCATTTTAGATAGGAGCCTTGTCACACAGACTAAACACTGACCAAAGAACAACCGAGGATAACACAAGAGAGAAAATACATAAAGCCTTAGATGTGTCCAGCAAACTGACATTTAATCCAATCTAATTAAACATGTTTTAAACAGAACATCAAAGACTTCTCAAATTCAAAGGTGGTGTCAGAAACAGAGGACAGGGAAAATAAACTAGAAAGATTAGAAAAGTGGGAAGAATAAAATATGGGAATTTCAGTCCAGAAGAAGTCAGACTACTGCAAGAGAGAGAGGGAACAAAACCACCAAGATTTGTTTACTGGGAGAATGATGCTAGGAAAAGGGGAATGGTCCAGAAGCACTGGGACCTAGCAAACAGCATCCCAGAAGTCACACAAGGCAGAGATGGGCTCTTTGAGTAGTTAAGCGAAAGAAGTACTGTACCAAAACTTAAGGTAACTTCTAGAACTTGTAATACAACTTCAGCCTACCAGGAAAAGCCAAGCTCCTAGTGAAATCAATGGGACAAAGAGAATACTCAACCAATGCCAAAACCAGCTGCTACTGCTTATGAACTGCCCCGTCGGCATCCTCTGGGCAACAGGGAACTCCATCAGCAACCTCACAGATGGAAACTACTCAGATATCCTGACGTACTCCCTCTTTGGTGCTGTCTCTGCCCAAGGGTCTCTCCCCATGTGACCAGCTTTTTCAGCTGATTGTGAGGTGGGCCAGGACGAGGAGCAGATTCAGGACCAACTCCATCCCTCAGCACACCTCCTAGGAACCCATCGCTGGGAGTGAACTTGTCCTTAGGACTAAGGGCACAAAATTTGAGGTAGATCATCCAAGCTGACAAGCTGGAAGGAGGAAAGAAGAGAAGATCTTAAACTTGGCAAGATGATAACTGATGAGAAACAGAAAGTACCTGGAGAATGAAAACTGTACAAAAGGGATTAGACGAGTAAGGAGATTAGAGTAAGGAAAATTTAACCAGAAAAATCAAGGTTTCCTGGACTGAAAAAAAATCTTCTCAAGATAGATCCATCAACTGAGTCACTTTTAGATCAAACTCTTTCAAACCCTAAAAAGCGCACTGAGGACAAGGGACAAAATGACACAGTAGGCCTTTTCCTACGGCTGCTCGTTGTGTGTTTCACTTCAGTTATACTGGTGCAATTTTGCTGACTGGAACAGCACTGCAGCAGCGCGAACTGACTGATCCCTGCGTGCCATCAAGCCACATTTCCAACCACCAAGCAGTTCCCCATGAAGTCCATGGGACTACCCACGCATAGTAAATGCACTTCTAGGTGCTGGAAATGATGGATATGCAAATTTTTCAGCCTTTGCTGTGCCACTGAGGAGTCAGCTGCAAATAGCTATTTTCATCCCAGAGCACAGACGGCGGTGTCCCTTCCTTCATTAATATTATTTGCATTATTCACTCCCAGGTCCAAATTGAGTCTCGAGCACTTGTGTGTATTCCTACTCCTTTTTGCCTGCCCTTCCTCCCCAAATAAATGCTTGTGACAGTTTCTTCAGCTCTGTCATTATACGAACAAGAAGCAGCTGAGCCAGTTCTACAGACTCTGCAGCCTCATCCATCTTCCCCCTCACCTGTGTTTTCTTCCATCCTTTCATTTTAACAGGCAACTGTATGGATTATTTTTCAAAATTAAGTAAAATACTCATCATCTTTGCAATATTTTCTTTAGAATGTTTACTTTAATTTTAGTTACCCCACCTAATCTTTCTCACAAAGTAGCATGCATTTTTAAATCCTCCAAGCAAAATAATTACAAAGATAATCCAGCTGAGTGTAATCAAACTGCAGGGTTCTTTATTTTCCTGGCCTTTTAATTTAATTTCACATCCTGTGGTCTTGAAGAAATATTAGGATGATATCATCTTGTTATTGTTTAGATTATGTGCCTGTAAAAATAAGGAGCAATTGATTCTCTTCTTACCCACTGCCACCCAGAAAACTCATAACAGCATATAGAATATTTTTGAAATAGAGATCCAAGGGAAGATCCTACAGATGAGCATGAGTTAAATCCTTAGCTTCCATTTTCGCTGACAAAGCAAAAAAAAATAGTATTTCCTATCCAGAATCCTTGTGTATTTGGTTGAGTTTGACTAATACTTTATAAAGATAGTGACTGCTTTGATACAATAATTTGCTTTTAAACTTTTTCAATGCACTGATATGGATCCTGATGTGATTTTGTGGATATTTTAGCCATGAAAATAATCCCATTGACTTTAGCACCACTACTTGCACTTAAATTAGAGCTTCAGTAGCTCTCTTTGAATCAATACAAACCAGAAGTCATTCACAGAGAAACTGGCAGAAAAATACTACAGGAGAAGAATCAGCTACATGCCTAACTATGTAAGGTCAGCCAAGCAATAAAAATACAACTTCTGTCTCTACAACACAGGCAGAAGGACCCTGCCTACATCCTAGCAGCCAGCTTTGGGCTTTCTGAGGATCGGAGCACATCTGTATTAATAAATCTGAATACACGACTGAGGCCTAAACCCCTCACTGCAAGGGGTTTGCCCTCAGCACACAGATGTTCATCCTCTGAGCTGGGGAGAGATCGCTAGCAGATCTTAGCTAGAAAAGCAATACGTGGAAAGGCAGCTCATCTTCATCATCTTTCAATCAGAAAGACTGAAATGACGCAGGGTTTTTTGTTGTTGTTGTTGTTTTTCAATAGTAACCCATTGTACTGTCCGCAGGTATAAAGGAAAACGGAAGCAACATCAGCCACCAACCAGGTACCACACACGCCCAGAGCCTAGGAACAGCAGAGTCAGAGCTGTTGCATTCCTCTTTAGCTGTTTCTCCTTCATTGTCTTCAAAAATGGGGCAGCACACTCTCATCCACCAACCCACCAACTCGCAGGTGACAAAGGCACAGACACACGCAGTAGGGCCCATCTCAGGGCAAGATTGTGGTTGACGCTTTCATTCTGGAGCTGTCTATCACAAAGATATGTGTTACTTTCACAGAATCATAGAATGGTTAGGTTTGGGAGGGACCTTTAAAGGCCATCCATTCCAACCCCCCTGCAAGAAGCAGGGACATCTCCAACCAGATCAGGTTGCTCAGAGCCTCATCCAACCTGGCCTTGAATGTTTCCAGGCATGGGGCATCCACCACCTCTCTGGGCAACCTGTGCCAGTGTTCCACGACCCTCAGTGTAAAATTTTTTTTCCTAATATCTAATCTAAATCTACCTCCCTCTATTTTAAAATTAAAAATTCTCGACTCTTTAGGCTATCTCCCCCGCACTCCCCCCACGCCCCCCCTCCACCCCAGAAAGGAATGGTTAGAAGATTGAAAAGGAATCTCATTTTTTTAAACTACTGCTTAAAAGCACTTGATCGCTTCTGAAGAAATGGCTGACTTCATTCTTGGAATATTGTCTTTTAAGCTATTGCAGTGGTGAGAGCTTCTCTTGAACTCCAAAAAGAAAACTGAACTGAGCTCACTGCACGCAAGCTTCCTCTGCTTACAGAGACAACATTTTCCTTACCAAGTACTCTGTTTTTATATCAAGGGATAGAGGACAGGACCTTAGATTCTGCTTTTAAAGCACCAGTTAATGAAGTTGCTAAAGTTAAGTTGCAACAATCACATTCTCCATGGGGTTTTGGCTGTTGCTACAGTCACCTTCTTTCCTTCAAAATATGCTTTTCATTGTTCTACTGCCCTTTTTCCAATTGCTCTGCAGCCAAGTTCTTGGAAAGCAATCACGCTTCTTGTTTAGGATTTATTGCTAGTCTTTTGCCAATAAGGACATGCACAAATCTCTCCTGTGATCATCCTGCAAAAGCAAGCTAAAAATACAGCCATTTATGAACAGGCACATTCCGCCTGTTATACGGCATCAGTGTGCACTCATCAAAAAAATTCCGAGATATATAAAAGAAGGTCGCCCCTTTTGGCTAGGCCCATCAAAGGATCTGCCTGGGTGCCATAAATAAGTTTATTTTAAAATTCCAGTCTACCTAAAAAGGAAAAAAAAAAAACACATTTGCATTGTCGTTTAGTGGTTGAAGGGGTTTTTTTCCTTTCAACAGGTTTACATGGTAAACTTTGAACTTTAGAAACCCCAGGTTTGAGAAAAACAATAGTTTATCTTCCAAATTGGCTATTTTAAAACTAATAAATGTGATGACTAATTTAGTTAGTGCTAAAACATTGTGGGAATTGTCTGTTTGTACAAAAGTGGTGGGTATTGTATGTCTGCCTGTACAGATTTGTAAACAATTTTGCCGTTTGAGAGTCAAGTTGTCTTTGGGTTTTGAAACACCTAAGAAAGCCTAAGAAAGCTCATGCACAAAAAAGCAGCAGGTAATGTGAGGGAAGACTTATTTTAGGGCTAGGAAGGAATGGATCACGAGGAAGAGTATATAGGTAATCACCATGGCTTGGTCACGCTTATCGGACCATACCGTTTGCTTTTCATACAAACATCATCATTTAATCATCAGCCTCCTTGGAAGACTCATCTTTCATCAGCGTGTTTCTTTTGACAGGCAGGGTAGACTGATGACTCGTGGATGCGTTTTAAAGCTTCCCTGGGTTACGGCTGGTAAAGTTCCTCTGAAACGCTGGGAGGCTCAGCCCTTGGTCTCTCCTGGACTCCTCCACTGGCTTCTTGGTTCTGATGATGCCCTCTACCAAACAACCTTAAACTGGGAGAAATTCTCCAACCCAGACCCGCTGTTAGCACGAGGTGTGTGTCCATCCCTGATGAATAGACGATTCTGTGGTTCCAACGTGGTTGGCGAGACTCGGAAACAAGAAGGCTCATTAAAAGATCCAGAGAAGTGTTTCACCGCCTCGTAATCTGGGGTTCTTACTCAACCTGAAATGACTCCAATTGTTATTATTTTGCTTTTCTTTTTTTGTTTCTCTTCTTTCTTGTCTTCCCTTCTGTGTTTATTCTTTTCCCCAGGCAATACGAGATGGTCCCAAATACCTATTTGTTTCTATAATTAAACCAGATTTATTTTATATTCAGTCCTGAAAGGGAGTAGCGATTTGTTAAATGGGATTTTGCATCCAAGAAGTGAGAAATGATAATTGAGGAAACAGCATAAATTTATTCCTAATAAATTATAAATGAACTTTCAAATGCAATAAAACTTCACTTTTTTTACATGTTCAGACTGGCAGATTTCTGTGTATAACAAGTAACTTATGTGTAATTTTGTATCAAAAACTTCATATTCTGCAAAAAAAAAATATGAAGATCTTCTGGAATTTATTCTCTGTTCAAAATTATTCTGTGAAATACATTTTCGTATGTGAACTGCATTTACTCTTTTTGTTGTTCTAATAAGATTACTCATGTATCACATGGCATCAGTTAATTCTGGGTGTGCTTCTCATTGTAATCATCAGGATTCGAGTGCAAGTACTTGTATAACAGTTATAAAACTTGATTCCCGGTATTTCAGCTGAAAAGTTCACTTTGTGTCGGGGGTTGCTTTAGTAAAACTTAGTAACAAAGTGACTTACACAAGGGACCACAGAAAAAAAAAAAAACCTGCTAGCAAGGCCAAAGCAAATGAGTTGCAAAATTTAAACCAATATTTGCTAGAAAATGTTTCTGGTGGTCACCCAGCCCTACTTCTGAGTCCCGTACAAAAGCCCTCACCGCCAGACTGCACGGTGTGGGTCTCCTTTGAAACTCAGCTGAAATTTCCCTTTTGCCACCAATATTGGGTTTGTGTTCCCCGCGCAACTGTGATAAAACTTCTGCTTCTACTAACACCTGCAGAGTGCATCCCATCATTTTCCTTCTTCTGACACCAAGTACCACATTGCAGGCACCAACCACCACCTAATTGAGCTCACACAGCTTTTACTTTTGACTTAACAAGTGGAAACACACATGCATGTGCTTGGCTTTGGCTACATGTTCACCCAGCTAAATCTACTCATGGAGCCTGCAGGATCTGGAATCAACTTCTTTTTAGGTACCATAATCCTCAATATATTAATTTGCTTTCACTCTTGCTCTTCCATATGCTGTCCATCTTCTTCATCTGCAATGACATTCACCTACACGACTTCTTGCAAATTTTACAAACACTTTACTCACAGCAGCTCGCAATTGTAGCTAAAAATGTGGAAAGATAGGTCATGCAGACATAGTACTTGTGGCTTTGATGTCAGGTACCGGACTTGTTCTTTGTACTTCATTTAAAAAAATTTCACACTCCCTTCAAAAGAGCTTTAAAAATAAGCACCGGGCCTCAAAAAATGTTGTTGGAGCTTCATAGAAGAGAAGTTGGAACACAGTTTGGAGTAAGCCTTGATAAAGTTCTGCTATTTGGATTCCAGCTAACAACTTCTTCATTGTGCTGAAGTCATATTAAAACAACGTTACTGTTACCATCTTGCTGAGGATGGTAGAAAAAGACCATAAAACCAAGTGGCACATTTAAAATTACTTACAAAATAGTGTCTCTCTGAAAACACCACACAATAACCGTAATTAATACCAGTCCTTTAAAGTACTCCTACAGTCTACTGAAATCTAAACCAGGATCGTAATGCTGGTAGCAACAACTGCATCCTAAACAATATTAAAAATGACACCAGAAAATAAAAATTCTCCGTGGGAAGTCAGAAAGTTATAATTCACTAATCTGCTGAATGGAATAACACCTTTGCCCTTATTATTTATAGAGCTTTTTTGGGGGAGGATCTCAGGACTTTACTCTTTAGCTAAGCCTCACAAGTTCAACAGCCCATGAGTTATATAAACATTATTTTACAATTTGAACTATTTTCCCAGCAAAAGGATCGCTCCAGGGGAGGACTATTTGTATGATTCCTTTTACAAAACTAATATTGCTTTACTCGGACTCCCGTGGCTTCAGAGTGACCAAAGCTGAAGTCCACCCCAGCCGTCCCTGGCCTCACTACTGGGCACTTCGGAGGGGAAAAAAAAAGGTGCAAGGTTGTACAGTTCCTAAAAATGCCCAGCCTGGCAAGTGCTTTCAGGGAATAGAAGTTTGAATAAAGGCTTGGGGAGGGGGTGGGGGAAAAAAGGTTTATTTTATTTTAGGCAGTAAGCAAGTGAATAAACAGAAATACAGAGCCGGCAGCACACGATCGCACCTTGGCAGTGATGCTGCGGCCGTTGCTGGTGCGCGGCGCCCGTCCTCCGGCCCGGGGATGCTACCGGACGCACGGGGTCTCGTTGCGGGGGGGAAACAGGGCAAGCCCCGAGCCACCCCCCCCCCACCCCCCCCCCCCGGGACAACCCTCCCTCGGGGAGGCACCGTGCAGCGCGGAGGGGGGAAAAAAAAAAAAAAAAAAGGAAAGAAAAAAAAAAAGAAAGAAAGGAAAAAAAATCCCTGCAAGCCCGATCTGCAGGTGGGACTGGGGTTCGGCTTTGCGGGTTTTGAGGGGGGGGGGGGGTCGGGAGGGGAGATGGCTCAGAAGAGCCCCGCACAACCGGCATCCCCGCGTGTTTTCACCGCCGCTCCGGGCCGGCGGCACCGGCATCTCCCGCAGCATCCCCCAGCTGCCGGTCCAGAAGCTGCCCCCCTTCCCACCCTCCCACCATCCCCGGGGGCTCACCGAGCCCCAGCTGAGGCCAAACCCGCTCCCAGCCCACGGGCACGGTGGCAGCGACACGGTGTCACCTCCTCACGCCGGGTACGGCGAGGGAGCGTGCGGTGAAGCGAGGCGATCCCGCCGGTCTCCCCACGCGGCGCGGAAAGCTGCGCGCAGATCTGCCGAAGCCCTTCTGAATGAATGCATCTGCAGCTGACCTTTAACAATGGGCGCTGAAATAGCACAGTCTGCGGGACCAGGTTTGATGGGGGGGCCGGGGAGGAGGGGGGGGGGGGAAGGAAGAGATGGGTGAATATTGTAATCTCTGCAATCTCATTCACTTCCTTTCCCAAACCCCCACACACTGTGTGGGGAGGAGAAGGAAAAAAAAAAAAAGAAAAGAAAAGAAAAGGAAAAAAAAATAAGGTATTTTCCTTTTCAAAGGAGCCGTTAACGCCGGCTCGCCCGCACGGCACCCCGCAAGCCGCCGGGGCATCGCTCTGCGACAAGGATGCTCCAGCCCCCCCCACATCCCCCCATCTCCCGCCGCTCTCTCACCTTCCCTGGCTTTCAGCAAGACGGTGTTGGCAACGATGTTTTCCAGCTCCATGGACGAGCTCGGGCAGCGCAGGCAGCGGCACTGCAGCAGGACGTCACTCCCGAGGTGCGGAGTCTCCGGGCGACCACCCGCCTCCCGCCCCTAGCCCGTTATCCCCCGCTGCATGATCCCTGCCTTCCTCCCCCCCAGCCCGGGGCGGAGCTGGCGCTCCCCGTGCTGCCTCTGCTCCCGCGGAGCCTCGCCCCGTTACTCCATCCTCCGCCCCGCCGGTTGCGAGGGCTCGGCCGCTCCCCCCTCCCCCGGGGGTGTGGCACCGCGGAGCGGCCCCGCAGCCCCGCGCAGGCGCCATCCCCGCCGCCGAGCTCCGGAGAAGGGGGGGGGGGGTTGAGGGGGGGCCGGGCACGCCGGGACGTGTAGTTCTCGCACCTGGCGCCGGCTACCGCGGCCGCGTAACGTTCCCTCCGCGGGTGAAGGGCGGCGCAGGGCCCGCCCGAGGTGGGGGGGAAGGAAGGCGCGGGGCCCGGGCCGGCCGGAGGGGGGGTGCGGGCGCGGCGGGGAGGCTGCGGGGCGATGCGGCCCCGGCGGCGCAGCCCTGGTGCGGGGCGCCACCCCGCGGCGGCGGCTCGGGGCCTCCAGGGCTTCCCGGCCCGGGACCCCCGCCATCCCCCCTCACTTTCCCGGCCGCTCTGGGTGCTCGTTGCCGCTTCACAGGTGCTCGCACCCCGCAGCCGGTTGCTGCTGCCTCACCCTCTGCCAATGCCATGCACGCCCCTTCTCCCCGGGCTCGGAGGCACGGGCTTCGCCGCTTTTCGGGAGGTCTTAAAAGTTCCCCGAAGGAAGCACCCCAGGGAATTCCATCTTCTCTGCCACACCGTGTGGTTTTTCTATCCCGATAAGCAGTAGCGTGAGGCATCAGCCACTTGTGGGAAGTTTGTGAATTTCCAGTGCTGTTTTACAACATAAATTCTCTTCTGTCCATATAGGACAGCTGCTCGTGTCAGCACGATTCTGGTTTTCCTGGCAACGGGGTGGATCAATTCAGCAGGTCAGGCAAAGAAAGAGGAATAAAAACGACTCATTACTCTTACTAACAGTCTTCCCCCATCTGTATTTGCATTGATTAAACCCACGTGAAGCAAATCAAATGAACATGGACCTTCTTGTAAGCGGAGCACAGACACTACTTCTTCTTTTTTCTTCTTTTTTTTTTTTTTTATTGTACCAATCATACCTCTTTCTACAGCCAGGCAGAAACGACTTGCAGCAGCAGGACTTGCAGACTGCCTACAAGACATTTTCTGATTGCAGGAAATAAATGAGAAATGCATTTAACAAATAATTTCTTGGGCATTAGGATAAAATGTCTTTTGCACCCGATTAAGTGTCAGAGGTTAGAACTTTGAAAGTTATTGCGTGTAGCAGGTGGCATTGCAATGTACAATCCTTCACATCCTCTCTCCTATCGCTTCCGAAAATGTCCAGCCTCCGGAAGCCGTGCCATGTTGTGGTTACTTTCTTTGCAATGCCAAGTCCTATATAGCAGCAGTTGTGTCTGTAAGTACCGGAAGATTTTTCTCTGATTAAATAATTCTTAAGGGAAAAATTGCTTCCTGGAAACCAGAGCCTTAGCACAGAGATGAGGTTCCTAAGGAGTGCCTGCCCTGCTGCTTGTTTGACCGCTTCTGTGCAAGGAGTCATGCTCGCTTGTAAACGGAGGAAATTATGCTCGGGTGATGAGTGCATCTCACATCCCTGCCCAGCCTCCCACTGACGGTCATCACAAGGACAACACCGGCATCGCAACGTGGCTGATGCTGGAAGACAGCGTTACATCTTTTATTACACACAGTGTTTTTAATGCTAGAAGCAACCGCTCTCTCCAAAGGAAAAATGAACGCACGTGTCTTAGTTCCCATTTTGTGAAGCAGCACAGGCTGCAGCAGCGAGCTCAACTTCTGCTGGCAGCAACGGGCCATCAGTGTGGTTGCCACAGCTCAGGATCAGGCTGCTCAGTGAGGAGGGATTTACCTTCACAGGACACCCCACGGCGAGCACAGTTACACTGGTGTGTAACTTTTATACAGGTGCTGGAACGAAGAGGGCAGATCTTGGAGATCTTAAGTTTGAATTGCACTTGGAAATCAGCACACACACTCAGAGTCATCTGCATCCCACTCTCTGGGACTGAAGTATGACTCCAGCGCGCTGATGTTGTCCTATATACGTTTATTTAATTCTTGAAAGGGTGAATAGATTTATCACAGGAGTTACAACAGATCTATACGGTGTTCGTAAATCCCGTGGAGCTACCTAGACTTTATGAACGGCGCAGCTCTGAAAGCACTTGACGTTCCTGGCAACCATGGGCACAGTTAGACCGGCCCTTCAGAAACGGGCAGCAATCAAATGGAGTGTTGTGCTGCTGCCAGAGTGGTTATTTCAGTTAAGCTGGGTGATTTTGCACTGCAGTGGACTAGGAGCAGTCACATAACTTAAATGTGGCTGAGTGCAGGGAGTGGAAAGCTGAGCTCTGCTACCAGACTGCAGGGATTCTGCAGTACCGTGTTTGTTTTCGTTACACACCTACGTGGAGAGCAGCAATTCTGACATCACGTTTATCAGTGAGAACAACGGAGTGGGTTTTCTTAATGATTCTTACAGTATTTAACTAAATAGAACTTGTTTCCGATAAGTCTGAGTCAATGTGGTGCAGTAGGACATGGAAGGAGGTGTGTTCACTAGCACAATGCCCTACTTTAAAAAAAAAAAATCAATACAATCAGTCCTCACTGCATCTCTCTTTTCTACTAATGTTTTTTAAGCTTGAATATACCACTGATACAGGGTATCAGTGCGCTTCAGCGCAGGCCCGGGCTGGATGGCCCCTCGCATGGATGTGATGGATGTGGCTCCCCATGGGTTGCCAGGGCAAATGCCACTGCGCAGACCTGCTTGCCTTGAAGTCCATCAGTTGGTCTTTGCAAAACCATTTGCATTTGGAGTCTCACCTCGTGACTTCTTCGTAGCTGCCGGTATCTTCATTTTTTTTGTGTCACGTGGAACACCTGGTTCACAAAACGAACAGAAATAAAAAAATATTAGGAAGAGGTAGATTTATTTATATCGATTTTCTCTTGCAACAACACAGTCCTTTCATTTCAAGGTATATCCATGCCTGATTTAATGGAGCGGCCAGGTTCTCCGTGAGTGAGGGAGAAACAGGAGACCTGTGGTCTGTTCCACTGCTTATGTTATTCACTGTTGTACTCTGGTGCTGAAATAGTCACGCATGGACAGGGTGGCAGGGAAGGAACACAGGTCTTTTCTGCTGGCCTAAAGATCCTGATTCAGTGCTTGCTGGGAGAAAAGGGAAAACTTGGTCTGAATCATATGCAGAAGCAGCCTTTTGGAAGGGGGGAAAAAAAAAAGGAAAGGCTACCAAAACCAGTTAAACTCTGAAAAATGTATTTTCTAAGGTGCTTAATGTGTTTGGTTGTTCTGCTTTTAAATAAAACACCTTCATATGAAGTCATTCAGGAAGGGCTCAGAAAAAAATCCTTTTTGAATGCTGCACATCAGGATAAAGCAAGGCTGGCAGCCATCTTTCCTTTATGGGAAAAGAGAGGGTTGTAAATGAAATGCCAACACCGTGCGAGACCCAAACGCATCAGCGCAATAAGAACAGGCAAGCGGCACGGCAGCGTGCGATATTCTGAGCCGCTCTGAGGGATGAGTCATCGGCAGGGTGGGCTCAGGCAGCTCCAGCCAGAAGCACGGCAGCATCACACCCAGGTTTATCCTGCCACCGGAGAAAGACCCCTTGGCCTCCATACAGCCTGCTTGGAATGTCAGGATAAGACCCCCAGCGAACCAGATGTCAAAAAGGCCTGTGGCTACACTTATCAGCTGGAAACATACCCCAACAGCAGCTATCGCCCAAATCCATGTTATCATAGGCAGCTAATGCAGCAAAGCCTGTTCGCTGTAAGCGCTAAGCTGGGTTGTGTTTGGAATTGCTTCTGAAACTTCTGCCTACAAACCGGCGCATTCTTTCGCCTCCTGCTGAGACTCGGTATCAGCAGGTGGGAGCACACAGGCCTGTGAGAAAGCATTTGCTGGCAGCTGTAACCTTCTACAGAGCCCCTTTGCGTAAGGACAGAGGCTGCCATCTACCAACAGCCACGGGGTGATGCATCGTGTTGTCCAAACTTTTTGCTTTGGTTTAGATTAAAATGTTTATATCTCTGTTGTTTCTTTCCATTTCCAAACCTTTTTTTTTTTTCAGTTATCTCTTTCCTCAAGGTAGAGGACAAATTATTGTTGCAGCATTTGAGTACATGGAACTAAACGACCTTCTAGAAGAGGAGCAGACTTTATTTTTTTTAAACAGGCAGACAGACACATCCCGTACTCTGCACTGAATCTGCCATTCAGTGACCCACAGCAGCAGGAGATCTGATTTGGGATTTGCTTACCCCTTTCATCAAGTTTAGAGAGATGAAGCTACCTTTTCACTAACATTTTTGTGGTGTTAATGATGATTTTTTCAAAGAGCTCTTTAAAAACTGTCACAAAACAGTGATGGGTAACAACACACAAGTGTTATCTACTACTTTTTATCAACAGATCTCAAAGTTTATCACCAGGAAGGCATATTTAATTATTCCCAAGTAGGGAAAAAGAGGCACAAAGTGGGAACAGGCAGATAAGTATCCTAACCAAAACAAAAAATTACATCTCCCATTATCCGTTCAAGTGCCCTATCCACTGCTCTGCACCTTGTAACAACACAAACATCTCCCTAAAGCCTGCTGAAATCCCTGGAGAGTCTTTCACCAACTTCAGATGTCTCAATTTGAATCAGGCTTAAAGACTATAATCCTTCCCATGCAAACATGTCCATGCACTGCTGCGCTCGCACCATACCAGTATGAACCAGCACTCCCTCACTGCAGGATGAGATACCAGACTGGGGCCTGTCCTGTCAGGAAAAGGCCTGTGGGAGACAGCAAAGCAGACAACCAACAAGACTTGGAGAAAGATGTGTATATGCTACTGCTCGGTAGATTTATTTTGAACTTTGGATGGCAATAAGAACCAGGTTTCGCAGCTGCCCTAGCCTGTGCAAAAGCCAGACCCGAGGAAAAAGGAACAACTCTTCTGCCAGGTGTGCTTTGGCAGTGAAAAAGTCCATCTTCAAACTGCAGGGATTCCCAGTAAAAAGCAAAATGGAAAATCAACCCCCTGTTAAATGGCAGTAGTTCAAGCTCTTGCCCAGAAGTCTGAGAAGCTGAATTATGCTGCCTGCATAACAAAGCATGAGCAATATTTCCCCACCTGCAAGCCAAGTGTTTAAACAAAGAGTTTTAAACAAATATAACTTTCCGGGGAGGGGGGAAGGACATCGTTTCAGAATACATCAACTTAGAAGTTGTGAATAATCATCTGTGGGTGAGACAACCATCCTCAGGAAATCCTCGCAATAGCCCATTTTTTTGCTGTCACAATACAGCTCCCACAGCTGAGGGAAAGGAACCGCTGCGGGCCAGCTGTCCCCGGGTCCACAATTTGCTGCCCAGCGGCTGGGTAAGCCCGTCACTCCATTTGAGGGGATGCACCAGTCCGGCACACGTGAACGCAGATGTGCTGCTCTGCACTGGTTTTACGGGAACTGGCCCAGGTAATGGCTTCTGTTTCTTGGCTGCTCTTCACCTGACAGTCACAGCTCTGCGAGTGTCCCGGGCTCAGCTCTCTGCTCGCAGCCCTCAGCTGTAGCACAAAGACCTCCTTAACCTCTACTGCCGACACGTCTCAACAACCACTCCTTCCCTCTCCATCTTCCAGGGCTGCAGGCTACAGCACGGCTCACCCACACTGTATCTGACATATTTTCTAACATACAAATAGTTTACTCACTTCCACTTTTAGGCTTTGAGGGCTTTTTAAGCAAGAATGCCCCTAATTTTTAGGCAACAGGCATGCAAATAAGCTGAGTAGCTCAGCCAGCTGGGTCCCCTCGCTCTGCCGGTGACCTGCCCGGCAGAGTCCTGGTCCAGCTGGCACTTTCAAGCAGCCCTAGTTCATCAGCAAGAGTCAAAACTGAACTTCTCTCTCACACACCTTCAGGTTTCCCATAACGAAGCACTAATAGAAAGCATGGGGTACGTCAGGTTACCTAACTCCAAATCTCCTAGGTCAGTGAGCAAGCACTGCGCTTGCGCACACCTACGCACACATGCTCAAATGCACATGCAGAGCTTGTTAGGTGTTACACCTGAAGGGAACAGCTTCAAAAGCAACAAAGGTGTCTATGTGAATTCAAAGAAACCAGTGGATGCAGGAAGCAGCCAGACTACTATGTTGGTAGACCCCATACTGGGGTATCCGTATCCTTTAGAATAGTACTCACGTTTTCTTCCTCCTCATCTCACTGTGGCTATAGGAACAGTTTGCCACTGCACCCTTGTGCAGGACACCTCCATCTTCATCATCGCCTTTTGGGCACCTCCATCTTCATCACAAGCCCAGCCAGCCACCTACTATCTCTGTGCACATTGGAGTATATAACTTTATTCTGGCTGCTCTGCTGGGCACTACAGTTTTTGAGATTCAGAGTCACATTTCCAGCTGTCATTGGCTACATCTGGATTAATAAATTCAAGAGTGCCACAGAAAGGTACCAGTGACTGAAACTGGTGATGGTGTTAAATGCTTAGAAAGGCTTCAGCATGCTTTTGGACAACAGTGACTAACTGCCCCAAACACTGCCAGGGCACTTTAGAGAGTTAATATCGGCTAATGACTGACCTTAACAGGCAGTTGCACGCAGCATCCCTCTTTTGAAGGCTCAGAGGTCACTATTACGGAGGTCACTGGACCATGCCCGCTGGACCAGTACCAGGAATAAGTTTGCCAGTTTGCTCAGAAGTAGAGCTTCCACATCCATCGAGCTCATCCCGGGGGCCTGTGACGTAGCTGACATCTCTTGGGCTGCCTTTGGCCTTGGCCCCAGCTGCTGACGGCGGAGCTCGTCCTGCCAGGGGAGCCGGACTTCTCTCTGGTTTACAAGGTGGGATCTCCCCTTTGTAAAAGGCTGGGGATATTTACAAATACAAATATTAAACCAGAAATGACCAAAACCTTGGGTTCAACTTGATTTCACTACTTAGATGAAGAACCACACAAAAAGAAGCTAAAAAAAAAAAAAAAAAAGAAAAATGGACTTTTAGAAAATGCTTGGTTTTCAGTACTCTGGGTTGTGCACGCCACTTGTGCTGCTTCACGTGGCCTAGAACAGGGCAGGAAGCTGGCAATTCTTGGTGAAGATGATCTCTGTTGCTGGCACCCTCAGGTATTTAACAAAAATAGCCTAAGAAAACCTTGTACTGCTCAACTGACTGTTAAAGTAGCTCCTTTAGCTTGAGTTGTGAGGGCTTGCGCTTCAACAGCAGACTTTGAAGCCCTCAGCTTCAGGGAAACAGGTTTATATGTATCAGGTGCGGTCCCTGACAATGAAGTCAGAGCCAGCTACATTTGAAAAGTTTGTATCCGGAAGGTTTTTGAGCACAAGCCACGCTGTTTCCCCGCCTCGTCCCTCCCGCGCCCGCAGGGCCCGGCTCCGCCCGCCGCCGCTCTCAACATGGCCGCTGCGCTGGGAAGGCTCCTGCGGAGCGCGGTGAGTGAGTGCCTGACCCTCCCTCCCCGGCCGCCCCGACGGCCCTGACCCTCCCTGTCCCCCCGCAGGTGCCCGCTGCCGCCGCCGCTGCCGGGAAGGGGCTGACGGCTCGGCCCCTGCCCTGCACCCGCCGCCACTTCAGCCTCGGTAAGTGCGGGAGGGCGGCGGGGACACACGCGTTCCTCCCCGGGGGAGGCGGCGGGAACGCCTGCGGCCTGGGGGGCACCGGCCGCCCTTGCAGCTGCGCCCGGGAGGAGGCGGAGGCGGCCCAGCCCGGCCCTGGGGCCCGCAGCTCCATTTTGTCCCCCGGCCCGTCCCGCAGCTCCGTTTTCTCCCCCGCAGGCTCCCCGCGGTTTGCTCCAGCGGTTACGCAGCACGCCCCGTTTTTCAAAGGAACGGCCGTGGTCAACGGAGAGTTCAAGGAGCTGAGCCTGGATGATTTCAAGGGGAAATACCTGGTTCTCTTCTTCTACCCCCTGGACTTGTGAGTGCGGGTTTCTCCCCTTTCCCATGGGCCTCCTGCCTTGCTGAAGGTCGTCAGAAATGCTGCAGGTCATCGCTGTCTAAAGCGGGTGGTTTTACCTTATCTGGGCCAGTCTTACAAGGCTGGTGTGTCAGTTTCTAGAGCGTGAGTGATAAGATTTGGGGGCAAATGGCTGTTGTGTGCTAGAGCAATAGATCTGCTGGCTGGAGAGCATCTTCTGAATGTCAGGACTGAGGCAGACGTGGCCTTGCAAGTGTGGTTCCTCTTACAGTCAGATCCCAGGGGTGAGAGCATTGCCTTGCCCTTTGGGGTCGTGTTGGACACTTTCTGCTTTTAAGGGTCAGGGCCAGCAGAACTGCAGGGAGACGGCTCCAGAGCACAAGATGAACAGGTGGGGCCGAGCCTGTCCAGAAGACTCAAATCATCGTGAGCTTCCTGGGCCGTTCTGCTGAAGTTTGGTGTAATTTGGCATATGGGGAAGAATTTAACCTGCAGTCCTTTCTGCTGTAGTTTTCAAAAACTCTCTGTCTAGAGCATGTCTAACAGAGACAGTTTCTCCGTATCTGCAAAAACTCTAGTCTAGAACTGGGAGTTGAAAACTGATGTGACAGCTAGGTAGCTATGGCTGTTGCTTTGAGACTGATTGAAACTCATCTTAAGCAGGAAACATGGTTAAAATTGTCAGGCTAAAGAAAATGCGCTGTTGTGTTAATGCCTAGAAACAGGTGTGAAAGTCTTTGCTAGAAAAATCTCTGAAAAGAGTGCAGAATCATTACAGCCTGTTCTTTCTTCCCACCCAGCACCTTTGTCTGCCCGACCGAAATTGTAGCTTTCAGCAACAAAGCAAATGAATTTCATGATGTGAATTGTGACGTTGTGGCGGTTTCTGTGGATTCTCATTTTTGTCATCTGGCCTGGATAAATACACCACGAAAGGTATGAATTGGGTGGCTGTTTGGGGCTTTTCTCTGTTGGCTTGTTTTCACAAGAGCTCCTGAGAGGAACAATTGAATAAACAAACACTGATTTAAAGAAATAGACTGCCTATAGTGATATATTAAGGGATTAACTTTTACATTTGATGACATAATTTTGACCTCAATCTTTGTTTTCTTGATCTCTTCCTTAATAACTTGGGGCTTTTTTCATCTTTGATTTGCTCTCTTGCTAGTCCTCTAGGTTACATCATCTCCTTACACATTTATCTTGAAAGACAAATACACGGTAGACATGTCAGTGTCTTAAGCTGCCTGTAACAGCTGATGCTTTGTATGCACCCTCACAAAAAATTAACTGCAGCTCTTTAGTCATAGCTGTTAACCAATACCCAACAGTGGTGGCTTTGGAGTGGAAGTAGAACAACCAGTTTATTGGAGCACTTGTGTTATTAACTCTCACTTGCTGAAATGGTTCCACTTCTGCAATACAAGTGGAGGTCCTCAGCTTTCTTTGAGGGAAGAAAGTGATAAAGACGGCCTTTTACTGGAGATGAGCCTCTTTCAGATGTATATAAAAATGCCCACTTTTAATCACGTAAAGCACCTCACTGTTTTGGTTAGTTGTAGAGAACGGGAAGCATCGCAGGAAGGTGCAGAAGCTCCTGTGCCATCAGTTGTTACCCCTGCGGTCGTGTGGGTAGCAGCCTGCAGCGATGCTGGCAGCCTAGGGCGCCTCCAGGTGCGCAGCTCTGCCGTTGGAACGTACAGGGGAGGGAGGAGAGTTTGCTGGATTTAATATGGCTTGGCTGAGCCTGTGGAGAGTGTTTAATTCTTTGCATGCTTTGTTTGGAGCTCTAAAACGTGATTGTGCTGTGACTTCACTGCTTTATGTGAAAGTTGTTCAGTGTGTGTCAGTCAGGGACTCAGTGCATGCCTAGCAAAACGCCTTGCAAAGAGTGGAAGGAATTCCATGCTGGTGCAGATGGGAAACTGACACCCGGAGAAGCCGAGGCCTTGGTTTCTCCAACGTCTGCCTTCAGAGCTCTGTGTATGAGAACTGCCTCGCAGACAAACATTTGCAGGATCAGGGTCTGAGTGACTGAGATTACACAATGATTCACTGATGATGCCCGGAATAGAAAAGCTAACAACCTGCAGGCTTGTTTCAAGGATAGACAGCTTATCTTCCTTGCAGTTCCAGTGTGTTGCGAAACTGAAATAAATCTTGGTTGACTCTCCAAATAGTATTTAAATTGATTTTTGGGGAGGGGGAAAAAGAAACCCATGCACTAAATAGAGCAAGCAGCAGAGCTCTGGCATACCTAGCATGGCTGTTAGAAGCCTTGTGTTTTGACTGTTCAAGGTGTGCAGGTTTGTTTTCCCTCCCCACAGTGTTCATCTTGTTTAATTTTGAGTGCTGAAATACGCAGCAGAAATTTTTGTATTCAGAGCGCCTGAACAGGGTACAAGGGAAATCTTTCTGAAAACTCACGACTGTTGTCGTAGGTAGCCTTTTATCACCAAAATAAGCAATTCTAAAACGCTCAGCGCAAAAGAAGTTTTCATGTTCCAAAGAAACCAAATGTTCCTGACTACTTTAAAAAAAAAAAAAGAAGAAACCATCAAAACAAGCCAAACACCACCACCCTCAACCCTCCCCTGGTTCCTTTCATGGAGCAAATGGCAGGAATGTGCTTTGTTGTTAGTGTACCCTCAAGAGCACTGAATCCAGAGACTCAAGAAGGATTAAAAGCTAAAAAGCATTTTGTAACAAAATGGAATCTTACTCTTATTTCTCTAGAGCGGCGGTTTGGGCAAAATGAATATTCCAGTTCTGTCAGACCTCACAAAACAGATCTCCCGTGATTATGGGGTGCTGCTGGAAGGACCTGGCATAGCACTAAGGTAACGCAGGATTGCCGATAGCTCGGTTATGACACAACCCCGTCTAAACCAACGTGAACCATACCGTCTCCTCCTGCAGGGGAAACTGCACGAGGATCAAACGAAGGCTGTAAGATGTTACTTTTTCTGCAGAACTTCTGCTGCATCCCACCCTAGGAAAAGGGCACGTGGCCGTTAGGTTGAGAATGGTTCCAGGTCTCTCTGAGAATGCATGCAGGGGAAAGCCAGCTGTTCTGCTCCGAGTGAATGGGAGAACTGCGTGTCACTAAGGAATACAAGAGTAGGATAGAAGAGCATTTTACTATTGTTTAGATTTTTTCACAATTTATGTCTGTCTTTGTTTTGTTTTGTTTCCTTTCTTCTGAAGGGAGAAGAGACTGCCTTAGCTTCAGTGTGAGAATTTTCTAAAGCGGTAGTTCTAGAGGCCACTAGAGTTAATCCCATAATTATCTAGAGTTTAAAAAATGACATTTCCTTCTCCACCATGGGAATACTTACTAAAAGCAAATAGTGTCCCTGAGATCCATTGGATCGGGTAGGAGTCTTCTGGAGACCTTTGGTTCCTGATCTCTTTGGATAAGGAACTTCAGACATTTGTTTGTTGATAAATTAAGCTAATTAATATGGTAAGACTGGGACTTTGGTTTTCAAAAGTGTTTCTATGCAACAGGATTTAATTTAGTAGCTTAATGCATAATTAATTCTTCACTCAGTGCCTTCAGATTTTCTTATCAAAAAGACATGGGAAGGACACGAGCTATCGACCTTTAAATATAGGTGGAATTAGAAATTCTACCTTTGTTCTACATCTGTCTTGATTTAATAATCTTTACGCATACCATGTAATTTCACCATATCGTACCAGTTGACTGGTTCTTGGCTTTTGATCACTGCACTAACAAACAACGTAGCAAACACTGTTGTTACTCCTCACTCTGATACATGCATCTAAGAATAACTGCCCTGCTGAAATAGTTCATCCTGTTCTTTGTGTTTGGTCTTGGAACACGATTTGCATTCCCTAAATTCTTGCTCAATTACAGAGGTCTCTTCATCATCGATCCGAATGGCATCATCAAGCATCTAAGTATCAACGACCTCCCCGTGGGTCGTAGCGTGGAAGAGACGCTCCGCTTAGTGAAAGCATTCCAGTACGTGGAAACACACGGAGAGGTTTGCCCAGCAAACTGGACTCCAGACTCCCCTACAGTAAGCATCTGCCGAATACCACTTTTCTAAATACGGACACTAGCTTAGTTTAGCATGTCTGAAGGGCTGAGAACCACTTTAATGCCAGGTGCTTGACTGAATCTATGCCTTGTTGTATAAATCTGAGGCTTTTATCGGTTGGACCAATTTAGTCTATTTGTATGATACTAAATGCGTGATTTCTGTGAAGAAAGTCACCGATTTTCTTTTAGAAGACACAGATTGTATTTAAAACTCTAAATTTGACTCGCACTCTTCATGAGTTGTCTTGAGATTTTTTACTTATTTAATACCCTGCTTGATATTTAGCAGGGAAAAAGTGTTATATACTTAAAATTTGCAAGTAGGAGCTTGTACATCATTTAGGCTTTCATCTTTCAACTGAGTGCAGAAACAGAAATAACCTATTGTTTTTATAATGTATGCATGGCTTTTCTTGGATAAAAGGTCACATCTGTCTTTTTTTGTCTTAGTTACATTGTATAATAACTAAACTTTCTTTTCTTGACAGATCAAACCAAGCCCAGAAGCTTCTAAAGAATATTTTGAGAAAGTGCATACATAAACCCTCAAATATGTGGACAAAACTCTTAGTTACCATGCCCTGAAGACATTAAGAAAGCAGCTGTGATTACTAAAAAAAATTAAAATCAAAGTTCTAATTTTCTGATGCTTAAAAAGAAATTAAATGTTGAAATATTTACTGACTTCCTTGTCTTGTTTTAAAAAGAAGGGTAAAAACTAAGGCTTCCCCCCCCAACTTTTGCAGCTTGTTTCATGAATTTCTGTGACCGGAATTCTTCCTGAATATGACAAGTACACAAAATACAGTTGTATTCCACTGGGTGTGTGGGTTTGTTTTTTTTTTGTTGTTGTTGTTTTGGTTTTTGGGGTTGGTTTTTTTTTTTGGGCCAGCAAGTGTGCCACAATTTTTCTCACATGAAAAATTAAATTCTGTAACAAGAATTTGAAACAATGGGGAAAATGCAGAAAATAGAATTTTGATACTTGGTTTGTTTTTAAAGAATTTTGCAGAGGAAGCAATGAATGTAACGAGTGAAAAATAAAAAAGAATCCCGCTGTTTTTGTGTGTAAATGCACTACAGTTCCAAATGAATGTAAGTCTGTGCCATTTTAATCCTGCATATACTCGAAGATGCAGAGCAGTTACCCAGGAGCATTAACAAGCATGAAGAGCTTGCATTCTGCTTGCGAGGTGGCAAAAAACTGAACTGTGTACTTACTGGAGCTTCATGACAGTCTTCCATCATTTGAAGCATTGCTTACTTGCTTGAGTCTGTCTCCAGGAAAAACTTAAACATGAAATGTTGTGCTGCTTGAAAACAATGTCAATATCTCTAGGTATAATAATAAATATCTCCAGCTGTAACAATAAATCTTGACCAGCAGCTGTGTTGCTTTGCTTTGCTTTTTTTTTTTTTCCCCTTCACTTTTTCCCCAAAGATTCTTGTTTATTTTGAAGAATTTGGAAGTTGGGTAAGGTGCATTGCATTAGAAATTATCTTCTATACCGTTGATCCCAGCAGTTGGCAGCCGGCAGTGCCTTTGTGCGTGTCCCAGGGTGAGTGTGCTGCAAAGGGCTGGACAAATCCATGCAATGCCGAATGGGTTTGTATTTTTCATCTGCCCCTTTGAGCAGGGAAAAAGGACTAAAGATAAACAGAAGCCTGAGGGAACCACCTTGGCGAAGTGGCTGTTGTGTCCCAAATTATCTTTAAAATGGGTGTTCACGCTGCAATGGTGGTGAAAGGATGAAAAAGCGAGCCTGATGTCTTGTGGTGCCTGGTGATGCTCCAGGTTTCAGTATGTGCAAATCTCTTTTCAGTCCCGATGTTCTGGTTTCTGTAAATCCACGCAATTTTTTTTTCCAATAAACCTCCAATAATCACCCGGCCCAGGCACGAAGCCCACCCTGCGCTGGGCGGGCGGGATCCCGAGGCGGCGGTACGGGGCCCGGGCGGAGCGTGCAGCAGCCGGACCGTTCCCCGGCGGCGCTTTTCCGGTGCCGCGGCTCCATGGACGCCAACCTGCGGTTCTGGAGGGCGGAGGGACAGGTCAGGGGCTGGGGAGGGGGACGGGGCGGTCGGGACGGCGCGGCTTGGGCGGGCTGCCTCCGAAATAACCCCTCGTCTCCGTCAGTCGTTTTGGCAGAGGTTCCTTCTCTGGGCGGACGTCTTGGATCCCCTGCTGCTCCTGAAATCCTCCGTGAGTACGGCGGCGCGGCCTCGTCGCGGTTTAATTCAAAGCGGTGGCACCGGTGACCGGAGGGACGGGTGTTTCGGGGCCCGGGGCCGCAGGGAGGGGACGGGGCTGGCCCCCCCTGCCCTTGGCGCCGGGGATCTGCGGGACGGCGTGGCCCCAGCCGCTCCGTGCCCCTTCACTCCGGCTCCCCAAACGTGTGGGTGACGGGGAGGTGAGCTGGCGACTTCATGAATTTTGGCTTTGCTGGGTGTAAAATAACATCATTGCAAGGTTTCTGAGGAAAAATAAAATACATACATACATATATGTATATAAGAAATACAAATCTACATGTGTACATTCCTATATACAATACCACGAGCCAAAAGGCGTTTCTAGACAATGTTGGCTGCTGTTCCAGCGGCTGAATTAGCACAATTAAGAATCAGGAAGCCCCCAAAGACAAGAGATGAAGCAAGCAGCTGGGCGTGCTGTTCCTAAACACATCCCGCTGCTGGAGGACTCGAGACAGGGAGCTGTTGCGGCTTTGGAGAAGGCAGGTGTGCTGAACTGCACCACAAGCACCCCAAATCTCTGCTGGCTAATCCCCATACCCATCCTTGAGGTGCAGCTTGATCTGAAGGTCATGAAGCAATTTGATTCTCCTCCAAGTGACTCTGCAGAAGGAATTGTCCCTAAGAGGGAGCACACCTGATCTGTAGGGCCTTTTTATGCCATGGAATGATTATTACAATTTTAACAAGAACTATTAAAAGTGTGACACTAAACACACTGGCAGCTGTAAAGCCTAGCTTCTAAATTTCAGGAACTGTCACAACAGCAAATTTATGGGGAAGATGTCTTTTTGCATAGCTCCACTTCTGTGTAGTTTTGTCAGGGGTGACGGTGGAAAAAGCACAGCACATTGTATGAGAGTTGGCTGCTTGGTTGGTATATTAAAGGAATATTTGTTGATTTATTTTTTTTTTTCTAAGGGAAAGCTCCTTTAAAGCAAAAGAACACAGTAAAAATGTGTGTGCATGAGATTCTTCCTTGTCACTTGCAGAGTTAGTGAGTTGGATGTATCCATTCATCTATCTCTATATGTGGGTATTCATGGTACCAATACATATCTCTCTGTATATTTGCATGTACAAATAATATAATTTAGTAAATGTACATTATACATATGTAAACGCCAACAATAAAATTTTATAGCGCATTTGGGGATTTGGAGATCTGGGATGAGTCCACACTTCCTTGAATTAAAATACACTGTTGCACATAGAGATGTGCCTGTTGAAGAAAAGCCAAATCATCTCATAAATTCTCCTAAGAGGGAGAATTTTTTTTTTTATGTGGCCTGTGGATCACTACATGAGGTTACAGTTTTATTCTCTTTGTTTAAGTGTGCTTGTTTTCCGTAATTGAAAGCTTGAGCTAAATTTAAAGGCAGAATGTACGATCCAAAACTTGGTCACACATTTGTGAACGTGCAGGAACATCTAGTGATGTTGTGACTCGTTGCTGGTGATTTTAAAAGTCTGGTTTGGAATTTCTTTTTAAAATAATCATCTAAGGGCCTGTGGGGTTATCAGATGGCTGCTCTGGCAGCAAATCTTTGCGTTTGCCAGCACACATAGGTAATTTTAAGTACAAGATTAACACTCTTGATTTCAGTCAGGTTTTTCATATGCTTAAAGTTCCAGAGCATTTGTGTAATGGCTTGAGGGATTGATACTGAAGGGGAACAAGGGAGCCTGAATAATGTAAAAGTTTCTCGGAGCGTGAATTGGTTGTGTGCCTAGGGTGTGTTCTTGCTTTCACTGCTCTGGTGAGGGACAGGTGTGTGATTAGCTCAGCATTCTAGGTTTGTGTTTAGAGTGTCTTATAACTGAACTATTGCACTTCAGACTGTTGAAATCTGAGATATTTTTTCTGTTTGTTTTGTTTTTCTCAAATACAGGATGAAATAAGAACAACCAGGTTATTAACACAAAACAGTGAGAAGAGCCTAAGTGAGCCCGTACAGAATGATCAGGTATTTTGGAGTGCAGTTTATAGAAAACAGAGGTGTGTTTTTTCAGGCTGAAATAGTTGATATTAGTATGAGACCTAGCAGACAGAATACAGAGATTCAGATACAAGGGATAACACAAGAAAAACTCATTACGACAGAGATTTTTCTAATCTATGAATCTAGTAGGAATTTCTTTTGATTACTACTGACTTTAATGCCAAATGGCAGTATTATCATCCTGAAGAATGCTAGGTTGAGTATCATACAGCTGAGTTTAAAGTCTTTCTTTTGACTCAGTGTGGGCTGAGCTCTTCCTGTGTCGCACCTAGTACCTTGTGTGTCAAAGTCTGAAAGGAGAAATAAAAACTTATGTGGTGCCAGAAAAGCTAAAGTCTTAACATAAGTGTTCAGGCTTTTAGCCACATTTGAATTGTCGTTTTCTGTTTTAAAATACCTACTAGCTTAACTTTTAAAAATTAACTTTCTGTTTTGCCATAGTGTGTGTCACACAGCACATGGGATGTAAGTTATAATCAACAAGGAGCATATGGAGACAAATTTTAGGGAAAAAATAATTAAAGAGGTGTATATGTATATAGCACTCCAGTCATAAGTTATTGGAAAAAAGAAAGGTACAATAAATTTAGAGAGAAAATTTTACCTAGTCTCTTCTGAAACTTGATTACTAACCTAATTTTCAATTGATTAGACAAAGCAAGCCTTCCTGCTAAGCCTGGTAAGTTACAAAATATTTAGAAATCTTTTCTTTCTTTCTTTCTTATTCAAGTATGGCAAAGGTGGTCTAATTTGCCTTTTTTTTTCTTTTTTCTTTTTGTTTGTTTTAAGTCCAGTGTACATCCTGACACAAATGAGATAATTCCAATTTTGTTTAGACCTCCAGGTAAGTTCCCTTAAGAGAAGTTTTGTGTACGTGACTGAAGCATCAAAGGGGAATAGCTCATGGTAAACCGCTGTGATGCTCTTCTCCATATGGAAAACCAAGTAGACTCTTACTTCTGTCAGTTGCATTGTCATGGCTGTTGGAGATTTATTTATTCCTAAGGTCCTCTTGAGGACTTTTTCCTATAGTTTATTTTGGTGGAAATAGATGGAAATAGCCTGACCAGTCTCAGTTTCTTGTCACTACAGAATGAGTTCCAAATCCTTCCACATATGAAACGGTCTGCCATACGCTAAGCTTTCACTTGATGGATGTGGCTACCGTATGAACTTGCTGTGGTGGAAGATGAAGTCTGCTTGGGGTGATGTTTAGGGAGCCAAGACAGCACAGGTTGTTGATCAGATATAACTATACTTACACTATTTACTCCTTATCTCTTATACCCACTCACAGCCCTTGTTGCCACCTATCTCTTTCCGAATAGAGAGCTGAATTTCCGTTGGAAACTCAGTTACGTAGTTTCTGAGTAGCCACGCTGAGTGGAGTTCACAAGGGCTCCTTTTGGCTGTGAGCTGTGACCAGGTGTTCTGGCTTCTTGAATAAGGAATGAGAGACAGAGGTTAGAATTGAAGTCCATGGTGATGGTGGGTTTTTTTGTGGGCAGTGTTTTACTTAGAGCTGAAAGTACAGGGGGAAGTTAGGGGAATTTTCTGCTCAAAACCATCCGTCTAGACTCACAGCAGTTATTTTTACTGAAATAAAGTTTTCTTTCTTTTTAGCCTTCATGCCCATATCTCTTCCGTTGGTGAGTAATCATGAAAGATGCTGGTGTACCTCGTGGGTGACATTTTTCCAAAGTCAGAGGTTGGAGAGAGGGAACAGAAGGTTTTAGGCTTCTTGTATTTTCAGCAGAAGCTTTTTAAAAGACATCTGTTTTGTGGGAAGTGCTGAGTAACCTAGAAATCAAGCCTTTAAGGAATCTCACTGGACATCCAGACCTGTTAGCTGCCTTCCTTCAGCAGTATTCAAAAAGATTGTTCATGTGTGAAGGTCAGCTTTCTGTTGCAAGGTGAAATTCGCTCAGCATTGAGAGCAAGGCCTGGTTTTGGTCTGTTTAACCTCAAAAAAACTGGAACCGCAGTAGAGAGGAGTCAATCTTGTGTTCCATGTTTCAGACGCAGAATATTATTTTTTTTCTTATGTTGATTGTGTATTTGCAAGTAAGAAATTGTATTGTCAAGAAATTACAAAAGATATAAATTCTCTTATAATGCTCAAAATTACACTATTTTGTTTCATGAACTTTGTAGCTGTAAATATATGTATATTTATTCATTTAGATGCGTTTGCCTTTAGTTTTGGCCTATGAGTGTGCACACTGAGATACGTCATTCCATATAGAGATTACAGCATGAAGTTACGTGGCGCTACTAGAAAGTATAATGAAAGTCTTGATGGCTTTTAAAATTCATTAAGAACAGTAATAGAGTTAACAGAAATATTTCTTTTTGATATTTACACCTTAATGCTCTTTCATAGACGTGGTTAGATTCAGCCCTGGCATTAAAATAAAGGTAGTCGATCCACTAATATTAAATGGATTACTGATCCTCCTCTGAGGCTTTGGACATTCGCTGCTGTCCTCTTATTCCATGTTTGCCTTATCGTGATTGACTTTGTTCTTTGAGAGTGTTCCACACCTTGAGCTTGGTAGGCCAGACCTCAAGAAAGGCTGTGGTTTATTAAAAGTGATGTTCTTATTCACTGTCTGAATTTGAGGAGGAGTTGGGAACTAAGTCCTGAAATCTTTGATCTTAGATCAGTTAGTTCTAGTATTTATATCCTCACTAGTCAAAACAATCTGACATTTTTATTACCTTAGTTATTTTATTTGCATCTATTTAAGCTTCACAGGTACAAATGCATTTTTAAATTTTGGGTAAGAAAGCATCTTGCTCAAATACTCTTGCACACCGAGTTTTTATCACTGTGTTTCTGTGTTTTGTATTGGATAGGAAAAGTGAATGTGTCACATCTGTAGCAAAGAAGTGTGTTAGCCTAGAAACAAGGCAAATGGCTTTGGGTGCTGACTGGAGCCTTTGACACTGCTGCAAATAGTAACGTGGCAGTTCTCTTCATGCTCTAGCCAACCACTGCTCCCCAAAAACTTCTAGACTCATCAAACGTAATTTTCTTGTGGGGTTTTCCTCTTAGGTCATTGCTACTTCTCTTCAGCTCGGGGCAAAGCAAGCTTTTTTCAGACAGGTAATTGCCTCTTTCTTTCTACGTTTACAAGTCTTCTAGTCTCAATCCCAAATTCATTTTTGCTTATAACCTCTCATTTCTGCAGTTCGTGTTTCACACATATACCACAGGATTCACCCTATTAAATGGAAATGGTACCCCAAAGGCTGAAGTATGTGTCGATTTTTATTTTTTTAAAACATCTTAATGGTAAAAGACCATTTTGAACATGATTTACAAGTGGTTTACAAATGTACTTATGTAGCGTGTTTCTTCTGTCCTTCTTAGGAGTACTCACTTCAACAAAAGAAGATCGTCTACGGCTTGGGAGCCATTTCCTATGCAGCATGTATTGGTGTATGTATTTGCTTAATGATTGCTTTCCTAGTAAGCTCTCCTGAGGAGGAGGAGGCACTAAGATAGTCATGCTGCCTGTCACCCTTCAGGATTGTGCTCTGATGCTCTGCTCCGATGTCTTGCCCCAGAACTGTTCAGAATAAGAATTTTCCTGATCATCTGTCAGCTGATACCATGCTTGGCTTCCTCTGATGCTTCCTCTTCTGTCCTTTTCTTTATTATTCTGGAAGCTTAGCAAATGGGTAGTGAGAGGAAGTGGCCAGGGTTTACAAACACAGAGTAGCCACTGGGTTGTTGTAGTTCTTTTTGCTGTAGTGCTGTGGAAGAGATCTGTCTCGCTCTAAACGAGTGGTGAAATCTGCAGGCATCTGTACTGGATAGAGTTAGCTCAGATCCCAGAAGCAGCCTAGCCATGAGAATACTGCACTGAATGCAGGTAAATTAGCCTTCCAGGAGAGCTAGGTAGCTAAGGGCTAGCTAGCTCTGTGCTCTGCTGGAATAGGAATTGGTCGTTTCCAGAGTCTGCTACATCAGAATGAGCGCTGGTGTCCTCGTGACACTCACTGCAAGTGCAGATGCCCCTATAATGCATTTCCTCACTCTCCACACTAAACAGTGATTTTTAAATAAGCCTTCTGGCAGAAAAATACGACTGTTTCTGCTTTTCACTTCTGCCCCCTAGGCTAATAGCTGGGCCAGCAGTGGTCAGGACGTACGGAGGTCTGGGCAGGCAGCTGTGCCTGTGGGTCAATGTGGGAGTTCTTCCCCTTCGTCCTCCGAGGGAGACTCTGAGCATGAGCTGGTGTCTGGCCATTTATTCCTCAATGAAACTTCCTGCAACTGTATTATGGGAATATAGAATTGGGCTGAAACTGCAGAGAATCAGGAACAAATACACAAGTGAACCAGATTTCCTGTTTGGGGGAGAGAGCAGTATGTGACAAAAGGCAGTTGGACGGATGTCCAAGGGCTGTTAGTCAGAGGTAATTGTTCTGTTTTCCTTTTTCTGTCTTTGTATTACACTGCTGCTGTCCTCTACATAATAATGTTTAGTGCTTTTTTATAATAATATTTTGTATTCTTATCTAAAAGAATGATTGCAAATACCCTCAGTAACTAGAGGACATGTGTTTTTTGTTAGAATGTTAAACCAAGGCATTTGCTTATTTTTATAGACAGGAACTATGTATTAAGTCACAGATTTTTTTCCTAACCTGTTGCACATACTGAAGTGCTTCACATTTTTTTTTTAATAGAAGGTGCCTGTTTCCTTCCAATGCCTTAGGCTCTTCCTTTTATCTTCATGAATCAATACGCATTGAAGAGTTCACTAACACAGCTCGTCGTCCAAAAACTTCTGCCTGCTCCTCTTCTTGGTGAGTAAAAAGAAACTGTGGCCAACTGCAGCTGGTCTGAGGGCCATTTGCTGCCCCCATCTGATTGTAGAATTTTAATTGTCATTAACTGTTTTTCTAATGCTGTTAAAGAAGTTTTTGGCCTTTCCTAGGGGGAAACTGATAAAATTAAAACACGTTATCTCCTCTTTTCCAAGTTACCTGAGATGGCTAGCCAGATCTTTCTGAGGATCTACATTAGAGCTTTCTGACTTGTTTCCCTTGCAGCAGGTGTTAAAATGTGCTCTTCTATTTTCTTAAATGCAGAAGAAACCTGAGGGCAATTGATTAGTGTTAGTCCAGCATTTGAAAAGTGTCCTCTGTTACGCAGTATCTTTATTGAACAGCCCTGCCAAAAACTAATAAAAAGCGAAATCTACTGTTCCAAGCAAGATCAGTTTGCCAGGGTATGCCCTGTTATGCCTAGACCTTGGTCTAGAAAATAGAAAGGAGAACACCAGCTAGATTTCTAACTCCCTTTTGATACAGCCTTTGTAAGTGCCAGTGGTTTAGGGTTGTGTTTTCAGTGACTGACCATGGGATAGATGTTTTCAGGTACCTTGTAAAGCTGGGTCTGGAGGAGACTGAAACATTCTCATCTAGGATCCAGCTGAAGCACTGCCTCTTGTGACAGACACACAGCTGGGCAGACGAGTGCCATAATGGAACAACATGGAGCCAGTGTTCCCCTGGCACCCTTCCTTTCACATCAGGGATGCAGCCTTTACTTATAAGTCTGTTCCCTTCAAGGTCTTTTTTCTGTGCTGGATTTTGTGCTAACCAGTACAAAACCTATCCAAAACACAAATCCCTCCCCTTCCTCATAAGAACCAACTACTCTTGGTTTGAGCTGGGTGGCAGCGATGGAAAGCTCCAAGTCCATAATGATAAAGCACCTTTTAGGACTGGGGGCTTAAAATCTCACTCAAGCTTCTGAAACAAAAATTTAGATCTCAAGTAGATTTTTGTGGGGCAGTCTCTTCTTAAGCTGCCAGGTTATTCAGTTGTGAACTGTTGAACGGGAAATGTAAAATGCACGTAATTATGAATGTTACTATTGAGACAGTCCTTTTGGATCTTTTAAAGCAAAATCCTCTTTAACTCTGCAGGTGTGATGAGTGCATTTACTGTGGTGGTGGTGAGAAGCCCAGAATTTGAGAATGGAATTGAAGTGATGGACAGGAATGGCAAGGTTGTAGGAGTGTCACAGAAGGCTGGTGAGAAGGTAGGCGACGGGGTGGAGGCCTCTCTTGATTTGTCTTTCATTCCCTGCTAAGGGCTGAATGCGATGCTGAGAGTAGATAGAGCTGGATATATTGAAATGAAGAATCCCAGATCAGGTCCTGAATCTTAGGTTCGGCTTGGGCTAGGTCTCTGGAGCCAGGTTCCAGAACCTTTGTGTCTTCAAGGGTTGGCAGCCTCCCCAGACCAACACACGGAGTGCCAGAGCTGAGCCACAGAGACACTAGCATGGGCATTTCTGCTTTCACCTCAAGAGACAAGATTCTTGGACCTTCTTCTGATGGGACACCTCAGAGAAAAGCCCTGTATTGTACCTATCACATGCATCTTCTGTAGTGGGAATATTATTTAAAGGCTGTGCCTCCCAAAGGATAATGCCCCGATCTACAGTGCGCTAGTACATTTTATCCTTGGGCTCCAGTTCCTGACTCTGCATTTACTCCTTGCCTTGCACATCAACATCCACTGTGGAGTCTGTCACGGGAACTAGAGCACGAAGTCATATTTTAAGTGCTGTCAGTGACCCTCCCTTTCTATGCTGCTGTCCACAGGGGAGGAAACAGCCAGATGAGCATAAAGATTTGTGGGCAGCTGCAGAGAGAACTTCAAATTTGTGACACGATTGTTAGGATGCCCAGAAGGTATAACCATTTGGAGGAAGTTCAGCACAACTTAAAAAAAAAAACAACTCTCAGCAAAATTATTATCATGGTAGGAAAACTCAATAGGGCATCAGTAGTATCACCTCCCTTCTAAGTAATTTTTTAGTCACAAGCAGAATATTTGCCACTTGTAGGACTTTAGTTTTAAGAAATAATTCTTCTAACAAATGTTTTTATCCCTCATTTACTGGTTGCTTGAAACTCCACAGTATCAGACAAAAAAGTGCTCACAGAAGCATGCAGTATCTGAAGCTGCGCAGAGCCTTGCTTTAACAGCATTTCTTTTTCTCTCCCTGGAGGCCGTTAAAGAAACAGCATTGTCCAGAGCAGTCTTGTTTGGGACAACATTCTTCCTGCCAGCTGTGCTTACGCACTTTGTGGAAAGGTACTGGAAAAGGGCTGGGGGTGCCTGGTCAGTGTGTATTCTGCTTTTTAGTCTGGCTGTTACCACTTGACAATTTTTTCTCAGTTTTGTGGTATTGCTTGCCTTGGTAGAAGTGATCATTTGAGAAGTTTCTGTTCAGATTCTGTGACTGATTTAGATAAGAAGGTAAATCTGGTTATGTCCGCATCCATGCTTTGAGGGTTTGCAGAAGGCTGTATAAAGCTGTGAGGATTTCCTCTCTTTTCCCATGCAGGAAGCATGTTTGCGCTCTCCTGACAGGCTGTTTTCCAGCACCTCGGTTCCCCAGCTGTTATTTGAGTCCTAGTGTCTGGTGTCAAGGTTGTTCACAGCACTTTTGTTATTTCTGAAGAGATAATATGGCACTTGAATTTGCAACTAAAAATGGATCCCAACTTCCAAGTAGTTTCCCATATATTGTAAAACATGTTCTTGCTTTTGCAACATTTAGAAACTTTCTATTATAAGAAGAATTCATGGTGTGCTTTATCAGAGAATTCTTAGCCTGCCCTGAGCTTTTGGTAGGGATCATCTCTATCATGTAATTTAGTATTGCCTAAATCAATTCCCTGTCCCCTTTTTTAGATTAAGGGACTCCTGTTACCAGAAGACATAAACACAGTTGTAAGATAAAAGTTTAAACACATATCAAGTAATAAATTTTTGCACAAGGCAAAGTAGGACTGCCAAGAGGAACTAAATCTGAAAGGAAGGAGTAATGCAAGAAAAACCTTATTTGAAGAACTGAGTAATGCACCTTCTCTTCTTTTGTCACTTTGATCTTGCTGCTTATTTTCTTAATATTGTATTGACAATGTGGGCTTGGAAAATGCTGCAGCTAAATACAAAACAAAGAGAAGGAACATGAAGTTAGGAGTAAGAACATGGGAAATAAAGTATGGGAACATCTTTAGCATTCATAAGCCTAGATTATTATTAATTTCATTGCAATTTCAACCACTAAAATAGTAGCTAATGCTCTTTGTCTCACTGTCAGATTATTTTTCGAGCCCAAACTGACATACTTACCTTTTCAATGTCTTGGACAGAACAAAATTTGCAAAAACTCCCCGTGCCTTGGCTTCAGTGAGAATGCTTTTTATTACATCAATACTAGCAGGGATGCTGCCAGTCTCACTTAGTATGTTCCCGCAGTGTGGGGAGGTAAGTTCTTTCACCAGAATCAATTATTGTTATATTAAATAGTCATTCTATAACTATGGCCAGCAGTCTTAAAGACACATAGAAAAAAATCAGTAGGATTAAGGTGGTTGTGCATCTAAAACGGGACAGCAGAGAGGCTGCTTGTGAAGGCCCATGTACTTGGCAGAGGCTTTTAATGTAGATTCATCGGACTTTCACAGCTGTCTGAAGCAAGCAAGGTCAAGAGAGCTGTCTTAAAGATTAAAGCCAAGGGTCTTCCAGCACTGTTTTCAGTCCTGCTGGAGAAAGAAAGGATATAAATGAGAATTTTTTTCTTTCATGCGAAGTCAGCATGAGCTCATCGGAGAGATAAACCAACTCCCATGCGACATCTCTTCACCTTGCCTTACTGAACTGTGAAGTGCAATATGTTCCCTGGGAAAGTACACCTTCTTGGCAGGGGTTAAATGGAGGATGTAGCCCTTGGACCTCGGGCTTTGAAGAAGGGGGAATGAGAGAAGAGCCCAAGGTTCCTTTCAGAGTTTGTTTCCTCTCCCTTACTAGCACTGTGTGAATATTCTTCTAACATCACAGACAGAGCTCAATTTTCAGAGGTTTCTTTTATTTGCCTAAATGTTCTGGCATGGTAATTGCTTCTAAAAAATTTCGTAATCTCTTATGGCAACAAGGGTAAACTGAACATAAATTAGGGGACCTGTGAGAAATTATGTACTGAGAGTATGGCTGGTTGGTTCCCTTTGAGCTTCCCAATTGCTCAGCCCACAGCAGTTGTTCTCCTTTGTGAGTCACCCAAATACAGTGAATGGAGACAGCATCACTGATGCCCTGTTGGGATCTTGGCAGTACCTCTCATTTTAAGTAAAACATATTTATTCCCTTATGTATGCACATCTAGAAAATGTCAGAAAAGGAAAGAAAAAGAAGCTCCCAAACAAAAAAAAAAAAAAAAAAAACAAACCCACAAACTCCCAATAAACTAAGAACCCCAAGTCCCATAGAATCTTGCTTTTCGATTTGTGCGAAGTTCAATGCAGTAAAGAGGACTTAACATATACTTACAAGGATATGGTGGTATTGATTCCCTTTTTCTATACATTTCAGATAAATCGAGCAGACCTTGAACCGGAAATTCTGTCATCTACAGAAGAAACGGAGTTATTTTACAATAGAGGAATTTAGAGATTGGCTTTAATGTGTGCTCTGATTGAAGTGAATTCTGAATGCATCAACAAATTCAATTGGCATATGTGACTGATTGAATCATGACTTCACGGGGGCGTACATACCAGATTTGGTGTAAAATGGTATGGTCTATAAAGAAGGAGACTTTGCAAAATGGTTTTGCAAACCCCAGCCCACAGGAAGATATGTACACATAACTTAATGCTGTAAATGATATTTGTACTGTAACACAGCATTTTTCACAAACTGTGTTCTGTATGCTTCCTCATGTGATTGATTTCTTAATTAAAAGACTACTGAATACAAAAGTGTGTTCGCCTGCTGCTGTGGCTGCAGATTTTGATGTTCTGCTTTCCAGGAACACAGCTGGTAAAGGCGTTAACATCTGCAGTCCTTTGGGTAAAGTCAAGCTGGTTCTCAGAATACTTTGTGTGTTCCATGGTATTTAGTAACACTCATTTCAAGGATGAGACACGAGTGAGGTGGCCATTACAGTGATGTTAGACCAAACAACCCTGATAGCAATATAATATTGGTTAAATTTAGTTAAGAAATGTTCAGGAAATGGGTGTCAAACTTGGCTACAAAGTGATTCCTGGCTTTCTCAACATCCTTGAAGGAACTGTAAGGTCGGATACTTCTTAAGCTTTAGCACTTGGGTTTTTTTCGCACTGAAGCCCCTGGGAAGTCCTGTGGCTTTCTGACCTTGTGGTGGACAATAAGGAACTGCCACTTTTGCAGGTTGATGGTGTTTATCCAAACAAAAAAGTTGTCTTTTGAGTTGTGGCATAAGGGTTAGCCTGTTGATCAGTGAGGTGATAAATTTAGCTGATCATTCATACAAAATTATTCAGGGATTCAGGGCTGTCTGAGAAGAGCTGCAGAAAGAGATTACAACGCTAGATGTAAAAAGAGGTGAAATATTACTTCTCACTTTTCCATTTATTGAGCTTGGCAGAGGGGATAATCCAACTTCATGGCTGGACTGTGAGCTGACTGTTAACACAAGCAGTGGAATTCAGGGGTAACGACATACAGTTGAGCTTTGAAATTCTTACCAAAGGACGTTAAGGATACTAGAAGCTCACATCAATTTAAGAGGAGAATGGGCATTTCCTCTTGAATCCATTGAAGGATACAAATTCACGGGTACCACACCAGCAAAAGAAGTTCAGAAGCTCCATACTACTGGAGAGTGGAAGGGATAAGTAGCTTATTTGCCTGCTCTCACTCTCTTGTGTCTGCTTTTGGTGGCCACTGGGATGTGACATTTGGCTCAACAGATCTTTGCTGTGGCCCAGCACAGCTGCTTTCATATGGCTGGCTGACCTGCAACAAAATCAAGCTCAGACCTCCTGATGGAAGAAGACAGAAAGGAACTCCCTCCACAAATGTGGTAGGAGACCCTGGGGTTGTGATACGTATAGGTGGTGGTCACAGGAGAGATGGCTCTAAGATCACTGAAGATGTTCTGCGAGGTGCTGCCAAGGCTGTGTGACAACGATAAATATGCACTAAATAATGCAGTAATCACTGTCACAGAAATAATTTTACAAGTATGGCCTCCAAAGTCTGCCATAAATTAACTTCCTTAGAGTGCAATACACAGCTCACTGCTCTCCTATTGCTGGAGGATTAGATTTCTTTTTACGGTGTGAGGGAACCAAAGGTTTCCCGATCCACTCCATCCCTACAGGACAGCAGCATAGAGCTGTAAGGGAAAAGAGCAGGCGTGGTCTCTTGCAGGAAAACGGTTCCTGCTGTGCTTTTGGCACTGAACAAAAGCAGGAAGTAGGGGGGTGAGTTTAGTCTCTTGTGCAAATTCTGCCTTTTTTGAGCCTTCCTCTAACAACTTACTGCAGGGAAGAGCCAGACAAGGGAAGAGGACAGGGGAGTAGCATCACATCCTAAGGACCTGTAACGTGAGAGGAGCACGCTGTAAAGCTGTGACTGTAAGTTGCCAAGAGTGGCAAAGAGTTTGCGCTACTCCACTGGAGGACTGCTGTGAATTCATGAGGGATTGCTTAGCCTTGCCTTTGGGAGTCATATTCTTAAGTACACAGTAAAATCCAGTTGGATCAACAACAGCAAAGCAGTTGTGCTGTGTCAGACCAAAGGTCTCTCTAGCCACAGGTCATCTCCAACGGCAGCCACGAGGAGACAGAAGAAAAGATCACATCAGGCTCAGCTCTCCTGAGCTGGGAGGATGGTAGGGAGGAGACTTGCCCTGCTCTTTTTCCTTAGACACCACAGGAAGAGGGTTACAGTCTCAGCCTGCCTCTCTCAATTAAGTGTTTGTCTCCTTCCAAATCTTCGTAACGGTGGCACAGCTAACATACATCCTACAGTTAAATTCTCTAAACCTCTTTTTCCTCTATTAATCCTATTTCAGTAATGCACCAAAGGCAAACTCAGATAGGGTCTAATTCCACCCTCAGTAAACATTAATTGGCACTACAATGAAGACCCACACTATGCCCCACTCCTTTTTTTTCCTACATAATTTAAGAAGAGTGGCTAAAGTAAATGCTAGTTACATGAACCACAGCGGGCACAAGGAAAAATTGAAAAAAAAACCCTACTCCTCCAAAAAACAGCAGTAGAGCAAAGCCAACAAATTGAAGATAACACATTAGTGAACTTTGAATTGTCATAGTAACTAGACAAACCATAAATTCTCTGGCGCTACATTTGGACATTTTAAGCAAATTTATGTCATTACAACACTGTGAGTAAGGCTTATGGAATAGGTATGGTAATAGTGTCTGTTATTACAGCTGCTCATTATCAAACTCTGCCAGCTTCTTACTGAACATTCGAATTGAAATTTGCCACATTCAAGACAGCCCCCTTGGGGTTATTAAATACCTCTTTCTTTTCCCTGTTCTCCGAAATGTTTCTACTGCCCTACTCAGAATTTTCCAGAAGAGGAGGGCAGGCACCTGCTGTTTAAATTGTCAGCCTGCACAATTCAGCTGCTTCCCAAATCAGGGCAGGGAAAACACATTGCTAAAAAAGCCTTGGCATCCTTGGTCTTGACATAAAGTCATTATGAGACTAGAGCTGCCGGGACCAGACACCTGCTAGTCCAGAGGTGTAAGCGAGGGGAACGAGACTGGGACAAACAGAAAAGCATTATGTTTGAAAGACTTAAGAGGAGAGTCAGCACCTAGAGGAAAACCTTCCCCTTTGTAACTTGGAATAGATTTACATACCAGCTCAAGGCAGGTCTCTCTGCTGCCTTTAACACCGGCTGGTGTGTTAAGTGACAGTACATTAGTGGTGGAACCAGTTTAAGGTGTGGTAAACTACATTGATGGAAGCTTCAAGGAAAACAGAAGTCTGAACACAGCACAATATGGTAGCAGTTCCCCACCTAGCTTGTCATCTTGAAATTTAGGAATATACAATGAGGCTGCCACGGCCCTCTAATGTAGCCTTAAAAAAAAAAAAAAAAAATCAGCCACTCCCATGTTAGGAAATACTGAGATCAAAGCATTTCCTCAGCTGTGTTACCCCCAAGCCATGCTATTTTTCCCCACAGGCTACAGGCATGGAGGAAGGAAGGATACATACAGGGAGAGCGCCTTACGCTGCAGCTCCTTTCCCATCAGACAGCAAACACCAAGCCCCGTGCTGCCGTGTCCCTTGGGAAGGAGCTGTTGCCCGGTCTTTGGAGTCTCCTCCCGAGTCTCACATCATTCAGCAACTACAAGGAATGATCTAAGCTGACCAAAAATCCCTCTGACTCAGACTCCAGCCAGACAGCTGCCTAGGGAGGGGTGTAAGGCAGTATGAGGCAGCTGTGAACTTCCTACACCGAGTGTTATGGCTTGTTTTTTATCTTGAAATTCAGCTGCTTCAAACAACATCTCACAACACACCATTAATCGTCATTAGCCCTCTCGGAAGCAGTCAGAGGTTGAAAGCAGAAGCAGACAGTTTTAAGATTGATCCTGTCTGATGTCCTGCATCAATTTTTTCCAGGTTACACAGCATTATGCTGCTCTCAAACTGGAAGGATTGAATGTTTATCCTACTTCCCTTCGCGAGCCTTTGCTCTCTTTCGCTATCTACCTTCCAATTTCTGCAAATATACTGGAGATGTTACGCTATAGCTATGACACTAACTGGTGAACAAGGTAGAGTGCTCAGGGAGTACCTTTTGCCTCAACTGAGGAATTTTCATTTGAATTCAAGGCTTTCAGTTATTCTACACGCAGCGTCCCTTTTGAAGGCATGTCTCTTAGGTCAATGGGAACTATCATTCACCATTTTGTATTCACCCAAGAAAAAGAAAGGCAGTAAGATGAGAAGGCAGGAACGACAATTTCATTTTACATGCTCTCTGCTTCTAGAGGGAAGAAGAAAGGATGTCATCTGACTCTGCAAAATCAGCAACTGCACACACAGTCTGCTTGTATGCATCCTGGGGAAAGGGAAGTGAGAAATAAGCAGAAATCTTTCCCTGTCTTGACCTCCCAGATTTTCCTATTTTATTCTAAACCTTTTTGAAAGGAAATAGTGTCAAAAGTCATTAAGAAAATGCAATCACATTAGGACAATCCTTTGAAAGCACTGAAGTCAGGGAGGCTGACAAAAAAAAAGTGAGCACAGGTGGCAAAACTGTTTGAACACACAGTAGTACATTTCTGACCTAAACATCAAGCTGTAGCTTAATCCCAGCATTGCAAAATGAAGAGCTAAGGCCTGTGACTCAGTGGTCACAACTGTTCACGAAGAAATTTACATAAATTAAAGGGTAGACTGTTCAGGAATTTTTAATAGGCATAAGCATGCTATGAGTCCAGTTCCTTAGGTGCAAAATTATATTTCATTTGTTTCACACAAATGTCAGAATACAAGATTTAACACAACACCAAGATTTTCAACCTAGAAATTTCCAAAACAGAAAGCAAAATAAGCATTCAGTATTTAGTTTGTAACTAAGCTTCTCTGCTTTCTGTGGCTGTCTCTAACACCCATACTACCTTAATTATATACCTTAAGGCTTTTTGTTAATAAAGAATTACGTGAATTTCTTCACAGTTACAATGTGGTGTTAAGAGAGATGACTGAAAGCACGTTCAGGTTTTTCTTCGTGAAAGACTTCAGTTTCAGTAGACTTTGAAGTATGTCCTGAATGGAATTTTCAGCATACTTTATCAGTTCTGCTATTCTGACTGTTGTAGAAGTCCCAAAACAGAAGCAGCAATACTAAAGAACCATGTAGAAAAAACATTAATGGGCAAATGGGAAAGAAAAGCTGCAGAGAACTTATAGGTAAACAAAGGCAATTGCAGTATTTTTCTCAGAAGTTTAAAAAAAAAAAAATCACACTCTATGTTCAAAATATAAACTGCAGAATAAGTGTTTAAAGTAGACCTTTACACCCCTGAAAATAGGGGATTATGCTGAAGCACTTTCATTTACTGACTGTAATAACTAGCCATTTCATATATAGATGCCACATTCCTTAATCACATTCTGAAATAGATTTCCTTAATGTATGATACATAACAAAAGGACAACCCTTTTTCAAACCAGTATTGCTTGCATGTAGTTATTTACGAGTTTCAGAACAGCAAACCGCCAATTATTTAACAATATAAATATTGATTACTAAAGTTTTAATCGTAAGTATAAAATCTCTACGCAAAACCACATGCTATGGTCTATCTGTACAAAGGCCAGGAAAGAGGTTATTTTTTTCTTACAACAAAGTGCTACTGCAGAACTGACTGATTTCTTGTGGACGTTTAAGAAATACAGATTGTTTGGATCAGAGTACTTCCCTACAAAGACTCTAACTTCTTCTCAGAAGATTACAAAGCAGTAGGTTTCAGGCTGCTCAATGGGAATAAAAAAAAAAAAAAAAAAAAAAAGATAAATCCTTTGAGTTATGGCTATGCAACCAAACAAGTTGGTAAATTTTAATTTTCTCTAAACTATTTCCCAGTTTTCATTATTACTTCAAAAGTTTCCGTCTAGATTTAGTCTACACAGAGCACCATCAGATAGTACCTGTGTTACAGCTCAAGCGGTTTAAGAGGTTGGTGCTCTACCTGTGGTACCTGGCCATCTGAACATTTCTAGTCCAGTAGGCTTTAGCTCATCTGATTTTCTGTCAGATGGATCAGGTATGAATGGCCAGGTATCTTCTCCGCAGAGAACCCTAAGAACTTCTTAAATGACTCCGCCTGTAAAGCGGCACTTGTCTGTGACCCCCCTCTAGGAAGCCCCATTTTAAATGTAGTAATCCTGTCCTCTTTTCCATCCATTAGAGGCATGGGATGGAGCGAAAGGGGGGAAAAAACCTCTAAGGCAAGAGTCCAAAAGAGGTGCTCAACTCCCACTTGAGCTTTAAAATACCTCTTCTTTTACATACTAAGGCTACCATGTCAGATTTTCCCAGATATCCTTTTTTACACCTAGACACTTTCAAGTAAAAAGAAGAGAACTTGTCCATTTATTTGGGATTTCCAGGTATTGGGCAGTCCAGAGCAAGAGCAGTATCTGACAGGCGGACATACCTGGAAGCCCAGAATGAGCACTCAGACCAAGTGTGCATTCAGTTGCAGATGACTATCACATCCAAACTATGCTGTTTTTACAGCACATGTGCTGCAGCTCGTGTTCCAGAGCCCAGGAAGACAAATCAGAGTAAGAACAGAGCTGTCCGACATCTGGAACCCGCAGGATAATGTCTGGCACAGCCTGAACACATGGTCCCATGCTACTTGTATATACACTCACTTTGTGACAAGAACTATAGGAGCTGTATACACAAAGTTATATTTGGGGAAGATAATGACACCAGGAATGTTGCCAAATATGCCTCCATTTGTTCCCAGAGCTCCGATATTCTGCATTATATCATGGTAAATACGATAGTCACTCTTATACCTTTAATTTTTCCATATAAACGATCCGGTATACCTATCTGTATGGCAAAGACAGTATTTCTGAACTGGTCCATAACACTGTAGTGCATCAAAATCAGATTTTGAGCATTTGTTCAGCAGCTGCTAAATGAAAAAGAAAGTTTTCTGTAGCTGGTGGAAATCGCTTCTGTTTCAGGGCCTCAGAATTAAGGGTTGGTTTTTCATTGCCATCGGAAACTTCAGTAAGTGAGGCTAAAGTAGCCAAGATTTCTTTTGTCTTCAGAGAAATATCCTTAAAGAAAAGAAAAACAACCAACCATGAATATAGTATTAGGTATCATAATGCTTTAACATATACTTATTTAAAGAAATAGAAGTCAATACACAACAAAAAGAAAATAATGGTAAATAAACAGTTAATTTTAAATAAAGATCCCATTTATTTTAAGGCAGACTTGCAACAGCTCTTCAGCCTGCTCTTGTGCTATGTTGAATAAAAGGAGCACAGCCACTCCAGTCTTCTCTCGCTGGCCTAACTGAGCTCTTTCAACTATGTTGCTCAGTTGTGAAGTGTCTAATCTATTAGATAGAGAAGGAAGTGAAAAAAAAAAAAAAAAAAATCATAAAAATCACATTTTATAGCTGAGAAGCCAGGTCTCAGTACGATTTTTTCCAAGGTACTGACAATACTATTGACAAGATATTGAGCAAAATACATGCTTTCTAGAATAAAACTGGGAAACTAATTTTACTGGAAGTCTTATGATCAATGCAATTTCTGAAGCTTCTTCAGCAATGTGGTTACCCAACAGATAATATAAACCAAGTATGTCATCCTTAAAAGCCTCTATGAAGAATAAAAATGCTGATTTGTAAAAAGGTAGAGAATAGAAGAGACTGATTCTCAAGGACAATCTTCCTCCTACTCCCTCCCTTCCACCAAGATTTATCAATAGAAGTAATTTAACTAGATTTAAAAATAAAATAAAATAATAACCTTAATGACTTGGCTGTCTGATTTATCTGGATCTTCTGCAGATTGTACAATTAGTTGTCCAATTTCTTTGTGAAGTTTTCCCATTGTCATTGCCTCTGAGTATTGGGGGGAAAAAAAAAGAAAGAAAAAAAGCACACGTTCATAAAATGACCGTTCCTGTGATATCTAGAAAAGTAAATGAACAGCAAAGCAAAACAAAGAGTCCTCTTCATGACTGCCATTTGATATCTGTAAAGGCAGTAACCTGACATATCAGCAGCCATGCCAGCACAGACCAATGGTCTACCTCTAAAGCTCTAAGCAGGTAACAAGGAACAGCGAGGTTACAAGCACATACAAGCTTTTGTTTCAAATAATTTCCAGTGTTCAAGTTTTCAGTGCAATGTTTTCCTAAAGATTCATCTGAAAACTCTGCCTCTTCTATGTAATCATCTAATAAATGTTTTGAAATTTCAGTTGCACATTTGTTGTAAGTCAAAGCATATCTTTCCAAATTCCAAGTTTCACCAGTCTTCCAGGGTCTCAGAAAAAAAAATGAAAGAAGCTTACGTAAGCGTTTTGAGAACCAGGATGGAACAAAGATAAAGACTGCTTAACCTACAGCAAGGTTCAGCAATTACTATCAACTCTGGAATAAATGGCCCTTAAATCCAAAACGTAAAAAGCAACCAACCTTTTACTACAGGGGAAATGGTGATCTCACTATCTGCCAAATTCACATACACATCGTAGAGGTCTGTTCTACCATTCACTTCAGAATCTGTAAATCCAGCAATGTAACCTGGAGAGCAGAATTTCAGCAGGATTATCAGGCAAGATTAAGATAACCAAAACAAAACCAAGATACTGCTGAAAATTGCAGTCCTAGAGTCTGTTCTAAGAGTATTTGACCCAATATTCATTGGATCCAAGAGGCTGCTCTCTTGATATTATCAGTCACTTGATGAGCATGTCCAACAGAATGCTTCACTTCTGAGGAGCTTAAAACACATACCTCTAAAATTGCCTTGAACATAGATGAACCGCTAACACTACATGCAACATAAAAAGGTTACTGATCTGAAATTTTAAAAACTCTCTTCCTACCAAAATTATTCATTTGCAATTGAAAAAGCCACTGAACTTCCTCTTTAAAAGAATCTCCACTCAGGAGCACCTGAGCTTTTCTCTGTGGAAGGCATTTAGTGATCTGAAACAATCAGATGGTAATACAATAGAAATATTGAAGATGAGTAGTCTTCTTGCTTATTATTCTGTATAGAGAAGCCTCTTCATTGCCACATGATGCGTCATGTCAGCCTTTGCATAAAAACCAAGGGCCTCTTCCTGGACTACGCGTTAAGTACTACACATATATAGCAATGGGTCACACAGATCAAACTCCTGCATAGCTGGTAGAGTCCACCTGCGATTTGGAGCCAGAGGCTTCACTGGCAGCAGTGAGAATAAAAAAAAATTTGGAACTTCAGAGTTAGGAACTGAAAAACCAAAAAAATCCTAGAAATCCAGTTACTCGCTATGTGTAGAAGTTGAAGAAAAAAAAGTAGCTTATCTAAAGTGAGCTGCTTCTGTACAACATCAAGACTTACAATCCTTCTGATCACAACATCAAGAAAGTCTCAAAGGTGCTTTGCTTCTGCAATTAGGGGTAGACTGATGCAGATCCACCCAGAAACACAGGATTAACTAGTTATCTCCCAACATACTTGTTTAGTTGATTTGCTTTTTCGAAATAAAATGATATTATTTAACTTTGAACAATAGCATTAATAGTAAAATAACCATTTTTTTCCCCAAAGAGCACTAGTGCAAGACAAGAAAAAATAAACAAAATTTAATTTTAGTTTCGATTAATAAATTATCACTACCTGTGCAGGCTTTTAAGGCTTCTACTTCCTCCTCATTTAGATGTACATATGAATGAAGAATTGACCAGTCTTGTCGATGCCACACTAAAGCAGGCAGAGTCCTAGGGAAAGGAAATCGGTTCTTGACACACAGTAGATTTTTACCTCTACTAATTAAAGTTTCACAGTATGACATTCATTAAGAAAGAACTAGTATGACTAGGTCTCATTTGGCACGCATATACATGAACTACAGAGACTTCTACTATCAGTGCAAGCAGAGTTTATCACTCATTCTGCAGTTAAATTTCTCCGAGTTAATGAACATATGGCTAAAGCCTTAGGAAGTACTCAGCAAGATTCCAATAAACAGGTTAATGCAGTTATTATTTCCCTAAAATATGGACATTTCCCTTAATGAAGGTTCAAGACCTGTTGGACTTCTAAGGGTGGGTGGGGAGGCAGGGAGTGACAAAGTACCTGGTAAACTCCTGTATAGCTTCTATTCTAGGATGGTACACTACAATTCTCTTCTTTAACATCAGTGCTGTATACAATATAACTGTTTCCATTCCAAACTGAGATACTATATCTAGAAAAGAGGGAAAAATATTTTACAGAAGATATACACGCTGAGATTATAACTTGCTTTTTGAAGATGCTAAGTAATAACAGCATGGATAATACTTTAACTGGATTGTATTTTATATTGTACAAAATCAGAATAAAGACTTCTGGTATTAATTAACCTTTGATGGAACCAGCAAGATAAGCCTTCCGAGCATCAAAGTCCTTGCTGAGGAAAGATCCGTTTTCTTCGCTTTGGCAGATCCCCTTTGTAAGGACTGCGATGTAACTCTCCATCATTTTAACCGGACTTCCATGCTTCAAGTAGATTCTGTGTGAAAAGAAGAGAGTCTGGTATTTTGACTGCAATCAGTACCAGCAGGTCTATGAGAAAAACAAATAAAAACAAAACGAAAAAACCAAACACTACATTATCACAAACAGCAATATTACTGGCAAAAAAAAAAAAAAAAAAAAAATCTTTTTTGGACACCTGGGTGAGGTTTTAAATACTACACTAGAAGTCTTTCAATGTGCACACAAAAATGTGTCTGTCTTTTAGGATGAAAAACTACCTTGTATTTTTATTTTATGAAAGAACCAGCATTTACCAACATAGAAACACAGCACAAAAGTGTAAGCAGGTTTCCAGACTAAGGATCGGACTAGTTTTTAATTTAGTACCCAAGTATCATTAGGCATTCTTCTCTTCGTTAAATGATGAAAGAAAAATACACACATATGTCCTTGACACTAATCTAAAAAAAAAAAACCAAACAACCCAACAAACATAAAAAAACCCCACACAACAAAACCCATGCACTTTTAGCTGTCTTCCAGACAGCAGAGACACTATAACCTATTTTACAGGTTGAGGTACTTCCAGAGCAATGCTGAAGCTCTCAGCTACTTGTTTTCCATAGCAGCTATGGTACAAAGCCATGTCACATTTGAAACTCAGTTATCATATTTAGAGGAATCCATCCTGGATATCAGCTTTCAAATCAGCATTAATTTGATCCACAGTCAATCTAAATATTTCATGCAGCAGTGAAATAGAGCAATCTCAGTTTTTCAATACCCCACAGAACTGGTAAGCCTGACAGCATTCTCAAGTCTGTAATACAATAAACCCACAACTGCACTCAACTAGCTGCAAAATCTCAGGGGATACTCTCGGTACCAAGAACTGGAACGTAACTTATTTGGGAACTGAAGGAAAAGCAATGAAAGAAGCAGAGGGAGATCATGAGAATGGGGACATGGAGGAAGCTGAGCAAAAAAAGACAAGGGAAGGAGGAGACAGTAGTCTGGTTGGAAGAAGATAGAAGACGGAGCCACAGACCTGGAGAGGCAGAGGGCCCTTATTTTCCTAGAGGAAAAGCTAAAAAGGCCCTGGAGCTGCAGGAAGCATCTGTACTAGAGGTGGTATGGAAGATTGTAAGTTTTCCACCATACACGTAGTGATCTGTGATTACAAAGCACTGACCTATTTGCAGATGTTTAAAATTTTGAAGAACACACTCTCAGAGCAAACAAGTGTGTATGTGGAAAGGTGGTGGTGGGTCTCGAGAAGACGTGTTAAAATACACTGGTCACCTGACATTCACTCAACACTTACTGCATGAACTCAAGATAACAAGTTCAAATTAAGGATTTATATAATCTGATTCACAGTTTGTAGGATTGAGTTTCCAGAAGATTGTTAGACCAGATGCAAACACAACACAATGAAATTTAATCTTTTGCCTTGGCAAGATCAAGACATGAACACAGCAGCACCCCAAAACAGCTTTTATACAGACCTACACAGTATCCTAGTGAAGGCTGCATACTTCTCTGGGTTGAAGTCTTTGGCTGTCAGAACAATGGAGAAGTGGGTCACCTGGGCAAGACACAGAAAAATACACAGCTTATTTAATGACCCCATATGAACAGTCTTTTTCACACTATTGAACTCACTGCAGTACTTGACAAGTTGTTGCAACTTAAAAAAAAAAAGAGTTGCAGCATCAGACTCAAGTTACTAATTGCAGAAAAGGCCTGTTTAACAGATTTCTGATGTGACTCATTTTCATTGAGTCAGATCTAGTACATACTATCTTTTGCTTAATCTGCTCTTCAAGAGTTGCTTTCCTTTAATCTTATCAGATTATTTTAAAAGGGAGAAAGGCATTTTTCTTCCCCAAGCACGTAGGAAACTTCTAGACTTTGTTGCCAAAGGAGGCTGTGGAGGCAGACAGCATCAATATACTCAGACTGGAAAAAACCTCACAGAGAGCAAGTCCACAAACAGAAATACTCTTCAACATCCTTAATCAAATGATTGCGAGCTGGGACAGCATGAGGTTGAAAGTCTGCAGACAATGACCAGCCTCACATGTCCTCCTTAAATAGCATCTCCCACTGCCACTGTTGGAGACAGCACTGGGACACTTTTTTTTTTTTTTTTTTAAACACACCTTTAAGGTTCATAGGAGATACAAGCTTGGAGTGAGGAAAGGCAAGTAACGTTCTGCTGTGTGCATGCAAATTACCACATTATCTTTGATCTTAACAATATAGCATGAAATATGAAAATTGAATCAACTTAACAATGTAATGATCTTTGTAACAGGAAAAGTATAGAACATGCAGGCATATTTGCAGCTTTTCAGCTATCAATGCAGTGGAAACGAAAGTACCTATGTAACTCAAGCCTCTGGAAAAAAGCATCAAGTTTTATCTGAATAAGATTTTGGACACGACGAGAGACCCTTTGTAGAGCTTTTTTGACAAAAAAAAAAAAAAAAGACAAAAAATTGCTAACTTGAAATGCAAAGTAACTAGAGATAATGGCATGAAAAAGTATGTCCGTTTTAATACACAGAATCAAAATTGTGTAATGAGTATCTCAATCTCTCCACACCTCCACCCAATATACATCTTGGTGAAAACCTTAACATGTGGACAGGTTAAACAGCTGGGTAAGAGTGGCATTGGCGAGCACACAATGTCTTCCCTTCCTCACAGTGTACATGGGAAAACAGTGCTTAAACTGCCAGAAGAAGTCATACCTTTTTCAAAGCTGGAGAATCTTGAACTTCCACAGTTGTGATGTAGAACCATGACCTTTTATACTGGCCAAATACAAACGTATGAAGCAATTTATTTTCATCTGTAAGGCAGCACTTTCGCAGCAATAGACTCCTCAGTTCAGCTGTTACGGACGGATAACACCAAACCCACAAAGCATCTCCATTGGTGTCTTTTTCTATGGTGGAAAGATGTTCACTGTGAGAATGCCAAACAGCAGCAAGGAAGTAAATTGATGGGTTAATCAGGTTTGTTTCCTGGAATCAGATTAAAATTCCACTTTACCCTGACCCTAGGCTTCTAGTTCTGCTGCTACAGTTCAAGCCACAGGACAGCACTTGTGATAGAGGCTTTATTTTTTTTTTTTAGATATTAATAAACATCCACTCTTGACCCACTTCACGAGGTCAAAAAAGGACCAGGAGTTTGGATATACATTCACATGAGCAAGGTACTGACCAACAAGCAGTGAGATCAGCTTATTATGATGTTCCCTGCTTTACTCATTTCTGATTTCATAACAGAAGCCGTGAATTTAAGACTCTTCGGCCGAGCTGCGCAGGGTTTAGCTCTGTAACAGGCAGCCCGAGCTGCCGGCCCCGGCGAGCGGGCACCCCTTGGCACAAGCGCCCGGACCGGACCGGGCCAGGCCCTGCTCAGCAGGGCACTGCTAAGCGGCACCCCTCCCCGCCGGCCCCGAGCCCCAGCCCGGCCCTCCCGGCAGCCCTCCACGGCCCAGCCCTTCCCCGGGGCCGGGAGGGCCCTTACCGATCAACCCCACGGCCAGCAGCAGCTGCACCTCCGACTCTGCCATCTTCCCACCCCAGGCCCGCCGCCTTCCGCCCGCCGCAAGCCCCGCCCGCGCCGGGCCCCGCCCACCGCGCTGCCCGCTCGGCCGCCATTTTCTCAGCGCTCCCTCACCCGGAGGAGACTGGACCTGCCAGCCTGTTTCCAGCAATAACTGGGAAAAAATAAATAAATAAATAAACCCCTCCCCCACACTTTTGAAATATCTTTTTTTTTTTTCATTGCCTGCACTATCTGGCTTCGTAAGTCACAGGGCATGATTTATGTGAAACATCACACAAAAGGAGGTGGCCCTTGTGGCAACTGGCTCCCCAAGTCACGTCAGGAAGCTGTACCCTTAAATGAAGCCCAAAATACAGGAGGCCTCCCCAGTGCTTCTGCAGAGTCTGCATAAAGGCTGGTTTGTGCCTGAAAGGCAACACGAGTAAGGCAGGGAACATTCATAAAGATCTCGAAGATCATCAAGTCCAACCATCAACCCAAAACCACCATGTCCACTAAACCATGTCCTGAAGTGTCACATCTGCACGTTTTTTGAACACCACCAGGGATGGTGACTCCGTCACTACCTTGGGCAGCTTGTTCCAGTGCCTGACCACTCTTTCAGTAAAAAAAAATTTCCTAATATCCAATCTAAACCTCCCCTGCTGCAACTTGAGGCCATGAAATAACTCCATGCATCAACATGTTTATTTGAGAACAACAAGACCTTGAAAATGTTCAAGTCTGGGTAAACAATGGCACCTGAATACCACACATGGAAGCTATAGTGCTCAAATTCCACTAATGGCACAGAGCAGCCACCAGCTAGGAAGAAGAAACAGATGCAAAAGAAGAAACTTCCAAAATACATGGGTAAATCCAGGGGCATCAGAAGCTGCTAAAGAGACTGTGCAGTCCTGGGAGAGGCCAGGCCCATCAAGGATCACGCTGGGCTAGGGAACACACTACAGGATAGCCTATCACGTGATTTCCATAAAGTCATAAAGTTACCGCACGCACATTTAATATACTTGCCTACCACGTGGAAACATGAGGAGTCAGACTGTAAAAGCTGCTCCTGACACAGAATTGTCTGATTCAAGCCTGGAGGGTTTTCAGGAACTTCGGAGAGATTCAAAGAAGCAGAGTGGACTGCAGAATAGTGAATGCTGCTGTAAACCAGAAATAATTACCGGGCAGCACACATGGGGTCCCCTGCCAGAGCGCAGATGCCCCCCAGAAAAGGCTTCAAGGTCTTAGGACGGGCGCTGGGTCTGGCAACACAGCACAGGCAGCTCGTGGAGGCTGGGCGGCTGCCACCCAGACCTGGGCGGTGGCTCTGGCACTCATCTTACAGACTCTTAAATTAATTTTATGAAGACAAGAAAAGGACTTGTTCAGCACTACGAACATCCTAATGAAGACTCTAGTGAATGTATAATCGTAGCTTGAAACAGAAACATCCAGGCTGCCAAGGACAGTTCAGAGTGCAGGCCGTATTAAAACACCGATGTATAAATCAGTAGCGTGGCCTGATGGAGAACACCGTGTACAACACCGATCAAGGAGGTACCAAGGACAGAAGGACATGGAGAAAATCCTGAGTGAAAAGAGCCTGAAAAAGCAAAGTTGCCTTATTTATTTCTTTATTTATTCTAGAATGGAGGCTCATGCAATGGAGTGAAAAGGGATCGGTGTTACATGGATACACTGATGGTGCTGAAGCTTCCATACAGTGACTGTGTCTTTTTTTGTTCTATTTTTCTGTGTAGCAGTAAACTGTGATTACAAACCAACCTTAAAAGTAAATTTTAAATGTGTTGCGTAATAGTTATGAAACTTTCTGGTGGCCATGCAAGATGGTTAACACGAACAGTATGCTAAAAGAAACCAAACAAGTATACAGCAAGAAATGTACAAAACCAGAAATTCAAAAGACAAGAACAGGCTGTCTTTAGTGATATCAACAGACTACTCCATCTACCTACATATTTTTGGAATGGAAAAATACATTGGCACTACTAGGTATCGCATAACTACTCATATGATTATTGCCATTACTATTGCACTTATGAGGAGCAGCTGAGTTCCTCTGAAATAGAGGCATTTTTAAGATTAAGAACGAAAGCTGCAGCTGATGATGACTACGTGCACACAGACGGGCTTTTCGGCAAGTTCTTAACTGCCCCAGAGTACAGTATCTGAACCGGCTGAACAAGTTGTCAGCAGCAAAGGCTCAGCATACGCGATGACTTCTTTGCCCAAATGCTCTTCTGTACTCAAATTAATTAATCCAAAACCTTGAGGCTGAGTTAGCCAAATGGCTTTGTGGAGCTCCACAAGCCGGCTCACCGGTTTGGAGAGTGACGGGTGATTCCGAACTACAGGCTACGCGGGGCTGGCGGCCCCCACTCCCGGACAACCCGCCGTGACCGGCCCCTGTCTGTGCGGCAAACCCAGCCGGGCTCCTGCACTGCAGGCCCCTCCGCCCCCGAGCCCACAGCACGGGATGTCCCCTGGGCGCTCAGCCCCAAGCACGGCTGTCGGCGGGAGGGCTCACCGAGCGCCCTGGGGCCTCGCATGGCGGCTCCCGCTCCGACGAGCTCCGAGCTAACCCGCCGCGGGGCGGACGTTCCCCGCCGGGACCTCGCAGCGGCGGTGCCCGGTGAGGCCGCGCTCCCCCGGGAGCCGCCTCACGATCGTTCCGACGACCGCCCCGCTCGCCCGCGGGCGCGCGCCGGGAGGAGCTTCCGCTTCCGCCGACGTCAGCGCGCGCGGGTGACGGGGCGCCCTCCCTTTCCGGCCTCGCAGGCTGCCTGGCTGGAGCACGGAGCGAGCCGCCGCCGCCGCCCTGTGAGGAGAGGCCGCCGCCATCATGCCGGTGTACTTCCAGCGGCCCGAGAACGCCCTGAAGCGGGCGAACGGTCAGTGCGGGCCGGCTCCCCACCCCTTCCCCTACCGCCGGTTCGCCTCCCGCTGCCCCCGCGCTGTGGCGGACAGTGTACGCCGCTCCGCTCCGCTCCCGCCGGCCGCGCCGGGCCGTGCCCGTGCCCGTGCCCGTCCCTGGAGGCCCTCGGCGCGGGGTCTCGGCCGGCGCCTCCCCGGCGCTGAGGAGAGGCCGCTCGGGAGCGGCGTGGCGCCGCTTTGCCGCGAGGAAATGGCCGAGGCCTGGCGGCGCCGGCTGCGCCGCATGGCGGAGGCGAGGCCCGGGCGGCCGCGGGGAGCGGGCCCGGCCCGGCTCCGCCTCTCTCTCCCCGGCAGGGCCCCCTGGCCGGCTGCGGGCGGAGGCGGTGGGCAGGCTCTGAGCGAAGAGGGGAGGGGGGTCGCGGCGGCGGGGGCCAGTTCTGCCGAGGGCGGCGGAGCCCGGGCCCCGCGGCCCTGAGCCGGCGGGAGCGCGGCAGAGCCGCCGGCGGACGGGAAGGGGGTCTCCGCTGGCCCGGGCCTTGGCGTGAGGTGTCCGACCTGGATCTCACACGCGCTCCTGGGTGGTTCCAAAACCGAGCCCTCATTTCTTCATGTGGGCTTCCTATGTAGTAGTCCCATCCTTCGTGTGACTCTAATGAGAATGCAAATTATTGAACTCCTTAAATGTTGCACAGGTGAATGCATTTCTGCCTCTGGAATAGAAACCAAAGAGACTTTTCTGTTCTGTTCTATTCTGTCTCTCACTGACTGCCACATATAAAGCCGGACTGGTTATATTTATCAGCTGTCTCCTTTCAGGATAAATATGGCTTTGACACTTGCTTTTTTAATAGTATCCTATTTTAAGCACTTTGCAAGACCATTTAGACCCTTCGTTGTTGCAGAGCTGATTGCTGGCTGACGCTTGAAGACGTCCAAAAATTGCAGATGATGTACAGGTTTTAAAATGACAATTGAAGAGGCTGTGTAGCCTGGGGACTATATGTAATTCAAGTACTTGGTATTTTAACAAGAAAATGTTAAATACAGTACTGCGTGTCCTCAAGATTTCAAATATAAAATTAATTGTAAAAATAATTCCCACAAAGTTGAAAAGAGGAAAGATAAAATCAGCTTCAGTCAGCTTCCGAAGATGAATTGTATTTTAGTAGTACTTTTACTGGAAAAGATGCACATACCATAGTATATAAAATTTAATTAAACTTCAGCACTCTTGGGTTGATGAAGTTGTACTTACTTGGTGAGCAAATCATGTTAGAATATTGACCTTTAAACTGTTTAAGTCTTGTCATTTTATTGTTGCTTTCTTGGTTTTGAAGAGCAGCTTTAAATTCACATCTCTTGCACTGCTGCAAGTCTGCTAAATTTTAACAAACTGAAGGAGTTGAGCTGAACTGAAGGGAGTATTCTCTAGACAAACGCTAGCGATCCTGAGTCTCAGCAGCGTGAATGGAAGACATGACAAGCAACGTCAAGTCTTGCAGGCTGCAGAGGCTTAGTCTCGCCGTGTCCAGGTGTAATAAAGGGTGAGAAGTTGTACCTAAGGCAGGCTGTATGTCACAGGAAGCAGTTTAATGTTAAAACAATGTATTAAATTGGAACATTCAGTGCAGTTTCCAGAGTTTCTGTGCATTTTATATGTAAGGCTTAAGCGGGCGTTTAGGAGCCCTTTATGCTTCAGGTTCTCAGTGGTCTCAACATACATAGATGTTTGGAAATAAGAAGAGCTTGAATAATTTAAATATGTACAGATATGTAAGAAAGGCTGTTTTGCCTTATAAATGGTAAATGTAGGTCAAAGCCAACACTTGGCTATTGTTAATATCTGACATTGCTTTGTAGTCAAGGATGTAATGCAACTTTAGGGGAGTGTTTTATTGTTCCAGCTGCTGGGTTTGCTCACTGTTAGAGATATTGGATAATGCGTGACATCTTTGTCACCTTCTGTAATGACGTACATTTTCTCAGATCAAACATTTAGCTTAATTAGGGATTTGGGGTTAGCAGCAAATGAGTTGTCAGTATGTATCAGCTAGTTCATGTCCTCTGAGAGCTTCCATTGCTGTTTTGGATACCTTTTAGCATTTTAAGTGGTATAGCAGAAAAAAATAGAAAAAATGTAATTCTGACAGCTATTCGGGGGCTAAGGCTTTATATTTTGTCTGTTACAAATCTTTGTTTCTGTAACTTAAAATTTCTACTGCAAGCCGTGGTGGTGTGTGCTGTGTTTGTGTCTTCAGGTTCACTTTGTGTGTGCTTTTACTACAGTGTCTGTTATATTAGCCTTGATTGTTTGACTTACTGGTAAGAACTTGCTCAACCAGAGTTAATTAAAAGTTTCAAAACAATATGAATCAGTTTTCTGCTTTGTCCAGTTGGTTGTTGACCACTGAGAGTTGTGGTTGGAATGGCCTGACATTGTTGCAGGATTAAATTTGCCTTTCAAGTTTATTTTCATAAATAAAAAAAATTGTAAAGCTGAGCAGTAATTGCGTCAAAAGCAGCACTGAGGTAGAATAACAGTGTAAATTATGGGATGCAGGATAGCTTTATTAAAATACCCTCTGTCAGTAAGAAAAAAAAACCCAAAAGTGCCGAATACTGTCACATTGTAACCTTAATTATCTTTAAATATAACAGTATGTTTTTTTTCTGTAAAGTAACTTGCTCATCTTACACAGGCTCATTATTTACATAAACTAAGGCCTGAGTACATGTTATTATGGTTGTTAAATTAAAACAGCCTTGCTGCTTTCAAAGTACATCTTTTAGCCATGTTTAACTTAAAAGCTCTGTCTGATATCTGAGCATCCTGAGGCAGCCCCCTACTTTAATCCTTTCTGCCAATATTTCTTTAGGAATGTAGTGATTTCCAAAGTACTTCATGGAAAGTACTGACTCCACCCCTCATCCTTTAAGAACACACACATTCCTAGCTGTACTCCACTTCTCTTTATCTTTCAGACCTGTTTACTTCCCGTTCTCAGTGTTATTTTGTCTTACTTTTCTGCAGTTAAGAATGCCTTTAGTGTAGGGCCTGTGTGTTTGCTGGTAGTTGGCAGTGCTGCTTCAGTATTTGCTTGTGGATGGTTTGCTGTACAGAACAGAATGTGTGGTATATCATAGATAGCAGTTTCTGTGATACTGAGAGATCCTGTTAGTAACAGCAGCTGCTTAGGGAATGAATAAATGGGACACTGGTTTCAGCAGCAAGTCTGGTTTAAAAAAATTCTAACCCTTCAATTGGACTGCAGCAGCTTTTAGTGTAACTGTTCTATAAACTGAATCTGTAGACCACTCTGAGTTTAAAAAAAATCCAAGCAATGTTTCTGAGTTGAGTTTTTCTTTTTTTCTTTCTTGGCTTGAGGGCAGGACTTTTTTTAAATTCAGATTCACTGGATGGCTTGCATCTTGTTGAATGACATTGGTAGGTGTTGTACTACAAGCCTCATGGTGAGTATTCGTTGTCCTTGATGAAACTAGCTTCAAAACCAGATATGTATATTTTCTTAATATATTTGAAATGCCCAGTGATGTCTTGATGAATGGAAAGACATCTGTGCCATTCTGAAATTTTCATGTGAATGGAGATGTCTGTGTTCGTTTTCCACTTATGTCATTGAAAGGCTGCCGCTGCAGTTGCTCCTGCCAGCATTTTTGATATGACCAGCTAAATGAAGCCATCAATGAACGTTGGTTAGAGTTGATTAAATTTGAAAAGTTTACAGTGTTAAGCGTAAAAACATATGTCTTCTGGTTTGCAAGTCTCTTGCTAATTGTATTTTATTTTCAGAGTTCCTTGAGGTCGGCAAAAAGCAGCCTGCCCTTGATGTTCTCTATGATGTTATGAAAAGTAAAAAACACCGAACATGGCAGAAAATCCACGAACCAATTATGTTGAAGTACCTGGAACTCTGTGTGGATCTCCGCAAGAGTCATCTGGCAAAAGAAGGACTGTACCAGTACAAGAATATCTGCCAGCAGGTATGGCTTTTGAGTTTTTTTTTATTATTATTTTTTGTAGTAAGCATCATATGTGTCAGCTGATGTGATCTAAAAGTAACTGAGTGGTCTTGAGTTAGAATTATTCTACCTTTTAGGTGTTCCTAGTTTTGTAACATTTACTTTTTAAATATTTGCTGCCTGTTGTGGGTGAAAACATCTTCCTATTTTCTGCCTTTAATGTAGGTGAACATCAAATCTTTGGAAGATGTTGTTCGAGCCTATTTAAAATTAGCTGAAGAAAAAACAGAAGCAGCTAAGGAAGAATCCCAGCAGATGGTACTGGACATAGAAGACTTAGATAACATCCAAACTCCAGAAAGGTAGGTGGCCTGTCGTATCCTTATTTTCATGAAGGATGTTGGCAATTCAGAGAACTGAGGTAGAAAGATGGTGGATTTGAGATCGAATACTAGTGGTCTTCTAGAGGTTCTAAAGGTAAGAAAAAAAAATAGGAACCATATTTTGCATTGAACAAAATCCTGAGTCCAAGTAAAGAAAAGTAAAGAACAGAAAACGTAGATACAGTAGGAGCCATTCTGGGACTTGAGTCACTGCTTTCTAGGGTCTACTCAGATATGCGTCTGTAATGGTATTGGAGAGTTGATTACTGAAAGCTGCTCGTTATCTGTTGATCTACAAATGCTATTAATTATATTAGGCCATTTTAATTCCTGTATGTCATAACCTCCGGTCTTTCTGACCACATTATGCATGTACAAACAAAAGGTAATGTTACTTTAAACTTGCTTGGGTAACTGATGAGATAATAGAAGAAAGGGTACAAAAAATTGATGCAGAGTGTTATAATTGGTTGGATTGATAATGAGAAGGTAGAAGGAATTGAAGAAAGGTTCAGCAAATATATCTGCTTTAGGTTGTGTATAGACCTTCACTTAGACCTGGCTTAAACAAATAGTACCAAGTTAGGATGAAACCACACTCAAGCTCTGCGAGAAGTCTCCATTCTGTTGTCAGAATGGTTTGTGGGAGAACTTCCTAATCTGCTTCAGGCAGGGAGATTAGCTCTGATTGCATATTTATGTTCTTCAGATGAATCTATTGATTTAGGGAATGCTCATGTTAACTGTTAGTACAGCTGTGTATGTGATGGGATCTGTGGAAGAGGGATGACAAGGTGGGATTGAAAAAAAATGTTTTATACCATTTCAGCTGACTTTGGAAGATGCCATCTGTCCATATCCTTTAAAAAAAAATCAGTAAGTGTAGGTAATAAATTAAATTTTCTGTAAGTCCATCTTAGATCTTGATAAGAAAAATTGGTGAGAATTGTGTGGAATAAACCACTTTTTTTTTTCCTTACACACTACCTCAACTGTAGTGTTCTTCTGAGTGCTGTAAGTGGAGAAGACACTCAGGATCGTACTGACCGACTGCTTTTGACACCTTGGGTTAAATTTCTGTGGGAATCATATAGACAGTGTTTGGATCTTCTCCGGAATAATTCTCGAGTGGAACGCCTGTACCATGATATTGCACAGCAAGGTAAGTCAGAAGATGGAATCTTAAGTATAGTGAGATCTAGGACTTCTGTTTTACATCCTGTAAAACTAGAAAATGAAAGGTTATTTGTATTTGCATATTGCTTCAGAGTAGGAAATATGTTAATCTCTTAAGAATATGTACACACTGTTCTTAAAATTATGAAAGTTCCTTAAAATTACTGAGGTTTCTTTTCTTGTAACAGAGTCTGCAAGGAAAAAGTTATTTTTTTTCCTAGACATACTGAGAACATGAGAACTACTGGTGCTGTGTCTTTTTTTTCTTCTAACTGATCAGAATTGGTTATGTTTTCGCTTTGTTACGCAGAATGGCAAATGTGTCTTCCATTAATATGTTCTATGTCAGCTAATTCACAAACTAGTGTGTGCTAAAGGTTGCTGTATAATTAAGATGCACTATCAATTTTGACATGGGTATAATTTAGCAAAATATTATGCAGAAGGTAATATGAAAAAGTCTAGTCTGATTATTTCTGACATTATTCTGCAAAAATTGAATTTATAGTGTTAATCTTTTCTTAAGGATGACAGATGAGTGGAAAAATGTTGTCCTTTGTATGTATAACTTGGGACTCTGTGTTTCTGAAAAGAAGAGTCTGTTAGATTTTTAACTCTGGATCCAAATTGTGCAAGTACTTTAGGAAAGACGACTGCCAGATGAGTTCTAGGTGCTTTAGTGTATTTAAGTCTTTGTGCTACAGTATCAAGACTTCCTTTTTTCCTGTTTCTGGTAGAAATACTTTAGAATTTTCAAAGTGGCAGTGGCAAAGCAAAAACCGAGTTTTTGAGAGGAACTACGGGATCCAAGACAATTTTTTTCTGTGTCATTTCCAGTAATTTGAAAGTTTAATTTAATTTTACCATATTTAGATTATTTGAGAATTTTTTCCCACATTTTACAAAGCCAAAACTGAATTTCTGCCATCTACAGAATTTTATTTGCACGTAGTTCAAAATAAAAGCTAGATTCACTGTTTAAGTTAGAACATTTTTAAAGACACTTCAAGTACTGGCTTTGCTCCTCAAGCTTAGTTATGTAGAAGCATCGTCATTTTTTTGAGGTCAAGATGGAAGTGCTCTGCATTGTCATGTATTCATTGTGCGTGACAGTTAGATTGCGTCTTGTTTATACGTCTTCGGACTATAAATGAAGATTCTTTAAATGTACTCATTTACATATTTGAATCCCATTTAGAACGACTACGAAGTCACCATTAGTGAGCATTCTTAATTTATATTGTTCATTTTTGCAGCTTTTAAGTTCTGCCTGCAGTACACCCGTAAAGCTGAGTTCCGTAAACTCTGTGATAACCTGCGAATGCATTTGGGCCAGATCCAGCGTCATCATAACCAAAGCACAGCAATCAACCTCAACAATCCTGACAGTCAGTCAATGCACTTGGAGACCAGGCTCGTGCAGCTCGACAGTGCTATTAGCATGGAGCTGTGGCAGGTATGCAGCGGGGCTCCTGTAGGCACACTGTAGTCTTCAGCCTTTGCAGAGTCTGTTCCACGCAGATCGTGTTTCATGGTTTATACTCCAAGGTAAAGACAGGATAATAGCCAAAGAATAAAGTTTTAATATCTAGAATGTGGTACCACATGCGTATTGAATTTTTAGTCTGATGTTCCTGCATAGCGTTTCAAACCAAGCTTCCTCTAGTAGTAGTTTGTAAAGTGTAGTAGTAAAGTGATTGAAGTCACTTTGAGTTGTGAAAGTGAGATGATGATGACACCTTCACCTCTGCCGTCTTGCGTTTTCATGAAGTAGATCACTAGGAAGTGGTTGGTAAATGTTAAAGCCTGCTCTTAGGCTGAGGCTCCAGCTAGTTAGTTGCTAGTTAGTTATGTTAGTGTCTAGCCAGTGAGGGCACTATCAAAGCAAATTTTTCAAAGAGATGTTTGGCTGTCACAACCCTTCTGATGTCAAATTTCTTAAAAAGCCAAGTTTTTTGGTTTTGTGAATTTGGAGACTGTTCTCTGTTGTTTTGTTTCCTTTTTAGGTATGTAAGTAATTAAATGTAAGGCATTTCCAAGATTACATGTATTTTTAGGGAAACTATACCCATTTTTTAATCACAAACATAATTTTTCTGAAAAATGGTAAATAGTAGTATTGGTATAATAGTAAAATAGTACAATTTTTGTTATTCTGTTAATGGGTTTTTTTTCACCTTGGTTTGTAGTTTAAAAATCTGAAAGAAACCGATTTGAAAAAAAATACGCAAAATAATCATTAACTATCAAATTCTAAGCAGATAGAGTTAATGGATCTGCAGTATGTTCAAATGATTTTTTTATTAGGAAGGAAGTACTTAATTTCATTTCATGTAGCTGGCAGAACTGAAGTGGTATTAAATATATTATAGTCTTATAACCTTTAGTGAATGTATATTTTTCCCTTTTTTGGGGGTTGCAAAAAACTTCCTAAAAGTAGTATATTTGTTTTTTTAGGAAGCTTTCAAAGCAGTGGAGGATATTCATGGGCTATTTGCACTGTCTAAGAAACCACCCAAACCGCAGCTGATGGCAAATTACTATCACAAAGTTTCAACTGTCTTCTGGAAATCAGGAAATGCACTTTTTCATGCGTCCACACTTCACCGACTTTATCACTTATCAAGAGAAATGCGAAAGAATCTGACACAAGAGGAGATGCAGAGGTGGGGAAAGATATTTAATGTGATTCTTAAGATCTATTTTTAACCTCATGTGTTCAAAATAAACTAAATTGTACCCCAAAAGAAGCAGATGACATGTATGGCTAGGAGCAGCTCTGCTTAAAGTGGCCAGTACTAATTGCTTTAAAAGAAACCTAGAGCAAGAAGGCTATTTACAAAGCTACAGTATAAATAATGTAAACATCAGGATAACCTTCGTTAAGCTTCCTTCTCTGTTACTGGCTGTGAAGATAAGCAAGTTAATAAGTGTCTGTGTTCCTTTTTATCTTCCGAGTCGTATTTACTTCAGAAGATTTCATCATAACTAGTATAAATTTTTCCTTAATGTAGAAAAGTCTGTATAGCCAAATGGCCTTTAATTTTTTGGTAACAAGTATGATACTGGCAAGGCTTTTGAAGCATTCAGTCATTAACTGCATGAACTTCAGGCCTTTATAGAATCAGAATCGGGTGGGAATAAATATTGTATGGAGATTCTTATATTCTTTTTCATCTGCGTACTAAGGTCAGAATTTAAATATTTAGTGTCTTTTGTATTGTTACATCGAAAAGTACATCTGTCTTGCACAATAAACTTTAAAAATCAGTGCAGTCAAAATGACGTGTGGATTTGCTGCTAAAGTAAGTTTTTAAAGGTGCTGCTTCCTGCTATTTTCATTGCTTTATAGCATTTTGATATTTACAGAGGCAACTTAAATTTCTTTATAGTTTCTGTGTATATATAGGTATATACACACATATGTAAGTTACGAAAAGATGTTATCAAAATCTTTAGCCTGGTCACTGAAGAGCGCTGGATTCTGTACTCTTGTTGCACAGTTGGTGTCTATTCTGTTATCACTGATATTTTTACACAGTTTTGCATTGTGAATGCTACTCATTCCTACTCTTGAATTGGCATATGTATGAAAAGGAATTAATTAGTGTTCTCTTGCAGTTCATCTTTTGCATTTATACTTTGTCAACAGGATGTCTACTCGAGTCCTTTTGGCCACTCTGTCAATTCCTATAACTCCTGAGAGAACTGATATTGCTCGCCTTCTGGATATGGATGGTATAATTGTTGAGAAACAGCGACGTCTGGCAACGCTGCTGGGTCTTCAGGCCCCACCTACGCGTGCCAGTCTTATTAATGATATGGTAGGTAGTGGTCTTCAGGTGAGCAGCTTTTAAACACTGAGTCCTCTTTTTGGACTGTTTTCCTTTTAGAGCACTGTGCTTAGTTTAACAATTAAAACGGCTTTATGGTAAATTTTATGACTTAGGGTATAGTGTTAAAATTTCAGATTCACAAGAAGGGCTGTTTGAAAATGAAGCAATAATGGGAGGCCTGAATGCTTTTGTGCATTCAATATTATTCAATATTATGTCACCAAAGCAACAAATGTTGTTTTGAAACTGAGGGATCTGAAAGGGATTGTGAGCTAGAACTTTGGGGTTTTTTTTTTTCCCCTACTCTAAAGTGTGTTTTAATTAACTGAACCAAGTATTTCTTTTTCTGTTTTAAATGTATTTCAAATAAGCACAGGTCAGATATCAAATAGTGGACTGTAAGGACCTAAGTGGTTATGAAAACTTCCTGTGTTTAATTTGAAGGCAGGCTAGACTTACCTGTCTTTAGACCTTTCCAGATATTCATAAACAAATCAGGCATTCAGTCACAGTTCGGTATTTTCAGAGGTGTCTGAATTTCTTGCAGTCATTTGCATGTATGCCTAAAGCCTGCATTCGAGGTCCATTTTACAATTTCTGTTAATTATTCTTCTGGTATCTCTCCAGTTTGCCTTAAAACCACAATTTAAAACTTCAGAAGTTTACTTATGGACTGAGATTTGTGGTTTTAGTTTGGGTGTGGGCGTACATCTATGTAGCAGGATTTGTACCTTAGAAATGGCTAATAATTTGAGGATGGTACTCTAGTCTATATATTTCTCTTGTTTGTATGTTTTTGTCTACTTTTCTATTTTTATAATTACAGTTAAATGGTGTAGTGTAGTTATTGTCACTGCAATTAAGAATGCTGTAATAAAAAATAAGTAGTCTTCCGTATTAAATGGTACGTCTGACTATTTAACCTCTTGAATATAGAATTCTTAGAGCATAACTATTTGTTAATATTGTACTTATTTTTAAATCTTGGTTTTTTTTGGTGTTTTTTTTTTTGTTGACTGTAGGTGAGGTTCAATGTAGTGCAATATGTTGTTCCAGAAGTGAAAGAACTTTACAATTGGCTTGAAGTAGACTTTCACCCACTCAAGTTGTGTAGCCGTGTCAGCAAGGTATGTTTTGTAGCTCTGTGTATATAGTAATTGGTCTTGACCGATAGCCTGTTATTTGAATATTGATTTGTGGTAAATACCATCTAGCTTTTTCTGTTACCAGAATCTTCAGTTGTAGGCTTTATTTGGCCAAATTCCAATAGAATGACATGTACATAACATCTGATTCACATAGTGCACCAGGTTATTGAAATAGAATAAGAAGTAATTCAGGTCTCTAGGGTGCTCTTCAGAGGGGCTCTGTAAAGATGCAGAGTTTTGAGAACTTATCAGAAGGTCTTGGTGGTGGAGGTGATGCTGAGTTACATTTTATTTAAAGATGCAGAAATAAGAAAACTGTGTTTGCACACATGTGGGTATGAAGGCAAGTGAGTTGTGTGGAAGTGGAAAAAAACACCAATGACTGTTTTTATTATTAAAATGTAGGGTATTGGGAGGTAAAATAATGTGAGAGCAATTGATAAAGCACATCATGTTCTTTTTCTTTGATAGTGGGAACAAAGATATTTGAGGTGCTAAAAAGAACTTGAAGGTAAATTAGCAGTGTGGTAAATGTTGCCAGTACTGTCAGTCGCCTTCATACAAAAAAAAGTTAGCTGTCCATTATCAATAAGTGTTCTGATCACAAGATACACTTCAGTAAAACAATGTAGTATCTGCACAGAAGTGCTGTTGTTTCATAAGCTGTAAACTAGAAGTGTTTAAGAACTATACTTTGTACTTTAATGTTGAAGTTTTTAAGGGTTGATGCAGATAGAGTAACTTTTCAGAATTTTGATAGGTTCTGAACTGGGTGAAAGACCAAGCTGAAAAGGAACCTGAACTGCAGCTGTATATTCCTCACCTGCAAAACAATACCATTCTTCGCCTTCTGCAACAGGTATGAGTAAAGAAAATGTATGTTCATAAGTATATGTAGTTGTAAAATGTTTTGGAAGAGCATTAAGTTGGAAACTTCCATGCCTAAGTAAATTTTTCCATCAACTAGAAGACCATTATGATTTTGAAATACTTTTTTCCAGAATATGACCTGTATCTTCAGGTTTGTACATCATTTAGGTACAGCCATAGTAGCTGTACTTAATGGTTGCATATAATGGCGTAATCTCTTGCCTAGATTTTCTGCGTTATAGATCTGTGATGTCTCATTTAAGGTAATTTATCATTTCTTAAAACTTTTTTTTTGAGTAAAATCTGGATGGGATATTTTGGGTTTGGGGTTTGATAAAATGCACATTTCATTGACCTGCTTTCATTACAAGTGATGAGCAGTGTTATTTCTGATGTGCTAAAGAAATCGTTGAAGGCTAATTAGCAGCATAGTTGTGTGTAGTTACTGCTGCCAGTCTCCTTCATACAAAGAAGCCGTTCAGGAATGCCATTTAATCTTAAGTTTGAATACAGTACGGAAGTAAAATCTTGAAAGAGTATTTGTAATTGTATTGATATGTACATACGTTCATTTATTGATGATTTAGTAAGTTAGCTTTAGAGCCTGTACAGCAACTTTTATTTCTGTTCTCTTTTTAGTGAGGAAAAATGCCTAATGTTTCTGTTCACATACAGGTGGCCCAGATTTATCAGAGCATTGAATTTTCTCGTCTGACTTCCCTGGTTCCTTTTGTTGATGCTTTCCAGCTGGAACGTAATATTGTTGATGCAGCCAGACATTGTGACTTACAAGTAAGTGCTGTGCAAAAACTTCCATGAATTGTGTGGATTGATGTCTATTACATTGGATGAAAACTAACTGGTTGGCATTGAACCCAAGGAAGGCAATGGATTCTGATAGATGGAGAGAAACTAGAGTAAATGATGCATGTGACCATACATTAAGAATGGACGATTATGTGCATTCTGGTGTGTATTTTTGTGAGCCCTAGTCATTTAGTCCAGAATACCCTGAAGCCAAGTCTTACAAACAGGGATGTGAATTTCTGACTGTGCTGAATTAGTTGTGCAAGACTGAAGAGCTAGCAGCTGCTGATATTGGTTTTTGTTCAGCCAAGTGATTGAAGTAAAACCGCTATGTCTGAGATGTGAACCGATGTCTGAAGATTGCGTTGCTGGTAAAGTTCTCTGTGTTTCTCTACAGAAATATGAATGACAGCCTGTAATGAAATGTTTAAGCAGTTGATAAGATACAAGTAGTTTTTAGTTGAGGTTGCTTAGTAATTGTCCATTTAGGTTTATATATAAAGCTGAGTTAATTCATTTAACAACTTTCATTCATTCACAACTTTATCTTATGTTTTAGATGTTTTTTTGTCTGCGTTAAAAGTCAGAATTCTTGTTTCTCCTATTGCTAATGTGGAGGAAGAGGCAAGAATGATTTCTCTTGCAGTGCTTGTTTCATATATTCATTGAAAGTTCAGCCTCTTCCAGTGATGATTCCTTTTTTTTTTGTATAAACTGTGGAAATTAATCAAGCTTTTATTCACAGTGCTGCTATTCTTCTGCTAATTTGGCATTTCTCATACTCTGATGTAGCTGATTTTTTTTTTTTTTCCCTCATGGGAAGAGCAACAGAGAAATTGTTTAATAAATAATACAATCCTTTTTCTTCCTATTTTTTTTTTTCTGCAAAGGTTCGCCTTGATCATACTACCCGGACACTGAGTTTTGGCTCAGATTTGAATTACAGCACTAGAGAAGATGCTCCGCTAGGCCCTCAACTACAAAGCATGCCTTCTGAGCAAATTAGAAATCAATTGACTGCGATGTCCTCAGCGCTGGCTAAGGCTCTTGCAGTCATTAAGCCTCCTCACTTACTGGTAAGTCGTTTTAAGTCTTCTGAAAACGTTGTCAAATTCTGACATTCTGCCGTGTGTTGTGTGATGTTTATCTGTTGCCCTGTTGCAGCCATTTTTTACTTTTTGCTTGTCTGATCAACTGCTCCTTCCAGTAATCTGTTTTCAGTGCAGTGGTAATCAATATTGTTACTGCTGTCCCCTCCCTTCAGAACAAATAGTTGATCCTTGAAGTGTTAATATACACAAATGTAGTGTAGCATTGATGTATTTATTAATGCTAAAGTATCCTTCTGCATCTCTTACATACTCACCTGTTTAATAGATGTAAATTTTCTGGCTTAGCAAGACAAGCTTGTTTTGAAGTTGTGAGATCATACTTGAATATTGCACCAAGGAGTTACGTGGTTTCCTTTTCCTTGACATAGGAAAGGCATTGAGCTGTCTAATGATTAATTAAACATGACACGGCAAGAATTTGAGTAGGTGGAGATTCGTGCTTTTCTACATTTGTTTATTTCAGAAGTGTGTTGCTCTGTTTTTCAGAGCATTGTGGTAACGATCTCTGATATAATTTGACAGTAATGATGGACCGCATTTATATACTTGTGGATTAAGTAGAAACATAAGCTAATAACTCAACACTTTATACCAAAGCTTATATTGTAATGAATATGTTTTCCCAGATTAAATGTGCCTTTTTATTTCATTTTTTTTCAGCCTGATGGTAGTCAGCTGTTTGTCCTTGTGAAGTCATTCTTAAATGCACTTAGCTAGTTAGTGTTTGTTCATAACTAAATGTAAAAATGTACACAAGAGGCCTGAATTTAAATTGCCAGTCTTGCATATGTCAGATTTAGGATATACCAAACAATAACTTAGCCATAGATGGGCCTATAGAGCTAGGGTTTGTTTAAACTTTTGCATGCGTTTTTGAAAATCCAAGAGCCTGCTTTCTTTATTCTTCCTGGAGAAACTGCTGTTGTGAAGAACCTGGAATGTAACTTCATAGTGGAATCTAAAAACATGAACAAAAGATCCCACAGCTCAAGAACTGACCTGTCCTTGTCACTCCCTGTCCTCCTCACTGGGCTGTTGGCTTCAAGGTCGGACTCACCGATGAGCTCACATTTCAGGTTCTCCAGAGCCCTTTGGAGCAAGGTGTAAATCACTCACGGATTTCCAGCATGCTCTGGTTGTGGCAAGTTAAACCTTCACTTCTCTTAAAAGAGCAGTGGTAATTTTTGTTTTGCTTTATGTTTATGAAAGAATGGTTTCGTAGCAAACGGGAAATAATTTTTGCTTATGGAAAAAAGGCTGATAGCTTGATGTTAGACTCTATCTGGGTTGAAATATGAAGTAATATTCTTAAAATATAAACGCGCAGAGTAGGACTGTATCATGACACCTAATGGTAGCTTACTTATGTTACTTGAACACGCATCAGCTGTTTTATAGTGTTTAAGATCAAAATACTTCCATGCAAGTTTTACCCTAAAAAGGTTTTATTATTGATTGATGTTAGATAGATGGATTGTGGTTTGAAAAAACAAACAAACAAACAAACCAAAAAACAACAAGCCATACTTTATTTGTACATTTGTAAATAGGAATGACAGTTTTATACTTGACATGTTAGTACAATTAGCTGAATAAGACACAAATGCTAGTAATTACACTTGTAAAATTTTAGTATCAAGGTTAATATTGATCTGTGAGGTTAGAGAAGCTATAGAACAAGTTTATATCCTTTTTTCTTCATTATTCAGGTTGAAACTTTTCACTTTTTTCAAGCACTTAAAAGCTTTTCATTTCTGTCAAATTTGTTACGATTTACAAAGCAGTTAAATTAATCTAAAGCTTTTCATTTTTGTGTTTCTGGCACCACAGTTTATCGTTAAGTGCTTGCAGATCTGCAGCAAAGTATAGATGTTTCAGTGTTTTTGTTGAATGCCCTAGAAGTGACAGATTGCTAAAAATACCTCTGAGCTAGCTCACTTTTCAAGAGCAGCATGACTAAGGGAGTATAGCGAGCTGACTGGGCTGCAATGTTTTGCTGCTTGCTGGAGTGATTAAAATGGGCAGCTCCCTGAGCTGGCACAGTTTTACCTCTTCATGTGTGCAGCGTGAATCTCTACAAAGAGCTGTGTAGGTACTCTGGTGACGGGGAGGTGAGCAAACTGCTTAAAGAATCTTAAGAGACTAGTCTATATGCTAGTGTCCAGAAGTCTAGTGCTTTTTATTATTTAATTAAAATGAGTTTATATACAACGTTTATTCCTAATTTGTTGAGAGAGAGAGTCATCAGGTTTTTATCATCTTGTGCTTTGTGTCAATTAGGATATTTTTCCCTTATGTTAATGTTTGGAAAAAACCCCAAAACTTTAAAAACAAGGGAGCTTTGGTGAAATACAGTACGTGTGGCACTATACTTGCTAACACATGCAGAGACAAACAAGATTGACACCCCCTCCATCAGTTACAGTATGAGATATCACTGATATATGAGTGTGCAGTTACTTTTGGACAGAAGAAAGTGTGAAAATATCATACCTAAGATATGATGCAGAATATTGTCTGATACAGACAACTTTCTCTATTTCCACCTGGTTTCAGTCAGTTGGTACTACCTTGTTACGCCACTTGTATGAGTGATTAGATTTGCCATTACAGTTGTGTTTCTGTGCAGTTGGCAAGTCGGAGAATAAAACTAACTTTGAGTTTTCTTTCAGAAGCACTTGCTATGCTTTCTGCCTTTTTAAAGAGATGCTATGTACATCATTGTCTTATTCTTAATTTAAATTCAGCAAGAGAAGGAAGAACAACATCAGCTGGCAGTCACTGCCTTCTTAAAAAATTCAAGGAAGGAGCATCAGCGTATTCTTGCACGTCGCCAAACTATAGAGGAAAGAAAAGAACGCCTTGAAAGTTTAAACATTCAGCGTGAAAAAGAAGAACTGGAACAACGTGAAGCAGAATTACAAAAAGTCCGGAAAGCTGAAGAAGAGAGACTGCGCCAGGAGGCAAAGGAACGAGAGAAAGAGCGTATCCTGCAAGAGCATGAACAAATCAAAAAGAAGACTGTTCGTGAGCGCTTGGAGCAGATTAAGAAGACTGAACTGGGAGCCAAAGCATTTAAAGATATTGATATTGAGGTAGACAACTTACTGTTGAAGTTTGAGTTACTTTTTTATGCTTTTGGTGTTACGTTGCAAAGCTGCCTGAATTTCATAGTTTTTACTAGTTTTATACTGTAACTGGTCTTACAAACAGTCTCTCTTAAAAATGAGACAGTTTGACACTTGAATATTTAATTTGCTCAACAGTGTAAGTAAACCTTGATTCTGAGTTTGGGTCGGACTTTTTTTACCTGGAAGAATTAAGTCCAGCTCTTTTTCAGTTGGTTTTACTTGCCCCACTTGTTGCTTAAACAGTATCTGAAATACGAAATAGACCTGCAGATCCAATTTTGTAATATGTGGGCTGTGCCTCAATTGAAAATCAAGATACAAATGCTTTAGAGAGTTTTTTAAAAATAAAATATAACTTACCTAAAAGAGAGGAAAAGAAACTGAGAATGTTTCTGAAGCAAATTAGTTTAAAAGTTAAGGGGAAAACTGCAGAGAAGCTTAAACTAATAAACAAACCACATTTGTAATAGAAAAAATGTTTATTTTGTATTGATAACTTTACTTGGTTATAGGATCTTGAAGAATTGGATCCTGACTTCATTATGGCTAAACAAGTTGAACAGCTGGAAAAAGAAAAGAAGGAACTTCAGGAACGTCTGAAGAATCAGGAGAAAAAGGTACAGAGTAGGAAGGGTACAAAACCCTGTCTATACAATACTTTAGTTAGTGATTGTGAACTACTGTGTTGAGATGCAGATTTATATATACAGAAAACTTCGGTGTTGAAAATGTTACTATATGAAACTAAAAAAAAGTAAGTGTGTTATTAGTAACTCACTTGCTTTATATGAGTGCACAAATCTGTTCTAATTAATGGAGTTAATTTGAAAAAGTACCCTTAAGCTCTATGGGAACTGAGTCTTAGTTGGGAAGATTTGTAATTGGAAAATGTTCAGAGAAGGTGAGGCCATTACAGAGAAGCTAAATTAGTTAATTGTGTTAGTCCTCACTGAAACAGAAGAAATTCCACTGTTAGAGCCCTTCTAGATGGCAGAAGAGGATCTGCCTGAAACTTGAGTTGCTATATAAGTGTGAGAATCATGTTGTCATAGTAAATAGAAGTATGTAACCAGGTTATTTGATATAGTTGGTAATTCAAGTCACTTAAAGTTAGCTTGAAAGTGGAAGGTTACTTAAAAAGGTTCCAGTGAGGATTGTTTATGCTGCAGGCCTGTGAACCTGATGCTCGTACTGGGCAAAGTAGCAGAAAATACATTAAACAGGAGAATTCATAGTCACCTGGGTAAGTAAATATGATCTGCCTAGAAAGGTCAGCACAGCTTCTGTCAGAGAATTGTAAGCCTGGACTTCCTCTTGGGAGTTTCTGAAGCTGTCAAAACAAACGAATGAGTAGGGATGATCTGGTTGGTGTAACTAAGTTGGACTTTCCAAAAAGCTTTGTGCAGAATTCTTCACCAAAGAAAACTGCAGCTGTGGGATAAAAGGAAGAGTCTTTGAATCATGTTCTGTTTAGATATAAAATACTTCATGGGGGGAAAGTGGGGAAAAAAAAAATCCCTTAGTCTTTTGCTTTACATAGTCAACTGTGGGCTCCAAACTTTCTCTGAACTGAACATTCATAGTCAGCAATGAAGACTTGGCTCTTCTGCATCTCAAGCGCTGTCTGCAGTTCTGGTATCCTTATCTTAAAAAGGACGCAGTAGAACTGGAAGTTTGAGAGGAGGCCAACAAGAATTATTAATGATGTGGACTGGCTTCTGTCTGAGAAACATCTATGTAAAATAGTACCCCTGCGTCTGAAAGACTTCTGGAGAGAGGATGTGGCAGTGATCTGTAAGAGTGTACCTGTTGTAGCACCTGCACTGCAAAGGATAGTGAACTAGGAAGCATCAAATGAAGCTATAGTAGGAGCCATATTCAAAACTATCTGTAGGTAGAAGGTGAATCTTCATGCTGTGAGCCATAGGCACACTGGAAGTCTTTCCAGAGTATGTTGTATATGAAAAGCAGCTTTGAGTTCAAAAGGACAAGAGGAGAAATACACCAATGCCTACTAAAACAAAAAAACTTCAACACAGGAAATGCTGGGAGCTGAAAACTGATGATTTTGAGAGAGTGTAATATATATACCTGTCTCTATTCTTGCATCCTTTCCTGGGAGTGCACTTAGTTGCCAGTGGTAGAGGCCGATTCTTGGTTAGGTGGACGTTTGATGTGGTCCAGCGTGGTTGTTCTTATGTAACAATAATATAGCAGATATATTGAAGAAGTCTCCAGATATGGGAGTTTTCTTTGGGGGATGCTCAAGACTGAGTCTTCCAGATTTGACCTTTGCATTATGACGTGCTAAAGGTGTGTTATCTTTGTTTAGATTGACTATTTTGAAAGAGCGAAGCGCTTAGAAGAAATTCCTTTAATAAAGACTGCATACGAGGAGCAAAGAGTGCATGATATGGAGCTGTGGGAGCAACAGGAAGAAGAAAGGGTAAGAATTTTTTGTTCAGGTGATAAAATCTATTAGCGATGAATGAAAAATAGTGGGTTTTGCACTGTCTTTTTTTTTTTTTTTTTTTTTTTTTTTTTTCCAGCTCAATCCTAGGAAAGAAGGGAAAAAATAATATGGAGAATGAAATGTTAGCTTCACAATTTCATTGTGCTAGTGGACAGCAGTTTCTTCTGTCTTGGATCTGAAAGAGGAAAAGATAATTTCTCTTTTTAGTGGCTGAGGCAGATTGAATGCAAATATATAATAAGATTTTACTTTGTAATACTTTGTTTATTATCTCTTTTTTAGATCACCACTTTGCAGTTGGAGCGTGAGAAAGCCCTTGAGCATAAGAACAGACTCTCAAGGATGTTGGAGGATAGAGACTTATTTGAAGCCAGGCTTAAAGCATCACGACGAACAGTTTATGAGGTATGCAAGATACGGTATTGTAATAAAATATTCCCCTAAAGTGAGGAACTAAACTTGTGACTCAGTGATTCCTCATCAAAACTATAAACAAATTAGTATCTAGAATGGCCCAAAATTACAGAATTGTTTATTTTCTCCTTTGACTAAAAAAAAAAATATATATTCTTGCACTCATTCCTAGGTATTATTACTTACAATTTCTGACAACTTCTGGAATAGCTTATATGGAAAATGTAAGATATGTAAATTATTAATTTCAATGCAGCTGTTAGTTAAGAGACCATTGGGTAGCATATGAGCAGCCAGCTGTATCTGTACAAGTGCTTGGACTTACTGTGGTGATGGAATAATACTGACAATAATATTGAAGCTGAGAATAAATAGAAATACTTCCTGTTGGTTTTTTAATCTTTTTGTTTGAATGTGGAAATTATTTTGATAGTCCAGGTGTTTGGAAGTTATGTTTTATGCTTGCAAAATTTAATAACAAATTAGACCATGAGGGCAGGGAAAGAACTGTGCCTTTGTTTCTTGCCCTACATTTTTTAAATTCTGCATTTGCTGAGGCTGTTTGTACCTTTGATGATTTGGCATTTGCAGTAAGAAGTGGTTTAAAAAAAAATAAACAACGCAAAAGAGCTATTATGGTAAAGTAAGTTAAGTAACTGCATGTGATTCTTTACAATGGCATAGATAATTGTAGGTAATGTATTTTAGGTACTGGTAAATTATTATTCAGGTAGTTCCTTTCCTGAAAAAGCAGATGAAGGACTAAAATGGTGCATGCTGATTGTCTTTCTTTTAAATAGGGGTGTATTCCCTTATAAGAAATTTATGGCAGAAAAAGGTCAAAATGGCAAACAGTTGTTTTTCAGTGAAGCAAAGTTAATATGTTGCAGTTGCTTTGTGTTGCTGTGAAGCTTTATTTAGCAATTTGTGTAACTGTCTAGCTCTTAAACATTGCAGTTCTGGTGGTTTCATGTATATTTTTTGTATTTCAGGATAAACTTAAGCAGTTCCAGGAACGGTTAGCAGAAGAGAGGCGTAATCGTTTGGAGGAACGCAAGAAACAACGCAAAGAAGAGAGGCGTATTACTTACTACAGAGAAAAGGAGGAAGAAGAGCAAAGATTACGAGAAGAACAGCTGCTTAAAGGTATAATTGAGAACATGATTATTTTGTCTTTTGCCTGTCTGACCCGTTCCAGGTGTGTACACAGCTAACTTCTGGTCTTCCTGTTTCACTGTTTTGGAGGAAATCTCTTAATTTTCCGTTGGTGGTCATTGCTCCATCCCTGCCAAAACCAGGACAGATGCTGTACCTTTATATTTTACGTAGTGCACCTTGTGAATGCTTGTGTGAGCAGCATAGAGATGAAGATAAAGCTTTGTAGGAGGGAGGGGAAATGAATGCAAATGAGTGCTTCCTGCCCTCCCCTTCTCCCAGACTTGGATAGAGGAGGCGATGAAGTAAGGGAGGCTAATGAAAAACCGAGTCTTTGATTTTAGTCATTTAGTTTGAGTTCTGGCCACTGGTTTGTGCACATCTTAAAGAGAATAGAAGGGAAACGTGGGTGTCCGATCAGAACTCAGGAACTGTAAGCGACTCACACGCCTTTCTTTGTGAATTGCTTTGTCTGGTAGCCCGTTTCAAGGCTTTAGAAGAGAAGAGGTGGTAGGCATCCTGTAAGGTAAATTTCTTTCCTACTTGTTACTTGGTGGATGATTTTATGTGTCAGAGTTCATAATCATGCAAGATTTGAAAATCAAACCAACAAAACCCAAGAAGTCCTGAATATCAAATTTCTCACACTGCTAGCTGATTTTTTTTTTTTTTTTGTTTGACCTTTTCTAAGGAAGGAATCCTCTACTATGCCTGAGGTAGTTACCGTTATTTTATGTGGCATATTTGTGGTCTGTACATCAAGTAAACGTAGATGTACTGGAAATTTTCTTTCCTTTCTCGCTAGCAGCCGTTGTTCAAGGTGTCAGGTTAATGGATGTATCAAGGTTTCCTTTGCTACTGGAGTTAGGATACTTCCAGAAAACAGATCCTATGGTTAGCGCATCCTGTTAAATGCTTGCTGAGGTTTTTTTTTTGTTTTTTTTTTGTTTGTTTTGTTTTTTTTTTAAAGGGGTCAAAGAGGAGAGGTTATTTTGTAACCCTTCTGTAGATACGGCAAAGTAATGGAATTTGTTTTGGTAATACGTTCTATTTATTTTTCTAACTGCAGAGCGTGAGGAAAAGGAACGCATTGAGCGTGAGAAACGTGAGCAGGAACAGCGTGAATACCAGGAGCGTGTCAAAAAGCTAGAAGAACTGGAGAAGAAAAAACGACAAAGGGAAATGGAGATAGAAGAAAGAGAGCGTCGTCGAGAAGAAGAAAGGAGAGGTCTGGATGACCCATTTTCACGAAAGGTGGGTAAATACTTGCAGGTTTGTTTTCTTTTTGACTGCTCCTTCTTCTGCAGATTGTTTGGAAGAAGCTGGTAGCATTGTAAAACCATAGGCTAAATTTTGTTTTTTAACTTGTAGCATAACTGACTAATTTCATAGTTAAGTGATTGTCACTTAGTATCAGCTCAGTGTGGGATCTGGAGTCTGTAGTTTAGTAACAAAGTGAAACAAAGAAACTACTAAGATATCCAAGCTGTTAAAAACCTAAACAAATAAAGACTAAAATAAACGTTGAATAAAATTTTCTTTAATGCAAAAGAGGAAAGCTGTATTGGAAGAAGTATAGTGACTCATGCCAAAGCCAGGAATCAGAGTAGATACTCAAGGAAAATCCCTAACTAAACATAAAAGCATAGTTTTATATTTTATAATAAATATGCTGTAACATAAAAACGAGAGGTGTGTGCAACTTTTCATTTACAAATATAAGTATTGGGGAAAATAATTATCCCTGTCCAGCAGGAAACAAAGCAAAAGTTATGTGCAAATAAATGTTTAATGATTTAAAAAAATGTGAATGAGTACCATACTTTCTGTGCTCCCACTTTTTCAGAGCTTATCAGCAAGCGAACTTAAACTTCATCCACCATAGTCATTGTCTTTGTTTAATGCCTACTTCATTGAGTAACACCATGAAGATAAGTGATCAGAGCTTGTATAAATTGTTTTGGTTATTTACCTGATGGACTGTTATCACTGGTATTTTTCCCGTACTTCTAGCCGTGGGCTCTTGATTATATGGAAAAACTGGCTCAGGTTCTGAGAAAGATATCTATACCACATGAAAAATGCCATTTGTAGTTTTGGGATTCTTTGCTCACTCCTGTTCGTTGCGGTAATTTCAAAAGCATTTAAATAGACCCTCATGGAGTAGTGGCTATGCGAGATCTTGCACAGCCTGTGTACTTCTCCGTATTGAAGCATCAACTTTGACAAATAAAAACATTTCTCAAAGAGCAGTTTAAACCTGCAATACCCTTCTATAAAGAGGTTGTGTCATTATGTGAAATCAAGTATTTTATATGGTTTACCTAATTTGCTTCTTGTGATGGAATTAAGGAATAAACAGCTATGTTAGAAGTAGTTTAAATGGTTTGTGTTTGTCCAGCAATGGGGAGAGACATTTTACCTTATTTAAAAAATAAATAAATAAATAAAAAATTGATTCTTGCTCTGCCCTGCATCTAAGCAATGTGTATGAATCACAAACACCTCACCTGTTCTGTACATTGAGGCAAAATAAACCCGGAACAAAACGGTCTCTGGTACAGAGAGCTTTCAGTTTCATTAGTTACATTTTCTGATCTGATTAGAAAGCACAAAACCAAATTTTTTTTTTTTTTTAATCAATTCCTACTGTCATTAAGCAGCAGGAAAATGAAACTGTTAGAACATCTTTTTTTTGTGTTAACAAGTGGTAGCTATGGCTTTCTGTAACTATTGTTCATACATTTGTTCATCAACTTTTTAGTGTATTTGCATATGTCCTACCCTGTTAGTAAAGTATGTGGCACAAAGGGAACCATATCGTTTTTAAACTCTGCCAGAAACAATGAAGTTAGTCAGTTAATACCATACTTAAGTTGTTCAAACTACTGATAGTTCAGTATTCTCTACAGTGTAACAAGTGAGTTTTTAATAATATAGTGTGCTCTGAAAGGAATAAATTATATGTTGAAAATCTTAATTTTAAAATATCCAGAGAGAATGTTCCTAATTTTTTTTGACATGCAGGAATCTCGGTGGGGTGACAGGGAGTCTGAAAGCTCTTGGAGAAGAGGTGGCGAGACAGAATCGGAATGGCGACGAGCACCAGTGGAAAGGTAATCCCTGGGTTATGAAACACCAGTTGTATTGGGCTCAAAATGTGTAGGCTTCCTTTTTATTGCTACTGCTAAAGCTGCACTAACTGAATAATGTCTCTTGCCTTTACATCTCTGAAAGTTACCTTCTACTAAAAAATTGCTTTGTAAGGATCTCAAACTAAGAGAGAGTTTTTATGTTGGAACTACATTCAGATTATGTTCCTGTTATATTTAGCTTAGACACGTGGAGGCTAGCGGACACCTGCATCTGATAAACAACTTGCTTACTTGATTTATTTTAAAAATATTTCTGTTCCACTCAACATTGGGGTCAATTGTATAAGTACAGAATGGGGAAGGATGATAAACAAATGCAGGATTCTTGCATTATGAAGCTGACATTTTCCATTTAGAAAACTGACAGTAGTATATAAGAGTAGTAAAGTCAGAATTCAGAGTCTTAAACTATTTGACTTGCAGAGCGAGTCACAGAACAGAAAATATGTGCCATAGACTACAACAAAATTCTGAAAGATTTGAACAGAGAATGAAGGATTTCTGAAGGAAGAATATTCTGAAGGTACTTGCACTTTTAGAAAAAAACAACCAACCAAAAAAAAAATCTCCATGCTTGTTCACATCTATATATTTTTGGGATTTTGGATATGTTAATGAATAATGAAGGCTGTTTACACAGTTGTGGACAATAAGATCTTTAATATTTGTGCATCCTTCTGCTCCACAACAGGATGAACTGTGCCTAGGATGTATCTGATGATGCATGTCTAGTTGTTCTTAAAAGTCTGTGCTGATGGAGATACCACTGCTTGTTCCAGTTGGCAGTATGTTTTATTGCTCAATTAGCCTTCTAGGTAGATAGATTTTTATAAATGTCTAACCTTAATTTCCAGTGCGCCAATCTAAATCCATTACAGCTCACTCTGTCTCCAAAATGTAATCAAATTTATTTACTCTTTCTCTCTCTAGTAATTTCTTTGAATGTATTTGAGTATAATCTTTTGATAAACAAAATAGTCTTCCAGTCTTTCCTTAAAAGCTGTGTTGCCATTCTTGGTAGTGACCCACTGTCTTGTGAATTGTAAAATCAAAACTTGAATGAAACTCGTGGGTGAAGCCATTAACTATTAACAGAAGTTAATAGTAGTGCAGAAGTATTTAATGCATTCTTTATATGCTTCAATGTGCTTTTTTTTTTTTTTTTCACAACAGCATGGTACAGGCAAATCAAATTCATTTTTGAATCATTATAGCATAGAGTTTTTCTGAATAAGTGTTATCTTAATCATTTCTCATTCAACTTTTGTAGAAATTGACGTGAGTGACTTCTGAGGAGTTAAAATTAGGCATATTTTGGATTATTATGTAGCATGCTTGGTAAAACTTTCCTTCTCTCTTTTACTAAGAGCAATATACTGAGGAATATTAAAAGGATATATTGAGAACAATCAAAACTAATCTCTATGGAATTTTAAGTAAAATTGAATGTTTTTTTTTAATATTTTTAAATTTTCTTCTTTTTTTGCCAAACTTAGAAAATAGTGAAAATAGCAAAGTAATAAAAGTGATTACACTCAAACATAATTGCGGAAGAAAGGTTTCATTCTGCATTCTTTAAAAGAGGCCAGTCTAGTTTCAGTTGGAGGTTAACCCTAAAGCAAAATTATGTTGGATACAAACACAGTGGTGCAAACCTAACTGTAACTGAGTAAAATAATTCCAAAATATATTTCTGAATCAAATGATAAAGGCAGTAACATAGAGGACAGAGCATCAGGTTTTAATTCGCAGCATATGTCTGGTTTTAAGTACAGCTGTTGGATATATGCATTAAAACAGTTTGTACGAGGAGAGAAGCTGTAAAAGATGTCTAAAGTACATTAATTTCTCGTGGAAATGGCACAGTCCTGGCGTACATGCCATATTGGTACACAAGTCGTTACAGTCGCGGAGCAACCAATTGTACTGTGCAGCAATCCCTGGAGTCCTGGATTCCAGGTGATCAGCATGTTCCAGTGTTCTCAATCTTTTCCGTGCCGTAGTTCCTGTCACAAGAAAAACCAGATTATAGAAAGGCAGAAAAGTCCAGCAAGGGCTGTCTGTCTTGCAGATAGACTGTGAGTATTTGCTTTGTTCCTTCACTGTGCAAGAAAGGTAGTTATCATAAGAAACAAAAGAGGAGAATAAAACTCATGATCGTTCTGTGGTAGATGTAATAAAATTTTATAAGGAAGAGAAGAAAGTAAATCCTGATGTTAAAAAAAATACTATAAATATTGCAGTTGCAATAGAAAGAGGTTAACATAAAAGTGCTGTGTAGGAGGAAAATTAAAAGCCAGTTGGTTTAGTAGAAAAAGTCATTTTACAGTGGTACCTCTTGTTTTTTCTCTAGATTACAGAAAATCCATAAAATTTTGTTAGGAACTAGACACTTACTCATTGAAACAATGAAATGACAACTAATACAGACCTGGTATTTACTAAAAGTGGCAGGGCAGTACTACAGGCTGTTATAACTCAGCACAGCTCATTAAAGTTATTACTGCCACAGAGTGCTATCCCAAAGGATCAGCAAATGCCTGTGTGCTTATAGGCAAGAAATATTAAAAAGGCAAAATGTATAGAAAAGGGGAGTTGACCTCTGTTTTATGTCTCTGCTGCTTGTGCCTGAGTTAAAAGATAAGCAAAAAAAAAAAGTTGCAAACCTGTAACAGTGGTAGACACTACAGTGTGAACTTTTCTAGCAAATTTCTGCTTTATTTGGTAAAGCTGTCTGCGTGCTTTCAGCTCTTGTAGATCTGCGTGTGGGTTTTTAGAAGTCATTGAGAAGTGAGTTATGTAATAGAAACTGGGTTGCACGACTGTCATTGACTGTCATTTGATAATATTCTTAATATTAATGCATCCTTCTGTTGTTATTAATTTATCAGATCCTGTTTTAATTTCAGTAAACTTTTAAAGTGGGAATTAGGACTTCTACAAGGGAAAGGACAAAAGCTGAAGTATGAAGACTGAAGTTGTCAAATGAGGAAAAAAAAAAAAGTAAAAACAAGAGGCATAATTTCTCCTGCAAGTAATAGTTTAAAATTTAGAGTAGTAATAGTTTGAAAATAGATTTTACACTCCTAAAACCTTGAAGCAGTACCTAACTATGAATGAATTAAATACTTGTTCATTTGATGAACTTGAAAACCATTTATCTACATGTATTTTACATCAAAATAATCACATCTTTCAAAGGAGAAGATTATCCAATTTGAGTCTAAATGGAAGTTAACAATCTCCATGTCTTGTTTTCCTCTCACAGCTCAATGGTAATTGCATTCTCCCTTGTTCTTCTAAAACTAGGAAGTATGCTGCTCTCAAATCCTTGAAATTCTTGAGATACAGAGTTGTCACAAAATGTTTCCTCTTTGTTTTCACCTTGGAGTCTTACATCTGTTGTTTTGTAGCAAGTCATTTGTGTCCTTTTGTTTATATTTTAGTAGCATAGTGTATTTCTAGACCTGTGGGGTGGTGTTTTTTGTTTCAGTTTGGGTTTGATGTGTTTTTGGGGAGTTTGTTTTGGGGTTTTTTTTGGGTTTTTTTGGGGTTTTTTTTTTTTTAATCCATGAGATTCAACTCCAGCGCAGTTTCTTTTCTCTTGCCAGGAAGCAGGTACCAGTACATCCCTGTGATGTACTATTGCTTGTTTCTTTTTATTGCTGAGGAACCAGCTTAGGAAGGTTAATTTCCTGAAATAAAGTAATCTGGTGACAAAGCCAAGGTTTATGGTCTTAAATATATGTGTGAAATCCTGTAGACATTAAACTGTAAATGGTGTGTCCAGAGAAGTGACAAGAATGGAAGGCTCTAACCGTTGTTAAGCAGTGTCTGATCTTTTCGGTGTTACAAATCCAAACATATTTCAAAGATGGACTGATGACTCAGTAGCCTAGGGAAAATTCTCACCAGTTTTTTACTTCCCACGTACCCCCTAGTAAGGAGAGTCTGCAAGCACCGGTAGCCTGGCAGCGCCTGGTGCACCCTGCTTGCCGTCAGGCAGTAGCGGTGGATTGAGTCATGAGTTTACTATGTTGTCCTGCGGTATCTAGTCATGGATGCTTGTCAGTGAAAGTATTGCCAATCTCTTGGGCTGGAAGTGTGCCAAAGCCTACAAAAACAGAGATTGGTATGTGTGTGAAGAAGGGGGATACTTACTTTTGATGGCTGTGGGGTTTTTTAAATACTGGTTCTTTGAGATTTAGCTCAAATTTGTCAAATTAGGCTTGGTGTAGAAACCAAACCTCTTCTCTATTGTGTTGCAGCAGATAACCAACAGGGACTGTAGTTAGCCCCTTCAAACTGTAGTTTGAAGCTGTAGAGATGGTGACCTACCACTTTCCCATAGCAATGAAGGCAATTGGAACGTGTGCATTTGGAAACTGCAAGCTCTGTAAATGTGTTTGCAATCACACATCAAGTGGATACATTCAGAAATGACCTTGAGGGAGTTTGATACTGTTGATCTAATATGTACAGCTTTCCTAAATGTTAGCTTCTACTTCTGCTTTTTCCCTATGGTTTTGTAGAGATTGGCGTCGAGGAGAAGCAAGAGATGATGAAAGATCTTTCCGGCGAGGGGATGATCTACCCCGACGAGGGGATGACCTGCCGCGGCGAGGGGATGATCTGCCTCGACGTGGTGCTGCAGAAGAAAAGGAACGTCCTTCTATGGAATCAACAGAGGACAGGCCACCTAGGCGTGAAGGTGATGAGGACAGGCCACCTAGGCGTGAAGGGGATGAGGACAGGCCGCCCAGACGTGGATTAGATGAGGACAGGCCACCCAGACGTGGTTTGGATGATGATAGAGGGAGCTGGCGGGCTGCAGATGACGACAGGGGTCCCAGGCGTGGAATGGATGACGACAGGGGTCCCAGGCGTGGAATGGATGACGACAGGGGTCCCAGGCGTGCTATGGATGACGACAGACCACCCAGGCGCGCTATGGATGACGACAGACCACCCAGGCGCGGCTTAGATGATGATAGAGGCAGTTGGCGTGCAGCAGATGACGACAGAGGACCCAGGCGTGGGCTGGACGACGACAGGCCGCCCAGACGGGCTTTGGATGATGACAGACCACCCAGGCGTGGGCTGGATGATGACCGGGGCAGCTGGCGAGCCGCAGATGACGACAGGGGTCCCAGGCGCGGGATGGATGATGACAGAGGTCCCAGGCGAGGGATGGATGATGACAGAGGTCCCAGGCGCGGGATGGATGATGACAGGATGTCAAGGCGTGATGATGACAGGGGACCATGGCGTAGCGCAGATGATGACAGGCTCTCCAGACGAGATGATGACCGGGGTCCGTGGCGTAGTGGTGATGATTCAAGGCCAGGTCCTTGGAGACCATTTGGTAAACCAGGTAAAATATTATAATATACTAATCTTCCCTCCAAAGCGTGTGTTAATCTAGTAGATAATGATGTGATGTACTTGGTGTCAGAGATGGGAGAATCACCTCTGAAAATGTCTGGATTAATTTGGCTAATGTGGACGCTCCTTTACTTAGTATAATTAAACCTTTTGATTTGGTTGAATTAAAAAAAAAAAAAAAAAGATGCAGCAGCGACTATTGCTTGCCTGGAAGATACCTAGAGATCACACAGTAATGCTCGTAATTTACCGATGTACAAACCCAAAATATACAAATTGAGTGCTCTGACGGGAGAGAAACATTCTCACTAGGTTAGCACTCCTTGGTCTCTTTCCCTTCTCTCTCTGTGTGTCTGAAATTAACCTCCTTCTAAGGAGGATTTTGATACATTGTTCAAGTGGGTCTGGTTTTGATGAGCTTTTTTTTAATCTGTACAAAGATATTCCTGGTTTTACCATTCCTTTTTTGCTTTTGTATCTACCTTTCTAGAAAATCCTGCTTTGAGCAGGGGTTTGGCCTAGATGACCTTCTGAGGTCCCTTACAATCTGAGTTACCCTATTCTTGTATAATTTGTTTCTAGTCTTAAATCCCGTTGATGGTGACTACTACAACTGTTTATTTTCAGAACTGCTGATGATGTTTAAATATGATGTGATATTTAGATATGATTTTGATTTCCTGGTTCTGTTTCTTCAGATTTATGTGCCACATCAGCCTTACAAAGTAGGCACTAATTCTGTAACCCAACCCGTAGCAAAGTTATCATAAATCTTGATACTTGCATTCCAATAATCTTTCACCTTTTTCCTATTTAAGGAAAAAGCAAGCTGCGTAATAAAGATCTCCTATTCATAAATAACTGAATGATACTGCAGGATGCACTGTAAACAACAGTTGTCCTTTAAGACAGTGATTTAAAAAGCAGTATGTCCATTAAAATTTGCTTGCCTAAAACCTCCGCACTTGTAGATTTTTGCAGAGGTGTCTGCTGTCTGAGCTACCCCTTTTACTTCTTCCTGCATTTGTTTTGCACAAGACTTTGAGCTCAGAGTTTGTGGTTTCTGACTGAAAAGTGCAGGCTATAATGGTCTCTGCTAAACTGTTACAGGCAGTCAGTCCCATATTTATTACTGTCTTCACATGAAGCAGTTTCTACAGTGCTTTGTCTGTGGCTCCCACTCAATGTGCATGCTTTTTACAAGCATCTTGAGTTGGATCCTCAGGGATCAAAACTTGAGGAACCAGTTTCCGTGAGGGAAGTAAAGGATTCTTTGTCTACAGAGAGATCAGAGGTCAGTCACTAATTCCTTTGACTGTTTCTTACTCAAAGGGGGATGGAGAGAACGAGAAAAGGCTCGTGAAGACAGCTGGGGGCCTCCCCGGGACTCGAGACCGCCAGGAGACCGTGAATGGGACAGGGAGAAAGATCGTGATGAGAATGAGAAAGACCGTGAATTTGACAGAGAGAGAGATTTTGATCGAGATGATCGTTTCAGGCGTCCCAGGTTTGACTTCTCTATTTAAGTACTTGTAGAATGTGTCTGTTGGGTTTTTTTTTTTTGGCTTTAAAGAAAAGGTGCCTTGATGTTAAAGGAGTAATGTGAGATCACCTAGTGAAAGGAATAGTGGTTGGTTTGTATGAAATTAAGCACTTTAAGGCAGTAAGTGGATAGTGGCATTTTAGGGGCCTTTTGGTTTCTTATTTTTAAGAAGACGTTACCTGTTTACAGAATGAATCCCAAAATACTTTACTGCTTTTAAATATATGTACTTTTAAAAAACCTGTTATCAAGAGGATTTGATGTTAGGCTCCAGAGTAACGAAAAAGGTTTTGGAAGTATGTCAGTATATTTGGTAGATACTCACTGGCCTGAAAAAGATCTGTGTTGTGATTTATTATTGCTTCTTGCCATAGCCAAAGTAAGATCTTAATCATTTAGTTTTATTTTATGTTTTGAATGGCAAAAGGGATGACGCCGGTTGGAGAAGAGGACCAGCTGAGGAAACTTCTAGCTGGAGAGATTCAGGTCGTCGTGAAGAATGGGACAGAGGTGGTCGTGACATGAGAGATCGACGTGCTGATGACAGAGAGCCACCTCTCAGAAGAGGACCACCACTCAGATCTGACCGTGAAGAACGTACGTTTACTGTAGTGTTTGCATTTATTACAGAGCCTTCGTCTTGCTCTGACAGTACTAGGGTGTGGTAAAATGAGAATAAGTTATATTTTCAGCCATTTAAACTCCCTTTGTGTAAGAAATGTAATAGTAAGAAGCTTTAGTGTAATTAAGAATTCTTCCTTGAGTCTTAACTTCTTTTTGGTTGTACTCCTTTCCATCATAGTAGCATTTCACATCTGCAGTAGAAGGACAATATTTTAATTATGCAGTTTTCATAGTATGGTTATGTTCGGGGTGAATGAAGTTCTTGTACTTAAATTATCAAGCTAGGTGTCCCAGAAAGTAATTTCTGGCTCATTTCTTAAAACCATTAAAATGTGAGGGAAATATTTCTTACAACAATCCTGAATCTGAAAAGAGGCTTGAGTAGTTCCTGTCCGTTACTTCACTATAAAATTAAACTGTGCATTTGCCTGTTATCATCATGTTTCCTCTTGGTGAGATTGAGAATCAGTAAATCAGACTGTCGGTGCTGGGTATATTTCTTTAAGCTCTTGCAGGCTGCTGGTGCAGCATGACAAAGTTATTTTATTGTCTTTCTGTCTCTGTAGCAAGCTCGTGGCGGCGTGCTGATGATAGGAGAGAAGAGCGTGGAGAAGAACGTGAAACAGTTCGGCGATCAGCGCCTGCTCCTGCTGCTGCTCCAGCTTCTGCTCCTCCACCAGCATCAAAAGATAGAGAGAGAGATGGGGAGAAGGAGAAAGGTTCCTGGAAAACAGAAAAGGAGCGTGAGCCCCTTCGCCGCACTAAAAATGAGACAGATGAAGAAGGGTGGACCACTGTACGACGTTAAGTGAAAATCACAGAGTTTAACCAATGTTTTAGCTTTGATTTGATCAAATCCATGGATTATATTTGTGCTTATAAACATTCTGAATTGGAATTCTTTAACAAACGTTTTGAGGTAACATGAAAGCATGAGCTTGAATTACTTACTCATATAGATTGATCATGCACAAAACTCACAGCAGAAGGTTGAAAATTGAATGCCGGTTTTTGAAATTTCAAATGATGCTTATTTCATGGGTCATTTGTGGCTGGAATAAAAAGAAGCAAGCCCAACAGCTGTCTTGAGTAATGCTTCTATCTCGCACCAAAACAGGCTGACCTTTTTATTTTTAGCCTTTCTTAGTTTGGAATGGGGTGTTATCATCACAGAACATGCATTTGAAAACACCTCTGTTCACACAGTGGAATTATTGAAGAAGCAGAGTTAAATCGATTTCCATAATTAGCCAGAAACATAGAAAAAATATGAAAGCCCTCTTTTACATAGGTATCTTTGAGGGCAGGCGGTTTCTGAGATGCATTTTATCACCATCTAAATTCAGTAAGTTGTTTAAATTTGAATTAATACAATAAACATTATGAGCATTAGCTACACTGGGATATTTTCTGTAGATTTACTTGAATACATAACACCTGTGCAGCCATTCTGCAGCCATTGTTCCGGTAATGTATACTGCTGCAGTGTACAACCACACAACTTCAAGCTTTTACAATTTAAGTGTTTTGGTAAGCATATGGCTATGTATTTTCTGTTGCCAATATCACAACTGCTTTTTCCATTACTGGATAATTCATGCCTTTCAAGGATTTATAAATATTGTCATATTTAAAATGTGTGATTTGGAGAAATTGTTGAATTTTCCCCCAATTCTTTGTCTTCAGGGTCAATTCTTTCCCTTTCCAAAAAAGTGATTTGTAGTAATGGCTGTGTTGACTTCAATTTTGGGGTGCGGTAACAACGATTTAACTATGTGGTCATACTGAAGCCAACACAGAACTTGCTGCTGTGTGTTTCTTCAATGATAAATAAACGACTTAAGGAGTTAGCTGCTGTGGTGTCTCAACTTTTTAGTAACTTCCTGCAGTGTTTGTTAATGCAAAACAGCTGTTGAACAACTTTTTCTGTATGCATCCCTGTTTTGTACCAGCTGAAGGAGAATGTGAGAACACCTGGGATGGTTTCTTCCTGAGAAACCTAGTTTCATTTTGATGTGTGAACTTTGTGAACAAAAATTGTAATCCTCCTCTTGACCTTTTCCTGTCCTCTTCTGAGCTTTCCAGGGCCTGTTCACTTCTCCAGAAAAAACTTGCTCTCATAGTCATCTTCTGAGGGCCAGATCTTTGTGCCTTTGGAGCTTGTCACTTCATTCCTTCAGAATTCTGATTTCCTTCAGAACAGTAGTATTTTCTAAACAGACAAAAATGTTTATTTGTGCCTCATACAGTCCTATAAAGGATGGAACTAGAGAGTGGCAGCTCTTCCGTAACAGAGTGTGCTTTCTGGATTTGGGGTAGTGGGTGCTGCTGCTGTTCAGCTACCTGTTGCTGTCCTTGCATTCTGTGGTACAGGATCACTGCTGTTAAAAGAGAGCCCTGGAGCTCACCAGTCCAGCTTCTTGCTGTGAAGTTAGGCTGTGTTACTCTGAGTGTCTTGAAAACCTCCAAGGATGGAGACTGCATGACATTTCCGGGCAACCTCTTCCACTGTTGACTGCAGTAGTCAAGATGATGTCTGGTGAGTCCTGAGGGGGATGCTCTCTGCCCTCATCTCAGGCTACAGTCCCGTTCAGACAGCCAAGGATCTGCTGGGTCTTGCTCACCTTTCTGCCTGCTGCAGCCCTGGCAGCACTTAAGCCAGCCCTTGCCCCTGGTGCACCTTCCTTGGCAGGGCAGGATTCTGCTTTTCTCCTTGCAGAATTTCAGCAGGCTCCCACCCAACCTGTCTCAGTCCCTCTGGATGGCAGCCCTGCCCCAGTGTATTGACTGGTCCTCCCAGTCTGATGTCATCCACAGACCTGCTGACGGGGCACCCTGCTGCTGCCTCCAGGTCCTCAGAAGGGTGCCAGGCCAGCTCCCCAGACAGACTCCTGCGATGCCCCACTCCAGCCCATCAACCACGATGGCCTCAACATCCAACCACTTTTTCTGCCCACCTGCTTGTCCGCTTACCTAGGCTGTAATATCCTAACTTGGGCACAAGAATATTGTGTGAGACAGTGTCAAAAGCCTTGCTAAAGTCAAGATGAAGAACATCCAATGCTGCTTCCCTTGTCCACAAAGTTATTTTGTTGTAGAAGGCAGGTGACTCAGGCATGATTTACCCTCAGTAAATCCACACTTACTGGTCGCAGGCACCTTCTCCTGCATGTGCCCAAAAACATGCTCCCAGGTGACTTCCTCCATGATTTTTCCAGGGATTGAGGGGACATCATCTGGTGTGTAGTTTCTCAGATGGTCCTTTTGGCAATTTTTGAAGATGGGTGCAACATTTGCCTTTCTCCAGTCATCACAGAGATGTAAAGAGTGGTTATACCTCCTGTGTTCCCAAAGCTGTGTTCTTAACTTCCATTACTTGAGATTGTGACAATGTTGCCAACACATGTAAAATTCTCAAGGCTCAGCAGCTCAAGAAAAGATCTGCAGGATGTGAGCTTTACAGACATGCCAGGGTGTTTATTTGACTGCTTGATCATTTTAGACAGAATACTAACTACAGTGATCAAAAACCACTACTGACCAACCCCAACAGCTAAAACCTCCATCTACCGCCGTAATTACACATCAGCACAAAGCTTCATTACCTGTAAAACACTGAAGTCAAATTAATTCTTTTATCAAGCCTCGCTGTGGTTGATTCATATTCAGTTAAGCATCTAAAATGTTCAGCGAACCTTAGAAGGATACAAACTGTCACATGCTGTATTTAGAAGTCAGGACTTAAGGCTGCTGCTGGTTACATGGATGCAAATATTGCTCAACTAAACAGATCTCCAGGGGTGGAGCAAGGCAGATGATCAGGTACGAACAGTTCTGTTTCTTTCCTACTCTAGGAGCAGCCCAGTGACCCCCAGCTGGTGGGCAGGGCTGGGGACCATTGGGGTGCTCAGGAGAAGCAGGGTACAGATATTATAACTGTATTTTCTCTGAAGCGCCTTTGTTCTAAAAAGTAAAAATCAGTATTTTGTGAGAATTGGCAGACCAGGGCAGAGGCAATGAATGAAGTGGTGCCACTCCAGCTTGGTTACATCAAGGTCACGAGCAGGATCGGGAGCACACTGGGGAGCTACAGTTCCTAGCAATCTCAAACGGGAAGAGTACTGGAAATCTTGTCCTAAATGGAATGTATCTTTGATCCTTCCTATTTTTCCATCACAGGACCAGCTAGAACTGAAATGCTCCACACTTTGTCCAGTCTTGCCCTTAAAAAGAATTATGAATGTACTTGATTATGGTAGGATGGAGATTCTGCAAACTATTCGAGTGCTTTCTGCTTATCAAAATCTCCCTTGCTGCGATTCAAGCTTTGTTAGTCCTTTCACTCTTGGGCAGGAGGACAATTCAGTGGCCTTGCTACATCTTTTTCCACATTTGAAGGTTTAGCACGTCACTCTTCTGTTTTCCCCAGACTACAGGCATATTAGAATTAATTATCTGCCTCCCCATGTGACTGCTAGCAGACTGTCTCCAGTATACGTTAACCTACGCATTTGGTGGCTCAAACTGGCACCAAACATCTATGGGAAGCAAAGCTGTTTTATAGCCATCAGGGTTTAGCCCGACGGCAGCTACCTGAGGCACTCGGGTCAGCAGTAACAGAGAGAGCAAACTGTCCAGACAGGACTTCCACTAAAGACAGGTACAGACTTACCTGACTTCAGCTGGATCAAGTTATCGATGCATCTGAAAGTAGTTTTTTAATTAGAAGTAGCTTGCTTTTTGCCAAGACTGGTATCAACTGAGGATAATAACAGGGTAATCAATACTCTGTGTTCATTCCTCTTACCAGGATTATCACTACAGAAGAGATTCCGTCACTTACACGCTTAGGAATATTTCCCTGTAATGAAGTGATTCTCTGAAGATAAAACATTTGGTTTAAATGACTGGCTGTAATCTTTTGATTTGCAGATGCCTGTAGAATAAATGAAAGTAATAGCAGCCTTGCTTTTCTTACACCTCTTCTGTGGAGCACGTAACAGCTCCACCCCGGGCTGCTTCCCGATGTAGCCATTTGCTGTTCCTAGGAGTTAAGTTACCAATGTAAATTGCTTCCAGTGATTCGAGGAATCAGAGTAACACTATAAGCACTCTCAGTTGTGATCAGCTTTTCAGAGTGACCAAGAACAAGGATGCTCCTTCTTACTCAGTGCCACAAGGAGTGTGCTGGTGCACAGGAAATCACAGCAGCTTACTTAAAAAATAACAAAATGGCCTTAAAGGTTCAGTTTTTGTGAGACACTGACTTATAAACCTTTAAAGGACAAGTTGTCCTGCGGAATGAGCATGTAAAGCAACTGGAGAGCCTTGCTGCCGTTTGCTGATGCTGAATGTTGTCATCTCCTCTCTGGAAGAGTCTGGGTTGTTTTTTTCTTCCCCCCAACCAGTCCTTTGAAGCTGTTACTCTACCGCCTTACCTGTTAAGACATCAGTCAGATGCCCAATGCCGTGCAGCTCTCAGCCTTCCCACAGCATGTGTGTAGGGCGAGAGGGAAGCCGGGAGCGACAGGCAGAGGCCATTAGTACAGGAGCAGTTTTTTCCCCTCTTACACAGGCAGAGGGGAGGAACAGGCAGTGCTGAAGGCCGGGGCCTTCCAAGCCAGGAGTATTCTCGTGTCTGGGCAGATTTCCAGGCATTGCAACAGAGCTTACGGTACAGACCAGAGCAGAGGGGCGGGCACACGGCAAGCACTGCCAGGAACACCTCCCACCCAGCTGGGCCAGAATTTCCCCTCAGAAAATGCCCCAGGAAGATTTTTCTTAGGCCTTTCTTGCTTTCCTGTCCACTAACAGTCAACTGCATGTGTTGATCTTCAAACCTCCCACAAGGAGGTAACCCAAGTACAGGAGAGAACTCTTCCCATCACACTTGAGCTGGATCCTAACGTGTGGTGGGTATAGATACAATCGACATGAACCAAGCATCACAAACCCAAACACACTTCCAACAGCTATGGGGAGCCCGCGGTGCAAACCCCACAGAATGAGAGACAATTCAACAAGAGGAGAGGGTAGCTGCAGCCACTAGGAAGTGTTACTTAATGCAAGCCCCGCTGCATTTGGTAATTAGACCTGACACCACCTTTGGAGCTATTTGATGAATATTTAAGAGAACATTTCTACACAAAACCAGTTTCTCCCTCCTAATCGCTGCAGCTGTGACTCAAGAGCAGTGAGGAGTAACCAACCCCAGCCCCTCCTTCCCAGCCCCCATCTCCCACACCATTGAGCAGCTTATCAAAAGGAATCCGCACAAACCTGTGTCACCTCTCACTTTCCCACCTCCCTTTTTCTGTCAGATTCCACCTCCTTCCTCACCCTCCTGGTGATACCCCAGCAGTTCCTGCACAAGGCTCTTGTCACCTCCCCGCTTTTGGCAGGGCCACCGAGCACCCCTCTGTGCCCCAGGTGTTGGTAAAGCCATCCACAGCCTAATCCTCTCTGCACCGAGAACCTGGGCACCTGCCTTTCAGCCACAAAAAAAAAAAAAAAGCTATTTCTGATCTCTTGAGGATTAGAAGCAACTTAGCCCTGTCTGATACTCGGCACCAAGGAGCTGTCGTCACCTAGGGTCCAGGTCTTCAGCATCAATCTTACATTTTGTACAGTCTGCATAGTGTTAAGGGTATTTGTTAACAACATGGGTGGATTCCTCTCATCTTGCAATGAATTAAAGCCACATTCTCTCTAAAACATGCAGTCTCCCCTTCCATCGTTCTCCTTCAGTCACAGCTTTCTGCTTTGTCCAGGTCTCCTCTCTCCAAAGGCTTCCCATCACCTCCCCGTTCTACACCACAAACACAAGCTGCGTCTGAGCTTATTCTCTGCCACTCCTCCTGCCTTTCCTTCAGCAGAAAAGGCTCAGCTCGCTCCTCAGCCCAGAGCTGTTACATTTTCAAGCGTGCACTTCGATGCTCTCTCCTCCCAGACCTTCCCAAAAGCTGCACATCAGACATGGGGATCATCCACGCTTGCCAGCGGAACGGTTCATGGGTGACTGTGGGGCACAGCACTGCTCTCCCACCGTGCCAGGCAGGACATTGTGATTTTGGGCAGGTCACCAAGGAAGTAACAGGGTGCAGGTTTGATAACAATTTGCTCCCCGGTTTTAAGATTGGTGAAGAAAATTACTCGGATGTTTACTTTAAAACCCGAAACACAGAGTGTTGTATCCCGATTAAATACCCTGATTAAATACTGTGCTATTAGCAGGCAAGAAGGCGGCTCTCCCCCTGGCTGCACAGCCCCACTGGACACCCCCCGCAGCCGTGCCAGTGCCCAGGGACCCCCCCACCAAACCCTCCCACCCCCAGTTAGATCTCACCATACATTCGTTTTCCATTAAAAAATCACATATATATATATATATATTTTCTTACAATAAACAAATACAGTGCATCTGAGCTGCGCAACTCCCGCGGGGGCCACAGGCTGCACGACCCCCCCGGCCCGGCGCTCCCTCTCGCCATTCTCCACCTTTAACAGATCAAGTGGCGACAGGACCGACCCTCCATCCGCTTTCACGCCAAAAAAGAGCCCCCCTTCCAAAAGGCAACAAGCCAGAGAGGGGACCCGGCGTCGCCTCCCTCCACCTCGGGGGGGTCCCACACCTAACGGCCCTTCTTCCCCAGGGCGGTCCGGGGGTGTCTGAGCTGTTTGGGGGGTTGCATTTTGGAGAGGGGACAGTACTTGATGGTGTGGGCGTTGTCGCCGCTGGCCCCGCAGAGGGGACAGGTGTAGCGGCGCAGCACCGGGCAGAGGACGCGGCCGTCGGGTCCCTTGAGGATGTGGGTGGTGTAGAGGGCCACCGCCTCCTTGTTGTTCCGGCAGAAGACGCAGACCTGCAGCTCGGGTTTGAGGAGGCGAGAAGAAACCCGCGGGTGGCTGGGCAGCCGCCCCGTCGCCGCCGTCACCACCACACCGCCCCACGCGTGGGTCGGACCCTCCCGGCCCGGGTGCTCCCCCGAGCAGTCGAAGAGGACGGTGGCGGCGGCGGGGCCGGCGCGGCCGGGGAAGGGGCTGAACTCGGCGAAGCGCTCCTCCAGCAGCCCCTCGCCGTGGTGATGATGGTGATGGTGGTGGTGATGCCCGCACAGGTCCAGGTCGTGCAAGTCCAGCGCGCCCTCGAAGTACGGCCCCGCCGCCTCTTCCTCCTCCTCCTCCTCCTCTTCCTCCTCCTCTTCGGCCGCCACCACCACGGCGGGGGGCTCGGCGCCGAAGCCCTTGCCGGGACGCACGGCCTTGGTGATGAGCGTGGCCAGCCCCAGGTAATCGTTCCAGGAGTTGAAGACGTTCCCGCAGGCGCCGTGACTCCGCCCGCCGTAGCGGGCTCCCGGCAGCCGCTCCACGGGCGGGAGGTGCCGGTGCTGCTCCAGTTTGCCGCCGGGAAAAGCCTCCATGGGGGTTGCAGCCGCCCGGGAGCTCCCGCTCCCCCCGAGCGCGGTGCTAGGCGCCCGTCCGCGCCCCCGTCCGCTCCCGGGACACCGGTTGCACCCCGCTCCTCGCTCGCCGCCGCCGCCGCCTCTGCGAGCGCGCGGCCGCGCTGCCGCGCCTCAAATAGGGGGCGGTGGCGGGAGGGGGAGGGGGGCGGCTACCGCGCTCCCATTGGCCGCTGGCCAGAGCCCCCTCCCGCTCATTGGCTGGAAGGCGGGCGGCGAGGCGGGCCGTGGCGGCGAAGGGAGGCGGGGGGGGGGGGGGGGTGCGCGCGCTGGCCGCGCAGGTGTGGTGGGAGGGGGCGCGGGGCCGAGAGGGGCGGCGAGGCCGGACCGGGCCCAGATAGCCCCCCGAAACGGCCGGGGCTCGGCTGGCGAGCGGGAGCAGCGGAGGGGTGGCGGAGCGGTGCCTGTGGGCCGGATCCGGTACAGCGCAGACCTCCCGGGGAGGAGCGGCGGCGGGCAGAGCGCTGACACGGGTCATGTTCTCCATCTTCAGCAGCGCCGTGCGAGGATAAAAGGCGTTTGGTAGTGGGCAACCCAAAATGGAAAGCAATTAGTACCTGGTATGCTCATTAAGGGCAACAGGTGCCTTCCCAGAGGCGCTAGTAAGTGGTATGGCACAGAGGTGGTTTCTTCTTTGGGCCCCTCCCAATAAGTGGGTTTGATTGTTATTATTTAAAGTGAATAAAAGTTTTGGATCGGGTCTCAGGTGAGGCACACGCACTCGTGGATGCCACTCAGGTGTGTGCAACCGGTTGGGTAGATTCAACCCAAAAAAAGGAAGAGACCCAGCCTACGCCAGGGCTGTTGGCGCATTGCGTGGTGGGCTCACGCAGAGGGTGCTGTGCGAGGGACCCCAGGTGGTGGAGTGGGCACGGGTGTCCCGCAGCTCCCACCCCACGAGCCTGACGAGTCCGGGTTTCGGTGGCCCAGCTCCGGCCCCCCGATCAGTGCCATGCCACTGGACACGGGGCTGTGGCGAGGGGACCCAAGTCCCCTGTACTGCCCCTGGTGATTCCCATCTGGTCTGGCCCCCCAGAAACCACGTCCTCCTCCGGGAAGCATCACATGTGTGCTCTTCCATTTGGGCAAGAGGAGTTAAAAATGCAGCCACAATTAAAAATCCTATTAATTTCCAGCCCCTGGTAAGAGCTGCTGGGCTGAGCACCGTGGGTGGAGTTTTGTCAGTGGTAAATCTGTCTCCCCTGTGCACGGCCTCGATTTGTAGGTCTGACAAATCTACCTGGCAGGTAGAGCAGCTTTATGATGTGGTTTGTTTGCAGCTGCAGCTGGCAGGTTTCATAAGCTCAGGTATCAGAAATCACCTCCCCAGGGGATGGCTTCCTGCGCCATAAGGCCTTGATACGCTCCTCCAGTCCCGTGAAGCTGGTGGGAGGCGGGTGTGCCGTGGACCAAGGGACGATGAGGGCAGCTGTGGGGAGCAGAGACAGCTGGAAGCAGCATTTCAGAGCGTGAATGCTCTAGGTGGAAAACGGGGCTCCTGTCCGTACTGAAAACATTTGCAAAAGAGATCTTGTTCCAGAGCCGTGCCCGTGGTGGGACACGGTTCTGCAGCAGGTGACCACAGGGACATTTCACAGTTACATGGTGTCAGGCTCAGCCTAGAGCCCTTCTCCGAGGCCCAGTTAAATGACAGGCCTTTTTTCTCTTCAGTGGAGCATTTCAGGGCCTGGCCAGTGAGGCACAGGGGCACTGCCTCTCTGAACACAAATGGATGTGTGAACATAAATGCCTGGTTTTCATGAGCGGTGAGTGCTTGCAGGTTGTGCTGGAGCCAGCGGGGAATGGCAGAGGTAACATGGGTGAAATGGCGCAGGGTGATCCGTCAGTGTGGTCGAGCATCATATCCTGGGGCAGTTGTTGTCGCTCATCTTCTCCAAACATTCTCAGAGGAAATCTTGGAGAGTGATTTCAAATCATTCATGCTGTAGCATGAAGTAGGACAGGCAGAGAGGAAAATGGTCCTGTTCCCCCTCACTGCTAACGCAGGGAGTGATGAAGAACACAAAGCAGCGTAAAAAATATCTGCACTAGAGAAATACTGTGAAGGATAGATACCCGTGACCGGCACTGCTGCAACAGCACCCTCTATTTAACTGACAGCTCCGGCACAGCTCACATGCGTCGGCAATCCAAGCGTACAAGGTGTGTTGCAAAAGTTATTCCGCTGCTTTCCCTGTCTGGACTTTTGCAAATAGCCCCTCACGTTCCGGATATTGAACACAACAGCTTGACTCAGGGGTTGGGTCTCTGCAGAGCTGTCGGGCGTCATCAGACCTCTAGGGACCTCGCTCGTTGGGTGGCATGTCGCAGTGCTGGTGCAAGAGTAGGGAATGCTGCTGTTGGCGTCGGAACAAATCAATGTCTCGGTGAAACTCTTTCATCAGAGAGTTTCAAACAGTAAATAAAAAATACAGTCATGAACAGCTAATGGAAAAATAGCTGCTTCTAGGAAGGATGCAGCATTGGCGTTTCGGTGTTCTTTGAAAATGTTTTTCATTTGAAACGTTGAGGACTGCATGAAAAACTACTGCTTTGTCCTCAACTGGAGGTCGGGACTATTTCTGACTCTATCCCAAACCACCCTTTTGGCAGCCCTTGTAAGGACTCTGACAGTGTAAGACCACAGGTGTCTTATGTGAGTTTTCGTGGCAAGCCTGCACAGCAACCCTGGAAACTGGCAGCTGGAGCAGAAGTGACAAATAACTGTTGGCACCATGAATTCAACACCACGGGCCAAACTTTGCCTAGCGAAGGGGAAAATCTCCTGCCATCCCTCACAGCAGCGAGAAGCCGTGTCACAGATTTAAGCAGCAATGAGTGCAGGAAGCCGTCAGGTCTGCCGGGAGTGAGTAATCTGCTTGGGGCGACCCGTATGGGAGTGCTCGCTAGCCGTTTGTTGAGCCCAGAATTGCTCCTGGGAAGATATGTCTGTAAAAAAATACAGAGCTATGGAGCTGCAGCAGTGGACACCTTTGTACCTGCCATCGTGCTCCCAAGGGATGGAACCATGACACTTTGGGTCACCAAACCACGCCTGGCTGCTGACTGCCTGTCTGGGCAGTGCTCCCCTTATGTGCCATGGCTGTAGTGTCCCCGGACATCATCGCCTCCCCAGGAAGCCTCCGAAACCTGCGAGGCCAAAGCAATGTGGTGCTGCTGTCGTGCACGCCAACAGCAGGTCAGTAAGGTCTTGGGATAGGGTCGGAGGAAAGATTTCTTTCTTCATGTTAAAGGAAAAATGATCTAACAAGTCATTTAACAAGAACGATAGAAGGATTTAAGCACAGGGGGTTTTGAGTGCATGCAGGACAGCTGTCAAGTTTAGAGAGGAGATTAGCAGTTCATTTCAGAGATACATTAGGAAAAAGAGCTTACTCGGGGGGACTGTTAGCTCCCTTGAGGCTGAGGAGGATTTAGTGTCTGTAAGTGTTGATGTATTGTGCACGTTATGAAGCTTGCCATCCCAGCAGCTTTGATATGTTCCAGCTTTTCTTTAAAACCCCTGTGGATGTTAAAGTGACTTTTATTTAATGTGGGAGATGTTGACAAGCTCCCCCAGGAGGCTGGCGAGTTCTCAAAAGGGTCTTTTAAAATATTAGCTTCACCACCACTTTTAGATGATTTTTTTTTTTTTCCCTTCTGGAATATCAAGGAGTGGTTTGTTTCTGACAGCACTGAAAGTACATTAGGTGTCTGCTGACACAGGAAAGATACAGCCTGTGCTGGTTGGACTCCCAGCCTAGCCTTTGGGGACCCGATCTAAAGCTTTTGGCTTAACAGATGATGCTTGTGTTTGGAAAGCCGAAGTTTATAGCACAGAGCGATCCTTCTGTTCGGAAGATTGGAAGCAGCTGGTGGGACTAACACAGGCAAGTTAGGTTTCGGCGAAGAACGCAAACACAGGCCGTGAAAGCAGAGCTTCAGCTTGGAGTCTGCTCAGAGGCCCTGGTGAGGATGTTCGATGCGCCCGTGGGCTAACAGCTTTCCCCAGTGTTTGCTTTTCGAAAGGGAGAGGGGTGCTTGGGGGCTCTGGCTCAGGCTGTGGGGAAAGGAGGGCTTGAGCTTGAGCTGGCACAGGGGTCTTGGTAAGAAATGTAATGAAATTACTTGAGCCCTTTTACTGGCAAAAATACACTGGGATGGAGGATTAGGGAAGTAAAAGCCAGCTGTGAAATATGACTTGGTTTTGGGAATCTTTCTTTGAAGATTTCTTTTTTTTTCCTTTTGTTGTGTGGAAGCAGCTGATCGTTCAAGGAGGCGGAAATCTGTTTGATTGCAAAGGAGGCAGTGGTGGTTTCACCTTCCTCTGGTATGTGCTGAGCTCAGTGGGCTGCTTCTGCAACAACCAAACACGTGAGGTGTTTCTGTGCCGACATATCAAACTTCTCCATGGTGTAGACCACAATTTTCATGCACCATGCTGGAGACAGGAGCGACTGTCCAGATCCGTTGTCTTCAGCCGTCTTGGTGTTACATGACAGTCCTCAGGCAACTGCAGCAAACGTTTACCCGGGCAAACAGAGCTGGTGGAGAACATAATGTATTTTTAGCTGTCTTTTAATTTGATTTAGCCATCGAAAATGCAGAGCAGCTGGTGGTAGCCAGCTCTTTAAGAACTGCTGCTCCACCTCTTTGCATGCAGGCAACTGGAAGGAGCTGAGAGGGAAAAATAAAGGTGCTTCCAAGAGTACATCATTGCCCGGTGAAGAGACAGCATGATGTTAATCTTCATTTCATGGGTGTGAAACCAGAGTTATGGGTCCCCAGTGAAGCAGAACTAGACTGTTGGCTCCCAGGTCTTGGCATGTAGCAAAACCTCCCGGCTGTCTGTGACGGCAGTGGTATCTGTTCAAGGTTCAGGTGAGGAACTGGGCTGCAAGAGCTGGGGCTGTGATGCCAGACCAGCTCCTAGAGAACCACACAGAAACGAATAATCCTTTTTAACTACAGACTTTGACAAATGTCCCCAGTTGAAAGACATGTGGTAAAATATTGATGAGCTAGCTCATAACCTGGGCACTGTACAAGCTGGGCTTTGGATGGCATGGAGCATCCAAGTAGTGATCATATAAGTGATGTGCACATCATAGCAGAAAGTTTTAGGGGCAACCTAAAGATGTCTGTGCTTGGCTGTCGAGAGCATGACTTTCCAGCAGAATGACATCCTTTACCCTGTTTCAAGCAGATCATTTTATCTCTATCAACGGCATCTTCTGCATCCTGTATGGTTTGAGCCTGAGCCTGAGCCTTCAGCAGAGCCCAAACTGCTGTCTGGCAGCATCGTTCTGGCTGTGGCCATAGCAGTAGGCACGGATGGGGGCATGCATGGGGGCTGCTGAGGCGACCGCTGAGCCCTCTCCAGGGCTGGCAGTGTGTTTTGGGGGCTGACACTGCAGAGAGGAGAGAAACTCATTTTCCTCTCCCCCAGAAAAGTTTGTCAGCTGAAGCTGAACTAGTTTCCAGGAGGCAAAGTGTTTTCTGGACACAGACCTTTTTAAATCTTCGAATTCAGAGTGTTAGAAATAGTAGCTGTTCAGAAAAAAAAAATCCATTACAAGACTATTTCTACAATCGAAAATGTATCCACTCAAATTATTGTGGCTGATAACAGTAGACACCATCAGCTCTTCCATCATCTCTTGCAAATGTGTGGAATTTAGAGGAGAATGTAAAGGTTGTGGATGACCAGCCAGGGTTTTGACTTGCCCATCCAAACTACTGCAGAACACAAATACAAGCCAAGAATCAAATGTTTATCAGCAGAAGCATATTTTTCCTGAGGATATAGTAACTCACATTAATATCTCATGGAGAAGAATGTCAAAGTATCATAGAAATTCATATATACTGTTTATGGGAAAATCAAACAATTTTTGTGAAAACTGAAAGGGTTTTTTTGTTTAAGAACAATTTGTGTTTATGCATTTTATAAATACATCAGGGAAGAGTAATAAATTCTATCAGCATTTCGATTTCTCAGTGTCGAATGAGGTTTCTGTCTTATAGCAAATCAGACTCATGTTGAAACTGAAAACCAGATCCTGTGAACTTGAAATAGAGCAGAAGACATGATCATTTTACAGTTTTATAAGGAATGAAATGAAGCTCTGTATTATTGTACTCTATAATTATTGGATATCTCAAACTCAAGTTGAAGTGACCAGGCAGGATGGGTGTTTGGGGGCCGACAGCTCTGATCCATGCTGAGCTGCTTGACAGCAGCCGATGCGACTACACCCACCAACACCAGCCCGCGACCTGGCCTGTGTGTTTGAAGTGCCAGGGTTGAAATCCTGGCTGGTTTGGTCTCCGGTGTTTTCAAGGTTTCATCTTTGGAGCTTATTGTGGCTGGCAGGTTATTTTCGTGTGCCTCTGTCAGAGCCTGCCCCAGCAGCTGTGTGTCAGAGCCTGTCAGTGCCTCTTGGAGGGTCTGGTGTTTCGGAGGTTTCACACATCTAAATTTGAAGTGTCGGTCGGCTTTGCCTGTGTGTAATGCTGTTTCACGCTTTCTTTTAACTCCAGGATAATAATAAATAAGAACCCAGGTCAGCAAACCCTTAACTACATGCTTACCATTACAGGCCTTGCTACAGTACTTGCAGTTTTTCTCAAAGTTGGCAGTTTCTGCTAGATTTCAGGAGGCTGCAGAGTTTTTAAAGCACAGGGAGATGTTACGGTCGCTTGCAATGCCAGGTAAAATCCTGCTCAGTTGATATCGCTCACAAAACTCCTGCTTACTTAAATTAAAGAGGGGGGCCAAGAGTTTATGTACTGATTGCATCGTGTGCCGCTCACACCTTGTTGTCTCCTGTACAAGGTCATGGAAGTGGAAGGGCAAGCATTTGGGAAAAAGCAGAGGCTTTGCGTTTTGGACAAGTCTTTGGATTCATTGAAAAGAGTATTTCAAATAAAATTTTGGCTAGACACTCTGCATTCCTGTATGTATTCTGCGTCTCCAGAAATTACTGCTCCAGGATACAGTTGAGAGGGCTTGATACTTGGCGTGAGGATTTATTGCTTTTAGTTTCTGAATCAGTTCTGAGCCTGACTTAGCAAATGCTGGTGCATATTTCTAATAGCGACAAGAATTCCAGCAGAATTTCTGAGGTCTGCCTGGCTGATTAAATCCAGCAAAGGCTCCTGCTAAGCTCCTAGGCAGAGCCAGCCATATCAAGGACTTTAAGACGACCGCAAATTCAGTTCTGAAGATTTTTTTTTATTGTGTGAAATTTTACCAAGCAGAAGACATATATATTAGTTGGTCCATATAAATGTCATACACATATCCAAGGCAGTAGATCAGTTCCTGATATATTAATTTCATATGGTGAGGATAATAGTACTTCTCCTGACAACTTGATTAAATTTGTAAGAAAATCCTAGTGAAAAACAGTCATTGCATTTTTTTGTCAAGCTGATTTAACTGTAAGAGAAAGCAACTGAAAAAAACAGGCTTGCGCTTGAAAACTAGCACTCTTGTTTTCTGTTTTGTTGCTTGGTTTTACAGAGTAAAGCAAAGTAATGGAGTAAAGCAGTTTACGGAGTAAACAGAGAGTTCTTCATTGTTTTGCTTGCTCAGTGGTGCTGGTTTTCTTAATCTGAAATGGAAGTGGTCTCTGTTGGGAAGAACAGTAATGACCAAGAAAATAGTGAAACCACTGGAGAATACTGAAGTCAAGAAAACAACAGGAAAGAGTTTTTAATCAGTCTAAATGTTTTATGTTTCTGGTATATTCTGGGATCTTTTGTCTTCTGAGAAGTCATAGTTAACTTCGAGACTTAAGATTTTGGGGAAAGGAAGCCTTCATGAAGGATTCAACACCTCCACCCTGAGATTTCCAGCAAACATGTGGGGACGTTGGGTGTATCCTCCAGCTGAACCAAGGAAATTGGGGTTTGGAGTCTGACCCCTTCATGATCTTATAGGAAAAGAGAGGCAATCTCAGGGAGTTGTTTCTCAGAGCGTTTTGTGCCGCACCAGAAGGCGAATGCCCGTCAGACTGTTAATGTAAACATCTCAGGTCAAACACCTCTTGGTTTGGGAAGGCTTCCTGGAGGTCTCTGAGGGTCAGGGCTTGGGCTGCAGCAGTGCTGGGCCCCTCTTGGGTCCTGCTGCTCCGAGGCGTAGTGCTTGTGTCGGGTGGGAAGGGGGAAGACTGGGTGCTCCCGCGTGCAGGTCTCTGTGCGCAGCAGCGTGTGAGTGGATTGCAATTTGCACTTCGGCATTTCACATCTCCTGGGAGCCTGTGTTAAGTTGCCAAGTTCTTCTGCTCCTCTTTTCTCACACATGCCATTCTGAGTCGGACCCTCAGAGCATGACTTCATTTTTATAGTAAGAACTATTTCGTTCAAACCTTTGGGTGCTTTTGTTTTTGTTTTTTTTTTGTTTTTTTTTTTCCCTGAAGGAATAAACCACTAATTATACATGGAAATTGTACCTCAAAGATCCATCTTAATAATATAATTGTAGTAGCAAAGCAACTGGTATGATTATGTGCATCATTGCTCCTTTCAGCCATTAACCAGCTTTTCTTGGTTAATGAAGTTAGTAAAACCTAGAATGTGCTCTGCTGGAATATATCCAATGGAATCTCATTATCACCTACAAGCCTTTATAATTGGGGTGATAATGTGCAAAATGTTATATTGCTGATAAACGAGATGGGATTAAAAGAGGGTGAAGTTCTGCTCTCAGACGCATGTGACAGATCTTGGGATTTTGGTGTGCGCGCAACGCTTGCAGCCTTGTGCCGAGTTTGGGGGGGGGGTCACGTTTCAAGCAAGAGGAGGTGCACTTGGAGTGAGTCCAGCAGCAAAACTAATGAGAGCTGTGACCTCTCAGGAAAGGTAGAAAAAAATGGTGCTGTCGAGTGAGGAGGAGACTGCAGTGAGGCATGAAAATGGTCTTAAACACCTTCAAAGAAGGGAATAATCTGTTCTCCGTGATCCTGTTGGATAGGATGCAGAGGAATGGGCTTAAAGCACAGTGAGGGCGGTTGAGATCGGGTATTAGGGAGACACAGAACGGATAATTAAGGACAGGCTGAAGTTGCTTGGGCCAGGGTGCCTGAAGGGATTCTCCACTGTTGGTGGGCACCAGGAAGAGATGAGGGAGCATTGGTGGGGGTGACATGGGCACAACTGCTCCTGGCTTCGGGAGGTGGGGAGCTGAAGCACTGGTGCCACTGTTAAGATGCTATTTTATGGTTCAAAGCACATGCAGGTGAGAGACTATTCGCAGAGAAACCAGAGCGCTCCTTGGTGCTTGCACAAACACAGGATCTGTGCTCAGGATTATACTCACACCCATTACACACTTGGAATTACTGTCAGGACTGCTGACAGAAGGGAGAGAAGACTGTCAATGTTATAAAAGCAAAAGGGAGCATTAGCGTTTGTTTCCTTGGATGAAACAGGTTACAAGGCTGTTTCTGTTTGCACTTGTTTGAATTTCAGCATCTCTTCTTAGGAAAAAAAACATCCAAATGTTATGAAGAAAACCCTGTAATGAAGAATCATCCTGTCTGCTCTAGCTCTGGCTTTGGGAATAAAGTCATTATCTGCACTGTTAAACATGCACCCCAGCTTTCCAGTCAGAACTTGTCTGTTTTCAGTGTCCAGGTTTTCCTATGCTAATTGAGGACCCTGATCTCAACATTTCATTCTCCCTGTAAAGACTGACAGTCTTTAACCAAGCCATCCCTTCGTAAGCTAAATAGATGGAGCTCCTTGGATCTGCAACTGTAAAGGCTGTTTTTCCATCCTTCATATTCCTCTCTGAGCTCTCTGCGACTTGTCAACATCCTTTATGAATTGTGGGCTCTAAATTTAACATGGCCCTCCAGCGGGAATTGCACGAGTAATGCCAGGAGCAGAGGAAAATTTGCATGCTTTGCTGCAGTGCGATACTCAAATATTATGTACCACTGAGTAGGGACATAAAAATAGGTTCAGGCCAAAGGTTCATCTAGCTCAGTAATTTGTTTATGACGGTGTCTTGTAGTGGGTGGATATCGAAGAGTGATATTTCCATGCGTAACCCTTCCCTTAACTTTTAAAAATATAGACACAATCTGAAATTCCATGCAAAACCCTCTGCACTTGTATGTTTCTGGTGTCCAAGTGGTCTCTTATGCTTGTCTGTTTTCAGCATTTGTATCACCTGCTGCCCAAGGAGTTAAACCATAAACCAGAAGATTTGTGTCTTTGCTAAGAGTCTGGGAGAAGAGATTTTAAAATCACAGCAGGACCCTGAGAAAGCAGGGTGCTGTGGTCCAGACGGAGGGACAGCACGTTCCCGCTACAACAGGGTCCTTAATGCTTACTTGTGCCTGTAATGACTGTGCTTGTGCTCAGCTGATGACCCACCCTGATCCCCAAATCTGTTGTCCGCATGGCGCTGGGGGACTTCTCTTGGCCCCACCAAAGCACGCGGGGCTTCCTTGTCTCCCCTTGGCCATGCGACATGGCCAGCTCCCTGGCAGCAACAAATCCTTTCCCCTAGTTATCCCATTTCCACGTCCTGTCATCTGTGACTTTATTAGAGCATGATTTCATGTTTTCTTCCAGTAAGGATTTTACATAGCTGAGAATGGATCGCTGTGGAGCTTCTTGGAAACTACCGAGTGACGATGCCTTGTTTACAGTTGCAGCTGGAGGTTTGTCAGACGGTTTTTGGGTTACTTGCTGTGCTCCAGGTTCGTTCTGCGCTGTTCTAGTTTCTCAGTCAGTGAAGTGTATTAGGCTGGGTGTCACGCAGCATTTTGTGGCATCGACGTTAGTACATAAATCAACACACTTCATCTTACAAAGACACCGAGACAGTTCAGTATAAACACACCCCCTCTATATAGGCACTGTTGTCTTACTACAGCCCCTGGGCTGCTGGGAGGATGAAAGGGTGGGTATTTTGGACCATTCCAGTAGCAGACTATGTATAATCCATTGTCACATAATTTTGCGTATGAAACATCCATGGGAAAAGCCAGATTTCCAAAGATAGCGTTGCTGCTGGAGGGAAAAGTGGATACGTTTGTGTTTTAAGCTGTCGCTGGCACGCAGGTAACCAAGACGTACTCGCTAGTGGTGGGCAAGGCTGGTGATGAGGAAATGTGTTTTACTGCTGGGGAAGAAGACCGGGAAAAGCCATTGCTTCAAGGACCTGAAAGTAAGAGCAGTGACAGGTGAGGCTGCCGCAACTGTAGAGAGAGAGACATGGAGAAAGAATGTTATTAGAATGTTTAAGTCCTGTTTTCTTGAATAGACAGAACAATCAATGATACAGGCCACTTAGCAGATGTAAATGCACACGCACAAATGGAAATGCAGATTTCCAGTATGTCCTTGGATCCCGGTCCTTTAAAAAGACAGGCTCAAATTCTGGTTCCACTGAAATTAATGGGAAGACTCCTGCTAGCTTTATCCTTCTCTTATTCATTCATTGTAATCATATTATTGAGATAATTGAGACACAAAGAGCCATAGTGACAACATATTCCACTTTTTTGTCTCACTCAGGCAAGAAGAGCTACAAAAGCATTTTTTACCTGGTAATTTGCCAATTCTGGGCACTTGGATTTTTGTTTGAACAGCTGAGGAAAGCAAAAATATGTGTTCCTAAATATGTTTAGTTGTGAGAGATTCCTCTACCATTCACATTTCTGAAGAGATCATCTTGATTTTCTCAGCAGCTTTGTCTTGGTACCAAATTGTTATAGCTTTCCAGATGAATATGAATGCTCTTCCCATTTGAAAAAAGAGAATGCAAATAAACATCATTGTTTCCTAAACTAATAAATGGCTTTCCTCTAAGTTTAACACCCAAATGTTATGAAAATGGAGAGTGCATGCTACTGAAAGCCAATGTTACTGAGCTGACTTTATGCAAGTTTATAAAATAGCAATGATAATAAAAAATGAATGGTGCTGAGATTTGGTTGGCTTTTTCTTTAAATTTATGATGCTCCTGAGAGCCGAGATGTGTATTACATGTGTATTGGAACCTAAATGTGTCCCTTTGAAAACTCGTAAGCTTTTACTGAAATGGAAGTGTTTCACACATGTGGAATTCATCAGTGTTTGAGCAACACTTTTAAAACCTTATGGTTAGTTCAAAACACTAGTTCTTAGTGTTGTTTCAGCAACTGTAGCTGTCAGATCTATAAAGCTGGAGTGTCTTGGCCTTGTGGAAATAAAACATTTAAAAACGCTCATTTTAACATTTCTGATTTTTTTTTCCCAGAAATTGTGAGAAATTTCTCAAATGTCACTGTTTTATTCTCACACATGCCATGTTTCACCCGACTCTAGATATGTGGTGCTGTCACTCATGAAAACCTCACAACATAAATTCACCTGCGCAGAATCCAGATGGTTTCATTTAGTGATTTCGATCACGGCGGTCGCTGTGGTGTGGAGGAATGCTAGTGAAATGACAGCGCCTGCAAGAGGGGGAACAGGCATGAGAGAGGTTCTCATTCATCTGCAAACGAAGAGAGAGGTGAAATCCTTCCTGGAACAGGGTTGCATCTCACTAATGGAGTTTTAACAAGTGCCAGGAGTGCTTATTTTTTACTGGTACCGTTTAAGACAGCAGACAGAGCCGCTGTGTTGTTGTTCAGCAATGTCACAAAACATCACAACACTGCAATTCAAAGATGTTCAAGGTGCTTTGAAATACGATAATATACGAGGGTCAAAGTTACTATGAAAGGAAACACAGAAATTTAATTAATTGTTCTTAAATTCTGGCACTGCTGTGAATGCGGTTATGGTGTCTTTGACTTACATTGAACCAACTTTGCCGGTGACACCATGCTAATATTTTAATGTATACAGGATCTGTATAAATCCAGAATTGAACTGTATCATCTGTACTGGACTGTCTAGGTGGTGATGATTGATTTTCTCTGTGTTACGTACGGGCTTACTCCATCCCTACCCCTCTTACCATTTTGTCTGGGACTCAAGTCAGATAAAACATAGCCACACTTGCAGCATTTCAAGCTTTTTAGACAGGACAGAGATGTTTAAACAATCCAGCCTATCTTTTATCTGCTATTTGGAGAAACCCACTCCTATAAACACTATGTGATGTGCCAAATGGCACCCAAATATTTGAAATTTTATTAAATGCTACCCAAAATACTGTCTGAGGGCACGCTATATATGCTTCACTCACTAGATACAGATAGTTGCATTTACTTGAAGGAGGTTGTTTGCATTGTAAAATATTCTTCATAATGAGAGGTTGTTGGTTGGATTTTTAAGATGTTTAATATGGAATTTTGTGTATCACTCATTTTTATGTCTTTGCAAAACAGCTAAAATATTTTCTCGTATAGGCTTCTGTTGTTTTCCTTCACTGTTTGCTAACATGTTAGGAAGAGTTCAGACACATTTTTATCTCATTGTGAAGAGGAGACTTCCATGAAAACCTCCAGGGAAGCTTGTATAATAGTTTAAGGTCAGAAATCAACCTGCATTTAGGAACAAGGAACGGCAAGCCCAGCAGCCAAGTCGGGAGATCTGGCTGCCTGTCCAGCCACGCCGCCCATGTCGATCTGGGGCAGGTGCCTCTCTGATCTTTCCGAGTGATGGCCATCCCATAACAACCTGTCATTATTTAAGCAATTTTTCCGCAACCATAACTTTGTCATTAAGTTACTGTAGATATAGACAGTGAACACAGAGGCTGCCCATGCTGGCAGCGGCTCGAGTGTGGTTTGAAGCACGTGGGCGGTGCTGGCTGCGACCATGGCCAAATTCTGCCCTCCTCCCTTCCCGTGGCTGTTTGCCGAAGGGAAGCCCTGTTTTTGTACGTAACCATAATATTTTTGTTCTGCGGCTGTGCAAAAAAAAGCACAAGTTATCTAGCAAGGCTAATCTCAGCACAGTGGGAGTCCTGAAGTGGTTCATGAAAAAAAAAAAAAAAAAAGATGTGTGAAATATGAAAATCTGGGTTGGCTTTTACTTGCTCTGTGGAAAGCCAGGGGATAATGTGTGATAAGGGAGGAGAGAGAGATGTGACAAGAAGCTAGGAAAAAGATAAATACAGTTTGAAGTGATTTAAAGCAGATAGGATAATCTTTCAGAGTTGGGATGATGGGAGGACAGCAACAACTGTTGCACATAAAACGCTTCCAAGATGCACTTGGCGTGCTGTACCATTAATTGTGGAACTGTGTGGACTGGACAAAGTTGATTTTATATTGATTTCCCTGAAGCAGCGCAGTCTACTTATGGGCTGGGGCTGCAGCAGGGCATCTCCTTCCGATACCCTCAGGCCCTCAGTGTCTGTGGGGCGGCCGAGGGTGTCTGTGGGGCATCTGGGGTGTCTGTGGGGTGGCCAGGGGTGTCAGGCAGCAGGGCCAGAGGCCATCAGTGCCCAGGCTGTCGCAGCCGCACTCGCCATTTCCCTGTCAACCTGAGGCAGCGCGGGGGGTAGGCCTGGCAGGCCTCGCCTGCGCCATTTTATTTTATATTGACATTGCCGAAATGTGGGTTTTGAAAAAAAATCTGTCAACTAAAAGCAGAGGCAAAAGGCTGACAAATTATTTAGAGGGGAAAAAATGGCACCCAGCAGTGTTTTACCTACTGCTATTGGAGGCAAGCTCCATGACCACCAGGAGGGAAAGAGAGGAGGAAAACCAAACTCCAGCTGCCATCTCCTCAGCCTCATTATTGTCTTGGATTTACTGATTTCTAGTTAGTTACTCGCTTTCTCTTCTTGTTTATTTGTGACTTTCTCCTGGCAACAGTGGAGAGAAAATGCTATTTCGCTGTTTCTTCAGAGGCAAACTAGATAAAGGTGACACAAACTGTCAGGAGTATCTGGTGGATTGAGTGGTGCCTGACACCGCTGATGTGCTGGGACTGAAAGGCTTCGACAGCTGCCTGCGCGCTGCTGGAGTCCGAGGAAATCCCTGTTGCTGTGGGGGCTACGTCCGGTCTTGGGGCAATGCAGAATCTTCAGGTGTAGCTGCAACGTCTGTTGGCATAAGGATGCAAACACTGAAGGAAAATGGGAAGAAGACACTTTCCCTGCTAAGTCAGTGCCTGAGCATCTCAGTCTCTTCAATTTATTTTTTCCTCACTGCTAAAGGTCAGGAAAGAGGTCAAAGATGGATGTACGCTTGCAAGAGGTCCAACCGGAGGCCTGCCAGAGGGAAGAATTAAAACTGGGTGTGATCTGCTCAGCCTGGGGTGAGTCATGGAGCACCAGGAGGTCCTGCCTCCTTCCAAGGCTGTAATTTCATTCTTATTGTGATCATTCAAGACAGCAACCTTGCTGGAGACGCATGGAGTAAGCTGTGAGTTAACGAGGTTCACAAGCAAATGCGAGCCACCGGGCACTTGGAAGGGACCTCTGGAGATCGCCCAGCCCTGCCCTGAGCGGGGCAGCCGGAGCAGGCTGCTCAGGAGCGAGCTGCCCCTTACTCTTCTGCATTAGAAGCCATGGTAATTCAAGGTGGGAGTGAAGGAATGCCTGTCCCTTGGTGGCTTGCGTGGGCACAAAATGCTTGTTGCCATCCAGCCATGCTGTGCCTGTAACAGCTGCTGTTCTTACTGGTTTCTCCTTCCTGATGTTTTCCAGGCAGACTGCTGTTGGGTAGGATGGCAGGGTGGGGGGAAGCAATGAAACTGCATTTGCTGCAGGTGCTGCTGAGAGACCCAAAAGACCACTGCGATCCATCTATTCCATGCACACTTTTAAAGCTAGCACAGCAGGGCTTTCTCTATTTTAGTCTTTACATTTTGCAAGCATTGCTGTGACATTCATCCCACTAATACCTGAACCTGCTGCATCCTCCTGTGAGAAAGGGCGTTTTTATCTTCTTTTTTTTTATGGTAGGGGACTCCTAAGGTGGAACATGGTTATAGAATTTGTCCATAGTCACCTACTAGGGCTGTGAAAGAGGGAGCAGCTTTGTTTTCCCATTGTGGGCCTTAATCATAAAAAAAATCCTTCCACTCTAGTGAAGCAAGTCACGTCGGGTAGCTGCTTTTGTGCCTGAATGTATTACTCCTGCAGTTCATAGACCTCCCTCATTAAATGGTCACATGCTGCAGACTGAATGCCAGGCCGATCTTCCAGCCTTGTATTTGCAGGCTGGAAAGGCAAATGCTGGCACAGAAAACCTCAGCTTTCATTAGATGCTGTCTGAAATCAGCTAATCTCGTTTGAGTGAACATAGAAACTGCGATACTGTAAACAGAGGGGTTTGGTGCTTGGGGTACACCGGGGGATACGGCCACATCAGAGACTGTCCGGGCTCCACTGAAGCCAGCAGGAGCCTCCCACTGGCTGGGAAACTGAGCAAAGCCAAGAGAGAGCTGAAACTGCCACACACACAGCTACTGGCAGCTGGTAAATAATAATCCCATTTAGAAACTGTAAATGAATAAAATACATTTGACCTTTAGTATCTTCAGGGAGCTTTGTGGTCCCCAGGAAGCAAGAGTTCAGGTGTCACTGCCAAAGCTGGGGGGGGGATATGATAAGTGATGATCTGGTCTTGAAGTATTTCTTCTCATGTTACTAAATTCCTTTCAACAGTGAGCGAGCAACATGTGTTTTTCCCTCGCTGGTGCCCTAAGATAGCACATCTTCATGGTGTGCTTCGCTTTCTTCTGACTCCCTTTTCAAGACCAGCTGTGGGGACCTAGTTCTCCACTGCTTTGGGCATCGTGCCCACATTTGTGCCTGTGTTTGTGTATGTATTTCTTCCTGCCAGCAAATGTCTTTCCACTGGGTTTATCAGCAGCACTGAGCACAGTGGGGCCTCCTCCCTGCCCCGGTGTCCACCACATCGCAGCAATAACTTTGAGTGGTGCTCATTTTACATCGGTTCGTTTACAATCAGGCCTCGCTGCAATGAGGGATGTTTTTTAGAGGTTTCTAGTGACAGTTCCTTGCTTCCCAATGTGTTGGAGCTGACGGTGATCGCTCACTGCTTGTGAGGGGGAGCTCGGGGGTCCTCCCTGTTGGTTGGTGCCTGGGGTGGGTGGGGAGAGCGGGCTGGGGTAGCTCAAATGTACACGGTGCCATACGTGCAGGACTGGCATGTCACTAGGAGTCTAATTACGTTTGGGGTGTAGAGGAAAATAACTCAAGTGTGAAAGGAACATGTCTTAAAATGAGCGTTTTGCTAAATGGATTTGCTCCTCTGATTCATTGCTCCAGTGCAGGCTTTCAGCCTCCTCGGAGTAGCTCATTGTTCACTCATTTTTGCTCTATTAATAAACACACACAAGCACTTAAATGGAATAATGTGCCTTGTGGAAAAAAAAAAAAAAACAACAAAACAACACAACTTCATGTTCCTATGGGTGAAAAAAACCTGCACAGAGAAAACTAGAGCCATTCTGGTAGATTTTTGTTTACTGAAATAAATTTGTTGTATAGGCTTAGCTCTCAGGGTTTTGCTATGTGGGGCAAGGGCAGTTTAACCACTCCTTTTGTTTAAGGCACACAACATCTTTTTTCCCCCAGATCTTCCCTTTTCTCTCTCCCTTCATACATTGTAATGTTTCATATCTGAGTCAAATCGAGTACTAATTTTCTGAGGTTTTGTTTGAGTTGAGGTTAAATCAGTATTTAACAGGGAAGCTGGGTCAGGATCAGAGTCCCTCAACACTCATCGTGAACAGTGGGAAATAAAATAATGTTGGAACAGATTGTAGTTTGGAGTGAAAGAACAGAGTATGTGACATAATGAAAAAGCTTATTTCTGTGGTCTTTGTTCTTTTGGGCGAGGTTTCCTCTTCTTGAACAGCTCTGTAATGCGTGCTGTCACGTCGCTTGTAGATGTGTTTGGAGTGACCTCCCCTTTTCCCTTCTCCCCCGTCACTCTTTGGACATTGCAGGTTTGCCAGGATTTTTCTTCCCCACTGGAAAAAATCTCACAGCACCTTTGAAATTCCCTTACCCTGGGGAGCCATTACAGGAGGTTTTCACCTGGGCAGGTAACAGGTCTCAAGGAACTGATCTCTGAGCTCGTGGGTAGAGGTCATATTTTATACTAATTTTGGGTTATGGTAATGATGCCACTTTTGAGGAGTTTTCCTGTTAAGCTGTGCTGTGTTTCCAGGCATATGTATGTGTTTGTGTGAGTAGGACAGAGGGACAGTCCGTTCCTGAGCACCAGGGAGTGGCACTGAAGTCTCTGCTGCCTTGCCAGGCTGCTCCCAGGGGCTCTGAAGGGTGGAGGGCACCTGCGGCTTATCTTCTCCCCCTTGGAGGGTCCAAGCTGTCCTCTGCCCAACAGTCCTCATTGCTGGGCAGTCTCTTGTGCCAACAAAGGGCATGTCCCTCCTCTTCCTCCCCTGCAGCAGCCAGGGCAGTCTGCAGCTTCTCCACCTCTTCCTTCCTCGCCCTGTCCTCTCCCATTGCCTTCCCAGGGTGGCATGCAGGAGGCTTTGGCCATCAGGGTGAGCAGAGGCATCCTCAGCACCGCCGGGAGAAACGGGTTGGCTGCCCCCGGGCTCCCCTTGCAAGGGGGAAAGCAAAGGATCTTGAAATGAGTCCAGCGTATTAATAAGCCAGGCTGCTCCACATAGGAGGAGCAAAAGTGGGACAGTCAGCACACTGCTAATTTTACACAGGCCCAGGGGGATTTTTTTTTTCCAGGGAGGGTGTTATCATTATTTTATGTCCTAAAAGGCCTAAAATTAGTGCTTGTCAGAAGCAAGCCACTATTGGAGTCCTCATCATAGGCAGCCCAGGCCTGGGGAGAGCTGGCTCTTGTGCACATGCCCTGTCCCAGGAACTCCTCAGCCTGGCAAAAAAAGGGGAGAAAAACGAGTACGCAGAGGTGCTGGCTGCAAGTCCCCAACTGCAGCCCTGATCCCTGTCCTGTGCTTCTCCCAGTCTGGCAGTCGGGGAGGTCCACTCCCCTCCAGTCCCCAGGGCATCCACGCTGCACGGCTGTCTCTTCGCTTTCCCTGAGCCATGCTGCAGCTGCAGAGAGGGAGTTGTGGCCAGTGCGAAATGAGGGATATGCTTCTGAGCGTGAAGACACTCAGTCAGTTGATTACAGAGAACATTCGCTGCTTCTCTTTAAATCCCAGCGCTGCTTCTCCGCAGCCTCTTCCACAGGCAAACTCAGATGCCATCCAGGAAGGGAACGGGGGACTCATGGGTGGATCCCCAGCTCTGCCAGGAATCCTGGCTCACTCACATCACCCGGGAAAGCCCCGGGGTGCCCAGCACCCTGCACACATGGCCTTGGGCAGCTCTGGGATTTCAGTCCTGGTCTCCATCCCCAGTTATGTTACCCCTAATACCTGGGTTAAGGAGTCCCATCTTGCAAGGGGCCGAGCTTAGTCAATGCAATGCTTTGTCAATGGGTTTGTTCACGTGCTTCAAGTTAAACACTTTGTTAAGCGCTTTGCTTAATTAGGCCAGACCACGCTGTTCCTTGTGGGATTGAGCGCAAAGTGAGAAACACTAGAGTAGAACTAATATTTTTCAAGAGAAAAGCTAAAAATGAAGCACTTAGCCCCCAGTTCTGCAATAATTAAGCACATGGGTAATTACTGATTTCATTCCATTCATCAGTTTTGTTGATTTTGGTAGGGCCGTGCCATGCTGGTGGTTACTCAAGTGTGTAAGCATATGCAAGGTCGGGCCCCCAGGTTAAAAGATCGCAGAGATGGGGGAAATAGATATTTGTAGAGTGTCTAGCACATGGGGTCTGTGGTGCCTGTCACACGTCCCTGGGTAGTACGATATAAATAATAATGCCATATTTAAATACCACTGATTTTTTTTAAAGATGCCGAGCACTGGCCTTCCCCACAGAAACGTGTCTTGGGCCTTCTGTGTCAAGCAAGCCTCATCTTAATGGTGCAAAAGAAACAGCATATGATGTCTGGCCAAGGAAACCGGTGTGCTCTTGTCCACCTGAGCTATTATGTTCCTAAATGTGAATGTTAAAATACTGTTTTCACTACTGCACAAAGTGAAATCCAGGCTACAGTAGGTTTTGTCTCAACAAGTCAGTGAGAAACACTTTTGCTGCTGTTCTTTTATCTGTTTGCTTTTCCCTGGGTATGTTTTGTTTTGTTTTGCTGTTTTCAAAATTCCTTTTAAAAACAGGCACAACCCTTATCTGCTAGGAAAGACTTAATTCTTGATATCTTTTTGTTCCCCTGCAGATGATTTGACAGTGATGTTTACACAACTCATGATTTAGAAAAAAAATGAGAAGGGAGGAAAGAATAGGAGTGAACCGAACTAAGCTGGCCCGGGAGACCCTCCTGTCACTCCGCAGAGCAGCTGTTAATGATGCCTTTGATATTGTGCCATGCTGAAGGGACCGTTACATGATTTCTTTTCTGTATCCAGACAGCCGTGTTTTTAAGCTGATTGTATGCGCCCTCGGGAGGTTACAATACCATGTTTTCAAACAGAGCCACCATGAAGCACCTTGTGTCGCAAAACAAGGCTCATTAGCATAGCTCAGCAATTAAACCCCCCTCGGTCTGCTGTCCTGAGATAAAGAACTCCCAATTTATGGCCCGGTTGACTTTCGCTGGAGATGAATTGGCTGACAGCTTGGAGTGGTGACGTTTTGTCCCAGGAGTACAGCTGTTCGCAAGGGTGATCTCTCAGAATGTGACTTTTCCGCAGACTAGCCAAGGGTATTAGCACTAACTAATTACAGAGAGAAGCCAGGGGCGATGGTTTGCTAAGAGTGGGAACGTCACCGGCCCCAAACAGCTGGGTAGCGCTAGTGCTTTTCTCTCGGTGACAACAGCGGCCCTGCTGGAGGAGGGCTCCCCATCTGGCAAGCTCTTCTAATTCATATAGTAAATGCAAATGATATTTATCTTATTTATTTTTTACTAGACTTTAATGACGTTTAGAAGGGACTGGGTGCATGTGGCAAGACGTGCACCTTCTCCTCAGAACAAATGTTGCAGCATTTGATCAGTGATACTGTATTACGGGAGCTGTCTCCATGTTAGTTTGCTGTCAATTTTATGAACATTGTTTTTAGGAAAGAAGTTTTCTCCTGTTTACTTCTCAGTTCAGTGATTTTTTCTGTTTGATTTTGGATCTTTTGGGTTGAGTTTATATAGGGAGACTTTCAATGGTTTTAGGTATTGGTGTTGCTGATTAAAAACTGTCCATACTATGCTTGCTGCTCTTAAACATAAAGTGGCTTGAATCCCAAAGCAACTTTAACCCAGGAATTCCTCATGGAAATAAGGAGACGGAGTATGCTCTCCAGGATCCAGCAGAGAGGGAAACATAAAGAAATGGTTACTGGTGAAGCAGTGGAACATGTGGACTGCTTACATCCAGTGCTGTCAAAAAGTGTAAGAGAATTGTACCTTATAGATGTTTTAAGGTTTGTTCTGCTAGCAACTAAGACAGTGAGATTGCCATAGGAGGAATCTAGGTGACTGTGTAGATGCTTGGGTACAAATGAGCTTGGAAGTATGTCCCTTAGCTTGTTCTTGGAGTTTGTGGTTGGGATTTGGGACTTCTAAAATGTTAAATACAAGCCTTTGCTGCCTGACATCCCTTGGGAAGAGGAGGGCTGAGGTGGGATTGTGGGTATAATACATACATATATATATATATATGCGCAAAGTTGGGTGTGGTAAAGGAAGAAACAAGTACAGAGTTGAGGACCTGAAAGAGCGTTATGGTAGCCTTCTGCAACCTCTGTGGTGACGCCACCTGGAGACCTCCCTTCTGCATCATGTCAGTCTAGCTGTGTCAGAGCTCAACTGCTTGGTCCATAAAAGGCATTTCTGCAGCTGTGATGGTCTTGTCCACCTCTGTTGGCATACTCTCTGTGTAGCCATGGGGGTTAAGAGTCAGTCTTAAAACTCAGCGCTCTGGTTTTTTTTTTGGCAAAGGTCAAAGCTCCAGCAGAAAAAGGCTGAATATCTGGTAGGTCGGCATAGCGGGAGGTCATCAGATAGCAAGCTGATCTGAGTGCGTGTGTACAGGCACAGTACGTGGAGGGTGTGCTGTTGCTGGGAGAGGGCTTAGGGCCAAGTCTCTAGCTGACTTCTGTTCCTCCTGGAGAATGAACCCTCTTATGCAGTGAATGTATATGTAAGCCTTTTTTTTTCTTATTAAAAAACTTTTCAGTGAGCATGTGGATCCCCACAGAGCTAATTTAAGCCCATTAACAATAGACTTGCTTTTCTTAATTACCCTTTGCAGAATCATCCTAGGATTCCCAGGTGCCATTGGGCCACAGGTTGAAAACTATCTATATGTTGAAGGATAAGGTGTCTGATGATGGTGGTTAGGAATATAGAGCACAGTTTCTGAATTAAGGAGGACCTACCAGTGTTTGTTATGTGGTAATCCCTCTCGCTTACCTCAGCTTGTAACTCTTTAGGAAACACTGTGTTCTGAGTGACAGCCAATAATGCATCCACAGACCAGGTGGCCACAAGAACAATTTAGCTCTGTGTTTGCTGCAGATGGCATTGGTTTTGAGCCTGGGCCAAGCAGTGAGCCAACCTGAGGTACCCAATGGTGAGGAAGGAGAATATGAGACTCTGATCCCTATTTGTTGCCAAATAAATGGCAGCAGGAGGCCTGGTGTGTCTGGGGCTGTAAGATCAGCTTGTGTTGACTCTTTTGCAGCCAACCTAAATGCTGCTTAATCTGCGTGTGGCTACTTTGAAATGTCACTGCTTTCTTGGCAGCAGTGACCCAAAGATTCCTCTGGATGAGTGGTGGTGAGGAGGGAATAAGCTGTGTACATTGATGGTTAACTGCATGGTGTATCTCTTCCCAAATACATAGGATGTACCAATTTCTGTCTCTTTCCACAGCTTGCTGCTCCCTGCCACAGATGCTGGTAAGTGCCTGAGGAGCCCTTAGCTCCATGTTCATGCACTTGTTCAGGTGCGTCCATACGAAGCAGGCGTGTGGCTGGTGTGAACACCAAGGGTCAGGACTGCCAGGTCCACTACAGCATCTCCCTTGCTGCTGTGCAGACACAGACATTGGATTTTCTTATTTTCTTAGAAGTAGGGGTTTTTTTTTGTCCTGGACAGGACAGGCAAAGAACACTGTAGTTTGCCCATCCAAGAACAGGGAAATCTTGGTGAAATAAAGAGAAAAAAGGTGGAAAATGAGAGGAGAGACTAGTCTTCTTTTTGTGATTACGGTACTGAGGGCTTGGGCAATTCTTAGGATTATTGAACCACTCATGTGATTAGCAGTGATTGCTTCTTATGGTTTCTTAGCAATTTATTTGTGCTGTCTAGGAGGAGGCATCTACTGATGCTAAAGCTGGTTTTAGTGAATCTCTGAGAAATAAGTAAAGTTATAATGCTGAGTATGCACACAAGCCTACAGAAAGCACAGACTTCCTGAAGGATTTCTCAGGGTTGACATGAGGAGCCATCACAACCATCTATCAGCACAGTTGTGGACAGGAGTGTTACTTTTGCATGAGCTCGCTGAGGAGCACTGCTTGGCTCCAGCGAGGTCTCCGCAGGGTATTCCCACAGGTCATGATTGTGGGAGCCTGGTCCCACAGGGAAGTGCTCCTGACTCAAGGAGCTCCTGACTCACTTTGGCTGACCTGTGTGCTGGCTCATTTTTCAGATCTGTGTTACTTGGTATTTGGTGGTGTCCACGCTTGGCATTCTTAGTTGCTGTTTTAGTGACTAATGAAATTACTGTCCGCAGCCCTGTTTTGTAGCTTCCACGGGAGGTTGTTAATAGTAGCGCAGTTCTGGTGTGTGTTTGCTGTACTACCAGCATGGCATCAGCCGAACAGAGGCCACTGATGGAAACTGCAATATGTGCAGGAAATGAGACCATTCACACTGCGCAAGTGTGTGACCATGACCAGGACTACAGTCTGAGGCAGGGCCCCCTCTTAGCGGTGCCTTAGCACCTCGGTGTTGAACTTCTCAGTGCTGTGAGACAGGAAAGTGCTGTCATTCTCCTGGGGATGAACTGGGGAACAGGACTCAGACCCCGATGTAAAAGATTTAGGTGGGTGGGACTGAGGTGCTGACATCCCCAAAAGTCTCTCCTGCAGCAAGGAAGAGGTGGGAGCTCAGGAGTTGTACACAAGTGTGCAGAATGGTAGCTATCTAGGGGCCGGGAACTGCGGGGACTCCTCAGGCTGGCAAGGCAGGATCTGTCCCACCACCTCAGCCAGGGAGCAGGGCAGGCTGGAGGTGTCAGGGAAGCCCCCAAACTAGAGCACCAGGCACCTCCGTGGGGACAGGGAAGGGCCAAGGCCAGGCCAGGATGTCAGCCTGTGGGTCAGGAGACCTGTTTGACTCCAAGTCCCAGCAGTCAAACCTCCAAGAGAGGGGAGGATGCTCTCATGGCCCTTGCAGTGTCCTACTCACTGTACTACTTCTCGTGGGTCCTTAACTTCTCAGCAAACATCTCCTGCAAGGATTTTTTTCCTCAGAAGATTTGCAAAACACAAAGGAAAATCTCAGTGTTTGTTTTGCTGAGGAAAAGATGGGTAACCTCTAATCAGTTAGGGAAAGATATTTGTAATTCCAAGGTAGAGGCAGAGAACAGTGTATTTCCACAGGGAATCTAAGTATTTTGTATTGATATTGTTACTTCAGACTACGGAGTAGGGATTGCCTGGCAGAAATGTTTCAGGAATTAACAAAGAGCAAAATGGAGACTAGCAAAACAAGTGGTCTCAGCAAACTCTGTTGAGTGTACATTTTTCTTCATTATTTTCTCACTGAAGTGTGATGATGTCTGATGGAGCACTATGGATGGGGAGAAGGAAGGAAGTGTTAGCAAAGCCTGAAAACAACAAGCTACTGCTCCGGCTAATGAGGCAAAACCAAAATTCTGGCTGTAGCTGCAGTGAAGTCCAACGAGAGAGAATTTGGCTTAAGCTTGAGTGAGAGATTGGAGCTTGCAGAAAGACCCTTACTGGGTCAAACATATAAAACCTTTCACTTTACAGCTTCTCCCTGTCTTCTTACTTAGAAAATGAACATTCACATGGGCACACAACTCATACCCACGGATTGCACGGATGGCGTGCACGTTCAGCTGTGGTGAAGGTGACTGCTGTAATTTGTTGTGGTTTAAATTCAAGGATCTTTTTAGTCTTTGGAAGACAAGGAAGACTAGGAATCAGCCTTTTATTGCATACCTGGTAGGAGCTGGAGACAGGCTAGTCATCCCACACACTAGAGAGAAATACTTGATTTTACACTCAAACTCGTACTGTGAAGAGCTTCAAAACAGTTACTGAAAACAGAGAGAGAGAGACACTGTATGACTGTTACCACATGCTAATGAGCTGAGGACTTAACGCTGGTCATTTGTGGATGAGAGATAAACAAGCCCTCATATTGCCATTGGCCATATCAGGTAAAACCTAGGAATAAATAAATGGTTTGGCTCTGGTACTGCTGAGTTGCCGGTCTCCCTGCTGGCCCTTGCTGTGGCACTGCTGGGAGAGGGCTGTGCTGCCAGGCTAGCAGCCTTCCAGATAACCAAATTCATCTGCTAAATAGGATGGAGTGGCTTGCACAGACTCATTCATGAGCTGGACAAAGTCTTACTGGAGTTCAGCGTGCATCAGCGACCCAAGCCTCCTCACTGCAGCTCTTGTGCTCGGTGATTTTGGAATTCCACACCAGAACGTGGCTGCAGAGGTAAACACCAGCTGGGTGTCATGTGAAAGGGAGGGAGCTTAGTGCAACTTGACAGCCTCTGGATACAACTGGCAGTCTTGAATTTCATATTCCTTTAGAATGAGGAGATCAAAGAGCTGTGATTTGGAAACAGCCAGCAGCCTGTCACGGTGCATTAGGAGTGAACAACAACCCTGTGTCCAGGTGAAAACGGCTTTTGTGTGATTTGGTATGTGGTTTTAGGATGGGAATCCCCAAATGCCCAAGGATTAGGCACACAATACACAAGTCCTTTGTGAGCTTGACTAAGTGCTCTGCCACTCTGGGTTACATTCCCCAAAACAGAGGACGACAGAGGCGCTCGCGAGGCTAAACAGGCCGGATGGGGATGGCCAAGGGGCTGCTGAGCTACGGTTGGCACCTCTGTCTCAGAGGCAGGTGCATATTTTGGGATCACATCTGTTTTGAATTTACAGTTGTGAGCTGTCTGGTGGAGCTGGGAAGGACAGGGCTGGCCTGAGATCGCTATGAGAAGAGGAGGAGGAAGAGGCACAGAGCCACTAGTGAGTTGCCAGGAACACAGCAGCCATGTTGGTGCAGTCCTCCACCTGGGCTGACACTTCCCTGCGCATGGAATGGGCTTCAGGTAAAGAATACACAATCCCATGTTCACATCCATGGGATGATAAGTGGTGACAGCGTGCTGAAGGCTTTTAGAGGGACTAACCCTGAATGCCAGACTTTCTGGGAGATTTCTGTGCTTAAGTTGTCTCTGACAGGATGCTCCAAAGTGCTTGGTACAAAGTCTGAGCCCTGCTTTTATTAGATCTGCAGGTGCTGATACGGCCATTTAACAGGAGTAAAAATAACTTCAGCAAAAGATGTCCTTTTATTAAGCTATCACTACATTTCAGGTAAAGTGTTCTTATTCTAGAAATAGATGTCAGGAACAGCCTGGCATTTTATTAACATTGTCTCTTTGCTAACACCTACCACTTAGTCTGTAGCGCTGAACTGGGGAAAGCTCTTAACTTTTATACCCTATCTTAGGTGTTCTGCTTTCAGGTGCATGTTGTATAAGGTCCAGTTATGACTTTTAAAAATAGATACTTTTTGTTTTTGTTTTGACTTTTCCCCTCCCATTGACTTGCACTGCTGTGGAAAATAACAGCTGAATTACATTTGGCCTCTCCTGCTTCCTTTCTCTTTGAGATGAGGTTACGACGACCTCATCTACCTAAATCAATAATCTGCACCCAAATCTAATAAAGATCTAGCAGGGCCTGTAAAATAGCTTGCAGCCCAGATGGAAAGGGAGGTCCTAATGTCCAATCCACTCATTAGCTATTTATCAGCCATTAGTGATGAGAATAGGAGTGGTGTGTGGGGAAAAGGATGCAAAAGCAAGACAGCAGAGAACCTTCCTGAATATGAGGAGAAGAGGAAGACTGTAAAACACATGTGCACATGTTACAGCGTGACACTGGCTGAGGAGAGGGAGGTACCTAAAAAGTGGAATTTCCACAAGAGTTTACTTGCAGAATCCCGTACTTGTACACATGAAATCTCAGTGTGCCTTCAAGCTATTGTATGAGAGAACATAATGAAGAGCTGAAATACATTTGACTTCCCCTCATCTGACCCTGCATCCCTTTACAGGTGTGAAAGCACTAAACCAAAAAGCAGTATTTCCTGATGCTGAATATTATAAATATTACATCATCCTCTTTTTTTTTTTTTCAGTAAAAAAGAAATTGCCTGTGTGATCACGGACCCATCACTTGATCTGTGGCACAGTTAGGAAAAAACTGCAATTTCCCAGTTCTTTGCTGAGACCAAGATTTTTCTTTTAGCAAAAGGAAATGAACATGTGAACTGGCCATCAAGGCACTTTTTTCACCAGATTGCTGGAGCACAGAATTAGGCGGGCAGCTAGAGTGTGCACAGAGAAATGTATCTTTTCATCATTGTTTATTGAACAAAACTGGCTTTACGACAAAACCAGTCTTTTAAATACTGTCAACAACATGTTATTTTGTATTTGAAAATTTGAAGCCACTCTTTTTTTTTTGTTGTTTTTCTTTTAGCTTCAAATGAAAACACTTAATGTTTTAATGGTTAAACATTTTTATACAGGTTTGAAGCTTTCACACTTTTTTGGGGATGGGTTTTAATATTTGTTGAAGATGGGAAACATTTTTTTCAAAAGCTTGAGCAGTAGAACAAAAAGGAATTCAGCATCTCTGGAGTTTGTGGTATGCATAAATACAATAATGTTCCATGAAACCATATTTCAGATTCCAGCAATGCAGAACATAATAGCAATTCCAAAGAAAGCAGGAAATAGAAGTAATTAGTCAGACAGGAGGAAGAATCCCAAACATTACTCGGATACCAAATGCTTTACAAAACAGTAGCCAAACCCCTGTCTTTAAATCTTCTTTGAATATTCTTTAAATCTTGCTCTGCAGGTGGAAAGTCAAAATCAGTTGCAGTAAATTTGTGTTCTCTTTAATGAATGCTGACTTCAAATTTATCTATTAAACAGTTGCAATCAATTTTTTCCCCTTCTGTAGAAGGAGCTATTCCCTGCTCCATACATCTCACCTAGACACCCTGCACTGAAGGGAGCAGAGCTGCAGCCAGGGGCTCTTTCTCAAGGCAGGTGTGGGAGGTCAAGTCTCTCTCCCTCTTTAACAGCATCTCCTGCGGCTTGAGCTCTGCTGTGCGCGGAGGGGAAGGGTGTCAGCAGGGCTCCTTGCTGGGCTGGCCCTTGCTATGAATGGAGGCAGCTGCGCAGCATTTTTCGAGATGGACTGAGGAATCCACCGCATCCTTTGCCAGTTTGTTCCTACTGTTTAAAATCTGAGCTGTATTTTCTATTTGAAGTTGTCTGGCTTTAGCTTCCAGCCATGGGTTCTTGTTAAGCCTTTCTCTGCTAGATGAAAGAGGCCTTTATGACTGGTATTTTCTCTCCATGGAGGTGCTTAATACCCTGTAATCAAGTCACCCTTGGTATTCTCTTTGATAAACTAAACAAATCCTGCCCGTCAAGTTTCTCACTGGAAGCAGTTCCTCCTCTCCAGCCTTTAAATAATTTTGGTGGCAGTTTTCTCCATACTCTCAAATTTTTCAATTTCTTCTAAGACAGTACAGATCCCAGAGTTCTGCATGGTCTTTCTGCATTAATCTCACCGTGGCTTATAGAGAAACACAACTGCAGCCCCACAGCAGTGCCAGGGGAACACGTACACCGAGCTGTGTGACTACAACTGCAGAGGTGCTAGGAGAGGCGCTTTGTTCCCACGTAGACTTGCGAGGCTGTAGGCATCACTTGCACTCCTTGTCCCTCGCTGTATAACTGTAGTAAAAGCATTTTTATTAATAAGCCCAGCTTACCAGATGAGTCATTTAACTGTATGATTGCCTGTGTTTCTCCAGGCGGGAGTGTGACAGCAAATGTTCTGCTCAGCCATTAGGTTTCATTTCAGCTTTCTGGATTACTTTTCCCATTGTGTTTCCTTATACTTGTCTCCCTCAGTGCCAATTCTGTGTTTAGATTTTCTAGATAAGGGCAAGGGAAGATGAGCTGCTTCCAGACATACTCCTGGGAGAGCCACAAAGTGTCCATGGCTATGAGGACCACCTTTGCAGAGCTGTGGAAATAGCATCTTTTAAGGAGAGACTTTAGGAAGGGAGAGAGCTCCATGAGCATGGCTGGATATGGTTTGGCAGAGAAAGGTGATGGACATGGTAGGGAGGCAGGCATCCCATGACGTATCAACCTTTCCTCTGTATTAGTTAAACTGTCTTGAAGTTTTACAAACAGAGGTTCTCCAGGTGGTCCTCGATGAGGAAGGACCCCACAGTGTGCTCTGCAAGTTCTGCTGTTTCATCCTGCTGAAACGTGTCCTCTTTCTTGACTTAGTGCAACTAGCTCTGCTGGTGGCTGCTCTGTACCTAGCAGGGTTTGCATGACTCACGGAAGAGGTTTTGGATAACATGTATTCTCTTCCTTCTGCAAATATGCTCATGTTTGCATGACAAGTTTTCTTCAATTGTCTTTCTCTATCAGGGCTGCAACGGTTTGTGTTTATTCGGGGGTTTTTTTTGGGTATATCAACAGGCTGTGATTAAAGAATTTAAGAAGCTCCTTCATTTGCCAGTCCAAAATTTAATTTACTGAAGCGTCTCTACCTAGTTGGCAGCTGAATCACACATTTTGTATTTCTCTTCTCCTTTATGGAGTGGGACATAAGACCAGAGACACCATGTTCAAAGACTTCCAATGCTGCTGAATTTATATATCAGACAAAGACATGTGTGGTTGTTCCCCGTCCCTCTTTCAGAGGAAGGTCTTTTTCATTACATACCTCTAGACCTGTATTTTTCCATTCACTAGTTGCTACTGTTGTTCTCCTTTTGTTTCCAAAAAGAAAAAAAACAAACCAAAACAGATGGCTTTAGTGTTGTTTACCCCAGGAAACATTTTGAGCATTCAGTAATAAAACTGGGAGGAAATCCTTCACTTCCTTTATGCCTCCTAGCAAGTAACCACATCAATATGAAGTGAGGATGTTTTTGGGTACTGACCCAGTGTCACCGATCAAAACGCAGCCATAAATACTTTCAAGATGCAGTCTTGAATCGGGCTGGTAGATGAGGAAAAGCCACTTCTGTTTTGGAAAGGAATTCTTTCCTTCTGCAACCACTTTCTAAATTGCATTGACATTTAGCAATTAACATACAAAAGCTTTTATATCCGCAGGATCATTTTTCATGTCAATAAACACATTCCTTTGCTTTTCAGCGCAATGTTTAATAATTCTCATTTCCTATAGTGGAAAAGAACCCTTGTACTTTATTTGTATTACACAAATTACATGGGAGAAACAAAGCCATATCTGATCACCATTATTAAATTAAGAACATTTGCATAAATCCTTTTTTTTCCCCCCTAATCTAGTTTGCTGTTGGTAAACAGTGTGTTATCTAGGTTTAGCAAAGCATTTGGTTTCCAGCCAGATTTTTGCTTTCCCCCTGTCCTTTTTGAAGTTCACTTGGCAGGCAAGGTCTGCTTCTCCGAAGCTATCTGTCATCACACGAAGTGGATTCCAGCTTCAGACAATAAATGCATTGCTGTTCTAGATTCACGGGCTGAGCTGTCATTAAGTCACTGCATCCCTGCTCTGGGCTTTTAGGAACGTGTCCCTGTTCCAGCCTGAGGCTCTACTCTGGGAGCTCCTCTGGGGCTCTTCATAAATTGCAGAAAGTGAAGCGGAAAGTTCAGTGGTGCTCTCCGTCTCTGCGTGGGTCACAGGGCAGGGTGTGCACAGGGATGGCTTGCTGTGTGGGACAGCTGCTTGGCACTGCTGTAATGGAAAAATGACTGTCTTGTCTCCATGGGGGCCCCTCAAGTTTCCAAATTGGAGTGACACTATTGCAGTTAGGATTGAAGAGAGGAGAGAAGAATAAATGAAGAATGATTTTTTTTTTTTTCCCTTCTTGCCTGGAAGGGAGTGTATGTGTTGAGAGAAATGATCCTTCAAGAGCATGGAGACGTGGTCCTACAGAACAGGAGATATTAGAAATACCTGAAATATCCATGAAATTTGTGTGCCTGGCAAAGTGGAGCCCTGTGGTAACACCGTGCAATTGAAGCACTGCATGTTGGTGTCTGCTAAACTTCTTAGCTGGAACCTGCAGATGCACATAGAGCCTTGATGGGACTCTTCAGATACTTTTTTTCCCTTTCAGGGATCCCTGGCTTGCTTGGGATGCTGAAGGGGTTGTAGATTAGGGTGGATGAAATAGAAAGTCTGGGACCATGTCAGGGCTGGTGCTGTATATGGGGTTAGTTAGAGTTTCTGGAAGGTTGCTTGTAAGTTCTGGGGGGTCTGTGTGGGAGAGTAGGGACTTTTTTCCCATTCCCAGGGCAACCTACCTTGGGACACCTGGAGTTCATTCCCCTGCAACCACCATCTGCTGCTCCCCTTCCTTCTTGGAGAAGTCCTTTTTCCCTCTCCAGCTCTGCTGTTGGTTATTAATTTTCAGTGTTATTTCTTTCTTTACAGAGGAGGGAATTCAACAGGGATGTCTTCCTGTCCGGAATGACAGAGGTTTTTTAAGGAATGAAAAGGCACTTGGTGCTTTTAACAGGAACATTGATGACCATCTTATAAGTAGTAACACTTCCCTCTGCTACTCCAGCAAGCCCTGTCAGATCTCAGCCTGGAAATCTTTTCCTTTAAAAGCTTGTTATTTAGTTGCTCGCTCACTTTTCCTCACTGGAGATGCAGCAGACTTAAAAAAAAAGTGGTGGCAGCCATGGCAAAGTTGCCCTGCTGAGATGTGCACGTCCCACGTGAGATGTGCTCGCATTGCTTTGGCCTTGAGGTTGCTTCCACACTTGTGTGTCCATGATGCTGTGCCGGCTGCAGCTCCTGGGTCTGGCTGCTCTGTGGTGCCTGGTGTTGGGGCGATGGGCTGGGCTGCCTTGCAGCCCCTTGTGTCCCTTCCCTGTCTCATGATGTGGATCTCTGCCTTGTTGCACGGGGAAGAAGGAGACATGAACGAAATTGGACAGGCCAGGGAGCTGAATCTATCTGGACAACACCACTTCCAGCCTTGCAGGTATGGCTCGTGCACTGTAGGTGTCAGGTTGTGTCTCCATGGTGTCCGCAGTCTGGAGCTGGACCAACTGGGCACTATGAGCACAGCCAGCTGGTGGACAGCCGCTTCCTGAGGGCTCAGTTTGCTTAGAGACCAACCGTGTAGGCTGCCACAGCGCATCCTGATTGCCTGGTGAATCTATGACTCAGGGGCAACGTGACATGTCCTGGAAGGAAGGGTTTGAGAAGTGTGCATGAAGGGAGAGGTCCCGTATTTGTGTAGTTTGGTCCAACTGCCTTTAAAGGCAACAAACTCACATCGATTTCAATGGAATCTGGATTGTAAATGAGATCATTAAACTCAGCTTTTTCTCCCCTTTTAATCAAACATGAGGCAAAATTGAAGCCTTTGTTTATTTGCTGCGATGGAGCCTAAGTGTTGGTGGGGACCTGAAGACAGAGATGCAGGTCTTAACTTGACTTAACTTGAAAATGACTTTACTACAATAATGTCATTATGTTTTATTGACCAAGCATTTCCACAAGTGGTGAAAGGGGATTATTGGGAAATTGGGATGAATGTGCACGATGTCACTTTTGAATCATATCCTGTACACTGGGAAGATGTGAGCCCCGATTAAGTGACCCACCAGGCAGAGGGGGGTTGTCTGTAGTAGCTGTGCTATTGCCTACATGGGAGCCGAGGGCTGCCGTGATGAAAGATTTTAGTGGGAAACTGCAAAGCCATATTAGAGGAAATGCTTTCAACATATCCAGATCAAGATGTATGGGGTTTTATTTCTGCCTGTGTTACGTACCCCCGGGCTCTTTTTGGCCAACTGATAGTCATTAGACAAAGCTGCATTGCTTTGCAATTTTCTTATTGCAGAGCTGTGACTTAACTGCTAACAGAATAATATTTTTCCTCATATGTAACTTATAATTTGTTGGATGTGCATTCAGCTCCTGTCGTGGATTAAACTTGCAGAGAGGTGCGCCGCTGCTCTCCCGGCACAGCCTTCAAGTGGCTGCTGAGCACAGCCAGATGCAAAGCATTAGCACAATTGCTGGCAAAGGCCTTTTCTCTTGCATTCACACTCAGCTAGGAAATGAAATACAAGATCACTGTGACATCAATAAAACATACTGTCAGCAAGATGTGCGAGTTACCTGGGAGCTGAATTCCATTTACAGGTGGCAGCGGAGTATACTTCACGCGGTTTTTTTCCCCAGGAATCGGTTTCTGTGATTGATTGTGTTACATGGATCTTGTTTCCATTTCTGGCATTTTTTAAGTCTTATAAAAGTGAGAGATATTAAACTGTGAGGTTTAGGAGAATGGTTTTCAGGCAGAAACAGTAAGACTGGAACAGATTTCCTGTGTTTGTTAATATTCAGCTGAGCTTGGCTCTTTAGGTCTAAATAGTCTGCAATGGAGGCTATTCCAGAGCTTGTTGCTCGTAGGAGAGTCTTTTGGTATATGTGTCTAAATATACCAAAATCTTTCTCATCAGAACCACCTAAATGACTTTTCACACACTTTTGTGACTATGATTGCATCAAATATGCCCAACTTCAGTGATTCTTACACACAGAAATTCCTGGTATGGTGATCATAAGACACACGTTCTGATCCTCCAAGACTAGTGAAATGACCAGTGTGAGGATCTAAGGAAGAACTCGGCGCCAGAGCGGAGAGCTGCAGAGGAATAGCCTGGCAGTAAGTAATCCTGGGTTTCTCATTTTGACAAAATTTCCCATTCAGTGTCAGAAGTGATTCTCTTGGATGTTGTCATTGCAGAGTAGTAACATATTCTAATCTTCATTTAAAATTGGTAAAGCAGAGGCATATACATCCCACTGGGAGAGGGAGAGGAGAAGAGTATGACTGAAAATCAAGTCCCTTTTATTCAGATACTTAGAATATAGTTTAAATGTCATGCTGTAGATAGTGCAAATAGAGCTAGGGTTTTTTTCTGCACTTCATCTCCTCTTTGAGACTGGTAGTGATCTCCCTCTGCCCAACACGGGCTGTCCCCAGGCAGTGTGGCAGTGGAGGACTCCGTGCCTGTGTAGCCCATGTTTCCTGCCCAGGTCTTACCCATCTCTGTCGGGGCTGCTGCCCCTGGGCAAGCACACTCTTTGTGTTTGCCTTGCAACGGCACCCGTTGCCAAACGGTTTGTGCAGCCTAATCCATGTTTGCGGCGGGATGTCACACATCCCCTAAAGTGACATCTCATCTAATTCATTTCTGGGTTTAAGCAGATTAAAAATTTATTTCACTGAGTTTCTGTTTTTGGATAAATAAAAGGAGACTCGTAGAGGAGTTTGCCGCTAAGATTTGTGTGTGTGTGCATTGAGGATTTATTTATTGGACTTCTAACCATAAACAGTTTAATGTTTTCGAATTACTGCTCAGTCTCATTTAGTTTGGTTGTGACCTTGAGCCATACATTTCCAGGGCTCTTGCTAATGGACCTTTTAAATGATGACAATGAAATACACCAGGCCATTTGATAAGGGGACCGTTGCTACATTGCATATTATTTTAATGTTATTCTACAAAATACCCATTATAATATTATTATTTTTTAACTCTGGTCTTATTTTGTCACACCAATATTGCAACAATCTACATCTAAAGTATTTCCTCATTTATGCGAAGCACATTTCTCTGCCAGGGGTAATGAAATGACCAAGCAGTGACCCTCATTTTTATGTTTCTCCTACTGTGAAGAGGAATTGAAGATGAAATGTAGAAGCTAATAGCTGTGCAGCCCCAGTGAATCTAGCAAATCTAAAGAGCCCAGCCATGGGATACATTTAAATATTAAAGCGCTTTTTATGTGCTCTAAACAATATTTGATGCAGCTCTCAGTATGCTTTAATCTGGCTAAATGGTTATTGTGTTATGTGTCCTCGCTGTAAAACTGTCTAGCTCTTTTGTGGTCAGGATACTTTTCCCCACCGCAATTTAGATTGGACGTGGATAAACACAAAGGACCATTCTCCAAAATGTGTCGTGTACAGGTTAATCCTGCATGGGGCAGGATGCTTAGAAACCATTCACATTTATTTAATACTTTCTTCCCGATGCGCATCGTGACAACTGCTTGTAGGGTACGGAGGGTGTTGGTTTTTTGAGGGGAAAAAAATAAGAGGAGCTTGACACTGTTCAGTCCCACAGGGAGAGTGGCATCCAGCAAAGTGCTTGGTGTCTTACCTTTGCCTGGCTACAGTGAGAGTTGTGTGTTTGCGTGTTTGAAATGTCTTCTTGCCAGCCTCATTGCTGAACACCAGAAAAGATTCTTCTGTTTCCTGTTGATGGGGTTTTTTTGTGGTGCAGGAGCTCCTGCTGTGCCAGCGGTCAGTGCTTGGGGCTGTTGCAGTGTGGCGGTGCCCTTGGTGAGGATGTGGCTTGCCTGCTCCCACCAAGCAGCAGCGAAGTGTTGGGGCTGAGGCGGGATGACCTTGACTTGTGGCTTTTTCTTGATTGCTGGCTTGCATAGAAACAAATGAACGCAAGCGTTGTAATTGCTTCTGTGCCTCAGTCCATTTTGGCTGGCACATCTGCTTTGGACAGCACAATGCCTGCTGAAAGCTGGCTGCTTCAGCTGATGGAGCATCTCCAGGTGGAGACGGCAGATTAGAAGTTGTTTGAATCCATCAGGACCGCGACTGGATTTCCTGCAGGTCTGTGTCTTTTGTGGAGGTTATTCCAGGCTCAAAAAGGCACAGATGGAATTATCCCTGGTTTGCAGCCTTCCTAAAGACCTCTCCAGTGTCAATTCATGACCAAGCTCAGGTTATATTGTTTTTCCAAGAGGCAGGAATAATTTCTTGCCTCCTTTCTAGCAGCTTAATTTATGTTCATGAGATGTGCAGGAATCCCTTTGCCATTGCTCTCTCTCCCAAATGTGGTTGAAATAGGCCTGTGACCTCAAAAATGAAAAGGATGCATGTAAAGCTTTGTTATTCCTTATTTCTTTAGGAAACTAAGCTAAATACAGAGAATATACATATTCTGCTTTTTTCCCTCCTAATTATTCTAAGAGAAAACTCACCACCACTTCCCCTCCTCTCCCTCCTACCCCTGAAGGAAAAATCCAACCCCCAGTGCAGAGTGGTTGTAGTAGGAATAAGAGGACAGAGTGTGTAGTAACCTCTGGGAATGGGGTTTCTGAATTATCTTGAAATCTTGAAATTACTTTAGCAATCTCCTTTAAATCCCAAGGAGGCAGTGATCCATATTGTAAACCCTTCACACGTAATTTGACACAATTAGCAAATTCTGCTTCTGAGACCATCTTGTGACTTGCACCGCTTGTGTTTCCTACGGAGGAGCTGTGGGCTGTATGGGTCCAGGCGGAGGTAAATGAATCAGCCGTGGGGGAAAGCTGATATTTTCCAGCTTACCCCGTGCCAGGATGATGTTGATTAAAGAAAGTCTAATTTATTCACTGTCAAAGGAAATGTTTCCCTGTTTATGTTCCAAAAATAAAGCAAAGCGTTGCACACAACTCCAGTACAGGTCTTCTCTGGACTCTGAGTTACTTTTGGTATAACCTGTTTTCCTTAAACAAAGCTATTTCCCAATTCCTGTAACTGACCTTCCTATCGCCGAGTCGAATGATCTTTGTCAGTGTGACTCTTTTATGATCTTGCTAATGAACTTTCCGTTTTATGCTTCTTGTCTGATTAGTAATGCCAGAGATTTAACCAAGCAGAGATAATTCATTAGTCTGAGCCACAGCTCTGAGGGCACGGTGTCAGACCTCCCTTCCCGCTCCATGGACTCCATTAGCTTCTCTGTTCTCTGAGATCTCCTCCATTTTTTTTTTCACAGGGAAAATGCAGAAATCTTCTCCGGTTGCAGATTCTTTACATATTGGTCATTCTTGAGTCATTGACAGTGAAATTCAGCGGATCATTCTGGAAACTCTTAGGCGGTGTTTTGTTTTGGGTGTTTTTTTTTTAAATCCTTATTAAGTTTCATGCAGATCAGTGGAAACAGAAAAAAACATTCATAGACTCTGACTTGCAGTGTAAAAAAATAAGTGATTAATTGCAGTTTGTGGATGCAGCTATGATTATTTATGCTACAGTTCCTTTCCTTGTTGATGTTGTTTTAATTTGCAGCCCTTAAAATTCAGAAATGAAATATTTAATGTGTTACTGAGTAAGTGTTGAAGTCAGTGTACTGTAGCGAAGGAGGGCGACTTCTACCCGAATGACTCTGTGCATGACTCAGTGTGTTGGTTTCATCTTGTGCTTCTTGCCTGCTGATCCCAGGGGAGTGTCTCCTTTCTAGAGGTGCTTTCTGGAACTGGGAAGTAGATGCTTAATGGACTGATGTACGTGCATGCTGCTGCCACGTCTGCGCTGGGTTGCTGGCCTGTCAAGCCTTTGACCATTGCTTGGCCATGCTTTTTAGACGGTTGTATCAAATTCCACATTAGAAACCTGGTTCTGCCAGGCTGGTGAACAGGCAGCCACTGTTGTGGTGGGGACTTACCTGACAAAGGGATTAAAACCATGGAAGAACAGGTCTTCCTTCCTCTGCTGGCAGGGTGGATTCCTAGGTGAAACTGGCTACAGCAGGGAGAAGAGCTGGGGGAAAGGAGGGTGGACTCACTGACAAAGCAAAGTCATGTGCAGGAGGAGTGGGAGCAATCGTAAGAGAGATATCTTGGAGTACTATAAGAAAGGCCTGTAGACCACTGTTATATGAGTGGTATGATCCATACCATTCAAATATACTCATATGGATTGTGTAACTTTTCCAGGCTGAAGCAATGGAAGACCTCTTTCATAGAACCATAGAATCATAGAATGGTTAGGGTTGGAAGGGACCTTCAAAGGTCATCTAGTCCAACCCCCCTGCAAGGAGCAGGGACATCCCTGACTAGATCAGGTTGCTCAGAGCCTCATCCGGCCTGGCCTTGAACGCTTCCAGAGACAGGGCCTCCACCACCTTTCTGGGCAACCTGTTCCAGTGTTCTATAACTCGCATCGTAAAAAAATTTTTCCTAATTTCTAATCTAAATCTACCCCCCTCTATTTTAAAACCATTACCTCTCGTCCTATCGCAACAGGCCCTACTAAACAGCCTCTCCCCATCTTTCTTGTAGGCCCCCTTGAGGTACTGGAAGACTGCTATCAGGTCTCCCCGGAGCCTCCTCTTCTGCAGGCTGAACAGCCCCAACTCTCTCAGCCTGTCCTCACAGGAGAGGCGCTCCAGCCCTTTTATCATGTTCGTGGCCCTCCTCTGGACCTTCTCCTTTCACCCCACTCTGCTCACCAGAAGTGCGTCTGCTGCTGCAGAGCAGCTGGTGTTCCAGGGAAGATCAGCTTAAGCTTCTAGGAGAAGCGGGAAAGAAATTGAGGAAAAGCGAAGCAGAACTGGACTTTGTACCAACTATACCAGAAACGCTGGGGTCGGAGCAAGTGGGACCTTGCAGGGAGCAAGTGTAGATATGGGCATGGGAGTCCTCCATGTCAGAGCCAGCAGTGACAGCCAGGTGAGTTTTCTGCTTGAAAAGCTCTCTTAAGGCAGTTTGGCTGCTGTAGTAGCTTTCTTTGGACTTTTTTTTTAGCTTTTGCCCAATTTCATAATCACTGCAAATTGGGTAGATTAATTATATCCACTCAAGTAGTATCAGATTGTGCCAATGATGATTTTAAAGAAGTGGGTGCAAGCCTGTATTCCTTGTGTACTCACATCTAGCAGAAAAAACAGTCGTCATTAATCTGTCAGTGACAGGGTCATTGCAGCAGATGAAGAGACTTAGGAGCTTCTGCACAGAATGCCACGTGCTTATTAGCTCCACAAAAGTCATACGTGCTGCAGCATGGACACTATAAAAATTGCCTCTTGCTGCTGGTTTTCCTTCCTGTGCACATCTTGCAGGTGTTAGTAGGACATGCCAGACAGTGCACGTCAGGATCTCTTGGTGATTATTTCCCCACTGCCTAACACGTGCCCTTCTCGCTTATACTGCTGTCGCTACAGAGGGTGGGCAGGATCTAATTAAAGACAAGGAGGGATGGATCTGCATATGTTGCTTGTGTTTGGGGACTGTCTGGCTCGGAGGAGTAATAATTGGCAACAGGGCCTTTCACCTCTGTGGCATGGCTTTGAATGCAGATCAGCTTAGTGACTTTTAATGTCATTACCATGTGACAGCTGTTTTTCGCGTGAAATTAGCTGGTAGTTTGAGTGCTCTTTCTACAGGAAGCCAATATCAATAATTACCACATCAAATGGTGCTATTATCACCCTTAAGAAATATATCATTTGAAGTTTAATGAACATGCTTCAAGTATACATATTGGCATGTGTTGTAACAACAATGAAATCAATATAAATCCACTTAGCTCCACAGTCAAGTATATGTATAGAAATATATGCTGGGGGTAAGTACTTGGGATACAGTAAGACACAGCAGTAGCATCTCACTGGAGGACTCTTAGCAGCTTTCTACAGCTCCTTTTGGGGTCCCGTTATTATACAGGGCGTCTAAGCTGATAACGCATTTAAAGTTAGACTGTATGACCATCTCCTAAATGTGTAAAAATGAAAGTGAAAAAGCAGCATCAACAGAAAAGGTCAAGGTAGTTCAGGGAAAAGTCCCTCTTGATAAATGACTCCCATTTCCATGGTGAGAGGTGTAAGGAGAGATATCTCTTATTAGACCAGCTGATGCAGCTGAAGGAAACAGATAAGCTTTTGGACACATGGACTCCTGTTTTTAATGTGCCAGCCCTGGATTAAGGCAGCAGCCCAGCTCTTATTAAAAACTTTTGCACTTTGCCAGCTCTAACTGGTTTGTCTCAAGAGATATGGTGCATGTCCTCCTGATTTACACCACCCATGCTGCTGGCTGTGGTCTGAACTGCAGCCATTTACAGAATGAAGTTTTGCCGCTTGTTCTGTGGGGAAAAACAATCCTGTGAGAGAACACCAGGGAAAAGTGCTGTGGTTGGAGGTTGACCTCACATTCTTTACTTGTGTCCTTTGATGCCTTTTGGAGTTCTGTTCTCCATTGCAGACCTACCAGCAGCAATAGTACAGCTGTGAACCATTGCCTCATTCCCTTACCTGAGTGGGAAGCTAAAGAAGAGGCTGAGAATGTTGACTAAATGTATTCGTGCTCTAGAGCAATGGCTCATCACAGCTAAAACCTTATGTAGAAAAGTGTTTTTTAAAAAAGAGCTTTTTGTTGCATATTCCTCCTGGACCACAGAGACAAACCACTCCAGCAGAAGAACCTGTGGTTTTGCAGGTCAGTGGCAGGGTGCAAAACCTGAGTCTGTTACTGCTGTTCCTTGTGTGGTATCATATCTTATTTATGCAAAGAACAGCAGTTCCAACAGAAGAGGCTTGCTGAGAAAGACACTGTGTCACCCCAGTCAGAGGGGTGAATATCTGACATCTTGACATTTTTCATAATATGGAATTCTTTTCTCCCAGCAAGTCCTCTTCAAGGTGATGAAGGGAAATGTTCTCAGTATGACTGTTCCTTGCTTATGATCTCTGTAGCCTTCCTACTCAGTTGATTCTGTAGACTTGCATGCAGTCTCTTCCTCCTCAAAATCTTGTAATACCTATATACTCATATACTATTATCATAACCTGTTTTCCTCAGAGTGAAAATGATTAAAAACCCCCATAATTCTGCAGTCCCCCATAATACGTAGTAGCCCCTCCTACTAGGTAATGAAACCGTTATTCACTAACAAATTAATCATGCAAGTCTGTGAAGGTCTTTTGTAAACAGATAAGGGGAGAGAGCCTCCAGGCTATCACAGAAGAGTATAATTTACATAAAATGAAGGATGTTCCCGAGATCCTGGGAAGACACAGTAATAGAGACTATCTTTCTTTACAACGACAAGAAGAGTGGCTTCTCAGGCCCAGTTTCTTGGGTGTCTCCATAAAGTGTTTTTGGAATAGCTTAGAGACATATCTGTCAGGAGTGCCAGAGTTCATGTCTCTGTCTCCTGAAGTCCCCTCCAGACCTCTCTCCTACGATTCGGTGATAGATTCACGCTTGGGCGAGTGCAGGAACCAGTCTCAACCAAAGGAGGTGGAAATGTTCCCTAACACAGGATTACACAGCTCATTGGCTAATTTGTGGTTATGGATCTCCTAGCAGAAGACTATGGAATAGATTGCAGACAGCTTCTTGCTGAAGAAAGCTACCCTAAAAGCTAAGGGGGCTTTCTTGCACTGCTGCTCTGCAATTCCTGCTCCGGGGGTCCTTTCTGCGCTGGGACTCAAACTGCAGGCTAGAAAGGAAAAGCTTCAGTAGCATGAGTGGTGACACAAAAGCTTGGGACTACCTGGTTAGCCCTTTGTATCGCCTGCTGCTGTGATCCCTGCACCGCAGTGCACTTGGGCCTTTTATCCTTTATCAGGCCTCACTGCCAGGGCTCACAAAAGAGAGGCAAGCAGGAGATGTGGTACGCTGAGAAATGCTGAGCTGTAGTATTGACCTGGGCTTCAAAATGTCTCATTTTACAGGTGAAGTACTTGATGCAGGAGTCATGAATAGAGGGATGTTTGCCATTAGGAGAACAGGAGTGGAAGCAGTGTCTTGTGTATGAGAAAATTCAGTGACCAGATTGGGAAGAAGGAACTCAGGGACACAGGTACACCGTGTCTCAGCAGGATGGTAGTCTTTTCCATTACTGCATCATGAGAGAAGCAGCCTGTCATACTCCAGATGTGTTTTATACCTTCATCACAAACCTTTCTGCGTGAAAAGCAATTCCCTCACAAATGACCCTTCATTAGCTGTGGGGTCATGTCAGAAACAACCATCAGTGTATTGCTGATGTGGCCAACGCATCTTCTGAACTCTTTGACCCTAGCAGTCAGCAGGATTTCTTTATGTGAAGCACTAATATGAAAAGCATTAGCATTAATGAAAAAGCTCTCGACCTGGTTGGTGTAAGGGGTCAGCAGAAGTTTACAGACACCTTTGACTGACATTCCTATCATGCCTGGCAGTTTGAACCTTATCTTGTTTTTCACAGGCTCTGATTAATAATATACTTCTCAAATTCTGCTACAGCCTATCAATACAGCAGGAATCCTGCAAATCTGGAAGCCATCCTAACTGCAGGGCATCACCCTTTTTGGGATTGGTGTGTCTGCTCACATTCACTCATTTACAGTTGTGTCCTCATTACCTTGCTGGAAAAAATGAAAGGGACTAGCAAATGAAGAAATCTTTTTTGAGAAACCTTGCCCTCATGCTTCTCCTGACCTGGTTAAGAATCCCTTCTATGGATGGGACAATAGTTCCCCAACATCTCTTGATCAAATACGTTCTTCCCAGAGGATGCAGTGATAGATGTTGAAGGTCCTGAACAATTCGTAGTCATTGCAAAGAGTACCTGAAAGGATGCCCGCGAATGGTTGAAGCAGGGGCTTTTGTGAAGCCCCTTTTATGAATGTCTTCTTTAAAATTAACAGTAACTTAAAGTATGTGACTGTAAATATCAACCTGATTTTTACTTAAAAACCTAGTTTCCAATTGGATCAAAGAACCATTAAATGTTGCATATAGGTAGACAGTACAGCATACTGGATCATATATAGAGTAATAGTGTACATTAACTACAGAACATGTATCGCAGGATGTTTTATTTCAGAGCCCCAGAAACATTCAGGTGCTATCTGAGCACCCCAGCTCTTCCCGGTGCTCCCAGGGATCCCAAAGGGGAGGCTCAGATACTCATGGCTGGGATCTAAAGGCTCAGTGGCCCTTAAGGGATCTCACAGCTTTCTGAGCAGGGGAGAGGACTAGAAATCATCTACATCAGCGGCAAACCAGTTTCACCTGCAGGATGAGCTGCCTGTGTCTATAAAGAGGTGGGTAAATGTAAATTGGAGTCTTGTGTCTGTTTGGGGCTCCTGGTTCTGGTCTTTACAGCAGCAGCTGAGCATATCATGTTTAATTTCTGCCACTTGCCTTATTCCAGCTCCAGCTGTAGTTCACAGCAGTGCTAAGCAGTCGGGAGTGGAAGAGCTCTCTGTAACTATTTTGTCAGCCTTACAAAAGCAGTGGGATGTGTATAGGTAGGAACAATGACGGTGGCAGTCCCAAGACAATAGTATCTTTTTGTTTCGAGTCTGGAGTGCTCTCTCCTAGCTGTCTGGCATCTCACAGAGCTGGTTATGTTTCAGAGAAAAAAAATATGTGGACGCTTGGCTGAGCTATGGGGCTAAAAGTTCATTTCAAAATAAATAGTATTTCAGCTGTCTGACTTTTTGTAGGAAATGTTTACTTACTGCAGGAAGGTGATTGTATCAGCTAGCGTGAATTTTCTGTGTGTTTAACATGCTTTACTTTGATGAGAATAATTTACTTAATTAGGTCTGTTGGTTAATTTTTCTTGCCCAGTTGAAATTTTTATTCACTTTTTTATGGTATCCAAATCCCAGCTCTGTGGAAGACATGGGGCAATAAAAAGATGGTGATTCCTGCTCACAGGTCAGTCCTATGATGGGGTCGACAGTGCATCTGGCCTGGAGTCCAGACTCCTCTGCATGATGTGTATGGGACTGATGTCTGCACCTTCAGCCTCTCACAGCACCTGCATTCAGCCCACAGGAGCTGCAGCCCTTCCAGGATCGCGTAGAGTAGGCTGGAAATGTTGAGCAACTGAAGTTTGAAGGTGGGAATGCAGAAATGGCAGGGACTCTTTGATCCTTATACCCACAGTGCCATCAGATCCCACCTTAGAGAAACAGAAGAGGCTGCCTGGAGAGACGTGTGGAATATTTCATACTCTGGTTTGGGTAAACATTAGCTTCTGTGGGAGCTGCTTTATTTCTGGATTTGTTATGTTTGGTTTGTCTTGCTGGTTTTAAATATTTGTACAAGTGACTAGAGCTATGCAAACTGTGCCTGAAGGAAATGTGAAACAGAGGATAAGAATTACTGGAGGTACCAAAATTAGTCAGTATCCTAACTAAAAATGCTACAAGAGAATCTGAAGAAATGTGGTAGAGGCACAAGGAAGTAATTATGTTCTTCTGACCTGTGGAAGTCAACATCCAGGGAATGGATTAGTCTGACAGAAAGGCTGGTGGTGACAGCCTATGTTTAAATAGGTTTATAATTTACAATGTCTTTAAAAGCACTCATTTATTTGTGTTTAGACATACCAGGAGGTAAGGAGACTGCTTGTAAAGTTACTGCTCAGACATGTTGGCTTCCGCTGCCATTCTTGTTGTCAATATTTACCTCAATTTTCTTTTTTTTTTTTGGTAAAGATTTATAAAATGTATGGTAACATTTGAAGAGCTGTGCAGATATGGTCAATACAGCCTCTATCCAGTAACCCACCACTTGAGCAGCACCTCAACTGCTCATTGCCACCACACGAGTCCGTGAAATTTAAAAATCACTCTCCTACAGTGGACGAGTTCGGGCAGTGCTGCAGGGATTAGAAATACCTCAGCTTGGGATGTGCCGCCTTACCAAACACGCAGTTTCCTACCTTCTGTATCAAATGACAGGATTACATTTACAAGTGTGATAAATCCATGTGAAAACAAGTGGATATCTTTTAAATGATTTGATTTCTTCCTGTCAGCTGCTGTACTGGAAGACAATGCTTATTAAGAAAAATATAATACTACCAAATGGAAAATGCTGCAAATCAGAGATTTCTTGATATGCAGAGAATAGCTGCTTAGAATGCAAGTATACAGAGGTCTGCCTGTGTTAAAAAAAATGGTTTATTATTGCTGCTGCCTTAACTGCTGGTTAAAAACAACTCAGCTGACAGCATTAATGGCATAAACCCATTAGAGCGAGAGAGAAATGAGGGAATAGGTTTCCTGTAACGGCATTGTTCTGTAGACAAGCACCTGAAAATGATTTTTAACTTGTTTGCTGAATAGGGAGGCATGGAGAGACCACTTTGATGTGATGCTAATAGGAGCTGGTGGCTGAATATCATCCTCTGGAAGAAAGAGGGGCAATAGCTGAGTGCCTGTGATTTTTCTGTTTTCTTTACCAGGCATAGACACTCCAAGACTTCCTACTATATGATGGAGAGCTACTTTTATCTTTTTCTTCCATACTTGTCACTCACTAGAGACATAGCCAATGGTACTTTTAACCTTTTTTTAAAGAAAGGAAGGAGGATAACAGTCAACCAGGCATTACTTTTGGGCACTGCAGAAATGAATCTCTCTGCTTCATCTCCAGTTCCTTGACCCATCAGTTCTACCAGCTCTAACTCTATTTTAATATTAATTACAATTTTCTTTGTTTGGTTGTCTCCAGACTGTTCACTGATTATGTAGAATACAAGTGGGCTGAAATCTCATCCACTAATTGGAAATATTTCCTATTGTTTCATGAAAGTTTAAAGGAAATAAAGTTAAAAGTATTCTGTAGAGGGAAGGAGAGACTTAACAGCCTGCTGTCCCCTTACAGCAGCATTTGACTCTTTCAACTCCAGTGGGAACCTCAATTCATGCACCAATATCCCCAAAGTATTAACATTTTGTGAACTGCTGCAGACATTTCTGTGAGCACCGACAAATCATAGCTGGCAAAATCAAAGCTGCTGAAACTTGCTGCCACATGAAGGCAAGATATTTTCCATCTCTGCTCTTGCAAAGCAAGAATGTCTCCTGCAGCCTCTCTGTCTCCGTAGATGAGCTGGGTTTTATTCACTAGCATACATGCAAATTTGTGTCCTAGGAAAACATGCAGGTTTTGGAAGACAGCACCCGACAGAAAGGACTATGTCTTTTGGCTCTTGCTTCCAAATGAATTTGTAAGCATGCGAAAAAAATGCCTTCGGGAGGTTTAAAAATAGTTCTCATAGCTGGAATGTTTTTGCCATATTTCTACATAACCTTATCCACTCTTACTCCCCTGTTAAACACTGCAGTGGGAGAAAAATAGCAGAAGCAGCAAGTGTTATCTGAGAACTATTTAACGTGATAGCATTACTATCTAACAGGATTTGAAACTGGTGTCTGGAAAAAATCTTAATTTTTAAAGCTTCGTGTTCTGGCAAACAGTTTGCTAGAGATTAGCACTGTAGTTATGATTAGAGCACAATCTGCAGTATTCCACAATTTTCCCTTTCATATAGCACATTATGCTAATCACACTGTATTCCATTTTTCAATAAAAGGTCAACAGTGCACTGTTTGTGCAGAATGTGCAATTTAAACTTCATGTCTGTCATTAGAGATAATCTAGGTTTGCTGTATCAAGTGAGGTTGTCATAGAAACTAGACCTGAGATCTCTGTTTACAGCCTTTGGAGAATAAACACTTTGCATTTACTTCACTGAAAAATAGACGAACAATTAAATAAGGTTTGAAAACAAAACCGTAATGGCCCAGAGAGAGATGTCATTCATCAAAAATCAATATATGTTATGCAGCTGGTAAACTCCAAGCATTCAAGCATTTGACTGACAGCAATAGCGAAATATTTCCCAGAGGAGTAAGGGAGTAACTGATAGTGTATCATAACGCCTGGAGCAGAATTAATTTAAATTTGCTAATAACTTTTGTTCCATGAATTACAACACTGAAGAAGATTTGTTTAAATTTTCCTTTATGTCAGGTAAGGCTTTTTGCATTGGTCTTTGGACATTTCTAATAGCACCAGGAGATATTTTAGCTTTTATTTTTCTGTAATATTCCGTATCTTCCACAAAAAAAAGTGTACTTATGCCAGGATTATAACAAGGTTTGCAGGCATCCTGAAAATGTCTCTGGTATCTGAAGCTTCATTAATGAGCAAAAGGGCTACGGCTTCAAGCTTAACACTGAAGTTTTAGCTTGCTCTTTCTGTGACGTGTTACTAACTTGTAGAGCTCACCTTTGTCAGGCAATGGTATTTAGTAATGTTTCAGGAAAGGATTACAGAAATATGTGGACAAAGATGGCTTCTGCTGTTATAGCACAGTAAAATCCTCACGACTATCAATCTTTTTTTCCTCAGGGTGTAATCATATTACCAGCTGGGTGTTTATGTAGGGGCTTTGTCAATGGCATAGCATTACTCTGCTGACAAGATGAATTATGCGGATTGTATGTCTTCTGAAGCATCTGAACGCTGCCTGATGTCCACATGCACATTGTCTCTTAAACCTATGAATGGGCTGTTTGTCTACCATGTCCTTAGCCACAAAGGTGCGTCCAAAACAGGTGGTCTTGTTGCCAGCTTTTGAGAAGAAAGTGAAACACAAAAATTAACCAAATCTTGAAATGCGAGAGGAAAACCAGCAAACTCACAGCTAAGGCAAGGGTGTGAAACGAGCCTGTTGTTTTCTGCTGGTGGAAGCTGTGCACAGCTCTGTGTGCTGCTATACATTTCTCTTCATTTCTTCTAGCAATGAATGTGATCTCTTGGTCCCTAAGGGCTGTTCCTGATATCTCATTTTCCTGGGAAATAAGGGGACAGCTCTACTAAGGGATGCTTGCATTGTGTTATGGCACTGGTGAATTTGGTTTTCAGGTCTATACAGAGCCCCATGTTCAAACTATAAAAGAACGACTGCAACAAGCACAGGCTGTTCTGATATTCTGGTATTTGTAAGCCTTCAAGTCCTTCGTATTTGGTGGATGTGTTTTCTAACCACTTCAGAAAAAGATGCTCAGGTAGTTCTGTAAATGCAGTTTCTCTACCTTTCCAGAGCAGAAAATCTTCCCATGCCTGATGTGTTTGCTCAGCAGCATGCACTTCCCTTCTAATTATCTGCTCTATTTGTAGTTCTTGACCTCAGCTGCATCAGTAACGTGGTAGGTCTGTGAATCAAATCTTGCCTTGTTGAACTGCCATTTGGACAATTTTTATGATACGATATAAAGTAATCTGGTATTGGCAGGAAGATAGACCTTGAAAAGCACTTTCTGTTATGCCTGTGCTAATGTTGAAACTCACAGCCCTGCCTTTGGGTGACTGGCATTGCATTGGCTGAAGTACTGAGAAAACCATTAACCATAATAAGTTGTTTATCCTGGTCTTAAGCTTCCCTTAGAGCTTTTTCTGCAAATGTGCTGCATTGGTACAGGGGCCCCAAGTCTATGGACACCTTCAAACAGAGAAGCTAAAGCAATGACAGGGGCTCATAGACAGCATCTACACTTGACTGAACAGCCTCAAAGGCTGGAAAAAGCCCGGGGGACATCTGCCAGTGTGTCTGCAGGCATGGAGCTCAGGCCACGTCAGTGAGCAGTGTGCCTGTATTCCTAGATTTGCGAATGGTGGGGGTTGCCTGCCTTTTTTGTATGTCAGGTTTTAACGGGCTCTGCATGTAACACTTCAGTTTCAGCATATCACAAAAGCTTAGGTTGGTGTGCACATTACAGACCTTTCGCCTGAGGTGGGAAACCTTTGTCTGAAAGATCTGTAGATCTAAGGTGGTTCCCCTTCGTCTTGCCTCATCTTGCAGCCAGTTTTGCAGCTGAGCTATCCAGGGGAGAATGTCTCATCTCTGGTTTTGTTCTTCGTTTCATTGGCCATATTTCTCTGTGCCAGGGCAGCTGTGCTGGAAGGCAGTGAGGGAACCTGTGCTGCTGGATTTTGCTTGCTGATGGCCATGGCTTGGGTGTAGGAGCATCGCCAGAGTGTGGAGCATGATGTGCCCTGAGCAGGCAGTGCTGTGGAGGAGGCTGGCTGCTCTTTGGCTCTCCTGCGCTCCTTTGGCCAGTACAGTCATGGGCAGTGGTGACAAACATGCAGGCAGCTATGGCTGCATCCGAGAGGGATGCAAGGAGGTAGCCTTGCCTGTTAAAGTGGAAGAAAGCATTTTCCCCTGGTGTGATCCACTTTGAGCGCTGATGGCATGTACTTTGAGGCTTAGACACTCCCTTCAAATAAGGACACACTGGCATCCTGGCCAGCTCTTTGGTCTAAGCGTGGTGATCTGAAATGCGTTTTAAATGCACTGAAGTGAATTCTGGACCCTGACGTTGTCTGTGACAAAAGTCCCATTGATTTTTTTTTTTGAAGGAGAACAGGAATTACCTCTGTACGTGCATTACATGATATGTGGCATTATCCTTCTGGCTGGAGAAACAACGACCAAGCGAGAAAGAGCATTCTCACATAGCCCGCTGCTACTAGATTTCTTTCTTTACATGAGTGGAAAAAATATGTTTAATAAAACATGCTTGGTTTGGCAGTTAGTTGAGAAGTGTGCTTTCCAAAGTCTTACTGGATAGGACTCACTTTTTGACCTCTGCTGTGGTAGGTTTTTTTGATTAGGTAAGAAAGCCTTTGCCTTTTGTAAGAAGGGAATATCTGAACAATCTTCTAGTTAGAGAGGGAATTTTGCTACTGCATTTCCCTGCAAGTATATTTTCATTTTCTTTTGAGTATCTATAGTCATGTTCTCCAGGTAAGTGATTTTCCTTGTAATTCTCTGCATAGATAAGAGCTCCATTACGCTCAGCATGAATTTTTCCATTTCCAGTTTCAGGCTGCTTCTCACTTTTATCCTTGAATTCCTCCTCTCTACTCCCTTGTATTTATAGGCTGCTGTCACCTCTTAGTCTCCAGTTTGCAAGCTTCATGCACCCTTTTCTCCATCCTCCCTTTGTGGGAAATGCCTGCCATTGCTGCTGCGGGAGGGAAGAGTGTGGGGAAAGCAGCAATTACTCAGGTTATTCTGCTGTCATTAAATGATGGAGCCAGTGTCTCCTTTCAAGAGGCAGCTTTCTCTGCACTTGGCTTGTGCTGGAAGTGAATTGTACCTAGGGACGTAGATTTTGTTGACAGCTATGAAGTCTGAGGCAGTTTTGGAAGTTATCAGTGTCTTTATAAATCTTGAAGCAAGCTTTTTTTCACAGAATGAATGAAAAATGGAGATCTGCTACAGCTTCCTTCTTTGCACACTTCTCCAGGCCTTTAGAGTGGGCTTTGCTTGAGGGACTTTATGGCCTTATCCTCCTGGTGGGAACATTTTGGTGTGGAGGCTGACGAGAACAGGGACTGCAGCATCCCAAACCTTGCACAGAGACCCCGATGGGCAGCCTGAATCTCAGCCTGTGCCCCTGTTTGAGCAGTGTCAGATGTCACGATTCACCCTGCTCCTGTTTCAGATCATGAGTGTACACGGAGGAATCGATGGAGCAATTTAATCAACTTTTCTTGAAACCTCGTGTTGAAAACATACTGCAACTTTCATGATGGAGATATTCTCCATCTCCACACAAGCTCTCCATCTCCACGGGCTCCTCGATTAGCTGGGTGATGACTACTGGTTTTGCTTTGGTGGCTCTGCCCTGGTGCCCTGCCAAGCACCTTCTTACATAGAATATAGACAGGTATAATTGTGCGTGCAAGAGCATCCTCCTTAACGGCAGTGCTGGCACCCTGCTCATGAATATTTCAAGCTTCACTCTTTTGGTAAGTGAGGAGGAGCGGATCTGGGCAGTAGCTGATGTGGCTGGGGGTGTGGGGCCGAGGTGCTGCCTGCAGGGGAGGGTTCCCCTTGGCAGAGCATCCTTGTGCGCAGGAGGCTCAGCGGTGCCTGCAGGGATGCCTGTGAAAGCCAAGGCTCTCGCTGTGATAGCCTGACGACGAAGCTTAATTACCCTCAGCGCTCAAATCTTTCCAAAAGGCTGTGATGCCTACAAAAATGGGATGATTATAATGGCTATTCTGTGAGAAGCCATGGTTAATCTATAGAGATCATACATTGCACGTGGTGATGAGTTATTTGTCACGTTTGCTGTGCCCATTTCATCATGACCTCGTCTCCCTTTGTTTGACTTTGACTCATCCTGTGTGTGCTGGGGAAGGACAGCTTTCTCCAAATCGATGTGGCACCTGCCTCTGCTCCTGGGTGCTACAGGAATAATAAAAATAAAAACTCAGTGCTTACTGACTGCTTCCCCAATTCTTGGGCTTTTCATTCAATTGTTCCAAAGTATTAAAAAAAGAATAATATTTGGATGCTGGTTTACAATATTTTTATGAAGGAGCCAACTGCACGTGGCACAGGCTGAAGTGATTTTGAAGGAATCTAAGACATAAAGTAAAATGGCAGTTGAAGATTATGACTAGAATTTACTGGAAATTTTTTTTTGGTTCAGAATTTTTTTTTTATGAGAAAACGTGTCTCCAAAAATTCTGTTTTGGAAGGACTGGGATACAATATTACAGCTTACTGCTGCCTTCCTCAGACTCAAAGATTTTAGTCAGTTTTAATTTCTGATTGTCTTGGTTTCTTTTTTTTTAATGTTTTGAATAATAAAGAAAAAAATCCATGAGGAGAGTTTCAGCCTGTCAACAGGGTTATTTTCCAGGACGAAATAATTCAGAAAGACGCTCAGTGCTTGGCAAAACTGGCATCTATGAACTGAGCAGACAACAGAGAGCTCCTGTGTGACTCCAGAGCTCAGCAGCGAAATGGTTCCACCTCCAGCTCGGGCCAGCGTATTTTGTACGGTCACTGCAGGAGAAAGAGATGGGGGAGGAGAGGGCAGAGGCTGGCGCTAATGTTTTTAATTTCTCATTTACTATCAGGCAGCACCATATGGAGCAGAATGAAGCACATAGAGGAAAGAGGGATGGATGGCATTTTTCCCTTGAGCTTCTTGTCAGGAAAGTGAATTCTCTGCAGGTAGCTTGAGCCTTGCCAGAAAAGTGACGTTTATGTGGCTGATGGTGGTGAGGACTTTTTTTTTAATTAGATGTGTGGGCTTTTGGATTTTTTGTTGTTGTTGTTCTTAATAAAATGAGTGGCATTGACTTATGCCACTCTAATATTTTCATAATGTCAGTGAATTATTTTCTTACATTATTCAGAAGTATGCTAGGCACTTGTCACAATCAAATATTATTTATTTTGAGACTCAGTAGGATGCCCAGGCATCTGAATGCCTCTAAAAGAAAAGCTGCTGCTTTGACTGATTGTGCAATGACACTTCTCCTCCCAGCTGCATCTCATAATCTCTGACTGCCAGCAGACCTGCGGTGAGCAGAGACACTTTCCTCTGCTCAACAACTCCTCCTCTGACATCTCTTCCTCCCACAGGTTTCATCACCTTTCTTCCAATGACCGCTCAAAGGCGAAAGCTTTGCACTTGCTCGAAAGCCAAGGGCTTTGAAACTGGGGGCAAGGAGGAGAGGAGCCTGCCAGAAAAGTGATGCCCTTGATGATCTTGTGTTGTAACTTCTGCGCAGAAGGCGCTTTAGCACTTGTGGGAGCTCTGAGCTCCTCTGTAGCACTAGGAAGGCACAAAAGATGCGGGTATGAGTAAAGCCTTAGACAAGCTTTCCAATAAAATGTCTCCAGAGAGCTGCTTTGGAGCTGTGACATCCTGCAACTAAAGTTATGCCTGGTCTGTGTGAACCAGGCTGCTTTGTGTCGGCAGGGAGGCCCTTGGCAGAAAGCCCCTCTAGTCCCTGGATGATGAGACCAAAAATTGTGTTTGTGTGCATGTTTAGACCCACAGCGCACGCCCAGCTCTCCCATGACTCTGCTAGCAGGGCGCCTCTCGAGTCCCAGGGAGCAGATAAATCTATTGGCACGGCTCCTTCAGCTCTCCTCCAGCCTCACACGCCCTCGGCTCAGCGTGCTGCAAATTTAAATGATTTAGAAAGCATTATTTGCCAGCTTCCCTCTTTAATAGAGGTTACTGTATCTTCCATCTATTCCTTGTTCTGAGGTCATTGTTTCATATCTGTAAGGCTATGACCTCATGACTCCGGCTCTTAATTGTGTTTTAGGACTACTTTCCTTATCCATAATGGATGTGCAGTGCAGTCAGAAATGAAAAGTAATATTTGTAAAATATTGGGTTGTGTTTAGCTCAAAAAAACCCCTCAACCCTCTCTAATGAATGTGACTTACAGCTCCATTGACAAAAGATATGCATGCACATGTCAAAAATGTTCTTCTTGGTATGGTTTAGAAATGGAGAGGTACTTGATCTCCAAATATTGATCTACTTTTGGAAGTTTTACCTTCGATAATCCATTCTCAAATGCCTCACCATATTCTTTCTGAAGGTAAATAGACATTGAAAACAGGCTATTGTGCGCTGGGGGTCTTGGCTGTCTTGTGTATTCAGGTCCTTCAAGCAGCAGCAGATATTTGAAAAAGCCTTTTAATGGAGAGGTGGTAAAGTGCTGTGATTGCTTTCAAGCTTCTGCTCCCCCCATGCAGTCTCTGTAAACCTAAAAGAAGTGTCGATAGTCCTCAGTGAGAGATAGTGGAGGAGTGTCTGGTGCTCCTTATGGGTATGGTCTGGGGGAAATCAGTACAAAAAAATCTAGGAAAAAGCCTGGCATTGGTACCGATCCTTCCCTGGTTGGCCTTGCACCACTTGACAAGACACAGTTCTCATCCATTATGTTATTGAGACTCCCCTGCAGAGCCCAGCACCTGCCTTGGTCATGGCATGGTAGAACACTGGGACAGGTTGCCCAGAGAGGTGGTGGATGCCCCATCCCTGGAAACATTCAAGGCTGGGTTGGACGGGGCTCTGAGCAACCTGATCTCGTTGGAGAAGTCCCTGCTCCTTGCAGGGAGGTTGGACTGGATGGGCTTTAAAGGTCCCTTCCAACCCTAATGATTCTATGATTCTATGATTTGAGACTTTTCTGACTCCTCGCACTGTGTGATTAATTGCTGGTGCAGGGAGGGGACGTGAGGGCCCACGTCTTGCGGCCCCAGTCATAGGTCACCATCCCGAAGCAGGCAGTAGCTGATGTGCTTGGATATTAAACATGTGGAAAGCTACTGTCAAGCAGCATATACATGGATTTCTTACCTCTCGCTGGTGGCTGTCTCTTCATGTTTATGCATTGCGTTCTGGAGTTGGGCGTAAGGAACTTGTTTTCCTTTGCTAGAGAAATGTGTACAGAGGAGACTGATCAAAGCTGAAGACTCGGATTCAGGGTTTTTGACTTGCCTTCCCTTTGAGTTGACTATTCAGTATCTTATTTTTTTAATGCCTGCATTGCAAAGCGGATGTAGTACCTGAGGTAAAGCAGTGCGGTGGGTCGTGGTGCTCTACAGGGACGTGCTCAGGTAGCACACACCAGGGCACCTGATGTGCCTGTTTTTGAAGGTGAGGGAAACCTGAACTGAATCACTGAATGTTTGCCAATGCAAATTCCTTAAATCTGCTGGGAAGTGTTTAGCATACTTGCTCAAACTCTCAAACTTCCAAATTTGTACAGAAGAAAGGCTTGTTTGGACTCGTTGGTAATCTGTGAGAGCTGCTCACCTCCCATGTCTGGCTGGCAGCCTTCCCAGGTGGTGCATCCAGGTCCTGAGGCCGCGGTCACCATCATGTCACCTCGAGGAAAGGACCTGCGGTGTGCACAACACTCACAAGAGCAAGGGAGGAGATTGGAACGAGGCTTTCAAGGGACTGAAGAGAAAGTAGGTAGGTGACCTTAAACTGCAAGGATCTTTCCCCTGTTTCTAATCTGAACCTTGCTGGAAAATGATTCTCTTCTGCTGGTTGCTCAATGGCCTGTGTGAAACATAATTGACAGATTTAGCTGTGGCATTGCCAAGTCTTCAGGCTCCCTGTGAGTAACACAATTCTGGCCCCTGCTGCGTAGAGCCTCTCTTGCTGTAACGCGAGGCATTGCTTACTTGCTGTGATATTTTGGGGGAGGAAGGCAGTTTTCTACCGCACACAATGACTCACAGCTGAGAGAAACACAAAGCCACAAGCTCATGGGCTAAGTTTAGTCCGTTGTTTAGCTTGCTGTGTGCGTCTCATGAGACCACTTTAATACAATTTATATTAACATTTGTCCTTCATTAAGATAGCATTGTGGGTTTTTGCATAATGTAAGGTTATGCCAGATGATGTTAGGAATGGGCTGCAGGAACCAGAATCATCCCACCTCGCCATAGGTGCCTGAATGAGGTGGTCTCTTAAGGGCTCTTTGTAGTCAGAGGAAAGGGGCATTTATGCATTGAGAGGGTGACAGCTTTGGGGTCTGCAGAAGGACATCTGGGTCTGCATTGTCAATGGGGAGAGAGAAGGGTGACAATGCTCCTAACTTTGGATTCTGGGTGATGAATCTGAAGTTCTGACATTCAAAGCCAGGTTGGACGGGGCTCTGAGCAACCTGATCTGGTTGGAGATGTCCCTGCTCCTTGCAGGGGGGTTGGAGTGGATGGCCTTTGAATGTCCCTTCCAGCCCTAACTGTTCAATGATTCTAAAGCCCACTAAAGCAACAGGTAACGAGAGGGGAAGTGCATTTGCTTTGTGAAGTCTCAAAAGATCTTTGAGTGCTAGAAGAGGTGGCTGAGGAGGCAAAATGGTCCTGAAGAGCGATCAGTGAAGTCCAGCCCTACGGAGCACTGGGTGAAGCCCTTCATTCCCACCTGCTCGTTGACATCTTCCTCTTCTTCCTCTTCCCAAGGCAGCCGACACAAGGCAAGTTGAAGGGACAGCGTTTTTCCACAGATGCTGCTGTACTGATTGCTTAATTTAGCGGCCGCTTTGGCAATTCCTCAGTGCCCAAAGCTGTCGAAAGAAGCCTCCGTGAGGTGAGGGGAAAAACCAAACAAGTCAAAGGCTTCATTAGGGAACCGGTCCATCGGTTGCAGCTGGGGGCGAAAGATGAAGCCCTTTGCTTTCCTGGGGCTTTAGCAGGTTTTCCTGTCTTGTATCCTTTGCATTCGCCTCACCTTGGAGTTGTTGCTGTTGACCCTGGTGTGGCTGCCACACAAGCATAAATTGGATGCGAGCTAATTAACTGTCAAAACCCAGGGCAAAAGACAATAAACCCCTGCTTCACCTCCTGGTGGGTTTTAGTCTTTTCTCTTTGATGTGACAGCTTGTCCTCCATTCCTTTCGCAAACAACTTGCCATTGCAGAGGAAACGCAATACAGCAAGGGAATCACTTATCACCAGTGACAGCAAATAAACATGAAAAATGGGCTTTGAAATACTAAAGGACAATGATCAGAAAGGTTTCTTCTTTCATCCTAAATCATGATGTTTAGCACTCAGCTGTAGTATTGTAAGTTATTTATAAATGTCTCAGCTTGTTAGGAAATATCTGTTTTTATATAGAGATAAATAATGTTTTTAATCAGATGATGAATGTACAAGTTCTGCATGGGGAGGGGGGAATGGGGAGAAACCAACCCAGACTCAGTGTAATGTCCTCGTTTTCACGGGGAGGCACCTAACCAATGACAATATTGCCAAGTGACATTTGCTCCTAGGCATGTGTAAAACAAACATGTTTATATTGCAGGAAAGCTAATCAAAATTTCTGATGGAACAATTTTCTGTCAGAAAATGCAGTTTCATCAAAATCACAATGTCTTACTGAGAGGTGTCAATCACAGATATTTTCAACTGAGGAACATTTTTGTTTTGCTTTGGTAAGGTAAAATCCTTGTTTCCTTGTTTGTTTGGATTCTTCACATAAAATGTTGATACACTTTAGCAGGATTTAATTTGTTACATTGCTTTGACATTCTCAAAACAAAATGCTTAAATGTATCAATACGGATGGGTTCAAAATGGGATTTTTTTTGGATTGTCACTTCATGAGAAATTTTAGATTTTTTTTTTGGTTCTGATTCAGTGTAAAAACATGCCAAAATGTCTGTTTCTTATATGACAGAAATTCTGTTTTTCACTCAACTCTAATTATAGCATTTGAATTTTGAAATTCAAAGAAGCAGAGAGAAACAGAAGGCAGGAAAAAGATGTGTTAAAGTCACTTTTTTTTTTCTCCCCACATAGACCCATGAATCAGCTTTGGCAAACACAGGATTTTCCAGTGTTCTTATTGGAATTGGAATATTGCATATTATTATTTCCATGCCACTGTGGGCACGTTCCTAACCAGGACCTGTGGGGATGTATTTCTTCTGGGAAAGCTCAGTCCCTGCACCTGAATGCTGGGTGCAACCTCCTCATCCCACCAAAGCAATTTTTTTGTTGGTGGATTCTCATTTTTGCTGCTTGTGAGGATCTTGGGTAATTTTCCTGCTTGAGTGTTTAGAAATAAGGGAAGCTGCTGTTCTCTGCAGGCTCTGGAGTATCCTGCTGACTTGAGGGACTGGATTAAGGAGTTTCAGGGTCCTCTGTACAGTAAAGCAGCTGTGCAGAGCTGCTTACCACAGCTCCAGCACTGGGAGGGCTGGGAAGGCAGCAGAAGGCTGCTGTACCTAAAATGAACGACCTCCCCGAACAGCAGTAACGGTGCATCTGCTGTGCTAGCAGCTTTTATTTAAAAACAATTCCCAAGTCTTCCACATACTGTTTAACAGTGCGAGCATGCTTGTGTGTGATCTGTTTTCTTTACAAAGAAGTTGTAACGCACTTTGAAGCAGTCTGTGAACCGTTCTAAGCTCATATATGTAAGTTTTGGTTCATCTTCCTCTAAGGTTAATAGGCGTCATACCTTTGGAAATCTTTCTTGAAATAGAAAACTTTACCTTTTTGTAAACACATAGGCAAAATGGAAATGCAGAAAAAGCCAGGTTGGAAATAAGACTGTAATATTGTCTCAGCACCCCCTTGCCGCTGCACACACTTTGGGGTTATTTCAGCTCTTTTGAGGTTAGGGCTAGAAAGTCTTTAAGGGGGAATGTAAATCATACTGGACATGAGGCTTTTGACAAATGCCATGAACCCAGATTTACACCATATAGGATGATTTGGGTATTTGAAAATAAAATTATCTGCAGCAAAGGCATTCTTTTACTTGATTACAGGATTTTGACAGGTTTTACTCCAAGAAGAAAATAATGTCACCAAGTTGTTGCAAGCCAGCCTGACTAGGAACTTGTTCATACTCTCCTTTTGCACACTATTTTGAATTATACTGTAGTAAATTTGAGACAGTGCTACTGAGTTCACTGGGAAGTGACTTTGGATTTACACGGGTGGAATTAAAACGTGATTTGGCCTGCTGCATTTGGATTTGTGGCTGATTTAGACACCTGGCAGGAGTGCAGGTGTGAACACTATTTGCTAATCTGAACTACCAGAAAAGGGAGCCCAAACTAGGTAATGACATTGGGGAGGTGATAAGATGATGAAAAGGGAAAGCTGCTCCTCGAAACCAACCTTTAATGGTATATAGATGTTTTCATAGGTGCATAAACGAGGTGGCTCCTTGCATGACCTTTGGCACTTACTATAAATGTCTTTGGCCATCTTGACATTGCGCAACCCATGACACTGTCCTTCTCCACGCCATAAAAGGTTCTGATTTGCTTTTGTTTTTGGGATTTGTTTTGCTTTTGAGGGAGGGAGGAAGACAGTATTTCACTGTGGTGAAAGAAGGAGGGAACTGTGCATACATGGGTCTTCAGATGTGATTTTGTTTGGCTTCTGTGTGGTTTTCAGATGGATGGAGGAAATGAACTTGGATTGCAAATGGATCACAGTGTGCTAAACTGGCTGGCTGGGAGCCCCTTCTGAAAGAAGCACTCCAGCCTGGAACAGCTTCATAAGGAGCATGTGTTCGAGTACGGGGAAATAATCCTGCAGCAGTGACAAGCTCAGCAACTTTTGCACTGTCTTGTAAGGAAGGGGGTCGTGGTGGCACTTTGAGAAATTCGGGCATTGATGGTGGGAGGTGTCCGGGTCGGTGGGATGTGGAGGCTGCTTGATAAGCCTTGAAGGCTGATGTCCTGTTTCAGGGAACTGCAATTGTTAGAAATCAGGCTTGTCCGAATCTTGTAGGCTTTGCTGGCTCCTTCAGGGAGACTTTTGGTAGCGCACGGCTATTAAATGCAGAGAGTGACTCTGACTCCCAAACAGAAGAGAGTGACAAGAAGGCACAGTAACAGACTGCGGGGGCAAAGGCGTGCCCTGGTAAAAGATTCCTTTAGCTGAGTTGGAGTTGTGTTAAGTTCTTCCCTAAGGGCGAATACTTGATTTTATTTATGGCTCCTGAGTTGGAAGAAAGCCTTCATTTTAGAAAGGTTTCAGAATTATTTCTCTTCTCTCTCCCACTTTTTTATTTAACTAGCTGTGGCGCTGAGTATTGCTTCACATGATAAAACCACTCTGTTTCAGAAATCAGAAAATAAATCAATCTCATAATAAACCAAACTATCCTCCCAGTTCTTGGTTTCTGAATCAAGTAGCTGTGGAAATGTTTATACCTCAGGCCTTTTAAAATTCCCAGCACTGCAGTATTCCCCTCCACATAGTCCCTATGTTAGGCCCAAGCCTTTTAAAACATTTATTTTCTGAAGATAACCAAAGAGGTTTTGTGCCCCAAACCTTCATGGTCCAACACTGCTTACAACTTCAGTTACAGGATAACCATGACAGGTAAAATTCCCCAGTATGACTAAAATTGGGAGGGACTCTAATCTTAAATGAGTCAGGAGAAATGCTGGGTTTTTTTTCCAGTTAGTGCTGACAAATTATAGGCTCTTTGGGTACCAAGGCAATGTCAGGAATCACAAGGGGCTGTCCACAGTGACTTGCAGCTGCCGTCCCGCTGGAAGGAAGGAGGTTATTTGGTTTTTCAGGTGACTGAGGCTATTTTAAGGCAGTGCAGGTTAGGCTTTGAAGCCAGCACTGCTGCTGCAGATCCAGCGCCTTGTCATTGCCGTTTGCTCTGCCGTGTCTCTTTGTGCTGCCACCTTCTTCGGCTGTTGAGGGGCTCCTCTTCCAAGCGCTGGCCTCCGCCTTTGTGTGCGCTGATACAAACTGAGCGTGAGGACCAGACAAGACAATGGTGATAAGTAATGTTGTAAATAGGAAATATTGAGGTAGCTGTGTGTTGCTGTTAAAATGGGCTGAAAAAGGGAGTGGGACTCCTTTGGGGCACTTAGGTGACCTAATGGTCAAGTGCATCTGACAGAATCGAGCAGGAGAAGTCTCCTCTTCCTCACAGCTCCTGGGGGTTTGCATCAGGTCTGCTTTTGGCTTTTCTTCAACTCAAAGCCTGCATGCCCCTGCCAGGCAGCTCCTGTTTTTGGTCCACATGGGAAGTACAGATCCTCCTGTGTTATTTCTCATACCACCCTGGTGTTCTTGCATTTGGCTTGGTTGCATGCACATCGAGCAGTGTTTGAGCTGCAGACTGATGTTAATCATTCAGTTGAACTGAGTTAAGATCTTTGCCTTCCATGTCCTTGTGCAATATGGCCCATCAAGCTGGGGTGACCCATTTAACTGTTTCTAGCCCTGCTGAAAAGCAGAAAACTTAAATCTGCCCCTTCCTTCCCCCGCCAGCTCCCCTTTCCCCGCTGACCCTCCTATTGTTTCCTACTGAGAGCAAATAGGTAGCATAACCGTGTCCGTGGTTAACGATTTCTACCTCTGCATTGTGCCGTGAGAGTCATGTCTGTACTTAGAAACACCAGCAGAAAGCTTCAAATGGGCATAACATAGATGAGGGCAGAGCTGGAGAAATCTTGTTTTACATTCTTCCCTCCCCCCTCACCAGCATCAGTAACGCGAGGAGCCCAAGGGAGTGAGCTGCCGGGCAGGTTTTGCCTTTCCTCCTCTCTCTCAAGCAGCTTTTAAAGTCCAAGGGGACATTCTCAAGACACTGATTTGTGCTCAGTTTTGCCAGATTCCCACAAATAGCTCCCCTGACCTAAGCCTGCTTTGTATGTCTGCCATCAGCCCAGCCAGAATCCCAAAGCGTTGGTTCCCTTCGATAGCGTTCAGCCTGCTTGGCCTCCTCTTCCGATGACTCCCATCCCAGCGCTGCAGGAGGGGGCTGGTGGTCCAGCACCTCACGTGGAGCGAGCCACAGAGGTTCAGCAACGAGCTGACGAATACAGGATGGACCAGTGATCCGGGGTCTGCGCTCTGCACAGTAACATACCCGTAAGGAGCAGCACACCAGTCTGATTATCCGGTGGCTTCCCTGATGACCTCTATTCAAGACTCCTCTCACTCTTTGGGAAATGATTATTTTTGTTTCTGCTCAAGCTCATCTCTGAACCAGCCTTTGCGGCTGTCTAAGGTTTAGCTTTCTGCACCATTTATTTGTTGTCTGTTCCCACTTAAATTGCCAGTCTCGATGCCATATGGCTCACTTAATAGATAAATAAGCCAGTCTATGTGGTGTAAATATTTCCTTACAAGTTAGACTGCAGATGAGGAAGTTGTTATTTCAACGGAAGAAATTGAGTTTTTAAAGTGAGACTAATAAAAAAAAAAGTCTAGTTCAATACTGCTCTAAAGGACTTCACCCTGAAGCTTTTGAATGCTTGATACATCCTTTTTAATTTTTTTTTTTTTTTAAAAAACAAACTAGATTTTTAATTACTGTAGCAATGTTTAAACTTGCCCTTTGGTAAGACTCTCTAAGATCTATTGGGATGTTATAAATGGCAACAAAAGGCCCAGCTCTCTTTTCAGGCAGTGGATATAGCATTAAAAATGTCAGGTTTAAGAGTACTAAGATTATGTGATATAAATGGCATAATGGAAAATTCTAGGCAACTTGCAGCGCGTTTACTGCCGTACAGCCGAATACCCTCAGTTCAAAGCTTAACAAAGCCGAAAAAGCTAAAACAACAACCACCCCTCTTTCCCATGAATGTGCTCTGGGAACAGCGTGTAGCTTATTAAATTATTACAGACACTATAAAAGGATGTATCTCAAAGCTCATCTCTCAGATGTACTTGCCTGAATGTGTACGTTGAGTTAACTTGCTGGCAGGTTTGCCAAGAAAAGCTTATGGGGTGGATAGGAGCATCCTGATGCTTACTGCCCTTAAAGCACTCTGAGGATAACATGCCCCTATCCTTTTCTTGAACCCTGCCCTTTCCACAGACCGCTTTAACCTGGCTCTGGGAACAGTTGTGAGAACAGAACTGGTGCTGAGGAGTCAAAGGGGGAAGAAAAATTTCAGGAGGGAGTAGATGGGTTACAAACTTCGGTCAAGATCCAGGTCAGATACACGAACATATTTAAGTGTTGTTTTAAAAACATGTATTAATGCTCTACCATCTTCCAGAGCTGTTAATTTTATTTTTTTATTTGTTTTGTTTTATTTAAGAAATTTCCAAGGTATTAATGATTCAACTCTGATGTGGTCTCACAGCACCACTGGGCAGGCAGTGGTGGTGAGCAGGGGGTAAATCAGAGGGCTTCCCCCCACGATAGCACTGCATTACGGAGAGGGAACATAAGGGAAGTAATATTCAGACCAATCAAAGAGAAGATCAAAGTTGAGCTATTTGTGAAACGTGATGTAGCCTTAGGTGAGTTGCTAACTTCTCAGTGCTTGGAGAAGTTCTAGCTCTTCTCTAATGGAAGAAATTGTTCCTGGCATTGGATGGTAATGGTCTTGTGAGGGGAATACTGGAGCTCACAAATATGAGGAGCATCTGTTGACAGTCCAACTCTTGTGCATTTTGGGGCCTTTGAAATTTAGGCTTCTAGTTCAACTGTTGGCTTCTGAAGATAAACTCTCTGGCTGAGGCAGGCAGAGAATGCTTCCGGCGAGAAGTGGCTGGAACTTTGAGAGAGATGCAGCCATGTGCTGCTAGGGTGGACTATTGAGGCATGGGTTTATCTTGTTTGAACAGGACATGCAGCTGTTTTGGGTTCCTTGGGGTTTAGCCACGCAGGATTTTGCCACTTAGTGTGAGCAGTGAGTGCTGAGAAATGAGGATCTTGGCAGGTGGCTGGGGCTGTGTTTGCAGCTGAGTTACTGACCTGATACTGTCTGTGCCCTGTCTGGTGTTGGACAGGCTGAAATTAGTGCCAGTTTTATCATCTTTTGTTCCTTCCTCTGGGCACATGCAGCTTCCAAGCACTGCTGGTACAAGTAATGCCCGGTTTTGAAAGCGAATGTCCCAGAGGCTGTGCTCGCTGGCAGGGAGCCGGCTTCCCTGTTGGGGTTGGTGAGCCAGGACTGCTTGGTGTAGCTCCGCGGTCCCTGCACAAGCTGGGAACGTGCACTCCTGACACCGAATTCCTGGCCTTGTTTCAGTTGCAGAATTAAAAGCACAGTGGTGGGGAGGAAGAGTCCATTTCTCAACACATCATCGGTCACAAAGGAGAGCTGGGTTCCCAAGAGGATCCCTGTCACCTGGAGAAGAAGATAGCGAGGACATGCCTTATCAGAAATCCCAACATTGTGTTTCTTCCAGGCTGGTTGCCTTTTCTTCTCCTGAAGCCTGAAGACGTTTGAGTAACACCCTGGTGTGCTGTGTCAACTGCAACATTTCACTGTTGCTGTTGCTGTGGCATGCAAGGCTGGTCAACTACCTTCTCTCTAAACTTCTGCTTCTTTGAAATTTTCTCTTTCTCTAACAATCTGATTTACTTTGCCACGAGGGATTTCCCCATATCATTTTGCAATAATTTTTGAACCTAAAAGCAATGTCTGCAAGATATTTGTCTGACCTCCATAGAGCCCAGTAGCCATTTCACAGCATCTCCCGTAACCTGGAGTGTTGGTGGAGCTCCCACTGCACTGTTTGCAACTCAGAGGGTCTCCAGGTTGGATAAAGAGCGTAGCAAATGAATACTTTTGTACTCAGTGTCATATGTGCTTGGAATGATCTGCTGGCAGAAATTTAATTTTGTTTCCAGTAATTTGAGGTTATAGATAGGATTACATCTTCCAGTCAGAGGGAGACATTAATCAAGAAATAGGCCTCTTAATCCTCCTTTCAATTTTAATGAAACACTGTAAAAATGCCTTTCACCGGGGGATGTCAAGTATCAGTTGTGCTTTGATTAACATGCTTTTCTGACAGGTTTACTGTTGTACCATGTACTAAGTTATTCAGCAACATAATTTAAGCTGTCTGTCAAGGGAAAACAAGTACAGGGAGAGCATTATTTTCTCATTGGAGTTGCAATAGCAGAGTTGTGTATCTACAAACATTTTTTTTTTAAATGCTGGTTACTCCACACCCGTTGTGACATTTTTAACCTTCAGAATAAATTGGGAAAGGCTGGACGTGACACAAACCACACTGTCCCCTGAATGGCAATTAGGAGAGAGATAAGAAATCGGAAATGTTGTTGCAGCTGATACAAGCTAAGCACTTGCCTTTCTCACAGCAAAGTGGAACTTGAACCAACTCTGCTGAAGTATAATGGGTGTAAATCTGGGGCAATTCAGAGGAGCATTGGGCCCTGAATCTCTAAGCCTCTCTTCTTTTCTCCTCTCCCCTTTCTGAAGTCAAAACACATTTTCAGCGGAGGTCTTGTGGTTTGAGTTGCATTTGCCTTCTTATCTGCTCAGTTCTTTCTAATGGGGCTTGATTATATTTGATATGAACTTCCTTGTGGCTGGAAGCCAGCACCAGACAGACTATTCTCTCTCCTCGCTGCTGAAACCTGACAGGGGGATGCCAAGCTGTTTCATGGGAGCTGGTTTATTTTTAGAGAGTTTTTTTTCATGCCTCTTTAAAAATTGACCTCTTGAAAAATAATGACTCCAAATCACCTCAAGGTAGAACATAGCTGGAGTCTGGAGTCTTCCATGCAAATGCAGCCTCTTCCAGCTAATATGGCACAAAACCCTGTAGGCTGCCCTCACCAACTTGACACCCACCAAGCTGTAACAGCTCAGTTAACTGGGAGAAGTTTTCTACCTGAGTGGGTGCAATCGCACTCTCCAACCTCACGATATGGATAAAAAGCTTCCCAGGGCACTGTCTCGTGTGTTGGCTGCTCTGTGGACACAAGAAATCACTTACAGCATGGTCTTTTCCCTTTGCAAAGTTTATAAGTGAACTCTCAGTCTAATTCTGATGACTAATTGTCCCCAGGAGCCCGTGGCACCACACACCTTGCTTGGCTTGCTGAAGGGAAGGGCTGGTGGGGTTGCAGTGTCTTGAAGCGAGGGAGTTGGATGGAATGGCAGGTCTTGCAGGCAATCTCTGCAGAAGTGGCCAGTCTTCTCTGAATGGTGGTATTTTTCTCTGTGGGGAAAGGATATCTTGCTGGGGTGCACCTGTGTCTCCTTTCAGCAGAGTCCCCACACTGCTGGCCAGCCTGAGTTTTGCAGGAAGGAAGGCTGGGGCGCGTTCTTGCCTGTCGCATTGCCTATGGCGCTGTGACCCGCTCAGGTCCCCAACCTCTACCTCCCTCTGCTAATCTGCCAGGGTGCTCTGTACATCCTGGTGACCTGAGAAGATGTTGAGGAGCCATTTGTAACATCTTAATGACCATATTAACACCTCTAATTGTAAATGACGGGGCAATTAGTCTCAGCATAGCAGCCTGAACAATTATGTTTGCCCTGCTAAAGTGACAGAATATTCATTAATGTAATAAGAAAAGAAAAATTGTCTCCTTGGGATTTGTCCCTCTGAGGAGAGTGGCCTGGCTGTTTGTCTGCTTTCAGTTTCTTTAAAAAAATGGAAGTTTAGGTGCAACTTTTGCCAGTAATGCTCAGCTGTCAAACCTATATATTCCATGAAACACTTATGACAAGTGTGTCTCTGCTCTGCCTCTGGCTTGAATCAGAAGGAAGAAGTCTAAGAGTGAGAAAGTGAATCAATCTCTATTTTCTCAAGGCCAAAGAGTCTTGGAGCCCCTTAGCTGAGTCCCAAAACGAGGAGAGGGAACCCACTGAGGTAACCAAGGTGCATATATTTAGGGTCAGAAGCTGCACTGGAGGTTGTGCCAGGTCTGAAAGCTTCTTAGTATTTATACTTTTGTGCTTGAGGTCTCATCTAAAAGCAGAGTTGTTTTTCTGGAGGAGACTGTTTCAGTAGAGGCAATCCCAGCTTTGAAGACCTTGCTGTCTTCCCCAAGACAGACAAAACCTGAGGCAACAGAGAGTACGAAGGGACTATGACTGATGGTGTGTTATATTTCTGACTCTCTCCATTAGATTTCTCTGCTATTAGGTAAGTAAAAGCAGATGTGGTTTGATTTTCGCCATGAGACGGTGTTATTCCTTTCAGTGGAAGCTGCAAAATAGTGGGTCTGCCTTCAGTCACTGCAAGAAATGGGTCTGAAACCTTGAAACTAGCTTTCTTTAACACATTGGTTCGGTTAATTGCTTGCTTTCTCTTTCCCAGTTGACATGGAACAAGGAGTAATTTTCCAGGGATGTCTTACCTGGTATTTTCATCATGGATCTGACAGACCCCGTGGGATCTCTTTGGAGCTGGGTGTTTGCTCAAGGTATCACAGTGGGACTTTGGGTGAAGGGCAGCCCTAAAGGCAACTTCATCTTCCTAAACATGTTGGTGTGGTATTGCTGTCAAACAACTTGCATGGTGAAGCTAGGATCTCTTTAAATAAGCTTTTATAAGCTTTTTTATTTTATTGTCTTAACCAATGAACATCCTGGTACCTTGGATGAGGTGGCTCTGGATTTTTTTTAATATAAATGCATCTGAAATCTGACTAGTGAGTTGTCATTGTTTCAAAAATAGCTTCACTCCTAAGTGAAAGCTGTCATTGCAGATGTGTCTTAGCTCAGTGGAAACATCAGGACTGCATTTGGGACTGCAGGATCATGACATCTTTTTAAGCACAGTGGGAGACAGATGGGTGAGCTGCCAACTTGATGCAAAACCACTAAGAACAAATGAGCTTTGTAAAAATAGAACAATTGCATTTGGAAGGAGAGTTGGAGGGGGGTGAAGCTGAGAGGGAAATAATTCTCCCATGATTCTATCCTAGTTTTTATATTTAACAAAACATGTTGCAACATTGTCTTCGTTAGCAATGAAGTGACAAACTGGAGTGCTTCCAAAATGGCTGGCTCCAAAGTGCTTTCATGTTGACCCAAAATGTCAGCTGCTATTATGTTCTGCTGACCACTGATTGTTTCCAGAGTAGCGTTTTCTTCTGTGAAATGAATGAAGTTTCATCTCAGTGATCTCAGTGTCTCCTGGTGTTTGTGAAGTACAATAGTAATGGGAAATGATAGTGCCTTTATTTCAAACCACTTCTCAGTTCAGGTGAAATGAATTGTTAATCTTGGAGTTATTTACACTGTGAGAGTATGTTTTGTGCAAGAACTTTGTATTTACTCGTCTAGAAGATCCTCTGCTTCTTCTTATAGCCAGCCAACCAAGGTGGTAAGTACCTCTAATTTATTTCCCTACCTTCACATACAGAGAGTTGGACTTTGACATAGCGATGTTGATATTACACCCTGCAGGTAAGCTGTTATTTTTTCCATGGAGCTGTGCAAAAAACCACGAATATGGAGAAATTATACTTCTGGTAGCAGTAGTCTTAAGTTCTGTGATCAGGTTTCTAATAATATAATGGAAAGTGTGTTTTGTTTAGTGGTTTGGTTTTTTATAATCCTCTACAAGACAGGAGAATGTTCAGGTAATATTTTATTTCACATAACGCTGGCTTACATTATGTGAAAACCTCTTGGTCTTTCATTATCAGGGAATTGAACTGGTGATCTATAAGGTCTTTTCCATCCTTCTCTTCTCAAAACCTCTGCAACATAATTTATTCATACTCGTATACTCTATTTTTTTTTTTGTAGTTATCACTTGAAAAGGACTCTCCCATGCAAAAGTGAAGGAAGTAGGTGTCTCTTTTTCGAAAAGATAAATGGGTCTTTTATCTACTAAAGACCAGAATGAATTAGACTGACCAAATGAACCACTGGATCTGTTCTTGTAAAGTAATAGCAACTAAATGATCTGTAAAATGTAGGAAAACTCTTAGTGGTTTTTTTCAGAGACAGATATTTCCTCTGCTGGAAAAATCCCAGCTGCTGGGTTGGGCAGAATTTGATTGCCTTAGTTGGTTTCTGCGATAATTGGGCTCGAAGAGGAAATATGTTTGAAAGTGGTGGAAGTGTGCAACCTTGGTAAAGTATTACTTGGGTGAATAAGAATCTAACCCTTACGTCTCTACTAAACAGCATCCCTGGGGTATTTTTCAAGTCTTTTCTGAGAACTTTTGTTCTAAGGGAGTGACCATGAGCATTCAAGTGCAGCCAAGTCAGTCTGCGGGCTTTCCCAGTATCTAGGTTGCAATATAGATGGACTCTAAGGAGATGGCCTTGGGCCGCTGACAGCACGTATTCATGTACCATTTTCCTCCTCCTCCTTAAAGTCCTACTCAATACTTGTATTTCCTTCATCTGTGAAGAAACTGGAAACAACGGGTTTCCTAAAAGGAGGAAGAAGAGAAGTGTAAAGGAGAATGGTCATGTTTTCATAGGAGGCTTTGACATTCCTGTATTTTGTGTGTCTTAAGAATTAAAAGATGAAACCACATCACTTTGGCTGCTATTTTGTACAGTGAAGTCTCTTGACAGTTTTGTCCATTCAGATCCTTTCTCTCTTTCTCTATTACCTCCCAATTAAAATTAAGCTCAGCTTCTGGAAGAACCAACAGCTTTTATGGACATCAGGCTATTGGGTTTTTTTTGTTTGTTTGTTTTTCTGTTTTCTTTATTTTTTTTTTAATAGGGAGCTAGCTCCATTCTATCCAATTATTAAGAAGAAAATAAAAATCACTTGTCATTTTCTGCAGCATTTCTATCAGTTCCTAAAGGAATGCTGAATTAGACAAGTTCATATTTAGAAAAATTAGATAAATTTATATTAAATTAGATACATTTATATTAAATAAAGATAAAATCAGCTTCTTGCTGGAGGAGTAGATGAAGAGTTGAATATTGGCAGAACAAGAAAAATGTGTTTCATACTTGCTGTGCTTGATATTTCTGAATGCTGGGTAGGGATTAGGTAAACAGTTGAGGTGAATGCTTTAAAGATGAAATCCACAATATAAAACACAAAAGCAAGTAGTCCCCTAATAGTTCTGACAGTGATCTGTACGGAGAAAATAAGCAATGCCTTAACGATGAGGAGGTTTCAGCAGAAGGACAATCGTTCAAAGGCTCTTGCACCTGGGACAGCCAAACAACAACTCGGGATGTTTCACTTGTGTACAATGAGTTATGTGACTTGATTAATGGCAATTTCAATGCCCGAATTTGTCACCTTTCCCGGGCATTCAAGTGGCTGTCATTGCACTGTTGGGTGAGGCAGGTGGGAGCTGTGCGGGCAGCCTGGTGTCCAGGCAGGGTCCAGTGCCATCTGCCCACCCTGCCCGCATCCCCCCTCCCTGTCTGACTGCTGCCCGCAGCCGCAGCGCAGGACGGATTCCTCCTTCTGATTAATGCTGGGAAGGATGCTCTTGGCAGCTGGCTTCTCGTCCTGAGCGGAGAGGGATCTGGGCCCCACTTCCCAACTGGAAGAGAAAGTTCTATATCCTTATAAACTATAAAACATTTTTATTTCTTACATGGTGCATGCATTAGTCTGCTGAGCAAATTCTTCCTTCTCCTAATCTCTCCTACCCTTAGCAGTTCCCTGTTCAATTTTAGCCGTAACTTTTGATCTTTATAGGCTTTAGGTCCAGGAGCTTCTCTGTACCACATCTGTTTTCCTGACGCAAACAAATCCCGTGATTAATGGCTGTCCCCAGGACGAGCCAGGCAGCCTCCCTGGTCTCGGGGAGAGCCTGGGATCCTGCGCTGTGCTTGCGAAGCGAATGGTTTGGATTGGGACTTTCGTTATTTGCAACGTTACCTGGGGGCACTCGTTTAATACTGTAACAGATTGTTGCAGCTTCAAGCTATTTTTGATAGTCAGGGAAAAGCAGAGAATTTTTAGAGGTCTTTTTCATTTTTTTTCACTTAAATTTTTTCCTGGCAGTGGGTTAAAGGTGCACCAATGTTAGCACTAATACTATTTTGGGTCAGAAGCAGCATTTGAGATTTTTTTTTAATTTCAAATCGCTTTGTTGGAAGAAAATGGATGCAGCTTTCCTTGTCACTTGCCATGCTAGGATGGCAGAGAAGGCTGGGCTATTTTTCACCACTCTGCTGAGAAGAAATCTGTTTCAGGCAGCTGCTTCTTTTATTATCGTAACGATCCATGGACAGCGCAAACAGAATGGCACTGAGGGCTGGATTCTGCATGATGGCTGTCAGGAGATGTCGTGTTCTTGACCGTGAAGGGAGCGTGGAGGAGTCGCGACCGCACAGCTGAGAGCGATGGCACAAAGGGCTGCGCAGAGCGAGCCGGGAGAGCACCTGGGCTGAGATGCTTCTTGAGATGAAGGGGCTCCTGGTCAATGAAGCCATGACTCACTGGTGGCCTTTGGAGAAGGAGACTGGTGCTTCCAAAGGATCCCAGAACAGCTTTGTTTACAAAACTTGCAAATAATTGGAATGTTAGCAGCACGATTGAGTCATAGAGGGATGAAATGGTTTTATAGCTGCTGTGATGATTCTCGTGAATCCGCAGGGGTCTGCCCATTGGGAATTTCATTCCTAGCAGTAGAAACAGCAACTCATACTACAAGTCAGGGTCACGCTTAGCAGAAGGCGATCAGGGTTTTCATAGCGTTAGTGAACATGAGTCAGTGCAATGGCAAGAGTAGACCGCAGGGCTTCTCCCTAGCCCAGGTCACTGCCCAGCAGCAAGGATGCCTGTTCTCCTGAAATCCCATGGAGCCTTGGTTGGAGTCCACCCCCTGTTTTCCTCCAGTCTGGCCACTTACAAGCATGCTCTTGAGAAACTCTTTCCCTTTCAAATGGACTGAAGTCCTCCAGAGGACTCCAAAACAAACAAACAGCCTTCCCAAACCTCTTCCCCAGAGAAAGTAGTTGCTCAGCTGCCTTTACTGAAGCTCTCCTGAAATGTTTGCTCTACAAACTATGCATGAAGGGCATCAGGGGGAATGATCGCCAGCCTCATGAAGTTCAACCAGGCCAAGTGCAAGATCCTGCACCTGGGTCGTGGCAATCCCAGGCACAAATACAGGCTGGGCGGAGAATGGGTTGAAAGCAGCCCTGAGGAGAAGGACTTGGGAGTGCTGGTGGATGAGAAGCGCAACATGAGCCAGCAATGTGCTCTTGTGGCCCAGAAGGCCAACCGCATCCTGGGCTGCATCAAGAGGAGCGTGGCCAGCAGGTCGAGGGAGGTGATTGTCCCCCTCTACTCTGCCCTGGTGAGACCCTACCTGGAGTACTGTGTCCAGTTCTGCAGTCCCCAACACAAGAAGGACATGGACCAGTTGGAGAAGGTCCAGAGGAGGGCCATGAAGATGATCAGAGGGCTGGAGAACCTCTCCTGTGAGGCCATCCTGAGAGAGTTGGGGCTGTTCAGCCTGGAGAAGAGGAGGCTCCGGGGAGACCTGATAGCGGTCTTCCAGTACCTCAAGGGGGCCTACAAGAAAGATGGGGAGAGGCTGTTCAGTAGGGCCTGTTGTGATAGGACACGGGGTAATGGTTTTAAAATAGAGGGAGGTGGATTTAGATTGGATATTAGGAAAAAATTTTTTACAATGCAAGTTGTAGAACACAGGAACAGGTTGCCCAGAAAGGTGGTGAAAGCCCCATCCCTGGAAATGTTCAAGGCCAGGCTGGATGAGGCTCTGAGCAACCTGATCTAGTCCGGGAAGTCCCTGCTCCTTGCAGGGGGGTTGGACTAGATGACCTTTGAAGGTCTCTTCCAACTCTAACCATTCTATGATTCTATGATTCTTTCGCTATCTTCTGGGAACAAGGGATGTCTGTAGAGCAACGCAAGGCTTTAGAGATGTATTTCTGCTCTGTCTTTGGTTGAAGATAGTGGCCCTTTTGTTTAAATGCAATACAGGTGAATAGATTCTCCAAGGTGAGTCTGTCCCATCCTGGATTTTATCACAGCCTACAGAGCCAGCAGGAATTTTGTTGGATCCCCATGTTAAAATATTAGGTGCACTTCACTGAAAAGCCTAATGCTTTCAATTGGGCTGTAATGGCCTCCCACCCCCTGCAACTGTAGGGGGGAAAATTCCGGCCAAATAAAGGATCTGTGAAAAGAAACATCTCTTTTTGTATGACACCCTGTTAGCCCTAATGACAGTTTTCTCTCTGTAAGTGCAGGAAAGTATGGAAATATTGCTGTGCTCTATGGTGCAATTTTCTGACTGTGATTTTCATTGATAAAAGCCTTCAGAGAGCGCATTTCCCTTCCCACTTATCTGCCATCAAAAGGCAGCAAATACATGAAAAATCCAGCTGTCACTCTGAACAAAATATACAATTACTCTGGGTTGACGTTTTAAGCAGAAATAATTTCCATGGCAAAAAAAAAAACCCTGCAGCTATTTCTAAATGCTGTGATGTTTGCTTCTAGCTTTTTGCATTATGCATGTATCACCTGTTTTAGGTATTTGAATGCGAAGATGAGATATCACGAGTTAAAACTTAGCTCTTGCCAAATTAAATATTTGCTGGGCTGAACCATAAGTTCATTACTTGACTGCTGTTTTGCACTGGAGAATGAACAGTCTTTTCTAACCTGCCAAAGGCAGGTTATTTTAGGAAGCTGACGAAGAGGGCAGATGTTATTTAAGTGGTTGAGTAAGAAAAGGAAATAGTACATTTTAACTCTTCTGGAATAACCAGATAGATGAAAGAAAGTGGAAATGTTCTGAACTGTGCTAATTTGTTTAGACAAATCTAAGAAGAAAAGACAGGATGGAAATTGGATCCTTCATCTTTTACAACTTGAAATATTAAATCGGGATTCCTTACATCTCATGTTGCTTGAAATTAATTTCTTCTGAGGCATCTATGAACTTTGAAAGCACCTGTAATTGAGAACAGTGTTCCTCTGCTTTTTTTTTTTTTTTTTTTTTTTTGCATACAACTGATACTAGAGATCAAGAAAACTGTAAACTTAATATAACTGTATTTAGAAACAGAGATGGAAATTCTTCTTACTTTGTTTTAAGGGCTGAACCTAAAAATAATAGTAAAAAGCAACTTATCTTGGGAAAACAAACAGAACTTTTTCTTTTTGACTCAGACTGAAAGATCTTTCTTTTGTAAATTGCTTAGGCTTTATTCGTCTTTCTCTCCCCACCCCCTGTCCCCTAACTTTAAAAAAAAAAGTCATCTGTCATTCTGAAATTCAAACTCAAAACTCAGTTTAAAACTTCAAAAAGTATTTTAGCACTCCTGAAATAGAATTGTTGAGTTTGGAGGAGAAATCTCCCCCCTGGTGAAAGCAGAAACACCAAAACATGAATTAAAAAAAAAAAAAAAAAAAAAAAAAGATACTTTTAGTGTCACAGAAACACAAAATGGTTTAGGTTGGAAAGGACCTCTGGAGATCCTCGGATCACACGGGGTCAGCTAGAGCCAGTTGGGTTTTGACTGTCTCCACAAATGGAGACGTCGTCTTGGTTTTTTTTCCTGAAACGCTCACTTGAGTGTTAATGCACTAACAGTTTCTGTCTCCTCCCAGATTCTGTGTCTACAAATTTAGTGTTCCTCAAAAAGAAGAAAAAAATTTTCCCATCTCACCACGTTGCTCATTTCCAAGAAAATACTGCCATTTGCACAAGTTTGGTTTTTGTTGTTGATTACGTATGTAACGTTCTCTGGAGAGCACTACGGCATCTTCTGGTTTCACACAAAGAAGTCTGATTCACTCCCCTTGTGGAAATTTTCATATTATAATTAAACTTGGCGTTTGTTCAGAGGATCTTTGCAGTGATGATTCGTATGTGCTGGTGAGGTCATGTCACCATTTAAAGTTCCTGCAACGAAAGAAAGTTCAGAATGCAGATATGTGGCATTTAGTTAAATTATGTTAATTCAGTTTGAGAAAATGAGGATTTAGCATTCCATGGTGTGTAAAGATATCATTTCGCAGTGGCAGAAAAAGTCATTGACCTTCATACGCAAGCAGCATACCTAGTTATTCTGATATAAATTAGTCCTGCTCTCAAAATGGCAATGGGTTGGCTGTGCTGGACTCTCATTGCTGAAAAGTTCATTGATTTTGGTTCCTCTCGAGCTCAGGTCTAAGCTGTAGCACCTCATCAGTGTTTCCAGGTCTGGTCTCCCATGCCCATTCCTAGGGATAGACCACTTGCCCCTCCTTCTCCTCAGGCTGTTGGAGCTGGTTCCTGCCTTAGAGAAGTGCAACACATAGCAGGACCTACCCTACAGAAGCAGGATTTTAAGCAGAGGGGAAAAAAACAAGCTTCTTGGTGAGACTTGGTCAAATCAGTTGCTCTGCTGTTCATATTTGTACAGCAATGGTGCTCAACTCTACAATTAAAATCATCTAACATGCTTGCATAAAGGTCAGGCAGCAGAGGATGCCACTAGACCTGACAGGTCCCCTGAGAAGCTTCACTTCCAGGCAAAGCTTGTAAGAAGAAAACAAAGTATAAACATTTAATATTTCCAACAACACGTGTGCATACACCAGCATGCATCTTAGCAGTGAGTTTAGTCTTCATTTTTCAGTAGAAATAAGCACTACTAAGGCTCAACCCTTTGAAAGCCACGCCACACACACTAAATAAAATTGATACTTTAAATGAGATGTGTGACACTACTGTGGCTGGCAATTCTTTACGTACAGTCAAGTGTTTGCGTAGCTAACGGCAAATGAGATGTGTTCTGAAGAATGAATGAGTAGGGCATTAATATACAGAATATCTCTGCATAGTAATAATGGAAGAAAAATCAAATTATTCCAGAGTCTGACTAGGAATTGAGAGGAGTTATATGAGAATGTGAATTGGAGAGAGAAGGGGCCATATCTATGTATTCTCACCAATCTCTTGTAGGTAATGAATTGTTTAGAAAATTTAGCTAGAGAAAAGCTTTTGAGTCGGAGCCTGGCAGTCCTTCAGGGTGTTCTTAGAGGTTATCTCTGCAAGGCAGGTGGATGAGGAAAGAGATGAGCTTAACCCTATAGAAATAATTATGATGTATTATTAGCAACTAATGGCAATCTAATGGAGTCCTTTCAGCAAAGGCACCACTGACTGTAATTTCTCTCTGTCATATGCATAAAAAAGCAACTCTTAATGTAATCTACATTCTGGTAATTTCTCAAACTCAATGAAGTTAGCAAGAAACTTTCTGCACTTGAAACTTCACGTGCTTCAGTGTATTTCCACGCTGTTGTTAATGGGAACCCTCCACTCAGGCAGCCTGCAGCAAGGTTCAACATTTAAATCAGCATTAGAAGCCTGTTGAGACTATGTAGTCTAGTGGATTGAGTGTGTACCTGAGAGTTTTCCTTTTTTTCCCCTTTCTTACCTAAATTTTTCCTTTCTGAGATTTATTTTTTACATGAAGCAAACTGGCATGACCTTACTAATCGTGTACATATCAGAACCTGTTGGATGGCTTTACTTCAAAAAGGTATAAAAAGTGTTCCAAATAATTGTGTATCTTCAGGTTTTGTGAAAAGAGACAGCTGGATAGAGGGCAGAGACCCTACAAACATCCCTATAAAATCAACAAGGGGGAAGAAAATCCCTGGAAGAATGGAATTTGAGAAACTGATCAGCAAACAAAACACCTCACGTGTGAAGTCTCACTCCGCAGTCCATTGCCCGTTGCCTAAAAAGACTTAGCGAACAGTTGGAGAAGGGGTAAAGGAAGGGGAGAAGAGGACAAGGACAACATTAGTAAAAACAGGGCACACTACATAGTCAATCAGTAATTGCTGTGATTGGAATTCATCATCTGCTTAGCACTTCATGTCTTGGCCTTTTCAGAATGAATTTTATTAATACTAATGTCTTAAAAAAACTGTAGCAGTCATTATATTTGTTGATTCCTGTGATGTTCAAAAGTGAAGCCGTTCTCCTTTTGCTGTTGATTACTAGTCTGGCCCTGAGGCAAAAGTGCATGATGTGGGTGGCCAACTTTCCTCAAGTTATAAATCCTTTACCAAACTCTTTGTGTCACCAAGGGCTGTCAGACACTTCAAACGTGCCCCTGGGCTCTCTGAGAAGGAAGAGTACCAGGACTACTTCTGGACCCCCGTTGCCTGGTGTCAGAATGGGGATGGGCTGAACATTTTGCTGATTTCCAAGCAATCCAACTATGCTGGCCTCCACCGTGCCTGCTTGGACAATTGTGTCCATCCAGCTCTGGCTGTCCTGCAGCATCTGTGACAGCACAGCCTTTTGCTGGATGCGTGGTGCAGCCCTGGTACTGGGGTGTGCTTGGCCTTTTCAAGAGCTGTGTGTGATTTGCATTGGGTGCGATGAGTCACAGAACAGCTGAGGCTGGAAGGCATCTCTGGAGATCATCTCATCAAATCCCCCTGCACAAAGAGCAGGTTGTGCAGGACCATGTCCTGTCAGGTTTTAGGTGTCTCCAAAGAGATATGTGGTGTCACTGGGCATCACTGAGAAGAGTCTGGCTCTGTCTTCTTTATTCCCCCATCAGGTCTTTGTACACATTGATAAGATTCATAGAATCATAGAATCATAGAATGGTTAGGGTTGGAAGGGACCTTCAAAGGTCATCTAGTCCAACCCCCTGCAAGGAGCAGGGACTTCCCGGACTAGATCAGGTTGCTCAGAGCCTCATCCAGCCTGGCCTTGAACATTTCCAGGGATGGGGCTTTCACCACCTTTCTGGGCAACCTGTTCCAGTGTTCTATAATTATATATATATATATTTCCCCAGAGACTTCCCCAGGCTAAACAGTCTTAGCCACTTCTTGTATGACAGATGCTCCAATTCCTTAATTGTCTTTGTGGCTCTCTGCTGGACTCATTCCAGTAAGTCTGTGTCCCTCTCATACTGGGGAGCCCAGCACCAAACATAGTGCTCCAGATGTGTCTGACCAGTGCCGAGCAGAGGGGAAGGATCGCCTCCCTTGACCTGCTGGCAACGTTCAACCTAATGCAACCCAGCATGCAATTGGCCTTCTTTGCCATGAGGGTACATTGCTGGCTCATGTTCAACTTGGTGCTCGTCAGAACCCTCAGGTCCTTTTCTGCAAAGCTGCTTTCCAGCTCATGAGTCCTCACCCTTTAGTGGCCCTTGGGGGTTATTCGTCCCCAGGTGCAGAACTTTGCACTTCATTTTGTTGAGAATGCCATCTCAACATTTGTTATTTGACCATTTTTTCAGCCTGTTGAGGTCCCGCTGAACGATAATGCAACCATCGGGTGTATTAGCCACTCCTCCAATCTTGTATCATTTGCAAATGTGCTGAGGGTGCAGTCTGTTTCATTGTTTAGGTCATTAATGAAGATGTTACGCAGCACTGGCCCCAGTATTGACCCCTAAAGTACAGCAGTAGTGATTGGCCTCCAGCTGGACTTCATGCCACTGATCACAAGCTTTTGAGCCTGGTAGTTTAGCTAGTTTTCAGTCCACTTCACTGTCCGTTTATTTAACCCACAGTTCATCAGCTTGTCTGTGAGGATTTTATGGAAGACCATGTCAAAAGCCTTCCTAAAATTGAGATAAACCACATCCACTGCTCTCCCCTCATCTGCCAAGCCAGCCATCTCATTGTAGACTGTCAAGTTGATCTAGCATGATTTCCCTTCCATAAACCCATACTGACGACTCCCAGTCACCTTCTTGTCCTTGAGGTATTGGAAATGGAGCAAAAAATGCTGGAAATCATCACCTTCCCAGGGATCAAGGTGGGGCCAACCAGCCTGTAGTTTCCTGGATCGACCTCCTTGTCCTTCTTGAAGACAGGAATGACATTTGTTTTCTTCTAGTCCACAGGAACGTCTCCTGATCACCATGACCTTACAAAGACAATCAAGAGTGGCTTTGCAATAACATCAGCCAGCTCCCTTAGCACCTCATGATCAGGTCTCATGGATTTGTGTATGTCCACTTTGTTTAAATTGTACCTAAATTCAGGTACCTCTTCCACCAAAGCAGGTCTGCCTCGCTCCAGACTCCCGCTGGTCTCAGGGACCTGGGACTGCTGAAGGTTGGTCTTACCAGTGATGGCTGAGGCAAAGAAGGCATTGAGTGCCTTTTCTGTGCCCCTGGGGAGGGACTTCCAGCTACGTTCGACTGAGTGATGGTGGTTGCTTTCTGATGAACTGTGCTACTAAGGGTCACCCCCTGATGCCACAAAAATTATCCTGGAAGACTTCCAGAGTAAACGCCCCAAGTGCAGGGGGCTGAAATGCTCATTTCTTTCAGCACCTGCAGTTCCACATGCTGCATTTGCTCCAGGTCTCGGGATACAGAGCTGTCATTTTCTCTGGTCTCAGGGAAGGTTTGCTATAACCCATCATCTCTCCAGCAGAGCTCTCAGGTGATGCTCTCACTGGTGAAGGATGGCTTTTACTCATACTCTTTTCTTTTGAAAGCAGAGTATGGGTTTCTTGTATGAATTTTGCTGATATTTTGCTTTTATTTCTCTTCCGTTTCTCTGTTTCCTTCCATCAGTTTCCCCAATTAAGTGTAACAATTTGAGCTGCTTCAGGCCCTTGCAGCAGGAGCAGAAACATTTACAATCCTGCAGAAGGATGTTTTTTTTTTGCAAATTTCCTCTGAAATTGCTAGGCAAAAATTATTTGTGTGCTCTAAAAGTAAGGGCAGAGCAGAGACCTTGGAATGACAATGCTGCAAAGACCTTATTCTTTGTCTTTTTCAAAACATTGATTTCTCGAGGAAGGGAGATCATCAACAAAAGAAAAAAAAAAAGAACTCGTGCTGGGGTGGGCCCATTAGAGGAATGCAGGCTCATTAATCCTGCTAAATATGATACTGCATGTAAAGTCAAAAAACAAAGTGAGGCCTGGAAAACTTGGCAGGAAATCAGCCAAGATCCATTATATTATCTTTCACATGGCTTGTTAGTGGTGACACTAATTGAAGGCTGGGCCCTCTTTTTCGCTGACTGTCTAACACAGGGCCATTTTAATTTCACCTGATTATGTTGCTCTATTGTAAGAAGTCTGACAAAAACAAGATTTGTGGAAACTCCTACCAATGAGTCCTTGGCTGCCCGAAAGCTCTCTTGGCAGCTAGAAGGTTTTTGTTAATAAGTGGACTGACCCATTTTTCATTTCTAAATATCCCAGATAAATTGGCTCCTGTAGTGCTGCATTTTTGGATAAAGCTGCCCAGGTTTCTGTAGCTTATCAATATGTATTTTCTAGGTGTGTGAAAGCTGTGGAAATATTAAAAATTTGACAATTCCTACTCTCACTCATAAAATGACTTAAGCAAGACCGTGCCCACCTGAGGGCTGGCAAAGAGTGGGAGTAGATGAAATAAGTGCAGTTGTAGGAAAAGGGAATTGTTTTGAGAGAACTTTTTGTAGCACACTTGGCTAAGAACTGTGACTCTTTTGCTGCTTTTATCGACATTATTTGTAATTTCCTCTTATAGCTCCCTTGCTCTTGCCTTGTGCTTCCCTGAGCAGACAAGCTCAGCTGTGTCATAAGGAGCTGAGTTTTCCCTCCCTTGTACCAGAGTAAATCTAAAGCGACTCTGTGGAAGTCAAAAAGATCCGACGTTGGTTAGGGGGGAAATGGTCCCACCAAAGAGCTTGTTAAAGAGAAAAATTCCCTCTCCAACTGCAGAGCAAATTAACTATTAGAAGCAGCCAGTTGGATGCACCTCTCTGGGGCCGATGACCAGAGGGACTTAAAAGTCCATTAAGCTAATGCCTAAATTCATTCTTTACTCATAGCGTGCACAGAGGAACCGTCCTTGCAAGCTGGGCTGTGGCAAGGTCCTGGGTTTCCATCGGGGAAGGGATTTACATCAGCGAGAAAACATTTGGTGATTATGACTACCAACTGCGTTAATCATCAGCTTGAATTAAAAGTCACTGACAAGTTGCTTTGGGATTCATGTGGCTGTGCGAGTGAAAAAAGCCGTAACGAGCATTTCTGAGCAAACTGAATATGCCAGCCAGGGATCATCTTTTTCCTCTGTTGAGTGCTGATGCATCACACGGAAATGGGGCTCCATCAGAGCCAGGGCAGGACTATGAGGCAAAATCCCTTTCACTTCATGAGGCATAGGGTATGATTTGGGGGGAAGCTGGTTTTGTTTGAGGAGAGGTGTCAGTGCGCAGTGCCACAGGGACCTCACTGCTGGATGGCTGCCCCAAACAGGGCAAAGCTGGGGTCTGCCTTCTGCTGCCTGAAGGGCTCCTCTGTGGCCAAGGGAGGCTGGGTTTGGAGGATGGTGCTTCCTGGGGGCCACCACCAAGCACCGTTTCTGGAGATGTCTGTGAAGCAGAAGCAGCCTACCAGTCCCTTGAGCCATCTAGTGGTGCCTTCCTTGGCTATTGAGTGTAAAGTCTTACTGAAAAGTATAAACAGCATCTGATTAATCTGAAAAGAGTGATTAGTGCCAGAAGCAGGCCAAATACAATGAAAATAAGACTGGCAGTGTTTTGGTAGGTAACCAAAGCAACAAAAATTCTGGCCTGGAAATGGCAGACAAAGATAAAGAGGTGGATGCCAATGCAGGATGCTAAAGTCTAAGGAGGTTGGTTAGGTAAGGTCTGTCTTACGCTTCATCTTGGTGTTTGCAGCACTTTGTGGATGCTCATTGAAGGAGGCTGGGATTTTAAAAGAAAAGCTGAACTTTCTAACCTGAAACCTCAAATCCTTTTTTGATGGGTTTGTAACTGCAAAGCGGAAATAGAGTCTTCAGTAATTTGAAAAAGATTTAATGATCAAAGCTGCAATTAAAAGCGTGGTGAATCATCTTACAATTGTCCATGTGCTAAAAAGTACAGGCTGTGTGAGAGATCATGTTATTATGACTGGTTTTGCTCAGTGAGGATATAGGAGCTGCTATTACTTCCAGCTACGGAAGCAATCTAAGTTCTGCAGACCTTTATGTTTATAGACCAGAAGAAAAGGCAACGGTCCTGTGTATTTTATTTAGTAGTCCTGTCTGCAGCATCTGAATTCATTATAGTGCTTTATTACTTTTCACCTTCTTCCAGAATGTCTGCTCTCAGTAGGAATCTTGATTTTTTTTTTCAGTTTACGCTAACAAACCACCCACCAAACCAAATACATAAGACCTGATCTTCAGAGTATTAGTGGGATTTTTTTGCTTTCTGCAGCATGCACTAACAATGAAATATTTAACTGAACATTTCACAGTGTATGCATTTTCTCAGATTAAAATTGCAAAAGACAAGGAAATGAAGATAAAAACATCCAACCATGCTGTTTCTCAGAAACCCTCACAAGTAATCTAATATTTCCCTTTAAATCCTGTTGGTTTATTCTGCCTGATAAAAAAAAAACCCTAGTGCTAAATACAATTTGATTTAACTATAGGGGAAACTCCTTGATCCTAAAAAAGTTTAGCCTGTCATACAGAAAAACGGCTAAAAGGGAGCAGGAGAATTTGTAACTCTGAATTTGTAACTCTCTACTGGAAAAATATAATAAAAGATTTGGAGATTATGCTACAAGTCTTGCTTACCTAGCTCCTCAATTCCCTTCCTAGTGGCAGTGAGGTATGTTCATGTTTTATTTTCAAATTCTCTAAACAGCTGCAATATTCCAACTCTAATATACTAGAATGTGATTGCCTACTTTACAAAAATCATTGCTCTAGCTCTGCTCTTAAAGATTTATTTGTAAAACAAGCTGCCATTTTTGACATCAAGTACCTTGAGTCAATGACAGATAGCTATAAATCAATGCCAGCTTTTACAAGAATCCCAAAAGGAACGTCTAATGTGAAATGTAATGCAATCAAATCAATTGGTACTTTTTTTTTCCCAGCTTTATCTGAAGAGAGACCTGCTCTGTATGCTGAGAGACAAATCAGGTTATCTGATCTAGCACGTCTTACAAACAAGCAAATTCAAATATCTTATCATGGATCAAATCCATTGTGGTCATTTAATTCATTCAGTTCACATAATGCACCTGTAGAAAAAGCTCTTAAAATCTTACATTACTTTGCAAATACCATTGTTTAGCAAAGAGAAGTAGTATTGCTGTCTCTGCGTTTGCAGACAGTTAGAATGGCCTTTATCTCTTGCAGTCAAAGACTTGCCACAGCTTAATGGTGAAATAGAAGAAAGCTCTGTATAGAAAACATGGATCTTGAACTGAAGGATTTTATGGGCTTTTTTAAAAGGTGGTCCAGGCTAGGACAAACAGTTTATGTCCTTTAAATTGGAAGGAGGAAGCTGCCCATCTGCAAAACCCAAGTCTTTTAGCCTAGCTCCGCCTTGCCTTGCAATGAGGGAATGGGTGCTGGAGCGTGTCCAAAGAAGGGCAACGAAGCTGGTGAAGGTTCTGGAGCACAAGTCTTATGAGGAGTGGCTGAGGGAACTGGGGTGGTTTATTCTGGAGAAGAGGAGGTTGAGGGGAGACCTTATTGCTCTCTACAGCTACCTGAAAGGCGGTTGTAGTGAGATGGGTGTTGGTCTCTTCTCTCAAGTAACAAGCAACAGGATGAGAGGAAATGGCCTCAAGTTGCACCAGGGGAGGTTTAGATTGGATATTAGTAAAAATTTCTTTACCAAAAGGGTTGTCAAGCATTGGAACAGGCTGCCCAGGAAAGCGGTTGAGTCACCATCCCTGGAGAGATTTAAAAGATGTGTAGATGTGGTGCTCAGGAACATGGTTTAGTGGTAGACTTGGCAGTGTTAGGTTAACAGTTGGACTTGATGGTCTTAAAGGTTTTTTCCAACTTAAACAATTCTATTATTCTATATATTTATTTTAAAAATTTTTCCATTAATTCTAAAATTTTCTTCTTTTGCCCTTTCAAATTCGCTGTGTACCCCCTGTTCTTCCACTACAAAAGAGAAGGCAATAGCAGTTGACTGACATTAAAGGAGTTGATGAGGAGATTTGAGAGTCCTTTACTTTTTTGTGAATCTCTGCTCTATTCCACATTGTTTGTCTCTTCTCTAAATTCAGTCGCCTCACACATTCCAAAATCTCGTCATCTGTTTCCTGTGATAGTTGTTTCTCAACCACTCATCCATGCAAGTAGAGATGGCCTTGCTACCCGATATAATCATGAGTGGATAACTTTAATGTTGATGAGAACTAAAAGGTTGACAATAAGGAGGAGGACCTTGCAAGGCTCAGGCACTGAAAGCAGTGACAAAATTTGGCTCCATTGTATTTGCTTTTTATGTGTGTTCAAAAGAGGTGAAATACTTGCATTTTAATATCAATCCAGCAATCTAAACTGAGAGGGAAGTAATTATACATGAAAGAAATACGGTCTTTTGTAATAAGGTTTTAAAAGTATCAGTTTCATTCTATCATAATATTTTTATGATTAGGTTTATCTTCTAATATTTTAATAACTTTAGTATGAAGTAAGGAAGTCCTTTGTAGCTTATCTCACAAGCCCGTCTAGGACATCGCACTTAATGAGGTTTATAATTCAATATAACCACATCTGCATCTCTAATAATGCCTAACATTTAATCTTCATTGCACCACTTGAATCAAAAGATCTAAAATTAAACCTACTGCAGCTTAATCTAATAATAAACAGGCATGACATTTTGTGCAAAATGTGTGCCTGATCAGAACAGTGCACTCTTACAATTGTAAGAGAGGTAGAAAAGCACACTTTCATCAGCCAGAGGTAGATGTGACATTTAACTCCCACCAATCTCTCCAATACATCTGCTTTGGGGAAACTGTAAAATCTTGCCCCTGGAAGAAAGGACTGGGTGTCAGATCATTAGCAAACTTAGGTCCAAATCCCACTAGTTAGGGCAGCATTAACACAGACCCTTACTAGTAACAAGCGGTCTTCAGACAGGTAATTTTGGTATCTTCAAGAGGAGCCTGGACTTTGTACGCGGTCAGTGGTAAGGTGCTCCTAATACTGCAGTGCAAGCGTCCTTCCCACCTCAGGTCCCTGTAGCTCTTGTAGGCTGTTACAAGCCTGCTGAGACCACACTACCAGGCTCTGAAATGGCAAGGTAAATCACTTTGGGTCATCAGGGTTGTCTTTCAGCCAAGAGTAGCCACAGCCCTGACATTTGGTGGGTTTTAGGGGGCCACGGTAGTAGGGTTGAGCACCTCCTGAGGGGACTGCACATGAGACGTAGACTTTATCTGTGTGCCCAGGAGGAACTTTGCATGAGAAAGTCCCCCTGACTTAACGGGACTTTACAGAAGCAACCAGAGCAAAGGGGCCAACTCCTGCAGGCCTCTTTGTGAACTCAGGGCTTTGCGTGGGACCTATGGGTTGGTGGTGTTTCTTTTCCAAGATGTAAATATTGCTTTGCAATCAGGTGTTATGCTTTGTGGGCTACAACAGTTCTGTCACTGTGACACCAACATTTATCTCTGATGAAGGTGAGACAAGCACAGGACAGAAGACATAACACGCAGAGATAACAATTTGGAGAACAGGCAGTGTTAGAATCATCTGTAACACATTCAGGTGAAATGATGAATTTATGAAAGCTGAGCCCAATTATTTAATGAGAAGCTAAAACGTCTTATTTATCCTCAGGCCAGTTACACTCACAATCACTGTTTTGATTCCTTGCAGGTGCAAAAATTAACAGGTCAATGAAAGATTGGAACCTACATTAGACCTCGATCCAGGATGTATGCTGTTCTTCCTGTATGTAAAGGCCTCTGGCTGTGGTCCTTACTGTCCAGAGTCTGTTTTCTTTTAAATGTATTTTGAAGCTAATATGGTAAACAACAGCGTAGCTCCTCCATGTGCAATGCCTCTGTGATATTCACAGAAAATCCCCATCACGAATAAAAAGCTTGTTCTTCACCAGGATCTGATCAGAATAATTTGACATCAGCTGGGTCAGGGTAGGGAGCCTTGATCAGAGGAGATGAAAGACTGGTGAAAACTCTGCTGGGCCACGGAGTCCCCTGCTGAAGCTGCAACTTCGTGTTTCGACTGGGCTCCATCTGACTTTAATTAAATAAGGGAAGATCAAAGTCTTCAAATCTTCCTGATCTGTATCAGCATGGCAAACCACAGGTAAAAATTCTCAGTATCTTTCTGTTCCTTTGAAGTCAATAGTGAACTTTGTGCTGCGCGTGAGGCCAAAACAAGTGCTGTTTGGGTAGGTGCAGGTTTACAATAATTTTGATGTAATGTTTATGCAAGGAGAGGGAGAAAAGCTGTATCTTGAAATGATGCCTTTGCAGCTGTGGGTCCCCGCTCCTCCCCCCGATTGATTTTATCTTTAGGATTTGTTTTGTCTTACGATGATGCTAGAGGCACAATTACATCTAATAAATCAGGGAAAGCTTTGTCTTAGTTTGCCTTCAGCTATAAATCACAAACTACTCCATTTTTCTACAACCACTTCCCCCCCCCCGCCTTCCTTGCATACTAGTGAGGTTAGCTGGCGACTCACTTGATAAAAACATCCTGAACTAAACCAGCTGGAAATAGACAGTATAATAACGTCAGCCCGCTCTCAGCCCTCATCTATTTTTGTTTGATTGATATCTGATTGTGATTGAAAGGCTTCCTCCTCAAGTTAGCTACCTTGAGGCCAACCTTGAAAACGCGTCACGTTTGGCTACTTGATAGCATCTTAAGCATAACATTAGATCCAGAGCACACACGGTGCAAAAAAAAATAGAAAGCTGGCATCTTGCTACGCTGCACAGCAGAGGAAAAACAACGTGGAAAGAATCTGACAGATGTGCAAAGAAATGGAAATGCCGCAAGGCAGAGAGAGGAGCCAGTACAGATGCATTAGCAGCTCTGGGCGGGACGAAGCAGTGACCTCCCCAGGGTCCAGGTTGGCTTAATCTCTAATTGTTCTTGCAAAATACAGTGTCCCTCCTCTGCAGTGAGGATCTGTGTGAGGACAGCTTTGCCTGTGTATGGCTCAGAAGGGCTGAAATCAGAGCAGTTCCCAGAGTTAACAGGCTCTCATTGGCTGGGGTTGGGATTTAGGTTATGGAGGGGATGGAGAGTATGCTGGTTTGAGATACAGCTGTGCTGGGGCTGTGCAGGATGCTTATGTAAGACACATGAGTAGGGGAAATAAAATAAATTTTGATTATGTTGAATAACAGTCAGGAAAAAATGACAGTAACAGGTTTGCTACAGGGGATAGCATTGGTTATTTCGATTTCAGTTGTCTGACTGACAGCCATGAAGAATAGCTGTGAGGCCAAAAGATACAGATCTTCAAGTCCTACCTCCCTGGAAAAAAAGGGAGGGGTGCTTTCAGATGTAGAGTAACTGAGGGTAATAGCAACAAACCATGGCAATGAGCTCCAGAAGGGAGAGTCAGGGAAGGCAATACACCTGCTGAACAGAGCGATGCTCCAGCACAGAGACCAGGAACAGCAACAGAAGAGTTGTGAGTAAATAGCCCTGTCTGTCATCCACACTGGAAATGCAAATAGCAACGAGATTGTATTACCATAGGAGTAAGAGATGTCATTGGTATTCCATAAAACGCGGCTTCACTTTGGGTCAATGTACTGTATTTGATGCTGGCTTGCATTTGAGCTGCTCTCAAAACAGCACGATAAAAAACCAAATAGTGTTCTGCCACTTTAGATACCACAACAAGATATATCAAAGAGGCCTAAGGACAGTCCTCACTAGCAATACAGGACTTTGTAAAACAGAAGTTGCAATTGATATTTAAATTGTTTGCTTTTTCAAATTATTTTAACATCATTTCTATGTCAGCTTCTCTACTGGGTGTCTCATAAAACGCTGAGGTGGATCTCCTCTGGTCTGTGACCCATAACGTGCCAGTGGTGCTTTCTAATGCACTTCTGAAGGGAAGGATTTTTCCCTTAAATGGAAAATCTATAGAAAACCATTTTGATCATTGATGAGTACTTTCTATGTGGGTAGCCTTTCTCTCTCAGTGTCTGCTTAAGATTTTCTTTTTCTGCTAAGGAAGTAAAGCTCCTTTCGGGATCGTGACTGAAGGAGCGGTTGTGTTGTTACCTGAAGGGTTCATCCACCAAAGCTCCCCTTTGGATGGGGCATGAGAGCCCACAGACAGCTGGGCAGGGATTTCTGCCTGACCATGCACATGGGGGTGAGCTCTGTCCCCGGACATCCATTTTTACCATTGGATACGCTGGTTTTGTTGCACTGCTGCTGGGGGAGCAGGCGGAAGGAGATCTTTACTAAGCATGTGGATGAGGGGAGGTTTTGAAGGGCGAGCGGGATTCGCCATTCATCCTGTTTGTCCCTGGAGTTCAATGCTCCACTGAAGCAGCCAACGCCTCAACTGTGACCTTCACTCTTTGGTGCTGCAGGCAGCCAGGGAAGTGATGGGGAAGCTGGGAGGAAGCTCTGATGTATTTTTACTTTTACTGTAAAAGGTTAATGTCAGTACAAAGCTCTGACAGCAGAGCAGGGCTGGCAGAAGCACTTAGTGCTTGCATTGCCAGAGTGGCAGATAGCTCCAAAACCTGCACCTCTTTTCCGGGTGTGTATGAAAATGAAGTCCGTTCCTTCCCTGAACTATGTATTTGTGTTCTGGGTTAGGTGGTATCTATAACCTGGAGCAGATGGCTGTCTGCCCGTAACAAATGTCCCACCCCACAAAGCGCTGGCTGTCTATTCCGACCAACGCCGTTTGTCATTTTCAGCTAATAGGTGCAGAAAAAGGAACAATGAGCGAAAGGTTCCCGATGGCTGTCGGTAAATTTATTTTGCAGTTAACAGCCTTTGTAGTGCACAGACTAACTTTATCTCATTTCACTGTGGGTGTGCTGGGATAATTGCTGGAGTACTTTGTTAAAAAGAAAAGCTCTCCGCGTTTCCATTAACTCCCGGCATGGTGTCCGTTTCACTTGACTGCACTACGTAGCATTTACAGTTCAATTTCACAGTCATGATGGACTGAAACATCTGAACCTGCTTTCTCTCCACTCCACTAATCACATGCATTAATAAGCAGGGAGATTCATAAGGTCTGTTACTCTTATTTTTCCTTTGTAAGGCTATTTTTATGAATTAAATCATGAGCTTTTTCCCTGTGAAATCCAAACTGCCAGAGGACTAAATACAGTGCTATCTTATTCAGCAGGGTGTAATAAGCTACTATTTTAGGGAAACCAGCCAGGCTTACAGAAGTTGTTGCGAACGAAAAAGAAAAAAAAATCCAGCAACAAAGAATAGCATTGTATGATGTCAATCTACAGTATGCGTGTGTTTATATAATCACATTGGAATTTACTTTGAACTTTAGCCTGGAAAATTTACTTACTGGGGGGGAAGGGGAAAGGATTTGAGTATCTAAGCACCAAAATAGCTAAGACAAAGTAGTAAAACTGTGCGGTTGGTTGTACAGCAGAACCACGTGAAAATGCAAAGAATCCCTTTTGTAACGGGTAGAGACAAGTAAGCCACTTGATCGTTATGGCATGAGATAAGTATACAAGGCACAGGAAATGCCGTGTTACTCACATTCCTCTCTCATTGTTTTTCCAAGGGTGGCTAATTTTTGCCTTTTTAAGGAACTTTTTTTTTACATGACTTGTTCTTGCTCTGGTTTAATAATATCAGATCTCTACAGAAAAGAACGAACAGTCATAAGTGCCGTTACATGAGATAAAACATAGGTAAGAGGTCAGAACACCAAGGGCTGTATTTTTTTTTCTGTGGCTTCTTTGCTGAAGCAAGAAGAAAAAACCCATACATGGCCCACCACAGCATTTATTAGTCCTCGTTCCTCCTGATTGAGGGCTCCGTTGACTAATCACACATTCAGGGCTGCTACCCACAGAACTCTTACTCTGTAGGGATTGCCCCATCTGGCCCTTTGTAAAACTGGAAGTAGCAGCCTTTCTCTGCTAAAGGCTTATGAGAGAAGCATTCTGATCCCTTAAACACGTTTTAAAAAGTGCTCAATACACAGCAACTTATTTTAGGTTAATTTGGCCAGAGTAACAAAAGATCTCAATGCTCTGGTTGCTAAGCCATTTAGAAAATCATATTGCTTTTGCTGCTGACATGGGAGCAGAGCCTGCTTCGAAACCTCACCCAGAAATGCTTGTTCAAATGGAATGCCTGGGTTTGCATCGCGCCGTTACTTTTTGTCTGGCTTATGGCTTACTGAGTGACAGCAGTATGGCTGCATCTTTGATCAGCCCGTTCTTCAGTTGTGCTCAAGGAAAATCTTCCTGTGAACAACACTAATTCAGTCACATATCAGTAATGGGCTGCTGGGATTTTGATCCCTTTTCTAAAGCAAAACAGACTTAAATTCTTAGTATGTAATCACTAGTGTCAGAACAGCTTTGCAGTCTCTCTCCCCTTTAAATGCTGCCTTCTCAGTGTATTTTTGAGAATCGACGATGGTTGGGATTGCATCTTCCGCTTAGACATTAAAAAGCCTGTTTTTCTCTTAGTAAATGCCACCTGTCCTAACTGCAATTGGGTGACTTCTGTGATAAGCCACCTGGGGTGTATAATGGCAATGTGATTCATCTTCAAACCTAGCTATTGCAATAATAAAGCTTTTTCCAGTCAGTAGCTAAGGTAATTTAATTACAGTATTTGAGCTGGAAGACATAAGCATGTAGAAACTTCCTCTAAGTGACTCACATAGTGTTTGGAAATTCACCATAGCAGCGAGCCTTTGCTTTAATGTTTACTCTTTCCCCCTCTCCTCCTCCTTTTTTATTTGGTTTTAGCAAGAGCTGTTAGGATGTGAGGGTCCAGGGCAACCCTTCACATCTTTTTGAGATGGGGATCTTGGAGAGGGGAAAAAGGAGGATGACATTAGGTCCCTCGTCCCCGCCGTGCTGTGCAGCCTGCAAGTACGTGACGGGGTGGAGGGGATGAGGACAAGGTGCTGGCCTTGTCTGCTGTTGCTTCCCTAGGAAGCAGATCTCCTGACCATTTTGAGAACATGTGGAGAAGAGGAAGCTGGTCTTAGAAAAACTTGATCCATGCTTCTAGCAGTTGTGGAGGTCAATACCAAATACCTCAGTCTTCTGCTCTCAGGGGAATTCACTGAAATTCTCGACCTAGTACATAAGATGAACAAATATAAGATGGGAAAGAATGAAGGGATGGTATAAATGCACAGTGGCTGTTTTTTCTGGGCAATGGTCTGCATCCATGAATGACTCACTTGGTCAGTTCTCTCGGAAAAGCAGATCCTCTGTGCTCCTCACTTGGTCTGGGCTTTGCAGAGACCTACAGGAGTGTGCTGAGCATTTCTGACCCCAGGGAGGCTCTGGCTCAGGTCCATGTTTCTATGACACTACGTTTTTTTTATATGCTGGAAAGCTTATGCTAGATGTTGCTTGGCTAATTTGCTTACCTCTGTGCTCCACAAACTTGGATGTGAAGCGTGTCCATTAACTCAACAGCAAGAATGGAAATGAAATAAGATATCCTACCACTCTGTGTCATTAGACCTTGTTATTCTGTAATTCATTACCACTTTGGCTGCAGAAATTGCTTTAGCTATGACTTTTCTTCACTTGCTTTCCTCACATTCCAGCCTGCTGAGTTGCCTCAATTGTGAATTTCATAAAAAATAGCTTTAACGTCATAGATCATGTAGTATTTTTGATTCATTTGTAGTCAATAGCAACAGATATGTTCCTTTCGCTTTCCCAGTCTCAACCTGGAGTCCTCAGAGCCTGCAAGGTTTTGGGAGACCTGAACCTACAGCTATTTTTTTTTTTTTTGTGTCCCCTTACAATTCCTAGACTGAGTTTTATGGTCTTCTCAACCACTTTTTCAGTTATTCTCTATAGAGTCCCTGTCATCCCTGATATGAGGTCAGTTTTACTTGTGTATCAACCACCTTTTTCATACAGCTCAGTTTTTCCTGTTTCTTCTTTCCAAGCTAAAGCTGTTAGCAGGCTAAAGCCTAGCAGCTTCAGCTACCAGGAGAAATAAATCTGGACATAGCACGCATCCTTCTCTGACTTCTGTAGTCATCCCTAACCGTTCCATCATCATCTTGTCCACTGTTGCCACACGCGATGACTTGCTGTAAATGTTTTCTGTCAGCTTGATCAATCCCTTGGGATGTCACACGTTGGCAGAATTCACGATCTTTCCCTTTCTGTGCAATGCTGTCAGAGCCTGCTCAGATTTAATTAAATTATTATAGCAGGTTCAGTTGGGTCCTGCAGAATTTTCTGAGATCTGTCTTAAAATAGTATGTTGGTATGTTTTTCCTGAGTATTGCCCTAAGCCCAGCCTGTTTATCTCCAATTTTTTTTAGATTTTTTACCTTTTCCCCAGTACTTTTCTTTCTTTTAATTTTGTACTCTTCTTTAATTTACATTTATTGAGGGATTGGTTTGTACAGCACCTTAGCTGTGTATTCCCTACCTGCTTGTAGCATGTGTTTCCAGTGCCATTTTTTCTACCTTTTTCTCTTTCAAACTTTTTTTTTTCCAAGATCGTGAGACTTTGACTCCTTTGTAAAAAAAAAAAAAAAAAAAAAAAAAACCCCAAAAAACGAAAAAAAAAACCCCAAAACCAAACAAAAAAAACCTTTGTACCTACTCTCTCTTATTTGTACCAGGAAGCTTCGCTAGGGCTCTTTCATCTTCTGTGCTTTGGGTTCTTCAGAACACTCTTTCCACCCCGTATTTTTACTTGCTACCCTTGAGCTATACTTTACAAGCAGCCTTTTCACCTCAACCTCCATACCCCTCTCCTGTTCATCTGCTAAAATTGATGTTGCTTGGACATCCCTCAAATACTGCTCTGACTTAGTGACTGATCAAAAGCTGTGTCAGGGCAAATAAAAATAATTATTGAAAAAATTAGAGTTGCTACAAGAAAGGATTAGTAATGGGGACAAAGTAAAGATTTACTGTACCCTTCTGCTAAGAGTGTCTCTGAAAATATCCTAGGAAAATGCTGGATCTCAATTTTTTTTTTCTTTTTTTCATTTTTTTTTTTATCAGCTGCCTGGGTTTTGCTGGCTTCTGCCTTTATGCTGATAAAGATGACTTTTGACAGCAAACAATAGGATCTGTGTGTAACAGCCTCTGTTTCTGGTCTAGATTCCCTGCCAAAATAGCCACACTTAGCACTTGCACAGCTCTTTTCATCTTCAAAGCCTTTCACAGATCCCATGTAAACAGCCAGAGTTCCACTGATTTTGGTGGCAAAGAGCTTAGTAGCCTTCAGAAAAGGATTATGCATTTGCATGGAAAGAAGGAATATCATCTGCTGCTCTGCTAGCTGAACTTTTCTGAAGATATCCAGCTTCAAGCTAGAAAGCAATTATTAGCAGCCTTCCAGTACCTCAAGGAGGCCTAAAGGAAAGCTGGAGAGGGACTTCTGGCAAGGGCAGGTAGTCATAGGACAAGGCGTAATGGCTTTAAACTGGAAGAGGGTAGATTTAGATCACGCATAATGAAGAAATTCTTTACTGTGAGGGTTGTGAGGCACTGGAACAGGTTGCTCAGAGAAGCTGTGGATGCCCCATCCCTGGAAGTGTTCAAGGCCAGGTTGGATGGGGCTTTGAGTGACCTGATGTAGGGGAATGTTGGGAGGTGTCTCTGCTGATGGCAGAGGGATTGGACCTGGATGATTTTTAAGGTCCCTTCCAAGTCAAACCATTTTATGATTCTGTGATTAGCTGAATGGGGTTAAGTAACTTTCCTTGTGGTCAACATGCATATTCCTGGCCACAGTTTAATTGGATGAATTGAGGACTGATTCCTGAATTATAGAATGGTTTGGGTTGGAAGGGACCTTTTAAAGGTCATCTAGTCCAACCCTCCTGCAAGGAGCAGGGACATCTCCAATCAGATCAGGTTGCTCAGAGCCCCGTCCAACCTGGCCTTGAATGTTTCCAGGGATGGGGCATCCACCACCTCTCTGGGCAACCTGTCCCAGTGCTCCACCAGTGCTCCACCACTCTTAGTGTAAAAACTTTTTTCCTTGTGTCCATTCTGAATCTACCTCCCTCTTAAAAACGCAGATTGCAGAAGGATTCAGAACTAATCCCATCCCCTCCTCTCTGGTGCATATTCACCTACTTTCAACTCTATATCCATTTTCTGAACTAACATCTGAGGACTCTTTTCCCTTTGCATCCATAAGGAATCTTCTTCAATCCATCATTCTCCGCTCTTAAATATTTGACAGTAGCTTGCTCTAAGCTTGCTTTTTTCTCCTTCAGTGCTTCCAGATTCCTGTCTCCCAATCCTTTAGTGAGGTTTTTTTGCTTATTCTCCCTTCCCATCATTTCTTTATTTGCTTTCTGTATCTATTCTATACACAGGCCAACAGCTCTTACCTTATATAGCTTTGTGAATATTGTTTTTCCTCACTTTCACTTTCATTTAAGTGTATTTTGTTCCCAAATAGCTCCAAACTGCCACAACAATTTTTTCCTAGTGAGACTGAAGGAGATGCTTGCAAGTGTTTTCAAATCACTACATTCATCATTCCTAGCTTCCCACATTACATCCCTTCTCTAATTATCCTGGGCAGCCAGCAAGATGAAAAAGGGCTGTGCACAACCCCGCTTTCTGCCTTGAACACCTCTCTGAAGTCAAATCCTCCCTCTTCTCTCAGCTTTAATTTTCACAGGGTGCGTTTGCTGCTGTACTTCCCTCCAGGACGCTGCCACAAGAAGTTCTAACTCTATTTTAGGGCAGCTATTCTGATGGGTGGGTTTTTTTCCCTGTATCCCAATGCAGTACGTTGTTCTGCCAACATGGGCATCACCGCTGTCCTTGCACACGTCTCTACCAGGGTCCCACCAGCGGGACCCCTTGTGCTCTCTCTGCCCAGAGCTACGTGGGGCAGCGGGTTCTGTGGGTGGCTCTCACCGGCCGTAGGCCACGTTGCCAAGCCCAGCGTGTTCCTGCCCATCCTGTGTGGTTGCCTCTTGTCTTTCCAGCTGTTACAGACCTTTCCATGGGTTGCCAGAGAATCTATCCTGGCAACTGGGCAAGTTGTGACTGTGCAAATGCTAGCTGGAGAGATAAGTATGAAAATAGGGTAATGATATTTAAACCTGCAGTACTTTGAGCTAAGAACTCTCTAGCTTTGCTGGTTCTGCAAAGCTCTACCTTTGTACAGTGGGGAAGCCTGGTGTGAACCAATCCTGTAATCTGCAGTTAATGCTTCTCTGTAAAATATAAACCTGATAAAAATAGCAGCCCTTCACTCTCTGCTTGATCCATAAAGAAACGCTCTGTGGCATATTTAGGATTAAATCCTTTAATAGCAGTAATTCTTTCATTACAGCACAAAGCATTTTATTTTATATTGGAATATGTCCAGAAAGACTGTTTAGTCAAATTGATTAACAACTTGAATAATAGTTTAAATATTTAGATTATCGTCCAGTATCCCAGATCCAAGCTCATACGTGAACAAAGGGAAGGAACTTTTTTTTCCAGAACCAGGGGACCTGGGATATTGAATGCAAAAATCCAGCTGCATGGAAATAATGTCATACACCAGAAATAAGTGAGATGCTGTATCAGCTGGGTAATTTTAAACTGCTGTTTTGAAAATGCATCTGCTTTGATGCAGATGTTGCTGTCCAATACAAGACCAAAATGAATAATATCTTTGTGCCTCGTGGTAGTAATATCTAAATACTGTAGATTAAATTTTTAAAAAATCATATTATCTTTCATTCTGTCTGGAGCAGTATTATTTTGTGAATCTGTCACTGATAGTCATGTGCTAGGAGGAAGGCTGAGCATAATCATTTAGCTCTGAGGCACTGAATAAAATAAATGATCTTTTCATAGATTCATAGTATTTAAGCCCAGAAGGGATTGTTGCATTTAGCCTCACCTCCTCTATATCACAGCTTTATAAAGCAGGAGCTGTCTCCACTGCACTAATCACTTTTTGAGGCCCATGTTGCATACAATTACCAGTCTCCTGGATAAATACCAGCTGTTGGGATCCTTCCAGCTATGCCTTTTCCTGAAGAGGCTTCTGTATAATAGAAGAGGACTGATGATGCTCTTTTTGAAAGAAAATTGTGCTACAGGAGCCAGGAATGTAGGAAGGAGCTTCAGGTCCAGGGAGAATGAGGGTTTCTGGCAGAGCTCTGAAACTGGTAAGGGTGAGTGGTGAAATGAAAGGATTCCCCAGTCTGGCAGCCAATTTCTTTCATTTCATGGAGGAATAATCATGGGGAGAAGAGACAGCAGTGCCTAGGATTAGGAGAATTCTCCCTCAGATTGCAGCAGCTGTTGGTAGTGTCCAGGAGGAAGGATGCTGTATGTAAAGAAGCAGCAACAGGAAAGGTGAAAGGACATTTTTTTTTATTTTTTATTTTTCCTTCCTTGTGCATGTTGTCTCAGTAATGAGCAGATTGCCCATAACGACAGCAATTGGCTGGTGATGGTTTTGTAATGGGCTGATCACAAAGGATTATAAATGTCCTGCAGTGAAACTGTCTTAGTAAGGCTTCTACCTATTTGTGCCAACAACTGTTTTTGATATCAGTGCACAGGCTAGAGCAAGTGTGTGTGTGCCCGTGTCGGGTGGTGAGAGGATGCAGTATGCTGGGCACAGTGTGGAATTAAATTCTGGTTATACTGGGTTTTACTAGGAGCCTTGAGTACTTGACAGACAGGTACTATAGCTCTGCAAATGCTCACATCAGTGCATTTTTGAGTCCTGCTTATGTAGATACAATTACGCTAGCACGTCCGTATCAGACCATTAGACGCTATCAGTCAATACTGGTTATGGCTGTCGTTCCAAAAGTGGGGTGGAAATAGGATCCCTGCAAAATGAACCTCCTTTTTCTTTACCGTATAGAGCATAGACTGTGTTGGTGATTAGACTGCAACAGTCTCTCATCTCCAAATGCTCTGTTTTCCTGAAAAAATGAGCATGAATTGACCTTTATCCCGTGTTCTTCGTCCGTGCCTTGTGCTTGCAAGGTTGTACAAAGCTTTTGTAAGAAGATTGCCTCTCTCTCCTTTCCTTTTGTGAGTGACTCAACATGTGCCAGATGGGAGCTCCAGGTGTGGAGCCTGAACATGGCTGCCCCACCTCCTTTCAGGACAGCAACTGGGAGTTCTGCTGGTCTCTCTCCTTCTTTTTTTTTTTTTTTTTTTTTATAACACATGCAGCATTTGGTTGGGGCTCTCGTCTCTTCTGAGTGAAATGCTTTCAACTTAATCTGGAATCTCTCTCTGGGAAAAAGAAACTTGAGAGAAAAATATCTTCCCTGTCGTTTCGACACAGCCTTCTATATAGCCTGAATGTCAGGAAAGCCATTTATAGAGCATGTACAGTAATTGCGTGCTTAATATTTCATCAGCTGCATTAACAGTAATGTCACTAAAACCAGGTATAGATTTAAAAGGATCTTTTTTGATTAAAAGTGGCTTTAGAGCTTCTTGTGTATAATAATAGCAGCAGTATATATTATAGATGTTGCTACGGGTTTCTGAATTTAATAATTCAGCACATATATACACACAGAGAGATTTGCATTGAGATTTCATACAAAGCATATGCTTTACATTTGGCAGTGATTCCCTAATTACACGAAGATTACACTGGTGTGAAGTAGATTACTTCAGCTTGAGCCACACTCTTCTTTCACAGCCAAGAGATTGCAATGTTCCAGGATTGTGCAAACCCCCGTGCTTTCATTACCATGCTGCGGTTAGCAGCTGTAGGAAGTAGTGGTTAGAATAACTGATTGGTTTTCTACCAGGCTTAGTTTAGCCTCTCGTGATACGATGTCATGCAATGTTTGGACGTGAGGCAGAAATGTTTACTTTGAAATAGGGCTTAAACTCGCTTTGAATTCTACTGTGTTGTAGTAGTAGTAACTGAGAACGAAGATCTGCTGCCAGCTCTCAATGGGAATGAAACCCATACTTGAATGGAAAATAAAAGAAGGAATTTATTGGCTATGTCTTAATAATAAATCTCTTGAACTTCATTCTTCTCTTAGAAATGAGAAATAAACTTTGCAAGAAGATCTTGTGTTAAATGGTAATGAGGAATCCCTCAACAAGTGTCAGAAACACACTTGTTGTTTATAATTTCCTTTTACTATTGAGCTAATAGTTTTGCTAAACTTAATAGTGATTCAATTGTTTTTTTTGGCCAGTGATGAGTACAAAAATAAAAAAATTGTCCTTTTTTTTTTTTTCAAGTTATAATCATCAGAACAGATTTCACAGATGTCTTCTTCCAGTTTGAGCATGTACCTCCACAGCTTCTCTGGGCAACCTGTGCCAGAGCCTCACTACCCTCACAGTGAGGAATTTCTTCCTTATCTAAACCTACCCTCTTCCAGTTTAAAGCCATTACCCCTTGTCCTATCACTACATGCCCTTGTGTAAAGTCCTCTTCAGTTTTCTTGTAGGCCCCCTTTAGGTACTGTAAGGCTGCTATAAGGTCTCCCTGGAGCCTCCTCTTCTCCAGGCTGAGCAGCCCCAACTCTCTCAGCCTGTCCTCATAGGAGAGGTGCTCCAGCCCTCTGATCATCTTCGTGGCCCTCCTCTAGACTTGCTTCAACAGGTCCATGTCCTTCTGATGTTGGGGGCTCCAGAACTGGACACAGTACTCCAGGTGGGGTCTCACCAGAGCAGAGTAGAGGGGGAGAATCACCTCCCTTGACCTGCTGGCCACGCTCCTCTTGATGCAGCCCAAGATGCGGTTGGCCTTCTGGGCTGCAAGGGTGCGTTGCCAAGGGCTCATGTTGAGCTGCTTGTCCACCAGCACCCCCAAGTCCTTCTCCTCAGGGCTGTTCTCAATCCAACCTCTGCCCAGCCTATATTTGTGCCTGGGATTACTCTGACCCATGTGCAGGACCTTGCACTTGGCCTGGTTGAACTTCATGAGGTTTGCATGGGCCCACCTCTCCAGTCTATCAAGGTCCCTCTGGATTGCATTCCTTCCCTCCAGTGGCATCTTAAGAAATTTGTGTGATGATGCCAAACTGTCAAAAACTTCTATCGCAGGAGCACAAATAACTTATTTTGCACTGTTGTAACTTAGGCCAATCTGTGCTCTAAATTAAATATATATATGCATACATATATATAAAAATTATACGGTTCTTCCATGGTTAGGAATGGAGAAGTTATTGCTCAACATTGCATGATGATATACTGCCTTCAAAATGTGCATACCAAGTATGGCAATCCAGCGTTCGTTTTCCATCTGGATCAACCATGTTGAATGATACCATCAGCCGTGTACAGCCACTGTATATCTGCTCTAAGTTTTATAGGTGAGGAAAATTGATGCATCTGAGTAAAATGAAACTCAGCTTCAGTGCTTCCTTATGATTCAAACTATAATTAGCTGTTTTATAAATGTAGTCCTCCATGTAAGAGTAGTGGAGTGAGAAATACATCACTTGGATACTTCTGGTCATACTATTTTCTGTTTTATTGGGGTGAGAGCAAATATATTGCAAGTTTCTTTCAAGCTTATGTTTTTTTTCTTCATGTTGCTTTTGGGACAACAATTTAATGGGCGGCATCCACACAGGAACACCAGTGGGGTACGGCAGAAGTTAATTCTCAGGTTCTGGTAAGGTGACAGTTACATTTCTGGATGTATTATTACCTTAAACCTGTCTTCTACTTCTCATGTAGGAATGAAGACTTCTCTCCACCCTCTCTACCATGTCAGTAATCTGTTCCTTTTCAGCGGGGTAGAACTGTCATTTTCTTTTCCTGTTTTTTGCTTGTACCAGACTAACACCTTCAGTTGACTGTGCCAGCCCTTTTTACTAGGTATTACACACACGCAAAGATTTGACATTTTTTGTTTTTTTCTGTCAGATATTTGATAACTCAAGATTTTTTTTTTAATACCTGCTTTCATAATATTTCAATATAATGAATATAAAAGGAGAGATCTATACTGGTCATGAAATGAAAGCTGGGTCTTAACAATGTTTGCTTTATAACTGCTGAGGTTTCTCATTTGAAGATGGTCAGAAAACTTTGAAAGAGTAGTTAAAAAGAGATAAACAGTTGTGGCTAATTCCATTCTTGAGGAATATTTATTTAAAGAAGCAGCTCTTACAGGAATTCTAGTTTTCAATTCAAGAGGAGGCATACTTACTTTGAAGCCAAATCATCATCATTATATTCACTAATGTAGTTACTTAACGCAGTCTAATGCTGTCTTTACATTGTAAAACATCAGGATTGGTTCTATGATCAAGTTTATAAACACAAATCAATTGCTGTTACTGCTTATCTGGAAAGTGCAATTAAACAACTGGTAATTAAAAGGTGAGAAATGCTTACCACTGAAAAAAGCAATCTTCATCTTGTCATCAGCCTTTTAGCACTAATATTAACACCCAGATTTAAAAGATAAATAAACGGTAAGAACCTTCAATAATTGATGGCTTTGCCTTTTTCTGTGTGGCAATAGTGTAATAGCTTCATCCTAGTCTTTCTTGGAATTTCAGTAAATGCTTCATTTAATGAGGGGATGAGTTTTTGTTTAAGTGCTCTGAAGAATCTGGCTTCCAGTTCTGGGAGTTTTCCAAGCTCTAAACTCTTGATCACCCTTTCAGGCTCTGCTTCAGGTATTGGCTCCTCAAATCTAACTGCAGCTCTTTGTGACAGAACTGCCTGATGAACTCATTGAAATAGTTTGCACCTGCTCTGCAAGCTAGTAGATTTCTCTATGCCTAATTTGGTGAAGAAATCCTGAAAAGTGGATTTAGTGGATTTGGGATCCCATTTGGTTCTTCTTTCCTTTGAATAAACTGCTTTCTGATAGGCTTTGTAAATGGATGTGTCAGTGCTTTATCTGCTTTACTTCCTTTTTCGTAAAGGATTGTTTCAACTAATTTTCTTGGTTCTGCTTTGTTTCTCCTTCAGTAGTGTATTAATTTCTCCTCTAATATTCCCTAGATTCCTTCTGCCTTCCTGAATTCGTAAGATGATCCTCCCATCTTCATACTATTCAACAGAGATCTCTTTCCCCCCGTTTTTTTTTTTTTTTCCTAGCTGTGCCATGCAACTTTCCTTGCCAGGCTACATTTGCTGCTCCCCACGGGATGATGTTGCTTGCACCTCCTCCAATTTGGTTTTTACCTTCAATCACCCCTTTGATGTTAATTTTTTTTTCCTAAGAGTACCCCCAACCCCTGTAAACTGGCTCAGTAAAACTCAGCAATAGGGATGCTATCTAGATGCTCCCATTGTGTCGAATGCTCAGGTGCTTTGCTTTGCTATGCAGGATTCGGCTCAGTTGCATCCCCAGTGTTGGTGTGAATGTGGTAATGGGGATGTTTCAGGGATTCTCAGGAGAGGACTTGACTCATCAGGAAAAAGAATAATCTAAATCCTGCCCACCCAATGCCAGACCCTGAACTGGCACTTAGAGGTTAGGAAAGAGCCATTGCTGATGGCTCTTTGAAATAATGAGATCCATGGGCAGTGGCAGCCACAGAAGCCAGTACAGCGTTGTGTGGCCTCAGGAAGGGCACTAAGGGCAAAGCGTTGGGAATTATTTTGCTGCTGAGTTAGATATATGGAAGATATCATCAAAATTAATATAATCATGAATCAGGTGAATGCAGAACCATTTCTTGACAAATTCTTCACTACTACTGGGCACAGGAACTCACTGAAACTGGTAAGAGATCAGTGCAAGACAGGTGAAAGAAATTAGTCTCCCATAACAGGCAATGAACTTCTGGGATGTGCTGCTGCAGGATGATGCGGAGTCTCATGGCGTCAGCAGGTTCAAGGCAGAACTGAACACACTTAATTTCAGACAGTGGGTTTGAAGCGGATAAAGAGTGCAGTGCTCTCTGTCCCTGTTGCAGTCATTCCTGGTGCTGTTATGCTGTCATGGAAATATCTGTGCACAGGTGACTAATTTGAAGCAAGCAATGAAATTCATGTTTCAATTATTAAAAGGAGGGGAAAACCCAAGCTAGCACTGTAAATGCCTTTCTGCTTACTTATGTCAGCCCACTTCCCTCTTGGCATTTCTCTGTCGTGGTGTCATTAATATTTCCAGCCCCTCTGTATCCTTAATGATCTACTTGGTTGACCTGCATCATTTAAAATATTTTTTCATTATAGTGATTTTCTCATTTAGGTCCCCAGGAGATCTCAATATGTAATCAGTTTTCTCTAACAAATGACCTCCTTTAACTTCATTAGTTCAGAATTAATTTACTAGCATCCAAGATATTGAATGACTTTGATTAGTAAAATACAGTAAAAAAATTAAAGTTCTCTTTCATTTATGGTCAAGGCAAACATTAATTAAACCCCAATTTCTGTTCACAGTTGAATTTAAAAAAAGAGGGAACGTTTGATGGGCTGTCACTAGACATTAGATGAGGGTGAGGATGGGATTACAGGCTTTCGGTGCGTGTAACATCTTTAAGCAGCTGCATTTTGCCAAATGCTTCACTTCTCTCGCAGCTTCCATCACCTTTTAGGGAGCTTTTTAAATGAACAAGCCATGAAGACCCATGATCTTCAGCGAGCGACAGAGAAAGAGCGCAATGAGGGCTTTGGGGTGGACGTGCTTTCCGCTGGCCGACACTTCTCAGCAACGCACCCCTGCTGCTTGTGCCCATCAGCTTCGGCTGTTGGGTTGTCTGTCTTATCTCAGTATTTGTCCTAAGAGACGTGCCTCCTTTCAAGGCGTGCAAGTTATTTACAGAATGAGCCACGCTGCCAGCCCCTGACCCTTTAAGGCTTTTCAGGTTTCCATTTTGCAAATCTGCTGCAGCAGGCGCTGGCCCGGTGATGGCATTTTTCCTCCTGTCACTTGACAGCAAGCACGCTTGCACTTCGCACCGCACGCGGGACGGCTGATGAGCCTGTATGGAACTGTGCGATGAACGGCAATAAGGCTTTGCTTAGGGAACAATCATTATTCCTGGAAAAAGCCAACCACGTAGAGCACCTTGACTTGATTTGTCTCCCTCATTGCTCCCTGTGTTCCTATATTTTTATTTCCTGAAAGGTGGAATCAAAAGATGCAGAGAGTTTTAAATAAGGTGCATGGTCCTGATGAGCCGTGCCACCCAGCAGAAAGGTCTCCAGGGCCCAAAGCTGCCTGGCAGCTCATGCTGATGGCCAGCAGCATGTCTTTGTCAATGTGACACAGGAGGGTGGCACCAGCGATGCTATGTCTCTGCTCGCTGTGACCAGAGCTCACTGCAAATAACCAGTAATCTAGGTGAGATGGGCTCAGGCACTCGTGCTGCTTCCATCCTCCTCCTCACTGCTGCCTTGTCAACCTGCCCAGCTCGCGGCTGGGTGCTTTTGTGCAGACCTGCCTCCATGGCAGTTTAGACTATGGGTTGAGCTGACCTGGGGAAACTGAGGCAGAGGCACAGGACAGGTCCTGTGCTGTTCCCAGTGTGCTGGAGGTGGTGGTCAGCTCTTGTAGAGGTGCATTGCAGATCTCCTGTGACAGCACCTCAACGCACTGCAGCAAGGTTTACTAGAGACTGCTGCTCCTGAGGCTGGAGCCTGGAGTAGTCGTGCTCTTGGCCTGAGCCCAAGCCTTCACTTTGCTATACGTTGCACTTTAAACTAGGCTCTTTAATTGGTCAAGTTACTTATGCCTATTCTGTAGCTAATTTATCCCTCAGCCAGAAAGGAAGTGTGAAAACCAATCTATTTGGTTTCTACGCAAGTGATTTACTAGCCCAAGAAGAACTACTTGTCAGGTACATCCCAAGAGTGTCTCTGAGGAGCATCCTTTTTCCCTTTGCCTCTCCGAGTCCTGTTGTATTTTCCATGCCACTGAGCTGACAGGTTCACCAGGCCCTGAGTGTGCCCATCCCTCTCTTCCAGGCTGAGGGGGCTGCTGCTGCTCTCGTCTTGCTGGACGAGAAGTGTTGGAGTGGTGGCCTCTGAGAAAGAAGACCCAAGGCTAAAGGGGGGGTTAGATGGGGCAAATGGCTTTGTAAATTATTCTCCCATATTCACAAGAATAAGGTTTGTGGAGGGATTCAGGCAATCAATTTCCATCTCTTGAAGGAAAAGAAATTGAAAACACTAAAGCAATTTATTGCCTTTTAAATTTGGGGATAAGAGGGAATGTAAGTAGTGCTTAAATTTAACTACCTGCAAAAGCAAATAAAGAAAACTGTAATATTTCACAAAGCCATAATCCATTATACTATAAGTGCATTTTCAATTTCATTGTGCAGAATGTGAATTACTACTGCTTTATGCCTAAGAACTTGCCTATAAAGCAACATCCAATTGGTGGATTCAGTAATGTTTCTGGTACAGTTTTTTCTTCTTACTTTCTTACAATTTGCATAAAACACTTAGACAGGATTTTTCCCCTCTTTCATATTGCAGTAGTCCAAGTTTTCAGCGCAATAAGTGTTTTGCCTGCAAGGCCTATATCTAATATTGGTTCATTTTGAATGTCTTTTCCCATTTAAATGTTAGTCCAGAAAACCAAAGTGATTGTAATCAAATGAGTATGCTCAATATATAGCTTATATGACTACAGGGTGGCTTTCTTGGTCTAATTCAAATGCTCTTAGAAAACAGGAGCTGTTCTCAGAACAGTCTTGTTTCTGGCAGTATTTACTCTTAGGTAGATGAGAAAAAATAAGAGCTGGCATCTGAGAAAAGATGAAAAGTCAGATGGGCTAATATCTGCTCATTACATGAGGGCAAAGCCACTGACACCAGTGCAGCAGAAAGATAAATTTGTCCCCTCTGCCTGCAAGAGTGTTTCAGAAGATCCCTGGAGAAGTTCATTGTATGAAGAGAGTATAGGAGATACAATCTGAGCTTCAGCCAGGCCACAAACCCTTACTGTTTGTTTTTCCCTCCAGGAAAAGTCATTCTCATTCAGTAAGAGGAATGGTTGATGGTTTGTTTGTGTGGGCAGACTGACGGCCTGAGCTATTCTGGGTCAGCTACTGCTCTACAGGTATTTGGGAGTATTTCTTGTGCTCAGATAAAGCTAACTTCTTCTGAGATAGAGCTAACTTCTTCCTGGCATAATTACTTAGGAGAACGGCTTTGCTTCTATCTTTGAGCTGGCAGCTTTTGGGATGGCAGCCCCTTTCCTCTGCCTGGAGAGTTGAGAGCTTGTCCATGTGGAAAACTGCTACCAGCTACAGCTCGGCTAGGCGACCATCCCCGTACGGCTCCGCTCTGGCCCCGTGAGCGGAGCTGGGAGCAGGCTTCCCCTACAAACACCAACAGTATAATGTACGTGCCCTTTGCTAAGAACTTGCATGGGTTTTCTGCCCTCAGTGGGAGCTCAATGCCTCTGCTGATCCTCACCCTTCCATCAGGACACAAAGGGCTGGACCTTGCCATGGCTTAATCACAGCCGAGTGAGAAAGCTTAGTGGCAGCTTACGTTTATTTAACCATCTTCACATCTCTTTGTTCCTGCTTCATACACTTAAAAATTTATCAGTTTTATTAGCTATTTATAAATACCTGAATAAATTATACAGACAAGATTGATTATTATTTCTCTTAAGGCACTGCTGGCATTCTAGACATTTTGTGCTGGACCTATTGAGATGTATTTTTCCTTTTAGAAATGCTAGAGCTGCTCTCTGTAGTTGTCAACCCAAATTTAAGCAGAGGTGTTGTGCTGATCCTATTGTATCTGCAGAGATTTTGAATGCATGTTCACAAGACAGTTCTGTGCACAGGGATTTTAGCTCCACGGCTGTATAAAGGATAAATTTGGAGAGGATGGAGTTTTTCCTTTGTATAAACTCATTCGTATTCACTTCAAAGGCTGAAGTGAGCTTTGAAGCAAGGTGTGCTCCATGCAGACTGTCTTCACGGGGTGAATTTCACCCACCGTGACAGTACCTATGTAGCCTTGCTCAGATGCTAACAGAAGATGACTATGCAGAGGACTGGGTTTCTCCAGAGATGCACTAACTGCCTGCTGCTCCAAGGACACGTGAATCCTTTTAGCCCATTGCAGGAGAAAATCTTCAATATTTAAGACCCACTCTGGTGCTGCAAACTCTTAAATGTAATGGGCTCTGCTGAGCTCCACTGGCATCAACCCTCTCCCAGGGGACTGACATGGGACTGCGCTGATTTACGTGAGAATCTGGCTGTATATGCTTACAAACCAGCCTTTTCTGATCTCTTATAAACATGCCTAGTTAGGACATTTAGACCTGAAATGAAAGCAATGTTTAGAAATACTGCAACTACAGCTCTCAGTCATCATCACTGTAATTAGGATTTCGGCTGCTTTGCTGTGCTGCAAGACCTTCAGAGCATTATGGCTGGCTAGTGACATAAAAAGCAGACTTACCGTTATTAGCTGTAAACATTGCAGCACAACAGAAAAACACCAAAATACTAATCGGTGCCATGGCATAAAACATGCACGCAAGTCATGACAATTAGCAATAATTTGTCATTCTGTGCTATATTTGTTTTTAAAATGGCCAAACTTTTGGACAAAATACTACCAGCATACTCATTGTGGCTGTTCCACTACAACAGCTGTCTTCTGCTCTAAGCAGCAGCATCTTCTCCTCTCCCCAGAGCCAGCCTAGGATGCTCAGCATGAACAAACCTCATGTCTGTGTGCAAACCTGGGAAAGAAGAGGTCCCCCTGAAATAAGACCTGTATTGGCAGATTTTTTTTTTTGCTGTAGATCCAGCCTAATGATCTAGCCAGCCTCCTACCTTACCCAGACACCTGGGTATGCAGGCCTGGGTTTGGGCAGGTCGCAGAAGCGTGGCACACCGCAGCATCTCTCTCACATGCTGAGGTTGGTCCCAGAGTTGAAGTGAGCATCATCATCTTTCTTGGCTGGCAGGGATTCCCTAGCACTGAAGTGGGGAGAAATCAGAGCTGGTGGTGTTGTCTTGAGATAAATCACTGGGGATGCGTCTTGCTGTGAGCAGACCATGATGGTCTCTTGAGATAAATCACTTTGGGTGGTATCGGTTTGCAAATTTTGTCTTTTCAATCACAAAATGTCTTTTCTTCTAGTACTACATCTTAATCTTACTGAAAATTTTTTTTTCTAAAACCTGTCCTAACCATTCCTTTTTTCCTTCCTACCCTGAAACATCAGTGTTTTATAAAGATTTAATTAAAAAAAAAATAACCCTACTTTGAGCTTATTTGTTTATTGCAAATGTATTTAGAATAGGCTTATTTATTTTTGAAGTGTTTCCTAGCTGCGATGAGCTGGAGGGGTGTAGTGATACATTACGTGGTATGGTTATGCACTGTCTGGAGCTTAATGGAAGATGTGACTCCTGGATCACAGATCTTGTTGCAGTTTTGAAAGAGAGTCCAGCCTGAGCAGTGGTTTGCTCTGGCTTTTGAGAACTTCATTAGCTGCAACTGAAGTCAAGGTAGATTGCTGGCACTGACGAAGGTCTGCACAGTTTGAAAGATTTCCTGTAGACGAGAAGACTGTCTAGCCTGTGGGCTTGGCTTAGACGCAGCCTGACTCCAATAAGTATTTACTGGATATAATATTTAGACCAGCTGAGGAAGGTCTGCTCCACTTCAAAAATACTGGTTTAGCCTAGGCAAAGGCTACAATGGTTCAGGAGGAGGGGAGGGATTTTTTTTTTTTTTTTTTTTTTAATCTAAGACTTACTAGCATCGAATCACCTGTGAATCTTTGTTAAATTGGCCCAGTTTCTATGGACCTGAGAATCCCAGTAAGCATATTTTCCCTGTGGTTTTTTCAATGCCCAGTGTCTTCCTTTCTCTCTCCACCCAACAATACCTATCTGCAGCAGTGCTGTTTGCCCTTGTTCCAGGCCCTCACACAAGGAATGAAGTGGGGTCTGATGTCCAGCTGACTGCTTTTCCTCATTATAGGAGCCTGGCACCTGGGACCTCCCAGTCACCTTCTAGGCCTGGCCTGCAACCCTAAAATTGGTGGGTGTGAGACTACTGTGTTGAGTCGGTTTGAGGATGTCTTTAAACATATAGGGGCCTCTCTTTTGGAGAGGTGACTGGCACGGGGACAACCCAGGAGCCCTGGTGAGATCAGGAAAATGTATCAGGCAGGAAGACAACATCTTCTGAGCAGAAAGGGTTAACAGCAGGTTGCTGCTTCTCCTCCTTTGCCTTTACTGTTATCATGATTTATATATTTGAAAGTAGAGATGATTAATAATCCACAAACCCTCGGCCTGGAAGGAGAGCTAAGACACTTAGCATACCAGAGCAAACAGTAAGAAATGATTAACAAGACTAACATTTCCCATCCTCCCCAAATAACTCAAGAGCAGCATCAATGGCTTGCACTTTATGGCTCCCAGCAGCTGGGTGAGGCTCTGGTATCAAAAGGCTGTAGCTAAAAGTCTGTGCACTGCAGGTACCATGGTGATGAGTCTGGCACAATCGTCTGGAAAGATAAATATAGGTAGCGTGCTGTGTCTGGATCTGGATATAAATGTCTCCATTCCATATGTGCACTGTTACTCTCAAGATAAGGGAAAACTGGCCTATGAAGTCCTCATTGACCTAAGAAGTCAATTAAAGTACAGAAAGAGCTGCTGAATACAGCCATGGAATTCATCTGCGGTTTATCAGCTTGGACCTCGACGCTTTCCCTTCTCAGCCCTGGGATGAGTGTAGAGGGAGGACAATGTGGCCACAGAGGAGAGAAACAAAACCAGGAAAGTGAATTGGAGGGAATTTGTCTCTGGGGTAATGGCACATTGAATGCCGAGTTGCATCGGTTCCCAATATCTCTTCAGTTCATAAAGACCGATCACTACCAGCTTTGTTCTGCGGTCTCTAATGAAACAGAAAGCACCTACTTCCTTCAGAAAACACTTTGGAGGTCAGAAAGTGTTTTTATTTCCCCTGGGGTTTTCAATGCCAGCATGGGGTCAGATTTGGTTTCTCAAATACAAAGAGGCAACCTAACAAGGTCCTGTCTCTGTATTGACATGAAAGGGGTGAGGGGATGTCCTAGTAACCCAACGAAAAACGTACAGAGGGAAATCAAATGGAGATGTAGGCAGCTCAGCCATCCCTTTTGGATGTGATGCAATTAAATGTGAGAAGGTAATTTGCATCATTCTTATGTGAGAAAAGAATAATGTTACTTTTTTTTTTTTTTTTTTTTTTTTTTTTTTTGTGCTAATCCACCTCAGTAGCAAAGTGGGTAGATGGGAACTGTTAAGGGTTATCTGTGACCTACTTCTTTCATAATGGTAAAACCAGCCCTTTCAAACAAGATACCGTGGCAAACCAAGGGCCTCAGAGGAGATTCTGAATCCCCTCCCTTCCCAGCAGGGTCGATAGGATCTGAAAGTCTTCAGCATCTTGCCAGCTATCACTGTGGCGTGCGTGGAGACAGCGTGTCCAATCCACCTGCGTGTTTCTCGCATTGGAGGGCAAAAGGCAGCAGCACGCGTGTGCGGTGATGCAGCAACAGCCGTGTGCTGCAATGAGGTTACTACGCAGTCAGTGTGAGCGGGGCCCTAAGCCATATTCTCTTTGATTTTAATCAAATGGGTACCGTACCTGAGTACAGGCAGGTTTTGGTCTGGCATATTCTTTTATGATCCGTAAGAGGAAGTGGGATTTAATTTTTAAAGTGAGACTTCTTAGCAAAAAAAAAAGACAAATTCCCATTGAGCTTATTTCAGTAGACAGCGTGGTTTGCAGAGCTGTTCCACTTTTTTGGCAGCAACTCCTCCCCAAACACTGCCCCTACGGACTCCCCTGAGTGCCTGTGGACCAAAGTGCACACGCAGCCATGAGCCTTAAACCTTTTCGATTTGGCTGAAAACATCCTCTGACACTGTTTTTAACAGCAAACTGGACTTCCAGTGAAGTTAAACTTTATGAGAAAAGCCCCTGCTTTGTCTTTTACACCCCCCCCACCCCCTCCCTGAAGACAGATAACTGAGAATGACATTTTATTTAGAATATTGAAAGGATGTCTTATGGGAATTTTATTTCCCAGATGGACTGCCTGTTCCCTGATGCACCACAAACAGCTGTCTCCTCAACCTGGAGAATATTCTGTAGTGTGTGATGGGGATGCAATATGACAGGGTACGTGGCTTCTGGAGAAACCTGGAGTGTAGGAAGTTACTCCAAGGAAGTTCTGTGGTAGTACTTCAGTAGTGATATTTAAGTTTTCACTTTCTTTCTTTTCTTCTATAAGAAGCTTCAAGGGTTTTTTTTTCACTCTAAAGCAGCCCAGCCTTCTGTCAAATACGCTGTACATGTATTTGCTATGGCATGCCTGCAAAGCTGAGCAAAGAAAGCGATTATCTACCGTACAACCCTTGAGCTACACTACGGTTTTGGGAGAAGAGGCTCTATAGTGTACGTGGAGTCAGACAGGGGTTATGAGCAGGGGAGGTGTGCATCACCCTGGTTTTGTTCCTTGGGATGCTTTCACTGAGCCCCCTGCCTCTGAACAGAGTCCTTCCTACAGTTCTTTTAGCTGCATTTTTGCATTTTTTCCGGTACACTAGAGGAACAATGTGATTTCTGCCAGAGTCTATGGCAAATCCTGTTACTGAGACTAATCATAGATAGAGGTCAACAGCAGGCTTTCTTTGGCTCCACAATGACATTTCACTTAGTACCATATGATCATCTAGTCCTTCCATAAAGGTGTTAATGAAAAGGCAGGACTGAGCCGTGGCCAACACTGGACTAAATGTCTCTTAAAATGATGATATGATTGGCGGAGGACAGAATGACCTGCTGTCTCTCTATACCCTCCTCCTGCTCTACCTAGGAAGCACAGGGAATTGAAAGTCTTGTCAAGATAATCAGCAAAATGTAAAGAGCTGAAAATGTTCTGCTGGAGAATAACAGTGTCCAAGGATAGGGCAAGGTCCTCCAAAGAGCGGCTGAATGATTTCAGGACACATATCTGTGTTTTCTACAGAATAAAGGACAAAGCAAAACTGATCACCTTCTGTAGGATAAAGGGAGCAGCACAAACAAAAATTAAGTGGCAGCATGGACAACTTCATCCCCTGATAAATTTAATCACAGGGGACGATTGCTTTGAAGAGGTTGTAAAGAGAACATGTCTCATGCATGAGACTGCTGTTTTGAAGTGAATAGGGAGAGACAAAGGAGTCTCCTGAGGATCAACAGGAGAGTTGCTTGAGAAATACTTGTTCTTGACCCTGATTTTGTAGCAAAGACAACGCCAGCATGCAAAACCTGCTGGTCCTTGAAATGAAATGCCACAGACGGGATTTTTGTAGTTACCTGATGAAGCAATTCAGAAAACAAATGGTCAGGAAAAAGATTAGTGTAAAGGAGATGCTGACGAAGAATGAGGGAGCTCCAGTTGTCTGGAAGCATCCAGGCTGCTTGCTAAAAGCCTTGGCCTTTTGTTGGGTAGAGGAAGGCAGTCTGGAAGGCAGACTGCTCAGGGTACAGCCAGGCAACAGCTCAGCGGTGCGGCAGGGACCAAGAGACTTTGCTGCATGGCAAGGTGCAACCTAGGGCTGCCAGGTTACACGGCTGAGGGAGGAAGTAACCAACAAAACTGTAACAAAAGCTGCACTGTGGAGTCCGCTTTTCTCTCTAATGTCTTCCTGTGGCTCAATATACCGTGTCCTAGATTTGTACCAAGCCAGCAGGAAGCTTTTGGTGGCATGTTACATCCAAGCTCTGGAGACCCTCCTGCCCGATGCTTCTTGGGCAGCATTGCTCACAGCTGCAGGAAGTCTGGCAGCATGTTCGGTCCTTTCTGTCCTCTATACCATCGCTAGGTATGCTCGTCTAGGATCAGAGAAGCTTTCTGTGGAGGAGCCTGTTGCAGGCTCTGATGCAGCCTTGGGAAGAGCACAGATCTTTCTGGATAAGTTAGTGGCTCAGGTCAGCAGGGAAAATCTTATGTAACCCCAGTGTTAGGGGCTGCAAGAGACCCGTGTTTGGCCAGCAGATCCATAGAAAGGAAATATTTCAATCAATTGGCCCCATTCACTTATTCCCCTTCCCTCTTTCACTTCTACATTTCCTGCTCCTCTTTATGCTCCACCATCTCCTCTCAGACCTGACTGCTTTCATTATAAGGTTGAAGGGCAGTGCCGAGTGAGTACATTAATTTCATACATTTCCATGAATATCAATTACACCTTGGATGCCAGAAGATTTTTCTTACTTTCAGCAAAGTCAAGACCTAATCCTTTATAGGGACACTGTCTTGGGTAAAATCTGGAGGCATTTTTCTAAAGTCAAGCCTGCCATCTCTTCTTCCCAATCCCTCCCACCACGTTGATAGCCCTTTGCTTTTTTTCTGTGGGATCTATATATACAATGGTTATCAGGAAAAGCCATTCCCCTTTCTGCCCTTGAAAGGCACTATCCACGCCAGCTCTTGGGCAGAATTTGGAGTGTAGAATCTCTGCTGTTCAATTACCATGGAGCTTAGCTCTTTCATGTGTGACTAGATATTGTACTTTTTTTTTTTTTTTTTTTTTTTTTTCCCCTAGCAAATTTGAAGTTTAAAAGGACAGAAAAATTTCTAGCGCTTGAGATGGAGGCAAATGTCTGGTGTTGAAATGAGTGGAGTTGATGGACTATTGGGAAACAGGACTATTTCTGAGGGAGTAAATGTTTCTCTTGTTTTGTAGTCTCTGTTGCACTGTTGCTTAGCATGTTCAGATCATTATGACAACAAAAAGGTCAAAAGTGTGTAGCAAGCTTTAGATCTGTTCTTTTCTGCACACAAAACTATCTTTTGGTTTCACAGAGTCCATTTTACCCAAGGTAAAACAAGCTTTGACTACACAGCAGCAGAAGTAAGGCCAGAGAGAGCTGGCAATAACTCTAAGGTATTCTTTATTTGAATTAGAAAATTGCTAGTGAACTTTACTTACGGGTTAGCATTCCACTTTGCTGGCTGCTCTGCAGAAATCAAGAAAAAATGCAAATCTACCCAAAAGGGATTTCTGTTTGAGCCAGTGATTCCCAAGCCTGGTTTGCTCAGCTACCACTGCTGTAGGAGGACTGTGGTGACCAAAGGCAGTGGCTCTCCCTGCCACCTCTGGCTGGTCTCCTGGGTGGACACCATGGGCTCGAGTCTTCCCTGGCAAACAGACAGCAAACCAGCGGTGCTGGCGTGTTCCCCGCTGCGGGAGCTCGCATGCTCCTTGCTGGTGAAGCCCCAGTCTAAGTGATTGATACCAATGATGACTCCAGGTGTGTCTCTCAGAAACAGTGATCTTACCTTTTTGCAGTATCTTTCAGATACATTCCTAAAATGGCTGAGAGCTGGAGAGAGTTTAGCACACAGGCTAGGCAACTGAAGAGAAGGGAAATATATGATCTAAGATACATCTATTAATTTTGGGTCAAGATGTGGCAGCCTACCATGAAGTTTAATAGCTATAGATAGTAACAGGAGCAGTGACCTTTAATTATAGCCAGAAAATGGGCACTGCTCTAATACAGAAACAGCTAAAAATAAAAGCCAGTATAAAAATACGAAGTATCTCAGAATGTGATCACATTTTCCACTAATGGAAAACATAGCTCAACTCTCTGCATTACTGAAGAATGGTTTCTTTTACAGATAGTAAGGTTACAGTTAGATGCTGTGTTGGTATGGTTTAATTCAAGGTATCATGTTAGGCTGGTGAATTTAGAGTAACCAGAAAACTGTGTGGATATTTCCACTTCGGTTTAAGCTGCAGTTATTAAATTTTGGTTGCGTTTGATTTGATTTGGTTTGAATTGGAAGTAGATGAAAGCCCCCAGTGTAAAATTAAATTTACCACCCATAAATTTTTTTTAAAAAAAGATTCTTCAATGCATTTACTTTAGCAAGTAATCCAGTGCTGTAGATGTGGATAGTGAAATGGTGCTGAGGCCCTGATGTCCATGCTGTGTATGTTTTTGGGGCGGGGCGGGGGGGGTGTGCTTCGGACGAATTCATGGACTGAGTGCCCATTAAGGACTGGGGCGTTATCTGGTGGTTTAGTTTAATCCAAGAGGAATTCAGAGCATGTGCTCCCAGATCACTTCATGGATGCAACCTTAAGCAAAGTGGGAATGGTCAGGATGGTTGCTTCAAAAGCACACTTCTGACCTGGACTAAGATGCGGACGTGGTGGCTTTCTGGCTAACTAAACGGCCTTTAATAAGCTGGTGCGTGGCTATGTGTCACAGGGACCTGTGAGAGCTACTAATAGAATTATAGAACAGTTTAGGTTGGAAAAGACCTTTAAGATCATAGAGTTCAACCGTTAACCTAACCCTGCCAAGACACACTAAACTGTGTCCCTAAGCACCAACCCTACACGTCTTTTAAAGACCTCCAGGGATGCCCACTTTCCTGGGCAGCCTGTTCCAATGCTTGACAACCCTTTTGGTAAAGAAATTTTTCCTGATATCCAATCTAAACCTCCCCTGGCGCAACTTGAGGCCACTTCCTCTCATCCTGTTGCTTGTTACTTGGGAGAAGAGACCAACACGCATCTCACTACCACCTCCTTTCAGGTAGCTGTAGAGAGCAATGAGGTCTCCCCTCAGCATCCTCTTCTCCAGACTAAACAACCCCAGTTCCCTCAGCTGCTCCTCATAAGACTTGTGCTCCAGACCCTTCACCAGCTTCATTGCCCTCCTCTGGATGTGCTCCAGCAACTCGACATCCTTCTTGTAGTGAGAGGCCCAAAACCGAACACAGTATTCGAGGTGCGGCCTCAGCAGAGCCAAGTACAGGGGCATGATCGCTTCCCTGTCCTGCTGGTCACACACCTCACTTAGAGCCAGCAATTTGAAGTGGCTGGTACTGGGGCTCCCAGGTGAGCAGGCATTGAAATGCCTGGGAGCTCCCAGAGCAGCCCATTCGATTCCTTTGCCTGCGGAGAAACTTTCCGAAGGTTCTGATATTTCTTCTGTGGATTGAAAATACTTTGCTTTGCTCTGCTTTCCAAATATTAACTTCAGCAATCTGTAGCCAAAGCTGCTATGAATGCATGGAAATTAGCTTAATTTTCCTCCTGAAGAAAGTTAAACTGGCCTGTTGGAATTAAAGCAGTGACCCAAGGTAGGAGAGGACTGCTTACAACTCAAAATGGCTCAAAATACTACAGCCTGTAAAAGCAGTCATGGTTCTCAACTTTGCAATGTGCTTTTCACTTTTACAGAAATGTGAGCGTCTAGGTTTTTGTTACCTGTTAGAGGCAAGGAAAAATTCCCGCTTTCTGGGTTTTGCTGACAAACTTTGTGCACCTATTTACCTATTCAGATAAAGTGATTTGTAAACTGTCTTGCAATGCACCAACAATCCAAAATGTGAACAGCAGCTCTATTAAGATGCTGGTCAGGACTGTCAGTATGGTACCAATCATGGAGCGAGCTGGAAAAGTTTGAAGAGCCAACTTCTGAGCATCGAGAAGCAATCAGACCCCACCCCTGCCCCGGCACGTATCCTTCCACAATGGATCTTCCTCGTATCTGTTGACAAACTTTGGCTAATGTTTCTGCTCGCTGAAAGGTTTTCTGCCAATACAGCAGCATATTGCAGATAAAACGTAATGAGCTGAATTTAACAAAAAAAAAAATGCCATGTGGCTTCCTTACAGTGATGCCCATCTGTCGGCTTAGCGATGCGGCAGCGCGCTGCAGCTGCACTCCTTTGCTTTTTATCAAATCAAAATAAAGCTGTGCACCCCAGAGTCAGGTATGATAAACAGGCCAGCAAATTGCCTTACACGGGTATCACACAGCTCCTGATCCCTCTCACTTTTCAGAGCAGCGTAACCAGATGGCTCCTAACGGTGGGGGAAATTTTCTCCGTTATGTTTTTGGCATGAAGCTAGAGGGACGTAGTCCAGAAGTCCACCACCAAAACAACAGATATTTAAATTGGACTGGGACTGAGATTACAGCCTGCAAACAGAACTTTGGAAATTGAAGTAGATTTCATTAATAGCAAAGGAAATGCCTATTTAGAGCAGGTCTGGTGGAACAAAAAGGACACAAAACAGTAAAAAAAAGAGTCTTTGTGAGGAGGCTCACAGAACAATGAGGAGGTTGGCCTTCCTCCAACCTCCCGGCCGGCTGGTGCAAAGCAACTGGCCTTTCCACACCCCCCTTATTTATTACAGGGGCAGTGGGAATTGGGAAGACTTCCCTGGGCACTGGGCGATGGCTGGAGGCATCACCTCCCACCAGCCGTCTCTGAGGCCCAAGGTGCAGGGGATGATGCGTTTCTGCTACGATTGGAAGCAGGACCATTAAGAGCGGTTGGGGATACGGAGCATCTATCCATGACAGAAATCTCTGCTGAGAGCTAAAGGCTTCAGTTTCTCCTGGCTCATCTTTTTCCCGATTCATTTGTCAGACCAATCTAAAGCTTAAAACGCAAAAGGAGTTTGTTTTTCCTTTAACTGGCTACCAAACAAATATTGGCGCTTTTATCTAACCTGTGATTACTGCATCAGTTCCAGATTTGGGGACCGGTCAAAGAGTGTCTAGATTCAGAGTAAAACACTTCTTGCCTGGTAGAGTGGGAGTGGAGACTTTGTTAATGTATGTGCCATGCCTTTGTAGGTGGGTTTTATGTTCAGTTGGTTCTGGGTCTCAAAGGTGACCATTTGCTGCCAGGGTGTACGCAGGCCCCTTCTATTGCTGGGAACGTGCAGCAGATCTGCATGAGGTTTTGCTGTCACCCAGAGAAACGTATGAAACAGAGCAGAAATTGTTTAAAAATGTGACTGCTGATGAACTTTTTCAGCACGTTACCCTTCTGCGAATTTAGACTCCTCTGAACATTTGTGTTATAAGCATGTGTGTGTGCTGGTGTCTGCTTTGTGGGCTGTCACCGCACAGTTGCACTGACATTTCAAGGGCTGAAACCTGGAGCCTCTCAGTTGTGTGTGCTCAGGCGGAACAGGAAAAAAAAAAATCATATTTAGAATATGGACTGAATAGAAGCAGAATTTGCAACTTTTGTCCCTGTGTCATTAGAAATTATCTAGATCTGCCATCCTTCTGAAGATCAGACTATTTGTATTCATGTGCCTTTAGATGTAGGTAGGAGCCTCATTTTAGGCAGAGGTATCTGAAGCAGCTGTCCTCTTTTCCCTCAGCACAACTCTGTATGCCTCAGGGGAAAATACAATGAAGGAGAAAATGAAGACCGTGCTCAGGTAAAAACCAAACATACCTAATTCTTGTACATAAGATATTTCAGGATTGTCAATACTGTGAATTGTGGTCATTCTCCGCTGTTTGGGTGAGATGGTGAAGGCTGTGTCCACATCATACAGTTGAGGCAGGACAACCAGATGATCAGTGTCAGGATCAGGCAGCTCTAATTCACGTTCTTCCTCTTCATTGTGTCACGGCCGCACCCTGTGGATGTAGCAAAATGAGAGGGCACTTGTCTTCAAAAGAGTGTTGGAACTAACATGGAGAGTAATGAGTTACGTACAGTGCAGTGGCATCTAAATGTAGAGAAATGGAGTTTTCTTATTTTGGAAGTGATGACAAATGCCGTGTTGAATTGGTTTTGCTTGAGCAAGACTCTACAGTGCTGGCCAAATTTTGCTGGAAAACATTCTGTAAAATCTGTACCCCGGGAGCTCCATTTGCCCATTGCGTGTGCTGTCACCCGATTTGCAGAAGCAAGCCCTCAGCATAGGTCAGAGGCAGCTCCCTGCGACCAGAGTAATTTTACTGTTTTCTGACCATTGTTTCAAATTCTGTCCCGCTTGTTATGTTCCTAAGGCCGCATCTTTTTAACTCTCGCACTTCACCTCCGAGCAGTAAGCTGTATGGAAATCCTCCCTAAACAGGATGAAGAATGTTGTAGAAATCCTGCCCTTTTCCAGATGCTGCAATTTGCCTAAAAGCGTGCTGAGCAATTTGACTTTCTTCCTGGTATTTTATTCATGACTGCAATTTCTTCCTTTTAGCCAAGCTGCAGATGAGAGGAAGAACGAACAAGATGGCTGAGTTAAATATAGAGCTGGGGCTGAAGCCTAACAGACTGTCCAGGGCTCTAGTCATAAAAGAAGAAAGAAATTACTTCAGAGAGGATTAAGCACTCTTTTGCTATAGAAGTTGTACATGATGTCAAAAGGGGACAGTACTGAACAGCATGCTAGGAAAAGGAAAATCCTGGGATGCTGACCCAGAAAATTAACATGCTGCTCAGTGGTTAGCTGAAAATGGAAGAGGAGTTTCACGTCTCTTGTTCCTGAACTAGTGACAGCTGTGACAGAGCTATATGATGGAGTTACAACTCCAGCTCCGTCCTGAGTGTGCGCGTGTGCCTGCGGGTAAGGAAAAGTCATGTCTTTGTACAGCTACAGGATGTCCTAGAGTGAGCAAGCTACAGGGTTGTCGTAGTTCAGCCCCGATCGGGACCAGACTATGCAGTCTCTCTCTCACTCCCCCCACCCTCCGAGAGAATAGGGAGAGATAATGTAAGGTAAACACCCTGTGGGCTGCAGTAGAGCAAGAAATACAGCCAGGCTCCCCCCACCCCATAAATCTCTGCTCAAACTTCCAGGAGTAATTTTCTCGTGTCATTTCTGAACCTCCAAATAGTAGAAGTATGAGAAAATTACTCCTAGGAGTATGTATGAAACCCTCAAATGGAGGGAGTGTGGGAGTGTTTGGATGCTGTCCCTGAGCCTTTGCAGAGGCAGAGGTCTGCAGACCTGCTCTGGACAACCTGTGTTGTAGCCTTTGGATCTGCATCGCGCCAAGACCCAGCTAGCAGCTCCCTGCCCATGCTGGCAGTATTGAACTTTCCAAATCTGAAGGTACGAGCTGGGCTGCACCCTGACAAGGAGCTTCTGCCAGGGCAAAGGCAAAGGAGGGCAGAGCTGGATTTAAGAGCTGGTGGTTGGAGGCATAGAACCTGTGTCTCTTGATGCCGCACCTCCATCCCCGGAGCATTGCCGGAGTGGCAGGCATGCTGCCTTCAGGATTTTGGCACAGGACATGGGACCACTGGAGCTCTGCAAAAACTTGTTGTGCTATGCTTATGCTGCAGGAGGTGCTCGGCATTGCTGGGTTAGCCGTGCTGGCAGAGATCTTCCACTGCCAGTGACCAACTGCGAGAAAACGTGGGAAATGTTTTCCAGAGCCTTGCAAGCAAAGCAAGCCCTGGGTTTTGACGAGGTGAGAGGGACTCGATCACCTTGTTTGGTCAAACAAAGAACTCAGGCTGAAGCAGGAGGGGAGTGACTTCTCTCTTTTCCTACATGGCGAAAGCTTTACTTTATTTTTAGTATCACTATTAAATTGCGCTGTGCTGGATGCAAGAGGGTCCCTGTGGTGAAAATCAAGCTGTCTCCACCACACCATGCTGATAGGCACTGTGTAAAGACCTAGAATTTTTTTTTTTATGGCGGGGACATACTGGGAATTGAGTAGCTACAGAGAAGAAAATGTTAGATCAGCAAGGGACCTGCTCCCACTGCTGCCTCCCCCTCTCTCTACAGGAACGTAAATGCCCCTTCTGTGAAGAAAGGGATGAAACAAATTGGATACTGAGAGCAAGACCATTAATCTGCTATCATCTATTTATTAAATTAACCTCATAATAGTGATGATTAGCAAAATGTTTCATTGAAATACATCCAATACCTTTCTCTCTACAGAAACCACTATGGTAAAGTGCTGCTTATGCTGAACGGATAGCAAAATCATCATAAAACCTACTGAACAGTTTACCCCACACATCCACTAGCTTCTAGAAAACCATTGCCCTTCAATACTTGTCTTTTTTGGGGAAAAGACGATGCTGGACACTAGATTCATTTCAGTTTGTATGTCTCCAGATCTGCATGAAAGCTATTAGGCCACCGAGTTTAGTGTCTTTTATTAGGAATGGCTTACTGGAAAAGAATGTATTTCACATTTAGTGACCCTGAGCATTAGAAATGGGTGAAGAATTGATTTTTTTTGGTTTGCTGACTGAACTAGGAATGTGTGAGGAAAATGCTTGTGGTTTTATCCCCCTTCCCCAACTTTTTTCATCTTACCACAGAAGTGTGAAATAAAAAAGCTAATAAGGATTGCGTTGGCCCAAACACTTATTTGACATAGAACAGAATGTGTTGTTCTGAAACTGTGAAAAATGGATGACCTAACATGATTTTACCAGAAAAAAAACCCAGTATGTTTTCAAGTGAAAACACTGGAATTTATCAGTTATTTCAGTTGACCAAGTCTGCACTCTCTCATGTTCCCCCCAACAAAGGCAGACAATTCTGCTAGGTGCCTGCTAGGCCAAGCATGAATGACTGTACCTCCAGTCTGAACTGGAGTTGGTTTTGATTGTGCTAGGTGCTATATTGCCACCACCCTGCTAATTTGTGATGTTTTTCATGTTATTTCATCATTAGGATGCAAACACCTGCAGCTCCATCTGACCCTACTTGCTCTGTCATTCCTAAGCAGCAAAGACTCCTCCATGAGGCATCTCAGCTCCTACTTCTGGGAATGGATAAGGTCCTGTCCCCGACCTGGCGGGTCATCGGTATAACCAGCTCATTATGAACCGGGTACGACCTGCACAGAAGCAGTGCCTGGTTCTGCTGTGCTCACAGAGCATGGCCATCCCCTTGTCCTCAGTTGGAAAGAAAGCTGTCACTGCTGCCTCGTCCCTGCTCACTTCACTCCTGAACCTCTTGTGCTGGTGCAAACCAGCTGTACCTTCAAACAAAACAAGAGACTAATGTCTAGTGCAATAAAGAGACCACTAATAGCTTGTGCTTGTCTCTAGCGATTTACCTGTTTTTTTACGAATGAGCGGTGGTGCCAGCAGCAAAACATCTATGCTAGAACTTTCAGTGGCAAAAGCTTTGACAGAAATGGAAATTGCACCTGAAATGCCATTTTTGCAGACTGTATTTAAGGTTTTATTTGACAAAAGGTGTGGAAAAGAATGGTTTCCAGTAACTAAAACCTAAGCTTTTGCAATTTTAAATGACAAAAAAAATTTTTTTGAGTTTTTCAGTGCAACGTCAAAAATTCTCAAACTCCTTTTAAACCTAGAAAGGAAAATGCTTTGACTTATTCACAGGAATTTCTCTGAAAACAAGTTACATCTCTGTAGATACTTAAATGCACTGTGGTCAGAGCCCCTAGCTTCTCATGGTTTTGTCCTCATGAAATCCATCACTGGGCTTTTATTCACTTTTAGTTTAGAAAGGGTGGCACAACTGTGCATGAAACTTTTTTGTGCTTGCTCTCAGATGAGCTGGAACATTTTATAACTTTTTCTGGTCTATTTTTCAGTCCTATATCAAGTAAATATACTCTTTGATGTTGCCAGCAGAAAGCCTAATTATTCCTAGAATGATTCTTTGTTAAGCTACCTCTTTGCTTGTTGCCTGTGAAGGTTTTTTTTTTTTCATTTTTTCCATTGCCTGAGTTCAAGATGTTCTCTCTGAAAGGCCATAATGTGATCCATTTTAGAAGATTTTCCATAAAAGACTGGAAACTTTGAATCTTGGTTATTGAAAGAGGAGGTGTTGCAAACAAGTGTCTTGAAAGCCAAGAAAGATAACCTTGAGAGCTTCACAGAAATGGCACGGCTCTATTTTAAGAGCTCTCTCTTTCTCTTTTGACTGCTCTTGTGTACTGTCCATTCTTATAATCCTGGGGAGGACTGTGCTGTTAATTGGAGAGAAGGGAGAAGCATGAACAAAGAATGACCTTCTGTCAGGCAAGAGCAAATCACCAAAAAGAGGAAGCCTTGCTTGGTGCAGGGCTGTGCTTTCCTACCTACCCCAGCATGTTTCTGGCTGGCTCCAACCCATGCACCACCCAGCTCCTGAACCTTGATCCTTCTTCCCTTCTTCCCATGGAATCAAATGACCCTAAAAGTAGTTCCTGTTTGCTTAGATGCAAGACACAAACTCTTCATCTTCCCTCTGCAGAGCAGAGGAAGCATAACTTCCCACATCTATTTACAAGGACTCTCTGGTGAGTTGTACCATGCTATTCCAATAATAGTAAATTTGCCTTCTTGGCTCTTTCCAGCCATTGAGGTTCTTTTTCTCAAATCTTCCTTCTTTCCCAAGGCTGGTTCCCCAGCTGTGTTTGCTCAGCCCCGTTAATACAGATCTAACACAGAAGTGGCCATTGTATGAGATTATTAATGTTGTTCCATTTGCATGTGGCATGGAGAACCTTGTTTCATTTCAAACTCACAGGCCAAATGTTCTAGTCCCTCTTTTATTTATTTATTATGCAGAAAACTCTAAGATTCAGCTGTGGGCTATTCCCTACCTTTTGCCCCATCCCTTCGTAATTGTTTAAAGCTCTATGATTCTTCCTCCTGCTCTGAATGTGTTCTCCTCTGTTTGCACTGCCTTTTGTTAGTGTTGGAGCATGAAGGAACACAATGAAACACTAAATAATATGAAGTAAAGGAGTCAGTCAATGGAACTGAGAGGACGTACACAGAGAAAATGAGTATAAACCAGCTGCAAAATGAACAGAGGCTGGAAACTTGCAGAGAGCTTTTAGGCATGAGGGGAGTATGGCCTTGCAAAAGATGCCATGGAGTTAATTAGTTTAAGGAGAGAGTTTGATTAATTTATATGCAACTTTACAGGGAAGAGCTATTTGCAATAGCAGGGGTGAGTTTTAGCAACCTAGAAGGTCTCTCTCAGCACTAGTTGCATTGCTCTGACAGTCAGAGACACATGCAACAAATGCCACCATGTACAGTTTCTCCTTAGGGAGGAAATATCCAGTTCCCTGTCTGACCCAGTCCTGCTTCCTAATTTTTCATTGCCTCAATGGATTAAGAAACATCTCCTTCCATGCTGCAGGAAAAGGAGGTCAGTGGGATAGGTGGGCATGACCTTTTTTGTGGTTTCATGTTTGGGGCAAGGGGAGGTGACTGCTTGGCAGCGTTGTCTGTGGAGTTGCTTGAGGTACTACGGGATTCCTATTCTGGTGGCATCTGCCAGAAAAGACTGGCTAGTCTGGAAAAAAGTCTTTGAAAGAGGAGACTGAGTTGGGCCAGTTGGGTTACATCTTTGAGGTTTAGGATCTGTGTGGAACAATAGACCAGGTTGCTAATGAAAATAAGCTGTTCGCTACAGGTTAGCCTTTGCAAGCAAACATCCACGCTGCCAGTGATTTGTTACCAGCATGTAGTGCCTAAGAGTGTGCAGGGCAGCTTACTTCTCTAAAGGGAACGAAGGACAGGATCGAGTACAGGAGATTTATCACCTAGGTTAGATGTAAAGCATCATGAGTGAAAAGGGAATAAATGCCAAGGGTTAGTAAATTCTGTGTAGACGGTCCCTGGATTGTCTCAGCTGCCTGAGATGCATCAAATAAAGCCCTGATAGCATTGCTGCTTCCGAATACAACAGCTCCTCGGGCTGTCGGGAGAGCTAAGCCAATTCCTTACTGTTGTCACAGAGGTTGCGCCTCTTCCCCTCTTCTGGCATCCTTGCTCATGTTCTTGTCCCTTGGCCTTGTACTGTCTGTGGCAGAGGAAACTTTTTACTTGGTTTTGTCCCCTGGGTTTGATATCTGCCTGCTTAGTGCACTGAATCACCTTGATGGGCATGTGGGCGTCAGTAAGGAAGCCAGCACCAAGAGAAGGGGACAGGAATGCAGAGACTTAAACTGCAGGGGGAGGTGGGATGGAAGAGCAGGGCTGCTTTTGCCAGCAGCCAGTTGCTAGATCAGCTCAGCCTTGTTGCTCTGACAGTGCCCTCAGCCTGTTTGTGATAATTGCACCTCAGGTTAATGGGAGCGTGCTGGGGAGGGAGCAGGTCTGCTGCTGAGCTGGCATGGCATGCCAGATGTCCCCAGCACTGACAAGCCCTACCTTTTGTTAGCAGTGCTAAAAGCACTTCAGCTGAAGAAGGAAAAGGAACTGGTGAAGCAAGACAAAGATATAATCCATTGTGAAAGAAAAACCCTGAGTCCCATAGAAAACACGTCGCATCACATGCTCTGGCAGAGACTTCAGGTTGGCATAATTTAATCAAATATTCATGTTGTGGTTTCCCCTCGTCCTACTGTGACTGCAGCTGACATCGATCACCAAAAGCCTTTGACAGAGATAATTGTCCTTGCTGAGTCTTGCTTCTATTTCAACATGCCCCTTAGCAGCATCTTTGCACACCTTTTTAGATCTGCACATTTACTCCCGTTACTCGGTTTGAGGAGCCTTCAGCTTCTGAAGTTCTGGTGTCTCACAAGAAGTCTGCATGCACGTGTTGATTTGAACACAGGGCACATCCCCACGGAGCTGGTGCGCAGCCTCCTCTGACAGTTTTGATGTGACATGTATTAACATGTCATGGCACCTTTTGTACAGCTGACAAGCGTGGCACTTTTTAAGAGCTAAAAAAAGGCATTCATGAAATCCTGCATCATATTAGTGGCTCTCTGCTATCTTGTCAGCATTGTTCTCCCTTGTGCAGAATCAAATTTTGTGCCTGCAGAATTTGATAAACTGTAGCACTTCACACATCTGCAACGGACTAACTTGATTACAATAGTCTAAGTCTGCTTGATATCAATCAGCTCTGTACACAGCAAGATTAATTACTGCTGTCACTTTGTCATCTCAAAACAGAGATGCTGAATGACAGATGCAGATTTGCGGGGAGCGAGAGGAGTGAGTTTGCCTGCCCTGCTCCCCAGGGAGGGAGAAAGCCTGCAAAAGGTGAGGAGACTGCGCTGTATATTTGCCTCCCTTAAACCGTACCTCTTTGTAGTGATTTTCTCTCATCCAGAGTGGGTGGAAAATGCCACTAGATCAGAACAGCTATGATTTCCACCTGCTCTGCGCTGCTATAAATGGCTACGCAGGAAACTTGGAGTGAAAAGCTGCCTGCTGTTGCAGAGGTGATAGACATAGCTGTCATTTTTGCTTTGTTATTGTGCAAAAGATATGTTGAGTCGTGGATTAGTATTTAATTTTCCCATTCTCTACTGGTATGAGGTACTTCAGATACCTTACTGCAAGGGAGTGAGCTAGAGTATCCACAAGCTGCTCCAACCAGCACAGAGGGCTCTGAATCCGGGAGTAGTGGCAACCTCGTTACTCTTCCAGCTTCATCCTTGGAATAGGAAATGCAGCAGAGCTGGGAGCAGGAAAGAAAAGTGTGTATTTTGGTAAGTGGCTTTGCTAAAGTTAGCTTTCAGACAGTACAACTAGGAAAGGAACAGGCAGTTATTCCATGACACATAGTGCAGCTTTCTAAACAGATCTTGTCTTTCTGGGTTTGTGTCTTCTCATTTGCTGGGTCTGTTGCACCTGCATGAAGTCGTGCAAGATCCTCTCATTGTAAGGAGGGAGGATTTCTGCTCTGCTGGTGTTTTACTCCCTAAATTGCAGGTTGAACAGCCCAAAACAGAAGGCCACAGGTTTTGCTATTAATTTTTTTTCTGGAAAAGCTGGTGAGTACGTGTAATTGTCTGTAAAATACACATACAAAGCAGCCTTCTGGTGATCCAAACCTTGCATGTTTTTATATTGAAACAAGATGGGGCCATCCCGTTCACGGCAGGTTGTTGAGGTGCCTCTCCATCCCTGTGGGCTAGGCTAACCAGGGCATCTTCTTGGAAGCTGATCCATCTTTGCCTTAGAGGTAAGTGTGCCGTGGCCGAGTTTCCAGGCTGCTTGGGCTGAGTGGGTGGGTAGGACCTTTTGGGTGGGTCTGATCTTTTACTCAGGCGGATGCTCAGCCTCCCATGCCCTCTCCCAGTATGACTACTCCACTCCTCTGGAGCCAAAAGTCAAAACTGCTCCCCTTCTCTTTTTGCAGAACATGAGCTGGGTTACAGGTTCTCACTGCCATCACTGGCTATTGAACTATAGGGCCTTGTTTCATTTCTATATAGAGAATATATAGAATATATAACTTCCTGAAGGGAGGTTGTAGTGAGCTAGGGGTCGGCCTTTTCTCTCGTGTAGACAGTGATAGAACTAGAGGCAATGGTTTCAAGCTGCGCCAGGGGAGATTCAGGCTGGACATTAGGAAATATTACTTCTCGGAAAGGGTAGTCAGGCACTGGAATGCACTGCCCAGGGAGGTGGCGGAGTCACCGACCATGGGGGTGTTCAAGAAACGTTTGGATGTTGTGTTGAGGGATATGATTTAGCTGAGAAGTATTGGTGATGGTTGGACTGGATGATCTTTTAGGTCTTTTCCAATCTTGATAATAATTCTGTGATTCTGTGATTCTGTAATTCTATAAAACCAGTAAATAAGGACAGTAAATGTGTCCTGAGAAGACATAACTGTTTAAATGCTTCTTTGGGGAGTTCTTTAGCTTGTTTGCAAATAGAATTGTTATCTAAAATTACACAGGAATTTTCAGATGAAACATTTCTGTATGTGGCAGAGCATTCACAGGTGAGTTTTAGGTATCTACCTTACTCCTCTCTGCTGGTTATATGGGGAGCTGAAGTGCTGTGATGGTCTCCTCGAGTGGCTGAAGTCACCTTTGCTGACTGCTAAAGGAACCTTGAAATCTAGGGTCTCAGAGTACCTGAGGTCTCAGAGTACCCTCAAACTTGTAATTTGTAAGAAGAGTTTCCATTGCAAAACAATCCACAGGCCCAGGATGGAAATCTCGGACTAAAAGCTTGTTACCGTGCCAGCCTGTTGGTGGGGAAGAGCTGCAGCTGCGCAAGCTGTGCTCCCTTTCCCTGACCCATGGGGTGAGCTTGAGTCTCCATTTTCCCCGCAGTGGAACAACCCCTTTATTCACAAATCACACCCCCATTCATATCGAGAAAGAACTAAGAATCCTGTTGTATCCTGAAGAGACAGGGTGCTGCAATCTTCCCTGCCGCCTGATGCTGGCAAGAGAAATGATGCATCGTGCGTCGTAATTCCTCTTTCATTTCCTTAATGTACGGTGCGTATATCACTGCGGTGGCAGCTGGGCCATTATGGACTACCTGAGAGCTGCCTCCAGTATATGAAAAGATGATGTGATGAGGACTTTAATGTCACACGATGATCCCCTGGCATTGTTTTGATTCCTGGTTTGAATTGGTTTGATGTTGAAGCCTGCTGCTGATGGCTGTATCTGCCACGGCGCGTAATTCACACTGTCCTTCTCCTCAGCGTTTACTACTTGACGTTATGCAGTTAGGGAAAGTGAATGGTGATAAACTACAGGAATATATTTAACCTTAACTATTATTAAATGATTGCTCTTCTCACTGTTACAGCTGTCAGTGGTCAAACAGATGCCTGCTAATGACTTCTGCCTTTAAAGTATGTGTTGAAACTCCTGAAATTCATCAGGGGCAGTTATTAATGCAGTCATAGTGATGTTTTTATGGCAGTAAAAAGGGACAACTAGGATAGGAGAGAGGGGAATAAGCACTTACAGATTGTTCAGCAGCACAGCATCACCCCAGTAAAACCCCCACATTCCTCCCTAAGGACTGTGCTACGGAGTGGGAGCCCAGGAGCTTCAGAAGGGCTCGTAGCCTGTGCCTTCCCCTGGAGCAGGAAGGGCTGTCTCCTCCCAAGAGCTAACCAGTCCAACTGGCTGAGGTCAGCACAAGCAATTCCTTACGTTTATAAGGCTTTTTTTTTTTTTTTTTCCATTCCTGTACCTATGAAACCATAGAACGGTGCCCCAAGGGTACTGGGATGGGATCAGCAACCTCTCTTTGCTGCCTCCACGTAAGATGAATTGTCTTGTCTGGGGGATGGGACTTGAACTGGCAGCACTGCTCTGCTCCAAGAAGCCAGGGTATTAGGTACGCTGAAGGTACTCCTCAAATGCTTCACCTAATTTAGGCATTGGATAGGCTGTGAAGAGGAGGCATTGGTGACTTTTATACAACCCTGTTTGTCTGCAAGCACCAAAGAGGGTTGTGCTTCCCTGGAGGGAGCTGGATAGGAAAGCAGGAGATGGCACTTCTACTTGTAGCTGATAATCCTTTGCAGTTGAGACCCTCACCAGGAGGTTTGGAAGGCTCACCGCCCTCCGACGCTGCCTGTGCTTTGTTGCTTCCCTCTCACCCATTCACAAATCAGCAGCTAACAAGAAGCATTTGCACATTTTTTTGTGTGTGTGCTTTTATGGTCAGGTGGCAAAAATGTTCTTTTGGTAGTGGCATAACAAATAAATTGAAAAAAAAATGAGCATAATTTTTTTTTTTTACAAATATTTTGATTGAATTAGCCAAACCTCTACAACCTTGTATTGTCCTTTGCTAAAACTGACAGCAACTGTTTTTGTGATGGGGCTGTCTATCAAATGTAAACCCAGTAGAGAGACTTCTCATCTCATTTCTCCAGAGCTACAGAAGACTCATTTTCACTTTTGATTTAGGTTGGACTTGAATAGGTGACCTGTCTGAATGGGAAGGACTTTTTTAGTTGCTTCAGTTACTGACTTTACAGTGATTTTGATCTTGTTTCCTTCGATGCATTTCCACTGCTAATCTTTTGTTAATGACACTTAATTCGGTGTCTTTCTTGAATACCTTGCCTTTACTGAGAAGCACCTTGGTACAAATCAGCCATTGTTGTATTAGGGAAATGTTCAAACCCCTGATACTGCCGGGCAAGCTAATGGTTCGAAACCAAAATCACTTAAAAGTGTAGGTGTCTCTTTTATAGTATTTTTTTTTTTTTTTTTGCTCCCTACTCAGAAAAATCAGACAAAGTGTGTTCTCAATAGTCAAGAATACAGGAAGAGGAGGAGGAATTTATCGCAGAAGCTCGAGTGCTGGAAAGGGACCATTTGAAAAGGACAGAGGATAAAAAGCCATGAATCAATATTTCTATGTGCCTTCTGCTGCTGTTTATTTGAATCCATTTGTTTTGCTGACATATTTCCCATGTGGCTGGAAATGCTATTTCCTTTGATAACATCGCCAATTGATGTGTTGCATTTGCTGTACGGCTAGGTGCATCCTAGGCAAAGGGATGTCACTCTGACTGTAACTCTGCTTTAAAAAAAAAAAAGCGTGTTCACTTTTATTTCCCAGCTATGTGATAGGCACCGGGTTCTGCTGCTGGGCGATGCTGCCCTCACAGGGAATGAGCTGACAGCCAGTGAACAAATTGCTGTTGACCAAGGGCGTACCATTATTTTTGTTGCATGAGAGCTCTGGGAATTCATACGATACGAAGTCTGTTGGAATGAATACCAGAAAGCGGTGGGGAGATTACATGATCAGAAGAGAGAAATTTTTAAAGCTTTAAAGGACCAATGCGTCACTGATTTACTGGGTGATGATGCTGCTTTCTTCACTGGCCCCATCACCTACTTACTTACCCTCGCTATTGGAAACGTAGCCCTTAAGCCATAGAGATCTTTCCATTTGTTGAACGCAGCGGTGTAACAAATGGCATATATTTAGTCCAATAGTATTGAAATCTATACACTTAGAATGTAAATAATTATAAAATATGAAATATTTCACTCGGAACTGATTTGGTCACACTTGGAATAATGGAGAATTAATTTTCTTAATATTAGAGACACATAGATATATGTGCATACCAGCTTTGGGCTGGTATTTTAAGAAACCCACAACTATGAGAACATGAAAGACAGGTTTTGTGAAGCTGTGAACTAGAGTTTGATGTGTTGTGCAAAAGTAATAAGAGACAACTTCTATTTATCTGACTTCCTTCCAATGCAGGTTCTGAGATGACACTTTTGCTAGAAACTCCCCGTTTCAGGCAGCAGTCATTTTAATGAATGATATATTGCTTTATGTGCAAAATGCATCTCGGTTGCTCTCATCATTACCAGTACATGGAAAAAGCAATTATATTCTTTTTCAAGATTCAACAAGGAAAGAGCAGCTTTGCAATGAATCACAGAACTATTTATGCTTTGGGGGGAGCAGAGAGGAGAGTGCAGTGGCAATAGAAAACATTTCCTCTGTTTTGCTTGCTTCCAGTGACCTAGAAAAACATTTTTTTAGCCTCTCCATAGTTACCAGAATATCCTTTTTTGTTGTTGTTGTTTTGTTTTGTTTTGTTCTCAAAGCCTGGCATCCACAGGAGGTGATTTCTGTGCTCTTTAAGCATTGGATCCGTAAATGGAGAAGAGCACATCCTTTCTTTGTGAAAATGTGCAGTCTCCTATAGCTTCTTCTATTCAGGAGCTGCTCAAAAGAACATACCTTTCAAACATAATTCTATCTGTTCAGGAGGTGGTGCTGAACAAAGCTGGGGCTGGCTACTCACCTCTTAAAGGGAATTCTTCCCTTTTCAGCGTGAAGCTGGTTGCATTCCAGTTCGGACCGGCTGCTGCTTCTACTTTTTGAAATATGAAGAAGCCGATACCGACATAAAGGGATTCAATCTTCCACATGCCAACTGCCATTTACTTGAATCTCACTGTGCACGTTCCTACAGGAACTGTGAATCTGTGGCTTCAGAGCAGTGAGGGTGTGGAAACAGATGGATAACCTGATGTGGTGGGGTTCAACTTCAGGAGACTTCTCCCATTGTTTGGATTGTTCCTTTTATCCTGTCCAACAGCTGCCCAGTAAATTGTGCAGAGCAGAGATCTGTTGCTTGTCTCCTGGCTAGTGCCTGGTACAACATGAACCTGTTTTCCAGGTGGACTCAGACAATAACTGGAAGGAGCATTGCGGTCCTTTCCGCCAGCGTTGTTCGGACTGGACCAGGCTGAATTTTATTTGGGCGATGTGAAAAGCCAGAGAGACTTTCTGGCAAGTTGCAGAGAATGGAGAGCTTGTGCATAGCAGCCTGGGTACACTTGTAATGAGTTTTTATAGAAGGCAGGATGCTACGTCTATGCTAAATGGCAAGCACAAGCCGTGGTGCAGTCCTCCTCCTGATTGCCCAGAACAGGCACCTGCCCGAAGTTGGGTGTAATTCGCTTTTGACCCATGCACACACGTTTTTCTTCTGATTAAAGCAGAGCATTAAGCTCAAGACAGAGAGGGACAAGGGTTTGTTGTGCCTGAGTCTCATCTTCACAGAGCCAGCACATGGAGAGGATTCGCATCCTGGCCTGGGAACTGGGAAAGGCTCCAGGAACTCCTTTGAGGCAAGTGTCCCAGACTGGTCGCAATACAGGGTGATGGGAAAAAAGCACGGAAAGTTTCAGCATTTTATGGGGCAGAAATTTGGAATGTTTCAGTCCAAGCAAGCTGCTAATTTCAGAAATTTAAAAATGATCAGCCAGCTTCTCTCTGGCATCCAACCCATAAATTAGCAGCATGAGTTCATTGCAATGTGTTGAAGGTCGACGAATTTCTGTAAGCTTTTGAAGACAGATCAGGAACACACTGAATTATATGTGCAGGAGCAGTCTTGTGGATGTAGCATTGCTTAGCATTATCTGAAGCATGTTCTCTTAAACCACATTTGACAGGTGAAGGCAACAGAGAAAATCTGGTTCCAGCACGCGTATTGAAAGCAGACGCAGTAAGCTGAGTCCAGTGGCTCAGAAGGGGACAGCTGTTGCAAAGCCTGATAAATTATGAGGTGCTATTTCTGGCCTCTGGCAAAAAAAAAGGTGGATGTTGGAAGATTGACTTGAAAACAATCACTTTAGATGATTTTGGAATTGTATGAGCTGGAGATGCGCTGCATTTACACTGATGGATGAATCCAGAAGCTGACCTAATTCCCCTTATTTTTGTCGTACGGGCTTTTCTTTAACTATTTCACTTACAGAAGAAACATTTAAAGAGAACTTAAAGTAATTTCCTGTATGTGAACACACATGAGAGGCTACTTGCTACCTTTTCAATTTATTTTTATTTAAGTAACAGCTTACTAAGTATTTAATTTCCTTGTCTAATTGAACCAGTTCTTCCACAGTGATTTTTTTAATAGAAGTTAACTTCTTTTATAAAGCAGAACATAAAAGCTCACCTACAATACAGTAATTCTCATTACACCTGGACAGAGAATGCGTGAAGAGAACTATATGGCAGATAGGCAGATTCAGCTAAGATTTCTTGCTGTAACAGGAAGAAGTCCCCGTGCTTCTCTTAATTATGCCTTGCAGCAGTGAGTTTTGCAGTAATATTTCCACATGCCTTAAGCCACATGTATGAAATATATAAAGATAAGTTGTTTGTTTGTTATTTTCCCTATGCCCTATTATTCACTGTAAACAAAGTTTATTTTGTTTATATTTGCCTCTGCATTGTTTTCCATTCACTTTGTTGTCTTGTAGCATCTCCATTATGACTTTGATCCTGGGTGACATTTTCAGCTGATATATATCAAAGAAATTGCACCAATGAATTAAACTATTTAAAAGCTTAGTGCCTCTGTTCTAGACTTAGGCATATGTCAAACTGGTAAAGTTTGCACTGTAAAGCATCGCTATGCTGCTGCCACTATAATTCTGCCAGCAAAAGTTGTCCTAGAAAAGATTTATGGCTTAGAAATTGTTGCCTAACAGGAAAACATTTTTTTTTTTAACAATAATACTATGAAAGAGTATTTTCTTTGAATTCTGCTTTGACTTCAAGAGGGACCTCTGTGAAGCCAAGTGGATAGTCTCTGATTGAGGAATAAGATCTGTCCTGGTGAATCAGTCTTGAAGCAGGAAAGGAGCAGCTTGCAAGGAGTGGCAAGAGCAGAGAAACTAATTGTCCTGCAGCATAATCTGTTAATGTTACTTATTACCACGGAACAAAATCAAACCAGGATGGGATCTGATATTTTTTGCAACGTTGGAAGATGACATTTAAAGGATGCTAGAGGTTTAGAATAGTTCAAAAGCCTCCTTCTCCTTCTATTCTAATTTCCTGACAACGTCTACCAGTGGTTAGATACAAACACTTGACAGCAGTAAACGTGTTGTACAAACTATCGTACATATAAAAAACTCCCAGAAATGTTTTTGCATGTTTTTATTACTTTTCTGTTGACGTGCTGTCAGGAAGTTCCATATTTATTTTTTCTTTCATTCTGATACAAATTCAGAATTAATCTTCGACGATGTTCATTGATGCTTTTCCTTCCTTTTATTATGCAATGTTACTTGTGTCATTTGCACCTAAATTCCTGCAGTCTGTGGTGATCTTGGCTATCGATTAGAAAAAAGTGTGAAGCCTAATTTTGATGGGAAAAGCCTATGGATTGATTTGCTCCCCTGCTGTTGTAATACAGAGGCTGGTCAGAAGACCTCGCTGTGGTGGGGGCTGTGGAAGAGAAAGGCAACGCCTGTCCTTCACAGCCCGAGATCTCACTGTCAGCCGAGAATTAATGAATGGATACAGCCAGGGAGGGAGGCAGAAGGAAATATGAGCCACTGCTAGTCAGAGGGTTTCAGCACACCGGCAGCCTAACACTAAAGGATTTTATTGATGTAATGTCAAAGGAGAATTTTAAGGATAATGAGGATAGTTTCTCAGCTGCCTGGGAAAAAGCACAAAGGTGCCTAAGTGAGTGTTTTAACAAGTGGGAGACAAGGGCTTTTATCCCGATCGGATTGGAGGATAGAGCTGGTTTCCTAGCACTTAATGAAAGACAAGAACTGGATCATAAAGAACCTTGAAAGTGAAGCTTCTGTTGGATGCGCTGGAGAATGGGGTCCAGAAGCTCAAGATGGGTCTGGCACGGTTCAGTAATGTGGTGGGTTTGATGGATAAGGCGGGGAACATGACTGCATTTGTAGAGGGAAAGTGAAAAAAAAGGTCACTGCAACTGAGGAAAAAGGAGAAAATCTGCTCAAGGGACTCGCACCTTTGGGTGCGCAAGAGAGGGCGTATGCCAAAAATGTTACTTGCACCACTTTCCAAGAATGGCAGGATGTGGGACATGAAGGCCCAAGCCAGGGCAGCAGCCAGGTGGGATGATGGGAGTGTGCCCAAGAGAAGAGGTAAGGGAAGGAGATAAGGTAGTGAGTCTGGAGGGAAATTAAAAGATCTCTTAGAAGTTGAGCTTATAGTTTTTGATATGTTGAGATTGTGTTACTGCCAGACAGGAAGGGAGGAGGGGAGAAAGTTAAGCCAGGGACACAAACATGACCTGGGTGGGGGAAGAGAGGCTGAAGGGAAGAAACAACTAAAGAAGTAGTAAGAAAATTAGAGAGTACTGAGCAAAGAAGCCAGGCAAGGCAAGATTGTGGATGGTGAATGAAGCCAAAGCTCTGGGCAGATTGAGGAGGATGAGGCTGGAGTGCTGATTGTGAAGTTTGATTAAGATAAGGCCACTTGCTGTGCTGGTAAGAACAGCAATCATGAAGGCTAAAGGCTGATGCCTGTGTGGCTTTGGTCCTTGACTTAAAAATCTCTTGCATTTGTTATTTCTGTGTTTAAATTTGTCTTGTAAACCACTTGCATTTGTGTCATTCCTTTCACCCTAAAGTATTTTACAGAAGGGACATTACTTTGGCCAGCAGAGATTTTGGAGTGGATCAGAGCAGGTATCAACTTCTGGACACCCAGATAATGCGGAACGGAAAGCTGGAAGCGGCACTGAGTCCTGCAGAATACATGGGTGGACCTTCCTTTAAGTTCTGAATTGAAAGCAGACCAAGAAACCACGCAATAAACTGTCATTAAAGCCTTCCCCACCATGACAGCTTGTTAGAAAAAAAAAGTTTTACTGGACCAGTATTTCCTCTCTTATAGCTATGGGAAGATAACCATCCAGTTGAAAACTCAAGACATGGTTAATTCATGCATTATCTTCCAGTAGGAGGAACTATGGATGCTACTTTTCCATCTTCTGAAAAAAATACCAAGAACGAGGAAGTTGATATCCAGTATCTAATACAAAACAAAAACTGGGCGTCAGTTCTTCTGTTGCAGCATGCTGGTGGTTCACGCCAGCCAGATATGTGCTGAGCAAACTATATTGCAGAATGTCTTAGATGTGAAAGCAAATTAAAGATGTGCAGAAAGCTTTCCTACTATCTGATTAACTGTCCCAGAAAGGCCTATTTTTGAAACAGCAAGAGAAGTGCTGCTTAATGCCTAAAAGCATTGTGCAAGACAGCAGGGCTCTATATGGCAGGGCAGCAAAGCATTACCCTGTAAGGGAGGTGCCACTTGTTCTCTTCCCCTTTATATATATATTTTTTTTTTTTTTGCTTCTGCAATGATTCTTCCCCCCTGCCCCAGTCTCCCCAGCTTTTCCCCTGAAAACCTCTTGTGGTTGTCACAAATATATTCCAAACCTTCCAGTAATCCGCTGCTCACTACTGGTGAGGATGTATCACACACATAGCCATTACTCAAACAAATATGTGACTTACTTTTTTTTTTTTTCCAGTTTTGCTGCATTATTGCTCAGAAAATGTCATTCCTCTGTGTTCAGCCCTGCAGATGACTGGCTCCACCTCTAGGCGAATGACAGTTGGCTTTACCGGGTGATCTGTCCATCACTGTATACAGTGGTTTATTGAATTTTGATTTCAGAAAAATCAAACCAGAATGTTTTGTTACATTTGCGGCTCTTGGTAACCAGTACAATGCTGCTGTTACATTTACTTGTGGGAAGTCTAGAAGGAATGAAAGTTTTTCACTCTGTTCACTCATGGAAAACTAACAAATTTTTCCTAAATTTTATACCTAAATGTATTGGTAATGTCCCCTTTAAAAAAGTTCCTCACTACAGAGAAAATCCTATTGGCATCAAAATCCTTTTCATTTTTTTTTTAAATGACTAAAAATGTTGTGCTTTTATAACCAACACATCTTTGTACTTGCATTCTCAGCTAAAGAAGTGGAAAGGGGAACCTGGATCGAAGATTAAAGCACAAACGCTTTGGCAGATTCTCCAAAAATGTTACTTGATGTATTCTATTATGTGCCCTTATTTCACTGGAACCAAAGTTTTCACAGGCTCACGCGTATTCTCTGAATACACCGTGAGAAAGAAATGAAATACTGAACGATACAATAAAAATCTGCTCTGAGAAGTCTAGAGTTTCCTTTTTGCTGTTAGTCAAGAAGCACTGGTTTGATAAATGGGGCGCTTTTGGAGCACTTACAATAGATTGTACACCCCGAGCGGAGGCGGAGGCTCGGCGGAAGATTACCAGGAGATAATGGAGCAAGTCAAATGAGAAAACATGATGAAACAGCAGAAAATTTACATGCTGTTTTGCTTCTTTCTTTTGCATTAATAAACCTGGGGCTTTTGTGTTTATTTCCAAATGCTACCCTATAAACACGTGTTGCTGGATGCGCCCGTGCGGCTGACGACTTCCCAGCCCCGCGGTCCCAGGGGAGCAGGCTGACATCTAATGATGAGCTGTAAAAACAGCATCCACGAAAATGCCTCCACAGCCTTTTACAGCATTAGATGTATCAAGCCTCTCTTGGAGAACCTAAATCCATCGGGGAGCCAGAACGATGTATGCACTTTGGCCCCAGTGAGACCACACCAGTGCCAGCTGAGCTGCAGAGCATGGGTGGTGCAGGGCTGGAGCCAGTCTTGGTGAGGACCCTCGGTGGAGAACCTGCACGAGCGACACGGAGCACAAGGGCTGACAGCCACGGAGCTGAAGAAAGCTGTGTGCAAGTGGCATCACGTCGCCAGTGCTAGGGAATTGTCTTCAATTGTCTTCATATTTTGTGGTGCATGAGCACTGATAGATCAGACTCCAGATTTTCCACGTGTGCAGCTGGAGGCAGGCAGTTAGTTTTGTAGAGTGCTGATTTCTGAGTCCTTTCTGTTGCTCGCGCTGGCCCAGTGTAGTCCAGATACATTAAATTGTCTGACCAAAGACCCAAGAAACAACCAAAATGAGGTTACTAATGAATACCAGCCAATACATTTTATTATTTAAATTTGAGTTCCTTTTGATATCGGCTTATGGGACAGAATAGTCTGGTCATGCCTGCTGTTAGAAGGATTAACCGGTATCACATGCCACAAAAATGCTTGTACTGTGATTATGCTAAAATAATTGTGCTTTGTATCAGTGCTGTAAAACCAAGACCAAACCCGTACGAGCAAAATACATGTGCTGTAAAATTACAGGATACAAACGCCAGCCATCCTGCTGTCCCCAGGGCTTGGGTTACGGTGTTGCTTTGCGTGCCTGACTGACACAGCGCATCCAGCGTACGTTCAGCTGAGGGTCCGGCCCAGGGAAAACGGCTGCGCAGGGCGGTCTCTTCTGCCTGTTCCCACGGGCCAAACACTGAGTTATCCTCATATCCAGGACACAGACACAGACCCTGAAACAATCCTGTTTAATAATTTATGAGGGAGAGAGTAACAGGCAAGGACCTGGTGGAGAAAGGTAACAGGACGTACACAGCATAGCACAGGTAGCACAGGCAAGGAGTGAACCTCAAGCGCTGAGCTTAAATCCGGCTCCTGGACAAAAGGTAGAAGGGTTACGGGTGGGGGTCCTGGATGAGGCTGGTCATGTTGATTACAGCCAGTTAGGGTACTTGGGGCCCCGCACATCAGGCACAGATGGTGCAGGAAATGTGACTACTAGTGGGGAAGTTGGAAAAATTTCAGTGGATATACGACTGTAGCCATTGTACTCTCAGTATCCTGCTGACGACGCCAGTTAGGCAGAGAAAAGGGAGCTGGTTTGAAAACACATTTTCATTATAAACAGCTTTGCGCACTTCTGGGTCCTGTTCTCTTTGTAAGACTGGAGAGGAGGAACAAAATCTTACTTGCTAAAGGACAGAAGCAGGTACACACTTGAACCTAAAGCAAAACTTTCCCATTTACCCTAAATGCAAATTATCCAGCTGAGTTTTTGCATATGCACCCAGGGGCAACAGGGAGCAGACCGTGGTGTGTCTCCTACTATTTTTGTTAGTTTCAGGAGAGTATGATCTGATTTGACTAAGTATTTTTGTTGTGCCCTGCACAGCAAGAGCATACCTGGATGTCCAGCATCGTACGGGAGAAAGGACAAACATCTCTGGAGTGCTTGTGTTTGGTTTTGATCAGCAGTTTACATTTACTCCGCTGTTCCCTGGCTGTGTGGCGAGCGTGTGCTTCTCTTTCCACCAAAGGCACGGTGCTGGCACCTGGCACGAGCAGGCTCTTGCTGCCGTGGTGGTGGGTAGCTGGAATTTCCTTATGTTCCAAATATACTGTTTCTTTTGCTTTCTCGTGGCTGTGGAAGATGGCAGGGATTGTTCCTTTCAGGCAGCTGATTTCTGCTTGTGCTGCATTTCCTTCTTCCGAACTCTCAGAAATCAATAGTGCTGATAAAATGTGTTAATAGCCTTTCGTTCTCACGGGCTTATCACATAAGCTGTTGGTTTTTCTTTGGTTTTTGTTTTTTTTTTTTCCTAGGCAGAGACCAGCTAGGAGATTGTAATATAATGAGACAGACTGTACATAGTCTGTGTTCACAGACTGTATGTAGTCAAGAAACACTAAGAGTGGTCTCTCCATACCGTAACTGGCACGTTTCCGTTAAAACTTCACACTAATCAGCTTGCCCTAAGCGGCAGTTGCTGTTGGAAGGGGTATGGTACACATTGCCAGACTGCGGAGGGATTATCGGTTCTCTGAGCTCAAGCAAGTCATCTCTCAGAGATTGTCAAAATACGTCTCAGCAATAACGAGGGCTCAAACCTCCCTTTTGGTTTATCTGCTCTCTGCCAGTGTTCTGCAAGGGGCTGTCTTATTTGCCATTGAAAGAGCTTCGTTTCATGCTCCTCCTGACAGACTGCTATTTAAGGCTCTGCTTAGCATTTATATTTCTTTCTTGTCAGAATGATTTCCTTATTTTTTTTCATTTGTTTTTTAGAACCTGAGCTATAAATCTGGGAAGCATTTTACATGCTGTGATAGGGTTTGATTGAAATCCCATTGAAATCAATGAAAGCTTTCCTATTGACTTCGCTGGACCAGGCGCTCGGGAAGTAAGGAAGAATCATCTGGTTTAAAATAAGAAGACTTGTATCCGTGTCATAATGTTTATCAGCAATAGTAGGAAATAAAACAAAAAGTATTATGCATATCCTTTCCTGACAGGCTTCATGTATCATTGACTGCTACCTACATACACCCAGCTGTGACATGGAGTGCCACAACAGCTGTGCTGGGGCATCTCGTAATTCGGCTTTATAAACACAAATGTCTGAGGAAAAAGAAAATACCCTTATCGGTGTGATACAATGTTCATATGAAATTGAAACTACACAGAAGATAAAACATCCAGCAGAAGCAAGTGCCGCAGCCTGCTTCTGAGAGCCCAGAGGGAAAAGCTCATTTTTACAAATCTCTGTGTAGAAAGTATTTCTTTAATGACTCACACTTTCCATGGGTACTGTTAGGAAACCTTGATCTTCCTTTTTAATTTGGAGTAAAGCTTGTGGCTGTGACCTGGTTATCAAAAGTTCTGAGCCAAAAAAAAAAAAAAACCAACAGGTAAGTATTATGAAGAGGTAACGAATGCTTCTGATCCTTTTCTAGGTAATTAAATACGGATCCAGGAGTCTAAAATGAAAGTGTGACAGCTACACGTTACTTTGTCGGTGAAAGTCCTACAGTCTGCTGATGAACCTGTTACAGTAAAGACAAGTCTCAAGTCTCCAGGGATTTTATGGAGACGTGAGGATACTCAGGTCTTGTCAGAATTGCGTTTGCACATTGCATTCTCAGCTAATACTGGAAATAATTATAGTTGTGGTATTGCCAAGACAGTATTTAAAGCCTGACTCAAACTTCCACATGCTGACGAGGAAAAAAGGAGACTATGTGGAGAAGTCTCTGAAGTGCGTGCAAAAACAAGTGCTGCTTTAACGATGAAGTATTTGATAGTGCTTTTTTTTTTATCAGCATGCAGTCATGTGTTTAAATAGCATGAGCCATAGATGACTGTTGCAGCTTGTCATTTGCCTTATGGGAGGCAAGAAAGAGCTTCTTGTTTGATTTGTAAGATGAGCTAGCTTGTTGCACAAGGCAACAGAGGAGACTCTGTAGAGAACTCCACAGTGAAGTATTTCTTAAGCTCTTTTGGACTCCTGCCACAAGGAAGTGCAGCGAGTGTAGTCACAGTGCAAGGAACGTTGTGAAACGGATTAGAAAGGAGACATACCTCTAAAGATCATGGCAAAAAAAAACTCCAAAAGGCCCCAGCTGGGCAGCAAATTAGAGAGATTGCGACAAAAACAGGCGTGTGCAAGAAGGGAGCATGAAACAGAAACTAAGAAATCCTAGAACTGGATTTCTCTTGCTTTTCCACTGCTCTTAGATGTTAACGTAAGCACTTTTGAAACTAATAAGACAAAGATAAAGCTGTGATGATAAGGGTAAGTTCCTGATTTCTCCTCAGGTCACTGGCAAACAATCTGAGACCTGCTCCTCAGATCACTGGAAGCGGTTCAGCAGGAGGGTACGAGGGAGTTGCTCTGCAGGTTGGCAGCACAAACGTGTTTCCTCAAGCAGTGAAGATATGCAAACTTCATTTACGCTTCTTTGTGATTATCAGAAAATTGCAACACTTACCTAAGCTAAAAATGGTTTGCTGCTTTAGCTTTCCAAGTTTAATATCCATTATAAATGACTCCACTGATATTTGCATTATATTACACATCCCACTCAGAAAATGCAAAAACGTAGCAGAATTGGTCAAGTCCTTTTTCCAGCTGTGCTTAAGGTGTCAGTAGAAACAGACCGGCAGCCAAAAAACAGGCATGTGAATATGCCGAATCCATAACTGGAGATCTACATGTGCCGGATCAGCTTTTGGTTTCTGAGACAAACTGTGACTCGCTGGTGTCTGCTGAGATGGAAACCGGAGAGGACGGTATGTTGGTCTGAGCAAACCATTGATGTTCACAGCGTGAACATCTAAGAAAAACACTGTTACTTCAAATATATAAGAAAAAAATGCAATAGGGACAAATTCTTTTCATCACTTGCCTTTATCAAAGCAACTCGAGACAGATCTGTTCTCCAGCGGCATCTTCTGCTTTTATAAAATAGGGCAATCTCATCTCAAGCTAAAATAGAAATCGACGTTTCTATTTGGAAAACAAATGACACACTTTTCACGAGACATTTTGGAAGGAAGTCTAGACACCTCTGCTTTTATCTAAGTTTTATCTACTTTTTTTGGTTCGCCAAGCAAGAGCAGAGACCCACACACTGGAAACTTATTTTTAGTGAAAACCCGCGGTTCACTGCAGTAACCGGTTGCAAATGAAAATAACACCTAAAGAAAATATACTGGAATGGACCACATGAGAAGACAACAGTGTGTGTGTGTGCTCCTCTCGAGCCCCTCCCCGCTAGAGGGGGATGCAACCACAGGCCCGAGCGCAGGCCCCGGCCTCGGGGAGGGGCGGCCCCGCGGCTCTCCCCTCAGCGGGAAGGGGAAGCCAAGCGCTGAAGCCTCCCCTCTCGAGCTGAAATGAATCACTGGGCTCGGGAGGAACCGGGAGAGAGGGGTTCTCCTCGCCGCTCCGCTCCGGGCAGCGCTAAGCCCCCCCCACGCCCTGCGACCGCCTCACAGGTCCGGCACACCCGGCGCCGCCCCACAATGCACAGCGGGCGGCCCTGCGGCCCCGCCTCCTTCCGCGCTCCAACCAATCGCGGCTCCGCCCCGCCGGACTACACTCCCCAGCATGCCCCGCGGGTGGACGGTGTTCTGGTCCGCCCGCCGTCTTCCGCCTGCCGCAAAGTGTCGCGCTGTGCGGCCGGAGGCTGGGCTGGCGGCGGCGGGCCGAGCCCGGAGCCGTGCCGCGGCGAGCCCCGCCGGGCGGAGAGCGGCCGCCATGGGCGGCGGGCGGTGATCCCCCGCCCCGTCTCGTTCCCCGCCCCACCGCCAAACAGGCAGCCACCATGGAGGAGGAGAGCATGGAGGAGGAGGGCGGCGGCGGCTGCGAGGCCATGATGGACGACCAGAACCACAACAACTGGGGCGCCGGCGGCTACGGGCGGCACCTGCTGGGCCCCGCCGCCGCGCCGCTCGGTGACCGCCTGCTGAGCACCCCCGGGCCGGAGCTCCCCGCCGTGCCCGAGGCCAACGGCGTGCTGCGGGGCTGCGAGCCGGGGGGCGCCGCCGGTAAGGGGGGAGCCGGAGCCATCGCCGCCGCCATCAACATCAACGCCTCGACCTCCAAGTTCCGTGAGTGACCGCCCTGCCCTCCGCCCCCGGGGCACGGGGAGGGGTCGGGGACTTCGGCCCCCGCTGCCTCCTCAGCCTGCGCTCCCCCGCTGCCCCCTGCTCCCGCGCCCGTGGCTAGGCTCAGGTCTGTCCTGTGGCGGGTCCCTTACGCGGGTCTCGTCCCGAGAGGCTTCTCGAAGCGAAATCAAGTGGGCTAAGGCGCCTTGGAAGGAGAAAATAACCCCTTTCGTGCACGCACCCCAAATTCTACTGCTTTCCTGTCATGGCAGAGTGACGTGGTAGATCTGGCTGCAGAACTGGGAGAGCGAGCGCAGGCAGGATTTCCAGCTGTAAAGAGGCACAGCTGCTTTTCCTGAAGTCTTTCTCTCAGGTCGTGTTTTCCTAAAGACTTTTTACTTCTGCCTGAGAAACCCAAAGATGGGTCTGAAACCTGTTTGTGATGGCTGGTGGTGGATGGCAGTGTGTGCAGAGGCCCTGGAAAGGGCGTGCCGTCCTGGAAGGGACGTGTGCCTGCAGAGGCCCCGTGAGAACAGCTGAAGACAAAGTCACCCCAACAAAAAAATAGTTCCAAAACGTCTTTTGCACAGAGCTTTTGACAGAAATGGCAAATTTTTCTGTTTTGCTGCTCTGAGGGCTCAGGCAAGGAAATATCTTTCTGCTGTTCATTTCAATTCTGCTTTCATTCCCAGAACTCATGCCTCTGGGCAAAATATGCCCTTTTCCTTAATGGATGTAGGAAAATTTGGATTTGGCTAGTTAAAACTCTTCCTGGAAATGTAACCGTGTAACTGTCGTGTTGAATTCTGATGGGAAACACACCTTTTTTCCTTTGTTTCCCCACTCCTCCCCAGTGCTAGCTCACCTGCTCCGCTCCTCAGCAGCTCGGCTCCAGAGCTGATCAGAAGCTGGAAGCTCAGGCCTCTGGATGCCTGTTTGCCTGCTAGCCTGGCTTTCGTGGCTCTAGGCGCGTTGCCAAGGCCGGCAGCTTTGAAGCTGAGGCTCCCAGACTCCGTGAGCTTTCTGGCTCTTAGCCTGTCTTGCTTGTCAGGGCTCCAGGTACCTCGGGGTGGCTCGTAAACACTTGGGACAGTTGAAATGAAATGTCACTTGGCCTTGCTAAGCTGAGCTCTTGAATTCGTAATCCAGAAATTTAGAGTCTTAGTTTTTTCCTTCTGTTTCAGAATGAAAATGGTTTTCAAGCTGGATCATCACCAAATGGGAAGGTGACTTTCCAGTTAATCTACAATTTCTGTCTGAGGGGGAGGAGAAGCAGCTGTGTGTGATTTTGCTTAGGGTGTGGGTTTTGAGTTCTTGTTTTCACTTCTCCAGCATTACTATCCCAACACAATATCTGTCTTACTGATGTTAAGTATTGTTTTAAAGATAATGAAAATTCCTGTAAAATACAAAATTCTTTGAGTTAAGTTCGTAAGAACTTTTCTACACCTTTGTGTTGTGGATAGTTGTCACAACGTATGTGTAATTAACAGTTGGACTCGATGGTCTTTAAGGTCTTTTCCAACCTAAAGGATTCTATGAACAGAACAGGTCCAGTGAAGTGGCGTGGACTGGGAAAGTACAGGAGCTGAGCTGGGATCCTGCCTGTTCTAATCCTGGCTCTGACAAAGGATCCCTTGATCTCCTCTGTTTAGTTTTCATGTATAGCAAAAGGGAAGAGGGTCGCTTTCGATGTAAACATGCGGTGAAAAGGGAGACAGTGTGTGCTAGATCCCCTCCTGCCCGCTCTGCCTTAGCACTGGCAGGACACGTGTAGAGAAGCTGATTGTCGGTCTTGAGCTCGATAGGAAAGTTGTCTGTTCTCTGCTGCATGAAGAACTTCCTGCAGTTGAGTGAGCAAGGACTCATGCCCTGCTTGCTTCATGGACAGTCTTAGTCTTAGACAGTTTATCCTACAGGTGATCTTCAAAAATGCGGGTGACGTACGGTTTCCAACAATTCTATGATAAATTGAAGCACCTTGCGACATTCAGGTCTCCCCCTCCTAACTCTTTCCTCTGAAACAAAAAATCCAATGCCTGTGTTTCAAGACATAATTACTTGCACCATGGTGGTTTTATTTGTGTTTGTAGTTGCAGATAAAACTGTCTGGTGGGCCTTTTCACCTGGCAGACTAATGGAGGAAGAAGGTTACACGGAGACCCTTTAAAATCTTTCTAAGGGGCCAAATCCACTCCTCCTTCCTTGAGATTTTGGCGAGACTGAGAACTAAAATCAGATCTAATAATGTGCAATTCATCTGATAGCTTTTTGTCTAGTTAAAGCAACTTAAGAAATATTTCCATGTTGTGGTAAACTTATAACTAAACCCTTATTTACAGTTGATCAGCTTCAGTGATAGTTAAGGATTTATAAAGCAGTAGTGTTATGAAAAATATTTTTCAAAGGCCATAAGGGAGAAAAGAAGAGTAAGAGCATTTTCTACTTTAAGTGAAACTCCTCTGTACTAGTCATTACAGCGTGTCTGAAATGTGGAGAAAATGAAGAGTTTTTCTTCTTGTTTTGTTTTTTTTTTGGTTGTTTTTTTTTTTTTTTTTTCATCCTTTTCAAGCAAGGATGGTTATAAATACCCTTGATCCCGGTCCCATTTCGGGTGGGCCCGCGTGGCCGTGAGTGTTGCCATATCCGTTAAATCTGTTGACTACGCTGTTGCATAACACAGTCAGCGTGGTGTGCGTGCTTTGCTGCGCAGGCAAATTGTCTGATGAAGACAAAGTTTTAACATTACTTTTACTAACCCGTCTTAACACAGACTGAGAAATAGGTAATGAAAATAGAATGGAATTGAAAGCAACTGCAGGGCAGAGGCATAAACTTGATAATGTACGCTGGGATGTGGCAGGCGGGGGATATGGCAAAATTATTCTGTAAACGTGCGCATGGCGGCTGAGGAAAAGGAAAGCGCAGAGCCGCAGCGACAGCTACAAGTCTGTAGGTTAGTCTCAGACATCTGCTTGAAGAGCTTACACTTTGATGAAATATTTTAGGATTGTAGGGTGTATTGCTAATAAAGCAGTAAGGCTTCATAAATGTCATTTTGTGAGATGAAATAAAGCTTCTGAAAGATGCCTAACTGCTTTCTTTGTTTTTGTTTTTGTTTTTTTTTGCTGTCAGAATAAATGACACAATTGTCAGATGGAGGTCTGCTTACTTGACAGTAGGTTGGATTACCCGTCCTGCTCTGTCCCCTGCTTTTTTAGCTGTAGTTTTAAAAGAAGAATGGGTTTTTTTTGTGACCATAGTAAGCATTTTGGGTAGTTTTTCCACTTAAGTTGTCTCCTCTAAATAACAAACCAACAGTATCAACGATTTTGTTTTAAATTACTATTATATTCTTCCCATCCTGTGCCTATATACTGTTCCAGCATCTTTTTTGAGCTGTCTGGTTTTAAGTTTTTCTTACCAATTTCACGGGGGATGTATACCTACTCTTGGACTTCTTGTTTTTGGTTTTTTTTTTTGAAAATCTTAGTGTTTTTTGCAATTCTGCTGATTGAAGTTGATATCAAAGAACGTGTTAGGTTGGAGCAGGCTGTGTTTCAGTTATGGCTGTGATACTGAAATATCTGGGTTATGATATGAAGCTCATGCATATTCTTTTTCACTTAAATGGTTTCACTGCTACATTTGATTTAAACAGTTTTTCTTTTGAACTTTTCTGTATATGGAAAATAGTAGTTGCTTCTCAAGCTTTACTTGTGAAGTCTTTTATAATTTACTGGAAAATACTGACTTCCTTTCCATTCAATCAGATGTTTTCTCTCCCAGACTTGCTGTAGTTGGATAAAATCATGCATTCTAGCATGCTTTGTTTCAAAATATCTGTGTCACTTCCCAGAAACTTAATAAATCTCAAAAAAGGAAAGTCATCTTTTAGTATCATTCTTTCCTTGTGATTTGGAAACGGAGGCTGTTGGACAAATCCTTTTAAATCTTGGATACCTAATGTAGGGATAAACATTTAAGAATCACATCCAAAAAAGACTAAAAACTAAAAAATTAAATAAGTTTCTGAAAGGGCAGTCTGTCTTTTCTTTCTAAGGATTTGTGTGATTGTCCTTTCCTTCCCAGTCTTGAGGTTGTTCTTGCAGAGTTTGTGTGTGTGTAAGCCCTGCCAGAAAAAAAAGGACTTACTAACTTGTGACAGTTATTAACATTTTAAAGTAATTTGTTTTCTGGATTAGAAGAATAAAAATAGTGATTGTTCAGTGTGTAGTCTTTGGACTCTTAACTGTGTAAATATTAGGATTGGCTTAGTTTCAGAACTGAAGTGCGGAAATAAAATGAAATAATACTTGTAAGAGTCTTTTGAATAAAAATGAAGCTTTTCTAGAATGTTACTTTGAACTTGTCAGTGTTTCATATGGAAGTCTCCTAGGGCTGTCTCTAAAAGCATTTTGGCTTTTACCTGTGCGGCACTTCTCATGGGCAGGCCTTCCTATCTGGTACTGCTTTCTTTTTCCATATTGTAAAAAAAAAAAAAAAAAAATCGACATCTCAACAACCTGTTAAAATTATTTTGCAGTGTTCTCAGTTCTTACTTGACTGTTTTCTTTCAAATGGACAGAGCTCATTTCATATGTTAAACCAGATGTGGGTGTGATTATATGTTGAAATCTTAAATCAAGACTTGGCCTAACATTTATGCTGACTTCAGTTTAGTGTTTTCTGTGGAACAGAGTGCTTCTGTGGAGATGAACCTTTTTTGGGGTAACAAAGTGAAATATAAATGCTCAAATTTTGCTGCTGAGTGTAAGCGTGAATAGTAAAGCTACTGTGTGGAACCTGCTCCAAAGAACATCTGCCTGCAGCCTGGGCTGTGTAAGGGGCGAGATCTCAAGCAAGTCATTGCGAGACAGGTGAATGGGGGGTGACTTTACTGTCAGGCAGGTGCTGTGCTGTTCCTGACTGCATGGATGCTTGTACATCATGGAGCTGACTTGCTAGACATGTTGGCTTATGTCCTGGTAGTTGTGTACCCACACTCACAACCTTTATCAACTTGTTAGCAAAAGGTGCTGTACTTCCAGATTGCAGCCCAGGAGTGCTGCTCCTGCTCTTACACATAGTGTTCAAACACTTTCGTGTCTCACACCTCTCGTTATTCCATGTTCTCTTTACACTCTTTTTCTCATGACACTGTTAATTGTTTTGCCTTTATTTTCCTGGAATTGTTCTTCATAATGCTGCCAAAAGTGACTTACCTAGCTCCTTTCAACCCCTTGTGAAAGTAACATTTCAGAAATCTTGCTCCTCAAACCCAGCAGTGAATCTACATTTACACATGTGTTTAAAATGCAGCCCTATTCAAACTATTTCTCTTCAGTTCAGTGCCTCAACTGGATTGTTAGGGGTGAGAACTATCTCTGTTCTCTGTTCCATATAGCCCAGACCCACATGTGGACTTCAAATGAAGAAATGACTTTGATTTCCTGGACCGGATAGTTTTGATATGAAGTATACCCTGTGTTGTTAGTTACTGAGGGCTTTGTTTTGAGTGAGTGCAATGAAGCTACCGTGGTGTGACAAGCCAGCAGAGTAGTCCTGCGAATTCATCTCTGAAGGGAAGGTGTTAACCCTTCTACCGTTGCTGCTGTTGGAACTGGGCCATGTGTGGGTAGTTCAGAAATCCTCCCTGAAAAGAGAGAGATTAAAACTCTTCTGTGTCTGTGAAGGTGCACAGACTGGCTTATGCAAGAGGGTGCAGCTGGGAAGCTCAGGAGGAAAATCAGGGAGTATTGGGGAATGCTAATTTATATGCCTCTTATTCGTCCCTGTGTTGATTCTTATCTGGAAAAAGAATATTATTGTGCCTGCTAGAGAGGGAACTGTAATACAGATCCAAAAAAGTTACCTGGGAGCAGAGAGAATTGCATCAGCTTTTAGGGCAAGGAAGCTGCTGTTGTCACCTAAGGCTTGTAAAATGAAAACATCTGTTGGGAAGGAGTATGAAGGTTGTTCAGTAGGGCCTGTGGTGATAGGACGAGGGGTAATGGTTTTAAAATAGAGGGAGGTAGATTTAGATTGGATATTAGGAAAAAATTTTACACACTGAGGGTGGTGGAACACTGGCCCAGGTTGCCCAGAGAGGTGGTGGATGCCCCATGCCTGGAAATGTTCAAGGCCAGGTTGGATGAGGCTCTGAGCAACCTGATCTGGTTGGAGATGTCCCTGCTCCTTGCAGGGGGATTGGACTGGATGGCCTTTGAAGGTCCCTTCCAACCCTAATGATTCTATGATTCTGTGATTCTGTTCTAAAAACTACTAATCTTGGCTGAAGCTCGTTCTGCATGTAAAGATACAGTGGTAGTTGTTGATTCGGGACTCCCACAAAGTTGTATAACTTCTTAATCTGAGCTAACTGCTGAACTACTCTTTTAAAAATTATTATTATTGTTAGATTGTCGTGCTAGAACTCTCAGGAGTTTGTTTTTTTTCTCTGTGACTTGGAGCCCTAAGAAATATCCAAGCACTGATTTCGCAGGTTTTCTGATTTTATTTTAATTTCTGTAAATAAAAAGCTACAGACAAGTCTGGGCTTTTGTTTTAGATGAGGTTGTCTTAGTGGAAGTGAATCGTTCTCGGTTTTTTTGGCCAGCTTATTGGTATGATTTGAAATTGCAGAGCATTCGCTTGCTTCTAATCTTTTAGCTGGCGTTACTAAATGTAGTTTTGTCTTTTTCTTGTAGTGATGAATGTTATAACAATAGAGGACTATAAGAGCACATATTGGCCAAAGTTGGACAGTGCCATAGATCAACTTTTAACCCAGAGTCCTGGTGACTACATCCCTATCTCCTATGAACAAATATACAGGTAAGGAAATCTTTTAAGTGCTATGTTACTTTTTTTTTTTTTCTTTAAAGTGAAATGTTTGTTTTGTCTTGCAGCCTATGTCTATGTCATATTTTGTATTTCTGAGGAGGAAAGGGGGAAGGTTATGTGAAATACAGTGTTGTTTAAATGATTGGAATGAGTGAATAATAGATACATATCTTGACATCCCATGTTAACAGGAATAAATGCTAAAGAATTAAAATGCGTAAGTATTGAAAACATTAACATTGAAGTAAGCTCCACCACAGTTTCTTAGCGTAATGTATTAAAGTCTCACCATCCCTTTCTTCAAAGAGGAAGAAGAAACCGAGATGGTAGGCGTTTGACTTAACATTTCAAAAGGCTTCTTCGTCATGTCTAATAGGAACCAGTCTGGTGCAGTAGAGGTGCAGAAGTAAATAGAAGCAACTGGTGCCAAGGTCCATCCGTATAAACTGTCCCTTGTGTGTTTTGCATCAGGTAGATTTGGCCTGATTTCCCCCTTGCCCGCCATCTCGTTGCGTGCGCAGTTAGACGCTGTCTGAAGGACTGACACAGTGTTCAGTCCTTTATGTCTCTGTTCTTGTCTGGAGAACATTTGATTTGTACCTGACCTGGAACTGCAGTTTGCTGTGAAAGGAATCTAGTCACTCACTAGAACTGCTCTGCAGACTAAGCTAGTGCACAGTAGCGAGGGTGGTAGGGAGTTTGCTTTAAAACCACTCAGCTGCTCCAAACCAAAGTACTAGATACTTCAGAGACCTGGAAGCTGTTTTGGAGATTGGTGACAATGGAGATTTCTGTTCTGTGGGAGAAAGATATCCAATGTGTAGGTAAATAGGGTGGAAACTGGGTAGCTGCTACTGCATTTGCTGGCCAAGATGCTGTTAAAACTATTGGCCCTTGCCAGAAACACGGTCGGTAGCACTGCTGTCTTGATTTTCTTTATGATAGCTAAGAAATAGCATTGGCAATTCAGTCATTGCTCTTTTTAGAGGTTTTCAGCTGTATTGTCTCCTGCCCACTTGCTTTTGGCCACTTTGTCTCTCTACTTTGAAACTTTGGCTTAGGGAACCAGATAGAAGAATGGCAGGCGTTCAGTCTTCCCTCTCAATTCCAGTTAAAAACTTTTAATAAACTTCCTCTTTCCTCTCCAAACTTCTGGAACTGCTGTTATCAGGACTTGGACATCATCATGTGTATAAATAATTGAGATGGTCATTTGAATTAAGAGATGAATTTTGCAGCTTCATGTAAGTAATCAAAATCCTTTCCCCAGCTTGAAATCCCCAGTGTGCAAACAGCCATCAGTAAGAGTTAAGCCAACATCTCTTGACAGTCATCTCTGATAAAGAGCAGGTGTACAAAATTAATATCTAGAGTAGATCTGTACCTAGTTACGATTTTTAGATAACTGGACTTCATCCTTGTCACCTTTTTACTCCTCAAAAATTGTATTTATTGAAGGAATTGTTGGTTTTATGTTTCTCCTAGATGACCCTTGCACATCAGGGTGACACTTGATTCAGTATTGTAATGATAAACAGTTCTGTTGCATGTATTTGACTATTACCAGCACTATTCTGTAGTTTAGTGTTATTGATAAAGCTAGCATTTCAGTTTTATTTTGAAAATTCTGTCTGTGGTTGTAATTACTCTGACACAGCCTCTTCCAACCAGGAGATGGATTTTTTTTTTTTAATTATTTTAGAGTGTTCCTTTGCTTGACTGACCATTTAGACAAGATAGATTGAGAAGGGAAGGAAAACTGATTTTTAATTGAATTTAGTGAGGATGCTTGCTTGGAGTGTTATGGAGAGTCTGTAGCAGAGTTGGGGTTTAGATCCTATCTGCTTCCCTAGGCTAGTTCTTTAGTCTGAAAAATTGGGGTTTTTTTTTTTTTTTTTAAGTGGTTCGAACAGCTACATATCTCTTATATTTTTTTTTTTTACAGTGAAACTGAGCTGAAAATACAGTGGTCTTTTTGATCGTCTTTGTGCTGACTAAAGGAATCCAGGTTTCAATAATGCAAACTCACAATATCTTATTAGATACCCAAACTACTCTATTTGACATAATCAGTGGTAACTGTAGGTGTCTACTCCACAGCAGTGAAAGCTAGGAGATAACTTCAAAGGTGTGTATGCAGATATTTACTATGGATCAGTTTACTCATAAGGTATCGAAGTGTAATTAGTGACTGTTTTCCTCTTTGAGTCCAAAGCCTGCCCCTGCATAGTCACTTCCTATTAAAAAGGTTAAAGATAGTGACAGAGAGATGTGGAGGGAATTTGAGATGAGGAAAATGTGAACAGCTAAGATGTACTTCTGGCAACCGTTACGACTGCGTCCCGAGTACAATGCAATTAGATTGCTGTTCTTCAAGACAGCTTACAGAACTCAGATCTCCTAATGTCCTGCTTGGGTCTTCCTTTTCCTAAGCTGTTTGGTTATCGTAAAGGACTCACAAGCCTGTGACTTCTTTTGGGTAATAGCAAGGCAAGGATGATTCACAGTATCAGCCCAGTCAGGAACTGAAAGCAGGATCTGAAAGTGGGGAAGGAACCTCTAAATAGAAGTGTTCAAATAAAATGTAAACACACTCCGCACACGCATACCAAGGCTGATGTTTGACTAGAGAATGAGTTGCAGAAGTAGGTATAGCAATATTGTAGTAACACTAAGCAGATGTGTACTTTAAAATTCAATTTTGTTGCATTGTTGCAAATGAAGCTGTCAACTTGTGGAAGTGGCTTTATACTGGTTAGTTACGGAGCAAACAAACACATGGCTGTTTGCTGTTGTTACCTAGCTGACTGGTTTGTAAGAGACCACAAAAATCAGTCTGTCTTTTCTTATCAGTGTTTCTCCCTTTCATCCAAATTAAATTGATATTTTTACTGTTCCTACATCATACCGGAATGTCTTCTGCACTTGCTTGTTCCACAATAGGATCTGCTGTTGGTAGGCTTAATGTGAAAGAAACAGGATGACTTTGTTGTTTAAATAATATCAAACTACAGATACTCAATTATTTTGAAAATAGTGTCTTTGTTTTTTTAAGCAATAGCATGGTTTGCCAAATAAGCAGACTTTGCATAGGAATGAATGCTGTCATTTTGGGGCTTTTGTAGTTGTCAAAGGGAATAGATACAAACTTCTAAAAGTTACTGATAACTCACTTGGAAAACCTTCCTCCGGAAGACTCAGAGAATGGCAATTATTGAATGACAGTGCTATCTTGGCTCCTGAAGGCTTGGAGTTGGTGCCTAACCTCTCACTTACATTAGAAAATTCTGATAGCCTGTAGTCTACGGTTGTTGTAATCCCATTTTTGCACTTTGGTTGTCGTTCTTCTCAGTAGAGAATTGTAATGTCATAATTCCCCTACAGAGTCACGGTGTTGTTCTACCATAGCTTTAGGCTTTTGGTGCTATTAAAAACCAGCAGAATTTAAGTCTGGGATCTGGACCTTGCTAGTTTGTTTGTGTGTGTCCTAAGGAGCAGTCTCTGGCTTAAATTACTCTCTGTCACAGCGCTCCATACGGAGGGTTGGAGGGAGAGGGGAGCAAACCAGAGGTGTGGGGAGGAGATCTGGCTTGCCCGGGATTCCAGGTGAAATCTTCCTTGTGCTTCTTGATTTTTGGCAGCTAGCTTTCAAAATGCTGACTTCAAAGAATGAAAGCTCTCAGGAGAAGTAAAAGCTGCTCGGTACAGATAATGTTGGTGTTAGTCCCGATGATGATGACTGCTTAATGTACCTGCTTGCTGAAAGTGATATATGTTATTTGTTTTATGACTGTGGTAAATATGTTTTTAACACATAGCCTTATTTGGCAGATATGTTATGTTGCAGTATGAGAGCAGTAAAATGTTCTTAAAAACCAGAGGTAACACTGGAGACCAGAGTTAACACATCCAAGCCATGGAATGTAGAATTGAAGTTTTGTTACTCTTTCTTTGTGTCTTTGTTTATTGTGAAAATGTAGGGTTTTCTTAGAATTTAAGTAGCAAGGGATTGAGTAATATGCTTGAGTCTGTAACTTTAGAACTTTTACCATTTCTTTCTAAAATATCAGCACAGTTTTGATGCGTGTCAGTGTTACCCTTCTTTTTAAAGAAGGGCTAAAAGGATTTTACCTTAGAATATGCATATAATCATTAAACCTGCTAATTTTAAAGGAGACTTCGTTCACATAGGAGAGACAAGAGCCAGAATTCTGCTGTTGACAGAATTATCCTGGCTGTTCTGAAGTGCACTGTTAAGAGAACTTGTAAGTTAAAGTGAGGTCAGGTAGGGGGAACGGGACGGACACACTCAGACCTCCAGGGGAGACTTAAAAGTCTGCTGGAGCTCTTTCCAAGCTTAGGACTGTGTTTAAAAGTTTAGCAATCATTCAGTTAACTCTATTATTCTCTGAATTGAGACTTGAACAAAATATTTTGAAGTCTGTTACCCTTCATTGCAAACTGTTGTAAGTTCATTGTTTGTTCCTATATTTGTTTCTGCAGTTGTGTGTATAAGTGTGTATGCCAGCAGCATTCGGAACAGATGTATAGTGACCTAATAAAAAAGATAACTAACCACTTAGAGAGAGTCTCAAAGGAGCTGCAGGTAAGAAGCTGCACAATCTAATTCTCTCTTTCCTGGGATCTGTGATTATATCGGAGCAGCATGTAGATGGCCCGTGGAGGGGATTGGCATTAAGACTGATTTACACTAGCTTACTAAATTGTAGACTACTTCACTTGCTAATTGGCAGTCAGATGGAATACCAACTACTAGATCCAATTGTATGGCACTGATTAGCCTTAGAGATCTGAACCACGTGGAGAGCAGTGGCTAAACTTGAATATGTAATACAGCATCAAAGATTAGAGAGTGGGAAATCTACAGTGTAATCTTGGATGTAAATGCTTCAGTCAAACATGATCTGAGCGCATGACATGGATGTCTGCCATTGCTGTGTTGATCTATGTAAAGGATTTATGGTCCTCATGCATCACAAGCAGCACAAAAGGGAAGATGTAAAGGAAAAAAATTGAAGTGAAAAATATGAATTGTGAAGTATAAATTAGGAATTATTGCATATGAAAGTTTTGTGCTACAGTTTATTCTGCATTTTTCTTGCCTATCTCTAGATGTCAGTGGTTTACAGCATTCCTAATACAGTTTGTATATCCCTATTCTTCTCTGCATCTTATTTGTACATCCATGTTTGTTTTCACGTGTGTTCCTTGTAGAAAAGTCCTTTTAGGCTAGAATCTCCAGGCATGTTCTTGAAATTGTCATTGCTGTAGCAGCAATGCTGTTTTATTTCCCTGCAGCTTTTGTCACTTCAGTAACTGATGTTTGAATTGTGTGCTGACTTGCAGCGCGTCAAGTAGAGATGCCAAATACAAAAGAATCCTAAACTACTGCAGCTCCTTCAGTGCTTCTAATAATTGATAACTAAATTCTGTCAGTCAAAAGCAGTCTTACTACTTTTAACTGCATCAGGCGCTTCTGGGTAAGCGTGCATTCCCATCAAAATATATAACACTGATCGCTCTATCCTTCTCATTTCACTCTTTTCCTCTTGTTGCTTTCCTTATAAAGAAAAATTACCACCCTGCATTTAATGGGCACAGTCTTTGGGACAATCTTTGACTATGGGATATCTAGGTCATCTTGAGCTTTGTTCTTTGCTTTTCTCATTTGCAATTTCTTTATTCCTGATGGAATGACAGCCTCACTGTTCTGTAAAAATTAGTTAGAGTAGATGGACATGGTGTTTAAAAGAAAGCCTTCCCTTGGTTCTGCTGAGCTGGTGCAGCCTGTGCATTTTCCTTCTGCTTGTGAGAACTGTGAATCATTGCAGCTGTACAGGTTTGGCCAGTTCTTCTGATACAGCCCATGGTAGTGTACTGCATTACTTTGCTTTGAATTTGGGAATACTCCAGATTCTTTAGTCTGTGGTAGTCCTTGATTTTTTTCCTCTAAAGTTCCAAAACTGACTGAGGCAGCTGCTTTTAAAGTTTGCTTTAGCATGTATGTGCATTATGTGCTTCTGCCTAAAAACAAGGCTGCCTTGTGAACATCAGCTGTTGAAAGAACAATTGAGACAACTATTTAATGCAATCTTTGTCTTGCAAAAGTTTTCTTACGTAGGTTAGACACACCTTGTGGCAAGAGGACTGTAATGTAAGATCATACCAACTTTGAGTGTGTTATGTGAGTTTTGTCTGATGTGAACATGACTTTAGTTTTGGATGGTAAATCCATATTTTTGAGATACTTGAAGTAAAACTCATGTGCTTTAGAAAACTGTCCTGTAAAGAAACTGTTTTAGCTGTGGATAGTGAAATTTATGCTTAAGAAATTACTTTACTGCAATATATTTTATTATCCTGATGCTTCTTTGATATTAATACATTTTGGTGACACTCAGTCACTTGAGTTTTATGTTGAAAATGCTGTGCTTGATCTTTACCCTCACAACAACAACAAACTACTTTGGTAATTTTGGTCACTTCAAAGTTTTTAGTTCACACAGGCAAGCAATAAAAAAACCCCTATATATGTGAATACTTTTAATGCACCATATGTGGTGCTTTGCTTTCTCTGACATAAACCCATTCCACCTGCCAACAATATTTAATCTAATTGCAGAGTTCTATTTAATTGGCAAGGGGTGGCTCAATGCAAGATTTTTTTTTATTTTTTTGTTTACATGCAGAGATGCAAATGTAGCCCCATATAAGCAGGAATGTTGGTTGGTGTGAGAAAGCAGATGATCATGAGAAGTGAAACGTCAGGCAAATGCAGTGTCTTATTCCGGACAAGCCAAGCAGCTTCTTTGCATAGAAGCACAACAGTTTAATGACAAGTGGATTGCAGAATGTCTGCATGTAACCGACATGCCAGAGCAAGCTGTTTCCTACAAGAACCACCAGCAAAAGCAGTAAAACTGTCAGATAGCAAATAGTAAAAGTGGGAGCATCTCAGAGCATCTCAAATCCAGCATGATTCTAGCCTTACTGGGGTTTGTCATCTTTCTGCATGGCATTCACTGCAGAAACTCCTCCCCAGCCCAATGTGCTTAGCCCTCAGCTTGCCTGACCAGCTGGACTCAGCTGAAGTCAGCGGAGCGGCTGGGTGTCTCGGATGCTGCTGCTGGGGCTCTGTGTCCACCCAGGGGCATGCACACACTCCCTGGTCATCCCTTGCGTGACTTCTGCTCTTCCAGACTGCAAGACACCTTGTGTAGCTTTGCCACATGCATTCCTGAATCTGCTTCACAGATTCTCACCTCAAAAAAATTAGTTTTTGGTGGTGGCAGAGGCATTATGAAAATATGGGTGGGCTGATGTATTCTCTGCATGTTAGACATTAGATGAAGAGCAGTGAACATCCAGCTTCTCCGCATTAGTAAGGCTGAGTTTTGCCATGTGGAGCTTGCAGTAATTGAGAAGTAAATTTCCCTAATTCTTGAGTTGGTCAGAATTTTGTATTTTGTGTGCTTTTTTTTTTTTTTTTTTAAATGAGTGGTTGCAGAAAACACAAATGAACATGTTTCCTGTTGTCTTGAGGTCTGTGAAGCCTGTAGTATACAGATAATTTTTCCAAGATGCTTTATTTGGAAACATTTTATTGGTAATAGACATAGCCCATTGTGTTGTGGTTAAAAATAATGACAACTGGTTTTGTGGGTAAGTGCTGATTCATTCAGATGTACGAGGTAGGGTGGATATACAGGCATATGCTTTCAAATTAAATACATTTCTTTTTAAAATGGATAAAACTGTATTTGCATTAGGCACTAGTGTTTCTGGCTTAACTTATGTTTATGCACTCTGATAAAGTCATTTAAAATGAAGTAATCTGCCCATTATGTAGCTCTTCAGCAGAAGGCACTGGAAAGTACTTTAAGCACTGCCAGTCAAAATGCACCGAGGCGTTGAGCTTGCACATGATGAAAGTAGCTTTTTTGTGCAAGTGCAGTGGAATATTTTCATTTTAGGTAGAACAATCTCAGTAATTCCTTTGAGGTATGACCGAAAGCTGAAAAGCAGTTCTTTGTCATGCTGCACCCTCTTTGTATTTAGAGAAAAGAGAACAGGGATCTCTTGTTTTCTGTTTGTGTGTTTGTTGTTTGTGGGTTTTTTTTTTTTGTTGTTGAATTCAACAGTTGAATTCACTAACTGTATGTAATTTTTATGTTAATTGAAGTTCATAAGTGAGAATCAGTCTTTCTCCGAGTAAATTAACATTGGTTTGCTTGCGTTGTTTCTATTTTAAGTCAAACAGAAGCGGTAGAGCTCAACCACCAGAATTTCTTGCTTAAATTCCATCTGTCTAAAAGCATTGGATTAATTTGGAGCCAACTACTTTAGCATGCTTTGGCTCTTGAACACTCCAGAGGGCTTGGGGTTTTTCTCTTTTATGTCTTGAGATATGTACGAATGTGTATGTGTGTGGTGGTTTGGTTTTTTTTCTTTGTCATGAACATCAAATTTATTTTTTTTTATAATGAACATGACTAAAGTGAGCGGTCACTGGTGTTGGTAGATAATTTGTGTGGCTGCTGTGTGGCCCCCAGGACCTGCAGATTTAGGGTCTGTGCAACGCCAGAAAGCTTTCCTGCCTCATATTAATCCTTACAACTAACTTCTCAGCCTGCTGTCTTGTCAGCTCTCGAACCAGTCGATGCAGTGTATGAAAATATCTTCTCATCTGTTGTTTCCTTGGAAAAATATGCTTGAAGTCAGGTTACTGTAAAAGCCATTCCGCTATTTTGAGGACTTCTGACTCTCTGGGAACTGAGTGCCTTGTGTCACATCCCTGGCAGTTGCCATCTGTTCTTAAAAATATGTCAGCAATATCTGTTGTGTACAGTCTGTTCCTTCCTTGCCTTTTCCTTTCTTCTTTTCTGTCTCTTGTTTACTTTCCACTTGTCCCCTGTGATTATATGGAGTTTTGCCATCCAGCGGTGAACAGCCTGTCATTTCCTCCCCCAACTCTTTCAGAAACATTAATCTGATAAATACAGATGCCTTACTCCAAACTTCAGATAAGGTTCTGAACTTCCTTATTTGACTTTTAGAAACAGTTGTGTAACTTCCAGTATTTCTTCTCATTACAGGAGTAAAAGCAGGAAGCTTAAGTGGCTTATCACGTTTACCTTGTGAGCTTTGCATGTAGTCAGTGGTATAAAAATGCACCCAAGTAGTGCTTTGAGGGCCTAGTAAAACTGAACTTCTGACTGTGGGCAGATTTATGTACTGGGTACCACCTCATAGCAGTTCTCGATACTTATACTTTAAGATAATTTAGCCCCAGATTGTTTGTATACATATTTTGCTTTCCTTCCAAGATACACTGATTATTACATTGCCTTTATATGGTGCTATGTTGTAGTTGAACAGTTATGCCAGTCTGTAAAATAGAAGGCTTGACAACATCATCTGTGGCTGTTTTTTTGTGTAAACTTTGTAAATCGGATTACTATTTAAGTTATGGTTAGACTTTAGTAATGTACTTGGGAGGAGAGGTGATACATGCCATGCGTGTGAAGAAGCCTGTTCTTATTATGCGTTTGGGCGTTGTCTGACTTGCTAGCTAAATGAGAAATAGCGAGCCTTCTTCATGGTTCATCTCTTGTAGCATAGAAATAACATTCAAATTAGCTCTCGTTAATTTGAAATTAGTCGATTCCCTAAAATTATATCCATAGTTGCAGTAGTTTCTCGAAGACTTATGTGGAAAACAAATCTGCCTCCTCTATGTTCTGCCTACAGAAAAGATCAGAAATAGCGGTGGAAAATAGAAATTGAGACTTGCATTTCCTAACTCAGTAATTGTGTTAAATCACTAGTTAAATCACTTCTTAAAGTCCATTTGGGTCAACTGCATAATCTGTTCATATCGACAGTCCATTTTTTAAAAAGGAGACTCAAACTGGCCATTTATCTGGTTCATAATATTTAAAAGGAAAAAAACCCAACCTAACATCCGGTGCCATAGGCATTTATCCATCAGTTTTGCTGGGGGAGCATTGCTTAATTGTGTGTGGAACAAGCCTTTGCTGCTGTGAATCACACAGAATTGAGTCGGATCGAATGAGCAGTATTAGAACTCAGATGGCAGAAACCAAAAGTGTTAGAAATGTGTGCGTCTTCATGTGTGAACATCAACACTTTTGACTTGAGGTAGAAGTAGGGTCACTGTATTCCAGAATTGTCATGAAAAATTATATTGTCGTGAGCGAGCTAACGTGAGAAAAGCATCTTTGCCTGCAGCTTTTTGAAAAGGCTTGTGTTCCTGCCATGATTTTTAGCTCCTTGCCACACTACACTGGGTGCTGCAAAGCCCAATATAATTACAGAAATACATAAGTAAATATGGCACAGATGAATATGTATTTACTGTATGGAAAAGGTTCTGAAGATGTCTTCCTATTAAACACAGTTTTGATGGTCCTTGGATACCATGGCTTTTGTTTTACAAACATGTAGGATGGAAATGGAAACATGGCCTACGTCCGCTATCCAGCTGTAAGAAAATTGTACAGGAGTATGTCACAATGCTGTGCAGCTTTGAGTGCGGACTTGAACAGGAAGACACAATCAATCTTTGGATGAATTGTACTTTGACTTCATATCTGTTTTCTGTAAAAAGCTTTAATAGTACCCCTGTCTAGTGAGGTAGACCTAGGAATCGCATTAATTGTCTGCAAGACAAAGTAAACAAATTAAGTTTTCCTGAGAAAGAACAAAAACTGGTTTAAAAGATTCAGACCATGTGCATGAGTAGCAGGTTAATTTGTGTAGTCATAGCCATTCTCCCTTTTCACTTGGCAGGCGTGGGAGAGGTGCTGCAGCCTGCGTGCTGGCATTCTGGCAGTGAGCATGTTCCCAGGAAAATGGAACTGCCCATTCCACATAGGAATGTAAGCTTTACTGGATACATTGCTGATTGTGCCAGACGACTGTTCATAGAGAAATAAACTTTGTGTTCCTCAAGCAAAGAACTGTTGTCACTGTTTGTTTCTTGTGAGCCGTTTCTGGGTTGTCTTGAGTCAGCAGCGTGTCTTCTGGCTTCATTTGTAAGCTCAGTCAAAGAATGATATTCAAACTGGTTTTCAAACTGAAAGAAACCCCCTGTATCTTTCATGTATGCGGTTTCTTGCCCACAAGTTCATTTAAATACCTAGATATTAGATTTCAAATAAGGGAAGGGTAATTTAGTGTCCTGCGTCTCTCATTGCTTTTGTTTGAAGATGTCTGTCTTACATGTCATCTTTTCTCAAATGTGTTTTCTTGTTGCTTTTCAACTTCTCTTGGTGCTGAGGTTTCCACTGTGGTGTCTAAGAAGATTAAATGATGTCTTTGACATCAGCTTTTAACAGCAGCCGTAGTATTTTCTGCTAAGAAGTAGTCAACTCAAAACGAAGCTGAAGCAAATGCAACTGTATTACAGTTTGAGAAACCTGACCAAACCTTCAGTGCTCCCGTGGACAGTTGCACAATATAGTCACTACTGGAAAACTGTTCTTAACCCTCTAAATGGTAGACAAGAGCAACTGTGGGAGAGAATTTAAACTGTATCCCTGTACAGAGTGTCTTGAAGAAAGAAAACAAATGGAGAACTGAATTGGCAGTTTGGTAGGATTCAGAACGGGGAGTGAAGGAGCGAAGGATCCTCTTCCTTCCTGGAAAGCCTTCAGCTAGCAGTATATTTTTCTTCCTTTGAATGGCTTCTGTAGTATGTCCCTCGGGTACGATAGGAGTGGTTTTTAAAGACTTAATACCAGGGGGTTGTAAGAAGTAAATGTTATGCTTAACTGTGTCCCTCTTTCCCTACTTAAAACAGCTGAGTGTACATGTTTTCTGGACTAGGATCAAGAGTGAAGAGTGTCAGCCTAAGCAGTTTCTTTATTTCTTTGGTAATAGCTATAACTGAATAAACACAGATTTTAAATGCAAGCTCTAATCTAATGATGGCCATTTAATAGAAGAATCTTAGCAACATCTGTTTACTCATGAGTTTGGTGCCACGCACTGCTTTTTAGTTTATAAAATTAATGTGGTTTGTATAAAGCTAGTTCTGCTCCAGTTACTGTCTTATTAATGTGAATGTAGAGATGTGGAGAAAGTTCCTGCGCTCAAACAAGTAATTGATTTCAGTCTAGCAGTTTTGAGCAGCCATACAGTAACACCCTAATGAACTGAAAACAGATGGTTCTGTTTTCCCCACACGGATTGTGATAATTCATAGGTGAGCTATGAAAATACTATTTTTGACTTAGGATTTTTGTTAGTTTACAAGTCAAGCAATAATTGAGGAGAGGTTTTTTTTCTTTGTTTGTTTGGAGGTTTTTGTTTGTTTGTTTGGAGGGTTTTTTTGTTTGTTTGTTTGGAGGGGTTTTTTTTGTTTGTTTGGAGGGTTTTTTTGTTTGGGTTTTTGTTTGTTTGGAAACAAGCAGAGTCAGATAGTATGTGCTTTCCTGTTAGTTTCTTGACTGTTGAGGCTTAGCATGAAACACAGAGGAAAGGTAACATCTCATGCTGATAAAGCAGTTAACACCATGGCATCGCATTCCAGAGATTAAGACCAAGGCCTGATACTTGCCTGACACTGCCGAGTGCTTCCCCTGAAGCTGTCAGGACTTTTCTTAGCTTTTTGTCTTTATCTAGAGCAGTGGTAGTGGCAGTCAATAGGTATCCTTCAATTAAAGGGCTCTAGAGGTTGTTCTCAGGGGACAGCTGGGTGTGCAGTTGTTGTTCCCTCTTAAACGTCTCTCTTAATGTGGCATAGGCTTTGTGAGGTGAGCTAGCAGGCTTTTCATCATCAGTGGAGGAAAAAGACATCAATCCTTAATGTCCCTCGTAAAAAGGGTGGCACACTGACTGTACACCATTGCCTAAGTCTGTTCATGGGGTTAGATCATACGTGGTCCAGAAAACTTCTATCTCTTTTTTTTTTTCTTTCTTTTTCTTTTGTGAAAAGTGCAAACTGTCAGTGAGAGAAGAGTGGTGTCCTGTGTCAGGCTGTGGTCTCCTTTTGTCTGACATGTCCTTTGAAGTAGAATTTTCCTTTTTCTTTAATCTTAGAAGAGGTATACCAAGTCTTTACAATATAATCAGAGAGTATAACCATATTTAAAGTTGAGGTTAAAAAGGAGTGAAGCAGGAATACATACTGCTTAGAAATGCAGTTTCCATTGCATGTTATTTGAGACAAGTTGTATATGTAACTACATATGAAAGGGAGTCCTTGGAGTTTATAGCCACTCTTATACATATATCTTTTGAACTAAAAGTTGTTTGGCCACCCCTGAGAACTGCGTCTGCAATAAGATTAAAAACTTATGATCAAAATGAGGAATAACCATGTATGACCTTTGGCAACAGCGTATGGAACAACATTCTTTATTCCTTTGCCAGTTTCACTTTCCTTTCTGGAATGTCTGCTCTGTATCGAAGTTTGCTGTGAAAATTACACGTGTTCATCAAGCATATTAAGGAGAGAGGCAAAAGAAGGTAGTTTAAAGAATAAAAAACTTTCATAAATTTAGAATACTTCATAGAGCAAAAAAGTCAACATAAATTTTAACTGTTCTCTTAAGACCCTGGGTGAAAGTCCATACAAAAGCTGAAAAATCAGCTTTGTAACGATAAGAGCTCTAAGCTCAAGTAAGGTGGTCAGGGTGCAGCTATCCTTGAGTGTTTCTCACAACACAGATGCTTTGGCTTTAGAAAAAAAAAAAAAAAATTTGAGTTTGTTTTCTTGCAAGGTCACTGTTGCGTTCTCCATCCTCTTCTGGCTTCACGCTGTCAGCAGGGAAAATGGTGCAAGGGAAGAGAAGTTTTGCTTCTCATTAGCAAGGAACGCTTTGTCCTTGGGTGTGTCCAGGTGTGTATATGTGTGTGAACAGCAGAAACTCAGGCAGCCACCCACCACCTCCTCTGCAAAGCCCATAGCAGGGGGAGCTGGGCCAGAGGCAGAGCACTGTGGGTGGGTGGGCTGGGATGGAGAGGGGCATGGTGGAGGAACACGTTACCTCAGCTCCATTCCCCTCCCTGGGTGTATAAATGTGTTCGTGAATGCTCTTAACACAGCTCGCCTGCATCCCTCCAAATAAATATTTATAGAAGAAACAGTGGTTAATGCTTCCCATTTTCCTGGTTCTGTTCTCAGTTTAACTTAGCTTACTTAGAACTTTAACTTAGCTTACTTTACTTAGCTTACTTTAACTTAGCTTAGCAGAACGGATCTTTTTAGCTTCCTTATCTCCTTCTTTGGGAAACCTGGTGGTGTACCCACAATGCCAGCGCTGTCACCATGGGCTCTACAAGGCCTGTCATTAAGTTGGCACATTCGAAGTTTTGCTTGGGGCTACGGGGCAATGCTGTGTGGTGGAGCGCTGCGGCAGTTTTGTGGGCCTGATCTGGAGTGCAGGATGCCAGATTAGCAGCTCTATCCGAAGACATTGCTTCGTAGTCTCTCCACATCAATCCCCTGAATATTTGCCTTGCCTTAGGTGACACAGCAAAATCTGAAACTCGTTTTTTGTGAGAGACAGTGCTCCCTGGAGCTGAAGGACGTGCTGCTGCCAGCTTGGATGCAAAGCAGCAGCTTAATGCCACCCTGCTGTCTTGGAGTGAAAGCCTGCAGGGAGGTCAGAGCACGCACTGCAGCACGCGTTGAGATTTGGTTATGGATTCTAGGTGGGACAGACAGTTCTTTTGAAACGAAGGTTTGGTCTTTAATGAGTGGTTTTTATTTGCATATGCTACGTGCTAGTTTGTTACAGGCGTACTGTGGTTTTTTTTTTTTTTTTTTTTTTTTTATTGAATGCACCTTTTGCTGGGCACTGACGTATAGTCCTAGGCAAAAACCAGTTAGTGAAGAAAACTGCTTTTGCTGGAGGGAATTATAGCAGAAACTCTGGAATGATGTGTGGCTTGCTTTGCGTGGATTTAGTGTATCAAATACTTTGTTGTTTTTTGAGTTTGCTATGAAAGCATAGCCCATGCTGTTCCAGATCTTTCTCTTGTTCAAATTACAACCTGACTTTTATGGTTTCTTGCAGGCCAGCCCTCAAGATCTCTATATTGAAAGATTTAACGTAGCTCTTGGACAGTATATGGGAGCATTGCAGAGCATTGTGCCTCTTTTCATATATATGGTAAGTTTTAGAAAATTATTTTCAAATAAAGTATGTCCTTACCCAAGATGCTGACTGAAAGTGAAAAAAATAAAATGCAGCTGTAATGATTTTTAACTTGTAGAACTGATGATTCATGTGTGGGTTCGCTACCTGCGTAACAGTACTGATCAAGTTGTGGGGGAGAGGAAGGAGAAGCCATCCTTTTAAATGCAGAGTTTTGCAGTTGGTTTCTACCCTAATATTTCTTTTCAAGGAATGAGGGGAATGGTTTTTATTTTGATTGAAAAAAAAAAACAAAACCTTCCCAAATACTTAAGTCATTATTTATATCTTTTTGAACAGAGATAGTTTATTGGTTTCTTATATGTTAGCTTGGTAGCTCGGACAGGCTACAAAGATTATTGTTTCTTGCTTTTAGATTGCACAGATTCAGACAAGACAGAAGTGTCTCTTGGAAATGTTGTTATTTGATCAATTTAGAGTGTTGACTGGATGGAGACAGACTTATGTTCGTAGCACTGTCAGGCATACTTGCAGAGGTGCAGAAACCATTGGCTATAAGTGTTTGTCGTGCTGATTTTGTAATTTATGAAGTCATATCTCTGAAGATGTTCATGATTTGCGTTGTTTTTGCCAAAGTGCCAAGTCTTTTATTGCTTTTTTATGGTAATGCTAACTTAAGCTTGAAATTTGCCCTTCTCCCAGAAACCATCCTTGCACTGGCATAGCTTAGAAACTAAAAGAAGGAAATATTTGTTGCGAAAGAAACCTTTTTTTTTTTAAAGAAAAAAAATATTTAAACTGACTTAGATTAAATAAATCTCAAACTCTTCAAAAATTATCATTGGTAGCTTCCTAGAGTTTGGGAAGTAGTATCTTTTAGAAGAATCTCCTATGTTTCAGTGAATGCACCTGAAACCAGGTAATTTGCTACAGTCCTTCAGTATAGTGTCGCCATATAAATTTGTTGCATTAAAAACTAGTAAGAGACTTTTCTACCGTATTGCATTGAGCTATTTTTATATGCTAGCAATTTTTTCACCTGTGTGTGCTTGACTTGTTTATTACAGGCAGGTATTTAAGCAATCTCATAATTAAATATCCATTTAGAAATGAAGATACACTGTTCAGGTGTGTACTTTTATTGAATGCTCAAATCTCCCTCGGAGGTTCTTCTACCACAGAGGTGAAAAGCTATCCTTAACAATTAAGACTGCAGTAAATAACACTGAAAAAGATGTTCATGACGGACGTATAAACAGACAAGCTTTATCACTGTAAGCTTTGTCGGTGTGACCAGACAAGGTATAATTGCCAAATAGATTTCCTTATCTTTCTTTATACACAGTTGTGATGTGGTATCTTGAAATGAGAAGTGCGCTATCCCATCATGTCTCTTTTTAGAGTTGGATTCAAACTGATATCTGAACATAGTAAAAATGGTTAATGAGTCATAAACAGACCTGTAAAATGAATAGTTAGATAGTAAGTTATTTTTTTTTTAATTTGAGAAGAAAGAAAAGTGAAAGTATTGTATTGTTTTAAAGGAGAAGCACCTTTAAAGCACGACTAGTAATTTGTTCAGGCAGTAAAACTCCATTCCTGCAAACGATTTCTCATTTAAGTGACTTAATTGAAGTTAAACCTGAGAGTTAGTGACTTCTGTGTTAGTTCCTCTTGCTGCCAGACGCAATGCTGATCTGGCTCAGCTATGTAGCTGGTTTTGAAGGCTAATGTAAAATTAAGTCTCATACTGTTTCGCTGAAATAATTTATTCATCAGTGTAGTGCATGATGTGGAAAATATCTCTAGAGAAGTCAGGATGAAAAATGTTTTCCTTTCTTAGTTTTTTTTTTTTCCTGTATGTATTTGGAAGTACTTTTATGTACAGCCACTCTTGCAATTTTACATGGTAGGGTCTAATCAAGTTTTCTCTCATACAGCAGCAGCAGTTTCCTTTATTTAGGCAAGAAAATACAATTAAAAACCAATTGCAAGAGGTGAAAGCCTCATTATTCTACAATATAAATTGCAGTTTTGTGGTTACTTTAATAGATACATCCAATGTATTTGTAAGTGAAGAGGGCTAAGTTGTTGAACTCTGCCTTTTTATGAGAGATGGCAGGTCCTTCCTTTTTCAGTAGTGATGTGATTGCTTTAATCAGGAGTTTCCAAGGCTATTGACTTGCACTAATAAGCTTTGTTCTGAAAGAATAATTATATTGCTGCTTAGGAAAACTTATAATATACATTTAAATATTTAAAAATCTGGGAAGCCAAGGGAAACTTAAATGTTTCTTGTACAACTGGAACATGTTTTTGTCCCTTGGTGGCCAAAAAAGGCATTGCCTTAGGCTTAACCCTGTGTGTTTTTAACATCAACAGCAGTCCTTTTCTTCTTTTTCCTGATAAGTCCCAAGCCATGTTCTTGTGTGTGAATGGCGGGAACACAGGAAGGGTGCTTTCTTAACCTGCTTGTGTGTGATGACTAAGGTGTGTTTCAAGGCTTATCTTGAGTGATGATTCAGATGGCTGACTTTGCTATTGAGGGAGTTTTCTTTTTCCTCCTTTTGCTAGGAGCACTAGTGGTTTTCTTTTTCACATGGTGATGGATTTTTTTCAGTCTTATGCTGCTGCACTGGAATTTTAAAGACAGCTTGGAGGCCCAAAGCACTTTTCTCCCTCAGCTCTGGGGCCCTCAACATAAGGACATGGACCTGCTGGAGCAAGTCCAGAGGAGGGCCATGACAACGATCAGAGGGCTGGAGCACCTCTCATGTGAGGACAGGCTGAGAGAGTTGGGGCTGTTCACCCTGGAGAAGAGGAGGCTCCGGGGAGACCTGATAGCAGCTTTCCAGTACCTCAGGGGTGCCTGCAAGAAAGCTGGAGAGGGACTTTTGACAAGGACATGTTACAATAGGACAAGGGGTTTAAACTGGAACAGGATGGATTTAGATTAGACATGAGGAAGAAATTATTTGTTGTGAGGGTGGTGAGGCACTGGAACAGGTTGCCTGGAGAAGCTGTGGATGCCCCATCCCTGGAAGTGTTCAAGGCCAGATTGGATGGGGCTTTGAGTGACCTGGTCTGGTGGAACTCAGTGATCTTTTAAGGTCCCTTCCATCCTGTGAAAAATCTGTGGGTTTCAGCTCCCTCAAGAGTTCAAATTGAACGGGTAGTCAGCTTAGCACACAGTGCTTTATTCGTAAGTATGATTTCTAGTGAATAGCTGCTTTGTAAACCTTTATGAGGTTATTCTGGATGGTTACAGATTGTACATATCACAGTGTGCTGCACACATGAATGAATAAAAGAATATTTCCATCTCAAGAAAAATTAAAATCAACATTTAGATGATATACTTTTTTTATAATAGGTTCTCAGTTTGTAATTATACTTAGGGATGTAGCTCAAAATCTGTTATTTTGTGGCATGGAATGAGTCTGACATTTCTGAGCACTGGGTTTTTAGGATAGTTAGGAATTTTTTCATTACCTCTAAAATATTACTGTTCTTACTGGGTGATATTGCATTTTGTTCCTTATCAACTAGAGGACATGTGTGTTTGTATACACAAATACATGTCAGTATATATATGTGCATGAGATGATAAGCGCTCTTATATACAGCTTTTTCTCTTTCAAGTACTTGTTGCTCTCAATAATATTAACACAATTGTGTTTTTTAATGTTTGCAATATTCTTTATGATATGATGGTTTGTAGAAGAAATGCTTAAATGATATCTGACTTTCTCAGATATCTCTCTCTGCTTACCTTTTACCGGTCTGTTAGACCTTTGGGTGACTTGACACAATTTTTCAAGAAGTATTAGTACAGCCTAGGTAGTGACATATTATACAGAAAATCTTCCTGTTTTTCCGCTGACAAGAAGGTGACAGGTCATCTACTATCTCCTTCCAGCACTGCGGATTGGAAGTGCTTATGTTAGATGATTTTTCGTTCTCTATTTAAATTCGTGCAAGTGTAATGTCTTTTCGGAAAGGTGTTTTCAAGTGAGCAAATGTGAAGAGTATTTTAGTTGTTCTGTGTATATGTACTCTGTTGTAACTACTCGGGGGTGTTTTGTTGCTTTTCTAGTTATGAAACTTAAGGTATAGGCTTTCCAACACTTGACCAAAAGGAAGCATCACAGTTTGCACATGTTGTTGCCAGCTGCTTTTAATGTAAGAAGGTCTTGAGGCTGGGAAAGGAACAGAGTAACTTGTTGCCTTAGTTGGGTACCTCTAATTTGTCAACTCATAAGAATCCGTAGTTGGACATTGTCGGGTTTGATTCAGGTCAGTGGACTTGTGCTGTCATTCTTGTTTGTTGTTCCAGTGAGTACATGGGAGCATGTGGTGAGGAAGCTCAAGGTGGAAATGTTTAGGAATTTGGAACTGATGAAAGACCAAAGTATGGTGTGTAGCTTAACGCTTCCTAGAAGATGTGTCTCTTCAGTTGCTGTGAGCTTCTGTTGCAATGGCAATTCATCATTGACCAAAAATATTGCAGATGAAGTTAGTCTTGCGACACAGGTTATTCTGTCTGCAGAGTCTTTCCCTCAGCCTCTGTTCAAAGAGCAGGCCCAGCTGAGGGAAAAGCAACTGAGAAATAACCCTTGATAAAAGCCGTGCAGGTAGGGTAGCTTCAGGGAGGGAACTGGCAGTAGGAAGTTACTAAATTAAAAAAAAAAAAAAATCCTTTTAAGGTTGTTCATCCCTGCAGCAAACCTAAACTTCAGTATGGGCATGTATTCAACCCTTGGGTTGCCTTTGTTCTAACAGGTTCAGTTTTCATTAAAGGTAAATAGCTGCTGCTGAATGCTTACCTTGAACATTTAAGTGGTTTCTGCATGGACAGCTTATTATGGGATGTGCATAGTTTTGGTAATGGCCAAGAGAATGGGTTCCACAAAAAACAGGTAAAGATTGCCCCAATAGTGTTATGAGGGATTTTTCCTATTATGTGACATGCTTTAGCGAATAGGAGAACAACTTGATTTAAAGTGTGGAAAAACCTTTCTCCCTGAAGACTTCTCTTCCTGTAGTAAATCTCTCAGATAAGTGTTCCAGTACATTATTTTTGATTAAGTTGGTTTTCTATTACAGTATCTGTTTAACTCTTTTACACAAGTTGCCCAGATGAATTTGATTGTTCTACTTCGTGTTAGTGTTGTAAGGATAGGAAATTTATCTGGAAACAATTTTTTTTTTCCCCAGTATTTAAAACCCACATATGAATAAAATACAGACAAGAACTCTTACTATTAATTGCAGACTGGGAACTGGGGGATAACACCAAATAGTGGAATAGGTGTGGAGGCCCTGAAGGAACTCATGATCAGAATTTCCTTTGAGAGTTGAAGAGGTGAATTTATTATTAATGCTGAGTAGATCAAGATAATAGAATCCTAAAAATCTTACTGTAGTTCAGTTTTGTATAGATTTGTATGTATCACTTATTTCCACCCTTGGTTAATTCTGAGTAGCTCTGAGATTATCCATGAACCACAGAAGTGGATAGCTGTAGTGATGACTTATTATTGCAACATACCTAATTTAATGGCTTCATCACTTTTAAATATTGGTAAAAATGTTTTATTTTGTTATAAACATGATGTGTGGCCCTATTTTGATCTAAAAGCATTTATAAAGTTCTAAAATGAAGTGGTTTTTTTTTCTACAAACTCCCCAGTCTAGATTGATATGAAGATATGTCTGTAGATATATTAAAAAAAAATATATACATGCCTTTGTGTAAGTGGGTTATTACCAGTAGTACCACACGCATTCTTGATTTTAAATACGTGTCATTTTGTTGTACAGGAATGTTCTATGTAGTATAGATGCAGTCACCAAGGAAGCACTTTGCTGGTCCAATATTCTACAGCTTTAAAACTTTGAGCTGTTTTTCTTCAGGGAAAAAGTAAGTTTACTTTATTTACTACTTGAAAAATAACCTTGAAAACTTCTGTCTTATTTTCCAGAATAAATTTTACATAGAAACCAAGCTTAACAGAGACTTAAAAGATGACCTTATAAAGCTGTTTACGGAACATGTTGCAGAAAAGCACATTTACAACCTAATGCGTAAGTAAACCTATTAAATTTTTCTGATACTGGAGTCTGGAAAACCACAGTGCTTTCAGATATTGCAGAAATCCACAGCAAATGGGGAGAAGACGGCAAATGATTGAGCTTAAATACAAATTCCTTTTCAAGCCACATAAGGAAATGCGTCACACATCAACTTATTTGTTTTAAAAATATGATTTTGTATGAAGTAATGGTTTCTTGAGTATCTGGGGGAACCAATATATATATTTTTCCTTATCATTTGTGATTATGACGAATGTAGTGTGGTCAAAGAATTGTGATGCTGCTGGGGTTATTGTCGTGATGTACTCGAGTGCTCCCTGCTAGTTAGTGGACTGCGTAATGCTGACAGCAGTTTCTCTCTTAAGCTGATGGGTTGATGCGAACAGGATATACTTCAAGTGATGCACTTCCCCTTAAGTGCTCCTGTGGGTAACTCCTGTGGCGAACCGCTGAGTTTGCCTGCAACCTGCCATCATCAGTGTGCGTTCGTGTTTTTTAGGGTCACTGTGAGTTGGCATCCTGGGAGAAGGGTGGGTGAACGCGGTGACTACCCTCAGGTCAGATAGCCTGGTACTGTAGAATGGTGGGAGATCATCAGGCATCTTGTTCTTGCTATCTGGAAGTCTACCTACGAAGAGCTTTTAGCTCTGTAGCAGATCGGATGACCTTGGAAACAGCAGGACAATGAGGAATGCCCACCCATGGACCTGATGTTTTATTTTGTGCCAAAGAGGTTTAAAAGTGTCATGAAACCATGATGATTGCTGCAACAATCATGTAAAGATGCATCATGCATAACATGATTGCTGCAACAGACTGATGTGAAATTCAGCTGATACTTCATTTTAATTTTAAGTGTATGCAGTTTTCAGGCAATGAAAACACTAATGTTGTGGGGTTGGTTTTTTTTTTGTTTTTTTTTTTGTTTTTTTTTTTTTCTCTCCAGTGACAAAGTAAAGTGACAAAGATTTGACACTGGTCAAATCTTCAGAACATAAGTAATGTCAGATGTCTGTTGCTATGTAATTAGTTTTCTGTGGATGACAATATGAGCATCAAATAGAAATTGCAGATGAAGTATTGAAAGGAGAAGGCTTGTCCCACATATTTCAAGTGTGGTTGTGTGTATACTTCTTCACAGCTCTGCGTTAGTTGCAGAAGTAAAATTAGAAGAAAATATTAAAAAATATAAATAAACTGTCACTGACTGTGGTGCTGTGTATGGGTTTTATTGTTTAATGAGCAGCCTCCTTGCATTTCATTTCAGTCTTACCATCAGTTTATTAAAACTAAGTTACTCCTAAGTAAGATAATACATACTGACATGCATAAACTCCTAACCGTGATCTGACTTGGTTTATTTCTTGGATAACAGGATCTTTAAATTGAGTTAAAGTATGCCTAAATAAAATTCTGAACTTGCTAACAGATTCCTGGGCAATAATTGAATACACATAGCACACAATACAGTGTTGTAGAGGTGCTGAAAAAGTTTTAGTGTTGTATTATTTTTCTGCTGTTCTCAGCTATTCTTTCTAGCTTGCTGAAAATCAGACCGTAATAGATAAGAATATTACCTTCATTTTTGGAAGTGTAAGGGCTCTATGAAAATAGACTATAAGTCACTGTTTGATAATTACTTTACTTGTTTTATATGGATTTGGTTCAATAGAAAACTGTTTTTATGTTATGGAGGGTGGGGGGGAAGATTTTGAGTGCTTATGCTTAGGAAATTAAAGTAAATGAAATTGTGATCTATAGAGAGAAATGGAATCCTGGGGCTGTTTTTAAAGAGATGCTGCAGCTGCCACTTCAGTGAGAAGAAGCGTGCCTTCCCTCTATTTTAAAAAACAAACAGAATTGGTTTAATCAGTTTGTGATCTAGACTCAGAGGACAAGAATTACATCTGCTCTTGCTCTTGAAATTTGTTTCTCTGTTTTTCACATGAAGGGGTTTTTGTTTGTGGTATCTTGTCATTCTATCAGAGCCTGGAAGCAGGCATTTCTATTTCAAGCTGTGTTCAGGAAGGACTGTAAGTACATTTCAGGTTCATTTGATTTAAGAAAAAGTTCCTGTTACGGGGGGGAGGGGGGGAGGTCAGAAAAAGCAATGCAATACAGATCTTTTCCTTAGTGTTTGGTCTTGCTCAAACTCCCACTGGTGGTGTCGGCCCTAGGCATTATGCTGTGAGGTTGAAGGCAGGAAGATGCAAAATTAGTTCCTGGCCCTGTGGTCTCTGTGGTGGGAGCACTCGGTTGCAAGAAATAGTGATTAAGGTGTGAATTCACTGTTTACAGAGGAAATATCACCGAAGTGAACTTGGACAAATTTTGCCTGCGCATACACCGATTTGGTTCCATTTTTTAAAACAGAGGAAATGTTTGTTTTTTTTTTTTTAAAAAAAAGCACTCTACTATCTAGAGCACTTCTGAGCGATAGAAGTAAATAAATAAAGAATTATGTACTACACAGATCCATGAGCGCAGTTGTGTTTGTGAAACACTCTCACACTCACATGTATTTATCAGGTCCAATGCTCTTCAAATTAAAGTGGATACATTTGAACTAAGTGAATATAACCTGCTTGTTTTCCTTACAAAGCCGAAGCTGGCTCTTGCTGATAAGACTGCTGTATTAAATGGCTTGGGAGAAGTTGCTGTGTGCAGAACTACTTAACTGAATGTAACAAGCAAAGACATAGCATCTTATTTAGAAGAGGCTTCAGAAATGGGGGATGGAGGAAGAAGATGCAGATAATATGCCCTTGTCGCTAGGGAAGGGGTGGTGGAGAATGTCGGCTTTGTTCCTGCTAGAGTCCTGCATGAGATGACTTGTAAGCAGAAAGATTCAGAAATATGTGTTTACTCTCTTATGCAGCCACTGTGTCTTCTCATAGGTTAGACCTGGGTTTCCTGGACTGTAGTCTTAGTCCCCTGGAAACATCCTGCCTGTTTGTTCTTGTGTCTAGAAGAATGGCAGTTATTGCAAGCTTTAACTGTCTTTGGTGGTGAAAATGTGTAACAGCTCCTGAAGCTTTCTACGTCCTGTACTTGTAATAGGTAAAATTCAATGACAGAGAGTATTTGCAGGTAACTGCTACCCATCTCTTTTGGATATTGGCAGCTTAGTGCCCAAACCAGGCTTGCTTTTGAATCTGACAAGAGGAAGGCTATTAGCAGCGTACTGGTGTTTCTCCTTGGTGGACAGATCGCTTGCTTTCCCATTACAAGAGTTTGTAGTTACCCCACTTGTCTTTTTGGAAACTAAAGAAAGGAAGGTGATCAGTGGAACTGGAGTCCAGCTCTAGGAGGTTGATGAGATTCTTAGCATCTCAATACTGAGAGGAAAAGCAACAGTAACTTAACCTGGTGGCGTAGAAGAAAGCTGTTTTAGAAGGCAATCTGAGAAGAATTCTCATTATTGTTTGTTTACAGTGGTGTTTGTGGGGGAAGTAGGATGTGTCAGATTATGGCACTTCCAAATAAGTGGTCGCCTTAGCTTATCACTGTAGTACTTCAGCCATTTATATCTCTGTGTGTACAAGCTGTTTCTTTCCTTCCATATTAGTGTGTTGAGTTCAGAAAGTGATTTTTACTCTTGTAGGAACAATGTCCTGGTAGATATCATTCAATATAAGCTGATTCTTCCCAGAAAAGCATCTGCCTGTACTTTTGGTCGGACGTTACTCAACTAGGAAGTCAAGTGAACTCTATCAGAGGTCAAATGCTTTCTTCAACACTTCTGATTTTGTTCCTATTGACTGGGGTAAGCAGTGAATATTTGTGTGTTCCCATCTTTGATCTACTGTGTCAGGAATAGATCATAGAAACAGATCCTTTTTATCCAGAGGAAAGGAAACCTCTTGGGCAATGGCAAAAATGCTACAGAATAAATAGGGCCCAAGACTTCATGAGTCTTAAAGTTGTTATCAGGATCCAAGGTGATAACGCAGCCTTTGAATGAGGCAGTTCCCTGACATTTACTCGTGCATAACTAGAGCATGGGCTTGAAAACATGTGAAATATAGGCAGAATGATTACTGAAGATTAAACCATTAGATCTCAGCTTCTGGCTCTCTCATATTTTGTTCATGATATATAACAAGGTAATTACAGAACTGGCTACTGAAACTTGAGCATACAGAGCAGGTACCTGTAGGTAGATTCTAATAGCGTGTAGGCGGTTGTTGAATGTAATTCTCCATGTCAGTGTGTGTGCGAGTGCAGAGCTAAAACCCAGTGTGAAAATATATCACATGTAAAAATAACAGCTTTTCTCATGGCTTTCTGAGAAAAAAAAATGTAGAAAGTCTAGAGGAGAGGGATGAATCCAAGCCTATTTCATTATGTTTGCAGTTTCTTATTAGTTACTGGGAAAAACTTTTCTCTGAAGATTCTTACATGTGACAACTTTATTTCTTCCCAGTTACTTCACTTGGATTCAGCTCTGGTGAAGAGATCTTGCTGTTCCATTTTCTTGATTTTAATTTTTTTTTTGCTGGAGGTATATTATAGTTCAATAGAAGGGCTGTTGATGTTGGAAAAGGTTTTCCTTTCTAAAGACATCAGGAAAGTTATTTCCACTGTATTGGTGCTTTCTGAAAAGTACCAGAAAAGTTAACTCAAAAGTTGGAGAAGGTTGCTAGTGACTTTCTGATAATGAAGTTGTGCAACTGTCCTTTTTGTTTGCAGCAGGTACAAATTTCATACAAAATTACTGAGAATGAATCAAGTTATAACTGTTAAGAAGTTGATAAACATAGCAGGGTGCATGTTTCCTGCGCAGAGATTTTCCTGTTGCTTGTGCAGTGGGTGAGCAGGAGGGGACGTGTTGCTCCCTAGGCACCCAGACCTGCATTCTCAGCAGACATGTTTTGCCACGATGACCTCCAGAAGCCTGTTGATCTCGTTGAAGCAAGGGACCCTCATCTCTTTGGTTGTGTACTGCTATAACATAATGCCTTTCATTAATAAATTCCATATCTAGCTTTTGTTTGTGAATGCTGCAGAAGGAGAGCAGTGCAAAGGGCTGAGAGGACTGTGATTGATGCCAGGTTCATAGTCTGACTATACAACAGAAACAGTGAACATGAGGTTTATTTTGATGTGTTGGATTTTTTAATTCACTTTCCCTGTCTCACAATTTTGGGAGATGATAGACAAGAGGGAGATGGATTGGATTGACTTTTTCCCTACTCTAGTTTGCATTTCTTTTTTTTACCTCCATTTTGACATGTCTCAAATGATCTATATATGAGAAGCAAGCTGTCATTGCTTTGACCCACAAACTGCTGAGAAAATGCCCTGAAAAGGAGGGAAAATTCTTGTTATTTTTCAGCTTCTTACAGAAAGCATTGCCCCCACCCTTTTTGTATGCTGCCCTTTTGGATTTACATTCAAGAAGTTAATTTTTTTCTTTGCGCTTCTCATTTCCATGTCAGATCTAATGCTTGCGTTTCATAACTAAGTAGCAGTTAGTTCCATAAACGAATTTGTTCTGGAATGGCTGTACTGAGTTGGATCAAAAGTCAGCGTAGCCCAGTGTTCTGATCTTGAAAAAAATGCATAGAGCATCGTTACAGGTTTGGTGCAGCAGAAGTTTGATGACCTTGGTTTTATTTCTTGAAAGATTTGTTGTAGGAAGAGCTGAAGGTTTCCTTGCGTGGTTTAGTCTACGTCTACATTAGTAAGTGCTGTGATGTAAAGGGAGTATGAAGGACCTACATGTGGATGTTGAGGACCCAGTGTTCACCTTTACACGTGTTTTGGAGAGCTTTGTTTGACGCTTGGTAATGTCTGGTCCTGTGGATGGGATGCCAGTTAGTAGTTAGAGCACATCTGGTTTAATCTTGCCTAAAAGGAATTAAGTTAATGGGCTCCAGGGCAGCTTTGTCATATGCACCAAGGAGCAGTAAGTAGGGATGATCAGTGAATTTGCTTCAAAAGCACATTTCTAATCTGAACTAAAACATTAGTATAGAGTCTGCCCTTAAGCATTTGAAATCACTCTTCTTTTTTGTCTTTGAGACATAGACTGGCTACAGTGTGGTGGCAGAAGCAATATCTTGTTAAAAGGATGTCCCATTCGCTTGCTGAGGCTCTTTCCTTTTGTAAAATACTGGATGTTGCTCAGCCCTTAGACACTGCTTTGTGTGCTGATTTTGTACACTTTAAGGAAAAATGAATGAGAAAAAAATCTGCACAACCTTGCTCTGCCATTTTCATAAAGATCTATTTCTTTTTTAAGTTTCAGAATGATACAGAAAAATAAAATGGTCTTTTTTTCTTAAAAAAAAAAAATAAAAAGAATTACTTACCTCTGGAGTAACTTACTGTCTGTCTTTAGAATCAGCCTGTGTGTCTGGATAGGTAAAATGAAATTAGATGATTCTTTCTTGAGAGCCTTAAAAAGGAAGCAAGGTAGCAGAGCACTAGAAGAAAATACTGATCTGTTTCCAGTGTATTTGTACTAGACTAAAATGGGGTGATTTCTGTTAGAATTCCTCTGCAACAAAAAGCTAATTTACTTTTTTTTCCCCAGCTATAAAGCTGTTGAAGTAACAGCTTTGGACAGCAAGTGTTTTGCAGGGCAAGAGGGTCCTATAGAACAAAGGATCCTTTATGAGATGTTGGGAAGGGATGCGTTTGTTATCAAACTCTTCCTTAAAAGTGATTTTTAAAGATTTTCTTGCATCTACAGGGTTGTGAATCTGTTCAGTGTTTAATTTCTGGCTTCTTCTACATAGACAAATAGTTTAATCCCATTATGTCCACTTCAAATTCCCATTCTAACTTCAAAACAATGTTTTCCTTCTTCCCTGTCTTCATTCCAAATATTAGTAGACACAGATAACTGTTAGTGAAAACCAACTACGGTACGTTCCACTTCTTTTCCAGCGTGTGGGGACTGTACTGGGACACTGGTATTGCAGGATAATTGGCCATTCCTTCTTCAGAACACTGAATTGGAACGTTAGTATCAGTTCTCAGACCTCACAGGTACCCCTATGCTCTCAAGGGCTGTATAGGAGAGCTTTGTAGCTATTAATCTTTCTTATACCCTGTGTGCTCTGTAAATCTGATGGAATAATCAGGAATTACACACTCACCAGTTTAATGATCGTGTCCTTGGTATTGAACCGGTAGCTGTGGTTTGGCAGGCCTAAGTAATTGTATTGTAACCGTATTGCAAACGGTAATGTTACCAACTATTAGAGAATACACTCGTATTCTTTATGGAGCACTTCATCTCCACACAAATTTTGCCACTGAACTAAACTTTTCATCAAACTTACTTTAAAAAGTTGTAGCTGTGTTTCTTATTTTTCTTGTTTCACGTTGATAAAGTTGTAGCACCTCAAAGTAAGGCAGTTTTTTTTAATATAGTCTCACATGACTGTCATGTTTAATGTGACTTTTTGGTAAAGAAACAGCAATAATGTTCCCATTTCAATAAGCCTTCATAAAATTGTAAACATGAAAATATCACCTTATTTTCCAGTTATAGAAATCCAGAAATCTATATTTCTACATTTATAGCTCTGTTTTTCATATTCTTGTTACAACACTGAATATTTTCAATGTGATTAAGACTTGGAATTTTTATTTTGTAGCATTTTTATTAGATACTTAATAAAGCTTTTGGGCTATTTAATGAATATTTTAAAAGTAATCTGTTACTTTATTAATGCCCAGTGGCAAATGTTTAGTAATAAAGACAACTTTTTATGTTTTTTTTTTCTAATTACATTTTTATTCATTACAAACTTTTGAAGAATTTAAGTTGCTAAATTTTTTTTTGTTCTATTTAAAGGGAAATAAAAATGCAGAAGTATGAGGCGTTTGATGTAATTGCAAATGTGAGGGTTCACGGAAAAGGCTTTTGAAGTTCTAGATCCGTAGTTAACATGTACAAATTGTACCTGGGTTAAAGTAATGAAAAGGTAATGTATGATCAAGCCACGTCAATCAATTTAATAATGAAATAGGCAATAGGTTAAAAAAAAAAACCCCAAAAACCCAAAATGCCAAAGAACACGCGCGTGCACACACACACACACACACAACACCTCCAAAACAAAACTCAAACCAACCAGTTCTCAGAAAACCTCAACCCAAAGCAACAAGAAGAAACCCCTACAGCCACATCTTGGACGCCCGCTGTAGCAGTTCCCTCTATTGAATTGCTGTTGGCATGTGGCATTCCGTGAAGTGCTTTGCATAGGCTGGATTTGGGAGTAAAGTTGGGATAGGGGAACCGTATTCAAGGTGAATCTGATGTTATCACAGTGAAGTAGAAGGGGATGCGTGGTCAGATGGAGCTGATATAATTTAACTGAGAGAAAGATGATTTGTTATACTGTAGGAATATCATCAGATCACATCACCCAGATGTAAAGGGCAGAACTACGAGGTGAGCCTCTGCTATTCAGGTTTATTTAGGCTGTGCGCTGGCGATAGCTCCATCGCTACTGCTGTGCATCCCTGTATATCTCATGTACAGTTGTGTAAGAGCTCAACTGCTGTGGAAATATTAAAGTTGTTATTCTGCAAAAGAATATAAATATTGCATACATATTGGAATTAGGTACTAAAAACACAGTTTGTACAATGGGATAAAGATCTCTGGAATACATTTGTTTTCCTTTGCAGCTTTGTTGAGCAATCAGTTCTGCTTATGTTGAAGACTGGAGAGCAGTAGCTGACTAATGCCTTAGTTGTGGAAGCTGTTGGAGTTGCTTTTAATGGGAATACACTTTATAATTTTTTTAAAGCACGTTGTTGAGTAATTACAGCTTTGAGTACATCTGCCTAAGCCATACTTACAGATAATTTGTTAAAATATCTTACTTTGAAGTTCTATTAGATTGCCGCAAAGGGAGGAAAAAAATCTTGTGCGCTACCGTGAAAAAGTTGTACTGTTCTGCCAGAAAAAATACATGTTTGCCAAGCAAAATAAATCTTTCTTTTGAAACAAATGTTGAAGGATAGAGCGAGATTTTTAGAATAGCTAACTCTTGGTTTTTGCAAGTGAATCTTGAGTTATGAACAAGTGAGTCCGAACTTGTTAAGATATAATCTGCTACTCCTGCAATTTCTGGGGTCCCGGATCTTGCCCCATGTGCCCGCCTGTAATTAGGAAGTAGCTTAAAGCTTCCTCGAGGGACAAGCTTCTTTAGTGTTACTGTGCAATAATGGAGTAACTCCGTTACTGCGGAGTACCTGAAGTGCTGCAGGTTCATACCTCACTTACTCCAATATAGTTCATCCACTGTTCCTCAGAAAAAACCCTGAGGCCATTCTGCATATTGTGTCTTACCTCAGCTCACAATATTTCAAAGCATTTTGTGTCTTTCTGCAATCCAAGCATTTCATCATGGGAACCCACACTTCTGTTCTTTGATTCTACCAGGAGTTAGTTTCAAGACTATTTGCAGGTTAATTAACTTCTTTGCGTAGGTTACTTACTCTGTAAAATGCAGTATTGGTTCATAGACACTGTGTGTTGAGATAGTACACAGTGTCATTACCGCCGTCATTCATCTGAGGTTTGGTTTTACTCTGCCTCACCCTGCTCTAGCTTTGTCAGTGCTGCAGGTGGAGCTTCTGGGAGTAGGTAGGAGTCTGTGCAACTTCTGTGTTGTAGACTCTCAGTAATTGTTCTAATAAAGCAAGAGCCAAGCCCTAGTATTTGGAGGTCTTTTGTAAGATTGTGAAATAACAAGGGCAGCTTCAGCATGTCTGGCACAGCTGTTTCTGTTCCTTGAGTGTAAGTGACTCTCTTAAGAAGTAATGTAGGATTGGATGTTTGGGTAGGTCTCATCGCAAAACTGAAGATGAATTTGTGTGTGAAGAAATTTTACATCTTTTTATCTTTTACACTTTTGTCTATAAACCTGCATTGAGCTTTTTTGGATCTATCCAAAGAGATAAGAGCCTTATTCATTCTTTTGGAAATCATTCTGAAAATACATATCCTACAGCAGAGCTATTAATTCTTCAGGTATATGCAGTTGCGCAGCAATTTCTCCTCCTCCTTAAATATGTTGTCCCAGGTCCTCTACCACTGTCGCTCGTGGGCTCAGCCTTGGACAGTGGTGAGTCCACCCTGGAGCTGGCTGGCATTGGTTCTGTCAGATACAGGGGAAGCTTCCAGCAGCGTCTCACAGAAGCCACCCCTCTAGCCCCTCCGCTGCCAAAACTGTGCCACACAAACCCAGTACAGAAGAACAAATTTGCCATTCTCTGGACAGTTTGCAAATCTGTTGGTGAAGCTTAGGTTGATGTAGCACAATATAATTTTATATCTGTATGTATATAATGTGTATACACATTGTTTGGATCATGCATTACTGTTGTGTATCTTCCTTGGAAAGTATTATGCCCTTTTTAATTTCATAATTTGCAACTTTCTTGGATGCCAAGAGGCTGTTTGAAAAATCTTTAGGAAAGAGGCTGTAAATATGTCATTACAAAACAAATCACAGGCTCTCGCCTCCTCAAGGCTTCAACTGAAAGGAGCAAGCACCTTTAAGATGGTTCTTTATAAAACAAATTCATCTATAACAGTTAACTATAACAACTTTGGTTACTTGGAGGTTAGAAAAAATACCTTCTTTTTTTCATCTCCCTATTACATGAGCCACTTAAACAGTTTCAGAAAGAGAACATACTACTGAAGATTTTTCTTTTTATGGTAAGTTCTGTAGTGACAGATGCTGAAGCTAGAACTGGAGATGCTCTGAAGCTTAAAAAGCAGAGTCTGCAATGTAAGCACAAGAGAGACACCCTTTAGGTACCATTGCAAGAGTAATTTCTCCTCTGTGTAGCGGGTACAGAAAGTTGTATATATTGCTCACCTCCTTTGTAGAGGAATAAAAACTGAGAGGCAGCAGTTGATTTAAACGTTACTGATTTATTTTTCTATTGGTTTTTTTTTTGTGTTTCAGTAATTCACATGTATATAAAAGCCTCAGATAAATAGAAGGCAGGATACAGGCCTTCCTATCATAATATAAGCAGTAAATGTCCTGTTGCCAGGTTTTTCCTTAAGAGGAAGATGCAATCATTGCAGTGTTTACTGCTGAAGATACCAAGAATGAAATGAAAATGTTCACTTATGTTTAAGAAAACTTTTCTTATTTGATTTTTACACTTTTTTTGACACCACTTATGCTTCATTCGTAGACTTTCAATCCATTTATAGTTTTATGTAGAAGGTGCTAAATACTTTAAAGCAGGGACTTGTGGGTCTCCTGGTGTTTAGCACACTCAGGATGAGAGTGTTTCTAAAAATAAATTGTTTACTTCAGTTCTGCATCTGAATACTTAGAGCCATCGCTTGCTTGTTTTTTCCTCACAATTCCTGCTGCCTGTCTGAAAACAAATGAAACATAAGTTAATTCACATTTTCATCATATATAATTTGAACAGAACACTTCCCTTTAAAGGTGATGTTTTATTACTCTTGAGAATTAAGTTGTCAATCAGATACCTGACTATTTCATTTGTGAGGACATCAGAGAACAAAAAAAGCACAACTGCAATATTTCTTTGATACAGAAATGTATGTGTAAGAGCCTATGTTTCTTGATTTGAAAAATTACTAATTCTCTTAATTTTATTTCAGCTTTACTTTTGGAAGCTCAGTCAACGCCGTTTCAAATAACTCCTTCAACCATGGCAAATATTGTGAAAGGCCTGTATACACTACGACCAGGTAAAAAAAGAAACACGTTTGTAGGAGGCTCTGGTACTGTGGTTGTGTATGTTTTCCTCAATATGTATGCGGTTGCTATCTGTCTAATACACTTTGAACAAACCAATGTGCGTGCGTTATGTCCTGTCCATCATAATGCTTAATTCGACCGTGCAAAGGCCCCGATTCTTCTTGTTGCCCGTCTGTGTGGCCTGCACAAGGTACCATGTAAATACCAAATTCATTTTAAAAAAACAACCCCATCTGCTTCTCTGGAGGCAAAAGGAAGACCTATTTCTTTTGTTCTGTAGAAATAAAGAAGGCTCTTTAACGAGTCAGTCATGGCAGAATTGTAGAAGTATTGAAATGGTGAAAGTTATATTGTGAGTCAAACTTCAAATGACGAGATCTTTGCCATGGAAAGAATAACTGTTTCTTCTATGGAGCCATTATATGGTTGGTATTATTTACCAGAAGAGCTTAATTTAACTCATCAGTAAAACATGACATCTTGTGCAGCAACAATTATATTGAAAGGAAAATGATGTTGCATATTTTAATCAATTTTGTACACAAATTTTTGGTTCTGTAGGTTTTGGAGAACTGAATAGAGCTGTAGCCTGTGTTTGAAAATACTTTAGAAACAGGAAGTGTTTGAAGTATCCATAGATTCAAAGTATACCTGCTTCCCTTCCTTTTGTAATAGTGATGCTTTCTTCTTACCTTGGTGTGACTGAGAGAAGGATTGTGTCTGAGCTTCAGTCTATTTTTGGTTTGCACTTCGCATTTGTAGAGATAGAAATGAGAATGGGAAAGCTTTACAAAAAGCTTTAGTGCAATGTTTAGCATGTATACAAGCCAGGGCTGTGATGGACCCTCCATTTACAAAATGCATAGATAAAGCATTTCAATAAGCAAGGATTTTTTTTACAATAGGAAAATTAACATCCTACCATCATTTTTAAGGCAATGTTAATTTCATTTTTATAAACAGTTCAGTACCAAAGAAAGGAAGGGTGTATACATAAGTATAGAAGTATAATTCTTTTGAAAGCGACTCATTGTGGTTTTCTTGTACTGCACTTATTATTGTAGGTGATGGACTTGTGATTTCCCAGTTTTCCATTTCAGATGATTTTTGTCTTGCTCTTTGCCCAAGTGGCAAGCGATAGGACAAGAGGAAACGGCCTCAAGTTGCACCAGGGGAGGTTTAGATTGAATATCAGGAAAAATTTCCTTACCAAAGGGGTTGTCAGGCATTGGAACAGGCTGCCCAGGAAAGTGGTGGAGTCACCATCCCTGGAGGTGTTTAAAAGACGTGTGGACTTAGGGACATGGTTTAGTGGTGGACTTGGCAGTGTTAGGTTAACAGTTGGACTTGATGGTCTTAAAGGTCTTTTCCAACCTAAACGATTCCATGATGAGGGAGATTAGTGCCTTGATTTTTTTTGTTTAAACCACCTGTGTGCTAGTAATGATTATTTAGTGAGTTTGCGAGTTAAAATAAAGACTGTTAAGGCTTGGTATCAAGCAAGTAAACGTATGTGGGAATTGGATAAAAACTCGTGATGTGCCCTAGTGCATATATTTAAAAGTATCCCTTTTCTCAAAGTAAAGATGAAGTTTCACATAACTGCTACAACCTTTGGAAAGTCTGGCTTCAGAAATACTTAAGGAGTATTTATTTTTCTCAGAACTTCTTACACAGTTGCTGTAAACTCAGTTTCATCCTTTGCTCAGTCTTCTGTGTTTCATATAATCAGCCTTGAAGCAGCTTTGAGGTAAACTGTCTTGCTCCTGTAAGGCAATGTTCAACGTAGTGAAATTAAATCACATTTCTCTCCAGAAGCTGAACTAATGCAGGTTAAAATTATATAATGAACATTTTAAGTGTTCGTATAAGCTTTGGAAGATCAGTGAGACAATTGCATTAATTCATTTGAAATGAGGATAGAGAAGCAGAGTTGTGATATTATTGTGCTTTGTAGAAGTAAGGCTCAGGAAAGAGGTGTGTACAAATGTGGTACAAATTGTCTGATTCTCAAGGTGAGTGTGCTGATCATCAGTGCCTGTCAAGAGTGTCCAGAGACTCAGCAGGCCCTGTGAGATGCAGCAAGAGCTGAATTTCAATTTGATGATGAGGTTGATGACAAAAAAAAAAATAGTAAATACTTTATCTACATGTAAACATCTGATTTTAGCAGTCTGATTATTTGTTGTGCTTTAAGGCTTGATTTCTGTGAGTTTTGGGAATGGTTTTGTGTTTTTTATTTGCTTGTTTGTTTTTCTAAATTGAAGATCCTAAAATGTATTTAAAAATAGAGCAAAGTTACATTTGTCAAAGAGTAAAATTTTCACAAAAGATCTCTTCCACGTGTTTTGTTGTTGCTTTCCTTCTTACAGAATGGGTACAGATGGCACCAGCTTTATTTTCTAAATTCATCCCAAATATTCTACCCCCTGCTGTGGAATCTGAGCTTCAGGAATATGCTGCTCAAGACCAGAAACTTCAAAGAGAGCTTATGCAGAATGGATTTACTAGGTAATAATTACTAATTTTCAGTAGTAATTGTGCTGGGCAGTGCTGAAATGGTAAAATCAGATACAGCTAAAATATTGAAGAAATAAGTTAAGAGTTAATAAAATAACCTTTATAACTCAGGATCTGAAATATGGCCTTATTTTCCACGTTTTGAGCACTAGCAACCTGGCAGATGATACCAAAAAGTAGATGATCAGAGGTCTTTAAATATTTTAATGAAACAGATTGCTCACAGTTCATGCATCCCGATATTCCAGTTGTACTTCTAATGCATGATCATGCTCTTGTTCAGCCTTTACTTTAGCCATTTATTTTCTACAAGCTGATTTTTTTTTTATCATGCTTCTGAAAATGTCAGTTGATGACTTCTCTTTATTCCACTTTCAGAGCTATTTATACAGTCAAGGTGTTGATTTTAAATAGACATTTCTCTTCTGAGAATTGAATTAGGGGAAAAAAAAGAAAAAACAGTAGAAGAGAGAGTGGAAAATGTTCATAACCTATATTGTTCACTCTAGGCTATGCCTCTTGCTCTGGGCTCTTCTATTTAACTTCCTAGATAGAAGCACAGCGTTTTCACTGCAGCAGCGTACCACTTTTGCAGTAGTCTGACAGTCCAAGTGCAGGCTGGGCAAGCTATCGTGCTGTGTTCCCGAGGGATTCATTTCTGCATGACGAGAATACTTCTTCATCTTTCCTGTTTCCTGTGCAACAGTGAGAATCTGGTCCTGTAGTTTGAACACCCACTAGATGTGGGTATGTTTAGTGTTAGATTTACTGCTGGATTTCGTACTCTCGTGTAGTTTTACCCAAAATGTAATCTTTCTCTTCAAAGCTTGGTAAATTATTGAGCTTCAGAACTTACTACTGACCCAAATACCAATGGTATGGTGGACTCACTACTTGTAAGGCTTTCTGTTGAGGAAAACAATTTTTTGATAGATAAGCGTGAGTTAAAGACACTAAAAAGAAAGCCCTAAGAGCTTGGGCTGAGAAAAGCAATGCATTTAGCCCAAGAAACAGAAGTTTGAGTTTGAAACTGAGTAGGCATACAGTGCTGACGGTGCAATAGAATAGACTATTTCAGTTGGAAGGGACCTACAGTGATCATCTAGTTCAACTGTCTGGCCAATTCAGGGCTGACCAAGTAAAAGCATTTTGTTAAGGGTGTTGTCCAAATGCCTCTTAAACACTGACAGGCTTGGGGCATTGATCACCTCTCTGGGAAGCCCGTTCCAGTGTTTGACGAACCCTCTCGGAAAAGAAATGCTCCCTAGTGCCCAAAAGACTGTAATGCAGAGAACAAAACGAAAAAAAAGGGACACTTTAGTTTTGTCTAGTTTTCAATCTTATTAGTTCTGTACGTGGCTAATAATAACAGTTGTTCTGTTTACAACTGCGTTTCACTGGTTTCACACGTCATAGAGAATTAAAAATGAGATTTCAAGTAGTAACAGTCTATATCCAGAAAAACAGTCAACTTCAAAAACATTTTTCATTAGGTACCTGAAAACAAGACAGGCTTGTCAGCTTGGCTGTGAAGTTCTTTGGCTGATACTGTCAGGACGATGCTGTATAACAGGCTAGGCAGGGTGCTAGGATGCTAGGAAGGATGCTGACCACTGCAACGGCTGGATGCTGCTGTGGTGTTCTCTTCTTAGAGACTTGATGGGATCCTCAGAATATATTTCAGCAACTCCGATTTTATGCAGAAAAGTAATTCTCTAGCATTGGAACTAAAGTGATTCCATAGGAAATTCTTTCTGTTCTGTGTGTCCTGTGTGATAGGTGGAGACAAGAGATTAGGGCTTGAGGATAGTCATACAGGGGAGAAATAAGTAAGGGTTTCTGTGTCAGAGGCTGTTTACGGGGTCTCATTTCTAATACTTCCTCTTCCTTTTGGCTTTCTGCAGTGATCTTCTGGGTATTGGCCATGGGAAGAGTTTTGGTATGTCTTCTAGGTTTAGAAGATGGGCGCTCCCTAGCCCATGCTTTGGTGCAACTGCCATTTCTATGTAGCTTACTTTCAATTGATTACATAAAAATGTAAAATAAAACTTTGCACTGGAGTAACTGATTGATGGCATTTGGTCTGTGATGAATGTGTTTTGCATTATTTATTTTATGACTGTACTGCCAGGGCGTCAGTGCATTCTGGTAAACATGGAGGTTGTATAAAGCGTTGGAGTTAAGTGGCATTTTGCCGTGGTATTTGAAATGTATTTTGCCTTGAAATGTATTTCAGGATGTAATACGTGACTCCCTCTGTTCAAGAACATAGATACTTGTAACCTTTCAGAATTGTTTTGAGGTTACATTCCTACATATATAAATGTGTACGTATATACGTATAAAAGGGTTGTTTTTCTTGTCTGCCAAGGAGTGTGCTAAGCCCGTTCTTTTCTGATTAGCGTGAAATGTCATGTATTCTCTTATAATTGTGCCAAAAAATGATGTGTCTGCTGCTGCACTTCCTACAACAGTAACCATGAGGAGCACAGCACAGTGAGGTGTCTTCACCAGCGTTAATGGTGTGTCAGGTTCTAGTAGCTATCAACACTAAAACACTGTTACTGCAGAAAGTGGGAACGCAAGCAGTTGCTTGGCAGTATTTCTCTTATGAAAGACATTAATCAAGACATATAGAGCAGGTCCATCTCCTTAAGAGTGGTTTCAGAGAAGAACACTTTGTATCACTAGAAAATCCCCCAATTTTTATCAACTTGCAGCAGATAAACGTGAAATTATAACCATTGTGCTGAAAATATATTGGAATCTCTCTTCCTTGTATAAAAGTTTCAATAGCACGTCTGTCATCACAAGAAACTTGTGAAGCGGCAAGATTTTCCAGCGTTAAGAGTTTGTGCACACAAGACTAAAAGGAAAAAGTGTTTTCCAAATAGGTGGGAATTTGACTTTGGGTTTTCGGAAGCAATGATGTCAACTGGTGTTTATATAACTTTTGTTATTTATTTAAGGACTACTGTCAGTACAGACTTGCTTAGAGTCTGAGTGTTGGGGTTTCAGGAGCGTCTTACCTGTATAGGCTGATAGATGCAGAGTTTTTGATATAGTTCAAAATGAGTTTGGTTGAGAAGTTTGAATTAAGGAAAGCAATTTTATGCATTACTTAAGACCACACTGCACAGGAGCAATTTTTCCTCATCTTCATTTTGTAAAAAAATTTACTATAAAATCAAACTTACTATCTTTAACAAAAGAATGAGCTAATTAAATCTATAAAATATAGGTTATACTTCTGGTTTACTAGATTGATAATCTTGCAGTCGTGTGTTATTGCTACTATGTTTGCATTTTGTTTCTAGAGTCTGTAAAAGTTGATGATTGTGCTGAGGTATCTCACTATTGTTTTCCTTTTCCTAAAATGAAAATTGCTTTCTCCCCTTTCTTTCCTAGAGGTGACCAGTCACGCAAGAGAGCTGGAGAGGAGTTAACTTACAGTAAGTCTGCATCTAACCCTGCCCTCCTGTGTGCTGCGGGTCCTTCATGGGCTGGGCGTACAGGTAGTGGTGGGCTTCTGGATAACCGGAGGGGTGGTGAGGTGCCAGAGGCTGCACCTCCACGTTGTAGCTAGCTGTCTGCCTGGGTAACCTTTACCATTCTACGTAACAACACAAACTTCTTGGGTCTAGAGCCTGGTGGCTGTGCTAGGGTCCCACAGCCACCTGTAAGGTAGTAAGGTATCCCAGCTGCCGAGGCCAAGATATTTCCACTTCATTTAAGTACACAGCTGAGGTCTTAAGGAAGAAGAACGTAATTGTCCCAAGTCTCTGCCTGGCCAGGATACACATAACAGGCAATAAGATGATGAGAGTCCACCTCTGATATAAGTCGTGTGCTGGTGTTGTGTGTTTCTGTCTGTTGACAGAACAGAGAGTTTGGAAGGGTTGTGCTTTTCAGCTTGGAACCTGCAATTACTTGTCTAACACAACATGGGATCCACCTGTGTTGAGATGCTAAAGGCAGTATTTGAGAAGTTCTCTTCCATTTGTAGATGAAGTCTCTTGCTGCATGCTTAACTATGAAGTTCTTTGCAACTCCCTTAATTTCCTGTAATATAGGGAGTGGGGGCAAGGAGCACAGGGAGGAAGGATATTTCCATTCTCAGTTGGTTGCTCTACTCCTGACATCCCTAATTTGGGTGCAGTGAGTCAAAGGTCCCATCTTCTGTGCTGAATAAATATTTGGCCAGGAGAGAATCTAGTCCCATACTTTCTAGGTCAGGATTTAAATACAATGCCCTCATTGCTGGTCATTAAATAGGCTTGGAGACTGGGAAATAGTATCTGTTCTGGTGCTGTTGTTAACTCCAGTCCCTTTTATTGGTTTTTTGGGGTTTTTTTTGTTTGTTTTTTTTTTGTTTGTTTGTTTGACCAAGCTTCCTCCTGTGCTTTTCAGCAGAATATGTTTGATTTATTTCCTACCATAAAATGTCGTGCAGTTTTATGATTAACTCTTATTACAACCTGAAATGGATGAATAGCTGTTTACTTGGTGTATCAGCTTCAGTTTACACTGGTAACGTTTTGCAGGCAGTGCTGGTTTTCACGTTGTTGGGGAAGTGGGGGGGCAAAGGAGCTAGGGTGAAAGTTTAATATGAGAGAATTTGTTGAACTTTTTGTATCATTTCAGATGGCTCATCAGCTTGTGCAAGCTCCAGGGGCTACAGATAGTGAATATACTGGATGAGCTTCTATTCCAAGCCAGAATAGACACTGGAGGAGCACAGGTGGCATCCGGAGCCTCCTTTGGCAACTGCTGATACTTGCGCTCTGACATGAACTATGCCTCAAAGAAGAGTCTTGGACTTTCTTCTTTATAGAATAAGATGTCAGTTGCTGCTACAATTGGGATGACTTTGAAAGACATGATTCCTTGCTCTGGCCTCTCAACAAGTTCATGTTCTGCGATTTTTGTGAGGAATGCACCTTGAAAAACAATCCTTTCAAAGTGGAGATGGGCAGCCGAAATCAGCAGCTTCCAAAAGCGTTAGAACTGAAGAATCTTTTTTGCACTCTTTTCTTAATATTAAGGACATTCTTAAAACTAGTTAACACGTCAGTGTATTAGTTTTTAAACTTCAAGGTATTTTCTGGAGCTTTTACTTAATAAGAATAAAGTTTCATTATTTTGCAGTGTTTGTTCATTAGTTTAAAAATTGTCACCTTTTAAGAGTTGGTCCCATATAAATGTATCTTCTGTCAGGGAGTTTTAAATTCCAGATTTTTCTTTTATCCTTTTTTTTTTTTTAATTGTTTTGTTACTTGGTATTTTGAAATCTGTTTTCCTCTGTGTTTGTACTCTGTGCCTTCAACTCGTGCACTTTGCGACTTTATAGACCATATTTTGTTACTGCAAAATGTGTTCTTGAGGAAAAACTTGACGTGAACAAACGTGCTGCAAAGTTGCACTTTTCTCTTGCATTAATGGGAGGTGAACTTAAGAAGAAAGAAAAGTTGAACCTATCACCATCACTAGTAGTGACTTGGAAGTTTGTCCCCTTTTGTTTTTCATGTGTATTAGTGTTTAAAGCTGGGACCAACTCTTGTAGAATCCCTCTCATTGACTGTTTATTGGCTTCCATAATTGCAATACTGAGATGTGAATTCCAGACTGATTGAAATACTAATACATGTTTTATGCTGTGCTGTGTAGAAACATTGTGGGCAAAATTCTCTATAGTCTAGCAGGTCTGCAAAGTGCATCTCTCAGCACAAACCAGGTTTGCACCTGCTTGCTCAGCCAACGGTGGTACCTGTCCAAGATCACGTTGTGGCTCCTGTGCCATTTCTCTGGTTTCGGAGATGTGATGGGGCTGTGGTAGCGGATGTTGTCAGAATCAGGGAGTTGAATGGTGTAATGCATGCACGTGTACCCATCGGCTTCCTGTTTCCAGTCTTGTGTAAACTCAGCTGGAGGTCCAGCTGAGCTCAGTGCCGGGAGATCTGGACCTGTGGTCTGAATCCTAAAGATTGTGATGTGGGTTTTAATCAGTAGTATGGCTAATGCAATTCTTTCACGAGGGGAGAAACATACTTGAAAACGCAGTTTGACTACAGGGTTGTTTTTCTTATTACTATGGATTTATTTTTTATCATCTTTAGTTATGAAGAGAAATCAGTTGGTAATATAAAATCTTTCTGGAGTGAAACAAAAGTTTGTTCAGTTTTGTCTTGCACAACTCTTATGCCTGTTTAAAAAACAACACACAAAAAACCAACACAGCCCCCTCTATGCTTGCATGAGTTCATTACAAAATGCAGGAAAAAGATAAAAAATAGACGCGGCAGGGACAAAATTTGTTTTTCTTTCTGTTTTGTAGCCACACTTCATGTAAATGAATTTAATTCTAAGTGTTTTACATCAGCTGCTTTGGCAATGCTGTTAGTTTGGAGCGTGGGGAGGAGGAAGAATGAGGAGGACGCTGCTGTGATTGACAGATTAAAATCTGATTTACCTATATACTACTTTGTATATTTGAAAAGCCTGTTCAATTTCGAGGAAGTTTTTCTTTTAAAACTAAAAATCAGTGCTTCAGTATTTTGTTTTCTGTGTAGATCAATGCCAGCAATAGTGGAGAACCAAGCCACTTTTGAGTAGGGATTTTCAAGTGTTGATAGTGTTTGCTTCAACTTTGCTGCCAGCTACTTAAGTTGAGGCAGAATTAGACAAAACCAGGAATTTAGCAAATTTTGCTGAAGTATGCAATGCAGCAGTGGAGAAGTTAGTGAAGGCTAATAGGGAATAAAAAGGATTTGCCAGCTTCCAGATTTTTATCAGTTTTTGCTTTAAATGAAAATAAAACCTCTGATAGTGTCCTTAGCTTTAAAAATCACTGTTTACTGAAATGACAATATTCTTGAGTTAAGAATAGATGCATTAACCCAATTTGGTTAAAATTTGTTTACAACTTCGTTGCCATTCTAGTTCACATAACACAGTAATCAAGCTCTGTCATCTTTTTCAAGTGATCATAATGTTTTTCTGTTCTTAAAGTGGTTTTACTTGTTTAAGTTTGTAAATAATATGTAGTCTCTTTGCTTCATGTTTGAGGCAAGGGTTCAACATTCATTTTACGTTGCGTTGTGTTTGGGACACAAACTTCTAGAACAACAATTCCATCGAAAGGTAAAGCATTCCTGTCGGCGTGGTTCACTCCATGTGCACTGGGTAGTGCTTGGATGCTTCTCAGTCCTGTGTAGCATTCTCGCTTGGCCACCATCCCTGAGAAATCTGTTTGTTAAGCACTGTATGATGTCGTAAATTTGGCATTAAAATACCTGTATGTTTTGGCATTATTAACGTAATGCTGAAATATTGTTTATCTGTGGAAGACGTTATCATTGTGACTGAGCATGAAACAGAATACAGCGTACTATACTAAATTATTTTGTTTCTCTGTTAAACTTGCATTTTACTTACAGTAAAACTAACTCAGCCAACTTGAGCATTGGTACTGTAAAGCCAGAATTACCAACAGCATGATCCTAACTGCAGTATTTGATTTAACCAAATAACTTGTGGTAAATCTGTTGCATCTGTAGCTTACTCTGTTAAGATTAAGCAGTAAAGTTGGTTATACAATGGGTGTCCTCTTTGTTGCACTGGTTCTATAGCCAAACTTGCCACATTAAAATATTTTTAGATTAATTTCATTTCTTGATTTGGGAAGTTGAAATATTTAATTTCATCCTGCTGACTACTCTAATAGTAGGCAATGGTCAAGATAGTCTTTGATACGAGTGATGGGGGGGCTCGAACTAGGTAGAGAACCCAACTCTTCTACGGTTGGATCTCCTTGGTGCCTTTCTGCAGTTGTTGAGGAAGTTGTTCTGAAGTTGTTTGTGGATGAATACTTTGAAGCAAACATTTTCACTCTGTTGTTTGATAGAAATATGATCAGCCAGATAAGGTGGCATTCTGGCAGGTGTCATTCTGGTAATTACAGGACAGAGCAAGTTATTTTGTCCCACAGGATTTTTATAGCATAAATTGGTGTGAAACTGGCCCAACATGATATTTTTATAGCCATGGTGCCTGTTAGCAGAAAAAGGTTGGCGAATCTACATTTCATCTTTATCAGTGTTTAAATACACTGGCTTTGAATGAGGAGCAGAATCACGTGCGAGGGGAAGCCTTACCTTCTGTCAGGAGGCACAGAAAATCGGAGTTACTACGTTAGCAAAAGAAACTTGCTGATTTGGCCTCAGTTGAAAGCTCCCTGACAAAGTGCTTTGTACTTTGCTAGAGGGGAGTGGAGGGATTAAACCCATATATCTTGACCTGACTTGAATGACTGGTTTAAGGGGTTCCCAGAATTTCGTAGGTAATGGATACTCAGAAATCCCTTCTGGCTGTCTCTGTCTGTCCCTGGGATGCTCCAGATACACTTTCTGAGCTTCTAACTGATCTAAGTAGCACAGAACAGGAAAGTTGACTCCCCTAATGATGACAACAGAATGAATTTAGTAATAGCACTTACTGCCTCTTCAGTATGGTTTTTCAATTAATCATTCATAAGAAAAACTGTTACGATTTCTGAGGTTGCCTGGGTCATCACAGGTTTCTGTTAGCGGGCAGCAGGTCACTTATTTGTTAGCACCATTTGCCATCTCTCAGCAAATTGAACGGTTTTGTACAGAGAACAGTTCCTAAATGAATATCTCGGGGTGGTCGGTAGGCGCTGCCCTGGGGACGAGGTGCGTTATCAGGATAAGAGCACCTGTTCGAGGTAGAAGATGGATGTCGGAACGTACTGCTGCAGAGCTGAGGTGGCGCGTCTGGTTAGTTCGTGCCGCTGTCCCATAGAAGCATGGATTGACGGTGAAGTGAGTCGCAAGGTGAGCATAGACCTAAAAAGTCTCTGTAGAGCCAACTACTGTGGGATAGCTGATGGACTGCAAATTCACATCTTACCTTCGTAGTAACCTGTTCCTGTGGCAGGAATGGCTGAGCAGTGACACGCCTTGTGTTTGAAATGGGTCAAGGCATGAAATCTTAAAATTATCTATTCATTAAGGAGCCTAACTTAAATTTTCAATATGGTCAATGTGAAGAAAAAGATTTCTCCAGCAGGTACCACGCAGTATGGAACAGGTGTACTTCAAGATTTCCATTTTTGGGTCTCTTACTAGCCACGGCCTGCTGGTACTTGAACCCTTCTCATCAAAGGAGCTGGAAGCAGAACTTGCCAGACAGGACCTGTCCTACCTATGCAAGAGCAGAAGGAAAACAGGCCTGTTTGGTTCTTTTTCTTAATGACTTTTGTATTAAGTCTTTGCTGAGCAGGCACCTGCTGTTCCCAGTTGCCTGGATAGCCCAGGTTGTTCAAGGTACGTGGTTTTGGTGTTTTAGTCTGTTGGAATGATGTTAGGCAGAATTTAATCCGAGCTATAGAACCACTTCCCTTTAAATACAAAGATGCGTCATACATGGTGATTATTGACTTGTCATCTAAATAATCTCATTATCCTGTTTGTTCCCTCAGTTACAACTTCTGAAAGCATGTTCCAGTGATAACATTCTTTCCAGTTATGGCTCCAGTCTTCTGCTTCAGAGAATGACATAGTTATTGAGTACAGATGCTTGTGAAAGTAAAATTAGGATTGCGTTGTCCCAACACATTGTTTTGTCAGTCAATGTAAACATGAGTAATCAGGATCTCTTACCCCATTACTTAGTGAAATGAGGTCTTGTAGCTCTTTGTAGTCAATCCTCCTCTTCACTTCCCTGGGTGATAGCCTGTGAAATTTGAGTTTCACTATTCACTTATTGTTCAGCTTTTGATGAATACAGCAATGGGCGTGACCCCAGTGCTGCGCTGTTCTGCTGGTCACCTCTCTCTGGTGTGAGAGCTGTCGGCTCCTGCTCTGTGGCTTTCCAGTGCCAATTTATTCGTGTGGAAAAGCTTCTCCATTATGTCACGGTAGCTTTGTAAAGAGCTTTTGGTAAGTAAACTTTGCCAAACACCCTGGGGAAATCTTTCTCAAAGGATCTCGCTTGCCATGTGCTTGTTGAGTGATCTGCCCTACTGTAATGCAGCTGCGTTTGTTGTCGTATGAAGCCGTGTATCCATGCTATAAACTGCTGAAACAAGCCCTCACCGTTCATATTTTATAGCTCACCATTTTGGCACATAGGCATTGCTGGAAAGGCTCGAGTGTCTGAACTCTGACGTCACAGATGACGAGTTGAAATGAGAATTTGTCATGTCGCACTCTGATCCTGCTGATGAACTGGGAATTATCAAGAATTATCAATATGGTTTCCTTGGGTAAAAGGAAACAAGAAAGACTTTTAGCATGCGAATACTTCATTTATTTTTTTAAGCAGAGAGTTCTACAACTCTTTTCTGCAGATTCTCTGGACTCAGACTAACTTCAGCCACTTCATGATTTGCTGATACAGAACAAGCAAGCAAGCTCATAATTTGCCAGCTCCTCTTGTCTGCTTGCCAATGCAGCTACTCGTCCTCTAAGAACCTGCTTGCTCCTGAAGATCCAAACTGAGCCAAGGAGACAGAGCAGAGCAGTTGGGCAGTGATTCAGCCACTGGCTGGGGTTTAAGAGCTGCAGTTGTTGCTGCAGGAGGGCACTGTAATGCCTTGGTGGTAAAATTGCTATCATGGCATTTACTCCTTTGATTGTTAGTTTAAAATAAACCACAGTGATCTGCAAATTTCAGGAATCCCCTTTGAGGCATATTTTCCAAAGCCACCGTCCCCCGCCTGAGGCATGTCGTCTCCGGGTTTTTTTGTAAGAAATCCAACTTGTGGCTTTCTGGTCCCAAAACCTACGTGGCATTGGCGCAGCTGCTCCGAGGGGCTCCGCTCAGCCGGGGAAGGGCTGGGAGCCGAGGCCTTGATGTGTGTGCTGTGTGTGTTGCAGTACAGTTTTTAATTAAGGGTATAATGACAGTGTGCCTATGGCCCGTGGCTACCTTGGGGGCTTGTGCCTGGTCTAGCTAATAAACAAACTGGGGATGATGTTTTTATTTGTACCACCAAATGGTGCCTGTGTTTCTGTTTAGCAATTCCCAGGGCAGAACAAACCTCCACTCTTAAATCGATTTCACTACTTTGCACAGACTTTGGTTGTATTTAAAAATATTTCAAGGGGTTTATTGATTTTTTTTTTTTTTTTTGAAAGCATCTTGAAAAATAATGCATGTGAAGTTAGTTCCCACTGGAGCTAATTTAACTTTCTGTTGGCCTGCATCCTCCGAATGACTTAGTTCAAGTAGTCTGAATTCCTCTCATGTTGAACACAAACAAATGCTTTGGCCATGATTAAATTATTCTCTGTTTCTTCCATGGGCTACATATGCACAGAAAAAATCAACATATCTGCCTGCTCTTAACTGAGCCATTGTGACTTTATTTTTATAGCAATCTTTTTAAGGATAATAAACTGAATTTAAAGCAGAAGAAGTATTCATACAGAAGAAATAATTCTTCTTTTGGCTAGATAAATTTCAGATGTAGGCTCAGCCCTACATACTGTTCTCTGAGAATTTTCAGATTCACGGACAACCCTGGGGTCGCGCAGAACTTGACAGCTCGCAAGCAGAAAGAAGGAAGGGAGCGCTTCACCGCCTGTAAGAGCTTGTCTTTGATCCCATGCTGAGATGGTGCAAAACCTATGCGCACCTTCATAGGCATGATTTTAGCATCTTTCAGCTCCTCCAGTGTATTCCCTGAATTGTCCCTGAAATTTGTAGTTTTCCATCTGGATGTCAAATATTGTCTCTGTTTTGGCTTTACAGTGTCTACTGACTTGCAGGTGCTGAACAATTTTTAATTCCCTGTCTTCCCTCCTGGCCCTTTGGGCTGCTCTGTGCATCTCGACACGCAGATGCTGTGAGCAGGAAGGGGAGGAGAAGGGATGGGACAGGATAAGACAGCTCAGTTAAGGAAGGACCACAAACCACAAAGCAGGTGGGGTAGTGTTTCTTTGTCCCTTTTTAAGGAGAAATAGCATGGCCTGAATTCCCCTGGGTTTAGTAATCCTGGTCCAAATGTGTTCTGAGGAGCCTTTACGCCGTGTTAAAGCTGTCTGTACCCTTTCCCTTCGGAGCTGCTGTCCCTCAGAGCGGCTCAGGAGTAGGCCATTTATCATAAGCGATGTTCTCCAGCTGCTGGGTGAGGCTGCCGTTGTCAAAGCAGTTTTAATCTCTCTCCTGTGTGGATGGTGCACTGGCAATCGTTCAGCAAAGTTGCATTTTAATTCTCCTTAATGGTCGTGTTGCGGAAAAGATGAAAATATTGGCAGCTTGATGTTTCAAAACAGATTGAAATCATAGATACTTCCAGTGTCAACATAATCACTTTCTCGGGAATGGGGGAATTAATTTAAATATATTTAAATCTTCTACCAGCAGTTCTAGTCTGTTATTCTGTAGGTGTTACTATGTTGTCAATCAAGTTCTCCTGATTTGTGGGTTCCTACAATGTATGACTTTCTTCTGCTGTCAGTTTTTTATAGTCTACTTCAATATGTATGAAGCTGATGCCATTTGCAGATGTGTTCTCTCTGGTTTTATTCTCAACCCGTCCAAACCTGTCACTTCTGTCTTTCACTCCAAGTCAGAGCTGTCAGAAACAGCTTATTCCTACTTTGTGGAAAATTCCTGGAAGTTGAAGAAATGTAAACCACCTAACTTTCAGTAATCTGCCTGATTACTGAAAGATACTGAGAGGGATTCCTTGGGGACATCCTTATGGTCAAAGATGGGTTGAATGTGTTTAGCCATCAGGCAGTGTCGGCTGTTACTTCAGTATGTCAGAGGTTTGTTTCACCGCAGAGTAACATTTTTCTTGTCCGTATTTTAATAAGAAAACATACTTTTAGGTTTCTTGAAATCATGTAGATGCAGAAAAAAAAAATCCCCCCAAAAAAACCCTCGCACCACACAATGAAGTGGCAGTTGTAATGAAAACAGTGAAACAAGGTGACACACGAATGAGTGGTGAAGGATGCTGGTGTTACAGAGACGGAATTCTGCCCCCACAACTCGGCAGGGATTTCCCTGCAGTTTTGACCTGAGGTGTTTGTGCAGCAAAGCGCTCAGATGTGCAGTGGCATCCACTCTTGTGCAAGGAAGGAAGTGGCATTCAGCTGTTCCTTAAATGATACACAAACCCAGTGGGGATGTTGTGTCGAACTGTGGCTTAAGTGAAGGATCCAGACGTACAGAAACTGGTTAGACAGTAAATGAGGCAAGATACCAGAGTCTGCTGGGGTCTTTGACCTCAGAGGGTTCACGGCAGATCATTTCCCTTACCAAGGAATGGTGAAGGAGTTGATGTGGGCTTAGTTTGCTTGCAGTGTTTTCTAAGCATTGGCGGTGGAGGGGTGGAAAAGCTCGTCTGAAACAAACGGCCCTGCTCACAGCTTGTGAGGGACAGCAGTACCGAAAAGGCTAAAGAAAACTCATCGTGTGGCAGCATGCGGTGGTGAGTCAAACACAGCGTGTTTGCTTGCCAAGTGCTCTTTGGGCTGGTCCCTCTTCCCCCGACAGCAAATGTGGTGCTGCTGAGGAGCGAATGGGGTAAAGGCCCCATTGCTTTGGGCAGAAGAGGCAAACTTCATCCCATCTCGTCAGGCCTCTAAGTGCATGGATGGATAGATTTCTCCATCGCGTAACAGAGCTGCCTGGCCTCTGGGTAAATACAGGGAAACCTGTGGGTTTGGGTAGCAAAGTAATATTGCACAAAATGTCATTAAAGGTTATCTGATCTAATGGAGGCATGTACTGTCTGACCTGAACTCGTGCAACGATTGCTGGGGAGAGCACGGCCTCGTTAATGGTGAGAGGGTGCTGCTTTCTAACCTACCTGAGCTGTTGCCTCCTCCTAAAACAGAAATCCCAGTCGTGTGCCACGTGGGAAACTCGCCTGCTCTCTTTCTGGCGAGCAGAAGCAGCGTGCAGACCGCCGATGCGCGCTGAGCCTGCGTTGTGCTCGCTGCGCCTTCGGAGAGGAAGGACGGCAGGAAGCAGGAAACGTCAGTTTGAGGGACAGCTAACTAACTTGTAGTCCCAGTGACTCCACCAAGATCAAAAGCTGGTTGTAACTTTCGATACCAGGAAAGGTGTACCTTTGTGAGGAAACTCCCAGTGACTTTTGGTAAATAACTTTATGGCCTTAGCATGAAGAGACTTTTTGTTCCAGTCGCAAGATGTTTTCCTTTGTTTAAAATCATATTTTGCTTGGTGTAACTCATTGAACTCCACAAAGTCCAATTATTCACTAGCATAAAAATTAATGTTAATGTTAGAGTAATGCAATTTATGAGCAATTTAAAAAGGCATTCAGCACTTACATTTACGACAGAATTACAATTTTTTTTTTTTTTTCCAAAAAAAACCCCTAGCTCTGCTTTTCCTCACACAGATTACTGGTCTGACAGTCCCTTGCACAACAGTTCCACAAATCCTTCCGGAATAAGGCCTGTAGGAAGGTCCTGTTTTTGCCATGATTGCTTTCCTGCTGTGAAGCCGATGGGAATGCTCGCTTCCCGGCTGCTGTGCCGTGTCCTTGGCCTGTCCTGCATTTCCTGGGTGAAAGCCTGGGCTGTTCCTGGGAGCTGAACCCACAACGGCTGTAAATCCTGCTGCTGCTGCTTGCTGCCCCCAGTTTTATTTGCACGTTGGCTTTTCTGGACCATCCGTGTTATCGTGATGCCGATTTTTGCTTTGCAATCTCTCTACTTGATCTTTGTCTTCTGCCCCTTCTCCATCTCTTTGGCCCCTGAGGGAGGCTGGGGATGCGAGAGCTCCCCGTGCCCCGAACTGTTGAATCTGCACGGGCTATGGAGATCGGAATACAGTTTTTGGAGAGAAATTGCAGTATGGTAAGGTGGGGTGAAAGGGAGTATGCTAGTGATTTTTGGAAATGTGTATTTCACTTCTTGCTGCACCTCAGCCATAACCAGTCGCTTCAGTATCCACTTCAACTGCTAAAAAAAGCATCTGAGTGTGGCAATGCTGCCGAAATCAGTGGAGCTCAGTGTCAGATACTTTTTAGCCTTTTTCTTTCTAGTACTCTGGATGCTTTTCCATGTATTGAGGTACTTAACTTTTAAAATGTGACTTTTAGTCATGCTAAGCCTCCGTTCCTCACCCGTGAAGAGGACGTAATTGCTTTTTCCCATCTCAGTTTTGGATATTTCACAGAGCAGGGTACTTGTCTGTCTTGTTACCAGCCCTCCCAGCTCTGTTTCCCTGTAGATGATGCTGCACAAAGTACAAATGCAGGCTCTTCTTGCTTCATTAAATAATTTACAAGCTTGAGGTAGTTTTTCTCAGATTTTGATGTCTTCTCTGCCTTGCCATCCATCATGTTGTCTGGTTTAGGCTGCATGTTCCCTGATGCAGAGCAGTTTTAGCATCTAAACCCTGCAGCAGATACAGCTATGGCTGCTGCTGCTCAGTCTGTAGAAATGGGGCTTTTGATAATGAGGCATCTCTTTCCGTCAAAAGAGCAGTTACGTAGCGCAGCTGGCCACGCTCGATACAGCGCGTTCGTTTGCTGGAATTGCCTTTCTCTGATCATGTTTCCTCTGTGTTTCTGCCTCGTGGAGGGATGTGGAGGTGGTAACTGCTGCCAGATGAACAGATCAGGCTCTGCCGCTCCTGTGCTGCCCGGTTGATTTGGCTGCTGCCCGGAGGTTTCGTACCAATGCGGTAGAAACAGTCACCTGGCTGCAGGAGGAGATATTAAGCCATACAAGCTGCTCTTTCCTTGCTGTGAGCAATGCAGGGAATTAAGAGGATTGGATGTAATTCCCACTAGTAAGACTCCACAAAAGTACCTTCTGTCAAAGGTGTCGCATCACTTGTTAATCCTTGGGTGGCTTGGCAGCCGTCCCTGTCCTTGTGCCTCATCTCCTGGAGGGTGAGTGGGCGTTGGAGGAGGTGGCCATCTCTATAGCTCTGGTTTGGGGGGGAGAAGCTGAGGGAGACAAAACTACAGCCTTGCTCTCAGCTGATGTGGCACTAAAACGAAAAGGTGGGGTCATCTTTGCATTTCTCTGCCCTGAGGAGCTGGGAGTGGAGTCTCAGATGCCCCCCTCACCCCTGTAGCTTCTCTTCTGCTGAAGCTGCCTGGAGGAGAAGGACATTCATCTTCTGAGATGTGGACACCAACAGAGGCTGGTCACCAAAGCCTGAACCAGCACAGTTATCCCAGACAATGAGAGGTTTCCCAAGACAGGGAAGATGGTGGCACCCAAGCAGGTTTGGTTCTTGGTGTCCTGCCCGCCGTGGTCCGGCTCTTGCTGCCTGTGGGAGCTGCTCTCGTAGCTGGTCTGGCAGCGCAGGCATGGGGCAGCTCACTGCGGGGGCCTGCCGGTGGGAATCTCTTCATCAGACTTAAGCCATGGGGTTGCTGCAGCATCGTTAGATGAAACGAGCCCTCTGAGGGCTGACTGAGCCTTTCACAAAGATGTTCTCATTGAATCCTCTCACTGCTGGACTTCTCATTGCCTGCAGTATAAAAGCAATAGCAGGCAAGAAGGCTTCCTCGCGTCACAGCTCTTTGTTCCTCTTTTGTAATAACTCTCTTTGTGAAATTCCTGTTTACTCTCTTGTACTGGTGTTGGGCCATTTTAAGGGTCTCTCTCTGTGTGCATTAGCATCTTTAAGTGGTGCTTTTTTTTCCACTGTCAACTCCGTAAGCACACGGTTGACGTTCAAAGTGATGATATTGGTTCTTCTTATATATATATATATATATATTTTTTTTTTTTTTTTTCTTTTTCTGATCCCGAGGTGAGCTGGTTCAGGGAACTAAACAAACAAAGAAACAGCCCAGCAAAACCAGGCAAGTGAGTGGTTTTCTGATGTGTGCCCTCCCTGAACCGGCTGCCTGCAGAATCAGAGAGATACCAGCACCTGTGCAGGAGAATGGCTCCTGGGAGCATGACTGCTAAACTCAGCTTAATAAATAAGACCCCTTAACTGCTGAAAAATCCCATTTTCAGGCTCCTGAGGGATTTCTTCATTTTTGGTGGCGGTGAGTACCGCTGCTTTTCTCAACAGTCGTGTAACAGCTGCTGAGTGACGCCGGTGACGTTCCGTGCGGTGTGTAATTGGTGACTGCGGCTCCAAGGCCTCGGTGCAAATACATCCTGTGCCGGCCTAAAATGATTCACGAGGGTACCAGCACAGTCTGCTCTCTGTGGTAGGTCATTGCGTTTTTTGACTGAAAGGCATCTATATAAAGATGTGTTCTGCAGGCATCTTTTCACCACAACAGGAAAAAAAAAAGATTTATCCATTACAACACTATCAACTTGGAGAGTTTCAATTCCCTTCTGTATAAGACTTTTCATATACATCTGTGCCTTTTCAACTGCTCGCAGGAACTTTAAAACTAGTTGGACACACTGAAATACAGCCCAGAAGTCTCCTTTTTGTAAGTGATTTGGTTTTGCTGAAGCCATTTCCATATTTATTTTTAGTCAGGCGATTCTTTTGAATTCATCTTACCAGCTCTCTGCTCACATTGCTTTCTTGTGGTGAAAAGGTGATGTAAAATGACTTGCTGCAAAATCCTAGCCTCGGTAAACAATGTTCTTGATTGAAAGGTGAGCAATAGAGCCCAGAGGCGTCACCTTCTTGATTTGCATTCAGAAATACTTAATTCATTGTCACCTAGGGGATTGCCCGGCATGAGATGGCATCTGTACTCCGGTTTTGTTCATGAAACGGTCTGGATTTTTTTCTCTAAATTCCTGCAATCAAAAGAAAAAAGATCTATTAAACACTGCGATTCTATTATTAATAAATGCACAGCTGTGCCTTGGACCTGTAGCTGTGATCCTGTACAAGCAGAGGCAGATGAGAATCACTAGGCAGAGGGTTTGATCAAAGGCGAGTTGACCGCTGCAGTGAAAATCCAGCATGATTTCACCTGCTATTGAGCAGTGCTCGAGTGTGTACCTGAGGTGACAGCTTAGATAAACATAGCGGGTAACCAAAGGCCACTGAGTTCTTAGTGATGCAGAAATGTGTTGGTCTGCTTTAGAGATTTTTACGAAGCGCAGTCATTAGTAATTTCCATGAACTGCCTTGGGAGCAAACATTGTTCCAGCCCAGTGTTTCTGATTTTGTAGTGCTGACTACCAATTCTTCCTTTCTGTTTTTGCCATGTATTTAGTGTTAACAAACTTCCTGGTCCCATGCCTCATACTAAAGATGTTCTGAGAAAGAGTGACACAAATTACTGTTGGTTTCCAATTGCCTATGAATTCACTTTTCATTAGGAACGGCCACAAAAGCAGTGCTTGCTTTAATCAGCTCTGGTCAGGTCGTTTGGAAAGGCTTGCAAGGTTGGCCGGCTTTCTCAACTTGATCTGTGCTCACGCTAATGAGGCAACAAGCTAATGGGACCATTGCCATTATAATTACCAGCTTATTAAATCCTAATTAGGGACCCAATTCTGCTAGGTGCTGAGTGCTGGTTGTAAGTAGCTGAAAATTTTCCTGTGCCCATTTTTGATCTCTGGTTGAAAGCGGCACTCAAAGAGCATTGAAGCTCACTGTTCATGTACAAGGTCTCTTTCAGTGCTAATAGGGTAATTGACCCTAATGATGTTGGCTGGTGTGTAATGGTCAGAGCTGCCTTTTCTTCCTATGAGAAGCCTAGCATCAATGTCGTTGTTCAATGGGCTGTGATTCACACGGCAGAAGGCTGCATGATGCTGAAGGACAATATTTCCTATATAATGTTCTGTGGCAGATTGTTTTCTGCACATTCATGCACTAGTGAAAGAGTTTGCAAGTTTATTGTTCATCAGTGCCAATTAAATGCCAACTCAACATTAGCCAGACGTGCTTCCTCCTGAATAAACAACTCAATTCTGTCCTCCGAAGGCTGGACATTTTTAAATGTGCAGTGTCTCTTTTAGAATTTAATTTCCCAATGACCTTCCCCCACCTGCTTTCTGTTCTGTAGCAGTTACTGAGCGGAGCAGGTAGGGTTGGTACCATAGCAGGGCACTTTCCAGAGGTGCATTAGGGAGCTTCTCTTGTGTCTGCCATGGGCTGGTTGTTTTGCTGTTGTTTCTGTCAGGGGAAGATTGTATGAACTCTTCTTGATTTTCATCATGTGGAGATGAAGTTTTAGGCTCGCCTTTGGTAGCCTCTGGAGTTCTGCTATTCATGGCAAATGTGTCTTTGCAGGACTTGAAGCCTTTCAGCTCAGTTTGCCAGAGCAGTGGCTGCTCCCAGGTTTGGAGAGGCGATGCTGCCTGGATCCATCTCCAGACTCCCCCTTCTCACCCGTCAACCCCCAGAGCCCACTCTGCTGTCAGCCGAGCAGCCGGGACTCTTTGCCTTGGTGCGCAGATGTGGCATTCTCCACGGATGCTAGGTAAAATAAACATTGCAGCAGTCTTGTCATGTCCCAGTCTTCCTCATACTTTTTTTTTTTTCTTCACACTATCTTGTTCCTGTTTACCTACCAGCAATCCCTGCTGAAGCAGTTTCTCTTTTCCATATTGTATAAAGGCAACGCTATTCCCAGTGATGCTGCATGAATGTATGATGCCAGATGTGCTGCAAACAGCTGCACAAAGGCGGTCTTGTTCCATTTGAGCTTAGACTGGATTTCATCACAGGTGTCTTTTAAGGTAGGTACCCTTAACTTTTAATGCTTTATCTTCTCACAATGGGATCATCTGCATCTCTAAAATTGAGCTGAAATGGGGCTCCCACGTACCCATTGCTCCAAAATACTGCCCTAACCGCTTTGGAAAAGCTAGTGAAATGGAATGGGGCTTATTTTTCAGGCTTATTTGAAGCCACAATTTTTTTTTTTTGCGTTGTTGTTGTGTTACAGATGACAGCTAATTTTGAGTTTGGTCTTGATCTCTCTCAAAGGGCTCTCCATGGCTCTGAAGAAGCAGGCTGAAGTGCCCAAGGCCCCTGGAACCAATTCTCAGTTTTAGAGTGTTATTAACATCGTATAACACAACATTCAAACACTTAGTATTAATCACTGGTTCTTTACTTGCCATGTTAACTGGAAGAATGATGTCTTGTCTTTGTTAAGTGAGCAGTGAATTGAATTGAATGCTAAATGTAGCAGCCAAATTGCATTTCTGCTTCTCCCAGATTTAAAAATTCATCGCAACTTTTAGCAGTCAACTTCATTACTGGGATTTCCACGACATATGCCTTGTGACCTTCAAAGGCTGAGGACTCTTCCTGCTGGTCACTTATCAGCCTTTCCCTTGGCAGCTGATCCTTCTGGATCTGAAGTCAGATATTTCACTTAGCAGCCTTGGTAATGAGAAGTGAGATCAAGACTAAGTGAACGTTTTCCCTCCCAGGGACAACAAATTGGCCAACACTCACCATAAGAAACAGAAAAAGCAGGACTTTGGTTTTGTGCCATCTGGGCAGTTTCCATGCAGAACGTGTCTAGGGTCTTACCAGACCTGGAGGAAACTGCCTGGCTTCTAGTAAGAGAATATGTTGCAAGAGTGCATTGGTATGTTCATATTTCAGTTTTCAGCTACTCTCTGATCTTGGCAGTAAGACAAAAGTATGTAAAGCAGGTAAAAAATTCCTATCTTAAAAGACAGTTCCAAAAGTTAATTTCTCAGCTCTTCAGTAGTGGAAAAGGTCTTGCCTATTTAGTTTCTTCTTCCCCCACAATGTGAAATTAGAACAAAGCACTTAGATGTTACTGTGGTAACTGGGCTTTAAAGCATTTTTAAATATGTGGAGTCCTAAACCGCTGGCACACGGGATGTCAAAGGAGAGATTCTGAGCCATGAATATTCCTGAGAAAATCCAACTTATTTCCTGACTTGCTTTGAAAATAGAGATGCTCCTGGCATGACAATAACCCTTTTTTTTTTTCTGATTTAATTTTGAAAATAAGGCAAAGATCTGATTCTGTCCAAGTGAAATGTCACTGGCCCAACTGTCGTGATTTTTGCAGGGATAGCAATGCTTCTTTCCTTCCCTTTCCCTTACATGCTTGGTATTCTACTATATTGGATTAGCAAAGCTCAGATCTTACATTTAGAATCACAGAATAGTTTGGGCTGGAAGGGACCTTTAAAGGCCATCCAGTCCAATCCCCCTGCAAAGAGCAGGGACATCTCCAACCAGATCAGGTTGCTCAGACCCCCATCCAACCTGGCCTTGAATGTTTCCAGGGATGGGGCATCCACCACCTCTCTGGTTTCTTGCTAGGCACTTGTGTAAAGACAGCAGGGGAAAAACTGGACTGGATGTTCTCAAGCTTAGTCCAAGAGATCCTGTATACTTGCTGGAGAGCTTGTTCTTCTGTCTGCTTTAGGGCATCTTTTTTTTTTACTTTTAAAATGGTTTTGGGCTTTGAGGAGAGCTGCTTAATGTGAAAGAGACTGGACCAGGAAAGAATAAATTCTGGGTTTGAGATGTCAGCCTGACATCAGCCTGTCCTTGCCCTGTTCAGTGGGACAAACGCTGCCCCAAAGTAGGAGACTTTGAACTGTGAGAAACCAGTCGATTGAGAGTATTTTCTAGGTTTACATAGAGGTTATCTCAAGCAAATAGATGATCTGCAGATGATCTGAATTTGTCTGCTTTGCTGACAAAAACACTCTGTTTTCAGAGCTGCCTCTATACAAAATGTGCTGAACGCTACAGGAATGAGCTGATTCTGGCGGGAGTAAGGCATGAAATTGTTATGCGACTCTGCTTGGAAATGCCATGGCTGTTGGCTTTGCAGCTGGTGTTACTGATGTGATTACCTGGGCAATGCTGGCCTTGCAAGACTCTGCTCCCCACCAGGCTATCAGTACTCCTCTTTTACGTGACATTGGCCATTTCTCACATAACTCCTCTGCCACCACCCATGAATCCAGCCAGTCCTTCCTGAGCTGCAGCTCGTTGGCTTCTTACACTCCTATCTATCATGTCCAGCAATTTTTCATGTCACATCCAGGAGTTTTGTGTCTTTCCCAGTTACCTCAATCTCGGGCAAGGGCCGTGTCAGCAGCCAACCCAGGCAGTACAGAAACACAAAGACACAGGTATGAGGAAGCCTATTGCTGCCGCAAGTGACCAAACCAGATTCACAAACTGAGAGAAGCAACTCCCCATTGATGCAGATTCTCCTGGCATTCCCCTTTGCGGGTCACTGTGGGATTTGGTCTCTGATGGTCTGCAGGAGAAGCAAAAGTAAAGCTCTTAACCAAATAGCCACAGGAAAGAAGATTCAAATATGTGTATCTGGGGTGCTGTTATTCATCTGAGAGTTTTAAAATGGCTTGAGTCTTTCAAATATAGCTCTGGGTTTAGTAATTAGACCCAGCAGAAATGATCTGTTGGATTTTGAAGCCTTCAGCCTCACAGAGATGGGTATTTTTTTGGTGTTGTTTTCAATTCCAGAGAAAAACAGAAGAGTCAATGTTGGGCACAGTACAAAACTCTGAGAGATGTGAATCTGTGAGAACAATCTCTTAATTACAGTGGTTTCATTTCCTGAAACCTTTATTCTCTGGCATAACTCCATTGAAAGATCGTGGTTGCAATTAACCTTTAAATGCTTAGGTAGTTGTGGGGAACTGCTGAATCCCTTAATGCATTAAGAGATTAAAGATGCCTTTTGATGGTGGGAATTCAGCTTCTGGGCTCTCTGGGATGGGTCATTTCCATTGTCTTTCCCCTGTTGATGTATGGCAGCTCCGTTGTACTCACTAGTTTCCTCCAGATCTCCACTGTCACACTTCACCCATGCCCTTGGGCTCGTTGCTGCAGCCAAGGTAAAAACATTTAAAGCCATGCGTAAGTGGCTGCTGTCCAGGACAGGCTTCAAGAAAATCTGTGGGCTTTGCTTTTATTGTTAGCAAGAATTTATCTGCAAAGACAGGCTCGTGGAGACTCCTGAATGTGCTGCATCCCTTTCAATTTGCCCTGTGAAGAACACATGCTACAAACCACACCTGTACTGTGGTCCTGGGTTCATAGAAGGCTCCACTTGTTGCTTAAAAGAAGGCTATTTACAGCCTGGCGTGTTACACTGTTCAGGGATATGATTCACCAAAATAATTATTATAGAATGGTTTGGATTCGAAGGGACCTTCAAAGGCCATCCAGTCCAACCCCCCTGCAAGAAGCAGGGACATCTCCAACCAGATCAGGTTGCTCAGAGATATTCCTAAACTTCTCCAGTTTTCCAGCAATTTAACTGCAGCAACTATTTGCGAAACACATTTCTTCTGGGCCAGGAGTTTAGCAGTGCTGTTTGAGCCATTAATTGAAGGCAGGAGTTCTTCACTTAAATATAGCTGTTGCTAAGTGAATGGCATGTTCTCACTTTAACACCTCTTCGTGCTTCTAGTAAAGTGGAAAAACAGTAATTTTCACTATCATCTTGCACGCAAGCTATGAGGCTTAATTTATCACTGGTGATAATTTAAGTACTCTGAAGTGATTTGGCGTCCATGAAAATGCTGCATGTGTCTGGTAAGCAGGTAGCTCTGATATCCAGGTCTTGAGCAGACACTTTGAATAAAGGAAAATTTGTCACAATGGTGGTGGAGATGCCTCTGGCATGGCAGATCAGAAAGAGGAAAGGGTAATGAGAATTTGTAATGACTGATAACTACAGGAATTTTGATCAGATGGAGTAAGGCGATTACTGATGGGAAAATGGTCATTAGTACTTTTTTTTTTTTAATACTGAGATGAATTACTAAAAAGCAGAGAAATGTGCTGACATGAACATGAATCTTTCATACAATGCTTATTTTTTTTTCTGATGTCTTATTTTTTCCTTGCTGATCGTGAGGCAAACTAGTTGGCAAATCAGACTGGCTTAAAATAAAGTTGAAAAAGTAGAGGCCGGGTAGAAGAGAATCAGAGACAAGAAAACAGCCTGGCAGCAAGAGAGTCAAGCAGACATGTCTCTTTAGCTAATGGAAATATTGCAAGGGCACTTGATTAGACCATGCTCATGCCTTCATGGAGGTGATTCTTGGTGTTAAAAGGGCTCTTTTCTGTAGCGACGGAAGTTATAGTGACAAGAACAGATTAGAAGTGAAGCCGGACAAATTAGGAGCAATTTCTTTTTAAGATTTCAACTGCTGGAAGAAGCTGCTAGGAGAGTGGCAGGTTCTCCATATCCGTGTGTCTCCATGTCTAGACTGGCTCACTGTTAAGAATTTAACCTTTTGCCAAATATGTTCTGTACTTCAGCAAGGTGCAGGTTTTTCATTTCGGCAGAGACTGGGTGGTCGTCATCCCTGCCTGGCCACAGGTCCTGCGTGAGCCCTGCTTATGGACTGGCTCTGGGGAACAGCTTTACTCTGTGGCAAACCCAGCCCTCAGGCTTTAAAGCATCTCTTCAGCAAAACATCCCCCCATCCCAAGGGGCCAAAGCCAGGTAAGGTTGAAACCACCTGCAGCAGAGCTTGGTCCTGCCCGCAAATCCTACTGAAGAAAAACATTTCCAAGAAGAATTGTAGATGCTTTAGTGAAAAATTCCTGTGATAGCCCTTCAGTGTGCTTTAAATCATATGGCAAATTACAGGCTTCTGCACAGGTCCATGTGTTGACACATATACTGAAATTCCTACAGTAATCATGCCAACTGTGATTAATAAGCTGTTTTACATAGGTGAGGTATCTCAAGCTGGTGTTGCATCAGGTTGTTGATCATTTAAGATTAATTTCCTGTTACTGATGTTGATGCTGATTTTTTATTTATTTATTTGTTTTTTAAGATAGAAGAGACAAGCGTGAGATCAGCCTGTTGCAGCTGGCTGCCTCCGCTGGGAACGCAAACAGGGAGGATGAGCTGCACTGACATTTACGTTGGCAGTGCCCGGTTTGGATGTGTACAAAACCAGGGGATGACTCTCAAGGTGAATAAAGAGGAAACGGTGGACTACAGGTGAGGAGGGGAAGGAAAGGCATCAGGTTTGGTAGCTATTTGCCTTGTGTTTTCCTTCCAGGCATCTCATATAAAATACAAAGGGAAAACAGATGGGCAATGACTCTGTGCCTGCCTGTTTCTCTCCGTCCCATCACCTAGGTCTGGCAGAGCGCCCAGACCATTCTGGTGAGTTCTTGAGCAACTGCAAAAAGTGCATGCAAGATGTGCCTTTTGCCAAGCTTGGAGATGCAATCAAGCTCAAAGCAAAGGCCCAAGTTAGCCCCCAGTTTTCATGAGCTCGTGCTTAGTATTCGAGTTCATCTACTCACCCTTAGCATGAAAACATCAGCTTGAGCCAGATAGATGTAACACCTCAAAAATCAAAGAGCAACCTAATATCAATATTGTGTACTTCTCCCTGGTAAGGCAAGCCAAGAGAAATTGGAGGACCTCCTCAGTGTGAAATCCAAGTGGTGGATTTGACTTCTGCCCTTCATGTGTGAGGAGGTGCATTTTCAAGCAGGGAGATGTTGGATGCTGAACTGCTCTCTGATTCTGAGGTGATGGGCCAAGTTCACAAAGTCTGGGGAAAATATCTCCCTTAAAAGTTAAAGACTTCATGGAAATGAATGCCTGGATGTGTAGGTATTGAAAAAGAAAACAAAATCACTGGCTTTATTTAAAAACAAACAAATAAGAAAAAGCCACAGCCTTTGGCAGTAAGGAATATTTCAGCATCTGAAAGCAAGATAAGCCTGGTATTTCTATAAATCTCACAAGGAGAAGAAGTTGTACAGGTTTATTCTTTTGCTTTGTATCTCATTTTATTCTCTTATTGCTTCTGCTTTTTCTGTGAAGTGTTCCAGTTTCTTGGCTGCCCTGGGTGCTCTCTACTCTTGCTTGCACACACAAGCTGGGGAATCTTGTATGCAAAGAGCCATTTTCCCTAATTCGACCCCACAGCCACGATAAGTCGATGCAAATGAGGTGGTGCAATGGTGCACAAATGATCACAAAGGTTTCCCCTGTAATGTGCAGGTGGATGATCTGACACTGCCCTGGCACAGTGCTCCTTGGTGGGTGTTGTCCCCGTGCCCCTGCTGGGAGCATCTGATGGTGGCACCGAACTGTGGAGAGCTCAAGGAGGAACCCCCCCTCCTTGGGGCCATGGGGTGTGGGTGGGAGGTGGGGTGGGAGTGACTGGTGCTCCCCACCCCTGCACAGGCTTTTGCACAATCCTTCCCCATCCATGTGCTCAGAGGAACCATGCCTGCACCATGATCATCCTCTTTTGCTTCAGGAGAAATAACCCAACAGCTTGGAGAGAACTCCAAGGAGCAGTGTTCTGCTGCCTCTTCCTCTTCTGTCTTTTTATCAGTTCAAAACAGACACCTCCTCCTCTTCTTGACTTGCGTAAGTGGCAGCATGGCATTGCGTTGTCGGGCTTGGCTAATCCTACCAACCCACGTACTTTTGGTCTGATTTGGGCTCCTGTTCTCTGGCTGTGGGCTGGCTTTTTTGGTGAAGCGTGCAAGACCTTTTCCTCTTGGCAGTGGGTACAGAGGGCAGACCCAGCCTGGCCTGTGCTGAAGATCAAAGTTATTTCCGAAAAAGGGGATGCACAAAAAAAAAAGGGGGAAGTTTTTGTGCAGTTTGTTTGTGCCTGTGGGCTTACCCTCATGGAGTCAGAAAGCAGCTCACCTTTGTGGCGACAACAGCTCCTCCTGCACCGGGTGGATCTTGTGCACGTAGTGCTTCCTTTAGCGTTAGGCAGCTTTGGCTTTCCTCTGTTGAAAGGAGGAAGCCAGATGAATAACCCGAGGATGATAAACAGCCCACAGCTTTTGCATGCTGGCTGTAACCGACTTCTGTCAGGGAGGTAGATCAGATTTGGAAGTAGCCAGACATCTGAATATTAGCCGGGAATGCTGATGAATAACGTCACTTCCTAGACATCGTTTTGCTTCTAATCCTGCATGGCTTTTGGATGGCACTGATGATGAGAGATCTTGTCTGAACGGGAATTTACAAGGAATCTTGCTTCTTGGAACAGACTGAAAACCCCCAAAGCCCAAACTTATGCAAATTCAGTGAAAGGTTGGCTTTATTTTTATATTAACTCATCACTACTTGTAAATGACTTCCTCTAAGCCTGGGTTGTTACAAGGACAAAACACGTTTTCGCCAGGCATGTGGATATGGAGTCAATTGTCACACCAGCAGGAAACTAGCCAGGGCTTGTCTAGTTACTGGGAGCTTGCTTCTTTGGGAAACAGGGGAGCGAGTATTTCTGATCATCAGGTCTGAAGTCAGGCACAAACCAGTCGTGAGGATGATGTACAGCTCCATTTAGTTTGAAATTTGCACTCTGTCTTGTTCTTGGCTGTTGAGATGATTTGGGATGATAAGTTTCCCCAAGGAACCTCAGCTGTGGCCCTGTCCAGTCTGGACTAAGAAGACAGTAAATTTAGGTACTAATCCATTTAGACCGAAAATGCAATTTCAGAAGATGTTTACTAAGTGCAGTCCTATTCCATGAAAGCAGGTGCAGTTCGTATGTCCCATATGTATTTTTAAAATAATTCTAAATATATTAATTTATTTTTGTGAGTACTTGTCATTACACAATGGATCGACAGCCAACAGTGCAGCCCTGCTAGACTGTCTGTGTAGCAACCCAGCAGTGAACAGCCTAATGCTTTTATATTCTGATTAATGTCTGCAGGAGACTCCACTGGTTTCTTTTGGCTGCACTGATGAAGAAAAGCCTTCTGGCTGAGAGCTGGGGGCAGGGTACAGCCCTGGGGCTTTTGGCTTTTCTCTCTGCCTTCAGTTTCCTCTCCTCTGCAGCAGGCAATGTCCCATGAGATGTTCAGCCAAACCCAGGGTACTGTTATTGAATGAGAAACGTGTTGTGTTTTGGTGGAGGTTTATAGCCCCCACGCTCATCTGATCCATTCAGTTTGGATGATATTCAAGCAATGCTTTTAAATAGCTGGCAAAGAAACTCTTTGAAAGTGATTTTAACTATATTTGGGTGAAGGGTTTTCAACAGAGGGAATCAACCCAAAAAAAGGGATGTGCGCTGTGAATTTAGAGAAAGGTTAGTGAATTGTTGCAGTTGAGGGGAAAAATAATCATTTTCATATTTGGAAGTACTGATTTTCTTTTTATTTGAAATATTGACTTTTTATTGACTAGCTTCCCTTATTTAACATTTGATCCAACAGCAAATGTTAGTCAACAGATTTAAATGACCAGGTCAAACAACTTCATAGGCTGACTCCAAGCAGAGCATTCTTGTTTGCTTGTCTTGGTGACAACTTACCATAGAATGGCTTGAGTTGGAAGGAACCTTAAAGATCATTGGGTTCCAAGCCCCATGCCATGGGCAGGGACACCTTCACCAGACCAGGTCACTCAAAGCCGCGTCCAACCTGGCCTTGAACGCTTTCCGGGATAGGGCATCTGCAACTTCTCTGGGAAACCTGTTCCAGTGCCTCATCACCCTCACAGTGAGGAATTTCTTCCTTATATCTAATTGAAACCTACCCTCTTCCAGTTTAAAGACATTACTCCTTGTCCTATCACTACATGTCCTTGTCAAAAGCCCCTCTCCAGCTTTCCTATACCCTTGAGGTACTGGAAGGCCGCTATCAGGTCTCTCCAGAGCCTTTTCTTCTCCAGGCTGAACAGCCCCAACCCTCTCAGCCTGTCCTCACAGGAGAGGTGCTCCAGCCCTCTGATCATCTTTGTGGCCTCCTCTGGACTCACTCCAACTGGTCCATGGCCTTCTTATGTTGGGGGCTCCAGAGCTGGATGCAGTACTCCAGGTGGGGTCTCACCAGAGCAGAGTAGAGGGGCAGAATCACCTCCCTCGACCTGCTGGCCATGCTTCTTCTGAGGCAGCCCAGGATGCAGTTGGCTTTCTGGGCTACAAATGCACATTGCCAGCTCATGTTGAGCTGCTTGTCCACCAACACGCCCAAATCCTTCTCCTCAAGGCTGCTTTCAAACCATTCTCTGCCCAGCCTATATTTGTGCTTCAAAAGGTTTGCAGTGGCCCACCTCTCCAGCCTGTCAAGGTCGTCTGGATTGCATCCCTTCCCTCCAGCGTGTCAACTGCACCACACAGCTTGCTATCTCTGCAAACTTGCAGAGGGTGCACTCAATCCCACTGCCCATGTCACTGACAAATATGTTGAACAGGGCCGAGCCCATCATGGACCCCTGAGGAATGCCACTCATCACCGGTGTTCACTTGGACATCAACCCTTTGACTGTGACTCTTTGAGTGTGGCCAATTCCTTATCCACTGAGTGGTCTGTTCTTCAAACCTATGTCTCTCCAGTTTAGAGACAAGGATGTCGTGCAGGACAGTGTCAAATGTTTTGCACAAGTCCAGGTAGATGACATCAGTTGCTCCTCCCTTATCCACCAGTGCTGTAACCCCATCATAGAAGACTACCAGATTTGTCAGGCACAATTTGCCTTTAGTGAAGCCATGTTGGCCATCACCAATTACCTCCTTATTTTCCATGTGCCTTATCATAGTTTCCAGGAGGAAACTATGTTCTTGAAATTTTTTCTTGAAAAGGAAAATTTCAAGTTTGATTTATTTTGAGACAAAACATTTTCCAAAGTTCATCTCCAAAACCTGAAAAATTCATTGTTTATGAAGTTTTAGGCTCTAGATGGAAAACCAACATTATTTTACCTTGGCTAAAGCAAATTTATTGGAAGTGCAATTTAAAAATAGATGCATTTATTTTATAATTAACCCTAGGTAATTTTTACATTTCAAACTAATATATAGTGATACTTTGATGATGACATGCAGTTTCGTTTAAGGTTACTCTAATGCCTGTGTTTAAATTGAACCCATGTATTTTTTTTAGACTCTAATGCTAATTGATGAGTTTGCCAACCAATGACCTTTATGACTTGAAGCTTTCCAGAACTGACTTAATTAAAGATGAGATGGAATCAAAGTGATTTTTTAAGAAGTCTGGTTTATTGTTCCCTATTAAAATTCTTCTGAATTACTCAGCTGTCAGAGATGGAATTGAATTTATCATTAAGTTATTCACTTAGATAATTAAATGAACCTGCAGCTTTAGTTGAAATGAAAGTGGAAAAAAAGGCAGCGGGGTGCTACATGTGACAAATTCACTTCCTGGCAGACTTCTTGGGATTATTTAATTGTCCATGCACAGTCTGAGGAGGGTCCATTGAGTTTCTGCTTTTGATATTTCAAATCTATAATAGAGTCTGCAAATACGAGAACTCCCAGCAGTGTTCAGACAGCTCTTCTTCTCTTTGTGTTGAGCCTGGAGGGGATTACAAGTAGGGATTACAAGATGTAGCCCTAATGCATCAGTTATTCCAAGTGCACCCTAAAACACTCTTTCCTGCCCTCACCGTCATGTTGCAAACTAATGGCAGAAAAATAAAAGAATGGCTGGAAAGAACAACACTGCGTGATACAGAGTCTTATACACGGATGCCTGCCTTGCTGTGCGCCAAGGACAATTTTGACGAGGCTACTTATTCAGTTTCTGTGCCTCGGAGTCACTCTGCTGGATGAGGGCTTTCTGTAGAGTGGGTTTGATCAACATTTTGGTTGAATGAAGCCATATGCTATTCATAATTATTTTCACAATACCTGCTGGATTAATTTTAAAATAAATATTCTGAAATGTGAGGAAAACCTTACTATAGAAAACCCTGATTAATGGGAGAAAGAGAAGCTTGCAATGGTAAGACTGGAACTAGGGATGTTTTTGTCCATGAGTGATGTAACAAATTCTGTAAGAAGATGGAGATGGTAAAAAAGGTGGATGTAGGAGGAAGCATTATGGTGAAAGCATTTGTCAAACCCCCTCTGTGCTTCCTCATCCTATAAGACTGCTTTGACTTGCCCTGTGTGGAGACCAAGGGAAAGCATCATCTGGGACGAAATGAAGATGACGAGGAGGCTGAAGCAGGCCAAAGGCTGCCGATGAGAAGCCCCATGCAAGTTTTGTCTTGGTGAGTTAAATCAGTGCAATGCTTTTGGAGAAGCTAGGTTCAGTTTTTCAGAGGAACCATAAGGCCATGCTTGCCCCACAGCAGAGTGATGTTTGAACCTGCAGGTAAATGTCAACTTTTTCTGTTTTCCCCCTTTTCTGCAGGAAGAATGTTGCTTCATGCTGGTCTGTTCTGGGAATTGACTGCTTCCCTGTGTGCGCTGGCTCAGCTCTGCTCATTGATGTCTCCTGGCAGTGGGCAGGAGACCGGTCCCAGAGAGGATGCAGCAGCCTGCAGAGATTGCTGTTGCCCTTGAACCTTGACACAGGCTGTGATGCTTTTCTTCCCAGCATCAGAAAACATGCAGTTCTTCAAAGCCATTTCCACAGTGGCAGCTGTCTGGGGCTGGGAACCCATTCCCATTTGTGTGAAGGTGGCCAGTTTTCTGCAGAGTTTTTATGTAATCTGCATTCTGGTGACTCTAAAAACAGCCTGATCAGGGTGGGGAAAGGGCAAATCCCCAAGTTGTGTCTACACTGTGCACACAACTGTGAAAACACCTCCTATTTCAGGGGTTAAATTTATCTTCTGGCTGGAGGTGAGGGTGTTGGAGGTAGGGGAGAGGAGAGTCTGTGGGTACAGTACGCTGAGCTGTGCAGAACGTGACTACCAAGAGAAAGCATTCTCTTTCAGTCACTGTGAAACCTCCACCATTTTGGCTTTCACATGTGGCTGCAAATTAGATACCATGTAATAAATCCTGATCTGTTTATCATAGAGCAATTTCCAAACTAGGTAATCTTAATTTTAATTAACAGGTCTCGTGAAAACTGAAGCTTGTAAATTCAGTGCTCTCTTGGGGCTCAAGTGATTGAATGCAGTACTAATTTCAAACTTCAGTAGCTCTTCTATTGCACCTGCAACGCTCAGATATTGCTTTTCCTGGCTGACTGTGATATTAATCTGCCAGTGAGTACTGTCTGTACCAATGCTGTGTAAAAAAAGCAATGTTATATCGCTGGCTGTAGCATTCAACAGACCTCTCCCATCACTGAAAGGTTTAATAGTCTTGCTGAAACATTTCCTAGCTACTTCTCCAAGTCTGGATTTTTCCAAGCCCAAAAACTAGTCTCTGGATTTCTCCGAGGATTCCTACTACTTCCTCCCACAAAAATGTCTTAGTTCTTAATTATATGAAGGTGAAAATAGATATTCTTTTGCACACTGTTTGCTGCCACAAACTTCATTTCTAGGAGTCCCCATAACTGCTGGATCAAGCAAGACTGATGCAACTTCAGAAAGAAAAGTGTACTTCAACCTCCTGTGCTCTCTTCTCTGAATATAGAGGAAACTGTTATTCAAGGTATTCAAGGTGAATTAATTTTTCACAGTCGCATGTCAGATGTGGTTGATGTTCTTTTTCTAAAGAGTGGACAACCCCTGTAGGACAACAGTGCATTCCTAACCAAGAGGCAACATAGTTTTGTGAGTCTCATCGTATTATTCCTTGAAGATACAAGTAGAAGAAAAATGCAAAGATGGAAATACATAATTCTAGATGTGACTTCCACACGTATGCTCCCTGATTATGAACAAACCTGGGTAATTTCTTCCTTGGCTCTTGGACACCAGGAATGACGCATGCTCATATATCCATCATGCATCCTCATGAACGCATTGTGAAGCCCTCTGGCAGTCACCCCTTGTGACTTGCTTGGTGGAGGAAGGTAGCTATGCATTTCTGATAGTGGTGGATATGGTTGAAAGAGAAAAATAAGTCTTTAATCTCATAAGCATACTGTGGTCTGCATTTAATTTAGGTGTAATTTTTATTACAAAAAAATGCATGTTTACTAACATTTTACTAACATTACTGGTTGAAAAACTGGTCTATCCAGTTCAGACCCTCCAGGGACGTTGATCAAAGGCAGGTAGGAGAGCAGCATGCCTACGAGTGGCAGTCTTCCTCAGAAATCCCAGCCTATACACTGAACTCTTTTATTACCTATACATAGTGGTATATGATTATTGATGATATCTTAATTAATTTCCCAGTATTATTATGATTTTTTTACCCTTAAATATTTTATTCAATGGTTTTACTGTGAACCAAGGAAATAAATTTGTGGGAAGAGTTTTGCTGCAGTGTAAGGTCTGGAATCAGCATAGGAATAGAAGAGTTTCAATAAATAACAGCAAAGGAAATAAATTAATAAAGAGCATGGGTGTTTATGAAGAGTTAATGGAAAGCAACTGAAGGGAAAAGAGAAAAATGCTGATGGATCTTTTCTTCTTTTCTTATAGCTTGCACTAGAAAAGAGCAATGCATATCTGTACCTAGACAGCAGATGTCAGGCTGCAGTGGTTTTGAAAGATGTTTTGGTGGTTACAGCATTTGTGTTCATTTTTAACTCTTCTTCTCAGGAAAGGCAATTTGAATCGGGACTTAAACCTGCCTGTGTCTGTTCCTCTGTCACCGCCCTGCCCGCTGGCTCTCATCTAAACGGGGAAAGTGCAGCAGTTTGTGACATGAGCCAGAGATGTCCAGCTCTGCCGATCCAGCCAGGCATGTCCCATCTCTTGGAGGGCTCTGCCCAGTTCCCCTCATGTGCAATGAGACCGGCGTTTCCTGGAGACATTGGGTCCACATCCATCCTGACGGACAGGATGGACTTCTAAATTTGCATTGTTAGTGAAGTGATTTTTAAAAATAAGTATTTCTAAATAACAACAAATCACTCATTTGAATTAATTTCAGCCTCACCCAAAGGGTTTGCAGATCTTAATGGCTTATTTACCAAACTTGAGTCAAACAAACTAAAACCCAGAAAATTATCATTTCCATGACTGGAAATGCATTTTGTGAGTGCCATGCACCTCTCTGTGCCCTTGAAAAATGGAAAGCGTTGTATTTATTTGCATAGCCACATACTTCCACAGCCAGCTCTCTGCTCCTTAGCATTCAGAAGCTAGCAGGTACTGGGCATTACTAGGCAAAAAGTGTCCTGTTGGCTGTAAAGGAATGTGATTCATTCCTGGGAGGAAAATGATAGTAATGCAACATAATATAATGGCTCCCTTTGGTTATATCACAAAAAATTAATCAAATTACAGCCACCATTTGTGTACAAAATGTACATAACAAAATAGAATGCAAATAGGAGAATGGTTTGTTGCCTAATTGAGGGAAAATGCGTGTCTCCATCAGCTTCCCTTTGCTCTAAAAATAGTGTGTGCTGGTATATAATCTGCTGTGGTGTGCACGTGCCCCATGGGAACATCACGCTGATAAGGAAAAAGCAGTCTTAGGAGTGTTTTCGAACGGCTGGAATGTTATAGGACTCAGAGACGCTCAAGTAAAGTGCTATGGGAGTGGTGAAATCACAGTTCCTTCACTTGTGTTATTCCAAGTGCTGAATTTCTCCAGTGAAATCACTGAAGGAGAACCCCAGGTCTTCAGCTTTGTGCTCAGTGTACGTCCTTCAGGCTGATTTACTCATGGAGACCCTGAGAAATTATGAAATTCCACTGAACTCTGGTGATGGCAAGCAAAGACGTGCCAGGCTACGGCCTGAGAGGTGGGAGGGATGTGCTTATCCCCAGCCCCCTCCAGCTGTGGTGCCGGCTGAGAACATTGCTGTCCCCAGCCACTTTGTGTGTGTCCGCCGTGTCACCTCTCCTGGGGTAGCTCTCCCGTGTTGGCTGAACCAGCTCATAAGGGAGCACCAGCTAGGCTATCCCAGCTTGTTAGAGGTTGCAGTGACCAGCTCAGGGGTGCCTGATGGGGCAGAGAGAAGCATCTGGGGCCTGGAGGGGAAGAGTGAGTGTCATCACCATGCTGAGGCTGGGCCAGGCCCAAATTCAAGGAGCAGCCTGGGGACAGAGCTGAATGCTGCACCATTGCTCCTTCCCCACTCAGTAGCAAAGAAAAGCCCAACTATTATGATTATCACTCTTCTTAGCAAGAGTTGTTGTTCATCTCTGCTGCTATCATCTGAGAAGCTCTCAGAGTGTTGATTACTTCCCTTGAGAGTGCTCTTGGCCTGCTGACCCATGGCAACATGTGTCATGCCTACGACCTGTTAGGTACACATAAGCATCCAAAAGACAATTAAACTGCTCTGTTTGATAAAAAAGAAGGCATCTGAAAAGATTCTGGTCCTCTCTGCATGCTCCAAAAAAGACAAGGATCACTGCTCACATATAGTCAGTGATGCGTGTAGTATTTATTCGGATAAGTACCTCTGCTTTTTGAAGGCAGAAATGGCAATGTTAGCTGCTGCCAATCGCTTAGGAAGATGACATGTTTAACAACGGATAAGGTTTGTCCTCTGTTTTTATCTGTGGCAGAGTGACTTCTAATTTTTTAAATAGAATTTTGTGAATATTATGGGAGTTCTCCAGGTCCTACAAACAGCGATGTACATTGTAAAAGGCTGTGATCCAGCTAGTGGAGATGAGTGCAGTAGGGGTGTGATCTACTGTGTAGAAAAATGTAGGCGTGTAGGCTCGAACTATTATACTCTGTGCACAACCATGTTGCTTCACGGAACAGGCTGGAAACTGGATTTTTCTCTTTAATGGTTAACTCACACTTTTGATGAAATGTGACAGTTTGTAGCAGAATGAAATTCTGAAAACAATTTTCGAACTAACAAAAACATTTTGATAAAACTGGAAAGTTTAATTGATTTTTAATGCTAGAAACCTTCTTGGAAATTTCTGGATGAAAAAATCTTTCAGGAGGAAAAATAAAAGTTTTCTGAAGGAGGAAAAAGGGTTCATGGGATTGTGCCATCTTTTGTGTTAGCAAATTGAATCAGCTATAAAATTCCATTTTTGGGAATGAACTATGGATGTTTGGATATGAAACATAGACCAGAGCAATGTCTAAGCTATGCTACCAGTCTATCATTTTATAGAGGAAAGCATTTGTATTTTTCGTGAGATTGGAGTGAGGTCCCAACTGTATCTTGTTTGACTTGCTCCTGTCAGGAGGAATAGAGCTTTTAATTAAAATGACAATTTCAGACTAGTCAGATTTCTGTTAGCATATTTAAGGAGTGCTTTGGGGAGCTATAAACATGACAGGGCTTGTATTACTGATGCGATTTAACAGAAAAATACCTAACTTTCTAAGAGGTTCCTTTAGATGTTTCAGTGTGCTTCTTGGAGTATCTAATAACTCTAGCACATCCCATTTGCTGCAGGACCAAAAAACCTGCTTTGTTCTGATATTTGTACAGCCCTTTGTATCCTGCATATTTAAACATCAATGTTAATGCTTTCAAAATAAGTGATTGTTCATTATCCTCTCTTAATTCTGGTCTCCCTTACTCTCCCCACTTCAGTTTATGCCCTTCGGTGCTCCCCAAACCTCAGCAAACCCTGATCTTTCTGAGCCAAAGTGGAAAATGAATTCCAGAGTGGAAAGAGACCCTTGGCAGGGCATCCTCACGGGACAAACCTGCGCCACCTGGCCAGCCAACACCCCAGTGTCCCCACTCCAGGGCGTTGCTGAGTATTACTGGTGTAATGGAAGACGCGAATCCACACCCACGTCTACCACCTGCGAGGTGAGGCATGGATGCAGGAGAGGGCTCTGTGGCAAGGGGGCTCAACCTAGGTCTAGGACTTGAACTGGATCTAGGCTTGCAACAGAGAAAATGAGGATCTGGGAAATGAAAGAGAAGACGCTCTGCTTCTAATAGCTTGCTTGGTCACATCTTTGAGCCAACAGGGTTTAAGTACGATCTGGCTCTGGCCATGTTTCTTTCTGTGACTGAAGACAACCATTGCACAGACCCAGGAGCAGAGCTGGCCCTGGGCTTGTTCCCTGGGGATTCAATTGCCTGGAGACTTGAGCTTTCTCCAGCACTGTTTCCTTGGTGTTCCTTTGTTTGGGTGTCTTCAAATGAACACAAAAAGGCATACTTAAGCTCTTGAAATTGGACTTTATTCTTGCTTTTGCAATGTAAATTAGATTAATCTGTTTACAAGCCCAAAATTGCTCTTTTAGTTCATACTATAACTGAGAACAGACTATCTCCACGTTTATTACAGGGGAGGTGCAATTAACCTATTTATCTGGCAGAACAGCTAAGTTACTGTGTCAACACATTGTCAGGGTCCTAATATTTTTTTTTTTGTTATTAGGAACACTGAAGAACAGCTTTCAGCTGAACTTTCAAATATGGATCCAGCGTGCTTATATAATTACCATCATGGTTTAGAACTGGATTATGTCCAATATAATCTGAAAAACTAATACTGATTTCTATTTAGAGAGACCTATTATTTAGTATTTCCATTATAGAGGTGTTGAAGGAATACTGAAAGCTAAAATATTTTTACAGAGAAATAGCAACAAGAAAAGTTTTTTTTAGAGTTCTGCAGAGGATTGTGGTTGTTATGGTTACTAGATTACCTATATTGCTGCCCCATCTGAATTCATTCAGAGCTTCATCCCCACTGCAGGATATGGAGTTCCGTCCTACAAGATGCACCTTGGCAAACCGGTCCACCCATTTGTCAACATTCTGAGATAAAAAGGGCCCACAATGATCTTTTTTTTGGTCACAGTTTCTTCAGGCTCCCTAGCTGCACCTATGGGCTCCAGCTGTGTTACTGTTAAGGCAGTTGATTGAAATGACGTAGAAATGTTACTTCTCAGAACAGAGCACTGTTTCTTAATAAATCCAAGAGCAGAATACGAAGGGTAAAGGTATAAACTACAAATCCCACACAAATATTCCCTAAGGACAATATTTTCTCATTTTCTGTGAAGAAATTTAGTGCATTTCTGACCTCCACTCCTATTAGCACAGTTAAATGGGAGCCTTAGAAACAAATGTACTTGAGCAGGAAAGAACCCCAGAGAAGCATTATTTCGGCAAATGGATGGTTTTAGCTTCAGTTGGGACTAAAAGCAGCTGGCTGCACAAGAACAGCCTGCAGAAAAGCCGCGTGGACAACAGGAGAGCTTGAATTGTAATGTAAGTCTTGAAAACAGTGAGGAATTTAAGCAGAGAAATGCATACAGGACTTCTATTGCTATCTCTTTTCTCTCATTTACCTAACTTATCAAAATCCTCCTCCTCCTCTCTGCAGGACTGATCTGTCAGAAGAATCAATGTCCTTTGATCTCTTGAAAGGAAGCCTTGTTAATACAGCTCTGATGTGCAAAGATGGATTGGATTCCTCTACCCACATGTATATGTATATGTTTTCTTTTTATCTGGGGTATTTTACCTTCAGAGCATTGTTTCTCATCTCCAGTGATTGCTTTGCCTGGGGTGATTTAACCCCGCCCCTGACACGCAGTGTTTCCGTGGATTCACTGCTGCACAAGTATTGAACGCTCCAGACGTGACTCTGCCACCTTGAATCCCTGCACCCAAAACTTGCTGGCTGTGTGAGTCCCTTTGTAACCTCCTGTAGGTGTTAAATGAAGTCTTTACTCATTCAGCATAAAAATACGGACATCATAGCACTTGTGATAGCTGTCCTCTGTTTTGGATCAGCCGCCCGTTTGCGTTTCTGCCTATACCCACACCCCTGTACTGAAAGTTGCTGGTAGGAAACAAGGGCTGGTGACATTCGCTGAGGGACAACTGAGGCTATAACATCATAGGAGGTGCAACAAGTGGCCGGAGGAATTAACTGTTTGTGTCAAAAGAACCTGTTGCAAATCAGGTAGCAATCAAACTTTGTCATTTGGTCATCTGTTTTGGCTTTCAGAGGATTCTGAGTCTCTTCTAGGCTGACACAAATATTTATTATAAAGAACAGGTATTGTGAGAGGCCCAGTTCAAAGGCTTCCTCCTAATGTGCACGCTGGAGTTATTTACTCACAAACAGAAAGCTGCGACGCTGGGATGCTGCTCTGCAGGTTGATAAGATCCATAGTGTGAGGGAATCTGAGAAACAGCAGTGTTCAGATAAAACAACAAGCAAAGTGAAGTCACCAACCAGGAGTCCGTGTTCAGAAACACAAGTGAATCACAAATGATGCCAGTGCTTCAGCTCCTAGTTTAAGCATCATCTTCAGAAGCACAGGTGCTCTCTGGCCATGAAATCATTAGAAAATGATAGCTTGATAGCTTGTACCTGGAGAGGTGCAGCCCCTGCCGACCACAGGCTCTTTGCTGCTGCAGAAGTCATATTGGTAATTTTTTTTGTAATCTATCTTCTTTGGACAATGGGATTAGGAAGATAGAAAATGAACAAATTAGACAAAGGATGCATTGAAGATGGCAGAGACTTTGCTTTTTCAAGTTTTATTCTTTTTTTTTTTCATTACTTGCCCTTCTGGATATGGTGATGGCTCCATTGCCAAATGGAAACTGAGGGGTGGAAACACAACAAGGAGATGTAAGGGTGAACCTTGCAAGGAATGATGCACCTCTGTGGCGCATAGTGAAGCACGTGGGCGTTCAGCATGGCTCAAATCAGGCCATAGTGTCCCAAACAAACATGTAGACTCATGAAGCCCAAGTTTGTGTTCCAAGAGGGGTGTAAAGTACAGAAATGACACTGCAAATATTAATGAAATGATCTGGCTGTGTCACTCCATTATAAATAAAGTTCAATGTCATTGGGACATTGCTATGGAAACACTAAGTCATTACAGCTGTTTATCTGTGATTATTGCTGTGTATAAAACACTGAAGATAGATGTGTTTCAATTATTTTTAATGTTTCTGCAATGTAAAAGTTTCAAATTGTGTATAAAAGTTCATGTCTAGGACATGTTTTTGTGTATTGTATTAACTCTAAGAATCTACTTAAGTCTTAGTGATTTCTCTTGTTGATTTAATTTCCGAACTCCGAACTGTATTATATAATAGATCAGAATGATGCCCGTAAATAATCTCTGTAAACAGTGCTCCTCAGCTATATCCAGTGCTGTAGGAACTTGATTACCTGAGTTTCTGACATTCAGTTGGGCAACAAACAAGCTCCAAATCCTGTATCAGATAGGTGAAGACTGGTAAGTGTGATTTAAAAGTAGAAATAGGTAAATTACCCTGCTAGTTCAAATGAAATAAGAAGAATACTAGTGAACATTGGCTGATATTTCAAACAGCTCCACCACCAAAACTGTAGTTCTACCAGCTATACTCTGTGAATAGGGCAATTAATTACAAAATAAAAGCTGCTACAAGCTCATGTCATCAGGGATCAGACTTTATCCAAGTCAAACTTGAATGAGAGAGCCAGATGTATACATCATTGTTTGACCGCAGCATGGAATCCCTAAGGAGGGAAAATGCTAAATGATGCACTTTCCATGAAAGCATGTTAAGGAAAAGATTTGGGAATCCATTGCAAAACAACTCTAAAGTGAAACTCTTGAAGCTGGTATTAGAAAAGGTTTTTGTTGAGTAAGTCCTTTCCCTCCCTCCTAGAATGGTATTTTGGAAAGAGCTGCTTTCTGTATCAAGGTACTTCTCCCACTCTGGATGGTTTCTAATGCTCCTTTGTAGTGGCTATGCTTGTGCTGGTTTTGCTAATGACCATCTGTATTTCCATTCCAAAGGCTGTGATAACCTAGCTATGAAATATCACCGCAAACTGCTGCAGATGTCAACTTAGAAATACGTTCCCAGTATACAGAAAGAGAGTTCTGCCTGTAGGTATTATGGCTGCATACATAAACTGAAGGGCAAACTTACTTTCTTGTTTTATTTGGATCGTGGGTTGCTGGGCTTTGACACGAGTTACTCCCTTGAGTGTGTATCAGTAGAGTTGACTCTGAACTTCCACATGGCTGGTGCTGCACCAAGCACGCAATTTCTTGGACTTGTGCTATCTTCTTCAATGCAAGGCAAACTCCTGGCATAAGCAAAGGCTAATCCCTTCCCTTCTGAACTGCAGGAGTATGTGGTTGGCTCAACTATGGAGATTACAATTGATTTTGGAAAGAGTTATTTATGGCCTTGGTATTCTGAGGCTGCATAGTCTGTAGCGAGCTGTCAGACAATGCGAGAGGCTAGACTTAGTTCAGGCAAACCCGAAGCCGATAAACTCTAATCTCAAGGAGGATTATTTCACAGATTTATGGCATTCCATTGGCAGCCTTGATCGTTCAGATTGACTGAGCTACCTGATTCGCAAGCACAGTTTTAACGTCTCTGGCAGCAGACGCACAGGTTAACAGTCTGTGTGACACACTTGTTCCAAGGTGTGCTGGTGAGACAACTGAAAAAAACCAAGTGTTTCTTGTATATGATATGAAATTGTAAAACTTTTTGGTTTGCTGCTTGTTAAGATGCCTCAGTGTTTAACCAATCCAAGAGGCACAGTCAGTTGCAATTCCTGCTCTCAAAGTGGTACTCACACTCATGGGCAGCACTGTTAGATCACTCGGTTTCACTTTGGTGTGGAAAGACCCTTGTAACATAGGCACCTGGTCTCGGAGCTTGAACCCTGTGCATTCATCATGGGTTTGTGCCAGTAGAAGCAACAGACCCCTGAGCTTTCTGCAAAGTGTTCCAAATCCAACCATTCCAGGCTTAATCAAAACAAGGAAATGGATTTCTTTTCTTGCTCAAGTTCTCTTCCTGTTTTGCAGGATTTTTTGGCTGAAAGTCACAGTGCTCCACGAAGTCAAAGATCACCCATCATCTACGTGACTTCTCCTCAGACTCCAGGAGTCCTCTCTGCTCTCAGCTTCTTTTTTCCTCTGCTGCTGAAACAGCAAAAAGAGCAAAAGAACTTCTGCCTTCTCTGAATGTCTGTTTTTCTCTGGAAATGCCTCCCAAGAGCCAATGCTTCTGCACTTTTAAACAACTATTTTTATTCTATGGGGGAGAGGAAGGGTGAGAGTTTACTCCTGTGGAAGAGAAGTTAGAGAAAACAGAATTTTACATGAGCAGCACATAGTTGTTGTTCCAGGCAGGACTCGTTGAGCTGCTGGCATTCCTTAAAGCTGATCTAGACACGGATTCCTGAGTCTCAGCCTTTCTTTAAAGTACCCAGCAGTTGCTTTCCAAAGCAGGGTATCTTGCAGTGTGTCTAAAGTAAGGCAAGAGAGAAAGCCCTAAGGTTCTTGCTTCACATGTATGATGAAAAAATTGTGGAAGGGGAAATATAGCAGGAGACGCAGCTCCTGGTGTGTTCTGCTGTGGCTCACAGCAGCCTGATCTCCAGAGACACAAGTCACCTTCAGTTACTAGGACTGTCGTTTTTATTGCTTCAGCTCAAAAGTAACTGCTTTGCTGCTTTTTAATTTTAATTTTTTTTTTAATGATTAGGGATAATATAGGTGAGGTAATTTTGCTGGGATTACTGTATTCTTATAGGTTTTCCTGTTTCTCCAGGTCTGGTTGCAGCACAGGGATCCCCTTCCGTGGGTCGCGGGTTGTTCCAGGTCTGGCTGCTGCTGTGTCTGACCGGAGACTGGAGGTACAAAGGATCCGAGGTTCAATTCCCATAAAGCACCGAAGTAACATTTTATGAGCAAGCTATTTCAGTCCTCCCCTGAAATCATTGTTCAAAAGAAGCCTACCATCCACAGAACATTTTGATGAGACATTATTTTACTTCAGGTTTCAGGGAAAAGAGAAGACATTTCCACTTCTACAATTCCAGTTGGCTTTGAAATGCAGCCAAGGACAGTAAAGCCAGCAAAAATCCTCTAGCTGCTCAGAGGTATAGAGATCATTTTTGCCTGTCTTTTCTCTCTTTTTGGTAATAACTTTACTTATTTTTATGTATCCAGACACTTACAAGTGGCTGTTTACAGAACTATTGCATAAAGAGATGAAGGCAAGGGAAATAAAGAGCTTTGGTGTTGAGAATTTTGTGCAACATAGGAATAAGCTCATGTGTATGTGGGGTGTCCTTTGTCTCTAAACTTCAGAATTTGTTAAATATTTGACACTGTATCCTCTAAGACTTGCAGTTTGCCATCTGTCATTTATGCCAGATCGTTGTTCGTTTTTTTATATGATTATTAGTTGTTACAAAACTAAGCCACAGTAGCTGCAGATTTAAGAAGTGTGGGTTAGAATGTACATCTGTTTTATGTAGAGTGGTAGAAGTTTGCAGGAGTCACTTGTTTTCAGCTCTGAATTTTGGTAGAAAAAGGTAATACTGGTTTTCTTTAAAAGTACTTTGAACTTTTCGCTTCATTAATGAATCTTCCCTGTTTAATATTTCAGGTTTTTTTAATGACAGCTGTATTTGTGATTCCTCCTTATGATTATTATTATTTTTTTTTTTAAATAACATTACAAGGTTAGTTTTCCTGTTTCTTTCCAACTGATAGTATGAAAACGCACCTCTCCTTGGTGAATTAGCAAGTTCCATTGGGTAAAACCTGGCAAGCGCTGACACTCTGGACTGGTTTCTGGCGAGTGGACAGTTATCAGAATGACAAGAAAGTGAACAGCATGTCTGTTTCTGGAGCTGCTGAATATGAAAGAGCTGAGAATCATTTGGGTCAACAGTAATTGGATAATCACACCTGGTCTGGCAACCTAGAAGGTAGGTGTCTGATCTTAGCTGGTGGCCCAACATCCCGTTATGGGAAGTGAGATGGAGAGAGAAAACACCGCCATAAAGGGTGTCTACATTTATTGCAGCTGGAAATGAACCGCTAGCTCTCTTCCATTGATTGTAGGACACCTTGATAACTTACTGAGATTGGGTAGCTACAGCTAAAGAGAATGAATCCAATTCTCTCTGTGTTGAGACGTATTTGACTCAGCCATCCTAGAACTTAAGTGAAATCCTGTGAATGAAAGGTGATAATACACTGCTCTCCATTAGTGTCCAGTGATGTAGAATTTAAAGGCAGAAGGGACAATTTTATCCTACTGCATGCCATGGGCTACTAAATTTCTGGAGCATTTGCTATTCTGGACCCAATATTCTCGTCTCAACTTAAGTACAATTTGTGTTTTGGGCTGAGGTGCGTGTTTCAGGAACAAATCAAAGCTTGCTAAGATAATTGGAAGGAATGGAGACCGATGCACATTTTGGAAAGAGTACAGTCCTGACCATTTTGCATCTTTTTGTTTTCCTTTCATTTGAGTTTGTCTGTCATCAGTTTACTGCTTTAGACCATTTCACTGCTTGAAAAAGGAACCTTCAGCATACATTTCATACTCATTAAATAATTTGTTGCCTTTTTTTTTGTTTTTTGTTTGTTTTAAATTTCAATTAGCTCTCTTTCCAGCTGGTTCTGATTGCTTTGCTACTGGCCTTATCCAAACAATGGCTGATACTTATTTCTGCTCTTTTATACTTCCAGGTACTCATGGAAGGGCTGACTCTAAATGCTTCCATGTAATGATTTACCTGTAGATAACATATGGCAGATTATTCTAGTTGTTAATGTCAATTAGGTCTTGATTCAGTTGTCTAAATAAAGGGCTCTGACACCTTTTTAACTTGGCCCCTGGCTGTGGCTTCAAGAGGGTGTTGGTCTTCTGTAGGACCTGCATCCTATCTGCTAGCCCCACCTCAACATCTTAAATACTACGAAATGTCTCAAATGTGCTAGTTGCCTATGTTTAGAGACCTGAATTGATCCCTTACTATCATATAGCACTAGCTTTTTAATCGTTATATAGCCCTTAGGTATGAACACAGTGATGGCATTTGCCTGTTCTGAGACGTGACCATCTGCCATTCGGTGAGGCAGGAAATGATTATGTGCAAAGAAAAGGAGATTCACTTACATCACCTCATTCTGGCCTTCTGTTAGGAAGTTATCTGCAGTCTTTAGAAATGAACAATTTTCTTCTAGTACCCGAGACTTCTGATGTAGAAGTAGAAAATTCTCTTTTACCAGACAGGCAACTTCACTTTGCACATATTTGGAAAATGTGCTGAAGAATAACACTTCCTGCTCTGCAGTTTAATTCAGTGGGCAGTAACAACACCACACCAGGGCTATTCTGGGTGTTCCTCATGGCCTAGTAAAAGAAAAAAAAATATAAAACATTGTGCAGATGGAGGCAGGAAGGACTTTTGGCCACACTGCTACCTACCTGTGGGAGAAGAGTATGCTCTACATCAGCTTCCTTCCCTAAGGCCATCTGTGGCCATCTGCTCTGTGTCCCCACAATAGCTTATTCAGGGTTTAGGAGGACAGGAGAGAAAAGGGTCCAGATCTTGGCTGTTTGGTCTTCACTTTCTCAGAGGAGCAAAGGCAATGTACATGGCTTGCTTGCAGCACCCCCAGGCACACAGTGTCTTGGGTAGCTGAAACTATGAAGGCTCGGGGTCGCCTTCTGTCATATGGTGTCATTGTTTAACCCCAGTCAGCAATTGAGTACCATGCAGACACTCACTCACCCTCACAGCCCCCCCCCTCCCCCCAAGGAGGGTCAGGTAGCGAATTGGGAAGAAAGGAAAACTCATGGGTTGCGATGAGGGCAGTTTACTAGGATAGGAAAACTCATGGGTTGCGATGAGGGCAGTTTACTAGGATAGGAAAGGAAGACATAATTATATACACATAAAAATAAGAACATATAGATATAATGAAATATACAAAATGAATGATGCACAATTTCTCACCACCTGACAACCCGATGACCTATACAGCCCATCCTGAGCAGCAATCATGGAACAATCCTGCGCAGTAAGTGAAAGAGCGAGAGCATGCTGCCCACCATCCAACCCCCTCTCATATACTGAGCATGCTGTCTATGGTGTGGCATACTTCCTTTGGCCAGTTTGGGTCAACTGTCCTGGCTATACTGCTCCCAGCTTCTTGCACCTACATATTAGCAAAACTTGGGAAGCTGGAAAAAGTCCTAGATCTTTTCAGCAACAGCAAACATCAACATTCTTCACGTACCAAATCCCATACTAAATCTAAAATACAGCAGTTACTGGGAAGAAAATTAGCTCCATCCCAGCTGAAACAAGGATATATGGCCTAATACAGTCATGCAGACCAAGCCATGATTTATGATTAAAAAACCATTCCTTTTACGAGAACTGCAATGCAGAACGTGTTTATTGTTTCAGTTATGGCCTCATGAGATTTGGAAAAGGTGTTTATTGTTAGTGACATTTATAAGCCTGATACACCATGTCCTGAATGGAATAGATCTTCTGACATGAAGGCAAACATCAGATTTTTATTTCTTTTATTCTGACTGATTTGATTCCTCTGCTCAGTGAGAGTAAAGATGGTATAAAATACAGCTGGTGTGACTTGTTGTTTCTTGGGAGTGACTGTGAGTGTGCGGTGCATCTGAAGCAGAGGAGGCAATTGGCAGTCAAAATAATTTTCAGTGCCAAATTGATACTTCAGAGTAAACTCTAATGACTACTGAAAAAAAGCTGCTGTATGGATAAGCTTGGATTAATCACTTTTGTCTACATCTAGGAGCACGTCAAGTGAAACTAATATAAGCCCTGAATTAACTCCTTTGCCTTTAGGTCCTGGCCCCATCACAGCTTTTCAGCATTTCCTGCTCGAGGAAGGCATTTACGAAGAGGTGATGTCACAGTTCATGTTTGGCTTAGATTAATACAGCTTTACAGAAAGTTCTGTTGAATCTACCTGCAGAAGTTTCTGTGGAAGAAATACATTTGTCAAATGCTATGTAAATCTTGGTTAGAAAAATTGTAAGTTGTTCATCATGATACATAAGAAACATAGGTGGAAGAATTATTTTTTTATTGGACTTCAGTCTCCTAGAGGTTACAGATGTATGAAAAGACTGACCATGATAAACACATGTTGTATGAATAATTTAAGTCTGAAATCCTCTGGATACCATGCATGACAGGGAAAAATCCTGTTGATTAACATGAGCTATATTTCTCAATTTTTCAAATGCTTCAATGCGTGATCTATTCATTGATACATGACCACAGAAATATGAATGTGTGGAGCTCTGCCTCTCTGTTCATGTACTGTAGCCTTAGCCTCAGCAGTTGTGTACCTGGCCATTTTTGGGGCTGTTTTTTGAAGTATTTTCTACTTGGAGCTGCTGGCAGAAAATGAGTATTCCATGTAATCTCTGGAATTCTAAAACTATTTCTGTGCTTCTAATACTCACTAATCAAATATTAAAGTCTAATGGATATGATTTTCTTGTCCTTAACTTTTTTAATACATGCAAAATCAGGGTTTGGATACTGACATTTTAACAAATGCTGTACTTCAGAGATCTAATTTCTACTCTTCTGTGAATAAGACTAGAATCTTGGTCCTAATTTTTTTTTTTTTGCAATAATGTCCCCGACATTGAGGGTCTGATCTAACACCATTTGAAGTCAATGGAGAGGTTGTGATCCATTTCAGTGGGCTTTGAGGCAGAGCCATAAAGACTAGATGAAAAAACTGCTAGCATTTCAGGAAAGCAGCAGGTTATACAGATGAATTTGGCAGCATGTAATTAAGTATTGAAATTCAATATTGTGTTGCGCAGCATTTGGCTCTTCACATAAGAAAGCAGGGGTTTTGTTAATGTCTCTATACTCCATTGCAAGACACATTTTAAAAGTCATTGACATGAAATGGAAGAATGTCTTTCATTATGTTCAGAATTGACTGTGTTTGGGTTTTTATCCCCACCAGAGGACAATGGAAATAGGTGGAGTTAAATTACTATAACTTAAAAATATTCACTGGTACATTCCTCTCTCAATATGCACTCTTGTGGAAATTAGTTTTATGGTGCTGAGAAGATCAAGAGCAATTTTGTAGCAATGCTCCTGAAGTTTGAGATGGAAAATCCCTAACCTCCTCTGGTCACACAGTTCATCTCCAAATCAGTAGATGGTGCCCTATTGGAAATGGTAGTTGGACTCATAAAGTCACAATTGTTTGCACTAAAACTGCCCCATTCACTCTTACATCCAAAATCTAAGCGGTCCGTAGATTGACAGGATGTCTACTTGATAATCAGTCTAACAAGCACACAAAAACAACAGTAACCTCAAGTCCTTGACAAATTGTTGTGTAATGGATTTAGCAATAGGAATGGTTGAAGGGCAACACATGAGGGGAGCAGCAAGTTCGGTTTATGGTTTGCAGTTGCTCCAAAGTACAAAATCATAAAATACTTTGGAGATTGGCCTCCTGATCTGCTAAATCTCGGTTTAGTGACTCAGTCAGCAATGTTTTGAGGTTTATGTAGTATATAACAATCAATCTTTTCCCAAAAGTTTTTTTTTCCTTCCCTTTTAAATTTGTATTCTTACAGTTGTCTGAATTTCATTATAAAATGACTTCACTGTCATGATTCTTGTCTGCTGAAGACAGGATAATAAAAACATTTGCAACTTCCTACTTTTCATCCTCCTGAAAAGGAGGAAAAGTAGGAAAATGGTTGTGACTTTATATCTCCTTAGACATCTGCTTTTGTCTGTTAATTTTGTTCTTTAGGATAGACTGAGAACAATGCTTTTAATCTAATCTGTGGTCAAATATTGAATGAATCATAGTTGCCCTTTATTGATCACTTGTTTAATCACACAAAATAAATAGTAATCCTCCATCCTCAGAGTGAAATATTAATAAGTATGAGAGAAGAAAGCAGGATATAACCTGAAACCTTATTGCGATAGCAGCATCCTGCCAGTCCTGCAGACTGGCACGTCTCAGTCCTGTCTCTTGAGATCTGGCTCCAAAACTTACATTTTCACCTTTGAGCTTGTTTGCTCTGAGGCAAACTGCAGTGAACTCAAGAGATACGCTTTGGCATGACCCAAAACAAAGCCAAAAATGCATGTTGTCTTCAAATGATAGGTGACTTCTACCTGGGAGCAGAGTTTGGCTGGGACTAATACGGGGAGAGGCACTCTCTCTACACGTTTGCATTTCTGCGTCAGGTTCCCTCTGCATCAGGTCAGCTTCTGAACATTCAGGAGGAGGTTAAGTGCTGTACAGAGAGTGGTTGCAGACAAGTAAAGATTCTTCTTAGTATGTGTCTGACAGAATGCAGTAAACAAGGCATCTAATTAAAATCCTATTTGAACTTTGATCTCCTGTTCTCGCTCTCTTAGCAGCAATGAATTTTTTAGAGGATGTTCTTACCAATACTTTGCAGTATAATTAATGTTCTTACCTGCTATTTGTGCGTACCAGTATCACCTCTCACCTTTCATACAGCAGAGAATTACTGTCTGTCCTGAGAATTCACAAATCTGGAGTGGTTCACTGTGTACTGTATGAATCACAAGGGATGTCTTTACATTTGTCCTCAATGCAGTGCAATCTTTGTTTGGTCTGACCTTTTCCCTGTTATCTTGTACTTTCTTCAACTTTTTCAACCTCTTCATTAAACATGACAAATTGTGCAGCTTCTGAGAAAAGGCTATGAATATTGACAAATGCTTGAAAGAACAGATCTGTTTCAAAGAGGAACTGGCACGGGTTTATAGGCTCTGAGAGTAGCAGTGTTGTTGGATGCTGTTTGGCTATGATGTTGTTGGATGTTGGTTTAGATGGTTTAGATGTTATTGGTTTGGATGGTTTAGATGTTGTTGGTTGCTGGTTTTAGATGATGTTGATTTAGATGGTTTAGATGATGATGTTGGTTGAGATGATGTTGGTTTAGATGGTCTAGATGATGCTGGATGTTGTTGGTTGGCAGCATACATCTGATTCTCACTTTAGGCTATCATGTCAAATTCCCAAGTAGTGAAGTCTCATCACAAGGTAGTGGTTTGGAAAACATAATACAAGATTTTCTGTCATCAATGAGCAGGTGTTTCCTAATTTTGTTTGCTTTATGTTCTTTCCCATGCGAGATAATACACTGCTAGAAATTTGCGTCTGTGAACCACCTTAGAAGGACTCATGGAAGAAAACAGAAAAAATAAGGGTTAAGAAAAGAACAGGAAAAACCAGAGGGAAGCAAGTAAAACAAACGCAGGAGGTAAGTGCAAGAATCTTCCCTTCTGCCATGCTCCTGGTAACAACCTTACTGGTCACTGACCAGGAATGGGCTGAAATAACCCCAAGAGAAATACCACTCACAAAAGAAGACAGAGGGTTTTGGAAGCACTGGTTTGCCAAGGCTGTACTGGGATGTTAGGGCATTGGAACACGTTACAGCTCCTGCAAAAAGAAACACCGCTACACATGTGACTGTTTGGTAGTGAACAGACAAAATTTGCAACGAACGCGAGGGTTAATATGGGATGGGGAAATGTAAGGAGGAAAGCTGCGTGGAGGAGAGAACAAAAGGCTTAGTTCTGTGCTGGCTGTGTGATTCTGGAGATGCCCCAGACATGCTGAACTGGAAGCTGAAGAGCCTGAACAGAATATGCAAAGATTTAGATCTATTAAAAAATTAAATGAAGCATGAGGAATGTACGGTGTGTGAGCTGGTTGTGTCGTGGGGTGCTGCTTTAAGTCACTTGCAATCACACTACTATTAGCAATTTGTAATTATACTCCAAATATGTATATTAAAAAATACTTTCCTAAATGTATTTGAGAAAACTATTTAAATTTCAAGGAAAAACGTTCCCAATGTGCATTAATACACCAGAAAAAGGGCAAAGAGCCCAGCAAAAGTACCACTTGGCAGGAATGACACAGTGAACAGTCTAAAAGCCTCTGAATGGTTCTTTGAACCAGGAGACCTAGGCAACAAAGACATAGAAAGTCTGTAAATATTTTATTCTGGAACACTATGTTCTTCTACTGACAGTAATAAATACAGGAAAATAAACTTATTAAAGGTTAGGTGGAAAACTATTCTGACAAGGCATTCTTTGCAAATGTCATCTGGCCTCAATAGCGTTTCCAATTTGGGTATAAGATTTTTATGTCCTTTTGGCAACTGCGTAAAAATACAGATGATTCATGTATCGAGATTTATTAAAGACAAAAGCAGATGGCATTTTAGACTTAAAAAGTTATTGGATTATTTGCCATTACAAGACAAATTAAGTTAAAATGGACCAAATCTGAAATCAGCATCCAAACAGAAGGATTGGAATCTAGATTCAAGTTTTCTGGCTTTGCTTGGAAGCAAAACCTCATCTGATGAAAACGTGAAAAACTCTCAGTTCTTTCCTAAATTAAACTATGAAACCGTCAATTCATAGCAGTTAATGAGAATCATTACATTTTATTGCTTGACTTTTCTCTCCTTTTTGTCTCTTGAATCTTTTAAAGGAAACCTATTTGAAAATGGCACATTGAAATAAATTGATTAAATCTGGTTGTCCTTTTGTTCCATCGGTTGCCAGTGGAAACAAGCACATTTACAAAGAGCCTCCGCTTACTCTTTGCGGTCTGTCTGACAAAGGCCAGTAGGGCTGATATACATTCAAAAACAAAATGCATCCAGCTGTTAACGTTTTGTTGATGAACAGCTTCTCCTTTACACTTCTTTCTGTTCTAATCTTGGAAAACACCAGGGTCTTCTAGCCAGCTTTTCAATTACCTAGGAGATTTATTTTGTAATTTTTATGCAGATTAGAAACCCAGGTGATGGGATGGACCGAGGTGCCTCTTTGCAAATAATTTATGGAATCAAATTGCAATAGAAACAATGAAGGATTATTCAAAACTTTTCCTTTGAAATCTTATCGTACTAGCCAAATATTGACAAACTAACTCTGTTTCCCAATTCAGTATGTTGTTTGTCTACTTTGTAATAAAATCATTGGACTCATCCTTTAGACCATAGACTGTTTGCCATTGTGATGGGATTCTGCAAGAGACAGCCTTGGTTGGGTTGAGTTTCTATGTAACCCTGTGATAGCTATCAGAACAGAAAATCAACAAGTTTGACGAGTGGAAGAGGAACAGGAGGACAACCAGTAAACCAGTCAGCTCTTATCTACCTACCATGGTGCTCACCTAATGCCACTGTGGCTGCCCTTTTTTGACTGATGTAAGGCCAGGACACACAGGACCTACCAAAGTGTACCCGTTATTTCAGATCCCATTGCTGAGCCTTTACCTCTGCTGGAAGACAGGACCATGTTGTCACCAAGCAATCACCAGGCTTGATTTAATTGCAACTTGCTGTGCCTTCTATGGCAGCAGCCATAGACCAGGCCCTAAGGAGGAGGCAAATGGACAGAAAACATAGATGCTTTTAATGTTTACCTGAGCCTACTTATTAAAGGGATTGTGTAATACAGAGTGGCTCTGTCGGCTGGAGGCAGTGCCTTGGGATTTCCCTTCAAGTCCTGTTTCCTAAATTTGAATTACCAGGGAGTAGCATGATGGAATATCCTGGCAGAACATTTCAGACTGGTGTGGCTTTCATCTTTTGTTCAGAATAAAAGTTTTTATGGACTACAGACACTATATATTACAATTACTGCTTAGGCGAAAGTCCAGATTTTTGGCAAAACTTTTGAGGAACAATGTCAACAAGTTCTTTTTACTTCTCTAGCAGTCTAAACCCTTTGCTAAGATCACTCAATTCCTCATCGTGTCAAAGTCAGATGGACTTGAATGTGAATTTGATTTTGTCTCTTTTATGAAATAAAGCTGTCAGTTGAAGATTAGAGAACAGCTATGCTTTGCTACTTGTGTGTGCCGCTGGGCATTGAACAGGGTAAGTCCCAAGGTAGCCTAGAAGTCTGGGCAGCACTGCCATTCTGCTTCTGAGAACAGCAGCAGCAGCCTTGACAGTGTGAATCTATTTAATTTCAGGATTTGCTGTGCTTGTTAAAAAAAAAGACAGGCATTTATGGAGGTTGTTTTTGTTCTTGCTTGGCATTACTCATGTCATTTGCTTGTTCCCCTCAGAGACTTTAGTGACCTGTTTGAGCTGAGGCTTCAGGATGGAGGCATCTGCTCACTGGTGAAGCACGTCATAGCTGCCTGAGGGCACAGCTGGCAAACTGCAGGTGCAGAAGCTGCAACTAAGAGAGGACGTTCTCAGCCCAGCTCTGCTGACATGGGTGAGGCTTTGTCAGGTTGCATCATGCAGTGACTGGCCTAGAGCTTTGGCTATAAACAGGGTGGAGGAGGTGCTGCTTAGTGGAACAGGGTCATTATCTGAATGATGCTGTGGCTCTGTAGGCATGGCAACACTGGGGAAATTTAAAGTTAATTGAGGAACATGAACTCGGAGCACTAAACTCAATGTCCTAACTCCTGTGTAAGCATGATTTACTCCTTGTGTACAGTAGATCTATCTATATGGACGGACACGGAGTATACCTTGCAAATGATGGCCATCCTTTTAAGAGTAGAGCCTGCCAGGCACAGGGTTGCAGGTGTAGCTATCAGGGCAAGTGGCTTGTAACCCTCAAAGCTGATGTAAGCAAGGGTATCCAACTAAAAATATCCAAGCTCTGGGCTGCAAGATCCACTTTCCTCCATAACCCTTCCCTGATGTTAGAGATGTCCTTTCTTTCGTAACACTGAATAAAACTATAGGGAGGTAGAGAATAGGGAAAGAAAAGGGTTCTCCACCTTTATTCTTTGTTCCATGAGACCATCTAACAAAACATTGTTGGAAGCCCCTGCTTGAGAGGGGTTCAAATCCCATCAGGAGAGTACTCAGGCTCTAAACTGGATTACTTCATTGATGAAGAGATCCTAATCCTTCCATTCAAGGTATTTAATCTTTGAACAATATTAACTCCTGTGCATTCTGTTTCTTTCCATGTCAGAATACTGAAAGTTGCAGTTAGATGAGGTGCAGATAGTTAAATCCACTGTGGATTGAACTCCGTATGATCACAGCTGCAGATTGCTTCTGGGAAGGTGTAGGCTGGATGTTAGAAAAAAAAATTTCACGAGGAGGATGCAGCACTGGGACAGGTTGTTCAGAGAGGCTGTGAATCCTTGGAGGTTTTCAAGCCTTCGTTTAAATGAAGTCCTGGTTGAACGCGTGTACTGTGGTCAGTAGTCTTGCTTCACGGGGAGGTTCAATTAGGTGACCTTCAGAGGTCCCTTCCACTAACAATTCTGTGATACTGCAAACAAAAACAGCCTGAAACTCAGGAAAGTTAGACATATTGCGTTGTTAATAGCTGTGGGAAGAGGAGCAAAGGGGAAGGTATCAGAAGGTCCCAGGGAAGGGAACTAGCTGCAGTGGGGATGGCCCCCCAGGAGTGGCTGGGTGCATAAGTGCCTTTAGCAAAAGGTTGGGGTGGGTGATTTTTAAGCAGCAAATTCACCATGAGACTGGAGGGTTTCTTAAGAGAATGGGGAGGAGAGAAATTACTTGCGAATTTGAATTGAACTTAGGAAATAGATTCTGCTGGAGGGGAAAAAAAGGAGGGGAACTAATGTAAAAATATGTATCTTCTCAGCATTTCGAAAAAGCTTCACTCCAGAATTGCCCAAATATTTAATTTTCATGTCACTTTTTTTTCCCCAAAAGCAACCTTGCCTTTTCTGACGTGGTATATTTTGATGGTGGAAGAAAAGGTGAAGTAATATCAAACGGGAAAAGCACTGCCCAGAATGAAATTTTTGTGGCAGTTTTTTGTTTGTTTATTTTACTCCAGTCATCGTTGGTTTTTTAAATGTTTATCCTGAGCCAAGTTTTTGCAGTAATTTTTTAATTCTTCCCTCAAACTGCAAAATCCGTTATTTATCCAGTGAGCAGGAACGCTCATCCCGCCTGGCTCTGTATTAGGCTGCAACTCCGTTAAAATGAACTGCGAAGAGGCAGCTGCTAATTGGCAAAGCAGAAATGTGCAGGGCTGTGCCTGCAGGATAAGAAGGGCTGAATCTGAGCAGGCAGTTGAGAGAACCGGCTTCATGGGCTCAAAGGGTTTTATTGCTCTGGAGCTGTTCCTTACCCCTACCAAAGGCATGCATTGGAAATAGGTGTTGCTGTATGCAATGGATGCATTTGGAAAGATTCAGATGCTGGGATTTGCAAAGGTACGTGATAGACTGATATTATAAAAGTCCACTTTTGTAACAATAATTTTTAAAAACGAACATATTATTTAAAGAGCTTTTGGTTAACTGTGGATCCATTTAAAGACTTAACACATTCCAACTCTCGTCTGTTACAGCATTCAACAAGTAAGTCCAACAGGTAGGAAAAAACATGTTTTGTCAAAACAAAACAAAAAAAAAGCCAAAGCCAAAATCTAAACCCAATCTACATAGATTTCCATAGTTATTTCACTTGTGTTGCACTGTTAGCAGAAAAATTCTACTGAAATATAGGCCAGATACACAGTCTGCTGTCACCAATAGGAACATTTCCATATTTATCCATGGATGTGGGAGCAGGTCCCTTGCTTAGCTCATAAGGAGCTAGAACTCTTGCCTTCCCTTACCTTAAAGTAAAACCTGCATAGTCCTTCTGCTGTGTGGCAATCTTTCTTTATGCTGAGAAGAGTTACTGATGGAGCAGAGGCAGAGGCTCACAGAGAAGAGACAGTCTGATGAGAGAAATTTGTCTTAATTCTGTGCATTGCTGCCTGATTAAAATAGCGTGAGGGAAGCATGCTTTTAGCAGAACAATGAGCACACATGATATTCTTGAATTGCTTCTATCTAACTCTTAAATGTGTCAATATGTGTTCCAGTACCAGTCTTGTGTTTAGAAAATGCTCAGGGGCTGTCCCTGCAATCTCATTTCACTCCTGAGCCTTCATCATCACAGAAGCCATTTATTCCAGGTTTGATCCAAAATTGTGCTTGTGACCCAGGGATGTAGCACGTGGTTCATGAACGTCTTCGCCAATGGCTTTAAATAGAAGCAAAAATTCTTAGTAAGATGCACAATCAAATCCCAGGGAAGGAAGAAGGTGTGTGCATCAGACACAGATGCAGGGTTTAACTCTTAACATGTAGAGAAGTGTATTCTCCTCTTACTTCCTGAGGAGTATGTTGTCCTCAGGAAAGAAGGGAGCTTTTTCTGGCTAATTGGATTCTGTATACAGCACAAGCAACCTCAGTCACTGTTTCAAGATTGCAGATCCTCTCTGAGCTGCGGAATACCTTCTAAAAAGGGAATCAACACTTAAATCTTAAAATCTTTAGAAAGATTTTAAGCAACAGAGACTCTATATTCTCAGAAAATAGCTCTGATATTGAATTATCTTCATAGCTAATGTTTTGTGCCTTATTTTTAGCATTAATTTATCCAGCTGCAGCTTTGTCCTCCAGCTCTCATTATGCCTTTGGTAGATTAATAATCCCTCCATTATCAGATGTTCTCTTCATGTCTGTATGGATTGGAACAGCTTCACCTTTTAACCTCCTCTTGGATGAACTCATATTGAGCGCCTTCGCATCTTTCACAAGAACAGTGAAGTCTAGGAAAAGCAGCCCCAGAGTATTTGTTTTTCTGGTATTTTCAAGAGGGTATTGAGAAAGTGAGAACAAACAAATAGCAAATCAAATGTCCAGCACCCAGCCACGGTGCCATAAACGGAGGGAGTGAGGTGGGCACAGCTAACAGCCTGCGGCAACGGAGTTTTAGAATCACAGAATCATAGAATGGTTTGGGTGGGAAGGGACCTTTAAAGGCCATCCAGTCCAACCCCCCTGCAAGGACCAGGGACATCTCCAACCAGATGAGGTTGCTCAGAGCCCCATCCAACCTGGCCTGGAATGTTTCCAGGGATGGGCCATCCACCACCTCTCTGGGCAACCTGTGCCCGTATTCCACCACCCTCATAATAAAAAAAAAATTTCCTTATGTCCAGTCTGAATCTGCTTCCTTCTATTTTAAAATCACTACCCCTTGTCCTATCACAACAGGCCCTGCTAAAGAGTCTCTCCTTGTCTTTCCTATAAGCCTCCTTTAGGTACTGGAAGGCTGCTATAAGGTGCTTCCTCCAAGCACTACTTATTTATATGACAGGGTTAAAGCTGGTGCACAAGACACTTGTGCATTTAACAAGTGGTCCTTTGGGATCTGTGACCATTTCTGCCCCTACGCTCTTAGCCAAGGCTATAGGAAGGCTGCCTGGCACATCTGCAGGAATATTTGTTTTTTCCGTCCCTCAGCAATACATGGCTGATGTCTTGTTCCCTAATCGTGTCTCTGCTGCTGCTCCGCCGGTGCTAACCTGTTACTTGTGGCATCTGCAAATTTTATAGAACAACCTCCTCTGAGATGGTGTGAAAACTTTTTACTTTCTCAGATATACGTCATCTACGTTTGAGCTTGCCTTCTACAATACATAGGTTTTGTGCTGGTTTTTTTGTTCCAAATGCCATGTGCCAGTACACTGAATGCTTTACGAAAGCTTATACATGTTAGTGAAGATTCCTTCACCAGCCAAATTTGTAATTAATGAAAAATATTAAATGTATTTTTGTGCGAATGTTCATAACTGCAAATATTTCTATTCCAGACAGAGTATATGGGGCTGGTTAGAAAAGCCTGACTCAAAGGTTGTAGGAAGGGAGCAGATAAAAAGTTTCAGAAAAGTGAATGTGCTTTCTTAGAAAACACTCCCAGGCCTTGTGATTGCGTTGGATCTACACTTGCGTAACAATCGCCTTGTCTAACTACTTTCCAATAATTTGTGTAGGTGAAAGGGCAATTTTCGTTTGTGTTCTCCCTGTTACTTTTTATGTAAGTCAATAGAATTATATTTTTTAAAGTGCTAATAATTTTCAATGTAATTCACTCATTTTTTATTTATTTCTCTATTTATTTATATTAGTGTTACTCAAGGACACTTTAAATACTTAGTCATCTTTTTTGCAAAAACCTAATTATACTCATTATACCTAAATGTTATACACAGCAGCCAGGGTTTGAAAGAAAAAGTGATGTAGGCAGATGTGGAAAGTATCAAAGAAAATTTTCCAGTGGGATCATTGAATCTTCAGATCCCAGGTGCCTATTGGTTCTCCAGGGCAGTATATTGGTACATCTGATTCCCAGCTGACCAGGCAGGGCTTTTTCTATGGGACACTGCTGTGTGGCCCTTGATGTCTGCTCTGCACCGAGCCTTTACCAGCTGTGGGTCTGTCCCATCAAGCTTGGTGAAGGCACCTATTGCACGAATAAAGGTGAGCGCAGAGTCCGGCTGGTGTTGAATACAGCACAACGCCAGTGGGAGGAAAGTAATTCTGCATGGCTAGTTACTCACATTGCAATTATAAATAGTACTTGCTGTCCTGCACAGCCTTAGTCTAGCTAATATCTTGAAGAAAAAATTATTTGTTGTCTGACAAATGAGTCTGAAAATCCTTGTTAAAACACCCACTTATTTCTGGGTGCAAAAGATCTGGAAGAGAGGGGGAGAAAGGAGCATTAGAAAGTATCACGTGCCATGCATGCACACACAAATATTTTATTTTTCTTCGTTGTCTTGTAGACAGGCAGAACATTGTTCCCTGTAGATGTGGTAGTTCTGTATTGCCTGTATTAAGCTGATTGCTTTGGGAAGGTGGTAAAACTGTATTTGTTCACCTCTACAGTGAATAGTCACATGTAGACGGACTTCAAGACATGGCTTCGCTGAATCTCATCTGAAAAATTTGGAGGCCGCATCCAGCCTGTGCGTATTTTTAACGCAGGCCTCATCTCCCACTCCGTTCCCATCTGTGGGGGGGAAACCAGCAGCGTGTCAGTAAGCTCAGCCAAGAGTCGGAGTCACTCTGTGGCACGTCAGCCACCCTGATCTTGTCACAGCTGGGATTTGTGCATAAAAGGCTTTTTCTCCTTCATGACTAATTGCCACATGTATGACTGAAGCAACCAGCAATGCCACTTTACTGATGGACTCGATCAGTGGGGTTGGTTGTTATGATTTTGTTGGAATTTTGTACCCACTGCAGCTTTGTAAGAAAAGATCATTTCTGCGGGTGACTCATGTGGATCTGGCTGCCTCTTACTGGCAAATACATGTGTATGTGGGATGTAACAGAAATTAGCTGGATTCGTTGGGTAGCAATAGAATATGTACAGGGAAAAGGTTAAAAATACATTAAAGACTCTAGTGACTCCCTGAAATGAGGACATTTCAGGGCAATATGGGCAAATTATCTGGCCAAATAAGCTTTTCCCAGGAATCAGGGAGCTGTTAGTACAGTCTTTTGGATTTCAGTCTGGGGATCTGTATCAGACCTGTGGGCACCTCTTGCGCTGCTTTGCAGGTGCCCGCATGTTTTATGTCGTTATCGGAAAGGCACAAAGGGCTGTGTCGGAGTCACCTCCAGCCCCTGTGACTGCTGTAGTGAGTCACAGCTACAGTGGCTTGGGAACGGCCTTTGAACCAGCCCTGCTTATTCATCTTTTTGCTGTGTTATTTTTAAGCGAGATCGGTTCCTCAATCCAGCTCGCCGGGCAAAGGCTTTCAGCAGTGGACCTGAGGAGCACAAGCAAGCCAGCAGTAGGAGGCAGGGAGAGGAACTGGGGGCTGCGTCCCCCGCCTCTGCTACTTAAAGGAGTTCTGGATTTCAAAGCAAAGCAAGTTCTGGACTCTGATAGCAGCCTTGACATTACCCACCGTTGGGGTGGTTAGCTCAGCACAGGCATGGACCTTGGCATGTCCATAACAGCAAAAGAAAAAAAGTATCTTCAGCTTCTGCAGAGCTGAGTACATGTCCAGAGCTGGGAAGCTTGGAAGGAAGGAAGTCACGCACCTGTCACACGGCCACCAGCGCTCCTCGGCTCTCCTTGCCATCAGCTGACAAGGGGACAGAAAATGAAAAGGAAGCTGATTTTTTAAAAGATCCAGAACTCAAGAGTTTAATCAGCTAAATTCCTTGCCATCGATGAGGCTGGCAAGATCAGAACATGTAAACTTTGTCAAGGTGTACATTATTTAAAGGACATCTACTGTTTTGGTGCGTTGATCAGAATATCTGGAATCTCAGCTTCACAGGCAAGATATTCACTCCTGTACATCTGTGGAATAAAATATTAATAAGTCCTTGTTCTTGTAAAAATAGAATATTCTATGATTAATAGTTGCAGGGGTAAGTTCTTGGAGCACTCTGTGTGTATAGAATACCACTTGCACTCTTGAGGCTCAAGCAAAGGTAGAATAAGGACAACTTGGGAATTCCTGACTCCTAATGCTGTACTTTTCATTTGGCCTCAATCTGATGTTTTAATAGGCAAATAGCGCAAACAAAATCTCCCTGACATAGAAGTTGGGCAATATCCCTCTGTTCTGGTTTGTGAATTTCACTGACAAGTATTTTAAAACAGTTATAGTCAGCTTTTACAGTGTGATTATCATTCTGGCAGCAGTTTAAGTTGGGAAATTAATTGTTGCAATATTAACTTTCCCATCATCTAGTAAATAAAATAATCCAAGTGCTGTTACGGATATTGTTAAATTACAAATGAGTTTAAATTCCAATAAATTCCTGACCTGGAATTAGTGGCTCTGCTAGGAAATACGTGAATATCAAGTAGACATCACTTGAATGACAAGGTCAGTGATGCAGTCTGTTACTTGGAGAAGAAAGTTTTCTTTAAAAATATATTTTGTGTTTCCTTCTAGTAGTATTTATACGTATTAGCACTAACTATGCAAACTAAATCAATATTGTTTCCAGATCTTATACACAGAGTTTTCAAAAATATTCCATTTCTTTTCATCTGAGATTAAGCTGCTTGTTAAGATGAATAATAGATGCAAGACATTCATAATTATTAAATTATGAATTAATTAAGTTACTGCAGGACAAATGAGAAGCGATCACTGTATGGAGAAGCAAGTGGTCTTGTGGATTTTGGATGAGGCTTGTGGTAACTCATTGCAGTGCTAACACTGGCAAATCACTGCCCAGCTCAGCACAGTCTCATGGCTGCCTTCTGCTGGTTTTTGTTGAGAGGATGAAATCAAAAGTAAAAAATGCTGAATTTATTCACATCTTTGATACCTTATTAGAGATGCTTAGTCATTTGGAGAACCTCTGACTGGCTGGTTAATGTGTTTATTCCATGGCATCCCAATCCTGCGGAGAGCTCCCCATAGCAATGGGAGATTGAAGGTGTTTACATGATGTTCACCTGAAAGGACCTCAGCAACAGCATTTGAGACTCTCCTGTGGGAATTTACAGAAAGGATGTTCAAAGAGAAAATAAGGAAAGATTTGTAGGTTAAAATGAGCAAACGAATGATCAAAGCTTCTGAGGGTCTCTTGAGTTACCGATTTTCTGGCTTTTTTCCTAAGCATCACAAGCTTACTGCTCCAGGCAGAACTAATTAACTAAAGAGGACAGGAGAGAATTGCTGAGGAAGGGATGGAGAACATAAACTTATTAAAATTTAACAATAAACTATCTCTGTTTCATGTAATATCTGTTATGTTGATCACTTTTAGTGACAACATCCCAACAGTATTTTTTTCTAATTATGCAGAAGTGCCAGGTACTGTAGGCTGTGCAGTCTACTGTTTTGAAGTTCAATCTGTGCCTTTAGCAGTACTAAAGATTCTTTTTTTTTTTTTTCTGCTTTTTCTGTAGATTAAAGAAGTCAGGCATTCAGACACAATCTCTGCCAAAAAAAAAAAATGCCACATTTTAATTATGCAGCTTTGATTTTTAAGTCTATTCCCTGATTGATAACTTTACGGATTCAGTGTAGCAAGTAAAATATGTGGTAGAACTTAAGGAAGCAGAAACTAGGAAGCAACCCTTTCCCACACCTCATTCAATAGTCATAATCTGCCCCTTTCACCTCCTGTCATGGGAATATTTCTCTGTTCTTCCATACTAAAACCTTTCAAGTCTCATTTACATCTAGATCATATTCCTAGTGAAAGTATTGAAAGCCTATATGATTCATGCTTTATCTATAACATATATATTATAATTATATAATATATATACAACACATATAATCCATTAACTGCATAATTGTCCATGTTCCTTCTCAAACACCTTTTTTTTTACCCATCACTGCGCCTCATTGCCACCCAAAATTATCCCTGTACCTTATTTTTGGAGTTATTTGCATTTTTTTCTTTTCAAAATATGTAGATATTCTGTAGATAACTGTGTATATGTAGACAACATCTGCATAAAATAATTAGGCATCGTAATGTTAGGCAGAAAGACCATGCTTTCAACACCAAACTTTTATTGACTTGTAAAATTTAACAGCTGTGATAGCACAGTACATGTGTGTGTGTGGGAGGGGGTTCCTGTGAAAGATTACATCATTTTGGGATTAGAAAATCTGAGAAACATCTGGTTAACAAATGAGTCCTGCAACAGAGTTACTTCTTCAGCCTCTTTTTTTTTCCCCTAGCACTATCATTGACTTTACTACTAGATATTCCCCGTGCCAGTCAGTCGTCACTAGTCGGTGGCTATAACGGGGAGCTGAGAGTAATGTGGTGAGAAGGTCATAGTGGACACGAGTCCAGCTGCTGTGGTATGAGACATGTAAGATAGATGTCTAACTGAAACTGGGATTTTGTAATTCTGCTTTTTATGGAACAGCTTATTAGATGTCTGGGGTAACGAGGACTCTAAGTTGTTTACGTGGCAGTCAGTGACAGAAAGTCTGTTGACTAAGAGGAAGACTCCAAATGCCTCACTGTGTACTGGGACAATGCAGACATCCTCCCCTGTTGTCAAGAATACCCTACAAGCATGAGTCTCCCTTTGTGAGTCTTACAGCAAGGTAATTAATTTTTTTTTTTTTTAGCTGGAGCTAATGCCTTGTGCTTCCAGTTTAGTAATTTTAACATCTTCAATTGGATAATTAACACACATTTAGACTCTGGGAGCCACAGAGCTGCACCCATTCACGGTAGCTGCCTTAAGCCATTTCCAGCTCTGCCATCAAGGGTGATGGTGGCTGTATATCAACAAGGCGGTGGCTGTGTTACACAACTTGGAGGATTCTGTCAGGTTGATGCAGTGAACTGCGAGGGAAGCTATGTGGCTTCCTTTGCCCTCCGCTTTGCACCAAATGCACACCTCCGCTGAGCCTTCCAGATCTCTTTCTTAGGTTTATGGGTATGGTGGCTGACCTTCCATAACCTGATGGATACAAATTGCTCCAACAGCTTAGATTTGTCTTTTCCCATTACAAGGACGTGTAGATGTCCAAGTTTTTGCTTTTCAGGCACTCTAAGCTTTGCTGCTGTTTCACCTTCAGCAAGTGAGCAAATGCTTGTGATTGTCTCCTCTAAGTCCCATTGACATGAAGCATATTCTTCAGCCGGTTGCAGCTTCTGTGATCTCTTTGCTATCTTATTTCTTCCTTGCTGCTTCTGCAGCATTTTTGTAGCCTTCAAGCAGCGTGTAATTTCATTCACATGAAATAAGTCTGTGTATAGCAACCAACCAGCTAGACTGGATGGAGGCAACTCCTGCTGTACGTGGCAGGAAACAGAGTAACTCTAAGTGCAAAAAGCATTTCAAGTGGCATGAAAATTGCGTTATTATGAATCCTAGAGTACTTTTGCAGTCCTGATAATAGGAAACACCATTTACTGTGATTTATTGTAGTCAAGCAGCATTAACTTCAGAGAGAAATGGGACAAAAGGGAAACTGCTCCCTTGGTAATGGAGTGTTTTGTGAGGGCAAGCGTTGTAGCTGTAACACATTATTTTACTCTGCTCATTCAGATCTGTCCTTCTAGGCCCTTTTGATGTTGAAGTTATATACTGTATAGTATAAAGTAAGTTAAAGAACATCTAAGTAATCGAAGCAAGGAGTAACAGGTGTTGATCAGAAAATATAATCCTGACATATTAACAGCTCTTAAACTGATTATGTTGACAGAATAGCAAAAAAAAACCACAAGTAGCAGAAAAACCTCATATTTTCACAAATGGAGATTAAAGCTTTTTGAAGTGTGAAACTTCAGACTGCTGAAGTCAGCTGACAGTCAACTGTAGACTGCTTGGGTGTTGTTTTATAAAGGACGGGTGAATTTGGGTACCAAACCATTCAGTAGATGAACTTAGCTACTTTTTAACTACCTTGTCTCAGTCTCAGTGTTCAACTGACCCCTCAAGAAGCCCATGGAGATATATCTCACTATGCTAAATTCAGTCCTCGTGAGTTCCTACCTCTGCCACAGGTTATCATACTGTGTCAATTGAGAATCTATTTTAGCAGGAAACTCTCTCATTATGAAACGTGAATGCTGAGAGGGCAATACAGATTACCACTTCATTTTGGATGTGTGTGTTCAGATTCAATCAGGTGGGTATGCCACATGATGCCATTTAATTTAAATTGAATTAATCAATAGAGTACGTTAGCCACATCGTTTTAATATTGTTTTGGTAAAATCCTTGGCCTGTGGAAACCAAGGACAAAACTCCTGGACACAGTGGTGAGATGACACCATGACATTAGCTATTTTGCAAAATTAATGCAGCAGAATAAATTGTTTCTTTCCACCCTTGTCATTTTTCCAGTTTTGAAGAACTGCAATTTGGACAAGCATCCTTCATATTCTGCTTTCATTTATTAAGGTATTGCAAGGGTTAATAAGGGGCATTTAAGATTTGTCTTTCTCTCTCTTATTATTTCTTTCTCCTGTAGACAAGTTGCTTAGTTACTTCATATTTTAGTTCCTCATTTGCAAATGGAGCGGCAGCATTTTCCTCCTCAGAGTGTGTTCTGAGGGTTAAAACTCCAAATTTGAGGAGCTTAGTTTCTCCACGGACTGTGTCCAAGCATGGGGAAAAATGCCTAACTTCTTTTGTGTATAAATCAGCTAAAATTGATTTTTTTCAGCCTCTGTTTGTCTACCTTCTCTCTTTATAGATTTTGTTTTGCTTTTCTGATTACATAAGCAAAACAATACAACTAGTTGTCATTAAAGTGTCCTGGAAATTGGTCCAGAAAGAACAACACCCCAGAGTCTGCTGGTTTTAGCTTCCCTGAACAGCGGGGACTGTAGGAAACTGTCGGAGCTGTTAGTGGTTTGCAGTGCCCAGCTCTAGAGTATTGTGATTTTCCTTACCAATTTCATTTTATTTCAAGGGAAAAGATGCTTTTTTTTTTTCACTATGTGGCTGGGAAGTTTGAAGTTGTGGCCATTGCTCAAAGATCTCTTTCCTGAGACATCCATCGCTATTTTAATTTAATTGATTAGTTATAACAATGGATAATGAGGACAGGCTTGGGTTCACAGAGGACAATTCGAGCCTTGCTGGAGCTGGAATTTACCATTTATTGGTAAATAAATGGGCAGAACTTTGTCTCATGACTTGAACAAGTACATTAAGAGAACTGGACAGTCACGAATGATCTTGGGAAAATGGAATTCAGCTTCACTTAGCCATATGAGTTAATTTCAATCATGGAGAAGTCTGTATGGAATGATTTAGACATCCCACGATCTTTTATTTATGAGGTCTGGAGGGTCTATTATATTATATTATAACTTCCATTGTGCCTTAGGTGAAATGCAGATTTCTATAGTACTCAGAGGACTAACAGAGGGAAAGATTTGTTTCCAGATTAACGAGAGGTGGTCCCACGCTAGAGGCTGCTGTATTTTATATATGTGAAACTAAGTCTGTAGAACTTTTCTGTTTTCATTTTCTCTTTTCAGTGTGCTTTAGTTATTTATGACTTTGCGTCTGGAATTTTGCTATAACCCTTGTAAATCATATAAGAAATATTTGAGGGATTATTTTTCGTGTTGGGTAAAACCAGTCATAATTAAAAGGTTTACTTAACTTGTTTATATCCAGATTTTTTAATAAGCCTTTTGTGCAATTTTGATTTCATTATGGCAGCATGTGCTTCACAGTCTGGCAGTACAGTCCACAGGGTTGTAGCTGGGTATTATGTAAATACTATATTTATTTTAATGGGAACATATTATTTTTTAATATGCTTTTGGAGATAAAAGGAAAATTCTCTGAATGTAAATTTGGCTCCACTGAATAGTCACTTAAAAAGAGTGACTGGAAAGTGACATGTGTACCCTTTTTAACTTGTATGACATTGAAAGCCTTAGAAATTTTAGCATCATTCATGTTAACACATCAAAGTATTGCCGGTTGAACTCAAATCTCTCTGAAATGCTAATCTGCACCCTTAACTGTAGTGGAATGAACATACAGATGGTTCTTCTAATTACTTGGAAGAAGAAAAGGGGATGATTTCCTTTAACGATTTCCCCTTCTTTCCGGACTGAAAGCAGTTCCAGCTCTTCCCTCCAGCTAATCTGACGATTAAAAGATGCCTTTGTCTTGCTTTCAGCTATTGAGGTTTCATCACAATTTGTTAAAACTTTCTGTCATGAAGCGAGGTGTGAACCCAGGGCTATGTAGGTTTGGTTCAGAGGTCATGTGAAGGGGAATTATAACCCTGATTATTTAAAACCAGAATGGGGGGGGGGGGGGGGGGCATTTTTATATCCCATGTTACTGCACTGATGGCAAAGATGAGTTTTTAGGGTTAAAATGGGAACTTGAATCTTAGATGCAGAAGGCCATTGGTCAGGGTACAGACCCCAGATACTCAGGCTGTAGACTCATGGTAGCTTCATTTTCCCAAGGATACAAATGAAGAAATTTTGAAAACGTTTCTAGAGCTGTTGACTTCACTGCTGTTTTGTGGGGTAACACCTGCTTCAGAGGAACTGGAGAAAAATGGTCTGTGAATAATTTAAAAGCTTTTAATTTTCACTATGGACCAGACAAAAGGTTGAGATTTTACAAAGTCTATCTTGAAAAATGAGATCTGCACACTGTAGAAACTCCTGATGTGATCACTGGCCTATTGGCCCACTAACTCTCTGTACCTCTGGATCACAGTTGTGCAGCTATGTGGGAATCTCTTTTCATTGACAGGGATGGTCTCCAGCCAGGTAGGTCCATGCCAGGTGTTGAAATACATGAGGCACAAACCTCCTGCTGTTAGGGTTCACGTGGAGTTACCTGAGGAGAAAGAAGGTCTTTGTTCTGCCTGGGAGCATGGCTAAACCAACACAAGTGGCTGAGAAGAAGATGGGGGATGTGGGGACCCACATCACACTGTTTATGGCCTCTGTCTGTCTTCAGACCTCAAAGGTGAGTTCCATGTCTGCTGCCTTCTCTCAGCTCAGAACCCTGTCCCTTGTGGGCTAAGGCTAGTTGGTGTAAAACAGAACAAGGCTAGCGAGTAAAAAGGAATGGACTTGATTTTTTCTGACTCATGATCTGGATGATCAAGCAGAGTAGCTCTTTATAGCTCTGTCTTGAAGGCTGTGGCCCACAGCCTTGCACAGAAAACTATACCCCACAGCTCTTCCAAGTATTTAACTTCATTCAACATGGCATAAAGCTGCTACTGTTATTTCAAGATTTAAGAAAAATTTATAAATTACCATTTGATGGTATATTTTCTTGAATATTCTAGAAGCTGTCATGGGTATTTTTTCAATTAAAATATTCAGTGGGAAAAGCAACAACCAAAAAAAAAAAATGAAAAAAGAAATAGCTTAAATAAACATAGATACCGCATTTCTTCTGAGCTTCTAGATACACATCTTGCTTAATCATTCCCTATCAACAATGTTTTCTATTCTGTTTTTGAGGTCCAACACTTCTCTCCAAGCTATTCAAAAGACTATTTCAGTGCTCAGAGACACTAACTGTGAGGTCAGAATTCAGTGGGGTTTTTTCCCCTCCATTTTCTATTAACCAGAATGTTGTATAATGTTTTTGCTAAGTAAAACTGTAATAAGGCTTAAAAGCTTTTTTTCCTACTAGAACTGAAAATAGGAACAGTTACTGATATAGGATAGAGTTTTGGCTTTTTTGAAAATACAGTAGTGTGAGCATCTTCAGAAAAGGCTTTGGAGGAGTTTGTTGCCTAGAGTTGTATATTTTTATTTTGTCTGCTTGAATCTAGGCTTTACAATGTTGGAAAAAGAAACAGGGGAAGGAGAGAATGGTTAATTAGAAATTCTTACCTTACCTTCTTGTTCCTCTGGAGTGATGACACCTAATACAGTAATAGGGAAAGGTGTTTTGCCTAGGTAGGATATTAGCAGATCTAGATTCCCTTGTCAATTCTACCAGCAATATCTGCCCTGCTTCAGGGTAAAAATTACCCAGTCTCAGCTTCACCCTCCCTGGTGCGGAGACGACAATGATCTTTGCTTGGTGTTAGAATGACATGTTCATTATTGTGCATAAAATGTTTTGAGATTCTTACATTTGCAGTGATGAAGTTGTCTTCTGTTTGCGTAGGTCTTACCTTGTTTGATAAGTAATTCTTATTGCAAGACTCTCTGAACACCTGGAGTACTACTAGAGCAATGGTGTTAAAATTGGAAACAAGTCCTGTGTAGCATACATCAGCTCACTTCTATGGAGATTTTTCATTTTATTCTAATTAGGATATGGTTCTTATAGAATCATAGAATACTTAAGGTTGGAAGGGACCTTTAAAGGTCATCTAGTCCAACCCTCCTGCAAGGAGCAGGGACATCTTCAACTTGTCATGATTCACTACTACTAGGAAAGAAACATCTGAAACAATACTTATGTTTCCTGACAGGAAAGAATTATTTTAGAATCATAGAATGGTTAGAGTTGGAAGGGACCTTGAAAGGTCATCTAGTCCAACCCCCCTGCAAGGAGCAGGGACATCCCTGACTAGGTCAGGTTGCTCAGGGCCTCATCCAGCCTGGCCTTGAACGTTTCCAGGGATACGTTGTTCTATGTTCCTCTAACTTTTTCCACATTAAGACTTTTCTGCTCCATATTTTGCCCATCCAGCAATGGACGCCTTTAACAGCTGCTGTGAGTGACATTGTGAAGCAGGGAAAAGTAAGCAGCCAAATTGTGCTATGGAAGAGAAATTAAGAGAAAGAAAGAGAATAAACCCTGATGCTGAAGCATGGCTAAAATGGATATAATGCACACACACACAGGGTGAGAGAATAGTCCTGATAGCAGATATAAATCTGTGCATTTGGAGGCAGAGGTGACCATAAACCAGCCTGGCTGTGAATATACTGGAAAAGGTTTTATTTTCTTTTTTAAAATATCAGTTCCTTAGTCTAAATGGAACTGTGCTGAAAACATGTAGAAGGCTTCATTGGAAGTTCTGTTAGGTTGATTTTTTTCCACCTGATGATGTAGATTATGAAAGTCCAATTTATTGTCTTCCCTTTTTTTTTCTCAGACATGATTTTGCAAGACAGAGCAGAATAAAGCATTTCCAAATAGCTTTCTTATCTGTACATTATGTTGTTATGCAAACTATAATCAAACCAGATTACAGTCCTCCAGACAAACCTTTAGCATTAAGAGCTTTCAAAGCTCCAGGGCAGATTGTTGTTAGGGTGACAGTTAATTAAATGGAAGATGGATTTTATTACTTTATGGAAAAAAAAACTCAGAAAAGGTGGAATGGTGTTGGTCCTCTTGGATTTTTTTTCCCCTTTCTCTTTGACAGATATGAATTGAACTCATTGCTCCATTGTCCTGGTTCTGGCTAGGATGGAGTTAATTTTCACCTAAGCCGGGAGAGGACCTGGAGCTGGTGGCACCTGTGGCTGGGGGACACAGCTGGGATAGTTTACTGATTAGCCAACAGCTGGCATAGCTTACCCAAATTAGCCCAAGGGCTATTCCATCCCATGTGACATCATTTTCAGTATATAACCTGGTGACAGTACTGAGGGGTGGTTCCTGCTACTCAGGAGGAAGCTGGATATCAGGATCCACCATGAGCTACTGTCCTGTAAATTATGTGCTTAAATATTGTCTGTTATTGGGGTTTTTGTTTGTTTTCATCTCTGTTTTCTTTTATTCTGTTGTTCTCCTAAACTTTGTTTTAATCTCAACCCATGAATTTTGCCTTCTTTTCTTTAACAGTTCTCCTCCCTGTCCCACTGGAGGGTGGGTGAAGCGAGTGAGAGGCTGTTTAGCTTGGTCCTGAGTGGAGCTAAACTACGACATCCATGAAAACAGCAAGTTTACCGATGAGAATTTGATCACTACAGAACACCAGGTAGCTGTTGCTCTCTTCTGCCCTTTACCTATCAGCAGGGTAGATTGGCATGATGCAAGAAGCAGGGAATGTTTTTTCCTTCTTTAGCTCTTGGGGAGTCAACCCCTTTGGGTGCGGGGTTCAGCATCACGGTTAGCCTGCCCATTTTTCACTGGTTGAGCACCACCCCTTTTTGTGGGCAAAGCACGTTTTGCGTGTGGTGTGAGATCTCTCGGGTGCAGGGGGATTTTTCTGAGGGTCCTACCCTTGCCTTTGGGGGGGCGCTGAGGACTGACCCGCCTTGTCCCACCCTGGGGACAGCAGCGGACCCTCGGGGGCAGCCGCCACCCTCAGCCCGCGCGGGGCCGGGCCGCGGGCGCTGTCCGTGGTGCTGCAGGCGCCGGGCACGGGGAGAGCCCGGGGGGAGGGAAGAGGCTTCTGGTGATGCTCGCCGCTGGCGAGGTGTTCAAAATCCAGCAGCATCGTGGGGCACAAGGGGATTGTTTCTCCGGGGTGGTGTGGGGAAGTGTCACGGGCCAGGCAGGAGGCTGAAGCCCCAGCCATCAGCTCTTCTTGGGAGCCCTCAGCATGCACGACTCTGAGGGTATATAGCAACCCTGATTCCTGGCTGTTGACGTCTGCAGGGAGCATTTCTAACGCAAAGTTTCTCCAGGGCTCCGCATTCAATCTGCAGATGTTTCTGGGAGCTAATTCCCACACTCTGTTCTAGCCTGGGGCACGTATTGGTGTTGCATTCTACATCTCCCCAGGGCTTGTGAGCAAAGGGCAAATACCAGTTTTTCTTGGAGTGAAGGGTAGGAATTGTTGAATCTGATGCATATGCAAATCTTCCTTCATACTTTTTAATTTTATTCCTTCCTTGTGAGAGGAACCTTTCAGCCTTAGATCAAAGACATTCGCATACCTTTTCCCACATTATTCCTGACTTGGCCATAAAAAAAAAAAGCACAGTTTACCATACCATGATATGTCAACACTATTGTCTAAAGTAATAATTATAAATGAAGAAGAAAACTTCTAGCTCTGATATTTCTGAAGATTTTTGCCCCACTTCCGCCCCCCCCCCCCCAGTGTTGTACTTCCTGTCCAGAGGAACTCTGAAGACAGTAACTGCCTCTTGCTGTACTAAGGGTGCTAACACAATAAGGCATTGTTTCAGTGGTGGTTTTACAGGAACTGTAATACAAATCTTGAATTCTATTGATGTCTGTCCAGACAACCAGGAGATGGTCAGACCTGTTTGCCTAGTCTCTATTTTCAGCCAAATTCTGCTTTAGCATGCTCAATCAACAAATTCAGCGTGAATACTTCTTGAATCATCATAGAGTTTACCCTACTTATCCTGTGCTTAGAAATAAAAAAAAAAAAAATCCCACAAACTATCACCCTCCCCCTAAAAAACCCCAAACCCAAACTGTACATCAAAAGATTACAAAAATCAGGTCAGCTTCTTTCTTGGTCATCAATTCCTTTGTGGGTTTGGCTGGCAAAGGAAATCTAAAGGGAGTGGGGAAATGAAGCCTGCTTGTATCAAGTCTCTGGGTAGCAATCTTGCAGAAAGGCAAGAGCAGAGAAAGAAGAATCAGTGATTGTACTGATTGAAGTGCCTTGGGGCTAAAATGTTTTTAGAGCAATTCTACTGACCCTACCTTTCTCCCTACTTTGTAGATCGGCTGCTCTGAGAAGGTGCCAAGATCAGCAACAGTAGAAGTTAATCTGGCAAATGTTCAAGTGCTGCTTTAGTTGATCTGTACAGGCACTAGTGCACAAATCTTCACATCAAAGAACCACAAAGAGCACCAGAAACATCTTAGGACTCAGTCTCAGCTGTGCCCACAAGTGTGGATGTGCATGTATATAAATTTTAATTCTCTCTTTTCAACATTACTAATGGGAATATTGTTGAAAAAGATGATAGTGGACTTATTTTCAAGTAGGAGTGAGTGAAATCAAAAGTCTAAGTCTGTGTTGATGTATGATGGAAAGGAACCTCCTGAAGATCAAGACTCTTGTAAGCAATCATAGCACATGCATGTGATAAATGGATCAAGCTTTCTGTTTAAAGCAGGTGTTTTATCCCCTGTAATACACTGATTGTTCCAAAACCCAGCACTTCCAAGGGGTAATTTGTTGCCCTCCCACTTAGAAATGTCCTACTTTCCATCCTAAATTTGACCATGGTGAATTTGTTTTTTCATTAGTATTGTTCCTTAGCTTAAATACCTCTTTATCTTCCCTGGAGTTTACCATTCTCCCCAGTGTTTTTAAAGAATATAGTGCAATTCTGCTCTGGTAAATAGACACTTATAACAAGAAAATTGTCCAGAGATAGTAACAAAGTAGAGACACATTCACCCTGGAATATATCACAAAGTAGTAGATTTTCTCTTTTCCTTGCACTTTCAAACGCACTGCCTGCTCCTTTGTATAGACCTGCAACAGAATTTACTCCATCCTAAGCCGTAGTGAAAATGCTTATTATCAGGTGACCTTGATCCTGTCTTTTATGACAAGTCTTTCCTCTGAAATGGTATCAGACTTCTTCCCATTCTCCTTGAGGTTTTCAAAGTTCTTCTGTGTAATTGCCCGGTCATCCTCCATATTGTCTCTGGTTCCAAACCTGGTGGTTCTATCAAATTCAGTTGGTGTAGTCCTGTTTTTTTTCTGGTGTGGTTTTTTTGTTTGTTTGTTTGTTTGTTTGTTTTTGTGCTAACATAACAAAATGAAAAGAGCAACTGAGGCTGGTCAACCCCAAGCAAGCAAGGTTCTTGAGAAGCATGAATAGTTGCTGTCTTCTGGTCCAGTTCCTTCATAAATGTTGCTGTTCTTTGCCTACCTCACAGTTCTTAGGATATTTGCTGTCGTAGAGATGATGGTTTCTCATATGCTACCACATCATGTGTTGTGCAAACCCAGTCTGAGAAGGACTACTACATATCCTATACTGAGAAAAATCACTTTCATAACACCTAGATGGAAGGTTAGTTTGACAGAGGCTTCCTTTGGCATCCTGTTCTGTCTCCTCTCTCTGTTTTTCCTCTGTCCTTAAATCTGGTCTGAAACCTACTGTAAAACTGCTGTCAGCCTAAGGGGCCTGCACTTTCTCATCACATCCTACCCCTTCCTGTTCTTAAGGCCGAGTGGCCCGTTTGCTTTTTGTCAGTTGCAGGGCTGTGTTCCTGTGCCATAAAGATAGGAAAAGCTCTTATTTCTCACCCAGCAGTTCCATGCGCCAGTTCTTGCAGAACCTGGCAGTGGGGATTAGCTAGCTCCTGACAGTTTATTCACTTCTACATTTGGCTTTTACCTTGTTGTGGTAATTGTGATCCAGCACATTAATTTCCAGGAAACCACTTGTATTTTCCCCTCAGATTTTACACTGTTATCTTTATTTTGGCACAAGATCTTCATCATCTAAGGAACCAACTTACTTTTCTCATCTCACTTTGCTCAGCAGGCTAAGAATTCTGTGCATACAGGGAAGAGTAGCGTCCCTATTCTATATTTAGCACGCAACCGCAAGCATGCTTTAACTTAAATTCAAGCCTCCTTTTCATTCCAGTTGTCAAGCTTGTATTCAGCTTAAATGTATTATCAAAGTTTGGTACTTTGAGTTTGAGAAAAAGTAGCAGCAACAACCAAAAAACTCCAAGCCAACCAAACAAAACCTTTAGTTGTAAACATGATTTTTAGAGTTTAGAGACCATAATGTCTCAGTCCACAGCTGGGGCAGACAGGATGCATTTATATGATTAAATGAGAGAAGGAGGGACAGGTTGCCCTTTCTTGAAATTGTTGTGTGATACACAACACTGTTCCCTGGGTGGTCACAAGAAGAATCTAAAGGAACCTCCAGCTCTATGCCATTCAAAATAGGCAGAGTCTATTTTTATTGTAGGCTCTGCCAGAACTACCTGATCTTCTCTGCACAGAACATTCCTGGAAGGCTGTGAAAGATTTTTTTAAAGGAGTTCTGTGATGCAAAAGAAGCTGTGTTTTGCAGAAAAAGAGAAGTATCAAATAAACAAGAACACAGAAGACTAACACCTGAAACTGTAAGACCGCAGTGACAGAAGAAATTTTTTTATCTGTAAAGCCTAAATAATAGAAGAGAGGGCGTACTGGCGTAAGAAGTACTGCTGAGCTTTGCAAGTATAGGTGCTAGGATCAGACCTCATTCCTGGATCACGCTGTTTTACTTAGAAACTACAGGGATGATCAGACATGGACGCAAGGAATGGCATTAGTGCTTTAAGAGTTTTAGCACTTTCTGAAAGTCGCATAGCAGCTTTGTACTCAAAGTGTCTGTACAGAGCTGGACAAGTTAACATAAGAGATCATGAAAGCTCAGCTGTGAAATGTTTCTGTGAAGTGTGGGTCTGCCTCTAGACACAATATTTTTCATTGACTCAAGGAAGACCAGGTTTAAATTAGACACTAATCAGCATTCCTATGTGTGTCACCCTTGTACACTTGGAATGTCAAAACAGTTTTAATATGACAGTAATGCAGTTCCTGTGACCTTTTCTCTTTTAATGAGAAAATTCTGTATGTGAAAGAGACTTATTCTCAGTTCAGGAAGGACTTTGGTATCTAGCCTAGGAAATTCTAAACAAGATTCATATTCATAATTTTAAAAGGAGGAAAGGGGATTTCTTTGGGGCAAAATGCTGAAATACTTTATCTGTTCAAGCCTCTGTTAAATATTTTCTTTTCAGGTCTTGACTGTACAGTACAGCTGAACTGAAGAAACTTTCTGCCTGAAGCCAAAACAAACAGAAAATCATGAACAGAAATAGGGTGGGAACCTTCAAACAGAAGATGTGCTGGTTATGGTTTCAGAGGTGAAGAAAATACATTTAAAGGTAAGAGAAAATGCACGAAGACTGCTTGGTGCAGCTTGAAATAAAAGAACTTATAAGTTAACTTAGAGGGTTTTTTTGTGACCTGAGCATTAAGGTGACATTGAAGGCTACTTTAGATGATTTTTTTTTTTTTTCCTTCTCACATAGCAAAGTATAAACCTTTTTATCATAGGAATACAATGAGGCTATTTATTGGATCTACTCTGCAGCTCTTTGGAATGAAACAGAGAAATAAGTTAGTTCAAAATGTGATATTCAATTATTATGTGTGCCCTGATATTGTGAGGATTCTTTCCTAGCATAAGCTGCACAATTCCAGTAGGATGTGGGCAGTATGAAGGCAAATGGTCCCAGTTCATTTTTCTATGTCTTTTGGCTTGTATCAGAGACCATATCCAAAGACTACTGAAACCCTACCTCAGTAGGATTTAAATCAGACCATAGTTTTCTCCCACACTAAGTGAAACCATTGCTTTATGGATTTTAGGAAATAGTTTTGCAGCACGTTGCTTATAACCAATAGTACGATTGTATTGGGTGGTGAAAGCAGTAGGAATCCCCCTTTTCATTGCCTCTTTGCAACTTCTACCCTCAGGTCCCTCTCCTACTCTAGATTTGGGTATGTAGAGATAACTAAGTATTCCTCTGGGTCCCATCCAGCTCAGATAGGTGAGATTGAACTCCAAAGTGAGACCCAAATCCTGTTTTTTGTATGGGTCATGGGTAGGTTACCACATCCATGAAGTGAAGGATGGCGCTCCAGAGCAACCCAGCTATATGCTTGTTCTCCCCTCGGGCTGGAATTACAGCCATATTCCAGACCATAGCACAATCTAACCATAAATGCAGCGGCGCTTACTAGGTTTGAAATGCCCATCTGTCATAAGTAGTTGTGGGAGAATGGGTCCGGTCTGACAAGGGCTACACAAGATTAGCTTCTGTTTTAAGAACTTTTAACTTTTGGTTTATGTCAAATTACATCAAATCAGAAAAAGGATGTGGATCTGCCCATAGGCTCATAGACAATTAATGGGTTAATATTTCCTTAGAGTAGTCTAAGAGGTTAGGACATAAACTGTCCATTGAAGTTATGTCTACATCTCCTGAGTGCCTTGCAAAACCTAGCAACATTCTCTGCTCTGAAGTATTCATAAGCAGTTAGGCTGTTCCATTTATTTTTCAGTATCCCCAGACAGGACAAATAGATGTGGTGGAGTTTCACTATTTTTCACCAGCTGAGGTCCTGGTCCCAGAAGTGCTTGAAATGGAGGAGAATTCAGGGAGAATTAGAGCAATAGATAAGAGATGGATGGGGCCGCCTGCTTAAATGTGCATTCTCAAAGCACTTACCTTGATTTTTTGCTTTCTAAAGTCTGAACCACACAAAGCAAGGATAGGCTGTTTGACAGATTGATTAACGCCTGTTGTCTGGTATGGAAAAGCTTAATGACTACAAACCTACTGCAGGGATGAAGAAACACCCCAAATGTTCTTGGGCAGCTGCAATATGAGAAGCAGTTTGCTGTCGTTCGCTGCAGGTGAGCCCTTACAGCTGAGCCGTTTGGATGCTAATATTTCCTTGGACAGGGTCACACGTGTTTACTTTAAAAGACGAGTAAAACCCACTGAAAACATTCACAATGTGTAAGCAAACATTGTACCGTCGTTAGAAAATAAATTTAAAGAAAATAAGACCCTTTGTGCTACACGCTAAAGGCACATTTCCAAGCCCAACTTCATTCAGCAGGTGCGTAGCTGAGTCCCTCTAGTGGCATAAGCATTTATTTGGCTTCAGCAGGTTATTAAAATTCTGTTTTACAGCCACGTTATAGCGGCAATTTCACAGGTAGCTTTTCTGGACACTCTGAGGACTGTGTCAAAGTGAATCATGGATTGGATACTGTGCAGGCTAGTGTTAATTAACGTAAATGGATTGTTAGCTGTGAGGAGCAGTTATAGATGCACTGGTAGGAGAAGGGAATTTTTGAAAGGATATTCAAGAACTAATTACTATCAGCAAGAAACACGCAAAGAGGAACGTAATACCCAGGACAGCCAATAGGGATGAAAGCTTATACACAAATCTGTCATGACCTAATAGTGAAGACTGTTTAAAAACATTGATCTCCACTCAGCTTGTAGATGTGCATCACCCTCTTTCTCACTCATATATTCCCTCTCTCCCTGACACACACACGCTCCTGGATTTGCAGAAGACAGACATCTAGGGCGCTTCTTGGCATCCACAGGAAAATCATATGGGATTAAGAAGCCACAGCAGTAAGTACTCACTACATTAAATGTTTATTAAGTGGCATGCTGTCAAAATCTAGATTTAGTAGTAAATAGAGGAGGACTTTAATGGAAATCTGTTGTATTTGATTTTTCTTAGGAACTGCTGAAAGCTGCCTCTCGAGGATTACAACTTCACCTTTTGCTTTTACGGATGCTTGTTTACTATCCCTGTGGTAACCTCTGGACAGCCAGTAATCTGTTCATTATCCACACTGATTGAGTGCAGGAGTAGTGCAGTGGTAACTACTTCACTCAGCTGACAGCAGACGGCAAAAGGAGGGAAATGATGAATTCGGACAATTTAACCTCCCAAAGCTTCCTCTCTGCGATTCACAGCAATGCCAGCAATTTATTCTCTGGGCTCCAGTTTGTTCAGTCCTTCAAGCCACTCATCATCCCCTGCTACTCGTTAGTGGTTTTTATTGGTGTCATTGGGAATTACCTCCTCATCTACGTTATCTGCAAGACAAAAAAAATGCACAATGTCACCAACTTTCTGGTAGGCAATCTGGCTTTCTCGGACATGCTCATGTGTGCAACCTGTGTGCCCCTGACGCTCGCGTATGCCTTCGAGCCCCGAGGATGGGTGTATGGGCGTTTCATGTGCTACTTTGTCTTCCTGATGCAACCTGTCACAGTGTTTGTGTCTGTCTTTACCTTGACTGTCATAGCTGTGGATCGGTATTACGCCATGGTGTACCCATTCCGCAGGAGGCTCACAATCCCTGTTTGTGCTTATATCCTGGCTGCGATTTGGCTGCTGAGCTGTACCTTGGCTGCCCCAGCCTTAGTCCACACCTACCATGCGGAGTTCCCAGAACTGGACTTCTCCATCTGTGAGGAGTTTTGGTTCCACATGAAAAGAGATCGCTTAGCGTATGCCTACAGCACTCTCATCATCACCTACGTGCTGCCTTTGGCCGTCATCTCCCTGTCCTACCTGAGAATCTCAGTCAAGCTGAAGAACCGTGTAGTTCCAGGCAATGTCACCCAGGGCCAAGCTGAGTGGGACCGAGCAAGGAGGAGAAAGACTTTTCGCTTGCTAGTCTTAGTGGTGGCAGCCTTTGGAGTCTGCTGGTTGCCTCTGCACATCTTCAATGTGATAAAGGACATAGATATCAGCTTGATTGACAAGCAGTACTTCAACTTCATCCAGCTGCTGTGCCACTGGTTTGCAATGATGTCTGCTTGTACCAATGCCTTCCTCTATGCCTGGCTCCACGACAGCTTCAGGGGGGAGCTGAAGAAAATGTTTGCCTGGAGAAAGAAGAAAATTGGACCCACTACAAACTGCATTATGGCCAGCGTGGTGCTGTAAACAAGAGCTCGTGGGAGTGCACTTCCTTCATATGGTAACACTGTAAGTCATTTCCATTTTTAATCAGTCCTGGTAACTGATATTTGTTCTCAGGGCTCAGTTATAACAACACAAGTCCCATGTGTAGCTTCCTCAGCACCTCCTCTCCTGCTGGAGAAGGAGAGGCAGATGTCATATCCCCAAAATATTGTTACCGCTTTGTCAGGGGTTAGAGGCTAAGGTGATGTTAATACAATAAGATACTCTTGGTAAGCTACAGAGATCCTTCCTGTCTGTTTTGGATATTGCTAGCAGCATAGACCTGAGATCTGGGGACAGGGAGAAGCAAGGATGACTATGAGACCTAAATATCTCAATGAAAAAGTGCCTTGGATTGGGTAAAAATTAAATCTACACATCTACACAGAGTTCAGTCCTTAGCACAGGACCTAAGGTGGAGGACTAACAGTGTTCCTGTAGTCCACTTGCGTTAGGGTCATGCTGAAAATAGCCTAAGACTCCGAAATGCCCTTCCTGAGCAGCTGTCTCAGCTGTGGTCAGGAAACGAGGTTGGTAGGAGCTACTCTGAGCCTCCCCTCTGTCAGCCGAGTCACGCCGGCAGCAGCAGTGTGCAGGGGTCTCCCCGCTCCTGATGGCACGCGGGGTGACAGCATCAGCTCACTTGCATTCCCTCCAAGCCCCTCTGTACAAGGCGGCTGGCTTGCTTGCATGCCTGTGACCTTTGGTGGGGTGTGCTGTATCTGCCCTGCATGGTTTCCACCCCCATGGCCATTTTCTCCTTGCCACCAGTCGAGTGGACGGAGCAGCAGGCTTTGCAGAGGGCTGCTCACATGCCTGCTGCCACCAACTGCATTGGGCAGGCATCTGTGCTTTAAACTTCTTGAACCCAGTGTCATAGTACTATCCCAAACCTCTTGTGTCTCGTGAACCTGCAGCACAGCACGTAGCAAGGTGAGACGCAGGGGAAATAAAACTGGAGTGATATTTCTGTGAGGTGCAACTGCGATGCAGAGTGTGCGGCAGCCTCTTTGGTGGATTTGCTGATGTTGTCATCAAGGATGGACAGATTGGAAACGTAATATGTGGTGGAAAATCATCCAAGTTTAAGACATACCACCCCTTCACTGACATTGAATTGTGTTCCTGCCATTGTCTCATGTAACCCCAATTTGCTGACTCAACTGCAAGTCAGCTGCGTTCCCAGCCAGAGGAGTGGACATCGTTGTAGCCTTGTCAGTGCCAAGGTGTTACCCACTCATTCCTTGAGGAACTGATTCTGACGTGTGGCAATGCTGCCATCAGCTTTGATCTCCAGAGCCAGCCAGGGACTTTGATACCACCCTCAGAGCACTTCTGGACGTTTCTGTTAAGAGACAGTGGGTGGAAGGGGGTGTTGACTTTGAGCTGTGTACGAGCATTGCATGACCAGTCAAACAAAGACCTGTCAAACAGAGCAAAGTGACAAGTGCTCTCCTTTGAAGGAGTCTTTTCAGAAGAAACAATTTCCCTTGACATTCACCTTTCAATCAGACGGAGGAGAGAGAAGCTATAATCAACCTAATGGTTTCTAGTTTCTTCTTTCCCGAACTGAAAAATATCTGAGATAATAGATAAGTATATAGGACAAAGTTCTGAAACCAGACATCATTTCTGAAGAGGTTTCTTCCAGCCTGCTCAGCCAGAATCTGGGATGGCAGGAGGAACTAACAGATACTGAGTTGAGATCGTCCGAAGAAGCAGCGCAATCCAGGCCAGTTTTGGCTGTGCTCAGCAAGGGCATCCATCCCACCGCAACTGCACGTGGCCAGAAACGCATGCGCTGCAAGATGATGCAAATAGATGAGGGAGGACAGGCAGGGAAAAGAGGATGGTTTCTCTAGTTGTAAATGTACTCCTACTGTGAAACTGTGAATATAATTTTGCTCATCGGCACTCAGGAAGCTAATCTGGTTTAAAAAAAAATATATACAGATGTATATGTACACACTGGAGAAAGCATTGGAAATACATTTGAAATATCTTTTCACAAATTTCCTTAGAATTTCAAGCTGTTCTGCTGCTAGTAATGAGGAACTGGATGGTGAAAGCTGATTATAGAGACACTGAATCAAAGAGGTCCTTTTAAAGTGGGCATTACTTGCATTCACTCTGTGATTAAGTTTATCTATCTGCCTTGCTTACCTTGACTTAAAGATTTGAATGACCTATTAAAGTATGTTTTGCTTTTGTTGAATTTTAGAAAATCGTTTTTCCTTCAAGCTCAATATAGCAAGTTATTACCATAACTGGTGATTTTGAAAAGGTAAAAAAAAAAAAAAAAAACCAAAAAAAACCCCAAAAAAACCCAAACCTACCAACCAAATTTTATAAGCTCTTTGGCTTCTCTTTCAGGGCTCTTTTGAAGAGAACAGAAAATAGGACACAGAGAGAACTGAAACAACACGGCAAAAAGCAGCCTTAAATAACAACAAAATCCTGAGTTTTAGAGATTTTTCTTCTATGGAATTATGTTACTTCAAGCTGTTAATTTGCTGGTTTGTAAAGGCTAATTAAAATTGAGATGGCCCATAATGTTTACAGCCCTGTGCACTAAGTACAGACAGTGCTGTAGTCCAGACTGGTCCAAACCCCAGCAGAGTAACAGGGAGGACTCTCGTTAACACGGCAGGCCTGGGGTCATTTCCTTCATACACATCATGGTTTTACCCTCCTTTGCCAGCACTGCAGTTCGGCTTGTTGATGTTCTCTTGAGCATTAGTGACTGCAGATGGCTGCTGCAGGGAGCTGCATGAAGCAAAGAAGAGGGATTTGTATGTCTCTATTTTTTTTCTCTTTTCTTTTTTTTCCTTGAGACAGAAAGGAAGGGCTGCTGAGTGCCTGTATGGCTCACACAGTGATGGACGCGTTGGGAACATCTCACAGCCCCTGGAGCTGCAGCTATAGCAATGCCGAGGTCTGTCATCTCAAGGAGGCTCTCAGGAGGGCCCAGCATGGCAGGAACCCTTGTTTAAGTGCTGGTTTAACCTGTACATGCCTTGAGTCTTTCAGGATGCGTGTTTGCTAGGTTTTGCAAATGCACCCTCAAACAATCTGTGCTCCCCAGCTGTGGGCTCCTGAAGTTCCTCCTCTCTCCTCAGCAGCTCCCTTGGCCCACCTCAGTGGTCCTGCAAGACCGCTTTTCCAGGTTTTCCCTGCACGGTGTGCAAAGGAGGTCTGGCTCCCAGCAGGAGAGCAGGGGGTCCCACAGGCTGGTGGGGACCAAGGCATAGCCACATTTGCTCAGCCCCACCACAGAATTGAGCCCCAGGAATCTCTGCTCAATGTAATTACTGTTTTCTCTGATATCCAGAGTAATAAACAATAATAAGATTTAGAGGCACGTTGGTGCTCTTCTTTAATTCAGTTATGCAAATAATTATATTAAAAGCCATCATGTGAAATATGTTTGCTAATTTCCACCACTCTCCGAGGAACTGCTGTGGTTCTCTGAGGGACCAGGGCTCATCACTACAGTATATTTGACGGTATAATTTTTAATTACCATTTAAGAAATCTTGGCATGCTTTGATTTTATAAAGTAGCCCTGCTCAAAACTTGGTGAACCTATTAACTTTCCCTGTAAGGGTTTTAATTGTTGTTTCTTGCTTACATGTGAATCCAAGGACTCGCACACTGTGGGGATGGAGCAGGGTTTGCGACTGAGCTGAGCTATGGCAGAATGCTATGTGCTCCTCATCTGCTGGGATTTCATTCCAGTTGTTTATGTGTACCAAGACAGTTTTAGCAGGTAGAGACCCAAGTGTTCCACATTTTACAGCGGTAAATGGAGTTTGCACACATGCTCTGCGGTGGTCTTTTCACATAGATATCAAATGCATTAGCCAGCAAAGGAGTTGTCACAGCACGGTGAGCCTTGGGCTTCAGAAATAGAGGGCTGACTTAGGACCACAAATCCTCATGGTAAAAATCACCTGGGAGACTTCACTGGGGCCAAGCCTCTACAGCTCAGAAGCCTCTGCATGTCAAATGTGGAGATTAATAGAGATACAGAAGGAGCTGATGGGGAGAGGCAGGGGGGAGTGAGATGTCTTCACTGAAAGCGAAGAGCACAATTAGATAGAAGGAATCACAGTTTCACAGTTTGAAGCTATTCCGAGTCCTTCCAACAGCTACCTGCAGAGCATCGTTCTAGCACATACACTGTACTGTCAATGCTTATAGATGCAGAAATGCTTGATCTAACAAAAGATACTCCCTAGGGTCAAACGTGAGATTGGTATTAAAAGGCAATGCACTTACGAAACACACAAAAAAGCAGACCAGTATTTGATCAGGAATTGAAAAATAGATTAGATAGTGCACAAGGGTCACTAAATCTGAAATCAGGCAGCTAAAGAAAAACAACAGTTAGTCAAACCTCAGTTAGGGTCAGGCAGAGGTGGTCTCTCCACAACTCTGAAAATGCCAGCTCACAGCAGTCACCAAAGACTAACTTGTTTGTGCAATGCACTGCTTTAGATGAATTTTCCTTATACTTGCAATGCATTGCTTTAAATGAATTTTCCTTATACTTGGATGAAGAAAAAACAGAAAGCTCTATTTGTATCATATTTAGGGAATGACAATTTATCGGAGATGGGCAAAAGCAGATCCTGCCATAAAGCCATTACTCACAGGAGCATGGTAAATGCTTCCCAGCTGATAGATAGACTGGGAAAAGGTGGTGTTTTTCATACCAGCTGAACAACAGATGCTCTGTACAGTTTTAAATGAGCGAATCTTGCTTGTTAAGGTGTCACTGGTGAGTTATAATTAGATGTCTAAGATTATGCAGGGTACAGACAGAAGATGGAAATGGTACACCTGCAGCTGGGAAAAAAAAAAGTCAAATTGGACAGAACTGTGCAATACATCCATCAATTTATCCACCAGACCAGAAAAGGGCAGAGAGAGAAACAACAGGCTGGTGGTAAAGCCACTGCTGTCTTTGCCACTTCTACTTGAGGAAATATAATACAAATTTTTACCTCCAGCCCTCCCCTCTCACTGCCCACTATGGATTTGTTTTCTCAGAAAAAAAAGAAAAAAAAAACCCAAGAAAAAACCAGTTGTATTACTCCTGCATTCACCTGGAAAAAAGGCTGGTCAAGGGTCAAAGCCAGCATTTCTGCCTAGTAGAAAGCATACAGAAGTCAGGGAGGTTTTCTAAAGTGGAGGTCACCCTCTTCTCTCTTAAACTTCTTTCTGCGAGCAGAAATAGCCAGTTGTGCCTGGCACACAGTCTCTGCACATAATCGTTTGCTGTGCAGATCTGCAGCTGGCGGGAGCAAACCTGGCCCATCTGCCACTTGGAGCACGGGCTTTTGTGGCTGCATCAAGAAAATACCCTTCCCCATACTGAGTGACATCATTCTGGGTAAAAACCATTGCTAACTCTGGTCCTTTGTACTCGCTTTCTCTCCACATCAACAAGAGTTTGCTTCACTGAAAGTTCCTGACAGCAACTGCAGATGCATCGAAGGTACCCAGCCCGTGTTAATGGGACCTTTCCGTCTGAAATAGTTATCGTAATCCCTGTTTCAAGAGCAGGTTTCAAGCACATTCTTACCATATGCTGACATAACTAGATGAGTTAAGCTTTCCCCAGGCTGATTTCAACCAAATTTTGTATAGTTTTCTCTTCTCCTTGCTCTCCATGTTCTTCCCCCAGACTTTTGAAACCATTGATCAACTAGACAGTAGAAGCAGGAGCCTCAAGGACGTTGAAATCCTAGTAGCTATCTAAAATTAGGAAGAATAATAGCATTTTCTTGGAGCTCCCCAGGGAAGGAAAAGACGTCTAAGTGCTCTCTCCTTTGGGGACCCACCCAAGATTACATGAGGATGGCGTAAATGGTTCAGAAATAGTTACGAGGTGTGCAGGCTGCCTAGCTACAGGGCAGAAAGTGAGGGGTTAAGGGCATGAAACTCAAGTACATCGCATCAGGAGTTATGTCTCTTTGGGATCTAAAAATCCACTCTCTTTGCCAAGAAGCTGATAGGACTGACTTTCTTGCCTGTTGTTGCTTACTTTCCCTTTCTACAGCCTGCTTTGTCAAACTAAGTTAATGAAGCTAGTTAATTGAGATAAATAATAAAACAGGCACTCAGGAGCTCCCTGCTTTGTGTCTCCAGCCTGTTGGAAATCAATTTGGGATCACTGCTATCTATTTGCAGCTGACTGGGCCCTCCATTCTTTGCATCTTATTTATGTTAATTATCACCATTACATTGTAATTTCCTTGTGTGTTTTTTTCTCTGCAGGAAACAGACAGAAGGAGATGATGATTTTAATCCCTACATCTGCATTTCCTACAATTCCTACATTCTCATTAGGCACTGGAGACATTGCTTCAGCAGCTCGCAGGGCTGCAAAGAGAAGCTTGCTGCTTTCCAGCATGGTGATGGGATCTGCCTCTCCTGCTGCACATAGGCTCTTGGTTTCCAGATAACAGGCAGGACAGGCAGCCTACGGCTCACAGCAGCAGGAAAGGTTTTAGCGCTGCGGTCTGCGACAGCCTGATGATGTGCGTGGTGCTGAGCATCGCTAGAACCCCAGTAATGTCACCAACAAAGTGATGTGCTCAGCTGGAGGCAGCTGGTGTAATGGTGTGGGCTGTCGTCGCTCTGTGGATGGTTTCTCAGCTACAGGGAGCTGTGTTCAGCTACCCCGTCACACCCACCACAGGACAAGCCAATGCTCCAGTGAAAACGTGACAGCCAAGCAACGCGGTAGCTGTGATGCACTGTCACGGGTTGCCCTAACTCACAGCTCATGTTTGTGCAACCTGCTGCATTTGGGAGTGGAAAGGTGAAGCAATGGACTGTATTGTAAAACAAGCCTGTCTTGGGCGCCTGGAGGCAGGGCAAGAAACTAAAAAAAAATAAAAAAATAAAAATTGGTTTTGAACTTCAAGCAAACGATAACCGTCCAAAGGCCAAATATACAGCCACCCAGAGGCTGTGTTTCTGTATGGATGTAGGTGTTACTCAAGCCTTCTTGTGAGAGTGGTCCCGCAGTCGCAGTGTGCCAGTTCAGTGTATTGGCTTTATTGCATCTTCCCAGCCCTCAGCCATACAGCGACCTTAAATAGGGGCAAGCCAGGTGTACGTGTGTGAGGTCAATGTACACAGAGCCATTAGTGTACAGTCCAGAGACAGATGAGTTGAAGGTGGATGCACTTGTGAAAGGGTTTTTCAATAAAAATAATTGCAAGGTTGGAGATGGGATGGGATGGGATGGGATTCTGAGGCAAATGTTCAGTCAACTAACTCCTCAGAAACTGAAGGCAACTCTGGAGGAAGCTAACATCAAATATCATGTGCAAGACTTACCTATGAGCTACATCACCAACTAGAAATTACTTTCTGAGTCACTAAATGCAAAGCATTTCAAATCATTAAGAAGGAAACCTGCAAAACTCAGCTTCGGAATGACTTTCCCTCAATTATTGGATCCTGTTGAAATTCAACATCTGTTGTTAATACGCATAACTTAAACAAAAGAAAAATAAATTTGAAGCCATCTGAAGCACTAGACACAGCATATGGCAGACCTGTTAAATCTTAACAGGTCAATAATATTATCATTGTGAATTGCTTCTCCATTAAAACATGTAGTCATGTCTGTTGTATTAAATAATGCTTATTTGTAAAAACCTTTTGTACTACCCATGCAATTGTCAGTTGTCACTGCTAGTTCTAAATTCTTTTGATAGTATCTCCTCTTGGAAAATTGCCACAGAGTGAGGATAGATGAAATGTAAATCATCACTGGTCAAACAAAGGTCTAGCAACATCACCAACAAAGTGCAGGGCAGCTTTTGAAGACCAAAGTTTTGCTGTAGTTACAAAAAGATAGGTTTCTTTATTTTTAAGGTATTGTGGAAAGTACTGTTCCAAACGCTTCTCACCCTGAAAAAGTTATATACGGAGTCTAACAAGATCTATGTGCTTTAATAGTTCATAACATTCCTTCTTGATTGCTAAATGAAGAAATCTATTTTCCTATGAAACAGTTTAAAATGGCACTACCCACCTGTAAATGCTGCTGACTAGGGATAAGGTGAGGACATAAAAGACAGGTCAAACGTAAGAAGTGGGAATTAAAAGCCAGCCTGCCTAGACCATGAAGTCATTAAATTATTGGATAAATGCAACTGTGCTTTGAGAAGTTGTCTTTCAATAATTTGCTGAGAGGCAGATTTACCTCCTCTTCCTCCCACATATCTTAAGGAAAGGTGCTTGAATTTCAGGCTACTGATTTTCATGCAGAGAAATCTCTGAGGTGCAGGGTTTAAAATCACATCTTTTCTTTGCATCCTCCATGGTGGCTGTCAGCTGGTTCAGCTCAGCAGCTTATCCTGTGCATTGGCATCCAACATTTTGGGTAAACCTTCTCCTAATGCATTGTACAAACAATCTGCTTGGGGTGCTGTCCAGGCTTCTATATATTCACCCAGTCTTATGAAGTTTAAATCTGATTCTGGATTTAGCCTAGATCTGCTTTCCAAGAACTCAGACAGAAGTGGTAAAGTAACCAGCAGCCCTAGGGTAAATATCTTTTCTATGCGTGTGAAGTTTATTATCAAGAAAAAACAAACAACCCCCAAACTCCAAGATGTTAAAGGAATGGATTAACATTAAAAAAAAATACAGTTCCTAAATCACCTTGATTCCTGGAGATCAGGACACTTTTAAGAGGGGTATAAAACATTTTAATGTTTTCCCACCGTTGAAGAAGGTATATGCAGGTGAAATATTTGGTAGCTTTTTACACCATTATGGGTTTGCTGAGTGACCAGAAAAGCATGGAAGATTTGACAGCAAGAGGAGAATGCACAGGGTTTTTAGTGCTAAAACAAATTAGCTGGATGAGCTGAATCTGCAATATGATGTTCAACAACCACAGCCTAATTTACAGTGCTAGCTATGCTGGAAATAGAGATAATTAGGCAAGTACTTTTACTTCCAGTTCTAACACGAGGCTTTTGAAAACATGGGTGGAAGGTGAGTTGGGAGAAGGCCAGACTGGTACAAGAACAGTCATAACATTTTTGACAGCAGTGAATAAAATCTAAATGGAGAGTGTCAGTACAGTGTTCTAAATCTGAAGCTATTCACATCCAAATATTGAGACTGGAGGAGATGGATAAAGGTGATGTACATTAAGTTTTGCCATTTTCCTATTTAAAAACAGTTGCAAAAATAGCAAGCCCTAGAGATCACTCTAAATGGCAGATGTTTGAAACATGGATCTGTAGTTTGATTTCACCTTTTATTGCAGAAAGTCTAAGCTCTTTGAGACAGAGTTTTGAGCAGAGACGAGTGTGTCTCTATTGTCTCTTCTTAGATGGAGCCGAGTCTTAAGTAAGCTGCTATGATTTTCTGCTGTAGATAATAGTGCCAAAATGAGCTTTGAGGTGTCTCTCCACAAGATTTTAATTTAACATTCACAGGGTAACCAGAGGATGGAAAAAAGCAAGTCATGCAAATAGAAACCCTTGCTAATGCCCCATTTACAGTAACTAAACATTTTTTAAAACCAAAAGAAATGACAGAGGACTGTTGGAAGCTTTGAAGTACTCTGCTTAGTATTTGGATAGCTAGGGGTGTTTCCTATGAAACTACAACTCTTCTGACCTGCAATTTAGGCCTTTGGCACCAATGTTTCCAGAGAAAAAAATACACTTTTAGAAAATATTCCGGTCTTGTTAGCTGGATACTGCCACTTTTAATCGCTATGACGTATTTCACTAACTGCTGAAACACAACAAGAATGACATTACCTATGGCAAAATATGGCAGAGTTTAGCTATGCAGAAGTATGCTAATTTCTTTTGTTAATGGCTAAGAATCCAACAGACATTATCCACTGAATCTCAACCCTGCATTTACATTTCCCAATAAGCGCTAAATAGCCATTTTAGAATCCGCTAAAGAGTAATAGTTTAGTTCAGTTCAGAACACACAGCAGTGTGGATAAGCTATATCTAGTTGTAAATATTTCCTTCTTCTCCTGAAGTCTATTTGGACAAACCGTCTGAACAGAAGAGGACCAAATACAATTTACTCCTCAATGACAACATGGAGTGCCACCAGCTGCAGTCACACTTTGGGCAGCTCCTAGGTACCTGAGAAGGTTACAATTACCTTCATCAATGTCAGCAGTAGTCTTGATTTCAGATTCAAGAGAAAGAGTTTTACGAGGGGTCCCTACCTTTCCCTTCTCCTCTATGCTAGCAGAAGGCAAATACAAGTGAGCTTCCAACCTTTTAGTTTCCTGTTTTATAGCATTCCTGAATTGCCTTTTTTTTTTTTGCTACAGACCATAAAGCTCAAGATCTGAGATATCTCCTCCTAATAGCTGTAGCAAATAAAAGATTGAAGTTCATGAAGCACAAACCACAAAACAGAGCATAAGTACACATAATTATCACCCTAATACAGAGGTGAAAAAAGAACTCTAAATAGAGCTAGTCAGTGCGTGAAGTACCATCTCTTCACAAGAAACTAATATCAGTTTCTCTTTAACATTCAGCATTAATACACTTAATAAAACAGCTAGCTCTGTACTCACCATACTATCTTCATAAGTTATTCTTTGTTTCCTGGAACCTGCAAATCAGCTGCTTTCTCACTAGTTCTTTCTAAATTAGAGAAACAAAGCCTGCTTTCCCTACCCTTACATCCTCTTTCCTAAGAGAACTAATCCTCTTGATGAGTGTGGTGTCCTCCCACCACCATCAGCCAGCCCTCCAGCACCTGCCCCAGCCCAGCCTTTAAAGCAGGCACACAGAGAGCCTATGTAAAAAACAGGCAGTATTGCTGGAGGCTGGATGTGATGGCAGCAATTTATAGATAGTTCTAACTTTCTAGACAACAGGTTTTTATGAAGTTGTATTACTAGTAGACAGTATTACTTGAAGTCAGGTAGAACCCACACATATACATGAGGGTGATTATTATAACTATTCAATATCAAAAGAGAAGCCCTTTAAAATAGAAAAAAAAAAACCCCGTAATCTAATTTGTTAAGAAAATAAATACTGAAGAGAATGAATGAAAACTTATTAAAAAGATTTGGTGGAGCATGAAGGATTTGGAGGTTCCACTTAATCTTAGACCTCCTCGTTCTACTGGAGTACTAAAATGCTGGCCCCAAGTTGTTATATTCTTTCTAATAAACTTTATCTTCTAATTTTAATTGCTGTCTATTCTTACAGGAGATACTGATAGCCAGTCTTTTAGGTGAGACCAGTTATCCCAAACAGCAGTGGGCTTTGTTGATACTTGGCCTTTCATGGTCTCCTAGCATGGCAGAGAAGGTCTCCAGGAATGTGGAGAAATGACGATCTCAGTCAGGGTTGCTGAGGCAGCATTTACTTATGAAAATACAAAAAGACTTTTCCATCTGGTTTCCTTTAGCTTCCATGGCTGATACAGTGGTGACTTCCAGGTTTTAGCCTTGCACCTGTCCGAGGTGAATTCACAGGGATGTCTTACTCTGGAATACTGGGCTGGGGCATGAACCTCTTCATAGACTTCAGATTTCATCCTCACTGTTTTATTGACCCATATTTTTTTTGTTCCAAATGAGTCTCTTGCCCCTATTAATCTATTGCCCCTATCTCATCTATTTCTCTTTCATTACCCACTTAAAATGGGAAATTGGAAGACCACCTTAACCTCAGACTCTGTAGTATGTCTTCTGTTTGCAAATCTTATCAACTTGTGGGAAAAGCTGGAGGATAACAGGCTCCTGACACAGCACAAGCTGGCAGGCAGCCTCCCGTCCGTATACCTACGAACTGTCTGAGCAAGAAAACAAATCAATACTAATTAATGGTCCCCTGGAAAGTAAGTTATTGTTCACAATGTGCAATGTAGCAAGGAATCCTGTAGGCTATTTTTGCCTTTGATTTATCACATCACCTACACAAGAATTTATACCACATAGCATGGAACCTAGAATCTTTTGCTGATAAAGGTCACAGCTTCTGCTGAGATAAAAGGAGCCTACAAACCTGGGAGAATAGCTGGGGGGTTTTACTTCCATGGATGCAGCAGATAAGAGTGGCCATTTCAGCTGTCTTGTTATTTTATTTATTATTCTTGCTAATTTACAGAATCTTCTGAGGATTGGAAGATACAGAAAAATAGGCAAGGGCTCAAGTACTTGATTTTGTGGAGTACCTACATCAACATCCCACTTCCTGCAGGAAGGATGTATTTCTGGTAGTTGGCCTTTCTGTCTAGCAAACAGAGCTAGAACAAGATAGCTAGAGCTAGAACAAGAAATTCATTAGTAATTATTAATGTTCTCATTAATAAAAACAAATTTAAGAGTCAGAAATGTTGGCCAGGGAAGGTTGCCTCTCACAAGCCACGGCAAAAAGTTCTGGTTTCTCATTCCTGTGCCAAAAGATTTACGGAAGTGTTGAATCAATTGATATTGCACTGGCTTCATGTGCAACTCAGAAGGAAGGTTCCCTAATCACCAGATGTAGGAAAAGGTTTTTTTAAAATGTTTCAGGCCTTTTAATTACACATGGGCACCGAGCAATTTCAGCTTTTGGGAAATGAGTTAGTACCATTAGCAGAGGCAGCTTCTTCCATTATTGCAGTCCCTTCCAGCAAGGTTTGTTCTCACAGAACACGAGCAATTTTGTTTAATTGCTCTGTGAGAGTACATGATGTGAGGAAATGGATCATCACACGCTGGCTCAAACGCGTGTTTGAGTGCTGTGCTGCATGAATGTCACTTTGCTGTAAGCATACATCATGAGTTTTATTCCGAAAACAGTATCCTGGCTTGCAGTGATGATTATCTTCATTTTGCAACACCATAGGAAAACGCTGGTGGCTCATGTTCTGGTCGTGATTTCCTACAATTTTGGATCCCTGGAATTTCTATTTCTACTCCCCCTCTTATTTGTGCAGTTAATCGCTCCTGGCAAATGCACATCCTTCTGCCTGGTCCTGTAAGGTTTCATCCAGTGTTTTCATATAAGTTCTCCAACTTGCCTAGCTGACTAGTTTCTAGGCCTGTCCTTAACATACTTGCATCTCCTGCTGCCTTAGTGTTTTCTAGAGCTTTAACAGTGTAACTCTCTATTGTAGCTACCAGGTCATTAATAAAAACATTTTCAATACAGCCAACTCCATGACAGTTGTCTCAAGAGCTCGTTAATTACAGTCTTCTATTTTGACCATGAGCCACTGATAACTGCTACATTTTCATTAGTTCAGCACATTCATTTAGCCTCTTTGGCTTGTGCCATATGAGAGGGTCACATAGAATGTATTTTTCTACCTTTGGAGTGAGAAGTTCTTTAGAGAAGGCATCAAAGTCCATTCTGCATTTTTGGTGGTGTTCATTGTTTTCTCTCTATCCAGACCTGCAACCCATTCATAAAAAGAGATGGGTTTGCTTTGAGAGGATTTACAGTTGACAAATCCATTTTGACTCTTACTCATTTCCGTGTTTTCTTTCATGTACTCACAAATATTTTGTGCTTTCCAAGGTTTTTCTGGCATTTGAAGGTAAGCTGGCTGCTAGACAAATCCCCAATTAGTCTTTTCCTTCCATTCTTAGCAACTGATTGTATTTGCCCTTTTCCAGCCTCCAGACGCTTATTTTCATTCCATGACTTCCCAAGTGGTTCTGACTTGACTTCTGCCATATTCTTTTCCAGTTTCCTGGCATAAAATCCATCAGGCTCAGGCAGCATTAAAACTTTGGAGTTCTCCAAGTGTGCTGATGCCTCCTTGTGCATTTCTGTGGAGAGATCCTACCGCTCCGCTGCTGCTACTTGCATGAGCCAGTCTTTCACTTGATCTTTTATCTTAGAAATGCAAAATCAGACACTGAGAATTTTGGCCTTCTCGAATTTTTGTGCCAATGACTCCTTTTTTTTTCACTTGCTAGTGAATCAGTAATTGGCTTGGCCTTTTTCCCTCTGTCTCTCAAAGTATATTGAGAATTGTTTCTTGCTACTCCTGATATCGCTTGTAAAATCCTGTTCTGTGCCTTCACTTTTAAAAATTTTCTCTCTAAGCACTCGCGCTGTTCTTTGATACTTGTCTCAGTAGCCTCATTTAGTTGCTACTTTCTGTAGGCATCTTCTCTCTGTTTAAGGTGAGTGAAGAGCTCATGACTTTTCCTCATGTTTCCAAATCTCATACACCTCTGGTTGGCTTTTAATTATCCTTTTAATTCTGATCTCTGCTCAATAAAAAGAGCTTAAGCCTGATTCAGAGTTCTGCCCCAATTCACCCTCATCACTTACCCATTAAAAATATTCTGCTTTTTTACTGTGTCTTTAATAAAAAGTTTAGAAAGCTAAAATATTTTAATCAAAGGAGTTTATAAGTTTTCACAGTAATTATTCCCTGGTTTTTTTCTTCCTTTGTAAGGGAAATTTTCAAAAGAAATCTCTGTTTGAGCAATACTATATAGAAAAGGAAAGCAAAACCAAATATCCTTCAAAAATACAAAATAGAGAGGATTTTTGGAGTTTCTTTTGTGTGTGGCATGATCCTGCTCTCTTTAGTAGAAAACAAGACAAATACTCAGCACGGGACAGACAAGAGCAGTTCAGTTGCATTTCTCTCTCTGGTGCTGGCTTTCACTCAGAGCCTTGCTAGGATGTCATGAAAGGACTCGGCTCCTTTGACTCTGCCCACCTGGAAGATCAGGACGTTTGCCGGTGCTTTGGCAGATACAAAGCTCTATCCCTGCTCTTATGAACCTTTTAGTTGAGGACACCAAAGTGGGGCAGGGTGGGACACCACGCTCCACTTTTTTCTCTTCACGTTATGTTTAATCCAGTGATTTTACTGCAGTTTCTTTACCCTGTTCTCATTTTATTACCCTATATGTTTACAGCACTGAGGTGGCCACCAATGGTTCCTGGGCCAGTGGAGGGCAACTCAGGTGGTACCGCGAGAATGGTCCACCTGGAGGGGTACAGGGAGCTCAGTCTGAGTTGATGTTAGTAAAATATTAACATGAATTGCAGCATGGCAGTAAACGCTTCCTAGAGGGATAACTTACTTTTTTCAAGCAAGATTTTTTAAAACTCTTCTTTCTGTAGACCCTAAAATACAAAGCAGAGATACAGACACAAACAAAACAATGCAGGCCAGTTTAATTTTAAGGTATTGTAAACAGACTCTAGCAAGTCCCACCACGTGTAGCAGCATGCAGGACTTTAATATTAGGCATGATGATATATTTAAAATTAAAGTTAAAATAACATTGACCAAACCCACCACTTGCTTTCCCTTGGGAGCATTTTTCTGGGTTATCCCAATAATAAGGGCAATTAAAAAGGAGACCACAGGCTCATTGACAAGTATAGACTTAAAACATGATGTTGGGACAATTCTGTTAAGTTTGCTTACCACGAGAATTCTTTATGTTTTTCAGGCAGTTGAAGTGGGCTTGATGTTCAGATGGTCAAATTTAATGACTCATTTGAGTAATTAAAATTATTAAAGCTGTCTTTAAATCCAGTGTTTTGCAATAACACTTTGAGAAGAGTTTTTCCTCCTAGTTTTAACGTGAACAAGTGGGTTTCCTCACATGTTTCCAGCTTGTTAATTATGGATCCACACATTTTAACATTTTGGGTATCATAGGTGGGAGATGCCTCTTAAAATACCCAAACTGCAGCTGTCTGCTGTCCTGTCACATAAAACAGTCCTCGCTGCTGCCCTTGAGGTTCACCGTGACCTCGCAGAGGAGCAGGGTGTTTGTCGAGCAATGGGTGCTCTTCCACTGCCACCTCCTGGCCGTGACCAGTGGGACTGGAGAGGGATGGTAATGAGAGAATTAAATTACCTTGAAAATACAATAACCAAAAGATTCAACTGTCCTTTGATTCCTGCCAGCAAAACAACCTCACCTTAGATGTCCGCTGTTGGCCAGAACTCAGAATTTTGTACAGAATTCTGTTTTTTCAAGCAGTCTGAGGCTTTAGTTAAAATCTAATGCTACAAGGCAGACACTGTGAGCTAGTTATGGAAAAGGCATTTTCAGTTATACAGAGCTCAAGTCTGTCTGACTTGGTACAAACATACAAACTCTGGTGTTAATCTGAAAGCGAAGGAAAGGCCATCAGTGACCGGTTCTGTTTCTCGTCTAAGAGGAGCAGGAACACTTTACATCAACATCAATGGCCTACTGTTAAAAGTGTGACACATTTTCTAGTTTTCAAAGCTTTAGGACTGTGCCTGTATTTTAGGGGTTTTAAAATATTATTATTTTTGTATTCCTACAATTCCCTGTATTTCTTCAGGTGTTCATCAGGAACTTGGTGAAATTTCTAACAGGAAAAGAAGGATTTTTTTTTTTGGCCAGGCTTTTTCCCTTCTTTTCTCCAAACCTCACTCCATTTGGACCAGAACTGAGCTCTGAAGATCACCTATCTGTTTTAAGAAAGATTTTCTTTTGGCTGGGAAATCACTGTCTGTGCATGCCTGTGAATTTGATCTGTTTTTTAGAAAAAGCTGAGTTTTATTTCATAAATTCAGAGGTGGGAATACGCAAGCATTCTTGATTCTGACCATGTTTTGCTGTTACAGGCATGCAGTGTGCTTCATGGGTTAAATGGGAAGTGTATTCTGTGCCTACCCCTCCTGCATTTTGGATGCAGAATTTAAAATGATCAACCAAGAACAGCCTGTCTCCAGCAGGTGTCAGTGGAAGCTACAGAATGGAGACACTCCACCAAAGCCAGCCTGTAGTCACCTCTCCCCCAAGGTGCTCCCTGGCCAGGGGGGAGAGTGAACATGCCATTCTACAAAGAAACATTATTCTAAGTCAGGTTACTTAATAATTTTTTTCCTTGCTTGAAGTTGAGCTTAAAAAATTTGCAAAGTGGAATGCTGTCACTGTCAGAAGGGGACAGCGATGAAGCAGGTGTTAAATCATTTATTGAAGGGACGGTAGACAAATTTGAGAAGTTTGAATTAGCGCCTCGATTCACTTGTATTTCTACAATGAGTTAAGGGTCTCTGACTTTACTCACCAGAGCAGTGCTTTACCCTGTACGGCACAAACACACAAAAGGGCAGGGATAAGGTTCTCTCAGTAGCTTAAATCCTGGAATTTCCTAACATTTGAGTGCTTTAGATGTAGCTGATGGAAACCCTAGAGACATGTCAGTACAACATCTACCTACCTGACGTCCTGCATCTCAAAGGCAGGGGATTATCACAGTCCGTGGTTCCCACAAATTCCCAGCCACTGTTTCCACAGCCCCCACTGTAACAGCAATCCTGTGAATCACTTACTAAAGGTGATATCATGAGTTTGAGAAAACAAACACTGTACTTACAAATCACTCTTAGCCTTGATGGGGCTAAGGGATGGGGAAGAATGTGACTCACCTAGGGAGGAACTTTGCAGGTGTGTTGTGTGTCCAGCTAAGGAGGACACCATAGCAGCCATAGCTGAACGTGTATGTTATACAAGATACCAGAGGTAGCCACCTGTATGGAGCTGCTTACTGAAATTTTCATGTGGCCAAGAGCCGCAAAGCACCTGCTTTAGAGAGAGAAGACAAGGAGAAACTCTGTAGGACACTTTGCCGGTGGGAGGTGAGAGGTATAGTCCTGAGCTCCCCAGGCTGTGGTGTGGGCTGGGTTAGTGTGCAGCTGGATCTGGGATGTGTGATGGGGTTCGCTCCAGGAGTTCCCACTCTGTGAACCCAGCCAGGCATTTGAGCTAGCTGGTAGCCACTCAGTTAGCCATCTGCACCAGAACTGCCCACGACCAAAAGCTGCAAGCTGGCATCCCAGTGGTGACGAGAGAAACCCCAGCTACTGGAGAGGTTGTACCACTTTGGGTTATGAATGTCACATCACGAAGTGATCCACTGCTCTCATTATCTAGCATTCAGTCGTGCTTCCATCTACCTCGATGAGGTAATCAAACCACGTTGTGAGAATAAAATCTAGCAAGGCTCTGTGTGTATCCACATGTTTAGGGAAAACTATTTTTTTAAAAAAAATGTGATGCTGATTATCTGCAGATACTTGATGTGCTTGTGATTTCAATCAGCATTTTGTTCATTCATTGCCTCTCAGTTTATTGATTTATAAACCCTTTAGAATGGTATGATTATTCTCAGTGGGGGTAAAATGGTATTTCATTATTAGCGTGTTAGAAGCTATTTCAAACTGACAGTTTGTTTTGAACTTGGGCAAGAGAAGTGACATTTACATTTGGAAGTGGAAGATTGACATAGAAATTATTCTGAAACATAATTACAGTAAAGGCAAATGCAGAAGAAGAGAGAAATTCCAGTTAGATTTTCTGGGGGCTCCTCTGCTGTCGGTAACTAACTCCTGCTCTTTTCTCAGCTCAGTGGGATGGGATACAGCGGTGCTCCCCGTAGGCATTGGTAGTAGATGCAGGATCAAGATTTTTTTTACCCATTTAGGCAACTCAGCGCAGGGCTGTGAGTGAGGATATAAGGCAAATGCTTGTTCTGCAGCCTGTCCTGGCTATCCCAGAAAGCTCTGATGCTAGGACAGCACTCTGGAAAAACCCTCTGGAGAGGGTTAGTGTTGGTGAAGCAGCTGATGTCCCAGGGGCACTGATGCACCCTTATCTTCAGGCTGGTGTAGAAGTCAGCGTTCACCAGGGTACCTGGGTGCCCGTCTGCTCCAGCGGCGCGGGGGACATGGTCCGCGCCACAGCCCAGCTGCCCCTCCATCAGTGAGCACCCAGAGCTCAGCTCAGGGTTTGCCAGGAGCCAGGCTGACTTCGTCTGCACTCTGGGGTTGTTAATATAAACTCTTCCCGTTTTTCCCAAGCTAAACATTTATCTAACATTACAAATGTGTCTTTTCTTCCCAGTGTCCATTCTCCCATACTATAAGAAGATTTGAGAGCGTTTTATAGACCAAGTTGCTAGACTTTAAAAACATATTGTAGTAGGGCTTTTTTTCCCAAAGGATTTTGATTTTAGTGATTGACCCTCCATTACTGAGATCTAAAGGAACTTTTCCTCTGATGTGAGGGGGAGCAGAGGCTGGGGCTGTGCTGAAGTGCCGGGAGTTTCCATCTTGGCACTAGCACTCAAGAAATGGGGATACTCCGTAAGTTTCACACAGGAGCTACATACAACCTATTAGGCACCATATGAGGAATGCATAGACCCAGAGAGCAGCAAGGAGTCAACACAGTACATGAAAACTGTTGCCAAACATGACCTTATTTGTTGCTGTATTCTCCAGAGTAGAATGAGAAAAAATATGAATTTGCGACTATTGCAGTTTTTGTGTGTTGGGTGATTTTTACAGTTATTTCTCAGAGGCACGTAGAATCTATTACAACGCAGTTTTTAATGTTTAAATGTTGTAAGTAGATTAAATAAGTAAAACTAAAACATAGCGACTCAAAATTCTTTTACTTAAATGTGCAGGTTTTTGTTTGTGTTAGACTGAGCGCCTTAAACCATGCCAGTGAGCATGCGTTTCTGCTTGAACTTACTTGAAATTGCAGTATTATTAAATTCTTAGGATGAAATTCTAGCCTCACTGAAGTCAGCCGGGGGACCGAGCTCCAGCAGGACTGAGATTTCAGGTTTCCGCGGGGTGCACTGTTACTTTATCCCTCCCGAGCTGCTGTGTTCCGGTGGCTGATCTCATTATATTGCACTGTTTCATATTCCTTTCTAATGAATGAAGTAAAATGTGCATCCAGCATCCATACATACTCCCTTCATAATAAAGGAAGACAGCACGAAACATTAATTAAAAATAAATGTCCAGCTTTATCTGAATTAACACAGAGGAGGCACCTCAATGATTAGACATAGGGAAAAACATTAATATTTTTGAGACTAGAATTATTCAACTCCAGATGAAGAAGAGTTGAAGGAAGCAGTATGCAATTAGATACAATTATGAAAGATATACAGGAAATTAGAGCTGTTCATAGATATTTTTCCAATTAACATTTGTCTTTCATTGAAGGAAAACCTTCAACTGGAAATAACCACCAGAGTTTTGCCTTGTCAAGCAAAATGCTGATTTATTCTTTATTGGAAGGGGTAACAAAAAAAAAATCCTCCCTAAAGTGTTTTTGGAGGGTGAAAGATTCAAAGACTGAAAAGTGTTTTTTTTGTTTCAATGAGAAAAATCAAACTTTCCATGAATAAGTTCCTGGATGAAATAGCAGAAGTTGTCTTTATCCTAATGATGACATCTGTTTGCAATAACACTCCATGCCAGTAAACGATGTTATTTTAACTAATCTATTGGCGTGGCGATGAAAGTGACAGTAAAATGTTGATATGGAAGCTAATTTCTGTGTTTGGCCTTGAGATCCATCTTCACAGACACAGAGTGAGTGCAGAAACTATTTTTGGCAACACCGTAGCAATCCAGATTTAATTCCGACACTTCTCTGCCTTCCCGAAACCCAAGGAAGACATCTGGCTGTGTTTTCTGTGTATGTTTGTGAAGTGCCATTGAAATCATTTGCATCAGCAGTGGATTTGGAGATAGAAACGCAACGAGAAGGTGCACATGAGGAGGAGTGGACCAAAAATTTGGGTTAAGAAGAAAAAAAAGAATGACAACTCTTCAATGTATCAAGTGCTTACTGAAAGCTGGGAATAAGATGTCATTCTGAATGTGTTTCTGTGAACTTTTAACTTTGTTCAGACCCATGATTTATACGGGATTATGCATCTACGCGGCATGTGAGCAACGAGAGGACGGCTCTGCCGGGTTCCCAGGGGAGCCCCTGCCGAAGGCGTTTGTGGTCCCTGCCATGGGTGTGCTTCCAGCAGCCCATTAGAAGAATAACTGACTTACGTGTTTGTGAGTTATCAGTTAATCTAATAGTATTTAGGGTGGCCACAGACTCCTCATCATTTTTTGGAAGCTAGAAATGTTCATTTAAGCAAAAATAGCTCTGCAGACTTTCTTTGCAGTTGTTTGGCTTAAAACGCCTCCGTCTTACTGTCTTCCACCAGAAGCGGAGCTTTTTAGTTACTTGCAGTGTGCTGAAGTTGCAGACTCCCTGAAAAAAAATTTAAAAAACCCCAGAGCTCCTCATCTGCTGAGATAATTGCGTGTTAGCCTCCTGCAGCAGCAGCCCGGCCAAGTGGATGCAGACATGCCCGTGCCGTCTGCGCAGGCCAGGCCGCCGGCCCAGACGCCTGGTGGCACACATGGCGGAGGCCGGCAGGCATGGCACCCCGGCGCGGGCGGGCCCCTGCGTGTTCAGGCACACATGGCGCGGGAGCCTGCTGCCAGACGGGCTCGCCGAGGCTGTCTGCAGCCTGCCCGCAAGGCAGCCATGTGGGTGGAAGGCAGGCGAGCGACGGAGCAAACCGGCTTACGGCTGTTTCATTTTGGAGACCGTTTTTTCCAAGCATCCTAAACACGGGCCTTAATCATCAGCACTTCTGAAGCACTCATCATTCTTGTATCCAGGCAAGGAGCCTTGTTATTACCCTTTGAGAGATACCACATTCCCTCATTTCCTATGGAAGGGGGCCTGCCAGCAGTATCCATACCAGCATCGCTCGGTTTGTTTCAGATTAAAAATGTCCCCGGGGAAGATCTGTGTGCGTCTTCAGCAGGGTCTCAATGCAGTCACGGGAATAAACTCCTGCACTGGTTACCTCCAGAGAACGCATTGGTGGTCACCTTCACCAAATGCACAACTCTACCTTTGCCAAAACGAGAGAATACTCCGAGCCTGAATTGAGGAACACGCCCTCTCAGACTTCTTGTGGCTAAAATGGTGGCAGAAGAGGTTACAGTCCTTCACCAACTGTCCTGAACCTCCCTCTGCATGGGGGTGGATTGCAATGGCTCAGTTCCTTGGTGTGGCGGCTGCCCCTGGGTGGTACAAACCAGACTGGCTTGGCTGCAGTCTAATGCTGGAAGAGATGCTTGGAACAAAGGGAAAGGCAAAACACTGCCTGCAAGGCCTTCAGCGTATGACTGCCCACACCTCGACCTGCTCTGAGCTACAGCTCCCCGCACCGGAGAGCACAGGAGGAACCAAAAGGAAAAGCTGTGTTTTCAGCAAAACTTAAATTGCCTCCTGTATTTCAGAGAGTTAAGGAGATGTGCGTACCGTAACTACGTGTACTCCTTAGCGGGTTCCATAAACACAACACACCACGGCTGTTTGCACAGGGAGAGCAAGGGATGCCGCGGTCCAGCTCGTGTATGAAAAGGCCAGTCATTGAGGGTGAAGAAAATACTGTATAGATGTGATATCACAAGTTATATAATATCATGGCCAAATCTCTGCAGCTGGATATCATCAAATCAAAATTAGAAACTCATTGGAAGCAAAGGACAGTCTTTGCACAGATTGCCTATAAATCTGCAATAACTAGTTCTCCCTGGGCGTAACATCAAAAACATTTTTTAGTGTCTCATTAGTAAGAAAATTTATTGCTCAACTATTGAACTATGTTGATTTTTGAAAACATTGTGTGAATAATTCCAGAAAGCATGTGTTTGATTTGTATTCGTTTTGTGCCGCTGGATAGAAAAAGTGGCTTTTCCCCCTATGATGAAATGACACTAATCATGAAATTAAAAGGTGAAGCATGTCTACAGTTTCAGAATAAAGTAAATTTTTATAAATACACTGATGCCCTCCCTTTCCCATAAGTCAAACTAAGATTAAGGAGTTCATACCCCAGCTCAGCTTAAAAAAAAATAATAAATAGAAGACCCAATTACAGTTCTATAGAGGGGAAAAGAGCTCCTCCCAGCCCTTATTATTTTTTCTTTGTGCTGCAGTGTGTTTCCCAGCTGTGTCTGTTGGCCAAATAGCCTGGAAAAAAAAAAAAAAAAAGATTGAGAAACAGAGAAGTTTAAATCAAACTCAGTGTTGTCCACATAGGATGGATGGAGAGAGTCTACAAGTGCCTGCTACACAGTGTGGATTTATTGACAGTAACGCGTGTGCAAGAGTTGGGTTAACTGCGGTAAGTGCAGGCAGAGTGCTAGCTTTTCTCACGTTTTAGCAAAAGGGAGGGCAGAATAAATGGCTCCAGGGAGATTTACTAGCACGGGTCCATGTGCGCAAAATTCCTTTAAACGCCTGGGCGCTGAGGCAGGTGGTCCTGCACCCAGGCATCTCCCTCAGCTTCAGCAGGACTGCACAGATGAGTATGGGTGAGCAAATAGCACAAAGACACCGCTACCCTTCACCAGCGATCCCTCGCTAGATTTTCCTCTGCAAAGAAACGCTTGTCAACAGGCCTGTAAGATGAAGGAAAGTCTCCAAGCATGAGGATTTGTGATGCCATGCTGGTTCCTGGGGCCAGGGCGCAGGGGCAGCAGGATCAGGCAGTGGCACCGCGGGGTTGCCACGAGGTCTGGAGCAGATTTTTGGGCAAGCCTCTGGACCATCCAGAGACTCAGCTGATGTTCAGGCTTGGGCTTAGCTGGTGAGCAAAGAGGAGGACAGACAAGTAGTGCAACTAAATCCCCCTGCCTTTGGAAACGTAACCGGTTGTTTGCTTTTATCAAGCTGTTAGCAGCGTTTCTTCAGTGCCTTTGCTTCGACCCTGCACTCTCCCTTCTTGCACAACATGCTCCGTAAACGTGACCTAACAATCAGCTCTTATATCAAGGAATTTATACTGCAGGAAAATGAAAGAGCAAAGAAGAAACTGAGTCAGAGGGGCCGAGTGGTCTGGTCAGGGTTACTCACACCTCAGCAGCAGAATCAGAAATAAACTCAGGCTGGGGAATCACAACCCGATGCCCACTAGACCGGGAAATACGAGTAAATTCCCAGCTGTCTTTGCAAAGGGACTTTTATTTCCAGAAATGAAAAATAAAATTAAAAAAAAATGAATCTATGTAGTGTTTTTAGTATATTTTTCCTTCTCATTAAATACTTTCAGCATCATCCAGTCAGGGGACTGTGGAAACCACAAAAAAATAGACATCGCTGTTACAAAGCCCCACTCAAAGCTGCGAGCAGCAACTTCCAGGTCCTGCCCTGTAAACACTTGTACCAGCATCACCAGTGTGGACAAAGCAGCTGGCAGGTAGGAAGGAGCAGTGGGACAAGGTGAGTCCTTCCTAAAGAGATGTTTGAGGCCAGTGGTGTGGCTGTCCCGGCTCCGCTGCCGGCACACTACGTCCCAGCTGGCAGAGGGTCTGCGTGTGGGTGGGCTTCCTCCCACCTTCAAGTGTGACCAAGCACAAGCAATCCCAGCGCCGCAGACATTTCTCAGCCAAGACTTCCCACTCAGCGCTGTTATTTTGAATGAGGGGTGCCCTCCCCCAGCTCTGAGGGATGCGGGGGAGAGGGTCCCTCCCTTGGGAATTGAGCCTCTGGCTCCAACAAACCTCCCTGGAGCACCTCTCTGGCTTGTCTACAAAGGCCTTTGAGCTGGGCTCCAGAGGACACCAGCAGCGCTCCCCCGCTTTCTTCCAGCTGTGTTAGGAAATCTCTCTCCCGAATGTTTCATGAGAAATGAGAAAATACAGGCACAGCCCTGGCCTTTGCTGGAATGAAAGTGAGCCCCCCCTCCATGACCCCGCTCTCCCACGCCAGGCCCCTTGAGCCTAGCTTTATGGGTGAGAAGGATCAAAGGGCTCCAACTGCCTCCATATGGTAAATGGCCCTATACGTTGTGTATAATTACACACAAGCATCCCCATATCCATGTTCAGTCTCTATTAAAGATCGCTGGGCGACAGCCAGAGCCATTTTCCCAAGGCAAGAATGTCTCTAGACGTCATGGTAGTGGCATCATGTGCTCTCACACGCACGTCCCAGCAGCCATGGGGTCAGGACGCGCACCCGGCCACCACACAGGATTCCCTCCGTGGCCCACCATCCTGCCCCGCAGACCTGAGATGTGGCAATGCCAGTGGGCAGTGGAGACCTTGGTCTGGGCACCAGCTGGGAGAGGTATTTTTCAGCCACAGGATGGCATCTGATGGATGAGTTCATGGAAAGTCAACGCTCCTTGGGTGAAGTAGAAGCTGGCCTTTTTAAAAATTAGTTTCACTTTGTTAATATAACTCCCCAAAGGCAATCTTTGTTTTTTATTAAGACTATACAGAAACAGAAAGAAAATCAGCCCTGCGGTCATTTATTTTAGGCTGTTTTTATACTTTTTTAAAGTAGACGCCTGTGCAATGGATGCATGGGTGGACATGGATGCCCTCAGGGCAGGGCTTTCGCGCTCTCTGGTATTGGTGCAGCACTGGTCACAACAGAAACATCAACCATGGCTGGAGGCTCTGGGAATAGGAGTGCCAGGCCCTAAGAAACAGTGGATTTGTTCTTCTTTTAAAGACTGAACTCTCTGGAACGCAATCTCCACCAATGTGGAGAGAAAGTGAGGGAGAAATGGAGGAAAGAGAGGAGTGAAGGAGGTCTAAGACTGGAACACCTGCGATTTTTTTTTTCCCTTGTGTTCAAGTAACAGAATTTGAAACAAATTGGAGATCCAGAAGGAAGCATCCCTTCGTGCCATAAATTATGCTGGACTAAGCTGGAAGGGGCAGGAAATCCCAGTTCCTATTTTCAGCCCTACAGCAAGGCTACGTGATGGCCCTCAGAGGTGTGTGATAGCATAGGGTCTGCAGTTCAACCTGGCCACCCATCACCTGCGAATTGCTGCCTGCTGTTTCCCAGACCAAACTTAAGAAGAAAGCTTATTTTAGCAGAGCCGTCTGTCCTGGGGCAGAAGGACACTCACTGCCATCGTTGCAAACCGTAATTGCCAAGTTGCCGTCCTTGATTGTCCTTCTCGAGTAGAAATGGAGAAGCTCCATCGCTAAAGACATGAATGCTCAGCTCAGCCCGACCTCATTTCAGGCAGGGGTTCATCACTGCTGGATGTGTTTCTTGTTAATGTGCACCATTGCAAAAGTGGCACTGGAGAGTCCCTAGGGTAAACTGATTTCTGAGACGAAGCTCAGAGGTTGACACAAGGATTCACATGAACACCCAGCCTGATATGACAGCATCCTTGTCATAAACACAAACATTATGAAACTTGGGTGGTGTTGTTTTGGTTTTTTTTTTAAGTCCTTCCTATCCCTTCCAGCTATCGTCGCCTTGGGTCACCTCCTGCAGAAGCTGGTAGCAGATTTTGTTGGGGATTTTTCTTCAAGACGACGTTTTCAAACAGAAAATATAATGGCAAAGGAAAGTCTGTGTTTTGTGGTGGTCTGTCCAGCTAAGAAGAAAAAAGCAAACAGACTTTCCAGCCAGAAGATTCCTCTGGTTTTCAAACGAGGACCCTGGGGTCATGACTGCCTCAAGGATTGAGTCACTCACCCATTTATGTGAAGGCCTTTCTTTGGGTTGCCTTGGTTCTCTACAGCCAGTATGGGATGTTTTCCTTCTTTGCTCCTTACTTTCCTCTGTTGTCTGTTTGCCAGCCACATGACAATGCTGAATGGCAATGTTGATACCTGGTTTGCGTCCAAGCAGTGTTTTTTTCCCAAGTAATTAGTTTGAGAAGTAAAAAGCCTGCATAGTTGTGCTTTTTCAGGGACAAGTGGGTTAGGTTACCTGCAGAGTTAGAGAGGTTACCTGTTTGGGGCTTTTTTTTTTTTTTCCCAATTCTAGACTTGTGTTAGCCTGGGAAAAGACTAGCCTTTATAGAGGAACCCTTTAAAAACAACCATGGGCGTCCCCATCCTTCTCTGCTCAGGAGCCCAAGGGCAGACTTAATTAAAAGTTCCTTCAAAATATACTCCCTACCGCTCTAAGCTACCGCGTTTCAAAAACTCTGGTGCTGTGCCAAAGTGGGAGCAGGCATATATTAAACTGACAGGTACAAAAGAGATTGTTATTCCTTGTGCTCCCTTCTCCTCTGATCCTCTGCACTGAAGTCCCAATGTAAACATTATTGGAACTGGCTTTCCTCTACACTGAAGCTGCCGTTGCCAGTCACCAGTGCTGCCTACTTTGTGCCTGGGTCAGCAGCCTTTATCTCCTCCATTCTGTACCTAATTCTACAAACAGCACAGCCCAGGCACCACCGACCGCAGCCGCCGCAGTAGCCAGCGACGAGAGCCAATATTGGGTCGAGAGACAATGATTTCAGCGAGAAAGGGAGAATCATCCATTTTCCAGGCCATGACAGAAAGCTAATGACAATCATCGCTAGGCAGCAGGAAGAGATAAACATCCTTCCCTGAAGACCCTGAAGAGAGAGAGAGAAGGAGCACGAGTTGGAGCACATTAAGTCAATCTAAGAGCTTGGCACGGACCAGCTTCCCACTTTCACAGTAAGTGGGAGCCTTGTTCCGTCAATGTGCTGAGGATTTTATTTCTAGAGATTTATAGCCACAGGTTTTGGAGTGCTCTGTAATTACATGAGTTTACACTTGCAGGGACAAAGGCTGAGTAAATATTTTATTAGGCAATTTTTTATCTTATTGAAACTGAATACACATGTGATAATTTGCCTGGTGAAAGGGGGAAGGATAGTGAAATAAATAAGATAGTTTACACAGAGCCCTGTTTGCGGGCTGCATGCAGAATCAGCACCGCACGCTGCATTACTCCCCGGGCAGGTACAGCGAGTGACGGCCACAGCCAGCACCAGAGCCCGGGGAGAGGCCATGCAGATGGCACCGCTGCTGGGGGTGACACATGCCTGCCCCATGGGACAAAAGGGACACAGAAAACCTCCTTGTACTGAGACATTGTCCTGGGGGTGATGAATTTGTCTGGCCTGGTAGGTACCTACCACACGCCAACACAGGCTAAAAGCACCAGGAGCCCTTCTGTATGGACTGGTTGGTCTTCAGCTGATTTCTGATCTCAACTCCACCTGCTTTCCTCAAATTAGTCCTTGTTAGTAGCCGTAAGGGGTCTCCAGGACCACTCACAGGACACAGAGCAGTGAAAGCTCCCAGAAGGTGCTGGCACTGTCAATATGCAACTCTCCATCACATTCTTTCATTCACTATGATAGAAATAATAAATAACATAGGCACAGTTTTTAAGGAGGACCTCCTGCTACTGCAAATTGTTCAAGGTTTCTTTGCTGTGGGATCCTCTCCTTCATTTTGTAGAAGTTGTTGAAATTAAATAGCTGTCATTGTCAAGCATGTAAGTGGCCCTGGGAGGCAGAAATGCATGGAGCCAGCTGGGCTCACTGCTCTTGTCCTGGGCTGTCCAACGCGGCAATCCAGGGGTGGCAGACGACTTTTTCACGGCTGTCATTTTTGGCTCTCTAAGAGCAGGTTCCAATGCCATGGCTCTGCTGGCAATGAAACCACACTTGCACTGCCACCGTAAAGCCAGGGAGGCATCGGCTCCTCAGGGTTGTGTGTGCTCAGACGCAGACCCCAGGGTCTGCCTTCCACCCACAACACCAGTTTCTCAGTAGTGGTGGGACAGAAGTTTGTGCCATTCACCACTGGGCTTCTCAGAAGACTGGACTCATGACGCTGGCTTACAGTGCTGGGGAAACATGGGGCCTCCTTCCTATGGCATTCATGTTGGTCAACCAAAGAGCCAAGTGACTCTAAAAAAATATTTCTTAAGGGCAAGAAACCAGTGCAACCTGCCCTGTGCCCCAGCTGGGGAGTGGGGTGCTTGGCTGCCTGGGGACTGCAAGTCATCCAGGGCAAGGGTGGGGAAGAGAGGATTCCCCTTTCAGCTAGGCATGAGACCCTCCTCAGGCCGCTGAGGAAGAGCAACATGTTGACATGCCCTTTCCTCTTAGCCTTGGGATTCTTACGTCAAAGGCAGCTGCAGTTGCATGGAGATATTACCGTGGGAGTCCTCAGCCTTTTCCTGGCTGGTTGCATCACCAGTTGGCCTTGCTTCCCTCAAACAGCAGCATGGAGCTGGCTTCCCTTACAAAATCCACCCCAGCCCAAGAATTAGTGTGATGCCTTCTGGATATGGCCCCTCTTGAGTGTCTTCTGCTTTCCTGTTTAGTTTATTGGGATGGCACAGGGCTGGCTGTCCACAGCAAGGTGACAACCTGCTACTCTAGTCATCCAGCCTCCACTTGCAGGCACGGGATCAAGTCCCGTACAATATTATGGATGTGGCCCAAGTCCCACTGCAGCCAGTGGCCAGCTGCTATTTGTATTTACTCTGTATTTACATGAATGTAGCATGGGCAGAATGTGGCCTGCTTGGGACGATGCTCGTTGATTTTAAGACCACTTAAAATGAAGAATGAACTTCCAACAGCTTGATGATGCACAGGCAATAAACTGTTGGATATGAAGCAGTTGTATGTGAAACTCAGCTTTGAAATTAAGATCTTGCTGAAGAAACATCAGTATAACATTTTTTTTTAGCAGCAAGGCATTTAATAAATACCTTCTTACGCACATGTATAATTGATAAAAAGCAAAGCTTCCTATAGCATTTCAGAGATACGCATTATTATTCTATTCACAAACAACTGCAGCCTGTTATAAGTCCCATGGCATAAAATTTTCTAAGAATAGTCAAGGAACCTTAGAATTAATTTATAAAATTTGGTAATCATTTGTAACTTCATTAAATACTCAGATGCCTAATAACACATTATTCTTATCTTGATTTTAAATTTTAATTGCATGAAGTTTGGTCCCTCAGTAATTAACACATTGTATATCCCACCTAATTCACAAACTAATTGTCATTTCCTAGTTCTTAATGTTACTTGCTAATTCTGCCAGTGATAAAGAATTTAATGTCAAAACTCCAGAGTAAGTGACATTCTGCATGCACAATAACGACAAAACAAGTTAATTTACTGCAAAGTTGCTGAAAGATAGAGCTTTTTTAATTGCATATTTGTTACCTTCATTAAAAGGTAAGTGGCTCTTCAGTTATGTATTTGCCCATTTCTTACACATTAAAAAAGTGCTAATGAACCTGATTAAAATTAATTGAAAAGGTCCAAGATCTGCAAAGACATCCTAACATCAACAGACTTCTAATTGCTGCTGAAAGCTGGACTTAAATAGGATTTAGCAGTAGATAGAAATTCATTTTCTAGCTCTGTTGTAGGGAATGATACCGGGAATGCAAAAGTGATCCAGAACCAAAATACCTGGTTGTGGATGCAGAAAACGCCGAGTGTCTGGACACTATTTCCTCTCACTCCTCTCTGCTGATAACTGTTCTTCCTGCCCGCCGTCCTCTGTGGTGGGCAGGCTGTGTTACAGCTGTACGGAGAAGAACAGGCGCTCGCATGAAAAGCAGAGGAGGGGAAAGTCCAGACTCCCCCAGCCTGAGCGTTTGCTTAGCAGGCAGGGTTGCGAGATATCAGAGAAAGGATAAATTTAAGGCAGGTTAAGGGAAATGCCGACCAGAAGTGGGGATATTTGACAGGAGGAGTGAGAAGGGGAATCCAAAACCGAGGTGCTACAAAGAGAAGGGGGGACAGGGCTGGCTGCTCAGGTCTGGGGACAAACTAGAGTACATTATCAGTGGGCAGCTCTGAACCCCGCAGAAAACGGGCTGAAATGAAAATCTTTTTTTACCTTACCCTGGAAGTTGTCCTAGTGCTTATGGTCATCCAGGGTGCTGGGAGAGGACAATCTCTGTTGTGTCCCTATTGATGCCACCAAGGTGAAAGCTATGGTTGGTTCCCAGGAGGTTTGAGAAGAGGCCCTGATCAGAAACCTTTGTGTCTATCGGGCACATTTTGTCCCTGCTATTTGCATGGTTTCAGCAGTCACAAACCCCACAGATCCAGTAAAAGGAGCTCATTCCTCCTCTTGTTATGCTCAGCAGCAGCAGTGTCTGTCTAAGCTGGCGAGAGGGTGTGTTTCTGTATTTACGGCAAGAATAGAGAGTTGCCTTGGATGACAGCCTCTCTCAAACTTAACAGACCTCTTCATTACTTTAACTACACCATTTATAGCTGTCCCTTTTCTTTTGTGCTCTCCCACTCTCCATTCCTATTATTCCAGGATATTCTAATCTTATTAGAACTATTTTCTTCATCGCTGTTAATAGCAGACACCACTTATCTTGCTACCACTATATAAATGTAAAAGAAGAAACATATGAGCTATTTTATTTTTTTTTGTTTTGATTTAATTAAACTGCTGAATGAAAAAAAATAGCTTATTCTAGTAATTCTGCTGTAACTAACTCAGTTTGATATTGGTTCTATTAGCCTTCTAATAGCATGAAAGCTAAAAAATTAAATCGTTCCACTTCCACATTCATAATTATGTGCAATTAAAATCTTTACATACCCAAAATTCTTATATGAAGCCCTGAACCCTTCAACTGTCACTCTTCATTATCTCCAAGCCTAACAATTTTACAGTGACATATTGTACACAATGAGATGTGCTAAAGAGGAAATATTATATTTTACTGATGTATGTGTCCTTTAATTTCTCTGAATTAGCTTTTTGATATGGATGCTAATTGTTTTCTTTGAAAAGAGTCACCACAGATATGTGATTTCTCTATGCCTGTTGCGCTTCAAAAAAAATACAGTTAATTGCAGGAAACAGGAATTTCTTTCTTTTTTATATATAAAAAAATAATCAGCTGCATATCAAAGGAGTGAATTTCAATCCAACTTTCTGATTGTACATTAAAAAGAAACCTTCAGTGTTTGTGACCAGCACAGAGTATTTGGCGACTTTTGATGTTTCCCCTTTTCATTTATTCATGAGGAGAGGGGAATAATTAAAACAGGACGTTTGGCAAAACCAGCACACACACACAAAAATATTTCCATATGAACTTCCAGCTTCAGCCCACGATAGTCTACGAGAGACGTTCTGGCAGGATTGTCCATATGGCAAGTGCGCGTGTAACTCTGAAACCATAGACCTGGTTGAGACTTGGGATCCTGCCATCAGTGGCTGACAGCTGTTCCTGCTGTATAAATGCAAATGCTAAGTGTGGAAGACAAGTGTGGCAGCTAGGAAAGGTCAAAGTTAGGGCCAGTCCTGGGTGTGATGAAGGCCATTGATAAGGCGTGCTCACAGGGTGACTAGCAGATCTTCTCTGGGTCTCCAGGGGAAGGTGGAGTGAGACATTATGCTCCCGTAGAGTTAACGCAGGAGAAACCTGAGGTGCAGCACAGAAACATCCCTCTGGATGGCACAGCAGGTTGCTCCCACGTGTTAGAGAGAAGGTCCTTGTGACGGAGAGGGAGGGTTTGGTCCCTAGTTTCCCACAGACTACTCACTGGCTGATTTTAACATTTAGTCTTAGCCGCAATGCTGCAGAAAGTGCTATTTTTCATCCTAAATCTCACAAAAGGTTAATTTGACTTACCTCTCATTCATTAGAAGGAAATATTTTAGAAAGTCACAATACACCAAGCATATCAAAAGGTCTCCATCAGTCTGAGCTGGTCTGCTTTGTCTTGCAAATCTTCAAAGGAGCTCATGGGTTTTAATCATCACATCCTGCTCTATTTCACAGCTTGGAGGATCCTGCTGTTGAAAGACATCTTCTCTCCATATCTAGCTCGGAAATTCCCCACTGGCTCTAATGAAAGTCTACATTGCTGTTTGCAGTATTCTTCCACATTTTTAATGCAGCTTCTGACCTCCTGTGAACTTGTGCACTGATGTTGGAATGACAAGTAAAAAGGGCTCCATTCACGTTCAATGTAATATTCCGTCACTGTGTATAGCTGTCTCTCAAACATTTCCTACAAATCCTTCTCATATGTGCAAATTACACATATTTTGTTTATCTTTTGATACCTGCAGTCATGTTTTAGCTTCTTACACAGACAAAAAGGCTTCCAAAATGTGGCTGGTTTCTGTATGTCTGTCTGAGCCTTCAAGATGCCTCTTCAAAACTCACTCTAGTTGTGCTCCGCCTCCTCTTGGAGTTTCACCTTTGCCTCTGCATTTCCTGAAGTGGAGTCCGTCATTTACAAATTGTTTTACTGTGACTTTGCCTTGTTTTCCCTCCAGAGCTGTGGTCTTCGCTTACATTCTCCGAAAGGCAAAGCCCATTTGTTTCTTTTTAAACTTCTATCAGCTTAAACTTCCATCAGCTCTCTTCTCTGCTTGATGTCTCTGATCCCTGCTTAGACCTTATCTCAAATTAGGGATTCCACAAGCTTCTGTAAAATGAGGATCAACTTAAATTCTCAGATTAAGTAAGATGAATAATTAAAATAAAAATTCCTCCTCTATTTTGCTATTCCTCACCTAATGTGAGGATCATCTCCTATTTCTGATGTGAAAATATAATTTTTAAAGCTAGCTTTGTTCACTGACATTTTTGGTAGCTCCACCTGCACAGATTTCTTTCTTGAACATTTTCCTGAGACCCGTGGGCACTTTGGATGGGGTAAGCTGTGTACAGAGCTTGGTTCCACATTCTCCAGATGCAATCAGAGCATGTTTAACAGTGTGGCAGAAGGACAGAGGGACACACACAGTGTTTCCTGGAGGCAATATTCTCAGAAATTAATAAAAGTTGTTTTCTGATTCTCAGACTCCTCTTCCTCATCCTCCCAGAAAATTACAGCCAATAGCTACGAGCAGATGAATCTTCTGAAACTGGTAGGACAAATTCAGCAGAGCCCTACCAAGTCATAGTACAGGGTGAGGGCTGGGGCGTGTCAGAGCTCTTGCACCAGTGATGCCAGACCTTCAGAGGGTACTGCTGGCATCTAAAGAAGTTAAGGGACCAAACTGGGCCACCACGTGTGAATTCCCCAACGTACTAACATGCCCTGACTGCCCATTCTGAGCATGGGGGACACAGGTCCACCACCCAGCAGAGAAATTCTTTGAGGGTGGCTGCACAGGGAGGGATCTTGTGGTGCTTTCTTTTCCACAGAGGCTTCCTGAGGGCTTCTGTGTAGAAGACTTACTGTCTCTGCTTTTATTGTTATCTAATATAAATAAGTTGATTAAGTGGCTTGTTTAAATTCCATTTATCACATACCATCCTTGTTGGAAAAACCTCTTCAAAAATCTAAGTGGCTGGAGCATTTGCAGAGAAGTGTTATACTCACAAGAGTGATAATGAGTTAGATGCAGCTGGGAATCAGGTATATGAGAATCGCTGAACACTTGGCAAAGGCTGTTATTCCCTTTCTCTCCCTTTTTTTCCTTCTCATGATCAAAAATAAATCAGGAAAGATATTTGTACATCACCAACAGAAGTACAAAAGCTTGGTTTTTGGTGTTTTTTTTTTTTTTTCGTGAAAAGAGTTCTTACAGCTTGTAAGTCCTTCTTAATTTACTTTTCCACCTCCTTAAATCACTGAGAAGTATCTGTTAATACTTCTTCATGCCGTTCCTTCTGAGGGAAGCCGATCGTGTCTTTGACCCTGTGTTCCCCACAGAAACCTCAACCATTACTCTGAAAGGCTCTCCTCAGATCTAGACTATATGTTTTCTATATTTTTGTCTGCATATATTTTTTTTCCACTTTCTGACCACTGTAGTGGCCTAAAGCAAGTGGAAAATAGCACAGCCTCCTTGTACAGAATTTCCCAGGACAAATTTCTTTCCTGGCTAGGGTGTAGCTTCAGTGCCACCCCCCAGCTCTCCTCCCTCCCAGTCCCAGATGGGTGGAGGCCGGAGGCGTCAAGAGCGCTGAACACTCAGACTCCTCTGGGCTGAAGGAACATCCTCCAGGTCATTGTTCAGTTTGGAAGACAAATGAGAGTAGATTCTGGTAGTCTTCTGAAAAGTTCTTGCCCAAAGAAGGGGATAAATTTGTTTCCATCAGCCCTAGAATCCCTGAAATAGTGCAACCAAGAATCATGACTCCTCTAACAGATCCATTGACCCACATGTGTGGTCAGAAAGCTTAAGGATGATTTCCTTCTAAACTTGTCGTTGCTGAGTCTTAACCACCTGGTGTAGGAATATCTGTTTCATGAGTCATGTCCACTATGCACAAATCCACACAGCCACTACAGTCACCGGGTTACACAAGTGCCGTTCAGTACCACGTCTTTTCACATGGGTTCTTTCTTTCTTTTCTGCCTATTCATTTTGAAAAGATTAATAAAAAGATGAAAATACAAGAAAGAAAAATAACAGCATAAAAATCTGCTTTGTGCTTCCTATTTTTTGTTACTGCTGGTCACTCTGATCGTATCATCAGCTAAGTGAAGTCTAATTGAATGGCATATCGGCTTGATGGCAGGTCTGTTGCTGTATCGCTAGTTCAACAAACACCATTTTCTTCTAGCAAGGTGCTCTATCAGATCGGTAGCAAGACGTCATACAAATTTCTGGTTTGAAAAAGAGTACTCATTAGTAAAAAATATTCCAGTCAAAAGCAATATATTTAGACAATATTCTGGCTTGGGTGACACAAAAATGCTATTGCAGCCTTAAGAAATAAGCTCGAGAGTTTCTAGAAAGGTTTTGGGCTTTCACAGCATTAGCCTAAGATCTGTCGAGTATATCCGCTCGCAGTTGTGTCACTGCCATGCCACATGTCTAAGCACATAAGACTTGGTGGGACAGTCATCCAGGATTCATTACAATAAACAGCTACACTGTAGGAGAGACCTGGGCGGTCCACCCCATTACTGACAACTTACGGCATAAACAAAAGCGCTGCATGAAGCTGCAGATTCGGGCCCATACCTGCTGTAGGACGAGCAAAGGGAGATGGCACAAAGCTGCGGCAGGCTGGGGATGCTTACATTTAGGAATCACAGTCCTCCTCTGTGCTTTGCCAGCAAGCCCAGATGCATGCTTTGTGCATGCAATCTAACTCAAAATTATCACCATTTCGTATTTTCTCATAACTTCCAGTTTACTCTCCATTGAAAAAAAAACTGAAGGGTCCTGACAGAAGTTGTAATGGACAGTTCCTGTTGTCTTCCCGTAAGCAAAAAGTGAGTGGCTCCGCTAAAAACCCCTGGCAGGATGAAGGGATGGTTCCTGCTCTGGTGAAGTAGAGTCTTCTCCAGAAGTTTCCAAACCACAGGTGAAACAGGCAAGGAAATGAGCCGAGAGCCTGCAGCACAGTGAGTGCTGTGCAGAGAGTGTGCAAGTCAGCAGACAGGTGGAGCGGGACTTCTGACACATTTCACAACCAATTTTGTTCTTCCCCTGATATTAAAAGTCAGAAGAGATCTCTGTGTACTTGCAGACTAGGGCTCTAGACCTTTAGCTTTTGAAATGGTGTGTTTGTAGATCGCTGAAGATCCAAATTATGCCAAAATGATGTTATTATAGTGTAATCATCTTGTTAGCCACTTAGAACATTTTGTTCATTATCACTTCATTCCTACTTATGATGATGAGCAGATGGTACCAATGTCATAATGCAGCATAAATCATTCCCAAATGTTGTTTGAAAACACAGTTGGAAGGTGGTAGGGACATCCCTGCCTGCTGATGAGCCTGGCGCGCTCCCCTTGCTGTGAGAGGAATTACAGAAACTGCTTTGTCACTTAACCTACGTGCTGGCTGCTGGCACCAAAACACTGCACGTCCTGTACCAACAGAAGTTAGATGATCATTTACACTGAGAACAAAGTATAATTTTTTTTTCAGCAAAGACTAGTGAATTTAAGGCATTTCAATCAACACAAGTAAGTTATAAAGTAGCCCCACACGTCCAGCAGATCCTGTTCTTACTGGAAGAGAAGACTTTGCTGGTAGCTGTACCTACACTTCATCCTTTTAGAGTGGGAGCCTGCGAGGGCACAGCAGCGTAAAGCAGGCTTGCTCTGCTGTGACAGTCCTGCACTGGAGCGAAGTCCTCAGCAGCCAAGGAAATGGGGCAACTGGAAGTTGCCCGTTGCAGTTTCAGCTGGCACCAGCGCTGGAGCCAGCCCTGAGAACAGGGCGGTGGGAGCACGTCCCAGGTTCTTCCCACACCTATAGCCCCACTCAAGGTTCATGTGTAGCGGGGCAAATCCAATCTTCGAATCCGGATGCCAGCGCCCTTTCAAAAAAGATCAGGGATTCCTGAAGCATCCCACAGAGCTTCATGGGCACACCAGCCCTCTCTCCAGATGAGAGCCACACAGCTTGGTTTGTTTGTGACTTCTCCCTCTGGTTGTTCCTTTTCCTGGTTCGGGCAGGCGCACCACAGCAATCAATGAAAGCACCAAGCGTGCTCAGAGCAAACACACTGTAATTTTACTCGGAATCAGAGCAAACACACTCCAGACCCCAGTCCCCAAATCCAGGAGACACAGATGGAGTTGAAACCCAGAGCACCTAAGCAAGCAAAGATGCACACACACAGAAACCCCCCATGAAAAGAAAACAACAGCTACCATAAGGCTACTCATCCCGGTTTAAAAAAAAAAAAAAAGGAAAAGAAACAGAAAAAAAAAAGGACAAGTAAATCTTATACAAAACATATTTTTCAGGCCCCTTCTCAGCCCTAACTCTGTCTCCCACCCTCAAGCTGTACCAAACATGGAGCTCAGCCCTTGATTTCCAGATGTAACCAACCCAACTAAGGCCAAAAGAACAATTTCATCTCTACCTGCAGCACAAGGAGAGTGACTTTTGTCACTGCACGATTGTAAGGACCTCCTGCTTAGGTTGTAAAAAGTATTTACATGTTTAATTCCCCTCAATTCCCCTCTGCAAATTGGATTCTGGCTCTCAGAAGAAATTCCTGCCATAAATCTTTTACTAGCCACTAGAGGGGAATGTGTAACACGGTGAGAAGGGAGAGAGGGACACCACATTAAAGTTGCAGCCGCTCTGCTCCCTCAGATGAAGAAAGTATTTAGTGTCATGTTGGGTCTTTACAGTTTTTAGACACTAATTTAGGCTTTATCAGGTGCTTTGTGATTTGACTTTTTTTCTGTCATACTGATCTCTCTCATCTTCTGCCAGTTTACGGTAGCTTATGTTCAAGTCATGGACTCTTCAGGTGACAAAAAGATCCTTACAGACACTTAATGTGATGCTGAACACCCTTGTAAGCCCATAAATCATGCATCTGAGAATGTGATCTCCACCGAAACAGTCTCCTATTCAAAACTGTTTACAGAGCATTGCAAGTACAGCGTTTCTATCTCAGGAGAAATGTTGACATTTCAGCCTTTCTTTCCATTTAAAATGAGATTAAAAAGTAAGATTGAGATTTTTTTTTCTTTGTGTGGATGGAAATTCCATATTAATTCCAGTTAGGAAATGACAAACAGATTCATTTGGATGTTCTTCTAAGAGAATGAAACTTTCAGCAATTTTGAAATGGATGGGTTTTTTCCTTCAGTCCCTGATAAAACAACCCTAAATGTCCTGCACCAAAAATGTATTTCCCTGAAGCATATGGGAGCCAGGCACTGCCTCACTGGAGATGGGATCTGCTCCTCCCTATAGCCCAGACTTCCTAACTGGGCCAGAGCTTGTGTCAAACCCCAAAGTCCCATGATCACTTGGTGTTACATCAATCCAGGTCAGGAAAAAAAAAATCAGCCCGTTGGCTGACAGTCCTCTCAGGAATCAGGACAATGAGGTCCTGCATGGGTTTATTCAGCATATCATGAGAGTCTGCCATTCTCCTTCCCTTCCAAATAACTCTGTGTGAAACCTAGGTCTTGGCCCATGTGGTGGGCAAGCAGCTATGACCATCCGGGCTGGGGATGCAAGCAGTCTGTAACACTGGGAGCTGAACTCCTGCTGCCATATGGCAAAGGGCCACAGGGAAATTCACTCCAGGAAAAAAAACAAAAACCAAAACCAAACCACCAAGTGATGTAAAATGTGTTTCAAGTCAAATGAAACTATTAATCCCATTTTTTTTTGGTAGAAATTGCAAATATTCAGTGAAACAAAAACTTTCTAATAGAAAATTCTGAACTGGCAGTAATGGCATTTTATTGGGAAAAAATGTTCTTTTAAAAAAATCTTATTTATCATCCTGATAAAAGATTCCAAATCAGCTCTGGATATTTGCATCAGAGATTTACATTTCAAATATGTCTTGTTCACCAGCCAAATTTTTGGCAGATAGGAATTAGCAGATTGTCTGTCAGTTCACAGATTCAAGTCAATAGAGGCACAGAGACTGACAAAAAAAAAAAAAAAAAACAAAAAAAGGAAAATGCCTCTCTACATTTTCAAATGCTCTCTCCTGATAGCGTATAGATGGACGCTGATTTAAACTATCTGTTCCACAAAGAGGCTTTCATGAGAACACTGGAAGGTCATACTACCCCTTCAGTCTTCTCTCCCCAGTCCCTGAAAATCTTCATGCATGTCCTCTGGAAGGTGTGGAACTCCCACGACTTGCCAAAGTTGACTCCCACCTACAGCCCTCCTAGGCACAAACCCCAGACTTCCCCACGGCAGCCGCTAACTCCTTCAGCCAAGTCACTGCGGGCGTGATGCTGAGGGGAAACAGCTCATTTTCATCACTGGTACTTTTGGCCCAACAGAAACTTTGCAATGCAAATAAAGGCAGACAGTTGACTTTGGACCCACAGCTTTTATATTCAGCGCACAGTCTGGGAGGAGATGAAGGCAGAAGTTTCAGATGTCTCTCTCCGTAAGGGCAGTTCAAAACTACCCATTGCGATTTGCTGTATTTCAGGTGTATTTTCTGCTGGGGACCAGATGAGACCATTCCTGTATTTGGTGACTAGCCTCAAAGTTGGCCTGATGTTCTTCATTCTTATTCTGCTGATGCCAAGGAAGCACAATCAGAAGTTGACGCAACAGCAAACATGCATTTTGCTAAAACGATCACATTTAGTGCGATTCCCATAATAAAAGCATGAGCCGGCACGGGGAGCCTCTTTCAATTTACACAGAGAGAGTTGGGGTCTCCTGACAGCCAGAACAGAGCCAATGCTTCTGAGTAAACCTTGTTAGGAAAACAGATTAAAAACTCCAGAGGTTTAGCTAAATCTTATACAGGAAAACACCTTGTTACCCTTCTGATTTAGAATCATAATTCAGTGCCAGTGAATAATACATATTAAGTGGTGGTGAATGTGTCTTTGTAACAAAGTTTATGTGATTTTTTTTTTATCTGAAATATGCAAAATTAGCTGTTCTCATTATTATTGTGACTAGTTGTGCAGAAGTTGCTACAATCAAGTCTTGATGGCTCATTAATGAGTCATTTACTGAAAACAGTCATCGCAATACGTAAATTCTTTTGGTTGGACACATTAGCCTTGTCATATTGATGTGCCTCTGACTGAAATTTTGTCACATCTAGAAGTAGGATTCAGATTTTAAAATAGCAGCAATAAGCCTCCTTGCATTTCAATTGCTTTCTAAGAAAGCAGGAAGATATTTCTTTAAAATCTATTCTTTCTTTAAAATCTGCTCTAATATTTACTCATTCTGTTGGTGATCATTTATGGAAGATGAATACAAAAAGAGAAAAAAACTTGATCTGAGATGAACTTGCAACCTCACATTCACACCCTTTTTCTAGCATTGCCCAAATAATTCCAAGTTACAAAACCAGGAGTTCAGGGTTTATAATCCCCTGGAAAAGTGAATTGCTGTAGCAGTCTGAACCTCTCACCTGAATGTGATGCGTTGCCGTTATCCTGAAGATCGACTATCGCTCTGTCCACTTTCTGTAGCCAAAACAGAAAGCCATTTTTCTGATATTTTACCACCTACACTTGTTTCTGAATTTTCTGCCTTGTTGTACCTTCCCCCATGCCCTGCCGTCCCCTCCCGCCCAGCAGCACCCCCCGCCACTTTCTGTCCCAAAGAAGGGTTACCCTCCTGACTGTGCCACAGGCAGCGAGCGTGTATTCACCCAGAGAGCCTGAGCATCCCCACACTTCTTACCTGAAGTGAATTACTATGTGTGAATTCTGTGTGGGCTGAAGATGAAAATCTAAGCCACATTCCCTTTCTCCTCACCCTAGGAAAAAAAAAAAACCCACCCAGATTCTTACAAATTGCTCTGCAGGGATTATTTTACCATTTTATAACTTAATTAGATTTTATCCCTGACACAACGTTACTGGTTTTGACAGTTAAACTTTCCAGCCTACTTGTTCCATATATTTTAATATCCTGTTACCTCTGGTAGGGAAGAGCTAAAATTTCATGCCAGATACTGATGTGATGTGGGAAGATATTTTTTAAAATTTGCTTAAAAAATAGAAATAATTACCTCTCTCAGCAGCAACACAACTTCCTAAGCAACTACTGGTAACAGCTAGCTAAGCATAAAATTGGAAAATCAAAGTTTATAGCCCACTACCATACACTCTCTGCCCCTTCTCTACCCAGAAAAAATGCAGATTTCTTATGAGGAGTTCTGTCGTCCTTCCACACCAAGGTGGAAGGACAACAAGGCAATGTATCAGTAACAGGTGACAAAAGCTGATTGCTGTGAAGCACTTGTCCCCGCCATTATCCTGGGCTGCTATGTTGTGAGCTGCCTTCAGAGCTTCCATCCTCCAAAAGACAGGGTTAAATGCAGGTTTTGAGACTGCTGCATCAAGAGGGTTGGGGAAGGAGTAGATCTTAACGTACAGCTGATGACAATCTTGGCTCATTCTTTGGAAGGAATATGATCTGGACAGGCTGAGGTCACTATTGTACAGGCAGGTAGCGAGCCACGCTTTCAAGTCAAACTCATAATGCTCAATATTTCATATGCAGCAACAGAAAAAAAAATCTGCACGGTTTCCTGAAAAAGTTGTTAGGATGTTTCACAGATGGTGTTAAAAAGGAGACATTGACATCATTTGCGTAATGCAATTTCATTAACAGAAATTTTAAGAACATCCCATCTCAATTTACTCCTGCCTCTCAGATACAACTCTTCATTTAGTTATTTGAAACTGGTTTATTCAAGTATGCAGCGACTCTGCTCTTGCAGAGCAATGTCAGATGCTATCTGGGAAATAAGTAGTACATTTTCAGGCTCTGAAAGCAATTTCTGATGACACCCTTAAATCAACTTCATGGTCAGTTTTCTCATTTTGAGCAAGAACTGGGATTCCATTGTGATAACTGAGGGCCGCATGTTACTTGATCTACGGTAATGTAGAATAATTACTAGTCCATTGCACTTCATTACACTACTGTAATAGGCAGCAGGTCAGTGTTTGAGCTACAGCTGCTCTGAAAATTGAGCTGACACTGATACTATGATAGAAGTGATAGCAAAAGGTTCTCATGCAAATTGTTGAAATTAGCTTCCACTCAATGGGTTTTGAAATGCAATACACGGCTCTGATCAGGACACCTGGTTCTGCCTAACATTTTTTTTTCTTGGATACAATGGGATGGTCATGAAATAAATTAATTGTTCAATGCAATATGCCTTATAAAAGGTCACTGAAATGCCAGTGGATTCTAAATACCACAGGACTGTTGGACTCTGGCTAATAACATTCTCTAACATGACATTGAAGGCTATCTGATGGTGGCTTTATTTTACTTAGATGATTCTTGCAATCATTTGCAAGTGTTCTGCTCTTATATTCACAGGATATTTCATTGCATAAGACACCCGTACTTTTTATCAATGCACTTAATTTATCAAGCCTTCAGACAAGGGAGCTAGGCAGAGGCTAGGAATAACGAGGTGTTTTCCGTTAACAGTTAGCTGGAATCTCTAAGTTCAGCAAGCTGCTGCAGTTTAGGATCCCCCATACAGTCAGTTGTCTAGAGAGGCACGGGATGACCCTCACCTCAAGTCAGAATCTTGCTATGAGGTCTCCAGTGAGCACTCAGGTGAACCAGCACCAGCATGTTTGAAACACTTACTGCTATGTGGGTGTTTTTAAGGAAAATGGAATATTTTTCCTCTAAAACAGCCATTTAATCAAACCATCCATTACAATAAACTGAGCTCTGCTGGAAAACAATTGTCCATGCTGACATACCACCTCTTCATCCTAGGGAATGCTTATCAATAATTATAAAAAAAAAAGGAGAAGCTTGACGTGTGGAGAAAGAAACCTTGCCATACCTCTAGCATAAAGCAAAGTGTTTTATAGAAACACCCATATACATTGCCCTCACTATTTCTCTGTTAACATTTTCCGCATCGAAGCCTGCCTAGCCACAAACCGTGTCTCCAACAGAAACTGTTCGGTACCTCCCCCTACTCCACCACACAGTGAACTCCCCTCTGCCCCTAAACAGCCTTGAATCGAGTTGGGGGATCCCCAGCAGGCACCCTCCTTGCTTTCGAGCGAAGATGCTACTTCACCCGTCTTGTTTCTGCCTCCGGCATTTGGTATTCTGTGTGATTTAAGCATGCCTCTTTGTTCTCAAAAAGTTCGGAAGGAATCCTTCGACACCTGCCAATATGTGTTTAATGAACAACTGTGCTGCTTTTTCCAATGACCTGGAATCATTTTAAATTACGCCTTTGCTGAAAATATTTTCGACATTTGTATTTACTGGCTTCAATGAGTACACAAAGGGATACCGTGAAAGTACGCACAGACATCTGAAATCTTACCCCATTAATGCACTGTGCACTGCCTATAGATTGTGGAGGTTTCTCTGTATCTTTCCTAACCTCCTGGGGGATTATTGCTAGAATTGACTACCACTATTTGTTTGAACTCTTTATAAATTAATAAAAAAATCAATACATGTTTGTAAATGCCAGCTAATCACAAGTCGCTTTGTACAAATTAGAGTGGGGATATAAGAACAAAGTAAATGGACAACGCCTGTGAGGGTGAAAAAGTCAACACTCAAAGTTCATCTGTTACCTGAATGATTCCAGATACATTCAGCCTGTTTCTATAGTTTTGTTATTCATGAGAGGAGGAGGAGGAGGGCGGCAAAGCAAACATAGCCCATGCTGTACGGGTAATGAATACAAAGAGCCACTAAGCCACAAGAGTAGGAACTCTATCAGACGGAAGTGGAATGCTGGAAAATTTATCATCTGGATTTCAAAATGGAAGCAACAACAACAACAAAAAATCTTTAAAATCAGATTTCTGGATTAATATCTGGGAAGGAATTATCAGTCAGATTCAGACTCATTGCTCATCTACCTCAAGAAACTTTTCTGGTTTACCTATGGTAACTATGGTTTAGCTATCTCAGCCACATCATCCATGAGGTAGCGTTCACAGTTACTATAGTGTAGAGTCATTAGAAGATTGACATATTGCCCCCAAAAGGTGCATAGATTCTGCGATGTATGAAAACATTTATTTTCCTATGTATAAAGCAATTCTTTGTGAAGGGATATTCTCTAGTGTTATCATGTTCAAAGAATGACAAAAAAACCAGAAAATGGAAATGTATCACGTCATCAGCTGGTAACCATCAGCTTTCCTTCCCATGGAGCCGTCAGTATGTCTGCGGCTGAGCATCAGCCCCTTGCAAGGAAGGTGAAATTGTATGCAGCCAAATCAATGAGCCCAGGGTGAGGAAGGAACCTGGGATCTATGCATCATACAGGTGGAATGGACTGCCCTCATGGAATATCAGATCAACTGGGAAATGAGAGGTCTTCCTAAGGGGTCCTACACCTTTTGTGCTTAATCCTGCTTGGCTGCTCTCCTCCTCAACCTGTTTTACTACTTAGTAAGGATACCACCAGCAATTTGGTGCAGTAAGAAGTAGTCGGGACTTGCTAGCTAAAATACCAATGTGTATTTATTTGGGGTACTGATGGACCAGGAGAGACAAAGCAGAGCGACCCTGTATAGGCATCCTCTGTGTCTGAAAAAAAAAATTTTACTGCTTTGAGTTTTGTGAGGTTTCTCTTTGGCAAAAGCATTTTTTCCCGCAGTATAATTCCCAGCTGAAAATGTGTTTGATTTTTTTTTTCTCATTTCCCCAGACAAGACTTGTACCCTTTCATTAATTTCTGTGATTGATGCAGATGTATACTCTAAAAATCCTTCAAAGATGTTTTTGTTTGTGCTTTTTTTTTTGTTTTCTGCTGTTTCCATAATGGTAAAATACCGTCTGAACTGCTCTGGGAGCTGTTATGCAAGACTTGCATGAAACTCCAGTTCACTTGCCTTAGCTGTGAAAAGTGGTTGCAAAAGCTGCTTCCAGCACCACAGACGACCCCGTAAGCACATCCAGAAAACTTGCTGGTTTGGATAAATTACTGTTTTCATGTACTCCTTTTTCTCACAGTAGCCATCCTTTCAGTGTGTTTGTTCTCATTTCAAATTACCGATTGAGCCTTTCATCTAAAATACGAGGGACATTACCAAGGTATTAGTAGTTAAGCTGCTTTGTTAATTACAGCCAGGCTTCTCTTTTCCCTGCCTGTCACTTCAGTAGCAACAATGGTGCCAAATGGCTCTCCACCTACTCTGCATCGGCAGCTTGTGTTCATACAAAAAAAAAAAAAAAAAAAAAAAAACCAAAAAATCTCTGCTGTTTGAGACTTCCAGGTACTTTTCTGTCTACGGGACAGGTGGAAGACCTGCCAAGGTCACCAACACATGGCCACACAAGGTCACACAGCAGAGCAGCCTCTCCAGGCTGAACTTGCCATCCATTCAAGTGGAAATCGCTGAAAAGTTCTGACCATCTATGTGACTACTCTCATGCCTTCTCCAGGTCTACACAGGTCTCTTGATGTAAGGGGACTCCAGCTTTACACCATTCTCAAGATTTGTGTACATCCTGAATCTATAATGGGGCATGATTATATTTCCTGTGTTGTTCTGTTCTTTCCTCATAATATTCAGCTTTCTATTTGTTTTGACTGTGGTCTGGCATTAAGCTGATATTTCTGCAAAACTACTAATTATAACCCTAACACTGTTTCTCACACTTGCAGACAACCAGGACTTCATTTAAGTATAAGCAAAATGCAGTATTTTTCCATTTTCATTATGTTGCATTTACCTACATTGAATTTCAACATGCATTTTCTTGCCCTGTCACTCTACTATTGATAAGGTCTTTCTCCAGGTTTTCACAATTAACTTGCATCTTTACTATGCTGAACAATCTAAGTATCTTCAGCAGATTTCCCTAAGACAGAATTGCTTATTCATAGCTAATGCTGACTGCAGGGTCACCTCTAGACACTCTGGGAACCAAGGAGGCCCCTGGATTATGATCCAACAGCCCTGAAAACACTCGTGGCTGCTCCATCCGTCCTGAAGTTTGTCCAGATGAGAAATCTGCCAAAGCTTAGGACAGCACGTACACTAGAGCATCCATATTTAAGAGGATGGGAATTTTGCATCGTGCTGCCATCTACAGCATTTAGAAGACTTAAATAAGTCAAGATACAGCCTTCACCTGTGGAATGAGTGTTTTGGGTTATTGCTTTTATAAACTGCAAATCTTTCTTATGCAAGTAATGATGCAACTGTCTGCAGACACATCTGGTCTTTCAAAAGAGGCTGACTTTGTGATTTCAATGTCATTATATACAATTGTGTTTCCTTATTTTTGTCTATACTTTTAAAGAAAGCTCATACACAAATGAAAAAAAAAAATTGAACAAACTCTAATCTTTCAGGGCCAAAAGATAGCTAAGGAAAAAAACAAAGCCAATGTATTTTTCCCTTCTGTAATTCTATTTGTGAATAGAATGTAAATCAAGTTAGCTGGATAATTTGCTAAAACCCATGGATGCAATAATTCTTATGTTGTTCTAACAGAGAAAGAAAGTAGAAAATGTTACAGGGAGAGACAATATGCAATTATGTATGAATACTAACACCCTAAGGGACAAATTACCAACAATGACAGTAAAATACTGCAGATTTCTTTTTGTGCTACACTATAATTGACTTACACTCTGACGAGAAGAAACAGCTTAGCTTTGGAGAAAAATTTAAAAATACAAGCTATGTATTTGCTGGAAAGTATACAGTCACTTTGTTTTACCTGGGATATTGATTGCATTCCTTTATTTTTAACTTATGTACGTAACTTGATTTGAGAAGGCATCATTTTTTTATCTTTTCAAGAAATCATTGATCTTTCTTAATGGTATTAATTATGTGACTTTGATTATTTAGTCAAACTTAGTCAATACATTCAATGAAAACACTTTTAAAATTGCATGTGGGAAACCTCTTTATTGTTTAAGTGGAGGAGAAATAAATCTTTCGCTAATGACTCACAGGAGCTGAGCCTCAAGGGGCTGTTCCCGTCCATCAACGCTACACCTTGTAGAATCTGCTGTGTGGCACGGGAGAGGAATAGCTGATGTAACCTGATAAGCAGCAATCTGCAAACACCAATCTTGGGGCAGAATCAGGACCTTAATTTGAATTTTGTTGTTAACCTCAAGGAAGATTAAAAAAACACAATCAAGGTTGGCTGCTCAGCATCCAGGGTACTTTTTGAGTTATATTTGCAAGGTTCATGTGATTAGTTTTCAGATTCCCCACTACCCCCCTGCAGAAATGCTGTGACTATTCTGGGTTTTGTAGGGTGGTTAAGGAGTTGAGACAGATGTTTGCAGACCACCTTATATTTTACATTTATAGATGTGATGTTTTTATAGACACAGGGTACCTAGATGTGACTACAAGTAAGGCCTCCAGAGACTACTTAAGAAAACAGGAAACACTGGCAAAGATAGTAAATTTGCTTGCAAATTAGTTTTTATTGAATATCTGGAGTTGGAAGGGATCCACAAGGATCATAGAGTCCAACTTCCTGCTCCTCACAGGACTACCTACAACTAAACCATATGACCAAAAACATCATCCAGGTGCTCATTGAACTCTGACAGGCTTGGTGCCATGACCACTTCCCTGGGGAGCCTGTTCCAGTGACCAACCACTCTCTTAATGGAGAACCTTTTCCAAACGTCCAATCTGAACTTCCCCTGAGGCAGCTTCATTCCATTTCCTCGTGTTCTACCGCTGGTCACCAGAAAGAGGAGATCAGCAACTTCCCTGATGCTGCCCCAGTTCAGGAAGGTGTAGCCTGTGATGCAGTCCCCCCCTCAGCCTTTTCTTCTCCAAGGTGAACAAACCTCAGCTGCTCCTCATAAGTCTTGCCTTGAGACCTTTCACTATCTTGGCCACCCTCCTCTGAACACACTCTAATAATCCTTTTTATATTGAAGGTGCCCAAAACTGCACACAGTATTCGAGGTGGGGCTGCAAAAGTGTGGTATGGAGTGGGACAATCACCTCCCTTGACCAGGTAGCTATGCTGTGCTTGATGCACCCCAAAACACAGTTGGCCCTTTTAGCTGCCAGGGCACACTGTTGACTCACACTCAACCTACCATCAACCCAAACCACCAGATCACTTTTCACAAGGCTGCTCTCCAGGTTCTCACCCCTCAATTCGTATGTATAACAAGGATACCTCGATCCCAGATGGAGAATAGGGCAGTTGCTCTTGTTAAATTTCATACAGTTGTTGCTTGCCCAGCTGCAGTCTATCCAGATCTCTCTGTAAGGCCTCTCTACCCTCAAGGGTGTTCGCAGCTCCTCCTAGTTCAGTATCATCTGGAAACTTATTTAATGTACATTTGAGTCCCGCATCTAGATCATTTATAAAAACATTAAAGAGCACTGTTCCTAAAATTGAGCCCTGGGGAGCCCCCACTGGTGACTGGCCACCAGCCCGAAGTAACTTCATTTACTGTAAGTCTTTGAGCCTGACCCATCACCCAATTGTTCACCCACCATATCATGGACTTCTCTAGCTGTATGCTGGACATTTTGTCCAGAAGGATACTGCGAGAGACGGTATCAAAAGCTTTGTTGAAATAAAAAAAAAAAAACCCACACATACTGGCTTGAAAAAAATCAACCCACAGTGGAGATCGGCAGCTGTGATTTTGGAGAACAGAACAGCGGATTCACACCAGGGTACAGCCAGGTTTACCCTTTCTGTCTCCTTGATAGTTTCAAGGACGTTATCTTTCTAAAGGATAGAAGAAGAAAGGCAAACATATTTCACACTATTAAAGACAATTAAGTTCAAATTAACTAGAAAGGTTTTGAACTGCAAAATTGGGAACTACATTATGTAATATCCAGTGGAAAATGGAAATCAGCAGAGCTTAGTCTAACTTAGGGAGATACAAACCATTGAGCGTACACTACACTGCCTAACCAGGCACTCGGAGGAATCCTCACATTAATTCCATTTCCCGGCTCAGCATCTGCCATTATGGTGGATAAAAACGACAGTTTGCACAAAATATCCCTCTGAATCACATTCTGTCAGCAAAACTTGCAGAAGAGAGATATTGATGGTAACTCATATACCATCTGGAGGTAAGTAACTACTGAACTCAGCCGTTGTAAAACTATTCAAGTCAGAACTGGAAAACATACAATCATCTGTGAGAAAATAAATGGATAAGCAAAGAGTTCTCTTAATACTCCTTGGCAGTGAGGTGTAACAATATGATTTAACAGTCTCGTCACCTTTTTAAAATATGATTTGACAGCCTCACCACTTTTAAAAAATACTAATGAACTAATGCAGACACTACAACTTCTCAGGCCTGCTTCCAGCAACGTCAGCGAGTAAACCAGAGAGAGCGCATGGACTGATTTACCTCCAGGAAAGAGAATGAAAAGTGACTTTGGGTTAGGGAAAAATGTGAAGCAGTAATACGTTTCATGTTCCTCTTTGAGGAGTAGAAGGGAAGGAGTGTCACTGAACAAATATAATGTCTGATCACATGGCAAAGACATATTTTGCTCTAAAAATACAGATGTTGCAGACGCAGTCTCTATGGAGAACTGCTGTGGAAGGCACTGAACCTCATGATACAACAAATGCACAGCTTATAACACAGGACTTTGCAAGTTGGGCAGAGAAACAGAGGAGACCAATGATCTATCAAAGCTACTCTTCTATGTCTGTGAGCATTGGCCTTTAGAGTTGTTCAGGGGCCAGTGAACTTTATTTTGCTACATTTCACACAAGTAACAGTTCATTCTGAAAGGTCCATATTTCCTTTTTTTTTCTGTACGGTCTGCTAATGAGTGGTTGGCACTTCCCAGTCTACTGCAGCTGAGAAATATTTATAGACAATGCAGCTTCAGAAGGGGTTAAAAATAAAGTACACGAAGGCAATGACCAAATGTACGTGAGACCTGAACTGACATGGACTCTCTTCTACATGACTTAAACCATCAATCACATCTGACCCTGGACCTCACAGTATTATCCTTAATAGGTCCTTAGAGGTTGCTCTACTGACTTCCACAGCAAGAGCAATTGGAAAAGCTTTTCAGATCTCAGGATGTCCATCAGTTGTAGAGCACCTCATGATGCAAATACTTCTGTTCATACCCAAATACTTCTGTTAGCATCTTGCACAAATAAAAGGTACTGTGTCCTGCTCCCAGTTATGCCGTTACTCTGCTGCGTCATGTACAACCAGTACAGCTGGAGAGTAATAAAGCTTTGAAATGGAATTGGCAATTTGGTTGCACATCTACACCTATGAGTGGTCTGAACACTGAGCTTACCTGCTCCAGAGAACATTAGAGTTTAGCCAGTCAGATTAGTTTCATCTCTTCTCTTTCTTCCACCACTGGTTAGACTTCTACTCAGTTAAGGAAGCCAGAAGAGGTTTTACAGAGACAAGAAGTAAGCAAATTTATAGCCGCCCTTCCTATGAAGGCACTAAGTATTTTCTCACTTGGCTTGCCTATCTAGTTTTAGTCAAGATGCTCTCTTCCTCAGGCATGGAGAAAGATATAGATTTTTGCCTGATAGCAGCAGACACAGCATCTGAAAGCAGATTAAAGTCAAGGAGAAAGTGATACAGGTGACTTCTTCAGCACATAAGTAGTTCTCCTGTAACACTTAAGCCCTTATCAGATTCAGGTGCCTTCTCTCTGCCTTTGACCTTAAGCCCCAATGAGATAAGATTTGATGACTGTCTCCAAGGCTGAGCAAGATGTTTACCTGCTACATTACGTATGTACCACATAAGCGTTCTTTTGAGTTCAACATGATTATACAGATGCTAATAATCAATTAAAGTCTCACAGGTTCTGACATTAGTAAGTGTTATTATCTTCATTTTACAGATGGGAAAAGAGAGGCTTTGACAGGTTACATGATTTTTTCCAGAGGTCACTTTGTTTGTGATACACAAAAGGCTCCCCAGTATCAAGGCCGTTCATCAGGACTCCTGCACTTCAGTGGTAAGGCCCGGAACAAACTGATCAAGAGTCAAACTGAACTTTTAATATGCTGAGCACTTAGCTATAAGTCAGGAGATTAATGCTGACTTAGTTATATCCAACACGTTTAGTATCATTTCATAGTCTAACGCTGATGATGAGTGTCTGAAACTTCTGTTTTTCCATCCTCTTACTTTTGGGAGACATTAAAATCTCCTTACCAGCTGGTTAAACTGGCAAATATCAGCTTAAACACCTGTGTTCCTGATACATCTATTAATGTCACAGCATGCAGCACACACCAGGTGCATTACTTTGAGAGGCTTGGCATAGGATTCAGTCTAAAACGATGCTGGTCTCATTAAGAGCCATGTTTTCCTCTTTCTCACTGTGTTCCTCTAATCTTCTTACAATGCAAACAAGCCAGGTGTTTTCCCAGTATTTGTGAGAACACTGTACTTTGAATTCTGCTCCAGATGTTTATACACGGAGTTTTGTACAATTATTGTACTGTGTGATGCATAACTGAAGAGGGCCAGCTGAGAACAAAGTAATTCCCTTTCCCTCTTTCACACACCCCAAAGAGAAATAAAGATTTTGTGAAGGTTAATAACTCATTTTAAACACCCCCTGAGACTAGCAGTGGAGCCATTTAGTGACTCTCAGTTACGTCTTAAGAAACCCTTTTCAATAAATACAGGCTGTACTTTCACATAAAGACTATTTAATTTAAGAAGCGTATGCAAAGAATCCAAGGTGGGAAGGAGTTATGTGGAAAACAAAGCCGATGTGAATGACTTGTCACTCCAGAATGAAGTTAAAGGCTGTCCAAAAGTTGTGTGAATGCTGTGCTAAGTCTCTCATTTTAGAAACATTGTTGGATAACACGAGATTCCAGACTAATACAGCTGCATACCCCTCTATCACACAGCCGCCAATTCCTAGCGAATTCTGCAATATAGTGACAGTAATGGAAAGCAAAATGATCTCTAAATAATGGTTTAAGATGGTTACTTGATAAAGGGCACTGCAATAATTATGATCAATGGAGCATGGATTCAATATATATTGCCCATTTAGATGCACCAGATTAGCTTAACAGCTTTCTTTAATGTTCTGAGTATTTTGTGTGTGTGTCTGTGTGTGTGCGGTTGTGCATGTGTATATGAGAGGGACAGCACTGCACATTTCGGTGTATTCCACATTCCTTAATATTTATCAATGCAGATGAGCACCTTGCTGTACGGGAAAGTGAAATGTAAAAGTTAGACTATCTATTGCAAAGACAAAGCATAAATAGTTGTGGGTTTGTTTTGTTTTTGTTTTTTTTTTTTCTGCAGAGAACTATTTTATGCTCTTAGTGTCAATAATTGCAGAAATAGTATTTATATCTTTAAAAAAATAACACACACACAAAGAAAGAGGTAGAAAAACTCTGCAGCTGGACTGAATGCTTCTTGGTTTCTCCAGACATACTGAAACACAGCAAAGGCTTGGGGAGAAACGGGGCAGTGATGGGTTCCGACTCACACGAGGAGGGTCTGGGGATGCCTTGCAGATTCCCAAGTTTCTGGTTTGCTTTACAGGATGAAAACACAAGTTTCTGTAATAGAACTCTGCTAATTTTCAAAGCCTCGAAGAAGCGATTAAATAATCACCTCTAGGACAGTTTCATTGCCTAAATATTTCACCCACTGTATTTCCATGGAAGGTCATCCATCGGCTCCAGCGTTACATAGAGCTGATAGTTGGATTGTATCATCAGGTTGTGTAACATGCTTTGAGCAAACAAGTGACTTTATTTACAAAAATCTAGTGCATGAGCCCTTCCTGCTCCTCACTGGCCATGTTAGTGCAGTATGAATGCCTCTCAGGTTCTAAAAAGATGCAGAACATCACTATTCCTAATTTTGCCTGAGAAACTGAGGCAAAAGCGGGATGATTTTTTTTCCAGAGACATGCAGGAACTGGTTGAGCTGGGAACAGACAGCTGAGTTCCCACTTTCAGCATTGTGCCTAACCTCTGGTGTATGCTGCCTCTTATTACGCATCGAAATACCAAGCCGTTTGTTTCAAACGGAGAGAGGACATAATTTTTGTGTCATAGCTTTGACAAATCTAAGACTATATTTTGACAGGGCATGGAAGTGCGATGGCAATTGTCACAGACAGTATTGGACCACAGCAACTACAGAAGGAAGACTATTTTTGAATTGTAGGGTGAATGTAAAATCTAACTACAAAAGCTCCTAAATGCATATATATTAAAAAAAAAAACCAACAACCAAACCAAAACAAACCCAAATCAAAACCAACCCAAAACCCTACACTAAGGTTTTTAAGATATTGTTTGTTTTTGTTTTTCTGTGCAGGTTTTGTTTGTTTGTTTAGGCTATTTTAAAAAATGCTGCATCAAACTTCAATCGGCTCCCTAAGATGTCACGCTTGGCGAGAATATTTACAAGCTGTATTTTTCCATATGTTGTAATGTACACAAAGGAAAGCCCCATCAGCAAGCCATCCCCGATGCTGGCATGCGTTGCAGTGCTGTGCACCGCCAGTGAAATCACCTGCCTGCCTCTCTGCCCAAGCTGAAAAGCAATTCTGCAGGGGTGATAAAATGCACCCAGTCCTGTACTGATGGTGACGTAATTCTTCATGTAGATCGGTTCAAGAATCACGACAGAGCACCAACATAATTATTTCATTCCAAAGCTACCACGGGATAGGATTTGGATGAAACCTGCCGCTATATTTACGGAATGTAGTCGGGCACAAGCCTCTTACGGTATTCACTCCAAAATAATGGGCAAAGTAAATGAATATTAAATGCAATGCTTTAACTGTAGCACCACACGCTGGCTCTGCTTCCTGAAAAATGATGGCGATTGGTGAAATGATAGTAATGTGCGATATACAAATATTTTGGGTGAAATATATAATCAGTTAATTGGTTTATTAAATTATAAAACCTTTGTTTGCTTGAAAGAGCAATAAAACTAACTGACTAAATGAATATTCGCCCCTTTGAAGACTTCTTACATTAATTATGTTTATGCATCACTTGCAGCAGTAATGTTAGACAAAGGAAGCTTTATCTTTATATGCCATAGCTACATTGTATTGTGGTACAAATGATGGCACCGACTTTGTGTCTACATAATTACTGAAATCTTATCCCTTTTGTGTTTGCACATCATTTTCAGTTTTTTGGAATAGTTAAACTCCATTTTACTTTTTAATAACATTTTAGAAATCATTCTGATTCAGGTAAACAGAATTTGATTGCTTTGATGGATTGAAAATGGTTAGCTCAGCCAGAGCTTATTTGATTTGTTTCTTCAGGGATTACAAAGAATAGGATTTTATCTATGAACTGACAAAAGAGGCAATCTCTGCATTTTTGCCTATGAAATAGCAGATCCACTAAGCCATTGCTCCTTCACATAGTGAATGTATTAGTCACGGGGTTGCTTTTTATTCATTTTCAAAGTTTTTATTCCACATTGTACGAGGTGTCAAGCTCCTTTGTTCTTAAAAAAATTAATCTGGAAAAATAATACTGTCAAACAGAGTTTGGGGAGATTCGGTAGCCCATTAGATTTAAAATAGATTTTTAAAACAAACTCTTTCTCACCAGTAACGGACATCTTAGACAAACGCTCTTCAACTAATGCGATGGATTTAAAAGCCTGAAGTACCTGAATGCTAACTACTTGCCAGAGTTCAGGCTGAGAGTTCTCCTATGGGTTTCCTGAGAGCTCAGTCCCTGACCCAGTCAGATTATGTGGTTTTCCTGGTACCGCTCTTCATTTTATCCTGTGTGACATGACATTTGCAAAGCAGACAGCGTCAAGAAAATGTCAATATACGGTATAGAGGTGATACAAGACACCCTGAATAATGTGTTTGCAATTGTTCTTACACTGGCCAGCGCATTCGCCGAGTCCTCTTCAGAGAGGCTGAGACCACCTGGGAACTTGTGCCCACTGGGTTTGGTTCACGGGTGACTTGATTGTAGCGTGATACTCAGAAAAGCACAAAAAATTTTTCTGGGAATTTGTAATTTACAAGCTCAGTGTTTGTCTCACACTGACTCAAGGGAGAAAAATAGAAATGTAAAATAAGTTGGTCCTCACTCTGAGACTCTGCAGCCAGGTATTTGACAATGCATACTAAACACCTTTCTATCCAATAACCCTCCAGTTTTGGGATTTTTTTTTCCCTCTTTATTTGTGCTTGGGATAGGGAATAGAGAAAGGTTCAGTCATTCAATGTGCAAAATGTTTAAATGCACATTCCGTTTTCAGTAAGAACCATCCACCTCCTTAAAACAAAAGTTTTCACAGGCTGGGACCTCATGTCCTGAGCATTTTCAGACTTCATCCCCATGCTCTGACTATGATACAGGATTTCTGCGTGCACTTTAAAACTCAATTAAATTTGACATCATATACAGCCTACTCTCAAAAAATGTCCCTTAACAGGAATAATGGGATGTTCTTTCTCAAAATTTTCATTTATGGCCAGACATGATGGGAAATGTACAAGGATGAGGTTTTAGATTTGCTCTGTGAAATTTAACAGGCAGTTTTTAAGCGCCTCAGATTAGAAGATCAGCCAGTGGAAGTCAGGGTTGGCCCATTTTCCCCTTTTATTTGCACCATCTAAAGATTTGGCCCAGCATTGGATTGTTTCTCTTCCCTTTAATAGATACAGAAAAAGCTACTGATTATGGTAACTGAGGTTCTGGAAGACAGCTTGGAGGAATAGGCATACAAGGTCAGCTGTACTGAACATGACTCACGGCACGCACAGCGCTAACCTTAACACCTTACTGCATCCGAACACAACCAGAGATGACACAGGGTGGTGTGCGGTTCGGAAACAAACGCAGGGAGTCCTGGCACGCCCACGGCTCTCGTTCTCTGCTTCTGTTTTATTTCAGTTAAACATGAATGCTCTCTTTCCAAGGTTAAACATATATAATTGGGGTTTTTTTAGAAGGATACTCATTCTCTCGGTTACAGAAGAAAGAAATGTTTTGTATACCTCAGTTTTACAATTAGGTGCCATCTTATGCTGATTTATGACTTATTTTAGCTTTAACTGGTCTGTGTTTCTGAAGGCAAAAATGATAATCCGTACTCCCATGTAAGCTTCAAAGAAACGCTGATAACCCACCGTGCCTGATCCCGAGACCTGGCAGCAGAAAACTGGAGGAGAAACCAATGTGCTAAGGAACACCACTGAAAACCTCCCCAGATTACTGGGGCAGGGCTAAGAGCCCTAAGAGCATCTCTGACATTGAACTTCTCTCAAAACAGTCGATGAGACTTTGTCTTCCCCCCTGTTACCAGGATTCAGCGGAGGGTGCTGCTTTTGTCAGAGGGAGTAGTGAACTCTTATCATCCTGTTTGACAGCACCTCTCCCATCTGACTTCGTTCACAGGGAATGAAAGGTTCACCACGAAAGAGTTAAAGCCAACTGCCTTTTCAAAAGCAACAGGCTCGATCATGCACTTTCTCCTGTTTTACAAGGCCAGGTGAGCTCATTCATGAACATCAGGCAGTTCATTGCCAGCGCTCTGAACTCCCTCTGCTTTAACCTGAGATTTGAGTTGCATACTTCTTGGTCTTAATCCTGTATTTAATTAAGTGAAGGTCAGGATGAGGGTCAACTAGACTGGTGAACTTAATCCAAGACCCACAGGTTACACAATAGCTGCTTTGGGGAGGTATAATTGTAGATAGGAATCGGGAGAAGAAAATACAATATAATTGAACAAGTTATACGATAAAGGAGGAGGGGAAAAGTAGGATTTTTTTTTTCCAGACTGTATGGCACTGGATGCATTTTACAAGAGTAGCCACTAGGTAGCAGAACGGGTATGATAATCTGATATTTTGTTGGGCCAAACGCAAGACAAACACTGCCTTGGTCCCAGCAAAAGCAGCGTGTGTAACTGTGTTCAGCTGGTACCACTGTTTCACGGGAGAGAGGGATTTTTAAGATGCTATTCCATATGTTGCTTCCTGCTGCTCTGATCTTAGTCTGAGCATTTCTTTCCCAGCATCCCCAGAAAGAGGAGCTTATTTCCTGAACAAGTGATCGACCCTGACTTTTGTTGCAGGGAAAACTTTCTTATTGAGTGAGCTGATCAGTAGCCCAGGCCAGGGGAACACCAGGCCACCGAAAGTCATCCCTGCCTGCCTGGTACCTGAGCGGAGTCCCCAGGATCTGGCCATGGCAGGCTTGAGACAGCGACAGGACATCTCCATTGCACCCTGGCACTCACCCAGGGTTTTGACTGGAAACTTCTGACATCTCAGATATTGAAGTAAGAAAAGTCTTTTCTGACTTTCTCCCCGTGCAGCTCTCCAGTGCAGCTGGAGTCCTTTAGAGACTACAGGGAGATGATCCGTGCCTTGCAAGGGGCTGGCACAAGAACCCCTTGCAGCACAACATCTGGTTTCTTTTTTTCCCAGTACTGACCAGTTAACACCCAAATACTGGACTGAGCAGAACTCTGCCTCTGGGTTTGGCTCTAGGTGATACCTGAGCAAGTGTATCTTGGGTCCCACTTTAAGGTGACTCTTCTTCAGAGGAAAAAGGGTAGTTCACACAATTACACTTCATGTGGTCCTTTTATTGCCAGCCCAGAGAGCTGCTCTTGAAGCATCAATGCATCCAACAGCCTAGGATCCTGCCACAGGTAGCTTCTACAGCACCAGTTATCTGAGTGTAATATTGATTAATCAAAAAGTGACAGTAAAAACCCTTTACTTGATACTCTAGGGTTATGTTCCAGTTTAATTAGGCAATGCTAATGTTTTCAAAAGGCTAATTTGGTTGTCCATAGGGTATGTTCTGAACCAAACCCAGTAAGTAATGGTCTCCTGTATTCAAACTTACAAGAGAAAGCTTCTTCAAACAGTTGGGTAAGGAGAATTTCGGGTCAGTTCCCACCTAGCTGCATCTCTCATGAAGCAATATAAAGCTGCAGTCACATTGCATAGGTATAGATTTCTCACAGTCTTGATATCAAAGTTTCATTCATGACCTTTCTGAGCCTGAAGTTATGTAGCCATACTTTTGCAAGACCTAAATTACAAATGTCTCTTTGACAGATCAAAAATTTTCTGAGTATTGATTGATGGACTCCTCCAGTCCACAAGACAAGGGTTTAGATCTTCAGGAGGCGGCTGGGGCACTTCTGTAACTCTGAGGAGAAAAAAGGCGCTCCGAGCATTTACAGTGCTCCACGTTTTGCACCACACTGTGGCAGCCCCACGTGATGATTCAAACCCTCATCTCTAATTCCTACACAGGGAGACCTGCTTGGGAAAATCTAGAACTTAATTATGTAAAATCCTTCCAAGATACCAATAGTAATTGATCCTCACTACAGATTCAATTTGTCTGCAATTGTTTTAACTAAATAACAGAGCTGGTTTTCAGTTATAGCAGATGAAGGAAGGTGGGGTGGACACTTAAACAAGGATATACTTCCTAACTCATCGCCTCAAGGGGAAAACAAGATTTTTCCAGAAAAAAAAAATGTTTTAAAGTAATTAGCTCCTGGGCTGAGATATTTTCAGCCTGCTGTGAATTTTTATGACAGCACTGTTAGACTGCTGAAAATATGGTTTCCTAGTTTATCTTGCAGAATTTTAACTAGGAGGTGCAAGTAATATTGCAGGAGTACTAATTATGTATCTGTAGCTATACATACACATGGATTTAAATCCCCAGAAATTTTATCCTGTCTTTTGCAAGAACTGAACTGAACCTCTTGTGCTTCATGAAAGAATGAATTACAATGCACTGCCTGGCTCTTTACCATTTTATCTGTTAAATTTTTTTTTTAAAGGGGGAAAAAAAAGAAGATATCCTTATTTCAAGTGTCTTGTTCAGTAAATTAGAGACTTGGTGGATCTCAGAGAATTATCTTTCAATGCCATCTCATTGTTTGACTCTGGACTAGGTATATTTCCTGTCTCAACCATAACCTCCTGGTTTGCAAATTGGGGATAATGATGCTGAACTCATTTGCAAAATAGTTGAAAGTGGAGCCAGAATAAGACCAAATGTTCTTATTTGATATGAATCATGTAATCCTATCTAACAAGAAAAAATGTTGGGTTGGACCCTCTCAGGCACCCAGTCCATTCAGTACTGAGCTGCAGCCATTTTGCCAAGAAGCTCCTGTCACCCCCAACACGACACCATTCTGATATCCTCTGCCACCAGCTCACTTTGGTCTCTACAGAGGTCAGTGATAAGGCTCAGACATCCTCAGTCCTCAGCTCCTGTTTCTTTCCATGGTTTGAATGCCAGATCAATCATTCTGCATAGAGTAGAGGCGACTCAGCTTTGTCTGTGTCCCATCAGCAAGGTCAGGAGCTGTGTCAAATGCAGCTACAGCTGGCTGGAGTTACACTGGTGGCCATAGGGCTGCATGGGCAACTGCAGGAACACAGCCTCCCTTTGCAAGTATTTCACATTAGGCTGAAATCTTTAAAGGAATAATAAGAATAAATACAATAAGCAGAGTCTAATTAAAGAGCCAAATAGGTGCATCAGTGACAGCAGAGCCTTTCTTCTAGAAAAACAGCTTTCACACTATCCATACTCACCAGTTCATAGGAAGTACAAGCCTGCAGGTGACACCAAGCATCTCCAGCCTAAATGAGAGAACTGTAAGGAGGAAATAATACTGTCCTGCCTGTGTAATTAGAGAAGCTGACGCGTGAATCATTGTTATAACGAGTTTAATTATAAACATGATTAAATAGGCAATTAGTGCATATTCTGCCCCGGATAAACAAAATTAAATTCCTGCAATATTAACATCTTCCACAAGGTTTATTATTAGATTTAGTCATGTGGTACGGGAACATTTTCATGTTCTATATTTGTTGTGAACAAACACCAGTTTTTATTTCCACTTGACCAGATGTAAAGGACAAGATTTGCTGCTCCTCTAAGTCACCAGGATCTCTTGAAAAGCAGCATCCTGTGCATTTTAAAAAAATTAGCTACGACTGGCGATCGACAGAAATACGAGGATCCAAGCCTGCCTAGGCAGGCAGCTCTCCTTGTGCTCCCCCACGCCTGCCAAAGCAGCTGGTATGCTCCTAGAGTATCAAAACAAGGGCATGGCAGGGTCAAAGCTCTGGGGAAAAAGTGCTTTGGATCCAGGGATGGAACAACTCAATTACAAGTAAAATGCAGAGGATTTTCTATTGAAAAATCAAAAGGCTTTTTAGTGTGTATATTTTACTTCCTGGCATGTGTACCTCCAGTGACAGCCTACCAGGAAAGGTAGTAATATCTTCAACATACAGGCAGTCTTTTATCCGTGCCACTCCAGAAAACTGTAGAAATATTAAATACATAAAACCAGCCTTTTCTGTTTAGCAACTAGTAACTTGAGAGTGTTCTGTAAGGAGACAGAGAAAATGCTGAGTGTCCATCTCTGGAAATAAGGCCCTTGCAAGAAGCTTCCAGTTAGGAGTGCAGAACCATGAACTGGTTTTAGCAAACCCTGTAGCTCTGGTTTTCAGATTAAGAAACTGGTAACAAGAAACTGATTAAAACCAGTTACCAACTCCAAAAGAGCTTATGCTTTTGCTTGCAGCACAGCCCCTGTCCATTTTTACTTTGTCTTTCCTCAAGCATATCACTTATGTTTTCCCAAGTGCCTAAGGAATTAAAAATTCCACACATTTTCCCATGCTTCCTAGCCAACTGGGATGGGATTTCTCATCAGTTGCTGATTTAAAAGCCACCAATAAATGTGTAAGGGGGCTACACATACTCCTTATTTGTCCTCTCCCAAGCCCACATCCTCCTTACGTGCAAAGCTTTTGGGGCAATTGATTAAAAAAGAGGTAGCTGCTACAGAAACATTTAGCTGTAGTATCACATCCGGTGTTATTATTCCTGACTGTTGAGATAACCTGGATTCCCTCTCTGTATCTCTTATTATTGCTCTGTGAATCCAGAAAGGATCCAAAATAAATTGATATACCAGTCATATGCATAAATCTGTCTCAGCAGAAATTGATTCAGCAAATTTTCTGCAATAGTGAAGTCTACCTCACCACCCCTGTACATTGTTCATTGTATACTCAGCTTTTGGAAAATAAGCAGCATTTCTAAAGGCAGACTGTTATGCTGTGCAGTTAACATCTTCAACAGTGATGGAATAAGCAAGCAGCTGGGTTATGGAGTCCAGGGAAAATCTCAATTTGGATAAGAAATTGCCACAAGTAATTTTAGCTCTACACTGCCACAGTCCCTTCCTCTTTCATGAACGAGGCAATCTTCGTCTAATATAGCATGGCATTCACAGCTCATAGGATACATAATGATGTTCATACCATACAAAATTTTGTGTCTCTATCTACAGCTGTTAGTGATGCTCCAGCGTGTAAATTCTCAAATGGACGATATAGGCAAATTCCAGCTTTCCCCCAAATAAAAGTGAGGGCCAGATGCAACTATGCTGATCAATGGTCTCTGTCTGTCGCTGGAGAGCAACATAGCAGCGTTGGGCTTGACTGGAGTGCCCATAACATCAGGGAGTTTTGTGCTGGGCACTGGAAATGAAGGTAGGTAATATCCTGACCTGTGCTGACCAGTGCAATGTATCAGAAGTCAGACAAGGAGGAGAGTGCCCCTGCTTTAGGCACAGCGTACGCTGATGTCTATGCTGAGCACCGTGCGACTCCAGTGCGAGCAGAAGATGGATCTAGGTATTAGCACTGGGCATAATGCTGACCTGCTGTACAGGGATGAGTTTCAGGATGAAATACTGGCTACTACTGGGATTCAGGCAAAGAGTATTTACTGCATGGTCCTGCATTAGGTATGTATACAAATGTGTATCAGTAATGGCTGTAAGATCAGGCACATACTATTTTGTGAAAAGAAGTAGGTGATATACTCAGATATGCCTCCCAGATGTAGAAGACAGACAAGCATGGTCCTCACACATGAGAAAACCTGCCTCCTCTACAAACCACTTATGCTCAGCAAGCCCTTTATCACATCGTCAAAATCAGCACCAGCTTGAGCTTTCTGATATCAATATAACATTAACTTGTCTGGGGTCAACATTACCTATTAAAGAGAGGGGAGTAATTTCAGAATTCCCCCAAACATAAGTCCTCTGAAAAGCCAACTGAATCCCCAAATAACGCTTTTCCTCAAAACTAACAGGTGTACTTTTCTTTCTCTTATTTCTAATTGAACTTCTTGGCATTCCAGTCAATGCTGCATAGTATATTTTGGAAAACAATAAATCCTGGTAACACGAGACCTTGCTACAGTATTGCACTGTTAAATCTTTGCTGAGATTTGGGAAGAGTGTAGCAGGGCTTGCGTGCTGAATTATGGGGTGTGTGGATGAATGACTTTTCCCCTTTTGCTTTTTCCATCACAGAATCAGCACACAGTGAAAAATCTCTGATGAGTCAGATTCCTACTGTGCCTGCACTTGAATGCTCTAGGACACAATGTAGTTCAAATATATTTCAATCTTTCTTTGAAAGTAAACAATTATTTACAAAGAGAGAACACTGATGTTTTATTTTATAGGGTTAATCTATGTTTGATTTTCTTCAAAATGTAATTTTAACTATAGTGTGTTTTCTCCTTAAAAGCAAATATTTTCATAGAAAAATATTTTCAGTTCAATTTCCAAAGAAAATCTGAAATTTTTCTTATAAAAAAAGTTCTGTTTGTAATTTAAAACTATTTTCCTAATTTCATACACAATTCGTGAAAAGCAAAAATATTCTCTGAAGCATTTTTTTTATTGAAAAATCCCCTTAATTTTCACTGGAAATGTTGGAGCAAAAAACCTACTTTTGAAAATTTCATTCAAATCTTTGTGTTTAAGATTACTTGTTTGTTTTACACCCAAATACTTTTCTGTTTAATTTTTATATCATTGCTACTGTGACTTCCTGGAAAGCAATCAGGATAGTTTTGATACAATCAATAATTTGGTATTCAGGAACTTCCTAAAATTTTCTGAAATGACAGGTTAATAAGAAACATTTGGGGAAAAAAAAAAAAAAACTCAAACAAGGAAAGTTTCAAAGTCTTGTATATACTCTTAAAGACCTATTGAGGCATTTTTACATGACAGTGGGTTAAACACCATTGAGGTCTTAATCTCACCAAGGCATAGTGAGACAGCAAAGAGTGATTCAAGACTCCACATTAATAATAGTTAAAAACTGTGAAATTGTATTTAATAGTTTATAGTCTAAATTTCAGCTACAAGATCATGAACAATAATTCTTTTTGATTATTTTTTCCAATTTAACATCATGATTCTTCAAGGACCAGAGAAGCATAACTCTAATGATTTTCCTCGCTATTTCTGAGAATATTATTAAGCTGCTTTAACAGAATGTCCTAAATGAACGTAACTCTTTCTGTCACAGATTTTAAACACTGCCCAAACTTTTTACCCAAACTGACCTACAAGACCAACTGTAAGCTTTTATCCCTCTAAAAGGCTTTATGATGTCAAGAACAGCACTAATAATATGTCAGGTTTGTTTTACCCTAAGCATTTTTTGCCATTTCTAGGGTTCTTCAAGTTCAGTCATTAATACCGGAGCTTGATCGTAGCATGGCTATTAAAATGCAACATTACTGGGAAAATAACACGCATTCTTTCCAAACCTGTACCCCATACCTTAGTTTTACATATGCACTGACATTTGATGCAAAAATTAGGATATATATAAAAGCTTCAATTTTGCCTTTATTCTTGAAAGTCTTTCAAAAAGCGCATGGCCCAGAAGAGTAGTTGCCAGCTGTAATATAAAGAAGGATACTACGGAAACTGAGAACTGGTTATGGCGGATACCCTGTCAAAGGAATGATTTATAATCTGGAAACACAAGCAGTAAGAGAGGCCCACCAGCTAGACCTGTATCATCTGAAGCAATCAAATCCTGCAAATATAAAGCAATTTAGTATTACCATTTCCAAGTGCTCCCCACAATAAGGACTCTTGTATGCCAAAGTTTAATATTCAGAGCAGAAACCACAAACTCTAACAGCCGCTTCTGGTCAAGATAGCTAATAAAAGTTCCTAGGCAATGGCACAGTTGTAATAGCATTGCACAAAGCAGCTGGGGATTTACTTGTATGTCAGCGTCTACATCTGAGAACTGGAAAACGATGGTGGGTCAGACATCCATTTGCTTTATATATTGATATAATTTCATCAGAATTTATGATGTGGGAATTATTGCACTGGCAAGAAATGTAATCTAACCTTCGTCTTGCACAATGTAGTATCGATATTACGTTTTTGAGAGAAATATACTGACTTGTTGAATCAGATTACTCCAAGTGCATTCCTAATGGATTTCAATATTCCCTTGGACAAACCAGTGCTATTTGCTTTGTATTTATTACATTTTAAAAAATATATATACAGAAGATAAAACCTCTTCTGACACCATATATTCTTCCATTTTGCAAACTATAAACATATATTTGTTCATTAATTTTAATGTCTAAACTTTTCCCTGGGTAACACTCACTGCATTTACTGAACTATCTTTATTTCAACTACAGACTTTAAACATATAAAGAATTTTAAGTCTAAGTATTAACAACTGTATGCTTTGCTCCTTCCTCTCCTGGATTAGAGAGCTTGTCCTTGCGTATCTGTGAGGATCACACGTTATAGTTATTAGTGCTGGGATATTCCCCAATGCCAGGTGATATATTTGGGATATTCTTTATTATGACACATCTAATGTAACAGAAATCCAAGGAATTTTATCAAGAGATAAAACGTGGAATATTCCTGAGGCTGCTTTATATAATGAGTCAAGAATGGGGAAAATAATAATAACAAAGATTTATACAAAAAGAGAGAGAGGGATCTTGAGAGCTAGTCCCCCAAACAGTTCTGGAAAGACCATAAAAAACCCATGAACTCCAGTTCCTGCCCTACAGTGGGATTATCCCCAAGAAGGATAATTACTTTCAAATTCAACCACATCATGAATGTGCCCACAGCTAAGCCATCTTCTCCCGAGCTCTTACGTGCCAATAAAAAGGCAAGAGGCCCATGGGAGAGTCAGCTCTGCTAGTGCAGCATCCAGCTTGGTGAACACCATATGCTGGAGCTCATGAGAGCCCTGAAACACCTCCTGGGCAGGAAGAACCCTGAGCAAGTCAGGCCAGCTGGAAATGGATGTGCAAGAATAGAGTGCACTATATCTGTCTGCTCACTTCAGCACCACACTCATTCCTGTATAAGTCTCAAAAAAAGGCAGAGATGCTCCTTTAAAGTAAAGGGTGAAGCACTGGGCTGCAAAATGGGAAACCAATTTGCAAAGAAGTAAAGCAAGAAAACCATCTCTTTTTGGGACTGGAGCTTTATCCTCAGCTGTTACTCCATAAATCCTGTGCAGACGGTGAGGGAACAGTGAACAGTAAACAAACACTGAAGGTGAAGGGCAGCAAATGTTCTCCCAGACAGGATGCTATCTCATAGAATTATCTTCCTCCTTCCTCACAGTACATCACTTACACTCTGTCTTAATCAATAGCTACTGAGTGGAAATTGTTCCTCTCCTACCCCATTTAGAGAGCTCCTCAGTCTTCTGGCTCTTCAGCTACCAGATTGCTTTATATTCCTGCTTCATTTTATTGTCCTTGCCTCCTGCTGTGGTGACCAGACAAGACAGAATAGGTTAGTATATCAATAGAAAAGCAAACCACTGTGCTTAGCACGTAAATATTGATATTAGGAATGGGGAGACAGAATTAATACCTCTGCACACTGTTAGTTCCAGGGTACTCAGTCATGTCCAGGCAGTTCTATAAACAAAAATGAAGAAGAAAGAAGACATTCAGACAAAGATCCTGTTCTTTACTGTTATTTATGCTTGAGCACAATTAGCATCAGAAGACAAGAAGCAGACAATCCAGCCACGCTTGTTGATGCCCAGTGCTGGAAGTGCATTGTAGTTTGAAATCCCCCTCTTTGCAAAGAGTGTCATATTTTGTATGGTCTATTCAAGCCAAAGGTGTTTTTGTATAGACACTGGGTTATTTTTTTAAGTGCCAGACAATATAAAACATTATAATGTGAGAGCATTCCTTAGAGCATTTATAAAAAATTCTCCTTTTGAGATCAGGAGACTACAGCCCATCTTGTTATTCTCCAGTTCCACTGCATTCACTCAGCTGATACTGCCAGGGCTGATTTGGTCATTCGTGATCTCCACACTGAGGAACTTCATGAGATGTAACACTCATCAGAGTGCAGAACTGCCACAGAAATCAGATCACAGAGATGCTTGCCTTGCTTCGTTTTTTTTTTTAAAAAAACCAACCAAACAAACCCCAAACCCTTCAATAATGAAGAATAATCTCCCTAAGCAGCCTAATGTATTGCTGTTATAGTTTTCCTGATAAATATAGGAACTACGACACCTCTATAGCTATATTCATCAGGAAAACTATAATAATCCAACATAGCCATGGAGAACATCTGCTCCGTATACAGCTTAATTCCTTCTGCTGTACAGTTTGTACTTGATAGCAAGTAGGTATGCAAAAGGTAAGTGTGAGTTAGTGTCACTTATTATTGAGACTGCTAACTTGCCCAAAAATGATTGCTTTTTGAAACAGGTAGTTGGAAGAAACAGTTTTTCACTGTAATATTTAAGAAAGACATACACCAAACATTTCTTCTGGATAGATTCATACTACATGACCACTCTGTAGTCATTGGAGAACAAGCACCCTAAAACTAGCTCTGGCTCTGTACAGAACAACCCTTTTTCCTAACTGACTCCTAAAAAGAGCATAGAGGGGATACGTGCGAGCACCCCAGGCTGAGGGTTTCTGTTGAAGAGACATGCTACGCTAATGGACGAGATGAACGTATTCAGTTAGCACTTTATCATCACTAAATGGCAAAGCCATTATTACAGAGGCCGAAGCTGTGAATGAGATATGAGATGCCTATAAGGACAGCATTCCCTGGGCACACGTGGCAGTGCTTCCCAACAAAGGTATGGTGCCTCCTGAGATGACCACCACTGTTTCACTCACCTATTTGTTTATTGTCCTTTGATGTTCATTGGAAAGCAGCATTATTTAATGATGCAGAAGCAATTGTAACACACTAAATTCTCCTAATGTTTGGCTGCGTAACTTCCTGCTTGCTTCACTGTACATGGTCTCCTCTTCTTTGCACCTGAAATAGACATACACAGCAAATATCACCACCCAGTACCAAGCAGTCCTGTTTTGGTAAGATTTTCCCTGAGAGGAAAAGCTCTGTGTTACGAAGCCCACTTGCCCAAATCATGGCTAATATTAAATACTGTACAAGGAAAAGGTTTCAGCTCAAAATGAAGGGGAAAAAATAATGGTAGAGTTTGAGCGTACAGTCACATGAGTGCATCTCTCTGTGTTTTACAGATGCAAGGTTGAGGTATTACCTAAAAGCATTCATTTCAAAGCAGTGTAGTGAAGCCTGAAGGAGTACTATTTTAAAACAAATCAGTCAGCATTTTATTGGTGTCGGCCCAGCTTTGTACTAAACACTCAGATTAATGTTAAATCACAGCTCAGGAATTATTCATGAGATCTCATACAATGTAATTTGCTGATTTTGGCATCAATAGTCTGTATCCCTTTATTTCCTAGATTAGCTTCCCTTCCTGAACTACTGTATGTCATGCCAGAGACAATGATTTTATATGACATACTTAGGAGAGAGGGACCCACCTATTTTACATAAAACAACGTCTGAGGAATGTACCCTTATTGCCGAGATGCCAGTCTGTGCTGACATGTTCCTGTGAGAGGCAGAGCCTGCTGGGAGAGCAGAGAGCACAGCATTAAACGCCTCCTTTCAAACTGTTGACTGAATGGTTAGTCTTATTCCAAACCTTTACAAAAACTAATGAAATTACCCTTCACCTATCTTTGAGGATTAGCATTAATGCTCAGAACAAACTGCATGACTACTAATCTCTTAATGTCCCTTAAGATATGTACAAAATGAAATTTATAAATAATAAATGAAACCAAACTTTTTCTAGAAACACTAAGTCATCCTGCTCTTTCCCTCTCTCTCTCTGAGAGTTGTGTGCTCTTGTGTGAGGTCAAGGTGGTACAGGGAGTTGGAGAAAGGTGCCTTTGAGCATGGAAGTCAATGAGCTCCTTGCTTTGGACATCCGCAAATTTTTTACTCAGAAATTCTGCCTTTACTTTCTACAGCAGCATGTTTAGATCTAAACATCTTCAACCTCTCCCCGCTCTCATTCCTTCATGCTCCAAATACCTGTATCAGATGGGTAAGCAATGAGAGCAGGAATCCCTGAAGACACAGAGTATTTCATGCTCAGGTGGCTACATCTTGTAGCTGCCAGAGAAGGAACCCTAGCATGCATGCCTTTTCTTCACATCCCAATTTTCATGCAAACAAAACCCAAACTGAAAACCAGTCTTAAATTCTCCAAGTTGATGAGAAGAAATTGTCAAAATTTATCAGAATTAATTGCATGTACTAAAAGCAAAAGAGTTTCCCAAGTGAGAAACCCAGCTGTTGTTCTCTTAGGTGGAATGCAAACCCAGTGTTTTTCTAAATTATGAGACTGGAGGAATTAGTCACTCTGATTTTCCAGTGCCTTCAGTCAACCGCCTGCACTTCCACCCCTGCTTATAGAGACTTACACTTGCATACCTCAGGATTTTAGAATCTACTTTAAAGATGTGCTTTTTAGGCTGCAGAAAATTACAGATTTGGAATTTAATAGTTAAAGATTTCCCAGGAGAGCTGGTCACTGTTGTTTGCTCAACAAGCACACCTGAAGTGTATTTATCGCACTTGCACATATTTTAGAGTACAGCAGACACAAAAAATATATAAATAACTGTTTCTTACAGACTGTGGCAGCATCACCTTGAACTGATTGTAATGATCCATTTTGAGACAGACCTGGATCTGCTGAAATTTGCTCACATTTTCAAGCCCCTGCCATTGCAGATCTAACACATTCTGCCCAAGAGATCTTCCCAAGTCATCATTATTTGATTCACATTTTCTCTATTTCCAATAAATCTTCACTCAAGGAAATGGTTCAGCCCAAAGATTTTGATCTCTTCAAGGACAAACTTCCAAAAGACTAAGAGTCAAGTCTATATAGATCCTTAGTTACCAAATTACCTAAGATTCACACACTTACTTTTCAATCACTGAGCCCTCACAGCAAAATCTGGAAATCTAAACTAGGCATTTATGCTTTACATCCAACGCAGAAGCAGAATTACATGCCTTGGGGTGGGAATGCACAAAAACAGTAAGCCAAGTGGTGAGCCTCTAGAATTGGCAAAAGAGGCATGAGTTTATCCAAAATCCTTCCCTGTGCCAAGGGGGAAGGACACTTTGCCATGACTGTCAAAGAAAGTGATCCCATCATCACCTTCTTTTGGGGAGGCTGCTCTAAACAGGTAAGAACAGGGTGTTATCATGATCTTGCTCCCTCTAAAATCATCAGCCCCCACGGCACTTGTATGGATCTGGCTTGATATTTAGGTGTACTGGGTCAATTCTCTTAGGCGACAAAGGTGGAGAAACACCTAACCTATGGATCCTAGTCAAGCCTGGTCATTAGTTGAGGACTGGCAAAAATCAGTATTCTGCACATGTAGTAAAGCAGAATTTTTTGAACACTGGCAAATGATATCACATAGACATGGTATGATGATACAAGATTGCTTCACTCCTCAAGAAAATGTGGTTCCTTTGATTCTGCAAATGTAACCATTGGATGAGAAAACACTAGTGCAGCTAGTGTTTAGCACTAGACCAATGTTCCCAACAGAGCTTGCCCCAGAATCTCATGTTCTTTCAGCTGTATTTGGACATTTAAGGCCTCAGAAGCCTAAAACACTGCTGAGTAGGGTTTGTATGAACTGTTATAAGAAAATTATATTTATTCATGCTAGAAGAGCATACTTTGTGGATAACATTGTATGCTCATACAAAGTACCTGTTTTTAAAAATACTTCCCAAGCGATCATTATGGCTTGAAAGCCGAACAGTGATTTTGTTAAAATAAAGCAGACCTATTTCTGAGAGTCATAAGAGTCCCATAGGTATCAAGTGGAGACTCAGAACCCAGAAAAGCAACAGCACTTATTTTTATGCTTATAATTTTACAGTGGCCAAATGTACAGTTTTCTAACTTTACAAAAAAAAAAAAAGCATAAATTAATAATATAAAATAAAAATAGTATGATCCAAATTACCTCAAGGCTGAGGTACCATGTGCCTAATTTCAGCCCAATTTTCATGGCTGTGTTATTTGAGCCTGCATATTTATAATGGAATTACTGACAACCCTTTTTTCATAAGGAGACCCTCCTGCTTTAAGACCAATATGAATATAGTTGGACAAATTTAGTATGCAGGAAAACAAACATCAATAAAGATTTTGATACACAGAGTAATACAGAAATGACAACATATTTTTGACTCTGCATAAAGACATGCATTCATCTGTAAATTATTACATTTCTATCTGTGGCAGAATGGTAGTGTGGGGCATATGAATCTCACCTTCAAAAGATATTCTTTCGTTCTACAAAAAAACCCTGGCAAGCATAGGAAACTTCAATCAATGTCTTATATTCGAAAACTATGACACTGTCAAACTGGTGTCATTAAAGCTAACTAACCATATTAAACGAATATTAAAATATAGGTTTCTTTGCATAACATAATGAGTAAAACTGCTTTTAAGTTTTTCCCTATGCTTTGAGGTGTAGGTGGCATTTTCATTCCAAAACTTTGAAGTCAGAACAAAATGTACAGGTAGAGGGTACTAGATCAAATAATAATCAACTTCAAAAAGCATTTTGGCTGTTAGATGTCCCAAGGCTAATTTCCTCTAGACATTTTAAATGTAAATGTCTAAACTCATTTAAAAATTGTAAATTGGTCTAGGTTCAATCAAAAACCATCCTGACACAGAACAGGGAGACTGGGCTAATTGTCATTTGTTTGTCAAATGAATTCCATTTGGAAAGCAATGAAACCTCCAAGCTAATTCTTTTAAGGTGAGCTGGTAGTTGTATTATCAGTTAAATGCAGTAAAATGGATAATCACATGATGATAATGAAAACTGAACCTATGTTAGCACTCAGGCTTAGTCTGCCACAGGGCATATAGTGATGGAACTTAAGTACTGTAATGTTCCACTGGGCACAATGGCACCAAGTCTGCTCTTTAGCCTTACAGACACTTTCTTTGCATTTTAAAAAACTTTATCAAAGCACCGTGGCAATGTAGAAAATGTCAAAGTGAAATGCACTGTAGGCAAATTGAGATTTCATTAAGTTTAAATTTATTGCTTTTGACTGATGTATTACCATGCTTGTTAAGAACCAGTAATTTGGAATATCTGCCTGCCTGGTAAAATAGCTTTGTCTCCTTGCGTAATACTTTATATGGACTTTGAAAGACCACAGTAATTCAAAAAAAGTGTGGGCTATTTTATTTTTCTAAAGAACGATTTCAAATATTTTAGGGTCCTTGACCTAGTGCATCAACAGACTCATGCACAGGTCCCAAGCGTGTTGTCGGTGCACTTGGTAGAAAACCACAGCACTAAAATGTTGTTTTTTCACCTTACTATAACATCACACTCGCTGACAACAGAACCTTGGGAAGCACTTAACAATTCTACTTGTTCTGCCGCTCTCTGAACATTTATATTGGAAATAAATGAAAGTGTTTGTGAGAGATAAGGAATCCAACAAACTGGTGGGAGACTGTGTGCAGATGCATACTTTTTTATGTAAATAGCTACACACACACATAAACGGTGCACATATGTGAGTTTGTGCATAGGTGTGTAAACAGACAAAGCAGAGACACAGCTGGATCTGTATCACGGCAGAACACGTGCAGGTATTCTCTGCGCTGCACAGTGTATGTGTTGTTTAGTTCACAGGCTTCAGCTGTGGCAAAAGCTACATTTGAGATGTTGACATAAAATCTCTTAATGGACTCCGGCGCCTTTCTCACCTTCAGGAAAAGATTGAATCAATGGTGTAGGACCAGCACAATTTCTGACTGATGAGGAGTGTTAGGCCTTCAGGAATAGATTACTGCCCTTGGAGAGAGACCTGGATTGAATTTACTATATTCCAAATATATTTATTTACACTAGGTGCCAGGGTTTTATGGCAGAAGTGACAAAGTTTGTGAAACCCAGGAATGCATTATCGTGTTATCTGGTATCTTAGATGGACAGTCAATACGAACAGACTGTAGACACACCTGTCCCAGTATCCAGTTCACCAAGTAATGAAATGGAAACAATAAAAGTCTTTGAACAAACAACAGACATTTGAGTCTTTGGGTTTAAACAAGAGGATTGTAGAATTCAAATAGGTTTCCTCTAGTGCTGCCAAGGCAGCCATATCTGTATTGGTGCCAACACTGAGAGTCGCACAACAAAGCTCGACTTGTGTCTGCCCACAGAGTATGGATATATGTACTTCGCTTTGGGGTGAGGGTGGAGGGTGAAGGAAATAAGAGTTTTAAATTATACTTATTTTACGTACAGTTTCAATGAAACTTACAGTTGAAAACCAAGGAGAAGGTGATGTGTAGGATTCTATGAATTTAAACTGCATTTTGTTTTTACCATTTAAAATTATAATTCTGAAGATTAGAGCAGTCTGTGTGAATTAATTGAATTAAGACACAACCATTTGTCACTGGAAAAAACTTACTTCTCTCCTCATAGGGAAACAACCTGCTTCCCTCCATCCCAGTATTCAGATTCTCTCAAACACACTCTGCCTGTGACTGCAGATTTACCAAAGCAGGACATGGCTGCATCTGCAGAACCGTAGCCCAAATTCACCTGAGAGAGATTTTCAGCAGGGGCACCCACCCCTCTTTCCAGTGGAACCTCTAAAGCTTTCCTTCTTGTGCTCATCCAGGGGATCATTTGCAAGGGGGTCTTCTGTCACCAGCAGTATCCAGCCTGCGCAGGGGGCTCCCAGACCCAGAAGAGATCCACGTGCACTACAGAGTCCCGAGAGAAAAGGGACCCCACCAAAGATGGGTGCAAATCTTAAACTCTTCTTAAAAATAAAGGCTTTCTAGTTTTGTTTTTGCACATTGTACAAAGGCTACATCAGCTTTCGATAAGAAAAGTACAGAGTCAAAGTAGGAGCTAAGGTATAGCTTTTACTTGATAAAACATCTGGTTTTTTGCTTTAAGACACATATGTGCAGCTCCCTTTGAAGTCCAGAACAGCTATACAAGTCTACACTTGAGGGCAGAATTTGGCCCAATGTGATAACACAGGAGCTTGTAATCTGAAAAAGGAGTGCATTTATTACATTTTAAAGAATTTGTGGGTTAACTCGAATTAGCCAGGAAGGAGTAACGTCTCTGAATAATTTTCCCTCTCAACACACACTTCAGAACGCTGAAAGAATTACAACTAAACCCCACCTTTCTGCTTTCTTTTAAGGCACTGGAGAAAATTTGCATTTTGGAGTAAGCCACTAGCTGGAGCTAAAGACCTGTAGAGCAAATTCGAAGGAAAAAGGACAGGAAGGGGAGAAATCCACAAGCCCGAGGAGAAATCCAAACTTCTTAAGGCAGGCCTGGAACAGTTTTTTGATTGAGTTGTGGATACTGGCTGTCATCTGTTAGAAGGACAGAAAGACCAGCCTAAAAAAATGAAAACATCTGTATGCTTGAGTTGATGGCTAGGTGAACTAAACTGGAGCAAAGTCTGATATTTAAGAGCAAAATGAATCAAAAATATTGAAAAGAGCTTTTTAAAAGCACTCAAAGGAGCAGTGAAACAATGAAAGAAAGGAAAAGCTGAGAGACTGAAAAAGTAATGATAGGCAGAAATTAATTATTAGGTAGTGTTTAGAACTGAAAGGGAATTTCCTAGAAACACAGAAAGCACCTAACAAACCCCCTGACTCATTTATTCTAATTACTGATATTGCAAAGGCTCTTCAATATGCAGTTGTTTGAACATCATCTGGGAAGATGCTTTCATGCGAGCAGAAGAAAAGATCTCTTTTTGTAGATGAAGATCAATTTATCTGTGGCAGTCAGATGCAATATATCAGGTGGGAACCGAGCACTTCCCAGTTTTGAAGGGTTGAAGTAAAACAGTGGCACATACACAGGATTTGCTATTTCCATGTAATGCGCGACACAGATTACTTTGGTGAAAAGTACAATCACTCTGAATCACACAGCTGCAAGCAATATGTATTGCAGTCTTTCAAAACATCACCAAATAAATGCCTAATGTGCCAAACAGGGCTAGCTTTCCCTATAGGCTTCCATGGAGGAAAAATAGGAAAAATACTACCAGGGATAGTAAAAAAATCCTACCAGGGAGACAGTAAACACTTCTGAAGTTTCCATTTCTACCCTTCGTACACTCAGCTGCAGCAGACGGCATGGCTGTCAGGCAGGGCCTTACATCTGGGGTAAGCATGTATATGCGTAAGTTGAATGTTTCCACAACGGTTACACATGTCATGCTAATATCATGCTGCCCTTGCCAGGATTCAACAAAACACTCAAAAATGAATGCAGATTTAAACACCTGCTTAAGAGCTTACCTGGCGCTGGCTGATAACTGCTTGTTAGTCTCAAGCCAGGTATTCAATGTATGACTTAGTACATGGAGGCATTTGTTTTCCACAGTAAATTTAGCTTCCAGAGGGTCACATATATGTCACTGTGTTAATTTCCTCATCGTGATGATTTTCCTAATTGAAATAAATCCTGTTCTTTGATGAACAGGCATTTCCTGGATTCCTACATCCAGTTTGCATAGGCAGCAGCCACATCAGCAGCAAACGCAGCTCCCAGCTTTCAGCAGGTGGTAGAAAGAGATTCTGCTCTTTGAGCTGTGGTGGCAGATTGTTTTGAACCAGTCATGTATGACCAGCTATTGTCATCCATCTGCTTTAAGCGATCAGTTTTGTTGCTGTCCCACTATAAAACTGACTTCAACAGTTTTTCTGGGTGTGTAATCCAACCAGAGACAACTCTTAGCCATCCTGGGGATATATTCTAGATGACATTCTCCTAAGGCTATGCTGTTCTGAAATTCTTGGAAGTAGATTTTCTTTCCCTTTTCTCCAAGGATAAAAAAAATCCCCAAAGCTGCAAAGGCACACCTTGAAATTAATGGTCTTGGTGAGTTTTAAGTACACAAGTATATAATCTCTATTTATTTCAGACACTGCATTTATAATATCTAATTATTTTGAATGTGAAATATTATTTAAACAATTTTAATATGCAATTTAAGAATGTTTAAATATACAGTCTTTCTTGATTCATAGCACTAACTCCATTAAGCACAGATAGCTACTATACTTTGGACTGGACCTTCCATTTCAATCTTTGCATTTAAAAAGAGCTGCTTTCACATGTGAACATGAGACTTTCTTTCCTGACCCAGGATAGGATATTTTTTTTTAAAAGCAATTTCCACTTAACTACTTTCCCAAATCAATAGCCTGCAGATGTTGTAAACAACTACATCTTCTCAATAATACCGCAATTCTGACCATTTATCCTTTTCTTTAAATTGTACAAAAAACTTTTGAGTCAACACCACTTTCAGAACTCTTTTACAGCCCTGTGCTAAGTGTATTTACATGCTGCTCCATAGGACACAGAGAGAAATTGCATTGTTTCACTGCTCTAGGCAGCATTGCAAATTAAGCTTTTATATTGACATACTTAATGATTCAGAAAAGTTTCCTTCTGGGTCACTTTGTGGTCTCTGTCATTAAGTTCTGAAAGTCAAGACAGAGTAAGACATAAGAAACATAAAGGAGTCTATGTATACTTAAGTATGTTGTACTTGGACAAATGCTTGAAAAATTCAGCCAGAAAAAAAGTACAATACTCCTGAAGTAATGACTGCCTTCATTCTACTGCACACACGCTTTAAAAAGTCCTGTATCAGCCTCAATTTAGAATGGAGCAGAGCAGACACAGGCTTACTTGAGGCCAAAACCTTCTCTGGCAATGAGATTTAAACAGTTGAGCAGCAAGCTGAGATGTTTACAGATCAGGTGAGCTGAGAGGAAGGAGCCTTGCCTGCAAGACCAAGGAAAACATACAGTGACTCCATTTCCCCATCGCACCTTGCATAAATTCTGAGTCCATGGGTAGTTGTGGTATACCTGATCCTAACTCCCTTGTATATTATCCTATATAATTTCCTAGAAAGGAGAGGCACAATTTTTTACGCTCTCCATTGTGAATCTTGCCACATCAATGCTGCAACCCTGGGACTCTTTGGACTACGGATGGGAGATGACACAATAGAAGAAGAGAGTTGTGCTGCACAGAAAAGCAGCATATCGTGCAAGAAAAGCAGGGAAGGAGCAAACCTGTAAGCACGATGTTTGTTTTGGAGCGGCGAAGCAGCAGAGGATTCAAAGGCACTAGGCACAGCATGGAAACAAACACCGAGGGCTGGCTGGCCAGGGAGTGCCTCTCGGTAATACGGTATCGCGTGTATCCGTAAGAAATCGCACCTACGGTACAAAGACATTCGAGTCATTTACATAGCCTCATCAGCAGTGCGAAACGGCTCCGTGTGGAGTCAGACATTTGGAAACAGATAAAGCCCTTAAAGAATGCTTCTTTTCTCCCTAAGAGATTAATGTAGATGTGAACACATTAGCGCTGTTTAAGGGAGAGTATTCTCTTTGACAGATAACTGGGATTGGGAATATTAGATTACCAAATAATGGACCTTTTAAATTCTGTCATCATTACTTATCAGGTACATTAGTTTAAAACCTGCAATTTTGAACTTAGCATTATTGAGCTTTTGAAAGATTAAATTACTGAGCTTTTGTTTGTGAATGGCTCTGTGAAATTTCCTGAAAAGGATAGTCCTCATCCCTCATTGTGTAAATGTGAATGCCAAATAACATACTTTATTGATATTTACAGACATACAAACGATAGGACTAATGCACCTTAATGTCTGTCTCCCTGAGTGAAAAGGCACAGCACTGTTAGATAATACGGTGCACTGTATCTCTTTTGTAAACCCATTTGGAAGAGTTAGTGTTTATCCCGCCCCCCTTACTTGCCTTCCTGAAAACCTTACTCTCACAAGAAGCTTCTCCTAGGCAGGCTTGCAGTAGCAGCTTCCTTCTAAGGGTTGCCTTCTTTCACTCGTTAGATACATCAAAAAATACATAACTTCAAGTTACGGAGATAGCTTGCATGTAGAAGTTGGCAAGAGAGCCATCCACGTCCAATATATTAAATAGTTAGCTATTTATAAGCACATCTACAATTGCAATAGATAGGGAGGATAAAGCCCAACATTCATGAAGTGATCCATCTCAGCTAAGGGTTTAGGAACAAAATACCCTGCTGTGCTGTCAGGTGTCCCAGCTGCCTGCTAAGTGCTCTTCCCAGTGGCTTCAGGAACAGGGTGGTTCTGCGAGATCTGGTCTAACAGCCATCGCAAAATAGTTGACCGCTCTGATGATACAGGTACCATCCATATCCTGGACACGGCAATCTGTGACCTTCTTCCTCCTCCTCATACTGACTTGTGAGAGTGAGTCTTCAAGGCAGGATTCTCAAAGCTGAATAAGGAAGTTACTCTCTCAAATCCCTTAAACATATAATGCAAATTGGGCATTTTCCTTACACCAGCACCTTTGAAAACTGACAGAGTTTCTCCAAGTTGTTTGACGAGAGCAAGACTTGAAATTTTTTTTGAACTTTTCCAGCTTTTTAAGAAGTCAATAGAGTAGCGAGCCAACGAATATGAAGAGTGATAAGCTACAGCCATGAAACGCAAAAGCAACATGTTTGTGAGAATATATGTTTGTTTAATGAGGTAGGTACAAATTATGCTCATAAAACAAAATCAGAGAAAAAGAAAAGATATACTGTAAATATCCCTGACTCTCCATTAGACCCCAAATGTAGGTACCGCCTACGCCCAAACAACTCAAAACACTTGGAAACAGTTTAAAATATATTTTGTTTTGGTTGTTCAGTTTTTTATGGTTGTTTTTTTTTTTTAAATTACCATGTTTTTTCTTGCCTCTGAGATAAAACCTGTTATACTTGGGAACCAGACTTCAAATAGATGAATGTTCTGTATATGTTAAAAGAAAGAAAATTATTTCAAAACCAAATTATCTTCTTCTGAATGATGCTTTCTTCCCTCTTCCCCCACAAATGAAGTTTGCTTTCAATTCAGATGCAGAAAACTGGACATCTATTCAACATATCAATTCAGCTAACAGTGAGGATCATACTCGAGCTACAATATTCATGAATTGCTTATCAAGCCAAGCTTAAAAGCCTTCCAAACTCTTGTATGTTCTTAGGTGTCTCTGACACAGAGAGAAGCTTCATTGTTACACTTGGATACTTGTAAGACTTGCAAAGTGTCACACAATCATCAAAAAAAAGCAATTGTGTTACTCGGAAAAAATGAGTTTCATTCTCTCCTTAAAATGGTATTACTCCTGTTAGCACTCATTGAGAGAGAGAAAGATCAAAATAATACACTTGCACTTATTTTTAATTTCGAGAAATTATGTTGAATTTCACCTTAATTGCTCACAGTATAATTTGAGTCACATAAAAAAAGACATTATTTTCTACAGATTTAAACTGCATTAGCTGTTTATTTGGCTCCTAAATGATTGACTGTACATCACTCTGTACTGGTGCATTTTAACAGGTATTAAGGATGTGCAGAGGAAAAATAATCAAGCCAAAATGAGTATACTGATTTATTGTCCCCAAATTAACAAAGCTATTGATAAGCACAACACTAGATTATGAGGTTGGAGGCATGAGTGCATTGTCTTTCTGTATGACATAAGGGTTATGGGTGCTTTAACAGATTTATGTAAAATGAAAAGAGTCAATAAGGATAATTCCAGCCAAGGCTAACATCTACTTCTGCATTTGGGGAGCAATGTGACTCTGAGACCCACAAATGCTTTTTCTTGCCTTTACAAGCTCTTTTCATTGTGCTAAAAGCTCATTACCATTTTAATTTCTACATCGCGATTCTCATTAATTGCTACTAAAAAAAAAAGGCTTATGGTTTAAGCTGTGTGTAGCACTAGAGAGCTTGCATGAGCATCAAGATGGGTTCTTTCCACAGTGGCTGTGGACTGTGGAAAGCTGACTAGCGTACTGGACTATACAGAGCCCCAAGATAAGGGTGATAAAACTACACTCTTTCTAAGGAAGGATGAGGATTTTCATGAGGATTTTTGCACCTTCCTCCAAAGACGGGGTTAGAAATGGATCCCAAGATCCTCCACAACATCATAAGATCAGTTAGCTGAAACCAGTTTTCTCTAGTATCCTCCTTAGAGGGATAAGATCTCAGTTCCACTAGTGGTGAATGTCTTCAACTTACAAGCAAGCAGAACTCTCTGAAATGAAACCTTTTTTGTTCAAGATTAATGGGAAAATATGCAAACTCAACATAATCTTATACAAATTTACAGAAAAGTGTTTAAAGAGGTAAACATCCTACTTCTACTGTCCCAGAACAGTTTTTTAAGCATTTAAAGCAATATTCTTGTACATGTTGACATGTACAATGCCACAAAGAGCCAGTACCATTCACACAGGCTAGAAGAGAAGATCATCTCCTACCCAATGGAATTTCACAATACTCCAGTGAAAACCAATGCAATTTCACAATACTCCAGTGAAAACAATGTGAAAGTAAGGAAAGCCAGCTTTTCATTGCTGTCCCTCCTTTGACCTTCTCTTCTTCCGCTCCTACAAATCTTCACATACAGAACTGATCAAATGAAGTCTTTAACGTGAGGTCAACTGCACACTGGTCTTGCAACGCCCAGCAGTAAAAGCCTTTGGTTACAGACAAAACGTGTTATTTTGCATGGGGGGCACCTCATATGAACAATACTGGTACTACAGTTACGCGTAAGGCACTAGCAATGTTATTTATATCTATTAATAAAGAGTCATTCAGATAATGAGAGGGAAATGTGCTTTAGTTTAGGACAGAGAATAGATCACATACTAATAGCAACAGCCAGGAAAGAAATATGATAGGCAGAGACAAAGAAGAGTAAACAAGAGAGACAGAATTTGCAAATGGCAAAGATGCAAGCAAATATTTGTGCAGGCTAGCTAATGTCAACCTACCTCTGCGGTGCCCGGGGTGTGTGGCCCCTTAAGAAGGACCCTAAACCCCATCCTCTCTGTCTGTAAAGAGGAAGGAGCTTAGCCAGCTAGAAAATGGCCTAGCACTTTGGGGAAGAGGAGATATTTCTCAGAAATGTGGTTTAGAGTGGCGTCCTCAAAGAGATACTTGGGGCACTTAAGATTGTTAAATACAAAAACTTAAAAGCAGAGCTGCTAGGGTGCTGCACCGGACAGAAAGCTCTGCGGTGAATTCTGAGGGAGCAGAAATGTTGACACGCTTTCCCTGAAGTGCTTGTATTTTGTTAGATGTAGAACTAAAATCCAGCTAAATAGAAATATTCCACGTGAAAAACTAAAGTTTATATAAGCTCAGGCCTCGCGTGCCTGTGTTTAAAGCTCAGGTAAATGTGAAGGCAAAATGGAGCAAATGTTATTGGAAGGCAAGATGCAAATTACAGTCTAATCTCTCTGCAGTGATCGGCACACTCACTTTATCTGGTTTCCATCTGTCATTTGAGCTCCAAGTTTACAGGCAATGTACTGTCTGTCCCCAAATCTACATCACTGATGAGGCATTCAGCTTTCTGGAGCGGAGAGTCTCCTCCACAGAGACAACTGGTCTTTTTATTTGGGGAAAAAGGTAAGGGAATTTATTCACAAACATACTGGAAAACTGAAAGCTTTTCTGTCTGTCTTCGCTTTTCAACACATTTGCAAAGTCTTCTCCAGGAATAGTCTGGGAATGTATTTTCAAGTTCAGAAAAAAATGTTTTTGACTAAACAGAGTTTGTTTCAGATTATGGTGAAGAGAGTGCTGTGAATGGAGCTAAATGGAATTAAAAAGACCATTAGATTGACAGTCTTTTACAACTAAATTTTCCTGTAGGTTTTTTTCCCTCATAAAATTCACTTTCAAAGAGTTTATCACATTGTTTAATAAAAATATTACAAGTATAGCTCCTAGGGTGCTGTGCTAGACAGAAGTGTCTGTGGTGAATTTTGAGGGACCAGAAATGTTGACATTTCTGAGTATTGAACACTGTCCATATAGTGAATTTCAATGGCTTTTCTTCATTTTACATGAGATTTAATTTCAACAGAGAAGTTGATCTATACTTGCAAAAAGCACAAGGAGGAGCAAATCTGGAACCAGTCAGTACCTGACATAAGACACAAAGACATAACCCCGTGCTGCCTACACTGTGAATACCATGCATTTCCACATAACTTCACCTACTGGGTCATCCCACAGATAGGGAAAAGGTAGAAGTGTTTAAAATCAAACTTGTCTAACCCCTAATAACAACCCTGCATGGAATCCACGTTGGCTTTGTGATTGTCAGTTAAGAATGGCCATAATTTATTTGGGTATTCGCTGTAACATAAAAAAAAAGCTGAATTTATACATCTGTAAAATGTGCAAACCTTTTTATTTATGCATATATACTTTTGCAGAAAGAAAAAAAAATCACTTCTGAAACACAGTCCCTCTGTGAGCAGGCCCCTGATGACAAATCTGAACCACCTCTAAATAAATCTGCTGCTGCTCTTTGTCCACTTATTAAACTGCTTTAAAAAAAAAAAAAGTAAAAAACTAAAGTGCCAAAAACTTGAATAAAACAGATTAAAACTTGTAAGCCCTACGTGTAACAGGTGTTAAATCTAGATGCAATGTGCATTACATTACCACCTGTGCTCATCTTATTCTGGCCAAAACAATATCCTCTGCAGGTGTGCAGCACAAGTAGGAATGTCACGGTGCTTTAGAGTAAGGGGAGAAAGTGGCAGCTTTGGCTGAGGCTTTCACATCAAGTCTGCAGTCAAAGAACACTTAGCTACATGCCAGAGGATGAGCGGCTCTGTATGCAGAAATATCTGGGAACCATATGCAGGTGTGAACACTGAGAAGTACCTTTTGCTAGCTAGATTTCTCTGCGTACTGCTGCTGATCCATCTGGAAATGATGGCGCATGCCAGTTGCAATATTTCCTGGGTTTAATAAAAGGATCAATTAGACAAACAGAGTCTTTAATATTTATCATATTAATCATATTTATGAGCTGATTCTGACATTTCTTTTTCTTTTGACTTTTTTTCCCTTCTGCTTAACAGCAGCAGAAGAATACTGATGAGATACTAATTATAGTAATTCAACCCTTAGCTGCTCCCAGTAGATAAAACCCAAATGACAGCGTTTTGGATAAAGAAGTAATAAATCCAACTGGTGATCCTGGTTTCTCAGTTTCTGTGGAGTACCAGGCTCATCAGGAAAGTGCTCCTTGCTCCATGAATACACGCTATTCCTTCTTCATCAGTCCAATGTTCATTAAAACTATGAGTGAGACTCTGGAAGACTTTTCTTAAACCTTTTCTTATTTCCTGTATACAGAGTGTGTCTCGTTCAGCTGAGATAGGTTCTCAGCAACACTTCTCCATAGTGACCTGCATCATTTCTCCACAGCTATTTGGAAGGTAGGACATCCAAGTCAAGGGGAGAGATATACTTTGAGCATTTGCAAGACTGTTATTCAAAACACAGTTTGAAAATGGCTGTAGGAATTTAATTAGAAACTTCCATTAGGAGATTAGATGACTAGAACAAAGAAAACCAGTGAAAAGGCTTCTTATTAAAACCAGTAGCACTGCAGAATATTGATAATATAACAAAGGAATGAGTGGATATGCATAGCAAATTATTAAAGGTTAGAGATAAATGTCCAAAAGTTGCTTAATTTCTGGTTATCCCAGTATATACAGAAGCCACTGACACTAGATGACACAGCCCCTGCCCCTGCAGAATACAGCGGCTGAAGACAGCCAGAGGTATCAGAGGTGCTGTAGTTGTTCGCATCTTTTCAGCCCTACTGCATAAATGAAGCATGAACAAACCCATACAAGTTCCCAGGTTGCAGGATGGATTCTAGCTACAAAGATTAGTAAACGTAAACTCTTCTGATCAATAATCATGCCTGGCAAAAGAGGAGTTTATTCCTGGAAAATGACTGGCGCAAGAAGAGTCTCAGGGCTCTCTGACATTGCAGAATCCCTAATCCCTCACTGGGTAATATCAGCTTAGGTGAGCCTAAGTCCTAGGAAATTCTGCCCAGAAAACTGTCTCAGTGAAGTCAGCAATTTTGACAGGGAATTGAAAATTCAATAAATGATTTAAGATCAAACTTGGGCACAATTTGGATAAGTTCATTTTCCTGGAACTCAGATGAGTTGTTGCCATGCATGGTCAGATCTTAGTAGCTACTTTCTCAAAACAGTCATACTGTTCTGATCCAAGATTGGTCCATGTTCACAGCAGCCATCAAACCCCAACTTCTTGTGGTTCTGTCCTCTACAAAACTCTGATCAGTGCCTAGTCTTACAGTTTATACAATTAGGATCCTAGTCTTATTTAAATAACTATTTCAGATATAGTCTGGCCCACTTTCGAATCTACACTTAATTTTTCAAGACTGAGCCAAGAGCAGCCGATGGGTCTGTAGTATGTATGGGAGAAATAACTGAGGCATAAAGCATCTTTCTTTTCAAAACAAGAGCGCTAGATTTTCCCAACCATCAAGTGTAAGAGTGTTGGTTATGTCTACACAACATTGCAATATTGAGCTAGCCCAAGGCTAATTAGCCAGCAAAGCACTGTTGATGCAGGTATGCTGCTGTCAGCATCCGAGTTAGGTCATCCAGAGTTTGATCAGATATCTTTGCGTGATACTTTGGAAAATATAAAATGATGAATTGTAATTTTAAAAAATGCCTTGCTTACCAGGGATATACAGAGTCAATTTCTATGAATACAGATGAATATGCACTATTGCTTGACAAAGACCTCTTAAGTAATCAAGACAAAACTAGTACATGAGTAGGCATGCACTGCCTACCTCAGCCCTTAGCCTTCTCACAGCCAAAGGTTCTCCCATCTTTTTCACATTCCAGTGGAGTCCAGTGAGCCAGCACAAACTGCCTTGTGTCTCCTTGCACTGCTGCAACAGGCCAGGGCAGCTGAAGAGTCTCACTTTTCAATTCCAGACCCTTCTTAATGAGATGAATGTGACTTCAAACAAAGAGCCAGCTTTGCTGGAGATTAATAGATGTACAGTTACCTCAGTATTAGCTATACTGTAACCCAGGTAAGACCTACCGTCCTGCCAATGTGGAACCCAAAGTAGTACAGCTGCAACGGCAACAATTTGACAACTTTTGTCTAAGGAAAGGAAGTAAACCAATAAATTAGCACACAAAGATTTACAGAGACAAGGTTCCTCTTTGTTAATACAGGACAGCATTTTCATGGTTACCAGTTACTAAAAGGTTAATAAATTTGAATATTTCCAAGAAAAAAGTAAGGGTATTACAAGATGAATAGATAGCTAGATGGATGACTGTAAAATACTAGAAAATTGCTGATTGCTTTGCTGAAGGGCAGAGACAAATTACAATCATTGTCTTTTGTTCTTGTGAACCCAAGGCATTTTTTTTTTTTTTTTTGTAGTCAAGTTATTTTAAAATGAACCATATAAGAAACCATGATGTCCCAGGAAAAAGTGGATATAACTCAGGACATTTAAATGGGTCATGAAGCCGTCCTGAAGTGATACTGAAACACCCCAATATATTTCCCCTTTTCACAGGCTTCACACAGTCAGGAAAAGGCTAGAAAACATGTGTCTTTTTAACAATACTACAGTATCTTGAGGTCAACGTTATGGTAACACAAGCTTCCTCCCTTTCATCACAGAGAGAAAATTGTATGGCTACAGCAAGATAAAATCCCATCCAGATGGGATTTTAAAAAAAACAACAAACAATAAAAACAACAAACAAATAAAAAAACCCAACATTCTTCTGCACTCCTTGCTGATTAATTAGATGGGGTTACTTGCTTAGAAAAGCAAGGAATAAGGAGGAGAATCATGTAATGGTGGCAGAACAGCTCAAACACACACCTTGCTTGGTACTTAAAAGTTTCCATAATATTTTTTACTATCCTGCCAAAACAAACCAACCCCTTCAAATCCAAACATCACAACTCCTTCACTTTTTCAAATGCCTGTGATGGTTCCTGAAAAATCCTTTTGAAAATACTATGAGCGTTCCTTTCAGAAATGCAGAAGAAGAAACAAACTCTCCCTCTGAAATAAAACTAAACCACCTCCAGCCTCTGAGTCTGTTACACAGAAAGAGTACAGTTGCTTTATCTGGATTCCCACAGCAGCTACAAGCCTCTCGTCCTAGCGGCAGTCTGGACTAGAATGCATTTTTATTTTATTACATCCTTTTTTTGACAAGAAGTACAATGATTACATGTAGGAGTACAATAATTCCTGGGACCTCCACCCCATTCTGGCCATGGTTGAGAGCTCACTTGATTTGAAGCTCAGCAAAGGAAGGCTTGCTTTTCTGTGGTCTCCTTAGAACCCTGCTCCGGCAGGAACCTGGCAACACTGGGGAGAGGCAGGGCAGCAGCCCAGGCAGGTTGTCCCAGCACCGTTCCTAAAGATTACAATCAGGTTGAGAAGGAGCCTGGCAGCATGGTCCAAAAAAAAGGGGTCACCCTGGGAACTATACTGGGATCTTCAGAAGTCAGCAGCTTTAGGGGCCTGTTGGGCCCCTTTCTTCTCCAGGGAAGAGCTCCTTGAAATTCTACTCAAAATAACTCTAGTATTTCCCCAACCACACAATATCTGCTTTAAACTTATGTTTATACGGTAATATTTAAATTATAAAGCACTAGCCTTTCACCTTTAGGTTCCTGCCTGGATTCAAACCCTCCTCCTATGGGAAATGATTTTGGTGGCCTAAGCTGAGTGTCGAGTAGACAAAAGTCCTTATCTCCAAACTCCAAACATAATTCAGCACAACATGGCATGATTGGAAGTCCCTGCTCAGGAAAAGACAAGGAATGAGCTTGTGTCAAAAGTAAATTACCCAAGTAATCAAATCAATACTGAATTCAAAGTGGAAATATCAAAATTATCAGGTGGTGCTGCGGTGGCTACAAAATTGCTGTTTAGCACAATGTTTTCCAGCTATATTCAAAATGAGAAATGTCATTTAGAGCAGATAAACTACAAAAAATGAGGTCAAAGCTGCAAAGAAGCATAAGCTGAGAACATTCATAAATTAAAAAATTTCCTTGAATAGCACCTTATCTCCCTTGGAAGAATGCATACAGTCTGGAACTGTGTATCTTCCCTCCTCCCAAGTACGAGGCAAAGAATGACCATGATCTGCATCTCAGATACATTTGAAGATGGCTGAGCATGTGGTAGAAATATCATTTGCAGATGAGTCCTTACACAAATTTGATGAGTTGAAAATGGGACATTGCATGTTGTGGCAAAATACCTACTGATGAACTAATGTCTCTTTACGTTAAAAGAGATTTTAAAAAACAGAGAAAAGTATAGTTCTCCTCCTAGGCTGGAGGGGATAAAAAGATGTAACAGGCTGTGAATCTCTTCACCTGAAGACGAAAAGAGGAAAAAAAGTCGCTCTTACTGAAAAAAAAAAAAAATTGTTACGTTGTGATCCTTAAACCATTTCCTGGTCAAGTTAATGTGACATTAGATATTCACTTCTTCCCTGCCTGCTTGCTTTATAGCTCTACCCTTTACTCACAACAAAATGGATGACAGTTTCATTACGGAATGGCATCACTTGTCAAACTTTGAATTACTGATTATAAAAATATCAGTTATTCTTTGAAGGATTGTTTGAGCACTCCTTTTTTTTTTTTATCAGCATTACTGTTTAGTGCAACATACACAAGGGGTTGAGGGGGGAAGTGATGGTGGAAAGAAATCAAACCTGGCTGAAGAGCTATGAGTTTGCAATACCCTACCCATACAAACAAGCTTCTATCGCAGTTATAGACAGCCGAAATAAAAGGGAGCTTTTTGGCTCACAGCTATAAAAAAAAAATTATCATAGTGATGAAGTTCCTCAGCCATCAACAGAGCTGTGATAACGCTGTTTGATGATGATTTTCCCATGAATGTTAAACAGCCGCCACTGCGGAGGAAAAGGAGCTTATCTGCACCTAATACTGATCTCTAATTCCTGCCCTTCTTGAACCATCCATTTTCTAACAGCATTAACTGGCAAATTTACATCCCATCTTAATGCTGCTAAAGAGGACAGGAGATGAAGAGTAAATGACAGCAGTGTAATGAGGATGGCTTTTTTCTCCTTTCTCTTTAATGGCTGAAGATTTACACAATTGTCTGTAAGCTTATATAGAGAGCTTACCTGAACCTTTTGCCAGCATGGATTCAACTTACAGGAGCTTTTGTTAACTAAATACACATAAATATTTTTAAGGAGGTTTAATATTGTGACTTCAAAGAAAGCTAAAAGACAGGATGAGAAAAAATATTTTTTAGCATTTTGATTATGGATAAAAATTGCTAGTATTTCTTTCTTAAGCAGATGCAGTTGTATTTCCAACATACAAAAACCAGATTTTAATAAAAATTCTTTTCTGCTAAAAAGTACATTTCTTTTTTTTTTATCATGTAGAAGAATCTTTTTTGGGGTTACAGAATTTTACTGAAGAATTATCTCCAAAACTCAGAAACCAATGGTTATCCAAATACATTATGTAGAGCCGTGTTTCACATGTCACCCACAATATGGATTGCTTTCTGATCATGTAGCTCCCATCAGAACAGAACGCGCTACACTGCATGGCAGAAAGGAGAGTGAGGATGGAATGTTCTAATATAGGAAACCACAGCAACAATACTTGGCCAGATTCAGTCAAAGTATTTCTATACATCTAGATTATAATTTCAATGGAAATCAGAACCAGTTCAAGATGTGCTGTTGATATTCAAAAGGCTCTTGGTCTGGCTCAGGCTTTTGCTCAGATACAAAAGACTAAATTTAATTAGCAAGAATTTTTTTTAAGATAGCTTTTTTTTTTTTTCCCAATTCTTAATTTACTTCATATATATTATTTCTCCAGGGTGCGCAAGAAAGTCTGTAGTTGAAAGGGAAAGCACAAAATATTGTCTAGAAATGCAAGGGTGGAGGCTTCAACTCCCGCTCCATGAGTATAACCTCTGTCTGAAAGAAATGCAAGACAGAGGACTTGCTGTTTTTCAAATACTTTTGTTATAACCTATTAAGTTTACTCTTCAGAAATTTCAGAGTCGTTTAATACACATTGCCACTATTTCCATATCAAGCATGTCACAAGTGTTTAACCCATACAGTATAAATACATATCTATCCATGTATGCATATCTATACACACATACACAGATGTAAGAAAAATATTGCGTGAAACGTATATGACAAACATAAACATCTAGCATAATAAAATATTCCAAATTAATTTTTATTCTTTCAGTGACATTGCTATACACTTCCTCTCCCTTTCTCAATCGGAAAACTGTAAAGGTACCCTGAGAAGAGCTTCTCAGCAGTGTGTGCCATGTCTGCCCATATCATTGCTTATCTAATGAATGTTCAAGAGACCTGAACCATTGTTGTTCTAGAAATGAGAAAAGACGGCAGTTCCAGGCCAATTACTATCACTATGCTGACTGTGGCGACATATGTTCCTGAAAGTACATGTATCTCAGAATACAAACTTTCTTTATGCTTAGATAATATTTGGCATTTCTATTTTGAGGATACTAGGACGGACACGCTGTAGGTAGAACCCAAGACATCCAACACACAATGTACAGGAGGATATACTTTGCCATTAGGTATAAATGGAGATTTGAGTGGCTGTCTCCTGTTCCTCTACATTAAACTCTTGGTTCTAAGAGGCTGATAAAATAACCCCAACATACATAACATAACATAACATAACCCCATAACATAACATAACCCCAATTTTTAAACAGGGGAATAAGGAAGACCCAGGTAACTACAGGCCGGTCAGCCTCACCTCTGTGCCTGGCAAGGTCATGGAGCAGATTCTCCTGGAAACCATGCTAAGGCACATGGAGAGCAAGGAGGTGGTTGGAGACAGCCAACATGGCTTCACCAAGGGCAGATCGTGCCTGACCAATTTGGTGGACTTCTATGACGGGGTGACGGCATCGGTGGACAAGGGACGAGCAACTGACATCATCTACCTGGACTTGTGCAAAGCTTTTGACACTGTCCCGCACGACATCCTTCTCTCTAAACTAGAGAGACATGGGTTTGATGGACGGACCACTCGGTGGATAAGGAGTTGGCTGGATGGCCGCACTCAGAGAGTGGTGGTCAACGGCTCAGTGTCCAAGTGGAGACCGGTCACGAGTGGCATCCCTCAGGGGTCCGTGCTGGGCCCGGCCCTGTTCAACATCTTTGTCGGCAACATGGACAGTGGGATAGAGTGCACCCTCAGCAAGTTCGCTGACGACACCAAGTTGTGTGGTGCCGTCGACATGCTGGAAGGGAGGGATGCCATCCAGAGGGACCTTGACAGGCTGGAGAGGTGGGCCCATGCCAACCTCATGAAGTTCAACCAGGCCAAGTGCAAGGTCCTGCACCTGGGTCATGGCAATCCCAGGCACAAATACAGGCTGGGCGGAGAATGGATTGAGAGCAGCCCTGAGGAGAAGGACTTGGGAGTGCTGGTGGATGAGAAGCTTAACATGAGCAGGCAATGCGCCCTTGCGGCCCAGAAGGCCAACCGCATCCTGGGCTGCATCAAGAGGAGCGTGGCCAGCAGGTCGAGGGAGGTGATTCTCCCCCTCTACTCTGCCCTGGTGAGACCCCACCTGGAGTACTGTGTCCATTTCTGGAGCCCCCAACACAAGAAGGACATGGACCAGTTGGAGAAGGTCCAGAGGAGGGCCACGAAGATGATAAAAGGGCTGGAGCACCTCTCTTATGAGGACAGGCTGAGAGAGTTGGGGCTGTTCAGCCTGGAGAAGAGGAGGCTCCGGGGAGACCTGATAGCGGTCTTCCAGTGCCTCAAGGGGGCCTACAAGAAAGATGGGGAAAGGCTGTTTAGTAGGGCCTGTTGCGATAGGACGAGAGGTAATGGTTTTAAAATAGAGGGGGGTAGATTTAGATTAGAAATTAGGAAAAAATTTTTTTACGATGTAAGTTATAGAACACTGGAACAGGTTGCCCAGAAAGGTGGTGGAGGCCCCATCTCTGGAAACATTCCAGGCCAGCCTGGATGAGGCTCTGAGCAACCTGATCTAGTTGGGGATGTCCCTGCTCCTTGCAGGGGGGTTGGACTAGATGACCTTTGAAGGTCCCTTCCAACCCTAACCATTCTATGATTCTATTAATTTGTAATCTATCATTACTGTCCAAAACAATGTAAAGAATTTGTGCTTCAATTCAATCTAGTCAGCCCTCAGCCTCAGCGAATTGACCATAACTTTCTTCTAACCTCTTGAAGACACCTTAATTACTTGCCATAACAAGTTCTCAGAGAATGAAATAAAAGTAATACATGCCCAGAGCAAATAACAAGTTCATCTGAGTGCTTCTGCTTATTGATCAATTCTGACCAAGAAACAGATTTTTTTTTGCAAATGATAACCAGTTTCAAGCAGTATATTGCCATGACCCAACACTACTTAGATTCCAAAATTACTAATGAAGTTGTCACACAGAAGTCTCCACAGAAGAAACAGAGAAGACTGCATTTTGTAATGTACAGATGGCTGGGAAGGTCTATATAATCCTGTTTTGGTTTTGATTTTCCTTTGAGCATCGTCCAAGCCTTCACTACACTTGGCTTTTTGGGAGACAGAAGTGTCCTGTCACAGACTAGTTTGCCTCTTCCAAATAGGTCCCAATTTGAGTCACTTTGCCTGTCTTTCAGATCTGAAATAACCACATGGTTACTAATCAGCTATCTGCATGACATATTAGTACCCTCCAATCTAACTTTCCCAGCAGCCCATCCTTCTACATTGCATGCAACTTCCGGAAAGACCAAGGACACAAAGGAAGAGGCTTGAGCTCAGAAGAAAATGAGAATCTTAATACACAGCATGATACAGATGTAGATGACACTGGAAAATAGTCTAGGAAAAACAGCTGGCATTCAGGTCTCACTGTCTCTCCAGGGCTGTAATCCTGAAAGTATCTCACTACAGCTAGGTGAGAATTTTTTACAAAAAAAAAGGAAAAAAAAAGGAAAAAAAAAAAGTGCTCTTTTCATGAGAACCAAAACATTATAATGTTCTTATAAAAACAGAATTAAATATATCCATCAGACAGAAACTCCCTTTGGAACAACTGGAAGAGGTTTGGGGTTTGCTTTTTTCTTCAAGTGAAATTGAAACTGATTCATTCAAAACATTTGAATTACACTTCTCATTAATCACTGCAGAATATTATGAAGGAAAACACAGTTCAGTGTTAAACTACGCCATAGAAAACATCTGTTTGGTCTAACAAACTAAAATGAAACACTTTAATAATTTTTAACTGTTTATGTAACTAGCCATTCACTGAAAAACCAGTCCGATATAACGAATCTAGAAACATCAAAACTTCAGCATAGTAGAGATTTCTGTTTTCAGCCAATTCTTCCATACATGCACACAAACTTAGATCTACTTTTAAAATTGGTTTACAGTTGGTTGCATGGCAAGAAGGCAAAAACCGAGGTCAGCATGGCAGTGTTCCCAACAAGTTTGCAATGAATACCCAATTTTGATTTTGCTGCCCACCATAAACAAATATAACAGTATGGAAGAAGGAAAACTGGTGAAGCAACAGTAGAGGTCTACCTGCATTCTGCACTTGAAATGAGATTAAAAGATGAAATACAATTAAACTATTATCACAAAATTTCACTGTCTCCTCATGTTGCAGCATGTACTGTCAGAATCACTGTCGGCAATGCAGCACGCCAAGTGTACCAAAGCTGTATCTTACTATAAATTGCAGATTTTTTGTGTGCATATAGCAAACATTTTAGCACAACAGGACATAGTAAAAATGCACGTTCAACTGTACTTCACAAAATGTTTTCTCCTGGGCTGCATATTTGGGAAGAGAGGGGACAGGGAAATAATAGAAGAAAAAAAAACAGAAAGAAATTAGGGGTTTAAATAGAAAGTGCAGATACATCCTTAAAACAAAAATCCTTAAATGCCATCCGAATTTCTTGAATACATCATGATGCCCCAGATTCTGTTAATACTAAGCCTTACAAAGGGAGATGGAAAATATGATGTGGTATAACTCTGCATTTCATCAAGGTGAATCCCTCTCTGCTCATTATCAAGTGAGGATAGACTTCCTGCTCCACTCTCTATACATGAAGAAAGATACTGTGACTGATATCATCTAAAACCATAATAAGAAAAAGAGATTACGTTAACTGTTGCTTAAGAAGTTTCTTTGTACCAGAGAAACAAACAAATTGAAGGCTTTAAAAATCAAAGGGCAATTTAATGTTGCAGTTCTACACGGACACAAAGGGACTAATAAAGAGCTGCCTCCTCTTGTTGCAGGTAGATCACAGAACTCTCGCTGTCTGGAGCATGTCAGTAGTGGCTTCCTACTACCACCACCTCATACCAGCCCTGGGAATACACGGCTGGCTGGCTTTATCTTCAAAACTGGATTACAGGCTGTCTATGCTAGCTTTATTACTGTACAGAGAGAAGAAAAATGCAAGGCAGCTATGCTTCTGGGAAGAAAAGAGTCAACATACCAGAATATGTGAGGTCTGCTTTTCATACGTGACGTGGCTCTTTGTGTCCCACCACCTATCTGGAATACGGAGCTAGAATTCCCTCCCAGACTACAATGTTACTAGATTGTGTAATAGAAATGGATTTCATTTGGCAGAAAAAAATAAGCTAAATATAGAATGAACAGTCTGCATCAGTAATCCTAAATCACAACCCAGAACAATAAAAATCCCAATATGCTCGACTGAACTGAAAATCACTTCTCACATTAAGGTTGTTCTGGGGAATGTCTGAAGGTAGAGTATTGCATACTTGAGAAAGCCAACAACTGGATCCCGCTGTAGTAAGAAATGTTTCTGACTACAATGAAACAAGGAAACAATTTGCAGGTGAGAGAGAACAGTGACTGTCCTGACACTGCAAGGGCACTGCAAGATTACCCTGAGCAATGCGCGTAGTTCATCTCAAGTGACGCCTCTCTTTCCCTCCCACACACGAACTCACAGGTGAGGATGGGGATGTCCAGAAAGCTCAGTACCATCAGCTTTACCGTTTGTCATTCGATACAGCCCTACTATGCCCTAGAACTCTTTGTGACCCTCATGTGGCCACCCATGATTCTACAGTGTCTTAAGGTATACGCCTGGCTTTAATTTGCAAACCCATATATTCATTTCAGTCAATGTGATTAGGAAATAAAAGAAAAAAAGAAGAAAGATAGAGTCATGTCAAGGAATGATTTATATCTCATCACTCAATACTGGGCATCCAGACTCGATCAAACAGATGGAAGCTGTAAGAAGTAAGCACAACAAAAGACAGGAGTAAATATTAACCAGTCTCAGTGAACATTTTACACATAAAAAACCATAGTGTTTTGCTTGTAGCTGCAGACACATTCATTTTTGTGACTGTGTCAAATTATGACGCTTACAATGCAGTATTGTGAATTCAGCCTGTGCAAAATACCACCAATGACATTTTTAAGTGGTCCACTTTGAAAATGTGACCCTTAGAGACTTGGTGAATAAAATTAGTCAACTCTGTAACTTTAAAATAGCTCTTTTCTAATTAAAGTGTGATGAAGCTTTCAGCCTATCTAGCTGGGGATGCAGAGTGCACGAGCAAGCCAATTAGAGATAGTAGCAAAAACAAAATGGTGTCACAAAAAGATTTACCACATCAGTCCCTCCAGTAGCTGTACCATTTCTGCTGATAAAGGTGAAACAACAGCTACTGCTGCAGCTAAGGCTGAAGCTAATGTTAAGCTGACAAATCAACTTTTAGAGTCTTGGGAGATTCAGCAGAGCTATCAAGAGGCACAAAGGCTACTAATGCTTATGTCATACTTCTCAACTCTCACATTTTACCCAGGAGACGCCAGATTTTTTTGGCTTAAAATTTTTTTTGATTTTTGTATTCTCCTGGGCAAAAATCAAAGAAGCCCATTAATTCAATGAGAATTTCACATATCTCGCCGCTTGATTTTTTTTTTTTTTCCACAAGACTCGCACTGTTTGAGGTTGAGAAGTATGCTCTACTTTGATAATGACACCCTGAAGGATAGCACTGGTAGAAAGATGAACATGCAACAAAATCCCAGCTGCTGCTATTCAGTACAAACATTCAGTACATGTCGATGCTTGAATTCAGGTGGAGAGACCACCATCTATCACTACATTGCCTTTCAGGGAAGCCTACATAATAAGACACAAAGAACAAATCAGCTAGTATTTGAACCTGCACAGGACAGAAAAGAAAACAGGTTGGTCTGACGCTTGTAAGCAAGCATACAGCTAGCAATAATCTGTCAAACATTTGCACGCCTTGTGGTAATCTGGTTCACCACTTCTTAGAGGATGCGATTACATGCTTACTTGAACAAATCTCCCTGGCTGTCTAGTGGTGAGCATTAGTAGAAACGGGAAGAGACAAAGAGATATGATGCTACAAAAAGAAAAAGCAATGATTTTTTATGACAAACTTTCCCATGTTCCAATCTTTCATATCTCAAAATGTTGTGGGGAAAAAGAAATTAAAATTTTTGCAAAAATAAAGTTCTAGACAAAAGCTAAAAACAAAGCAAGCATTAAAGGACAGACTAAGATCTTGCAAGTGAAGTACTTCTGATGTTAGGTTCAAATTATGTTCCAAAAACCCAAGAATACAGCTCCTTTGGGGTTAAAAACACATATGTTTGGGCACCTGAGGGCAGAATTACTAAGTCTTCTGCATACTATGTGTTACCAAAACAACCCAGTTTACTCTGTATTTACATTCAATCATACTCCACTTGGCAGAATCTTATTAATATGAGTGGTAAAGATCTAGGAAAAGTATGTAGCTCAGATTTTAAAAATCTATATCCAGCTTCAAACAAACCTATTCTCCTTTGTTTCAGTTGCAGATAATTTTGTAAAGAAACAATATGCGCCTAATGCATACATTATTCAGAAATTAAGGTGAGCTATAAAATAGAAATACAGCTGCAAAGTTTCAGGACTCAGTATCCCCGTGTAGTTCACCAGTAAAGTTCAGATCTGAAACTGAACTCAAATTGTACGTGCATGGCTCTTCAGAGCCATAGATTTAATTCAAGCTTAGCTGCAACATTATTATTATGAAGAAACAGTAATGAAAAGACTAAGTTAGCCAAAGGAATTGGGAAAAAATTGTAATGGAAAGCATAATTTTAAGATGTAGTTAAACACAGAAGAATGATGTCTAGTTAATTAGATGTGGGAGACTGGAAATAATATGAGTTAGGAGCACGACATTATTGAAGGTAATAACACCCAGTAATACACCATAGATTATGTGAGATAAGTTGAAGAAGAGTAGACTCTTTACAGATGCAATCAGAAAAGGTTACAAGTAAGTAACCACCGTACAGTCTACCATCTATGGATGTGATATGAAAACTGGCCTTACTTTAGGAAATGGTATAGGGATGGCGGCTGAAATCCTGTAAAATTACCACTCAGTTTTTCAGAGGAGGCAGAACAAAAGCTGACAGAAGTTTTTCTGACTCATTGGATTTGCAGTACTTGCAAAACATAGTGAAAACATATGCATTTGATATAAGACGACGTAACCAGAGTGGAGGAGACCTTTGGAAACAGGGAATCATACTGTCAACTTGGTGCTGGAAACAGGAACTAGAGGGTGAGAGTTCCTAAACTCTTAAAAACTCTGACAAAAAAAAAACAGATAAATTCTGCAAATTAAGATTTTATTTTCAATCTGCAAATAACAGAGAAAAGATGTCAGAAGAAATATTACTAAATGTCCAATAGAAACACATTTCTAATTGACCAAGGCTATTCCGTCTTTATAATGCTGATGCTTGTATTTCTGATTTTGTCTTACCAAAAACGTTTTCCAAAACTGTCAGTTTAAGCAGCACGTGCAAAATACAATCTGTTTTTTCCTGGGGCCAGCATTTTTTTCTGGGCTCTAAAAGCATAGCTCTGATACAAATCTACATCTATGTGTGCCTGCTGCATTAGTGATCATACGCAATGGCCTGTCTGCTGCGCGAGATTATGGGGATACTGCAGGCAGGGGGCAAGGGATCAGCCAGAATGTGTACAAACTTCAAATTGCTGGCTACACCCCTGACTGAAGTCTACATAAATTATGTCCACCACGTTCCCATCATTTATTTCTTTTGTCATTCCTTCAAAGAACTCGGTCGTATTCTGTCTGACAGGATTTATTCTTGGTAAAACCATTGCTGATCTTCTTTTAATAACCCCTTCTCCTATAAATACCCAGCGCTTTCATCCCTAATGATTGATTCTCATATCTTAACTTTCAGCAATATATCTGAGGATAGCTATTGAAGAGCAAGTTTCATCTGCCAAGGTAAGTATAAAGATGAACTCAGGTGGCTCTGTGCTTAAATGTCTATGTATCTATTTATCATCTGCTAAGGTACAAACAGCTCATCATTACAACAACAACCACTGAAGATGAAAACGGAATCCTTCACTCAGTCAACTCTAAAGCAGGAATCCAGTGTCTGGAAATACCAGTTTAACTTTTTTGAACATGAAAAGGAAAAAACAACCCTTTATCACAGACACTTTTCTGTCAAAAAAAGTATTTCCCACCCTCTCCATCAATGAGTGTCTACTGCAGCTAACACATAGCTACTAAAAAAATTGACTGGTTTGTTCGAATACAGACTCACAACTTTTATAGTTTCAAGCTCCAAAACATACTGGTTTACCATACATGATTGGTGAGTTTTTATGATAAAAAACTGCAGGTAATAATTGAGGCCATCATATCCTCTAGTATTCATATTCAGCTAGTGTTTTATTTTCTCCTGTTTTAAAACCCACGGTAACTGCTTTTGCTAATACAAGTTTGCATGCCTGTGTCCGCTCTAGAACTAGCCAATGCAATTCCATGGCTGCATTTTGCAGGTCTTACTATTGCACTGATGAAGAAACTTCAGTTAGTCTGGAACTCAGCTGCTGAAATTTTGACTGACACCATGCATGAAAATCACATTACCCTGGTTGTAAAAGACCTTCTCTGGCTACCTGTAAAGTATAGGATTATGTGTAAAGTCCTAGTTATTAACTTACAAGTCCTTAAATTGACTTGGGTTTGAATACCTCAGAGACATTCTGGAACCATACATCCCCAGTTGTTTTCTTTGGTCTCAGTCAATTGGATTAGTTCTTTTTGGCTGAAGACATTGAGCTACAGGGCATTTTTAGTGTTTGCTCGCTCCTCATGGAATTCATTAACCATGGAGGTCAGACTAGCTGACTCTCTAACATGCTCTATATCTGAACTTAAGGTATACATTTTCAGATTGCTTATTAGGGTGTATAAAAGTTATATGATTCTCTCTACTAGGTTTCTGTAGTCTTTTCACATATCAGCGAGTGTCAGTATTTCAGAGCTAGAATTAGTCTTGTCTCAGGCTTATTTTCCTCCTATGTACTACAAGGAAAAAAACACTTTCTGTTATTGTAACTTTTCCCAATAACTTTGCAAGGATCCACGGAGAAGAGACTTGGCAGATGGAGATCCAATGCTTAGACACAACATTCCTGTATTTAAAGCACGTTTGACAACATAATCTAGATCAGTATTTCCAGTATGCACAGCAGGCGAAATAGAGAGCAACTCTCTTTTTAAGTTTTTTCAAGCCTGTCATTCAAATATTATGAGTATTTGCTTTTAAGATATTTATACCAGTCTTCCTTTTTCTCATCAGTACACAGCCAAAGAAGCTCCCATTGTTTCAGCTGGTAAATGAGCACCGAATTCAGACATGAGATCAAATTAAGCTCTGATCTAAATCATTAATAGGACTCGATCAGATCATAATTTTACTGTACTAACAGGCATTCTTAAGAACCCCTGTGCAGTGTGAAGATACTTACATATCACAGTGGTACTGCATGTGGATATATTCTAAATTATAAAAGTACAACAAAGTTACAAGGTTGACTAATGAGACGCACAGTCCAACGCTATTTGATTTGGCCCTCCCTGCCGTGTCCTAGGCAAAAGCCTTAACTAGCTGTAGAGAGGATGATGCAATCAAAAGAGGGAGGCATGGATGCGTCTAATCCATGAACGTGCTCCCTGTATTGGTATAGCATCTAAAGAACAATTCCCTATCAGCAGTGTATGAATAACTGTGTCTTGAGTCTGCATGCCAACAGTTATGGGTAGATGTCATCACTTTAAAAAATAAAAGCTGTTTCTACAGACATGCAAGATAGATTGGTGAATTTGCCTGGTTTAAATTAGGGTGAGTGGTTCATGATGGTGTAAGGAGGGGAAAGATATTTTGATAAAACCAGCCAAATCAAACCTTCCCTGCCCAATCGACTTTTCACAGAACAGGTTGACAGGGTATTAAAAGCTGTTCCATTGCATTCTGCATGTGAAAGGGTGCCTAGCATTGAGATTTAACGGAGCCCTAAATAGCTATAGATAATTTATTCTAGTTATAGCTTTAAGTTCTGTTTTTTAGAGAATATGAGTCTTACAAAAATGGTTTCCATGCAAATCAAAACCAGCTGAAAGCTTGCCAAGGCCAAGATGTAATTTAAGATGGCATTTAAGCTGCTCTGTCTTTTCTGTCTCTAGAGATATCATCATAAAATAAAAGAATTCATCAGGTAATGTTTTCTTCATTATTCAACTGCACAATTCTGAAGTGAAAAAGATAATTAGACATACAGTGCTGTCGACACATAGTTTATGAGGAGATTCTGATTAATTAGCTATGGTAAAAGGTTTTTATATAGTCATAATTAATTTATATTTCAAGAAAAAAGGCAAACAGACAGTACACAGATTTTAATACTTCTTTCCTCTGACAGATTTATCAAAGTCATTCTGAAGTTCTGTTGAACCTATTGCACTTCATTGTTACTTTATAAAGTGGAAAACAGACATCTAACAGCACAACTAATACTGACTTTCCTGGGAGTCAGACAGCTTAACACTCTCACACCACTCTGAAAAATGTTTTTTTTTTCTCTGCTGAACCAGCAAATGAAACCACAGTGAAGTGCTCACCATGACACACCTTGGTCTGGAATACATTGAATCAAAATTTGGATGTAACACACAAGTTGCCTTCTAAGTTCTATCATACTTCCTTCTACCAAATTGACCTGATTTATAGTAGGATTAAGATCAAAAGGTGATTATTCCATATTTCCTTTACTTTCGCATATTGAGTATTAGCTAAAAGAGTTACACATATTGTCTTCATATATTGTCATGTTAGCTCTAGACGCATGCTCACACTCAACTCCAAATTCCCCTAACTGACCTCACAGGCTACACATCGATTTACGTTTTGGTTAACACTGGCATGAGCCAACCAGCACAGCAAGCAAAGAGAAGGATGACGCAAACTCAAGCAAATTCAAGAGTGTGGAAGAAATGCAACTTGCTCAAACCATATGGTACTGAAAAAATGAGCCTATACTCAGGCACAGATAACAAAGACAAAGCCACAGAGACTAACTGGCTTATCTGTAGTAAATTACTGGCAACGATTAATTTAATCCAAATAAGAGAAATTAAAATCTCACTGATCTTTGAGACAATCTTTAAACTGCATGACTGTGTTTTCAGGTATACTAGCCAGAGTACCAACGTACTATGATATAAAGTTTCATTTTTTTCTGAAACAAACAGATTATGAATTCATGTTTGGATATGAGGGTAAAGGTACAAGCACACATGCAATCACCAGATACTGATCAGGGATTGTTATTCACTTATTTTAGTCACTTATTCTGAGAGAGACTTAGAGGTAAAGTCTCCTCTTGAGACCTTCATCAACAACCATTAGAGACAGCAGGAGTCTTTCCAATATAATTTGGCTCAGCCCTTTGAAAATGTTCAGACGGCACATCAGCTATGGGCAGAATTAGAAAGACTGCCAAAAAACCCGTTTCTTCTCTTGTTTCAGCAAGAACCTTAGTGATAAAAAGTAGCTTAAAAATCCTAAACTGCAAGATCCCAAGTAATGTCCATTCAATTTCTAGTTAAGCTTATTTGACGCAGTACCTTACTCAAAATGATTTGGAGCTATAAAAAATGTTACAATAGCGAAGATTCCTGAATAAATAATTCTCAATTATGTGTTAGCACCTAATTATATTAACTTATAGTAATTACTGATTCAATTATGAAATTGAAGATTAACCTGAAAATGCAGACTGGCTAATTTATTTTTATGATAGCTATACACTAATAGCACATGGAGTTGGGCTTCTCTAGGCACAAGCGAGGGAAGGGTTATTTTAACACTCATTTAGGAAGCCAGATTATCTTGCAACACTTGAAGAATATCTGACTGGAATACCTACTGAATTATGTCTGACACAATGTTGCATTTTATTATTCTATAGTCTCATGTATCCCACACAGAAATAGGGGAATAAATAGACCTTGATATTTATCACCTCTGGTCATGTTTTTTAGTTTTTTCCAGTCAAAATTTGCATGGCGTGTTTCATGTCAAAATCTGACTTTTAAAGTAAGTAAAAGAAGCAAACATATTTCCTAATAGGCTTGTGTTTGGACTTTGTGCCGGCAACAGGAAAGTTAGAGAATGCTTTATGGTTCAAATTTGGGTAGAGGGGAGGGGATGTTCAACTGTCAGTCCAAATGATTTTAGTTAAGTATTCAGGAAAAGTTTTTGACTCTTAAGAACAGTGAGATGGTGGAATAGGTTGTCTGAGTTGGCTGTGAAGCCTCCAACTTTGAAGGTCTTTAAAAGCAGCATAGAAAAGAGTGAAGACGACATACCTAAAGTTTCCTTTGGATCTGGGAAGATAACCTAGATGAACTGAAGCTCCTTCCACACCTCAGAATTTATCAAGGTGTGTAAAATAAGACTTTCAGTGTGTTGATATCTCTTGTAATCTCATGATTATAATATTTAAAAAATGCAGTAAAATAAAATAAATTGAAAGAAAAATCTCATTTTAGTATATTTAGCATAGCTAACTTTCCATATTATGCGTCACTAAGGAGAGTTTTGCCACAGATTTGTACTTTAAAATCATGTGACTAAAAACATAACAGCATGCCTTGGAATTTTAAACAGGTAATTTCTCCCAAGTCAAATTTTCAGTGATGATTTACTTATTGTGCTACTTACAATAAATATCATGATTCTCAACCACAAAGATAACAAGCTGTATTTGTGAGCGGTGCATGTCACATCTTTAAGAAGTAACAAAGCAGTAAAGATTACTTCACGTGTACAGATTATGTATTATTTGTTAGTGTGTCACTTCCAGTACTCTTTCTTTTCCAAATGAAAGTATAAAAAACATGTGATTAGCTATGACACTTTATGTGTTAGCTTTTACTCAGATAAATGTCAGATTTAGATAATCCTATGGGATCTATGCTTCAAATACTTAGAAACATGACTCTGGAAGTTTAAGAAAATATATACATACATATTATTGAGATTAGTATACCAAATAGTACAGTCCTGCAATAATAATGTATGGGGCAGGATTGAGTTTAGCAACCATCTCCAAACAGTTCCTACGTGAATTAGTGGAAACCAAGTATACGGTAAGGAGGTGGATTATTCAGTAAAGACATCTCTTAAATATATAATTTCTCCCTAATCCATCTTGGTCCCAGCATGTTTTTAAAAATGTCAATCTCAAGTATATTTGTAACTTTTGGGAAGATAAAATATAGTACATATGACTTCCAAAAGTGACTGCTGTGCATAATTTTTTTTTATTCCAATGCATGGGATTTTGGACAGGTAATTGGTTTTTCCTCTCCTATTCCTTTTTGCTTATATTTCTCCCATTTTAAAAACCAAATATCTATAGAGTGCTCAGACAAATAAGCATCAGTATGATTACCACTACTGTAAAGGCAAAACATTTTTCTGTTGTAAGATGAGTTCCTACAACTGATCAACTTTCTTGGTCCAATATGGGCTAAACATCTGTTAACAGTCTGCAAGCTTTATGAAGTATCATATTTATTAGACACGCCATTCTCGGGAACTGAACCTTGCAGGAAAATTTTCTAATTAATCCTCAAGCATTCAAATCCTTTTCCAAAATTAATTTTGCTTTTGAATTTCATCTTTTAAGACACAGCCAAAGTCAAGTATACTATGATGCTACCTTGAAGGGAGAATTTATGTCTTGCAGAGCATCTCAGAGACACAATTTTAAGCAAATCTTACTGAGAAGGCTGCTGTATTTCTAGATCTTACTTCTTGGTCACATACCATGCTGCTACAGAAGAAAACAGAAAATTCCAGACCTTGGCAATTTGTTCTTTTGACTTGGTTTCCTCATCAGAGTCTCAAACTGCAAAAATATAAAGAATTTTAAGATAATGGCAACAAAAAAAGAAATTAAATTCTTTATACAACCTCATTTGAGTTTTGGAGAAAGTCAGATTGTTCCACGTTTAAAGAGAAACCTGTCACTACCCAACATAACGTAAACAAGTTATACAGGAGCTCACTGTCTCAGTACCACTTTCATCTCACTCTTTTCACTTCATGATTCATTTACTGCATGTTTTGCTTACTTCCAAGACACACAGTATTACTCTACATTCTCATAAACACCAAATATTTTAAGAATTCTTTACTATTAAGAAGTTGGCTATTTGAGTGCATGACAGGACCGTAGGAGAGGCAATCAAGCTTTACAATATGAAACAGAATTTGACAGTGGATGTGCAGAAAAAAAAAGTGTGAACAGCAAGGTTAACTTCACACTTGAGTCCTTCCTGTCAGATTGCTGTTAAAACCTATTTCTTGCTGATGAACAAATGCAAAAATTACACACCTGTCTGCCAACTACGCACAGCTGCATAGATCTTGCTGCTGATCCAACCATGTGCAAAATGCAGCAGCCAGTTAATGAAGAAATCCGTACCATTCTTAGGAAACAACACTTAATTTGCCAAGCGCTGCCAGCCACTCAAAAGAGGCATCCCTTCTTTGGGATTCTTGATTAACAGCACTGAATTCAATTCGGGACCCTAAATGCAGAGGCCAGCCAGTTTTAGTATTTCTGAGTTACATTAAGGGCCTGATACAAACCAGACTGGTTTTGATTCATACACCAAAACAGGCCACAAGAATCAATCTCACTGATACCTATCCCTAATACAACAGTGGGTAACAAGGAAGGTGCAAACATTGAAAAAACCACCCAGAAATCCACATCAGATAGACTTCTGCTGTGCACACACAGTTCAATATATAAAAAAGTGTGACTGGAGCTTTCTGACACTTTGAAATACATGTAACTAGATATACTAAGAATTTAGAGTGGGAACACTAAATTTAGACTTTAAGATTATTCAGCACTGATTTAATTGGGCCTTATCAAAACATTCATTTCCTCAGCAAAAAAAAAAAAAAGAAACAGATCAATGCTGTGCAGATTTGAAGAAAAAAAAGGGATGAAGAAAATATACTGAGTACTTACAAAGAAATGATTGGGTGTTACGAGATAAGGGATGATACAGACGATGTCTCCATCGCTTAAACTATATGCTTCTCTTGGAAACCAGCTCTGTGTAAACTGCAAACAGGCAAGACAACATCCAGTGAAAAAACAATCTGATTCTACATAGCACAAGTACCACATCTAATTTTTTAACAACATTCCAAATCCAAAGCTTTTGGAAAATTACTGCTGAAAAATAATGAGATACAATAAAACTATGGTTAAAATGTGCTAAATTATTATGATCTGCCTGACACTTTCTATGTAGAATTTGGAAGAAACATTTTACAAAATGCTTGTTGATTTACAACCATTAATTCCTCTTTTATTTAAATGAATAATGTCTTCTGAAGTGTTTATTTCAAATCAAAGGCCATTTAAGGTATTTTAAAAAAATTAAATAGCACCCACTTAACAATGTGTGTTCAGTAGACTCCTTCATCCTCCAAAACACACACACCAGTTACCTTACCTTTTACACAGACTATTCTACCCCGAAGAATCCCAACATGCTTTGCAAACATAATTAACAACATAGCATATCAACTTCCACTGCTGATACACAACTGGTATTTCTGAAACTATCAGCACTTGCCAATTCTGTGTAAATGTTTAAAACAAAAGTGAAGAAACCGTTATCGGTCTTCCAGTACCTCAAGGGGGCCTACAAGAAAGATGGGGAGAGGCTGTTTAGTAGGGCCTGTTGCGATAGGACGAGAGGTAATGGTTTTAAAATAGAGGGGGGTAGATTTAGATTAGGAAAAAATTTTTTACTATGCGAGTTATAGAACACTGGAACAGGTTGCCCAGAGAGGTGGTGGAGGCCCCATCCCTGGAAACGTTCAAGGCCAGGCTGGGTGAGGCTCTGAGCAACCTGATCTAGTTGGGGATGTCCCTGCTCCTTGCAGGGGGGTTGGACTAGATGACCTTTGAAGGTCCCTTCCAACCCTAACCATTCTATGATTCTATGATTCTATCTGTCTAGGGGGCAAATACAATCACTTAACTTGGAATTTGATTGGGATTAAGCACTGTTGTTTACAACCCAGCGTATTGTTATCCTGATGGTTAGCATCCTTCAGCTGCATAATGGCTGCTAATGCTTGATTGGGTGACTGCATCAGAATGAACGGTGCTACACAACGAATAAGCCTGTTTTTTGTTTTGTTCTGTTTTATAAGAGAGTTTAAAACTTCTTCTCCAAAAACCGCATTTGGTATAGTTAAAAGGAAAGGAATTTCGGGGTAGAGGTAGGTAGGCTGGTTGTGGCATCTAGAAGCTGCTCATACTATGTCCTTTCTAATTCCAGCTTTCAAGGGATTACCAGGCAACCAGCTACAGGCAGTCCTCTGGGTATCACCTGGCATATCGCTGACATACTGCCTACAGTAAAATGACTTGACTATTGTAGCTACAGAGACCCGACACATTGGAAGAATCTCAGGCTGGTCCCTTCTTAGACTATCCATACGGCCTGATACCGTAGTAGCCCAGCAAATACTATCACAGGATATACTAAGGCTCTTAAACACAGCACAAGGCATTACAACTAGAATACGTAACGATTTTACGGTTCACGAGTTTTGTTTTATGAAACAATAAATTGTGTTTACTTTTCTTGGTTATAAAGGAGGATGTGAGAATTCCTGGGTTGTTCCAAAAATGTAAAGCAGGATCAGCAGTAAAAGATGTTGAAGCAGCAGCGTTTCCCTGAGAAGCAGACAACTTAGAAGTGGAATATGGATTAGTGTCATCAGGAGCAGCAGCGAGAGCCGCACAGGCAGTCTGATGGGGCACTTTCCTCGCACATCATTCTGCGGCTGTTCAGCTGAGCCACTCAGAAAATCACAGCTGAAAAATTTTGTCCAGAACTATCAAGCAGATTTGCACCCTCTCTACACTCTGAATTTTACAGGTTACTGAATAAAGATGAATGAATATCTTATGTTGCAGGTGTAATATTGATCTCCAGGAAAGAAAAAAGTAGCTCCACTACTGGACACAGTAATGGCATGAACTAGAGTTTGATGTGCCATGCAGTATCTTTGCAGAAATCTGTAATCTCTTGTTGGATGAGGAAAACAAATGCTCCTTTTAAACAATTCAGTCAATCTCTTCTTCAAATTCTGTTTCATTTGTGAAAACTGTAGCTGGGAAGTTGCTAAACATGTTCAAATAAAACAAGGAAACAAGGAATTTTCTTCTTTAACATGTTATTTTGAGATTACCTGAACACTCTTATTAATTGTAAACTAACACAAAATATGCTAGAAATCAGTCTTCACCATTAATTCAGTGGTAGCATTAATTTCAATCTCTATCTTTAACCAGCTATAATCAACAAACCTGCAGGGAGTTTGTGTACCTACCTCTCTTAGTTGAAACTGGTCACCAAGTTAAAAAATCATGAAGGCACTGATTACTGGATGACCGCAAGTCTGACTGCAAGCATAATTTTTCTTCGGAAATAGGAAAGACTGCCCAATATTTGTACCATAAAGTTTTTCAAGTAGCAAAAGATCTTTAAATTTAAGTTGCACAAGTTCAGTAATGTATTTCATCAACTTTAAAACATCTGGAGTTACCATAGGGCAAATTTACACCACTTTACTAGGCTCAGATAAAAAAAAAATAATATTCTGGAAGTCTGGGTTTACCTTCTAAGACGTTTCAAGGCAGGCACCTGAAATTGCAAGTATCAAAAGTGACAGCACACTTTTGAAAACATAAGCTTCTATTTCCAAAGCAGAGGATGTTATTATTCTTCCTGACTTTCAGACATGAAAAAGCCTTAGTTATTCACCACATATGCTCAGAATCATACGTCTAGTTTCCTTGCTCTTGTCTGAACTGAGCTGGTTTGTCACAGTGTCTTTATTTCTGTCACTTGAGTTTGCTCCTATACCTCTTTTTGTGCTCTTATCACCACTCTAAAAAAGTTGAAGAATTCAAAGAAGTGAGTGAGTTCTCCAGTATGACTGTATATAGTATTGACCATTATAACATTAACTTCAAAAGACTTTAATGCTACCTAAGGAGTTGATAATTCTCTGTTTTGCAAAGACTTCTAAACACTGAAGATTTTCTAGTGTTCTCCTTCTGCTTAAGGTGAAATAGTTTTGATGATGAAGAACATAGTTTTGCAAGACTTTAAGGAAAAGATACAGTATGAAATATCTCCTTATTCATAGACCATCCATTTCACAGTGTAACATAATCACCTCGCTTTTACTACCTAGCGTGCCCTGGGAACAGGGGAAAAATAAGACAATTCCTAATTTTAACACTAAAGAACAACTCTGACCAGAGACTTCCTTTACCCCAATGGGTTATTCCTTTGTGCTACCAGGAAACAAGTCAAACTTTTTATCCCCATCCTACAGATGGAAATACTGAGAAAGCAAGACCAAATGACTTATCATATCTGTGGGTGGTATCATTACCACAAGCAGTATCTCATAACTTCCAAATCAGTTCTCAGGCTACTGACCAGTAGCCTCAAATTGTGATCATGGGCCTTTCCAAATAGTAAAATTGACTGTACAGCCATAATAACTATGCTTTTAAATTACCCAATTTGTTATTATAATTACAAGTTTAATCTGAATTCTGTATGTGTAATAAAATTTAGAACTACCCCAAATATGTTTCTCATAGTAGATTGCAATTTTTAATTTCCTGACACTCTGCAGATGCCAGAGAAGGGTTACTGTGATCCCTATGTCTTTTAATATGCCCTAAAGATAAATTAATCAAGATGAAAAAATCCACGGACCATGGGCAACCTCATTATCCATACTCTCTGTGCTGTTCATTTCCTAAGGACTGTTCTATATAAGGGAAATTATCTGTATTCTACGTATACCATAGCAGGGTAGATCTATTTTCCATCTGCTACATTTCCCCCCCTCTGAACTGTACTCCCCCTGTTGGTATAATCAAAAGATGATTACTTGTCCTGAAAGAGAAAGGTATAATAAACATCTACATTTATACATTTCATCCTATATTTTTAGCAAAATAAAAAAAAAAAATCAACATAATTGTTACATACTCTTAAAAATGAATTAGGCCATAACAGTTAGGTACCTCATTTTGTTCTAAAATTCAACAAACTCTGAGAAAATCTCTTTTTATACAATCTTTTGGATATGTCATTTACCATTTATATTTGATGGCCTTAAGGAAAAAAAAGTTACAAAAAGGTATTAATGCAAGTAGATAATAAAGCTGCATTCTATAAATCTATAGCAGCTTACAGTAATCATTAAAGCATGCAAAACTCTTTCATCTATTCAAAAATATGCAGTGCACAGAATGCCTGCTAAGGTGCATGACAAGTCAGAGTTAAATATATATTAATAAATGAATTAGCTTCATAAATAATAGCCATAATGACATTTTAGGAGACAATAAGTCTGAGGATTGTCAGAAAATGGTTGATGTATGAGCTTCACGTCTCAGTGATTCTTCAAAATGAATAGGCTTTGCGAGATAGTTCAGACCCACGACCAGCCTATTTCCTTGAATAATTTACTTGTTGTCAATTTGTACAGCCACATTACACATGCAAATTGTGCTGCCTGTGCAAACACCACTTGGAGATGATAAAAACAAATTTACGAAGGCTATAGAGGAAGGATTTATTTCACTTTCTCGCCCAGGTCAAGCAATACATGTATCTGACGATTGTGTGTACCCAATTTTGTTGTAATTATATCAGCAAATTATTCTTTATAATCTTATTATTTTTAGCAGTCTCCTTGTGCTTGGGATAATTAGCTTTCTTCACTCAGTGTAAAAACAATTCAACTTGCCAGCTAGGCAGGGCACAGCTCCATTATCTGTTTTGGGTTTAAATTTATTCCCTATATTCTTGGACACTTTGTGTAAATTAAAAATTTCATAGTCCCTAATACTGTACACGCTGTTCATTCAGTGATGAATTAAGGTCCCTAAACCTCTACGTTTGCTATTAGATATCTCACCCACTTTATATGTTAATCTGTGCTAATGAATTCCACAACCCCTAGCCACAGCGAGATGACTAAAATTATTACCACTTACAGAGATATGCCTTTTTCATTTAAAGTTCAATTCAAATTGCTCCCATAAACAGTCTGCCACACAAAGATACCTCCTTTAAAGAAGAGTTACTTACCTGTAAGTAGAGTTCTCTGAAGGTAGCATTATCTTTGGATACACATTCCTCAGCCACGTGACCTCTGGTTTGTGGCGGGGGGGAGTGGATCCATCCCTTGATAGTTAAGACTTTTTCCTCAAGGCACTTCATTACCTTTGCAGCTCCTGTGTCTCAAGGGTTATTTATACCCCAACCTGTCAACGCAACTGCCCCTCGCCTTCTAAGGTAGGCCCTGGACCAGGCTGAAGAGCAGAGAGGCTCCTCAGAGAGGTGGCCGTTGTGTTGACAGAACATCTACACAGCAGCTTTGCACTGAACGAGTCTCAGGTAAGTGTCTTCCTCCCTCTCAAGACAGCTACCTATGAGCCTGTCATTCACGGCAAGAATAGCAAATCCTATGAAACACAAACACGCAGAAAGCAACAAAAAATCTGGCACAGTATTACACGTGTAACACAACAGTCATCCAGATGTCAGCTTGCCCATGATGCAGCTACTCGCGCTTCGCGGAGAGCCTGGATATACAACCAAAATTCTACCACTCTCAAAAGAAAATAATTTAAATATTACCGTTTCCTCAATAAAGGAGAACAGCAATACCCTCTGCTGAGCGATTGTGTTTCAAACCAGTAGAGGGCATTGGCATACATAGAGACTAACCAGGTTCATTACAGTAGCTTGAAAAATCAGCTGTTGTTTATACAAATGAAACAATAGCACGTTTCAAATACGGTATGGAGTATCAAAACTAGCCCTTCACAGTTAAATCAACACAAAATAAACAAAAAAAAAAGATCAAGATTCTCGTAAGATTTTCCAATTACCTTTATTGCAGCACAAATTGTAAATGAATTTTTCCTAATATCCTTGAAAAGTACTAAAAACAGTGTTTAGTTTACTAAACTAAACCAAAGAGAGATTAAGTACCTTGCCCTGACTCCATATCTGAGTGTCACATGAAGGAACTCCTAGCTGTAAGGCTCACTATTGCACTTCTAAAAAATGACAATTAATACATTAAGAAAACTCTCAGAGAGGTTAAGAAAACTGCTTTCTGATTCTCCTTGTGTAAAAACAGTCACATAATATTTCATTTAGTGATATGGTAGAAGGGTGTTCCTCTTCTCTTGCCACAGCAGAGGAAAAGTATCCAAGATCCCAATCCAGTATAAGGACTTAGTGTTCATTACACCAAAATTAGGGTTGATGTATCTGGATCACTAAAATTCATCCTATACAAGATGAAGACCTTCAGCTAGGGGTGATGTCTACATTGCAGTGAATTATATGGCTGCAGGTCCCATAAAACACATTCTATACTCAAAGCAACAAACGTAGTTGTAGCAACACAGAGGTCAGGTCAGCAAGTACGACAGCTATCAGGTCCCAAGGAGCTGAATAAATGCTAGGGCACTTAATGAGAAGCGAATGTCATACCCTCACTGCCCCACCATTGCTGGTACCCAAACAAGTTAGGTTAATGTTGGTATGGGTACCTCTACAACAGCTCGGTTATGGTTTTACCTTCTGCAAAAACTCATTCTAAGAGCCCAGACTATCAGTATCTTTAAGTGCTTACACTTTTTTTGCAGATCTACCCCACAAGATTAATTAGTTTAATTGTCATTTGTTCCTTAGCCTGATATAATACCTAAAATCTGTCATAGACCTTCAGTGGCAATTTAAAATCAGTTAGCTAAAACTTCTCTACCTGTTTGTGCTCATTCCCTTTTCCCTATTCACACTCGCAGTACCACCACCCTTAAAGCGAAATCTGATCTGATTTTGAATCAGTTTCTAAACTGCCATACTATTCAACGGTCATAATCAGAATTAATCCACACAAAATACAGGACTGAAAGCTGTGGTGGTTTAGTAATTTGACCAGATATCCCTAGCTGAGGGGAAGGTAACATGTTATGAAGGCTGACCCTTTGAAAGCTGCCCGGGCAGTTTCAGGCTTACAATGCAGCCCTTGCCAGTGTCTGTCAATGCCTGGAACAGTCCAGATGGGATCAAAACCTGCAGGGGTTATGCTTGCAGTGGACAAGGATGATGAAAACTCTTTCTACCTGTGATGAACAGAAGTTGAAAATACAATGCTCATTCCTCACAGGAAGCCTGAGGAATGATAACTGAATGCAGATCTTCCAAGCTTCAGTCAGGAATTTTGAACAAAAGGTCTTACTTCCTCCCAGATTACTAAGGGTGTGCTAAAAAGATGTCTTTTTTAAAAAAGTAGACAAAGTAACTTGCTCATATGCTGCTGATGCTTAAAACCGCAGACGTTTCTTCCTGTATCTATGGACAGAATTTTCATCAAAATGCAAACCTCAGAGGAGCAGGGACATAGTATCCATTGTATATCCAGGCTCATAGTAAATGACAGTATGACCGTCTTCTGAGTAGAAGCTCAGGGCTTGATCCCACATTTTTCAGTTAGGTAGTGCTCTCAAACACGTGAATTTATAAGCGGCTGAGCAGACCTGCTCTGATGCTGCATAACAAAGAGCCCTGCAGACTGACCGTGGAGCTCTTCTTGGCTAGCAGCAGTAGAAGGACTAAGAAGGCAGCACACAGCAAAGCTTCTCAGTTGTACTCAGGGGATTATACTCAAGCCCATCTTTCTTCAGAATACTATTCTTCGTTACATCCCTTTCCATCTTTTTGCTTAGTGTCCCTGAGAACATGGGAATAAGAACACAAGGGGACTTGAGACTTAGATCAATTGACAGAAGACAATCTCTGGTATATCAGCCAAGTGTCTGCACAGGCAGGCAGCTTGTGTCGCAATGTAACAGCTCAGTGCTCTCCGCCGCACAGCCTTGGCCTAACCCAAACCTAAATGAAGGCAATGGAAATCTTTCCAGTGCCTTTAACGGGCTTTCAATCAGGGCTCAGAAAAGGGCCTGCCTGGATTAAAGTCTTACTTTGAATGAGGTAAAGAGAGCTCAAGTTACAAAACGTCATTACTACTTACAATATATACTATAGAATATTTACTAATATACTTTAATGTACAGTCTTAGATAATGTTCTTTGGAGATTTCCATTAATTGTCTCTATGATGGTTCTTGTAATGTTTGTTTAGCAAGAATTAATTTGGTTCTTATATGGCACAGTATGTGGAAAAAAACCCCTCTGTAATCCTTTTAACCGACTTTAAATGCTCATTTGAATATAATTATTTTAAGGGATTAATAAAAAGTATTTTTTAAGTTAGCAACAAATTAAAAGTTTAGGAAAAAAACCAGAGGTTATTTTATTGTCTTTACATCTCTCTTTAAAATCATATTAATTTTCCTTTCCAACCCTATTTTATTGTATTAAAATATAATCATGCTAGAAAAATTTCTCATTATGTTAGCAAAAATGAATACAAGGTAGATAGTATACTAACACAATGACTATAATCTGCTAATACAATAAGGCCTTCCTATTATGTTTAAACAAGAATTCAGTTCTTGATCATTTCGACATATTTCCAAAACACTGTCTCAAAAGGATAAAATGTAGCATATTTCCATGCTTAAAAAAAAAGTTTCTGATGTCCTCATTTACTGCTAAAAAACAAGAAACAGCTAATAATGCATAATTTCTGTTGTAGCAGATTCAATTTCTGTACTAGCAAACCGCGTATATTTTGTGGAAATAAGCATGCACGTGATTATTTACGATTAGCTAAACACAGCTTCAAGCATATTTCCGAGGAAATAGTTCAAGCCTCCACCATGCCCTGAAGACTAACAATCTAACCTCTAACCAGCCTGAAGAAGAGAATTCCACTGCGAGAACCTGCCGTAGCGACCAAGCACGTACACAGGCATTAGCTTTCCACGTATCTGACAAATTTGACCACTTCCGATGCTCATTAAGAGAGCGTTTCAAAAAGAACCCAAGCAATGCTGAGTTTTGCAGATCATAATCAATATTTTTTACCCAGAAACTAGCAGCACACTCTCTTTCAATGCTGCTACATGAAAACAAGCAAAGGTGTGGAAAAAGGCTTTATTTAGGCTTGACACGGTGCACACTGCTGAATGTGGTGGTGGTGGTATGCAGAGTCCATTCTGAACAGTACCGGGAGTAAAAACAGCACTAGAAGCATAGATTGGTTACCCAAATGAATACAGCATATCCTTTTCTCAAGCAGTCTTCCCCAAGCCTACCTCAGGACGGCACGAACTAGAAGCACCATAGCGCTGTACGCTAATACTCCATTACTCTACAGTAACAATAGACAGATCAATCCCCAGAGCTGCTGTGTTCAGTTCCTGAGCAGACCATGTGCTTTGCTCTACAGAGATTCCAGTCGCAGCATCCGCATATTTCTGTTGCCACAAGGCAATCTGCCATCTGACAAAGTAAACTGTAACAACTGGGACTCAAAGTAGTATCTGTAAATAGCCAACAGCAGAAGGCAAAGGTGGGGAACAGAGATACAATCGCCTAGAACTTGAACCTCTCTTCAGAGAGATCCTGAAAGATTCAAATTAAACATGATGTTACATCTAATTGCAGTAGGCCTTCCTTCTACAGTTCAGGTAGTTATTAATAATAGCATAAAAAATATGTAAGCTGTAATACTGTTTTGTACTAGATTGGTGTTGCAGGGGAATCTCAGAGGCATGACTTGTTTCATTCACCAGAGTCATTGTTTGGCAGGTCTTCAGGGCAGGAATTTAAGAGAGAAAGGAAGTTAGATCAGTTGCCCAAAAGGAAATAAATCAGATTATTTGAATATTTGCTAGATGGGGAACAGAAAACTGGCACGAGAGGAATTTAATACTGAAGCAAGTTTTGCATACAGTAGCAGCCCTCATGAAGTTTGATGTAGGGACATGAGTGTTGGTCACAAGGCTGTGCTGTCTGCTCCCTTCTTCCCCACGTAAAAAGGCTCTACACATTGTTAGTAAATTGCAAATTCTGTTAAGTAGCCAACAATCTATTTTGTAGGTTCAGCTACCACTGACCTTTTGAATACAAATCCTCCTGGGTTGCTGAAAGCCAGGGAGGAGCTCTTTCCACCTTTTTTTTTTAATAGAAGAACTTGTGTGAAGTCAGAGTTTCTTGTGGGAGAACTGGAGGTTATCCTTAAATTTGGCTTTTAAAATTACAAATACAATAAATTTGTAATTCTAAAATGAAATGCAGGTGAGCATTTGAGTATTTTATTTGTACCCACTACTAATGTCAATTTGTGCTTGTGGATACTAAATAAGGAGCACAACGTTTGGATACAAATGCGTCATGAAATTAAACTTGCCTTCTGAAAATGTATCCCTACCAAACATATACATCTATGGGTCATAAAGATGTCACGTATCTTTCAGTTTTTGAAATGTTCTCAGATTAGCTCACATTAAGAAAATATTATGTAGCCTAATGGTCTAGCATCTTGCTAGAACAAATGGCAATGAATATCCAATATCAATACTTTTATCAATTACCACTTATCTGTATACCAAACACAATTAATTATTAAATGTAAATAAAATAAATCTCTTAAAAATTGATTTCCCAGATGAGAGGAAAAACTAGTTAGCAAGCTGAGTGTGAAATTTACATGTAGTTCATGAAAAAGTGATTACTTACGGAATTAATTGATTTTAGAAATGAATCTGAGGATGTAAAATCATGGCATAAAAAGGAAATGAATCTGAAGATCTGTTTTATTTCCATGAGAAAGGTGTTTATTTTTTCCTTCTTCCATGCACAGCCAATTCCAGAAGCTGTGATCTACCAAGAAATCCTACTCAAGGCCATATTCCCTATTATCCATCTTTGTAAGACTTAAAGTCTTGCCCCTTTCTTATTCCCCTCATAGCTGAACTCTTTGTCCATAACTAGGTTGTGTCCTGCTTTGCTGTCAGCAATTCCTTTCTCAGAAGTCTTGATACTGAGATTTAGTTTTCAACCTGTCAGATCATCACTCAGAAATCCATCTTCAATAACGAACCCTCACATCTTTCAGACACGTTTCAGTGCTAGCGGTCAGCCTTATCCCTTCACCTTTTTATCGCAGTTCCTCTGTGCCTCTCTTCCTGTTTCTCCTTATATGCAAGATGTTGTTGCTGAATCATCCTCAGGCTGCTCCTAAATACTTGTTTGTTTCATCTGTCTCACCTACGAAAGCTGAAGGGACAAGGCCTAAGAGAATCTTCAAAAGAAGTTTTACTGAATGCTCTGCACAGACTTGCTGTTCACCTTTGAAGCATCTAGCCCAGTGCTATTTGGCTCAGAATTCCTTAGGAGTTTCTAAGAGCTTTTCCACATTCTTGGAACAGTTTAAGGAAAACATGAGCTCTGATGCTGGAAGACAATCCACAACAAACAACCTTGCGAGATCTGGGACTGGCATTTTTGATGTTTTCTCTTTACCACATGAATCCAAGACACTTGTGGGAACTTTAAAAGGATTTTTTCCATCCTTGAAGAATGAGGTTGCTGACCTGAGTCATTCTGCTTCAGCATAAACACTTCAGCATTGTATAAATTACAAGGTTTACTTTTGGAATAGACGCCATACCCCTTTATGGCAACTAGGACTGCTGTAAAACTTGTCGCCTGTCTTTCTCCCACAGCACTGCTGTTAATTCTCACAAAACCACCTCACCCGCACACGTTGGGCCGTCAGACCCTTCGGGAGCCCTCCTGAGTGTGAGGAAGCGGCTCTGTTCCCCCCGGGGAGGACCCCTCGGCCGGGAAGGCAGCACCCTTTGCCCGCAAGCCCTGAGCCGGCTCCCTCGCCAGCCGCCCGCCCTGCCCGGTTGTCATGGAGACCAGAGGGGCCGGGCCTGAGGTAGCAAAGCGCCCATTGATTGGCTGCGGGGCAGAGTCCAATAGGCGGGCGAGGTGTTCCGTAGGTGCCAAGATGGCGGACAGGTAAACAGGGCTGGGGGGGCGGAATCTCGGCGCTGGGGTTGTGGTGAGGGACGGCGGGGGGTGCGCGGGTTGTTCGGTAGTGCTGTCCGGTTTGCGGGGGGGCTGGCGGTCCCCCACCTCGCTTTGGAGCGGCGCTTCGTTTCGCACGGAGCGGGCTGCCCTCCTTTTCCCGGCCTGCCGCCTTCCCCGAGCGGGCTCTTCCCTCCGTCCTCCCTCCCCGGGGCTGGCGGAGCTCGCTCGTACGCGGCCGTGCCCAGCGGGCCGGGGGAGGCGGTTGCGCTGTCCTGGGAAGGGCTGGACGTGCTCCCCCGCTGCCCGCGGTCAGAGGCAGGAGGGGTTTCCTGCGGTATCGCCCTTAAACTGCAAGCAGCGATAAACACGTGCAAAGGGACAAAACTTGAAACAACGAAGGGAAAAAAAAAAAGTCAATAGCATCAACCTGTGTGCTTAAATCGTCTGCTTCTCTCTGAAATAGTAAGTATTAGAAGCTTTTTAATGTGCTTGTCTAAAATATCTAATGATAGTTTTTGTTCTCAAGAGAAATTAAAATATTTCTGATTATGCATTTTGCTATTTCTGCTTCTCTCTTTTGCAGGCTAACTGTGTTTTTATCTCAGAATGGGTAAGCTCACACAACTCTGGTGTCTTTGCAGTGATTTGAAGTGGCTTGGACTTGTTTAAACTGGACGATGTGGAGTGGACTGTTACCTCCAGGACTGAATGAAAGTGATGTTGACTTAAGCTCTGATGAGGGAGATGAATCTCATAGCTCCTTTTCGAAGGACAATGCAAAAGAAGATACTGAAAGAGTTCAGCTTTCTGAATCCCAGGAGAATGGACCTGAAAGTAATGCTGTCAGTGAACCTGTTATGATATCAGTGACAGATGGAGAAAATGAATCTCAAACGTGCCCTTCTGGAATTTCTTTAAATATGTGGAACGTGGGTATCATTGCAGGTCTGCAAATATCCAGAGCATAAAAGCAAGGTGCCCAAAGTTGAATGGCTAATTTTTAAATTAAAATAGCATACTGTTGAATATTTAGTGTACAAATCTGGCACTAAATAAAATATGGTGAAAGTGCGCTCATTGTAGTATACATTAGATCGTTTCAAGTAGGGTGGGCAGGAATTAAGACAGGAAATGAGTGTAACTTTTTTTTTCTCCCCAGTGCAGTGGTGATTGAAAGCACAGCAGGGAGATGGTTTGATAACTAAAGACTTGTGTTTTGGGTAGTGTATGGGCTCTGAGCTTCTTCATAACTCCTTTTAGCGTTGATAAGGAATTACAGCTGAGTAGACTGGCCACTGTACTGGTGATGTGTATCTGTGAAGTGGAGGTGTACCCTTCTGCTTTCTGTAGGGGTTCACTGTAGGCCTTCACACTCATAGTTGCTTATAATCTCCTGATTTTTGTGTTGCATGTAAAGACTGGAAAAAAAAAATACAAACAAAGCAATCTATGGTTTAGACTTTTGAGTTAAAATTGGTTAAAAAATATAGCTAGCTTTCTCCATCCATTGATCCATGTAGGTAGCCTGCTGTGCAAGGACTATGCTGCCAGTAATACTTGGATTAAGTATTGCTTAACTACCAGCTAGGCAGTAGCAATACATTGAACAGCTCAGGAGTGCACAACCAGCATAAGTGTATTCAGTGCCACGTCCCGTGAGAAAACTGTTGGGTTTGGATAGTCCTGGGATTTAGGGAGGACAGAAAGGTAGAGGTGAGGAAAGGTTAGAGCTGATTCTAGTTTAACACCATCAGGGTTGGATGCTCTCAATGCATAAATTCTAATGTAATAGATCCTGGGACACTTCTGAGCACATCATGTATTTTTTTTTTTAAATGGGAAAAAAAAATTAAAATACTGATTTGCCTTTTCTTAATTTTGTAGAAATTTTTGGAGCTTCAGAAGAAAAACCATGAAATGAAAACCCAAGCAAATGAAGGAAACAAAAGCCGAAAAAGAAAGCGCCACAGAAAAGGTGTTTTATATAATGACAGAATTTATTTGCTCTAAGTGGAATTAGTATCAAATACATTGCAAGTGGGATTTGCTGGTTTGGGGTTTTTTTGTTTTGTTGGGGTTTTTTTGTGTGTGGTTTATTTTTTTTTTTTCTTCTTTTAACAAGAATTGAATGACTGAGTAGTTGTATTCTAGCTATTATGTAGGTTTTTTTCCAGTTTGGTACTTCATTTGTAGGACTAGGTTGTAAACTGCTACTTAAAGTTCAAGTAATAGATTTGTCCTCTCTTTAAAAAGAAGGTAGAACTTACACTTAGCCATTATAAATCAATATTAACTGGGTATTTCAAAAGTTCTATAAAATGTATTTTTGTGTATTGTGGTTAAACTTCTTCACAGATATTGTAGGAGGTTCTTTGTATGAAAAATCTTACAGCTCAGTGGTTTAAATCCACATGATCACTGGGTAAAAATCCTGGTGTGTCAATCTTTCAAAGGAAATACGACCAATTAGAGTTCTATTAACTTTGTTGCATGCTGTAGGGTATTACTGTGTAATCTTGGATTTTTTTTTTTTTTCCCCTCCTAGAAAAACAGAAAAAGAACGATGAAGTGACTAAGAGGTATAACCAGGTCAATGTGATCATCTGAGGTCTCTTTTTTAATATCCGGCAAACTTGTAAAGAGCTTGACCATGATCATGGCCAAAGCCTAGCTTTGAACATCGTGTAAAGTACCTGCTGAAGCTGTTCAGTGTCTGTGTTGGGGAGGCTGAATTTGATACCGGTGATTGGTAAAGTTTATGGTTTGATTTTGAAAATCAGTGTCAGGTTAATAGTTAGACTCGATGATCTTAAAAAGTCTTTTCCAGCCTGAATGATTGCATGATTCTGTAAGCTTGCTTTCAAGATTGTGGAGTTACACTTACAGAGGGGAAGGAATAATTAATTTTACTTCCATTAAAAACTAAATGGGTGAAAAAAGCATGTCTGCCCAGTAGAAGAATTTATTTTAGTGTTGAAAAGAATATTGTAAGTTGTGGGAAGGGAATGGATTCTATTAATGACTTTTTTTTTTGTTATTTTTAGTAGTCAGCAGTTGGCAAATGAAGAAAAATGGAAAGAACTTACACAATACTTCGGAATCAATGACAGATTTGAATCACCTGTGGCTAGCAGAGCTCCACAAAAGGTGACTTGATACAAAGCGATGTCAGCTTGTACTTGGCAGTAAAAGAACTCAGCCTTAACTGAGATAGGAACAAAACTGAGACTATTTGAAAGTGAGTAAATGATCAGGTCACTCTGAAGAAGGATAATTTTGTGCACATTCTTAATGAATTGCCTTTGAGATATGACATGAATCATACTTGGATTGAAAGTGTGCTGTGTGTTCTTTTGAGGCAGTATCCATGCTTATTTCCTGTCTGGTTTTGTTTTCTATTATTGTGAGAGAGAGAGAAGACTTTATATGCATTGTTTGACTTCTTGTTTGTTTGTTTTACTTTGATTTTTAGTCATGTTTTGACTTTAAAATGTGTCAAGTAAATCCTTTAGTTGACACCAGTGGCTATAGGAATTTGAGAACCAAACCTACCATACAGTTTTACTGGATTTATAACACATTCTGCTCATAAATATTATTGTGTAACTAGTTACACTTGAAACAACTAGTACAACATGCCGAACAAGTTAAGAAACTCATTATATTGTGAGTTCCTCATAGCACTGTTTGTTCTGTAGTTTTTCTAGTGAAGGCCTGTATAAGTTCTATGACATAAAATCTTCAGTTAGCCTCCTCTATGATAAATTTTTTTTTTTTATTTGCCTAAAGTAAGTTTCTGCATGCAAGTCATGAGATACTGTTGATATATTGTTTGCTTCTGTCTGAGTTCTTACTTTTGGTGGGTAATTAGTTGTCATTAAGCTGCTCAGGATAGATCTGGAATGAGGCCTAAAGAGTTAAAATGCAGAGGCTCGCCATGTAAGTTCTGGATTTAATAAGATGTATGTTCCACTATCGAAAAAAAGCTCTGAAAAGACAGCTAACAGAACTGGCTATCACTGCAACTTGCAATTGTGTACTTTTTTTTCTCTCAACTCCCACTTGAATAATTCAAGTGCAGTGTTTGCAGATCAGTGTTTCTCAATAATTTGTTTTACTTTTTAGCTTTTATCTGTTAAAAAAGTATATGTTATGAAACTCTCAAATGTGTTTTCTTTAGCATCACTAATGTTTAAAAACAATGAGGCTATAAATTGCCTTTTGTTATAAGAGAGAATTTTTTTGCGAAATTTTGAAGTCAGTGCCTACTGCTGTGCTGCTGTTCTGTAGTCCTTCAGAAGTTTCCACCTATAATTTCCAGTAAATATTTACTTTTTATTGTTATATTATTTGTAAATGTTGTTGTTAAACAAGTTGTGGTATGTTGATCATAAAGATTATTTTCTGATTTTCAGAGGTTAAACTCAGAAGCTTTTTCATTGTTTTCCATAGGACTGCTAGAATTTTTAATTTATTAGCACAGTGGCGTGGCACCATGCCAGAACTCAGTTTTTGGATAAAGATAAGATCTTAGAACTGTAACGATACAGTGGTAATTGCCATTCTTCATGTTACCTGACACATATATTTCCCATTTTGTTTAGAAAGCTCCAGGGATGGAAGAGATAAGCCAGATCTTCAGATCAATTTTTATTGTGACAGGCATAAACTAGTCCGTGTAATTTTTTTAACCTGCAGTATTATCCTGCACATAAGGTGGAACTAATGCAATGATTTGTGCTCAGGCAGCCTTTCAGTGAATTCTTAATTATACTGTCCATTACAATACATAGACAAAGTGATTTGTGTTATATAGAAATTATAGGTTTGTGTGGTGTCTAAAAGAACTTTCTGAAATAAATATTTTTAGAAAGGAGAGACACTCCTTAAGTGTGTTGGTTCTTATTTGTCCTAAAGATATTTGCTTTTCTTTTTCTAGTCTGGCCTTGAACTTAGCATGGAGAAGTCTGTGGCTGAAGGTGACATTGATAAGGCTGAGGAGCTGAGTGATAGATTAGCCACTCGCGAGGTAAGTGGGCTATTCACAAAAGCTCTGACAAAACTTTTAGTTTTGTACATCTGTACAAAAAGTGTCATAACTAAAATGGCATTGAAGGTTGTTTGGGGCATCTTTCCTAAGCAGATTTCTGTCAGTGATTGGAGGATTTTGCTGCTGATCTAGTAATGCTTGGACAACCGTAGCTATATATATATATATGCATTGAAAATACAACCATGAACAGTCCCAAGTAACTTTGCTTTAAAGCCTTCACGCCGATTCCACAAGTCAGAGGAGTCGCTAACTAGTCATCTGTATTGAGCTCTTGATTTTTCTGCATGTGGCAAGCCAAGAAAACAGGAGTAGGAAGTTTCCTGTACCTCAGATTTTTGTTTTCCCTCCACAATAAGCTTGAGAAGCCTGGAGAAAGAAAAGCAGAGATTTAGCAAGCTTAGAGCAAGGCATACCCAAATAAGGACAGATACACCCAAACTTGTGTACCAGTCCTTTTTTTTGCTGTCTATTCATGTGCTCAGGAATTGATGACTGGAAGAATTCTAAAGAAGAATGAGAGTAGGTGGATGTCAAACATCTTGCTGTAGCCTTAGAATTATGTTTATAAAATAAACAAATGGATTTTTTTTCTCCTTGTCATCATTTTTAGTATATAAAACTGTGTATACTGTTCACTGTATGTACTAGCAAAATTCAAAAGTGTTAGAAAAGCATTAAGAAAAAGACAAATTCTGAGTACTTCTCATTCTCATACAAATACTTAAAATGTTTCTTAAGTACAAGGTTTCAAGCTGAGCTTTAATATAAAATGGCAGATTTAAATCTTTTTAATGAATCTAATACAGTGTTGTGATGGCTTTAAAAACAAATGGCTTTTGAAATGGGAAATAGAGTTCTTAAGGTTCTCTAAGTATGGTTAGGTAAAACTAACTGTTCCTCGGTGGGTGGTGTTCTTACACAACCATTAAACTCCTACATGTAGTGACTGGGGGCGGTTTCTAATAACTAGACTCCTATCTACCTTTTCACCAGTAATCACAAAACTTCAATCCGCAAAGATAACAGCTATTGACAGTGATAGGAATGTGTCCTAATGTTCCCTTTCAGTCTGGCCAGCTTCTCGCTGTGGTACTGTTACATTACCTCTCATGTGTACGACGTGAAAAATACTTGCTGTTCTCCTTCACAAATGTCATTATCCCATCTACTCTAAAGCGGTTAGAGTATCATAATCAATAAAACATACTGAGGTTCTACTGCAAATTGTTTGACTATAAAAACAAATTAATGTAAGAAGTTTTAAGGTTTTGTAATATTTATGATAAACTGTTATCCGATTTCGGTAGCCATGGGATTGTACGACATCTAGCATATCCCAGGTGCTACAGCAATGTATTATTATTTGTGCAACATTAGCTCCAAATTGTTGACTTTCAAATATTAGCATGTTGTAATTCTGAAAACAAAATGCTTGAAACATTATTAGTATTCACAGCCTTGACTTGGTTTTGGTTAAGTGGGTTTATCTGAATAAATAGTGTGTTGAAAGAAGGAAAACGCAGATGACTCTGGCTTGATCTCATGAGGAGTTTGGTCGAGGCAGAATCCATGTAAATTCACTGGGGTTCTCTACTGTTGTAAAGCTGTGCTACACTACCCACTGCAAGATTCATTTTTCTTGGTGATTTAAAGAAGCTGTATTTTTAATGGATGTTTTAAAATACTTTTTGTTCTAAGGAAATTATTCTAACAGTGACTAATTCTGATTCAGTGAAGAGCTGTAGAAAATTATTTTATTATGGAAGAGATTGATTCAAAAATCATTGTTCTGTATGCAAGTGCAATTAATAAAACATTGCTCTCGTATTGTGTAGTATTGACTCCATCTCTATTTTCCTTCTGTTTGCAGTTCAAAGAAATGTCCCTTTTAAAATGCATTTTACATAATACCGCTTAGAAGTTAAGTAAAGTATGTGGTTATTTGTGTTTCTCTAACTTCCAAACGCAACACAGCACTGTGAGCAAGTCAGGCATGGAACTATACTATGACTGTATTGAAGTACACCACTTCTGAAGTCTAGAAAAATAAGTGGATGAATTATTGTTCTTTTATCTCAACTCCATCTTTTTATGTATAGTTTTCAATTTTCTTGAGCAGTGTTGTGGGGTTGGGGGCAGGGAGCGTATGAGAACCAGCTGCCTTCTGTTTGGGGTACAGCCCCTCTTGCAGCCATGTGAAAAATGTTCAGTGGGTAGGTGTTCTTTTTTGAAATCAGGTGTATGAGGTTTTAATCGGCACCATTTTCTTTTGCAAGAAGCAGTGACTGGAACCTGCTGATAAAGCTTTTGCTTTGAGGCACAGATCCCAGAGTTCTTAAAGCCGTTTCCTGCCTTAATAAGTGAAACTAATTTTTGATGTATAACATTTATAAGCCTGTGAAACTGATAGGGCAGCTTCAGTATTTAGAAAAATGAAGCAAAAAAATAAACAGATGATGAGAATAGGCAGTAAAAACATGTCCTAAAAAGCAAAGGAACGCCAAAGTGATGCTGTCAATATGCTATCATTATGACCCAGTGAGAAAAGGCTTTTTAAATTTAAGATTCTTTTTTAAATCAGTTATTATTTAGGCAGTATGCGTAATCTAGCAGCTGTGAGTGGATCACTGAAACCTACATCCTAAAAACTAAATGATACTTCTGTGTTTTGGGTCTTTTGATTTCCATGTGGTGGTCTTGCAGGTTCTTTAAGGAAAATGTGACTGTACTGCTGTCAGGGAGGCGATGGGGAGTATGTTATTTGTTAACTTTCTTCTGTTTTGATGAATATGCACAAGTGCTGATTTTAAAACTTCTTAACCTAGTAGCTTTTAAGATTTTAGACTGAGAGTTAGAAGTTAGAACTCGGATACTTTATGCATGAGGCTCTGTAATTAGTTACTAATAACTGCATGTGTGGATTCATATGTAGCTTTTGAGACTGACTAAAAATGTGACTTTTTTATTGGCAGTTGCATTTCTATTAAAAAAAAATACCTGCATGATGATGATATTCACTCTAATCTCTTGGCAAACCCCACTACAAAGTATTACCCCTTGTCTCCTGTTGGCACCCTAGTTTGTAGACTAGCAAAGTGACTGTAGTTAGTTTGGGAGTTACCAGGGTAGCAGATCTTTAAATGCAGCATCCTTGGCAATCCCCACAGCATATTCTTTTGTGAGGTGTTCTGCTTCACTAAGAGTTCTAGTGATCCTGAAAATCTTGATTGCATTATTTTTTATAAGAGTGAAAATCTTCCCGCAGGATACGGGCATGTCTGTGTTATGTTGTACAGAGTAACTTGGCTTCTTTAGCTTGACTGCTTCTAGAATCCAGTCGAGCTTGCGCATCTCAGTGCTATGATGCAGTGACAGTACATAGACCAGCACTCCTTTGATAAATTTGCGTTGAGCATCAGGTGGGTCATACTGCTTCATCTTAATTCACTGTAGATTTTTAAATGCTGTTAGACTGAATTATTTCTTTAATATCTACAACGTAGGGCTGTTGAGTAACTAGCAATTCATTGCAGTGTGCACGATATAATATGCACAGTTAAGGTTTACTGTTGTAGTCCAGTTGCTGTCTTTGTTGTAACATTCCAGGGCTTTCAGCACTGGTAGAGTCCTTCATGTTTTAACGTTTCTTTTTTTCAAATGTAGAATGGCATACCCAAAGCTGTTGTTCGAACACGGCATTTATTGATGACTTAACTTGGGAGATGCCAACAGAGATGTCAATGTTAACATAGGAGTTACCCCAAAAATTCTGAACCTCGGATGAAAGTTGTTGAGAGAATGAAGTTTGTGGATACTTAGCTAGGCTGAGATAAAGTGGTTTTTTTGATGATGCTATCGGGTAGGGTAGTTGAGATTTAATAGTAGCAAGTACCTGGGTATGTAGCTGGGAACAGACACTTGGAGTTATGTCAGCGTTTCTAATGCTTTTGGAAAACCTCTTTGGAATAATGTCCGAAATGTACTTTAAATGTTTCTACTGTGTTTGTGGGAGTCTGCCTAGATTTTTTTTTTTTGAAGAGCAAATGTTGATAAACTAGAGCACTGTGACTGTCTGTGGTTGGAGATGTTTATCCTTTTGAGTAAGGATGGTATGTGGAGATATCTGGTAATTTTGCTTTGCAAATCAGTTTCAATTTGGAGTGATACTTGCAAAAGTTCTTTTTTTTTTTAATTAAACCAAATAATTTTTAAAGATTCTCCCCACCACCACCCCTAATACATAAACCTGAAAATATTTTCCGAGCTTTTTTCCCCTAGAGAGAATTTTTCATAGTGTTTTTGTGTTCAAATCATTGTGCAGTGTCTCAGAAGCAGAATACAGATTTCTATGGCTCCAATATTCTGAGAACTAATCTGACTAAACCTCAAACTTTGTGTTTGCTTGTGGGTTTTGTGTTAACTGCCTGGTAGGTAGGTGCCACATTGTCGAAGACTGCATTAGCCTGAGGACTGTAACTTGAATGCGATAAAACTATCTCAACCATGTTAGACTTACCTGTCAAAAGGCACTTCTAAAATATTTTGTAATTTAGTCTGCTAAATTACTGGAGTAGTTGTCAATCTCTAAATAGCGCAGGCGTTTTGACAGCACTGTTCCTAAGTACTTAGCTTAGTGGCTTCTGGCATTTTGGTGAAAGACTTGAAAAAACCTGCAATTTATAGGGAAACTATGGTATTGCAATCAAGCTTAAATGAAAGATCTGCATTGTAATTGACAACATTAATTTGCTGTTCACTGGGAGATCATTCTTATGTTACAGGAAGATCAGTCCTGCTGTTGTCTTCAAAATTTGTTGCATCAGTTTTGACCATTTCCTCATGATCAAATTAGTGTCTGTTGTCCGTACCTTCTAGCCGTAGAATGGGAAGTGCACGAGCAATGCTGTATGTCATAACCATTGAGAACCCTTCTGGAACTGGTTTTCCATTTGAAGTTCTGTGTAGGATGTGGTTGAACAAGAGATCTCACACACGTTACTGTTCCAGATGGACAGGTTATAGTGCTTGATGTTCTTCTATCGGTAAAATAGAGTTTAGTTTCTAAATTCTGTGCAACGTTCACAATTTATCATAATGCTTTTAGGTACCTGAAGAGATGGATGCAATTTTACATGGAATGTAACCAAGCACCAATTAACTTGGAAGTCTTCCCTGTTGAAGGACCTGGGGAGAGAAAAAAAAAAAGAGAAGAGTTTCTTCTTTATCTCTGAAAGATTTTCTTACTAACACTTAGTGGAGGTGCTTCCAAATATCTCTCTTCATTGAGGTTGTTTCCTTTTAACCTTTGGAACATGGCAGGGTTATCACCTAGAATTACATTCTTATGCTTCCTTAATTATGTATATCTTTTCCTTAACAAACCTTAAAAAAAGATTTCAGATGTTACAAGTCTAATTAAAGAGACAGACAAAGCACAGTTTATACTGTAGATTTTTTCTGCAGTTCAATTAATCAGCATGTTTTCTCTTTTAATTAAAACCATTTTAGTAAATTAAAGCCCACAGCAAAACACATATATAATTTGTTTGTAATTAGCTCTTAATTGGTGGTAGTTGAAGCTTAGCACCCTTGGTTTCTTTCTTCATGATTGCCATTTTATTAGCAGCCAGTCATTAATTAATCTTTTTTTCTAATTAGCTTATAAAACTGTTGATGGCACATTATTGTAAATGTGATTTTAAGTTCAAAGCTTGTTAATAAGCTTTCTTACTTAGAAGAACAGAGATAAAGAAATTGCTGAAAACAGTACTACAGTTCTTTTTTTAAAACTGCCTTTCTTATAAGGGGGCTATGTAAAGCATCTAACAGCTTATAGTTAATTTTTTAATGCTGTGTTTTCTCATGAATGGAAGAAGTTACTTGCATTTAAATGTTTAAATCTAGCAAAGAGCTTAATATCAGAACAGTTTTCTGTCCTTCCTCCATTACTGTGTCATCCAAATATAATTTGATGTTGTAGCACACAGCATAAAAATACAACAAAGGTATTACAAAGTATTTTACAGTGGAAGTTGAGCACATCATTGAAAGGGGACAATTTTCACTGCAAAATCCACTCAGTATTCTTGTTTGCTTTATATATTTTATATACGTCAGCAATGGATAACATTCCATAACATAAAAGGAGAAAATCATTGCTGAAGGCAAGCCTGAGAAAACTAGATTCATATTGGATGAGAAACTGTAACACTGTATTAAAAGGCTGTTTGGCTTCTCCGGTATGATCATAGGATATTTCCGGACCTGTTTGAATATAGATGTTTTGTTAGGGCGTCTGTAGGTTTAGCATTTTGTGTATCATGCCCAAATGTTTCTGGAGCAGTTCTTGAATCTGTTGTCTTATTACTTGCATCACTCAGCGTTTACATTGCAGAGTCCTATCTTAATGAAACGTCTTTGCTTTATGATGTTTAATGCTAAATGCCTTGATTTTTTCAAGGAAGTTTTCTGGAAGTTACAGTAGATTCTGCTGCAACTTAATAAAAATGTTTACTCTTCTGCTTGCACTTTACGTACTATTTCAACTTCAGCCATTTCTTTGCTTGTTTTAAAAGTGTTTTATGATGCTGTGCAAGAAACACTAGAAAGGGATAGCTGACAAGGAAAAAATTAAAAATTGGATAAAAAGTAAATGAATAATGTCATATTACTAAAAAGATGAGAGGCTAATTTGTGCCGACTTTTTGCTAATTTTGTTCAAGCCTCAAAATGAGGAGCTGTCACCCGTTCTGTGTAGCACTGATGACAGTGCCAATGATCCATGAAATAAGCTGCCGCTGGCTTTGTTCTGATAAGAATGAACAAATCTGCACAATGTACGGCTCCCAGAATCTCATTTTCATACTTGCATGCAGGCTAAAAGAAATAAGCTGTTTGCAGGCTTGATTAATCAGACATTTGAGGGGTTTTTGTCTCTTTGATCTCTTTCGTCTCCTAGGTAACTTGCTTGACATTAATGTTGAGCTTGAGTAAAGACAATCAGGAATTGTAGACCAAACTGATATAAAAATTAAAGACCTTAACACTTTAAGTACTCCAGTAATGGTTTCGCTTTACTTCAGAAAACATCTGTTTTCATTTAATTAAAGAACAAAAGAGAATGGCATAAATATTTTTCATAGAGACCTGTTATTCCATAAAAAGTTAAAGTATGATAATTGGTATCTTTAAATAAATGCCTTGAAACTGTTCAAAAAGAAGTAAAGCTTCAGAAATTTGTTACAAGGTAACAATTTCTGATGAGTAGAAAATTTATGAAAAATAACCGATAAGGAATTTTCATTTATGCCACATTAAACATCTAGAGTAAGATATTTGACATGATTCTTGGTCAACTTCAAAATGGAAAGGGGGCTTTGTCCTGTAGAAACTAAGTTGTTTTTTAAGTTTGTCTTAAAAAAAAAAAATATATATATATATAGTGTTACAAGGATGAACCATTATATTAGCTTTACTACCCAATATGATTTACACACTTTAAACCTGAAAAATTGAAAGGAATTTAAAAAAAATGTCGCAGTGCGTTTGCTTGAGGTTATGCAGACGCTTTTACAAATCTTCCAAGTGGCTGTAAAGATGAATGCCTCAAGGGTCTAGCCAGGGCCCTGCTTTTCCAACCAGCTAAAGCCCTTATCTTAAATCCAAGCAAAGTACCATTAATCTTTTTGAAAGACCTTTTATGGCTTTTAATATATCCCAAATTAGAACATTTTACACCCTTGGTTCCTGAAATATGGTGATAAAAAGCCTTTAGAGCTTAATTTTCCTTACTGCGTGCTCTGACCAATTTGCAGTTCTTTGTGATAATGTTTAGACACCTTAATTAAAATGCAGCAAAATATTGGATGTTCTATATGGAAAATGCTGATACTTTGACTACACAAGAAATTGTTGTATATATTTTTATTCATGCTTTCTTACTTCTTTTAAGATTGTATTTTATTGAGTTATCTGATGACCTGAAATGTTTTTTTTTTTAAATGTAAAACCCATTGACCAAGCTTTTATGGATTTCTTTTGCGGGGGGCGGGAGGGGGAGCGAAGATGTATGTCTGGGTGTGGGTGGGAGCAGAAGGCGTTTAATCTGACTAAAATATTTGTGTGTGTTTATATGTGATTTTTTTTTTTTGGTCTTGAAAATTCGACTCTAGCCTAGGAATTATAATATTAATGCTGCAAAATGTTTCTCCTTTTACTTCCATGTAGACTACAGAGGATATTATTATCCCCTTTTTTCTGTACTTTTCAAAGACGGAAGAATTCATTCTGTCTTCCGAGAAATACAGATCAAAAGATTTTTCTGCAGCACTTGTGTATATTTGTATATGTATAAGTGTTCAATGGGCTACTAGAATGTATTTTAAGGAGATGCCATTATTCATCACATAGTGAGAGTTAATTTTCAGGTATTTTAGGCGGTAAAATACAGTTCAAAAACAAAGGCATGGTTCTGGTGATTGACTGACTTCAGCTATCAGATTGCTTTACTTTTGAGTTAATAATTAGTCCTGTTTCAATGGACAAGTAAACATTTTTTGAATATTTTAAGTGAGTTTTCTCAAGCATTTTTATACTGCACGTCTATTAAAGCTAATAGCTGCCCTTAAATACTAAGTGACAATGCAAATAAGAGAATGTTATATTCTGGTCTTTGACTTGAGATTTGGCAGTTCAGATGTTGGCACTGAATTACTGATTATATAAAATGTTAATGCTCAGGGGAAAAGGGATGTAGCTAATAATATCAAAGTTTTGAAATATCTGCTCACATGAATTTTGTGCATTAGGATGATTCCATAGGTGCATATTTATGACCTTATAACATGTGCAAATAGTAGATGAAAAACTTGTTTAGCACTATTTATTTTGCATATTCTCCTTTTTGAATATTATGCTACCCTGTGAAGTGTTTGTGTTGCCAGTGCTTAGAGCCTCAAACAAAGCATGAACTGATGTTGTGCTTATCGCCTTACACGTATGTAGACTCTCAAAGCCTTCTGCAGAAAGGCTGCTTCCTTGACTCTTGAACCCTGGAAGGATTGTGAGGTAGAATAGCTTGTCCTGATGCTGCTATGTTTTGCTTTGTTAACAAAGTGATCAGAGTATCAACCTACGTACAGGGTAGGTGTTAGATGGGAGAGTTGTAGAAGATGTGTCAGTGCCTGTACACCTGAAGATGCATTCTTGAGTTCTCTCCCATCTTACCTGGATAAAACATTTTTCAGAGTAAATAGGAATTACCTGTATAGGTGCTGCAGATTATTGAAATATATTACCATTAATAATGGAACTTTAACCAAAGTGTTAAGGAGTGTTCTTGCACTTGGATCTCCCATACCTCTCTTGTTTGATGCTCCCATGACATTTCTGGGAAATTTAGAATACCCAGTCAGAACCATGTTATCTGACTTCAGTAGGTATTGGACTGGATAGGAAGATATCGTGTTCGTCCACATCTGCTTGTAGTAGTTCTGTTTAAATGAATTACTTGTTTGTCTTGGAGAAGAATGGTAACTTTTGAGACAGAATTCCTCTGTAATTCATAATTTAGTTGCAAGTAATGTCAAGTCGTGACAGCAATCACAAAATGTAACTACAATGAACAAGTTATGAATGCTGATTCAGGAAAATAATCAAGTCATAGTTCACAGTACCATTTTCCATCTTTTTTCTTTTTTTCTTTTTTTCTTTTTTCCCCTCCCTTGATATTCACTAAAGTGAACTTAGTTCTCACAGTGTGAATAAGTTTATGAAACTTAAGGGGATTGGACTAGATGACCTTTAAAGGTCCCTTCCAACCCAAACTATTCTGTGATTCCATGAAAGTAAAGTAGTATTCACCTGTGGCGTGTTATGACCTTATTTGAAAAGCATGCATATTGTCACCCTAATAATCTAAAAGCTGGTAATATGAAGACTAAATTCCGGATGGACTCTAAGGATACCATTTCATTTACTTTCTGGAGAGACTGATTAAAACATGACTACTGGTATTACTGGAAAATGTGTGATAGTAGCTGTTCTTCATGTATAAAACCATTGGGTTTTTGTATTGGTAGGACCGGATACTATTGTGTTAACACAGCTGAGACTGCCCTGTGTGTGTATTTCTATGCGTATATATTTATCTAAACAAACAAACAAAAGGATGTAGTGGGCTATTGCCCTTTGCCTTTGTTCTTGAAAAAGAAGGACTGGGTGAAAAGGATTGCATGCCCCAGGATCCCACTCCTTTGTATTTCTCTCAAGAGACATTCTTGCTTGTCTGATCTAATAGTACAGCATCAGCCTAATATTTGAAATATATTTTAATATCTATTGACTTTGGAGAAACAATAGAAGACCAAGTAATTTGTGAGGCTTAACTTTCGTATGAGCCATTTGCATCTATTCAATTTTCCTTTGTTCCTTTTTATATCGTAGCTTGGTGTGAAAATTGCCAAAGCTGCTGCTTGCCGCAACTTTGTAAAAGCCAAGCAAGAAGCGGAGGCTGCCCAAGAAGCTAGAAAGAAAAAGAAGCTTGCTTGGGGGTAAGTCATTTGAGTATGGAATTAAACATTTGTGGTTTCTTTGGCACTACATGTATACAATACAATCTCAGTTAAATGTTTTCTTAGTTGAAATAGGCTTGTGCTAATCTTATTTGTTTAGTTTGACCTTGTTGGATTTGGGGGGGGGGGGCGTGGGTGGTTAGCAGTGTATCAGACTTACATACAGACGCTTTACCAGAATTAGTGTATTGGTTATATGGCTACGTTTGCCTTCATATCTTTATTACAGTATAAAAATACTCTTTTATTGTTATTAATAGTGTGGTTGATTACATGAAACACACGGACTTACGATTCCTAATGTGGTTTTTGTCCTCTTTTTTAGATTTGAAGCCAAGAAAAGATGGGAAACAAAAAGCAACATGGGATACATGTAATTCATCCTGTTTTTCTCACGAGTCAAGTACCTGTTTTTACTTGAATTTTTGTGGGCAACTTCTTAAATCTAAACACAAAAAAAAAACCCGACCAAAACCTAACATATCAAATTCCTTGTGTTTTTCTTAATGCTGTTAGACTGCAATATCTTGCTTTGCCTCTCTCTTATGATGTAGCAAAAATACTATTTAAACATCAATATTATGTTAAATATAATATTTTTCTCCAAAATACAAAAATCCAAGATAATGCATTTGGAGTCTTGTACAGAACTGTCTGCAGCTGGAATAAAATGCTTTGACCAAACGTGTTCTGTGCTGCACAGCAGTTACAATGTGTGGGTATAAGGAGAAGGTTTCCTGTTAAGGTTATGCAGACTTAGTGCAGCAAGTACTATGTCTTTGACTGCTTGAAAGTTGGAGGGGGAGTGATACTAAGTAAAGAGAAGAAAAAACACCCTACCTGTTTAAAACTGTTATGTATGCATGCATTTATGGGCTTAGTAAATGGAAACAGAAAAAAATGACTGAAAAGGTCCATCCTCCCTCTCCTGGGAAGATCTGGTACTATTTGTCATGTCCTGCTGCCATATTCTTCAGAATATTTCAAATTCCTGTTTTCCTTTCCTTCCCAAGAACTCAAGTTCTAAAAGTCACAGTTTCTTAAAGCAGATAAAGTATAGAAATATCTTTCCTGAAAAATACCTGAAATACATTATCTTGTGCAGTTAGCTGCACCCAAGACACAAATGCAGATTTTATTCCAAGTCGAATGTTTTACAGATAATTAGGATTTGAATGTTTATGTTATAAGATTATAACAAGAATTTATGATAATGTTTCTTCAAAATTGTTCTCGGTGAAAAGTAAGGACGCATTCAGAACTAAGAACTTCTCTCCCTGAAGCTCTTGCGTATATGTTTAGTCACCACAATGCCTGAATTGAATTGGTAATGTAAATGTCAGTTATTGTTCACCAAGATTAATATGTTTCAGGCCAAAGGTATGGTATTAGCGTAATGGTGATTTACTATGTAAGTACTTGAGGCTAAAACAACTTGCCAACAAATAGCAATTGGAAGTTTTACTGCACCGATTCGAAGAGTTTAGATTTTCAATCCAACATGGAATAGTGCATTTTTGTTCATTAGCCCTCAGGATGTTTGATTCTTTTTATTTTTTAGCAGAACATCGTATTTCTTTCACAAAGATGAGAGCCTGCAATATGGTAATCTGCAGTTAGCTGTAATTGGTTACGATGACAGAGTTTAATACAATTGCCAGGATTGTAAATCAGGGACTAAACAGGTTTCTGCAGTATAACACCATAAATCTCACAGTATGGTTTACAAACTGTATTAGCTTTAGAAACTTTGGTGTGGAAGGAAGCAAGTGATTATCAAGGTAAATTGCATGTTTACTTGCATAAACAAACAGATTACCTCATGAACCTTCATCAAGATTTTTCTCAGTTCCAAATGTTCCTGTCCAAAACTTACAGGCACTCTGTGTCCTAACTTCTGGGGTGTTTTTAAGCAACTGGCAGATTAGTATTTGATACAGTTGACCTTCCTTCTTGTTTTATACTGGAAAGCAGAATGATGCTATACATTTTCTTGTAGTAGTTGCACTTAATATTAACAGTATTTATTAGTCAAATAAAGATCTTGATCTAATTGTAAGGATCAGTGCTGTTTGACACGAAAATGTGCTTTAAAAGAAATTCAAACCGTCAAAAAACAACTATTGTCTGAGAACTTGGCACACTGTATTTGTCGCACCAGTGTGTATCCAGCCACCTGTAATATTTTTTCACTTAAAATAACCAATTAGTTTTATATTAGGCTATTAATAATGTAACTATTTAGGAAGCATGGAGAATATTTGCATTGAGTTACTTGTTTGAATTTAAAAATGATCACATTTCAAGTATTTTGATCTACCTAAAGTATTTGCTTAGAATATTAGTTAATTCCCAGAATTACAGCATGTTAAAAAAAAAAAAATCTCATTAATGGGGAATATACAAAAGCCTAATACAGCTTTATAGAGATCCTCTGAATACATAATAAATGAACACATAACTGTGCATTTAATAAACATCCTCCTAATAAACATCCTCCTAAATAAACATCTTTGTCGGCGACATGGACAGTGGGATAGAGTGCACCCTCAGCAAGTTCGCCGACGACACCAAGTTGTGTGGTGCCGTCGACGTGCTGGAAGGGAGGGATGCCATCCAGAGGGACCTTAACAGGCTGGAGAGGTGGGCCATGCTAACCTCATGAAGTTCAACCAGGCCAAGTGCAAGGTCCTGCACCTGGGTCATGGCAATCCCAGGCACAAATACAGGCTGGGCGGGGAATGGATTGAGAGCAGCCCTGAGGAGAAGGACTTGGGAGTGCTGGTGGATGAGAAGCTTAACATGAGCAGGCAATGCGCCCTTGCGGCCCAGAAGGCCAACCGCATCCTGGGCCGCATCAAGAGAAGCGTGGCCAGCAGGTCGAGGGAGGTGATTCTCCCCCTCTACTCTGCCCTGGTGAGACCCCACCTGGAGTACTGTGTCCAGTTCTGGAGCCCCCAGCACAAGAAGGACATGAACCAGTTGGAGAAGGTCCAGAGGAGGGCCACGAAGATGATAAAAGGGCTGGAGCACCTCTCTTATGAGGACAGGCTGAGAGAGTTGGGGCTGTTCAGCGTGGAGAAGAGGAGGCTCTGGGGAGACCTGATAGCGGTCTTCCAGTACCTCAAGGGGGCCTACAAGAAAGATGGGGAAAGGCTGTTCAGTAGGGCCTGTTGCGATAGGACGAGAGGTAATGGTTTTAAAATAGAGGGGGGTAGATTTAGATTAGAAATTAGGAAAAATTTTTTTACGATGCGGGTTATAGAACACTGGAACAGGTTGCCCAGAAAGGTGGTGGAGGCCCCACCTCTGGAAGCGTTCAAGGCCAGGCTGGATGAGGCTCTGAGCAACCTGACCTAGTCAGGGATGTCCCTGCTCCTTGCAGGGGGGTTGGACTAGATGACCTTTGAAGGTCCCTTCCAACCCTAACCATTCTATGATTCTATGATTCTAAATTGCTGGTCTAATTCTAAGATGTCTTGTATTCCTGCCACTTCCTTTTGTGAAGTAGTTTTGCTCTGTGCTGTGAATTTTGGCCAAACATGTAAAACTGCATTCTGAGATTTAACTTTGCCTGGTTTCTAACAGTGTTAAAACAATGCAAATGCTTGTTCCAGTTAACTGAAACCTTTTTAATCAGCTTAAATATATAATCTCTTATAGGGAACTAAATTTGAGATGTAATAATAATTCTTTCAGCAAATGAAAAGTTTGCACTATCTCCGTGTCTGACATTATGTATCTAGAGGAATGTACTTACATCATTAATTTCAGTACAAATCTGTTGTGAAGCCAAATATTTATTAGGAGCTCATTTGATATCTTGAGTTGGGCAACAGTTAAAAGCCTTGCTTAAGCTCCTTCGTACCCCTCAGAAGCCTTGGAAAACCTGAAGTTTTGCTCCGATCTTTTCTCCACCACAATCTCATATTTCTTCCAGCTGTAATAATGGTACTATCTTGGGTAGCCAGTGTAGTCTTATCTCACTGTTATGTGCCAGTAAAGCCTCTTAACAAAGTTTGTTACTCAGGTACTGTAACACGGTGAGGTGGTTAGGTTGCCTCTGGTTGTACAGTAGACTTGGTTGATGTCAAGTGGATCGCTCTGTGCACTGTTTCACTAAGCCGTGTAGGCACTCATCAATGTACGTTTCTCATGTCAGTGTCATACTTTTTCATTTCTGCTTGCATCTGGGGATAGTCCAGACTCATGTTCTTGCAATTCTATTGCATTCAAAGGCCTATAAAATCAAGAAATAAATTGTTTATCAACTCCTGTGATAAAATACAGCCAGTTTGAAGTTTGACAAGAGTATACTAAAACAATTACTACTATTTCTTAATACTGCATTCCTGAGCTCCTAAACAAAAGAGTGGCTGCAGGGACAGTTTGACAGATAAAAACATATATATAGTTGTTAGCGTTTTAATAGTTTTTTTGCCTGCAACCATAATCTGTATAATTATTTTTTTTTAGTTTAATTCTGTTGGACGAGTTTCAAAGATAAATATGGTGTGTAATAAGCCTTTGCAACCTCTAATTTGTGAAGGAGTGTCTGTCCAGTTAATACTTGCTCATTGAAGCAAGGGGTTTTGAAATAGCTGAAGTACGAACTGTAATTACTGATGTCTGTTTCCTATTCACCTATGGCTTCTGGCATTCGATCAAAAAATGTAATGTATTGCTTAATCTCAGAGCATTTCCCCACTTCCAAAAATATTTACTTCATGAGAATTGTGCAGCGCTAAATGACCTCGGCAAAACCAGAGTAGATTTTTCTTTGGCATTGATCAAATGTAGTTAATCCACCACCAAGTATTTTTCCTGTTATTTTTGAATTTTGGAAATTTAGATATGCATGTATTTATAATGTACCTCTAGTGTAAGTTCAAAGCATTTTTAATAGTACTAAATATATTCATAATAGAGTGGGGTTTCTTACTACACAAATGGTGTGGCTAAGAAGAGGAATACAAAGATTGAGCAATTTATTTGAGGGCAAACTGCAAGCTGGCAGCAAAGTGGCAAATGAGATCTGGTTTGTGTGCAGTTTGTCATAGCTGGAAATAACATGGAGTGAGAAGTCTTGAGCAAATGTGAGGCAGGTGCCTAAATCTCTTTGAAAGCCTTTGGGAGCTGGGTGCCTCATTACCATCTGTCCTACTGAGAGTGTGAACTGGGATATTGAATGCAGGTGCTCCAAGCATCACAAGAGTAAGTGGAAGCCATAATTCCATTTGAAAAAAAAGTCATCATTCATGTTGGAAAATGCCTGCATTGCTTTGATCTGCCTCCAGCTGTGTTTGTTATACCATCAAATCTTGTCTTCCCAGTTTCCGTCAGATTGCGTGTAACAGAGTTGAGAGTTCTATTTCTTTGCTTAGAATCAGGCCTGGAATATAACATTTTCTCCTCAAAAAGCAGATGAGTTAAATGAATACTAAGAATCTCAAACAGCCAACTTTATATGTGAAATGAGTTGTACAGGCTTTGCATATGATGGTTCTTACCACGCTTATTCTTTGATTATGTTCATAAATGCGACTGGCACCATCTGAGGAAGGAGAAAGCTATTTGCAGTGAAAAGACAACATCCTGCCACGACATTGGTTGAGTTCCAAATCAGAGACGCAGGTCAGTTATTGAATCATCATCTTTAGTACATTCATTTCTCTTGGAGTTTCCTGTGTATGCTGACTGCTTGGCTCATACAGATGAAGTGACTTCAAGTCAACATAAAGTGACCACAGACTGAAATGACCTCTTGTATTTCTCTGTTGTGTATCTCAATGAACTAGCTTTTTCCAACTCTTGCTGTAGCTGAATACAATTCATGTGATGTAAAAGAAAAGATCGATACGGAAACATGGATTCTTACCCAAATGAGAACTGACTTCTTTCTGATAGCCAATGAGGGAGTTTTGTTCATCCTTTCTGGCAACCTATCTGAAATGGCCTATCTAGATATCGAGTATAGTGTAATGCTGCCTGTGGAATCTCTTAGCTAGGTGGTATTTATAGTATTTTAAGGTATTCACTGTAGATAATTGGTTGCTGACTTTGTGGGATCTTCCTTAATACTGAAGTGCTAGTTGGCCTCCGCTGCTAGAGACCATTAATTCTGAACTAGCAGCCCCTGAATTTACCAAACTGTTCAATGAGAGAAGGAAAAATAATCTGCATCTTCTGTGATTACTGTGATGATCCTGTGAAAAATCATCTGCATCTTCTGCATCTGTGACAAAAAATCCTCAGTCTTTTGTGAACTGAAATGATTCCCAACATAACCAAGCAGCATTGAGATTATTATTTTTTTTAACATTGATTCCTCTTCTGTGGAATTTCTAAAAACACCTTTTCCACAATTATATTTTGTCACCAGCTCCCCATACTACACTCTCTGTAATAGCATAGGTTTCTAAGAAAGCTCTAAATAAAACTAGGTATAATACAGTAGTATAAACTGTAAACACCCAAAGAACATGGGAGGGTTGACGCATTGCATGATTCAGCTTCTAATTACCATCAAAGAATGTAGCATGGAGCTTTTATTTTTCCCAGAGTTAATGAAGAGAACATTGAGAGCAGCCTGCTAGCGAGCGCTGTCCTGTTATCTGCTGAAGGAGTACACAAGCTGCAAAGTGGGAGAGTCAGCCAAACGGGCATTTCCAATTTGAATACTTTTCTCTTTACAGAAATATGTTTATAAAATGTCTTCCACTCTCACCACGGCAGTGCCAAGGGCCTTTCCTGTAGAAATACAGACATCACAGAATACTCTGCGTTAAGAATTATTTCCTTTGCTTCTCACGTTATGTTTTTTTTTTGTTTATTCTAACAAAAAACATTTTAAAATAAGCTTTGCTTTAGGTCACTTTAATTTTTAGAGAGCAGCTCAGAGAAGGGATTTGGGTGCACTTTGTCAAGCAACAGCACATTTTTCCAGGCTCCATGGGGCTGCTGTTCCCTGTCATACCTTTAGCAGGCTTTTAAAAATACCTGCGTCCCGTCTCACACCCCGGAGTGCACTGCCTGCCATTGGGGTTGGGACTTCACGTTACCCATCTCTGGTGTGTTTGAGCAGTTGCTCTTTCCTTTCCAATCTCTTCTTCCTAAAGGAGAAAGTGTCTTATTTTTAAAGCAGTTCCTTTCTGTGATCCCATTTAGAGTGGAACTCCACAAATGGTTGTGTAGGGCTAATTGCGGGAGTGGCAGAACGGGGCAGGGAGGTGGGAGCAAAAGGAAGCATGAGGTCTCTGTAGAAGAGGAAAGAGGGAGGGAATAAACCTCTTATCGTGATGCTATCTCAGGTCATAGTGTACTCAAGGACCCTGCACTCAGTTTTAGTCTGGCAGGGCTTCCATTGGAATCAACCTTCATTGATTTTGATGTCTGATGATAGTGCTGGACATTGTTGTTAAATATAATTATGAATTTGAAGCACATAATTATTTGATGTAATTAATTTTCTTTTTTTCCTGATTCATACAAAAAGCCTGTGCTCTAGGAATGTATTACTAGACTCTTTCATTATGAGTGGCACAATTTAGCCACAGACTAATCTCTGGGGATCGTATTCTGCTGCCCTCAATCAAGAAGAGCCTTTACTCCAAAACTGGCACACTGGAACAAATAAGGGTGACAAAATTTGTATGAAAACAAATCTGGACTGGAGCCATGGACCTGCGTCTGCTAAGGGGAATGAATATTAGCTCCTGTTTCAGTGCTGAGTGGAGAAGGGTGTATAAATCTTTAAACTCTAAAGGCAACTGTTAAGTGGAGAAAATGAAGCAGGCGCTGCTGTGTTTGGTGCTGCTAAACATAATCTAGCACAGAAATGCTGGCGCAGCCTGTATAGAAAGAGCTCTCCTACATGTTAACTGCCTTGCAGGTGCCTGAGCTCTTTTTTTCTGCATTAATATTCATTGGTCCTAGCACCTGCATGTTGCCAGAGTTCTATCAGATGTTTACAGATCCTCCAAATGTGATTCCCAGTGGATTTAATGGGCTCCATCAAAAGATCTGGGCCTTGGCTCTGAGGTTTCTGGAATATCGGCTTTCTCACAGTCTTGAGTAAGGTGAAGTGGAACAGGTTGCGGAGGAGTTTTTAACTAACAGGGAGTGTTGTGAGACGTCCAGGCTTCAGACCCTACTACTTTGATGCAAGGAAAAGGGTATATTGAAGCTGGGGAAAAAAAAGAAAGAAGCCTTAGAAAAAGAATTGAGAGCAGAAAAGACTGGAGGACCAGAAACAAAAAAAGGCAGATGTTTGGTGGAAACTCTTCCAGCTCCGCTGATGTCACTGGTGAGATAGTTTCTGTCTATTAAAAACCAGATGCTTGGCTTACACAAGTTGAGAGTGCATGACTTGCTGTTATTTAGGTACAGGGAGGTGCTAAACAACTCACTCAAGGCTGCCTGGATGTTGTTTATATTTCAGCATCTGAGCTCTGTGAATTTCAACACAATTACTGCTGTAACAACAAAAAAGACTTTCCCAGGAATGTTTTTATATTGTCCAGTGAGAGCTTATCACAGCTGGCATGTTGCTTTCATTGCTCTCCCATATGATAATCAGATGACTGGTCCCAGAGGTGCACCAATCACCATCGCTGATAGTGTAGATAGACTGGTAAGAACTGGAAAAACTACCAAATAGACCCCGTACGACACATCTTCAGTGCCAGTTGTGAGTGCGCGCACCTTCATCAACAGAGTTCCTTAGTTTAGAAAGAAGTTGTTCATGCATTGTGCAAACTGATCAGGTCATCAGTTAGCAGAGTTATCAAGTGAGAATGTTTCTGTAATCCTGAATATATACTGAAAATGTCTCCCTGTGGTCACGAGATGTGGAAAATAAAGCTACAGCATAACCTCTGCTTGTCGTATCTGAGCTCCCCCTGGTGTAGACAGAACGTGTACTGCTCACCCAACGTGAACAAAATACAACTTGAGTTGTGTTGCCCCTTAGTCAAACGTGCTTCATTCCTACTGCACTGACCATGCACGCAGAGCTAGGATTGCTAACTCACAAGGGCCAAAGTATTTGGGTAAATACATTTTTTTTTAATTTTTTTTTTTTTACCAAAAAGAGCACAGGCAGGTTAGGAAAGTTGGTGAAGGCTGTGGAGAATGTGACTCACAGGATACAAAGACTTGATCTCACATTAATCATAGCAAGCACAGACAACCTGACATTTGACTTTTATACAGTGGGAACCTGGCAGCAACCCTTGTGATTCACAAGTAGTGTGCTAGAAGCACCTATTTTCCACTGCTCATAACCCTTAGGTCTTACATATTTTGCCTTTGTCCCAGATTGAGTATTTTCAATTGACTTAATTATTGCCATAAGTAAATGTTAACTAGAAATTTATGAGGCATTATCACATCTAGGATGCAAATTTTTGTTTAAATAGGTTTTTGGGAATAAGTGTTAGAAATTCACAATTCTTCCCGTGTTGTTTATTTGTTGTGAAATTCATTAATTTTGATGAATATCAAGAGCCGTATAATCCTTGTTGCACTAATTTGCTAGTGCGATATGCCAGACAAAAGATTTTCCGTACCAAGACTGAACAGAAGCTTTGTTTGAAATCTCTTCTATAGCCCAGTATTTCAGGTTTAGCATAATGGCATTGCAAATGTTAATGTTGATATTTACAGCACTGCTCAGCAATGCAATTCATCATATAAGCATGGGATTTTACTTTTAGAAAAATAAGTGTGAGTGCTTAGATCACATAGTCTCCATTAGAAATAAGGTGTCCGTCTAATAATGAAAAAATGTGTGAATTCATCCTGAGGATAAATGGGTACAGATCTATTGAAGCAAGCAGTCTTTTTACATAAGCGGAGTTGCACATGTTTTCTCCGGGGATCGGTTCAGTCCACTTTGCCTTTGTAGTCTATGCTGAAATTCTTCAAGATAGGAAAAACTTGCAGAGTATTTGCATGTACTGAGTGCCTGGCATAGATCAGAGTCTTTACTTTTCACTTTTGCTAGCAGTACAATCATTTAAAATTAAAGAAAAAAATAAAACAAGTAATTAATCCTGTATGAACGTTCAAACATTCTGTTACTAAGAGTTATTTTCTCCCCCTAGACCTTGGACTTCCTCTGTGTATGATCCAAGAAGGCGAGCAAAAGCCCTTTCCAGGAAAACACAATTTTCAAGTACCCTGACTGTGCTATGATACTTGCTCTACCTGAATCTTTTTAGATAACAGGCATCATGCTGTCTTTGGTTTATTTATCTCTGATCGAAGAGCAGGGGAACATAGAAGTGGCAGTCAAGGAACATATTAGGGGTGCATACACAGTTTGTGATAGTGAGATCAAGCAGAACTTGTGAGAGGGAGAATTTTCTTCATCTAGAAATTCAGCTTTGCTTTTAATAAGATCCACCCTCACAAAGGAAAAAGAACAGTCTGGAAAAAACCCTCTCCTGCACCCCACCCCCTTGAAAGGACAGTCTGATCTTGTTTTTAAGGTACAGATCTGGACTCTGGATATTTTTCCATGGTCTTTTGCAGGCCAGACCAAGATCATCCTGTCCTCAATCCAAGCTGGCTAGCAACCAGCCAGCTCCAATCCCAAATCTGTGCAGCCCTATTAGTGCAGTGCTGTGTCCACTCCATTAAATCTTCTGAGAGTCCTTAAGCCTTGTTTGTAAAAATCTGGAGAGACATTCCTCAGAAGATCATAGTTCAATATCCAGCACTGGCACCATTTCACTGTGAGACCCTGGAAAAAGTGCTCCGAGCCAGATTTTTAAACATGCAGAGCCATCCCAGAGCCCACTGTTAAAACGCTGCTGATCTTTTAAAAGACACTGCTCAGTTGCAGTCTCTGGTTTTGCCAGAGGATATATATAACGCCACTCAAACTTTGACACTGCCTCACAGGGAGGCTGTGAATGAACTTGTGCATTAACTCCTAAGTCCAGGCACTCTCTTTTTGATCCAGTGGAAATTGAATTATTTATACAAACCAACATGATACTTTTAGGGAGGATCAGTCAACCCCGAGACACCAAGTTCCTCAGTAGCTGGACTATTTCCTCAGCTGTGAGAAGGGTGTCCGCCAGACTCTAGTCCAAATTTGATAAAAATAATAAAATTAAAATCTTTAACTACTCTGATGCCTGCTTTGGTTAAAAGTTAGTCCCTGGTGAGAGGCTGATTGCTTTCTGTCTGTATTATCACATACGGGATGCGCAAAGTTCAACTTCTAGCTATAAGGAGAACCCCAAGGAAGGACCTCCTGTCTGGTCTGAGGGACATGCCTGTTTTTAGGTTTATTGGTGTAATCTCAAGCTGTTGCCTGCACAGTTCAGCTGCTGAGGTCCCCCTTAAGCAATAGTGGCGCACGGGCAGTACCGCAGGGACACAGTATCCCTGTGCAGTGACCTCACGCGTCCAGACTCAACCTCTCAACATTGCAATACCTGAATTCTTCAGGGGACACAGCCATGATGTTCTCACTTTTGTTTTTTAATCAGGAAAAAAAAAGAATATTTTTGTTCTCTAACCTTTTGCTTGTGTTACCTGCTTATAGCTAAGCTCTTTGCTGTGTTTGCTACTATGTTCAGACCAGATAATAAACAGAAATCTGATCTTGACAGTGCCTTATGTTGCAGAGGGGAACAGCTTTCCTTTGTCATTGTTGAAGGGGAGAGAAAGGGAAAAAGACTTGACACGGGCATGCAGGTGGTGGTTGATCCCATGAAGGACTCTATGGAGGAGCCTCCATGGGCTGCAGGGTATTTTTGAGAATACTGTGGCTCTAACCAATGCCTAAACTCTCAACTCTTTCTGATTGAAAATACTCCGGACAGAGCTCTATGTTGTCAGAAGAATAAAGGCTTTCACTGTCCAACCATAGTTGCTTCTACCTCCTCCCACTCTACAATTCTCTTCTTAGAATTTTTTTTTTCTTTTTTTTCAGAATGGCTCTCTAAACCTGCTACTTTAAATCCAAATCATACAGCCTGGTTCCTTTGGCAAACTGTTTTTGTTGTATTGGTGCTTGCTACTGCTTTCTTTTTCCAGGACAGTAAGTGTTCATCTTATTCCAGGTTTCTCAAATGGCAGGTCAGCCTCACTTGTGTTTAGCACTCTGAAAGCAATTGTAAGGGGTTATAAGGCCAAAAGGGATGAAGAAACATGATGAATTCTGCCATGATTAGTATAAAAATCTGTGTAAGAAACAAGCACAGAATCTGTTTTACACAGGCAGGTAAGTAATGGTACATAAAAACCCCAACCTCCAAATCATTTTTAAATGAGATCTAAGAAGACCATGCAGTCGGCTCAAAAGAGGCATGCAAGTGAGAGCTCACAGGGCATACTTCCGAATCATGTAACAAGCTGGGTTTGAATTTTGTCCCGATTCTAAGAGAGGAAGATCGACAAGACAGAGTCCTTTGCAGGAGATATTGGACACAGAATCTCATTTAGAAATATTTATCTGATCTCTTTTTGCTTTTTTAACAATAGATACGTGTGGGGCTGAAGGGGTTGAAGAAGCCTATGAAATGACCTGCTTTTGGGGGAGAAAGGAAATGGTACAATTTGGCTTTTCTTCCCCGAGGTGGCTGTAGTCCCTTCTGAAGAACTCAGCATTGCACAGTGAATAGCAAGGAGGTGGATATATTACAGGGTGGATGGGTGGGATGCAGAAGCAACCAAATTTTTGCTTCTGCATAGCCTGGAAAGCAGCTGTGAAAGGAGAAACAAAGACTGTGGCTGGCCACACCTTGAGAGGACGGCAGCACCCACAGAAGCCGTGGCAAGCTCCAGCTCTCCCTCCTCCTTGCCCCCGTACCAGTGCGGAGAACGGCTTGCCTGGCTTCCCCCGGCTCGCTGCAGCTCCGATATTGTAATTCTGCTGCAGTCGTGCATGCCATCTGAATTCATTTGTCATATTCTATGAACTAGAATCCATCAAAGCTTATTCACTGGCCTTTTAATTAGTGCTAGATTAGCATTTTAAGATATGGGTAAATTCCCAAGTCTAACTTTGTTTAAAGGTGCATATTCAATACAGTAGCCAGGAAATCATGTATTCTCATGCACTTATTACCTTAGTAATGTAATGCTGTGAGGGAAAAAGGCAGATAATACTTCTGACAAATATTAAATGTTATTTGTATAGCTACTGTCTGTGAATTTAAACAGAAAATCATTCCTCATGCCTTGCCATGAAACACACACAAATTTCTTTTGTGGCTTTCATGTTTCATTAAAGCTTTGTATGTGGAAGAGAGGAAAATCTAAATTGCTACTTAATTAAAGGGATACTGTCAGATTAAATATATTTTGAAGAAATGAACTTTGCTTTTTACCTGGGTTGTCAGTAACACCTAGGATTATTAAAAATGAAATATTTTTTAACATCTAATATACTTATCACCATTTATCAAGCTATGTCTTTTCTTCTCCTTCGCTCTAACAGTCTCTTGCTTTTCCCTGCAGTCAGCTTCATTGTCTGGATCCTATTAACTGACCCAATATTGGAGGGCTTTAGGTTGTAAATACCAGGAGGTGAAGCTTACATTCAAAAAAAAAAAAAAAAGAAAAGAAAAGAAAATGTATGGCTTTTTCTTCTATTAAAATATTTCTCTAAAGCTGGACATAATGTAATATATGCTCCTCTAATCATGTTTTCATTGCCACACAGCATGTGCAGTGCGGGTTAAATCCTTTAAAGTGCTGAGAAGTGTTGTGTGTGCACCTTTCCCTCTCGCTGAAGGCCGAAGATGCTAAGGTTGCTCAATAGCACGAAAGGGGTCACACAGCTAAGCGCAAAGAAACGCAGGAGCCCACTCCCATCCAGTGAGCTCCTTGCTCTTGTCCTCACAGGGAGCAGTAAAGATTTAAGTTAGAACCAGAGCAGTGTTTGAAAGTATGTGGGTACATCTGACAACTGGAAATGAGAATTGTTTTGGAGCCCCCCAGCACCTTCACTTTCCCACAATGGCTGCAGGGTCCTGTCTAGAAGGGCGGACAAGATCTTACTGAGGCAGGTGCCAGGTGCAGCTGTAGAGAAGAGCGGATTCTGCATGAGTGGTTTTGTTGTTGATTTTATAGAAGCTACAGAAAGAGGATAGAGAGGATGTGTATCATGGGTTAATATTATTATGCTTGGAAATAGTAATATATTCAGCAATCCCAGAACTCTGCAATATCAGAAAGGGCATTATTTACAAAATGGCCCTATCTACGTATACCAGTGAAAGCTGGTTTTGGAGTTTCCTATTAATGCACATTAGCATCCTCATGAACCTATCTGATAATACTTACACATGGAGACTTAAGCTCCTTAAGCAATGTTCACACCTCCATGAAAAATAATACAGTTAAGTTCTTCCTTTAAATAAACTTTCTCAGCAAGTCTATTAACAGTTATCTGCTATCTGCCACAAGGGGAAACATGTAGACAGTTCTGTAGTGTCTTATAAATCTTGGGCTGCTGAGTATTAGGTAGTAAATTAAATGAGAACTGAGAGCTCCTTTCACTGGATCCTCCTACTTCATTTTACCACATGGGAATGTTTAAGTTGAGTCCTAAGGAAACAATCTTCATCCCCAAGGGATATGTTCCTGCGTTCTGAAAAATAAGCCTGCTATGTAAAAGGCATTTTAGTATGCTTTTGTGGTGAAGATTTATCATGGCCTCAAAGTATAAAAGCCTGCCTTGTTGTCGTACAGTGTTGTATCATTTTAACATGGGTATGTGCATAGCGAGACTGCTCATAAAATCTGACTTCAAATATCTGGAGATGTCCACAGGCTTCAATAGCAAACAATAGCCTGTGGTTTGGCTCCTGCTGGAGAGTTGAGCAACTGGAACTCAATTCCCAGGTCGGCTATTTCCTCTGACTGTGAGCAGTTCACTTCATCATTCCCTGCTTCGCAGTCCTATCGCGTAAAGGGTGGCAAGAGGAGTGAAGGAAGACATTCCCACCCTTGCGATGGCTGGGGTGGCCACAGATCTCTGCGGTGGAAACCACACACGTCACTTGGTGGGCAGAGGTTCTGGACAGAGCCGTGGAAGCTGATGGGAAATTCTGTCTGCTATGAAAGGCTATCAGATCGTTAAAAGACAAACTCTACAGAAGGGATGTCATTGTAAATTAAATTCCACAGACCTTTTGTTTTCTGTTGGATACATTTGTTTTCATCTTGAAATCTTACTGTTTTCATCCCATTTGTTGCTGCATGAATTTTCCACAATGGCAGGGGAAATTCATTTGCAATAAAAAACACCCTCAAAAACTGGAGGATTTGTATTCTAACCATAAAAGTTAAGCTAGCTGGATTTATAATATGCCATAATCAAGTAAAAATACATAAACAGGGAATCAGACACGTACAGGCAACAGAGAACATAGATAATTCCTTTTAGGATTAAGCATATGGCCAGCAGCTGGCAGATCTCTGCGGATCTCTGTGAAACTAAATGATAACATAGACATCCTTTGCTGCATGTTCCTGAGTGACAATAACTGGTACGAAGGAAAAGACTGGCCATTCATAATCTTTATTTTATTTAGTGAGACTTTTATTTCTGTTCTGAAAAGGTGAAGGAAGACATGTAAAGGCAGAAGCTTCCTGGAAAGTGTAAGCCTGTATAAATGGCATTAATGGGAAAAAATAGGCTTTTATTTTATTTCAAAGACATTAAAATTAAACAGAACTTTCCAGCATATGTTAGTATTCATAGCTCTTGCAGATCAGGCATCAGAACAGAAGACTTGGGATGATTATTAGTTCTTTGTATTGCGGTAGGTCCTAGAGATCAGGGTGCTATTATGCTCGTTGTTCATAATTAGAGATTGTGTACTCCCTGGAGTAGTGACTATCTCAATAAACAAGACAAAGGATGAGAAAAAGGAAGTAGTATTGTTCTCATTGTACAAACAGTGCACTGAGAAACTGGCAAATTAAACGATTTGCCCAAGTTCATACAAGAAGTCTTTGGCAGAATTTGGTAGACAAAGCTTCTTGTTTTGCTTGCCTTCTAGGAAAATGACTACAAAGTAGGTATTGAACCTCCTTAAAAAAAAGAAAGAAAATATTGTTTTAAATGTAAAAAGAATTTCAGATTTGAAAAATAAATTATTTTTTGTTACTTTCTAAATCTATTAAATGCACAATTTTGAAAATGTTTGGATTTTTTTTTCAGTTGCCCTGGTTTATTTCCATCCATCTTTCTATTTAAAAAGAGGCTAGTAGGAAAAAAAAAAAAACCCAGGAAAGAGTTGAGAGACCTGGTGAGGAAAAACAATAAGCCAAAATTTTGGTAAAAAAAACCAACACAATCTCCCCATAGTTTCTAACTTCACTAAAAAAAAATCTGAAAATTTGTCAATATGGAAAAAAAGGGCTCCTTTTCACAAGAGACACAATTAATTTACTCTCTTATTTCCTCCTCTTTCACCACACACATTCAAGCCCCCAAACCCAAACTGAGATGAAGCTATCAGAGACATGTGGCCGTACACCTGTGAGGCTGCCTGGGGAAGCCAGCCCAGGTTACACTCAGCTCAGTTTCCATGACTAATGGTTCCTACTCATTTGGGCTGAGCTCCAGTGCTCCCCTGCCCAAACTGGCAAGGTGACACAAGCACTGGCGTCAGGATGAAGCTGTAGCTTGCAATGCATTTGCAGATGGGAGAGGCTGTGCTATGGAGTAGGGTTGGGGTCAGGGGTGGAGTTAGGGTTAGGGACCTGAGGGCCTTCAATGTTGGAACTTGCAGCATTGGGGACATTTCAGGAGGGCTGTTGCAAATGGCTTGTGACAATCTGTGATCCTGAGCTCTTGTCCATTGTGGATTTTCAAGCCTATAATTCTGTCTCTTCCTTACCTGTAGCACAGGACCTAAAATGGGCTTCCTGGAATAATTTCTGCACCAGTCAAAACCCGCCCTTTGGCTGCAGAGCTCTCAGGAGCTTATTTCACTCTTCCAGTTCTTCATGTGGTGTCAAGGGTCCAGAATACCAATAGAAATCCTGTTCTGGATGCTTTTCAGCATGAACACATGAAAGAGGGATGCTGCATGCACAACAGAAAGGTCCCTTCTTCCAGCCCTTGACCCATCCTGTCTCTCCCTTAGTGCATTGGAGGTAAAGAGGAAGTTTTTTTCTTTTTGTCCTTGTTTCTTCATGCTAGGAACACTGTGGAATGATTCCTGCGCTCATACAGAGGTCGGGGGGGGGGGGGTCTCCCTAAAGGCAGGGATGGGGGTCCTTGGACATCATTCTGGAATGTCTTGCAACATAAGCAACTTTTAAATATGTTCTGAGACCTCCCATCATTTGAATGATAATGATGTAACATTTTCATAACACTTCACAACTTCAAAACTTGAAGGGAAAAGCAACCAAATTAACAAAACAAAACCCATTGCTAAAACTTAATACTTTTTAGAACACTAAGTTGCCATAACAACTTGATGCAAAAGTCTTTGGTGGCAACTTTGTACTTGGTCCTATTGAGGCTAAAATAACCTTACTCTTGTGTTAATACTTAGCCAGAATAGTAAATACTATTGGTTACAGAAAATTAAAACTTTTAAATAGTGAAACTACTTTTACTGAAGTAAAAGAAACCTCTTAAATCTAAGTGTTTTTCTTCTTTTAAAAAAGCATAATTTGTCAGACATTAAAATAACAAAAGGTCTTTGAAAAAGGATTATGGTTTCTGATGTTTCACTACTAGAATGGATTTACTTTATATCCTACTGATGTTGTAATCTTGAATTCTGAGGTAATGTTTTAGCCCTTTCTTTTCACATAAATAAAGATTTCAATGATAGCACTTCATTTCTTCTGTAGAACTTTCCTTTATTTTTCAAACTACTCATTTTCTCTCGCTTAAACCATTTCATCAGAATAACATACAAATTGGATGCAGTGCTTATTAGGAGGAGGGGAACAGTTAGAAAGGCAAGGCATTTCAAATCAACACACTGCTGACTGTGAGGTACGTTTTAAACAGAGATTTCCATATTGCTTATATGTCTTCCTCCACAATGTACTTTTAAAAAAAGTCTTATTTTTAAGATTTCCCTTTCAAACATAAATGTGTATTTTTTTAGCATATCAAGGGTTTTTTTTTTTTTCGTATTTTAAAGTCACTTGAACCTTCCTGGCTAGATAGAGCACAAACAATTGTTTTCCATCAGTGCTAAGCACTGAATTGTAAGAACTAAAAAGCATATTTTACTATGGTAATAAAACACTTGCTAATCAGACTGACTTCATCACTCTTTGAAAAACAGTGCCATATATCTCTTTGGGTTGCATAGATTTTAATTAACACTAAGTGTCTTTTAAAAGTCACAAATTCTCATCCTCTCTGAAGTTAAATCTACTCTTTACACTCAGTTGGGCTGCTTTTTGGTTTTGTTTTTTTTTTTTTTTTTAATATTCTATAGGAGAGTGAGTGGTGGGGACAGCAGAGTATCTTTAAAGGTTTATTGTTTCCTACCAGGGGAACAAAGAGTCCTCTGCGTCCTTCCAGCTCAGGGAGACTCGACAAGAGATTTCCCTCCAGCAACTCCGTCGTTATTAGCTTGCTTGCCAAATAGGGACCATTCTCCTGACTCTCACCCTACAACCTGCCTTTGAAAGTATAGAAAAAGTGGTGTTTATAAACCAGATTTTTTTTCTTTATTATGTATAGTGAAGTGAAGGCCAAAGCCTTTTCTGCTTCAGCAGAACCAGCAGGGAGGAAATACATGTAGTAATTACCTTAAACAAGCAGGCAATAAAGGCTGCCGCCTCTCAAACCATGTGGTTTAAGGACACGATGAAAGGTGGAGGTGTCAGCACTCACAGCCTGGAAAAACTGGCTGGAAATCCGGCATCCCCACTCTCCTCCGGCCTTCTCCCGTGGGCAGGGGTCCTGACTGGCCGGGCTGGGCAGCTGGGGGAGCAGCGCTGGGCCCCAGAGCCAGGGGATGGCTGGCTTCGGGCGAACGGTCCCACCGACGGAAAGGGCGTCCTCGCGTGAGAGGAATTGCTTATGAGGGGGACTCAGAGACATCCAAAGCATCAAGGGGTTTTCCATTTGAAAACCAACGACAGAAAAGACGGTTTGGTTCAATCCTGTCAGAATTATTCTCTGGAGAAGATATTTTCAACCACCTCATGTTATTATGTTTGGTTTTTTTTTAAATAAGTATCAAATTGACTTTTACTTTATATTTCAGCATGAAATATTCTGTTTTGGTTTGTTTGTTTGTTTGTTTTTCCCCTGTGCTCCTAAAGCCAGCTTCTCCACTACAGTGAATCAGGGAAACTTTGCTGACAAGAGGAAAGCCACCACAAAGGACCTGAGGGACAGGCTGGGAGGTACAACATGGAGGATGTGGTGCTCCTGGCCTTACTGCAGAACATTATATGTGCCTTAAAAAAAGGTGAAGACACCAGCTGGGTTCCACGTGTGGCCTTGCGTGCCTCTGGCAGCCCCCCCTCCACCACCAGCCCTTCTGCACAGGTGCCTTCTGGTGTCTCAGGAGGACGCGCAGGGACGCCGTGCTGAGGCCACTGCAGGTGAGATGTGCACTGGCTGGGCTGGAGGGGACGGTGCGGGAGCCTGCACCGCAAAGGGCGGCCGTCGGGGGCGGCCGTTGCGATTCCCGCCGCGGGCCGGAGAGGGCGCGCGCCGGCGGCCGCTGAGGCGGCGGGATGGCGGCGGCCTCAGCCCCGGCCTGTCCCGGCGGGCGGGCGGCCGGAGGCGCCGGGGCTGCCCCAGGCCAGTGCCCTGGTGCGGCCCGGCGTGGCTGGGCTGTCCCGCAAACGAGATTCGCTTCCGAGTCTCTCGCCCCGCACAGCCAGATGTTCGTTGCCCTCTTGAGATGTTTGGCAGATTTATTTCTACTAATTTTTTAAGTACCAAGTGTATCTAGTGTACTTATTACTCCTAATTAATGTGAGAATAAAGAATCAAAGAGGGTATTCCTCCAATGAGTTGTTTTTGAAGAGTGACAAATTAATCCCCTTGGATATGGCTGAAGCCAGGGAAGATCTTTTTGTTCCTCTAACAAACTGCAGCAATTAGACGTTCAAAACTCTGCTCGTGATAAATAGATTTTAATAGCTATTTATTCTCTTTGTGTATGCCAAAATCCCAGGGCTTACGTCCTTCAGCCAAACGTTCTCCCAGGTAACCAGAGATGTAGGAATGTGATTCCAGCCGTCAGGACCTGTGTGCGCACACATGCGTGTGTGAGTGCCCTTCGCCGTTCAGCGTTGCACGCATCCATTTACCCACTAAATTCGTTAGACGTTTTCTTACAGTCTTGTGAACTTTGGACCAAATCCTCAGCAGTTTGATTTGCTTGCACGGTTACCTGCATTCACTTGCCCTGAAAATACATTTTGAGCACGATAAGGAAAAATTTAATGGCTGAATTTTTTTTGTATGGTTCTCCTTGTAAATGCATTGTGAGGTTTCAAGAGGATACTTGTAATCTGCTTTAATAGGGATCAGGTGGCATTTACCAGAACTCACAGATACAACTTTAAATCTTCACCTGCTTGTGGAGCCAGAGGGCTTTGACAGCACTTGTGGGCGATAAGCCAGAGATGAGATTTTGACAGGCCCCTTTTCTGATGGAGTCTGGAGATAAGTGACTGGGAGATTTCCAGTCCGAATTTTTTCTCCAGGTCTTGATGCTGGGCGAGGAACGAGCGTGGAAGCCACCTTTGTGCTGAAGTGATCAAAGCAGGGGGGCTGAAGGCTGCTTCAATGCTATCAGCCTGTAACAGGCCCCCGCGGGACCCCTGCACCTGCCGGCCGCCTCTCCTTTATGCTTGTGCCACATTCTGCCCTACGCTCCCTTTACCCGGGGGTGACACAGAACCGACCGCGCCAGAGGGTGTTCTCTCAGAAGAGGGTAATCCTCAGCTGTTTATTCAGGCGGCTCGGAAGGGGCAGCAGCTGCCGATCTGCTGCGGAGGTGGGCTGGTGGCCACGGGAAAGGATGGGCAGCTGTAGGCAGGGTTTTCCCCCTGTGCGCTGTTTCTGCCATGGGTCTCATACCAAGCTCGTGTCGCCGGATGAGGTATGCAGAGCAAGTGGAGTTTTCGATGTTTAAAAATCTTTTCTGTGGTGCTGTAGACGACCCCTGTGTTGCTCTGAAATTCACGACTAGCTAATTATAGTAACCTTACAAAGTATTCTATCCAAGGGAAAGTACAGCTCTGGCGCACTCCAGGCGAGAAAGATAATGCTTCTGTTTTACTGCAGCCATTCAAGACAAAATAAAGTACAGAAAAATCCTTCTGCACTGCTCAACTTCAGAAAAAGTTACATTTTCACAGGCTTTTTTTTCTTGGCTATGAGACCATTTTCAAATGGAAGCAGGCTGTAAACAGCTGTGAAAATCATTGAGAAAGGGAATTTTTATGAAATACAGTTTATGCCACAGGATGCCATGTGAATGCAGACAAAGATATATAAATTTGATTATTTTTATCTCTTATTATATACTTTAAATGTCTTTTTTGGTACAAGAAGTTTTAAAACTGAATTCCATAATGAAATTCTAGAGCTAGAAGAGTCATGATAGCTTAAGTTGAGAGTGTATCATATGCAGTGCTTTTTGAAAGCTTTTGGGCCAAATCTGAGCTATTCAGCCCTGCAAACCAAGGTAAAGTTTGAGGCTAGGCTGCTGTGGTCATGGTTCTTGGTGTGTGAGGCTCTAAAGCGATGTACTGCACAAATGGGAACTTGAGAGGCCAGAGGGGAAGGAAACTGGTTTTCAGACCCGAAGAATTGGTGAGGCACAGATGGAAAGTCTAGTGGTGTGTGTTACTGGGGGAGGAGTGAGAGAAGCAGTGGGGACAGCCAGATGGTGAGAGACACACCGGAGAGACACACATAAGCCCTTGTTCTTGTTCCATATTTAAAAGAAATAATTTGCAAGTTTTCTGGAAGCAGAATTGTAAGTAAAACACTAAAATAGTGAAACATGCCATGCAGCCATGGAAGCAGAGAACGCTATGGACCATGGATCCAAGGCCAAACGGAGCCATCTGTCATCTCCTCTTTGATTTCTCACTCTCGCTATCCCAGGCCCACATCGATTTTCACCCAGATATTATATAGAGAGAGTTGCACAAATCAAGATATTTCTTTGCTTCTTTCTACTTCTTCCCACCTGTGGCTACTGTAGTTCACACTGGCCTTGCCTTCCTCTCAGCACAAAATCTTGCTGCTGAAGAACATGGCTAGACTGCAGCGCAGACACTTATCACTTTATTTTCTCCTATGAGCAAGGAGTGGGAATGTCTCATCTGGCGTGTTGAACTCAGATCTAAGTGCTAAAATGTTTACCGCTTTCAATCCGCCCAGCGGGATACTCCAAGCAAAAGTGACGGTTGGCAGCCTGCTGCTGATGGTACCATCCAACTCACAGGGCTTACAGCAAAACTCGCGTGGAATCTCAAACATTAGGTTTTTAATTATTGTAGGGGACTTGTTCCATGAGTACTTGAGATGGTTTTCTATTAGCAATTGACAATATCTCAGCAATTGAAATATGTTTAGTGAGATTACAGCGTTTAGATTGTGCTCTAAGAACTTCTGATCAAATTCTGCTTTCCCTAATTAATGCATTCCAGCAGCTACTTAATGGCATTCATAGCAACAAATAATTTCTGTTCTTCTCTAATGATATGCACCATACCTTGGCACTAGAGTGCAGATAAATACATATATGTTTTTGTTATTTTAGAAGAAAGATCCATGTGCTGCGGGTAATGAATTGAAGGTTAAGTGACAATTTTTCTTTACAACCACTCAAGTCTTACAGTCTGTGAACTGAAAACTGGATTAACCTTTAATTACCCCCCGTGATCTCTCAACCCTGAAACAACATTACCACTCCTCCTAGTGTTATTTGCATACAGCATTTAATGAGAGAAACATCTGTTTGCATATTTGGTATCATTAATATTATGCAGATGAGCTGAGTATTCATGTTGCAATAGGCAATTGTGCGGAAATCTCCTTTTCTTTCATTTTCAGTCTATTTCCCTCCTCCTAACAATTCGCTCTGACTCGTATTAATTAGAAAAAGAGCTGCCTGGTGCCTCTGGTCTTGCATATATAATGCATAGCTGCTATGTGATCTGGATGGCAGCACAGCAATATCCTGATGAATTTACAAAACACAGGATATCTGGCCTGATGCTTTTAGGCAAACCTGTTGATATTTTCTGAGGCAAACGTATTCTTTTAATAAAATATATTACTATGGCTGAAAATCAAATGAATACAACTAAAATCACTAACATTTTTTTCTCATTACTTTATTTGTAAAAACTATTTCTGCATAATAAGACAAAACATTTTCATTAAGTACCTGATCTGGCAGCCATTTGATTGACTGGAATGTAAGTGAGAGCCTGATATCTGTATCTGTTCTCTCCAGCAACCTGAAATGTTTCATATGGCCCTACGATGAAATCTTTGCTCTGTACTGAGCTACAGCCACTGAAAACCGATGGGCCAGTGCTTTTAGTGAGTGCATAAACCTGAGGTCTGGGAGAAGCTGCTTGTCTTTCTTGAGAAATAAGGAGAATTTTCCCTTTTGTTTAGCTTGAACCCTGTTTCCTCAGAAAAGTCTAATCCATTGCTGACATTAAAAAAAAAAAAAGCCAGGGGGCATTGAACTATGGAGAAGAATTGAAGAATTATAAGGGGAAACAGAATATTGATTTCTAGTTTCCTAAGTCCCAAATGTCACCATTTGCTCAATGTTTAGTCAGCTCGAGATGTGTAGAACGTCCTAGGTGTGTTCCCAGTATCCCCATATCTTTAAATTAGGGCTTTTAGAAGACAAGCTGAGGATTTGGTTGGACATTGTTCATGTGTTATTTTCTGAGGGAATTTCCACTACTTCAAACATAGAAAGTATTTCCTACAGAGAGATCTGCACATGGTTTCCATAGATCCTAAATTCTTCTTCTAATTCCTAATCCCTTCATCCCAAATTGCTTCAGTTTGACCTTTTGTGCTTGAGTTGAACCGCTGAGCCAACGTCAGTGACTACTAACAGTCTGCAGAACATCAGAGTATTATTTTTCTAGACTTCCATCTGGATAAAGCTGAATCTGGAACAACGTGCAATTTACTTCATTGCCTAAAATGACACCTGAGCTATATTTATCTCTCAAACCATTCCTTTGTTCAAGACAATTAGTAGGTCTCTGTGAGACATGGGGTTTCTACTAATTGCTTGGACTAAAATGCAGAAGCAAACTACAGTGTGACATACCGTAAGATTTTCAGACAAGACTAGTGTTTACATTCTCTGCTTCAGTGTGTTTCTCCCTAGTTGGACTTCAGCTAAAACTGAAACTACCGTGTGCTGCTGCTGCCCATCTGAGTCCCTGCTTCTGAGCTGCTGCTCATCAGCATCATCCATCCTTCCTCCCAGAAGCTGGGGACTTGGCTACCTTAGCAAAAGAGAAATCGGGTTGATTTTTTCACAGTTGTTAAAGGCTGTCTAACTTTCAGTGAAGACTAAAATAAAAATTTGAAAAACTTGCAGGCTTATCTGCAAACCAAAAAGTCAGTTTGTTACAGATAGATGGGATTATTCTCTAAGATCAGTGTTTACATCAGGATGGCATCTTTCCAGAGAACTTACAGCGGTCCACGCCTCAGTAGTCTAGGATTAGCTGTGCTCACCTATTCCTAAAATAAAATATATAGCATAAATAATGCATGGCTTGTGACTAAATGAAGATTAAACATGACTGATCAGATGAACGCTGGTGTCACTTGTTTTCCCGATTCTGCTGCAAAACAGTAATATGCCTCACTTCTAATTCATTACATAAATTTTATAGGAGAAATTTGTGAGGTGTTGTGTTTTGTGATGTGAATAATTTTCCTGATGATTACATGTTTCGTGAGAACATATGTTCCTCTAAAGCAGATTTTCATAGCCTAAGAGTTGCTTTTTATGTCAAGTTTGTTTATCTAAAGGTCTGACTTGCAGGTAGGATTACTGTGGTTTTGTACACAAGACATTACTTTGGCACCTAGCAGCCCTTTTATGCAAAAAAACCCCTTTCCTAATGTATGCAAACTCTTGTGCATGCAAATTATAGTCCTGTGTGTGGAATTTAGGCATGCGAGTGAGCACAATACTTCCCACATGTAATTGCCTGACTCATCTGCAAACCACCTGACTCCTGAGTACCTGCAGTAGGCTGACCAGCCTCAGAGTCCAAGCCGTCACTCTGGAATTTGGATTTCTTTGTGTAAACAGACTGTGTTAGAGGTGATGAAGATTTATGTTGGCATAACACTTTATTTCATAAGTCGTTTCATTTCAGGAACTACTGTTTATAAGGAAGTGTATCTCCGGTGGTCAGACAGAGACCTGGAGAGGTAAATGAAATCTGAGGCAAGATCATATGAAATCTTGACAGAGTTTGGGAATAAGAGTATTGCTGTTCCAAAGCTGTGTCTTGTATTTCAGCTACACAAACAAATTCTAGGTTGCCAATAATTTTTGGATAAAAAAGATTTGAGCCTGTCACGGCAAGCTTTGTTTATGTGATGTTATTTAGATATTTCGGATGTAAAGCAGATGGTCTTAATTCATTACAGTGTACATTTCATGGGTGAGGACTGTCTTTGGGCCCTTGGATAGGACTTAGGAAAGCAAAGGGGCCTTTTTTTTCATTTGCCACAAACTTCATATGCATCTCAAGACTCTGACGCTTCCAGGGCAGGGTTTCCTCTTACCACTGAATGCAATCTGACGGCTTTTCAAGTAAAGTAAAAGTTGTTGGCTGAGCTAGTTAAGAAATAATCCCCTTGATTGTTCAAAGGCTTTTGTCAACACAAGGTCAAATAAATTTTTATTTGTATGGCTGTATTTTTACACATTGCAACCAAGAAAAACAAAACCTGTAAGAGGCAGGGTGCTCAGCGCTGGCCAAAATCTTCTTGCTAAAATCAGTGGGTTTTGTGCCAGAATTTAACTGAATACTGGGTACTTTCAGTGGATTTTTATTTGTTGGCATTTGACGCATGGGAGCTCTTTCATGCCGGTTTATGAATGCATTTTCCCTGATTGCCCTCGGAGTAGTGGTATCAGACTAATATCTGTAATTTAATGTGAATGAGAGAATTTTTGAATCGGTGAAACACTTTTTTCACTTTGCCATTCAGCTGTGTGTCTGAAAAGCTTTCCTCCATGAAGTAGCTCTGCGTGCTCTGTTTGCATGGGCGTTGAGAATATCGCTAAACAAGAAAAACAAGAATAATATCAGTGTCGTAACTGAGTTTAAGTGCAGTGCAATTTGTGTTAATAGTGGCTTTTATAGGCACTATTATATAGTAAATTAAATTATATCTTTATTCTTGTATCTAAGATAAACAGTAAGTACGTAATATATCAGTAATAGAAAACCCTTGGCATTTAAGAAAGAATTGTGCTTTAATGTAAGGACGTTTTTATACCTCAGTAATAAATTAACATTTCAAAAGTACTTTAGCCTGCTGAGATGGATCATTCTATGAGTATGGGTAACACCATGGACTCCAATAATTAGTGTAAATTGCCTTTGAATAATACAGAGCTGGGAACAACTTTCAGTGCTTAATGCCCCTTGCAGTACATGATGAAGAGTCCTTAATGGAGCTTGGAAAAACAAGTAATACCTATAAATCAAAGAAGAAAAGCCGTTTTTGATGCATTTGTCTGAGAGTGTGAGTTTTAAACCAAATTGTTAACACTCCTCCCTGCTGAGGGTCATGGATTAGCTAGGGTGGGAGTTTCTTATAGGATCTTTCACACTAACCAGCAGAGGTAGGGGGTTTCAAATACAAGTGTTTTCTTAACCCTAATCCCTGCCTCCCTGACCAGTAGAGCTCTGAATTTCTCTCTAATTAGGTGGAGAATTAGTAGGTGGATAAATGTGTTAGTGGATGAGGATGAAGTGATTAACTTGCCCCAGACTATGATAGTGAGTTCAAGGCGCTACTGAATTCATTTTGTTTCTAATAACTTTCTCCCCATATTCTAGCAGCACCACGGCAGCGTACTTGGATTTATATCTTGATAATCTTACAGCGCTATATTCTGTTGCCTCTTTCGCATGGCTTTGTCTGCTATATTTAAGCAGCAGTGCAGTATATTTCCCAATGTGCCAGTTCACATTTATGTCTACTGTTTCATTATCTGAACAGCCTTGTAACCTCATCGAGATATATTGATGTTACAGTAAGAATGTATGTATGAGGGAAATATGATTTTTATTACAAGATAATGAGACTGGAATACTTTCTCCAAGTATTTGCTAGCTGTATTTTAAAAACAAATATCTACTGCTTCGCTGTTGCTGCCTGTTTGCTGCTCTTTGTTCAGCGCGTGGGGCTCTGCTGTCACAGAAGAAACGCAGTTTCACAGTGCTGTAGCCAGATATGACTCTGGTAACCTGGAGTGGTGACATTTTCTGTCTCTTTACTGATGTATCTTTGTTGACCAGGAAGGGAAGCATTTGTCATGGGAGAGGGCAGGTTCTGCTCCCTGCCTGCTCTCCCCCTGGCATGGGACTGACTTCACCTTGGGAACTTGGTGAGAACCTCTGCCCTTCACAGTGAAGCTGAATCATCCCCAGTCACTGCCAGAACACTTTTTTTTTTCTTACTCATGGCCACAGCACTGTCTCAGCTACCTCAGCGTGTTCCTGTCCCTGTGGTCTCTCTGACTTGCCGTGGCCTCCTCAGACCTGTGAATTCACTTGGCCCCAAAGAATGAAGTGTGCTATTTGCAAAACAGGCAGACCCAGCAGCAAAGAGACAAGTTTCCCAAGCTGGCTCAATACGGTGACTCGGACAAACTGGACTTGTCCTAGAATAAAAGTCAATGAGTTTTTCAGGTGTAATCAGAACAAGGGAGGGTGCTAGAAGATGCCACACCTTGGCATCATACACGTGCATTTGCTGAGAAAACAGACTGACATTTACAACTCGTGATATGGATACTGATCTTAACTAGTTACTAAAACTATTTAGTATCTTCCAGAAAAAGATCTGATGTTCCTCAGCTTACTCATTGAAGGGAAGTAAAAATGCCTTGTGGAAATGCCAACGACTGTTGTTGGTTTACTAATCGGAAGAAGAGGCTGCAGGACACAAGAAGTAATCCTTCAGTTCTGTTCAGTGGGAATAAAGCCTCGGCTGTTTAGAGGCCCCACACTTCAAAAAGGTAGGGAGGGAGAAAAGGAGCATGGATGATCAGGAATCCAGAAAAAAATCACTAAAGAAGTAATGTTAAAGAAAAGGGAAATGTTCTGGTTAGTCTGTGTTAGACATGCCAACTTACGTAAGCATGCATGTGAAATGCAGAGGGGTGTGTGTGTAAGGAGATCGGTAGTAACTTATCCTCCAGAACCACAGTGCATACGACATGGATGTTTCAGCTGAAATGGGGAAGGTTTAGTTTAGAGAGTAGCTGAAACTTGCTAACAATAAGAGGATAATGAAATACTGGACTAATATGCCTAGCTAAGATGGAAATACCAAAAAGAAGAGAATTTCAAACTGCCAGTGGTTTAGGATCTCAGCCGATGTTTTAGATGACGGTTATTCTCTTTAAAAACATGGAGTGAGCTCTACCGTTGCAAAGCACACTCTGTCAGAAGGCAGGTCAGGCTGTGGCGAGAGGCTCTGCGGGTCAGCCTGGGTAGCTTGCCTTGCATGATTGAGTCATTAGACCGGGCATTGTGTGTGTATCCAATAACTCAGGCAGGCAGGAAATTTAAAGGGAAGTATATTTTCTATGCAGAGCAATCAAAGTTGATTTTATCCTTATCTCACTTGTTTGCTCCAGTGAGCATCAAATGCCACAGGAGAACATGGTTGTTGAGAAATCTGAGGTCTAAAGGGGACACGGGGGTGGTGCCAGGGTTAGCAGAAGCTAGCCCTGGTAACTGTCGGGCACAGCCCCGTCCCTGTGGCCTGTGGGTGCTTGTTCCTCGGTAAGTCAAAGAATCGGGGCACTGCACAGGCACCTTAAGGTTGACCTTTACAGTGAGAACCCAGTTATCTCAATGTCAGGTGCCTGCAGACTCCCCAGACTGCCTAACATCCAGGGTATGACAAAAGCAGCATTAGCTTCAGAGAACCTTAGCAACAAATCTTGTCCCGAATGGGCTGCTCTTCATTTGTTCTTCTCTTTTCTCCTGTCCTTTTTGCCTGTAGAATCTTCTGCTGAAATGTCTGACTAATAAAACTCAAACTAACACATTTAGGAATTAAAATGTTTTTTTTTTTCATCTGTTCATGACTGCGCTTTGCAAATGGTGCTGTGAGAGTTTTGAGTAGGGGATAATGATGGCAGCTACAGGATGCCAATACACAGCTCCCTGGGACAGGGTAAAATCCCTCTTTTTAGGCAATGACCGGAAGGCTCAACGTGCTCAGTAGGCAAAACCTGTGTATGCTGTTTAGGTGTAGGGTTAGCCCTCAAGAGGATACTTCCCCTGCCCAAACCTCCCCAGGTGGAAGGATTGCATTTCTAATGTTCAGCTGCGTCCCATACAGTACATGAAAAGTCACTCTGCATTAGCCAGGATTATGTTGTCTGTTGATCTTATCATGTTTTGCTCTGCAAACTACAAAAGAGTGTAGCCTGATGTATGCAACAAGCCATGTATCTCTGCTGAAAGCAAGCATTTCACTGGCTAAAATCTCTCCAAAGTGACTCTCTACAGAATTTCTCTTCAGTTTTTAACAGAGGTATAGCTTCATTCAAGTGTTGGGAGCCAGAATTTTGCTGGAAAGATAGTTTTTCTTCATTAAAAAAATGCAAGTGGCAGTGAGAGAATGATCTTGTTTTATTTTCTAACTGGCTACCCTACCCCTTGAAATAGTTTTATATAGTTAAATGGACGAGGATATAAATTGTGCTTCGAAACTATTAAAGCCAATAGCACACATTATAATACGCTGTGGAATAAAGATAGCTTCGGCCAGTAACTCTTAAGCCTAAATGAGTTTTTCCTAAGAGGAGAACAGCTGCTTAAAGTACATATATTTAAAATTAAATTTCTTTATTACAAGTTACTTAGCGTATTTTGGACTTATATGTTCTCTAGCTTAAATCTTTCTTTTTAATTGCACAAAGCTGTGGAAAATAATCGGAAACTCAGTTAGCATTATAAATTGAAAATCAGAAATTATACGAATTTTTTTTTCAGGTTCTCAAGCTACACAGGTGTATTAACCCTCATTAGTCATTTTGTGGCAGTGAGAGATTTGAAAACAGAATTCCATTACAGTATTTATGGTCAAAATCTGATATGATCAAATAATAGGTTTCCCAATAGAAATGTCTATGTGCCATGTAGTAAACTTGATAATTGTAAGAATACATTTAATGCAGTAGAACTGAATACCGAACCAGGAGATTAACATTTCTGTTATATAATTACAAGTTCAAGGAGTTCAGCTTCTTATCGTACTACAGTAAGTATAGAAAGTAGAAGTGATCCTCTTTAATTTGTAATTATTTAACTGAAATAGAATGTCTCCCAGTCTCATTCTTACTCTTCCACACTGAAGACATTGGTATGCAGAAACCATGCACCAAGGAATAGTACACTATCAGAGTAGGACATGTTTGAGTATTCTTTAAAACCAACTAAGAGAAGTTAATCTCATTGAACTTCTTTTTATTCAACAAAAGAGTTAGATGTTTCCAAGTCTAATGTGACTATAATGTTCATTAAATGGACTTCTTTACACCTTTAAATGGATTAACTGTACATCTTCACAGTCTAATTATTATACATGTCGCTCACAAATCACAGATCTAATTCAAAGCACTGTAAAAGCTCTGTTTATGAGCATTAGAAAAGAAGACACAGTGAGAATTGAGTGTGATTTTTATCTGGGTCATGTAAAAGAATAAACGTAGTCCACATTAAAGTACAGAAATGCATGTGCCTTCACTTGTTGAGTTTTCCTTCAACTTTAGTCTTGTGATAGCCTTCTTTGAAAAGTTAAGCTGCAGACTACTTTGGCATCTCCACTCCCTCATTTATCCGTAACCGAAGATGATCCTCGACTAAGGTACCCTCCCTGCAGCTAAGCTGTTAATAATTTCCAAACAACAGTTGTCAGTTGGATAAAGGATGATATACAGTCTTGCTAATATAGTTTGAGTATCTGGAAATAAGTGTGATTTATTTTGTTGTCTCAACTTATGTTTGCTTATCAGAAGATATTAAAAGTGGTTCTAGTGGTCAGCTAGGTGCTTAACTCCCTGGTGCAATCAACGTCTCAGCCCTTTAAAACAAAGTCCTGCTCTATGTTTTTGCCACATGTGAATGGTTGCCAGTCCACAGAAGTCAGTGGAGCTACAGCAGGTTATGTGGGCTTGGAGATTAGGGTGGCAAATTAGCTGTAAACTAAGCTTCATTCTCCCTTTGGGCAGCAAGAGCTTTTCAAAGGGTTTGAGTATCTGGTATGACAATACAGTCCTCAGCAAAGATACTACATCTGTACTGCGAACCAAAGAAGTCGAATGTTGGCCCAAAATTTCTCATGCTTTCGTCTGTAGATGAAAAAGGACCTCAAGATAATACTGAAGATGTTTGTGGGATGACCTTAGGGCTTTTACTATGAGGGGCTACGATAACAAAAGCTACAGATACTCTGCAAATATGCTATGTATGAGATATATTTCCACTGAATCCTGACAGGGCAAAAATATCCTCATTGCTTGCAGAGATGTGTGCTGGCAGCAGCTGTGTTTGTAATGTAATATGAGGAATATTTCCCTTTCATCTTAGTTACAAAACTTAAGATTTTCCTGCCACATTTCTCATACAAAAGGTTACAGATTTGTTCAGTAGATGACAGTTCGGATAATTACAATTCTCAAGCTGAAAACCATCATGATCATGCCAGTTCCCTGGTGAGGCTCACAAACCCTTGCAGCCAGCAGTGGCCCAAGCATCCAGGCTCTCCCACCAGAAGTGGTGTATCTGCAAGGATATTACTACGCAAAAAGTGCAGGCATGCTCCGATATGACAAGACGGGAAGTGATGAACCTCTGTGTGTGTATTTGGATAACACAGGCCTGATCTCACTGGATCACCTAGAAGCTGCTGCGAAACAAATTACAGAAATCTATGATGCAGCCTCAGCAGCATGACTGTGCTTTCCCAATGTATACTTATCGCAACTACGAACCACAGTATTAGATACTGGGACTTAAATGACCCTTGAAGACTTTGAAATGGGGGATTTTTGGACATAGAGGGTAGTTGTTTATTCCTTACACATGCACCTTGGATAGCTACAGCAACTGACTGAAATGGATCATTATATTTAAATCTCAAACTAATGATTGGAAATAAAGCTTTTGGATTCTTGCCTTGCCAGACCACCTGCTTCTATTCCATTCTCTCCTGTGCAAAAGCATTTTAGTTCATAAAATAAATAGCTACCTTCAGGTCTCTCTGCACCATAGGCTCCCCTGCCTCCAGATATTTTCATGTTTTCTGTAGTGATTTTAAATAAATGTTTGCTCTGCTTTCCACATGTGCCTCTGTGTTCTGAGCGCTGGTGGCAGGTATGTTAGGTGGTATGAAAACCAGGTGTTCCCCCACAATTATTTACTTATTGGCAGACGTGATGGCTGCAACATCCGCTGTAGCAATTTGACAGTGATTTACCTGCTGCTGCCAGCTGCTCTCTACTTGTGGGGGCTGAGCTTCTCAGGCTCCTGGGGGCCAGCACGAGAGTATCTTCATTTGATACCAGACCTTTGGAGGCCCTGCTCTGTGATTTCAGTGAGAACCAGCCAGCTGTAGGCTTCTTTTAGCAAACAATATGTCTAAATCTATTGCAGTTACTGAGCTGGTGGGGTCTCCAAGAGCTTTGCTTGCCTCTGGTCTGAAGATGCAACTTCAAAAGCTTTCACGCTTCCATAGACTTACGCTCTAAGGGTTCATCTCAGCATGAGACACTTGTCTCGCCAAGGTACAGCAACATGATTGTGTGGAGGTTTTTACTCCAGTAAAAAGGTGCTCCCACAGGTAAATTTTGTGAATTTGTATAGCAGCATACTATCTCTTTGTAAGTTTTAGTGTTTTAATGGTATCAGGATAAAATATCACAAAGCTTTGTGAGTTGGATCTTGGTGAAGGGTGGAAAGTATTTTTAATTTCAGTGCTATCTGAGCAAATGGCTGGACACAATTCCAACCTGCTGGCTGTTCCCTTGACACCTTAACTGAGGGAAGTCCATTTCTTGCTCACTATGCTCCTACAGATGCGTGGTGCGTGGCTGAGGACTGATGTAATTGCAGTGGATTGGATTTTAAATGCATGGGAGTTTGGCATAAGGCACAGAAAGCAGGGAAGCAAGCAGCACAAGGAATTAATTTTTCAGTGCTCCTATTCTGCTTCACTCTGCCATGTTTTTTCACTCTACCCACTTCAGAGCAAATGGGTTTAATTCAGTTTTGTTCAGATTTTTTTAAGGAGTTCCTTTTAAAAAAAACCCATACCCATGACATATACAGCAAAGTTTCCTACCAGGGTGAACCAGTTTAGGTAAAAATGACCTATCTTTCTAAGTCTGCAGCCTGATTTTCTTTTTTTTTCACATGATTCACTTTTACTTGCACAGCTAAGCAAGCAAACAAATTCTCAGGTGATTAAGTTTTCTCTCTGTGAATAAGGATGAGGGTCCTGAGCAGTCCAGGAAGGCTGAACCTCAGCTGACAGTGGAAGTCTCTTCCAGAGACCAAGATGTAGGGGCAAAGAGCACAGGGCTTAGTGAAACCCAGGGCAGACAGAGGTTCTTAGCATATTTGGTTAAAAATGTAATCTAAGGGAAAGTGTAGGGTGTGTGGGGGGGGTTCCTACTGAAACCGAAATTTCCATGAGAAATGTGCAGGGTTGGTTTTTTTTATGTTTTATGAAGAGTATGGAGAGATTGTTTCCCTTTCAGACAAGAAAGTTCAATTCTGGTTTTGCGCATGCAGCAAAATCTGGAAAGATTTGAAGCAACTCATTTTGGAGAGAAACAAAATCCCTTTTCCAGTGAATTCTCAATGATTCAGTCCCTGGAGCTTTGTACTTTAAGATAATTTAAACTGTCTTTCCCTTCCAGAGACCTCCAGCCCACCCAGATCTGCCCAGGGTCCAAGTCTTTTTCTGGGGAGGAAGACACAATTCGGTCAGCTGGTACAAGATACTCAGAGAGGTTTCTTTGCTGTTCATGCTCCCTGGTCTTTTAACGAGTCAAATTAGGGTCAGTTTAAGATTACATGTTGACTATGCAACATGCATAGTCACTATAAAGTCACTATAAAGAAATACCTGTTCTGGAACACTGTAAGGGAATAGTCTGTTTTCTCCCCTGTACAAATCATGCCTTAAAGTACGAGTCCCAGGTCGCTTCTGCTCTACATGATTCTGGCTCTGCCTCTGGCCCTGTTAACCCAGCATGTGTCTTTGTGATCAAAATCCAAATACAGTTGCACAAACTGTTAAATAACTTGGATCCTACATGTGTAACTGATCTCAACAGAGATGTCAAGTCAATTAATATTACATTAGGCTACCCACAAGACTATGCTAGTACAGAGCTGATGCTCCAAGTCAAGTCTGGGCTTGTTGTCTGCTACCTGACAAAGCTGAAAAAAGATGAATACTAAATGCAAGGTAACTCCATTAACTCTTCCTTTTCCTGAAGGCATATTCAAATAGTTTGAATGCCAGGAGGCCTGCTAGCAGTCTTAGTGTGAATATTTCATTCTGACTCATCATCTGATGCCTCAAAAATAGCTAAGAGTTTGGGGAGCAATTAGAAACATCTGAAGTCACTGGCCATTTTGGGAAATTTTGATCTTAACTCTTGCTGAAATTTTATATATTCCACTTGGAGTTTCCTACATCACTGGAAGTGAGGGGAAAAAAAGAAATCAATTTTCTACTGGGGACTTTAATACTGACTGAAAAAAAAAAAAGTTTCTTAGAACCGTGGAGGTGGAGAACAGGCAGTGTTCCCCTCTTCTGCCCCAACTGGAGAGAGAAGAGCACTTCTTCCTCTGTGGCAGTTAGTAGGTCTCAAAGTATTTGTCATTCCTAAGCCACCTGCTCCTGGTGGGGCTTACTCCAGGAGCTTGTTTCATCCACTGTGCTGATTGTATGGGAACAACATAATGGAAGAAACTAAACACAGAAAGCTTTCTTCTGTTGTCTGACAAGCGAAAGAACAACCAGTTCTCCCTTTGTAAATAATAGACGGTGGATCTCAAATAAATTTTTCTTTCTTGATGACAAGCCCTGTGATCTCTGAGTTTTTCTTACAGCTGCTAATCTCAGAGATATTTGACTATGTGACGTCAGTTCTCATATTTGCCTGCATGGTAAAAGAAAAACCTGCAAAGGGAAGTGAATGTTTCTTGTTTAGAAGACAGGCAGCAAACAAGGACATCTTGATTATTGTTTCCTTTAATTTGAAGTTATTGCCCACTGCCATAATTTCTCGGGAGGGGCTTTGTTTAGTTGTTTGAAAGATGTGGATTGGCTTAAGTTATGGGTGCCACTTAAATGTGACGTTAAATATGATAATGCAAGGAATAAACAGAAATTGAGAACTCTTATCATGGTTTATATCCAAGGTAATCTGGTTCCTATCACCCTTGATTTTTGTTTTGCAACTCTGACTGAAGATTGTCCAAAATCCTGTGGATCTTGGCCTCCGTGGTCTCTCTCCAACACAGTCACTGGTGGGATAGAAGTTGCTGCGGTTTGTTTTGGTTTTTTTTTCCTTCCATTTTCAGTATTATGATGAGCTGCCTTCTAGCTGTTTTTGTCAACAGTGCATTCTTCAATAGGGATTTGCATGTTGATATGCTAATTGTGTTGATAATTTTTATCATTTGGACTCCACACCAAAATGGCAGAAGACATCTCTCCTTCTGCCAGAGGAACTTCCCATGCAAGACAGAAAATTCTCTCCAGGTGAGAAGATTTGATAAAGTCCCAGGATGACTCATTATAAAAAAGCATTTCTTTTGGCTCCTGAATTTTTGGAATAAAGCAGTACAAATTTCTACTGTCTGCTGGACCAATGCCATAATGATTTCAATGGCAGATGGGCAAGGGATCTGGAAATCAGTTAGTTAATTTTTGTGTGATTCTTTGAAAAGCCCCATACAACTGACAGGTACAGTTATAAGAGACTTCAGTTTTCAAGTGAATTAAAATGTCTGAGTGAAGACTTTGATTTACTTGTTAATTACTTTCCTGGTTTGTATTGAGCATGAAACAGAGTCGGTGCAAATCTAGTGACTCATGGATGCCTTAAAAAAGCTTCAGGCTTAGTTTCAGTGTTGCATAGCAGCTTCCCCTGAGTCTGTGTTTGCTGCCTTGTGGGAGTTTCATGAGTTTTTGGAGAGGACTCAGAGTATTTCAGATTCCCACAAGTGTGTAGTATATTTTTCTAAAGAACTTATTGATACCTGTAGGTTTTCAAAGACCTTTGCAAATCTGCCTGTAAGCTCCCTCTGCCAGGACATCAAGAAGCTGCATCAGGGCTGTCTGTAACATGTCCAGCTGCTGTCTAACCGTAATGGAGAGCCAGGGCTAGAGGTTGTATCTTAAGGAAAAAATCAAGGTTTCGTTGGTGTACTACATGGTGTTACACCTGTTGTTAATACTTTGAGCTTCAAAATCAAGAAAAATATTCTACTTCTTTTCCTTATTCTGTGCAATATATATCGATTTTTGAAAAGGTAGCATTATTGGTGGGATAATTCAGAGGCTCTAGGGATTATGGCCTATTTAGCAGAATCTGAGTATACGATCTATGCCCTGAAGATGCTAATCTAATAAAAAAAAGAAAGTTTTATCTCCATTGTAGTAACTGAGGCACAAAGAGATGAAGTAATATGGCCAAGATCTACAGCAAAACTGGTTCCTCAGGTCTGTCATTTTAACCAAAACAGCATCTTTCTTACCATGGACTAACGTTGCTCTGAGAGTCTCACATGAGCTGGCCAACCCACATGGCTATCTGTTGTCCGTGTTCAGAGTAAGCACACAGTGATATGGTATGAAGGGATGCACAGTAGCACTCCTTGATGAAAAAGAAAATTCTTCAGCCTTTGGTAAATGGCACGTCTGAATGGTGCACAGAAAATTATGGAGCACATTCAGTTGCAGCCAGGAAATTGGTCTTGCTGGCGGCTCATGGTTTGATTTATGGTGCCCTTAACTTAGCCAGGATTCCTAATTGTTATTGAAACAGGCTCCTGAGATGGACTGGGGGTGGGGGAACTGCGTTTGAGAGCAAGAGGCGCAGGAGAATGGCAGTGGGGACACTTGTGGGCCCCTTGGCCAGCCCAAAGCCATGCAGACAGCCCCAGAGCATCCCTTCTCTCCTCTAGAGCCGCCGGGCAGACAGCAAGCACCATACACACTGCTAACTCCCAGGGGACTGAATGGCACAAGAAAAGACGCAGCACTGGAAGGACTAAAAAGAAAGTTGATGTCTCTCAAGTTTTGGTCCATTAAGGTAATCCTACACTCTGCAACTGAAGCTATGGGTCAATGAAAACAAATTACAGTTCATTCCCCAAACAGAAAGATTAAGACACAGGAAGCTGCCGAATGCTGTAGGCACTGGCCTTGACTTCACAACCTTGCCAATTTGTGCTGCCTGTGGGGCTTTACAGCTGTCAGTGAGAAAACAAATCTTCTCAAACAGAAACTCCTCTTTTATATCATATTCCTTTCTTTTTTTTTTTCCAGACACTAGCCTTTGTTTCTAGAAAAAAGCCAAAAAGTATTTTGCATATCCAAAATGCAAAGGCAATACATTTGCTCTGTATTGAAACAGTTTCAGTTATGAGCAAATGAATTTGTGAACACCGAAGAAAAGCGAGGGCAAAACCATCTGAAATAGGGAGGTTAGAAAAATGCAGAATATTTCTAATGGTAGGGGGTAAAACCAACTAAGCTCACTACAGACTAGACCACCTAACGTCAGCCTTTCTTCGCTGGCAGGGAAAGCACCCTCTCTATCGATGAGTGACACTAGCAAGCTGATAGGTGCAGGGCTTTCAAAGCAAAAATCTAATTTGTAAACAAGCAACATCTTAACAAGCTATAAACAGCTGTCTGAACTTCTGGCAGATTTGCTGATACTTGAAGGACTAAAAATCACAACGTTTTCCTAAAAACTCCTTCACTGATTTGTGGCCTGGTATTCATTAGGACAACAAGCCTTGGGGGGCTACTTACAGCTTAACTCCCCCCTCCCCATCAGATTGCAAGCTCAGGTTCTTCTGATTTTGAGGATGGGTGCACAGCTTTGGAAATTCGGTTTTAGATACGTCCCTATCCCATGGAGGTGTGTATGAGGACATAAAAGGAAAACAAACAGAAAAAACAGCACCAAAAATACATGGTTGCTTCCTCCCACCTCAAACAAAAGGTCATTTGTCACTAGTGCTTCTAGGAACTCTTCTCATTAAGTAGATTCCACAGTGCTCCTTCTGCCCCATCCATGTGGGAAATCAAGGAAGACAAGACAAGACTTGCCCTAACCTAGAGGGAATTTATGGAATGGCTGGACTGGTCCCAGTAAGTGAGAGCAATAGCTACACTCAGTACAGGAAATACAGACTGGTGCTCGGAGTGGGAGAAGATAATGAAGTAATTGGGTAGACAGCAGCAAGCACCTGTGCCGCTGATTAGCACAAGCCCGTTTCAGGCATGATTTTGAGAGTGGCGGCACGTATTTTGAAGTAACAGATAGTACAAGGTTGGTTGCAAAGTGCTGTGAGAGAGGTTTGGCATGCTTTAAACCTCCCCCAAAAGGTTGATTCAGTAAATTATCGAGTAAGAGGAGGCAATTCTGTGTGTGCGTGCTGAGAGAAAGGAGAAAAAGAAGACTGAAGAGAAATATGGGATGGTTTGTTTTTCCAGCATGTCTTAGGTAAACAGAAGTTTTCTCAATTAGATTTCTTCTTTCCAATCCATTAGGGTTAATGCAGTTTTAATTAGCACTTGATTTGCAAGCTGTGAAGTATGGTTTAATGTGCCTTTTAGAGATTCCAAACCAAAGTACTGCAAGGAACTGAACACAAATGAGCAAATTAAAGTTTTTTCATACTCATTTTTGTTTGCCGATGATTTTCCCACCAGCTTCCCTTTGTATAAAGGTGATCCTAAAATAGAGATCTTGGTTTCTTTGTGGAAGAGACATTCAATACAAAATACTCCATAAAAAAAACCTTGAGTTTGTCTCTGCTCTCGTGCATTAGCTCCTGTTAGCAGGTGCACTGCTTGGTCATACCGCTAAGGCCGCTTATCTTGCCGTGCTGGCGTTGAAGACAGCCAGATCTGCAGCGGTGACCTTGCACTTGTGTGGAATAATTCCTTTCCCTAACTATGCCATAATTATCAGCTTCACAAATGAATACTGGATTAGAGCCCGAGAGTTCCTTCTGAATGCAAAACACAAGGAATTCAGTGCTCACAACAAGTAAGTCTGAAGTAATCTACACAGGTGGTTCCTATATTGCACCTGTCATTGTGGTATCTGGGCTCCCGCAAAGGTCTGTGGTCGCATCGGTGTTTCAAGTTCCTATAAACAGTCTGACTCCTGCGTTCCTTTTGTACTTCTGAAATGTGTGGAAATAACAATATCCGGCGGAGCATTTAAAATAAAGCCAAAACAAAAGCAGCTAAGGAACAAGGACACTCTGTCCTGAGTGGTTTTATCTAATTTATTTTGAATAGAAAGTGATTTCTTAGACCAAAATTATCATAGTAAAAATAATATAAAAACTAAAATGAGGAATTGTGGCCCAAACCCAGAAAACCACAGGGCAAAATACAAGTTGAATGCTGAATGTTGAAGTGTCAACATTAAGTCTGAAGTCCTACAGTCGCTGTCAGTACGTGGGATTTGTAGGGAGCTAAGATCTTTGAAACCTCAGCGCATGCCATAGGGTCTGTTCTGCTGATCTATGCTTGTAACCCCTGTTCACATCCACAGGTTATGTCTCCCGTTGGAAGGAGACTCTCTCCCCCCGGTACGTTCTTGGCACGGGAGCACTTCGTGCAGGTGGATGACTGAACACTTCATTCTGGCCAGATGGCCGCTCAGCTTTAATGTTGATTAGACTTTATTATGGGTTATTGATGTAATGCTGCTACCAGCTCTGCACAGCAGGACCTCATTAATGTCAGTGGAGCTCTGCTCAGGCCCAGGGGTCTATCCACAGGGGTCCAGCTAGCTGCAAGATCGGGGCCTATATCTGTAAATAGCGGCATAGGATGAATGAGACTAAATGGGATGGGGGATGGCTTCAGGCAAGTGGTTTCACTGAGTACTTGGCTGCCTGTGTCTTAGTCTAACAGGAAAACAATGCATTGGTTTAGGAGAGTCCTAGCAGGTTGAAAAACACATTGAGTCATTCTGAAAATGTGGCATACCCGTGTTCCCAGGAGGTGTATGAGTCTTCAGGTCCGTGCGAGTACAGAGACTGGCCTGTCAGCCCTCTCGTTGGCGTATTGTGGCCAAGAGTTGCCATCGGTCATCAGACAGGAATGCTCATGGACGGCCAGCCCAGCTTTCCCTGGCTCTCCCTTTTGCACAGGACCTGTGGATGCATCTTCACGCTGGGTTTGGGCTCCGGGAAGATTGATTCACATGCAGAGTAAGCCAGACTGTGGGAGCCTCCTTGTCAAATTATTACTCAAGTAAAACTTAGCTGCAATAGCAATTTAGCTAACTGGCTAGCATTGTTTCTCATGTCACTCCCTCCTTTCCCAGTATAAAAAGATTTGCAGTGAAAACAAAAGAAGAGCTCTGGCTTAATAAATCTTCAGGCTTTCTGCCTAAAATGCTGGCGCCGAGACACCAAACGTCCTGCAGCCGCCCTTAGGAGCGAGCTCTGCCGTGCTGTAGGCAAGAGAGATGCTTTTGCGCTGCGCGTTCAGTCCTTCCTTAGACCCAAGATTAGAAAGGAGCGGCTTTGGGGACTTGCTTCAGATGCAGGTTGGTGTGAGGAGACAACTCGGCCCGCGGCGCCGTCAGGTTTAAGCAGGACTTTTCCCCCGAGCAGCGCGCTCCAGCCCTCAGCGGGACGAGGAGGAGGAGAATGAGGAAGAAGAGGAGGAAGAAGAGGAGAAGGAGGAGAGGCCCGCTCAGTACCTGCGGGCTCGGGCTGCTGCCCTCTCTCCTGCGGCGAAGCTGGAGCCGGGGCCGGGAGCGCGGCCGGATGCGCGCAGGTTGCGCGGTGCCGCGCACTTGCACTCTGCCCCGCCGCCACTAGATGGTATTTGACAACCACGTCTGTTCGCCGCCCTCAAAAAGCCTTTTCCTGGCTTAAAAAAACCGAGCCCGACGATTTCTCCCCGATTCTAGCAAAACTCTTTCAATATTTTTCTTCATCATATTTTTACAGTGATAACCTGCAGGTGAACACAGCTGCTGTTGTACCAAGTGGCCAAAACAAAGCGAAGGATTTTGGAGGATTGGATGCTACAGTTCTTGACCTTGTGAGCTGGCATCGCTCGCTCCCGGAAAAGCACCAAGCGCCTTCCCCTCAGCATTGCTGGTACCGTGCCATATTTTCCCACCGAGATATTTTCATAGTGTTCTTTCCAAGATGGAAAGCCCGGTCGTACCGTCTTTTGCTGATGTAAGGCTTCCAGCACTTCTGAATATTCAATGCCTTGATTTTTTTTTTTTTAAAGCTTCTGTGGCAGCGAGCGTAGCTCAGCATTGAGGAGCGCCTGTAGGAGAACGTGCAGTCCTGCCCCACCGAGAGGGGGTCGATGAGGAATTTGTGGGTAGCCCCAGTGGGACAGCCCTGACGCTGTGAGCAAAACGAGAAATGATTCAGGTCAGGCTGCCTCTGGGAATAGCTGTAGAAGTTGCAAGCTACAGCTTTTAGGATCTAGCTCTCCACACTTGGTACTTCAGTTTCAAATAAGCATTTTGCTTTTTTTTTTTTTTTTTTTTGGTTGTTGTCATTATAAAAGATGGACAGGACTCTGCCTTGAGCAGTCAGACTCTGATCTTTCTTGCTTTAATTGGGTGGTTAGCTGTATCTTTTCTTTCCCAAATTATTTGCAAGAAATTGCGATTTAATCCATTTTGCACTTAAGAAATTTAATCAATCATTAGAAATAACTGCCAATGATAGGAAAATATGGTAATTTATGTTATTTTTGCAGACAAAGCACTGATATAAACAAAACATAATTAAACATGCCCTCTTTATACACTTCATAAAAAGCCACAATCCTTGGGTATTATAAATCTAAACTTATTTCTCTGATCTCAGGGCATAAAATGTGTTCTGTGAATTGTGTTACTTCTTGTAGGAAAACACTGATAATATTTGCCTTGCAGGCAGCATAAAACACAAAATGTAAAATAAAAATAAGTTATTAATCAGACTAACGGGCAACTTAAATGGAAAGCTGTCTTCTGTGTCACATTAAAAATGATAATGAGCAACATTTCACAAGGCAATATTATTAAAAAAAAAAAAAATCCATGTTACGCAGACTTCTCAATCTGTATCAGTGCTGTAGTCTCCAGGAAGCAAACAAGAAGGACAAGTTTTGTGGTTGGTTACTATGGGTATGTTGCCTGAGGAACACCTGCGTTTCAACATGGCCATACCTAAAACAGGTGTTGCTTTTTTATCTTCAGCTAACCTAGCCTGAGGCAACAGTGATCTTGTTTTTCCAAATTTGCATCTTAGTAGAAACAAAGTTTTAACTCAATTAAATACCTGTCACAGAGGGGAGGAAAGAGTGGGAATATGTTGTGACGCATAAGAATATGTTGTGGTTTTGAAAATGGTCTGGTAAGAGCTATTTTTTTAATGATCTGTGACAAAAACAATGCAAAAAGAAAAACTCTGCCCTGAGGCCCAGCATGTTGTTCTTTGCTTCTTACTTGGAAATGAAGAAACAGAATTTTTGAATGAAGTCTGTTCTATAAAAATATAGCCCGTTCCTTAGCCCATGTCATTGGTACCTGCAGGTTGCTTTTGCTATTTTCTGAAAGACATGGACCAAATTCTTCATCCCTTTCCAGTATAATTTGAGGTGAAGGTTGGCTTATGGGCAATATTCTTGTTCTGGGGAGGTTATTAAGGCTTGTGCTTTTTTTGTCCGGTAAAAATAGGTTGATTCAGAGTGACCTTCTGTGTCTGTGGGTATCGGAGGAGCAGTCCCATGCCTGAAGGCTGCATTTGTTGTGTGTTGTTTGCTCACAGCAACATCCTTGGGGCTGCCTTTGATAGCAGCAATCGGTATTTCCAAGGGATGGATAATTCTTCTGCTTTCAAATACTGCTGTGTAGTAGGACAGATAGACTCGCCCCAGCATTCTCCATCTATCCCAGAAATCTTTGTCTGCCTCACCTGCCCTTGTCGTGACATCAAAGAGACTACGCTGGGCAGACAAAACCACCAACCTCCTCCTCACGAAGACCCCAGCATCACCGATGCAGGGGCAGATGGGATTTGTAGGGCAGACTGACCTGGAAGAAGGGTTCAAAGACCACGAGGATACCATTGCTGACTCTCAGGTGACCCTGTACTTGGGGCTGCCCTCTGGACAGGGCAGCCGGCGTAGAGTGTAGATCTGTCAATTTATTTTCTGATGTATTTTTAGCCTTTTGAGAATTTTGTCACAAATCTAATGAGCAGTCACTCTGAGCCTGCACCGGTACCGCACACAGGTGTCTTCCTGACAGTGGCAATATATCACGTCTACATGGCCTCTGTATTTCTGCTGACTGGCGTATTGGCTGTGTGTCCATCATAGTCTGGTTTCAGGACTGTGACTGGAAGGATGTAAGAGGTTTCTTTGGCAAATATGCCTATAGGTGTATCCCATACATAAATGAGACAGCAAGGCTTACTTTTTCTGTCTTGTGTGTTTTTGCAAGTTTTGCAAGACAGGTGTTGCTCGTTGGTGTGTAGTTCCTAGCATAAGAAGGTCCAGCTGTCAGGTGAGCTTTGCAGAAGTAATAATTACTTGATCGCCAAAACAACGCTTAAAGACATAGTCTTTTTCTCTAGCCAGACAAGAATGCTCTTTTCCCAGCTCACCCTGGAGATCTTAGAAAAATCCTAAAGCTGCTACTTTCTGGAGTGTTCTCCAAATCTCTCTATGTGACAGCCCAACTATTCAGGTGCTTTTTCAGTTGTAACTGTCCTTGTGTTCAAAGCCAGTGAAGATCAACAGGGCTTATTGCTTCAGACTGAATGCTCATGTTGAGCATAGGGGGGCTTTACAGAGCATACGTGACTAGCTGTGGCAGGGACATGGAAAAGGTACTCTGTGTCCTGGGAGGAGCAGGACTGCAGAGTGACCACAAGCCGTCTGTGCAGGCATCCTGGGTGAGCTGTACGTGAATCTTAGCTAGGTACAGACCTGTGTGTGTGCAATGGCCCTAGATCTTCCAGGTGCCTGCAGCTTGGCCACAACTGCTATTCTGCCCAGGCTACCCTGCGATCCAGAAATTTGAGAAAAAAATCTTATTTTTACCAGAGGAAAGCTTATTTCTACCAGGGAGAGACTGTAGGGTCCTTGGGTGGTGGTGTTGGGGCTGGTAAACGTGGAGTCTTTAACACTTGTGAAATATTCGTTATATTACAGTGCCCGGGAAGGAGACCGGATCCGTCTCTGCCTCTGCTCATCAACTGAACAGCTTCTTCCCTCCACCAGTACATTGCAGTGATATTATATGTCACATAAGCCACTGAAAGAGCTACTTTTCTTTTGGAGGAAAGTATGTGTAGAGGATGAGAGTAGCTATTTGGGTGCTAGGTCTGTTAGTGAATGTTATGGCAGGTATAAATTAAGGGTCTCAGGGTGAGTGTTGATTTACAGAGTCCTTGAAGGAAATTGCTCTGGACCCAGCTTGTAAGAGACATGCCACAAATCTGCATGCTATTTTGTGTGTCAGAGAGAAGGAGAAATTCTTTGTTTTGTCTCTGGTTAAGTAGCCAGGTGGGACTAGGATTGACAAAAATATGTCTACTGAAATGTTCTTTTTACCTAGAATATAGCTGAATGATCCTAATTTTTATTGAATTAAAATTATGCATATTTTAATAAATAAACAGAGTTGCCTAATTCCCCTGCCCCTTTAAATGTGTTTTTAGTTGTGAGATTTAAAACATAGACCTTCTATATATAAGCATGGCACGGACCATTGTGAACTAAAAATATTTTGAGGGAGGAGGTGCTGAAAGTGTTCAGTTTGCTTTTTTTGATAATCCCTCCCCAAACAGCAGTCATCTTGGGGGAAACGCCCTCTCTGTGTCTGTTTCATGAAGATGTTCTTTTTCTCAAAGAACAACTTTTATTTTCCAGGCACACATAGTAGAAGCTGGTTCTGATGCCGGCTTCTATCTAGAGAAATTCTGAAATCAGCTGAGCCCTTTGGTATAAAGAGAAGAAACTGGCCCACAATATGAGTTTTCAAGGATGATATAATTCAAATACTTTCTTCAATTTTAGTGGGTAATCTCTTCATACATATAATGTTGTCAAGTGTGATAAAACAGAGGGGAAAGCGATAGCTCCGAGTCCCGTTAAGATTAAGTCAGCAGGAGCTAGACAGACAGAATGTTCATGTTTTGCTCAAAATACGTAAAATTAGCAGCATGGTCTGCATCAGAGCTGAAGGCTAGTATGTAAGACTGTAAATTCAAAGTATTTTCAGTCATGCATCTCTGTATCTTTCTTCTCACTTAACAAATGCCTCTTATTACAGTTTCTAAACACTCCTTGGATCATGTCATGTTTTGCTTTTATTTTTTTTGTTTTTGTTTTTCTCAATGGTGACGTTACAGAACTGTCTAGGGGATTTTTAAAATGCTTTTTGTTCCCAGACAGGAAAAGCAAATTAAAAATAGCTAAATAGAAATGAGTAAAGATGATCTGACTTTGAAAGGAAAAGGGAAAAGGAAAAGAAGAATGTGAGGTATAAATTAAATGTAGACTCCACAAGTGATGCACCTAATAAAAGGCTCAGGCCTGACTGATCCACAGCTACAGAAATATGCTTGTTGAGAATGAAAGAACTGAAGAACTGGGAAAGACTTAAGTCCTCAATTAGTTTAGCTATTAAGACGTTCAAGTAAGTCAAAAGAACACTGTGGCAATGCAAGATCAATAATTGTGAAGCAGTATTTAGAATTAATGTAGTTCATGTTTTACTGCATCTCCTGCCAGGCACTGTATATATGGGGGCCCTCTTTACTGCTTATGCGTGAAAATAGCTTGTACTCCTAAGAATAATCTTTTGTGTTTAATAAAAAGCAAAACCAGATCATCTAAACCCAGGAAAGGCAGGAAATCCAAACAATGTGCTTCCTATTCTTGGGGCTGCTTATGGAAAGCTGCATTTGTATGACAAAAAGCATAATTTTTTATTACATCAAACTTTTCACATCAAATACTACTAATGCGTTTCAGTTCCTCCTCCTTTTCTGTCTAACTCTTACCAGCTCATTTACCACTTGCTGAAGTGGAGGATGGGCCAAAGCTTTTATCTATAGTTCTTTTTTTCATTACCAGAGCGTTGGCGTGGAGTGGAAGTGATCACAGCGAGAGGTCCATCCTGTGCAGACCCTGGTACCCCATTCTGGCTGCTCAGGCAGGTGTCTCTGTTACTGAGAACTTGTTGCAATTTATCAGCTAAGTAAATTGGTTTTGTTCCTTCTGGAGCATTAGTAAGCCTTTTACTGCCAGGCCAGGTATCTGCTTTTCAACTAAGAGATCCATTTTATCTCTCGGATTAAAGAATCCTGAAGATTTTTTTCCTAAACTGAAAAAGCTTTCTATAGAAATGTGTTGCTTGTCTTGGGTGCTGCTGCATCCCAAGTGTGATTTATGGATCATCTGTATGTAAGGAGGTTTTTGTGAGACTAACTGGTGTGTCATGAGACATAAGGCTAAAGAATAGATTTTGAGAAGAAATTAAGGAAAAAAAAAAGGATAAGGAAATGAAATGTATTTCCAGAAATGAAGCTATCCATGTGCCAGTCAGCAGCTAATGAAACATGATAGTCATTTTCATGTCTCCTGCTATAAAAGACTGTTTGAGTCCCGTAGTGCAACATGTAGATCACTCTGTGAGTGCTGCCTCACACATCAATATTCTGCACAGTTATGCTGACATATACTGGTTAGTTCCTGCATGGGCAGATTCATCAGCATTAGAGGAAAAATTTATTCTTACATCTTGTTATCCTCTTGTAAAGCTTTGTTTCTCCTCACACTGCTCAGATGTCCTGGATAGTCACGGTTTCCAGAAGGCCTCGCCAGCTTGAGTCTTTCTGCAGACCCTGCCCTAGGGAGGGAACGGCCCTTCTCCATATTGATACTGGAGCTTTCCCTTGGGTGAAACGCAACAGCGTCCATAGTAGCTACAGCACAGTAACACATAGCATTTAATCCCACAATAAAGAGAAGTGGAACTGGAGGCAGAGGTGAAAGAAGAAATTAGGTAAATTAGATGTAATCCTTTGAGGTAGTATTTTGCCCAGAATCACTGTTTCCTATAGTTCTTGACCTTGCAAAAAGTAGAAGAGTATCTCAGAGACCACAGGTATCTATAAATTTGAGGATGTATCATCTTCTAATCCAACAGAAATTTAGAGAGATTAGAAAGAATTTATTACCATCCATACTGCAATTTCATGGCCTTGTTTTGGATAGTTAGTGTATTTTGCAAGGCCTGTACATCTACAGCTGAACAAAGAACAAGATGTTTCGAACTTGGATATTGTGGTTGATGAAATTCAACCACAACGATGAAAACAGCCAAAATTTCATGGTTCTTTGTAAAGATTTTGAATTTTCTACTTTTAGAATCCCAATCAATTAAGAACTAAGTAGGTTTATGACAGCAAAATGGTAGTAATTTTGAATTTTAAAGCATGAGTTTTCTTGCAAGTTGTTTCTTAACAGTGGAGAAACTTGTGGCAATCCTTTACAAGTAGTTTGGAGGATAAAAACTCAAAATTATAAAGGTTCCTGTCTTACAGGAGGCAGCTCCGAAAGGCATTCTGAGAAGAGAAAAGTAATTGTCTGAGTTGCTGCAATTAAGAAAATCACCAGTGTTGGTTCTGTACTGAATAAACGCTCCTGCAATGGGCATGCTTGCTCAGGGTTTCCTGGTATAATCCCCATTTTCCCTCTGGGAAACCAGAAGGATTTTTGAAAACACAGAAGAAATCTTTCAAGCAAAGCTACTTCAGATCATATTGGAATAAAAAGCTCTCTTATCATACAAAAGGTAATATTGTTGTATTGTGCTTTGGAGAGTCAAATAGCTTAAGGATATAGGGCTTCTTTTTTCTTCCCTCGCTGGTGTAATTCTATTGACGTCTATAATTTTTTCCGCTTTCCACCAGATTTGTTTGCACTGAGTCATTTTGGTCTCTTGTTTGTCTGTATGGGGCTGAGAAAGACTGACCTTTGTTGTGTAGTTAACAGTTTCAGGCAGGAGCTCTCTGTAGCTCTGCACAGGTCCACTGGCGCTGGACCCAAAGGAGGGGAGACCCTTCCCTTGCACACAGCTCTGCTGATACACCGTGGTCCCCACCGTCAGTCCTCTCCCGGGCCTCTCCTGGGCAAGGTCTGCAGCAGCCGTACTTTTCTGGGACATGTTGGATGGGAAAGGGGCAGCACTCCTACAGTAAGTCCTCAGCCACCACCTCCCTTGTCCTCCTAGATGAAGTCTTAGGAGACAGGAGCCGTGTCACAGCCAGCAGTTCCCACAGCTACATGTCGTTGAACAATAAAGGGCTGCATACTCTAATGATGATTAATTACATGTTCTCATATCTTTCTATCAATTAACTGGAAATGTTTCTTTGTTTAAATAATTGTCTTTCGGTAAATAAATGCGTAAACACTACTTAAAGCATTTTGGACTCTAATTATACTTATCTGAAAGTTAACAGATTCAAGATGTGATTTGTGTTTTAATTGTTTTAATTTATGGTAAAACATGGTGTTGGGTACTGATTTTCTGGACAGGCTGATCTCTATTGTAAGAAAATGAGGAACTACAAGTGATTCTCTCTCCAACCAAGCTACTTGTTGAGGGAAGTTCTGTCCCGAGCCTGCATTCTTACTGAGGTTTGTTTGCTTTTCAGCCTGGTCAAACCAACAACCCATTGAGCTAAGCCACTCAGCCAAATTTTAAAAACAGCTTAAAGATGCCAGGACCTGCCTGTGGTACCTGGTGGAGTACAGCATCACAGCCCTGGTGTCCCTGAACTGTGATTTGGGCACTGAGGGTGCAGAGCCAGACCGGGGAGGCTGGATGTGGCTTCCAGTCCGGTTCAGTCTCATTTGCAGTGACAGAAATCACGGATAACTCACGCGCCGTACCTGACCCTAGGGCAAGAGAGATCACAGCTAAATCCCCGTGATCTAAACGTATCAGGCTTTTGGGCTCACTTACCTTATACTCTTTCATCTCTCTGCCCTCTCTAATAGCAGAGGAGCACCGTGTCACTGTGGTTTGTTATTCTCATTAGCTTCCATTAGCCCTAACACTGGGGGCCTCTGTCCGGTTCAGACAGAGGCTGTGTCCAGCCCTAACAAAGATAAGGAACGCCCCGAGGCGACGGTGAGAGGCAGTGGGTAGAACAACCACTGGAGGAAAGGGAGATAACAGGAAGAGAACCAGTGTCAGTGGCAGAGCCTGCAGCACCTGGCCACTTTCCCCGGCAGCTGGGAAGTGCCGTGGCAGAGGCGAGTGGCAAGGAGGGATGTGACGGAGGAGCACGTGCTGGGGCCATGATGCCTTCATAGTGCTCCTTCTGCGGTGCCACGGAGCCGACGTGGATTCTCGTGCAAGGAATGATGGAGCCTGTTTGTTCACGCAGCCGCTGTGCTCGTGCCCTTCTGGGGCTCAGTGGCTGGAAGAACCTTTCTGATCCAAACACAATGTGTCCGTGGCCATGGACCTCTTACCTTATCAGCCCTCTGTCTTAATTTCCCTCTCTCTAAAACAAGGGTAATATTTCCGCAGTTCGGAATGGTGTTAGGAGGTTAAAATCGCAAATCTTGAGAGGGGATCAGGCAAGACAGGGTAAGGACAGCAATATAAATAAAGAAAACCATTCTTCTCTGCTATTTTTTCCTTACCCAGAACTTATTTGTGGGCTTTTCTCAGTTAGACTTTTTTTTTTTTTTTCAAGATAAGGGGAAAAGAAGGAAAGGAAGAAAAATCCTCCCACACATTCAAACAGAATTTGCATTTGACTGTATTAAGATTTTTCTTAAATTGCAATTAAGCAATAAATCTTCACCAGTTGCAAAAATAAAGAGAGTGGGGTGGGGGAAATTTATTAGATAATGTAATCTTTCAGGCATTTTTTAATTTCCTTCTAAGATCTAGAATATCAGTTGGAGTCCCAGGTAAAATAGGATTTGAGTTTTCAGCCACAAGTTGCGACTCAAAGTGCTTAGCTAAATTAAACAGAACAGATGTGAAAAATAAGATGAGAGCTGTGCACATAGGTCTCAAACAGCTCTCCCACCGCCCCCCCATTGAAGAGCCCGGACTAATTCCCCATTGTTGACTAAAGTCTGCAATTCGACCCTAAAAGCTTGTCAAAATTAAGTACAATGCTTAATATAAGTTTACATTTTAACTGTTTTTCTTTGATATTTGACGAGGACATGGGAAGTAGCTCCAGAACTTTCTCCTGGGCCAATTTGCTCAAGGTTTCTGTGAATCACACTTCCCCTTGGCCTGCTCGCCCCGGGGACTGCACTTGAGACCTGGCACCTGTTAGCTGACACAGCAATTAATAATTAATTAAACAAATAACCCCTTTACATTGCACTGTGAAATCAAAGCTTCAGCATTAAAAAGAATTTTACCATTCAGGTTTCCAGAAGTAACCTCTGCCCCAAGACTTGTGCAGTATGTGGAGGAGCAGATTTTTGCTTTTTGCTCAAAGTAGTGACTTTTTGAACAGATTTGTTTTGTTTTGTTTTGTTTTTTTTCCAAAGAAAGGAAGGAAAGGTCAGCCTCGTTACATCCTTTCCAGTAAACATCACTCTACTACAAGGACACCAGCCAGTGTCTGAACATTTAACAGCTAAAGAGAAAAAGAAATCCTACACACTCCTCTGAAAAGGGGGATCAGTGGAGCCTTTCAGCTGATGTTGCCCTGTGCACTGAGACAGAGTACAGTTTGTCTTACTGCTGATACTTTGATTTCAGAGATGACAAGTGTATCATGGCCTTTGCTTTCTTTTTTTTTGTTGTTTTGTTTTGGTTTTTTTTCCAAAAAGTAGCTGCACATTAAGGAGATAAGTGAACTTCAAAGGGCTAAATACCAATCTGAAGATGGAAGATGGCCACACATAAAGCTCTGCTGCTTCTGCAAACTCCTTTAGTAGCCAGACAAGGTCACTGATCAGGGTAATTTGCAGGAAAAGTCAATTTCTCAAGTACCCAAGGCAGGTGTTGTGCCATTCTGTGACAATTTACTGAAACTAAATTGAGGAAGTTGAAAAAAGCAAAGGTCATGAACCATGGGAGAAAGGAGGGAAGCGAAGTCTCTTTGACTGTATTTTTAACTCGTTTTCAACCAAAGCATATTTACAAATTACTGAGCCTGTTTCCACTTTAAAAATAATCCCACTTGTGTAATGCAGACCTGTTTATGAAAAACTTGGCTAAAACCTGGTTGCACAATGAGGAACTGTGAGGGCTGGTTAAGGAAAACACAGAGTGATTCATGGGGGATTCTTAGCAGAGCAAAAGGGGAAAAGAAGCAACTAGCCGTCTCACATTGACACATTTCTCAGTGTCTTTGTGGCAACAAAAACTTGGATGAAAGTAGAGAGGATGGAAGCGAAAAGATAAAAGCATATCTGCGAAATTTGAAGCAAGTCACTGAAATGACTCTGGAAAGAGAGAAAGGGAGTTGATATCTCAGAAGGCATCCGGCTGTGTCTCTGCTTCAATTGCACCCCAAAATGCACTTTTTTAGACTTGGGGATTTGTTGGAGAACATCCCAGCACCCTTCCTCCTTAGCCTGGGTTTTCTTCCAGACCCATATCTTGCCTTGACCTTTGGCTGGGATGTGGCTGGGGCACATCTGCCCTGGGAGGTGGACACCGTTCCTGGGGTGCAATACTTCCTTGGTCCCTTCCAGCCCCCGTGACCCTGTTTGCTTAGCTCTGCTGTTCAATGACATGGTCCTCCAGGAAAGGGTTCGGGATGGCCTCTGTGCCAACAGGAGTTACTGTTAGTGACCAAGTCTATGAAATAGGAGACACGGATAGGAATGAAGAATGTATAGACCCTACCGCAGCAAAACTCCATGCCGAAACAGAGCTCTACAAATGTTATTCACATGGTAGGTGGAAGAGAGAAATCCAAGACCAGGTGAGTTGAATGACGTTCAGATGGCAAATAGGCAGATTCCAGTCTGATTCCCATCTCCTGTCACTGCAGTTTATGAGCTGGTGGCCCCTTACCGTGCAGGAGATGCTTGAGTACAAACAGTAGTCCAGTGTTTGGTGGCAGTGGTGTGGAACATCCAGTCAATCCAAAATGGCTGTGTCCACCGAGGAGGGGTAAAACCAAACCAAACCCAACCAAACCCAACCAAACCAAGCCAAACATTTTATCGCTTTCACTCCCATGCTCCTAACTGAACAAACATTTCCAATAGTTGTGTTGGTGACACAAACACAGATGTAGCTTTACTTCCTATTCCTTGTTATAAGATTATTTATTTTATGTTACATTTTCATAGGTCATTGGTGATGTTTAGCTATGCCTCTGGCTGAGAAGCCTGGGAAGCAAAAGACCATTTTTTCTACTTGTTTTCTGTGGGCTTGCATCCAAATCTAAACAGAATAAACTTCCCCAAATCCTTCCTTGAAGGGAATATTTCAAAAGGGAATAAATTTTTCATTATTGAGGAAATAGTTGCTGTTGTATCCTTGTTAGAGCTGCGCACATTGAAGAGAGTGAAGCTGGTTGATAGAGTTTGTACATGTACATTGGCAGAAGAGAAGGACTTTCATGTGAATGTGAATGATTAGAAAATGGTTTTGATTGAGACTTCAGTCCTGGCCACTTTTGATGTTTGCAGAGCACAAAGTAGAGCACCAAGTCTCTGTCTGGGGCCCCTGGCTCACAGTGCCCAGGCTGAAAAAGTTTTGACTCTGGAGCTCACGTTTAGCCAACCTGTGTATGCAGTGTGTGAATGAAAGATGTGGCAACGTCTTTCTGGCACGTGGGGCTGGAGTAAGTTGTGGGCGTAGGCACTGCCTCGTGGTCTGGAGTGCGGTTGTGAGCTCAGCTGTTCACTCTCCTTAGCTTGGGGAAAAGGAAGCAGAAGCATTTATACCGTGATGTCTTTGTGGGGTGTGCACAGTCCAGGAAAACCATAACAGGGGAGAAAATTCATTCCACCAGAAACAACCCACACACGTGGATCTCAAATGCCAAAGCAAAACTCAGCATTTCAGGAAATATTTCAGTATTTCAGCAAATCAACACTTTATTTGAATGGATGTATCCGGTTGTCTACAGTAGGAGATAGCAGCAACTCTGCACTGTGGATACCTGGTGAAGATGTCAATCTGTAACAGCTGTGGCACTAGCCATGGAGTTTTGGGAGATGCCTGTGTCCTGCTAGACCCATAGTCAGAGGTGGACAGAAAGCTAAGAAAGGGCATTGAAAAACATTGGTGCTAGCTGATAGCTGCAACGCTTTGTCTGGAGATAAAAACCCTTGAGCAATCAAAGATGCAGCAATCACACTACAGCAGCTCCAGAAACGGAACATGTTTTTATCAACTTCTGGTTTTTTAGTGGCTTTTGCCTCTTTTCCACCAAGCTTCCGCTCTGCTGTTGTTCTGCGCATGCAATGGAGTCCAGCAAAAGCCAGCTTCTCTTTGCAAGTCTTCTCAGAAACGGTCTGTAGTTTGGGACATATTGAGCTGGGAGTGACTGGCCCATTTCCCAACGTTGTTTCTCTCCCACAGTACAGAAGGCTCAGTAGAAAGATTCATTTAAATACAGAGAGGATATAATTAGCCTCCCAAATTACTCCAGCCCCTCTGGTGCATCACTTCAGCTGACTAAAGATCTCTTTATGACACCAGAAGGTAACTGTTTTATGTGTTCGGGCTATTCCCAAGTGCTGCTGGTCTTATCAGCTTCTCGGTCAGACCTTCTAGAAATACAATCTGTGAGTTCCTTGTAAGTGCAGGACTATTTTTATTTAGCTGTTCCAGGGCCCCATTGCCTGAAAACCAATCCAGTTGTTTAACTTTGAGGAAAAGAGCCCTAATCTCTCTTGCTTCTATCCCATGTCTTTTACATCCTGAGACTGGAAACAATCTATATCCTAAACACTCAAAGTTTCAGGAATGTTAAATCAGAAGCCTCTATCTGCAGTGGGCAAGAGGACATGAGTTAGTTAGCCAGGCAAATAAACAAACACGGTAAAACACACAAATAAAGCCACCACACCTGCAAGAATGTTAGATATGTTAAAAGGGGTTGCATCCCTAGGCGAGCTACACTGGTTCACTTTTCATCACCAATGACCATGTTACACATGCAGCTGGTGACATTACTTAGCCTCCAGCAAGGTCAGAGCACGCCGTGGAGTGAACAGAGAAAGAACTGTTCCCCTGTTTGTAGCAAAAACATGGTCAGAAGTGATTTGAACTCCAGCTGCAACTTGGCCTGCTTAATGATATCTAAGCAATAGCGCTACTACGGGCTAGCTTCCCTTTCTTGTGGGAGCATCTCACTTCCACGAGGCCACCTTTAAAACAAAGATACGCTTAAAATATCTTTTTATCTCATTAAGCTTGTTTTTATAGGTCTCCCTGAAGTGAATTATAGGGAAATGATAATTCAATGATGTGTTACAATAGAGGTTTTTATTGTACTTTGTAGGCATTCAAATAAAGTCAGCTGGTTGTGTGGCAAAATGGATTTAGAGGGGCAGATTTTGAAGAGGCTTAGCAGCACATGATTCACTCAAGTGCTTACTGGGGCTCTCAGAAATGCCCATACAGCTACATCCAGCTCATATGAGGATCGTGAGCCTGTTTTTTAAGGCATCTGAGCACATTCAAAATCTGGACAAAGATGTTTAAGAATGATACGATTATAATCAAAGCATTTCCCCAAGAACAAGAGAACTGAGAGATGAATTACAACACAGACTGGTGTGTTCTGAACTGTTTAGGTGAAATTAAATATACTATACACAGTGTATCTTTAATGTAGAACTTATTATTTATTTGCGTTCCATTAATGGGGATGCGCAGGAATTCTTAAGCAGGTTAGTCATACTGCCTGGTTGGTAGATTTAATCGAAGGCACTGCCTTTGGTTCATTCTGAAAAACTTCAAGTTTTGCCAATTGCTAAAGGGGTTAATAGAGGCTGTGCATGAGGAAGATAACCTAGGTTTAAAAAAACTATAGTCATCATTGTTCATTTATTCTCTTTATTGAGGTAATTTAATTATCATATAGACACAAACATTTGCTCCCATGCTGGGCTCTTCACATCTGTTAGTAGAGATTTGATTAGGTCTACACAAATGTGCTAGATTATACCATCTAGTTGGTGAAATTCAAGCCACCTGGATATTTTAGCAACATCAATAAGAATAATTCTCTTTTTCCAAATCAGTAAATCCAAGATATATTAAAAAGAATTAATTAATGAGTACCAGATAGGCAAAACAAACATTTGACAATGAATCATATTATCAAAGGTTTTGTGGGAGATCCCTCTCAGCTTATGTTTAGATGTCAAATTATATTACCAAAACTAAACAATCTGTTAAACCGATCTCTTAATGCAATAAGTCTCAGCACCGTACTCTTTTTTTCCTGCAGTCCTTCATGAATGCAGTGCAGCATTTAAGGACAAGAGTAGTTAAAGCACCAGCAATAATGTTATATTAACAAGTCATTAGTAGGAAATAGTTGACTCCTAGTATTTTTAGTGCCATTAAGGATTTTTTTTTTTAGTCATATAGGACCTGATGATGAAAACTGCTAATCACCTAAAGAGCCATTATGCATTTGAGTCAAGCCAGGGTGACTGCCCATGAGCATTAATCCCTGAGCGTGTATTTCTGTGTTATGCTTTTAGAAAGTGAATGACCCAAAAAAAAATCAGAGGGAATTTGTAGTAAATACAGCTGTTAAGATTACATACAATGATATTAAATACAAAAAGAGGGGAGAGAAAGCAGCTGTTGTCTGCTGGAGGACTTCTCTCAAAGTTAGTTTAGTAACTTACACAGATGTGCTCTTCTTTTTTTTTCTTTCTGCAGAAGGAAGCTACAGAACTTAATTTAGGTAGAGTCATTTCTTTTCAAGACAAGAACTTTTAGCTGAAGTCAGGGAGGACAAGCCTTCAGTCTGGAACTATTTGTGAAACTACTTTATTTTAGTTACTTAAGTGTTTGTGCAGACATAGAACTATTTGAATTAACTTTTAGCAAGTTCTTCAGGCTGGAAGAGGAAAAATGCAGAGCGGTCAAACTGTCAAGTGAGAGCAGTTCCTAGAGCCCAGTAAATGTGACAAGTGTGAGTGCCTGTGCAAATTCACGTTAATTCTACGCCCCGTGTGCCTGTTACCCAATACCTAAACCAAGGAATATATTACCGATTGTTTTGTTCTTTGCCTTATGCAGCAAAGTTCAGCAGAATTCAGCTTTTTGGAGGAGGAGCTTTCTCTCTGGATGGAAGGCTGATGGCCATGACCAGCCTGGGGGGAACAACCCACTCCCATGTCAGGCTGGGTGCTGCCCCCATTGTGCTTTCCAGAGGACTCTGTCATTGCTTGACGTTCTTTCAGATGCAGGACTGGAATCAGTTTTCAGCCAGAGAAGAGGTGATGTTTCTGACACATCCATGCTCTCTCCTCCTGTGTGCCGCCAGATTTCATGACAGTTCAGGTGGTGTGGTGGCACCACAGGTACGGACCCAAGGGATTGTGGTAACCAAAGAAAAGTGTTTGTCTAGGCACAATCTTCTCAGAAGCGGTGTTAAGGCTGATGTTATAACTTGTCACTGCAAGAGCAAGTTGGAGTAAAAGCTTTCTAAATCCATATAATCACACTTAATTGTTTATATAATGAAATTATTTTTAAAAGAGAACAATTGAATGATGATGATTCAGTCACAAGAATTTGCTTCTAAATCTCCAAACTAGCCTCCTCTGGGAAGATTCATTACCAGAAGGATACATCTTCGCTCTAAGGCAGTTAGATGTCTATGAAACGTGCCCAGTACATAAACACACCTAAACTAGAAAGCAACCTCATGTCAAACCCATCCCACCACAGCTTGGAGAATCCTGCATAAAATAACCAGGCTTGGCCTATTTATTCTATTGAATATAAAAGAAATGGGAGTTATTGCCGTGAATCCGCAGGTTATGGAGAGATGCTAGAGAGGCACTAGAGATGCCCACAGGGCTGACACTGAGGTTGAAGCTGTATTTTTGTTATTGATGAGATTGAATTTGGGAGGTAGTGTAGATTTATGGACATTGATTTATGCTGTTGGTGTTCTGCTGAGAACAGGTTCAGCAGAGTCCAAGCAGTTTCCTGCTTCCTGCTGATTTTCTGTGAACTTCTTAGAAAGTGAGTAGCAGGATTTAAAAAAAATATTTTCAGTAATACAAAGAGAGATACATATTTGGTGGGTATTTCACATATTTTATTTCAAGACAGTACTAAAATTTTAACTATTTTAATGCCTGTGACTGTGCTCAATTCTTTTATCAAAACTGGCCTGAAGAATTACCAGTTTAATTAATTCATTGTATTCTGAGTTGCGTTCCACAACACAACCAGCCACAGAACTTAAGTTCCACAAAACCACTGGAGCTTTATGGCTCTACTTCAAGTTCTTTTCCTACCTTCATTATAGCCTGGATATGACTTGAAAGCATATCTTATTATCCTGAGTGAGAATTACATGAAGAACAGTGTTATAACAGGACTCATCAATGAAAAAGCAGATCCTCCAGGACACTTACAGCATCCTTTTACACTATATATGATGGCAAAGTCTTTTTGTGTTGTGAGCAGGTGGTTTTCCCATCATGTTCAACACAACGGTCTGCAGATGTTGTGTATGATCACATGTACTTTCTTCCTAAGGTGTGTCCAGAACTGTAATTCCAGTAATAATTAATAATAATAATAATGAAGTTCACAGTTTAAGGTTTTGGTTTTTTTTCAAGTAAGACTTTAAAAAAAATTTCTGCAGGACCTTTTATCTGTAGGATTCTGCTCTGTATTCTGACAATAAATACATCCCTATTCCGCCTCTTCGCACTTGAGCACATCCCAGTCAAGGGATGCATGTTCCAAAATGAAACATTGAGGCAGATGCAGCTGCTTTTGTGAGATTCTGGTTCTTGCTCATGGGGCAGGTTGCATTTGAATAACATATGCCAATATTTTCTAGTGGCTGGAGATTACTTCATTTAACAAATTAAAATAAGAAGCAATTTGAACTAGGATATTGAGAGTAAAAGACAATGAGAAGTTGAAAAGGTACGATTTACAACAGGGAAAATATGACATGAATGGATTTGGAAAAGTACTGCTTTAAAGCGTTGGATTGATTGCTAAACTTGTCCACAAAAAATATTACAAAAACAATGTTAATTGGAATTTCCTCAGTGCTTTAACCTAGAAATAGATGTATGTGATTTTCAGGTGAATCAGATCTCTGTTATGCTCTGGCAGGCAAAAATTAATCTGCGGACATGCAGAAGGTCAGACATGCAGCAGCCAGTTTGGTGTTTCTGGAGCGAGACAGACCTCCTGCGAGAGCTCAGGGACAGGAGCGATCATCGTGGCACCAGGGATGGGGCCTGGGGGTGATAAGTGACAGCGGAGCCTGTTGCACAGGGAAGGCTCGGCATCTGTGCTCCGACAAAGTATCGCTAATCAGAGCTGCTGCCAGAATATTAAAACGCAAATGGCCCAATTAGAGTGCTTACTTTTCTAGATCTGTCTCGGAGAAACACTGCCGTGAGTTTGTCTTGCATGCTGATAAAGCATCCCATTAATAAAAAGTTTGCTGATTGCCTAAAGCAAATAGGTGGTTCATGGGAACGGCAGAAAATCTAGAACGTCTTTAAATGGGCTATATACTGAATTCTATAATGTTGGGCTCCCTGATTTCTGAGGATCAAAAGCAAAAAGGACTGATTGCTACTGAGACCTTAAAAATAAATTATTTAGGAAAATGTCTTCTCTTGTTTGGTCTTTTGGGATAATAAATAATGAAGGGATTTCAGCTATAAGAGACACATTGTGGGCAGCTGCTGGTCGTGAGTTCAGGCTTGTGTTATTGTTAAGTGCTAACAGCACAGATCTTAATTGAGGAATAACTGGTCAGAAAAAAAATAAGTTAAACATTTTTACGAGAAACTGTGGTCAGGCATAGACTATTTACCAAGCAGGCCACACCTAACCAGCATCTTGGATTTGCTCTCTGTTCCAAATATCTTGGATGGTTCACATAGCATATTTATCCACAGAACTGATTCATCTTAAATATATTTTATTGTATTTTTAACTACTTTTAAAAGAAAGCTTGAGAAAGGCTTAGCTAACTTGATAGCAATCTAGAAAGACAGAAAATAGGCCTTACTGCCAGTTTGTGGTTAATTATGGTAAACTCCTATCTGTAATTTACTCCTGCCCATAATGCAAAAGAGAGTTTTGCTCAAATATGCAATACATTACGTGGGGTTACATACCATGCACTGACATGGCATTGTGCAACTTCATGCAACCAGATCAAACGTGACGTTTTTTCAGTGTGTTTGAAGAGAAGGCAGGGATATGTTTTGGTAGAAAATACGTTTACAGAAGACTCAGTTTGACAAGCCTGGTTTATGCCAAATCGCGGTCTCTAACGGAAATGCTAATCGCCATGTTTTTCTGCAACTCTTGTAGAAGCAAATCCAGAGTATCTTTTAATTGGGAGTCTTTCTTTATGGTCTTCAGATGTTTACAAATATGCACAACCTAATCTGATTAGGGCCAGACTCTACATGCTCCCCTACAAAAGGGGAGAAAGCTCTTGCCTGCAGCCTCTAAATTCTGTTCCATTCTATGTCTCTTTTGGTGTTGCAGTATCTGAGCCCTTTTAATAAAGTATTAAATAACAGCCAATTCTTTGTTCCTCCATCTTCTGTTGGAGAAAGAAGTGTGTGCACTAGTAAGTGGGTAAAGCTAATAGGAAAATCTTTGAGCGAACAATTTTTTTTGTTGCTGGTTGAAATAAAAACATTTGATGCAATGGTATCAATTTTAAGGAGAATATGGAGCAGAAGGAAAAAGTAAGAAGGCATTCTTACAAAGCTTGGAATGTGTAACCTTTCATTTTTGAAGTGGAGATCTTTTAAATTTATGCTGCTTTCAGTATTGCAATAACCAAACTAAATTTTTTCAATGTAGGTGAATATAATATTTCAGTTGGTTAAAGGAAAGTCACGAGGAACTTCTAATTTTTCTGTCTTTCATCCCACATATGAATTTAATCATATTTTAAAGTAGCATATTCCCTCATGGAACAGAATGTCTATCGTCCACACAGGTCCCGCTTAGGGAATTTCACTTACTGCTAAGTGGCTCTGGGCGATATTAAAATTGCCTAACTAACTTCCACAGAGGTCTTGGATCTGTTGCTTGGCTCTGGGCCTTCCAAACTGGCTAGCCAGTAGGAAACAGTAGGCTTTCAATATGAGTTTAAATTTGGGCTGTCTGAATACATCCTTCCATCCCTTTCATAAGACTCATTCTGTGGCTCGCTTACTTACACTGACTGTTATTAAGCCCCGTAACAGCTTCCAAATTAAATTTTGGCTCAACTGGTTTAATGTCATCTTATGAAACAAAAAAGGACAGATCTTTAGGTGTCTATATGCGGGCTGGGACCTCTTTCCACCTCCTCGCTTCTCTTCCCCTAGAGGTACATAATACAACCAATGGTTGGTGGTGAAATAATAAAAATTCATCACTTGTTCACGGTGTGGAAATCAAGAAAGAATGAATGGTCAGGAAGACAATTTTTTTAGTGTAAGGTAATGTTGACCTTAGCAGGAATAATTTCTGCCCTTCAGCATCTGCAGCTGTGTAATAGTCACCTGGGAGTAGTCTGACTCCAAATATATATATATTTTTTAAAGTGTCAGCCAAGTCAGAACTCCAAGTGTAAAATGTATTGCTTAGGAACACAGGGAGGATTTGTGCCTCTCTCTGAAGAGCAGTGGTGTAGAGGGCAGCGAGAGATGCAGTTGGAACATTTTTGTATCCTGATGGGGACAGGCTCTTCACAGTGCTGTGCAAATAAGGGAAGAGAAAATGGCTCAATTTGTCTCAGACTTGCATCTGCAATTTCACAAGAAAGAGAAGTACGCTGAGAAGCTTCTATAGGGTATACTTGAGTTTTCATCCAAGACAAAGATGTTCTGCAGAAATAAATTATGCTGTTGTGTGGTATAAGTGGATAATGGTATTGTCTTGTAAATCTTTATTAGGTAGATAAAATGGTCTTTACAGCATTATGAATAAACAGAAACACCTGTCTATAAAATTCAGTAGTGTTTCTACTGACTGGGGCATGTGCCAGTGGTGATGTTTCGCTCGTCTGTGGCTGCCGGCATCCCCATCTGTGACTTTCAGTGCTGTAGCCCAAGCTGAGTTTTGACACGGCTTCTGTTGGCGTCCATTGCTGAGTCTGGCACCTGTAAAGGAACCACTGAAACTCTAGAGCATACTGTAATTAGTAGACGGGACATATAATGGAGTGCATGTCTCTTCAAACAGAGTTGTTTTCTCTCTTGAAACTCACCTGTCTGTGGAAAGCCGACAGCAGTCTATGTGTGATTTAAATGTCCCTTAAGCCCTGCAATAGTACTAGGGAGAGTGAAGCAGAGCATGAAAATCCTACACTGCCTGTCTGCACAAAGCTTTCTCTTTGTCTCAGGAACCACAGTACAGTTTCAGAGAGAAAAATGGGTGGAGAAGCACAGCAGAAGTGGTGGATGTTCATCAGGTGCAAAGCTATGCCTCTTCTGCTCTACCCAGAAAAATCCATAGGAAAACAGAGGGTCATTTCTTTCTCACCTGCGTGATCCAGGTTTGTCAGACTTCAATACTAATAACTTCAAGGAGATTCCAGTTTGTGACTGTGACTTGCCATTTGTGCAAACACCCAGTGTGTAATATTGCTCCTTTCTGAAATCTAGGTCTCATGGTCTGCCTTACTGCTTACTTACAGTTATGATCCCTTTGCTAAATATTTTCAGCCAGTCCGAGGAAAATTAATGGATTGGATTAGCACAATCATGACTATTTTAAAAGCTGCAGTGTTTCCTGTTTGCAAATGTACATGCTGGAAAAATTAACAAGGCAGATAGTTCTATATATCCTTATAAAGGCACCATGATTATCCAAAATCAGGTCCCAGATATGGCTTTTGAATGAGTGTCAGCTATACATTTACAGTAGATCCATAGCTGCTGTATGACTTCACTGAAATGAAGGAAGAACTCCTTCTCCTTTTTCTAGGCATAAAAATATTAATTTCCTTGTGCAAGGCAAAAAAAAGGTCACTGCGTGAAGGGCAGAATACCTTCACGTGAAACCCAGTCTCCTAGCTTCACAGGAAGAGCTGTGCACCCATGTTAAGGGCAGAATTTGGCCACCCTGTATAAGTAAAATTCAATATAAATACAGAGCGTTGCTTTCTCTTCCCTTGATTGTTCTGGTGAGACAAAAAAAAAAAATCATCAGAAGGTGAATCACTCTTGCAGTTGATACTTGCCAAGACATGAAAAAATGGAGATGGCCTGTGAAATAAGAGGGAATGGGAATAAGAGTGAAAACAAAGGAATTGTTCAAAAATACTAGATACTATTGCAAGATAATGGAAAATAATTACCAAGACCTATGAATGTTGCATCTGCATTGCTGTCTGCCCTTGTGTGGAAATTCTTATATGTGTTTAAAGTGTTATGCTGGAAATTAATGAAGATAAAATTAAAACACTTGTAATGTAAAATATTACATGCCTTCTTGCAGGATTGAGACATACCACTCAAGAGGATTAGCTTATAAAAAGTCAGATAATCCTCACTGGTGGGATAAATATAACTTGTAGAAATTCCCGAAGCATGCTCTCCAGAAGCATTTCACTGAAATTAATTTAGCAATAAAATTAAATTCCTTTAGACATATTTTTCAAAAATTTTTAAGATCCATCCAAGTCATACAAAGCATTATTTTCCAATTTACCTACATTTCTTTTCTCTCTCATTAGGTACCTGCTTGCAATTCTACTCATCCCAGCAGTGACGAGAGGGGTGAACAAACAAGATTTTGTGCTAGAAGTCTTCTTGTGAACTACTCCATGGAGAGAAGGGAGAGGTATATACATGTATTTCTTGTTTGGTGTGGAGGAAAGAGAGTGCAGCATGTGCAAAATGGGGTTTGGCTGCAGTTTGCAGTGTGCTCCCTCTCTGGGATGTCTCAGTAGAGAACGGGTCAGAGATTCTCAGCTGGAGAAAGAGCGAGGATTCCTGCCTAGGACTGACAGCTTCTCACCTGTTACCCATTAAGGCTAAGTGAGTAGGCAGGCTGATTAGTTTAAAATTAAAGCAGCCCAAAAAGCTGAATAATTAAACAGGAAAACATCTGGGGAAATTTATGAGGGAGAGAGGGAAGTGCTCTTACCTTTCTTAAAAGCAGTCCTAGGAAGAACTGATGATGACAGTTACTGACAGAGCAATGAAGGTGAACTCCAAGAGTAGAGACCACAAAAGGACTGGACACCAGCAGCTGGGTGACATATTGCCTTGGGATGGGTAAGCCTTAGAAAAATAATTTCTCACTAAGTGTCACTTAATGACACTCCTTAACAAGTAGATCTCAAGAGCAGTTGTGATACAAGAAGCAGTGCTGGAGTTCAGGTAGAAAAAAAGAAAAAGGTCACTGTGCAGCTTAAAATTTGCAGACAGCTATCAGAAGGCTGAAGGTACATGGAAGCATGTAAGCCACATCTTAAGACGAAAGAAAAATTGGCTACTGATTAAGGGATGTATTCAGGATCAGGGTTTCTGTACTAAAAAGAGGAAAGAGACATGGACAGGAACAAAAGCAGGAGTAACGGAACAGTGTCACAGGACAGGAAAAAGGAAGAAAGGTAAGAGCAGAGCCAGTAACTGGAGGAATGCCGAGGTGAGGTAAGGCAACTGTGAGAGATAATAGAAGAAAGGATTATTTTAGTGAAATAAGGGAAAAGAGATGGAAAGAAAAAAAGGGATGTATTAAAAAATGGGTCAAATTCAGTCCTTTGAGGAAAGTTTTTGGTCATTTAAGGTCTTTGGAGGGCACTTGCAGGAAGTTGATTGAACCTGAGTACCTGCCTGGGAGTACTAGTCTTCAAGGACAAAGGCTGACCTAACTGATGAGAGCTTTAAATTGAAATCTGGGGAAAGAAAACTTGGGTAACTAAGCTATGAAAGAGTATATGGATTGCTGTGAGCAGTCAGGTGTGGATGTCTAGCGCGTGTAGCTAAAGAACTAGGTTTGGACTGTAAAAAATAACTGTAGTGTTGGCTTATTGGTACCGCGAACAAACAAAATGAATTAATTTGAGAAGCAGGAGCAGTTTGTAGAACCAAATAAACTACAGTTAGAATAGCAAACCATAGTGAAACAAAAACTGTGACTTGAACATAGGAGGCAAAGGGGTCAGGGCTGTTCAGAAGAGAACACCAAAGACAAATGTGCTTGAGTTGTAACGTAAATCAATGATGTGAGAAAGTGCAAAGAAATCAGGAGAAATATTGTGGGTAGAACTGGATTGGGTTCCAATCACTCTCCTCATCAACAGTAGAAATGTTAGACTGGCAATACACTGGAGGCTGAATCTAAATCTCATCTTTGTATTTGAGCATGGAGAAAATTCTGTATCATATTGAAAAGATATATGCTGTCAGAAGTGACCACTGTGAGAATCAGATACACTGTGTGTATCTACCCAAATACACATTGAAGAAGAAACACTCCTAATTATGATACAGCCTAGTTATTCCCCCCTCACAGGGTCAATCAAAATTAAAAAAAAAAAAAAAATCTTGTTTTACAGATGCTTTTGATAGGTGGAGAGTGTTGGGAGCGATGAATATCAGAAGCCCTGGGATTGAAAATTAAGGGACTTTCTAAGAGAAGCAAAACTGAGGACACCTGGTAGTGGGAAAACAACAAGGGACACCTGGTGGTGGTTAGAGGACCTAGGGGTATAAAAGAACAGAAGCGGTAACAGTAGTAGGCTCTCTGCCTAGCTTGTGGTAGGGACTGAGACTTTGCTCTACATGACTGGACTATGCTCTAAACAACTACACACCAACAGAGAGGACTTTGAATAGACTTTGTAAGATGTTTAGGAAATAAATCCAAATTCAGTTATCATGAGTTTATGGAGTTTCCATTCAATAGTAAGGTAAAACTAAGTAACTATGCTCTTCCATTTAAAAAATGTCAACTTCAACATTTCTGCTTAATAAAGAGAAGACAATAGCAGAGCTGGGATGATTTGAATCCAGTGAAATTTTGAGGTTGTTTAAATAAAAGTCTGAAAGTGTCTGGAATGTGTGTTTTTAAGTCAAGGGAGAAAATGTCACAGGGAAGTGCTCTGGATTTATCTGGTTGGATGATGCATAGTCTGGAAAATATTATTTATATCAACCAGTTTAAAAATATCATGCTACTTAATTTATCCAAAGGAAAAATAAGAGGCAATTTATGAAATGCCTGCATGGAGGGGGAAACTGCTCTTGAAAACCAGTATTTTAGCAGGAAAATGTACAGTGACATCAAATGCTTAGAAGGTGGTGCTGGACAACTTAATGTGAGAATGAATGTGAAACTTGTTAAGCAATGAAGAAAATAACCATAGGATTATGGACCCATAGAATGGTTTGTGTTGGAAGGGACCTTAAAGATCATTTAGTTCAACCCCCTGCCTTCTACTAGACCAGGTTGCTCTACTAGACCATCTAGCCTGCCCTTGAACTCTTCCAGGGATGGGGCACAACTTCTCTAGGCAATCTATTCCAGTGCCTCACAACCCTCACAGTAAAGAATTTCTTCCTTATGTCTAATTTAAACCTACTGTCTTCCAGTTTAAGGCCATTACCTCTTGTCCTATCACTACCTACCCTTGTCTAAAGCCCTCCTCAGTTTTCTTGTAGGGCCCCCTTTAGGTATTGGAAGGTCACTCTAAGGTCTCACTGGAGCCTCCTCTTCTCCAGGCTGAACAGCCCCAATTCTCTCAGCCTGTCCTCATAGGAGAGGTGCTCCAGCCCTCTGAGCATCTTCATGATCCTGCTCTGGACTCGCTCTAATGGGTCCACGTCCTTCTTATCTTGAGGGCTCCAGACCTGGATGCAGTACTGCACCACACAGCTTGCTATCATCTGCAAACTTGCTGAGGGTGCACTCTATCCCACTGTCCATGTCACCAACAAAGATGTAAAACAGTGCTAGTCCCAATCCCAATACTGAGCGCTGAGGAATGCCACTCGTCACTGGTCTCCACTTGGACATTGTGCTGTTGACTGCAACTCTTTGAGTGTGACCATCCAGCCAATTCCTTATCCACTGAGTGGTCCATCCATGAAACCTATGTCTCTCCAGTTTAGAGACAAGGATGTCACGCGGGACAGTGTCAAAAGCTTTGCACATATCCACGTAGGTGACATCAGTTGCTCTTCCCTTATCCACCAACACTGTAACCCAATTGTCAAAGGCCACCAAGTTTGTCAGGCATGATTTGCCCTTAGTGAAGCCATGTTGGCTGTCACCAATCACCTTATTTTCCATGTATCTTAGCATGGTTTCCAGGAGGATCTGCTCCATGGTCTTGCAGGCACAGAGGTGAGACTGACTGGCCTGTAGTTCCTTTGGTCTTCCTTTTTTCCCTTTTTAAAAACGGGGGTTATGTTTCCCCTTTTCTGGAACCTCACCAGACTGCCATGACTTCTCAAATATGATGGACAGTGGCTTAGCAACTTCATCCGCCAGTTCCCTCAGGACCTGTGGATGCATCTCATCAGGTCCCATCTCAAACCTGATCTTCCCCTACAGTGAGTGGTTCTTCACTCTCCCAGTCCATAACTAATATGAAAAACTGTACTTAGAGATGAAATTCATGTTTAGACGTATTATCAACCAAATCTTTATTTTTCCGTTAAGGGATTCCTAATTTTTTTTTTCAAACTTCCTGATTTGAAAAGATACTTTGTAAAATAGTTTGAAATTACAACATGCACAAAACCATCTTTTTCATTTGTAAACATGCTCACAATTTTTTTATTATAAACATTTTCTTTTATGTGTCCTGAGAAAGGGATTCTTTATAATAGCAATGTTTTAAAAAGAATCAGGACAGAGCAGCAGCGTAGATGTGAGGCTGTAACTGCACTAAACCCATGTGTTAAGGTTATGCATTATTATTTTCTGTGACACCAATCTTTGCAGCACGTTTATCACTGACATTCATATTTGTTTATTTCTATCCCATGGCCCAGATTCTTCAGCTGTCAATTTAATACAGGTATTCCAAACAATGGCAAAATAAAATTATTTATAATGACTCCCAAAAGTCCCATACATTTATTTTATTATTTGTTTGTTCACTTACATCATGACAATATTGCCTTTGTGAAGAGTCAATGGGCTGAAGGAAATCTCTTATGCAGTGTAGAGTAATTTCATATAGGCAACAGATTCATATATGTTTCCCCTTGCTATAATGGCATTCTTCTAGGTCAGTAAAAAGTTCTCAGTCTCTTTTTAGGCAAACCTCTCCCAGAAGCTGAGGAATGAGTCCCACAACTGAGTAAATATTTTATTTTCATATATCACCACTAGCCCTGTAATACAAACTTTTCAAGGTAAATAGCTTCAGAAATTGCAATTGTGGTACCTGAATGGCATGCCTATCCTTTGAAGTCAGACTTTGCAGTGCAGAATTGAAAGTAAATAGTGAAACCTAAAGTGCTTTGGGTTTTTCTAGTTACTGTAATTTTGGTTTGACAGCCCTGGGTGAGCAGAAACCAGAGATGACAAGAGGCAGCCTTCCCATGGCACAGAGCTAATGTACTGCAGCCTTAACAGAGATGTTGGCCTTGCAAGCGGTAGTGCCACTTACTTCCCTATGAATAGTTGGATTTTGGGAAGCAGGTGTTTGTCTGGAGGAGCAGGAGAGAGATTCACCCAGCAGCCATCTGAGCTGAAAGACTTTCAGATTAAATTAAACCCAGAACAAAAGGTGATCTTGTGTTTAGTTTGAAAGAACAGTTTCTTCCTTTCGGAATCTGAAGGAATAAAATCTTAGATACTGTGTTTAAGTGTGTAACTCTCATGCAGAGCATTGTGTTATTAGTCACAAATCCATTTTTGCGCTTGGATAAATGACCTAATTTTCAGAGAAATTGAAACACCTAGTCTTGATTAGCCTTTTTTTTTTTTTTTCAGTTTTTTCCTTTGTTGCTCAAGCCCAGGTCACTAGGTAAGACAAGAGTAGCTGGCTGAAGACCTCACAACGTTTGGAAAAGCCACGCTGCAGCCTCCCCAGTTGAGGGACGTCTGCCTTGCACAGGGACGGGAACGCAGAGCGGGTGGCACGTGGCAGCAGAGGGACGTCAAAGCCCTGCTTCGTGCAATGCCAATCCGCGCCCCGGCATCACGCAGTGATTCAGAAGTGCCAGTGCTTTGTGCGCGTGGTGAAACGGGTTTAGAATGAGGTAGGTTTTTAAAAGAGAAGGCACTGTAAGTGGTGCCCTGCCGGCTTACGGGCAGTTACGCGGCATTGCAACACCGTAAGAGCAGAATCAGCCTGATTCTCAGAGACTCACTGCAGTTAATGAAAGAGAAAAACACCCCAGTATGCAGTGACTAAACCTTTAATTATCTCTCTGAATGATGGAGAGAGGATAAAATCTGATAAACGTGTTTAATTGCTGGCAATTACACAAAAAACCAACTTTTTGAAACACACTAGGTATTTTGCAATATCATTTCAACACTGTGATGACAACTACACTACTCTTAGGAAGTGAGTGACAGGAAATTTCTTCCATTAATTTTAGAGGAGCAGGATTAAGCCCAATGTTGCAAGGAACAGACACCTTCAGGAAAAGCATGGTATGGGATTGGTGAGAGTCTCCTGCTTGGAGGTGTTTATTTCATCCATCTCTTTGGGAAAGGGGATCCCTGCTTGTAAGATGTGGCTTTTCTTTGGAAATCACTGTGAGCTACACCATAGACTCGTGGATTGTACTTACAGATAAAAGCAGTCTCCTAAGCTTCAGTAGGATTTCTTGTGGGTGAGTAAATAGCTGTGGCTGTCATATTGCTCCCAAAACTCTAGTCCTCTTTTTATCTCTCTTAATTTCTTACGAGAAAATTCATGAAAGCCTGTTACAAAATAGTCTTTACCAATTATTGGCAAAACTTGAAAGAGGGATAAGGTTTTCACTGATTTCTGTGTTCAGTGAGAACACAGTAATAAAAAGGTGGCGTTTCCTCTAGAATTGGCAAAAGCAGAAAAAAAAATAATCCCCCAGCTGATTTAATATGTGCTGCTGAGCCATAGATTCAATGTCCCTAAAGTTTGATTGATAATGTAACCTACCAAAATCTGATAGTATGCCATCTAAAAGTGCATCTAATCTTACTGGAACCAGATACAATGGATTTAGAACATGGCTGAAAAGTTCAGGGATTACTCGGGAGAGGGAATGAAGCATCAGCTAGTGCTGTGATTTTGGGCTGTACTTGAGAGGTCTGTTAGGGACTCAAGTCGTTCCATACCTGACTATGTGAAAAATAATTTTTGTAGTAGACACATAAGCAGCCTGTCTTAAGTGTTTTCCATATCCCCACGCTCCAGCATTACCTGAGAACCTCATAATCTTCTATGTATTTAGTATTTTAATGAAGTGGGAAAGCACTGTTATCTCCAGATGAGGTTGGAGGGAAAGGTTCTCAAATGATGAATTTACAGATGGGGAGGAAAGGCACAGAGAGACTGAGTAATATACTGAACTCCGGGGTAGAGGAAAGAAGTGAATCCAGGTGTTCCTGCTTTCTCACCCATCCTTCCTCTTGCAACTGCCATTCAGCCGGGAGGTGAAATTCATCCTGCTGCAGAGACAGCACCAAGCACCAGCAACCGCTGAGTTTTTTGGGAATTCAGAGTCTGATGGCATTGTCACTGCTTTCTTCCCCTAGATCAAACCCACCTTCAGCAAAAGTGTGCTGTGCAGCCACGCCAAGGGAAGGTTTTTGCCTTATCAGGTGAAGGCTGGCATTTACAAAGGCATGAGACCCTCCTCTGAGATGCAACTAGTTGAAGTATCCTAGCTGAAGCTGGGTAGATCATCTGGTCTCTAAAGCCCATCATCTGGATTCTAAAACCCTTCACCTGGTTGTCAGGTCTTTAAAAAACCAGCAGGACCTCAGTCGCTGGGTTCAATTACAGAGAGAGTGGTACTGAAAGCCTGAGTAGGAGAGAATGCGGTCTGTCAGGTGTTACACTGGAGGGTCTGCAAGGTCCTCGGCAAACAGAGGAAAGGGGATGTGGCTGATGAGGTGAATTTGGTTTATGTACTTTGTTCTAGGAGGAAATAAAGCTGGGAGCCTGAAGAGAAAGGGGCTGAAGCCCTGCAGCTAGAGCGAGTGTGTGCCTGCGCTGTCTGTGGGGCTGCACCTGCGTGGAGGGAGCTCCTGGAGATCCCACGGCCAGGGGAAAAGCAGGCTGTGGCTGTGGGAAGAGCTGACTGAGGCTGGAGTGGGACATTTAACATCGGGCTGTTACTTTTTACTGTGATATATAAGCTATTTAGCATGTTATACATTAGGACATGATGCTGATAGGAAATCCCTGTTTGCTTGTGCTTTTATGAGTGAGAAAAAGACTTTGTTAGATTTTACACAATAAGCAGTTACTCCAAGCTCAGTGTCTCTAACTTCCACTGAGGAGATGACAACTTGCATGCGCCACCTCACTTTTAATTAAAAAATCACCCATTAGGAAGCCAGGAGCTTGTCTAGTGAGAGGAGTCTAGCGCAGTACCTCGAGCTCTGTTTGCATCTGTTCCCTGGCACGCCGTGTGCAGAAGGCTTTTACGTGGTGTGAAGAACGAGTGCTGTGTAAAACAGTGGGGTTCAGGTTTGCTGTGATAGCCTGGGCCTTGGCAAAAACATAATTGTTCATCCATACCTTAAGTATACCAATCTGTGCAATGGGAGAATGAAAACGAAATCTCACCTGAGGACTCCCTCGTAACCGCCACGCAGTGTGGTAGAATTGCTCAAAGTCTCGAAAACTCTCTGCTTCATTTCTTAGACTGGGTGGCTACTCCATGAGTGTCTCTTACCTCTAGGAAACCTGTGCTTCTGCCCTCCAGCAATGAGAAACACAGAAACAAGCACTGAGACTCTCCTTCCTCCTTCTTTAAGAGGGTTCAAATCTATTTGTTTGGTGGTTGTTGTTGGTTTTTTTTTGTTTTTTTTGTTTTTTTTTTTTTTTTTACAGAAACTGATTTTCTGAGGTAGTTGAGTGCCTGTGTCACTTTAAGGTCTTATTGAAGCATCAGCTCACAGTCAGCCTGCTGCTGCCCTTCCTTTGACACAACAGAGGTGCTGTTTCTCTTGTTCTGGGGTTACCCTTAGGTGCCTGGTTAGTCGATGCGGTGCTTGCCGTTGACTTTGATAAGAGAGGCACCACAATTCTTTCTTTTCCATCGTGTACCTACATGTGTAGCTACATATTATACGACTACCTCAGCTACAAGCTCATAAGAGAAGTGATGAAAAGTAACTTCAAAATAAAGGATGATTTAAAAAAAAATATATATGATTTTGGTTTTATTTTCTACTGGTTGCTACTGATTACTTCTAGAGTCTTTCTTACTATGAACAACAATAAATATTTACCTGACAACACTGTGACACACACTATACCATAACCTGTGTGATACAAATATCAAGTGTCTGGGATTTAACCACAGTAAACTCTATAGCCACGAGACACTTTTATTTCCCTACATGTTGTGGAAGGTCTTGTATTTCTTTTAGAACCATAATGGAAAGAACAGATTCACAGCTTTGGAATTCATTCTTTCTTGGTCTGAAACTGCCTGAATTTCAAGACATTCAGACATGTAGAAAGTTCACCTTTTCTCCCTCAGGCTTTTGAGAATGACAAATAACTGTGGTGGTGGTGGGGAAATAACTTTTTACTGTTATTATTATTACCTGTCTTACCAGTAATGGTTTATATTGAATTCTGCTGCTTTTCTTAAGTTATTACTTGAGATTAGGGCTGTGAGAGGAAAAAAAATGTCTGAAAACATGGTTTAGATAGAACCAAAAGCATTTAAATGAAAACCAACTATTACCAATGCTGGTCAAAGAAGTTTTTCCTGACCTGGTAACAAAATAGTTTCCTTCCATGATGGGCATATGTGATCAAAGTGAAGCAATGCAAACAAAAGGGCTAGACTTAAACGCCTTTCCCAGAATGATGTGGCAATAATGTCACCCTCCATTGAACCAGTCCAGCTCATTAAGGACACATCCAGACATAGCTGATTTCAGCCTTCAGCCTCCCATCACAAGCAAAATGAAATTACATGGATGGTAGGGTGGCTGGGAGTCTTTAAGATCTTCTGTTCAAGTTATTTTTTTTCCCAAAAAACGATTTGAAAACATTGTGACTAATTTTAGACTTATTGATAGAGTATTCCCTAGCAAATACACTATTTATAGGAAAAAAAATTCAAATATTTAGAGTGGTTCATTTTTAAATAGCAAGAGGACTGCGTGTATATGGTTAGATGTTTCCACTAGGTTTCATATTAACCAAATAAAAAAGTACACCTGTGTTGAGAAGTTATCATTAATACTGCAGTAATGGTTAAGAAGCCCCAGTTATAGACTGAAACCCATTAAACTTACCACTGTGTAAATATAGACCAAGGACTCAATTCCTGCCCTTAGTCACTCCTAGTCTAAGGCAAGAAATGGTGGTAGCAGATATAATACCACAATAGTGGTAGCTGTACCAGACAGACAGGGAAGCACAAGGAAATAATTAGGTAAGAGTAGCCAGAGTAAAAAACGTCATTATATTTGCTATCAAGTGTCTTCCTGTGGCTGTCCCAGGAAAGGAGATGTTTCTAGAGGCATTTGAGAGAGAACAACGGGGTGGGGTTGCTGATATTTAAGGAAGCTTCTTCCATGCATGAAGGCTGGCATGGGAGAAAGGGCAAAAGTTGGTGAACATAACAAATGGGTGATGATGGCAGGCATCACTGGCTGATCAGTGGAAAGCGCTGACATGTTGATAGCGTAGAAAAAATGATAGGTGGAGTGTGGATAGGTCATGAAGGGCCTTTAGAGTCAAGATGAATAGCGTATGCTTGATGCAGTGCCAAGTTCACAGATGATTCACTGTTTTCTCTTTAGAAAGTCTGAAATTTCCACATTATTTTTATTTGATTAATGCTATTGAGTGCTCTTGACTTATTTTCTCATAATAACAAACATTCCATTCATTTTACGAGGACTCTATACAAACTAATTGATGGATTTCGTGAGCTCAATTAAGTTGATGTCATGACATGTTGGTACATTTCTATACTATCGGTTACAATGGCTCAGTGCACAGAAAAGGTAATTTAAATTACTTAATATTAATTACCTGAATGTTCCTAGGTAACAAGCATCAAGCAGGTTGTGGTAGAGTTGAGATAGGTAGTATTAATTGCCTGGAGAAAGACTTTTAAAAACTATAGTTAAAGATTGAATGCTACCCAAAGGTAACATCTAGTAGTTGAGTTTGTTCGGATGTGTCTACTTTTTTAACTTGTGATATTACATGAAGTTTTCTTTTTATGCCTTTCCAAGAATAGAAGTTTAGTGTGGAGAAACCGATCCCAAGATGCATTTTCAGTGATGAATGCACTGAAGAAAACACTTTTTCAGTATATGCTTTTTTCAGTCTCATGTTAGCTGTTCACGTCCCTTCTCTGAGGGGACACGGGCAGACATCTGCAGGGTAATGGGATGATTTTTATTTGTCTCACCTTTACTAGTGCCTGTGTGTTCAAACTAGCTAATCATATTATGTACGCACAACTCTATGAGAAAACTACCTTCCCACCCTTGTTTGGAAGCCAGGGTTGTCATTGGGCTATCTGCACATGCAACACTTCAAGTAATGAATCTTTGGTAGGAGCATCTCATTGGTATCTGAGAATAAAAATGAGAGCACAGGAATCTCAGTGTGACTAAAGATGTCTCTGCTTGTATGAGCAGTAGGCAATGTTCATAAGGTAACATCTTTACAAATGGCTATCTTCCCTTAAAAAAAAAAAAAAAGTTTTGGCTTTTTAAGGCAGTTTATTAACCATCTTGCTGATGCTCGGTTGCTGATAGTAAAAGAAAAATGTTAAATGTCTTCATCTGCGTAGGCTGAAGCCCGTAATCCTGAATGAAAACTTATGCAAATCTTGGTGACAATGTGCTTGCCAGGGTTTCCATTGCACTTGCTTTGTTCAGAGCATAGCACTCAGCTGGAATTTATCCATGAAGCCTGTTTATTAGAAGAATGGGAAAAAGATGTCTATGTCGCGTAGTTTGATAGCAGAGCACTGAAGTGGTAGATTCTTACGTGTATATTGCATGAAAAATCTTCACGCTGTTCATTCTTACCAAAACTGCCTGTAGACTTTTTACCGTCCTGATCATGGACAGCTAAATTCTGCTTCTCTTCACATCCTGCAACACATGCCTTGTAGCAATAGAAATCAGGGACACTTTGTATTCCAAAAATCCGTGAGAAATAAATGACAAGATCTCGATGTCTGGACACTGAGATTGAGTGGAGTGGGAAGAATCCTCTCTATTTCAGGAAAATGTGTGAATGTGAAGAATCAAACCCACAACATTCCTAAAAGCAGTGGTTTTGTCTTCAGCTGCTGTAAGTTGGTGGAGTGACATTGATTTACACAGATCTGAGATCCAGCCCTTTGAAAAGGTGAATTTATGCCCTTTCTTTGAGTGCAAAATACAGATTTAAGTACCAGAGTGAAGGCATCCAACTTTAACCATTTTGGCATGTACCTTCTTCTTGCTGGACTTCCATACCACCCCAAAAGCCGGGAAGCTCCTTCAATAAATGTTTTTGAAATATTACAAGACTAAGAATCTTTTATTTTTGATATTTGCTTTTGGAGGGGCTTATATATAATCCCTTTTAAATTACTGTGCCTATGGAAGTTTGCTAGATAAGGCACCTGATAAATTAGACTGTATTCTATTGTATTGAAAGTCAAAATATGAAGCTATATTGGCTGGATGATATCTTATAATTAGAGTTTGGTTTCACCATCTCAGTGGAAATGTTGACTGCTCCTCAGCCTGAATGTACTGCTCTCTGCTTAACGTGCATCCCTGAGTAAATCCCTGTATCTTAAAACTCCACACATTTATAGGTAAAGTTTCTAGTATGTAGTATTTGATTTTTTTTTTCTCTCTCTCTGTATTTTTAGGCAAATGAAGGCTAAATGCTAGGTTAAATCCAAGATTTTCAGAAACAGGAGCCTAAAGTTAGGTTTTTTCCAAATATTTGTGTAGAGCCCCCTACAGAAGAGCCCGATACCATATGATGCCTCTAGATACTATCAAGAGCTACTGACTGCTCAACACCCAGAACCAGTCCACTTTGTTGCCAAAATATGCAGAAAGATGACCAACACTGGTGACCAAATAGGTTATCTGCATCCAAATGTGTGCTTCTTTTTCAAGTTCTGTCCATGTGCAGGACATTTTGACACCTTTCTTTCTGTAAGATTTCAGTATAATTATATATTTCACATATAATGGGCCAGGACCATTTTTAGTATCTGACCAGTCTCAGTTGAGTCTTTATAAGACACAGCTAGAGATCAGCAGCAGCATAAAGGAAGGAAGAATACTTCATAAAGAATGAAAAATAGTAGAGGATTTTGAAGGCCACAGATGTCCATTCTCATGCAAAGTGGAACCAGTTTTGAAATTGGGTTAACTTAATAGGCTGTGAATTATACAAGCTCTTTAAGTTAATCTGATTTCATAGCCACCTTAGCGTATCCACACTTAACTGTCTGAGGACCAGAGCACAAGTCCTTTGAAGTGTCAGATGAGGTGGATATTGCTGCAAATTTCCATGCCGTCGGAGGATGTTGCTGGTGGGATCTGCTACTGAAAGGTATTTGAACCTCAAACTATGACATGAATAGGTTGGTGCAGAAAACGTCATTGCCAGCACTCGTTTGCTTGGAGTGATGACAAATGATTATGCTGTTTCTTTCCATTGTGTGCACAGTTCTCTGATGTTATTCCATCCTCTTTGCTATATCACAAAGATCATTCAATTTCTGATTGAAGTCCCTGGCATCTTACTTCCAATGCCCTGCGGCATTAACACATTGCATGATTCTGTTTCAACATCCTTTGCTTCTTGGCAGAGATTCCCTTCTATATTCCAAGCCTAGACAGTGCATGAAAGGATTTCAGAGCTTTTATACAACAATCTTGGCTGCTTTTTTTTCTTTTTCTTTTTTTTTTTTTCTGAGGTAGTGACTAACTAGTCTATCTCCCCATTAGCTGTAATGAAGACATGAATTACACAGCGAGGTTACCTGAAGGTAAATGTCCCTGTAGGATTCAACACAAATGTTGCCAGAAATGAAAGGTTTTGGTAACAGATTTTTATGATAAATGAAAAATGTAAAACCTCAGATTTGTTTTATCCCAATTCAACTGAAAAAAATACATACGTGTGTGTGCATATTCATATGTGTATATATATGTACACATACAACCTCCATGCACTTCTGTGATTGAACTTTTCATCAAAGCCAACATTACTTCTTAAAACAAATATTTTTTGTGAGATGGAATTTTCTTTGGGAAAACTGATTCTTCAGACCTTTTTGTACCTGTTCCAGGCAGAACAACCACAGTCTGATTCTCTACTTGAAACTACTTGGAAGGCATTTTATACTAGCCCATCCAAAAAGACCGTGTTATGAAGTAGTATATCTGATTCCTCTCTCAGGAAAGACTAATAAATTTACAAGTGCTCAAAAATCTCCCAAATAACCACTTCTGCCTTTCCCAGCCTAATGCAGAGCACATTAGATAATGAAAGTAAACAGAAAACGCGCACACCAATATTTCCTGTAGCACATAACTACATCCTCACCTAAATGCTAATCACAAGCTGATACTTGCCTGCATAAATCTAATCAGTTTCTTACAGAATTGCATGAGGAGTGATTCCTTTCATCCGCATGGGAAAACCTCCAAATCGAGTATCACATTTGTGTCCTTTAATAGCGCTGTTTTCTCTGAAACGTCCAGTAACAGGCTCTCTACTTCTCACAAGTGTCTTGATAGCAATACGCTCGCGTTCATTTTAATTTCCTCAGCATCCCGCTCTGAAAGAAGAGGGGTTTTTAAGTGCCAAGACATATATCCTGCCAGGTAGTGAGCAATTCAACTGGAAGAAGGTGTTTTGTCGCTATATACGGGTGGACGGTGTGCTGATATTAGGTGTGATGAGATAGAGAAGCAGGACTCTTGGCTGATGTAAACTAGCATAGCTCCTATCAGAAGGAATCATTCTGGTCTGCTGAATATAAACACTGCAGTACAGTTGTGTCGATCGCTCAGGGATTGCTTTTAAAGCAGGAAAGGTAGAGGGAACCTTGGGTTTGAGTTTGATCAGCTGTTTTGTTAAACTTCTTCCCAGTGAGGGTTCTGCCCTGTCCACCCTGGAAAAGGAATATCCTGCCCTCTGCTCAGGGCGGTCTGGCTCTGCTTGCTACGTGCTTCTCTGCAGCTTCAGGTACCTATTTTCCACATTATTCCCTGTTATTATATCTGGTTATATGTGGTAGGGGGTACAGGGAAATACTTGCATCGTGTTGCTCCTCAGCAGAAGCCTTCTTCAGCTTGGTGAGCGCAAGCACAGGATGGGAAAGGTGCAATCTCACAACCTATAGGTTGTATAACTGCTGCAGGTCCCGGCATGAGTGTGGATCCAGCTGTAGGCACCTGGGAATTTTGAGGCTGAAAAGGAAAATATCTATAGATGTTAGGAAGAGCAGCTCGGTTTCTGAGCTCCTTCGACCTCAACTGAGTTCAGTTTCAACAAACTGGGCTTCAGAACCTCCACTCTGCCCAAGCCCGGCAGTGGTCCATGTCCCTTTCCCAGGTCTGGCTTTCAGTCTCCATGCATCACATCCTCAAAATAGGAGAGGAGCACGGCCTCAGAGGGGGAGTTGCTACAGAAAAATGCTGGTTTACTTGGATATCATGGCAGTGGAAGCCATAAAGGGACTGCAGAAAACAAGGAAGGCTGTTTTGTTGGTGGTTTTATTTTATATCGAATGTTTTTTAGCATTATCTCATCTCCTTCAGGCATGTAACAATAAAACTAGCATTTTTACATTAAGCCCAGGATGAAATTTAGTAGAGAATTAAACCTAAAATAGAATAAAAAGTGTTCTGTGCATCTTTTCTTTCACAGTATTAAAAGTCACATGGAGTGGCTGCTGCACGTTTTTTTCTTGTCAAACTCCCAAAAAAGCAATTATGTAAGTCTTCATTACAAGTGAGTCACCAGCATTGTTTTGTTTTATAAAATGAAAATGCTTTAGCACTGAATTGCCTCTGAGAGTGCAAAAGAGCATGTATAGAATTTGAGCTGCTTCTGCTTTACCCCTTCATAACTCAAAAGTGATTAAGTGAATTACAGCTACTAAACATTTTTTTTGTTATTGAAGAAAAGTGAAGTTAAGGCTTATTCATGTGTAACTAAAATGATGTTGTTGAGCAAGATTTAATAAACCACTGAAGGCAAGATAAAACTTTACAAGAAAACTGCATTATTTAATATTTACCAGATAATGTTATTCCCAATATCTTTAAAGCGAAAGTGCCTTAAATTTAGACTCCAACTTTTTGCTCTAAGAGAACTTGGAAGAGGTCATGTTTTGAGCATATGTGTAAAACAGCATTCCATAATTGATTTATTAACATATGAGGTCACATTTATGATTTTCTTTTTGAAATATATGAAAGCAAACTAGAACTGTATAATCCTGTATGATCTATTCAACAAAAATCTGCTTCAAAAATCCAAGAAAAGAGTAAAAGGGGTGGGGGGAAAGCAAGAAAGCCAGGAGAGTGTATTTTGTAATGGTTAAAGGTTATTCTCCAAAGGACAAATTAATGTAATTTGTATTTGGTCAGGATCATATTGAATGCTTTATTTGCATTCTTTCACATCTCAGGAGAGGTGTTGCTAAATAAGTCCAAATGGGATAAAAAGAATATTTTTTGCTGAAATGCAAATGCTGCAGTTTTCAGACTACAATGTCATAGGGTGTGTGGGGCTCAGAAACACTACCTTAAGAAGAGTCTTGATGCCCAGGACTTTTGTATGCTGCCTTTTTTTTTTTTTTCTTCCCTCCTCTTCCCTTTTTCATCTGTGAAGTCTTTTTCTGCATATAATTTCTGAAATGTGAAGCACATGCTTGGTTGTTCTGTAGCACAGGTCCCTCTTCAGCAGCCCCTACTCACTCTCTATCAAAGTCAAAACTCCCTTTGAAGTCCAGTTTTGCCTGAGCCCGGCGTGCTGCAGAGGCAATGCCTCCTCTGCTGCATGTTCTTCACGGCAGGAACGGCTGTGCTGTGTGTTTGCACTGGGCCGGGCCGTGCTGGGCATTCACCCCTGGGCTGTTCTTGTCGTGAGAGTGTTTAATCGCCATTTAAATACACAATTTGACCCAACAGGTGGTCCCACTGCCTCCTCTGTGTCTGGCTACAATTTAGTTGCCATTTCTGTTTTCAGGTCTTAGAGACACTCTTGGGTCCTCCCAAGCTGTGACCTCTACGATCACCCAAACTCCCACCAGTCATTCACATGTGCTTTCCCAAAGTTCCGCAGGGGCTGTGCGTGATCTGCTTTATTCTGGGATGATGTTACAGGAAAACAATGAATTTAGCATGTGATGTTTTTAAACAATGAGCTTAGCACATGACTCTTAACTATGAGATTCCTTGAAGTCATTCAGGTATTAGACATGGTATTGATCATATTAGAGATCATGGAAATGTCCTGGTGGACACCATCTCTTAATGTGAGTGGACCCTACCTTAATCTGAGTATCCAAAATTAGTTTGAGCATACCCCACCTACACTCTGGTAAGGGCACGTGGAGTAAAGTACCTTGTTCGTAACTCATCCTGTCTCCTTGTCACATGCTTTGATACCAACCTCAAATCTTGTTTACTAGCTCAGCATTTTGGGTACTCAGGGACCATTTTCCATCAGAGGCAGCTCGGCAGTTCAAGGTGGCACAGGGTTACAGACTTGATGGTCTCCCAGTGGTAGTTCTCCAAGGGAGTGACAAGTGTCTCCCTTGGGCAGAGCTGCTGTCTGGAATGCTATTTAATAGGCTTATCTTGGGCAAGCTGAGACATGAGTCAGACATATAATATGAATAGGGGTTCATAATTTCGTACAAACAACCTTCTCTCGGTTATGATCTATTCTCAAAGGCTGCTGATAGATTGAGCTCAATAAAACAAAAGAGAGAGGGAAGGACAATATTAAATGAAGGGGGGGGAACTTGATTTTATCAAAAAAAGTAGCAAAAAAAAAAGAAATTTGATGGAAGGTGTTCCACCAGCTGTACAGTTGGTTAAGAATAAACTGTGGAAGTTTCATATTTTTATTTCATTTTTATTTAAAAATAAATAAGTCTGATTTATTTACTAGCCAAACTAAAGACTGTCCCTCCGAGAACTCATTTCAAGTATGGAAACAATTAATAAAACTCATAATTGCATATCTCTATTGAGATATTCAATAGCTTAATTTCAAGACCTAGCTGTTTCCAAGAGATGCTTTTTACACTTCATTATCTTACCACTTCTGGAAAATATTTTATTGGTGCTCTAAGCGCACTTTGTGTGTTGGCTCCTATGGAGAATATTGTAATATTTTAAGATGTTTATGTGCACTGTGGTTCGTACCTTCCTGCCCTCCTATGTCCTTTCCTACCCTTTTCTGTCTTCTAAGATGCTGTGATTCACTGCTTAAATTCACCACAGCTTTAGACAGAGGAAAGTAAAACGCACATAGCTTTGGCTGCCACATTGTGCAGTATAACATAGACTCCTCAGACCTGAGTGGCTGGGACCTGATGTCCCAGCAGGGGCTCGACCAGACTGGGGATGCTGCAGCCCAAAAGCCCGCCCTGGCATCAGCGCCCATCTGAAAGGCGGCACCTGGAGCTGGGTTTGCCGTGGGCGCTGGGATCCGGGCAAGAACTGGGGTGGCTTCAAAACCCAGCGCTCTACACTCGTGGCAGGCGACAAAGATAAATCTTATCCCAAGCTTCTACAGTTGTTCCTGAGATCATACGGTAATCGTGGATATCCTCTTTGAAGAAAAACTGCTTGTTTTTTAAAGCCATTTGTTGGCCTGTGGCAAAAAAATCGCTATGGGAAAAAGATCCTGACAGACACATGAAAAACATTTCAAGTTGTGTTATACTGTAATTATCCTCCTGGAGTCAGGCATTCATATAATTTTGGTACGACAGCGTGCTAGAAATTTTTTCTTTCCCTATGATTTTGGTAGAGTTCTTATTTAAAAAAGAGCTGGAGTATATTTATCCCCTGTCCCCAGCCTATTATTTTTAATCACTGATGGAATGAGTCATTGATGCATTAGAATGGAAATTTTTTTTTTGTGGGACTTTGTACTCTTGAGAATCCTTTAAATGCCTAGAAATTCCTACAGGAAGGAACTGTGTCACTGCGTGTGTGTGCCCTGAAGTGTCTTTCACACACAGTCCTTGCTGGTTGAAGGGCTAACCCATCCCTGGGGCAGACCCGAGGGCAGGTGCTGGGGCAGGTGTGGGAGCGGTTTGGGGACTGGAAACCACAGCAGTTGGAGTTACGGTGAGCTTTCGGTGCGATGCAGAATGAGATGGTTTACTCTAGAGAGAGAAGATGTAAAAAGCAGGTGTTCTAAAATCCATATTTTCTAGAGGGAAGGCAGACTCAGTGATCTTCTTACCAACTCATATAATATTAAAAAAAAAGGTGTTCAATGATATTAAAAAGCAACAAATAGAGATGTTAATCAGATGAGGAAGGAACCAGGCTTAAAGTGTTCCATAATTGTTCAAAACTTGTTTAAAAGTTGGAGGAGGAAAATGTAATTTCTTCATATCTGAAGTACTTTTGAAAACATTTTAGGGAAGATTTTTGAGCTGAAGAAGGGAAGATACTGACTGATCTCCATCCACAGTGGTGCAGTGCCTAATTAATTCACCCCAGGTAGTGTCTCCCACCTTAGGTGTCTGTTTCACAAGGAAATTTTTTCACCTTTTTTAAATTTTTGAATTCTTTCATAAGTTTCATTTTAATTCAGCACTGGAAAAAAAATCTCTTTTTGAAAATTCATATTTTCAGATGAAACAAAACTGCTGCTTTTTAATCTTTCCTATTTATTATGCAGGTTTCTGCTCATGTTCCTTTGTGGTGTTTGTTACCAAGGACTGTTGAGCAAAATGCTGGAACATATGATTCCACATTCAGTTTAGTGTGGCAGTTCTTGCGTGTTTTATTCCATCTTCAGCCAATTACCGAATACAAAATAGACTCCTTTTTTTTTTCCTAATCTAATGATATGACAGATTATTTTAATTTGGACTAAAATAATTGAAAGTTTGCTTATTACATATCTAATGTCAAGGACAGACCATATATTTTTCTGTTTTGCAAGGTTATACCATGGTAAAGTGTTCATAACAGTCCCAACAGTATTGTATCTTCAGAAACATCGGTCCTAGCAATCTCCTGTAATGCTACTGTAACAATGGTAAAAACGTCATCATGGTTTCACAGGAATACCAGGAGGGTTACAGCTTTTATGATGTGGGGTGTGAACAGCCCAAACATGAGAAATATTTCATCTGTCTGTGTTGTGGCTGTGGCCTGCCAAAGATTAGGATTGGGATTACACAGCTTCTGCGATACGACCCTACCAAAATACTGCTGTGCAGTATGTGGCCCGTTTCACCCCAGCGATGCAGTGTGTGGTAAGGGGCTCAACCACCCCTTGCAGCTTGGCGAAATATTTTCCCAGTTGCTGGCACTGCAGGTGATGTGAAATTGGGAAGAAGAAGGCTGAATCTGGTGCTGTCCTCCTGGGCTGCCTGGAATTTCAGGCAATTCTCTGGAAATAGTTCAGATATTTGCTTGTCTGTTTGTTCATTCTCCTTATCTCATGAAGTTACAGAATGCTAATGAGATGTCTTTCTATTTATAGAAAATAAAACATATGGAAAAAGGATTATGTCCGTCACACACTGCCAAGCTGATTTCTTAGAGCGACAGCTCTGCAGGGAAAGTTCCACTTCCAGTACTCCCGGGAAGTCGAACCGAGACTGCGAGCCAGAAAGCCTGGGTTCCAGTCCCTCCATCTGCGAGGCACTTAACCCCCCATTCCTCCCCTTTGTCTGTGACTTAATTGGTTTAACTATGCTCCCCTGTCTTACTCTGGGTGCTGTGGGGTTAATTAATGTGCAGAAAGTCCTTAAGATTCTTGGATGTAAGTTTTGTTTCTGGTGTTTTACAGTAGCTTTAGAAAGGGACCTTCATACTAAAGTAAAGCCTTAGGGTTTTCTGAGTGGAAGGTCACCTCTGCTGTAATATCTTCTTCTGACATGGGGCTACGGAGCTTCTACACCTGGGTTGTATGTCATCCAGGCACCGCTTAGTGACATCCCACCTCGATACTGAGCTGGAGCTGGTGAAAAGAGGCTGGCAGGCACACAGCGTGCACAGCCATGTAGAAACTGAGATGCCCTTCAGGCATCTCATGGAGAAATGGAGGGGTAGGAGTGGTGATAATGTTCTTGGTCTTCTATCTGTGCTTGATAGATCCCAGTGGAGCAGTTCTTCATGCATGGTTTGAGGATCATGAAGAGGGAACCTGAACTGAATGGCACTGTCAGCCCAGGCAGAGACAAATCCTCTGCACATGTGACGTAGAGGCTTGGTTTGCATGGCAAAGTACCAAACCGGAGAGCTTTGTGAGCAGGCAGGTTGAAGGGAGAGTGGCCCAGATCTCACTTGTATGCAGTGCACCAAAGTGCTTGGTAAACAGTGTCTTCCCTTGGTTGGCTCAAGGTGTTCAAAGAGTTCCTCAGTAAGAGTCTCTTGTCACTGGGATTCTTGTGACGTTGTCGTCCATGGAATCTCACTTCACGTTTCTACAGAGAGCTTAGAAAGACCCCAACTCCAGATACTGGCTATTGTGGCTATTGTCTTGGCTCTGCTCCTCCATTACCCCTCCAGTCACACCAGCAAAACCCAGGTGTGACCCACAGCACGGTCTCTCCTGTGGAAGCAGAGGTCAGCTGAAACTCAGCTCAAGTGTGTCTTTGCATCTCTGTGCAGCACAACGCCGCTGAGTCGGGGTTTGAGCACAGACCCAGGCTCACCCTGCGCAGGCAGACTGGTGAGCCCTGAGGGGTGCTCACCGATATTAGAGAGGGTAAAGCTCCCCTCCACCCCGCTGCTGAATCTGTGCTAGCATGCATTCCTGAAATGCTAATGATTGCTGATAAACTGGAAATGATGCTATTGATCCTTGGAAGATCTAGACTTAAGTGTTTCAATGTTTGGGTCTTTCTCTTGTCTTTTTCCTCCTCACCTCCCCTCTCCCTCCACCATCTCCTAGATGGAAATGAATTAGACAAGAAGCTGCAGCTGAAGTTGCATAGATAAGCTCTAAGGGCATGAAAAGTACATATATTTAATTCTGTGAGATTCCTATTTGTGGATCAATCTTGAAATTTACAGTGCTAAAGCATTTGAGCTCAGTGTACAATAAAATAAGTAGCATTTTCAGAAGGAAATTCACTCTGAGGCAGAGGAGAAGAGGAGCTTTCCTATCATACGTAATTGCCACTGCATTTGAACTTTTACTTTTGCCTGTGTCTTGCAGCCAAATCCCGGTCTCCTGAGCAAAACTCAAAGAAACATATTTTGCACAGGGGATCTCTGCAGGGACTGCATTTCGCTCTGCAGACTCCAGCACAATCTCCGGATACAATTTACAAGGAATAGCCACAATTGCTTCCCCTGCACTCTCCGCAGAGAGAGGATTTTGTCCAATGGATCTGCCGTGCACCCACCTGTGTTTTCTCACGGCTTATTTATTTTCGAGGCAGGCGGTAGGGCCTGCGCCTTGTGCTGAGTGCTCCATCCCACTGTCTGGAGAGATTTCCTCGCCATACAGACAGCCTGCTCTTGAGTCCCCCTCCTTCCTTTGCCCAATCATTAACATAAATCATAACCTAGCAGATGAAAAGAAATTTCCAGTCTTTGTGATCTCCTGCCAGAGTTCTCCCAGTTTTTCTCAGTTTCGGAAAACAAATGTGCATTGCAGCATGTCCTGAGGGTTGACAAAATAGGGCCGTTTCAGCCCAGGGAAGATGGATTCCGAACACGAGGTCCCGCTGTGGCCCTCAGGTGGAGCTGTGGGGCCTCCATGGAGAGCCATGGGGCAGGACAACCTCTCTGCCCACCGCTGGGCCAACAGAGGCATGGGATGGGGGGATGCAATGGGGCCTTCTTTGCCCATCTGCACGGGCCCCCAGAGCTGTTCACAGCATCTCATTCTGGGACCCATGCCCACAGGGAGGGCAGAGCTTGTCCCCATTCTCTGGCACATCCCTGGGGACAGGGTGAGGAAAGGTGCACCAAGAGAAGGGCAGGGGCGGTTGTTCCTGCTGTCACCCTGCGGCAGAGCTGCCTCCATGGTATGGGGCTCCTGCTCTGCCAGGTGAGATGGTCACTCTACACAAGTTGAATGGGGTCTTCAGGCTCGATTTTTGTCCCAACAACAGTTGTTTTCCAGATCATCAGTAATCCTGACACATGGTCCATAGGCACGCAGGCTGGTCTTTTGGTGTTTTTTAGTTGTGACCTAAACAAGACGTGATTCCAAGTGCAGTAATTTATTGGAGAGGAGGATGGCTTTCTAAGAGGGCTTCAGACAAAGAACATATTTCCAACAATCCCCCGAGAAGTGAAATCACTTCTAAAATGCTGTCAGAAGTCAATAAAAAGTTCAGCCACGCTGATAAAAATGAGCAGGCTTGCAATACGAACCAGTAAAGCCTCACTCTTCCTCAGCCTACCCTCTGCCTCGCTTGTGCTAGAGCGTCAGTGTCAGAATTGGTTTGCCGCAGTCTCTGCCATTGTGGGACAGTGCACCAACGCTGTGAGTTGATATCCTGGAGGAAATTAGTACACGTAGGGATATTCAAAGATTATAACTTCACAGACGTGAAGAAGTGAGCCTGGAAAATTTGACTTTGGTGCAATCAAATGATCACATCTCAAGGTCACTGAAGGCAGATAATAGCCAAATAACTGGCCTCAGTCCTTCAGCATAACATACGTTTAATAGGTTGATCCAAGTCCATATGGTCTTATTTTATTGTTCCTAGCTGCCTACTATATTGAATTTTGAGGTGGATTTTTGAAATGGATATGGTTTCCAAATTTATTCTGCTCGGGACTTCAACTTTCCTGTTTGAAATTTTATCTTTATTTGAAATTTTTAATGAGGAAAATACATGTCATGTGACACAATTTCATTTGCTTTGCCAGGCAGCCCCTTTCCAGGACAGGAGGGGTACGGCGAGTAGTGCCCCTGGGGAGTCCTGTGTTAGAGTTTCTCCTAAGGCCTGACTTTGACAAAATGATGCCAGGTCTTGTCCACCTAATGCATACCTTGATTTGTACAGGTTTACAAGGTATTAAATTCCTTGGCTCTCCACTCCCTGTGGGTTGTTGTTTGTTTGGTTTTTTTCCTCATATCCACTGTCACTGTGAAAACCTGAATATGTCAAATGAAGGGGATGCTCACAGAAAACCTATTGAGACGATTTTAGCTGACATTACTTCACAGTTAAATTCTTGATTTAAACTTTGAAAGCCGAAGGATTATGAACGTTCATATTATTCTTTCACTTATAATCTTTGTTCTCTTACATCTCTTTCAACCCAGAACTGGGAGTGTTACAGGGGCAACCGATTCCTGCCTCCACGGGGAAGAGCCATGCATGTAACTGGGGGCATTATACACAGGATCAGGTTTCTGGTACAGTTCTTGTCATTATAATTTGATCTACCGTGATAGGGCTTGTAGCCTGATTGGCATCTCTGAATACTTCTGTAATATGAACAATAATTATAAAAACACAGACAAAGAATAGTATTCCAGCATGTTCGCTGAAAAAAGTGCTCTTTCAGAGCCTGGCAGTGCATTTGCAGGAATTCCTTGGAAAAGTAAACACCAAAGGCATGTGAAGATAGTAAAAAAATCATTTAAGGATTCAGATGAATATTTGTAGGAAGCACGTTACAGTTTCTTTCAGCTTTACAAACAGGATTACATGAGTAATCTTCAAGTAATGTAAGGATAAATCATTTTTGGAAAAAGCCCCCAATGGTTTAGGTATCAGCAGGCTTTCCCTTGCTAGCAGGCATGCCTGTGTTTCTGGCCCACCTCTCTTGCAGCGTAAAAACCACAAGGAAAATCCCACTCTTTCTTTAGGCCCAAATTTGCTGTAATCCTGATGAATATGCATTTTACATGTCATTCCAGAATGTGCTCAGATGCAAGTTGAGATTCCTATGTTTCTAAGTTGAAATGTTGACATTTAAATGTTGTAGCTGGCGAGTCCTTCAGATTCTTTTATATTCCCGTGGAGTTTGACGTCTTCAGCATCTCTCATGCAGGGCCTGGTACAGTTCCTCCTGCGATTTGTGCTGTGATTCCTGTTGAAGGCAGTGGGAGTACAGCTCTTCCAAGTAATTTTGAGGATTTGAGGACACATGAATAGAAATGGATGTGTCAAAAATAGTTCACATTTCTGTAAGTGCTGAGGAGGTTGTATTTACCAGGACCGCTATGGCTGTAATTCCTACCGCTGCTCCTTTCCATTCACAACAGCTTTACTTCTGAAGAAACATTTTGACTACTGGTCTATACAGCCAACATATAAATGACAAACATAGCTCAGATTCAGGTAGGTAAAGTTTCACAGAACTATCACAATGAACACAGCAATGATAATAAATTCATTCTGACCCTTTATTAGGCACACAGTTAATTTAGGGGACAACTGAAAAGACATGGGGTCTTGAAACTGCAAGAATCAAGGCCCTGTTAAAATGTAACTAAATATATTTATATATCTGTATCTCAGTGCTGAATATTACAAACATAACTTGATCAATGACACCATTTTAAAAATCATTTTTAAGTTGATATTTTTAACCTGTTCTTTCAGAAGTTGCCAGCTTAATTGAAAATGTGCTCTTTGAAAGTGAAGACGCAATGTTGAGTGCTGCATTTTCGTGCATGTACATCTAAGACTTTGGTACAATAATACATTCGAACTTGGAGGCCCTTACTCAGGTCTGTAAAATAGCATTAAAAACAAAAAAAAAAAGTGAGGTGAAAGTCTAGTTCTGGAATAGCTTTTAGCATATGCACCTGCTCTCTCCACACAAAAAAAAAAAATCTGAATTTTAATTAGTGATTTGGCATGGTCTGCTCTTCTTAACTAGCAGTGTCTTTTATTTCTTCATCTGACAGCCTCCTCACCCCCAGGGTATGATGGAAAAAGTCTCATTTTCATAGAAGGTAGAGGAGTTTTGTGAATATATGACCTACAGATTTTCCTGATTTTTTTTTTTTTTTACAATATAATGTACTTTGATGCATTTCAAAGATAATCTGTCTGATGCTTTGCATATTCCTACTTAATTACAGTATATCTCAAGATGATTTATTACAGTCAGATAATTCTGAAATAGTCGTGCTACGGAGGGCATGCATACCACAGGCAGCTGTACAATTAGCCATAGAGTTCGTAGAGGAAATTATGTGTGTATGTGGAAGTGGGGAGGGTTGGCACAGGAAGAGCTGCAAATAAAAAGAGATATATGGCCTCATCTAATGTTCACTGATGAGGTCTTTCTGACAGTTTCAGTGTATTTTGGCTAAAAACCAAATATTATTTAAGCATGGTCCTGTTTCCAGACTCTCAGAATAATGGGTGATGAGCAGAGGAACTTTGAAAAAATATTCTGAAGAATTTCTGAGCTAACTTATTTCCTTTTCCAGTTTTATATAATAATATTCTCATAAAATTCAGATCTATTTTGAGGCCAGAAAAGTCTGGAATAGCATTTTGGCTCTTTATTTGACCATATGTGTTAATGTTCCAGTGACTCCCTCTACATAAAACTAGTCTGGAATTAAGTGATCAGAGCTCGAGAGCATTTCAAACCCATAGTAACAGATCCAGACTTTTAAGGCCAGATGAGGACTGCGAGCTCATCCAGGCTGACCTCCACTATAACACTGAAAATAAATATGCGTCTCTTCTGCCTGTCAATAAATCCTGCAGCAGAGTGGGCACATCAGCCCAAAGCAGGTGGAGGGTTCCCCTGTGCACCTCTGAGCCACCACACAGTCCCAGGGTCTTCACACCAAGCCATGCAGGTGTTTCCATTCACAGACATTTGAAGAAAACGCTAAGATATTTAGTCATTTTGAAGGTAGAAAAGCTTTTCTGGAATTTAGGATTCCCTTGATTTAGATAATGGTCATATTTACTTCTTCTGATTTATTTTTTTTATTTTAGCTAGCGGAGTTGTGGGGACTGGATTACCGTGACCTATTTATTTTTGGAATATTTTTTCCTCTCTAGGAATTCACTTATTTCCACCTCTCCAATCAAGCATTAGCCTGGCAAAAGAGTTGTGTGTAAAACTTGCTGCACATCTGCAAATATCAAATGTCCACGAACAGGCAAAAGACTCACTCCACTTACTTTCTTTTTTTGTCAGATGGTTTCATTTAGAGCCCAAAGGGTCAGGAGTCACAGCATGACCTCATCAAATTAGACTCAACTGAGAGAGGTGTTTAGCACAACAAAAAGGAAGTAATCTGAAGGACATTAAATGCAAATGAGACTGCCATGTGCAAACTTCAAAAACACCTGATCCAAATGAACAGTGTTGACGGGGGTCGAAGGGGTGAGAAAGAAGGTTTCATATTTTGGTTGTTTTTTTTTTCAAAGACTATCAGCAATATTACATCCTGTAGAGCTGGCTGAAAACCTCATAGGGATATGAATATTTAAACTTGAAAACACCCACTTTTTATTTTTGCCAGGTGAGAATATGTCAGTATTTGCTGGCAGGAGTTTGGCTGGCTTGTAGATCAAACCTGATAGCAACCCTTTCTCTTTCAGTGGATTTGTTACTAAACAAGTATTTTTAGAGTGGGTTCACTATTACATGAGTCTCATTTTTGGGAGGGAATAGAAATTAATTTTGAATGCCTAATTGAAGAACTACAAGGAATCTTCAGTTGCTGATGGTTCTTTATAAATAGAGAAGAAAAAGCCCATTAGAAGGTTTGCACATTTTCCCTTCAGGACATTAATCCATGCCCCCATTGGCTGCGATGTCTTTCAGCCATGAAGGCAATGGGGCAGTGAAGGTCTTGTTATAATGGAACCAGGCTATTTCCAGATAATGTGAGTCAGATTGACTTCAGGGATAGATCTGCTTTCCAGATGTTGGATATAGTCAAGTGGAGCAGAGAGACAGAGGTGGCAGCTAAGCATAAGGAGAACCTTGGAGTAAATAAAAAGTCAGAAGTGCTGTTTGCAATGAGTAGCGCTGAGGTTTTCAAGACTCTGTGAGTCAAGGAAAAAGCTGATAAACAAATATTTGTTGCTGACAGACATGGGGATGTCTAAGTCTATTGAGAAATGAGTCAAAATAAGATTGAAATGGGATCAAAATAGGAGTGAAAGCAGTGCTTTGTTAGAGCTGAAGGGAATATGAATATGTCCATAAGAATGCAAAAGACTGGAAAGTAGTCAAAATGGCTGGTGAACAGGAAAGAAAACCAATTGCACTTGCTCGTAGAAATCTAGGGCAAATTAATACCATGAACACAACAAGAAGAGTGTGATTCAAAGAAGTTTAGGTATGATAAGAACTGGTAACAATCCTGAAGGCTCTAATACCTAATCCAAAGCCTACAGAAGTCAGTGTACACTCTGTGCCAGTGTTAAGTTAGAGGGACTGCTGTTTCTCTCCATTTGACTCTGTTCATTTGAGTTTGTCTGCATCCTGACAGCCATGAGATCAAAATTACCTGCCTAAGCAAGCAGCCAAGCTCTAGGCACATCAGTGCTACATAAATCACAAGACACTAGAAGTTTGTATGGACAGGCTTTGAGATAGAGAAATACGGGATGACGGGTGAGACCTCTGTGAGATCTTGTCAGGCAGGCTGACCGATGACTGTCCATGTAGAAAGAAGAAGATTGTTTCATTCAGTGATAAACAGATGGACAGACTGCATTACCCAGATCTGTGCTTTCAGGAGTCTCTTCCCATCCTCAGCGCTCCCCTTTGTACCTGGAGTGTTCACAAATGCAGTCTTCTGCTCTTTTGAGGAACATGCAGAGCAAGCCCGGCCAGAAGGGCAGGAGAGAGGGAGTGCGCGCGTTCCTCCCATGACCTGTGGAAGGTGCTGGTTTGATTTCCTTCAGCGTGGAGCGGTTTTTCAAGACACAACTGAGCTTTCAGAGAGGGTGCAGCTCATGGGAACGAGACCAGCCCCATGATCAGGTGTCATTTTCTTAACCCGGCCAGTGGGTCTTATCTCAGGATCAGGCCAGCTGGCAGCAAGCTGAAGGAGATTGCTGGCAGTACAAGCAGTCAGGGGAGGTAGCAGGAGATCTGTACAGTCAAGCATATATGCTCAGGGCGTGGGGGCTCACATCTGGCTGCAAGATGCTTTGAACAGTTTGTTGGACAAAGGCGCTTGGTCAAAAGAGGTCAGGGCAGGTTCAGTTGTACTGCCAAGGGTGAAAACTATAGTGAAAGTCAATAAAAGGCTCTCATGGCTTCTAGTTTACCCAAATAAGGAGAGAGAAGAATTGTTAACACAGGGTTTTCCCTTACCTTTTCAAGGTCATAGGAAGGTTAGTGCAGCTTCAAATTGCTGCATAAGCTTGAAAGGAAGAATGACAAAACGCGGATTAGGAAAATACATGGTCTTGTTTTTAAAAGGTTGTTCTACTGAAACGGCAAGGGATGGTGGTCACCAGGAGGGTGAAGTGCAGGCAGGGTGGGAGGAACTTTCAGAATTTTGTAGCTTGAGCATTTTTCTACATGTTTTGAAACAGTGTAATGACAAGAAAGATTTTGATGTTACAGCTAGGTGAACTTCAGTTGCAAGAAAGATGTGTTTTTAATGGTGTTGTTGATTATCCATGGTCAAAAATGATCAGGAAAACTGAGGGTTCTCCAGCTCGGTTGTCTTCTGGAAACTATGATTTAATTACAGAAAAAGTCATTGGCCATAACATATGGCAGGTTGGTGAGATCCTATCATCAGGTTATTGAAGATAATCTAGTAGAGGTTCCTGACATAGGAAGCTATTTTTAAAGCTACCTTTGGTAGATTAAAAAAAAGCATCATGGCCAATCATCTAGGCTTTGCAAACATTGCTAGCTCACTTTAGTTCTGCCTTTAGAGAGAGATAGTGAATAAATTATTTTCACTGCCGAAGAAACTAATTTTGCTGTTTACAAGTAGGGTTTTAAATGAATTCTATGTATAAATTCCTGTTTCTGTAACATCATTTTTCAATACTTCCAAAGACACCTGAAGGGTTTGACGCCCAATCCCATGAAAAATTAATGGTAGCTGGATGTCCAAAACCAACAAATTATCTTCAGGCAGTTCCGTCATCAAGAAGCTAATGTCAATTTACAGTAAAAAATATCTTCCTTCATACAGAAATAGAAATTGGGGAGGGGGGAGGGGAATCAGAAAAAGATTGTGCAGTCAGTTTATAAATCAAGAACTTTGAGTACCTCAAATGTTCCTCAATTATTGCATCACGGACAGATATCAGGGAATCTGTCATTTTTCCCTCTTCCACCTCTGGTTACATCAGTTGTTGATACTGGATTCCCTCTGATGGTATCATTGTTAAAAATAATAATACAAACAGAGAATTCAAAGAAACTCATGAACAAATACTTTATGGTATTTACAAGGTGCATTTTTTATGAGTTGATTTTTCTTCTCTTTAAGCAATACTTCAGCTGTATCTAGTAAAGTCCTAGATGAGAAACAGTTTACTAGATATAGAATATTAAATATAAATATTGGGTGCTTATAATAGAAAAGTCTGAAAATGATTTTAAAAGAAACCAAAGAAGCATTCACATAAACAGCTAGAATAAATATATGAAAATTTGGATTCCCTTATTAAAATGTACTTCATATGTGTGTAGTTAAGAAAATGTCTATATTCATATGCATGTATGTGTGAGAATATATATATATTTGTGCACTCACATAGTTCAGCTATACATGTATACACACATTTTATATATTTATAACATCTGTTTATTATACTGATATATGGTTTTCAACACTGTTGCGCTGTTTCAAATTGTTCAAAACCAAAATGGCTTAACGCAAATTCTAATACTCCAGCTGGAGGTTAATGTCACCCTTCTAAAATAATGAGCTATAAATATAGCTTTTGTTTTTACTGTTTACTCCAGATAAATGGTATTTTTAACTAGTGCACTGTCCTGAGGATATGGAAACTTTCCATACATATATACAAGATTTGACCAATATTTAGTGGAAATAATTCCAAATTACACGAGGCTTAGAAAGACACTAAGCAGCCTGGAGCATGATTCAGTGGTTGAACTTAAGAGTTCAGTTCATTTGCAGAGATGTTACTGGTTCCAGCTGTGTCCTCTGTAGAAGGGATAGGGAGAAAGTGTATGTCCAGCTGGGAACAGAATGAGCTGCACAGGACTCTATGTTCAGACTCTGAATACACACCAGAAACTAAATAAAGACCTGCCTACGACATACAACATTGACTCAGAATGAAAATAGCAATGGTAGTTGAATCACCTCTCAATAATCTGAGATACTTTACCTCCTGCATTCTTCCAGGGAACTTCTTCAGGTGACACTTTGTTTAATAATGCAAAATACTCCTATATGTAACCTTTAGAATCTCCCTTAAAGTCTTGACCGATGTATTTTCATCACTGAAATTTATAGTAATATCAGCATCGGTAATTTATGTGTTTTAATTTAAAGCATCTGGTTTTAATTTATATAGTTCAAGTTTTTTTAGCAGTTGCCGATGTGTAAGCATTTGATCTTGATACTATATTTTGAGTCTATATTTGATGACCATCTTTCCAATGTGTGGGTTTTCATTAAAAGTTAAATCATTTTGTCTCAAACCAAAAATCAGTTTTTCACAAGTGAAGTGAAATTGTTTTTAAATAACTGCAAAGGCTCTTCTGCATTTCAATCAGCTTGGACAACGAAAACAGTCCAGTTCATTTCACATTTTATTTCAGTAATTCTCACCTTCAGGTTTTTTTGTAGACTGATTTAGTGCTGCTGTGCTGGATGATATTGAGACATAAGAAAACACAACTGTAACAGAGGAGCTCTCCTATTAATTTTCAAATAACAGCTAGGCTCAGTGCTCCCCGTTAAAATGCAATGCTCTTTCTTCGTGAGACACATGGCCTTGAGCGGCATTCTTGGCTTGCCTTGTGGTTTTAGGATGACTCATGAATTTTGATAGTTTTTTTGAAGACCCAGTTGCTAGAGTCCTGTAAGTGCATTTGAATTTCATTTTCTTTTAAAACAAAGGAAAGAATTCTCTAGCTACTTGGCTGCAAATAAGTGGTCGAGAATGCAAAGCTTGAAGGCTCAAACACATGGAGACATTAATTAAGGAACCCAGCATTTCTTTGTCTGAAAACCCCGTAAGTGAGGAGGGACTTTCTGAATACATGGGACAGGCAATACTGCAGATCTCTTGTGAAAGAAGTCACTAAGGTGGTTCCCTAGTAGCAATTTCTTAGTTTCAAACCTAAGTAGTTCGGTTTGGATTGCCCCTAGCTGCTCTCACCTCCTGTCCTTGTCCAGTCTTGTCTCACCTCCTGCCCCTTGCAGCAACGGGCTTTCCCACCAGAAAACAGTAGCAACAGGCTTTCCCTTGGCATGGATGGTGGCAGTGGTAACGAGAGAGCTGGGTGGAAAGTTCATTCAAACAGTGCATTTTGTGGCTGGAGCCCCAAACGCTCCGTCTCAAGGAGAGATAAGGAAATACGGTGTGAGGTCTCCCATTGTCCGAAAGCTGGGGACACTCTCTCAGCATGTCTGTGCCTCGTTCTTTACAGATGGATAGTTTTCTGTGATTAGGAATGTGCTGGGCGCTTAAACTAACGGCTTCTTACTCCAGAAGTTCTTAAAGATATTAAGTCTGCCTGAGGTATATTCCCTGTCAGTAAAGGAGAAGGCACTGAAGACCAGAATTATGAGGGAGCAGGTGACTAGATACACTTGTCATTTAAAATGCATCATCTTTTTTTTTGCTTTTTAATTAATTAATTAATTACAAATTAGCTTCCAGGATTTCATAGGAGGAAGCTTTATAATTATCTAATCTTAACTGCTGTGTACCGTACCAAAGAACTGTGCCATAATTCACTCTCCTTTCCATTACTGAAGGTGGATATAAACAAGTGATTAAATCAGGAATATTACTCTATCAGGACTGATTTCTCTGCAAATCTTGATACGGTGTGGTACATTTAACCAGGAATACCAGCAGATTTCCAGAACTGGAAAAATTTTAAATAAAAACTGGAGACCTCTTTCTAGCTGCTCTGCTTTCATTGATAGGAAGCACATTAGTCTAATTATAACCTTGGACTGAATTTTTCGTTACTGGCCTTTTTGAAGTAAAATTCCATGATTTCTGGTTTTAAGAAGTCTTGGTTTCCTGCCCAGAAGCCGGCCATGCCAGGAGGGCTTACTGAAGTCTTTTATTTGTTTAGCATATTTACCAGTACCTGCGTGTAATAATACAGCATTTTTATCCTGTGAACACAACTCTTAGACTTCCGGAACTCCAGTGAGGAATGTCCTGTTTCTCTGAAAGGACAAAATATGTCTCTTTAGAAAGGAACCCAAAATAATTTGCCTTTGGCTATAGGAGCTGTAGGAGTGTTGGAAGGTTTCAGACCATAGCACTGCGGTAAGGCAGTTTAATCAGAGTCATGGTAGCAATTTTAGTTGAAGAAATTTAAATTCATCTCTCTAAAAAAAATATTAAAAAAAAGATTAACAAGTCCAAATCTTAATTAAATGCTATATTTTAAATTCTGTGAATAATATTGTTTAAGAAACATTTAATCATTGTATTTTCTTGTTTAGGATTAGCTGTTTAAAGACAAAAGACTCTAGGCTCCAATTAACTGCTGCCAAAAATTAATTTAAGTAGCCTAATTGACAACTTGCTTTAAGCTACATAAAATCTTGGCATAAAACTTATTGTCAAGGGAAGAATATTCCTAATTTATTACTTTATTATAAATGAAACTATTGACCAAACTGCACTTTCGCTACTGCAGCTGTTATGTAAAACAACAACACATAGATGACGATGATAATGAGTCCTTGTCCTTACGTGAAAATACAAGTTGTGCTAAAATTGCACCAGTTGTTAATGACTGTTCAGTGCCACCAGGCTAGAGAACCACTGTGGAAAAGGCAGAAATCTTGTTTTCAGGTGGGGCTACTGGATCCCAGCCCTTTCTCTGCGATGCCTCCCTTGTCGTGCAATACTCACGGTGGTGAGACTGGGCTCATGATGGGCTTCAGACAAAAAAACTGAGCCCGTCTGCCTTCCACCTCTATGCAAAAGAGAAACGTAAACTGTTCCACATGTGGGAGCAGAATGTGATCGCTGTGGGGAGAAGGTAGCAAGGCTATTAAATGTAAAACCAGGGCTGAACAATCAAAATACTTGTCCGCGAGTGTGCGAGATACTCGGATATCTGTGAACAGGGAGAGAAAATTAAAAGCTGTAAGTACATACTGTAAAGCTCTTTAGTTTCTTGTTTATGGTCGCAACGGGCCAACTTTCAAAGCCACTTCTTGAAACGTTGCCCATGGTTTTCCACCTGCAACTAGTTAGACACAGAAGTCCTGTATTTTCTGCACGGGCACAGCTAATTTGCATCCCTGAATACCCGGCTGACTTACAGAGGTGTTAGCGCCTGCGTGGGGCACGGTTCCCTGGCCGGACCCTTTGGTGTGGGCCATGCTGGAGGATGGCTGGAGATGGCTTTACCTTCTGCTGTTTGGCTTTTCCACCTGCTGTTCCTTGCCATCCATCCCTCTTGACCTGCTGCATGTTCTTGTAATGCGAGTCCATCGACTCAGTGCGATGTTGGCCATTATATTGTGCATTTTTCCTCTTAGGACTGCGGAAACTGATCGCATCGGGAAGGTAGCTTACTGGCGTGTGGCTTTTCCAAGCAGCCTCTTTGAAGACTAAAAAGGTTGCTTAGAAAATATAGTATCTTGGCTCAATTTTCATTGTCTAGGCACATTTCGTTTCAGAAAATCAGAAGCTACCAACACAACCATGTCATTGCGATTTTTCAAGCATTTTCTTTTTGTGCGTGTGTGTTTTATATCTCGGTGAAGTCACATCCCCCCCAGGCTATTGGAACAAAGCTCAGCTGAGAGCCGAACATACCGAACGAAAGGAAATTACAAAAGGAAAAGTTAATGTCTAAAATCATTAGTACAGGCACTTCTCCCACAGCCTCTGTGAACCCTGGAGCAGCAACCTACGTTCACTCGAGAGGCACATGCTGACTTGGAGAGATGTCCAAAGTCCACTCTGGCTGAGAACTTGCAGAAGTAAAACCCTCCCAACCAGCAGCGCCACATCCATAAAGCCTACAAGATGATTTTGAAAAGCTCCCAGGGCACCGTGACCCTTCACACCCCTCCTCCACTGAACAAACCGTTTAAAGACGGAGATGTGTTGCAGAGATAACGAGAACTAAAGAATTTACAGCAGGTGTTATTTGAAGAGACTTCGAACAATGCAGAATTACCTGTGCCCATTGAAGTCCATTAATCTTCTTCTGTAAAAATAGCAATAAACAGTGATTTAAAAGCAGGGAGGAGCAAAGCTGGAAGCCCTGAGGTTAACAGAGAGAAAGATCAGTGCTCGTGGTTAATTTTCTTTCTGTCTGTGCAACAAGTGACTGAACTGCTGAAAAATGTAACTGCAGGTACAGCTTAGAAAATACCAGATTACAACTGTTGTGGCTGGTATTATTCAGCAGATATGTAACAGGGCTTTGACCAGGTGATGCTGGGCACTGTGTACATATGCAAGCCATAGCATCCGGCGCACAGAAAATGTTACAAACCACAAAGACCCCCAGAATGGAGAGACGGGCTCCCTCTGAAAGCCCAGGGAAGGCACCGCAATATAGGGATGTGCTAAAACAGAGCAGCCGCCTGAAATTTGAAGGTAAGCAACAACAGTTAATCACAATAATGACCACCTGCTTGGCTATTATCTCCGCTGCGGCTGCTGATGGGTCCACAGCATCTACCCTCAGAGCAAAGTCTTACTATGATGGATAGGCTCTGAGTTTTAAACTAAAAAAAAACCTACAGACCTGACCAGAGATCACTGGAGCCAAGGGGGATGCTTTTCCAGTGGAATAAGCCCTGTGGCATCAGGAACCCATCAAAAAAAAAGTGATTTACACAAATACAGCCACAGAATATTTTCTTCCCGCATGAAAACAAATGAGCCGGCAAAGTATTCATTTAAAATACCTGACTCGTTAATGAGTGGTATATATTACAAAGGCTGGTTCTGTAAGGACTTTCGGCCCCTGCTCTGCAGGTGGCTGGGTGTCTGCCCCGGCCTGGTACGTGGGTGCCTCCCGCAGAGGCTGCTGGCCCAGCTGGGCACCAAGCGGAGCCGCGCGCCCACTGCCTTCCGGCCGGGAGCCCTCTGGGAGCCAAGATGGTTGTGACTCTAGTATGGCTGCTGACATTTTAGTAGGTATTAATACTCTTCACTAAGTTAACATTAATTAAAAATGTCCTTGTTTTCATTCTGCATTTAAAAAAATTATATTTCTGAAATTGTTTTTGAAACTATGTTGTTCACCTAATGTATCGTTGTTCATGTGAACAAGGGCTTTATCAGTATCTCTTTAAAATAATTTGGATTAAAACCCTTGGTCATCACCCATTTAATAACTCACAGAAACAGCTGACCCTTTTAAACCTAGCAAGCTCAAAACAATTATGACAACACTTTTTCTTTAGTTTTTAAAAAGCAATGTATTTCTGGTTTTGATCACATTTACGTAGAAAATTGTTGTAACTTTTTTTTTTTTAATGAGGCAATCATTTCAACATAAATTGTGAAAATACTTAAAATCTGAGGAAGGAAGAAACTAGCATTATTTTAATTATTTTCTAATATAATAAATACAATTCCTAGAGTGAAGCGGCTGACTAAATACCAATTTAGTCAATTTAAACTTTAGCCAGTGGAAATATTTCCTTTACAAATTGCACTCCTTTCTTCCCCCGCCACCTCCCTATGTGCTGAGTAGCCTTTATTTCTGGACACTGGGCAACACAATGGAAAGAAAGCGAGACCTGAGCATCCAGGCAGAAAACCAGGCCTTGTACCAGAGCCAGGATTCCCGCGCCGCACAATGCCGCGGCGTCAGCGGTGTAATGAACCCCAAGTGGCCGCCTTTCACATCTCAAGAGCCAAAGCCGGCTGGATGCTGAACACCGCTGCTCCCAGCTCCAGCCTTCAAGTGACTATTTCGCCCAACAATAATGCTGAGAAAGGCACAAAGCCGGCCGCTTCTGCCTGGCGCTTTTGGATGCAAACTGGCCAAATATGTTAGGGTCAGCAGGACCACGATGCTCTTTGTTGGCAACTTAAATACAGCCAGGGGATGAGGGCTGGCAAGGACAATAAAATTTAACAAATTGCATTTTTGGAAAGCACGGAGGAATGTGATTTTTAAAAAAAAAAAAAAATCATCCCTCAAATCTGCAATCTGTTTAAGGTTTGCAACAGAGCAAACAGTGATTCTGGAAATGGAGAGGCCTCTATCTGTACGGCACAGGTTATTCTGCAACTTTGCTTCTGACTTACCTGAAAAGAATTCCTCTCCCCCGTTTCCTGATAAGGAACTTGCCCTCCAAATTCCCCACGCAGGGCAGCAAACTGGGGGGGACGACATGGCACTCCCTCAGTTTCCTATACTTAAGCTTTCATCTGTGAAAAATCCTTTTTATTAAAGGCAAACTGCAGTATAATTGAGCTAGATCTCCAGCCTCTGTTGGAGGTAGCAATGCCACGCACAGTTCATTGCAATGCCTGCTGTCCGAGGGATTTTTATGAGATCATATTTCACCAGGAAATAAATTTCCTCCTCCGGTCTGATGCAATCAGTTTACCAAGTGGTAAATAGCTATGGATATCTCATGTGCTGTTTTGCAAAGTGTTTGCGGGTATTCTAGGATGAAAGTTGCCAAAGATTAAGATCTTAATCACGGAAATCTGGAAAGCGATTGAGAAAATGGCCCCATAAGGACGTCGGGGCAGGTTCCCCGGAGGAAGCCCAGGCAACCCCTGCAGACACTCCACGCTAGCACGACCCACAGGAAATGATTCATCAAACCGCCCATCCCAGCACAGCCCTGCTCCCGTGGCAGCTCCCAAGCGACAGTTTTCTCTCCGCTTGCAAGTCCCAAGGCACCGACTTGAATTGATTAATCTCTAAATTGCAGCTACGGAATCTGGCATAAAATTGTTTGGTGTACAAGTGCATCCATTTCACTTCTCTTTCAAGAAGGAAAGGAAGAGAATAGCTTCCCAAATAGAGATTTTCCTCCGACCTACACAAACTTTCATGTGAAAAAAATACACGGGATTTGCCTTGTGCTGTAAAAAATCAGTGAACTGAGTTTTCAGGGAGCTGCCTTTGGAAACACGTATGGGTAACAACCTCTCAGCCCAGGCACTCCACAGGCACTCACTGATCCATGGACGGGGCATTACATGCCCTGTAGAGGAGTTAGCTCCTCTTAGACAGTAGCCATGACAGCTGCTCTTCTATCACCATAAAAATCTCAAAATTGTCCATGACCAGCAAGCAATGCAACGAGTGTGGTCCTTGTATCTCTTCAGTCCTGAAGCCAAACTAAAGAAGTTCAAAGAAATGTGAAGTCATGCTGGTTTCCATCAAAGCATTTCCCTAAAAACTACTAATTTTCCCCAGACAAGAAGGCAGAGACAGCTGGATTGCCAGCAAGATTGCTAGCTTCTGGCAGCTCCTTCTTGAATAAATCCTGTGGATCTCTGCTCTGAGAGAAGCAGGAAACCCAAAACTTCAAACTGAAATTTGAATCTTGTTCTTGCTATATTTGGATACATCTCTCCCTAAAATAAGACAGGAGACCTCCTAGAAATTCTAAGACATGGACTAAAAGTGGAGGAAATTCTGCCAAAACTGCCTATCAGCTCGTGCCCTATAGCAACGGCCCATGGAGAACCCTCCTTCCACCCGCACACCGCAGAGCAGCTCTCAGCACCGTGTGAACTTCTCTTGGGAGTGGGCGGTTTCCAGGCACTTGGATTTAGGAGAGACATTTCTCTGCCAGTGCCTGGAAGCAAAACAGGAGGTGTCAAACGTGTAACCCTCATCGCTATATCCCACCTAGGTTCATCATGCAGGCCAAGATTTTGCCTTTTTTTTTGTTTCACCTCTTTCTTTGATAACCACTCTTTCCTCACATCTCAGTTTTGAAACTTTAAACAGATCGGTGTAAAAATCACCTCCATAGGATTTACGCTTTTGTTTTTCAATAGGTACTAACTATTTAGTGCTTCCTTAATTTGAGATTGTGAAATACCCAAAACAAGGCCTGATCTGGCAAGATAACGAACACGTGAGTTGTTATCGAGATCAGTGGTAATTGCATGTTAACGCACGCATCATGAACCAAAAATGCGTGGATCAGAAAGCGACTCAGGATGGGGTTCAAAAGGTGATGAAATAGGAAGCTATCTCAAGTGTTTTGATATGACATCCAAAGGATTTACCCACGTCAGAGCAACCTGGTGAATTCGCTTGAAAGTGAATCTCCTTGGAAGCTTTCCTTCATCCTAGAGAAAGCACGAGGGATCAGAAAAGGAGTTCTTCAGAGATAGCGTGATATTCAGCTCAAGCAATCCTTTAAGTGCACAGGAGAGAAAAGAGAGGCATGGACTAAAGGTTAGGAAATAATATCCTGTGTACATCCACCATCTTTCCATACACAAATAAATGTGCTTATATAAATTCATCTGCAATGCTATTTGAAAATATACAGGTGGTTTTTTTTTTTTAGAATAGTGCACAGGTCACAAACTCCTGAAAACTGTATTTTCTTTAAAAGAATTTGAATTCTTTTTAAAAATAAATATGCATTCACGCAATGATGCAGGTTCGTGCTCCAATGCATATATTTTTATGATTTTCATTTGACTTTTTTTAGTACTAGGTGGTTTCCAAACCTTCCTAGGACCTAAAATGCATATGAATGAAAAATCTAAATAAAAAATCACTTGGGAAATGAATGAAGTCCAAGGGGGTTTTAGTCATTCTCAGACTATGAGTTTACTTTAAAATGTTGCTCTTCCAAGGTGCCTAGGCTACAGGAATGATCTAATGCTTCCTTCACACATTCCTCTCGTGTTGATTTGAAACATGATTTGCATGGCTTTTGGAGGCTAATACCAGCTTCTCAATAGAAATGTGGTTTTTATCATCCCCCAGCTCCCGATTCTGCACAGGATCCCTTTGTAAGGATTTTAGGGAAGAGAAATCTTGATCTGGACCAGGATTTTGGTTTTATTGGTTTTCTTTAATTTCTGATTTATCTTCACAACATCACCCAACAATGTGCTAATACCCAATGCAATGCCAGCATAGGTCTATATTACATCATTTTAAAAAAAAAAAAATCATGAGAAAGGGGGCTGATGCCTTACTCCGCGGTGTAAGGACTGAGGTGTAAGGACTCGATAGGGCAGCAGGCCCGGCTGCACCTTTCCATCTTGGAGCTTCAGACCATGTTTTTTTCTTTGGCCACCACTCAAATCACTTTCTGTCTTGGACTGGGAAAAAGCCCCAGTATGACTCACTGACCAGGCACCGACTACTCTCTTTTCTTCTCCAGGCTGAAGGAGCTCAGCAACCCACTGTCTTTGCCTGCAGGAGCCTGACATACCATATACCAAGCAGCCAACATAACGGCAATGAGGTTTTTGCTTCAGTGGATGGACTCGGCACTTAGAGAGAAATGATTGTAAAGCAACGCTCCCTGTGTATGTTGATCCCGCTGAAAGGCCTTCTCTGCTAATCTCAATAGCCCTAATTTCTTTAGACATTCCAGCAGGATTTTGCGTCTCAGTCTAGACACACTTCATCCCTCTGTTTTGAGAGAGAAAGCCTTTTGAAACTGCAGAGCTCCTTTGTTTTCCTGCTCGGAAGGGCTTTGGTGCCTGTTAACAAAATAGGATAGGCTAGGATGAAGGTGAAGTCTTCAAAGCTCAGGGTTTCCCTGTATGTTTTTCAAGGTACAGGCTGTATATATGGAGTTCCTAGTCTCTTTCTGCTTCTGGTTTCTTAAACTTCCCTATTAAAATCAATAAAAGCCTGCAATATGGACTTATAGTTCTGCTTTTGCCGCTCTGACGTACCAAGAAAGTCCCCTCATCTTCCAGTTGCCTACAAATATTCTTTTTATTGTGCAAATTAATCATGTAATGTCTATACAGTGCATAAAGCATTACCCAGTGTCGAGACTAAAAAGGCATAATCACGTCTGTTTCCGTTTCCCTGTATGAACTCTTCTATTCAAGGATCAGTCTTGTAGGGTACAAATACTTTCTGCTGGGATTTCTGAGTATTTCTGACGTCAAACAGAATGAGATCTGATTATAAGGGGTTTTTTTGGTCACACAAGTGCTCACATATGGAAGACAAAAGGTAGTTTTAAAGGCAGAGCCTTTATAGAGATAAAAGTAGGCCCTTGCCTGGTCTCGGCGAGAAGTGACAGCTGTTGGGCCTGCTCCCATCGTTGTGCCGTGGGTCACTTTGCAGTAAGTCAGCCGGCAGCGTCTCAGATGCGACAGCAATGCAATGCGCTTTATTAGTTTCTTACCTTTCCGTACGGTCCTCCTGAAAAATGTCACCAAGTGTGACTCATTGCATCTGCATGAAGTTATGAAAAAAGTAAGCCTTGTTAACCTGCTGTTTGAAAACCAGAACACTTTTATCAGTTCATATAATTGCTAACCCCTTATTCACTGTTCAACACTGAAGGGTTCTTTGCCTCCTAAGATCCCACTAATTGCTGACAGATTTGATTTCTCTGTGACAGCAGGAGTCCTGTTTCTGGCCTTTACATCAAGTAATTGCTTTATTTTTCTCCCTCTGCTCTGAAAAACGGAATTCCCTTCTCCCCTGCTTGAACGTCTGTAATGACTTCTTTCTATGTTATTAAATCCTTGCCATTTAAATCACATTTAGAGATGTTTTGAATAACTGATTCCAATTACTAAGGCTCTTACTAAGGAGCAGCTGAAAACGCAAGTTATTACTTGCCCATAGACAAGCAGCTACACCTTGCAGCAAAGTCTCCGGTGGACAGTATTTTATTTCTGCTCAGTAAGGTGCAATTTATACTCACAGGAGGCGGGTGTTCAACAAATATACAGCTGCTGGAGTTCTCATAACTCGTCGCTTGTGCAAAATAGAGATCTGATTTTATATTTATTTTATAAATAGCGCTATTCCTCAAAGAAATCATCCGGTCCTTCCTGTAGTGGCTCAGGAAGCCTGCTTGGAACAACAGTGGAGATGAGCGGTTGACCGACGAATGACCCACGGAAGGTTACTATCCCGAGATCTAATAAAAAAGCATGGCAGGGTAAAAGGAAACATGACTACAGGTCGTACATTCCTTCCATGAAGTATGATCAACCTCTGTTGTTCTTAACATTGTTCTTTACACAGGTCACGATTCCTTGAATGTACTGAGAACTTCCCGGCAATCACAGTTTAGTTTGGTTATTAATCATACTTGTAATCATTAGTGCGTTTGTAGGGGAAAAGAAAAAAAAAGTGCCAGGAGATGATTATTTGACAAATTACTGCAGGGACTCAGCATAATAGCTTTGCTGATACAATCAAGGTTAAGCCATTATTTAAAAAAAAAAAAACAAACAACCAACATATGAAGCAACTTCCAAACTGTTTATGAAAAACACTTCCCTGTCAACAAAAGGGGACCGACACTTCAACAGCAGCGTGCCGTCGTCTTCACAAGCGCAGGCTCAGCTCCTCTTTGTGTACGGTTACTACCGTGGCACATGTACACAGCTAATAAATGAAGATAATTTGTAATAACTGAGGCATTTGCAGTTGTCTCTAATTCATGGGCTTATTAGGAGCCTGAGTGCTGCAAAGTAACTCTGGCTGAATCTGCACTGGGAGCCGGTGCTGGGTGTACTGGGAGCCTGTCTGCAGCTCCCAGCTTCTGCTGGTACGGGCTGAGCTGGAGCCTTGGAATCCGTACAAGAAATACATAATCCCTTCTGTATTTGTACGTTAACTTTCTGCTACTTCCTTCAGTCTAGCCCTGATAATTAGCCCTGCTTGCACACACAAAGGCCCTAGTTTACTTTTGACCAACAGAGTAAAACTACCACCAAGCGGAATAAAAGCTATGCTGATAAAAGCACAGCCTGACCGCTACACTTGCATCAGTGGTCAGGACTTCTGCCAGCACGGCTAAGCCGTAACAAGGATCTCTCCTTCTTCCAGCCCTGGCAACACAGAAACCAGCACAAACCCTTCGCTCTTAGACCCTAAGGCTGCGTATGGTCTGTGCAACAAAATTTACCTCTCAATACACAGTGATTGTTTTCATGGAACACTGTTTTGCTTAATAAGTAGATACATTCATGCCTTAATATTTTTATTGTATTTGTTCTGCAAAGTTTTTTGGTAGAGTGTAAGGTGTTCCTCTATTTTGGCTGGAAGCATACTGTGCTACTTCAGATTGCCTGAAAGTGTGCGCAGAGCAGTATCTGTGCGTCTCCTTATAGGCATTGCTCTCTTTTTCATGATAGATAACTAAAGTCCAACCTCACTGTCACTGAAATAAATCAGCATTTCTCCCGTTGACTTAATTAGGAAAGGATATGGATCCAGAACCCAACTGCCAATATTAATATTGCCCCCAAAATATCACTTCATGCATACAAAATTAATTAATGAGGAAACTAAAGTAGGTGGGTTCATTTGGTATTCAGAGATAACCTTCCTAAATATGTAAAACAAAAAAAAAATCAAATTTTGATGAGTATAAGGGAGCTGTTTTCTGTTCTTGTGTGTGGACGTTATTCCCAGCTTTCCCTTCCTATGCGTAAAAATAAAAGAAGATTAAAAATACCTGCCATTGATTTAAAAAAAAAACAGCCCAATTTCAGGAAAAGTAATTGTTGTAATGCTAATTTTGTTGATATGAGCATAGACCAACACGCATTGCAAAGTGTATGTGGTCATCAGGAAGGGCTAAAGAAGGGACTCACCTGCGCGTAGCAAGCACAGGCTGAGGAAGAAAAGCTGGCTCCGTGCTGGATGTCCTGCTTTTCATGGGTTTTAATTAACCCCATTACTGGTTTTTATTAGAGATGGTTAAGAGAATAATCTCTGAGTTTTGATCTGCTCTTTCTAACCCGGCAGCAGCATCCAAAGGGGTCTTAGTGGTTTCCCCCATAAAAATCATGAGTAAGCGTTTCCAGAGGGCTGCTCACGCACTTTTCTGCAGACGTGGGAAATGGCAGAAGGGGAAGATTTCCCCGCCCGTCCTGTGCAAAGTCAGCAGACTGGAAACTGGTGCCGCAGCTTGGCAGCAGCACGGTCGTGCCGGCGCGAGGGGTGCCCAAGCTCCCCAGAACGCCGGCGCGGAGCGCTGCCAGCTCGGCACTGGAACGAGTTATGCAGCTGTACCTCGGGATACCTGAAATTAGCCCCAGAAGGGCCGTCTTTCCAAAATGCTTTAGAAAAGAGCAGCCACGTTATCAAAAGAGCCAGGATGTCAAACTTCACTTTTGAAAATCTCCCCAGGAATCCCATCTATCCGCCTTTTTAGTCACTTTGAAGGTTGGTGATTAAATCCATACTTACAGTGTGATTCTCCCACACATGGGGAGCAATGGGAGCTTTGTCATCACCACTAATGGGGACAGCATTGCGAGGAATGAAATACGCAAGGGGAAAAAAAATAGGCTTGAAAATCATCAAATAAAAAGAGCCAGTGGAGTTTTTAATTTTTGTTCATGCTTTAATTACTGAAAATGATAGAAGCACTTTGCCATGTTTAAAATGGTTAAGTTTAAAAATGACTGGGTTGTTTGTTTGTTTCTTTTGGGAATGCCTTACAAAAACCAAGAGATATAAATCAACCCATGGTTTTGCTTTTCTTTTCTTCTGCAGCCGCAGCTTAAACAACCAAACAGCGGGGCAGCTTCTCAGCAGCCCGGATCCACACTGAGCGCTCTGGAAAGGCTGGTGCGGGGCAGGCGCTGCTGCTCAGCCCGCGGCGCACGCCGGCGCCGGCGGGAGGGCCTGCGAGCTTTGCCGTGATGGAGTTGTCTCACAACAGGCTGGATGCCCTCCTGGTTAGGGAGCCCAGAGAGGCTCAATCCCCATTGCTGTCTTCTTGGGAACTTTTCCTCCTTGGTTTTAAAAGGAGCGGTGCTGAATGTTGAAGGATAGCCGAGATTTTGTGGTTATTTTGGGTGAAATTCTTCCTCCAGTTTAGCAACTCCATAGGGCTTGGCTGAGAAATTTATTGGGTGGTGTATCCAAATCTTCCTTCACCTCTCTTGCCGCTTCCCTCTCTCCCATACAGGCATCAGACTTTAACCTGCTTCTCTCTTTTGGGGTGAGAGCCTGCAGTGCCCCTCAGTCCCCGGGGAAGGAAGCCCATGGAGCCATCCCCAAACCAAATCAAAGCGGCTGCCTTGGTTATCGATGGCAGAGCGGCTGTGCTTGGTGGGAGGCTGGTGTAGGCCAGCTGCTGCATGGACGCTTACCCGATGTTGCGGACAGGATCCTCTAGGATGCCATGTGGCCTCAGCTGGCCACGGGGACTGTCACAGTCTGTTTTTTCTCTAGGATCCTCAAAAATGGCTTTGCTCCAGTTATCAGGCACAGAGCATTGCCAAGCTGTCAGGTGGCAAAAATCCACGTCATTCTCTAAAGACTATTGAAGAAGGGGGCCAAAGCCATGGGACCTGTCATTGGACTGATCATCCATCCCTTTTCTTAAAAAAAATCTTCCCTCCATCAACAAAACATGCTAGATAGACAAACAAACCCTTAACGTGTGATACGCGAAACCCCATCTCGCAGAGCCCTGTGCCTGATGTTGTGCCAGAACATGTTGCAGGAGGAAGCCAAGGCAGGACCAGGTCACAGCTCTCCGTGCAACTGAGCTTGGAGGAGGTCTCTGCTCTTGTGTCTGCAGGAGGCCGGCCTGCCGGCTTTCTCCATCGGTGTTTCCGTTTTCTGTTTGTAAAACGCAAATAGAGGCTCTCCTGTGTCTCGCAGGCACAGTGTGAGGATAAATGTATCAAAGATGTGCAGTAGTCAGAGTCCACATCAGGGCAAAAAATCTTAGGGAAGATAAATACACCTGTAGACACCAAGTCGTCTCTTTCTTTGATGCTTTAATGCTTTTATGATCAATAAAGAAACCCTGAGTTTTACAAAGGCTGTCTGGCAGTTCTAATATTAACATCCTCACCGCAGCTACTTCTCCTTGGCAATGTCTTTTTGTGTCGCTCTGTGATGCTGATGTTGTTGGTAACATTTTCACATACGATAAACCAAAGCACAAACCCGGTTTGTGCCCACAGTGAACTGGTTTGCAAAAATTAAGCAAAATACGTTTCAGTCATTTGAGAACGTGAGGAGAAGATGACGCTGTCAATATTTCTGTGTTAAATGAAGAGATGTGGAAGTTGTTTCTTCATAGGAAGCGACTGAGGGAAAAACCTTATAACTTGGTAAAGGAGTAAATATCATTTTGTTGAAATGCCAGTGGATATTTGTATTTCTTTTGGCTTTGGTTCAACCAAGCTAAGAGCCTCTTGCGAAAAATTTAGTGAAAGCCATTGCTGGATGAGACGGAGCAGCCCTGGTGCTCCACTCCTGCCATACTGCACAAGGGGACAGGAGCACAGCCTCACTGTGCGAGACGCTATAAACCCTTAACGCGGCCGTATGCATCGATACTGGAGCATGAGTGATTGTGCAATCAATCACCCGCACCAGGGCCGAAGTTAAGCTGCATGTACAACCGTACTGTTCTCCTTTCTTGCTTCTGCAGCCTTGCTCATGCAATCGCAGCTGCCTCAAAGGAGGGTTTGTGGGGTTTTTTTTTTTCCTTCCTGGAACATTTGACTAAATCACATTTGCAGATATTTCAAATTTTTCATTCACGTGACACCTGAGCTTTATTTACTTTTGAAATAAGTCATCTCATTAACAGAATTCATTAGCCATTATTACTGTCATGTCATTCTGCTAATAAAAGGAATGACTGTAGAAGCATTCAGTGGCTTAGCTGGTAGCATAGTGAGCTATTATGCTGCAAACCTGCGTTCACGCTGTACATCGGTATGCCAAGGCTGGCAGAGACTAGGAGCATCAATGAGGTAATAGTCTTAATCTCTGAGGGGAGGATTATGTTGTGCTGCACTGCAAATACCTCCTACCGTTCGCAGGATAATACTTCAGATGGAGCTATAAATTGTTCAACAAATAAGGACAGGTGCTGGGAAGAGGGTGAAAAAAAAATCCCTGCAATGTTCCACCATTATCTCTGGATAAGAGTGGAAAAACTGTTGTTCTCACTGCTAAACTGTTATCACTCTTTCTCCCTTTATTTTGCCAGCGTGGCATAGCCAGCCTCTCAGAAGTGAAGTGCATCGATAGTCATTGGGTCTCGTCTTCCCAGAAATGCTATTTGCTTTTCTTGACCAAACAAATGTCAGTTGTAGATATGTATGGCATGAAATGACCATGGACAGGGAGCCCAGCCACACTGTCCCACCTCCCTGTGTGAGCTCTCTACTCCACAGAGCTCTACGGCACATCATACTCTGGCTAGACTATGCTTTTCACCGTTTTCCCGTTCAGAAGAGCAGTTAGTGTTCATTACTGTCATTGATGTGAAGATGTTTTAACTGCTCCTTTTCATATTTTATAGACCTGATACTCACCTTGACCAGCCTGGGAGGACACAAGCCAGCCAGTTGAAAGAGATGTACGTATCTCCTTTTGGTGGTTTGCTGCAGTGGGTCTTGGCATGAAAAGGAGAAAACAAATGAGAAATCTCATTTCCTAGGAAAAAAAAAAATTAAAAAAGTTAGCACACTTTCCATAGCATCTTTTGCCTTAGGACATCAATAAATTTCACAATTTGGGCAAACGGCATTAGTTCCATTTTACAGAGGACTGATATGAGATAAACATTAAAAAGTATTTAGGCAGTGCTTGCTCTGGGGTATTGTTTAGTGGCCTCTTGAAGATGTTGCTCTACCACACGATAGCAGAGGAGAAGGCATTTAATGGCAGTGTACAGACCACCAGTTCAGGCTAAAACATGATCAGAGATTTGCATCTAAACACACATTGAATTTTATAGGTAGCAGTGATTTTCCGTGGCCCCAGCGCTTCTCTTGCTGTTCTTCCCACAGCTAGAATTTGTGCTTGATCCAAAGCCACAGCCAACCACACAACAGATCAGTGGTGGATTTTCAGTGGGCAGCAATGCTTTCAGCCTCATGGGTAATTACTGAGTCTAGCTGAGAAGCTTTATTTTGGAGCAAGTCAGCATTAATTTATATTTGCCTGACGTACTTCTCAAGGAACAGAACTAGATTTCCCCCACACACCCAGCTGTTACTAAGGGATCCAGACTACATCTCCCCTGATGCAATGAACACCTTCTTTCTCTCCACGTGAAACACCTTCTTTGGATTAGAAATTCCAAAGAAACATTTCCAGTCCCCGTATCAACAATATTTAAAAGGTTTTGCCCATGGAAAATGTCAGCATTTGCAAACATTGTCCTGTTTTGGGATTGCAGCAAATGCTGAAATATTGAACTTTCCCATCAGACTGAAATTCCTTTAAAAAAATTAATCTAAGGTCAAACTACACAGCCCTGAGAAATGGGAAGAGAGACCTCTTTTGGGCAAACACTTAGCAACATGTGATTTAAAGGAATGTTCAGATTGTGGAACTGACTCCACGTCCAGTCATGCAGATGGAGGCACTGGGCAATTCCCCCAGTCTAAGCGGTCTTTCCCATGTGTAGAACCATGATAGGATAGAGGGGAATCAAGCACACAAAGTAGCTGAGGATATAAGTGAACAGATTTGTCTGCCAGAAGCAATGGAACAAACACAAATCTTGATGCACTGATTTAATTTCTAAATTTTGTATTGTTCTTTCTACTGCAGGCAGTACTGCAGAGAGCAGCAAGCAGCTACCACTCTTCCTTGCAGAAGGGTTGACCTGCTGCTCACTTGCAGACTGATTTCATCCTTTCCACGTCTGCATCTTCCTTTTCATAAATTAATAACTTTTTTTGCTCTCACTTTTTTCCCTTTCTCCACAGAAATGCCTTGTTTCATTCATTAAAAAGTTAAACGGTCCTCATAGTCATTGCAAAGACTAGGAAAAAAAGTCTTGCCCTTCTTAAGCCCTTGGTCTGAAAATTTCCTTTCATACCTACTCACCCAGTCTCAGCAGCTCGTCACTGTACAGCTCAAACCCAAGTGTTCTCTTCAAGAGTTTCAGCTTGACATTGTGCAATTTTGTGGCTGAGCACACCCACTCCAGCACGTGAACCCTGACTCTGCGGTTTATAGAGGAACCGGGGCCTTTCTCAAAGTAAAGGGGAACTTTCCTGAGTCAGAACTGCAGGGTCTGGCCTGCACTGGATTTGCATTTCCACCAGATCAACCACTTTTGGAGGTGATGTAAAGGGCCTTTACGGTGATTGTGAATGTAAAGCCGCCTGAGCAGAAGTGAGAGTGGTTTTTGCAAAACTCTAAGCAGAATGGCTGTCTCTGGTTTACCTACAGCCAGGGAAGAGAAGCTCACAGAAGACTATGCGTCGTTAAAGATGCCCTAGGACATAAAAATCAGTAGCAAAACCGAAACAAACACTGCTTTACCAACATTGCAATCAACTACCCAGTGCATCCCCGTCCTTCGGATGGTTTTCAGCAGCCTTTGGAAGCATTTTTATCTTTCTGCCACTCTGATTTAAGACATAGTGTTACTTAAAACCCCCTAACAGTCAACTAAATGTCAAAAGATGAAAAAAAAATTTCCATCAGCCTCTGCTTTTTATAAAAATATATCAATTTAATAACTTGGTTTAAAGAAAAACAGAATGATCATGTTAAAATACTGCCAAATGTATAAACTTTGACAGTCCCACATACTGAGATGAACAGGCAAATTTATTTAATAAGAAATAAAATACATTTTCTCCCTGCATTCACTGAAATAAAAAGACAGACACATCTGTCCCAAATTTCTTTTAAGGAACAGAATGGCTGCTAGTAACTAGAAAATAGTGCCTTTCTGCTGGCTTACCTCAAGATAAATTTACAGCTTCACTCCAACAGTATCAGAATTCAAAATGTAATCAGTTCAAGTAGAATGAGATCAAACATTTCTGTCCGCATTAACTCTTTGATGTCATGATTCAATATCTCACAATGAAAGATGCGTATGTAAAATGCAAGAAGGTTTATGTGAGTTCTTGCTGTTCCCCAAGCTGAAAAATCTGCAGCGTCTGTTACGTGGGAAATGTGTGGTGAGCATTGTGGAAGTTATCCTAGCACAGGAGGTACAGATTTACAGGATTTTTGAGAGATGCAATTCTTACCATTGGCAAGACCTAACAACCTCGTGGTCCAGTAGCTGGTTAGAGACTTAAACCAACATCTCAGAGATAAAAAATGTCCCATATGTACTTCAGTGCAAGATGTTTGTGCAGTTAGAGCACTAACCGATTTCAACAGTACTTCAGGAAAGGGATGATTCTTCTATCATCTGACCTCAGAGGAGGGATAGTCCACTCTCACTCCAAAACAGTGCAGAAAATGGAAAACAGTTTTTGCAGATATACCAAAGAAAAACTTTTCAAGACATTTTTCAAGACGGAGAACACAGTTGCCCTTCACGATCACAACAAGTAGAGTTATTACACAAAGTCTCCCTACATCTCCACAACAAGGGATTTATGCAATGTCCCACATCAAATGGAAAACCCTTCTTTATGAACTTTTGCTCTTCTCCCAGACCAGACATTTCTTCTTGATCTAAAGCCTTTGGTCCTGATTCCTTTGTGGTTCTCAGAATACACCAAGGGGATACCAAGAAGAACCAGCAAGGCATTGCCTTCTTTATGAAGCTAGAACCAGGTCATGCAAGCCGAACAAGCAAATAAGCAATTGTTTAGTTGACTGTGGCACCCCCTCTATGGGGGAAGAACATATACTGGCCCCATATTTTGAAAACCTGAGTGCTGAGAACCTGAACTTTAAGAAAAGTATTAAAAACTGAGGGCAGGAAAAGTTTGCCAACGCCTAGGTATGGTGGTGAACCCTCCTAATGAGAACCAAGAAGGGGTTTACTGGGGATAAAAAAGGGTCAGCTAAGGGGGCTACAGTGCCTGATGAAGCCCTTGTTTGTGGGTTGACAGGACACAGCTGCAGCTGCCCAGCAAGGCTGGGCTGCGTGTGCCCTGGCACACATTCAGCTTGTGCTGGCCAACGAGCTCTTTTCTGGTCGAGCCTGAAACAGTTCTGCAAACAAGGCAAGCTGTATGCGCAAAAATCACTTGGTGCCAGTATAAGCTGTGTTTCCCTGACAGCTTTTGCCAGGGTGAAGTGTTCTTAAAAACTGTAAAAATAAAAACCAAAAAATGTCACACCCTTGGCTGGCATTGGCATGTATGCAGCTGTTTTAAAGAGATATTTGGCCCAGGTTTGCTTTTGCTGGATAAGACTGTACCAATGTAATTGAAGAATGTTATGTTAATAATAAATGTCATGTTTATTAACATATTTAACAACATTCATAAACGGGAAACTATCAAACTGGTATTACCCTGAGCAAAGACCATAATAACACTAAGTGGTAACTCCAAGGGACTATGTGAAAACAAGAACCTTTCTTCTGATGGAGGTGCAAAGCACTGTAACTGAAAAATAATGCAATATCTCTCCTACCTTTGTGAAGAGCAACTTTTAGTTAGGGAAGGTTACTCAGGCAGGGTCTAGAAATATAGTGAAAGCAGGAAAGGAAAAAGAAATGAGCTTGTACTATAACAGGTCAAGGTCTTTGGATTCCCAAAGGCTATTCAGAATCACAGAATCACAGAACAGTTTGGCTTGCAAAGGACCTTCAAAGCCCATCCAGCCCAACCCCTCTGCAAGGAGCAGGGACATCTCCAACCAGATCAGGTTGCTCAGTGTCTCATCCAACCTGGCCTGGAATGTTTCCAGGGATGGGGCATCCACCACCTCTCTGGGCAATCTGGGCCAATGTTCCACTGTTTCTTTGCTAATAAAAGTGTTTTGCTGTCTATGAAACAGAGATAGTGTATGTACTTGTCTGCTGAGAGTCATCTAAAGTGATTTAACCTGCCACAGCAAATTGAAGACTTCCATGACAGAGTCCCAGAGGAAAAATTAGTGGCCCTGAATATACCTGGCATGGGACAAATCACGAGTCCTCCAGGAACAGGCCAGACTCTGCATCTGCCCAAGAAGTCTGAATACAAATCCTTGAAAACTAGAATTGAAAAGTAATTACCTGAATAGGGGTCACAGAATCCATTACTTCGTAGACAGGGCTTATTAGAACAAGAGAACATCAGACAGATACGACAAGTATGACCTGCCGTAATCCAACTAAACCATGGCTGCATATAAAAATGTACTATTTTGTTCTGCAGAGCTGCCTGATTTTCAGAGCATTGTTAGCGCTGGAGTACAGCTTTGCTTTATGGCAAACAAGCGATCGCCCACCTTCTTCAGAACTGGCATATAATGGGGGGATATAAACTGGGGAGACTAAACAGTTGTGATTCAGAATGGAGCATTTGCCTCACTGCATTTGCCAGTTGAGGTTTGGAGAAGGGAGGGTTTAAATATATTTTAGCACTATAATTTCTCCTATTCAGCCAGCACTTTTTTTTCCAAATTGCTTGCAGGTTAAAAGGACATTTGAACCCTGACCAGACAAAGCTCATGAGTATTTCCAAGTCAAGAGCTTGGAAGTCAATAGGATTACTCACCTATCTGAGAGCTCAAAGGAGCGAGGGAGGTAAGGCTTGTAGGGAGAGATAATGTATTTTATGAGGAAGACTGATATCACTGGAAAAAATGGACAAGCTCCCATGGACACAAGTTTTAACTGTGAGCTCTGTCAAAGGCTTTCTTTTCTGGTGCAGATGAATTACTTGGTTCACACTTTCTGTTGCCTTGAAACACCTCAGGGCAAGTTTCCTCCCATTTTCAGGCACTTGGCTGTGGTGCCTTTTCCCACAGCCTCGTCAATGAGATCTGAACTGCTCTCTAGATGTACCTATCTTTTTTCTTCCCAGGGCACCTGAGGCACCTCTTGAATTATGTGCCTATAATTCAGGGGGATTTAGGACACCTGACATGTCATGTAGTATTACACAATTACATCCCAGATCCTGGCTTTCAACATCTAAAATCCAGCAAACCTAGATGAGGTGATTTCAGGCTGAGTTTCTTTGTGGTTCCATTATGGTTTTTTGGACAATGATTAGCTGTAACATAAAGCAAATCTAAAAAAGTCTGGCTCTGAATTCTTTATATACTCAATCCTCTAATCCACCCCCACATAATCTGTTATATCATACAGCCCTCGGTGTAGGTGTGTAGTTCAGATCTGATGACTGAACGCTATTGTGTGAACACCCACACGGTGCTAGCAGACGGAGCGATGCTGCCGTTCTTCCCCCTGCACAGCAGTCAAGCTCGAGCATCCTTACTCTCTCCCGACCCATTTCACCCCATACATGCTCTCTTTAGTACACTCCAGTGCCAGGGAACCACTTCCTAGACCAGCCTGGTGTCCGTGCTCCACACCTTGCTCTGAATCTTCTTCCACGACATGGAAAAAGGTACTTAATCGCGTTGGACATCGCCAGAGCAGCAGGGTCCCAGCTCTACAGGTGATAGTGGAAAAGAGATATTCTGTGTTCTGTATTGCACAAAACCATAAGCTGATGGTTGGTCTTTGTGATGATGAGCAAGAGAAGAAGAGGACAGGGATAAGAGTTTAGTCCATTGCATGTTTTCCTGATATTCCAGTGCATTTGACAAACAAGGTCTTCATTTAGTTCATCTCCTGTTGGGTAGACTTAAACCCTAGCAGAAGTTACGTTGGCAAAATAGCTGCTCTTGCAACCTCTATACATGAGCATTTTCTCATTTCTTGTTTTCTAGAGAAAAATCATGCCTTTTTCTTGCACATAGCATACATTCTTCGTTCCTTCCTCCCTCCATATATTTTATTTACCCTAGAACTGCAACGTTGAAACCAAACGTCTTCTTACACCCATCTCTTTTTGCCAGCCTTCAGAATATGTGTCAAATGCAGAGCTCCTGAAAAACAAAGAACTGGTGAACAAGTGCTACTGCCTGCCCTAAAAAAACAAGTTGTGCTACAGAAACTTAATAGGAAGCTCGTTGAATGTTAAAAAAAACAATACCAACAACTCCCACCCACCCAAATATTAATGGAACAAATTGGCCAAAAGCCTCATATTCTTACAGAAATCTACATTAAGAAAAGATGTACTAAGGAAGATTCAGTCCCTAGCAGGATGCAGCTTAAGAAATGGGGAAGTAGCAAAAGGGAGCTTAGCAAAAGCAATGTCAGCAAGACATAGGACAATACATCCCACAAAGGTCATTTGTCTAAAGGAAACTCTTCTCATTTTGAAATCTAATTTAAAATTGTTATCAAAGATCACATTCACTGATTCCAAAACCTGTTACATCAGCTCAGACCTTTTTCATATCACTGGGACTGCAGAGGTGCACACAAAGGTATAATTTGAATTTATTTCTTATGAAACAGCTGATAAGTAAAAAATACCTTGTTTTAGTTATTATCAGACATATTTTTCTAGGTGCCCATAATGGCATTACTTAATAACACATTCTTATTCTAAAATTCATGATCGCATCATTTAATAATTGTTGCTTGTGCCAGCTCTCTGGATTAGTAAATCAAAATAATGAAATTGTGAAATATTTTCCTACCATCAAGAAAATTAAAAAAAAAAAACACACCAGTTTTAGGGCTTTTCCAAACATTTGCAGTGATGAGCTTGCCATCTTGCCAATCAATTCTTCTTGTGTAATGAGTAGAAAAGAACTAATTATGTGACTTTTTTTTTTTTTTTTTTTACTTTCAGAACAAAGAACATATAATAACTGTTGGTCCTGGAAACTTAAATACAGAATATGCTGTAATCCAGAGTTCATTATGACTTGAGGGACTGGTAATAATAGTAAGGCATTATGCACTCCTAAGGAGCTTCATATCTAGAAGGTAAATACTTAAAAGCCATAGTACATCAGCAAATCCAGAGGCAGGAATAGAGATTATTATGGTTTTAGGTGGGTGAACATTATAATTCTTGTTTTTAAATCAGCTTTAAATCTGACTGCAGAAGGGCTTGATTTCAAAAGAGAGATCTGGTCTTCAACAACATGGGAAGGACCTGCATTTCAGACACTTTCTACCACTTCTCTGTTGGTATTTCACAGTAAAAAAAACAGCCTGAAAATCATTAAGAATTAAACAAAGTTAAAAGCTTTGATCATGTAGTGCAAATAGGAAGAAGATAAGTGTGCAGTGTTTTCCTTTATTGCTGTGTCCTCAGACCAGGACAACTGAAATTTCAAGTCATTATTTGCTGATTATTTTTTTTTTTGTTTACACTTTATATGTATAATGTTTTGATCATCTCCGTTCAGTTTTTCATACAGAAGGACTCTCACTGCAAAAAGCAACCTGAAAACTGCCCTTGTTTTTCAGAAGCCACAAAACCTGGGCAGTTAACGATATTAAATGACCTCCTTATCCTTGAAGCGATGAATAGCATCTGAGCCATAACTCCACATCAATAACAACATATAATCGATATTATATAGCTCTTGTTAAAGAGTCTAACTATTGTTATTCTAGGGCAATGTACTGCTAATTACAACGATAACTGATTAAGGGTTGCAATGAGGTGTTCTGTCTCCTGAAGGGCCAGGCTGCCTTCAGTCTCCCACCTTGTGCTTCGCTTTGACGCTGAGTAACGCAAGCCTTCTGTAGGAAAAGGAGAGGACAGATGGACTTTGGGGCACTCCAAAGTTCTTGGAAGTGTCAGTGGTTTCCTAGCCCTGCTCCAAATAAGACAGAGGATCTCAGTCACGGGCTACCCAAGTTCCAGCTCCATATGCTAGCCATGGGACTGTGGGAGAGAGGGATGAGGAGAAGACTTTCTCTTTGAAATATGAATTTGGGTTAGAAATTAATCCTATAGAACTGACTCTCCTACCAGTTGTGTTTCTAGCTAGCTTGGCTGCTGTGAATCTTCTCGCTAAGATGCTACCTTTCCACAAACGGCAGGTCACAGAGCCCATTAGTCAGCATAAATATTCTCTTACTATAATGCCCGACCTTGTCTGTAAGTTGCTTTCTGGATTTCGCGCTGATGAGTGACAGAGAGTGACCTGTCATCTCACAGAAATGAGCCGGCTCCTGCAGCAAGGGACTCTTGGGTGAACGCTCTGTCAAACTACGGGTAGAAAAGACAAGAAGATGAGAAAAGCATCCCAAAGAAGCCCCTGAATTGAGGGAAAGGTAACAGCCGGATTAATGTACAACTGCTTCATTTTGGGGTTTGCCATGAATAATTAAGTGTAATTAATAAATAGTGCCCTGAAGATAGGATCAAACAGACTTTGGGTGTGGTGCTTAATCCTTCCTGAGTTGGGGAGTAAGGCCAGCAGCCTATAATGGATTTAACTAATTCTCTTAATTGCAGCTTCATTTGCCTGATCTTTCTAAATGGTATTAATCTAATGATTTGCAGAATAAGCACTTGGAAAAGACTTACCAAAATCACGTTAGGATCTCAAAGATACATTTCTCTTCTTGGATTTTTTTCAGTGGGAGAAGAAATTTCATTGACAATGCAAATTCCATTAATTTGGCTAAGCATTCACAGTCTTTGTTGGTATAAAATAAGAATTTAAAATGTCATTAACAAATTCAGCCTTTAGAATCCACGTCGGTAATGACAAATTCTGCAAGGCTCCTAATTAGTTATTTATAGAGTAAATATTTTTATAAAGACAAAACTGCAGCATTTCACTCTTGTTTCTGCCCTGGATACTGAAGCATTGCACAGATTTCTGTGTCTCACAGAAGTGTCATGAGAAACACCTCCTGTGTGTTGGCGACCATAATGGGAAACAATGAGATAATCACTTTTCTTTATCATCCTTTGCCTGAACAACAACAAATCTGCACAAGAAGCCTTTACTTCTGAGGGAATTCTAGCTAAGAGAAGTTATAGCTCATACCTTCCGATTTTCCGTATCAGATCTGCCCTCTGCTCCCACCACCACTCAGGTGTTCGGATCCTGTCTCTGAAGAGCTCCCTACGTTGAGCCCAGCAGAGCGAAAAAAGTTTAAAAAATCCTGAGATGCAGACTAACGCCAACAGTTTCCCTCCCTGGGCACAACAAAAAATTTCTTCTCTGACAGCGTTTTGTCAGAAAAAAAAGCTAATGAACGGCCGCTCATATGGAAAGAAGTGAAGCTCAATGAACGCCGTTTACTTGCCATAGGTGACTGACTGTGTCAGTTTTGACTCTTGAGCCATTTTGAGTTTGATCCCGTTCATAAGGACTGCAGAGGTAACTTCTGTTCTCCTTGCCTGAAACCCAACAACATCATTTGTGCTTTCATCCATGCAAATAAATGGCAAAGTTCTCACTGGCCCAGCAGTGCAGCATCTATCAGCTAAGTCTAGTCCTTCTGCACCTTCAGCTCATGGGAAGGATCATTCTATCTTTTAATTACAAGCTATGAATGAGATATATAACAAAAACTTAATCAAACATGAGTAACACGGGCTGCCCAACCATGCACCAGGCTGTGCTGGCTTAATGTGGATTCTCACTGTTGTCCTTTTCCTTCCCATGGTCTGCTGCCTCCATTGTTGAGTTTTGTCCTTCTGTTAGGCTGTAATTTATTAGGAAAGATCATTTTTTTTTAAAACTCTGTGTTTGTACGGCATCAAGTGCAGTGAGACTCCAGGGGCCTCTCATTTACTGTACTATTAATGATTACGAACAGTCATTATTTTATTCTCATTATCAAATCAAAGAAATGCTGTGTCGAAGCTGCACATGCTGTTGCAAGCAGCAAAGCGCTTGTGATACCCGTGGCCCTTTTGCTGCTCTTAGCTAGCCACTAACTCACTTAATTTTGTGTAGTTTAGCACATTACAAGATTGTTCAAGAGTGCCATAAATGATGTCAGGCACCATCAGAAACCACTTCAGAAAATCATTGCCTGTAGCCAGATCAAAAGGTGAACACCTGGAAGCTTGCAGTTCTGGGAAAGCAGAATAAATCTTTTTTTTTTTTCTTTTTCTCCTTTCTCTTCCTCTCAGAGATTTGTTTCTTTTTGCCTTAAAGAATTTGAAAGGTTTATTTACAGCTTTTCAAATGACCCCTAATCTATTTAGAAAAACATAGCATGGCAAATTCATCTCGGGTGTAACTCCATTTGTTGACTTAAGCAGACTTGTGCCAGAAGGGAGCCTGGCCCAGGAGTTTCTCTGCAGAGAAAAACAAAACATTTGAACACAATGCTTAATTGGCTTCTTGAGTCCCATCACAGACTGTCCTGGAATATATTTATTAAAGGTAATTCTCTTATTTTGGTAAGATTCTATCAGTAACTGAAGCTCATGGTGTAGTGTTAAACCTCTCGCTCCCCAGGCTTCGTTGCTCGAGGCTGATAATTTTCACAGCACCTGACAACATTCAGAGAGACATTGTATTTAGTGAAATCTAAGACCATAAATAACTGGGAAAGTTGCTTATTCTGTCAGATATCAGCAATATAATGAATTAAACAATCCATCGGGGACAACTTTGGGAAAGTAATATAGAAAGTTATTTACTGCAGAATTAGAGATGTGCTGGGACCCTGTTGCAAAGACAGTCCATAAGTAATATTAAAATGATGTCTGCTACAGATAATTTAATCAAAACATAATTAATTTGTTTAAGCTTAAAAATTGCTGGCATTCTTCTCTTGACCAGGTTTATATATCTATGCATTATTTTTCTCAGTGAGTCTCAAAGCGTGAATATTTTTATGAACACGTAAACCCCAGAAAAAGTCTGGGGCACAAACTGTCCCACCAGAAATGGTAGCTGCGACTCTGTATGTGATACTGCACTAAATATACAGCACGAATCGGGCTGTCAGCACGAATCCTGCTCCGTATGTTGTACGTGGAGCAGGTGCACTGGGCGACAGTGGAAGGATGCTGGGGGAAAGCATTGGCAAAAAGGGTAAGGAAATGAGGCAAAGCAGAAAGCAGGGAGAAAATTAGGAAGGGGGAAATACAGAGACATTCTGAAAAGCAGAAATCAACAAGTGAGATTGGGTGGTAGGAACAGGGCCAAGCATCAGTGGACAACCAACCCTCTTCCCTGCACGGCTGTTGTGTACACAGCTTCTGTGTAGGTTTGTAGAAGATTTCCATCCCTTTTTTCTGACCTTAATATACCAACGGGAGAGTTGTGCTTAGTGTACTCTTTTGGCTTTTCACCACAGCTTTACTAATATAGTTTAACAATTTATAAGAAAATCTTGAGGCCACAGGGCATATACAAACACATATCAAGCTGAAATGATGGAGACAGCACTAAGAGGGAAATTTGTTTCAAAAATGAAAATTACCTTCCATGTGCAAACAAATGGATTTGCAGAAACAGAACTCATAAAACAGAGTCTTTCAATGAAACATCCAAACAATTTTTTTTTTTTTACAAACCAACTTCTTGCTAAAGAAGCTGGTTGGGCATATGCACAAGCACTGCTAAAACCAGTTGGTTTACTACATATGCTAATAAGACACATGTATTATTAGCAAATACATATGCTAATAATTTCAGCCAGGGCAAAAATATCAAGGGAAAAAAAAAAGTAGCATTCTGTAGAAAGCTGATTTGATATATCCCAGAAACTTTTGAATTTATACACTGAGACAAATAACACTTTTTCTTCTATGAAATAACAGCAGGTAATTTAAAAGCAGCAATTATAAACAGTATCAAACTCCAAACAATTTTTTTGAGATAAAGTAAATGAAATGCCCACATTATTTCTCTATATGTTTCTGCTCCAGAGTCACTGGGATTTTAAAATTAACTTCACGAGTGCATGACCAAGCTCTTTAGCAACAATGGTGTTATTATAGACTGTATTTTGATCGGGAATTATAAAGTCTGAAAACTTTTTTTTCCCTCATGTGAGCTCTCCTGTAGGAAGCACACTTAGCATCCTTTCAGTGGTTCCAGGTTACAAACGACAAACCGAATCTGCAGAGAAACATTTATATGTTTGATGTTAACTGTAATAACAGCCTTATTCTGTTAGACCTCTTAAATCTTTTAATAAAACAGATAATTTACACAGTTTTTATTTTATTTTTATAATAAAAAACTTTGAAGTGATAAGTAATCTGAATATTTCTCAGCGTTGCGATATAGTTTGTACATATTGCGATTGCATAATAAATAGATGTTTTAAATATTTGTTCGTAGAGGTCTTTCCTTGAACTTAAGCATAAGTTATCTAAACAGTTGAAAAAAGATTTATAGTTATGAAGAGGCCTATATGTCAAGCAAAGTTTTATGATATGTTCCATAATAAATTAGCAATAAATGGATACAGGTGACTGTGGAATTTATGGCCTTTAATGTTTTAATGCTTCACTAAAGAAAAACCTATTATTAAGGTCCTAAAGGGTAATACAGGAATACCATCTACAAATTGTCAAATTAAATAGTTGTTGCCAGGTATTTGAACGGGGGAACATTTTGGCTTGACCAGCGGCAGAGGTAGACAGCAAAGAAAGAAACAGAAAAGGAGATCATTTCAGAAGTACAAATGAAGATTTCACCCTGCAAATCCTACTCAAGCACATCACCTCTGCTTCAGTTGTCCTGAAATCGACGGGCTTGATCCTTAACCAGCTCGCATTTGAAAAATCTGTAATTCTCCAGGTAATCTAAGTCTGCTCGTAGGGCTCTGAATTACCTGTGCAGGTAAAGGCTGCGGGATTCACCCCGCTTTAACTGATGGCTAAAAGCCAGTGAGTGAAGCACTTGGCTGAGACCTTTTCAAATATTTCTGTCCACGTGGAAACTATCCCTTGAATGCAGGAAATTACACACTGTGGGAAATAAATGGATTTCACCATCCTAACACTGTGACCTCAGGTAACACTGGAAATTGCCCTAAAACAGATTTGCACAAATGCCAAAACTAGACAATGCACCTACAACCTCTGTCAACATCTCTTGCGTGGTTAAACCCCATCCAAAGATCAAAATATGGATAAAGCTGGTAAGAATCCGACCAAAACAAAAACCAAATCTTTGGGTCAAAACAGGGATGGTATTTGGTGGAGTAAGGGAGAGAGATTTGTCTTGGAAGGGACATCAGACCTGGCTGTAAGGAGTTAAGATCCCAAAAGCACTTGGCACCACCTGCCTGCTCATGGGGACCAGCCCCCCCAGAGATGTAACACAGACCCAACCCAGCACCCGAGAAGAGACTGGGTCAAAATTAGTTTTTAAGATTAGGCATACCCAAGCCATTAGCACGATGTCTGCACGTTAACACATCGGCACAAGGACAGGGCAAGGGGGAGGGGGAAAGAGTTCTGCAAAAGTGCTCTGCGACTGCCATTGGGGCCGTTCATCTCTAAAAGGAAACACATGTTATCCAACTCTACGCCTAATAGGGTTGGACAGTAATTAAAAAATATCTTTTATTTGGAGAGCTGGGTCTTGAAACTACCAACTCGTACCATTAATCTTTTTGATCTACTGCGAAGATCTGCAGCAAGGGTCAGCGAGCAGGATCTTTGCCATTTGTGGAGGGACGAGCGCACTGACAGGACACTGAGCGGTAAAACAGACACAGTCATGACGCGCAGTTATCGATTCACAGTGGCCGGGAAAGGGATTGTACGGTAATGATGACCTGACCACACCACCATCTGCCCCCATATCACTGGGCTGCCATTGGTAGATCACCTCAAAAACACCAGCAGCTCCTCAGAAATAAAATTTAGGTGAGGCAATTGCACAGGGAAACTTGTTGCTCAAACAAGAAGCAGGAAGAGGGCACAGGGAAAGGGATCATTGCCCTCAGGCTGCCTCATTCAGCTCATCAGAGATGGCAGAGCAAAACCTACTGCTAGGCTGGAAAAGTTGAGATTCGCTCAAGACATTTGCACTCCCACATGTAAACGTGTAAAACAAGTTGTCTAAACTTCAAGCTCTGCCATGTTAACTGTGCCCTAACAGTTAAAGCAGCAAACCCATCTTGTCTGTCCCATGCTACATGCTTTCCTCCCAGCATTAGCACAGGTCTGCTCCACCAAATGGTCACCTTGGCCCCATTTGCCCCATTTGGGGAACTTTCTGGTCAGAAGCACCTTGATACCCTCTACCAGTAAAACTAAATCTGCAGAGGGGCTCTTAACTGGTGTAACCAGGCAGAGGTTGTGGTCAGGGGGAAATCTATCTGTAACGAAAGCAGCCACCAAATAACAGTTTCTTAGCAGAACCTGGAGAAGTCAGTTGAAGACTTGCTGTCATTCAATTAATCCCCAGCATGGCTCCAGTAAAGAGAGAAGCTCTCCACTCCAGATAGCTGGGATAATGGTTAATTAACCCATTAGTCTTGCTCACTTCACAGTTCCTTTCTTTTCTGTGCTCTACTGTTGTGACACCACTAGATGTTTTTCTTTATTTTGCCAGGGCTAAGAATGTCTCTTTGGTTTTGTTTGGGTTTTTTTTTTAAATGTTGGGGTGTTTTTTAAAAGAATTTGATGAACACCTGTGATTTCATCTGGAAGTTGTTTTTATCCTCGTGCTGTGAAGAGCTAACTTCCAGATCACCCTCTCATCCAGATGTCTATCAGATGTGTTCGTGTTGTGCTGGGTTGGGCAGGGTGGGGTGGTTTTTTTTCACTATGAACTGTGAGCTTCTCTGACCCTTAGCCAGGACCACTGCAGGTGAGTCGTAAAGCTATCTGCCGTTCAGGTAAAACTCAGATGCTATGCTGCAGGTACAATCTCCATTCCCAAGAGCCTTCTGCTGTGCTCTGCCCAGAGGATCACCAGCTGCTGCGCCCCAGGGAAGGCTCCTTTGCCCCCAGGGAGCCTCACCAGCTACAGCGGAGTCAAATATTATGGAAACTCTAAATAATTCCTATGTTTCCTTGTGCTTTTATTTGTTATTCATCACTTGCCCTATAAATTCTATCACTGTAAAAGACAGATTATCGAATAGAGATCCCATGATTATTTCTTTGAATTCCTTCTCCCTCAGGACAGAACAAACTGAGACGATTGTGTGAGCAAAGGATTAGTTTAGCTTGAGCAAGGGTCCTCAGATCCAGCTCTAGGGTATAATATCACCTTTCTGTTGTCTCTGAAGTACTTCTACTGAGAAATACAGGGGGAAAGACGCTCTCAGATACATTTTTTTTTTCTCCTTAGACAACAGAAGTTAGTAGACTTAGATCTAATCATGATTCCTCTTAGGTTAATAGTGGTGTTATGATTGACTTCAGTAGTTCTGATGAACAGTCTACACACAGAAATACTCTGGAAAGGTCAGTTCACAAGAACACTCAGCTTCTGGGGACAGGGCAAGTAAAACAATTCTTGTTTAAAGACAGTCGATATCTTCTTATAAATAAAAAATTGCCAAAAAATAGGACAGATTTGCTGTCTGAAGCCAACATTTATTTAATTTACATTGTGCACTACTACTTTACCGCAGGTAAGGTTCTTCACTGTAACTACAGGCTTCTAAAATATGGTTTTGAGGCTGTTCTGCCTCTATCTACTATTCCACCATGATAAATCTTTAAATATATTATATAGCTATGTTTCTTGAGATTGCCAATCTATGGATATTTTCATGGCATCTACAGCAGTATTTAAATAAGTATAAGGAAATAAAATTTATGGATTTCAGATACATCTGAGTTTGAAAGCAGACTGAAAAATATGAAAGTGAGGAAGTGCTGAGGTATAATGAACTACAATTGCTTTGCGTTTGGGATTTTCAAACATGTTTAGACCATTGGAATCTCTTCTTGCCTTCAGATATATTTCAAAAAAACTTTAAAAATTCTTTCTTCATACAGAAGCTGTGTATTGGGAATGGGCGTGAACCACAGCCCTACTCTGGATGCTCCTGTTCCAGTCTGTGGCTCCGCATCACAACCTCAACTTTGCAGCTGAGGTCCCTCCCTGTTATGGACAGGATTGCTGAGGGGTAATGGTTTTAACATAGGAGGAAGCAGATTCAGATTGGACATAAGGAAAAAAATTTTTCCAATTAGGTGGTGGAACATAGGAACAGGTTGCCCAGAGAGATGGTGGATGCCCCATCCCTGGAAACATTCAAGGCCAGGTTGGACGGGGCTCTGAGCAACCTGATCTGGTTGGAGATGTCCCTGCTCCTCGCAGGGGGGTTGGACTGGATGGCCTTTAAAGGTCCCCTCCTACCCAAACTGTTCTGTTCTGTTCTATTCTATTCTATTCTATTCTATTCTATTCTATTCTATTCTATTCTTTTCTTTTCTTTTCTTTTCTTTTCTTTTCTTTTCTTTTCTTTTCTTTTTGTGTAAGGCATGCTTTTGAGTACCAAAACTATATCTGTGACCTCTGAGGGCTACAACTGGGAAGGAAGGGATGCTCACCTTCAGCTGCAGCCACCAGACTGCTGCTTGGAGACTGGACTGATGGTTTTTCCAGTGACTACCACTGGAAACTGCAGTATCGCTTGTTATGTCCTGCAGCATGTGATTGCTCTTCTGCCTGAGCAGTGTGCACTGAGCTAAAAACCAATACACACTGAAGTGAGTAGAGATGGAGAAGGTGTGTGGCTTTCATGCCCAGATTGCTGGAGTCACTGTCAGAGTAACTGGGACTAGAGGGAAAAGGGAAGAAAAATCTGTTTCTAGAGACAAAGGTGAAGGGAACTGGATGCAAGCAGGAGGTCTTCTGTCAGAAGGTGATCAAGGGAGCACAAGACAGAGCCATGTCCTAGTAAAGATGAAGAAATTAACATGGGGAATTTTCTTCTAGGAACAAGAGAGGACTACACAAAATCAGAAATAAGGAGAAGAGGTTAAGCCTACTAGAAGGACGGGTTTGCAGGATGAGGAGGAAGATACTGATGTAAGTGTTTGAAAGAGTTGCTGTAAGAGATGGTACACATCCTATACTGATGAAAAAGAAATTAAAAAAATAAAGGGGTGTGTCAGTTCACACGATTTTAGACACTTCAGGAGTTACTGTAGAGTCTGCACAAAAAAAAAAAAGGTCAATGATGTTGAAAAAAAAGAAAAATAAAACAATACAGAAAAGTGAACGAATCAGCCTCAAGATCTGTGATGGTGGTGGTATTTTCCACATGCTCAGCAGGAGCTTCCTAAAAAGTAGAGTGTCTTCTGATGCTGAAAGACATAAAAAAAAAAAGCACCAGTAGCCACAACTGTATCGTCATAAAATGTAGAGGTACACTTGCACATACAGCTTCAATGTAAAGCAACAGTCTAAAATGCCTGGGTTACTGTCTGACTTCCCGGGTTCATTTATTTATAGTCTATTGTTTGATGTTAAATATTTCCAAATTGGTGATAATGGAGTATGATGCGCTTTTTTTCCTTGTCCTCTCCGGGAGGTATGCAGCAAGCTGAGTTTTCTATCCAAATATATGTGTCTCATTTGGTGTTGGCTTAAAGGCTACTTTCCCAAAAAAATAATGCCCAGCCTCAATGGCGTTTCTGCTGTGATTTACGTAACAGCCAAGTTCAGGGGCATTTCCCTTTCTGCTTTCTCTGACAATATCTCCTTTATTTTCCGTTTGTTTATTTCAACTCAAGAGGAACTCAGGGATAAAAAAAAAGTTGAAGTTACGCTAATTAAATTCTGTGTTTCACTTTTAAAGACACAAGCATAATCTTTCACTAACATGCTTATTGCAAATTCAAGCATGCAGGATCAAAATTCAAAATTATTCTCACTCGCAAAACAAATACATAAAAATCTCTAGAACAGAAATTTAAATCACAGCAGAGAATACCACACCTTGAAATCAATAGTCAAATTCAAGTATAAACCTGAAACAGTGAAGACACTGTGTGGTGAATCTAGCCCAAGCTTTTTTTCTGTAGATGCACTTTATCAAACATCCCCACCTTGGGACCAGGAGAATGAAGGGATGGCAGAGTCACCTCTCCAGGAACCAAACCGACTGCACCTTGTCTGGGGTTGAATGTCTGGTTCTGGTTTTATTTCTGCAAGGCTGAAGTTAAACGATATATTCTTGCCCTCTGTCATTCGACAGAAGAATGTACTCAGCCCCCCTAACATTTGCACTGCCTGTCTTGCTGCTGTCGTTAAGAGAACCTACTGCCTTGTAAAAATGTACCTACACGTGTTTCATAAAAATCGATATAAAAATAACAACACTTGGGTACTCACATCTTTCTGGAACAATGGAATTCCGAAACAAGCATCTCTGGTTCTTCCTCCTGCAAATGGATCAAATTACATTTCACTAGGTAATAAAGTGCGGTACGATAGCCTGCCCAATCTGTTTTCATCTTGTCTCATACAAAGCCTCAGATACGCTTACTCATTATTCAGCCCAATTTGGCATATACTGAATGTTAGCGCTCTCCTTGGAAGCTGCAGAGGTTAACTGCTCCTAACAGTCTCCTTCCTTCCTCTCTGGGCATGTTTTCACCATGAATAATAGAAACAACAGAACTGAGTGTCATAATACCCTAGAATGACGGTGCTGGTACAAACCACAGCCATGAAGTAATGGTAGCAATTTTTGTGTCTTAATCCCTGGTCATCCCAATGGAACCTCGTCCATACCTGGAAATATTTTGAAATGTATCAGGGAAGGAATCTGCTCCTGCCAAAACGTTTGCAGAGTTGAAGGTCCACATTATGAAGCATTATTACCGTTCTTTATTCATGTCATTGGTAGTGTTTTGCGTGATTGTGGCCGTGCATGAGAAAAAAAATGCTGTAGGCGGCTGAACTGGGGATGTCACACTCCTCATTCAACTGTCATTGCAGGGGAGGAAAAAATCTTTCTCAATACAAATGACCTAATTTAATGTTAATTATGACCTAAATCATGGACACTGTAGTCCTGTAAGTGATCCTGCTGCAGCAAGTTAAAAACAAAATTACTTTTGAAAACAGAAGCTTGAAAAATATTTGTATTTAATTCACAGGCTGTACAGCAAGGAATTACATAAATTGCTAATCGCGCCCAAAAATGAATGCGCTGTTGATACAGTTGAAATGTTTTCTTTGCTCTCGTTCTGTGCTATAATATTTTTCTAGTCCCTGCACTTGAAGCAGATACATCGCATTTTGATGTAGTTAGGCTCTTTTCAAGGTGTGAAATTGGTAAGTACCAACACCAAAGGAAAAAAATTCTTTTAATACTGCACTGTGCCACTTGAAGCAGTGTTACCCTTTGGCTTCCAGCCAGTAAACTCCAGTGAGAACTATTTTATAGCACATGATTATAATAAAAGATATTTAAACATGGCCTAACAATGGATTAAACTAGTAAGACATAGTTTGTGTTAGATCCCAAGGATGAATATCAAAAATAGAGGCAATAGTTTTGAAACAACAGCCAGCAGTGAAAAGTTTACTTCTAATATAAACCAGACAGTCCCCAAAATAATTTGTGGTTTATTTAATTCTTACCGTTCATCTTGTGTTCTTTTGAGTAAGCTAAAGTAAGACACCCGCCTAAAAACACCAGCTGGTTTAGATTTTGATTCTGGATCTCTAGTGAGCTGAAAAACTGTAATCTGCATCTGCAAGGGTGGGGAGTCAGTTCTGTAAACAGCAAAAATAAGGATTTGCTGGGAGGGGGCAAGAAGGGCAGGTTACGAGAAGGTACATTTTGGGAGAAGAGAGAAAAACCAACCTCACTAATATATTATAATAAATTACTGTTTTGTCATTATCAGTTTATATTTGCACAAACATCAATTGCATGTGAGCCCTGAAAAAGAATGTCTCATTGCCTTTAATATGCATTGCAGCGTGCACCCATACAAAATCATTACTGTAACAAAACCAGCTGCGTGTAATAGAAAGCAAATGATTTACAATGTCACTATAAGAAACTACTTTATTTCATATTATCATAAAAAGAACAGCACTGGAAATTTGCATGACAAACACAAGAATCCAGGAAATTCCAAATCTAATTCATTTTTAGGTTCTAATAGGTATTAACTTACAGAGGTGAATTGTTAAGAACGTTTCTTGAAGAATATTTCCAGAGAGTTTAGCTGCAATATTGGAACGCGTATTTAGTGAAATGCAAACTAGTCCAGTAACTGAGGAAAATGCATAAGCCTTAAATAGTGGACTCACTGTTGGACCTAAAAAAGCAGATTTATCTTTATCACCACGCTATGGCTGAAGGTTCGGGTCTATCAAGGATCTCTCTGAAGTCATTGGGACTTCACTTCCCGGAACGCAGATGGCTGGATTAGACACTGTTCTTAAAATTTCAGTTCTGTTATCAACCTGCACAGTTACTGTTTTCAACGATTGTGAAATTATGACAAACAAACATAAGCAGTTTCACACCCATGTTCTCCCCAGTTGCACGGCGTAGCTGGGTTACTCAAGTGATTTAGCAGATTACGAAAGATCAACTCCCAACTCTGTCTCACACAAGTCATGAAACAAGTTTCTGCTGTATCCTGGAAGGTAAGCCTATTTTATGTAACTATCAAAGGAGATAACAGTTGTTACCAAAAAGGTGACAGGCATGTAAAACAAAAACTAAAGTCTTGAACAAATGAAGCTTTATAAGACCCAGGCAGGACTCAAACAAATGTTCAATGAAAGTCACTTTTATGGCTTTACTTTGGTTTATCGCAAGGCAGTAATAAATGTGTCTCATTAAAAGCCAGTAAAAGAACACCACCTACACCACCAATTGCTGTAACTGCAGATATAGCAGATCTGGAATAGTTACCTAAAGACCCTCATTTCCTAGCATTTAATGCTTCCCTGTCCATATAAACTAGCCTTCTATGGATTTAAAGACTGTTGGATGCTAAAAGCAGCAGCTGTTGCTGGGAAAACGACACTTTCAAAGCCCCGTTTCTTTCTCAAGGTGAAGTTAGAGGGAGGTTGACTGAACATGGAGCTCTCCTTGGCTAAAAAAAAAAAAATCGCCAGAGGAGACCATGCCAACAGAAAGACAAGTAATTCTCCGATTCTGGGTACAGCGTAAGTGCTTTGCCTCAACTTTATTGCTCAGCGGGTCAAATTCATTCCTGGTGGAATGGCAGTTCCCATGGTGAAGTCGCAAGAAAATTCTGAAACCTTCTGGCACCTGTCAAGAAACGGGGCTGTGAAAGTAGGGGGAGGAACTGGCATGTAGAAGCTGGGATTAAGGGTGGGAGCCACCACATAAAAGGTTATTCTTGTTCTAGTTGTTAGAACTTTTTTATTGCGTAGAATTTACATACATGCTTATTAAGTGGTTTAAAAAAGAAGCCTGACAGATATTAAACAGCATGCCACACTCTTTATGCTGCTGCCATACAGATGTGTCCAAAGCATAAACAGACTTGCAGTCAGCACTCGGTTGCTCTATGGGAGAGTATCTCTGTAGTAATTTTCTCCAAACTTTTCAGGACAATTAACTCGAGAATTGGAAACTTCTTTATTTTTTTTCCCCCAGATTTGATCCTTTGCTTGATCCCTCACTGCTTTCCAATTATGCAGGGAAAATATATAGCAAGTGTTTTAATACCCTAGATTGAATTTCCTAAACCTAAGCTAGCAGCAGAATTACTGGGCCAGGGATTCTGGCACAAAAAGTACAGCTGTGTGTGAGCTGGTGGGAAAACTACTGGAATATCATGAGTAGTCTTGGTGTTCACACTTCAAAGCAGCCATGGAAAATTGAAAATAGATCAGAAAAGAATGATTTCAAGATCTGGAATATCTGCCTTGTAGGGATAGATGTATGTAGCCTAATCTGTTTATTTTATCAAAAGAAAGGTTAAGAGACTTGATCATGATGTACTAATACCTACATGTGGAGAAGATTTGTAAAGGCTGTGTAATTTATCATATAAAAATGAATCAAGACTAGAAGCTGAAAATGGTCAAATCCTGATTACGGATAAAGCAGATGGGATTAACAGTGAGTTTAATGAATCATCAGGAAAATTTCTATGGAAGGATTGTGGGTTCTTCATCCCGGAAGCTTTTCATTCAAGATCGGATGGCTCTTTGACATAAGGAGACCTGTGAACTGGGCTGGGTGCAGAATTCCCAGGTAATGTATTCCGGTCAGGGCAAATTTGTTAATCATGATGATCCCTCTGACCAAGGACATACTGGGGCGGGGCAATCTTATAGCTGGCAAAATTAACATCGGTATATGAACCACGGCAAAACCTACATCCCAAATAGTCCTCTCTTCTCAGCAATGCTGATGGTCTGGGAAGCCCTGTCACCTGTGCTTGGCTTGGTGCACAGCTCCCTCTTTCCTTCCCAATACTTCCCATGCCTGGACTTTTCTGTAGAAAATATAAAAATGGAGCCAGGTAATCTGCTTTGCCCAATCTCACTGGTGCCATGCACAACCCAACTGCTCTATTTTTAGTTCTACCTCTCTACCTCTTTTCTCTCACCAACTCCTAAATCTCAGGCTTGCCACTGGACATGTCTGGAAAAAATGTCTTCTTTGGGAACACATGCTGGATACATAAATGCTGAAGTGAATCTCTGTTTCTGTGATTTAAGTAATTTCAGGGATAAGCCTTGGCTGGCATGCTATTTAAGTTAGTACTTACAACTGCCTATGAGTTTTGCTGAGTAAAGCTTATTGGCACTGCAACCTTAGCCTTGTGCCCCTTCAGTCAGTGCTCTCCAGGCATTATCATGCCACTCAAACCCAGCAATGGTGCAATTATTAATGCCCTACCTAAAAACTTCTGTGACCTCTTGATATTGTCACTAGGGATGGAAGGACCCAAGTAGGGGCAGGACACTGTACAGAAGATCCTGAGACAAATTAATCAGCTAGAACATGTGATTGCCAAAGTAGAGCACTTAATTGTATAGCCTTTCCTATGCCTGTAAACGAAGGTGGCACGCTGTTGCAGTACTATGAGGGAGAGAAAAAAATGAGATTGAGCAGCAGCAAAGAAACAAAGGAGAAGCTGAAGGAAAACAAAATATGGAGATGATTTAAAATCACTTATGAGACCTGTGCCTGCTAATGCATTTTTTTTCCAAATGATTATGACTTACATAAAATACATTCAGACATCTTCTTCTCATTAGAAATACTGAGTTGAAAAAGATATAACCAGTATCCCAGCATGTTCCTCTTAGATGAGCTTTTGAAACACAGCTACGAAGTTGCATCCAACATTGGTATGCCTTAACATCATATGTTGCTGGATGATGAGAAACGTGCATTCTTACATGGACTGACAGAGCCTATGGACAATCATATTTACTCCAACATCAGTGAGAGTGTTTCTAGAGAACAATTGCTTATGTGTTAGCACGGTTTCTATTTTTCTGTAAAGACTGGTACGCTCCATCTTTGAGTTCGTATTTTTCTAGCAGATGGGAGTTTCAAAAGAGCTGCCATAGAGAGCTTTTACTGTTCTTCACTGCTTTTTCACAGATAGATAGACAACGCTGTCAAATATCACTGGAAAAAAAGGGAGCACCATTGGCTTAAGCTACGAAGATACAGTGAAAACCCTAAGGTAATGATCACACTAAGAAAACAAATCACTTTTGATAACAGTAGGTCCATTCAAAGCGGTGGGTGAAGCTCAGAGGGTAACATCTACATCTGAACACTGTTTTGACTTTTTTGACTTTTTGGGGGTTTTTTTGACTTTTTTTTAGTGAGGCTCAACCAGAGACAGCTCCACTGGCAAACTTCCACAATTGCTCTTTTAGAAGCAAAGAGAAAGGAACATGAAGAGCAAAGCTATATATCCAACAAGAGACTGTAGCACAAGGCAACTATTTTCATTTTTATTTATTCAGACTCCAAAAAAACCTCAATCTGACTGCATTGCTTTGCTTTCATGCGCAGGTATATTTTCTGAGCACAATTCTAAAGTGATCGTGGACAAGCTGCCAGAAGAGACTCAGTAGATTTCCAGTGCAGGGGAAAGGGCTTCAGAGCTGCAAATAAAAATCAGAGGATAAATTCTGCTCTCCATCACCCTGGAGAAAATTCAAAGTAATTACCCCACTGACTTCAGTGGAGTGATCCTAGATTTATATTACTGTAAATGACAGCAAAAATTTGACCCAATATAGAAATAATTTATCTAAAGCCCTAAGTATAGTTGCACAATTCAATCTGTAAATAATGCCACTAATGCACATATGGCTAATTTACATCCAGACTATGAGAACATATCCAGTGCTGATTTCCAGGATGCTTGAAGCACTAGGCAGTGCCAAAATAAATTTGCAGTATTCCCAGAGTCCTCACAATCCTTCCAACTTTTGGTGTTGGGAAGAAGATACACTACAGAGATTTTGGAAAAGTGAAATTTTATCTGTTATATGACCAGGTATTGGATAATTCTTACAAAAAAAAAAGGCATAGGAGGCTGTCAAGCAGCACTCCATGTCTACTTACATGAGCTCTGCAAGCTCTCTCCTCTCAATAAGTTGTTTTTATCTAATTTGTCTCTTACTGAGAGCAGAATTTTAGGAGCAGCTTGAGTTTTCTAAGAATAAACCATGCTTCAAAGAAAGTAGAGTTGTAAGTAACATTGGAGAAGAGCGCTTGGAGTACATACATTTAACGCACATAAAACTTAACTACAGCAAGTTAATTTAGATTCCTTCTCTAATCACATATTTATATTAAGACCTTGCTGAAGCCAAATTGAAATTTATATTGCTAGGAGGCAAAGATGATATAAAATCTGAATTATTCATCAACTCAGAAAGAGAAAAAAATTATCCCCAAATATTGTACTGGGCTTTATATCAGCTCTGCATTGTGGGGTGAAGAGTTAGAAAATCCATGTCTTGGTGTACCAGGACTAGAAAGAAGACATGTTAAGTCTAAGACTAACAAATACATCTACCCTCCTTCCTTCCTTCCTTCATAAAATATTTTATGTTATGTTATTTTAGTTTACTTTTTTTTTTTTTTTTTTTGTATCATCAGGGAAGAAGGGTTCTCCTGTTACCAACATGCGGGAGGTGTTGAGACCCTGCAGTTAACTGCAGATTAATCACGGCTGACTCAGTGCTGCAGGTGGATTCCATTAGACCCTTCAACAACAGAAGAGACATGGGGTAGTCCTCTGGTAGGAGAAAATCCCTGGGAAGAAATTTTGGGGGCAGCTAAGCCTGGGAAAAAGTCTTGGGAATGAGCAGGAAGTTTAAATGTGTTGTTTTAGTTAAGAAGACCAAACTTCAAGAAGGACTGTTTGCTCTTTTCAAGGAGCACACTATGTTTTAAGGTGGGTAGGTACCTCACCAGCTTGCTGCAACTGCCAACTTAGTACACAACGCAATGATGGAAGTATAGCAATTGAATCTTCTTGCAAATAATTCCCTTTTGTCTGCCCTCGTATGGCAGCCTACTGATGTTCAATATCTAGGTTCTGTAAAGCATTCTGAAGTCCTAGGGGGGAAAAAGAAGTAGAGAAGCTCAGAACTTCCATTATTAGAACTTTTTTAGGATGTAATTTTCTGGTATTTGCTGAGATTCTCCTTAAGAGAGTTGATAACTTTGGATAATTTCTGACATAATGGTTTCTGAGATCCTTGGAGACCTATAAAGAGAGAGTAAATGTATGAGTTATTTAAACTCAGGAAAAATACCCCTGAAGAAACCTCATATTCAGACAATTATATTTTTCCCCCCCGATAGTTCATTAGGAAACCAGAAAGAAGGTCATAATTTTCAAGTTGTTTGTTTCCATCGCTAATGTTTCATAGGTTCTGTCAAACACAAAAAAGATTATTCTCTGCAGGGATGGCAAAATTATCCTTGACTCTCTTTATATTATTGATATCCCTTTCCAATGCATAAAAGTTGTTTGTGACTTTGAAGCATCGGACATGTACTGAAAAGAAGAAAAGAATGTGCATATTTGATCTGAAAATAAACATCACACAGGCAACTTCCATTTCTAACCTAACTCTTTAGTTTGAGCCCCAGTTTCTGTTTCTATGATTTTTGAATGGGAACTTCTCTAAGGGTCAAGTTGGAGGTTTCCATGAATTTTTAGGAGAGCCAATAGCAAATCTGAATCTAGCCCTTAGCAGTTAGTTTTAGAAGAGTTTTGTGACTGGACCTCTCCCCCGTGGAGGTATTGCTGACAACAGTCTGAATCCTACCAGGTCTAGGGCAGGGCTATGGCCTTTCAGCGTGCCTGAGGTGTCCCACAGCTATTTCAGGTTAGAAGTGCTCAAGGAGTTTGCCTGATGGGGATGCTTTGACAGAAGAGCAAAATTATTTACCTGCTTACGATTTGTGCAAAAGCTGCTGAGAGCTAGGTGTCTTCATGTCTTTAAAAGACTGAATTGAAATCTAACCCAGACACCTGACTAACATCTTGAGACATAGGCAGTTTGGGTCAAATCTGGATGACTGGCAAGTTTAATTATAGCACTTGATGACTGTTTTACAGCATTTAAGCCTCTTTGAACTTCGCAATGGATGACAGTGTTGAAAGGCTGTGAAACAAGTTCAGCTAAAAATGAACAAAAAAAAAGATGATGCTTCAAACACTCTTAGTGGTACCTGGTGCTTATTTGAAGTCTGATATTGCACAAAATTCTAGTGTATCTGTGAGTCCAGGTTTCTGGTTGAAAAGTACTGTATTTCTACCGAAACAATGGACAATTCCATGGGCATTTGCCTGATTTGAAGCCCCCATTCCCTTCTTTAGAGACACATTTCCTTTGCTATTTCTTGTATGATCCTGCTTGTTGCCATAATGCAAGAACGTCAGCAAAGGATGAAGCAGCGGAGACACAAATTGTGTCTGAAGCGGGGGGGGGGGGGGGGGAGTCAACCCACACCCAGCTAGAGAGAACAACAGCACAGAGGCGATGACAGTGTCAGTACCCCAGAGATCAGTACCAGTGAGGTGTGTGTAGGGCCGTCGAGCTATTTGAGAGGATTCAGCCCTAGTGTTGAGGCCAAAGACAGCTGGAGAATGAGATTGTACTTTTGAGGAGATGTTCTGTAAGAGTCAACTGAAAGGTAAAAGACAGCATGCAGAGCAGGACAGTGCCTAACTCACCCAGCCTCAGAACACCATCAACGCTTGGGGAGGCAAAATTTGGGTTAGGACGGAAATGTGACGAATATTCATCTAGCTTGTAATACTTGCATCAAAATACTTCCACTTAATGAATTCTTCTCAAGCCAAGAGAGTAGACAAAAACAGTAGCTTGAGAAAAACTTTCCAATCCACAGTGGTGGGTTTGAGCCCAGCGATTTGGTTTCTGCAATCAATTATTTTTAGTGAATTCCCAAAGAAGTCACTAATTGAAAAAAAAAAACTACGACAGCTAAGATAAAGTTAACAGACAACAATGTTCAGTCTCAAAATGTGCATAGTCTCTCCAGAAAATGTGCAATCCGGACAGTTGCAACAGCTACTGAAAGTCAGAGTCAGCTAGGCAGAAAGCAGAAGCTCCTTACGCGTCTAGACAAAACCAGCCTGTGCCTCACAACTACATAATGTTCAAAGCAAACATATCGCCTGAGATTTGCCAACAGAGAATTATTCAGCAAATAATTTCAAAGAAGAGAGAGCATTTTCATCAAAAATAACAAAATGCTTCCTACTTCATGAATCGAAATCGGGGAGAAATTAAATCACCAAATTATCTGCTACAGTTTACCGCTGTAAGCACAACAGCTCTGATCCTCTTTAGCAAGTACACAACTGGAAATGAGAAGCAGAGGATGGAAATGTCTCAGCAGCACAGGCAAAAAGATTTTCTTGCATTTTCATTTGCAAGGGCAGCCAGAATATCAAGCCTGATGTTTAATCAGATGTACTGGTGGCTCAGGAGGGAGAATTGAGAGGGTATTTCAAATTATTGAAATTGAAAAAAATCCCCCATAATTCTTGGAATTCCCTCTTTAAAAAAATGATGTAGATCTCCTGGGCCAGAAATGCTTGGAAGAATGTGTAATAGAGATAGATGGCACACACAAGGATTAAGGTTCTGTCTTAAATACACCATAGATATCCAGTGTTGTTCTGTGATAAACAATAATTATTTTTTTTTTAAACGCGCTGTCATCACTGTATCGTGTTTTCTGTCCAAGTCCACTCACTCTGAGGATGTTCCATCAGGAATTTTCCAGTCCTTGGTTTTGTTTCTCTTAGAGGATTTTGAGCTCAAAATGTCACGTTTGGAGCCTGCACTCAGAAGTAGCTCCCTTGAGCGCCATGTTGTGGTAAAAAGGATTTCTCTCTGAGGATGGTAGCTCTTGTATCTTCTCTGCCTTGTCCCTTTTCCCTGTCCTCCCACCACCAGTGTAGGGTTGGAGAAAGTCAGCTGAGAAAAGCAAGCCCAGAATTCTTGCTGCTGAAGAAAAAGTCATCAAAGCTGGAACATCTGGCCTCAGAAAACTGTTTCTACAGTTGTGATTTGCACTATCTGTACTACGCTTCTTATGGCTGCTCCTACGCCCTCTCTCCTTGACAATAATGTCCCTCTCTTCTCTCATGTTGTTAGTCCACTTGGCTATTCCTTCCGAAATAAACCACTCAAAATAAATCAACTTCTGGGATTAAGGAGCATTTTGATGATGTGAACTAGCTAGAAGAAGGAATATGCTGACCTTGATACATAAAAAGCCTTAAGTCCTTTACACAGAGAAAGCATGAATTACAGATCTTGCCAAAACCCAATTTAAGAAAAATTCTGCCCTTTACCCAGGGGACATTTGAGTTTTAATTATCTCCAACAGAGTCCCTAGACTTTCATTCTCTTGTATCTATTTTTGTCTGCTTATGCTAATTAGCGAAGAGACAGCAAAAAACAGAATTTGTCCATCACTTCTGTCAGCTTCACGGTATCCTTCCCCACGTGAACCGTTGTTTGGTTAGTGCCCACTTCACATTCAAGCAGAAAAAAAATGGTTTCTCAAAGATTAGTCATTCTCATTAGCATTCCCACTGTACTGCTAAGGCAAAGGATTTAATATTAATGACCACTGATATTCCCGCACTGTTTGTCCTGCGTCCACAGTGCTTGGTCTCAACATGGGGAGGAAAAGCAAAAGCAAAGGAACAGTATGGTCTCGTAACCAAAATGGTGCACAGAAAGCAAAACAGATTTTCTAACATAATATTCACTAAATCATGGAGAGTGATGGGCAAAACCTACAGTGCATGCAGCCACTGAGCGGTGGCAGTGGTTTGTAAGCGGGAATCTGAGTCGTTTCTGGATTAATGCTCTAACATAGTGCCAGGGGACACTGTGCTGCTGGAGATACCATTATTTCCCTGAGATGTTTTGTTATTTATATCGCATGTTACATTCAAGAAGATGACAATGTCCTTATTCCAAAGAGAACAAAATCAAAAGGCCGGATTGCAACTTGACCCTAGAGGGGTATAAGAGGGAATAAAACATATCTGGTGCACCTTTGAGCAGAATTCACTTCAAGCACAGGGATGGGGGAGTTGAGAGGGCATCTCCCCAGTGCCTGCTCCACCAGCCGAGCAGAGAGGAGAGACATGAGAAAGGGAGAAAGGCTCCCCTCTCCTCTTCTCGCATGCCAGATTGCGCATAAGGAGGAGAGGACTAATAATCTGCTTATTTTTGAAAGCAGGAAAGGTAGAGTGGTTATTGTATTGATATATCATACGTAGAGGTACAAAAGTTCTTCCACTTTCCCCTGTTCAGCTGCATGCATATGAATTCCAGTCAGACCTCATTTAGAAAGAGATCATAATAAGAAATTATAGAATACCAATAAAAAACAAGGAAAAGGCACAAATCCTGTCTGTTGTAAGAACCCATAAAACTTTTCCTAAGACACAGCATGCAGGACGTGATGTTCGACTTAAATTCCTGATTAAATAAATACATTCTGCCTACCTAAAATTCATTTCTTGTTTCGATTTGACGAGTGTATCATGCTTGGTTTTGATTTAGTGCAATGAAGAATATTCTATTAAAACAGAATTGTGTGTGGTAAAACTCACGTAAGAAATAATGTGATGTACACACGTCTCCCTGGTTTCTAACAAGAACCCCATGGCTTTCTTCCACGGCCTAAATCTCCTGCAGAACACTGTCACCATAATCCTTCCGAGCTCTTCCAGCCTGGAATACTGCTACTCTTTCCCCAAACACAGCAGTTCACCTTGGAAGCTTCTTTGACAACTCACTGCGAAACATTTGGGAAAGACACCTGAGGATGTGGGACACTGGTAACTGGAGAGGAGGAGAAGCAATTTTCAGGCGAGGAGGATGGCAACTTATACCACAGAGTTGATGCGCAGCCTTGATTTGACCATTAGTATCTCACCAATACAAACCAAGGCAGCTAACCATACCGTTTAGAACTCTTCAAGAAATTACTGCCCTAGATAATCCATTTACATGCTTTTGTCTACATATGACCCCCAAGACATGTTCTGAAGTTACCATTTCCAACTGGACCATCTATCTTCCAACATCAACAAAAATCAGATGCAACCTGGAAGAGGAAATAAGCTCCAGCACTGTGTTAATTATCACAGCACAGAGATAAATATTGTTCCCAGTCAAAACTTAAGGGTCGTTTAAGTAGTTATTTAAATTGTATACAGAGATAACATGAGCCAGGACTCAAACTAATGACTGTAGACCGGTGATCCCCAACCTTTTCTGACCCGGGACAATAACTCGCTCAGCATTAAGTGTTGTGGGCAGCATCACACTTTACTCTCCCTAATGGCCTTCAGCTTTAACTTTTTAATTTCCTGTAGGTCCCAGCAGTATGAGAAGGTCTCCCAAGTTTTTGTTGCTCACTAACCCGTGAGCTGTGGACTGGGGAACTCATGAGTGAGGGGTGGTGGATGAAGTATTATCTGACTTGGCTGCCTATTTCCCTGCTCATTATGGGTTTTGGGGGTGGCATATGGAGCCTTGCAACCCTAATTGCGTGTGGGCTTCTTTTCTTTTTTTTTTTTTGTGTAGAAGCAAAATTAATACCTGTGACTTTGTTTAGAGGTGCACACATACACACATAGCCTCCAGATGTACCATCAACAAAATTAGGTGTCCTCAAAATACCTGACAATTATTTCTGCTTTCTCATTTAAATACAACAGAATTGCTGGGGCAGAAAATAAAGATGTTCTTGAGGAGGATGGGCTGACTGAGAGCTCGCTCCAGAGCAGCACAGGTCTGTGGCCGGCTCTGCAGCCGCTCCCGAACCCCTAATATATATTAAATAATAATAATGATAACAACAATAGGTGTCTATAGAAGTTCCCTTCTCTCCCTACAGCTCCAGCAGAGCTCTGTCTCCTCTCTACAAACAAAACCGGCGATGAATTAATTAACGAACCCCGGCGGGAGGGGGCCCCGAGGGCCCAGCTCTCCGTCACCCGCGGGGGGACCCCGGCCTCTCCTCGCCCTGCCCTCGGGCAGCACCCCCGGGCGGGGGGGGGGCTGTGCCCGGTGCCCTCGGCAGCGCCTGCCCGCGGTAACCGCCCGCGGTACGGCGGGGAAGAGGAGGGGAGGGGGCGAACCCTGCCCTCTGCCCTCTGACCGCCGCGGAGGCCGCCGCCGCCGCTGGCAGCATGGGGAAGGCGGAAGCGGCGGAGCCGGCCCGTCAGGCCGGGCGGCGGCGCGGGGGGAGCGCGGCGAGAGGCTGAGGCAAGGCGGGAGGGCAGCGCCGGGACGGCCGCGGCAGCGCGGCCCCGCACTCCTGTGAGGAGCGGGGCGGCAGCGGCGGCGAGACCCCCCCCCCGCGCGCCCCGCCCTGAAGCACCGGCCTGTGAGGGGCAGGGGGAGGCCGGCGGCGGCGGCCTGCGGGGCCCGCACCGGGCCGGACCGCGGCGCGGCGGGCCGGGCCGGGCCGGGCCGGGCGGCGGAGGGGCCCTGCCCGGGGGATGCCCGGGGGGCGGCGGGGAGCCGGGCCGGAGGCGGCGGTAGGGGAGCGGTGCCGGGGGCAGGAGGGGTGGGAGTAGCGTGGGTGGTGCGGGCAGAGCCTGCCGCCCTCAGCCATGGAGTCGCAGGTCGGGCTGCGTGGGGAGGGGGGAACCTGAGGGCCGGTGGGTGCCGAGGAGCGCTGGAGGAAAGGGCCGCGCCGGGCCGGGCCCCTGGCAGGTGTCTCTGCCGTAAGTGGCCTTAGGCAGTGATTCGAAGACTCACAGGCTTGGTGTTGGTCATTGCTGCTGCGAGCTTCAAAGATGATGTTGGCAGAGCAAGCCCAGAAGTGGTTCCCAACTCACGTGCAAGTGACAGTCCTTCAAGCCAAAGGTCTGAAGCCAAAAGGTAAAAACGGCAGCAACGATGCCTACACCATCATACAGCTGGGCAAGGAGAAGTACTCCACCTCGGTGGCCGAGAAGACCCTGGATCCCATCTGGAAAGAAGAGGCCTCCTTCGAGCTCCCTGGATTACTCATGCAGGAGAATCCAGAAAAATACATCCTGTACCTGATTGTCATGCACAGGTCGCTGGTGGGGCTGGACAAGTTTTTGGGACAGGTGGCGATCAGTCTGAATGATATATTTGAGGACAAGCAAAGAAGGAAAACTGAGTAAGTGATGGTTGGTTTTTATAATTTGTATTCCATGTACACTTTGGGGGAGGGAATAGTAGCCTTATTATCAATGTACTTTGCAATGAAATGAGTGTATTTCTTTCTCCTATGATGTGTTCAAAGCCCCTAACATATACAGTTATGTCATTGCGGTGTGACCTCTTCCAGAAAGAGGTTTACTGTAATCACAGTGGTCGCCCTGCACTGGGAAGGACTGTCAATAACATTAATATTTTTTGACAAATTCTTATGTGCAACGCGAACTCGTTACAGTCTGTTTTTCTAAAGATTTTTCTTCGTTCTGCTCAGGGCCCTATTCCCATTCAACATGTACCTCGGTTTGAACCTTGTGTGAGACTCAGACTCCCTTGAAGCCTGGTGTCATTCTCTTTAAAAATGCTTTCATTCAATTGCTGCAACCAAGTGTCTTTAGGTATTTTCTATTTACGTTTTAGTGGTCAATGAACTGTGACTTCATGAAGGCTTGCCACAGCAGCACAGTCCTTTTCTGAACCTGATTAGTCTTAGGCCACGACCCTGTAGGCTGCTTTGTACAGCAGGCCTTGACAGAGAAGACTGAAGAGAAATTTCTGCTGTTGTAGAAGCCTCCATCGTTACTTACGTACGGCTTTGTCAAATAAAATTGCTGTTTACCAGCAATTTCTGGCACTGGAATGCCAAAAAAAAAAAAGAAAAAGAAAAAAAAAATCACAGTTAGTTAATTAGACTGAAGAGTAAACGTATCTAACTCTGGGTTTTTCTACTTCGTTAGTAAAATTGTTATAATTTCTCATGAGGAGATGTTTGCAAGAAGATGTTTGGTACCAGTGTAATTTATCATCCAAAGTGTGTGGGAATAAACTGTAGGAATAAGCGTGCTGCAGGCATGCCTGTGACTACATGATTTGTGTTTGTTTAGCTATGCATGTCCCACAGAAGTAGTCCTAGCAGCGTGGACACCTCCAAGCTAGCTATATGTAGGCAGTGATGTATAAGCACTGACAAATCTTTCTGCAGTGGTTAAAAAGTTCCTGCCCCAGGTGCCTGTCCTCCTCTAGTGTCTCTTCAGTAGAGTAGAAAGGCTCCTGCGTCCAAATCTCAGCTGTTAAAGTCTGATGTTTCTTCTGGTGGTGGTGGTGGGCCTGTGGTAAGATGCTGGTCCTTGCATTGAAGTGTCTAAGAGGTGGCATCGTTTGTCTGTTGCTGACTATGCTGGGGAGGCGTGAACCTCCAGCAGAGTAGGAGCAGGCAACTGGAAACCAGTGGAGCAAAACCAGCCAGGGCTGGTTGATCAGGCAAGTGTTTCTGCAGAAACCATCTCAAAACCTGGTGCTGCTTGTGTGCCGTGGCTGAGGTTGAAGGAGCACCAAAGACAAGTCAAAGCTATCTTTGCCCTGGTGTTTATTTGTCTTTTATAAACAAAAATTTTTTTAGCAAAACAGTATGTTCACTAACCGTATAATAGGAAAGAACGTGTCCGTGCAGAATCTCTTGTGAGTTCATTGTCTGAAGTATTATACTTCTTAATTGCTTATCTTTTTAAGGACAAACCAGTTATCTAGATGCAATACATGGTAATGCCTATAGCCCTAGGGTCTTAATTTCTATTTACACTTGATTCAAGAAGTTTCGGTGCTCTTTAGACATGCATCTTAAATATTCTTTAATCATCAGTTGTAATTATCTTGCAAGTCATAGGCAACTGCTTTAATTTAAACACCTAGCTGCTCTGGAGAAGAAAAGGTGAATGAATCAAATAGAAATTACTGACTGTAAAAACTTTGTAAATCTAGGTAGAAATACGTATTCAAACACTGGAGGAAAATATGTAAATTATTCACGTATTACTGTGAGTAACAAAACCCCCTTTCCCTTTGAGGAACCATTTGCTTTTGCACCACCAGTTTTAGCAAAAGTAGTATTGGAGTCTTACAAAAGTATTGCAAAAATCTGTAAGTGGGGTGATTTACATAGTCCTTGTGACAGTTAAATAAACATTCAGATCTCTTCGGTATTTTTATATGAAGTTGTGCTTAGCAGGACTTCAGAGATGTTCTTTATTTTTTAATTTCTTTCTCTGAAGTGTGAGAGAGGAACTCACACTCTGTAAATGTGCAGCGGTGCTTCCCTAGACCGCCGCTGAAATTACCAGGGCTCCCCGCAAAAGCTGCGCTCTGCCTGCGAGCTGTACTGCAGAAGATGGGGGCCTATGGGGAAATTTTTACAAACAGCCTAGGTCCTATTTTCAGAAGTTCCTTGAGCATTTAAAATTGCAGATCTCATTAAGAGTTCATGGGTGTTAGGCTTCTAGAGCCGAACAGCCATACTTGTAAAAGTCTTATGTGCGTGTAAAAGTGCGGATGGGCGGTTAGTGGGATTTTTGGCAGCACATACTCACTTAATGTAGATTTAAGTTCTTAGGAGCCACTGAAAGGCCAGGTTTTTTTAGGTGTCTTTAGGTGCTGTCTCGTTTGAAAGTCACTTTGAAAAAAATAATTCGGAGTCCATAAGTGTTTAGATGGTTTTGAAAAGTTACCAGGGTTGTCTACTTGCATGCCTTTGTGGAACTGGTGTGTTGTTGCTGACTCCTGTGAGCATCAGTTGGAGATGTGGATACAATATTTGTATGAGTATGTAGGAGGAGGGCAAACTTTCAAGAATATATTTGCAATGTGATCTCAGACAAAATGCTCTTTCTTTCCTTTCATTAAATCCTTTTTGATACAAAATATTCCTAGTCCTGTGTTGGCAGTAAACGAAGGGTAATATATTTGGACCCGAAGACCTTCTAGCCGTGACTGTGGTGTGGGAACTGAGATACCCAGTGCCTTTCAAGACCAAGTCCAATGTCTTTATTACCAAAGCATTCTGATGGTTGAAAGCTATATTCATTGTTTCAGAAACACTAATCTGTTTTATTAAGCAATGTTTTTACTTTCAAATATGTTCAACAGGCTTGTGGTGTTATTAAATCCAGAGTTATTTTCTCATGTTGATGTAACCTTAACATTTCTTACTTTGTTTGGGGATGAATGAGATCCAGTTATTTGATGAAGTGTCTATTGGTAATATTTCTACTTTTTAATATATTTAATAGCTTCCTCTTTCCAACACAGCTGTACATATGGTGCTGTAAGAGACAGACTCAAGAGTCACCGGGGTATTGCAAAAAAGATATTTAATATTCTGCACAATGCTGAACCCTGTCAGCAATTCCCCAGTGCTTTTTTAGTAAGGAGGTATGAGAAGTGAAGGCTACCAGCTGATTTTGAATGCCTAGGAAGACCGTGGGGTGCGTGACATTCAGCTTTTTGTATATTTTTTTAATTTAATGTTTTATAATTTGGAAGAAATAAATTTAAAAATTTAGTGCAGCTTCAGAAACATTACATTAGGGAAAAATATATTTTTTTTTTCTGTATAGCTTTTTTGGTTGCTTGTCATATCTTAAGAAAAATACTCTCTGCAGTAAAGTTTTCAGGCAGAGGCCTCATGATAGGATTTGCGTGTCTTGTGTTCTAATAATCTTGCTCTGGCAGAAGATGTATTGAAACAAAGCAGTGTGTTTACTATAACGTGATAGTGAAAAATTTTTATGCACAATCACGCAATGTCCTTTCTCTTTCTTTCTGAAACTGCTGGTTTTTTGAATTCTTAAAAGTGAAAATTCCTGGAACAGTTAGATCCAGATGTGGCTCAGATGGTCCCTTAGTAGGTCTCTTCCAGAGACCTCAGCCAAAGCATCTGCAGGACCCTGGTTCATTTTCTTTCTGTATTGGTGCAAAAGTGCCTATCACACTGTATGAACTTTGTGAATTTGTGTCTCTGGCATCTCTCCTGTGGTTGGAAATGGACAGGCTCCTTTTACTTTTCTTCTGCTCTTTTTTTCCAGAGTTGAAAACTAGGCTCCAGATGTTGAGAAATTTGACAGAGTTTTTTTAACAGTTCAAAAAGCTTGGAAGATACAGCTTTGTTGGAAGTATATTTAGCATAAGTTTTCAGATCTTAGATTTCTGACATGGTTTGATTTTTTGCAGTAAAATCCTGTGGTTTTTTAAAATTAATCCTGAGAAATACTTGACAGTTTGGTTTTTTTTGTCTGCTGGTTGCAGAAAAAAAATTACCTATTTTGCTCATGCAGTGTAAATGTAAATGGTGATCAATGAATGTGTTGTTTTAAAGCATATATATATTTTTGTAGTAATTTCAGTTCAAATTCATAATTGCCTTAATACTGCTGATGATCTGACAATGCGTAACATCAAAACAAATTTTTGAATTGTCATGGAATTAAAAAAGTACTCATTTACTGACGTGTCTTAATTTATTGAAGTATTTTTCAGTAGTTTTTTTTAATGTCTCTGCGTAGATTTTTTTTTTTTATCCTGTGTGCTGAATGAACACAGCAATAGAAGAACAAATTTCCGTTAGCTTTCACCATGATGTTACTTATTTCATCAGTGTTTGGTTTGTCCTTGTTGTTCTCTAATTCCACGCTATTTATTGTCCTTTCCTTTATTAGCTTTCCTGGAGAGCTAATTTTATTATACGTTTAGGTGATTTAAGATGCAACACTTGTCTGGACTGTTATAAACTTGAGGGAGGCAGGTGATGGTAGAGTTGTTATTTCTTATGGAAATTTTGTTGGAGGAGGCATTTTTTATTTGTAACCTAATTCCCCTTCTCAACACCCCCCCTCCCCTTACCCTCCTCAATTGCAGCAGTGTTGTAAAAAATGCTTATTTAAGCATGATACAGTGAAAGAATCTTGGCCTTATCCAAGATGCTTCTCAATCATATAAAATAGTCAAAACCAGCTTCTTGGCAAACAAACAAACAGAATTAACGATTGACCACGATCAATACTCCTGTGTTGTCAGCACTTATTCTTTAGTGCTGCTGAGCTTCCTGAAAGATAGGAAAATTGTGTGACTTCCTCCAGATTAATGTGAATTCCTTCTTGGCAGCCTCCTTCTTGGATATGGACAGGTTCCCCCTTCGACCGCCTCTGCCCTGTCCTCTCTGTCCTCTGTAGCAGCAGAAGCAAGAGGCAGACGCTCGAGTAGACGGCTTCAAACGCAACTTGAATTAGGAACCAGCAAACAACTACTAAATAGATGTCAAGGGCTCAGTGCTTGTTAATGAGCAGTGCCTTTCAAAAAATAATTCTACAAAACATAACACTTTATAAATATTGTTTACTAATTTTGAGTCTTTGTTTTAAGCCAGAAAAAGGCGTTTTAGGTTATTTTAGGTGTTAGAGCTAAATAGCAGTGGAAATGGCAGGCTGTAACAGAAATTATCAAAATGTTGTGGTTAAAGTAAGAAAAAACTCGTTTCACTGTAGTCAAAAGTGGGAAGAGTGGTAACTGAGAAATTTGTCAAAGGCACAGAAATAATGAGCAGCCTGGAGGATCCGTGTGGATTTGTGCTGTTGCTTTTGTGGTACCACTCAGTAAATGTAATAAAAATGAAGTGAGGAACAGAAGAGAAAGATGGTTTTGAGGGAAAACAAAAAAAAAAAAATTGCGCCCAGTTGTAGCTTTATGGGGTTATAGCATTTTCAGACTATCTGGTAATATTCCCAGCATTTACATTTTGACAACAAATGCAAGCACGTCCTCTGAGTAAGTCATAATTCTGAGTCAGAGTCTGAGTGCCATCTGGATTGAAGTACTTCTCCATTTTCTGTGCATACATACATGCTTATACACACACTCAGCTGAAATAACTGGCCTTAATTCTCATACCTTCCATTATTTTGTTTCTAAAATAAAAGTTTTCATGCATGGTCTTTAGCCAAAACAGTAAGTAAACTAAGACCACTTTAATTACTTCGATTCCAGCTGATGTTAGCTGACCCCCTTGGTAAGGCTGTTGTTATATGTGTCAGTTCCCACATGTTTTGTGGTGTTACGATGTCACTCTGTAATATTTATTTTTAAACTCTACTTTGTATATCTCATTTCAGTTGTCTTCCAGAAAGTAATAGTATTCATCTTTGTGAATGTCGTCGCTTATTTTAATAAAGAATCTGTTTTCTTCTTGATTTCCCCTCATACACGATGTAGGCTGTGCTCAGCCCCTTGCCTTAGTTTTCCTACTTACTGACTTTTGGGGCAGTGTTCCGGTATGGTATCAGAGTGATTTATCATAAAGCATACTTCTGCATTTTTCAAAGTGCATTTGCTGCTAATAAAAATGTTAGACAGTTCTGGGCTTTGGGTTTTATCCATTAGCTGTGGACATTTATAGTAGTGGAGTTTTGTGAAGCAGGTTTCTTCAGTGTGTCTAGCTTTAACACAGTGATCTAAAATGAAGTAGTACTTCTTTCCTGTGATGGCTGATGGACATGTTCTGTCATTGTGATTTTGATGGTCTTTTATAGGGGTAGTTTCAGAAATACCTGCTGGTGTAGAAAATTCTCATCGCTGTGTAGCAGATTAAAGTTGCTTAGCAGATCAGGATGCTGATTTTACCCATAAAATCAAGGTTGGAAGCCTTGTGGATGTTGTGATTGTGTGGCTTTTGGCAGAATTCTTTCAGTACTTTGTGAATTGAAATCAAGATTTTGCAAAAATCTTTGAGTGCAGTCTAATGATTTCAGCAAAGCGAAATTAGATCAGCTCAATAGATATTTACTGGTAGAGTGAAGGGAGAGGGGCGTATTTGAGAAGCAGCAAAATGAGTAGGAAGATTCCTTTTGTAGTTTCCGTTTTCAGCACTGGCAAGAAGACGGAGTCAGAAGGTCTTCTGTCATACACAGGTTGAATGGGCTGGCTAGAAGAATTCTGTTGAAATTGGTAGACAAGTATCCCAAATGGTTTCAGAGGCTGTTAAAGTTTTAAGTATATAATTAAAATGTAATTAAAATTCTGTTGTGGTTTTTCTTACCCACACTGTTGTTATTTATCTTACTATCCTGCTTGCTGTTAGATGGTGAGCAGAATAGATTGAGTGATGCTTCTTAAAAGAAGAGAAATCCTAAGACTTGGAACTGTCAAATCCTGTGGGAGATTTGGAGGATAAGACAGCATGATGTCAGCTTCCTTCTATTAGGAGAAGAGAAACAAGATATTGGTTTCAAAATATTTGCTGAATGCAGGATTAAGGGTGGAACAAGAATAGTGTAGATAAGCAAAAGTGAGTTGGAGAAGGCAGTTCATGGGAAGGGGGAGGAAAGGAACAAGTGAAGAAATTGTGTTGAAAATATAAGTACACTTCTAGATCACTAGCTATTTAGATTGACTAGGCAGGCCAGAATTTTGTAACTTGCTCATTAATAGTAACTTAGTTTTCTCCTTCGCTCTTCTTGTCTATCTTTTCTAAGATAAAGGATTCAGTACCACTGATACTATGCAATTTACTTTAATAGTATGCAGAAGATGGCTACTGTCTTTCATAGAAATAAGGGAGTTTGCTTTTTCCACCCCTAATTGTAGGTATTCCCAAAACTGAGTGATTTCTGTCATGGTTAGAAAATAGCCGTGTTTCTTCAGATAGGAGTTTAGTTTTTCAGGGCTGAGCGGTCAGCAGGATTTTTCCTGTTCAGCCTGAATGTTGATCTTCTCTTCGTGTGTTCAGAAAAATTGTCAGCATACAGAGTGGCAATTTATGTAATACTTAAAAGTGATCAGAAACCTGTGCAAGACAGGCAAAGCCCATTAGCACACTCAAAAACAGATGAGAAAAAGAAGCAAGGGTTGTTCTAATGGAAACCATAGGGGAAAAGTCAAAATTAGTGGGTGTATGGAGGACCTTGTCCTACAGAACATTTGAAGGTGAGAGCAAGAAGTATGAATGTGATTCAGAAGGCAATAGGGCTTCCTTTGAAGTTGGGAAAATTTGCCAGACTTTGTACAAGGTCTGTTTAAATAAAGTCTGTCTGCAAGACTGGATGTAATATTTGGTTATTAAATAAAAGGGCATCTGCTCTCATAAAAGCCACCCTGTTTTGTTCGTGTGTGTTATTGGCTATTTTCCTACTTTGTACAGGCTTTCTATAGAATAAGCTCATGGCAGCCTGACAAATGGAGCATTTATTGTGGCTAAAAGTACTGTAAACAAAACCAAAATAGCAAGTTTTATTGGCTTTTATAATACATTACAATTTTTTAAATTGGCAGTGGTATAGTGGAATTGAGTATTTTAGGACCAAAATATTGATATCTGAAAACAGTGGACTTCATTTTCCAATTCTTTTTTCTATTATATACAGCACTGTTTTTTCTATTTGTTGCTCACGCGCATGTGGTGTAGAAACACATTCTAATAAGAAACATTTACAGACTCAGTTGCTCATTCACATGTAGCTCCACACAAATGCATTGCTTGCATTTGTTCTCATCTGTTTAAAAAAGTAATTATTCACCTTTGAATCTGAAGAAAATCATTGTTTGAGTCTGCTTCCCATATTGTCTTGTTATAGGCTGAAGCATATGGAACCTTCATTATAGCTAAAACAAGATAAACTCTCCAAGGTAACAAAGAAACCTCCTTGAAATGCCTATGAAAATTCAATATCTGTGTTTTATACAAACATTTGATCCAGCAGTCATTATTCAAATAGGAATTCCAGTGAAGTCCTGAGGAGTTTTGCTGGAGTAAAGAGGTTATGATTAAATTCTGTTGGAATCAGTAGTAGCTTTGAACCTGGTCCCAGCAGGTCTGAGATCCAGTCCCTTACACAGTTGTGTTATCTTCCTCGGGTAAGGAGAGTTTCTTTGTTTTCCCAGCTGAACTTATTTTTAGTGCCAAGTTCTTCAAAGTTGTCTTTGAAAACAAATGGTACAAGCTGCAAAGGCGATGTATTAGTTGTCTGCTGGAATTCTCTCCTTCTAACCTGGTGAATGTCAAAATAGTATGGGGAGGTGCGCTGTTAGCAGGTGAGTACTGGCAGTGACAGAGAGTGGTTGTTGATTCATGATAAGCATGTCAATAATTGAGTTAAATTAACTTTTAAATGAAAAAGCTTTCATTCACACAGCAAAAGCTTAAGGATTTGTCTTGATACAGTTCTAAAACAAGTTAGCAAGTGTCGTACATCAGTTTAAAGTTTCGCTAATTCCTAAGTAGAAACATAGGAAAATTCAGCAGTCTTATCAGGGATACAGTATTAGTGTTTAAGACCTGTGAGGGGAGGGAAGGAGGGAGAGGGGGAATATGCTTTCTTACAGTGTAGGCTGAGCCATTAAATTTGAATGTCAAAAAGTGAGGTCCTCTCTGCCTATTAAGCCTCTTAAAACGCTCATAAGCCTTATTTATATTTATGTTTATGTTTAATGTCTGTCTAAGGAATCATGGTGAGGACTTTCTCAGTTTTAGGGTGGTTTTTTGTTTGTGGGTTTTTTTTTTTTCTGCACAGGCAAGATCTGTCTGACAGAGATTTATAAGCAAGGGCTTGCTCGTTATGGCTGTGTATTCTTTTTATTTTTTTTAAGAGCCAGTATGAACATATTTTCTTTTAAAGAAGAGTTCTAAAGAAAGTAGGCTATCTTGTCTTCCAGTTTTTGTGGTATTGCATATCACTAAAAAGATTTACTCTTGGTTCTGGTGTGTGTGTTTTCTGTAACGACTCTGTAGATGAATTAAGAGTTTCTGGAATCAGTTACCAAGAAGTGAAATGTTATTAACTAAAAGGAAAAATGATCCATCTTCTTCAGACACATATTTCAGGTTTTGCATTTCATTTAAAATACATAAATGAAGTTACCTCACAACAGAAGAAAAACTTTCTTCCTAAAGGTTTAATTGTTCTTCTCCCAGTTTTAACTTCTGGATCTACTGGTCTGGATTCATGTTGTCCAGTATTGGGACAGAGGTGGTCTGATATTTCTTGATTATTCTGGTTTAGTATGGCATATAAAACCTTTTTGACGTAACAAAGCAACCAAAAAAGTAATAATAAATACTCTTTACCCTTTCATTATTTCTTTGGCAGGTCACTTTTAGAAGTGTTTTCTTGACTCAGAAAATACTATCTCTGCCTGAAAAGTTTATTTCAGCTCTCACCTGAAATAAATAAATAAATTTATGAAATCTGAAAGGAAATTGAGAGTTATTTTTCTCCTTTTCTGACCTTGTTCTCTATATTTGGCAGTATTGAATAACTTATGTACATCTGTGCTGACATGCAATTTCATTTCGGAGTCTCCAGTTCAAGAGTTACTTCATCGTGATAATGCCCTGTTGTGTTAGTACGTGTGCACGTGTTTCTCCTGACAATGGGTTTAGAGCACTTCTTTGGAGCTGGCTGATCTGAAATATGCCCTTGTGCCCTTTTTAAATAGGAAGAGACTATTGATGATGGGTGTGGAGAAGGAAGATTGAGCCATAATTCTGGAGATGCTTCCATGGGACAATGGAGCACAATAGGGAATGAGTAAGACACTTGGATAATGATAAAGCCTTTACTGGACCTGGCAAAGAAGCACACTTGGCATTTTGAAACAGATGATCACACCTTTGATCTCTTTTCAAGGAGTGGGAGTTTATGTCATGGTTCCAAAGCCTGTGGAAGTATTTCTGAAGTTAATCCTACTGATGACCTGCAAAAGAAGGTCTCTTAGATACACCTACACGCTTGCTGTTCTTCCACCCATACTCAAGGAGTTACAGTCAATGTTAGTAGGAGTTGCAGCTGCAGAACCAAAATGATAGTTAACTATTCAGAGGTTTCTGATATTTCTTCCCTAGTGCTAGTGCAGTTGACATAAATCTTAACCAGTGGTTAGAAGGAAGGAACGGAAGGGAAAAATGTTTGCTAGCCTGTAAACCTGAGCAAAATCAAAGGAGACAAGGCTACTATATGAAATGTTTGCCACGTAGTATACATTCAGGTAATCACTGCCAAGTAAAGGCTACTTGAAAAATATGAAATGTTCTTTTAAATAGCAAAATAAAATATATTTGTATTTATAATTAACGTTAGATGCAAATTCTCCTTTGTAAGCAGAGGTGAGCCCATTAGCTATGATGAAGTTTAGTAAGATTGCAAAGAGTTGATGCTGGTTCTCAAAACAGGTGAACAGTGCAAAGAGCTTTGTGCTTGCTTAGTTGTTAAGTCTTCTCTTCAAAACAAAATATAAACAAAAAAAAAGCTTTTCAATACAGGAATATTTTAATTTTTGGTATGGAATTTGATTTTCATATTTTTAATTATACAAGCCAGGTACTCTGATCAGTTGGTTAGTGTTTAATGACTAGCCTCCAGAAAACAGAACTGAACTTGCTCTTTTTCTCCTTTAAGGTGGTTTCCCCTAGAGTCCAGGCAAGGGAAGAGGACTAAAGACAGAGGTGAAATAAAAGTCAACATTCAGTTTATGAGGAATAACATGACAGCAAGTATGTTTGATTTGTCAATGAAGGACAAAACCAAATCCCCTTTTGCTAAACTAAAAGACAAAATGAAGGGTCGGAAAAACGATGGGACGTTTTCAGATACATCCTCAGCAATCATCCCAAGTACTCACATACCTGATGCAAACATAGAGGTATGTACCGGTGAAGTACAAATGAAATCGAAACCAAAAAAACCTTTCCTTTTGGGACCTCAGCGGCTATCTTCAGCTCATTCGATGTCAGATTTAACAGGATCGCATGCCTCCTCAGAAAGAATGAAATCCGGCACAGCTGGCTACTCTCATCTTTTCAGGCGTCAGCTAGAATCGTTTGGTTCGGTTGATGAAGGTGGTAAGTAAAACTCATGACCGTTATAATTACAGGTGACTGCTATTAGAGCATTCAAAAGTCTATTTCTTTAGTCTATGAAGTAATTGCAAGGCCAAAAAGTTAAGAGTTATTGCTGGCCTATATTTTTTTTTCACTTCTGTTAGTTAGTGGTAACTCATAGCTTCTGTTTCTGAGCAGAAGAAATAACTTATATTGGTTATAATTTGTGGTAATTCAGTATTTTTCTTCTTATGTCCTCATTTGAGAGTATGTTGTAGGGAAGCATTGCATTCTAGAAGGAACTCTAGGCAAAAGAGCAGCTTGTGAAGAATAGAAGTCTGTTTAAAAAGTTGAAAAATATCACCAAAGTTTTAAACCTGATTTATGTGAAGAACCAGAAATACTTTGCACTGTTCAAAGTTATTACGCTGCAATAGACTACTGTTGCCTTCTGGAATGGCGCACTAGTCAGAGCTTTTTGCAGAACTTGGTTTTCACACAGGAAACAAAAGATTGCTTTAGTATCTATCCATAAACGTTTCTGAACCATGAAGTGAAGGCCACAACTGTTTGTTTTTTTTAAATAGCTTAGTTCTCAGCTGTGTTTTGAACTGAGACTCAATGGCAAAGCTTCTAGACCTAAGCTAAAATGGGTTCTCTGCATGTCTTAAACTATGATATGGTGTCTCGTTGATAATATACTAATGACAGATTGTTTGCAGGGAGTGTAAAATCTCCACATAGAAGGACATTAAGTGTTGATACTTCTAAATTGAACCAGCTTGACAACACAGTTGATGAAACTGCACTTGAAGCACAAAATGACCCATTTACCAATGTGAGTGCTTCATTACCCCAAAAATTTGCGACACTGCCAAGACAGAAGAATCCATTTGAAGAAAGCCCAGCAACATGGGATCCAAACATAAGTCTGTTTTCCAAACCAGTCGAAATCAGAAGAGAAATTAAAAAAGAGAAGAAAGAGAAAGTTAGTCTTTTTGAAAGAGTGACTGGAAAAAAAGATAGCAAGAGGTCAGATAAACTTAGCAATGGGGGATCAGACAGTTCTACTGACTTGAAATCACCTAGTGCGTTTGGTGAAACTCATCAGGAGAGTTTTGATTATGATTCGACTAATCCGTTCATGACAAACTTCAAGCCTACAAGCATGTTGCCATCTTCAAGGTAGGTTTTTGCTGTATTTCGATCTAATATCTTGAACATGTTATATAAATGAAAATGTGAAGTGTTGAGGAACAGAATCTTTGTGCTTTGTATACGTTTATATCATTGCTTAACAGTTTCTAAGTAAAACTTATGAACTTTTAATATGGTTTTCTTACTTCATTTAAAGTTATGTTTATATTATTAATATGTACTATGAATGTTCTTGGGTACTTGTGTTCGTGGAAGGGCTTTTTCGTGAAAGGAAAAGACGAAACTGAATAAATTAAAGGGCAAAGAAAATGTGAGTAATGAAAACAAATCCTGTGGATGGCACCATTTGGGGAAAAAAAGGAGTTGGATTCTGTATGTTAGAGCACAAGAATTGAAGACCATTCTGTTTCTAAACAGGAGCACCCTCATGGACACTTACCACGCCTGAATTCATGTGGCTCATGGTAGCTTCACTGAGTTCTTATGTATTCAAGTCATCGCACAAGGCAGCAGTTTATGTGTTAAGCAGAGTGACTTAACTTACAGAGGCTGATAAGAAACTTTGATTTAAATAATCTATTTTAATCTTTGTTTATCTATCCATAGTTAACTTGTTTTCCTTAAAAAAAAAAAGCGTATCCCACAGTTTGTTTTATTTCTGGCTTTTGTTTGCTAGTGAGGAAAATATACTCTCTTTCTATATGTATGTGTATATTTGTGTTTGTATATATATATATATACACACACACACCTACACACCCCCTACATATTTTTTCTGTATATTAATATTAAAGGATTTTTCTGTGTATGAATATTAAAGGATTAACAGTCTTTTTTTTTTTTTGCGAGGTAATGATTCATTTCTATTTAATGAATTAAATTTGGTAAAAATTGAATTTAAAGTATTCCAAGCTGGAATTTTAAGGTTGTAAACTAAATCACCTTTTTAAATGTAAAACATGGTTTTAACAAATTTGCCTTTTCCCTGTCTATTAATTCCTTAACTAATGACACAGTAGTACTTACTTTAAAAAAAAAGTAATTTGTTTCTTGTTATCTTGTTCTTTATGATTTTATGATTTGAGAACAGATTTCTATTGTTATCAGTTTCATTCATAGGTTAGAATGCATGCACTCCTGATTTACACTTATAATCATTTTCTCAACAAAACTAATCATGGATGTGAATTAGATAAATGAACTGAAATGGAACTGCTATAGAAAAGATTCAGTTCCTAGAAGCTCATACAGACTTCAATGAATTATCTTCTTAGCGTCTTCTACGAGTCAAGTCGGTTCCTTGTGTCTTAAATAATATGTTTACAGACAGAGCCTTAGAATATTATTTATTTAATAAAGGATTTCTTTAGATTAGAGTAAGGTTAGGATGTAGCTTGGTTTGTCAGAAGTTAAACTTCCATTTAAATAAACTCCTTTAAAGAGAAGTAATTTAAATAACAATTAAAATTACATTGCATTTAATTTTTTTTAAATGAAAAAATGTATTCAGGCAGATGCTGGATATAAGTAGTGAAATCTTTTGAAGTTCTTGAATGCAGCAGATCTTGATAAATATAAACCTTTAACGGTAATCATGATGGACTTTTTCTTCTTTATTTTGTAATTAAAAAGCTCATCACAGTGCCCATTCAGAAGGACTCTAGTCATTTGTTCCCTCTCTTTGTATGAGTCTCTTACTTGTTCTTGACTTTTATGTAAACATAAACTTTTGATAAGACAAATAGATATTCTGTTATTTTCAAACAGCCAAAAATAGTAAACATTTTGACCTTTTCTATAAGATAGCTATTACGGAATAATATCTAGCATGCAGTATTCTAAGTTAGAAGCTCTCGATTTTTATATACTCCAGTGTTATGTTCTGTGAGAGTCTTTTAGAATAAGTTCACTTTTTTCAAATGTATCTTGTACAATGATTTTCTTTTGAAGTAGCAACTAATACAAAATGTGCATATTTAATAAGTTTACAGTTTAAGTTTACCTTTTATCTGTGGAGGATTTGTTCAATAGAATCCATTTTTAATTTTTTGTACTAGTAATATGGTGAAGAAAGAATTGTATGAGTCTGTGGGCACAAAATAAATGAGGTTGAGTAACAAATTCAGTATGCAGAAAGCACACCCAGGGAATTTAGACTTTGAGTTGCTTTTTGTTTACTCAACACGCAATTAAGCTCTTTTGTATGGATACCATTTCCACAATAAACCAGGCAGTATCTTTTTTTTTAAGGTGTGTCCAAAATGAGTGTTCTGGTGTGGATGTGCAGTCTGCTTGCAGATGGATCTCCCAGTTAACCCTGCTTAACTAAGGCTTTGATTGCTGCTGGAACAGTCTTGGGGCATGTAAACTGGATTCCTGTCTGATGAAACTCAACTGGAAGATGTATTCCAGGAGCACACAGTAGCCACAAAAGGGCATTCAGTCTGTGGGTCCAGGCTGGAGATAGTGCAAGGTGGAAGAAGAACCCCACAGCAACTGTTTTCCTCCACCTCCAAAAATACTATCAACCCAACTCCATCATGTGTGGAGTGTGAAGGTCAGGTTCTTAGCACCCTTAAACCCAAGTTTTTAAAGTTAGTGGGAGTCTTTTCAGTGATTTTGGTGAGCCTTGGGTCAGGCTCAAGTCCCTCTTAATTAGTTGTGTTTGGTAATGTTGACTAAGCAGTAATGATGTGCAAGGCAGCAGCTCAATGACAGCATCACTGACTGATGGCTGGGTGAGCTGCGGAACAGGAGTTGCTGGATAGCCCTGCACCCAACCAGTCGTTAAGTGCTAACTGGCTGTATGCATACTGTCACTAGTTACTCTTATTTACTAATTAAAAGAATGAAGATAAATACATCTTCCACATGTTTCTCAGCTGCTCAGATGCAGAAAATGTAGAAGTGGTTCAGCAACAGTTACAGGATTTTTTTTTTTCCTAAAAGCAAGAAGTATCCTGGGGTTATTTGAAAATTATTATTTATTTTTATTACTATTATTTATTATTGCTATTTCAAGAAGGTTTAAGTAGTATTTTGGAAAAGCAAAACAAAACCTGTCTGGTTTGTGTATAGTACTAGTTGTCAGGAAATCACAAAATATGGACCCCTAATTTCTATTAATCTCTGCTCTGGCAAAGGCTTGTTCTGTGGCTTTGGCTAAATCACTTAGTCTCCCTGCTCCTGATCTGTAAAATGGGAATGATATTTTGTTAGCTCTTACAAGTGCTGAGTGGATAAATTAGTATTTTTGAGGGTTTTATAGATACAGTATTACAGTATTACGTAAGTGTTAAGATTGGGGATTCGTATTGTCTGGTGTAGGTGTAATATAGATATTTATGAGCTGATTTCTTGACAATTTAAAAATACTGCAGTCTCATAGTGAAACAAGAAATGCTGGTTTTGTAAATACTACAAAACCAGTTAGTTCCAGAGGATTTTTATCATACGGCCAATGAAGAATCTTTAAACAACCAATAGTTTTGTCTTCGTACTTCTTAATCCACTGCTTTGAAAATTTTACCTAGTAGCATCTTAAATTGCGTTCATCCTTACAATTACTGCTATTGTCATGACTCTCGAGAGGTTAATTTGCAGTCAGGAGTGGATTTTGTATTGGACACAGTTAAAGAAATTGAGGGTACTCCTGGAAAACAAAGATTGTTTTGTGCCACAACCAAACCTTGTGCATCATTTCTCTGAAATTGTTCGGGCTTAGGAAAATACACTACAGTAGGCTAATAAACTGATGTGAAAATTTCTCAATTTACACCACTTGACAAGTGCTAAAAGAAAAGCATCTTTAATTTTAATGTGTTATTAGGACCTTTTTAGAGAGATTGTACAAGTTATTAACAAGGTCCGCTGAGACAGGAGACGGGTAATTAACAGGACCTACAGAAAGAGAGTTTAGGTAATTAACAAGATCTTAAGCACTGGACACAGGGAAACAAATAGTCCAGTATTTAAAGCTGACAGGTTGTTACTAGTCTCATCAAATTCCAGATTTGGGAAAGAGGATTGATAGGTGTTTGGGAGCTTTCTAAGAAACATTATGTATGTAATATATGTACACATTCACACAATGCAAGTGTGTGTCTGTATATACTTATATGTATACATCTAGAGGGAGATACATTTAAAAAAAAACCTTTAAAGTAGCACTTCCATCACCTAAGTATTGTTAAACTTAAGGAAAAGAAGATAAAGCTTGTGCCTACCTACTAGTTACACTCTATCTTAAGTTCTTGAAATAAATATGTTACATTCTAGGTGCCATAGCACTATGGAGGGTGGATAGTGGAGGAGAAAGACGTGTCTTACTAGGATTCACTGTAACAATTATGAACCATGTTCATATTTATAGCATTAGTTATTGCTCAGTTGGAGCATAAAATACAAAAATATTATTTAAATTTTATGTATGTTCTTTTACTGCTTCAGCCTTTTTGGAACATTGCAACTCAAAAAAAAAACCCTAACACCTAAACTCATCTCTTTTGCATCTTTCCGCTTTGTCTGTCATTTCCAACTGCGGTTATTTTCTTCAGCTTCTCTCCCCCATACTGTCGTCACACATAGCCGTTAGAGCTGCCTCCCTCTCCAGTGTTGCCTGTTCCAGTAAAATCAGTATCTGCAGTTTCATCTTTCCCAATGGATGCAACGTTCGAAATAAGCAGTCTCTACATTTTTATATGTGCATTACTACATTTGGCGAGGGGGAAAGAGGTGCCGTGAAAACGTGAGGCTCTTGAGAACTGCGATGTGTTCGGATCATATTCGAGTGTTAAGTCTAAAGAACAGCTGACATCTGTTACATTTCAGCCAGTATTAAAATTCTGTATATGTGATGGTCAACTACTTGGAGGAGGTATTGCGAAATCGTGGTGTGACTCTGACTTTCTAGGTTACTGCCTGTCAGTTGGGCTGTGTTGGTAAAGCAGGTGCCTGTCTCTAGTCGGGTGCAGTTGTAAAGTAAAATCTGTTAGCTTAACCCACAGTGCAGATAAGTTATTAGTACAGTAACTTGAACACCATGAAAGATAAGCGACTGTTAAATGGTTTTGGTCTCGCCTGTTCCCTGTGATGTGCCAGAGGCGTAGTTACTGGTCACAGCTCCGTTGGAATGAACCCCAGAAGCTGCCTGATACAAGCAAAGGGTTGTGACGGCTGTATGTTTCTTTACCAAATAGGTTGTCCTTTTCCAGGGTACAATACAACTAATTATTTTTAATTTTTGTATGCCTTGTTCAGAAATGTTGATCTCTAACATGTTTATTTCTTTGCTTGCTGGAGGAATAATGTCTGTTCCAACACTTTAATATATATTTCTCTGTTAGTCAAAAAACGACATTGGGGAACTGTGCTATTTTCAGAATTTTGTTTCCTGTCAGTGTTAGCATGTCTTATTTTAAGAACAGCATAATTCTGCATTGCTTTTCTTGAAATGAAAGGATTTTTTTCAGTTCTCTACTGAAATGAGACTAGACTTAGCTCTACTGAACTGTGATTATCTATAAGCTAAGTAGAATATTGATAGACTACGACGGTGCGTTAATTATACTGTAGACTGTTACTATTTATTAATTCAGTGCAGTAAAGCTGTCAGTAGAGCATCATTTCAACAAAACAGATACGTTACCGGTACATGAGAGGTAAAGGGAAACTACAAAACAAGCAGAAGTCATACAAGGATTCTGTCCTGGTTTCAGCAGGGATGGAGTTAATTTTCCTCTCAGTAGCCGGTGTGTTTTGGATTTCGTGTCCTGCCAGGACTGTTACCCGATTTAGAAAGATCACTGTGTGTGATGAGAGAATAATGAAATCTCTCGCAAAGCTACTACAAAGCAGTGCTCATGGTATTTGGGACATTACTAGAGTGGGTTGGAGCAATCAATTCTTCGAGCAATGTTGTAGAACTACTTAGTATTAATCTTGATTTTTGCAAACTCTTCACCAGCAATCATGTACTCCTAATTACTTGTCTGGTTTAGGAGCATTGTTTTGAAAGTTCATCCTCCTAGCTGCATGACAAGATTTTTTCAAGCTTTCATTGTCTGTTGATGCACATTAGGGCAAATGAAATCTTTTTTACTGGATGCACAAGGCATGTTACCTATCCCAAGGGGAATGCATTGCCTGTTCTATTTTTTTTTTAATAATATATCCAGTTTCTTAATTAAAAAATACAGAAGCTGTGTAAAATTGGTGAAGATTCTGTTTGATTATAAGAACTGAGAATTAGTGCAATTTTATTAAGCATTCAAAAATGGTTCTCGAAGTTTCAGTGTTAAATTTTACTTCAAGGTTGTTGGGGCTTTTGATTGACTTATAGATCTCGTAGTAGGGTCTTCTATTGGAGGTGCTGGCACAACTTTTAGTATAACTGTTCTTTAGTGATCTCTTGAGAATAAAACTTCATTAGTTTTTTAGCTATAGCACAACTGCCTAGGGAAAGGAGAAATATTTAAATGCCTACAAATATTAACCTTTTGTGTAAAACTGTTTTTTGTTTCCAGAACCTTAAATTAAGATTCAGTTGAGTAAACTGTGTGAGATATTTTTTTTGTTTTAGAACATCTTGTAAATCCTGAATAGTAAATAAATTTGCACAAGTAATGTGTTCAGTGATGTGCAAGCGCCATTGTTTTAAGATACTTAAGTTTTTGGAAGGAGCATGAATGCAGCCCTCTATGCCTCCACTTCCCTTGATGTATCTCCACAGCAGTATCAGACACCTCAGAATTGGTAAGCAGCCTATTGTGGATTCAGATTCATGTCTGGTTTCAAAATGAAGATGTTTATTTATAAAGACAAAATTTTGTGGATTTCTTCGAGTTGTTTCAACTGAAAGTTTCTGTGCATCTATATAGTGGCATTGTCGTCTTTCTGCTGCACTAAATTAGAAATATACGTGAGCCACAAGAGAAAAGGCTGCTTCCTTGAAGTGCATATTGTTCAGGACTATTATTGAGCACTGTATTCTGAGACTGTAACTTCTTTAGCTCCTGGAACCTTCTGCCATCTTTAAAAGGCTCCACAGAGCGCAGCAGTATGCTCACAAACAGCCCATTTGCAAAGGAGTCTATGTAAAGCTTATGTAGCTTGAGAACAAATGATTGGCAAGAGAATTGTGTCTCACATTCAAAGTTCAGGGGTTTTGGTCCAGTTTCTTAACTCGTGGTGTGAGACTTTATAGTAATATTAAGAAAATGGAGTAATAGCAACAAAACCTGATACTCTTTTTGCGTCTTCCTGGGGCTACACAAACTCCAGAAGGCCTTGGAGCATGGCTTGACAGCAGGACAATTTATAGAGTGAGGTGCCTTAAGTGATGTTCCCCAGAATCTGATTGGGAAATAAATGGTAATATGCTTGCTCCATACTTGTTTAGCTGCCAGACATGACAGTCGTTCCTTCTCAGAGTATGAAGTGATGTCTCCATTGCCAGGCACAGCAGGCTAGTAATATTCGATGGAAAGCAAAGTTTCTGAATTTCATTAACTGTATCTGATTTTATTCATTTCTCTTTGTTTTTCTAGTACATTGGTAATAACTTAAACTACATCCAAATATTTCAAGGTTTCGATATGTGTTGTGAGAGTCCTAAGAAAAATGCGTAAGCAATATAATAAGAATCAATCCGAAGACCAAGAAGTAGGAGTAGGAATAATCTTTCCAGTATAATGGAAATGAACATGGTAGAGCTTTGCTAATAACGTGTACATAGATGTTCCATATTAAAGGAAAAGAACTGAAAGCTCACACAGGTATTATGGTTATTTTACAAGATGTCAAGTTAACAGAAAAGATTTCAGTACTTTGAATAGTAAAGATTAATGTAAAGATTGTAATTTTCATTTCTAATAGTGTATAGTACAATGATTATAACTAATATGAAGAGCCAAAAGTAAGTAAAAGACTTTTGCTCCTTAGGAAAACATGCTTTCCATACAGCATAATTTAGGAGTCTGATTCCCATTCATTATGTTGTCAGAGTAAATGGTTCAGGCACTAAAATTTTTAAAGCAGTTATAAGAAAGATTTTTTTTTTTAAACATTGTTTTAATCAGTAGGTATTTAGAAGCTAAATATTTAAGCAGCCAGTAGACCTAATGTTTGAGTTTTTGACTGCTATTAAACTTCAAAAGACAAAATTGCAAGCTCCAGTCATGAACTTGAGCCTGTGATACATCACTGTGCTGAAGTTTCTATACAAACTGCAAATAATCAGCACACAGTATAAGTATTTACCTACCTTATAAAAAGTAGGTGTTATGGGGAAAAGTGTTTCATGTAGTTCTAATGACATGTATTTAAACAGGGAAAATATCAAGAAAGTATAAAATAATATGCTTGTTCTGGTTATGAAGTAGTCATCCAAAAGACCCTACAGAATCAGCGTTAGGATCCTTGTACAGCGTGTGGGCTGTAGTCCTCGAGGCGTGTTTTCTGTAAGCCGCTATGAGCAATCAAGTGAGATGGTAACTTTAGGGATGTATTATTGTGATGAACCTTAAATTAAAAAAAAATAAACGCTGTAATGAATCTCACTACACCATACATGCAACTTTCCCAACTGCATGCATTCATAACTTTGCAGTATTTTCTTTCGAGGTATTCCACGGTCCTCGGACAGTGAATTACGCATACGGCAGTGAGAGCCTGGGTTTGCTTACGCTCACCTCGGGCTGGAAGCACTGACAGGAAACCCTGCGGGGCTCAGCCAGGCCATGGAGCTCCCACCTTACTTAACAGACAATCTGATCTAAAAAATGTTACATGTAATCTCAGCACCTGTTTCTTCCTTGAAAAGAAACATTTTTCCACATATCCACATATATTTTCCACATATCTCTTTAAAATATGAGTAGGAGTATTCATGGGGTTTGGGTTTTTATTGGAGAATATTCTGTTTAATAGTTTTTCATTTTTTTGCAAGTATATTCAAATTGCTTCATGTGGAATACACAGATGTGTCCTTTTGTAATTGCAGTTACAATATCCGAAATATTACGGAAATGGTTGCAGGTTTTTTAGCTAAAAAAAAATATTAGTACATATTGCCAGTGATTTATATTTCTAATTTTCAAGCGTAACTTTTCGTAGTCAGAACTGCTGCTTTTCTTTTAAGCTGCTGCTATGGAAGAGTCCCAGAACTTATTTCACAGAAACTATAAAGTCATTCAAGGCAATGAAGGATCTTGCTTTTTTAACCTTTCAGAAAGTCACTCAGTTGAGCAGTCAGGCTGTATTATTCTATATCTTGTCTAACATGAGGAAACAGTCCCAAAAGAAAGATATCCCAAATTAACGCCACACTTCGTTAAATAGAGACATTCTTGGTTTTCACCAAGCTAATTCGATCCAGTTCAGTTAACTCATTTTTTTTGTACTCGGATCACAAAAGGCAGCCATGAATGAAGCAAGTTCATCATGTGTTTGACACATCAGTGTGAAACTAAAAGGCAGGCTGTGAGGGAGTGTTCCTGCCTTTAGCTTTTTAGACAATACCCGATGAAAGAGGCCCCTCATTCAAAACTAGTCTCCAGCAATCTGGGCAGGCTGCTGGGGATCGCTGTTACAAACAGGTATAATGGGAATTAGCCAGAACTTGAGTCGTCAGACACCTCTTGATTTCTAGTTGTGACTGTTCATGTAATTCAATCTTTCTCCAATATCCTCAGTCCAGCAGATGGTTCGTGGGACTTCTGTATAAGCCAAAGACTGCCTACTTTGGAAATGAAAAATAGTGTTCAGAATTAAAAAAAAAAAAAAAAAGTAAAAAATGTAATGTAAAAAAAAAAAAGTTTAAAAAAAAATCAGTTTTTACATTTTATGTGATTTACGTTTGTAAATTATGTCCCTTTCACTTTTACACTGTGAAATATATGGCTTATAAATTCAGATGACAGCGTGTGATGGACAGTCACAAAATAAATGTTCCTTATTTTAAGCTACCTTTAAAATTAAACAAAAATATATATAAAGGTATTTTTGTAACTTTTTGCATTATTCTGTCAACAAACGTCTCCATTGACAGCCGGTACCTGCAATCTAACTAAATAGTTTAGTCTGTGATGTGAAAGAACGATGTCTACTATAATCCTACCGAAGAAATGGTGTTTGTGGGCCACATGCAAATACTGAACAGATTTTCAGAGAGTTGGTTTTCTCTCTAAACTTGCTCCAGCAACTACATAAGAACATAACAGCACTGACTTTTGAAGATATTTGCAAATAATTACATCAACCTGAGAGACCAGTGGACCGTTTCTTAGGCCTGACACTTTGACAATGGCTGCTTTTATCAATATCAACTGCACTTTTGCAGTTGAGGAAGAAAAAAATCTCAGCACAACAGCATCATGAAACAGCTTTGCTTTCCAGATATGTGGGATAATCACTAGGTTTATAAAATAATACATTATTTACTCAATTTTAAGTATGAAACAGATGTTGCTGACAGGTGATGGCTTCTCAACTCTGAATTAATCTGGTGATCTCACTGGAATTTCTAAAGGACTTTTCTCTCTAGCAACTGCCAGGAAAGCTGGGAATTCATGTTGCCTGCATGGTTTTGTTATTTTTTAACAATCTCATTCCAGGGACTTGTTTCCAGAATATTTCATTTAGAACATCTCTTTTTGGTTAGAAGCTCAAGGTAAGTCTAGAGATGAGAGCAGAGCTAGGGAAGTCCAATCCATAATATCCTTTCTTGCATTTCTTAATTACTTACTCAAATTTTATGACAAAAAAGAATATGAAAAATTGTGAACAAAGAATATATGAATATTTCCATTAACTTTAAGTATTTTCTTACTTTTCTTAAGTTCAACAAATCAAGAAAATAAATCATATTAAATATTTTATAGCTATATACCTAATTCAGTAGTCTTCTATTAGATGTTTTTGTCAGATAAATATGCGCTGCTAATATTTGGGGTTTTGGTTTTTTCCCACAGTTTTAATACAAATCTTTCTGGCGCTGAGGACCTCAGGAAAACAATGGTGAGTTATAAAGTGTTACGGGAAGCCATCATTAAATGCCAGCTAATTGGTGCTCGACACAATATAAGCTACTGTTCTTGTTTTACCTCTTATAAGGAAATGTTGGGGAGTGTTTGTTTTTCTTTTGACCTTTGCAGAAAATCTAATTAGAAAATTACAAACTGAATATAAATTTGGAAATAAGAGTTTTACACTTAATGTGCAGTGTGCTTCTGGTATGATAATATAGAGAAGAAGGGAAAAATCAGATATTTGCACAGAAAGTAAAAAGAAACTGTTGCTTTGGGGTCTTTCAGTTGACTCAAGAGAAGCAGTAGTCAGGTGAGGAACTCTGCATTAGGCAGTGATGTATTATTTGACTTAACGGGGGTTTCCTGTCTCTATAGTTGGAGACTTGAGGACAGTCTTTAGATGGCAAATCCAAATGGAAGCAATGAACTGATATATGATAGGATTTATAATACAAATAGTAAATGAACAGCCTCTCGGAAAACACTAAAAATAGAAATACTGGAAGTTCTTATTCAAAATACTCTTTTGACTCTAAAAATACCTAGAATAAATTGTGTACTAAGAAAAGGCCAAAAAAAAGTCCACAGATTTCCTGTGCAGTGTCTTTGAAGGAAAATGTGGTCTTACTAGAATTTGTTTTGTGAATAGATGAAATCTTTAAAAGTGGGTTTGTTTTCAATCTTTAAAATACATAGAAAACAAGTTTCACAAGCAAATATGACTTTGTAGCATTTGGTTTTTTGCTGGCTTATGTAAATGATTTGTAATAACATTTGATGTTATTGTAAATGCCCAAGTTTTTATAATGTAAGTAACTGGTAGGAGATGTCAGAGTATATGAAGGCTGCCTTTGATCAGATAGTAAACTGAATTCTACCAGGCGGTTACTTAATCTCTGAAAAAAGCGACATCAAAAAAATTGATTTAACTTAGCAGCTATTGTCTGTAAAGTAACCATAATTACAGTTTCTATGTGCTTGCAGATGTACTACTGCAAATCATGTAATTTATTGCTCGTAAAAGCATCGGTTTAATTCTTTTAAGAAATAAGATGTGAGTTGTTCTATTTAAAGGATTTAAAGGTGATAAAAGAAATCCTTGATGATTTTTCTTTTGGAATACCAGCTATCCTAAATGTCAGTTGTAGGATTATGAGGTGGTGCTCATTTAATACAAAACACAAATTAGGAGGAGAAGAAACTATATCTCAACCATAGTTTTGAATGAAACCATTTGATTTTTTTTTTAAATATTCCAGATTGCTTTCTAAGGTGTTTGAAGTAATTTATTATTAGGTTCTGCAATAATAGCCTGTACCAAGTTATTCTATTTCTTCCTTGTGCATCACATTTAGTAATTATGTTTGTATGTCTCCTACTCTGGTGCCAACACCTGTCTCTGAAAGCGGTGTTTAAATGGGAGCAGTAGCCAGTTGAAAGGGCAGCATGAGCTCTTTAAGGCCTAATTAAGAACTGAAACGAAGATGAAGTAAGTAGGACAAAAGATGTGAAAGTAGCTTAGATGATATTCCCAGAGCAGAATTCCTCATTAGAACAATAAAGAGATGATCAGAGGCCTTCATTTTATCTAACTCCATTTCCTCTGGCTGTCAGTGCGTACGTACCCCAATAATATTTTGTAGCTGAGACAGTCATTCTTTGCATAGCTTGTTATTTAGAATCTTTTTTTCTTAATAATTCATTATAAGAGTAATGTTTTGTATTAAAATTGTAGTATCTGTTTTTGTAAAGATATAGTTATTCCTTATACATTTAAGTATCACTTATTTGCTCAAATTGAACATCTAAAATTTAACTTTAATATCTTGTGTAATTAATGTGGTAGGTTATTCTCCCCAAAGATCTATATGGAACATGAGTATCACAAAGCATCTTTAAAGCATATGTATTACACACAATTTTCCAGTAAAATTTATGTAATAATTAAAGACATCATTGCATCTTAATTCTTGTTCCTTTACCAAATCAGAAAATTAGGCAAACTATATTTTAGACATGGAAGTGTTAATGATGTCTGTTCCAATGTGTACAAAAATTTAGTACCGTAAAGAGAAAATTTTGCTTCCTTCTTGTAGCAGAAAATGTGCTTAAAATACAATGACCACAAAGTGAAGTTATTTTCTCTTCTATACTTGTTAGAAATCAATTACTAACCAATTTATAAATTTCATCAAGTTAGGCATTTTAATAAAGTGGAAATTATTGATCTCTTACAATATTTTAACTTGATAATATAGTTTAAAATACTGAATACACAGACATGACATTAAATATCTCGAGAGTAGAGAGAAACCCTTAAAAGCGAATATTTTCAAGATCTACTATTAGAATATAATTGATGGAGAGAGGCTGATTGATCTGACGTGCTTCAACCTATTTGCAGTGCCCCATCACTTTTAATTAGGTTTTGAAAACTTTGGCCACGTGCATATTTTAATGATTCGACATATGCCAATGTGTAAATACGGAGCTGTATGGAAAGAGAAGGAATGAAAAGGAATGAAGCACGGAAAAGGAACGAATATTACTTTATTGTGGTGTGCTTCCTAGCTGTTCAAGCTTTATCATTTTTAATCTAAATACTGTACTTTCACTGTAAACAAAAGCTGTCTTGGGTTCTTCTGCCCTGTTAAAGGTTCAGGATTTGAGAGGTTAGATTATTTTCCTTAATTTGGGGTTCTGTATCTTTTAAATGTCTCAGTTTCTGAACCAGATAAAACTTACTGTTTTGTGTGTCTAACAGTGCTAACACTTTTATAAACTGACTCTCACAACCTTTTTATATATTTCCAAATATTTCATAATCTGGTTACTTAAGGTCACAGCTAATTTTTCTTGGTTCAGAATAAGATGCTTAAATTCGTAGTGTTTTGGATCTCATGTTGCCCTTTGTTAAGGGAACTGATTTGTCCATCTCTGCCAACACCTGGACTTACTGAGTCATCAGAAATCATTACAGAAACAATTCTGGTTTCCCTGCTGCTTCATTCTGGGCCCCTCCTGCTTGAAAGCAAGCAAGCGAGCAAGCAAGATCTCTTCGTATTACACATTTCTGTCTTAAGTGCTCTGGTGCTAATAAGATGCAGCCTGTTAACTTCACCTGAAATTCAAAATTGAAAGTTTTATTATATGATTAGAAGGCCAAGGCCTGGAGAACCACTGATGACTAAAAATAGAATATGAAAGACAGATGAGGGCTGATGCCATTTAAAGCTAGGTAAATGTTCTGCTATGATATCCTCAAAAATAAAATTTGCTGGTTTTTTTAAACTTATCTGTAGGATGGAAATCCTTTTGACGCCACTGCAGGATACCGTAACCTTACTTATGAAGAAGTTTTGCAGGAGCTGGTGAAACATAAAGAGCAACTTAAGAAGAAGGACACCCATATTCGTGAACTTGAGGATTACATTGATAATCTTCTCGTACGAGTGATGGAAGAAACACCTAGTATTCTCAGAGTGCCATATGAACCTTCTCGAAAAGCTGGCAAATTTTCCAAAAGCTAAGATAGAGATACTTGATGGTACTTTCTGCTGAATGTGTTAGTGGAAGGAAATTACGCTTTAACATTTTGACTTCTCTTCATTCCTTTTTGCCTAAGAAATTCCAGGAATCAGGGGAGGACGGGACTCTGACATGGGGGTTTTTTTTGTTTGTTTTTTACTCTGAACACTAGCAGGGACTGCCAAAAGTAATACTCTGTTAGATTAGTTAAATAACTATTTTTTTTTTTAAACACATTTAGGTACAGAATACTTACGGTAGAGTAAATAATACACATTAAACATGTCCATGCAGTTTATGTAATAGCTTTGTGTTCACCATGTGGCAGTTTCAGCTGGGTTAGCCTGTGCTGTTACGAATGTTTTCTTGAATGATTATTGGTATTATGCAAATATATTCCTTCTGCTATTACAGCATGCCATCAAACCCACTGTTTTCAAGCCAGTGTAGTATGCTTTACTAAACCTAAGTCTGGTTTGCTGCAATGAAATGTAGTTTGTTCTGCACATATTAGAGGAAAACAGTGATGCACAATCTTTGCAGAGTAAATGCTGTATTCTATATGGTGTGCTTTTTGTAAAACATTGTAAAAAATACAATGCCATTCCAGTAATAGCACATGCTGGAATCAGTTAATTTACACTTAAATGCTGAATTTTATGTATAATGATTGAACTTTGGTAGTGAGCTCATGACATATGGTTGTTTTGAGGATCTTTTTGTATGAAGTTATTGCATGCCTTTTTATATGTTAAAGTACTTTGAACAGTGTTAATAGTCAGAAGTAGGACTGGAGAAAAGTATGGAGTAAAAATATGAATATTTGTTCAGTCAAAGTCTGCTACAGAATAAAAATGCAGGATAAATGAACAGACTGACTTAAATAGACAAGATAATTCAAAAAATACAGAACTGACTCAATTTAAGGTTGAGTTTTACGTGATAGGATATATATCTGTCTTAAGTTTTTTAAATCTTATGACAACAAAGTATATGCCTTTAGAAATAAGCTAAACACATACAGTGTACTTTAGAAAGTCTGTATTCCTTGTAAGTACTTCTAAAAGTCAGGTTTTTATTGAGGCAAATGAAAGAACATAGTAAGTGTCTTCCTGATAAATTAATAATTGTTTGTAAAATGACATATGAAAAAGCTATCAGTTATCCTATAAATTGGCAAAATACAGTGATGAACTTACAATGGAAAAATACTGTAGGAGAAGGATCCTCACAATATTAACACAGATTTTAATTTTAATTTCCTTCATAAGAGTCTCAGTTGGATTATCTGTTGCTGTGAAACAGTAAGATGACATTAAAAAAAAACTACAGAGACTATTTTATATTTGGATTTCAGAAGTCCAACTGTCTTTTCCTCCTCCTTCTTTTTCTACACCTAATTTGTTGTTTTTTTTTTTTTCTTGCACCACCATGTAATGGCTGTTGCTGAGGAGGGTAAAAAGCTTGAATTAAATTCAAAATTTTTGTTGTTGTTGTAAAAGATCTAAATATGTTGTGATTTTTAAAAGTGCAAAAATTAGTAGTATCTTGAATATTTATGATCTGGAAAAGTTGAAAAAGTTCTGCCATCAAAATGCTTTTGACAATGTTAGTATTGTATGACAGCACAGAATTCATTCCTGTTAGAAAAAATACTTCTTTGTACAATTGTTCTCAGATTTGACTTTTTTTGCTTTTTCTTTTCTTCTTTCTTTCTTCTTCTTTTTATTTTTTTTCTTTTTTAGGAACGACCTCCCATCCCCCTAGCACTATGTCCCTAAAATTTGTGCAGTTTGAGCGTTCCCAAGCCACCATTGGGATCCCTTAGCATAGATCGTTGTGCCTGGAATGGACCCTGAGTGATTCAAGCCCGACCTAATTGTAGTGCTCTGCATTTAGATGTTTGTAGCACAGAAATGGGCCCACTTCATCAGGTAGTCTGTCTTTTGACAACCTAGGGATTTATCTGTCAAGTCTGGTACCTCATAAACCATATGAATGTTCTTTTGACCCACTTAAGATCTAAATGACTGTAAATTTGTTGTAATATATTTGAAGTGCCAAAGGGTATGTACTAAAAGTTATAGTACGTTTACTGTTGGACGTTAGGTTTTGCACTCAATTAGATTTTAATTTCTGAGTTACACCAAGATGTATTTCAGTTACTCAGTATTTCCATAAAAATTCTTAAACATTTTCAAATGTTTGGCCGAAGCAAGTGGTTTTCTCATATTGTTAATGGGAAGCATTGTGCAATTGTTTTGAATTCCACAGTCATTTTCAAACTAACTGGTATAAGACCATCTGTAGTATCTACAGTGATTAAATCATACACACCAATGGAATTTAACAAGTAAACTAACCAGAGAGTATGCTCCAATGACTTTTCACTTGCAAGCCAACTTATAATTATTAAAATGAAACTCTACTATATTTAGCACCTCTGAAATCACTTCTTTTAGAATGTAAATGTAGAATATCAAACTGCGTAATTGACTAAAAGCAGATCATTTGACATATTTGCATACCAAGAACGATAAGCAGATTAAAGGTAGCGAAAAGATCAATTTTTGTGCATTAGTGAAGAAATTTGGTGAAGCTTTGAATGTGCTATCTAGTCTTTATCTGATATGTAAGTGAATAAAAGCACCTTTTGTTTCTAACAGTTTATCAAGAAAGAGGGGAGAACGACAAATGCAATTTAGGAAACGGTAAAGTTACTAAGAGAGGCAGAACGGGACACTTAACAACTATGAAAATGTTTTTACAGAGTTCTTATAGCTAGACATATAGTCATTTTCTGCTTAGAAAGACACTTTTAACATTATTCTGTATTTTGAGATTATTTTTGAAAAGCATCTTCACTCCACATGTATTTTTTGAACCATGCAGCTTTCGAATGAAAACATTGAATACAGAGTCATTTATATGTTGAGAACAAAAAAGTTCTGTTTCTCCCATGGGATAAAATTGTAAACTTTGTTGCAGATCATTTTAAAACCATAATAACTTGCCACTTCTGATCAGTCTTTCTTGCCCTTTAAAAGGTAGGGATGCAAATTTTGGACATCTTCACATTGTTGTTTTTTTGGTTTTTTTTTCTCTCAAAAAACCAGTGTAAGAGTTCATCCATGTACACACTATATTTTGAAATTATCCTTTGAAGCAGCTCTACTCATAGCCATATACTTGCTTACTTTAAAAAACAAATATTAAGGCCATACTTTAATGCTGTAAGTAAAAATGTAAATTTTCTGCCTTTCAAGAAGGATGTTTAGTATTTAGATATGTTACCTCTTGTTGCTGTATTTTACGTTTAGCTTGGTTTTCCACCTACTAATGAATGTAGCATTCTCCCTAGATCATACATAAGTACATTTATTGCTGTTGGCTCTGTATCAAGAACTATTTCTAATTTTCCAGCTGTGAAAATGTTGCCTTGCATTTAGAAGGGTTTCATGATTTGGGGACCTAATGAAACTCAGGCTCATTAGGTACTAGTCTGCATTTCTTTCTGTACAGGATGCTCTTTCTTAGGTGCATCTTAAAACAAACAGAACTGCTGTCTTAATATGTTTACTGCTGCACTGGAGGTTTATTTACACTTCCAGCTTTAAAGAAAAATTATTGTCCTATATCAAATATGTAAAGTAAGCTCATGCTTTTTTTTTGCTCTGTATGTATCCATTAGTTGTAGAAATGATAGAAGCATTAGTTGTGGGCTTTTAAAATGGTGATACTTAAAGCATGTTGACTAACTTCTTCTCTTTGAAGTACATGGTGAAGGATTATAGCGCTGCTGTGTTGATGATGCTGGATTTAAGGGTCGGTCAGCACTTTCAGTATGAAACCCTATTTTCAGGGATTTGTAACTTCTAAATGTAGATACAGTCACTGGAAGTATTTAATATGCAATAGGTAGCACTTTAATCTGTTTATGAAGGGTTTTGAGATTTGTTTCTGTTGAAAAAGTCATGGTCTCCTGAAGCATCGCAGGCATTTGCTTTATCTTTCCTAATTTGTACATGGAAGAAGCCACTGTATGTTACAAATGGTAGAGCCATTCCTATTCATCTTAGAAGCTTCCAGATGTCTTGTATTACAGTGTACTATAAAAAGCTGAAGATCCAGGTTATATAGGAAGTCTGTAAAAGATATGAACATTACTTATAACTTAAGGGTTTATTTCGTCTCGTGCAATCAATAGTAGTTTGTCTACATTTAATAATGGTACGGAATCACAACTATATGCACATGTGAGAACTATAAACTTAGAATGCATGACAAACTTTATTTTTGTTTCATTATTGCAGCTTCAGCTCCTTTAATTTGATTACAATGTTATCTTAATATTTTAATTTCTGTTCATTAAATAAATATTGCATGTCTAACACTAATAAAGCACCACAATGCACTACAGCAGTATTTTGTGAATTGTGATGTGAATCTGTGTTATGCAAAGCAGGTAACTCCTAAGCTCCACTTAAGAATGTGTTTGTAAGAGCCATGCTGTTAAGACTCTCAGACCACAGAGAGGTTATTTCCTTAAGGACAGCTCTAAATGAATATCCCAGCTGTTTGCAGGGTAGCCATTAAGGGAAATCTCTTCAGTTGTGTCCAAAACTTATAATTAGTGGAGAAAACGGCATGTTCTTAATGTGCTAATATGTGAGTATTTTTTTATATGGCAGCTGCAGTCTTTTTAAATGCGCCATTCCTCTGATTCTGTTCCTCTGTGGTTGTGTAAATATTACTGAGGGATCTTTGGCACTGCAGGCCAGAACTGCATTTAGCATGAGGACAAACACTGTGAATTTTGATGTGGAAAACATGATACGTGTTTCTCTTTGTGCTTGAGAGAATAAAACCCAGCCAGAACAACAGAAGACTGGAGCCTTCTCCCCCACCTCCCTGCCCCATAGGTATTTTTTCAGTTTTCCCACAATTTTTTCAACACACTTTTCTCAGGAAAAAAAAAAAGGTTTTGCCTGTCTTCTTTTTCCTCTTCCTTGAGGCAGCAAGACAGCAAAATCTGTTCCTTGACAATAGTAGGTTTTCTGGATGCTAAGGAGATACGAAGAGCGGTCCTTGCTCAGAAGAATGCTGTGAGTATTTCACCCAGTTACTTGGAGGCTTGGATTTCACTGGGACGCCATTCGTTTCTTGCAGTTAACTTGCTCCATGACTAGGTCCTTCATCATATAGCTATGGACTTGCTGTGAGGTTTAGAAAGGGTTCTCTTTGAGGTATCCATGAAATGTGGTGGTTGTGGGAAATCGTAGTCTGTTTTTGAGATGTACGTGTCCTTACACATGCTTTGTTATGCAGGTTCCATCAGCTGTTTCACTCCATGTCTGACTGACTTTGCAACTGTCCCAATGGGTGAGTAGATGCGGAATGAGGACAGAGGAGGAAGGCAGGTTTCTGAAGCACCATGCTGCATATTAAATACCGGTTTCCATCTGTAATTCACATCTGGTAACTAATCTCAGTTCCTATGCCCATTTGAAAATGGAGCCAGCGCAATTTCCCTACCTCAGAGGCATAATGTCTGTTAGTTGATACCAACTGTAATTCTATTGACAATGTAAGAGCCCGGCTTGATTAAACAGCTTCCAGTTTCTCCAGCATGGAGTTGATTTTTGATTTTTCATTGTTTAACATCTCAGCACCCTAATAAAGGTTTTCAAGGATATTATAAATATAGTTTAGCAATTAAAGACCTATTGAAATATTTAGATGTAAACTAGAAGGACAATTGTCTCTCCAGTTACTTTAATAAAAGTTAATTCTTTGTGGAACCATACAGAGTAAAAATCAGGATTTCATTTCCCTATTTTAAGTTGTTTAATTTGTTTTTAGGGGGGTGTTGTGCAAGCTCTGGCTGCAGCTCACTTGGGATACGTTACCCTTTTGTGTAACACTGGGCACGTTCGTAAGTTATAAATAATGATGATGAAAAACAAATCCTATATCTTACTCTGCATTAATAAGTTAAATGTTGGATTATTTTGTAATGGTGCCATTTTGAGAGACAGGAATAAGACTATCTGCTAAAGGAAGCTGTTTTCTCTTGTCTGTACTGCTTAGAGTAATGACGATAGCAGGCTACTACACTAAGTACAGCCCAATTTGAAAATTGTGTGGCATTGCCTGTGTAATGTTTTTCTAAATATCAGTATATTCAGTGCTGGAAGCCAGTGGCTGTTACATGAGAGATTATTGCAATGTATTTATAATGTGTTTTTACAGTATTTAGCAATATAGATCAATCTTTGATAAATGGATCGTGACTTAGGACAGAAAAGTACCCTCCATGGCTAAATACTGATGTGTTTGTACTTTAAAAGTAAGCAGTTTTAAAAGGTTTTGGGGGCATGCAGCATTTAAATGAAGCCAAATATTAAAAAGGGGAAAAACTTCCTGGGATGGTCTTTTATGAAACAGTATCTGCTGTCCGACACAGGGAACGAGTAAAAGCAGCACTGAGGAGATTCCACTGTTGGGATCCAAAAACCCAGCAACAAAAAGTTAGTAGGACTAGGATTCAGATTTTAAGGGATCTATTTGCCCAGCATGTGCCAGGTACTTTTCGTAACAGGTAGAGTTAACACAGCAGCCTTCACTAGGATCAGTGTCAGGGTGAAAACCTGCCAAAAAAGTGGGAGTTTAACAGAAGGATTCGTTCCCAAGGTGTTAGGTGGGAGGCAAGATGTCGGGCAGAAGCACAGTGCTTTAGCCAGCTGTCATCTCTGCTTTTTTAGTCCCTCTGACATTGTAGTATTAGCTTCAGGGATTAAATGAACCACTTTCCTCTGGAAGTTTGGAAGTGTCTGAGGAAATTTGGTGTACACAGCAAGTGGCTGGCCAGATTGCCTCAACCTTGAAGTAGGTGTCTGGCTCCGAGCCTCACGGAGTCTAACAAATAAAGCACCAAAATGTGTCATACCACCTCCTTCCCTAAATGATTCATTCGGAGCCTTCTTAGGTGATGAATGGCTCCTTCTCCAATAACTTGCTGCTTACATTATGAATTCCTTGAAAATTGACTCCCTGGGACATCTTTACAGGAGCCATCAAGGGTCTCCATTTAAATTTAATGAATATTATGTAATTTGCCAAGGTCTTCTACAATGCATTAAGAAAATCTGCCTCTTTGAGGCCAGAGCTTTGTCAAAATAATGGCAGCTTAATGACATCCCTTAAAAGCAGCTGCTGACTCTCCAGCTAGGAGCATTTTCTGGTTCCTAATAAAATGTTTTCCCCATTAAAGCAGCTTATTTCATTAACTTATAATTCGTAGCTTAAATATGCTTACATTTTGCTAATTGTAGATTACTTACTACTTATGTTTAAGGAAGACGGAAGCACAAAATGCACAACATCAAATTTTTTTAAGAGAAAAGTCTTGCCTTGTGCATAGCAATTGCATTTGGATAAGCATTTTTCAATACACTATTTTTAAGGAGTTTTTAGGTGCTGTTTTAAATTAAATTGTTACATGTGCATAACAGAAACAATTTCAAGTGTTTATGCAATTTATAGCTTTAATTCCTTTATAGATCTGTGCTCTATAGTTACAGTTATAATTTTATAGTTACAATTCAAAAGCTACCACAATTACATATTTTAAACTGTAAGGTAATATTGTGATATACTATGTTACTTCTTTCCAAAATATATAGAGCCGAAGTATCTATGATACTCTTTTGTGTGTTGTAGAAGTTAAAAATGAGCTCTGGGAGAATTATGCTTTTCCTGAAAAAATGTACAAACCTTTGTGTTGAACTACAGTGCAGCTAGACGTGGGTATGCAGCCTCAGGCACTCCGTTATCCAACAGGCTAGCATCAAATTTGCTTTATTTCTTTATAACTGGAGGACAAGAGAATAGGAATCAGTTTACAACAGGTGCTAGGTACTGCTCTTATGGACCAAGGAAAAAAGTGTTGATGCTTTGTGAGATGTGGTCTTGAATCTTGTGTGTGTGAATTATATTGAGTCTGAATACCAGGCTTATGTGTTTCCAGGATCAGATCTAGAAAACTTCCTATTTCTTATATTTTCACATTTAAAAACTTGTATAAATAACTTGTATAAATAATTTCTTTATTGTTGAGGGTCAGATTATTATTTGCTACAATATGTGTAACAGTTCACTTGATTAACGTTTCTGCTGTTTGAGACCCTCTCATAATTGGCCTCGTAATCCACACACAGAATACTGTGAAATAGTGTGAATTTTAAGTTGAGAGACTAAATGAAAGGATCATCCAACAGCAGCGGGGAGAAACAAAATAATCCTAATTAAGAGCGAAAGAATTGTGTGATCTGAATTACGATTCAGTTGGTGGATACTGGAGAGTACTTTTTCTGGAAAGTATTTTTGTTATAACTGTCCAGTATAATTGTTCTGGAAGAAAACTCATCCTTTGTAGTTGATGGTTTAGACTTTACTAGCCCAAATACCAATACCAAATACTAAGTTAAGGACTTGTCCTTAAGCTTTGTTTCATCAGACGTGATTTCAGAGTTGAAGCAGCATTTTATTGCTGGAGTTGATCACAACAGAGTTATATTTACTAATGGGGTCTTAGTTATTCTTTTATCTGTTTCAAGATTTTCTGTGTAGTTTTAAGTTCTGAACATTTCGCCACAGTCTATTTAGAGCATTATTTAAAACTCATTCCAGTTCTCTTCATTCTTACGCACGCCGATCTGCTAAACTACGCCAGAAACCAGCTTAGCTCTCACCATATTTGGAGGCTGTTCCTCTTCTTTGCTCTTGGACTGGTTTGGATGGGGACTTACGTCTAAAGTAACAAATGAAATATGTGACGAGAGAAGACTGCCAAAACTGGGATCAAAGCAAGTTTCTGAAGGGCTCATTGGAAAACTATCTTGAACTTTGGAAGGATGACTCAAAGCCGCAGTCTAAATAGAGCAACACATAGCGAAGTAAACGTCAAGGTGGGAATGGAGTTCTTGAATATGGGTGGGGGGCTGCGTCCCCCAAAGACTAGACACTTTAGTCGTGGGGGAAAGGAAGCAAATAAGCAGATGAATTTCCAAATGCGTATCAATCGGGATGGATTGGTCAGGGGGTTTTTGATCTGCAAGCCCACAACGCTTTGCCAGTTGGTGTTTGGGCTTACTATTTAAAAGTGTGTTAGCCAAAGGGCATTCAAAATAAAAGGTAGCATTTGTTGATAATGTCCTGTGGGACATCATTAACTTGTCTGAAAAGCTGCCAACTTTGGAGATGGTTTCTGTTAAATACATTCAGTGTCTTTCTCATCGAACTTAAAAATAGGAGACTATTCAGCTTCAACTTACTAGTTACAGCCAGTTCATCTGAATAAGAGGAGCCTACATTTTTCCCTGTATCCCTCTTAAGAAACACGGAGACTTGCAAAAGACAGCTGCTATAACAGTAAGTAGATAGCTGTACTTTGTGGTTGAATATGTTTGTTAAAAGAAAGCTAGCATTGGAGAAAAGAGTTCTGTGAAAAAGCTAGCCAAAGCCCTTCTCACAATCACAGTATCTCTCAAAGTCCTGATATTTTAAGGTGTTTGGAAATAAGGAAGTGGGAGAAAACCATTCATCAGTGATGGTCTTTAACAATTGGGAGCTGTGTGTTTTGATAAAAAGTGAAATGTTAATTTTAGAAGGAGAGGAAGACAGTTTTTAGATACTCACTGCACTGAAGATTGAGCAAATGCTAATGTACAATGTCGCTGTAGAAGGGAACAGCATCTCGCTCAGAATGTAAAAGGTGAAGAATGAGCTTGTTGAGTTTTCCTGTGGTAGGCACGAAAAGCAGTAACCGGTTCCTTACAGGAGGCAATAACTGACCAGATACAGTAAGCATCACACCTAAGGAGTGTGCTAGAGGCTGTAAGCACAAATAGTAACAGGTTTATCGGATTTTCCTACTGCCTGGAAAAAAGTCCACAAATTTTCCCCAAAAACAAATTGCTTGAATTACAAGACCCTGTGTCATAGTTCAGCTTCATTTATTTATTTATTTATTGCCCAAAGGGCAATTAGCAGATACACAAAATACTAAATCTTTCACTCTGATTTGTCTTTGAAAGAAAAATTACAGATTTTAGTCTGACATTCTAGCTTGGGAGGAGATCCTAGCCTGTTACTGACCAGTTGAAACCACTCACTGCACCTCCAGGTGCAAAGGGATTCATTTTCTGAGGCACTGTAGAAGCCACCACTTTCTCTTTAGAGCACTAAAGAGGGATAAGATCGTCACTTATTATAAAATTTCCAGGATTTCGTCATCATCTCATTGCGAACCTAGGGCTGGTACTTGGGCCGCAGAGGTGGGGTCTGTAAACCTTTGAGGGAGTTGGTTGTGGCCCTCACAGTTTGCGTGGTAGCAGATCTCAGCATGATATTTGGGTTATTGTTATCCTTTGGCTACGGTACCCGGTGGCACCACCGAATATTACATCAGCTTGTACCTCTTGACTGCTGGATATTAATTATTTAGACCATCGGAAAACTGAACTGTCCTACTTCCCACAGGTATAAAATGTGTTTAGTTTAGATGTGGCCATGGAGTTTACCATGTCTGTTGCTGCCTGTGGGAAAAGCCGGTAGCGTATCTGCCAAACCCCATGAATCTCTTGTTCTCAGACCACTTCTCATGAGCAGCAAAACTCAGAGGAGGCTCACTCCTTTTTCCTTTTTTTTTTTTTTTTTTTTTTTGTTTTGTCTCTAGACCCTTCTGAAGTAGAAAGTTGTGGAATTTTCAGTAACTGCAATTTTTTTTTTTACTTCGACATTAATGCCAAAATTTGGCATTATACCAGGTCAAAATGAGCTTAAAAGGCCACTAACTTTCAATATTAACAGTTTTTCCCACTTTGTGGTGGTTTTAATGCTTGTTTTAGATCCAGGGCAGTGGACCCTTACCACACCTGTTTTCAAACTAACAATTAGCTTTGCTGACATAGAAGAAAATTTAAGGCTGAGTATAAATGCTGGTCCCCAGGAAGGAAATAGTTTGGCTTGTCTTATGGTGAAGTTACACACAAAAAAATAATGTGTTTGTAGCCCAGGATTTTTGTGAGAGAGCAGTAGCATCAGTCTGTTTCTTTCTGAGACCTTTTCTTTCTCCGGCACACAGCTAAGCAGCTGAAGACATTGATTTACAGAGTTTCAGTTCTGAATATAGGGGTTTTTTTTTTCAGCTGTTGAAACACTTTGTCACATGTTGGTGCACCTGTACTTTCAATTTGGCTTCAAATCAATACAGAGCATGCACTTTGGCAAGTTATAAAAATTAGTTGAAGAATAGTAATAAATAAAATGGCATACTGCCCAAGCATGTTGTATTTTCTTTACTAATATAATTGCTCATTGAACATATTTTCCAGATACAGTTCTGTATATTTAAGTACGTATCTGAATAACCACACTTTTAAATTCAAGAGTCAAGTAGCTACTTTGTATGCTGTGCTTATCTTAAATAGAGTTTGATTTAAAACATTTATCTTCCCCGGTATCATCTCCTATGTCAAAGCACATTTAAATCATGCTCTGTTCCTAATACCACTTGTGTTTAAAATGATCCAAGCACAAAAAAAAAGTTTGATGAGCACTCTGTTATTTGTAGTTATTAGCTGCTCTGTCATTGTTTTGAATATCACTGAAGTTGAGAAGGAGAAACTTCAGCAGAGTAAACTTTTAAAAATTAAAGGCAAGGTCCGACTCCAGGGCTAGCAATACTAGAAGACTGCAATTTAAGATGCGTCCAATTATGCAAAATCATGTGTTGAGTTACAGCTTCAAGTCTCCATTGGGATCCGTGAGCCTGCCTAGGTAAAAATACCAGAGGAATTTCAGGAGAGATTTTCTTTAGTTTCTCTCTTAATCTTGACAGAGAATGACGCAATCCTGGCAGTACTTGCTGGTTTTAGATCAGTAACTCAAATGGAAAACTTTCATTCCAGAAACATGTGGTAGGCGCATCACTTTGGTGAAGGCAGCAGACCCAACACGAGACTTCAGAGGCGTTTGACACCTTGTCACATTTTATTGGTTTGCACAGGTAGGACATTTAGGCAAATGAATGATTCTCTGGATCTAGAAAGAAATCAGTCGAGGGACAGCAGATTTTACTGATTATATTTTTAATATTTAAACCAAAAGCTGTCACAGCTAAGGGGTTTTTTTCCCAAGATCTTAACTCATCCTTAGTTTATCTTTTCCTTCAGATAATTGGAAAGCACAAGCACGCAGTGGTGCCAGTGGCTCCCAGAAAGGCTGGAATGGAGAGGTCATACTCTGTTTATTTGGATAATTTGTGTGGAAGTTAGGGTAATTAATTTGCCAAAAAAAAATCTATTTTGCTTCTCTTTTCTGGGCAAAAGAACAACATGATGTGCTATGCTTTTAAAGTACTTATCCCCAAGTCAAAACACTCTGGAGATGTTTAGTGGTCTTCCTACTTCAGGAAACATCATAACTTACCACCATTGTATTTTCTCAACTTCTGTGTGAATCTGAGGTACACATTTTCATAATTTTGATCATTTGTATGAAAACATTCTTAATAAAAGAAACAGATTATGTTCAATAAAACCAGAAACACGGTTCTGAATATGTTTAAACAAGTTTTTTGCATTGATAAACAAAACTACTGGGTATTTTTTTCAATCACACAGACACAAAAAGAGGCAGCAGTACTTACTAAAGAATTTGTACAGTGCTCAGGGCAAGTTACAGCTGGATCCTCTTACAGACCTCAATCTTTTCTAATAAATGACTCATAAAACTATTGTAGCTATGAAGCTTTTCAGAAAATTTATGTCATTAAGAGAGATTTTCACCATTTGAACAAATGTTAAGTTATTGTAAATATCTTCTTGTAATAGGAGGGAAAAAAAAACGTTGCTTTCGCAAAGCATTTCTTTTTCATGCAGCCTAGAAATTGAGTTTCTAAACTGACAAATTTACTACAGTAACTGTTCAAATGTTTTTGACAGAGTGATGCTTCCTACTAGGCAGGGTAAGGCACCTGGAAGGAGACTCTTGTGCATCTCTGTGTAATTAGCCACGTACGTGGGCATTTGCTGTCCAGTTAAATCTGTAATAGTTCTACTGAGACAAACAGTTTTTTGTTTTCTTATGCAATGAAAGTTTATGTATTTGTAAATATTACTCAAATTCCATGGAGTCATTGACAAAGGAAGTACATTCTAAACCCTAACTACTTCTCTAGCCCTCCAGGATCTGCTCTCATCGTTTAATGTTGTTTAGCCTCCAAGACATTTCTTCTGCCTTCTGCAGCTTGCAGGTGAAATCCTGTTTTAAGCTCTTCCTCCCATCAGTAGCTTTTCCTGTCCCTCCAGGATCTGCCACATGGAAAGCACTTACCTCTGCTACCTCTACTATCCGTGTGGAGTCAGGAGACCATCTGGTGAGGCATTAGGTAAAGGTGCCGCTGAGAAGATAGTGACGCAGGCTTAAAGAGGTGAAAAAGTTTAATTTAAACGTCTAACTTCTTCAGTCACCATCCCTGGAGGTGTTCAAAAAACATGTAGACATGGCATTCTGGGACGTGAATTAGTAGGCATGGTGGTGTTGGGTTGACGGTTGGACCTGATGATCTTAGAGGTCTTTTCCAACTGTAATGATTCTATGATTCTTCTATTCAAGCTAATATGGACAATAACAGGTAATATTAAAATTTATGGTTTTATTCTGATAAAACCAATAATATTCAAGCTATATGAGCAGCAAATTATTACTGAAGCAATAAGAACAACCACAAACCTTTGTAAAAATTATTACATTACATATTCTCCAAGGGTCATGTTAGAAAGTGCCAGCTTGTAAAAAGGATAAAACTGTCTAAGTATAATGTCAAATAAAGTTCCCATTGACAGTGAGGGAGAAAAAATTAGAAATCACTTAGGACCTATAAACAGATTTAGATGTAGAACAAAGCATGGAATATTCAGTCTATTGATTTATTTACTGATATTAGAAAGATTAAAATTATAATAATCTAGAATACCATAAAATACTTGGAAAGAATTTAAAACTTTGTGATATTACCATTAAATGTGTATTTACCCAAAAGCCAGAGGAGGTAAAGGGAGTTGTATGCTTGTTTGTGTAGAAATCATGATTCCAATGGATAAAAAAAAATCTAGGAATTAATGTTGTAGATGCTGCTGAAATAAATTACCCTAAATAGGCTAGATATATAAGAAAACAACATAAATTAATCTAAATTCAATTATTAAACAAAAGGAATATTGTATTTAATTGAATCAATTTACTTACATTCATCCTCATCCTTCATAATTTTAGAGATGATAGATCTCTTCCTCTTACACTCTATTGTTATACGCGGACAGAAAGAAGAGAATAATCTCTCTTCCATTTTTCAATTCCTGTTTGATTTTTTTTTCAGCTGTGGATGAACTAATTGCTAATCAGAACTAGTGGAATAAACTGAGCTGGAAAAAGTATTCTTACACAGAAAAGGATAGGATAATATTGTGGCTTAAGACTTCATCAAACTGATACAGTTTGTTTAGCCAAGCTACATCAGTAGCTTGACTCTCTTCAAAATTTAGAGAAAACTTGTAGGAATAGTTCTTAATTTGACATAGTTGAGTAGATTATATTAAAATTAGAACTAACAAAAATTAATAAGAATTTATTGAAATGCTATTATCTTTCAAAGATTTTTTAAAATCTGGTTTTTTAATTGTTTCTGTTAGTCACCCCAATTTACAGTGGAGAAGTGGAAAACAAAGCAAACATGAAACTTAAGATACTTAATCCAGCTGTTGGAGACTTCTTTAAATACTAGAATGCAGTGCAAAGTCTGCTCAAACTGAAATCAGATGGGGCACAAGAAAAGCTAAACAGGAAAAGATGTAAACAAGCGTGAGTAGGACATTGACTCTGCTCTAATTTCCAGATAAGCAAAATCACGGTTTTCTTAATAATGAGACTATATACTGACTATAAGTAAAAAGCATTTTATCTTGGTTAGAGTGGAATTCGACCACAGTAGTGATGCTCATAAAACAGAAAATATGTTTAATCCTCACATTTTATCATGCATTTATCATTATGTAACCCCCCCAGACTCCCCTAAAGTGAGCTGCTAGAGGCGTAGGCTGTAGCCTGTGACGTGTGTTTGAAATCCCAAGTCACTGGACTGCAGCAGAGCTCATGGTTCAGAAAGGCACAATATTTTCACACAAAGAAAGCAAAACAAGACAAGAACGCATCTCCTTTTGAAGCAGACTTTATTATTTGTGTTTGTTGGACTTATGTTTTATTCAAAGGGAGACTTGGGATACTTAATGTCCAATAATTTAAACATTGAGGATTTATTATGATTCTTCAAGATATCATAAAGTCTTATGCAAACCAGAGTTCAAATTGCAATTGTTCTGGTTCCTTGGAGCTGTTTAAGCTAGAAAGACCTCAGGTTTTACAGTCTAGGTTTTTATGGAGCATATTATCCCAAATGGGTCAATCTGAAAATCACCGTAGTAAGAGCTTGTTGTATTTGGCTGGGATGTGCAGCTGTTAGGAGTCAGTCCAAAATTCAGTGAAGTCATGGATTTTCATCAAGTCAGTACAGATTAATACGGACTGGCTCTGTCACACTTCAGCTAACAATGACCTTTCTTTACATGTATGTGCATTCCCTTTCTGAATTCGATTACCAAGATATCTATTTCTTAAGCCCTACAAAGTACTTTTCTTGGGAAAACTGCCTTGCCTGTCAATTTTTCAACCAGTGACTCTAAGTAGTCATGGTAAATCCTGCAAACTACACTGAGACTAATCCTGGGAGAGAAAGACCTGTGCAAGGATCAAGAGCACAGGTATGCAATTTTTCCAAAGAAATGCAAGTACGTATAAGTATTAAATCATACATGAATTTTTAAAAAGATGCACCAATAAGTTTAGGGAGTTTGTCTGCATTACTTTTCCTGAGAAACTATTGGGCGAATTTCCACCCATACAAAATTACTGCAGTTAAGAAAATTGCTGTTTAATGTGTAAAGCGGTGAATTGTTCATCTGAAAGTGATATTATAGGGTTTGGCAGTTGTTATATTAGGGTTTATGAACTGTGAATGTTCTACAATGTTCTCCTGTACCTAGTGGGCTCAAACTGTTGATACGTCTCCGAATGAATCTTGTAAACAGTGGTCCCGTGGGTGCAGTCCAATTTTGGAACCTTAGTTACAGCAAATAGAATAAAGGTTTTGATAATCAAGTAACGTATATGCTCACTGTAGCATGTAAATTACACCACTTCTATTTCTCTAGATTCACTTCAAAAATATTTGATTGGGCACCACACACTTTGTGTACAGTTATAGAGTTTTCTTACTGGCATGTGTGGAAAAGTTTTTTGCAATACACTGCAGGTTATTAATTGATGCAGGTGAATCTAAGGGCAGTATTGAGGTGTTTAAGCTGGCATTTTGATTGACTGGGCCAAAATAATGTGTAGACTCCACTGAGCGAGGCTCTCCTCTGTAATTAAGATGCTTGGGTAGTTCCTTTTAAAAATGGAAGTGATACTGGCCTTTTTAGAATTTTATTTTAATGAAGGGAGAGATGTGAGCAGGATAAATAGTACATTGTTATTAGAGTCCAAACCCCTTGCTTTCCAGGAAGATGCTTTTGCCACTGGCTGTCATAGACCTGGGCACAAGGACACTCCACTTCTGTAGCTAAAGCTTTGCCAGCATTGCAGAAGGCCCACAAATTATGGGGCTGGGAAAGGAAGGAGGCAGACTCCCAGCTCTCTCATTCAGTAATGATAGTATTCGGTGCGTTAAAGCTACAAGAGCTGTTGATGAATGTTCAGTGTTAAAGGCGATGCCACTCATGTCAAGAAACTGTGTGAAAGCTAGGCACTGACCCTCAGAGGATGATGGTGGTGCTGGGCTGTAAACACTGAGGCAGTTTTACTGTTGAAAATGTAGGTGCGTATGTGACCTGAGGAGCTGTAGTTCTGTACGTGAGTGACTACATTTTATTTTTGTCACAAAAAAAAAAAAGCATTTTTGTGCTTGTGTCCTTTGGGAGGTGATGGCTCTGGCAATTTGCCACAAATCATGCAGAAAGCTGTAATGGAGAAGGAACCTGAACCAAAGCCACCCATCTTCCAGGCTAATGATATATTAATAATATATAATGATATATATAATCAGCAAATCATCCTCTGGCCCTGCTGTTCTGTTCTGGATGATCCCTAGGAAGAGGATCAGGTTTGTTTGTAAGTTGTCCTCTCCATGGCAGATCCTAGGGGCTCCACAATGGAGAAGTCCGAGAGGCTTGATTAGGATGCACTGTTGTGACCAAGCAGCTATTTACAAATAGCTGTGGTAAAAACCCACAAGTCCAACACAGCAGAGAAGCCTGCAGGGACACTGACGACTGTCTTGGAGCAGTTACATCCATGCAGACTGCCAAAAGTTGAAAAAAAATCAGAATGGAGATGTGCTTCGTGATCTTAGTCACCCGCCTCAAGCGTCGTACGCTTGCACTATGATGGAGCCTTCAATTATGTGCCACACGCTTCTCCTTTTCCTGCAAAATCTCTGCTTCATTCCTCTGTCCATCGGAACCGACTGTGGGCTCTGTGCTTCCACATCAGCTGCTGAGGCATTCAGGCCAGTTCATCTCACTCGGATGTTGTAAAATAATTAGTTAACAAGTATGAAACATTTCAGATACAAGACAGTTGAGGGCCTATAAGTGTCTCTTGAGAAATGAGTCTTTAAAGCTCATCTCCTTTCATTAATTGAGAGGGAGCAGGGAGAGAGCAAGAGGTATTGTTTCTGCTCTTAACGTGAGAACATCCTGTGGAAAAAATTGGATGTGAATAATAAGACAAGCATAATTCTGTTATTTCTCAACTTTGGAGCATTTGACTTTATAAACGTATGTTCCTAACATTTCTTAATCTATAATTCTATATAATTTAAACATAAAGCAATTTTCTACTGGCACTGGGAGAAGTTATCGACTCGCTCTGATGCAGGTGAATAGACTTACACCTTTCGAGTGTCACTGGAGAGCAACATTATTAACAAATTTAAGAATAATGATGCTGTTCATTGGTGTTCCAATAGGCATCAAGGTGTCAGCCAGGTTGGGAATCTCATGATGTATGGTCTGGAATAGCCTGTTCTTACAGTTTTAAGAAGCATGAGCTGGCAGGCGTGTATTTGCCTCCGGGCCTTTCTGCTGGAGCGGTGCGCTTTGTCGGGCTCTCCTCAAACCTCCGGGTGCTGCTCCTGGGAGACTCTTCCCTGCGTGGGGCGAAGATGCAGCACCAGTCGTGCTCTGCTGCATTCCAGGAGTACTTCCCCAGCCCAAAATAGAAACTCCTGACAACCAAAGGTGAGAACTTTTGTTTTGTAAATCAAAGGAAAGTGTTAGTTACTAAGCTGGGGGAGGCCACGGGGAAAAAAAAAATAGTTATTTAGCAGTAGGTCTATCCTGGAGCATAAAAAAAAAATATACACACAGAGTGTGGATTATAAATTTGCATGTTTTAGATCAAATTCTGTTCTTAACATCAAGAAATTCTGTGCAAGGCCAAGCAACACTGACAAAAGCAGTGTAGTTCCTCTGACTGATGGGGTCATAATTTGCCCTCAGTTACCTTTAGCCAGGCATGGATCTGAACTGAATCCTTGGAGCTGACCCTCCTCAGATTTGCAAAAAGTTCAGAGGAGCTCCGGCTTTAAATGTGGCGCACAGCTCCCATCTTGCACGCTAACTGCGGTAAACGTACCTTTTGAGTTTACCTGTGCATTTGCAGTTGGAGAACTTCAGAAGATAAAAAGTTAATATGATACAAATTTAAGGCCGCCATGCTTGCGCTGTGAAGGCAGGTTAATCAGCCTCTTAACATCCCCTATTTCTCCTGGCAAGTAATGACATTATGCTTCAATCACATCAACCTTTTTTTAACACTGCCCTCAAGAAAGATTTGGGAAAGATAAACATTTCCTGTAACATTTCCCGCCCCCCCAGCCCCGACTTGCATCAGCTATATATGATTTATCTTTTAATGTGTTAAGGCCAGCTCAGTACTCCCTGCCCAAGATAATCTCTCATTGGCTCCACCGGGAGATTTTCTCATGGCAAGAATATTAAACAGAACACTGATTTGATTTTATTTTTAATGTGCTGCTGACAAATTTTTTAATTTTGGATCTCCTTTTTTTTTTTTAATTTTCATTCCTGTCTCAGTGATGCAGTAGAGATAATTTACTGGGATAAAGTTTCTACGCTATTGTTTCAGCCCGGCTTTAACACCTGCCCTGGATGATGAACAGATAGCCTGACTGCTGGTGTAAATTATGGAAGGGCAAGTATTGCAGTAGTCTTTCTAAAACATCGTCGGCCACAAATTACTTAGTGGTACCCAAAGTTATAGACATTAACAATATTATTGTGGCCAGTAAGGAATGTAGGGCAGATGTTTGCATCACAGGTGTGTAATATGCCATGCACTGGTAGATCATGAAATGTGATTCTTCCTCCTATGCTTTACTGCTTTATTTATGTTTCTAACTTCATCTATTATGGCAGTCTTTGTGCAGTCCCTGAGCTGAGTAATTTTTGGATGGCAGGATTGTTGTTATCAATTATTTTTTCGTCATTCACATTGGTGCTTACAATATTTTCTGCTAACTTCATCTGCTAAGATTCATCCTTTTTGCTACAAAGGTACTTTAGTAGTGACTTGGTTTAAGAAACTGAAAGCCTACATAGACTTTGCCTTAATATTTTGGACTGTAGAAGGTAAAAAGTTATTACACTCTTTTCTTTTTATAATGTGGAGATAGTCCTAAATTTTATCATATATCATACTTCAAATTCCACTCTTGAAAATGCTCGTATTCATGATTACCTTTAGTAACAAAAAAAGAACACATGAAATCAGTGCTGTTATTTTTGCTATTAAATTTAAACATGTTTGGAATATGAGCTCCTGAATTAGGATGCTATAGAGAAAATAGATTTTCATTGGAAATGTTCTTTTATTTTACTCATCATGGTAGTTGTCATAATCAAATGCTTTAATTAGAAAATATTGGGTTTTACTTCTTGAGAAGAAGTTTGTACATTTTTTGTATTACTTCTGCATGAGCTTCATTACAAGATGACATGATCAATTTCAAACAGCTCCCCTAATGCTTTTATGAGGCTTTTGAACCTTTTTCCTCATTATGTGTAGTTACTGACTTGTAACCAATTGCAAGATCAAAAGATAGTTTTGCTTATGGAACGTGTTATGAAGCAGAGTGACCTTGTCCTCTTTGATTTTTTTGCCAAGATGCTTAGAATTTGCATCTCCCAGCTTATGCCAGTTCTGATGTGAACTTTGCCATCCAGTGATATGTAATAAGAGGAATGGAGGAGACTGAGGGGGACTGGTTTTGTTTTGCTATGGGCTAAACAGGCAACCAGAGAAGTGTGCCCCTGAAGGTGGCAGAGTATTAGTGAAGGGACTCAAAGAAACTTTGTCATTGCTGCCTGCCTCAGTTTCCTCTGATGTCCTTGAATGCGAAGAGTTAGGGGCAGCAGGATAATACATGGGAGGTCATGATGTTTCTGTTTGCCTTGGGGGCCAGTCATGCTGATTAGACCTGTTTTTCAGCTTTCCATTTCAACCAGCTGTAACCCTAAGAAAATGCAATGTCTTATTTGTCCTTGTCTGGTTTTAGTGTGTAAGATCCATTTGAGAGATCCACATAGGGCTGGAGGATGTATCACCACCTTTTTGTGATCACTGTACTTCATTGCTGTTTGGCACGTGATATAGAATCATAGAATAGTTAAGGTTGGAAGGGAGCTTTGAAGCCCATCCAGTCCAACCCCCCTGCAAGGAGCAGGGACATCGTCGACTAGGTCAGGTTGCTCAGAGCCTCATCCAACCTGGCCTTGAACATTTCCAGAGATGGGGCTTCCACCACCTCTCTGGGCAACCAGGGCCAGTGTTCCACCACCCTCAGCGTGTAAAATTTTTTCCTTATGTTCTCCTATATGATAATAGTGAAGTCACTTGACAGTCCTGTTGCTTAATTAGTTTCAAAGATGCAGAGAATGTTTCAGGGTAGACCATCACTCCTGTCTTCATAAACAAAATGAATATGTCTCGAACAAGAAAACATCTGAATTCCAGCACCGCAGCTGAGTCTGAATCTCCATCCAGGCTGGCCAGGTTGAAAGCCCTACTGTGGAACTGACCCTGAGACACTGCACGGCTCCAAATCATGTGCCAGGTGACTCTGCACAAAGTCCAGACTCTCACTTGCATCCATCTGCTCCTTTTGTGTTTTATCTGTATCTTGACTATCCCCATATCCCGCTTTCCTGGTATCAGAAGTGGTTGTCCTACTTTGCAAACTATGGGGCCAGGTGTAACTTCTGAAGAATAGCCAGGAAAAGCAAAGTAGACCAATCCTTGCGATCCCCGCCCATCTTGCGGGAAGCATCGTCTGCCACAGTATGAGACCTTAGTTATAGTAATAGAAATACGATAATGTAGCAAAAGGAGATCAATATCTACTAGCGTCAAGTTAAAAAAAAATCCCTGTGTCCCTGGGATGATGGGTTTCCAGGGATCCTCAGGCAGGAGTGTGTTTTTCCACACTTTGGTACCCTCACACGTGAGGCTCATCTACAGAGCTGTCATATTTCTGGGCTGCTTAGTAACAGTTACTCTCCCTTCATCGTGTCAACTCTAAACACGCTCAAGCGTTATGAACACAGTCGATGCAAAGTGGCAGAAGGTGTTAAAATCATGCTTAAAATTGCTGCCACTGCGCTTAGTTCATTCACAGTCATTCCCATGAAGGAGGTGGTTTCTAGAAACGTTTATTCTCTGTGCTTGCACTCATTGCAATGCAGACTGAACGCCTCTGCATAAACAATTAATCTGACTTCTTTGCATCAGGCACCCTTTTGATAAATACTGCTGTTGCAACTTGTTTGCACAGGGTGAAGATCTATCACTTAAAAACATTTACTTGATATATTTACATATAATTCTGCATTCTCCCAAGACCTGTTGGCAGCATTAAGTTATTCTACAATGTCAGCTGTTACAAGGTTGTGAGTCTCTTGGCTCTTCAGCGTCGCATAGAAACAAAGCACTTGTAGCTGCTTTGCCATTTGGCTGTAATGTTGCTTTCCATTTAACAAAAAAAAAGCATTTCTTGGATGTCATATGAGCATCAGTATCAGATTTCTGAGCGATTAGACCGATGGTATAGGTAGATTTAAAACTGTTGCTCCTGCTGGTGTGTACTAAACCTTTAGTAAGGGCTTTGATGTTCTACCTGAGTGCTTACAAACTGTTGCCACCTTAGTCTGTCAGCATTTTTGATGTTCCAAAATGTGAAAACGATAACCACGTATCATTAGCAACCTGTTGCTGTTCAAAGATAAAAGCCAGCAATGGCAGAAGCAGCGTTAATAGCTGCACCGTTATCTTCCAGACATGTTAGCTGAGCTGTGCCGTTCACTAGGACTTGCCTTGCCATCCATTAAAATAATTGATCAGCAAAATGGCATGTTAATGAGGACTGTAGAGATGCCTAGATAGGTCCATAAAAATGATCCTTTATGCCTGATGCCAGATTCCATTCTCACAAAAAGGAAAATCCAAAGACATTCTATTGGCTTTGGTTGCATTATTCTTCTTATGGCAGCATGTGAATAAAATCAGAAGCAGATTCATAAAACTGAGGCGAAGTATAATATGAACGAATAATTTTTAGAATGATTGTTAGATTCATCTGAGGGAGAAAAAACTGTGCCAACTGTGAAATATTGCAAAAATGAGTTTTGTTTGTCAGAAGTACCTTACACAGGGCTGTGGTTGCAACTAAATCGTGTGTCACTGAAATCTATGCAGGCCTGGATGGTAGCTGGGGAAAGAAAACCCCCCTAAATGTCAATAGGAAAGTGCTTGGAAGCAAAGTGCTTAGTAACAATCAGAAGAGATGACAGATTGTATTATTGCACAACAATAAGTCTTCAAGGTATTAGAGGTATCAATTTACAGCACTTTCTACACCATCATTACCTGCCACAGCCTGACTCTAATCACAGCAATAGAAACCAGGGTGGCTCCATGGGTGTTTGTGACTTTCGCTGAATATTTATGAAGGTTATAAATGGAATCAGGATCTTGCTCTGTGTTCTTAGCCCATCTGTATAACCATGAAGGCCAAATGAAGCTTTTAGTCATTATACTTAATTGGATGAATGGCCTTCAAAGCTGTCAATAAGTGGTGTGTTCACAGTAAGGTAATTAATAACGCTATTTCCTTTTGGAAGACATATCATTAGCCATTATTTCTCGAGATACAACACTGATGTCTTTATTCAAAGAGGTAATTGCAGGTTACCCACCAATTCCCCACCAGTGACATCATCTTTGCAAACTGAATCTCACAATCTGTCACTTTTGAATTCATAATTAGGATATTTTTCTAATGACACGTGAATGTTATTGAAAGAAATACCTACTTTGTCATTAGAGGAGTAAGCACAGCCTGAATATTGAGGGGCTTGTAACACAAATAAGGCTTGTGAGTTGTGAGACTGAGCATCTGGGACCTTCAGAACGACTGTATTGAAGGATCCAGCAAAAGTCACAAAGGCAAACCGGCAGCTGTATCACAACCAGTGTGTCACCAATGAGTTTGATGGCATACTTGAACAGACATGCCAAAAAGATTCACTGCTGCAGAAATTATTTGCTAATTCAGAGTATTTCATAATAACAGATAAAGAGGTTCCGTTAGTTTGCCCCTGTTCAGAAAATATATACTATGCAATGTGAATGTCCCTTCTCCCCCCTCTTAATTAGCTAACGTGCTAGGCAATGTAGCTGATTTCTGACTCTATCCTGGGAGGTCAGAAACATGGATAGCAATGGGATGCTTTGGTGCTTTTTATTTGTTCATCCAGTTTTAAAATGTATGTGTACAAATAACAAGAATCCTTCACCAAGAGGTGAACATCTCTTGCCAGTGTGGTAAGGCTATAAAGGTAAATTCTATCTATTTATGTCAGTGTAAAATCCATAAATATAGCCATAGTTTTCAGCTGTCTCAGAGAATTACCGCTCTTCTTGCATTAGTCATTCAGGTTTTTTCAGTATCTTGGGAGTTTTGTAAAGGTATGAGCAGCAGCATGGTTTATGCACTGACTTTGATCTGCAGACTTCAAACAAATGCACTCTGTTTGTCACGGACCCAGGAGTCTAGCAGAAGCTGGAGCCCGTTCTATCCAAACCCAGATATTTTGGTTCTCTCTCTCACCTTACCAATAGCAGGAACCTATTTAACATGGTTTCTGCTTCGCTGATCCTTGCCCTTTGTTTGATCCTAAGTTGCCTTTCAGATGCCCCATCCCTGGAAACATTCAAGGCCAGGTTGGATGGGGCTCTGAGCAACCTGATCTGGTTGGAGATGTCCCTGCTCTTTGCAGGGGGGTTGGACTGGATGGCCTTTAAAGGTCCCTTCCAACCCAAACCATTCTATGATTCTATTCATCGTCTTCTTGGCTCTTCCCCTCTCAGAGCCGCACAAAGCCCTTTGCTGCAATGGGACAGGGGTGAGGTGCCCGTGGCTGACTCCGTGGACCTGTCCCAGCTGAAGAAATTGGCTGCTCTGGTCCCACACAGGGTTGGACAAGAACCTGAAGAAGACAACCACTCTGCAGGTATGTCCTTGTTGTACTCTTGTTATAGCAAAGCTTACTGCTCCTCTGCCTCGATTAGCACACAGACAAGCACGTGCTGTAGCTGCAAGGCAACAACTAAGATCTCAAGTATTGTTTCAGCCGCAGGGTAGTGTCAGGAGGCGTTCTGTATTGTCTTTTAGCTCTTAATTCTGCTATTAAGCTGGGTTTTTGTTTACACTCAACTACATACGTGTTTTGTAAGTGAGCTGGCCTTCAGCTGACTCTACGTCAACTTGTGTGCCCCAAAGAACTCAAGATGCAGAGGAAGGGTTGCAAAGGACTTCACTTAGGGGGCAAATAGCATGGCTAACCACCAGGCAGGACACACAATTTGGAACAGGTCCTGAGCAAAAATAGTGTTGATGGCCTTGGTATTCCTGACCCAGGACAGGCAGTTAATTTCGTGTTTTACCTGTATAGCTTTGCAAAACTAGCGAGAGCTGTCAGAAAGCTGTAATGTAGTAGAAAGTCTCTGGAGTTTCTTTTTTGGGGTTTTAAAGATATGGTGCTAAGCAGTTTCTTCTGGTAAAATATTTTAACTAGTGACATAATTTCCTTCAAATAACTATCATTTTCAAGCCCAATAAAAGTGAGAGCTTTATGGTCTGTATTAACTCAAACAGCCCTTTGGAGAATGTCTGACATTTTATGAATGCTTATTGTCTGTTTTTTCTACCTGCTCTTAAATAATGAAATACCTAACACCTGGCAACGTGTAATGATGTCGAGAGGGAAGATCTAACACCTAGTGCTGCCTGGAATATCAGGCATCAGAATTTCTCATTTGTAAATAATATTTTTCTTACAGGGCTTGCAAATATCAGGAAATCTTTATCTCAGAGCCGCTGCAGGAAATGTTCAGACCTTCAGTGGGTGGGTGCACTATGACTGATGGCATACTAAAAAAATTTATCTCCCTACGTGGAAATTTAGGCCTTGAAAAACCATTGGTAGCATGGTTGCAAATGGCTCTTGCAGAAGTACTATGTGAAAGATTACATAAAATTCTGTCACGGGAATGAAGAGATGTGATATTTCAAATTTAATACAATAAAAATAGAGTTCAGTGTCTGAACTCCTTTTTCTTAGCTGACTATATTTGCTATCTAACTTGCTATGTGGAAAAGATGACACTTCTCTTCCCCCCGGCGATCTCATCTCTCTTTATTATTTTCTTTGTTTTTATTGCAAACATCCCAGTGTGGTATTTACCTATTTAAAAATCTGGGGAGAACACTAGTGCATGGCTGCATTTAAAAAGCAGCATTAAAAATACAACTTCTTGATTTATTAAGCAGGGGGAAAGTGGATTTTGTGTTTCTCTGTGCTAATCCCTCGAATGTATGACAAATTGCAACTCGCACTTCTATAAAAATTAAGACATAATTATTGAGAAGCGGAAGTCTGGCAATAAAACTTCTTTGAATTTTGCATTTTAAATACACAGAGTTGAATCCTGGAAGTCTTTCTTTAGCAGAAATACTTGTGTGATAAAAGACTGTTCAATAAATGTCCCTTTATCCCAACGCATTTCCTAGATGACAGGGTAGATAAAATGATCAAGCCCACAAGTGTTTTATTTGCAAGAATAAAGTGACTGGTGAATGAGGGTGGGTTTCCACAGCTGTACTAGCAGTCAGTGCTGACTAGGGGGGATGAAACACAAGGCCAGAGTATGCACGCACGCAGGAGCTGGGTGTGGATAAAAGGGGGACACGTTTCTTTCGGTTGTGCCCCACAGGCATGGTCAACCATTGCAGGACTTGTTCTCCCATTTCTACAATGGGACTAGTGTACATCACAGACCAAACTCAGCACCAAGACTCCTTCTCTCATGTTTTTCCCCAGCTGAATTAGCAGGGTCACAGCAGGGTTGTGGTGCCTGCCTTAAAGAAGGCTGGGCATTTGGGGTGGAAGCTCTTCCAGATTCCCGACCCAGAGCTTGTCACAGGGCAGTGGAGCACTGCCGTGACAGACTGTTGAGTTATTCTGGCATGATGCAATTAATTCTTGGTAAACGACCTCAAGGGTTGTCTTAAAATCAAAGTACAGTAACATGTAACAAAGCCTTTTACTTGTCAAAGAACTGCTTACAGGACTAAAGGCTAGGGTCCATGCCCTTCTCTCCAAACCACAAACATCTTTTTTGTCGTACTGCTCCTTTGGCTAAAGATATGTGTTTCAGCCCCTTTTCTATGTCGTTGAAATCAGTAAGAAAATCTGGTTCAGCCTCTCGGGAGAGGACCTGTGCATTATTGCTTAATAACTCACACAACTGAAAACATTGGCCCTAAGCACTGAAGTGAAGCAACTGGATGGCTGTTTTGCACAATCTCAGTATGTGCTTGCAGATAGCTTTGTGCAACAGTAGCTGCCCTGGGATGATAGGCATGATTTGTGTCTCATGTGGCTATAAACATAGCAGTAGAAGGAGTTATTAATGATCATAACCCATAATTACCAGCAAACTGCTAGATGCTTAGTCCACTGGTTGTATTAAAGAACCTCTTAGAAAGGTGTAAAGCATGAGTATTATCACTGTTGCATAATGAAATACTTATGTAATGAATATGTAATTATGTAATGTATAAATAATATTAATGACGCTGCCAAATGTTAACTGTATTAATCACTAGAGGGCAGATTATAATCTGTGCTGGGTACTTTCCTGCTCGCTGCCCGTATCACGAGGAGGCAATGGCTCTCAGCCGTTTGCTCACTGGCATCCAGGCAGGCGGGGAGCGGAGGGAGCCAACGCTCGGCCCTTCCCCATGCCACCAGCAGCAGAGCTGAGAGAGAGGACACAGAGAAGGAGTCCAAGTTCAACCAGTCTGGTGGACATTGCATCCTTTTGTTGAAACAAAGGGGAGCTGTGCACCACACTGACTTCTAAAAGAAATCTGGGTTATTGCTGTTTCAGGAATTGTATGAATGTGATTTTTTTACCTTGTATCAAATTTATGGCAGAGTCAAAGCTCCAATCCAAGAATAAAAGCCTTTGTGATAGTACAGCTAATTGTATGCAAAAATGTTTGCAGAATCAAGGCATTTATGATTATTTTACACACTCATTATAATTTAATATGCATCGTATCCTCCCCCCCTTTTTTTGGTCTTTTCAGAATTTATGCAAACATGTGTACTACCGTAAATTTTCCCCAGCAGCAATTCATAAGAATCTACATTTTAAGCTTACTTAGTGTCTGTACTCTACTTCCAAAACATTCAGACTCAGTGTTGGTGTTACCGTAAAGCCATCCTACCTGTGTATATCCAGGACAACCATGGGGGATCTGCTGTGTGCTAGTTAACTTAAACAAACCAAAAAGACTTGAATGAATTTTGAGATCAAGACAGTTCTTGTCTTTTCCTCCAAACCGCAACACGCTGATAACATCAGGAACGTTTCAATCCTTTGGATTTTTAAGGTAGAGAGAGACTAAATATAGACATGGAGGCCTCTCGCTCAGCCTGCTGACCCTGAACCAAGTGACTGCAGGTTGCACTGACAAGAGCCCCATTGTCCTTTTCATTAATCAAACTCACTGAGCCAGGTAAATCTTTAAACAAGATGAATGGGCAGCATTTTAAAAAAGTAAAATAATTCACTAGGCTTTGGATGTGTTTCTCTTTAATTAGTTTGATGAGCACAAAGTTTGAAGCCTTGTCAAACACCCAGTATTAACTTCTGATGCTGACCTAGAAAAGGAGCGTGGCAGAGGTAAGAGAACGGGCAGGTGAAACTAACTGAATAAGAGATCTTTTCTGTTAAAGCCTTTTGCCAGATGAAAAGAATCATTACCACAGTGATACTTCTAATTATACTGTCATTAGGGTACTACTGCAGGTTCCTATGGTGCATGAAGCTCTCCTGCTTTCAACAGCTTGATCCAAAAAAGGGTAAAATGCAGGTATTAACCCTTTCACAGGAAATAAAGCTAAATGTTTAGGCAAGCTAAAAGAAAACAGTTTAGTTTAAAGTCAATTCATAATATTTTTGAGGTTTCTGCAAATTTCAGAAGGGCTTTTTTAAAAATTGAGTAGTAAACAATACTGAAGAGTAAATTACCTGGCCTCTGTGCATTTTTGCCAGAGGCCAAAGATGGATAAATGATGATGTTTGTTTCTCAAAATAGCCAAAAGGGAAAGAAAATGTACTTTATTGTGGACCTAATTGTTGCCTGACTGGAAAATGTGAGGTGAGCTTTCTGGCACTAAGTTGTTGTCCAAACCATTGAAAACGAGCCAAGAGCAGATAACGCACAGGGCTGCAGACAACAGCATTGGTCAAGGTCACTTTCAACTCATGAAGCAGGTGTTTAATCTATGAAGTGAAAAATACTTCATTTTTTTTATAACTTTCAAGCTGCAGATGATACTATAACATAACCACAAGGCTTTCTCTTTAGTTTGGAGGCCTGGACATTCAACTCTTGGATCAACAATGGATCCAAAATCACAAGCATGCTTGCAGCCTAAGGTGTAAAAAATTATGTGCTATTAGGTGCTGTCATAAGACATCTCCTACTTAGTGCTTAAATGCTCCTAGACTTCGGATTATGGTGTGAGTTGACCCAGCACCCTTGTCTAAAACTGGCCTGGAGGGGAACACCATTTCCTTGCTCTGTCCAGTGCAAAAACTGTTCTGTATGGAGACTAGCTCATATTCTGTTCTTCAGGAGGAGACGGTGGGACCATAGCCTGTTCTGGTGGTATGGAACAAAACTGTGTCCTCTTCAACGTTTCAAGAGCATGGGCCTTGAACCTTCTGGGTTCAGAGTTACCAGAGTGTTAAGCAGGCTGCAGCTCTCCCATCAGGAGCACCTAACTTGGTGGGGATGTCCCTAGGCAGGGGCTGCTTCGGGCATAGAACTTAGGTGTGTACTGGAGATCCAAAATTAGTAGCCTATCATCAAAGAAAAAATGCCCAGATGAAGGAGACTTGGAGCAATGATGTTATGCCTGAGGTAGATGGCATGAATATTCATACTATAACAGATACCACAACAAAATACATGAAGGCAAAAGGAGAAAGGGCAGCTAGAAAGAAAGAGAGAAATTTCCACAAAGAGGGGAAAAATAACAGTATTCATGCATCCCTGTATTTTGAGAAAATTACTTTTTTTTGTGATGCTACATGATACACTGCCGTGCCAGAATACAGCTCATGGTGGTTTAAAGTGAGGATGTGGCTACGGAGGTTTTGTGAATCCCAGAAGCTTCTCTTTGATGACTAAGTAGTTATTAGCTCTTTTGAGACCGAGTACCATTTGGATAATTGGTGAGTGGACTGTGACCTGAAGTGCTGATAAACTAGAGGGAAATAATTCAAAATTCTTTTCAGTTTTACTCCATACTGCTTTTGTTTCATGTTCACACAACTCAATCTAAAACATGAATCATTATTTTCATAAGAGAAATCATAATTGGCATAATTTGAAGAAAAAAGTAGTAATGCTTGTTAATATGGGCACAATTCAATTAATAAAACACCAAACCACATACTGTGGCTGATTTGTTTCTTAAATCTCCTCTCTTCTACTTTAATAGGCAAATGTATTGTCTGTTGTGGTCAGTCTTTTAAAAAGACAGCAGGATTTATCCCTTCTGCCCCATTTTTTTTTAATCTTTGCACAATTTGAAAACAAAGGGCCCAGTCCTTTATGCCTGAAACTAGTAGGAGTTCTGACTAAAATCACAAGTGACTTCGTGTGTGGTTGTAGAGTTGTACTGATTTAAGTGACATTGCAATGCTGCCTGGCATGTGTAGAAGGGACATTTTCACAGGACATTGAAAGAAAAAAGTCTGGGAAACTCCAGACTTTAACGTGATGGTGAGGAACGCTTCCAGTTAGGAAAGGAAGCAGCTAGATTGGTCACTGCTCTTGCTGAGAAGCTTGTCTGAGCCTGCAGAGATACAGGACCTGTGTCTCATCTTGTTAACGCGCTTGTGTTCCTGGTGGCTTGCCCACCCATCCTTTGCAACCCCGTAAGCCGGGCTGTCCATGTGAATGATCCCTACACTCTTTTTAGAGAAAACAACTGCACTGGCAAAGCCAAAGGAGTGGTTGGTGGTGACCAGCAGGTCTCTGAGCAGCAGAAGGCAGCGCAGATGGAAGACATAACATTGTAATCAAGGCTTTAAGGGCAGGCTGGCTTCAAGGCCAGGTTGGATGAGGCTCTGAGCAACCTGATCTAGTCAAAGATGTCCCTGTTCCTTGCAGGGGGGTTGGACTAGATGACCTTTGAAGGTCCCTTCCAACCCTAACCATTCTATGATTCTATGATTCTGATCAAAAATATCTAGGTGCAATAAAAAAATAGGTGTATTTTTACCATGAAAGACAGTGTCCAATGTAACCCTACATTGCCCTTGGGAGAGGTGGAGAGAGGAATGACTGGTTAGCATATGGAGTACTTCTGAATGGGCTAGTTAGCCGGGGTCTAACCCAGCCTCTAACTGGGTCCAACTTAGCCTCCACCCTCCACTGCACTGAAACCATGGGGAGATACAGGTTTTCATCTGGATTTTACAGTTCAAGAGTTTTACAGTTCAACATTATGGTCCTTATTATGGTCCTTGTGAAGGACTGTAGTGTGAGATGCTCAGGCCACCTCACTTATTTTTTGCATGGCATCAGACAATACTTTAAGAAGGCTTTTTAGAATCAGTTTTTCTTTTTAAACTTGGAGTGGTGTCAACATATTTTAAAGTACCTTTAAAGTACTACAGAAAAATATTTTCACTTACCAACTACTGTTCCTTTTGAAAGCAAAGTAAATGGCTGTGGGCAGCCCTGCAAATACAGCATTCATTTATTCTTATCCGATCCCTGTGCAGAATCCTGCTCCGTAAGACGACGAGGTTTGCTTGGCCCCCTCTGTTCCCCTCCCCTCTGCTCTCTGCTGATGGATGTTGATCCTGCTCTGGAATAAAACAGCTGGCCTGGTGACTTAGTGAGGCATCGCCGCCCTTGGGAAAGGAGGGGAAATCGTAGGTGAGTACTTTAAGAAAAGAGCCTGATGAGCAGCACCCCGAGACAGCCTGAGCTGGCCTTTTGTTGGCTTTATTTTTATGTTTGTTTGTAAAATGAAATCATATGAAGACATGAATTCACAGTTTACTTTAAATACGGTCTCGGTGGGACTGCCTCACCCTTAACTGCAGGTATAATAAAATGGCTTTGTTTATATCTCTCAAAAAGTCACCTTTATCCATTTTTTAATCACTTTGGGCTGCAAAGAATTTTTTTTTTTTTATTTTTCTTATGCTCTCATCAGTGCTAGCCTTTAGTAAACTAATTTACAAATACAGGAATGGTAATGCTGCATTCTTCATGAACTGTAAAATTACTTCAATTATTACTTGTCCAGTAATTTGTTCCTGTTTAGTTAGTAAGTGGAAAAAAATTTACAAATTTCTTCAGATAATGTTCCTTTTTTTCAACATTTATGGGCCCTCTATTGCATATAATCTCTTCACAAGATAAGAGTTTAATAAAGAACACTCTGATTTTTTAAATTTTTGTATAACACCTATTTTGCTGATGCTTATAGATTTTTAGGTGATTTTACTCTAACTTTTAAATAAAAAGGAGATATGAAACTTATTTCTGATATAATTAGAAACCTAAAATGTAAGTTTGCTCAATGAAAACTATATCTTGGAGTTCTTTTGCAATACAAGTTAATTAACTGGATTTAGATATTTGCAAGATGATATATTTAATGGGATTACTGCTCATATAATGTTCTCAGTGACTGATTTGGAATCTAAGCTTAGGGAACAGAATACTGAATTTCCAGCTCTTTGAGAGTTAATGTTGTGTTAAAGAAAAGTACAATTTGAACCTCATTGTTCATGAATAGCGAAGTTATTCTCGTGAAATAGAGCTGGTCCCTACAAGGGCTGCGGGAGGCAGATGCATGAGCAGGAGCGCGCAGAAACCAACATTCCTGCAAGCGCTCGGGGTACAGATATACCCACACCTGAACTCCTGGCAAGTTCAAGGCAATTGTGTATCTCATCAAAACATAATGGCCCTTTATTCAGACCCCGTCTCCCAAGTGGGATCAATTAGATGCTTCGGTCTGCAGGCTTAAAAATAAACACTCATGTTTTCATTTATATTTAGAATGAAAATGAAGACATATGACCGTGTCTTTTCTGCCTGCTCCTGTCATGTTTTGAAACTACGCTTAATTTATTCTTTCAAAATATTGATTGTCTTTTTAATAGAAAAATAGGGGAAGTTAAATGGTAACTTGCTCTAGGGAAAAATACAGTAGCCCTGACAAAGAATATTTCCATGTGCCAATATATCCCACATTAGCGTCTATCTTCTTTTTAAGGCAAATATATTTCTGTGTGTCAATTTGGTTCACTACAATGTTAGAGTTTCACTCCTAGCACAGGGTTTCTCTAATGAATATGATAATTTAAATCTTATTATCAGAGTACTACTTTTAAAAGAAATGTGAACATTTTTTTGTTTAAATGCTATTAAGTGTTTCAATATTAGCTCAGTCAAATAACTATTAGATTGGGGAATTTATATTCTCACTTTAGTGGATGGCTGTGTAGTTCTGCAGTTCCTATATATTGTAATATTTTTTAAAAGTACTTCATAAGTAAAATGATAATTCATGTTTAACCAGCATAGGTTTTAAAATTTAATCAGTGTTCAAAAGCCCCAGTGAGTTCAAATGTCTTAACATTTTTATTTGTGAGAGTAATTTTAATTTTAAACTTTGCTAAAGTGAAGTCTAAAAGAATTAACTGGATAAGATCATTCAGCTCACAGTGGTTTGCCAGCACACATGCTGAAAGTCCCACCAAGAGAAGGAGATGCATACCTGCATGTGTCTTCCCAAAATCAGAGCTAAAATACCATTGGAAATGATACTGTTGTTTGGAGGGTTTTTTCACCAATTTTAGCTTATTTTGTATAACAGATTTTGCCTTTAACATAAGAGCCTTGGCTTGGATGTGATTACGTACTCTGATCAGAGGGTTTTAGTGACACGGATGAGAAACAGAGTGAGGTTATCTGTACGTGCAAAGTCAAAAATGAGCTGTCAATCAGAGTCATGCCAAGGCAACCTTGACATTTTACATCATTGTTACATTATAAGTATTTCATTCTAAGTATTTTAGTACTTGAATAAACTGCTCTTATGAAGCTAAATTTAGATCTATTATGTTTATGAATGCATAAAAATATGCCTGTCTATTTTTCATGGTTTGTCTGTAGTCAAGACAACTGTGAAATGCACCCTGTAATACAGGGCAATCACTAAATAGACCACAATAGATAAATAGCTTACAGAAGCCTCTTAAAATATTCCTAGCTCATATAATTGTGAAGAGCTTGTGATCATAAAGTATGATATTCTGTGATTTACCAGTAAAGGAATTTGAATTGTGCCTTTATATTTCTGTCCTGTAGCGTGATGTTCTTGTTTCTGGCCGGGGCTCTCTCACTGATGCAAACCCAGATACTGATTTTCCTGGACTGAACAGCAATGCCACTGTCTGAGGGGGAATTCCAGAGCTGAGAAAGAGGTTTTTTCTCGCTTCTTCAATTTATCTCATGCATATTATCACTGTATGCATCATAGGAAAAAACCTGATTATTTAACAGCTTCCTTCCAAGTGGCCAAGTGACTTTGTGAGTTTACAAAGTCAGGTTTCTGTAACGTTGGGCTTTCATTTTCAGGTCTTTTCCAAACACAGCCAGTTGTGGAAATAGCCAGCAGACATGTGAGTGCATGGCAATATTGCATGTCCAGGAATGGTGTTTGCAGCACGAATAGGAAAGCATAAGGAAGATTTCGGGTAGGCCGGATTCAATGAAGCAACCGCCATTTGTCAAGGACTCTAGACCAAGCAGTTGTGGGGCTTTTCTTTTGCTCTCAGGATGTGGAATTAGTGTTCTCCAGGATGAAGTTACAGTCGTAGGCACAGATTGCAGGGAGGTAACAAACAAATGTTTGGAAAAAGAAGGAGATTTTATCAAGGAATGTGAACAAACTAGGCCAAGGATGGTACATCTGATTTAACAGAGCTGGTACTGGTTGTGCGTTGGGGAGTTTCTATCAGCTGAGACTAAGGGCAGTTGTTTGTGCAGATTTGTAATAGCAGCAAAAAATGAATTACGAATAAGTCCCATTAATTTGAATAGTCTATTGTTAAAGAGAAATATAACATGACATCAGGCTGGAGGAACTGGAAGAGACTGTGTACTAGATACACTCCATCAAAATACATCATTTGTCAGAACTGAAATACTTTATGAAGTCAGGTGTTGCCAGAATGTCTGAAAATATTTTGACAGTATCAAAATATATCTTTTGGAGTGGACTGACAATGCTGTTTTGGCTTTTTGATCCAACTTTTAAATTTTTTTTCAGTATTCTCTTCCATTGAAAGCTGAATTGAAGCTAAGTGTAATGAAACATCTGTGTCTAAATTAGTGTAATTTTTCACCAGTTACAGAAAGAATAGTAGTTACAAGCTTATCTTGACAGATGTATTTTACATCTTGTGTCTTACATCTTCTATCCATGGATAAGTGAGGAAAATAGATAGTTGTACTATTGAAAAGGCAATATCTGAAATCACAAAAAAAAATATGCATTGCTATATTAATCAAAGAATAACTTAATACTGTACTACCAACAATTTAGAAGACACAAAATGAGGCTTGAACATTTGTGAAATTATAATCCATTACACATACTAATTGTCAGCGCACTCCAGGAATGAATTGATATGAGCACGGGATCTGGCCGTTATGGCAGATAGCGATGCTCTTCTCTGAGAAGAGGGAACATGCAGTGCTAGTGTAAGATGGCAGCATTCTCAGGCTCCTTGGTGAGCGGTATGAATTGTATTTCAAATGCATCATTTACCCTTAGTGATCTTTGGATCAGGCCTGAGAGCGGTTAGTTATTTGCTGTCTCCATTTCAGCCCAAATATAATGTGCAAATGGAGGAGTTCATTTGGAATACATTTGGCAGCCCTGGGCAACCAGCTTTTCCCAAAATGAGAGCCTGTGGAAAGCTGTTTTCATCTTCCCAAGCCATTGGCCTTATGGACTTCAGCACAAGTAAGTTTCCAAATAATGAATCTGCAGTTCAGTTTCTGGCCAAGGCGAACGAGCACACGTTAACTCATTCAGAAAGGAGATGAAAAGCTCACATTCAGGATGCATTAATCTGAAAACAAGTGTACTTTTGTGTCTGGGGAGTATTATTTTCATTGCCATCAATTTAGAACATAGATAGACTGTGATTCTAGCTTCACTATCAGGTTGCCCCACAGGCTGAGACCCCTCCCCAGGCCACTCTATTTAATTTAGACTAATCTAAAGCCAAGTGAAACTTTGTACCCTCTCTGATTTCTCCCTATGATGGGGAACACTCTGATTTCCCCTTCCCCAGTGACCTGCTTGGAGCGGCTGGGGAAACAGGGGAGGGAGAGGTACGCAGGAAAGTGACCCCCAGGTAAGGGGAATCGTTATTTGTGCCAGCTGACAACCTATTAATGGATGGCAAAAGTGTTCAGCCACTTCTTCCCTAGCAGTTGTTCTGTTAGGTTGAATTTTCCTTCACTTTTGCACTAGTCTTTTGAAGGTAGTCTTTGGTACGTGAATTTTTCAATGCATTGCAGATATCAACAGAGATAAATCTCCCACCGAGTAGAATGAAATCCGGTATTTAATGCTATTCTTACACAATTCTTGTGCTCCAACATTTGCAGTGAAATTTGATGTAGCAGAAATTAAGCCCTATAATTTTCATGTGGGTTTGTTGTGGTTTGTATTTTTTTTTCATGAAATAAAGTTCTCAGTAGGCTGAAGGAAGGAGTCGACAAAACAGATCTCTGACTCCCATAGGCAGATGCAGTGAGGACAATATGCATCCCTCATTCTCAACCTTTTTTTAAAGAATGTAATCCTGAAAGGGGAGAAGGGGTCTACGTGCATGTGTGTGACATTGCATGGACGCGTACAGTACAGAGGTGAGCCTTCATGTTTACTGATACTTTCATGAAACATGCAGTGAGCAGGGTATGGGTATGTCTCATAGTTGTTGCACAATCTGATGATGATGATAAATTTTACACCATTTGCAATCTTTTTTTTCAGAAAAATTTTAATTTTGTACAGCTGTGCAGCTCCTTGTGAGATTTAGTGACATCAATATCTACATGAGAATCTGTTTTGGGCAGCATCTGATGTCAAGAAGACATCAGCAGCTTTGCTACAACTTTCCTTCTTGTCCTTGGAAATGTACAGATCTGTCCATACATGAGACCTCACTGAAATCTCTCTGATAGAGTCTTGCTATCATTTCTGATAACTCAGGTTGCTTTGTTTGCTTTCTTTTTTTTTTTTTAACCTGCCATGATTACTTTCTGTGGATAAACTAAGTGAAGAAAAAAGATTCTGCCCAGTGATGGTCCTCAACTGGCAAGCACTCAGCAAGCAAATCAGCACATTCCCAAACATTAAAAAAAAAATCAGTTTCTCCTTCATTTTTGGCTCTTAACTTATTTGAAGAAGTAACAGGATGCAACCACCTACGACTCTTAATCTTTTTCAAAGCGAAATTTTGAATCTGCTTATAGGCAAGAAAAAATTATCTGCAGCAGTACTAAGTTTAAATGTGTTACACAGTAAATTTTAATTACTCCATCAATAACCAATGAATGCATAAATAAAAGTGAACAAGAAATGAAAGCTAGTGTGAGCAGTGCTTGGAAAATTTCTTAAAACGCTACTTAAAATGGAACAATGTGGAAATATTCAGCAAATCTTAAAAGGTACTGCTAAAGTATCAAAATTTTCCTGAAGTCTTTGATTTCAGTGTTTCCATGAAAAGGGTGTTAAATGTGATGAAACTATTAAACTTATCAGTTCTTGTCCTTGAATTTTCATGACCTTACTCTCTCATAATTGCAGCTGGTGGAGTGCAGAGGAATAATTTCAAGTTTAACAGGTGTCATCAGATTAATGATAGAACTGATGAGGGAAGAGAGGTCTTAAATTTACCCCCTACAGCTACAGCTCTCCTGGTGGTGCTTCTGGCCATTGTTTCATAGCAAGAGAAGCACCTGGGGTGCAAATATCTCAAGGCAGCATGCATGCAAGGGGCAGTTGCAGTCCAATTGCCTTTTTCTGAGGGTTGTTCAGACACTTTGTCCAAACATAACAGAAACACAAGGATAACCTGCACATCAGGAATTTTCTTCTTTCCTTCATCAGTTAGAGGACAAATATAATTTCTATTGTCCTGTCTAATGTAACTGTGGGTCAGTCGCCTCATTGTCCTCATAGATGATTAATTCACCGATATCCCTTATCTCGCTTTGGTCTAATGACAAAAATCATGGACAGACAATTAGCAGCAACCATGCTGCTAATTAAAATGAAAAGGGCCTGATTATGTTTCTCATAAACAATTGTGTTTTTCTGATTTAGAGATGCTATGCAAAAAAAAAAGTAATTAAAAAAAAAAGTTCTTATTTTGTCTGGTGGCTCACAAAACTTGCACAAACAAGACTTTTATGTGTGTGAAACTGTCAAACTGGAGCCAGAGTTGGAACTCTCAAGGGGCTGAATGTTGAGCAAAAGGGAGAAATGAAACAGCTGAGTTACTACACTGAGAAACATATGTGCTGTACTTACACATTTACCAATGTTCAAAAGATTTTCTGATACATAGCTGCTCTCTTGAAAATTATCCACATGGTTGTCTGGAGTTGTAATGTATATGCAGGTGCCATTTTGGCCTGTCAGGTAAATTATGTGGCATTGCAAAGAAGTTTGTAAATGGATATTTGTCCCTTAGACAAGAAACCACTTTGGAGGAGCTCTACCAGCTGTTTGAAAACTATTTGTATATATATGACCAGGACAGCAAAGCAGGCTTTCTGAGTTAGAGTATTTTTATTATCCTTTGTATTTGTATATTTGTATCCTTTAAAAAAACAAGAAATTATATTGAAACAAATACACTGAATTATACTGTAAGAAAAGAATGTCTTCATAGCAGGTACAAGCAGTGAGGACACCAGCTCCAGTCCGTGATCTCCCTTCCTGTCCCTCCTGCTGTCCCCGCCACTGCTGCGGAAGGATTCTCCAGCCTGGTTTGAAAACTCAGTGAAATCTAGTTTGTAAGAGACAGACAAGGCTCTGGAACAACTTCTGCAGCATCCTACTGCTCCGACTCTTGGTAACGTCAATGGAGCTCTCCCGGTCTGTGGCAGGGGCAGTTGGCCAGAACCAAGGTTCACCCTCCCGGTAACTGCAAAGAAGAGCAGATGAGGCTTCCACCTTTCTGTGCCTCCGTGCTATTTCCCTGTTCCCTCCTCTTCCACTGACTTTTCTCTGGGAGTCAAGATGACACCTGAACCTTCTCTAATCATGGCCTATCTCGTTCCAAATGGACAGTTATGTGTTGTTTCTGTATTCTCCTATCTATCCTTTCTACTTTGCTTTCAGGTAGCTCTATTTGTTGCTATCATGTGTTTTTTTCCCATAAATATTCTCTTTCAGCTCTTGATACTTCTTTTTGTTACCAGAGTCATACATTCTGCCCCTTCTCACAGTAATCTCATGACCTTCAGGTAATATACAGTACTAAAATAGATTAAGTCTTTTCTCTTTCCTCAGCCAGCACCTAGTTTCCAGCCCTGCTAACATTATATGCCTGGGGTCAAGTTAAGATGAGTTCCACAGAAAAGATATTTCTTTCTCTTTGGTAATTTAAGATTGAGATTGAGAGCCAAGGGTACAATACTTCAAGAATAGCTCCTCATGTAACAAATCCAGTTTGACTGTCAGGAGCACAGAGTAACGTTCCAGCATTTTGTCAGAGATTCAAAACTATACTGAAAGGGTGAAAATGATGCTTCTGCAATCAAAGTCTTAAAATACAAGCAGTTTACTTGTTTTTTCTTTTATTTAATTCACTGTCCATGTGGCATGCAAGGGTGCAAATAAATGAAAACTGACCTTGATGGCTGAATGCTACGACACTACTTCTTGCTTTTAATACTATTGAAATTAAAACCCAGAGACAAAGTAAAAGAGAAAGGTCTGAAGCTCACCGTCTCATATCTACAAACATAAGACCTCCCTTGAGGATGGAATTTTCATCACATGAGAAATCCTGACATTTCAAAACTCAGTCGCATCACTGAAATTCTAGCGTCCAGTGAAAGCGGTCTCTGTTCTGGTCCCTCTGTTAAAAATGCCTATGCTGGCACTAATAACTCTTTTTCCTATACACAGGACCTGCTTATCAAGTCCTTTCATCTAGATCAACAGGCACGTAAGGTGACTGAGCGAGAGTAGTATCTGGGATTTATAAATCAGTAATATCTATTTTCCTTATATTAAAAAATTGTCTTATAAGGGATAACTAATGGAGAAAAACATGCTTCTCTTCATCATGACATGCAAAAACTTTAAAAGCTTGACAGTCTACTTGATTCCCCACCATTCTATGACCCAGATGGGTGGTTGTACCTGCTTTCAGCCAAACTTTGTGTCCAAAGTCATTTTCTTTCACCGTGAAACCAAAATTATGCTCCGTGCAAACAAAAAGACTTTTCCCAGTTATACCACTAGAGGATCAGGTCCCCATATATTTATATCTGCTTTACTGTTTTTAAATAATCCAAAAGTTTAGATCTATCCAAGGGAAAATTTCATTTAAAAGTCTGAGAACAGCCTTAAGTAATTTTCTACCTGAATAGAGGCATATGGATTTTTTAAACCCAAATAATATATTTTCCTGCTTTAGATAATATGCCAGCTGTTATAGTGAAATAGGACAGTGACAGTTACATTAGGAAGACCCCTTTCTGAGCTGTCTTACCCATCAAGCTGTTACTTCAGTGCTAGCCAGTGCTGTCACGATGGCTCGAAGGGGACGATGTACCAATATGTCACAATTGGTGTTGTGTTAGTAAATACCGTATGCATCTTATTTTCAATTTCCTGAGAAGGTCTAAGGGGAAGGAAAGCATTTGATGGAAATGATGTTTAGTTCTGAACCTGGCTTCACAATGTGGAAGAATGAAAATTAAAGCTCACCTAAACATAGAAGGAAATGCAGCCAATCACAGCTGAAGGATTAGTAAAAAGTGTTAAAAATATTATATGAAAGTTTTAATTACACAGAAAAATTCTAAAATGCCCAGTAATTACAGTATATTGATTCCATTTTTTTTTCTTGAAATGCTAAAACTATTTCAACACACACAGAATCAATAAACATAATTAAAATATGAGCTCATCAAAACAGTAATTAAATGTACTTAACAGCTTTTGTGGCTTTTCTCCATATGGTTACTGTGGGAGTGTGAATCTGGCTTGCTAGATAAATGTAACAAAATAAAGTGAAAGCCTGGGAAAAGATTACTGTGGTATCATAAGCAAATACAATAAAGTCTAGCTCTATAATAAGTTCCAATAAATCAAAAAGTTGACAAAGGAAGCAGTGTTTACAATTATTAGAGAGAAATTCTGGATGTTTTGTATTTTTATGGGATTAACACTATCATGGTCTTAATACAGAAGCCAAATCAAATCTTTCTTCCATCATTAAAGCTGTTCTGCTCGAAGACTTTCTGTTCAAAGCAAGATATTTGGGAATGTTATGGGCTGGCTGGTGTGGGTGACAAATCACTTGACAGCTGTCACTCAGGGGGCAATTCAGCTCAAGGACCTCATACAGCTGCTTTGAGCTGCCCCTTGGAGCAGCAAATCTCTCTCCGGCGATTAGATAAAGCAGCGTGACGGCCAAGCAGAAAGTAAATTAGGTGCTTAAAGCGGGGTGTGTGGATACCTCTTCTCCACCCTCCTCCCTTCCTCCTCCCTGGTGCAGTGTCATAAATAATAGAGGAAAAATCCATGGATAGTGCTTTTTTTAAAAAAAAAAAAAAAGAAACAACAAAAAAGATACACAACTGATTTCTTCAGAAGACACCATGGGCACCTATAGGCTACACAGCTCCTCCTCCTCCTCTGCTGCCTTTTCTGGAGTCCTCCCTGTCTCCCTCTGCCGTGTCTTCCAAGACCCTGGAGAAGGATGGCATTTAAATGCCACTTTTGCATCACTGCCGTGATAGGCGCATGCAGATCACACGCAGTGCACATATCTTAGGTGTTTCCTGGGTACAAAAATTTTGCACAGATGTTAAGGGAACCCTTACTTCTCTGTAACTGCCTTGATTGAACAGATGTTGTCACTGATTTAATAAGAAGATGGGAAAGTAATCAGGGTAGATATTGTGTAGTAAAAAATAAGTGTGAAGATGTGGCGACACACCATGTTTGTTATTAAAAAAATGAGATAGATGTATTTTTCTAGTGCCCAATGCATGGTCAGTATTGATGGCATTGGCTGTATAAATAAAGTTACTGCTATCTCTTGATATCCCTAACCACCTCTTGCGCTCAAAAACCAAGTACTTTTCAAAATGTGATGTGTAGCAGTGTATTGCAGAGATATTCACAATTTTCTCAGTAGCTTATGGCCAGCAGCGCACCTCACACCTCAGCATTTTAAAAATTTGAACATTTAAAAAGCTTTGTTTAAATCCACTCCCAAATCCCTAAAGCCCACTAAACCCAGATAAAGTAGTAAGACAATATATTACAATTTCTTATACATTTTTCCAAAAACAACATCACTAGAGCTTTTTCTCACCCAGATCAGCCTCACCCTACAATGTGTGTACTTCTCCATCACCCCATCGGCTGAGTAAAGAAAAATACTTTAAGATTGCGAAGCAGAGCCAAAAAGGCAAATAACTCCTTTAAGTCAGTAACTCCTTTAAGAAACGGCAGGATTTGGTAGCTAAATAGGTGTTGTTAAGGAGGGAATCCTATTACGGTTGTAAATACCCTGTCTCTCCCTTTCTTCTAGAATAAGGGACAGAGAACAGGAACCTGTGACACAGCAGAATTGAATTCCCATTTTGAAGATTAGTGCACTTCAGGAGTGCAGGAAGATATTGCTGCTTGTGTGCTTGCTGCCTTCTGTCCTTTCTCACTTACCAGTTTTCTTTCCAACGTTGTCCCTATTTACAGCTGGTAAAAAAAAATGATCCCTCTGGTTTTTTTTGAAATGATTAATCTTTTTTTTTTCCTTTTTTTTCCTGAAAGCATGTAATCATTCTATAAAGAGGACCAGGACCATAACTCCTGAAATTGCCGTTCCCTTGACCTGTTTAAAGCTTTACATAGGACTCAAATGTAGAAGTAGAGTTAGCAGTATTCCCTAATGAGAGAATTAGATTGTATTAAATTCCTTTACTTTTATCACATGAGCTAATGAAAAGGCCAGGTTTTTTCCAGAGGTAGCTAGTTGCTCTAAAGATGCAGATAGAAGTACACAGCTCTCCCCTAGAATTATTTACACAAAACCACAATCCTTCAAAATCCTATTAACTTTTTCAGAATAAAGCACTAAATCTATTGACTGCTGTTTGCAAATCAATCAATATGTTTCTGTCTTAGCCAGCTCTCGAAAATTTGAGCTAGTATTTTGCATCTGAAAACCAGGGTACAATATCTGTTGTTGGGCCTTGATATAAATTGTTTCCTGCTTTTCACTGAATATAGCATCCTATTGTGTCTTCTGTATGGTGCTACGAATTTACTACACTCTGCATCCAGTTTCCTCGTCTTGTATTATGTTGCCAAGTAGGAGACAAAATGTCTAGTAATTAAGGCTGCTTTTAAAGTTGAAGATGGCCTTTTAAAAGGCCGAGATTGAAATGGAAGACTGAAGACAAAAATATCTTGAACAAAAATAATCACAAGGAAAAAAAATTAAAAGGTTTATTTTAGACTTGGCCTGAATATTGAGTTACAATGGAGTTAAAATATTCAACAGGCAATAATAGCTAGGAAATAAATATCTGGCAAATTAGGCACTGCAATCTGTAGCAGGGCACTTCATCAGCCTTAGAAATAAGTTTTGCAGGCACATTGATTTGTTTTTTTTCTCCTGAATCAGCCAGCTAGATATAAGACTGCTTCTTCTCACAAATATACATTGTCACAGGAAAATCTGTTTAGTGGTCTGTGCTGTCTGAGTGTGTACAAACAAGCAGTAAGTTTCCATGTAGGAAGTAAAAAGTTAGTTAAAAATAAAAAACCAAACCCTGCAGTATATTACTGTTTTGTAAGAGGGACACAGTGTGATAGGGTCAATCTGCTGCATTTAGCCATTCATAATTCTGTTTAATTTTGCACAACCCTAATGACATAGGCTGTGGGTGATGCCTTGTTTGCAGAAGATTATGGGTTGCCGGTAAGTTTTCCTGAAATCCCCACAGGGTAGGGCCAGCATGACGGGAGATTTCAGTACATGCATGGCCTCTTCATCACTGCTACAGCTGACATCAGTAGGGCTGTTCTGCCACCAGCACGCTATACTGGGTTAGGCCAGGTTTTAGAAATGTTATTTTAGGTATCTTTGTTAGGGCTCCATCCCTTGCATCACCACGTTTTCTTCCCTGCAGGGATGCAACCTCTTGGTAGTTGAGAAGAGGTATGTAAAGGGCTGCTGAGCCCTTGTTTTTATCGAGCACTAAGGCACAGCTTTTATCAGTATTTTTTCACAAGAAACAGAAATCAAATGTTTAGATTCTGTAATGCTGCAATGCTTTGTTTGGTTAGAAATGCCACAGTGAAGTTTTTGATGCTCCCTAATTAGGAGATTTTACACATTTTCCATTAAATGATTTTTTAAATATGGCAAGTTGTTTTTCCTTATTTGAGACAAAATGAAAGTTAACTTTAGCTTCTTTCATAGGACAACAATTTTTAGTACCTGACCTGTCTGTCTCTCAGTGACGCTGGTGACTGGCATCAACCTTGAAGCAAAAGGTTTAAACATAAACTAAGTTTGTGCAGAGCTTTTACATAAGATGGAAATGACGGGGAACAGTAGCTAACACTGGGACAGGAAAGATGCAGATGCAAAAAAAAAAAAAAACCCTGTGACTTTTCAGGGCGGGAGGGGGAATGAAAGTCGTTACAGTACACCACTGGTTTTTTATGCCTATTTCCTATTTTCTGACAGTCTGAAGAGAACCCGGTTAGGCATTTCCAAGCCCTATGCTTTATAGCAAAACATGTATTCTGTTTTTGGAACATTGATTTGTTTTATTTTCTCTGAAAAACTGAAACCTGACTCTTTTTAAATCTGGCATATAGGTAAGAAAAAAATGAAGAACAGCTGCCTGCTTTAGAGGGGAAAAAATAATAACATAGCAATAAAGCCAATATTTGGAAAAAGTGCAGTGAGCATGTGTAGTACGTTAATGTCTTACGGATTTCAGCACACACACGTAGCTAAACGCAGGCCCAAGTTTTGAACCTGGACCTCTTGCAGCAGAGCCTGCTCTCCGCAACGTCTCCACAAACCTGCGCTCCTCCATGCATGGCTGGTCCCATTGGCTTCAAAGACGCTACTCAGGGGAGTAAAGTTACTCATGCATTTAAGTGCTTGCTGGATTCAGGCCAAAAGCTTAATCTTTTCCATTTAATACCCTTTTCCTAAACTGATAACAGTCTTCAAGTTTTCAGTATCGTGTGCAGCAGTTTAAATAATGTAGAACCAAAGGGGAAAAAAAAAGTGAAATAACAGTATTGTAATTTAAGGAGTATGGTGAGATAAACAGCATAGCACAGGCAGTTTTATTAGCAGTAAGTAGTTATCTGCAGGGCTGCCGTATGTTACTGGTCTGAAGGCACCTCGTGTCTTTCAGTTCCTGAAAAAACAAGGCGCGGAGGATGGGCAGCTCCAAAAAGGCAGGCGCAAATAATCAGTGTAAAGCAAAATGTGAAAGATCGTATTTTATCCGAATTAACAGAAAGTAAACAAAACTTGTACAGCTCTTGAAACTCAGTACAACAGCGCAAAAAAAAAATTCAGATTTTTTTTTGTACAGAATTTGTACAGAATTTTGGCAGCAAAACCATAAATATGCTTTTGCTTGTTGGGTTTTTTAAATTGTTTTGCTTTTCCATCAACAGTGGAGGCTTCTAACCTAGTCCACCTCTTGCACTAGTCTCTCCATGCTCTTACCTTCCTTTTTGTTGTAGATAAGCTCTGAATGACTTTGCTAACCTCCCTTAGAGGTGTTCCACTCTTTCTCCCATTAGGTCCTAAAAAAAAAAATTACATATGCAAGATGATGTTCTGTTTTCTAGAAGGTGTTTTGTTTGGTATTGTTAGTTATATAAACACTGTTCACATGCATGTTAGAGTAGGCAAAAGCAAAGAAATGTGCTTTACACCTGGAATGGAAAATATGTAGGGTTTATACGGTATTTATTTCCTTTGTCTTGACTGGTCCTTCACAAGACGAGCTGAGGAGGGAGCTGCTCTCTGCGGTACGGGTAAGGTTTGATTAGGAGTTGAAATTTCCCCTGTCCTTTAGGAGTGAGAGTGTTGATAACCTCGTCCTGCAGCTTCCAAAGATCTTTCAGACACACCAGGCTTCTTCTACCTGCCTCCCTACAGGCAAAGACTTTGAATTTTACTTGATATTTTCTTTGAGAGGAGTCTAGAGAAAGAGAGATTTGATGGGTTCAGACAAACCAATCTGTAGTAATCATCAGAGATGGAGTTTCATAAAGACTGATGGCTTTTTGCCCAGAAATGCTTCACTGATGTAGCCCAGACAGGGACTTTTCCCAAGGGAAAACAGAGGGGGAGGAGATAGAGAAGAAAAGGGGGAAAAATTCTAGTCCTTTTTTATTTTATTTTTTGAGAATGAAATTGTAAGTGTCTGGGTTTTCCTCAAGGAGGAAAGGGAAAAAGTAAGAAATGAAAGTAAGATGCAAGCTGAAATCCTTATAATAGCAATTGTTCAATTTTAGCATCACTACTGATCAGCATTAAAAAAAAAATGATACATCTTTGGGAAGAAAGAACTTGAGTAGGTGTATTTTGAATATATGTGAGCTGCATGAAAATATTCAGGTGTATAAAGTCTAATGTTGATATCTCATCTTCTAAAAATATATTTGTGTTATTGTCCTGCATAGTTTTCAAGTAGATTAACTGACTTAGTCTTGCATAGTCACATCCTGAAGTAGCATGTTAAAGAACATGTGGCTGAGCAGCTTCTCTCTGAACAAATACGAAGCTGGTGGAGTCTGAAGACGGGTAGTACAAGAAGCTATGTGAGGAAAAATATGGTTAGAGAGACCATGGAAGTGGGAATTTCCACAGAGAGAGTGGAAGGAATGGATGAAAAATCCCAGCAGAGCAGGTGTGGTGGAAACAGTCTCTGGGGACAACACAAAAATGTGCCATGTTACTGTGCAAGCCAAAGTGAATTTAAGTCAACAATATCTCTACTGGGTTTGGTATCAGACCTGCCTTTGTAAGGGAGAAGAGTGCTGAGATGCTATGATAGCCCAAAGGTGTTAGAAAAGGGAAACAATTGGTATAAATACAGAAACTCAACACCCGAAATGAAATACTGACCTAATCAGTGAAATGAGCATCAAAATCAGTCTTCATGCTAAAACTTTAAGGGTCTGGCATATCAAATAGAGCACTAATATCTTCACAAATATGCCAGAAGCTAATTGGTTTAAGAAATCTGGCTGTATAGAGAGGCCATTACTCACAGAGATCACGTTTTTCTGTTGCACAAATTATCTACAGTGCTCATGGTGTCTGCTCAAGGAAAAGTTTATTTTCATTCAGTCTTTTCTTTCCCCCAGACCTCAAAGGACTAATTAACAAAGTATTAGCATGTTTCTAAAATATGACTGAATTCATCTTCTTAAGAAAATGTACTAAAGAATGTACCCTATTATTAGAAATGACAGGATGTATATAGGGCCATATGTTTTCAAAGGGTTTTCTGTCAGTGTTAATCAAAACGTTGGAGAACTTAAGAACATACTGAGCAGCACGTCAACCATATGGATAATATCTTCCCTTTAACAGTGAGAATTTGGATTAATAATAAACACTGGAGAGTAACCTAAAATGAGACAGGAACAATAACATTAAGACCAGCAAAAGCATAATATCATATCAGCCTGAAGACTTCTGGGTATTTTTTAAAAAATCCTATTGTGTGTTAAATCCTGGTCATGGAACTACATTCATTAATTTTTCTTAGTTTAGCTTGGAAAGGTAACTCCAAAGACGCAGTTTATTTTTACTGGGTTTCGTACAGGACAGAGTCTGGCTCTTGCAGCATGCTATAGCATGCATCAGCATCACGTGCTCGTCTGACTGGTAGATGTACATTCATTATGGCAGCCTATTTGTTATTGAAAAGGCATTGGAATATTTGTTTGGTGACACATACATGCATAAATCATTTCATGGGCTATACAAACAGCTGCAGGAAGAAAACTGAGTCTGCTTCTAAGTTTACTAACCTGGAAAATGGATTGAGATTGCATTATTTTGAAGAAACCTCCAAGGGCTCAGCTTCACAAACTGGCCTGATTTACAGATGCTGAACTCAGTGAACTAAATATTGAAAAATTCACTTGAAAGAAAATTAATGTTCCGAGTGCTTCTGCATCACTTACCGGAGCACATAAGCAATAAATCCATCAAAAATACAAAAATCTTAGTTATTAAGTACACTGAGAAGTCCTGCCTTTGTGCTCACAACCACACGCATTACAACTGTCTTCCAAAACCGAGCCGTTTTGACCGAAGGCAGCTCTGCAGCTGTGGGCTGAGCCGTGACCAGGACAGGGCTCAGTTCCCTGCTCCGCTATATGGGAATTCCCTTTCCCCACAGGAATTGTGTACTTGCTCCTTGGCATTGCCCGGCGCTTCCAGGTGCCGCAAACGCAGGGACTGAATTGCACTGCCAGAAGACACCATGAGGGTTTAAGCTTGTTGCCCCACCGCCTCAGAAACCCCAGCCTTGCTCCCCAGCCCCTAGCTGCCTCCTGATGTTGCATCTCTGCCTCAGCTGGTGACAGGATCATGGCCTTTTTCACTGCCTGATCTCAACTGGGAAGGCTTTATTTTCACTGATACCAGTCCCAGTTTATTTTCTCCTTGGTTAAACACGAAGTTACATTTCGACATTTGACTACTCACACTGAGACATAAAGCCCTGAGCTACTGATAAGCACAACCCAGCCTCGGCAGGATGAAAACCTGAATCTTCTAACAGAGATAGGGAGAAGAGGAAATACAACTTTAAGTCTTTGAAGCTATAAATTGAGATCTCCTTATTATATAGTGATGGTTTTTATTGGTTGCTATCCATCTGCATCAGCTCCCAGCTTAGGAGTATTTTCCTCTGACATTTCTTTTTCATTTTCCTCAAAAGTCCATCCCTGCTTTCCAACTTCCTTTTCTGTTGCTGGTTCAAAAGCATGTTGTTATGGGTAGCACCTTCTGACTGGTAGATATTCTTGCACCTGCTCTTAGCTTTTGTTTGGATTAGCCACAGAGGACTCCGTGACAAGGAGCAGAGTTCATCCCTCACTTCCCCTCTGCGCTATTCCATCAGCTCCTGTAATTTTTCTGCCAGCATTTGTTCTGCTACTCAATAGCCTGTGACCCTCCTGCAGATCTCAGGGGAGTTTCTCCTGCACCTGGGAATCAGTATCCACCTGCAATTTATTGGTAGAAAATATGTATTAGCTTTCATTTTTTCCCTGTTTCAGATGAAGATTATGATATCCCAAAGGTGTTACAAAAGGGACCCCTGCACATAACGTGCCAAAAGTCCACGTTTCACCGTGAAACCTCCGTTGCCAACCACAGAGAGTTGGAGGAAATGCAACCTCTAATCCACCCGCCAAGGACACCATACCCACAGGGCGTAGCCGCTGTCATGACTTCTAAAGCTAGTTCACAGGGCACCCTCCCACCACGCTGTGATCCAGCCATCTGCCCAGCTCTTGAGAGTCTCCTGCAGCAATACTGTTCTCCTTATGGCCAAGAGTTTAGCTTCCCAGGCCCTTTTTTCCCCCCCTAGCTTCTCCTTTTTTCTTATCCACTCTTCTTCTGCCAAACATCACAGACATCACATCCTCCTTCTTTCTGGAGGAGCAACATTTTCCTCCTCCAGATGTTCTAGTTCTTTCAGACCATCTCTACACTAAAGGTTTAATTGCTAGGCACAAATCTCAAAGGCCTTTCTTACATCTTTAGAAGACGCCTGTCTGGTTCTTCTGCGTATCTCCTGCAGCAAGCAGTTGGCAGCATCACCTGAGGGCTGTAAGCTGTCCTGAGGGCAGGCCACCATCCCTGCTTGGTATGAGCCTTTGGCTGGTCTCACCAGGCTGCACCAGGTCGGTGGAGATCCTGCACAGACAGCTTGTGCATCTTCACAGGTCCCTGTTCTCTGCTGTGTCCCATAAGTCCTTAAATATTTTAAATACTTTACTTCTGCCACACAAACTATAAGGAAGAGCCCCCAGACTGGCACGTAGCTCCCATCAGCCTTCTGTCAAGCAGATGTTCAGCTATAGGAGAGTTGCACGAGGCATTGTACTGATACTTAAACTGGTTCCTCTTGCCTGCAAGTCACAAGAGGAGGTGTTAAAACCTAAATAAATAAATAATATGTAAGCACTAGTCAAAAGAGAGAAGGGATGGGGGGAGGAAACATGCTTATTAAAACTTCCAGGCGCCCTGGCAATTAGCCTCACAATGGCATAATCCTGATGAGCTTTCACATCTCCTATTACATTCGGTACACAGTGTTTGTTAGTATTTTACTCCATCTGCTTCTATACAATCTCCATCAGCCGAAGGAGGATATGGTTACTCCAGTCATTAAATGTTGATGATCTCTGGTGCTTGTGGTAGGTATCTGTTATGTTAACTGCTACTTTTCGTCCTCACACTTGGAGTTAATGCTCTTTCTCCCACTAGTACCCAGACATTTGCTAATAATCAAATTACTGCTCTTTTATTAAGATACTGGCACCAGCATGCCTTGCAAGTTCAGTAAAATATGTTGGTTAGTCTTCATTGCAATTTGCCTGCATGAAATAAACAATTTATTTTCCTAGTATGCTATTCACATTTTTAAATGCATTAACTTCTGGGATTTACTGAGCATCCTTTGTTAGAAGGGATGTCTCTTGTTTTCAGACCAATTCTACTCTTATTCTTCTAAAATGAAATAACATGCTTTCATTTCCTTAAAGCCAGTTAGTAATAGATTTAAGTGGATAAATATATTTGACATTCTTTGCCTTTCCATTTCTCTTTTGCCAGCAATGCCAAACAGACTGTGAAAAAGAGAATTAATTCATTATCCCAAGATATTCATGAAGTTCTCTAAGCTTCTGATTCTTGGACTGCAGGTCATTAGCAATCATTAATTTTTAAAGCTACGGATGATGTCTTCTGAAGCAGATATCATATGAAATAAACAGATCTATTAATGCGGTAGTAGGATGAAGCTTGAGAAGTGTACAGAAGAGCAGAATTTTAGCTATACACAGACCGTTAACATAAACTGAGGCAGTGCTTGCTTTAAGCAGCTATGCTACCGTATGGCACAACAAGGTATGAGGATTATCATTGTCGACTCTAGAGACTGACAAAGTTTTCTTCTGCATTCCTTCTACTCCTGCACTCCAAGCAGCCACAAAGTGATCGTTACCTTTTACAGAGCTTTTTTCCAGTCACATTATGGTCAAAGAGAGCCTAAAGCTGTGTGCAAGAGCTTCTGCAGACAGATACATTCATCACCTGAAATCTTTTTTCTTATGTTTGAGTGCAGAACATTTTGTGGTTTTCTTTTTTGCTTCCTAACAAACACACGCATTCCTCCCCATTTAAGAGTTAAACATGCCTGGAATACCCCAATAATGCCTTTCCTTCTGATGCTTCCATATAATGATTAACCCATATTAATATGTAGTGCTCCTAACCTGGGAAAAGATACAAGAGCTCAGGATTGTTTGAATGCCGATGAGGATATCTGTGTTAATAGTCAAACCATATGTCCTCCTAGAATATGATGTTGATTGTGACCTCAGAAGAAATCAAGCCTGCTTATCGCAAATATATGGAATTGATTAAATGAATAAATAACCCTATTATTTAGTTTTGCATAAAAATATGTGGGACCCAGGTCAAAGATAATCCCTAATTTTTCTATGCATAATAGATTCCAAAGTGTAAACATTCCCAGTAGCATGAACCAGCCTAGATGCTTTAAGTCAACAGTCAAAGGTGCGAGTGTAAACTCAGAAATATTGATAATGTTTGTGAATAACTTCAGACTAAATTATACTGGAGTTCCCAAGCTGATACGAGTGTGAGTTGTTTTAATACTCCACTGTCTGTTATATATATGAGTTCAAAGACTGGCCCCAGTTTTTGTGTTAGATGTTTCTCTGTAATATTTGGCATCTTTGCTTAATTTTAGAGCCTCAGCTTCTGTGTCATAACAGCATAATTTATTGAGGAACTGAAGTAATATTTTCCTTCAGTTCCTGCCCACGCATTCTGTATTTCTGATGATCCTTTCTGTCCTTGATTTTCCTTATTTTTTAGCTTTGGTGCAGAGGTTCTGGACCATAAAGATTTGAGTCTGCAGATCTGATCTTTCTTCCTCTGTACAACTCCGTGCTGGGCAGCACACGGAGAGGAAGGTCCTGCTCATAAGAGCTCACAGAGCGGGACGGGGGGACAGCAGGGGTACAGGAGGTTAAAACACCTTCCTAAAAATAGCAGTACAAATGGCTGTCTTGTCTGAAAACACAAGCCAGGCATGGTGACACATTGCCTGTTGTGGGTTGCATTGCATTTGCTTGTGTTTTGCTACACATGCTGCAGGCTGAGTTATGAATAAAATAGGAAACTTCGATTTTGCTATGAAGACACTGAGACAACTTCGGTCAAATTCTCCACTTCTCATATTAATTATGAACCAAATAGGTGTAAGACTAGCAGAGCACCTACAAATTATCCTACTTGGAGGAGTTTTGATGCTAAGCCGTGCGTGCGGCAAATGGCCTTCCTCCCCAGACCCCATTCTGCTCTGCTGAATCTAAGACACCAACTCAAATGTCCCAGCTGCTTCCTGTATGTATAACGGTCTCAAACTCATCCCTTGCCTTGCAATGTGTTTGATGAAGTTCAGGTTTGAATTCTGAAGGGAGCAGCTCTTCGCAGTTGGATCTTTTATCTGCTGAATGCACGGGGTGGAGAAAGAGAGAGCAGTGCATCTGGTAACGCACAGAAAGCAGACCTTTTCTAATAACATACAGGCTCGCAATTCGCGTGTGTGGAGAATGCAACACAATGTGCCTGCGATATGGGAGGGATCCAGCGTCCACTGAAACCACTGGGAGCCTCTCCACTGGCTTCCGCGGCTTTTTAGATCAGCCCCATAGCATACAGGACTATCTCTGATCATGAAGGCAGAATACAGGCGCTGACAGAGGTCAAGAGCATCACTCGTGTACTGACAACAGAAGTAAGTCCAAGTAATAGGCACAACACGACGTAAAACGATGCCTAATTGGGTGACATGGGAACAGGAGCAGCTCCACCCCCCATTAAATTTGGATTTAAGAAATGCCAAGTAGTTGTTGCATCTTAAACATTCTTTCCAGCAGTGATAGTGAGCATTAGAATGGATGCTCAAGAATTTCGATTGGCTGATGAATAGCTATTTTGGTTATTTAGCAGTTTCTTTAAATACAATGCTTAAATATGATTTCATTTCTCTCCTCATCCAGCACAACTTCAGGCAAAAATTTAAAACTATAATTTAACACATTCAAATACAATAATTATTTTCAGTAGATGTTTGGATAATTTTATTTTATGCAATTCTCTAATTAGTATAGTTGTCCTGTATTTTGTAGGCATGGTTTAGTTCTTGCAGCATCTCCTAGCAAATTATGGTATGCTGTTTGGTCTGAAAAATTATATGACTTGGATTATGTATTTACAGCTTCACAAAATGTGCACTGTGTACTTCCCAACAGAAAAAAAAAAAAAAAAGAAGAAAATAATTCAGGGTAATAGCTGAGAAATTCTTTTTGCTATCAGCAAAAGTAAGAACTGATTGGATAAATTAATTCAGCCACTCCTCCACCAAAGATAGGATGTATACTTACATGGCATATGCAAAAATACAATTTGTGCATGTGAAATACAACTCAATGTGTTTGTGAGATGGACCAGATCCAAAACCCACTGAAGGTAAAGGGAGAATATAACACATCATATTTGATGCATACAGGCGTGAAAATAAGCACTGTGCAGGTATATCGGTGTGGGAGTGCAGGCAGGAGCACGTGTCCTACCTACATGTGTGTACTGTATCTTGCACTTTCCTATGCACACAGTTTGTATGAAGGGCTGGCATGATGTCACTGGAAGATATTTAAGCTTTGTTTGAATTTAACCCGCTGCCTGAGGCATTTAGAGCCTGTTTTGTCGTGATGTCTGGTGCAGAGAAGGAAATGTGGAAGTTTCCGGTTTGGTGTTTGATGATTTGTGCTCTGGTAGGGAGATGGGATCGGTGATCCCAAGTGGGACTGCTTAAAGTCCTACAGGGAAGGGGACACGGCAGGAAGTCACCATCTTGTTTGTTTTCCTTTTTCAGAAGTCAACAAGCCTGAAGGAATCACATCTCCCTGAAGTCACCGCACGGTCATGAAAACCAGCTGAAAACATAACTTGGGCTCCTCAGAGAGTACCTGGCTGTGGAATGAACTGCAGCCTTTCCCTCACCCAGAGGAGACTATGGAAAGCCCAGTAAGTGACCTCTTCAGCAAAGATTTGCACTGGCTTCTCCTTTCCCCACGTATCAGTTACACCGCGCACACACTGCTGCTCCCACCACCTGTGTCGTTGGAGCCGCCCCCTAACCTCACGCCTTAATCCTGCAAAGGCGTTCACGGGGAAGTCAGCATGCAGAGACGGTGTGAGTTTACGGCATGCTGGCTACTTTGTGCTAATTCCCCACATGAACGCTTTCCGTGCCTATGGAAGGACCTTCTGCAGGCGCCAGTTTCGCAGCTGAGTGCAATGCCTTGTATCTCTGTGGGCACTCAAGGGCTTGACGTAGAGACACTGGTCTGCACCCTAGAAGGGTGATCACCTCTTTGCGGAGAAGACTAGCCCCCAGTAACATTGCCTCAGTTAGTTACACAGACTTTATAACCCTGCCTCACCTGCTTTCTGAAGCAGAAAGCCTAGAAAACAGGGGTACCGATGAGTGGAGGGGTTCTTTATCATCAGTGAGTCATTGCTTGAAGCAGATTTTGTCTACCTGGTTCCATGGCATGCTTGGGAGTTGCCCACTTATAGCTCATTTGTTGTTCTCAGCCTCAATTAATGTAATTAAAATGCAGCTGAGCAAATGCATCAGAAAGACTCCTAAAATCATATGAATCCAGAAACTTCCATTGCTTCCAGTTTGTTTGTTGGTTTTTTTTTGTGATGACCTCTAACTTGAGAGCTAAATTACTGACATAAGAGCTTGTGGTGCAAAAAGATAGTTTCTCTAAATGAATTTGCTACGAGACAGTAAAAAGTCCTTGTTGTAAGTAGACTTTTTTTTTCTAGGTGGGATGACGTAATGTCCAGTATAAGATATGAAGAGTAAAACGCCATTGATTGCATTCTTTGTTGTGTTATCCTGCATATAAGTCACCAGTGCTCCAAATGCAATGTATTAGAAGTTAAGAATAGATCAAATCAATAATCTCCTACATTATTGATGGTTTTTGTACTGCAGACTTAATCCTTTGAAGTAATGTCATTAAGACATTCAAACGACATGTATGGTAACAACCAGTCTGCACAGAGGATAAGAACCCACTGCTGTGCTCTTCACATCCTTTGCTCAAGTGCCAGCCGTCTCTGCTTAGAGAGTGGTGGAACTTCTGGAGATGATGACCGTGAGCAACCAGCCCCCAGATCCCCTTCTGAGCATCCTGAGCCCTGCTGAATACTTGCACATTTTCTGTGAAATTTGAGCCCTTGCCATGGAGAAGGGTGAACATCCAGGCTACCCCTCCGTGATGGCACAGGACTATATTTGTTGCAACGTAAATGAGATCTTCATCTAACATGGAGAATTGTCTCTGTGCAGGTTTCTGGAGGAGGAAGTGCGTTTGGCACTGGTGAGAAGGGAGCTGTAGTTTATTTGACAGAGCTCTCGTAGCGGGGAGTAGAAGGTGGAGGCACCAGCCATCACTGCTTCAGAGCTGCACTGTTTTCAATGTGCAATTATACCATCCCTAAAGGTAAATAGAAGGTTTGTGTGTGAGAAATATTTCTGTAAAATAGTTTGCAGCTGAAAAGATAACACTATCCCCTGCCTCCTACTTGGCTGTACAATTTTAATTATGTCAGGGAATCTCTCCTATTTTATATTCCATATATATTTATGGAATAAGCTGTTGGCAAATAGGACATTATTTCAAATAATTTAATGTATTTATTAAAAGAGATTACAAATCTATCCAGGCTACAGTCTTTGCACTTAGGGCAACTATTATGGCTATATTATTGTTCCATTTATTTCAAAATATCTTTGGCAAGGACTGCTTCTCCATGAACAGTGCAAGAAAGAGACTCTCTGTCTGGCGATCTGCCCTTCTGCGTGGCAGAGGGCTCTGCTGTCTCCTTTTCTTCCTAGCCCCACTAGCTCCAGATAACCATGCTCCCTAGATTCAGAGTAGGGCCGTGGCAGGAAAGAAAGAGCCTGATTCACTTCGGCTTGGTTATTTTGTTTGTGCTACTCGATTTTAGCCCACGGCGGAACAAAGATATGGAGATAGCTGCTGAGACACAGCCCGTGAGGAGCTGCAGAGCTGCTGAGGGACATGAGTGTCCCTGTACATCCCTTGAGGTCTGATGAAGGAATCCACGGATGCCAAAACTGGTTCCTTCAGCAGTGCCGGTTTTCCTCCCCTTGCTCAACTAGAGGAGTCTCTTAGAGATTCTCCTTCTCCGCAGAGGTACAATCCACTCCACACATGACTGACTCCTGTCACTGGTGAGAAACTAGGGGAATTTTTCACAGCACGATGGTGGTTGCAGGTGTCACATGTTTACCTGCTTGTACTCAGATCCCAGCTCCTTGGATGTGGGAGTCCTTAACTCCCTTTGAGTGGTTTGCAAAAGATAGCAAAGAAAGACCAGGCCTATCAGTGGGTTTAACTTCACAGAAAGAGTCCAAATCTTCATCTGAAAAACATCTGGCTTTGCAAAGCAGGAAAGGCGGAGAACTGATGCATGCATGCAGTCGCAGAGCTGCAGCAAGAGCAGTGGAAGGGAATAATGTCTCTGTGGCAGCTGCACGGGTGCTAGATGAAGAGGCGAGAGCAAAATCCACCTTGTTGTAGGATACGACCCAACACAATCCCAGCTGATGGGGGGGAGTGAGGGGCACCAGAGTCTGCACACAGTCGTTCCCATTCACACACACACTTGGTGTGGAGAGGAGGGACGGGAACAGAGCCTTGCTCCAGCCCTGACTGGGGATCTCACAGGGGAAGCAGTAACGGGCTACAAAGCCCATTGCACTCACACACCCAAAACCAAGATGAGAGAACATGAAATGAGCCTGTGTTTCCATCTACCCCAAACAGAAGGGCTGGTCTACATTAATCATTATTGTTGTTATTATTGATTATATTATTATTTCTGCAGCATTTTTACCCTGTTGGTGAAAACCAAGTTGTCATTCCTAACGTGCAGCCTCCACATAGCAACTTGCATGAGCTGTTGTAAAGCTGCTCATAAGACTGAGGGTACCTCAGCAGTAATACAAGCACATTTACCTATGAAGGAATAAAAGAGAGGACCGTATCCATCGTTAAATGTGTGCAGAACATTGGCCGGACCCTAAAGTGTAAGTGAACCCTGTGTCTTCAAAAACCAAAGAATAAATCAATATCTAGAGCTTTCTAGTATTTTTCACAGGGTAACATGGTATGGTCAAATAAATAACTGTATATGCTGTATTTATTTATTAATTTATTTAATAATTCTCATCAATTGATGCATGTCTTAAGAAAAGCACGGGTTAAGTAAACCCCACGTGTAGACATTGAGATTAACAATACATCCCGCTGCTATAAGCACCTGTGTGCTGCACTCCAGAGTCACTGTGCTCCATAGGCATCACAGCCTCTCTGAAACACTTGCTCTCTCACCCTGTAAGCATTGCGGACCCACTCACGTGCACATCACCTCCATCGGTTTCACTGGACAAGTCAAGGTCATAAAACTAAACATCTTTATAACTGTCAGCAGGACTAGAGCTGTAATAAAATTTTGCGTGCTTCCCACCTTCCTGAATTGCTGCCACTGCTGCACGTCTGACATAACATAACCCATAACATATTTTATAGGTTTCCAACATTTAAGCACAATGGATTAGAAAGGAGGTTAATTATGCATAAGATAGAAAGATTTATGTAAATATAAAACCAATATAATGTATTATTTACATCCAGCCTGTACTTTACCCTAAGTAACTCCGAGAGAAATCTTGGCTATCACGAATAGCTCACACCTCATTTCTGAATCTTAGTCCGGAAAAGAGCGGAGGGTTCTGGCTACCTTAAATTGCTGCTAATGTTTTCTAGACTGGAGTATATTTGTATAAGAACATAACTCGACATAACTCAACACAGATGGACAACAAACAGGATAAATCTCTATCATTTATTACATTTGCCTAGCGATCAAAGGTGCCTAACTAGACATTTTTCCTCATTGGTTGTTTGCATTAGATATGCAAATCTTATTTCTTGCAGAGCCATTTCCGAATATATTTGCAAGGCTATTGATGTCCATTACTTCACTTAAATATAGATCAGAAATACTGACAAATATTTTCATTCAAAGAGTTTGATCATTTTCAGATTACTCTCCATGCTAGTAATTAACCTCAGTCAACACCCTTCCATAGCACTTTCAAACACAGTTCCCAGCAAACATAAAGTTTCATAAATATGTACTAAATAACCTTAAAGCCCTTTATGAATAATTATGAGTTTTTAAGTTTTTATGAATCTGCATATTAATTCCATTCCATAAATAATACATGAAGCAAAAATCCAGCTTGTTTGGTGTCTGGGGACAGAGGAAGAAAAGGAGGGGATAATTATCAGTTTAATGTGGGAAAATACTTAACCTAAAAGATTATCTTCAAAACTGATGACTCCATAGGTTTGTATATATGTGTGTATAAACACACGTATATAAAAATATATATATATAAAGATGTGTATATCTGCAGACACAGCTGAGACGTGCATCCACTCTGAAAGAACGCTTTCATTTGCAGGATGTTACGCTTCTGTCTCTGCTGTGCCATGCTGAGCTCTTTAAGCGAGAAGCAACGCGATGAGCTCAGCCTCCATACAGCCCCTCTTCCTACAAAGGTTCGTTCCCCCAAAGGTAGAAAATTAATGAGAGGCTGCTGACTAAAATGACTACATTTTGCCTTCCGTGGGACATTATGGATTTAAAAGATAAGAGAGAGTGCAGCAAGTCCAAGAACAATTTCATTTCATTAATCCCGTAAGTGCCTCGGGATGAGCGGCCTCTGTCCAGCAAAGGTGACGTTACGCCAGCTTTTGCACGCCTATTGCACGTCATCTGATCACGGTGCCCCAGCACCTCGTGTGCTCTGCTTCTCGTCTCTGGATGGAAGGTGTCCAATAAAAAGATGGAATGGGAATGATATATGGCTGAATGGTCTTAGGCTGACGCTCCCTGGATGCACACTGACAATAATGGGAAACGTAAGGGGTTTGCGGAGCCAGCTCTCTGCTGATGCAGTGCTTGGGTTTTTCACAGAGTTTACAGTAAAGAAAAAGGTATTTTCTGGTCAACTCTTTTTTCCACATGACAAAATGGAAACTTATTTTTTAAAATAGAATGCAAGAAGATATTAAATGTTTGCTTTTGTCACAGGACTGTAACTGTGTATATTTGGTAGAAGTATATTGATTACTGCATCTTTTATAGCCAAGATTGTTTAAGAATATAAACAGAGCAAGATTTGTTAGATAAAGTACAGCAGATGTGGTTGGAAAACATGTAGAGATCTTGGGCACTACAAACAGAATTTGCATGTGTGAAACCCTGTCTGGACCCCACTGCCATTTATAGTTCGTAGAGTCTTCTGAGAGAAAATTAGCACATTCAAATTTATATTCTTAAATAAAGAACTCCATTTGTTTTTTACATATTAATCCACCTACAAAATGAAAATAGACTTCACTTCATTTCAAGTCTGTTAGATCTATTTCATTTCATGGTCCTGTTCAGCCGCTGGTTCAAAGCATGAAAGACAGGATTTAAACATTTTAACAAAAATGAGCAACCAAATAGCAAGCCTGTTCTGTTGAGTTTAACACAAAGAGAAAGAAAAAAAAGGAAAACTAAACTTACACAAGAATTTTGACAGATGAAACTGGTACGTTGTTGCTGTTGCTATTTTCTAGCACTGCAGCATCACTGGAGAAATGCCTCATCACGCAGTGCGGGTGGCAGAGAAGCTGGAAGGTGCGTTATACGCAAGGTGATGGGAGCTGGTAGCACAAGTGGTTGAACAGCCTCAAGAGACTGGAAGCAGTTTATCCCAGCTGAAGGGCCATCCCAGTCCATGGATGATGACTCCTGTAAATCTCTGCACCTTTTTCCCCAAGCAGGAGAGTCCTCCAGGCAGCATCAGGAGTGCCCGTGGCAGCTCCGCAACTACGCTCACCGAAATGGAATCACGTGAACACTCTCTACCCCTCACTCAAAGTGACCTGTGGTACCAAAACTCTGCTGTTTAATCCGTTTAAACCAATTTAACCAGCTTGACTCAGGCGGTCGGTAATAAAAGTGATTAGGTTGATAACCTCTGGGTGAAGAGTGGTGAGAAACCGAGGAATTTAGCCCACCCTGCAGCCACAACAGGACATGTACATGCAGAGGAAATCACTGTATTTCACTCTTACACCAGCCCTTGCTTTTGTGTGTACACGAAAGAAGCAGAAGGAAAAGGACCCTGCAGAAGTGACTGAATCAAAAGCTCGACCTGAAAAGTTTTGGGCAGTGAGGGAGGGACTTGTGGAAGTTTTGGTGGTACTATGGCTCTTCACTGAAAGCCTGTTAATTAATCATAAAGACTCAGCTGGAAATAGTTTCTGGGGAAAAAAAGGTATGGAAATGAAAATGGTTTTCTGTTAGAAATGAGACACAGAGTTGAATGAATTACTTTAAAGACCAGTATTACAGTTATTTGGGAATCTGTATCCCTTGTAAATTGAGAGGTCATTAGAACTTTGTAAATTAACTATTTTTATTGCATAGAAAAAAAACCCAACACATAAAATATTTAATTGTTGTTGCTGTTTATCATGGAAGGCAAGACTTCTTGCCTCTGAAATGCTTTCCGTGGGTACAAACCTGTTGATGGGTGGTTTAAGCTAATTCTTATGTGTGCTGGACTTATAAATTCATAGACTTTAGCATGAACTCAGCTGCAGCCTATGTTATTGGTTAAACTGTTTTCATCTCCAACCCACTCTGAATACCCAACAAAAATAGTAGGCCAGATGCCCAGACTGCAGCTAGAGACCCTCATTAGGCATCATTTGCATCCTATTAACCACTGAGCTGTGGGTCATTCGCTGCCTGTCAACCATTCAAGTCATTCCTTTTGTGTTAATTAGTAGAGAAATAAGGAGTTAATGAAGATCTTATGATCTGTGATGATTCATCTTTGTTGTTTCAAACGAATCCCTGCTCTCTGAGCACTCCAATGAGCTCCTACACACTGAATAATAGAGAAATAGGCAGAGGGAGCTTACGGCGGCCTTTGGAGTGTTGTTCTCCAGGGACCTTTTGCATGGTGGGCTTTGTTAGCTAAAGATTAGAAGGAGTTAATTGCTTCAAGATTGCTAGCAGATTAGGTTACAGGGTGTGTTGTATCTATGTAAGCATATGTCAGGTCTAGTTAAAAGATAGAAGATGCTTATTTTAATAAAATTACGAAAGAAAGAATTAATTTGTCACTATAGCGAAAATCTTATTTCTGCTCTTAATTTCAGCACTTACAGATAAATACAGTGCTGGTTTTGCTCTCGCTTTTTCTCAAGATGGGAAAGCACGGCTCTGCTGGACAGCACGGCTCCCTAGGCTGGTCCCAGGCTTTCGTCTGACTTTCCATCCCTGTTTGAGGAGGGTAGAGCAGGGCTGGGCTACACAGGGGGCTGAAGCTCACATCTCCTGTGACTCCTCTTCCTCTCGCTCCAAAGGGATGAGGGCTCATGGGCTGACTGAGCGGTTTGCCAGCCCTCCTCCTTGGAAAGACTTTTTCCTGGAATGTGGAGACATGCTGCAGAAAATCTCCCAAACACTTGGGAAGCTGAAGCCTCGCTTCCATCACCAGGATGGCGATACCGCTTCCACGGGGCAGGATTTGCTCCAGCTCCAACAAAGAGAAGCAGCTCCTACAACCTGAGGTACACACGTTCCGGTTTCCTCTTTCTTTAGTGCCCTGTCCCACCGAGCCGACGGTGCGAGACCTTTCCCAGGTAGCACTAGCCAGCAGATGGTCCTAGAGATGCCTGGAAGCTCCTTTTTTTCAGACTGTCAATTTCAAAAATAACAAACAAACAAACAAAAACCCCACAGCCCTCTGCCGCAAAGTCAAGGCTTAAAGAAGAAATTGTTCCTACATCCACACGAGCTCTGATAGTGAGGTTTTTATTTTTACAACAGGCAAATAAAGTTGAAAGTTTTGTTTCTTCATTTCCTATTTGCTTTCTCTGGAGCAGAGACACTGGCTCAGGAACCGTGCTGGCACTGCTGGAAAGGTTAATGCCTCTTCTCCCTCCAGTGCCTTGCTGCGGGCTGCTGCTTCCAACAGCAGGAACTTTGGAACATGCCTGGACCTCCCTAACTGATAGCCTGGATGTATACTAAAATAAACCCCAAATTTAATATTCTGGGCTGTAAACCAAAGTGGGTCAATAAGCAGGTCTGTAGCAATATCACAAGGGGTAATGGATTTAAACTAAAAAAGGGTAGATTTAGACTAGACATAAGGAAAAAATTTTACAGTGAGGGTGCAGGAACACAGGAACAGGTTGCCCAGAGAGGTGGTGGATGCCCCATCCCTGGAAACATTCAAGGCCAGGTTGGACGGGGCTCTGAGCAACCTGATCTGGTTGGAGATGTCCCTGCTCCTTGCAGGGGGGTTGGACTGGATGGCCTTCAAAGGTCCCTTCCAACCCTAACCATCCTACAGTTCTGCGGTTCTATGATAATAAAGAACAGCTTCTTGATGTGGAGGATACTTGCTGCTCTTCTTGCCATGGTGGCAATAACTTCCGGAGAGAAGCTGAAGTGCTCCATAACTTGGCCTCCTTATGCAGAGGCTCTGCTGAACTCAGTAATTTTCTGAGTTCCCGTAATTGGGGGACATGGCTCGAGGCCATCAGGAGCTGCCTTAGGACAAGACGTAATTGCTCCTCCTCTTCCTCCTTGCTGGATTTGCGAATGGTACTATAGTTCTTTTAGGAGACTAGTGTCTTGCTTCTATTAAAAAAAAAAAAAAAGCCTAGAACTGAAATTAATTATTTAGGTTTTCCAAATATTGTGAAAGTTTTTATTTAGACCTTTTTTTTTCCCTGTATGTCTATCAGGTGGAAAATAAAATTAATTATTTGTTCAGCGCTATAATAAAGTGTCTGTGAATGTTGAGATGTGTTTTAGCAATGAACAACATCCTAAAAGAATTCAGGATCTGTCTGAAAAACGCGCCACTCACTCTTCCCCATTCTGGCTCTCAGACATAGTGCGCCAGTAGAAATGATTATTTTCCTTGTTTGTGAAGAAACATTGTGTGAATTGCAAAGACATATCTAGTGAGCACTTCTTTACATCCTATTATGAAAACTGTATATCATTCATGTCTTCCCAGCTGTAAAAAAAAAAAAAAAGCCAAACCAGATACTTGGCTGCTCTTAAGTAGTATTTTCCTGATTTCATGGGCAGAGGAAAGGGGATAGGCTCAGAGAGAGCAGCACAGATTTAGTCCATCCCCCATGGCTCACACAGGTCCTTTGCACTGCCCAGCAAGCCGGGAGGTGGATGCAGGACCCGGCACCCCTGTGCGCTGCATGAACCGAGCTGCGGGCTCCTGGCATGGGGATCCTGTCTGCAGCGGGATGAAGGAGACGTCCCGTGACGCTTCGCCTGGGCTAGGGCTGAGGCGGCAGCACTGGTGAGCCCAGTGACCTCAGCAGCAGCTGGTAAATACCTCCCTGGCTGCTTCATTACGTTACAGCCACTCTGAACTTTAATTGCTGTAAGTGAAGAGAGGTTTTGCACCACTTAGATGTTAAAGGGAAAAAACCCAACCCTGCCCCTACACACGCACGCACAAGAGGAAAAAAGGGAGGCCAGCACGAGCGGTAAGGGAAAGGCAGCCCTGACTCTTGTGCGACTTCAGAGAGCTGGAGGAGATGGGAATGTAATTAGAGGTGGATCAGGCACCGGAGGAATCACAGAGAAGGGCCAGGGGATGGGGTGGGAGCGGGGACGCAGCCTGCGACGCACAGCCCAGCTCCTCTTCAAATAACCAAAGCTAAAGCCCAGCAAGCGCAGGGCCACTCCGTAGGTATCCCCTTAAGCCTGGCCTAGGTTTCACCGCCTGCAGTAGCACAGTGGCAGCTGCAGATATTTTTTTTTTTCTTCTCCTGCGACATCAGTCGGAAAGAGCCGGCTTTTCCGTGGGGGCGGGAGGAGAGGGAGAGGCAGAGAGAGAGAAGAGGGAAAAAAAAATAAGCAGAAGTAATTTATTCGGGATCTTTGAGAGGATAATAGCCAATTATTTGTTTATAACACTGGTTAAATTTTCATTAGGCAGATTAATGGAATATCATGTACTGTCAACATTGGACTGAGGGGTGGTCTGTAAGAGATAAACGGGCAAACAGTCGATGTGTCTCCCTGAGTAAATTAGTTTTTGCTTTCCTGTTTTTCATATGAAAATGGAAAGGTGGACAAGGTGGTGCATTTTAAAACAGGTCTCAAGATGGGCCAAATCAGTTAAATATGAAAGCAATTCCGGTAATAAATACATTATAATAACTTCGCATCGTGCCTATAATTTTGATTTCATGAAAGTCTGGGATAATGTAGATTTTTAACCTGCTCTCTTAATACACATTTCCTCTTCCTGAACTTCAGCATTTCTTGCTGTGAGGTGAAAGCATATTACTTTTTTTTGCCTGATTTTTCTGTGTAATCTGTTCAGTATTACAGCTGGTAAGTGCTAGAGGCTCACAGCTCTTTCTTGTGAATTCTGGTATTATCATACTGGATAGCATGAGCAGTCCTCTCTAAGTACTGTATTATCAGCATCAGAACCCCTGAGTGGTTATGGTTGCATATCCTCCTCTTTTGAAGTCAGAATATTTCTTAACGTATTAGCCTGGGATTTTCAGACAAGCCACGGAGAGGCAGACACCCAAATTTCAGTGGGAGCTGGGCCCGTAAGTCCACTTAACCTCTCTGGAAAAATCTCAAGACATTCTGCAGAAGAGCAAAGGCAGACAGAGGGTCTTGTCAGCCTCATCACCTTCATTTGACTTCACAGCTCTGCTGGTCTTGGTGCTGCATGGGCAGGTGGAGAAGAGAGGTCCTCTCCAGCGAACACAGCTCTGGAATACACAGCAGGTTTAAAACAGCTCCAATACATTTCATTCCAACTTGACCACTAATAATTACAGAGCACAAAAATGTCCTCTTGTTATTAGGAACGGCAAAATACTCATTGCTGATGACATCCTATTATGGCAGTGCCACATAGGTTTCCATTTACAGACAGCACTTGGTGACATTTGAATGGCAGTGGTCTGAAACCATATTCCTTAGGTTTGATGTTGCAGCCTTCTTAAAAGTCCCCCTCTTGTGTGATCATAGACCTACCTTCATTTTCTCTATTTTCCTCAACCAGGAGGCTCACTGCGCTTTTCTCCTGCTGAACAACATGGTATCTTTCCAATAGAAGGAACAGCAGTGTCAACCTGGCTCCAGGCCACCCCAGTGTCTTCGTGCTGATCTCAAGGGATAAGAAAGTTCACTCTAGATTCTTAAATTCATTTATCTCTTAAGTATTTTATTGTGGGCTGTTTTTTCCAAGTAGAAGGTGTTTATTGATATGTATAAGTTGTTTCTCAATGTATATAAAGTGTTTCTCATCTGTAATTGGTTTCTACATGCTTGATAGCTTTAACTGTGGTTTATTCTCTTCTTGACAACGTACCAGTCCAGCAAGGCAAGGACCCCACCACAGGCAAGTACATGTTCATAAATCAGTCTGAATGAATCTGAAATATCAATAGCCGTGGATAAACACCAGACATTGAGTTACATGTATGACAAAAAGATACAGCTGATGTCTTCGACTTTTAAAAACTGAATGGAAACCCTGTTTTCAAAGCAACCAAGGTTTTAGCTGAGGTTCTTATGTTGGACTTTACTTGTTGTATAGACCCAGTTGCCCTGGTCTTGCAGGTGTGTGATGTATGGATGTATTTGCTTTAAACAGGGACAAAAATAAAAATTGAGACACATAAAGGAATTTCATTTTTAAAAATGCTTTATTTTTAAGGCAATGAAATGGCCATTTTAAAACATTCCATTTTGAGTATGTCAGAATGTCACCATAAAACCAGAAATATTTTAAAATTTCTCTGACGAAACTGAATTGAATCAATACAAAACCAGAATGTCTAATGAAACATTCCTCTTAAATGTGAACCTGTCTTTACCAAAATCAAGACATCCCTGAAAAAAACTCAGCTTTTTATGATAGGAAGGTCACTCTGCACAACAATATCAGCAAACGTTACTGAATTGTTGGGTGCAGAGTGTTGAAAAACACGCACGACTAAGAAGTGGGGTTTCTTCTAATATGACCAGACCCACTGTCCTAACCCGCTCATTTCAAGTGATTCTATTTCCCTTTGGTCAGTTTAAATCTTGCCTAATTCCATGAAGAAGCCTTTAATTACACCCATACCTACATGGTGTAAAAGATCAGAACAGATCCCTGACAGCAGTGCCCTATGAACTACGCTAAGTGCATCATGAAGTATATTTTCTAGCTTGCATTCAATTTTTGACTGAAAGCTGTTGCCATGATGCAGGATCTATGCTGGCATTTTTAAAGAGTTAAAATGTTTGCTAGCAAAGTTTTGGATGTCTGTAATGAATGAGATTATCTGTACTACTCAGTGCAGAAAGAATAGCACTGAAAATGCAGGTAAATTCTCATCTTGCAGATGTTTTTCTGTTTTATCTTGGAAGTGAATCTGTTCACTCATAAATCTTGCTTTGGTTTTAAAAAAAAAGAAAAGAGAAAGAAAGAATTAGTATTCTAGCAAGTCTTCTCCTCGGAATGATATTTGTCATTTTCAATGTAAACGAAATGTTGCAAGAACTGATGGGGCCTATTTTTCCTGTATGAATTTAAAAGATATGTGAATTTTGGAGGGGTAAAAAAGGGAATTAGTATGTACTTGATTTAAAGCACTGTGAAGTATGAAGTCGATCCTGCAAACAATTCCTAAGAGTCATGGTAGCTACTAGCAAAGGTGTTCCTCCAAAATCTCCAGCAGCAGTTTTGTTACAGTTCTGTTGAAGAAAAATATTCACTAAGGAAGGAATTAAGTCTCTCACTGTATCCACTCAGAGATTCTGCATTTGTGTGAATGGAAGATACACATGTGTATATGGATGTATCTTTTTTCCTAACAAATATTCCATATGATAAATTCATAAGGGTTTTGTGTAATATTTATATTTCACTTGCTTGCTGTGAGCCAGACTTCTCTCACAAGGGATTTAAATAGCAAAAAGCATCAAAGTAGACATACTTTTAGCAAGTTTCCTCCATTTCCACAGCATTTTCCCAAAACCTTCCATTTTGAAAAAAAAAAAACCAAACACAAACCCCACATTAAAAAATCCCACCTACAAAGATGAGGCAAAACGTGAGATTCAATTTGTGCACACAGATATCTGCCATTTCCGAAGATGGCAAGTTTCCACTTCTCTAAATGAACAAGTCTGCTTTCACTGAAGAACTAATGAAGTCTGACCCTCTATTAAATAAAAAAGGAGCATCAGTTTGGTTGGGTTTTTAAATCATGTTAATGCAATTTATCTACTGCATAGGGAGGCTAATCTCCACATTTCAACACATTAGTTAAAATGAAGTGGTCTCTATACCATTTTGGGATTAAAGAATCTACTAGAGACTTGCCTTTTTTCCTAGAATGTAATTTTTTCTTTTCAGGTCATGATCATTAGTGCCTTTTACCTGCAGTACTCAAAATGACCAGCAACAAACTGTATGCAAGCTGAGGCTTTTGAAGGAGACTAAATCAGTTAGGCTCCCAAATCCCATCAAAGGACAGTTGTGCTTGGTCCCTCATCAACCTTAAATTCCCTCGGAAATTCCAACATTAAGTCCTGCTAAAGGATCAAATACGTCCTATAAAGCAAGGGGTTCAGTGGCTGCTCTGTTAACAGAATAGAAAAAACAATGTCACTCTCCAGTGATTCCCTAAAATACCTTCCTTTGGAAATGGCCTCGTGAGATCTCCTGGCATGCTATCATACATTAGTTTCATTTAGAACAACTGATAATATCCTGAGACTCATAGATATGATCTCTGCTTCCAGTTATATTCGAGTCTCTGATGGCAAAATTTGGCCAACAGTATTAAATACAACACCTAGGATGTTAACAAAATATGTTTCACGTGGCTGGTAAAGTGGCTGCTTTTTATTTCAAAGCCGTTGACTTCAAAGGCTGCTTGGATTGTGTGTGTGTGTGCGCGCGTGTTTTCTTTTAAAAATCTTCATACTGTTTCTGTCTTTTTTTTCTCACTATCAAATAGATCATTACATTTTCAACACTTAAGGACAAAAATTCTTCTCTCAGATCTGCACGGCAGATCTTGACAGTAATATTCAGCTCTTCCCCACATGCAGGGAACTCCTGTTGACATCAAGGAGAGAAATGGAGACATGTGCAGGTAGGTCTGAGGAGGATGCTGGCACGGAGACACTCCTTTTTGTGCTTGTCTTTCTTAGCACTAAATACAGTGCTGCATGTGTGCCATGGACCTTGGCACTGGGAAGTTAATGTTTGGAGCTGGGTTTATTCCTGTCCCATGAAGTCATTAATAACATGAACTCCATAGCAAGTGTCAGTCGATGGCAAAGTGAGGGGATGTTTATTTGTTTATTAGGGTGGGGTTTTTTTTTGCTTTTCTGAGGGGCTTCACTTCATCTTTGTTAATATTAACAAAGTATTTGTGAAACAGAAGAAACTTGGACAGACAGCTGCTTATGACAGTTCAAAATGCCAGGAGGTGGGTGCTGCTCTCCACTAATGTCTAAGGCTTTGTTTCATTTCTCTTTTGACTTTTACCATGAATGTATTCTCAGAACTTCTCTAAGCATCTTCTTTTCCCATCTCTTCAAACAATGAAAACAAATCCAATGCCAAAGAAGGCTAAGTATGAAAAGGAATAGCTCGGCCATGTTAAAATGTCTTCTCCAAAAACCCAGCTACCATGGAGAAGGATTAGCCATTTAAATGGAGACATTAAAAAAAAAAAAAAGCCACTACATCTATTCCTTCACTTCTCATTTCAATCTTCCATTGTGTACGTTTAATGAATAGCACAAGAGGGTGAATAAGTTAAATAAGGCAAATAAGGCCATGGTTAACTTAACTAGTTATGATTAATCCTTTGCTCCAGCTATTTCACTCACGTAGGAGTGTTTGTGTTTGTTATGAAACACATATTCAAAATCAGTGGTTTAGTTATTTAAAGCTGCAATATTTTTATTTATATAAATGTACATCTGTTCTCAAATAAAGCAGCTTAAAGGGAATCTTACTGTGAACAAAATTCAGACCAAGATCCAGGATGATGGAGCATCAGTCCTTAAATAACCAGAGGCTTTTACAGTGCTAGTGCAAACATTTCTCAGACATACCCTAACTGACCTCTGTAAAGGACTTTTGTGGAGAATAACTGTACAGAAGATTGCCTTTGGTACTATCATCTCTGTTGCAGCCATACCCTCATGATGGGTTTGTCCATGGTCTCCTCTGCACGTTGAAGGGAGAACAGAGCAGAGCACACTCATGGGAAAGATCATCAAAAGCTATCCTCCAGCTTTTGTTCTCCACAAAACCCTCTCTGAAGCTTTGCAAGAACCACTCCTGAGCAGCAGCTCCACGCTGGAGCCATTGTCCCGTCAGTAGAAGAGTAAATCAAAAAGATTGGGCTTCCACCACTCAGAGGACACGTGAAAGCAAATATATTGTTGTACTTCCTGCACATGTGTATGTAGTTCCCCAAGCCCACAGTCAAACCAGAAAGGAATGAAGAGGACTTGACACACAGCCAATGCTGACTTATCCCATGTTCAGTCTCATAGTTGAAGTCTCGGAGAGCCGGGATTGGCTTGGGATGTGCTGCCCTGGGGGTGCAGCTCACTGTCTGCAATAGGCACCCCACGGGGAGATGAGATTTGAGGCTGAGGCCAGCCCACACTATGGCACCCAGCTGCCTTCGAGGTTTGGTCTCCCAACAGGGCCAAGGGGGGCTCTGCATGGAAGAAGGAGCTGCACTTCCGATGGGCTGTGAATGTCCCTTCCCAGGGAGGGCATATGGGACTCAGTCTCTGAGGTTATCATTTTTATTTTTGGAACTTGGGTGTATTATTTATTGTTACTGTTGCCTGTCATAATTTTTTTTTGAAACGCACACACACCCCAGAGCTTTAGGATCAAATGGAAAACTGAATAAATCAACATATTATTGATGATGGATTAAAACTATTTCTGGCAGAGTAATCTTCTCTCATGGCGCATCTGTTGAGGAGGTCTCTGTTATCCTTTTGGGCATCTTTTAGGTGTATTCATTAGTACCAGCTGTAACTGGTACCAACTGTAACTGCTTCAGTTCCAAGAGCTGCTGAAGGGAGCCCCCTCCAGCATTTGCACAGCCCTGTGGGGTGAACGTGCCCTCCCCGCCGGGCATCAGGGATGCAGGAGGAGGACATGTGCTGGGATGATCAAACGCTCCGTGCGACTGTGGACTGGGTGCGTGAGGTGGGATGTGCTTTCGTGACATACGTGCTGTCATACCTTATTAAAGTCTACATTACTACTAAAAATAAGTAACATCATTTTCCATGTTAGTGTTTCATGCATTTCATTTATAATTTTAGCCTGTTACAAACTAGACTGATAATCAGAGTTCTTGAATTGTTCTTGAACTGTTGCAAAAAATAAAATATTACAGGACTATTTCAACTTGGTCAGACACTGCCTTCGTTCCTACAGCTGGTACTGCCTCTTCATTCCGCAGCAAAGTCTCTCAGGTCAGGGAGTACCTTCCTCTTTGTCTGGTCTCTATTAATTCTCTCCGGAAAAAAGTTGTCCTCTAACAGATATTTTTCCCCCAGCATGCCTTTTTGGGACGCATCCTTTAAATTTCACAGAAATAAGCTGCTACAGCTTTTGAATGAACTTGCTGCTATTTGCTCTCGCTCTCTCCCTTTTCCAGCTGGTAAGTGTTAACTCACATTGCCTTTTCTTGCAGGTTTTCATTTCTTATTCCTGGGAAGTACATTTTCACATAGGGAGAAAAAAAAAAATCCCATAAGTCCTAGCAAATCCATTTAAACACAGATGCAGCCATTTTACGGTTGTTGCTATGACAGTTTGGCAAAGGTTATGCATACTGTGAAACCTATCTTCCAAGGGGAGAGAGATCCATGTACGAGCAAAAGCAAAAGGTGGAAGCCAGCCTCATCCATGCTGTTTGTTTGGTAGGGAAAGGAAAACATGGAAGGAAACTCTGCCCATCATGACAGCTCTTCCATTACACCTGTCAGCATACAAATGGAGCTCAGGGCCAGTGAAATAATAGAAGCAGAAGACTGGTAATGGGAATGGGAAGATGAAAAGGAGATCATTTTTTGTTTTTTCCTGGTTATTTAAGCAGAATTTAGCCCAGACTAGTAGAGAAGAGGGACAAGGCTACCAGAGAGCATCTCCTGAAAGCAATATGTTTTAATCCATGCACATGGTTCAGCCCTTGATGTAGACATGGACATGGCATGTTTAAAGATTTCTTTTTATCTTGTAGCACTGCTAACAAACCTTATTCATTACAAGTAAAGCCATATTTAGTGTACTGTGAGGTAACCCCTGCTACTTAATTCATTTTCTAATAGGATGTATTTCTCAGTGTAAATAAATCCCAAGAGGAGTCAAGGGTCCCTTTCAGAATTCCTAGGGAAGCATCATTAATATCTTAAATCTTCACCAAAAATCAAAAGTGATATACAACAACTAAAAACCAACAAAAAAAAATCTATAAAAGAATCATAAAAGTAGGGTAGATGTTCTTCAAGCTCATTGCAATAGACGCATCTACCACGATTCCTTTTCTCCCTGGGGAACAAGTCTGTTAATTTTTTACTCTTAAAATGGATTTAAGTTAAATTTTATCTTGACATAAATTCTAAATTTCAGTTAAAAGATGAATAAATGTAAGCCAAAGTAACAACTAAAATATTAATTGGATCCAAATTAAATGTCTGGTTAATTTTTTAAGGTACCTGAAGGGCTAGTCACTGGATATAAATTTATCTGAGTATTATTTAAAATATAGAAAATATTTGAATACAGAGGATAAATGTATGCTCCTTGTTTAAACTAAGTAATTCCAGGGGTAAATTTGGCCCAGCAGAGTTTAAGCTAGTCTTAATACAATCAGAATATCAGAAGTCTTTTTTTAGCAGGATTCGTCTCGTAAATGGACAGTTTTGATAGTGTAGGATTTATAATTACTTTGTGCATTTCATACATATAGCACAAAAGCTCCAAACGCAGCCTTTCCTTTGATAGCCTGTTGTGCCTGACATGAATTCCCTATCACATCTTGTTAGGGAAATTTATCTTATGTGGGAGACTTTCAATTCATATTTGAAAAGTATACAAACACCAAATGAGTCTGTAGCTTAAAAATAAACTAAGGAACATACATTTAAAGACAATTGAAATTGTTTTGAACAGTATTTGACAGTATTTCAGGATATTTAGTCTGGAATCAGCCCTTTCCCTGCGAGGGAGGTATTCCTTTGCCCTGGTGCTCCTTGCACTGAGGAGCGCAGCACAGCCCCAAGGCAACATGATGGATGTGTTTCAAAGTGGCATGGAAAATTACAGGGAGAAGGAGAGACAACATCACCTTTACAGCTGCCATCCCTTGGTCACCACCTTCTCATGGTCCTTCTGGTTCCTGCACCCACCCGCATCCCTGTGCATCCTCCAGCATCCCAGGGCCTGGGTAGACAGTGCAGGGGTAGCAGGACATCTTCCTCCTCCTGCCTGGGAGGAACATATTCAGCACCTCAAACCCCTCACCCCTTCACCCCCTCCCCACCCAGATGTGTTCAGGAATGGGAAGGAATAGAGGAATCACCCGCTTGCTGACAGGTGAAGGGATGAAGTTAACCCAGCCTTGGTGATCTCCAAAAGTTCCTTTGGGACTGTCAGGTCTAGGGAGGACTGGGAATACCTTAACACTCATCCTCTCTGGTATGAATTTCACCCTGGAAAGTGTGGTGGGGTGGTGTGAGAAGCGGCAGTGATACCTGCCACACAGGCGTAGCCCTGCATCTCTGCCTGTCCCCCTCCCCATGCCGCCAGCGGTATCACTCTTTTCAAAGGCAGCATAGCTCCAGGCAAACCTGCTCTGCAGATTGTTTCCATCCTGTGTTCCCCACGGTTCTGGCTCTGTCTGTGCCTTGTAGATATAGTAACTTTGCAGCTTGTAAAGATTTGTCTGCTCTCCCACCCCCTCCCCCCACTCACTCCCTAAGTCAGTGATCGGGAGAAATCTATTCATGTTATAGGTACTGGGGAACATAGTTATGGACCAAAGACTTCAGTGTGCCAGGTGCTCCAGCAAGACTGAGTATGAGACCCCATCTTCTCAACAGTGAGCTCTAGCATCCAGTCCTTACATAGGACCAGGCCATACAAAGTTGCAGGGATGTCCAGACATCCAAAGGCTGTGTGTTCCTGATGTTCAGTTATTGAGGATCTCCGCTGAGATAGAGAGCGATGGAGAAACAGCCGGTACCTGGCTGGAACCTCCAGACATTACCATTGCATAAATGTTTACTAACAATAAATAGTAATAATGAGATTTTATTACTTCCTGACTCCTAGTCTTACCTATAGTCCCCCAAGAATAAAGCCATGCAACTTGGAAGAGCTCCAGTGGGAAACACAGCACAGATGCTAAGCAGAGGGTCCCTTGGAGCCCATTACCTGCCGCACCAACCTCTGCAGTGGCTTGCGCTAAGCACAGCCTCCAGTTTAACGCATCAATTTTCCAACTTCTCATGCTCCAGCTGTCTGAAAAGAAGCTAAAAAAAAAATCCCTTCTCCCTCTCCCACCACGCACTCACACAGCAGCTGTATTTCCCTGTAGTCTCCATGCTCAGAGAGCATGTTGTGGCAGAACTGGACCTACAGTCCGAAACTCCGTTTTGTGAGAAACCAAGCTGCTCCTCCGGCTGTCAGCTCTCCGTGAAAGTAATTTCTTTCTTCAGTTTTTCCTGCTTGATTTCTCTCACTTTTTTCTCAAACACATAGATCTGCAAAATGTGCATTGTTGCATTACTACAAGTGATTTCTCACCTAGACCGTGAAGGCATGAACACCAAAGGGTGGGGTTGGGGTTGGTTTTTAGAAAAATGCCTCACATATACATCTCCTGGTACCCACTCCATATGCAGCTCCCCTAATTACTCTTCAGCAGGACTTCTGCAGACAGAGACTTGGAACTAGACTTTGGTCCACCATATCTGGGATCATCAGACCACCTACACGTGCCCATGTTGGCTTTGCAGAACAAATTTCAGCAAACACCTACAAGCAAGCAAACAAACCCTTTCTTCCTGCAGCAGAGAGGGAACGTTAAAGCTCGAGGGCTGCAGCTCTCCGGCTGATACCTTGTTATGCCAAGTTGGAGCACAGAGTAAATTTCTTACAGCCGAGTTATAAACCCCCTGAAAATAAGTTTTATTATGGAAATGCAAACACTACCATGGCTATAGCAACATGAAAGGCTCTGCCTTAATAACGCTTAGATCCAACTCTTTGTGCACAATTGGCATAGAAAAGTATTTGATTTTTGTCGGTTTTTCACTGGTACATGTCAGCGTCACGTCACAGTTGGTCTCAGTTCATAACAAAATGCATAAAAATTGTCAGTAATCCTCATTTATAGCTTGGGTCTGAGAAGCACCATCTCAGACATTACTTTACCTATCAAACATGGCTAAGACAGCTATTGACATTTGGAACCGTTATTCCTGGAAAGAAAGATGTGATGTTCCCAGTTAACTAATCAGGGTGTCTACGGAGTTTAGTGTCTCTAACACACTGTAAAGCATTAGGCTCACTGACTGAGCTTTGATAATCAGTTTGCTTCAGATGAGAAGGAAAAAAAAAGGACAGGAGAAGGGGAGGAAATCATGAAGACTCTCAGTCTGAGATACTTTGCTTTGCTGTAAGTTCAAATGCTCTGCATATTTTCAGAATCCTGAGATTTCCCTAAAAATATCCTCATGTTTACATTTCTGGTTTTTAGTTAAAAAGGAGACGACTTTTTAAAAAAACAGGGATTTCATTGTACTTTTGCAGTTTCCACCAGATAAAGAAAGTCAGGGTCTTACAGAAATCTGTGGTCTATTCTGATGCATTGGGTGGGGGGAGAATCCAAATTCTAATAAGGAAATATCTTGCAAATCAGAGGAAAAAAAAACTGCTGTCCTCAAATTTTTTAGCACATCGTGTTGAGTCACCCTGCCCTAAAATCCCCAAATACAACAATTCCATTTCTGTGGATGAAAAGTGCTTTTAAAGGGCCATGTTTTGCTTAAATTACTCAAATGAGCAGTTCTGCCCAGTTCAGTACATTAAGCCCCACTGTGAGAGTAAGGTTATCACTGTTCAGCCACATCCCTTCACCTTGAAAGTGATGCCTCACCTGTGCCTATCTATTTTCCTAAAGTATTTTTAATGATCAGAAGCATGAATCCCTGTTTCACAGGGCCAGACACGTCCCTGGCACTCAGCCGTCCTTCCCCCCATTTCTCTTTAGCAACTTTAGCAAATTTATTTAGACTGCCATGGTCCTGGCACCTCCATGCACTAAGCATCAGCATTCCAAAAATGGTTAACGTAACAGAATATTTAAAGATCAAGTTGGTTTGTTTGTTCTTAATCTGAATATCCTTTCTGCTCAATAGTTTAATTAATGATTACATGTAAATTAAATAACTTTAAATGGCCAGCTTACAGATGAGGTAGTTTGGTGTGGCACAGGAAAGGTAGAGCACATTCTGGAAAACCTAAATAAATGTGTAAATGTACCCTTTTAAGATTTCAAAGATCTTTTCTTTCCCCCCTTACACCTCAGGATGTATCTCCAGCTGGAGAAAGACAGGCTAAGTGCCATGTGTTTGTAATACACATATAACTGTACTGGCTCTTCTGCTGCTATTGTGGTGCTCTTGGAGATACTCTACGTAAAATATAAGCCTCTGTAGAGGAACATAAAGTTTAACTGTAAACTTTGTGGTGAGATCATATTGCCCAGGCCAATTTAGATCACCTTTTCATTTTGATGCTCTGCTTCCATAAGAGCTATTTAGGAACAACTATCAATTTTGTAAAACTTCACATCATATTTACAGTATTATTACTTTTGCATACAGGCTGGTTGGACCACGAGGCATTACTGTCTTAGTCTCCTGATCAGAGAGAGAGAATAATTAAGGTCTCACATTTTCAGATGGGAATAACCTTTACTGGGTATAAAATGCACAGCTACAGTGAAGTTAAAACCAGGAAAGATTTGCCTCTGGTGGGTATCTGGCCCTCAACCAGCCTCACTCAAAGCTATTTACAGAGGCTTAGAGGAATTTCCAGCAGTCTTTTCACACATAGATAGTTTGTAATAGTTTGTTGTTTGGGATCCTGGATTGTGTATTCATCAGTTTCCAATGATTTGTTGTGACAGTACTTAAAGGACTCATGAGTGATACTCTCCAGGCAACTAAATGAATAGCATATTGCTATGAGCAAAGGTATTTTTACTGTTCTTTCACTGACTTTTATGTTTACTCTAAGACTGTGTTATTTAATATGCAGATTCTTTTTCTTATTATTTTTTTTTAATTGGAATAACTGGTTCTGTCAATTACTGAAGCCTCCCAAAGGAAGGTGATAATGTGGAGCCTAAGTAGGAACAGTGTTTTATTTGGTGTTGGAAGTTTTGTCTGCTTGTGGTCTACAGGGATATGCCTATTGTGGACTTTTCTGGGGTTTTTTTTAACTTTCCATTATTTGACTCATTTCAGTGGTGAAGCAATTAACTTTTGTCTGAAAACTTTCCATCAAAATTGTCCCTTTTTTTTATTCCTAACATTTCCTAGACACTGAGCCAGTCTCTTTCCTGATTTTTACAGTCTACTTTATTGCCATTTGCCTAAGAATCTGTCATTTTTTGCTGATGCATATTGGTCGCTGATAATTTTTAATTTATTGACACTTCCTTCTTTTTTCACTATATTTGTCTACGTAGTTATGGCTGGCACACAAGCAGTAAGCAGTTAGGGAATACTTTGTCTTTTGACTAACCAAAAAAGTCCCTTCGAATGATTAATAGACAAAATGTAGAAAGTGTAGCATTTCAAGGTTGCCAAAACTTGTGGAATATTTTACATTTCAGTGGAGTCATCTGTTAAACAGCCCCTGTTTTGTTTTGTGTATTACTCTCCTGTACATATGCTTTTGGTTTTGAATCTTTATTGGTTTTGTCCTTTATTTCCACTCTTTCCTTAGTACAGACACATAGGAAATCATAACTGAAATAATATTCATAGTTTGGTGTATGGTGTGAATAGAAGCAAGTACTCTCTGTTTCCATCTGAGAAGCAGACCAGGATAAAAAAAAAAAAAAAAAAAAAAAAAAATTTGTATCAGACCTGGTGCAGTGATGCTTAAAATGGAAGCAGGATCAAGTCTTTATCATTTTTAATAAAAGAAATAGGTTAGGCCTGGGAAGAAAAAAACAAATACAACTAGCTGAAATATTCTTGAGTGAATTATTATCAAATCCTTGAAGCTGTTTAGCCCATTACATTTTTCAGGTAAAGCTCCCCATGGCATTTGAAAGTGTATTTATTTATTTTGTTATTAAGAAATACATTTAGAAGTTTAAAAAGTGTGGATCAAATTCTGGTTTATGCAGAGTATTAAATTTATACTGTTGGAGCTGGAAGTAAAATATGGTCTGTGTTTAGTAAACCCTAAAATGCTTTTGGCACTTTGGGAGGAAGCGAAGAACGATTGTTTAAAATCTATTTCCTTTAGCCTCATCGCTATATGTCATCTGTTAGCGAACATCCACTAGCGCTATTAATAGCTAAGGGAAATATATATTTTAAGACTTTGTTTCTGGGGGATTAAAATCCGCCAAAACAATGCTTTCATAGCTGATACCAACTGTAATTAGTGGCTCTGTGTTTTTAAAAGCTATTTTGAAGGGAAAAATATATCCATGTAAAAATATAAGAATATGCATAAGAATTAACTGCACCACCAGCATAGCAAGATGTCACTTGTCGGTGTTCCGATTTGGGCAATATCCTTAAATGAACTATGAAACTATTTAATCAGCTCCAAAATCCGCAAATAAAATTGGTACTCCACGAGATAACAAATGCTCGTTGTGTCAACAAATGTCAAGAAGAACAGAGGTAGTACCTGAGCAGTGAGAGATTGGCTGAACACCTCATCTCAGCAAGACTTACAAGCCCATTTGTAATTTTAAACATAAAAGCGAGGGCCAGGGAGAGGACAGTTGGATGCTTAGCATACATCTGCTAAGATGCTTTGCTGACTGGGGCCCTTAAAACTTGCCTCTTCTGCTGCTTAAAACCTGGAGCATTTTTTAACTGATGGCAGGAATTCTACTGGCTGCTCAAGACAGAGCAGGGATGTGAGTGAATCATTTATACCGGGGAAAATACAATCTACAGCCAACACTGTCTTGTTCAGGAACGGCAGCCAGGGCTGGGGGATCAGAGGGCTAGCAGGGAAAGGAGGAAAAGAGAAAAAAAAAGATTGCCTCATCTCTATTCTCAGAGCAACTTTATCACTCATTATCTAAGGGAGGAAATTGTTGCTTGGCTCTTGATAACTTTAATCACAGTGTTTCACAGGTGTTTTTCTTGAATCCGCAGCCCCTGGAGTCATGTGATTACAGAAGACTTCCCAGTTTTATTGAATATTAACTTTCTCTGCAACCAGCAGAGCTACAATTTTGGACACGAAAAGCCTCAAACATGCAAAAACAAAATTAAAAGATTCCTGAATTTGTTATTAAAAAAATAACAAATGCCTGTCTCATAATGTTGATAGTCCAAAGGAGAGGACTCTTTAAACACATGGTATGCTCATACTCGCCTGACCCAAGAGAGCACAGTCACAGCCCAAGTATGTGAGCTGCGGTGGCCAAGACATACCAGCTGCAAAAGCACACGACCCACCTTTGAAATGTCTTCTCTGTCCTGCTGCCTCTTTTCCTCCTGCCCAGCACTGGCTGAACACCTCTGTACCACCACAGTCAAGTTCCTCCTTCCACCCTGGAAAGCTGCGATAAAAAGAGCAAGATGGGTCCTTGGTTCATTTCAGATGACCACGGTGGAATGAAGCTATCCAGAATTGACGCCTTGCTCCTGCACCTCTCAGTATCTCACTGAGCATTTCTATTTCTGAGATGAACAACAGCTTTCTGACATGAAACCTAAATGACATCAAATTGTCACGACGTTTCTCTTCCCCATAACTTCTGTCTTCATCTTAGATCGCAAGCCCCTAGATGCAAGACGCAAGTGTTGTCTGGATGTGAGCAAAGCACCAAGTGCTTTACAGGCTTGGTACTGTAAATACATTTAAATGTGGTGAAGGGAAGAAAGCTTAATTAAGGTAAGGCTTTCCAAACTTACCAGTTTTGTTGCCAAAAGCATATGCAGGTTGCCAGTGCCTTTTTACAAAAAAAAAAAAAAAAAAAAAAAACACCCCAAAAATAATTTAAAAAAAAAAACAAACCACTTTAAAAAACCAGGATCTTAACACAGGATCTTATGCCAGCCAGCCTCAGCTAGAGCTATAGGTATGGAATGAGGCAGGACAGACCCTGAGCTTTTCAGAATTTGAAAGCAGGTGTGTATACTGCTAGCTGGCATTTCGGATTTGCTTTTCTCTAGGAAAAAAAAATAAAATCCTATTAAATCCTTTTAAACGTTTCAAAGCAGCTGGGCAGATTTGACCATCTTTCTCCAACCCCTGCTTTTATTGGAAAGAAAAAAAAAAAAAAAAAGGCAAAATTAAAAAAAACCCAAACCCAACAACCTGAACTCTCCCAAGCTCTCCAAGGAAATTAACTACAAAAAAAACCCCAACTATGCTAATGGAACATTAAAGTTGTAATGTAAAACCATAAAAGTCAGGAAATTCAGAGTTAGGGCTCCCATGGTACCTCTAAGTCTGTCACCTCATGCAGATGCACTAGGATAGGACCCTCAGAAATGAACAATTGGGGTAAATGCAAGTGCCTTGCTGTCCACTCAGGTATTTTATTTATTCCTAAGGTTGTTTTGTTGCTGGTAACCTTGCTCAGGCACTGCACTGATGGAAGCAGTGCTCAGCACAAGACCGCAGTGACCAAGCGCTCAGAGAACAGTGTCACTGGACAGGCAGAGGCAGCCGGCGATTCAGGGTGCTTGTCTAAACTTAAAAGCAGCAGAGATGCATAGATCTGCATTTCTTTCACGTGCAATTTTAGCATAAGATTAGTTATTCTCAAGCAGCAGCCATACAAGAGCCGCAGTTTTGTTTGGGCAGCAGATAAAGTTCTTCCTAGAATGATTTTAGGAGGGAAAAAAAAAAGGGAAGAAAAAAAAGACGAGGGGGAACTGGGGCAGCTGTGCACGAGCGATGGCAGATACCTTATTCTGTGATTCTGTAAAAATAATACTGTAGCGATAGCATTTATGAGGGGGATTTATAGGACAATTTTGCAGCCCACATGTGTATAAGAGTCACCACAGCAATTCATATCGAGGAAAGAGGGCAACACATTTCAGCAAAGCAATTTTTAACAAATATCCTTCCCGATATGCAATATATATATTTTTTTTTATATAATCAAAGGCCTGCGCACAATAAACCAAGCAGATCGGTATCTTTCCCAGGTTTTACCTTTCGACGCCCTCCTCAGCCCTAGGCTCGAACAATGAGCCGCCACTCAATAAGCACAACTGACCGGAAGAATCAAAACAATTCTTGGAAAAAAAAATTAGGTTATGATTCATTAGCTCTCTATCATTTGGCCACCAGTAGGCTGCAGGATATGAGGGCCATTTAATTAGGCCCTGCACTACTCTCTGGTGTGAAAAAGGCTCTCAAAAGCTTTGATTCCCCACAGCTTCACAGCAGGAAGTTGTTGGCGATAATTGACACAGGATTTCCTTGTTAACCAGCAGCAGACATGCTGGATTAAAGCGACAGAGATCTAGAGAAGAAAGTGAAAAGAGATAAGAAGCTCGGAAAGACTTCTGCTTATTTTGCACTTGAGGATGATGAGCAAATAGCAATAACAAACTGGAGTGCTGCTCCCTGTGAGTAAGGCCTCCACTTATCAGACCCATTTCAGCTTGGCTGATCAAAGATTGACTTCCCTTAAAATAACATAGGCCTGGGGTTTGTTAGTTTATTAAGCTGCAGGTTTTATGAATTATCACAGTTTTAAAGATGGATTGCAGTTTATGTGAAGGAGTAGAGGATTATCAGGTTTTCATCTAAACAATTATAAAATATCACAGCTGAAAGCTTGCTTGTAAATGACATAATTTTCTCCTGCAAACTAAACAGGTCATTGTGTGCCTTCATGTAAGCATTTTCAGCAAGTGCACAAATACAGAAAAATTAACTCTGCAGTTGAGATGATAGCCTGGTAAAATATGTATTTTAACTTCTAAAGCGCATGCAAACCCCACATTCCCTTATGCTGCTTGAAAGGTAATTGTATTTAATTTTTGACCAGGACCTTTTAGGCGTAGTTACGTTACAGAAAGAGAGAGAGAGAAATGGCCTATTGAAATGTTCCTTAAAATGTGGTCATGATAAATGGTACTGAAACAGATCCACATGAGTATAGTTAAATGAAACGTCCACTTTAGAGCAGAGACAATTATTGGATATCACTTAATAACTTAACCTTACAACGGCACATGTGGCATTAATAAAGAACTGAGAGTAATAAAAGCTACTACCACTACTATGCTCGGTGCACGCAGGCGGACGTGTGTGTGTATGGGTAGGAGCCGGGGGAAAACCAGAGCACTTGGGGGGCAGAGGGAGGAGGGAAAGAACAGAAAACCAAGGCAGGAGCCAAGCAGGACATAATATTCTAGTGGCAGCGGTGGACAAGGTGGAAAGGGAGAGGCAGGTGCAGTCGGAGAGTGGATGTTGGCTGGCAGGGTCAGTACCTGTTATTCTGAGCCATATCTACAACTCTTCGCTAGCTACTGGGTACCTGTGAACTCCCTCATCCCAGCAGAGCCCCATCTCCCTCTCCCTCGAGGCAGCCCTGCAGGGAACCACACAGTCTTGGGCCGCCAGTGAGGTTACTGCAAAACCCAAATTAATTCTCAGGGTGTATTCCCTCTTCTGGGAAAGATTACGTGTCTGCTGCTACGTCCAGGATCTTGTAGCTAAGCTATGCAATCCCTGAAAATTTCTACAAGGTGGAGAAATCCAGGAAAAACTTGTCCATATGGGTACATGCTACACTAAAAGATCGAAAGCCTCAGGTAGTTTTGGCTGGAAAGTGGCAGTTCGATTGTGTTAAAAAGTGGAGGTATCAGTAATTATTTTTATTCCAGTGCAGAAACTGCTGTTAAAATTTTTTTAAAGCAATAGCAAAACACTTCCACTCTCCCACCTCTGTTTTTAAGGTCTTGAATAACTCATTTTGACCATTTTAATAGGTTCTGAGCCCAGAAACCTCTGTCCTTGGAACTGAAGCCAGGAGAGCCTGAAAACAGACATAAAAACAATCTCAGCAATGTGGGTTTTTTAAATGCTAAAAGGCAGTCAGTAATGTTCTACGCAATGAATGTAGCACATGCAGCATGCAGAACTGCTGCGCCTCATGACAGTCTCAGCACCACTACATTTAGGTTCACCATTGACTTCAACGCATCTGAGTAATGTCACCATCCTAAATTCACACTGGGAAATTCTCCTGGAAACCCCGTCACGAGGTACTAGGCACTTCCATACACAATCTTATAGTCTAATGGTTTTCTTAGAAGTATTTAAGAAGCACTAGCTATGAATCATCATTTACTGTACAGCAGCATCTCCTAGTATAACCAAATTGGCAAATCGTTTTCATGATTACATCTCCTTCCTGGAGTTGCCATTCTGCTCAAAGAAGCGATACAAAGCCCAGGCAGCCAGCTGAGCACACTGGACACCAGTGAAGCTGCTCGGGCTACGGTCAACCTTGGGGTCTTTTTACACGTAGCATTCCTTTTCTATGATAATGAATTATTTTTTGCAAAGTGGTGGGCTGTTACGATGTAGACTCTGTAATCTAAACTGGTGAACTAAAGGCTGGTTATATTAGACTTAGGTGAGTGTTCACTGGAGATGAACTAGAACTAAAGATCTGGTTATCAACAACTGTATATTTCAGTGGGAGAGACGGAAACCCAGACCCACGCTTCTCATCTGCTTCAAATCTCCATTAAAATTTTAGGTTAGAACACCTTAACCTTAGAGTAGACTGAAAGATCTCCTCCATTACAGTTCTGTGTATCTATAGCCGTTCAACAAATGAAGTTAAAAATCTGTATCTTCATTATGTGGTTTGTCATGTCCTTCTTTTTGTTTCCTTTCTGACATGACTTGTAATTCCCCCCATTATGGTTACCTCTCCTTATTTTAGATTGGTTGCATATGAATTAATTGTCATATTCTCCTTTGTACTAGCAACACCCTTTTCAGCAAGGACACCCAGCTGGTAAATTGCTGTGTGTTTTAACCAGGATGATATAGCACCAATTGCAGAGGCACTGCAAAAACACAAGTTTTTTAAGTTCAGTGGCAGTTTTACATAGGGACCATCTGCTGAATCAGGCCCAGAGTGCAGTGTCTGTTCAAAGACAGTGACAATTTATTTTCGTTGGCAGATAGAGGTTTTGTATTTAGTCCTGCAGTTCCTTTGCATTTGTATTAAGACAGCTAACATGCATACACAATAACTCACTGACTAGTGCATGATCCAAATAAATAATATTTGTTCTCATTTAACATCATTTGTAGCTTACAACAAAACCATTTTCTTAAGCTACTTCCTAAGAGCCTGATACAAATCTCACTGTAACCATTGACAGGCTTTATGTCGACTCAGATGAGTCATGTGCCATATTGGTCTGTCTGTCCTGTCACAAAAAAAAAAATATGGTCAACAGAAAAAAATGAGGCTCTGGTTCAGTATTTCAGGGTGCTTGAGCAACCCAATCTTACTCTACACAGAGCAGGGAGAGTGGTCAGCAAACACATGCCACCATAGCAGCATTGTGAAGGATTAGTACCATAATATCTTATGATGCTAGGTGTTATCTTTTGTTTTGAAATATAGAATGCCATCATATTTCCAAAAAGCCAGCTTTGCACATTTTGAAGAGAGAAATATGAATTAGTGAGTTTCTTGCTATTTTTAATATTTATTGCTACTGATAGTTCTTGCAGTTTTTGATGGTAAAGAACAGAATTAAATTACAACTAAAGTTCTTTGAGTTAATTTAGTTCCAATGTTGAATGTGTTTTTTTTCAAAGCTAGGATTACTTCAGTGGACATATAAACAGAATGAAAAACATTTTTTTTATATACAGTGTAAACAAAGACTCTATTCTATTTTAGTTTTGACATAGCAAATCAAGATTTGTGGTCAACTAGTAACCAGCTTCATGGACTAATCCATCTTAATGCTAGCAAAAGAGTTTGTTAATTTTCCTGGGAAAGAAGGTTTCTTTAATTCACATATCTACATATGGTAGATATGATTCTTTCATTTACAATGGCATTCGATAAAATCCTACTTTTATAAATGATGCATCTGCTTTTAATGTCTTAAATCCTGTGATTGAACAGACAAATCTTCCCCCTTGTCTTTTTTTTTTTTAATATTTAAAAGGCCTCACTGCCTTAAAACATACATCAAGCAACATTGTAATAGAGAAATACACTTTTAAGACAAAGTGACAGATTTACATATCTGTGTGATGTGACTCTCTTGACAACCAATAAATGTATTATATTGATGAAGTGAATATGTCCTCTATCTGGTCATTTTCAACTGGAAACTAATAACCAGCATCACCGTATCAGGCATGCAATAACCTGGGTTAAAACTAGGTTCATCAAATAAATCACTCAGGAATTTTTCTATTTCTTTCCCAAGACACGTTGCACATCTGCTTAGTGAAAGGAGGAAAGAAGCAATATTTCTTTGATCAAAGTCTTTTTTAATATCCTTGTATCTGTCCTTTGGGAATGCTATCTCTGGACTTAGGCCTGGGAGAGACACTCAGCATCTCCTGAAGGGTGCTAAGCACCATTTTACTGCCATTGACTGCAGCAAGAATATTCTGTTCCTTGCAAGACAGGGCTCCTTTGGAACAGTTGCTGATGCTACATCACTTTCTAATGATCCAGGGAATGACATAAATTCGAGATTTCTAAAAACAAAACACAAGGTGTTTTTAATGAGTCCCAGTTTATATCAACAGCTTTCAGGAGTAAAAAAAAAAATAAAGAATTCTTAGGCAGAAAAGTATACTGCATTAAATTTACCCCAAGCCTCTATCTTGTAGACATGAAACACCTACGCATATGTAGAGATCTCTAAGAAACACTTTGAAAAGCTACGTTGTGCTTTTAACTTTTTATAAAGTCTTATTAATATCATTTAGAGTTGCCATGTGGCTGGCTTCCTGCCTGGCCTCTTTTACTACAGACTTGGCAGTTGTTATCCCAAGCACCGCACATGTGCGGACGAAGCTAAGCGTGGGCAGCAGCCATTTGTCTGAGGCGGCTGGGTTTTGTCATATTTCAAACTGGCAACCCTAATGCCTGTTCTTACGGAATACAAATCTGGCATGAAATTCCCAGAGTTGAGTCGAGGTCTGACCTGGCACACACGAATCAGCTTTTTCACTTGAGGATGACTGCAGGAGCGTATGGACGGTGGGGGAGCTTTTCATCTGCTTCCATGTCTGCTGGAGCCTTAGTGAAGCCACTGAGAGTCAGGGCAGGACTTGAGGATTTGCAGGAGTGAGTTGTTAAAATGCGTTCCCGCTCCCACACTTCTGGCTGAAGACATGGGGCTCTTCCTTGGTTGGGAGGTAGCAGAGATAAACGCGACATCCATAGCCCAGACATGACCCGGTTTCAGGTCAGAAGCGTGCTGAAAAGGTGATGATAACATAGAGAAGGGAAAGTAGCAGCTACATTGCTTTTCTTTAACCTGGAGCTGGTAAATGTGGCAGAGGAGGACCTGGAAGCGGCTCAGAGAACAGCCTTTCAGCATCTTGATGTCCTGTGGACCCACAGCTTCCCCAGGAACCCAGACCCACGTGTCCCTCTGTGCTGCCAAGGGAGGGGAAAAGCCCTGCAGAAAGCACAGAACAATGCTGGTGGAGACTCCTGGGTTTTTACCATATATTTTATATTTTATAGTGGGGCAGAACAATATAAACACAAAGTAAAAAAATGTGGATAGCAGTTGATTTCACATGCTTGAGGCCAAATACTCAAATAACTTTTAAATTAGACAGTATGGGCTTGGTGTCACTTTTCTTACCTGTTCCCTAGGTGCTGCCCAAGAATCAGGTCTCTCTTGCAAACTACAGTAAGATGCATTACAGGCCCATCACTGTATTTCTAGAAAAGTCCTGTGGCCCTAAAGCCCTCTGGCACTTTTTTTTTTATAAAGCACCATTTCCATCAACTGCACAGGCAGGCTTTTTTTCCACGTTGCAGGTCTCACTTCTACAGAAGGAAACATTCAACAGGGATTTCTTTCTCTAGTAAGGGACGTGCCATCTGCAATTTTGTGTAAATCCATGTCCATTCAGCTTTGGCATAGCTGTAAACTTCTTAACTCTTGCTTACCAGAGCCTTGTTAGTACTTCAATTTACACCAAGAATGCTCCCTTCCTGTACTGCATCTCACTTGCAGCTGGACCATGTCATGAAATAAGGAGAGTGCTGTAAGGAGAAGGGAAGATGTTAGGGGATAGAGGCAGACAGCTCTTTAACCATCTTTCTGCTAGATTCTTTGTATGTAGGAATAAATCTGCGGATCTGCTCTACTGGCAACAAATAGGTGGGAAACCCACCTGCTAAGCTGATGCCTCAGCCTCTCTAAAGGCTGTGCTATAGATGGGATAACAATCTACTAGTGCTGTTTATTGTTCTAGTTACAGAATGGACAAAACATATAATCTAAAATAAAATTACATCCACTCAGTTTGTGTAGTAATAGTAATATATGTAGGATACATATTACACTCAATAAACAATACAATTACAAGAAAATCCCAGTAATCTATATTTTCACTTAAACAGTACTTAAATGGGAGTGTTTTAATGACATTACAATTCCCCAAATAAACTGTTAGATAACATATCCAAGGCAAAGCAGACACACACTTCTGTAAATGTGTGTATGACTATGACTTCTTTTACTCTTGCATTTGTATGTGTATTTCACGCCTGCTCACCAGAATATGTACCATTTAAGGCAGCAGTACCCAAGTGTAAGGTGTTCGGGTGAGTTGGCTGGAATAATTTGTGATACTGTGTTTATTACTACAAAATGAAATTCAGTGTGGTGCTCACTAGATTTCCTCCCCATCTAAGATCTGAAGTTAAATCCCAGTGCTACCGATTCCACAGGGCTTCAATCTTTGCTCAGGAGATAAGTGGGATTGAAAAGCTCCTGACAACTTGACATGGGCCTAGCAGACTTGAATTCATTTCACTGAAAGATTTTTCTTAACTGGACGTCATATAACTTTTAAGAAGTCATTTGCTACCAAAAGAAGTGTACAGGATTGCTGAACTAACATGATATTTAAAAGAAAAGAAGAAAAACCTACTTATTCAGATCTAGAAGGAAAAGCTGGTTGTTTTGGCACCATGGTGAAAATGTCTGCATGTATCTGCATAAACATAAGAATTCTCTGCTCAGAGCTGTCTTTGAAGATAATGCACCTGCCTAAATGGTTCTAGCGTTTCCTTCCACTGCACTGAAGGCTTGTATCCTGTGAAGCAACAGTCCCAGGACTGCACTGCTTTGTTGTTTACATTGTCACTTCAGTGTGGAGTGGTTAACAAGTCAAATCTTGACTAGCTGTCACCAGGCTGGTGGTTCTGGATGCAGGTGTACATGTGTGAAGTCACTGCAGGTCTGTGTATCTCCATTCCTCCAGAGCAGGAATAGTGGGGAGGAAAGTTGAATGTGACGGATCCCGGCTCAAGGTCCCCTTCCTCCACCCTTCCTCCAGCAGCAAGGAAGAAAGAATGATGGATGGGAGACATCTCAGAAGAGCAGTGTCTCCAAAAGCAATGTGGCAGATGGAGAATATGCAGTTTGCACATCATCCCGTCTTAGAGCTGCACCTGAAATTACAAATGTTGTCTTACAAACTGAAATTCTGCATTCTGAACTGCGGTTATGTGAGGAGTGAAAAAATGTGGATGTTTACCTATCTTTTGATAGCAATATCTCATGACAGAGGCAGCTTTCGTCACTGCTCCAAGCTTGTTATCTTTATTAAAAACTGGTAGTTGTATTAGCAGCTTGCTTTGTTTTTTAACTCCTAAACATGAAAAGCAAATGTGAATCAGCCTCTTTAAATTAAATATGAGAAACAATTACATTTTGACAGTTTAATTGCATTCTTCCTCCAACATGGCATTCTAAACAAGATACCACATGTATTTAGCATGCTGATTATATTTTTAGATTGTTTTGCAATTAAGAAAGTATCCCTAAAAGAGATAAAATAATTGGTTGACTAAATCACTATTTCTTGAGGGAACAATATTAAGAAATGAATGTTGAATGGCTATATCCATAATAATTAGCTTTTAAATCACTGCTTAAAGGTTTTAGGTTTTTAGCCTTTAAAATTGTATCTGTCATTCAATTTGCTGCATATTATTCAAATTTGCTTATATAAAAAAAGAAAAAAACCCAACCACTGCCAACAAAAGAGCCTTGAGTGTAACTGATGGGATCTCTTGACTTTAAATGGCAATAAAATAAAAAACAGGCACCCAAAATATCTTTCGTTGGGACAGTCCTAGTCCACATCTCTGATGGGCATTGTGGTATTGATATTGCAAATAGAGAAAAAGGTACTAACTTATTTCAAAATCACTGAATATTCAAGCACAGTCCAGCTTCCCAGGAGTGCTGGATGACCTTTACATTGCTTTTATTTTTTTTTGCACAAAGCTGTTTCTTTTCTTGAGAAAAAAAAATAAAGATTAAATACTAACAAGTTTCACTACCTTTCGCTTTCCTCAACAATTGATTGAAATGGAGTGGTGGGATCTGAATATAAAATGAACACACCCATTCCCCAGGTTAAAACTACCTTTGGATAACACTCTTCCGAATTTTTATTTTAAAAATAAAATAATCTATTTTAAATATGCACATTGGAAAAAAAACTTTCCATTCTGTTGAAACAAAATTATGATTTTAATTATCATTTCAATCCACACACATATCCCAAACATATTTTTTTATTTTGACTAAATATTTTCATTCAACTTTTCCTATCAACAACAAACTAAAAAAAACTCAACTTCTTCCAATGAAGTCAATGCAAGTTTTTATTCCGATCATTTTCTATGTAAATTTGTGCAAAGCCAAGCCAGTATTCAGAGAAGAGACACAGTAGGCTTATGACTCACAACAAGACCAGATGGAATTTCCTGGAACTTGTTTTTAGGATACCAAATAAAATCATGTTTAGAAGGAAGAAAGTGAGAGGATGACCTGCAGCTGAGTCTGAAGCAACATTAAGGCTTTTCATTAGGAATATAAAGTTTGACCTGCTTGTGATGCTCTTTAAGGTACGCTGATTTCGTACATTTCTTACTGAGGTGCATACAAAAATATGTGGGTAGAGATGCCAGTAGTTCACAAAGGAATGATTTGTAAGGGGAAAAGAAGGTTAGCCCAAACATATGGGACAAAGTGAAGAAGACATGCTGGTGAGAACCAGAGTGCAGCAATGCTGAATGGTTTAATCAGCTGAAAATGTTCCAGACCCCAGCAGCAGAGCTAGTGCAGAGAGGGCCTGTTTTAGCAGGTTTAAGAACAGGACCAGATAGGTAGGGAGAGAGAACTGGGAATGCCCGGTAGAGACAGCTGGAATAAGCACACAGACTTTTCAACACACAAGTTCACAGCATCACACTTTACCTGCTCTTCTATAAAAGGCGTGTGAACACATCATCCACACTGGTTGTTGAAATAAATGCCTCTTAATTATTGTAGCGCAATGTAGTTTTATGAAAGTAACTGGCAAACCTGAAATACAGGGTAATAAGTGACTTTATTTCATCCACAGTCCCAAATACAAGTTCCTAAAGAAACAACAGGAGAGGATTTTAGAATGGTTTCCAAACTGGGGTTTGGAAGGAAAGAAGTGGTGACAAGGTATAGCCACGAACTCTTTCCAAACTGTGAAGATTGTGAGGAAAGTAATGACGGAAACCTGAAGGAAGGCTGCATGCCTTGTAAATGTTGCTGGTTTTTCAACAGTAACTGTACCGGTGGAAGATACTGCTTCCACACAGTCCTTGCCACGCTCGAGGTGATGCTTCTACGTTTTACAGGCTGAGATCTGACCCCTCTTCCTTTGAAGTCAATGGCTATCTCTTGATTCTAAGTTGCCAGAAGCAGGACCAACATCACAGCGGCTGGAGCTGGAATAGTTACACTCAAATGAGCTTTTAGCTAACAGGTTTTGATAGCAGCTTATCAATAACTGACAGCTGGTGTATTGGTAGAAAGGAGCTGAGCAAAGATAGCTTCTCACATGCCAGCTGCTAGGTGACAACTCAGACACCTAATTCACTTGGAGCTATACGGCTAGCAAACCCAAAAGTCATCTCGTTTAGCAGTGGCTTTGGTATGTCTGCCAGTGAAGTAGCCAACGTCTCAGTTCATCATCACTGAAGAGGGAAGTCCCATCTCTACCTTGCCTGCTCCTGGCTCCAAGCTCCTCCACATACTTTGTGCTGCTCCAGCCTTGCTGCTCTTTCTGCCAGGTTAGCAGACTGCAAGAGGCCAGCAAAGGCCTGATAAAGCTTAGTTCAGGGATAGAGAGATTCATCAGGTTGGGAGTGCAATGAAAGACAAGAGTAGGAAAAAAGGAGAAGAGTGAGAATTCCCCAATTCAGCAACAGCAAAGTGTTAGATGAGCTTGGCAACCCCTACTTCATCCTGCGTAAGTTGTACCCACTGCAAGATGTACTCTAAGTCAGAAGGTGTTATTTCTGTTAAAAGATAGGAGTGTAGACAGGAGAGCAGCAGGTTCAATTTATGTCGGTTGCTGAAGACACTTGTATACCTTTTTTAAAATTAAGAACCACTTGCACATTTTTGTTAAGACACAGTGGTCACTCCTAGCATGTAACTTGCTAATGGCATGTCCCTACCAAAAGCAGCAAAGTTGACTCAACTATTTATGAACATATTTAGCTGAGTTTTGCAGAGAGAGGAAGATCAGACATTTGTCACAAATACACCTGTATAGATGATAACTCCTGTGAGTGAGTCTTGTGCTCCTGAGAGCCTGCTAACCATCTCCAGACAGCAGAGCATCAGACAAAACGTTCAGCGTAGTTCAGATGAGCTAGTTATGCCAAATGTGTAGAGACATGGTAGATACCCCATCCCTGGAAATATTCAAGGCCAGGTTGGATGGGGCTCTGAGCAACCTGATCTGGTTGGAGATGTCCCTACTTCTTGAAGGGTTTTGGACCTTTAAAGATCCCTTCCAACCCAAACCCTTCTATGATTCTATGATTCTATGATTCTATGATTCTATGATTCTAAGCAGTGACATGCAGAACTGCTTAAAAGTTAAGTTCCAACTGTTTCTGGGATTCTCTGTCCAATAAATTGATGGTTGGACACATTTATTTCTTATGACAAACAGTCAATGTTCATAAACCAGATCCCAGCATCTCAAGAGTCTTATCACCAAGCTCCCTCTATGGAGTGGAGACAGGGAGGTGGGTCAGGTAAGATTTCTATCTGTGTGTATTGCCTGCAGAAACCAGGCTATGACCTTCTTAACACAGGTGCTAAAGTTAAGTGTCTAAAGCTAGGAGGAAAGAGCCCCGGCCACAGTGGTCACTCAGAGATGCGGGAACAGCAAGCTGATGCTTTCAGAGGCCTGCTCCTTCCTCCTGCAGTAGTAAAACTGAATAATTTTGTGAATCTGTAGCATATTGCTGAGATTCCTTCTCCATCTGTCTTAATTCAACAGACCTGATCCAACATAGGTACACTGATGATACAGTCTAAGGAAAAGACACGGGGAACCTCTAGTTCAGAATTAGACTTTGGAATTAAACAATAGCCAGTTTTTGGCTCAGAGGCTAGACTTGAAATGAGCACAAATTGGTGAGCTACAGATTTAGAAAGGAAGAGAATTATTTAGATTCAGGCCAGACATTTTGGGGGACATAGAACAAAAGTAATATCTATTCTAAGGAGAAATACTGATAGGCTGTGGAATTACAGGCCAGCTCTTTCTTCTTTCTCCTTACAGTCTGGAATATGCCTTATAGCTCATCATATTTTTGGCTTCTGGCACGTATTTTATTAACTTCCATTATATACAGAAACAAAACAGACCACTATTTTAAAAAAATGTTGTGAGTAAAAAAAGAAATGTAATGGCATATTCAAAGAGTAATTAAAGACTCTCTTATGAAAGTTAAAAGCCAAGAAGAGTTTGAGAGACTTTCACACACAAAATATTGCACAAAAATAATATGAACCCATTTGCATCCACATTTGTGAGCCATGTGACTCCCTCTGGGATTTAGTTTGGCTTCGCTGTTTAAAGCATTACAGATACTGAAAACTGAGGTCTAAAAATTTGGCTTGCTATCAAACCCAAGCTTCAGTTTAGATGATGCAGAAGAAACCAACAGAATTGGACCTCACTTAACTCATTGTGGTCTGCTCAGTTATTGTCACCATTAGAAATCACTTCATATGCCAAAACCCTTTAAGCCCAATAGAGCCAGATGAAGATGCCTGCAAAGCTAAAAAACTGTAAAACTATCAGCATATTGGGCATAGGCTGAATGCCATAAAAGACAAAAGATATCCAGGAATACAGGTTTGTTTTTCTTTTCTGTTCTTGCTGTTCCAGAGATCTGGTCTTGTCTCAGATGCTTGTAAGTGGCATAAAGATCACAAAAAGCTTTAGCATGAAACACGCTATCAACTACCTTGTGATCATGGAGCTAGACTACAGGCAAGGTAAAGCCTGATAGCTGTTGGTGTTCCTACTCTTGTTGTTCTTTCATAGCAAGCATTTTGCTGCACAGAAAAAGCCCTATCTGTTCCTCAGTTTAGGTGTAATACAGGCTTAGGATATTTTGGAGAATATGCAAGAGAGCCTCCAGTAATTCTAGCCATGTCCTGTGGAAGAAATTTGCCCAAGGGAAAAGGCCTATTTTCTGATTGTCACTGTCCATGGAGGTTAATGAAAAGATGAAGAGGCTGCTCAGGAGTTTCCTCGCTCCCCTGCGCACTGCAGAAATGGGCATCACAGCAGCTCCAAAGACAATTTCTTGCTGCAGCAACTGTAGACTGACAGGGAAAAGCTGCAACTGGAAGAAAAGGGTCCACAGAAATTACAGGTAGATATTTTTATAACCATCACAAAAGCGACCGAAATTAGTTGGGCGTTGAAGAGGAGAATGAATGCAAGCTACATAGTTATTAAATTGAGCTTCCCTGAAAATCACAGTTTGTAATTACACCTGAATGAAATTTGCTGTGAAATCTGCAATAACACTGAACTCACTTAATAACTGATGTCATGATATGTTGAGGTTCAGTTTCCATGTCAAATTGTCAGCTAATATAAACAGATGTTGTTTCCATGAAGTAAATGGACCTCTGGCCACTCATCCCTGCTAAAGGTTGGGCCTAATATTTGTCAAAAACCATTTCCAAGTCTGCAGGTCTTTTAAATGAACATGCACCTTGTCCCTAACAAAGTCTGACAGATCTATAGTTCTGCTGTAAACGCGCTGAAAACCTACCCTTTTAAATGTTGTTTTCACCTGAAACCTTTTGTACTTTCCATAATTTTTTTAATTGAAACTTCGAGTTCGTTTGAACTTAAGAATCAAAGTGGAAGCTTAAAAGGAGGGGAAACGACATGAACTAAAAATAAAAATGCAGGTATAACCAGGTATGAATCCAGATCATAACCCCAGACCAGTGGGCTGTGAAGTGTTGGGAGGCTCCTGGCCCCGTGCCGGCAGCAGGACCCACAACACCTGAGCCCCTCTGCCTTTGTAACCACCCATCCCTTTGCATTGCTGGCAGGTCTTGGGTGTATTAACTAACCTAGTTATTTTTGAAAGATTTTCTCACATATTTGTCCTCTACCTCACAGCTATGGGGTGCTGGGAAGTTATTAAATAAAGTGACACAAGGCTTTATCTGGATGATGTGGCAAGAGGGCGACTGGTTTTCCTCCTGTCCCTCCCCAGTTCATTCCAATGGGCAAGATGAAGGAGGACTCGACTTAAACTTGAAAGCATATTACATAAATAAAGGCACAATATAATACCCCATAGAAATAAATTATCTTTTCATATAAAAATCTTCTAAAGCCCGTTTCCAGAAGAGTAATAGAGCTGCCAGTCCAACACCTGCAGGGTTGGAAATAATTTACTTAGCCTCGCTGACTTTTAGGCAGGTTCTTCGTTTGACGAATGGCCCAATTAAACATCTGTTAATCACGACGTTATCTCATCTCAAGGTGGAATACCTACTTCTCCTGCCCTATCTTTCCACACGATAACACCAGATAGCCCCCCGATCCGCAAGGCGAGATGCCTCTCGGGGCTCAAAGTAGCGGGCTGGGGAGCTGGGCCTGGGGCTGCCCGCCCCGAGGAAGCGGCTGGGAGGCCTGTGCCTTGCGCGGCCCTCCCTCCCCCTCACACAACCTTCCCGTAACCTCGGGCTCCTGAACCCTCGTGTACGTTTTAGGCCTTGATAATAAAGCAACATCTGCAAACTTACAAGTGCTTTACTCAAGTTAATTGAGTAAATTGAAGCAAGATGCGGTGCAGGGGTGATCTATGATCCCAGGTTGCGGGCCTAGAAGGGAGACAACAGATTTACTGCAAAGACAGTGGGCGGCCTTTTGTTCAGGCCCTGGTTCACGGGAAGTTTGAGGTCACGAGGGATTAAAATATCTTCAGAAACAAATGGAATAATTTGGCTGAAATATAAGGCACACAGTGCCAGCTCATGCCAGGAAACCAGGGGTGATTTATGTGCCTTCAATCCAACACATTTTTCTGATATCTGCCCCATTAGGTTGAATTTATAGATTATTGCGAGAATATGTGTCCTCGTCTCTCCTTTTCTGACATGTTTGTACTCTCGGGGGCAGTTCCAAGTATCGCAAGATAAATAAAACGGCACGTCACCTTGCGTTCACAAGGGCGAAGACACACTCCATTTAAATCTCAGTGGTTAAAAAAAAAAAAAGAAGAAGAAAAAGTAACAAACCAAACGAAAACCCCAACCTCCCATTTACTATACTTGTTTGGGAATTACTTATTAAAAAAGACATTAAACAGGTAATGCTCTTTCTCCTATAATCTGTACAAGTCATTAAGTTTAAGCACAATTCGCCACCTTGAAGCAATTGGATACATTGTAATTTGTTTTATAGTCTCGCAGATGCAAGGTATTTGCCGAGCTATAAATACATAAAAGTAGTTTATACGAGCAGCCCGTACCCCGCGTGAGTTAGGAAAGTAGAACCTCTCCTGGTTTCCCTATTCGCACGCACATACACACACATGCACGATCATGCACTGTATCTGTTTATATTATTTTTTTTAAAGCCTGGCTCACTTTTAGTAGGATATATTGTCCCTTTTGTAGTTTCTCTGCTGCTTTATTAAATCCCAAATTCCTTACAAAACTGTACAATTTTAATAACACAAATCCATGCAGGTCATAAAGCTGTCGAAATGTACATAGCACCAGCCGTGATCAGCTGCAGTGATATCATCAGCCTTGATTAGCTAGAGCCGGTCACACGACAAGGTTTTATTACAAGTGTCATTTACATTTTTGACAGTTTTACAAGGCTTAATGGCTTTGTATTAAATACATTGTGTTTCAGGGAAACTGACAGTTCAGTGTATTTTGCAAATACAATGCTATGGCATTTCCTCAGAAGCAATACTCAGGAAAATGAAACATCTAGTATTCCTATTGTAAACAGGAACATTTCACCAAAAAAGAAATTCACCCTAGCCAAAGTTTAAGTCCAAGAATCAAAAAAAAAGCTCAGAAAAAAAAAAATTGTCAAGAGTTGGGTTTTTTATATATATCTCAAGCTGCATGTGTCTGGTAACATACTAAAATCTTTTTGTATCATAAGCATTAGCAATCACTGAAAAACCCAAGGCATGTTCCCCGCAAAATTAATGGGAAAATGCTCTTTGCAAAAATTTCCTATGAAAACATGATTTATTGTTTGGTTTTCTTACAAACAACAAGCACTGCCTGGGAGCATGAAAACATTTCTGAACTTCTTCACCAGGCTGGTATCTATTTTTAATCTTTTAAAGAAACCTTACCTAAACTGATTTTAATCAGAAATTGGGATGAAATTGGCAGCATTACCTCTGTTTGTGCTTGGATTTTGAGGTTTGTTTGAGCCTAAGATAGAGATGCTCAGAAGGAAACCTCCTCGACTTTGAATAGCAGTGAGTCAAAATCCAAATCAGAATCTGTCCTTTTTAATACAGGCCAGTCATTTCAGAAATTAAAATGAATCCCCCAACCTGAAAATCACCTTGACTTGAAACAAATAGGCATTTGAACAATAAAATCCAGAGCAGACTGACCATTTAAGTCCTGTGCATCAAATCTAAGTTTTCCCCCCAACAGAGTATCTACTTACACATGTAATAGTTCTTCAACCGATTAAAATTGAGGAACCTATTATTTACAATATGAATTAGGTTCTTATTCCCAGATGTATTTCACTCACTGCTGTTTCTGTGCCAATTTTTCAACAACATGGCATTAATATCCCTTATCATTTACACACACAGGTTTTATTATTTTGATTATATCAACATAATAAAAATTGTACAGTCTCTTTATGTTATAGCCTTTTATGTGGTGACCAGTATGAATTTACTCACACTAATAAATATTCCACCATTACCAGTGGAAGGAAGATTTTCGCTGGTGTGGCTGAAGACACACTAGAGATCAACTATTTGGGTTAAAAAAATGAATAGTGGTAAAACCATACTCACAAATGCAATTGTAATACCAGCATAAAAATAATTTTACCCTAGCCCTTAAATGTTGAAAGTCTAATATTGGTTCTTTCTCCAGCTTGATCTGAGTAAAACATTAGAGCTAACCTATTGGTTTTCGAGTTTATAGTTCCTTAAAGTCTTTATTCATTAAGAAAAAATAATTAAATGTATGATAACTTACCATCTTTGCTGACATCAATGGGCAGTAAGGGAGTACTGTCTCGTTTTGCCACATACACACACATTAGTTTAAACTGTAGTTTCTAGAGATGCTTCTGGCATGTTCATGCATCTATTATCATGGACTTTTCCACCACCATACCAATTACTTAAAAGAGGGTCAGCCATTTGATTCACCCTAATTCTGCATACGTTATTTCAGTGGTGTCTGTGGCCCGTATGCACGTGATCTACTGAAGAGACAGTTCCCAATGCAAAAGTGCAACAATGTCCATAGAAATTATTCCCAAATGCTGTAAAAGTACAAGAGGGAGACAGGTATTTGGGATAAATCGTGGCAGAGTACTTTTAGTAAACTAAATCTGTCATCGCTTGCCCAGTGGATCTTGCAGGCCGTTGTGTCTCCTGTTCCGTACTTCCAGGCAGTGCTTTCTCCTAAAAGTAACCACAGAAAGATTGAATGTAATTTATGTTATTGTCAAACGCCCTTTACTTGCACCACATACTCCATGAAGCCCACTGTCACTCATCCCCTTCCCAAGGCATCTCCTCCCTAGCCAATTTCTGGCCAGTCACAGGACAACTGAGAGGCATTCACCCTTCCAATCTGTCACCGAATCTTTTGTTGGCACTGTAAAAAAGTCACTTTGACCTAATACCAGTGATTTTCTTGATGGAAACCTGCCCGCTGTAGAGAAGAAAGTTACTGGCATAGGTTCTTCCAGTCCGATTCCTATGGTAGCTCCATGACTTTTAGGTTGGTGAGAAGGAAGGGAGCAGCCAGACCTAAAACCCTGTTGAGTGGCATATGGGATGCAGAGGAACTGTTTGCAAGAGTGTGTTGCTCCTCTCCCTACTCCTACCTCCTCTGCCAGCACATTGCCGTTGTGGTTAAGGGATTCTTCTTGTGGGTTGCCCCCCAAGCAGACAGTTCTTTCTCCCACCCATGGCTGCACAACCCAGAGCCAGTGTCCGTGGCCTCTGCTGCCTCGGCAGCAGGTTGTGGATGGGCTGTTCTCTATTAAAGTTTGGAAATGAAAGTGAAAGCACATGTGAGACTTGCTGAACAGAACAGCAGAACCGGAGACTTAGCTGTATGCCAGAAGCCACAACCAGATAGAAATCACAGGTTAGTCAGGAAATTACTTGCATTTAATTTGGGGCCATGTCTCCTGGGAGGAGGCTGGCCTTTTCCTTTTGTGTAGCGATGTTGCCCCTGGGTATAATTTGCCTTTTTCATAAGCAAGGGTGCTATCTCCTCCTTCCTCAAAGAGACCTTTCAAAGCCAGCTGAGGAGAATCAAATGTGGCACATTAGCAACAGGACAATGGCAAAGTCATTATAAATTTACTTCCTCACTGTGAGCTTCAGTAATCTGGGTGTATTACGAGCATGATTCTGCAATAAAACCAAAGCAGCTAGTTCCTCCACTTGAATTAAAACCACCCTCTCCCTACCACTTCAGAGAGGTAAGGCATGCTCCCATCTTCTGGGGATGAGGTGAGGTGCCCAGCGGATAAGTTTTCTGCTCCTTACTCATGTGCCCAAGGGAAGGATCCTTTCCGAGCAGGTGTGGACATGGCCACAGTATGTAGACTGCTCCACATGTAGATTGCTCTGCAAGCTCTACAAGAAGAAGCAGACTCCCTCTTTATTCCTCCCGCCTCTGCATCCCCAGTGAGTTGCAGTAAGTGACAGCAGAACAACTGCCACCTCGTCGCATTTCCCTCCTCCCAGAAGGAGCCTGCCTTAGCGATTAAAGAGGTCATCTCTAAAAGCTGTAATTAGGAGCTGGAGCAGAAGTTGATATCCTGCTCTGGCACCCATATTTCCCAAGCGCTGCAGGTCCTTAGATACATGCTGACTGCAGTCAGTTTTGCTGCTTCTGCTAGTGACTCTTTACAGGAGCTAGAGCTGGAGAAGCCATCTTAAAAAATGGCTAGGATGCTCTAAGGTAAAGCATCTTCCAATTTTTCCCCTTGTTTTTTTTTTTTCTCCCACTTTCTACACAATCAATGGCAACTTTTACAACCATGTGTCTGCCATAAAATGAGGACTCACTGTAAAAATAATTCATTCAGAGCAAATAGGTTTTTTAAAGTGCATTTTCTTCAGGGCAAGGTTTTTTTAACAGTTTTTGGCTCATGCTTCCAAGATTTCATTAAAAATGTTACCCTGGATCAAATTAACAAATTCTTAATATAGTTATGAGTTTTCCCCCTTCTTAACTTAAATTTAAAAGTTAATGGCTGTTCTCAAGTATAATTGCTATTCCTATTCAAGATGTTTAGCTACCACACCTGCATTTTCTGTACGATTTGCTATTACTTAGTGTTAGCAACTTGATATTTTGCAGCCTTTTGGTGATTAATGATTCTCAGTGTCCCGTGCATAGAGCATCACTCCTTTACATCAGCTGTGTATGAGGTACGTGCAGAGTTCACTTGCTGGAAACAGCCAAATCTCAAAGGTCTGATACCTCCTTCTCCATAAACTGTGGTAAGACTCCACATGATGATCACATTGCCAAAGTATGAGCAGGATTCCAAAATTAGTGTCTTGCATCGTATCAGTAGCGTTGTTTTTGTTTAAGCTTTCTGGTAGCACTGATTGTGGGCACCAGCTCTTTCCATTTTGCATGACCTGAGCTATCCAGCAGCTCAGCCTCATGAACACGGCATGTCCACCCCAAAGCATCAGCACTTCTCTGTTCCCAGGACTTGTCAAAGTAAATAACAAACTAACAAAGTAAATGAAACAGAAGAAAATAAAACAAACCCACAAGTGCAGGAACTGGAGCCTGCCCTGACTGAAAGGGGTTAATGAATTCCAGTTTGATATAAATTTGGATAACTAAGACTTTCCCATGGCAATAAAAGTTCATATTAAAGTCAGCCGGTCTTGGTTCCTCAGGCCTCACACAATCTCTTTCTCAAGTGAAACTACCCGATGCTGGTGGGAGTTTTGCCGCAGAGAGGGGGTAAGGGGAACCCTTGATGAATGTGATCCCACCTGAGGAACGGGGAGTTTCCCTGCCAGAGCCAGCTGCAGGATCAGACCTACCTCGTTCTCCAGGATTGGGCTCGGGTAACTTGAGCCAGATAGGTTGAGAAGGAAGATTGACTCTTTCTTGTATTTCATAAATTGTGGGTTTTTTGCATATGCTTAAGAAAATTTATTTACAATGTTAAAACAAAGCAGACAATAAAAATAGTTTAGTGGGCTACCAAAAGATTTATTTAAGCCCTCATGTGATTAAAAATATCCCGTTAGCTGTGAATCTGTGGGGGGCAGTTTAAAATAATTCTGGAAAGTAGTGTTTCCTGGGGATATAATGTGGAGTTTTTATTTTCTTTTTTCTTTTACTATTTCTTTTCTTTTGTTTTGTTTTATTTAAAGTATGAATTAACATTTGACTGCAGGCTTCAGCATTGGCTTGCTTTAATACCAAGTGCTGTCACTTCTATTAAAAAGAAAAAAAAAAAGATCCTGATGTTTTTTTATTTTCCCCCTTTATCTAATAAGTGTGTAAAGAAAAGTGACCGAAAGGAGAGGTTAAGAATAGTTCCTTTTTTCAGATCTATGCTGATTGAATTAAAATGTTTGAATTTTATTGAACAGGGGAAAAGAGATTTTTAAAAGCCTATCTGTAGCCCCCTATAAAAGCATTTTTTTTAAATAAAACTTCTGTTTAAAAAGTACATTATTAGCAGTATATCCTGTGCTGCATATTAATAAAACAATGGAATTTTGTATTTCTTTTTCTCATAAATTACATAATTCAAACCTTAAAACACCTTTAATGAACACTGACTCGGCATGTGGCACTTAATAAAACTGGGCTAAACTCGTTTTCTGCCTGACAGGCTACTAGTGGAGAATGTGCCCTACAAGTAAATGATTAAGAGGCAGAAATCTTTTCTGGACTACTATTAAACACTTCAAAGATTTTCAAAGTCAGATAAAATGAAAAGCAAATGTGTTTCACTGCCTCTCAAATACCTCAAATGTTTTAGCAGGTGCAAGCAATGAAACCTTCTGTAGTGACAGCACTTTAGGGTCTGCAAAGTGCACCCTACTGAATTATGGGAAAGCAGAGCTTACTTCATAAAAATTCATGATTTTAGATGAGGAGAGATGCATGTCCTTAATACCCATCTACATATGTAGCACAGAAGGAGAGTCCCATTGTGTCTCCCGGTGTCACAGGCTCGTCTTAACCCTTGCTGGAACTACTCAACTGTTTAATGTTGACTTTCATAGCCTTTAACCCTTGCAACCTTTGCCTTTATTTTAATATATCAATGGAAAAGCAGGCAGCTAGTCTGTCCTCTGCCTTGTTTGTGCTCCAGCAGATATTGCAGTCCAGGAGAGGAAAGTCCAGCCAGTTGGCAAGAGCAGTCCCTCAGAACCAGGTTGACCTGGGCGCTTGTCCTTGCAGCAAAGCACAGCTAATTCTTGTGCAGCTTGACCTGCGTTGTTCAGCCTCCCCATGCCTCAGTTTCCCCCATGCACTGCGTGAGCAATGCTACTTCTTGCCTCATGGGGTCTTACATGTACTTAATGCCACAAAGCCTGCAGGTATTAAGGAAACAGGCCTGATAGTCTGGCTGGACTTTTAAATGGCACTTGCAGGCTAAGATGATTGAGGAAATTTCTTTAGTATTAATTTATCTGGCATATAAAGGAAAGTCTACACATATTAAATAGTTGCAGCTGCTTTGAACTTTCTCTTCTAGAAAACTGTAAATGAAAGTAGGGCTTATAAAACCAAAGATAGGTACCATCTGGGCAGGTGCTGGTAACTGCTCTCAGGCTCTGCCAATTTACCAGACCGTATATCGCAATCTCGGTCTGTAACTACTTGAATTTGGATTCAGGAGGGTTTTATCAGATGGTTGCATGAGTTTTGAGAGCCGGACCAATAGCTCCTTTCTTGTGCAAGTTTGTTACGTTTCCTTTGGTCCTGCTTTATTTTAACATTTAACTGAGAAATAGTTTGTTAAGGATTAATAAATGACTAACACAAGCTAAATATGCTACGGACCAGAATGTTATGGGCTATACGTAATCAGAGAAAAAAACAGGAGAAAGTAATAAGATGGTGTCATGGTTTAACCCCAGCCGGCAGCTAAGCACCACACAGCCACTTGCTCACTCTCTCCTGGTGGGATGAGGCAGAGAATTGGAAAAGTGGGAAAACTCATGGTTTGAGATAAAGACAGTTTAATAAGTAAGGCAAAAGCCACATGTGCAAGCAAGGCAAAACAACGAATTCATTCACTACTTCCCATCGGCAAGCTGGTGTTCAGCCAGCTCCAGGAAAGCAGGGCTCCATCACGTCACAGTTACTTGGGAAGACAAATGCCATCACTCCAAATGTCCCCTGCTTCCTGCTTCTTCCCCCAGTTTTATATGCTGACAGTGATGTCACACAGTATGGGATATCCCTTTGGGCAGTTGGGGTCAGCTGTCCTGCCTGTGTCCCCTCCCAACTTTTTGTGCACTGCCAGCTTACTCACTGGTGGGGTGGGGAGCAGCAAAGGCCTTGACTCTGTGTAAGCACTGCTCAGCAGTAACTAAAACACCTCTGTGTTATCAACACTGTTTCCAGCACGAATCCAAAACACAGCCCCATACTAGCTACTGTGAAGAAAATTAACTCTATTGCAGCCAAAACCAGAACAGATTATTTTAAGCAAACTCTTGTTGAATTCTGCACTGATTTTGCATTTGTTAGAAAGTGTATTAGTCAGGAATCAATTATTGATACATTCTCTTTAAACGCAATGTAAATATGCTGTATTTAAGTGGGATTGTGTAGCTGGAAAGATGGATCCCATTTTCCTGGGCTGCTGTGAGGATCTTTCCGTGCCTGCGTCTCCAGCCACCCTGTGCCAAGCCTGGCTGCATGATGCCTGTCCTACCCCAAAGGGGCTCTGTGGAGGTGGCCACACGCCGTCCTGCACAGGTCCCAGGGGCTTAGTGGTGAAAGGCCTAAGTGTGTTCACTAGCCCCGTAATAAACCCAAAACCCTCTGCATTGTACTTAGGAGACAGAGTTATTGCAAACAAAACACCGCACAGAAAAGGAGACCTGCAGTAAGTGCCATTACAAGAGGGGAAGACCACCGATTTAATAAAATCTCATTATCCCACTACTCGGCATCCTTGGAATCTATTTACCTTCGTGTCAAAGTGCTAAGTGAAGTGTCCAGCATAACCTCCCTGAGGAATAATAACATGCATGATTAACTTTAGAACCCCACTAACATAACGACATGCAAAGAGCTACACTTACCATAAGGTTATGGTGGAAATTTTTACATCACCGGCAGCTTGGCATTCAATGCTAGGTTTCCCACAGCAGCTGCAGCTTCACCCATTCACGCCGATGTAGGACTTCCCATGGCTAGATGGAGTGATGGTAATTGTTCTGTTAAGATGTCTGTGAGTGCATAGATGGGAAGATGCGCAGTGAAATCGTGTTGCGAGCACAAAGGTATTCAGTTGTGCAATAATAGAACCACACAAACGGTCTCACATTAAAATAAATTCCCAGAGCCTGACATTGTGGAAGCTGAGAACAAATATTTTGCCATGTAATCCATAAAGAAAAATTCATATAATATATAAAATAATCCAGATCAACTGAAAATGTTTATGGGCCAGCCATGCAGCTGGTGTAAATCAGCGTAGCTCCACTGAAGTCAATGGAGCAACACCAGTTTCAGGCATATGAAGATTTGGCACCCAAGTAATTTGGATTTTCAGCAAGAAAACCCAGAGCTACTTCTCCTGTGGATTTGATGATTAAAGCTCTGTTTAAAAGGTTGTGTTTTGAAATTCTGAATCAAGAAAATCAAATATTACATTTTGGGGTTTGAACAGCTTTTGCTGGCTGTGGAAATGTTTAATTCATCACAGTTGGCACCGAGTATTATCTGAGACAGTGTAATGGAAACTTTTAAGGATTGATGAGGTTTTTAACATTTTACATGTGTATTTACCCTTTCTGCTTTTTAATACATGAACAGGATTGTAGGGCGTTGGACTCTGATCAGTATTCCATTACATTCAGAAACAGTCTTTTCACTGGCGTCCAAGAGCTCTGGGTCATTCCGTTGGTCAGCCAGACACTTTTGCGCTGTACATACATGTATATCTCATGTATTGTCTATATTTATTTTGTGAGATGGGAAAAATTAACATGCCTACCATTTACTGAGATGTTTGCACATGAACATTACATCACACATTTAAATAAATACAGATGCATTTATTTCAGCATGTGGATATCCAGACGTCTATGCTTGCCTGGCATACATCTGGATAACTGAAGCATACTATTTCCACTTGTTTATAACTCCTTTCTTTCTGAACCAATTTTTTTTCCAACTTATCCAAGCCCACATTTCTCACTGGAGACTACATGCCAAGTTTGAACTGTTTTCAGTTACCCTAGCACAAGTTTAACATCTGAAACAATTCTTTAAGCATACTCAAAACCAACCATATGGATTTTTACCAAACTTTCCAAAAGCTACAAAAGTATCAGCCTAAAGGAGTATTTTTTTTTCTGGAAACTCATAAAGGGGCTTAGAAAGGAAGTACCTCTTTAACTACCAAAGAATTATATTCAAGAAGATCTAAAAGTTTTTTTTTCTAGGCAAACACATGTCGTGCGCTGTCCTCTTGTGTCAGCCAGCTTGGGTGAATTCTGAGTTCAGTCCCAACATGGATAAGATCCATGAGTGTCTTTTAAAGCTTCTGTTGAAACTGTAAGTTGGAATATGGTCTCAATTTTTGTCACACTCTCAGAAAGGTCATTCTATCTGGGAGACCCTACCAGTGATGTTCAGTGATGTGTCCAGTTGTGCTTCAGAAGGAGCAAGGCTAGGACACAAGAGCTTCCAGTCTGGTTGAAATCTGGAACAGCAGATCAGATCTGCCATAGCAGGAAATTTGGGAACTGGCTCTGAATTCTCTCCTCAGAGTTACAAGCTGGCACAATAGTATCCTGCAGCATGGCAGGAAAAAAAAAGTAGTTTGTGTCCAGGTTCAGCTAACAGGGAAAGTGCAAACAGAGGAGCCTGACCAGGCAAGCCTGTTAACCTGAGCACGTACTCTAGATCCTGACAGAAGCAATGCAGATAATTTCCATATGGTATGTTCCTATTCTAACAGGCTTCCAGTGTGGAATTTTTGGAACTGTCTTTTCTTTTAAGATATGGGACTCCTTTAAATCAAGGAGTGGAAATTAAGTTCTCTCTCTCTTCAACGTGTGAGAGCAGCAAATAGTGCAAAGTCATTAAGAAATACTAGTAAAGAACACCTTATAGCCAGGGCCAGGTCTGCACCACTGCTCCTATCCAAACAGGTCTATCCACCAGGATCACTGAGGTTTGGGCTGCTGACCATGAGGAAGGATGACACACAGCCCCCCCTTGTCGAAGCGTGCTCTAAACTGGTGATGATCAAGCAAGGTAATGGTACATCAGGGCTCTGCCCTCCACAGAGCTTTTGCTGGCTTTGCTTTTGTGAGCCTTAAATTGTCAGTGTTCCCATGAGAAACTACGCAGATAGCAAATGTAATGGCAAGTGTAAGCAGTATTTTAAGGACACAGGTGATAGTGAAACACTATCCTGGCTTTCCTCCCCATTTAGTCATGCTTTTCATTCCACTCTTGCTTGCAGGTGACATGAATTTGATTATCCCAGCTACTCAACCCCCCAATGAAAAACAGCAGCTCCCATCCAGAAACAAATCAGCATGAAATCAGACAGTTGACAGTGGTTTCTCAGAAACTCCCTTTAATGTAGTTACACTGAGTACTGGGTTACCTATTCAAACCAAACTGAAATGACACATCTGACTCAACCGAGCATCGCTATGTTTGTCTTCATCCCATCCAGTTCGTTCACATTTGCAGATTACAGGGGCGGTGGGAGGGAAATCTGAGGTGTTTAACAAATGCTATTATTTTATAAGCTTCTGTTAAATAGTTAGACAAATATTCTGTAATCCTTCAGGCTCATCTTAGGTCAACCACATAGTTAATGAACAATGATAACAAATGAGTAAGTTGAAATTGAAGCTTTGGGGAAAATGCCCCATGCCTTCATCACACGCCTGTGTGCACATATGCACAGAGTCTGTTAAGCATTTACATTTTGGTCCAAACTTACTTGCCACACTCAAGAGAAATAAATTTGCTGCTTTTAATAAGAGGATTGAAACCAAAGGGCATTTAATCTTTTATGATCAACAATAATATTTAAATACTAGAATATATTAAATCTACTTATAGCAATCCCTCATTACATGAGCTGTTTTCTTCGCTGATGAATTGCATGTTTAAAAATACGTTGTTACAAAAATATTTGTAAAAATCTGTTTTATTATTCAGATGTTTCATAGTATAAACTGCAGGCGTTTCACTTTTTTTATAATTCAAGCTTTAAAATTATGCAAATATGTCTTAGCTGAAACACAGAATTCCTGCATTTGGAATTATAGTACAATAGCAGAGCAGTCCCTGGTTTTCTATAACCATAGTTTTTCCCACTTGAGGCTAAAATTTATGGCAAAGTATGCAAGCACAGAACTGTGGAGACACCAAATAGTCTATGTCTTAATGCACTGATTAAACAGAATACCTAGGAAATGTAAATGGCTGGATTTCCATGCTAGTATTGTAATGATTAGTTCTTGTTTTATACCGTGCTCAAAACAATGACAGGCACCATACAGAAGAAGAAATACAAGCCTCTGTCATGAACAGCTTACAAAAGCTCTGGTCCTGCAGATGCAGGTGAAATTGTGCAGCTTTTTTTTTCAGGTGAGTTGCTTTATGTGTTACCTTTCCCAAAAAAAAACCCTGCATGTAGAACCTGATAGCAGAAATAAGAGAGAAACCTGTAGGGTCATCGTTCAAGAAGGGGTTTCCCTTCCTTTTAAATATTTCCTTCTTCATTTCTGCATATTGACTTGGTATCTTTTTATGCAGATGGGGTCATTTTTTACTAGAATTGTGTAGGATTTTAGACACCTAAACTGTTGCCATCTTCCTGTCATCTTTTCATTGTCAAGAGACAAAGCCCTATGCAGCCCTGCAGAAATTGAAGGGAAATATTTCTCGGTGAGGTCCTGATGCTGTAAGGTGCTTAGCATCAGATAGAACCGGGCCCTCAGACAGAACCTATTCTGTTTTTAAGTGGTCTGCGAGGGACACACTTTGCCTGAAATTCATTCCAGCCCAAGATTGTGAACATAGAGTACAATAGATGGATTGGTGTAAAACTATCCCAGATAACTGCTCATACATCTTTCCTCTGTCAGTGAAATTTGCCATGATGTGTTCAAAGCCAAGAGGCATTATTTGTGCTGTCCTGGATCTGTTAAGGAATGGCAGGGGGAGGACAGAGATACTTAGGGATTTAAAAGCAGAGAGAACTCTATGAAAGAGATAAAAGGAGTCAAATGCACAAACCCTATTTGAAGTCCTTAAAGCATAAGAAAAGAAAGTATTAGACTTACCACATAGGGAGAGCTGGAATTTGTGTAGCTCTGGCCCCTGTGAACTGTAGCTGCTATTTTAGGGTGGTCTGAGTGTTTGAAAAGCTAGCCTGAATTCACAAAACTTTTCCCTAGTACTTATAATGCTCTTTTTTTTTCTTTTTCTATAAAAGTTGGCTCTTTTTACTGTTGTTTTTATAACTGCATCCTAGCTGATGTGTCTGTTGTCATGTTAGATTTCAAAATGGGGAGAACTCTAATGAAAACTGGGCAATAGAAAGGAGTGTATATATTTTATGCAGTAGCTATCTGCATCTAGAAGTGTTTTCTTTTTTCCATCATGCCAACACGCTAGGTCTCAGACAGCAATATTTGACTAATAAAATTTTCCCTACAAGTATTCTCTGCATCTTTACTACATCCTCTCTCATATAATATAGTTCTATTGTGAAAGCTTCTACTCTTTTTCTCCCCACTTTCTCTCTTAGGCAAAATCAAGCCAAATATTGATTGAGTCAGTTTTCAAAACCAATGGGTTCTGGTGAATTTGCACTTTGGTATCATATACTTCTCCTTTATTCAGGGTATCTAAAATTTAAAGGATCTTTTTTGGTTCAGTATCAACACTAAGGTCCTCACAACGCTATTCTTCATGTCAGGTTGCCAGCATCATAGATCAGGGAAGAGCTCGAAAGATATTGTTTGCTGAGCTGCCTTTCGGAGCTTTGTCTTGAGCCTACTATTGTATAATAAGGCAAACCCAAATTACACTGTTCCTTGGACTTTACAACATTTTGCTGGAAATCTGATGAAAAGATGCTGACCAAGTAGATGCTGAAAGCTTCCTATCTCTTGTCGGCTACAACCGTGTTGGGGAAAGACCTTTTATTTACAGTAGTTTGTCAGCTGTACTGTGTGTCACAGACTGCAGTGTTCGGAAACCTGCAGAGATGAAAATAAGGGAAGAGAGAGGGTTGCTCAGACCTTTCAGACATCCCATGTATTCCCATCTCTCTCAGCTAGTTTCCCAGTTACCTGCCACAGATGTGTTAAGAGGATCATGCGAACAAGGGTCTCTCTAAGTATCAGAAGGGTGGTGTGACCATCTTCTGGGAAGAAAAATCAGCATCTATGTCATTCATATCTTTCAGTATTGTACAGAAAAAGAGCCGAATTCACAAGGTTCACTTCCAAAACAGAGCAACAGCCAGTTCCTAAGATAATTCAAACTGATAGCCCATTCACAATCATCTCTCATGTGTCTGTTTTGTATCAATACTACAAGCTTTTTATATAAATTTGAGAGTAAGGATATTTCTTCACCCCTGTATTGACTGTGTAAGATTCAGCATTGAGTGTTTGGCTCCCAGAGTTATTGCCTCAACACTGCACACAACATCTTCCCCATGACTGTGAGTTTAATATGTTTTCTGCCTCATCAGAAGCTGCTCTTCTCTGTAGAGCTATGTTAAAGAAAAATAGCAGGTGGCTTGCTTACACTCATGGGTATGGTGAATCTCTTCTTGGATGTAATATCTGTGACTCACAGGTATTTTTCATATCATCCAAAGAATACAGTTAAACCTTGTGATTATAGTTACTATTATTATTTCCACTGTGCCACAAGGAAGCACTGATGGTATAAAGCTATGTTGTTTGGATGTTGGAGATTTACATAGGTTAATTCCTAACAGTGAGGGAAAAGAAAAGGAAAATATTCTTTTCTAGTTTTTCTAGACTTTATGAAATGAAATGGGAGTATAACATTATTCTTCAACCAGTGTAAGCACCTCAAGCAAAAGTCTGTACTATACAGGATGCAGAGCAACATAATTTATTGCACTTTTCATGACCCATCATACTGGCCCTTTCCTGAATCTCAGTCAATATATATCTATGTATTTTTTGTATATTCATAACTCCACAGCAGTATTCAAAAGCAAATGTGCACAGAAAAGTAGGCATATCAGGAGGTATGGTAAGTCTGCTGCTGGAAAGAATTTCTGGTACGTTGAAGGCAGTTTGTCATATCTGGGAGATTTTGCAAAATCTCTTTCCAATATTTTTCCCAACAACCAGTAAGTTCACCATACAAGCTACTGAAGTGACACCTAGCAAGAGTCTGTCTTTTGCAGAAGTAAAAGTTATTTTGGTAGCAATCAAGTTGGCTGAGTATTTCTCTGATACGCAGATCTCCCAATAATTCAAGTGCGGTCGGTACAAAAAGAGCCAAAGGAAAGCTTTAGCTGCCTTCTTACAGCACAAAAATGAATGGGTAGAAAGAACAGTGAAAGGGCAAGACTACCACAGTGTGTTGCTGAACTCATGTTAGGAATACACTTTTAGCACGTTAATTGGCAACTCAGGTGCGGTAAGCAGATCTTCAGGACTGTGACTCCTGTAATAAGACAGGCATCTTTCAGGAGAGATGGTCATCCAAAGAAAGAGGTTTGGCAGTAGTCACCTTGCAGGCACATCACCTGAACCCTGCAGCCGCACCTGCCATGACTCAGACTCAGATCATAACTCAGGGTGTGGGTATCAAATAGCTGAGAGCTTTGTTAATTACTCCAAATGCTCGTCTGTATCTGAACGCATTGAGGTCCAAGAACTGCCCATGACCAGTGCAAGCTCTGCAGCTCCCCACCAGAACTGTTTGCAACTACTCACATGTGAGGCCACTTTCCCTGGGGAGGACTCGTTGGTTTTAAGGAGATTGCTCATGGAGGTCAGAGCTATCGATCTAGTGTTGATCTAAGAGTTGGACCCATATGTTCTTAGCAAATTTTTTAAAAGTCACTGGGATTATTTGAGCAATTGAACCCCGTGAATAAAAAAAAAAATAAAGTAAAGAACAAGGCCATTCTTATTTAACACCTACTTTATATCTCTTAAAATATTTTTGTGCTGAAAAACCATTAGGGCTGTGAATCCAGCTATATCTTTATGCAACTTCAGCCATGAATAGGGTTGCCCCTGGGAGGACCAAACGAAGCAGCAGTTGTCTGTCAAGCCCACCAGAAAACAAAGGTACCACAAGACATACCACAAAGAAGTTATCACCTTTAGCTGTCACCTGCTGGTCCTCAGCCAAATGTTCCCATGGCCCAGCTGCAATGTCAGAACTGAGCTGTTGATTGCATGCAGTTCATTCAGAGATACTTGCTTCAATCACATCTATGGATCTTGTATGATGTAGCTAGGCAAGTAATTACTGCGGGTTTGAAGAAGCTTCTCTTCATTGCATAGTCAAATTAATAATAATGTTTAGATATGACATTGGTGGATGAATACAGGCCCACACTTAGAGAAGAAAATATCGTTTCTTTTTCTGAGCCTTAGGAGTTCTGTACATGCTTAATTATATCTCATTAGCTTCATTGACCACTAGTCTTATTTCATCTAAGATTCATAGAAACTCTTTTTTAATGATTAATCCAAGATCAAGTAATTTTTAAAAGAGGGAAATAATTAAAGATTCTATTTAATTTCTAGGAACATGAGGTTTACAGGAAAGTCTTCATTCTGAAATTCACAATTGCGTTGAGTGATCACTCTGGAATCCCATATCTTCTTACCCAGGAGGTATTTGTCAAAAGCATAGTTGTGGTCACAGAGGTAATCAAATAGGCTTCCTTACGGGCATACAGTTCAAGTTCAAGCTCTGTTTCCTTTGTTTACCCGAGACTGGATTGTCTGCAAGTTGATGCATAGGGAGAACTAGCGAACAAACACTATATCCAAGTAAATCTGCCACATAAGCCTTTTGAAATTCAATCTCATAGTGTTTTTCCAACGTGAGTGAGTGCTACTCAACAGGTATCACAAGTCAAGCTCGAGGCTTCGCCCTTTTACTTTCCATGAGCGGGATCAATAAAGGGTTCTGCAAACACTAGATTATTGGCTGAGTAGGCTGGATGCCGAAGCCAAGTTAACAATCTGCCACGGTGTAGAAAGCTGCAGATTTGCTCTGATGAATGGAGCTCATAGTAATTTTTTTTTTTCAGAGTGCGAATTGAAACATTATTGTACAACTATTAGTTTCCAGGAAAAAAATGTAATTGCTTCTAGATGCTGCTCGCTGTTTTCAAGAGCTCTTTAACCTTTAACTTTTTCAGTACAAAGGAAGCCTTGCTGTGCAGTGAATCTAACAAGACCATCATTTATAGTTGGCAGAGTTCATTAGTCAGTCGTAACAGTTTAATTATTAGCATTTTAATGCATGAGTGTTTAACTAGACAGAACAACAGTCTTTTAGATACGGCATGAGACTTCCTAAAAGAAAGTGAATTAATTGGTGCTGTTGTTTATACTGTTTATACTGTGGATCATTACTAAAATTAGACAAATAAAATTTAAGAAACTTTAAGTCAGATTTTCTCACTCACTAAATTAACATTATGTTTAATGGCCTTTTCAGTACATTTCAGCTTTAATGAAAATATTTCTCTTTATAGGAATAAAACCTCTTTTGTGTTTTGTGTCTTTAAAAAATAGCTGTAGTGAACTGGATGAAGCCAATTTCTTCAGTTCAGTCCCTGTCTCAGAATCTGGTTTTGATGTAAGTTGATTTCTCTCCAAGTTATATCTACTTCAGAACTCATAATGAGTGTCAGCTATGAGACAGGTTACTGGGTATCTGAGGTAAATAAATAGTCTGAAAATTGAAAAGCTGCATAGATTTGAAAAGTCCAATATTTTACAAGTAATAGATCTTTTTCATTTAATTGTTTGGATCAATCCTTTTTTCATTTTTTAGAAAAGGTTTGATGAAAACTTTCTCCTCTACAATTTAAAATAATTATTTAGGATGTTATTTATTTTCTGGATTACACTCTTGACTTAATCCTTGTAGGAGCTCTTTTTCCCCTTTTTTTGTGGACTGCTGGAAATAACAGTTGTGTGGGAGCTAAAGGTCTGAAGGGGGATCTTTGGGAACAGGTTGGATTGCTTGGGAGATCAAAGGAAAGGAATTAAAAAAATGTGGATGCTTATCAGAATAGCACTTCCGGACCGTCAGAGAATCTCATTTCTAACTGTGGACCAAAGGAAATATGTGAACATGGCTTATCTTTGTTATCTTGGCATGGCAGGTTAATGGTGCTGGCACAAGCTGTAAGAAATCCTACAGTACTGTGTCATCCCATGATGATGATACCACTAAACAGTCTCCCTGCCACACTCTTTTAATGGTATTTACAGTTTGCTTATGTTGAGGGATAACTTCGATTAGTCCTTTTCAACCTCTGCTGTACTTTGGCCAAAAAATAAGTCATGACACCGTTCCCTCCTTTCACCACCCTTGTTCTGCTTTCCCTGTCATCCTTCCTTCCTCCTTCCCCTCCCTTCCTGTCCCCCCCTCTCCCCTCTGGAGCATGATGTTCTTTGCGGGTTAAAGCAAGGTGTGGACTAAAAAGCTCGAGGCACATCGGTTCATAGCATTTTGATGGGGAAGAGGGAGTGTGCAGCTAGATTTACAAATTATTATTTTTTTTTAAATCTTGGAGAACCAAATGGGTTTAGATTAGTGGTCCTACACTTGTGCATACCATTATTTGGTCCCTGATGCGTCCGCCCATGACCTGACAACATGTTTTACACTGAGGGCTGTGACTGGCTTCTGCAAATTATGGGGTGCCTTGAGTACTACTAATTTAGAGGATTTCAGGAGCTGACCCCTCAGTTAGTTACTTCTTCATAATCTGACTGGCAATGGTGCATGGCAAGAAAAATTTTGCAGGGTCTTAGTGGAACTGTGGGGTGATGCTACTGGCAAATATTTTTTTTAAGATTTCCTGATAAACTGACTGTCTGTGGCATTCCTGTGTTTTCTGGATGATGAAATGTATTGCAACAAGACTTAAGGATCATTTTTAAGCTGTCCCTTCTTACAATTTATTGCAGACAGAAGTGTTACATCATACTAACAATGTTAAATTAGAAGCTCCAGGTTTTATGGAAGGAAGCAATACCTATTCAGTTCTAGCATACAGTGATGCCTATCCAGTTTCACTGACATTTTATTAGTACTCGTTAATTTTAGCAGGATATTTATAATCAGAAATAAACATTTGCTGTGGAAATGCCTTTTCCTCAACATTTCCAGACACAATATGTCTTTACTCAGACAAAGGGGTTTTATTTTCAAGGAATGGTATTTCAGAGCTGGAAATGCCAGCTCCCTGGTGCTGAGATGTAGTTTCTGGAAGTCTCTTCCAGATGTGGAGCTTTAAGGAATTAAGTTATATTGGGAAAATGGATTATCCCTAGTGGAGAGCTTTTTATCACCTCGTTAGGTTTTGGAAGCCCAGGTGACAGAGATGAGCAGGAGAAAGAGATGTTAATACAAAATGCTTCAAATCACAAAACAACAGGGAAAGACTGTCACTGATAATTTACTGATACCACTGTAAAGTCTGCCTCCAAGGTACTGTATGATTAATATGTTATCATTTAAACAAGTGGTCACAGGAAGAAGAATAAAAGGACAAAGCAAGTCTGGATCGTCCCTGTACAGCACACTAAGAGAATCGCTGAACAAATGATATTGTTTTGGCGGCAGAGTGACTCCATATAACCAGCCAGCTTGCTGACAAAGGAACGCCACCTGATCTCTCAGACACTATTTCTGCAGTTGTTTTTCTTGATTTCTGCTTCCACTGTCTGTCTGATTACGTGTTGCCTCTGTGTGTGTCAGAGAGAGAGAAGAGAGTGTGTGTTTTGGACATATCATCAGATTTGAGCTTGCCCTCTGAGGATATCAGTGCCCTAATTAGCACATCAGTATCATGCAAAAGGTAGAAGCATTTCTGGCTCCCTTTAGACACAGAGGGCTTGCTTATCCTGCATGGTCTTGTCTCAGAACAAGGGGAGTTTGTTCCTGGTGTACCTGCTTAGTGTCCCCTCCCTGTGAACGGGACACTCGTTCCTCTTGAGAATTCTCTTGAGTGTTAAATGAAGTGGCAACCTGGTTTTCTGTAACCCTATTTACGTCTGTGTCATCATTTGCTTTCTGCTGGAGTCAAGGCTACAGGTCACCCAGGAAAACAGACTCCGGTGCACAAAGATTTGTCAAGTATGCTGCTTGTCTGTGTTTTTTACCTGTATGCACGGGAGAGCTGAGGGTGTCTGTCTCTGTGCTGGAGCTCCAGATGTTAAAACATGGTTAAAAGCTTGTTAGGATTGTAAAGGAAAGCACTCAAAAATCACTAAATGTCAAAGTTGAGGCTCATTTATAAATTCTTCCTTCTTTAAAATATGAATAACAGTGTAGGCAGCTTTTAATTACATAGCCATGTTGTTTTTCCTAGATTTATACGTGAGTGAGAGTAACTCGGTGTGCACATGGATAGAGCTATGCAGTCTGGGAGAGCATATATTAAACCCCTTTTTCTTACCCATAAATAGAGATGATTCCAAACCAAAGCCCTAGCTTCAAGCTAGCTACAGACCTTAGGGAGTTCAAAATCAGAATCTGGATTTGGATCTGAATTTAGCGGCTTAGGCCCATCTGCAATAAATACATACAGGATGAAATGTAGATAACGGAGATATAAGGCTATATAGACTTCAAAGTGGCTCTGATAAAATCATGATAACCACAAGAAAGAAGTGGTGTGTGATCTCAGATGAGATATCCCCAAGATGTCTATACAGCTTAATTTTCCCACATTGTGTCCTTTTATCTTCAATGGATAAAAGGTGAATTATTATTATTACAGGCAGTGGAGTAGTAACGCCTGTTATTCAGGTTGTCTAACACTTTCCATTGTTCCCCCTCTAGTCACTCGCTTATAACTTTCGCAGACTTTAACCTTCCGAGCTGAAGTTTCCCATCCTTGGTGTTTGCCTCAGGTTGAATTTGGTCAAGAGCAGGTATTCCGCTTTCAAGGCTGTAGCAATAGTGCTGGTAATAAATCATGTCCACATTTGCTTCTGCATTCGTAAGCTGTCGTTTTAAGATAGCCGGAGAGAGGACAAGGGAGCAAGCAGACAGACAGCTCTGAAAGCCTGCGCCGTCACCTTATCGAAAGAGCGATCATGTTAAACCTCAAACGACAGAAAGTCAAACAGCAGGTGGGTGGGAGATGAAGGAGAAAATGGCATTTCTCACATGCGGGCACCTGTGCCTTCCTTCTCCGAGGAGCAGCCCCTACCTCAATTGAGTAATCCACCTGCTTTAATATCCGTAGGATTCCGTTTTCACATAGCAATGCGAAAAATAAACGAGGTCTAAGGCTGAGAAATCTGCGCAGTCCCACGTTCCCCACCCAATCAGCAGATAGGAGCTCAGTTCAGCCAACCTGCCATGGTAGCTGATAATTATTGTTGTATTAATTGGTGCTGTCCAGACTCGACAGAATGTAAAAGATCCCACTGTGTCCAATAATTAATGTTTTTCCCTCACTGCAATGTCATTAATAAGGGGTTCCTTCAAGAAACAAGTAATTGGATGGTTCAGCTTCATTAGGGTATTTTTAGATAAGGTTTGGTCTAGAGACATATAGGAAAGCTTATTATGTTTATTTAGACTGTATTATCTATTGCTAATGTGCTATACTGATTTTGTATCTTCCACGTTGTCAGGGATTGTAATGATAAAAGGAATGCACAAATTATGACTTGAACAAGCCAGAAATACTGGCTTTAATTTAGCTATAACAAAATGATTTAAAAAATGCCATCTCAAAATAAACATCAACAGTATCCTACCAATCTCCCCTTTTCTCGGAGACACACCAAGCTATTGTCACAGGAAGACAAAAATCAGATTTTACTAATTAGAGATGACTGTAGTGGAGCACTCTTGCTTTGGCAATTATCAGAGCCATTTTTGAAACTGGAATGTGTAAATCTGGTTTTGGAAATAACTTTGAAAAGAAGACTAAGGGGCTTTTTCAGGGGTATCGTTTACATGGTCATGTATGACTTTATTATTAAGCAAAGATGCCTTGGGAATCTGACTCACATGAAAACTTGATATGCAAGAGAGCTATAGACCAGGATGTGGCGGATTTACACAGGAAACATATATGGCTAGTCAAAACAGCTCTGTTTTACCACAAAGGAGCTTTGCACATGCTTTGCAAGGATTTTATGTGGGAGCTTATTCTTGAACATAGCACATAGCCAGTTTTTCACAACCCACAGTTACTCTAGTTAAATTTTTAGGGCAACTTAGCCAAACTGGTCCCATTCACAGCTGCATCCTTCTTAATCTCATCACAAGACACGGATCTCCCACTAGGAAATGATAATCCACAGTTTAGTGTCTGTATTATACTTAGTGCAAACACAAGAGACCACATCCATCCCAAAGTAGTTCTCTAAATATGAGAGATCTTGTTACAACAGGGATGCACTTGGCCCACAGGGTGTCAGATAGGAAACTGGACTTGTCGCACAGAGCTAAATAAAAGCCAGGGAAAGGACTCAGAGACAGATTATTTTAGTTGATCCTTATTAAGTTATTGTGTTGGTCAGCATTTTCAGTAAGTTCTAGCTGTAGAAGTGATACTGAGCCAGAATCTGATCTCAAGTATTTACAAATCCAGAGTAATTCCATTAACTTCTCACAGGGGGCAAATGAAAAAAGAATTGGCCTCCTCCCTCCCTGCCACATACTGCTTTGCTGAGAATCCTGCATATTGACAGCTCTATGCAAACTATTACCATCAGTAGTAGTAATACCAATTACTATTTTAAAAACAAGAATTCTTACAAATGATATGGACACGTCCAGACAAATATCTGGACCTGCCACACTAAGTTCACCTCACATGGAAGTGAATACAGCTCCAGAAAAGCCACCATATCATAATTTTATTTCATAATAGAATATGATTTTAATGAACATATCTCATTGGTATAAATTACCTTTAAAAGGCACAGAATTTGTTTCTTCTCCGTGTCCTACCCCAATGTCTCTGGACCTCTGTCTGCTTTAGAACAGTACAGAGAAAATCACACATAATTCTGCTGAAGTCAGGGGTGTTACACGAGCGTAAATCATAGCACAATAATGTCCTTGGTGTCCCAGGTTCCTCAACAAGATTCACAAAAGTAAATTCCATTAGTATACATAGAAATATGTCTTTCTCATAATGATAGGACTACAAACTTTTGTATTTGAGAACGGTAGCAGAGAGACCCCTCGAAAGCCAGATATTGATAGCTTGCTTTATGTTTAAAGATGTCAACAGAATACAATGGTTCTCAGCATCCCTATTAGTTATCTTTAGTAAGAGAGAAGAAGATTTAAAGTAAGGGAATGAGGTTTGCAATGTAACAAGATAAAGTCATCTCCTGCAGCCTAGAGGATTTCTTTAATCTTATTTTTAGAGAAGAGCTGAGAAGCTTTTGCAAAACCGGCTTGTTTGGATTCAGTTTCTACTTTATCTCCTCCACAAAAGTTTAGAGTTGAAGGGGGAAACAGATAAAAGTTTTGAGCAAACTGGGGTGGTTTTACATTGCTCTCATCAACCTTCTTAATCTGGGTTTAGTTTTGTAACACCGGTCTTAATCCAGATCTCTCCTTATCCAGCCTACAAAAACACAAGGAATTCTTACAAAAGTTTGAAATTAAGAGACATTTGTTTTAAAAAGTCATATTTTCTTCTAGTTTGCATCTAGAAAATTGACGATTATTTTTTTCCGTTGTCAGTACTGTGTATCCATGACAAGGGTTTGGTGGTCGAAGTAGAAATATTTAATTTAGATTTGTTCATGAGAATATGTCTTCCCAAATTAAATTTATCCAAGGAAAATGTGAGCTTTACACTAGGCTCTATTTCTTTACAGGATTTTGTTAGTATTTTAACCAATCTGAATACTTTTAATTCAAGAAAGAAAGGTCATTTTCAAGATTCAGGAGTGTGTCTGCATTTTGGTTTTCAGGCCCATGATTTTAATCTTCTCTGTATCTAGAGTGAGTTCAGGTATCACTAGGAACAACAGGGAGGAGAAATCATAAATAAAATATCCTCATTTTAATCATACAGGATACAACCAGGATACTTTGTTCTTTCCTTTTCCAATATGATAAAATATTGATCACTGAAGACCTCTGCTAGGAACATCTTCTTGCATAAGGGAATCAGTTATCTGCTCTGAAATATGCAATAGTCCAATCAACAGGAAAAAAAATATCACTTGAGTTTTTTTAAATTAACACCTGGTCACCATTGCGATGGTTCCTCATGAGCATGATTCCAAGCTCCTAGAGCTGTCAAAGAATCAGCAAACCTCTACATTTCTCATCAACCATTGCAGCAGCTACACAAAATATGAAAGCTGATACATTTTACTGCAGTTATTCACCATGGCCTTTGTTCGAGAAAAACAACATCTCGTTTCCCTGGTGTGTCCCTTCCTTCTCTTCAGGGAGAAACAGGTAAATCAACACTCATCTTTCTGGATTGCTTTGCAGTATCAGATTCGTTCAATATTGCCAAATATTTTTGTCTTGTCTCCAAAAAGCTTCTGGGGATAAATGTTGAAGCCCTGAGGGACCTCAGGCCTTTCCCTAAAGCCTGAGCATTCTTAGCATTTGTTCCTACATCTCTAAAGTTCCTGCAGGCAAAGATTTACAAGCTCTGTCCTTTTCCTGATATTGCTCAACAAGGAGGCTGCTGGAAGAACAAGAAAGAAAGAGTGGTTTGAAATGTGAGAAGTGAGACGTTTATACCTACTTGTACATCTTCTTGCTATCAAATACAGCATCTTACAGACTTGTCAACACTTAGCTGCAATGAACATGTGGATTCGCATCTACTGGAACCCACTGGCTGACAGGTAGAAGAGAGGGTGCTTGGTAAATCTTTGTTCCTTTATGGTCAAGGGACCTTGAACTGCAAAGCCAGTCTTGGCATACTTTCAATGTACTTGCATAGACACACACATGGCTTGTACAGCCAAACATAGCAGTGATGACCAAAATCAACTATGTCTGTCTGCACCGGCTCCAAATGGCATGATCAACTGCAGTAGACTTGGATCTAGCCATAGTGATTTGCTTAACAGGACAGGTCAGCTCGCCACACCAGATGCATAGAGCAGTCCGGTTTAAGGTTCTATCTTGCTATTCAAAATTACATATCCTTAGTTCTTCATGAAGCCATTAGCTTCCATGAGAACTGACTCACCAGAAAGTAGTGATCAAGCAAAAATCTGAAAAACCAAAACTAATGAAGTGATTTCTCACACAAAGGTTTTGTTTTCGCTCTTCTCCTTACGTACCTGGGATGCTCTCTAGCACTACCCAGAGGGTCTGGGTACCTGGACCAGCAGTAATTCTACAGCATCACTCATTGAATGCTCTAAAAACAGAAAGCTTGTGTAAACAGGTCATTTTTTTTTCTTTCTGCTATGTTGAGCTGCTGTGTTGCCACGAAGAAAACGTGTTTTGATTATCAGCAGAATATATGAATGTCCAGCATTTTTATTGTTTATTTGTTGCAGCTTGGGGAGAGGCAACCCTTCTACAGCTATCACACAATCAGACTGACTGCTTTGAAAATTTGTTTAAAAACAAATCCTCGGTGCCTTGGGCAATCTGGACACCAACACCAACAGTTAGGCAAAAAGAAAGAAACTTAGGAGTGAACATCTCCTTGTGCTCACTGCCAGCCCTTGAATTACCAGGAAGGCATTCCTAGAAAAAGGGCCTCCAGTCAAACCGGTGAACCGAAGAGCTGCCTCCAGAAAAATCAATTCTGTGTGGTAAGAACCCAGTGCCTCTGTTCTGGAGGCCTTCCTTCTTTGAAGCCGAAAAATCAAATGAAGCTTCAAAACTTCATCTCAGCTCTAAATTGTCATAAATCTTATTTGTGCTATGAAAGAAAACAAAGTAAATTGAATGGGTAATCAATCGGCTGATGTCCCCTGGAAGTCCTGCAGCTTCCGAATGTAAGGAAAATCCATTCCCTTTTTTCCAGAAGGTGTTTTATTTTTTTTGCGTTGCTCGGGGTGCTCCTGGTTTTGCACAAAGAGAGGAATATCACATGCTGACACTTGTGGAATCGTTTTCATTCACACGTGACTTGACTGGAAAATGAGCCAGTTTTATTTCAAGGGGATAGGCAACACCAGGAGGAAAAAGAGAGCGGGAATAAAAGCTGCACCGATTGCAACTACAATAAATGATACACACGCACACATACAAAAAGGAAATTGAAGAATGGAATCTGACCCTCCTTGAAATGTAAACTGTGTACAGATTGACGTTTGAAAATGAACAGATGTTTCTTAGATTAGGGGAAACTACTGTATAAAACCTCTGCTGGGTGCCTAATATTTTAGATTCCATAGCCCATACTTTCTTAAAGCTGAAGTTTCGAACTCTCTACTTTCTAGTAAACTATGGAGCGGTCCAAAAGATGCATAACTTCTGCACCTCTCCAGTTCCTGATTTTATATTTAGTTCTCAGCATTACCAGAGATCACTCCCTGGCAGGAGACCCAGCAATCTGTCATCTTGCTCTGTAAGGTTGCATAACGTTATTGTTGGCAGTCCTGGAAAAGAGACAAGCATATTTGATAAATAACACACATTTTTCCTCCAGCAAAATAGGCGCAATTGCATCCTTCATGAGCTGTCAAACACGGTTGCAGTGCATGCATGTTGCTCGAGTGATTTTTTTAGCATTATCTGCAGTGGGTAAAGAAACTACAGAAGGGAACACACAGGATTTCACCTTGCCACCGATCATTTGAACGGCAGCAGGCTGGAAGCTGCAGCCTTAAACCCCTTGCTGAGTCACTGCTAAAGAGGGCTTATAATACATTTCACCCATTTCATACAAGTCCAGTGTCTGAGAGAGGCACTTCAGTGCAAATTTTACATCTGCTGCTCAGTTCTCAAGTACCCACTCAGGGATGTGAAAGTACTAGATGAATTTTGGTTTTTAAAGGGATATTTCCAAATAGAGCGTTATTATAGTACCTTTCAACTACAACATCTGTGTGAAAAGGTTTCAATTAGTAAAATACATGTTAGTTGGATGTGTCAAGGGACTTGGGAGATAGCTGCCTGCACCTTTGTGTTTATTCAATGCCTGACAATACAGCAGCAAGCAACACCTCTACGTTCCTGTTTCTAGCGATCAGAAAGGTCTTAGCCTCATGGGTTCACGCATACTGTGTGCATTACAAAAATACTGTATTTTGGCATAATTGGAGACATAAGACTTGTATTCTGTCTTATGTCGTGACGAGAAACAATTGTTTTCAAAAGTATCAGAAGAAGCAGAATGTACTGGTCCTATCTATCTTCACAACGGCCCTGTCTTCAGAGAACTGCAAAATTCAGTTGGCCACTTACAGTTTCCACACTTAGCATCTTTCACAGCAATACAGAATGCATGCTTATCCAGATCTGTGTATATATATAAATATACACATATATGTATATTTATACATACATGCACACAAAATAGGAGTCATATTTTTTGGTGAATTGGCTCACTCTTAAAATGGCTTTTTTAATTAAATGAAACAAGTCAGTTTGGGAGCTATCAAGTGCAATTTAGAATTTTTCATACACCTCTGATGTGTGGTACTGACTCCAAAGGATATCAGCTATGCCTGGGAAATGTGTTTGTTATATTTATGCAACAACACTGGCTGCTGTTGTGGTGGCTAATGAAGAGATAAGCCGTGAAATATAATGCTCCATGGACTCCTGCAAAAATTAAACTGTGAATCTGTGATGAGTCCAGAGTAGGCAAAAGAGTTACTTCTCCATGCCTATAGTGAACTGACTTTTTAAATATTGCTTTTTTTCTTTTTACATTTGCTGATTTCTGAAAAGTAACTGAGTTTTGCATCATATTTACAACACTGTTGAATGCAGTGTTGTAGATAAAACTCTGTTTTACAAGTTGATTCTAAGATCAACTAAAGATCTATTCTAAAGGATACAGTTTTATGAATAATAGAAGTATTTACTGACTTATGTAGCTAAATAATTTCACTTCCCTATATATTTGTATCTGAACAAGATCTTTAACTAGAATGATTACACTGAAGCTGACACACCAGCTGAAAACTGAGTGGTCCATAATATGTAGAATTAATAGAGCTAGGTAGTGAGCCAAAGACCACAAAAGTATCTTCAAAACTCTTAAATTACTTCAAGAGGTCTTGGATCAGGCCAGGAATGGATGGATAGAACTTCATCTCAATTTATTTTAGAGACTCTTTCTTATTTCCCCTCCTCTTTCTCTCCTAGGACTCTTTGAAATCAGTAGGTAATTGAAAAATAGAGACAGAAAATAAAAACTATGAACAAAAAGGTGTTTGGGGTATTTAGAAATCAAATCATTGGTCTAAAACATATGTAAGAACAAAGAGCACCTGTGCACATCAATACTACAAGGCAGGTACCTAATGAAAATTATATTGTGTTGCTAATTTACTCTGAGGCTTCTTGTCTATTTATAGCCTTCAAAGTGCTGCCATTATGAAGATGTGAGGCACCGCAGTTCGATTACCTTTTCATGTGTGTTACATATGCAGTGCGAAATTATGTAATTGCCTGATCGTTCCTATTAGAGTTTTACAAAATATATAGACGCATACGGTGTTACACATAAAACTAACAGGCAAAACAATTGATGTTAGAACCTTTATTTCAATTCACAAATGCATCCAACACAAAGGTGGTGCCAACGCCAGTTATTGTCTCACAATTTGATTCGCATTCTCCATGCTGTGCCTGGTGTACACAAGTAGGGGCAAAATGGCTGATGTTTGCAAATGCCCGAAAGGCTAATAAAGATCATCCCACTCCCAGCATGCTCTGTGCTGTCAGAAACCAGCAATTAACTTAATAGGATTCCTGAAATACGGTAGATCCATGAGATGTGGCATGTGTTGACATTCTCTGGCTGATCTAAACAACCTCCCATCACTGAGTAGCAGGATATGTTTGCTGTTTGAATTATTTAGGAGCTTGTTATGTGAATTAGAAAGCAGCACTTTGCAGTATTAAGTCTAATATTTTATGATCTTCAATTGATTAGGTAGGCTTTTGGGATTACCTTTAAAGGTTAGGATAAAACAATCCGGATTCTGGCAATTGGTGTCTAAAGCTGGAATTTCAAGCTCTATGCAGCAAAAGGCAGGGAAAATAAGTTGTATTCTCATGGCTTTCCTTCTAAAAACTCTAGGCTGCTTTACTTTTTATACACAAACTGGCAAAAGAGGTTTGTCTTGTGTTGCCTAAAGGCAACAGGGGAAGTGACTCATTCAGTGAACTTGAGCAGCATCAATATTTTTACGAGTTTTAGCAGGTATTTGTGCAGTGAGATGTCTATGTGAGGAAGAGAATGGCAAAGTCTTGCATGTGGCAAGGACTAAGGAAGAGGAAAAAACCAAGGACATCATTGGATTTGCACAGGAGGAAACCATCAGGTTGAAATAGTGTCAAACAAAGGTAGGGGATGACAAATAAAATGATGTGGAAGAAAGCGTAAAAGCAAGACTGAAAGAAATAAAGAGGCAGAAGACACCAAGGAGCGAATCTAAGAAAAGGTGCAGAGAGAGGTTGAAAAAGAAAATATGAGATAAAGGAAGAAGTAATGCAAGATTTTCAAGGGCATTGAGAATAACTCATAAGGCCTCACAAAGCTTACGTTTGGTCCTGCTTGTTTCTTCTTTCTCACTGCTTCACTAGCTCTGTGCTGCTGGCCATTGCTTCTAACAAAAGATGTAGGAATATTGGCTCTCTATAAACATCATTAGCATATTTAATGCTTCTGCCACTGCAGGGAAGAACAAGAAATCTCTGATCTTTTCTGACTTTCTTTTTAGGGGAGCATAAGAATGAAATCTGTCAGGCCTTCAGAAGGTGTGCCGCTCCCATTGAATACCACACTTGCATTTGTCTTAAGAGGTAAGGCCCAATCGAGTAGTGCTTTCTTGGACTGTGTGATGGTCACCGTGTTGAGATCATCACACAGGATGTATCTCAAGATTACATGAGACTATTTGTCCCCCTAGGAAGGTGGCTTCCATGTAACGAGCTGCTGGGTAGCAGCGAGTTCTAACGAGCAGAAGTTGAGTAATAAAAAGGTGTTACCTGGCACAACCAGATACTTTTTATTGTGACTGATTTTTGTCTGTCAGGCCAAACATTGAATAAATATGGCAAATGAACAAAACTCCTCAATGTTGCTGAGCAGAGCTGTACAGAGCTGTGGAAATTGGTACCCTGGCCGCAGCATGAGTGCACGCTTTCCTTAGAGTTCAGCAGACAACTTTCTGTGAGACCAATGCAAACTCTGTAAATCCTGCAAACGAATCTGGCTTCTCTGCGCTGAATCAGATTCAACATCATCCCTGCACCTACAACACACTGAAGTCAACCTTCAAATAAATTCTCCTTTTAAACCTGGAGAGAGCCTCACATTGTGCTCCAGGATCAACATAGGATGAACAACCCATAACCCAACAGTTATATGGCATTTTATCTCACCCCAAAAAAATCAGCAGTTTGCATTTACACCAGCCCTGTGGCGTGCCAGACAAGGTGCTCGGGGCTGGTCCTATGGACCCCTACGGCACGCTAATGGCAGCTGCCCCCCTCCCGCCAAGTACCTGAATCCCCTTTAAATCAGATGCGTCGACGCTTTCCTGTTATTACTTTAGATGGTGAAAACCAAAAGAGTGGCAGGGACACCCCCTGCCCATGTTGGAGCATTGTGGTAGAAGGCCAGCCTCCGACTTCACCCTCACCAGTCCCCTGCCAGCACCAGCACTGGCTGGAAACCATGCGTGCCTCGCCACGCCGCAGGAAGAGGGAAGGACCAGAGCCTCTTCCTGCTCTTGTTTTCCTTTACACACCAAAACGTAGCCCTCTTATAATTTCTGAAGAACGAAATTGTAAATGTCAGCATCTTATCTTTGCTCAGCAAACAGTTTACTAAACACGGCTCGTCATGTTTATGGAGCACGCTAATCTTGTTGCCGGCAATGGGGATCGAGGCACGTTGAATCTGGGAGTGGTGGCATTATAAAAGGGAGAATAAAATAAGGCAGAACAGTACACAACTACATTAATTTATAACACTCACTGTATTACAACCAGCAGCCTCAGATTAACGTGATGTAAATTATTGCATGCTACTCCTTTTGCGTATATGTGGGGTTTTCCGAGCAATTATTTATTTTTCACTACTCCCCACTGTTCTGAATACAGTTATTGACAAGTAACAAGGTATGGATTGTTATTGCTTTTCTTGTCATAAATCCCTGTAGACATTTACTTAGCATGAATTAAATCACAATCATGTGTCATTTATTTTGCATAAAATGAGACATAAGTAGTCTTAATCATATAGCTGTAGAAAGAACAACCACGCCATTGTTTTCTATATTTGAACAATAATTCTATATTTAAACTTAAATATTATAATTAGCAGCTTTGTTTGCCTTGCTTAGAAGTAAGATAGGTAAGATTGACACCTCACTTTTGACACCAGACATTAGATTTAATAAGCATAATTTTCATTTATTTGAGTCTAGACTGATTTTTTTATCAATGTATTTATTGTAGAAAGCAAACGTACATAAAGAAAGTTGGCATATTTATGAAGAAAGCTGAAATGACTTTTATGTCTTGCTTTGTCCAACTGATAAAATACCTACTGGCATGAAAATACCTATAACAAGAGCTGAAATCACACCAAACTGTAATTGACATGTGATTTTTAAAAATGCTCAAAGTAATAATATACTATCTCCTAAGTAAAGATTCTTCTGTTCACTCTTTATCCATTTCCAAGAATCTTTTTGTCATGTAAATTTGCATTGATTAGTTTTTAATTTGAGTTTCTAAAAATGTGCTCTGAATACTTAATTCCGGCAAAAGTACGTCTTTTTTTGCTAGTATTAGTAACAATAATTGCAGTCCACAAATAGGGAGTCTTGGTGGATATTTTTTAATACACAGAAACTTCAGCTGCTTCAATAGTCTTTAGTTTTGCTGAAAACCTTATGCTAGTTACTTATACCAGTAAACTTAAATTTCAAGGGAAAAAAGGAACAAAGTTGTTTATGTCCCAATCCTACTCTGCTTATGCAAGCAAAACTGCCAGTTGCCAGTCCAAAAATTGCAGTGTGACACATGAGCAAATGAGAATTTTGTCAAAAGCACGATCTGTAAGTATGAATTCACTTTGGACCTGATGATTGAAAGCCCTTTGCTGGCACCGGGAACCGGCTCTGACCAAGGAAGGATCCGTCTCTGTGTAGAGATGGGCATTTCCTAAGAGTCAGGGGCCAAAAATTGGTGGAGAGTAGCTCTTTCCCCAGCAAAAGTGAGCCTGAGAGGCAGGTGAGCTTTGCTGCTGTGTCCTTGCCGTACACCAGAGGCTTTGCCGAAGCCTGGAACTGCCCCATGCGTTGCAACGAGAGGAACGCAAATCGCAAATCTGGGGGATGGCTGGGCAAAAGGTGGTGGTTCAGCTGCAAAGCAAATCGCCTGCGGCAGAGTTTACAAAATTAACGATAAATCTGAAGAGAGAAACTCTGTCATCAGACAGGAGAGGCGAGGGGCAATAAAATAAATAAAAAGCAGTGCAGTAAGCTTTAAGACTTAGCAAGGGGGACAAAAAAACGTAAAATGAGTTAATATTTAGCTAAGTATAGAAATATAGGCATTTGTGCAAAGTTTGGGGGTTTCTCTAGCAATACCTTAAAAATACACATTTTTTTTTCATGTCTGTTTAAAATTTTGTAATACACTTCACAAAGAATATTAGGTTTTGACGTATTTTTTAAAAATCAAAGTACATAATTAATTTCCTCTTTCTGGACATCCAAACCTTATGTATTTTTATAAAATTACATTCATAGCCATATTTTTTATTGTTCATACATTACTTTTGAAGCAAGCTTTTTATTTCTTTCCTCCTTTAAAGCAGAAATATATCAAATACTACAGTATAGACATAAAAACAAATCATGTTTGAAATAATCTAAAGATTAAACTTTATTTTTCTTAGTTGATTGTGTTATTTGAACAATAATATTTTCAAAAAAAAATTATTCATCTGCCTGATGAAAGAAAGTACCTGATACATA